>NC_050069.1:172797536-175770432 GCF_009764565.3 Dermochelys coriacea
GCCCCATTTACCCCTTCCCCTCACTGCAGCCCCAGCCCTCTCCCACCATTCCTCTGCCCAATGATACACCACCCAGGAAGCATTCAAATGCACTTTTATTCAAATACTTTGATTAAATTCTCCCCATAAAAAAGCTGCCACCCATGAGTCACTAATTGTAGCCAACCTCCAGGCCTTTCAGTTCAAAACTTTTGTCTTAGGTGGGAGCTTGTGACTAACTTATCCTTAAGTACGTTAATTGGAGGGCGAGTTCAAAACTATCAAGGGTGAGTTCACAGTCAAACTCAATGAGGAGTCATCCAGTCATTAGTACGTCTCAGTTTAACTGTACAAGGCAGCAGAAGAAACCCATTTTGGTGGATTTTGTAACTGGGTAAGCCCTCAATCAAATGACTCCACATTTGGAACAAATGCTTCCCTGCACCTGCATGGAGTTTTTAAAATAACTAGGGAAATTCATATCCCATAAAACAACCAGAAAAATCATGTTTGCCACCTTTGCTACAAACCATACCAATGATATTCATAATTAAATAATTGTGAGTGACAACATGCAGAATAAGGTTTGCTCATAAATTAATCCAAGTTGTTCCCCTTTCTGCTTTAAAGTTGGGGGACCCTACCGTTTGTTAAACCTTTAATTGTGAACTTCTCTGGCATCATCTTAATACTTTAAAATAGAGTGTGTGCACATATATGATACATTAGTGAACATAATCATCTCATATTTATGCAATATCATCATGAAGGATTCTAAAGTTCTTTATATATTTTACAATGGGCTAATTTCTGCCCCCAAAAGCATGCACACAGCTCCACATGACTTCACTGGAAGTTGCACATTTGCAGCAAAGGGCAGAATTTGGTTCTCTATATCTATAAAGGAATAAACTTCCCCCAACATGTCCTTGATTATGGCAGACGAGGAAAGAGCTGAGAAGCATTGCTTAGGGTGGCTGGGCTTAACTGGATCATAAATCAATGAGAAACATGTGACAGAGATAGCTATTTCCTACAATATTCTTGGAAGACCTTACTGAATTAAGTTTGAATATCTTTGGAGTCCATTGTATTAAATGCAAAGTTATGCATTATTGTAGGCTTAGACAATTAAAGAAGTATACTGAACAATAATGGCCTTTTGGAATAATGTGTGCTAAGCAGAGTTTCTGGGAAATATCTAGAGGGAGATGAATCCAAATTTCCACCTCCAGGTATGCAAAAACTTTGAAGCTATGCCCCAAGGAGCAGGTGATTACCTATTGATTACCTGTTCCTGAAGGTTAAGAATTAAAGGCCCACGCAGTATAAAGAAGCAGACTGATCTATCCAGTCTGGGTGCCAGTTCTGAGCTGAGGGTCTTATCAATTTGTAACCACAGGAAATCCCCTTGTTGGGGCTTGAAGGACTGATTCCTACCAGAGCCTTTATTGGAATTGAGGTGGGGAGTGAGGGGTGATCTCAGGTAAACTTATCAACATGCATGTAGGTTCTTTTATTGTTTTCAATACGTTTTCTCTGTAATGCTCTCACCTAAAGAATAAATCTGCTTGCTTATAAAGAGATGATAAATTATAACTGCTCGTAATTATGCTGTTCATACGCCTTCAGAGAGAAAGCAAAATGTACCTGCCAGACTGTTAGGTAGTCTGTCTTGCTGGGGATTTCACAATCCAGCAGGAAACTGTGCAGCATGGACTAAGGCCTGGTCAGGAGGAAGAGAGATGCAGGTCTTCACCAAGACAGATGACAACTGAGGAGCTGGGAGCATAGAGTGGGCGCCCTTAAGGGACCAAGGAGGGAGAATACAGGTTGCCCTAAGCAGTGCCAAATTTCAGTGGTAATTCAGTGTCCCTGGTGGTAATGGATAACACGAAAAGAGCACCAATCCTGCTCCCATTGAAGTAAATGAGAGTTTTGCAGTTGACTTCAATGGCAACAGTTTCAGGCTCCCACCATTGGTAATAAGGATTGGAAAATGTGAATGGTTGTTTCTGCTGGCCCTGAAAAATCATGAAGGTTGATATTGTAACATATGCTGATATATAAAAGAACTGACAACGTTCTCCATTTTGTAAGAATTTCTATTCAGTCTTATGTTTACATGTTCTCCTAATTCTGGAAGTTACTATATGTACCTCCAACTGTGGATTACCCTATGCACTGGGCTCCCAGTCATTTTGAGAGGTACTTTTTTAGGATGACACTCTGAAAGAAGTACCTTTGCTGTTATAAGTAAAATGATATTACATTATTTAGGCTTTGGCAGCAACCTTTTGCTATATACTTATTGTACTGACTCAAAGTTCATGAACTGTGTCTCTGAAACAACCAAACACACTGATAAAAAGATAACAAAAATAGAAACCATATGTCATCACTATCTCAAAGTAGCTCTGTCTCTCTCTCTGTTTCTCTTACCCCTTCTCATGTTGTCATAAAAATAAAGGGAAGGGTAAACACCTTTAAAATCCCTCCTGGCCAGAGGAAAAACCCTTTCACCTGTAAAGGGTTAAGAAGCTAGGATAACCTCGCTGGCACCTGACCACAATGACCAATGAGTAGACAAGATACTTTCAAAGCTGGAGGTGGGGAGAAACAAAGGGTCTGTGTCTGTCTATGTGCTGCTTTTGCCGGGGAGAGAACAGGAATGGAGTCTTAGACTTTAGTAAGTAATCTAGCTAGATATGCGTTAGATTCTGATTACTTTAAATGGCTGAGGAAAGAAGCTGTGCTGAATGGAATGGATATTCCTGTCTTTTTGTAACTTAAGGTTTTGCCTAGAGGGATTCTCTATGTTTTGAATCTAATTACCCTGTATGGTATTTACCATCCTGATTTTACAGAGGTGACTCTTTTTACCTTTTCTTCTATTAAAATTCTTCTAGTAAGAAATTGAATGCTTTTTTTTCATTGTTCTTAAGATCCAAGGGTTTGGGTCTGTGATCACCTATGCAAATTGGTGGGGATTTTTATCAAGCCTTCCCCAGGCAGTGGGGTGCAAGGTTTTGGTGAGGATTTTGAGGGGAAAGACGTTTCCAAACAACGCTTTCCCAGTAACCAGTCAAACGTTTGGTGGTGGCAGTGGAAGTCCAAGGGCAAAGGGTAAAATAGCTTGTACCTTGGGGAAGTTTTAACCTAAGCTGGTAAAAGTAAGTTTAGGAGGTTTTCATGCAGGTCCCCACATCTGTACCCTAGAGTTCAGAGTGGGGAAGGAACCTTGACACATGTGCACTGGCAAAAACATGAACTAATAATTCAGGGACTGACAGTACGGGAACAATGAATGTAATATTTAAGCGTTAGAATGCTGGTTTGTGTTTTTTTCCCCAGACTGTTTGATTGTTTCAGAAGATATGAGTACTGGTTTCTAGCTTTACTCTGCAAAGGTTTTTAAACCTGCCAAAGTAGCACTCCGTTAATCTCTGTATACACATTTGATATTAATCCTAAAATAAGGGTTCAGATAAGCTCCAGAAATTAAGGTACTTATCCCTAAATTTTACCTGAATCTTCAGAGGTCTTCCTTCCATCCTTCTGTGAATTTCACCCTTCAACACTTCTTATTCTCAGAACAAGAAAGAAGAAACTACATGGATTGAGAGGAAGAGGAGCAGAGAAATGCTGACTAATCTAGTGCTACCACATTTCCTTAACAGTGGGACCCTATGAGCCTCCTCCTCTACTACCTCACCCTTTGTGTAGTTTTGTGTACTTCTTAGAACTAGGTGTAAATGCCACCAGGGCAGTGGAGAATTAGACTCTTGTTTTTATTACATGATTGTTCAGAGGCCCCACACTCGCTCTGATTTCTCGGGGGTACTGCCTCTTTGTGTTATGTCAAAAGACTCTTGTCAATCCTGGACCCTCACATCACTGTCAGAACAGGTTATGATCAAAGCTTTATGAACTAGTAGATCAAACAAAAGTATCTTCTACTAAAACCTTCTTGAAGTTTTATAAACTATTCAAAGAGATCCTTATGCTGAGCCACCAGTCTTGTAAAGCAGGGTCACATTTAAATTATGCACAAATGTATTATTTATATTGGAGACACTGTAAATCAAAAATCATAGCTACAAATAGAAGGAAAGTCTAAGCAAGAGCAGTGAAAGTATACTGCAATTTGTTCAAGTAAAAAGATAAAATGATGTGTAGCAATATATATCATAAATAGTAAAACTACATAAATAAGCTATCCCCGAATGATAGGGGACAAGGGCAAAATGCTACAAATTTAAATGAAAAAGTAAGAGTTATTTACAAGATAATGACAATTCTTATAGACAGAAGAATACATGGCTCCCAGTTGAATACAAGCTACAATTTAAGCTACAGGAGCTCCACTGACAGAACTGATTACTAAAATTCTGAGGTAAAGAAAAATCCATAAAAATCATGAAAGAAAAATATTAGCTATTACCAGTTTTGAATTGGAAATCAACAACATATGAAATGTAGGTTTATCATGCGTGAGATGGAAGGAAAATACTAGTGAATGCATGGCATAGAAGGAGACTGAAAACAGGAGAGATAAAAAGAGAATTTCTCTATGAAATAATGCTCTCGTACTGAGTATAGATTATATTAAGTTACTGGACGCAATTTACAATAATTCAAATTCATTTCTTGGAGCCAATTTGTGTGTGTGCTGAGCAGGTTTAAACAAAAAAAGAATGCAATCATTGTTCATGTTGTGATTTAGTACAGGTATATGTGCCTTTCCCCTTCTACCTCTTTACATGGGATGGTTGACCTCTCCACTATGCCCAATGACAAGCTAGAAGGGGGAGGACTTCCTTCCCAGATCATTTTCACAAAAGGACTTGTTCACAATATTAATATACACTTATATTGCACCTTTGATGCAGAAAGGTTCCACAAATGCAGTAGCCTATCTTCTTAACAACACATGTTGCTATGAAAACAGCACCCCATTTCCCCCACTCTCTGCACTGGCTCCCCACTGAATAGTGTCCATTTGAATGGTTTCTATGATGCTATTAAAAGCTTTTCATAGGATTGGCCTTTGGTCCTTGATCACAGAGATCAACTGTCCCTTCCAAACCACAATTTCCCACAACCACCACATTCCAAAGCAAAAATGAGACAGTCGACTTGTACAGGAGAGGTTCATGAATGTGGAACACAGAATTTACATGAGCTGGACTTCGACTATGTAACTCACTTGTACCAGAGGCGGGAATTATCACAGACTTCCGTATACTCAGAAGTACATGCAAAATTCACGCCTGACTTTCCCTTCAATAAATTTACACACACACACACACACACACACACACAGGCACTAAAACCACTCTAAACAAATGAAGTTCCCCCTCTCCCAGGTTGAAGAGAGAGATTGTTATTTCTCTTTTTAAGTTCTTAAGTGCTTCAATTATGAGGCATTTATAAAAATATAGATTAGATAGTTAAGAATCTGTGAACCTTTTTGCAATGTATTGGCCTTATATCGCTTTGGCTATAAACTCAGGGCTCCCACTAGAATACAAAATAACATATCCAAAAATCACAATATGCTCCTACAATGATTGCCTTTAAAAAGTAAATATTTACCAGGGTTACCGAACAATGGTGTGTGAAATCCTAGACTCCATCTGCACTTAGAATTGGAAATAACTATATGAAAACTATGCCGTATCCATTTGCACATGCTGTCTTTTTAATGCTAACAATTGGAGACAGGACTAATTTCACCTACAGCTGAAACTCAGTCATATATATAACAGCAGCCATTGTTACACAGAACACATCAATACTGCACAACAAGAGGAATACTATACACATTTGAAAACCATATAGAGACTTAAGGCAGGCACAATGTAATTACTGAAGTTGGTATCAAGGAAACAGGGTTAATAGTGCTACTCTTAGAAAAAAAAAACAGAGGTCACTGATAATCATAAGGAGAAAGAGAACCTCACAAGGAGAGCATCTCTTCAACACTTCACTGAGGAAAAGTTCACTTGGCTGATGTCTTTTATAAAAAATACTGAGCTTATTACATTTTAGCACATCAACTAGAATGTCATAAAATCTGTTGCAAATAGAAATAAACATCTTTAGCACCATATCAATTTGCTTTCCTATGAATACTGCCATTTATCATACTCTTTGCAACATTTTATAGACTTAAGGGCAAGACAATAGCGGGATGCAGTGTTTGTGAGAGAGAGATACTGAAAGACAGACATTAGAATTTTCTACATAAATTCACCATCATCTAACTACATCCCACTCTATGTATGCGTTAATCTCCAGCTTTGCAAAGGGAATCAGGAGCCAAATATGCACTGTGCCTTCAAGCAAAAACTTCAGATCATTTTTTTCCCTTGTATGAAATGCTGAACTTGCTAAGAAAGTGACTCCTGAAAAATTTTGGTTTTCACAATAAAAATAATTTGGCGAGGCTAGTTCAGCAACAGCTCTGAATTTCACTACACACAAGACCTAAATCCAGGAGCAACCTCAGGTAAGGCCTTTTCTGCAGCAGGATTAGTTCAGACATGTAGTGGAGATGATGGGATACCAGCCTCAACAGGCACAGGTACTACCTATAATCCTGTCTAGAGGAGAGAGGGCAACATGTGACCTTCATAAACATTCAGGTACAGAGAGAAGCCACACACCTGCAAGTGATTTTGTGTGGGGTAAAATTGGGCAGGCAAGCTATCAACATGTTCATACACATAATCAATCATTCAGCTCCCAGGTCATTTAGATATCTAGCCAGAGGATGGCATACCATAACTCTTTCACAGAGCATAGTTCCTCTCATGAGGATGAACAAATACTCAAAGAGCCAAAATATTTTGGCTGGTATCATGGGAATAATATCAGAACAGAAGGTATCACTTCTGGATGAATTTCCTATTCTTTCTCTCAGAAAGATCTTAGGAGTGCTGGGAAGTT
This sequence comes from Dermochelys coriacea, assembly GCF_009764565.3. Lineage (NCBI taxonomy): Eukaryota > Metazoa > Chordata > Testudines > Dermochelyidae > Dermochelys > Dermochelys coriacea. The sequence continues at coordinate 172,804,470 of NC_050069.1, forward strand.
GCTTCTCAACCTGTCAACTGGAATCTTGGGTCTATCGCCCTCCCCATAACTAGAGATCAGCTGGTTATACCGTTTGGCCTGCAGTCCCATCCATATACTGATCATACTTAGCTCTATATCATCTTTTCATAAAACAGTCTCTGAGTTTTGACAGAGTTATGGAAGTGTTGGGAGCACAATGGCTTAGTAACAGCCAGGATAAAATGGACATGCTGAGCATGAACCAGGGAAGCATTTAGAGGGAGAGATTTGGGGCCATGATGATGCCTTCTATTCGGAGATTAGGCAAGAACTTTGCAATACAGTTCATAATTTTATCATCATATTGGAAACATTGCTGCCCATGACAAAGGCAACGGCAATCAATCCCTTCTTTCATCTGTGCTAGGACCAGAGCTTGCAACTCTTCTTCTTTAATACGAACCTCACCAAAGTGATTTGTGTCTTTGCAACTACAAGACTAGATTATTGTAATGAGCCATAGACAGGCCACCCTGCAAAAGCATCGGGAAGCTGTTGGGAATATGGCAGCTTATTTTGTGAGTCAGGCAAGCCATTTATGATCACATAATACCAGTCCTCTATGCACCCTGCTGACAACCTGTTCAATTCCACATCAAGTTCATGATTTTTTTTTAAAGGCCTGAATTGTTTGGGACCCAGTTTATCTGAGACTTAGACTTCACGGCTTTGTGTTCCAAGTTGCATTCTTCTATTGCGTTGTCAATTTTCCATTAGTTTCAATAGTTATTTTCCCCCTCTCTCTTCAGGAAGGAAGATAACAGTAATGGCTGATGTCTTTTCTCTATAAAATCATAGGACTGGAAGGGACCTTGAAAGGTCATCTAGTCCAGTCCCTTGCACTCATGGAAGGACTAAGTATTATCTAGACCATTCCTGACAGATGTTTGTTTACTCTGCTCTTAAAAATCTCCAATGATGGAGATTCCACAACCTCCCTAGGTAATTTAATCCAGTACTTAACCACCCTGACAGTTAGGAAATGTTTCTTAATGTCCAATCTAAACCTCCCTTATTGCAATTTAGGCCCATTGCTTCTTGTCCTTTCCCCAGAGGATAAGAAAAACAATTTCTCTCTCTCCTCCTTATAACAGCCTTTTATGTACTTGAAAAAACTGTTATCATATCCCCTTTCAGTCTTCTCTTTTGCAGACTAAAGAAACCCATTTTTTTAATCTTCCTTGATAGGTCATGTTTTCTGGACTTTTAATCATTTTTCTTCTCTGGATTTTCTTCACTTTGTCCACATCCTTCCTGAAAAGTGGCGCCCAGAACTGGACACAATATTCCAGCTGAGGCTGAATCAGCGCATAGTAGAGCGGAAGAATTACTTCTCGTGTCTTACTGACAACACTCCTGCTTATACCGCCCAGAATGATGTTTGCTTTTTTTGCAACAGCGTTACACTGTTGACTCATATTTTGCTAGTGGTCCACTAGGACCCCCAGATCCCTTTCCGCAGTACTCCTTCCTAGGCAGTCATTTCCCAATTTGTATGTGTGCAACTGATTGTTCCTTCCTAAATGGAGTACTTTGCATTTATCCTTATTGAATTTCATCCTATTTACTTCAGACCATTTCTCCAGCTTGTCCAGATCATTTTGAATTTTAATCCTATCCTCCAAAGCACTTGCAACCCCTCCCAGCTTGGTATCATCCACAAAGTTTATAAATGTACTCTCTATGCCATTATCTAAATAATTGATGACATATAATCCATAGTTAAGACCTGCTAGGTTGGTCTCGGTGGACTCTGTTATGCCTTTGGCACACACTCCATTCAGTAATCTGCTTGAGTCCAAGCCCAGTGAACTTCAGGTCATAATATATGCTTTATTTCTTTGGTTATACTTTTAACTAACTATTAGATCATTCTGATAGCAGCAAACAAGGATTTTGCTATTAGGTTTTTCATTTTGAAAAAAGACTTTTTTTATTCCTTACTCATATTGGTGTAAGGCACCCAGTTGCTGTGATGATGGGTGCCTCTGTAAATGTTTAAATACATATGCCTTCATTTCCAATAGATACATCAGCATTCTCACACTTGGATTTGACTATTTAGTCTACTTGTCTACGAGCAGCTGCTTTGGTCAGAGGCCACAGATGAAGCCAGAGTTTTAAGAAGTTTATGGTTCATTAGCTATTTATACCTCTTAGAAATTTCCTTGATTTTCTTATGGCTCAGCACACAGATATACTCATGCCAAAAAGCTTTCAGACTCTCTTTCCTAATAGAAACGTTCACAGAGCTTTAACATTGCTTTTTTTGTTTGTTTGTCCCATGCCATAATAATTCAGCTGGCACTAGACAACATTTCTTTGACACCAATGTTTTAGGGAGAGTTTAACACATTTAAAATATGGCAAAAAATGTTTCCAGATGATTTATATTCAAGCTTCAGCTGCCTGTAAATTGGTTTTGATAATTTTCATGCAAACTTTCTCTATCCAAGTAGTATGGTCTAGAAGACTCAGCACGGGACTAGAAGTCAGCACTCCTATGGCTCTGCCACAAATCTCATTGTGTGGCTTTGAACAAATTACTCACTGCCTCTCTGTTTCCCTATCTTCAGAATGGGAAATGTTTAGTTATCCATCACACTGGTGGTTTTGAGGATTAATGTTTGTTCACCACTTAGAAGATATTACGTGCCAGCCATTATTATACATAGGCTGCCAAATGTCAAAACAAGAGTCAATGGCATATAAGAATCCAACTTATTCTCCACCTACTTAAAGAAGTGTTCCAAGAATTTTAGTCATTGAAAATAATTTAATACTAGCTATTGACTTCCAGCATACTCAGTACTGATAGGCCTGGGTGAACACAGCAGGGGCAAAAAAAAAAAAGCAGCAGCATTTTCAAATATGATGGTAAATAAATGAGTAAACTGTGGTTTTATCTTGAGAGAGGGGCAGCACAGTTCTGCAGCCGCAGGAGCAAAACACAGAATATTGTGACTATATTAGCGACATTGAAAAATAAAGTATGGAAAATCCTTTCGGGGTGGGGCTGGGGGGAAGGACAGCCATCCCTATTACAGGATCAAGTAGATTTTGTGTGTGGTTACTGTTTTTGGAATTTGAACAAAAATATACAGACAATTTGATAATTGACCAATTGTGATAATGTGACCAAACATAAATGGGTTTTTTTAAAAGGTAACAAATACAGGTTATGAATAAATTTTCTTAATATTTATATGGAAATTTCAAATCCTGTCACACTGCATTTGTATTGTATTGACAAATAATCAGGACTCTCAATCGCAGTTAATGCCTGCAATTAACTGAAAGGAAAATTAATGCATTAATTTGGTAACACATTCATCTCATACCTGTGGGCTGAGTGGAAGGCATCGACCATGGGGGACTGGAGCAGCCCCTGCCCACAGCTCCTTGGGTGAAAGCGGCGGCAACGGGCAGGGGGGGAAAGAGAGGATGAGGGAAACCTGGGACCCCACAAATATTTAAATAAATGGTATTCTAGTATGGTTTAACTATGCGATTAATCACAATTAATTTTTAATCACTTGACAGACCTACAAATATTGTCCACTTATCACTTAATATTCTCAGTTTCTAAAGCAAACAACTCCTACTAGTAGTTGTGCTAAATCCCACATTGTCATAAATATAAAGGGAAGGGTAAACACCTTTAAAATCCCTCCTGGCCAGAGGAAAAACCCTTTCATCTGTAAAGGGTTAAGAAGCTAGGATAACCTCGCTGGCACCTGATCAAAATGACCAATGAGGAGACAAGATATTTTCAAAAGCTGGGGGGAGGGAGAAACAAAGCCTCTCTCTCTGTCTGTGTGATGCTTTTGCCAGGGACAGAACAGGAATGGAGTCTTAGAACTTAGTAAATCTAGCTAGATACGCGTTAGATTCTGATTTCTTTAAATGGCTGAAAAAAATAAGCTGTGCTGAATGGAATGGATATTCCTGTTTTTGTGTCTTTTTGTAACTTAAGGTTTTGCCTAGAGGGATTCTCTATGTTTTGAATCTAATTATCCTGTAAGGTATTTACCATGATTTTACAGAGGTGATTCTTTTTACTTTTTCTTCTATTAAAATTCTTCTTTTAAGAAATTGAATGCTTTTTCATTGTTCTTAAGATCCCAGGGTTTGGGTCTGTGGTCACCTATGCAAATTGGTGAGGATTTTTATCAAACCTTCCCCAGAAAGGGGTGGGGGGAGAAAGACGTTTCCAAACGGACTCTTTCCTTATAATAATAATACTGGTTAGACGTTTGGTGGTGGCAGCAAAAGTCCAAGGGCGAAAGGTAAAATAATTTGTACCTTGGGGAAGTTTTAACCTAAGCTGGTAAAAGTAAGCTTAGGAGGTTTTCATGCAGGTCCCCTCATCTGTACCCTAGAGTTCAGAGAGGGGAAGGAACCTTGACACACATGAAATCATATTTCCTGTTTGTTATCAAAGAATAGGCTAGATGTGACTGGGGAGATTGCACAACACAGATTTGACATCAGAATACAGACAATTTTTAAATAATAGCAAGTAAAATGTGTGGGAGATTATTTACTTTTATTGTAGCAGTTCTGAAGATGATGAAATCTGGATATTTTATCATTAGCATTACAAATATCATCCATGGGTTATCAGCATTAATTTGAACATAAAGCAATGATGCAGTTCATTACAAAGACAGATGTTGGGCTGAGAGCATATTTAATTTGATTAGCTAGCTACATTCCAGAGTTATCTAGTTTTTCTCCTTGCTCTGACTAAAAATTGGCTTCAGAATGTTGTTAAGTACCCATTTTTTTGCATGCTGATTTTGGAAGGGATTGCATTTATTTGTAATCCACCGATACCCAGATCGTCTCATTTTTAAGGCATAGGTTTTAAGTAGGATTGAAGATGCTTCATGTAAAGTGAGATTGGAATTTGTTTAGGAGATTATTATTGAAAATTAGGAGAGGAATGCTTTATTCAAGATAAAGGTTTGCACAGAAAACATTCTAGCAATTAGCTCCATGAGATATGATGGAGAATTTCAAACAAAGGTGTGCAGAACTTTCCATTCACTTTGCAGCTGCTTTCATTAAAAATCTCCAAATTTATGTTTGCTTAGACTCAAGGAATATTGGGCATATTTTGTGCAAACCTCAGCCTAGGCTTATTTATGGCTTCAGAAAAGAGGCCATGCAAAACTCAGTGGATATAACTGTAAAACAGGTGAAACTCAGTGGTTTGCTTTGAGGTATTGGTATCCTGTAACCCAAAGCTCAAGTGAAATTCAAATAGTTAGGGAGGGGGAAAGTTAATTTATACATCTGCAAATCTCTTGAGTCCCAGAATACACAATTTTTATGTAAAAAAATAAAATAAATACTAATGAATTGCACAGTTCTATTCATAAAAAGAAAAGGAGTACTTGTGGCACCTTAGAGACTAACAAATTTATTAGAGCATAAGCTTTCGTGAGCTACAGCTCACTTCATCGGATGCATCCGATGAAGTGAGCTGTAGCTCACGAAAGCTTATGCTCTAATAAATTTGTTAGTCTCTAAGGTGCCACAAGTACTCCTTTTCTTTTTGCGAATACAGACTAACACGGCTGCTACTCTGAGTTCTATTCATAGTTTTACAGAAATCCCCACCCACAGATATATATGTTTAGTTAATGCAATCTTACTTCTGACACAATCTGCCAAGAATTATAGACATTGCACTTAATTACTAACTTCCACCTGAAGAACTCTAAGTACCTTGCTAGCATTAGTGGACTTAGTTACTTGTGTGGTAACTATTATTGTACACATGACGAAAACTCAAAATTAGGTATCCCCAAACTGAGGGAAATCATTAATAACTTATGGAATATTGGTCTTGGAATTCAAACACTGTTGTAATTTACATTGTTGGGTAATTATAGTAGAATGACATAGTATTTTTAAATATATAATAAAGCTTCATGTATTTTTATTTAAGCAGAAAAATTCTAAAATAAAAGAAATAAAACACAGACCTAGGAATAAGACTTTGCTGCCTTTTGTGTTACAGAACACTGGTTTTCAACTGTGCTGTCAACATTCCATTTGTTGCAGTAGTTTTTTTTTTTCTCCCTTCATCAGGAAGGCAGATAAGGTTGGGATGATATATTTTCCTAAGTATGTTTCTCAGTCTGGCAATACTGCCCTTTAAAATATGGAGCAGACCCACAAAAGTCACATAAATAATAGTTTACCAGAGACCTTCAAAACAGTAGTTGATGTTTTTGCCTTTGGGTGTACTTTCTTCAAAGTGTCAGAAGGGAACAAAAAAATTGTTTTGTACCATATGTCAGGAGCAAAACCCTTTTCTCTACAAATGCAAATGGGACTGGTGGATACATGATAAAGGACGATGAAGAATGCAAGTGGATTCACTACAAACAAATGCAGCCAGCATTGTTTATACTTTTGTAGGAACTGATCTTCCCAGAAAAAAATGGGCCGAGTGTTTTGTATGAGTCAGTCAGGTTTGCTTATTTCATTCTTTTACTTGATATTTCAACAACTGGTAGTAATACCAGGAGTAATTGTTGTTACTTAATCTTGTTCTAGCCTAGGGCAGGTAGCATAGGATTAACACATATCATGATCTGCCATGAATCTTCATTCCATTCCTGAACTTTAAAAGCTTCACTTGGTGCTCTTTATGGTTTGGGACACCTGGCTCAGTATCTTAGAGAAAAGGATGCTTCTAAATCTGTTGATTTTATTGTGACGTGATGACAGATGCAGGGTCAGTACTAAGTCACCAAAGCTTTCCATATCCATCCATCTCTATTCTCAGCACAGACATATGAGTGAGCAGAAGTAAGTTGCATTAACCTGGATGTCTATTTTATGTATTAAAAGTCATGTCAGAGTGCAGTGTGCTGAGAGTGGGCATCTATAAGCAAGAAGTGGTTCAACAGACATACAAAGGGCAGTTCTGAAAGGAAGAAAAGATGTATAAAGGAAAAGCACAGAATTGTTGGACTCTGTTCCTACTTTGGGACAGGCATTGAAGAAAGGAACCTATATTCAGCTCAGTTATCTGGTTTGGGAGATCCACTACAAAAATCTCAGATTATAAAACAAAATTAAAATTAAAATGTGGCCACAATACCTTAGACAGCAGAGGACTGGTGCAAAATACCTGATGGTTGGACTAAGGGAGTGAACTGAACTACAATTCACAGAAGGAATTTCTAGAAGGATCACCAGACAGTCCCAAATTTTGGTATTTCAGTGAAGTATTAATACAGAGCTTCACCAAATTAAAGTAGAATGAGTGCACCATTTGCATATAGCTCATCTAGTTACCCATTCTTCATGAATGGGACTGATTCAAATGTTTTGCATTTACATGCAATATTCACTATTAGGTTACCGATACCTTTATACACCCAGGCAGGCAGAATGGATATATACATAGGACAGACTAGCATCTAGTTTTTAACAATTTCCAACTCCACTTTAAAATAATGATAACCCTTTGGTCCTCCATTCCTTTCACCATAAAAATAAGTGTCTCATTAATTCAATTTCAATCCTTTACAATAGAGATCCTTGGTCTATAGTCAACCAGAACTTCTCATGGCCTTCCGGTTACAGGGGCAGGATTCTCTCTTCATTTACACTGGTTTCACACTGGTATTTTATTGACTTCAATGGAGTGTTCCTGCCTTATGCTACAGTGACTGAGGTGGAGAATCAGGCTTTCGATATTCGTATAATCAGATTTTACTTCTGAGCGCAACATGCATTTTAAGTGCAAAAATGGCAAAGTCTTTTTTGTTTATCCTTCAAAGAAACTGAAATGAAGCTGCTGGAAAGGTTAACACAAAACAATTTCAGTTGGAGCAACAAATCAAATAAATCTATCTTATTAGTGCCCCAGAACCTACTTATTTCACACTTGCAAAAATTTTGATTTGCTCATATTACCCTATTTAAAACAGAAGGAAGGACATTTAATCTTTACCCTGTATTAGCTGGTAAGATCTTATTGCTGAAAAAAGAAAGGATGAAAAGAATTAGGTCTTGATTTTCAGAAGTACTGAGTTCCTATTTATTTCAAATGGTGTTGTAGGTACTCAGTACCTTTGACGATCAGATCCTTAGTGTAATATTTGCAAAACACAGACACAGATAAAAGATACCTCATGAATCCATTGTGATTATGAGCAAGACGGTTGGAAAAGAGGCTTTCAGCATGGGAAGAAGAGCTACAACCTCAAAAAAGTAACACAAAGCTCAACAATAAGGGTCTAAACAGTGTAGGAATATTACTGAAAGATAGAAGGACAGATCTTCAGCTTGCCTATTGGCATAGTCATACTGCAGCCACTGGAAATATGCCTATTTATACCAGCCAAGAATCTGTCTCATAATATTTTGGACCATTTGTGTATAATACCATGATACTTTATATAGGGGTTTGATCAAATAAGTTCAAGTATGAGGTCCATTGAATATGTTTTTGTCTTATTTTAACTGAATATTGGCTACAGTTCCAATTGGAACACATCTACGTTCCAAAGTCACACAATATTTCCCAGGAGAAGATCAGCACATTCTGTCGCTTTTGAATGACTCCACCCCGCTACTGTCTTCTTCCAGTCAATGCTCATCGACTTCTGAAAGCACTGGGTTCTGTTCTCAGCTGAAAGAACGATCACTGTGACAACATTTGACGGTAGTAATGGGATAAATAAAAGGGAGGTCGTTGTCCTGTTCTCCTACAAATCCTACCTCAAGATGCATTTATATCATGATGCTGACAGAACATTACCATCTGATAATGGTTAGGCAGGCAGAATTACCTGGGACAAATATTCAAAACAAAAAACTTTGCACAACTTGTAGTAAACACATAATTTGTTTATGTTATAATGTAATTTTATTACTGTTACCTAGCCCACCCTCCCTCACCCTTTGCATTTGTTGTCTATCTTAAACTTAGATTTTACATTCTTTGGAGTGGATTGTCTCTATTACGTTTGTATAGTGTCTTCCCACATTGGAGCACTGATCTTTTGGAGCCATTACATACTATTGCATAATAAAATGAAATAAAATAAAATAAAAAAAAAAGAGTGAAAAGAAAACGAGTACTTGTGGCACCTTAGAGACTAACAAATTTATTAGAGCATAAGCTTTCGTGAGCTACAGCTCACGATGCATCTGATGAAGTGAGCTGTAGCTCACGAAAGCTTATGCTCTAATAAATTTGTTAGTCTCTAAGGTGCCACAAGTACTCCTTTTCTTTTTGCGAATACAGACTAACACGGCTGCTACTCTGAAAAAAAAAAGAGTGAATCAACTACCCTCCCAGCACTGTGTAGGGACTACTGTTCAACAGATTTTCAAGTATTTTACATTCATCATTTTCATTAGTTGTAAAGTAAATTACTATGCAAATTCCTTAGGCCTTAATAGGAGAATATACAGGAGACAAAGCTAAAAGAAAAATCTCAAAACCTGTGACAATTAAGTACTATATTTTTTAATAAATTGTGTATTTAGCTTAAATTAATAAGTCAATAACTATACATTGACTGGATGATGTGCACCAAGTTATTAATCATATTTAATATAATTTAGAGGCGAACAACAGAGAGCTATGATTTATACTAATCAATAGAACATAAGACTATATAAGCAGAAGAGACCACAGAATAAATATGAGCAATTGGTAACCTCAAGCTCACAAAAAAGAATGTGGTCAAGTGTGAAATTTTATAACTCAAGGACAATATTTACCAAGGTGAATTAATGAAACAACACTTTGACTTTCTTTGGTCAAGTCAATGTATTTATATGGAATAGTTTATTAAATTAATGACCTCTAACTAAACATTACTACCATGGCTGTATTTCATGTTTTTATGTGGTTCAAAATGCAGTAATCCGTAGTAAAAAGTCTTTGCTTGTGTACACACTGTGTCAGTGAATGACTCCTCCAACTGCATCGATATAGAAATAATATACAATAGCTGTGCAATCAACAATTATCTGTTAACATTTCCATGTTTGCACCGATGCTCTCAAGGATCAGTGAAAATAGATGGACAGAAACTCAGTATTATATAATAAAAATATCACAAAAAAGTGTGACAAAGATTAAGACCTTGAATCATCAAAATACTTTGGAATGTACTTTTTCCTTTAGAGAGAATTCCCCCCAGTTCTTTGGTCTAAAAACGCTATGCACTTTAGGTCCAATTCTGCTCTTATATACCAGGGTTCAGTTCCCATTGAGCTGAAGAAGAATTACACCTATGTATCTAAGGTAGGAATTGGGCATAGAGGGTGTGACGTTACAGTCCATATTCTTTATGGAAATATGCTTATGATATGGATACAACATAACAGATATACTTCATGCAAGATGGCTCATGTAAAATATCATTGGAAAGGTTATGATTTACTGAATGTGATTATCCAATTTGTATGCATGTATCATTTCTGTACCTGAAGTTAGAAATATTGACCATGTATCCGTACATTGGGTGACACCTACAACTAGCCTTTCAGGTACAACAATGAAAAAAACAGACAGAGCTGATGGCCCATCAGAAAAGACAAATGGACGGTGAAAGAGCTTCATCTTCCTGTGATTGCTCCACACAGCCTGTGAGTAATGGCTGCTATGACCCTGCAGAGACATGTGACTGAGTCACCTGGTACTGCCTCCCCCCCTTGGAATGCCACTGTTTTTCCACTGGAAGACAGAGTTTCTGCCATACACAAAAGCTATATAAGGCAGGGGAGTGACATCATCGTGGTTCTCTGCTTCCTCCCCACCCAAAGAGACACTGGGAAACAACTGGAAACAAAAAATGAACTGTGGGGAGAAGAGTTGAGCCCAGGCTGGAAGGTATCTAGCCTGTGAGTTATAATATCTGAAGTTTCAAGCTGCAGGCCACTGTAGCTGGCTTTCAAGAATCTTTGAAATCTGCCTGAAACAACATTTAGGGTGAGAAATTACTATTTGTAGCCAATTTCTTTAGTGAATCCTGCTTAGTTTGCGTGTTTTGTTTTATTGCTTAGTAATCTGCTTTGTTCTGTTTGCTATCTCTTATAATCACTTAAACTCTGCCTTTTATAGTTAATAAATTTGTTTTGTTTATTATTAAACCCAGTTTGTGAAATTTCTAACTGTGTTGGGGGGGGCAAGAAGTTGTGCACATCTCTCTTCACATTGAGGGAGAGGGTGAATTTTTATGAGTTTGCACTGTGCAGATTTTTCTATACAGTGCAAGATATTATACCTTTTGGATCTGCATTCCAAGGGAAGTGGGCACCTGAGTGGTGGGGCAAGTCCCTTAAGCTCAGTCTTCCCAAAGCTCATCTCAGTGCGTCTCTCTTTCTGCAGCTGGGTGTGGCCCTGCCTGTGTGTGTGCTAGAGGAGACTTAAGAGCCTGAGTCAGCAAGACAGGTTAAAGGGGTAAGTGGTCCAAGGCTGTCAGAACAGGCAGGCTCAGTGATATCTCAGTACATCAGTAGCATCTTAACAGGGGGCAACCTGTCACAGAGGGTAAAATCCTGGCCTCACTGAAGTCAACGAGAGTTTTGCCATTGATTTAAATGGGGGTCACGATTTCAGTCAGCATGTGTTAACTCTCTTTGCCTTCTCTTGACTAGCCTGGACAAAAAATATATTCCCCATTAACAGTCTTAACTACATTTCCAAGCATTTGGTTTATTGCATAAAAATCTTGTGTATTTGCAGTTGACCATTTGTTATGGTGTTTTGTTTTATAAAGTTAAGAAGAAGAATAAAGAAATGTTATCTATAAAATAAGACACTGTACACAAGTGAATATCTCTGAAAAATACCAAAAAATATTTAAAAGGGAGGAAATATTAGAATGATATTATTTTTTCCTAATGGAATATTATAAAGGAAGAAATATCATAGAGAGACTCATGGCTTTATTTCATAAAGTTAATTCTGTTACTTCCCACTTGCTCAATATCTTCCATTGCATTTAGATTCTGTCAAGTGAAAACGGATCATGTAGAAAGATACAACTCACATTGACAAACACCATTTGTTTTAACAGAGTTGGGAAGATATCAAAATGATAATAATTTCTTATAGTCTGTTTCAAAATAACCACCGGCATATTGCTTGTAGTCCCATACAAAACAGCAAAATCTATAAGGCATAGAAAGAAAAATTGTGTTATGGGGGGCTTCAATCTGGGTTGTGTAAGCTGGAGGTCTCATGCTGATACTTATAAAACATTCTTGGAATGTCTAAAGGTTATAATTTTCTAACACAAAAATATTGATTGGGGCAATTCCATATTAAACATCAGTCTCATGGATAAAGATGAACTGTTGACTGAACTAAAAATTAATGATTGTCTAGGTGCAAGTTATGACCTTATTTTATTTGTTACATGTGCACACAATATGGTCCCTATGATGGGTGCTTTGAAAAGGCCAATTTCTCAGATCTGAAAACAATTATGAGGAAAATTGAGTGGGAAGAAATAGTTAAACCTAAAATTATGAATGATAATTGGGATAATTGTTTAAGAATGAAGTGAAGAAACAGATTGACAGAGCCAGAAGGATACCCAGAAGTCACCTACTACAGGACAGGCCCAACAAAGAAAGTAACAGAACGCCACTAGCCATCCTCTTCATCCCCCAACTAAAACCTCTCCAGCGCATCATCAAGGATCTACAACCTATCCTGAAGGATGATCCCTCACTCTCTCAGACCTTGGGAGACAGGCCAGTCCTCGCTGACAGACAGACCCCCAACCGGAAGCAAATACTCACCAGCAACTACAGCCTACACAACAAAAACACTAACCCAGGAACCTATCCTTGCAACAAACCCCGTTGCCAACTCTGTCCACATATCTATTCAAGGGACACTATCATAGGACCTAACCACATCAGCCACACCATCAGGGGCTCGTTCACCTGCACATCTACCAATGTGATATATGCCATCATGTGCCAGCAATGCCCCTCTGCCATGTACATTGGCCAAACCATTCTATGAAAAAGATTAAATGGACACAAATCAGATGTCAAGAATTATAACATTCAAAAACCAGTCAGAGAACACTTACTTTAATGTATTATCCTTACCAGTGAGTTGTCTAAAGTTTGGGGAATCTGCTCAGATTACAAAGGCTAGTGCATGTCCACTATCCTTTGATGAAGTTGCAAACTAATTAGTGATCTTGCATTGTTCAAGAGAAGGTCTTGAGCAGTGTAAGACGGTACATTTCTCGGGGAAACAATGCAGAGGGCTGCAGGGATTTGCTGGCATCTCCCGCTGTATAGTTCAGAGCATGCATGCAATGCATGCATGTCTATGCATGCTGGTGGCTGTGATAACAGCATCTGGAGGAGTTTGCTGCTTGTCACTAGCAAAGCACTGTGGCAGACAGGCCAGGCCAGAGAGTTAAGGGGGCACAGAGGCCCCACAGTTCCAGGTTGTACTCCGTGGATCTCATCACACTTAGTATCACAAGACTTTCTGATAAAAAATAGCACTATACAATGCTAGTCAATTACTTTATTAATTATCTGGAAGAAAATATCAAATCATTGCTGGTAAAATTTGAAGCTAATACAAAAACTGGTGGCATGGTAAACAATGATGGGGGGGGAGAGGTCAGTTATAGAAATCAACTTATATCACTTGATATCATGGGTTCATTTAAAAATGCATTTAAACACAACAAAATGGAAGGTCATATCTTGGAACAAAAAATGTAGGTCACACTTAAAAAGATGGGGGACATTATCCTGGAAAGCAGAGATTCTGAAAGGAACCTACAGATCATGGTAGACAATGAAAGGGGCATGAGCTGCCAAAGCAATGCTGTAGCTAAAAGATCTTACAAGTATAAAGAAAGAGGATATCAAACAGGAGTAGGGATTACTTCTGTAAACAGCATTTGTGAGACCATTTCTGGAATACTATGTCCCATTTTGCTATCCACACCATTCAAAAATGATGTTGATAAATTGGAAAGGATTCAGAAAACAAAAGTTACAAGAATAATTTGAGGTCTGGAAACAAGCCATAGAGTGAGATTCTAAAGAACCTCAATCTATTCAATTTATTCAAGAATAGAGGTGACTTGATCATGGTCTACAAGTATGGGGAAGGGATTCTAATATTAGATGACTCTTTAATCTAGCAGAAAAGGCAAAATGAGATTGAATGGTTAGAAACTGAAGCTAGACAAATGCAGGATAGAAATAAGGTTCACATTTCTAACAATGAGAATAATTAACCATTGGAACAACTTTCCTAGAGATATGGTGGATTCCCAATCATGTGAAATCTTTTTAGAAGGTATGTTACAATTCAAAACAGAATTTATGGGCTTGATGCAGAAATTAGGTTCTTTGGTGGCCTGTGTTTTGCAGTAGGTCAAATTAACCAACCATAATGGTCCCTTCTGGCCTTAAAATCCATGAAAAACCTGTACTGCTAGGACCACAGAGATTGACTTAACTTGCTTGCAAACCTAAAAGGATTTGTGTTGGATAATTCAGAACTTTTTAGAAGTTCCTATTTAATAGGATCCCAGCTAAGGCTTTGTGCATCCCAGGTTTAAAATCCAAAAAACAAAGGGCCCATACAGCAGAATGCATTTCTTAAAACTATAGAACATCAAATTATGGGATCTCAAAAAGCAGCACTCCTATGTTCTCACAATCTGCAGGATCAATAAAAGGGGAGATGATGAATGAGTTCTCCTAACTATAAAAGGGAGGCTATTTGGTGAAAACTTGCCATGGTGATATTAGACATCTTACACTGTATTAGATCATGGTAAGAGACTGGGTGACACCATGAAATTAAAGAAATATAGTACAAGAGAAGGAGAGAATAAGTGGAAGACCTGCCCAGTCAAAAAGTGAGGGATAAGGTCCCAGAGAATGAGTGAATTGCATGATCTGTGTGTCAAAATTATTTTTTTCTTCCGAGCAACAAACTGTGAGAAAAGAATAAGCACCACTTCTATTTGACACATATTTGAGCTCCTATTTTATGAGATGACACTACAGCAGGGACCTTGTGAAAAATAAATGCATAGCCTTGGTATACAGCTGTCTGTATTTCTATTAACATGTTTCTTTCTCCAATATTTCTCCAAGAATCATGACAAATGTGTATCAAATAAAGGCTTTGAAATATCACCAATCATTTTGCAGGCAGAAACACAATAACCTTTTAAAAAGCTCATTCGTACCTCGCTAGTTTTGGCCTTTCTATCTAAGTTTTTTTAAAGGGCCTTTCCTTCTAAAACCTGACCTAAACGTTCCAATTCTCTCCATCTTTTATTTAGCACAGAACAATGGAAAAAGTATCCCGACTTCATTCCTACATAGTAACTTAAACAGATAATACTGTATGATTAAAGGTCATATAATCAAACTTAGTAATTGGAAAGGACACTTAAAACTACAAAGAGAACAACCTGTAGTAACTGCCAATGAGCATCACCTTCTCTGTTCTGGGGCGGGGTCCTTCTCTCCAGTCAAGTCCTGTTTTAATGGACCATTCTTCTCAAAAGTTAATGGAACTTGATGCATTTCAGAGCTGCTTTGAGGAAAAATACCGTATCTTGCTGACAAACCATGCAACTGAATGAGGTCAGACTAGATCTAATAATGGTCCCTATGGGTCTATGAAAATATGAGTGTTTTGTGAAACTGTAATGATCCCTTGTCCTTAGGCAAAAACACTGACTCCTAAAGGTAGTCTTCTTCAATATCATCATCACGGATCAGCATGGTACTTTGATGGAGCAGTTACTGCTTGCTCACTGATGGCACTATTGACTGAATCAGCAGTGACTTAGAGTGTTGGATTGTTTCTGACAAGTAAAGAACTAATCAAGGGTTAGCATTGAGCCACATTGCCTCAGGAGTGTCCAGGGCTTTAGGGTGTTGTGGCATAGTGTTTATACTGTATAGTGCAGGTTGCTCTGAATTCCATGGCTGGTATTGAGTGGGAGCCAGGGCCTAGGTTTTGCCTCCACCTTGAAGTGGCTTGTGACCAGGGGATCCTAGGAGGACACAGTAACTGACTGATTGATCCTTGTGCAAAGGCCATGGAGGGAAAGCTCCTTGTCCCCTGCCCCTCTCCACACCACCTGCATAAGGTAGAGTCACAGAGTAGCCTAAGATGTTTTGAACTGTTTTGTATTTATTTATGCTTTATCCATAAAGGGAAAACCCAGTTTAAGACAATTCTTTTTATGTTTTTAAGTGAATTTACTGCTCACGAGTGAACCTGGATTCAAAGTTCTAGACAGTAGAATCTACTCTCTCTCTCCGTAGCATAAGAAGCTGTTCTGTATAGACAAGGCAAAGAACAGTTCAGGCTTCCTCACACTGCCCAGCTAGTACCCTTCATCAATTCTCTGAACTATGCAGTCTCTCTCTGCTCTTGTAAACCATTCTCTTTAAAGAGTTTCTAGACAACTATCTACCCATTCACTATTAAATTTCTTTCTTGCATATTTTTAAATAAAGTGCTAAAATAGCTAAAGGAACATCAAGGCAGTTTTTTTTATCAAAATTTCACATTACTATGATTAGTAACCATATTTTCCTTTTCACCTGGTACTCTGGTGTAATAAAATAAATGGACTAGTAGATATACACTTGTTAGCTTTAAATAATACATGAGGAGACCATAGCATTGATATAAATTATTCTCATTCTTTTTTTTTTCTAAGTGGAAAAATTCTGTGTGATCTAAAGAGCTTCTAACATCTAAGACTGTATAGTTATGTCAAACCAGGAACTTAGTTTCTTTCAGACATGATTATACTGTTCAAAGACAACCATGGAGCATTTTTGTTTGACAGTACAACATAAGTATACTTTCTAGAATTCCTTTCATATGAACTGTGTCCCAAATGCACCACAGAGATAAGTAGTAATTATAAATAAACAATGACAGGGAGAGAAATTAGTTAAGAGCCATCGGAAGTAGAGAAAAATATGTTTTATGATGAGATTTGAAAAGGGATGGGGAGTCAATGAGGTTAAGAGAAAGGCTTTTCTAGGTGGTAGAGGGAAAGTTCAGAACAAGTGCATAAGTGAAGAGGCAGACGAGGCCAATGCTAGGTGAGCCAATGCATGAGAGTGAGATGCAGGTAAAGAAGAGAGGTCATACTTTATTTTCTGTCCTTATCTCTGTGGTGCATTTGGGACACAGTTTGTATGGCCAAAAGAAGTGTCAGTCGCTAGAGAGCATGGTGACAAATGCCATTGTAACACTAAGCATGACAAATTAGGGCATTGAGGAAAAAAAGCTCTCAATGCTAAACACGGAACAAATAAAACACTGTGTCAAAGGGGTTACTCAACCAAACAGTAAAGCAGTGTGCTTTTGAAATTATGACTGAACTTGAATAAAAACAAGAACCCACAGGAGAAAAGGGGATATGCTTGAAGCTTGTAACTATTCTCTGGAGGTTCTGAATCAAACAATCAATCAGAGAGTAATAAAAGATCAGACTGGACGACTGAAATTCCCCTGAGCAATGCTTCAGATGAGCAAGTTTAATATAGGAGGCACAATACTATGTAGGACAGATCTCATCGTAGCATTAGTACAAACCATAATATTTTTTTAAAGTATCTAAACTGAAGAGAGGGAGAAAGAAAAGAACATCAATAAATTCTAGAATGAACTGTGTTGGTGCTGACTGAGGAGGAAGTAATTTTATTTACCAATTTAATTATTTTGAGAATGTCAGCCTGTATAATGGCATTGAGTTAATCAGCAGCTGGCATTTTAGTGAACAACTGTTAAAGAATAATCAGGCAGGGCTGAGGCTTATGGTAGCTTTAACTGTAGAAAGTTTAGTGTTAAATGACTGACCAGTGGCTCTAGGCATAAAAGAGGATAGTAGCAGATATTACCTCTTCTGTTAAATTTGGAAGACAAATGTTAGGCGTTGAAGTTCTTTCTTTTCTCCAGCAATCCCTGCAAAATGGCAGGTTTTGGGTGTATTTTTTGTAAAAGGAAAGTAAGGAAGGTGATAAAAATACCAGCTGCATTCACTAAAGCTGACAGTCAATTTCTAAGACTGATTTACAGAAGGGGAAGCTTAGAAGGAATCTGTCTAAGGTTGTCACTATGCATAAGTGCACGTAGCCTGACATGGTCACCAGGAAAATATCTATACAACTCTTCAAAGTTTATTTCATTCTTACAAGTGCTGCCAATTTGATATGAAATTCATTCGTTATTTAATAACAATCTAGAAAATTGAGTCAGGAGCATTTCTACATAGAAGGCAAGACATTTTAAATGGAAAATGAAAAATTCTTAAAATCTGTAACGCTGCATGAAACAAGAGTTCACAGGGACAATGAGAATATTTAGTCAGATAGACAGACAAATATGGATAGGAGCCAGGCAGTAATGGTGGTAGTTTCTTGAAAAGCTGATTATTGTTCCAGGTTATTAAAAGGTTATTACTGTATTTACTTGTTTATTAGGGTAGGTTTATCTTGTTCACCTATTGTATTATATCATTTGAAAATGAGTAAATATTTAAAATAACCAAGAAAAAGGAAAAAGGTTGTGGAAATATAAAATCTTTCTTTTGTGAACAATATTTCACTCAAGCACAATGGAAGTTGCTCAAAATAATACTCTCCAAAATCTAAAGTAAATATTTCATATAATATAGCAATGCTCCTCAAAGAAACATTTTGCAAGACAACACATTGGGCAGTAAGTAGTACTTACCTCTCATTGTCAAATCAATTCTGAATAGCATTTCATAGCATTCCTTTACAAATGAATGATACATAAACCCTTCATATAATAAGGACAGATTGATGTAGATCAAACAAATTGACCATCACGCTAATTGATGAGCCTCTATCTTTGGACAGTGATCTACATGAGCTTCAAACATATAATTAAATACTGACAGCTTAGTGACCCGAAGTACAGTGTTGCGAGATGAGAGAAGTGCTAAATTGGCCCAATGAAATCAGTGGGAGTCTTCCCATTGATTTAATGGGCTTTGGATCAGGCTCAATGTCAGATGGCAAAAAGAAAAAAGCAGTCAATTTAACTGATGCCAAATAACTAGCTGGATTTAACCATGAAGCACATGAGAGTGAATGCACAGCAACAAATAAATACAACGCATATAACAGCAGCAGATATCCTTTAAGGAAATCAGACCAAGGAGTTCTTTCCAAAACATAAGTAGTGTCCTCATATCTCTAAAGAGTACAGTGCTTTAGAGGTGCTGAACAACCAGACTCTCCCTGCCTTCACTGGGAAATGTGGATGCTCAAGCAGAGCTGGTCAGGAATTTTCCCAATGAAAAAGGTATTTATCAGAAAACACCAATTTGTCAAAACCAACATGTTTCAATATTGGTTTCAACAAACTTTTGATGGTACACAGGCAGAGTTCTGTCAGAAATGTGCTTTGTTTCCTGCCAGCTGACCTGACAGGCTGCTGAGGGAGCTCGGACTTCCAGGGTCCACTATTCAAGGGCAACCCTGCCCTACTTTGGTGTCAGGGACCCAGGACTTCCAGATTCTCTGCTGTAGAACTCAGAGCTAGAAGGCCTAAGAACCCCAGCAATTTTTTTCCAAAAGTACCTAAGTGACTTAGGTGCCTAAGTGACCAATAACATTTTATGGGACTTAGGCATTTATGAAAGTTTTACCCTTAGCAGCTTAAGTTTAGGTATCTAATTTTTAATATTAATACTGGACCGGTTCTGCTAGTTTTTCATGATTGGGCCCTATGAAAGAAAGAAACTTCAATAGAGCAAAACACTTTTAAAATGAATAAAATATTGAGGAATTTTACAATAAATATAAGACACTAAAATGCTAAAAGAAATGACACATTAATTGAAAAATATTAGGTGTTGATACACCAACATATGCTCATACACAGATGCACACATTTTCTAGAAAGAAAACATGATTATGAGCAAGCCTTTTTGTGCCACATACATTTTACAGTCTAAAAGCTATTCTTTGAGTTTTCTGAGACTGACCATATTTGTGCTAGGATTCAGTTCCACTAACATAAGGAGGTCTTTTTTATTAACCTTCAGAATATTGTCCTCCAGAACACCCTCTATAAGAATATTTATTTGTGCTAAGTGAATCACTGCCATATCATACCAGAGAAAAGATGAGCATGCAGTTAATGTATGTATTAAATAAGAGTGTATTAAAGTCAGAATAAAAATTTCATTCATACCTCTCCAAATCTAACAGTCAGTATTATTTTTTCACCCTCCCATCTTTAAAATACAAAAGTTATAATTTATTGCTGTACTTTATGGGGAATGTGCTAAAAGCTATTTATTCTGACCTACAGGATTATATTAGCTAATTCATTTAAACTACCCTTCAAGGAAAGCATACATGATTAAATCAGAAACAGCCAACAGATATTTCTTGGAGGAATTTTACTCTTTTTTAATTTCCCAGAAGAAAAGAGTTTGTTTTTAATATAATTTCCCACCTGGAATGATCAGCTGCCTCTCTTTTTTAATTATATAGGTAGGTAGACGCATACTAGACAAAGAGCTTAATTACAGCAATGAACTTTTTGTTCAGATCTCTAAAATATGACTGGTTTGGAGGGGTTTACACAGGCAATCATCCCATTTAATTGATGGTATAGAGAGGCAATATTGTTAGAGCATTATCCTATGACCTGGAATGTCAAGGTTCCAGTCCTTGTTCTACCACCTACTTTCAGGTATCTTGGCCAGTCACTTAGTCTCGTTATGCCTCAGTTCCCTATATGTAAAATGAGAATGTCTATGAGGCATGCAGATACGAATGGGGACCATATGAAAGTACCTAAGATAGACAGTGCAACTTTTAACTTCAGTGGGTTAATACCTGGGATAGAATTGAATCACCTTTTATTTATTTATTTATTTATTTAATTTTATTCGCTGGTATTCTGCTATCCTTCAAGAATTGTAGTGGGACAAACATTATGACTTCGGGGTCTATGAGCAGTTTTAAAATTTAGCACTGAGAAATGCTTTGAAAGAAGTTATTTGGTGCCAAGGAATTGTAAGAGCAGAATACCAGTGACAGAAGTATTTCCTCTTTCAAAACAAACAGAATCTAGCCTAATGCACATTTATAAGGATATTTTTAATTCAATTTAATCACAATTATTACTTGCCCTAGGAGCTTTTCCATGCCGCCATCGTAACTATTTTTAAAAACAACTATATTGTATTATATTTTAATTATATTGTTATTAGGTTCTTATTAATAAAAGTATGCTACATGGAAGAGATAGTTCAATAAGCTAGACTTAGATCTATAATGGTATCCAAGCAAAGGAAGCATCAGTTTTGTAGGCTTGCCACAAGAAGCTGATACCTGCTAGTAACAGAAAATTAAAATGCCAAATTCGCAAGTGACTAAAAAAATCTTTTATTAAAGATAAGCTTTAAAAACAAAAAACAAACTTGTATCTTTGTGTCTTCAACAAACTGATGACCTAATATGTGATTCTAATAGTGGCATTTGGGCTAAGGCATTAATAATGAAATTTATAACCAGATTATGAAATGTTTATTACATGATTTTAATAGTGCCTTCAGCAACAGCCCCAATGTAAATCATCATAACCTGCTAAATATATAAGGGCTGATTCTGATCTCATATTGGCTTTATACGTTTATAGCTCCAGTGACCTTCTTGAGTTTACTCCCAATTTACATGGCTGTATGTGATCTCAAAAATCAGACCCATAATCTTAGAAATGATCAATATTGTACAGCAGAAACAAAATCGACATATACTTTTCCTTTTATTTTGTCACTGAAAAGTTAATAAAAGAAAGGTGCAAGTATGTCAGCATGTGTCACACTAGTATTAGTGTGCATAATTTATTGTATGGGACAGCTAGATAATTACGAATAAATATATTGGGATTAGCAAATAAATAGAATATCTCTATATAAATATACAATTATCTATTTACTAATAACAAAGAAAATGGAGAACTAATATTACTTCTGTATGAGAAATCTATATTCAAACAACTACATAAATGCAGACAAGGGAATGATGCAATTCTAGTCTTAATATAACTCTTAGCTTTTATGTAACACTACTGGAAATACATTTGCAGTGTTTGCATTTGTTAAGATTTATATATATTTCAAAGCTCCAACAACTCATTTTTATTTATTTTTGAGAATGGTCACATGATGAACGGTAATCAAGAAAAATGATACTGTACGCCCAGCAAATGAACTATAGTGCTCATATAAAAATAAGTAGTCTGCAAGGCATATAATCTTCAGTTATGTGTTATGACAACAGCTAACATGATGAACACTTCAGGAGGTCACCAAAGCAGTTCGGCCTCAAATTCAATCAGGTAACTAGTAAGCTTATCTTTCAAAGGAATTATTGTGGGATGACACCAATATTTACAACCCAGTCTTCTAAAAGTGTAACTTTTCAAAAACAGATCTTCATGAATGTTTGCTCAGTGCTCATCTCTTCCTTTAAGAAGTATCAGAATAAATAATAATTCAGCACAAATGTAATTCAAGCTGCACAAACTAGCAACTCCCCTGAGTAAAGTAATGCACTTAAGAGAACATGATAAATGAATCCCCATACAAAGCTAGTGGTGTTGACCTTTATAAATTATACATTACTCCATTTGATTAAGCTGTTACCACACTGCTGATGATTAAGCAACTAATAGAAGAGTAGGTGTCCTGGCAAAGCAATGTTTAGCATTATTTAAAATGAGATTTTAAAAGTTCATTTCTGTGGTCTTTTTTTCCCAAATAAATATTTAGCATGTGTGTGCATTCGTCTATGTGTACACACACACACAAAGGAGATAACACTTTTCTCTTTTCTTTCATTTTAAGCCATGCCCAAGTATGTCCAAGTACAGTGATAATTTCCCCATGAGAATGTTGTGGTCCCCTCTTTTATTGAGAGAGGCCTGTGAAAAGAGATGCCCCTTGTATCACACTGTAAAGGTAACTAAAATCCCAGGTTGTTCAGAAGATTTCTGTCCTAGACAAGCCTCCTCCTCTATAACATACCTTAATATATATACACACACCTCTATATCCTTGTAAAGAGGATAGGAAAGAAGCTGGTAAAAGTACTGGTAGGAGCTAGTTAGGAACAGCCAAATGAAATGGAGTCCCATTTAAACAACAACAACACATGAAGGCAAGCATTGAATATTTTCAAAATGTACAAGGGCTTGTATACAAATACTAAAAGTCTAAATACTAAGATGGGTGAACTAGAGTGCCTGGCAATAAATGATACTGATATAATGGAAACTTGGTGGAATGAAGATAGTCAATGGGACACAGTAATACCAGATTATAAAATATATAGGAATGGCAGAGTAGATTGCCCTGATGGGGGAAAAGAAAGAAAGCATAGAGTCAAAGTAGAGCACAATCTTAAATGAAACAAACTGTACCATAAAATCTCTAAGGATAGAAATTCCATGCTTGAATAAAATGAGTATAGCAGTAAGAATATACTACCAACCACATGACCAGGGTGATGGCAGTGATTGTGAAATTATAAGGGAGGGTTGAGAGGCTACAAAAGCAGAAATCGCAACAGGTGATTTCAACTATCCTCATATTGATTGAATAAATGTCATCTCAGGATGTGATACAGAAATAAAATTTCTAGCACCATAAATGACTGCTTCTTGGATCAGCTAGTTCTAGGGAAAAGGTAATTCTAATTCTAGTCCT
This sequence comes from Dermochelys coriacea, assembly GCF_009764565.3. NCBI lineage: Eukaryota > Metazoa > Chordata > Testudines > Dermochelyidae > Dermochelys > Dermochelys coriacea. The sequence continues at coordinate 172,828,277 of NC_050069.1, forward strand.
AAATGGATCAGATGAGGTAATGCCTAGAGGTAACTAAAGTGAGTCACTTGGTAATAGTTATCATAATGAAATTATATTTAACGTCCTTGTAAGGGGGAAAATACAAATGTAGAACAAAACACCACAGTAATACTTCACTTTAAAAAGAGTATCTACATGAAAACAAGGACGCTTTTTAGACGAGAAGCTGTGACAAGAACTAAATGCCGAGAAGCAGCATGGGGGCTATTAAACACCATAGATTCTCAGACAAAATGTATACCCCATATCAGAAAAGACAATGAGAGGACCAAAAGAAAGCCACCACAGCTAAACAGCAGAGTAATGGAGGCTGTTTGAGGCAAGAAGGCATCCGTTAAAATTTGTAAGTGAAATCCTAGTGAGGATAATAGGAAGGTTCACAAACTCTGGCAGGTTAAGTGTAAACCTGGCCAAGGCAGGCCAAGAAAGAATTTGAGATGCCACTTAATAAAGATGCAAAAATTATCAGTAATAATTTTTAAAGTACATCAGAAACAGGAAGCCTGCCAAACAGGTAGTTTGGCCACTATGACTAAGGTGCTAAAGGAGTACTCAAGGAAGACAAGGCCATTGCAGAGAACTAAATTAATGCTTTGCATTGGTCTTCGCCACAGATGGGGAGGGAGAGGGACGGCGGAGATACTAACATCAGAGCTATCCTTTTTTGGGTGACAAATCTGAAGTACTGTAGCACACTGATATGTCAATAGAGGAAGCTTTACAACAAATTGATACATTGAACAGTAATAAGTCACCAGGACCAGATGGTATTCACCATAGAGTTCTGAAGGAACTCAAATATGAAATTGCAGAACTATTATCTCTAGTATGTAACCTATCGCTAAAACAAGCCTCGATACCAGATGACTGGATGGTAGCTAATGTAATGTGGATTTTTAAAAAGGGCTACAGTGGCAATCCTGAGAATTACAGGCTGGTGAGCCTAATTTCAGTATTGGGCAAAATGGTATAAGTTGTAGTAAAGAACAGACTGCACGTGGCTTTTGTAAAGGGAAGTCATGCCTCACCAATCTATTAGAATCCTTTGAGTGCATAAAAAAATATGTAGATAAGGGTGACCCAGTCAATATAATGTAGTTGGTTTTTCAGAAAGTATTTGACCAAGTCCCTCACCAAAAGCTCTTAAGCAAAGTAAGCTGTTTGCTAAGAGGGAAGATCCTGTCATGGAACAGTAACTGGTTACAAGATAGGAAATAAAGGGTAGGAATACATGGTCAGTTTTCACAAGGAAAAGAGGTAAATAATGGGGTCCCCAAGAAACTGCCCAAGGACTCATGCTGTTCAACATATTCATAAAAAAAATCTGCAAAAGGGAGTGAACAGTGAAGTTGCAAAGTTTGCAGATGACATAAAATTACTCAGATGGTTAAGTCCAAAGCTGATTGTAAAGAGTTATAGGGGATCTCACAAAACCGGGTGATTGGGCAACACAATGGCAGATGAAATTCAACATTGGTAAAAGCAAAGTAATGCATATTGGAAAACAAAATCCCAAATACATATACAAGATGTTAGGATTAAAAAAAAATTAAGAAGTGTTATTTGTCCTTCTCCACAATACAAAAAACAGCAATAAACAAATTAAATAGATAGAAACTTATACAAACAGGAGGAATTACTTTTTCCACACAACACAATTAACCCGTGGAACTCTTTGCTATGGGATGTAGTGATGGCCAAAAGTATTAAAAAAACAATTAGATAAGTTCATAGAGGATAGGCCCATCAATGGCTATTAGTCAAGACACTCAGGGATGTAACCCTATGCTCAGAGTAACCCTAAACTCTGGCTATCAGAAGCCAGGAGAGGAAGAGAAGTAGATCTCTCCAAGATTGTCCTGTTCTTTACACTCCTCCTGAAGCTCTGGTATTGGCCAATGCCAGAGAGAGGATACTGGGCTAGGTGGACCATTTGTCTCACCCAGTATGGCAGTTCTTATGTTCCTAATAGCAGCTGCCTTTGCTTCTGTTTTACCAAGAACAAACATCTATCACGGGCAAACAGCCTACTTACACTAGACAATCATCTAAGGAGCACATATTTTTCGTAATATAAAATAGATTAATGAATCTTAAAGTTACAATGAAAAAGTTGTTCATCTCTACACAATTTAGCTAGGATTAAATATGACACAAAGCGCCTAAAGGGAATGTTGGATATTTCCAAATATTTAGGTACTTGACTACAAGGTAATATAGCACTCACTTACTTACCTGCAAGACTATAGTCAAAACATTACTGATGTTTATAACTTCTGCAAGGTGAGTTAAAGGGAATAAAGCAAACATATGAACCACAGGGATAATAAAGTCAGACAAAAATGCACAGCAAACCAACCGCAACATATCTAAACCACACAGAGAGCTACTGATGGGGAAAATCACAAAAGCTTCACAGTTTGGATCATTATTTGAACTGTTCCAGCTCTCAGAGGACCTCCCCAGACCATGCAGCCTTCTGTCCAATAAAAGCCCAACTTCAATCCTAGCTGGTGTTTTGTTTGTTTTAAACTGGAATCACAAGTAGCCTGCCAAATTCTTCTTGGCAGAAGGACCATTCTTCCCGCTAGTATTTTTTGGGAACGCACCACCCGACTTCCTGAAATCCTGGATGACATTTGGTGACTGTCATAAGTGGCCTATCACTCTCCCCCTTACATGATCCCCTTCATCCTCCCTGGTAAACTGCACCTCAGAACCCTGCACACATCCTCATTTCTCTCATTCCAGTTTCTTCCATTACTTTTCTCCCAAACCTTTCTTTATACCCACCTTTACCTCCCAAAGCTTTTGTTTTTCACCTGGCCTCTCTTCCTGAGATCCAGAGAGACTTCACTGGCTCCCAACCTCACTATCTCTTCTCTCAGTTTCCTGCCCATATGCAATTCCCCCAGTCTTCTCCCTATCCCTTCATTCATATTCTTCCTCTAACTCAGCCCAGAAGCAGCAATTCCTGAAGCCAGAAGGTCAGTTTGTATTTTATATATAGTTACAATATTACTAGATGAAACACGGTTGTTTTCAATTTTATAAATATCAATTTTACCTTGTTTTAATCCCCCTATAATCCACATCAGCAGGCCAACAAAATAAAACTGGAGTTCAAAGGGCAAGCCATATTATTAATGATGGTGTTGCAATGGCAACCAAGTTAGCAGATCAGACACTGTGCTGTACACTGAACAAAACAATAACACACTCTCTTTGGCCCAAAGAGTTTATAATTTTAGTAGAAAACGGTGGGGAGTGAGAAAGGAAGTAAAGTCCCATTTTACAGATGGGGAATGGAAGTGCACCATCTCTCTGGGTAACATTTTCAAATGGACTAAAAGTAACTTAGATGCTTAAGTCCTAATTGCAAAGATGACTTAAATGCCACATTTTCAATGGTATTTAGACACCTAACTGCCAGTGAAATCAGTGGGAGTTAAGGGTCTAAATACCTTTGAAAATCTGGCCTTTAGGTACTTAGGAGCCTAAATCCCACCATCAAAGAGAATTAGGCTCCTAAATGCCAGTCACTTTTGAAAATAGGATTTAAGATGCTAAATTATTTAGGTGCTTCTGAAAATTTTACCAAGAGAAATCAAATGTCACAGAGGCAGAATCAGCAACTGAATCAAGTCTGAGTTCAAATCCAGTGTCTCTGCACAAAACCACCTTTCTACAATATTTGTTTTTCATAATTTATGGTATGATGATTTTCTAAAGCATCTAAACAGGTTAGCCACTTAATTCCCCTTTAAATCCATGAGAGTTGGGTGCCTACCCTGTTCAGGTGCTTCTGAAAATCCACTGCATCTATCTGCATCCTTAGGCACATTTTTACCTTAAGTGCCTGAGTCATTTTGAAAAGTGACCTTGGGCACTTTTGAAAATTTTACCTATGCAATCTTTCAAACCTTGGTTAATTATCTGAATCTAAATAAAAAGGACAGCAATGAACTAGAGTGCTGTAGATATACACCCCAGCACGCTCCACAGTAAGTGTTTGTGTAGATATGGCCTTAGTCTCAGTCCAGATCATTATGATAAGGAATCCTCACAATGTGTGGGGATGTGCACCCTGTCACTGTACATATAATATGGTATCTGTTCTGTGGTAGGTTTCAGAGTAGCAGCCGTGTTAGCCTGTATTTGCAAAAAGAAAAGGAGTACTTGTGACATCTTAGAGACTAACAAATTTATTTGAGCATAAGCTTTTGTGAGCTACAGCTCATTTCATCGGATGCATTCCGATGTTCTGTGGTAGAGGATTTAAATCTCCAGCACTGTCAGTATGGAAAACTTCACCAACACTATATTAGGTCAATTTTAAAAAGTTATAATAAAGTAATTAGTTTTTTAGATAAGTGGCACTGACCTTCACCTCTCCATAAAATCAAACCCTGATCATACTATTCACAGGGAACAGCCTTTGCCTTCATTCTTCTTCTAAGCTATGTCAAATGCCACTAAACGCACTAGTGCAAGCTCAAGATTGGTTGTGGTTGTCCCTATTCAAGTGCTACCCATACAGACTCTGCTAATTAAGAAGAAAAAAGAAAAACAAAACCATAAAATACACACTCTCCTGCCCCCCACCAACACATAAAGCAGCTGCTGTTTTTATGGCTCACTTCATATATGTAGTGCATTATTCACATGAGGCAAGGGACTATGTCCACCTGTCGACTTTATTTTTTAACTTTAGTAATACTATGCCAACACTGTTTTCTTCTGTTCCAAATTAAGTACATTAATTCCTCTCATGTCCTTCCTTTAAACAAGTAATACTTCAATATATTCCACTGGCCTGGCTTCAGACAAAGAGCCCAATGCCAACGAATTCTAAAACACCTGGAAAACTGTTTCTTTTCCATCTTAAGACCTTTTCAAGCTTCACTATGCCCTGGTTAGTGGGTAGAATAACTCAGTCACTCCAGGTGATGACATTTGCATAGTGGAAGTTGTGCCCTCTTTCTTGCTTATTTACTGCAGATTTTATTTGATGAATCTGTTGATGCTTGCGAGGAGTTATGAAAACGTAAAAACATAATGAACACCAAGTACTATTTCCAGATCAGACCTACACTAGATAACTTTAGATACGATTGGAATAGGGTACCTCTATACCACGTAGTTTAAAAAGTGAATAAATTTTAAGGGCATAATTGTCATAATTCTCCTTCTAAGGCTCAATTACATTGCTTTGGCAAAATTATATTTACATTCACTTAGAAGTGTCTTTACACTGCCAGACTGGTGTAAATAGACCTTTATATAAATGAGAATCAGGCTCAAAACACTTTTTCAGAGAGAGTTTATTAAAAATCCTATGTTATTAAAGACTCACAAATACATTGGAAATTACTAAGTGTACTTCATTTAAAATGCTAAAAATACAGCTCTGTAATGATTCACGTGACTAGTATATATGCTGGTCATACAATACAATCGTTATTCAAAGACTCTGTACTTGTGCTGAGATAACCCTTTGGGGCAGTTGCCTACATATTCCTAGTTAATGGCAATTCTAAGGCGGGCAACCAGATTCATTAGGACATGACAGTATTGCAACATTTCCTAAATTCCTACATAATTGGTTACAGTGTTGCAGCATTTTTATTTGGACAACAATGTTGATATTAATCGCTGTTGGAATAAACAGCTACTTTGATAAAACTAACAAGGATAAAAACTTTGTAATATGTTGTGATGTTGTACCCCATAATGCTTTATGGAAATACGTTTATGAAATATGACATAACTGGAATATGTTTTATGCTATATATGCCATGTAACATATGTCTACAAAGGTTATGATCTACTGGATATATTTATCCTATTTGTGTGCATGTATCATTTTTGTATTCAAAGTAATGAATATTGGCTATGTACTTGTTTAATTTTAAGTAGCCTCAGTGAAGCAGCTGGTTAGCTTCCTGAGAAAAGACTATTCTCAGTAAGTGCCCAATCAAGTAAGCCAACAATGAACTTGGAGACGTCAATCCACATCTGAGCTTTCTCAGGAATGTGGCCTGGCTGGTAAGGAACTCAGTCATGCATGGACATGTGACTTGCCCATGTAACTCCATCTTGGAGCTGAATTCTGGATAAGAGAAAGGAGGAGGTCCCCACCCACAAGAGAAAGTTTATTTAAGCCCCTGGGAGACCTCTCCATTTTGTCTTCAGCTGGCTCAAGAGATAGCCTCTCCACCCCCCCCACAGGATACCTGAAAGAAACTGGAACAAAGGACAATAACCACAGGGGTGTGAGTGATTGCTGGACCCAGACTAGAGGGAGACTAGTCTGTAAGATAAACTTATTGGAGTATCTCTGAGGGTGAGATTTCATCTATAATCACTTTCTTACTGTATTAGGTTTAGACTTGCATATTTTATTTTATTTTGTTTGGTAATTTACTTTGTTCTATCTGTTATCACTTGGAACCACTTAAATCCTACTTTTTGTATTTAATAAAATCACTTTTTACTTATTAATTAACCCAGAGTATGTATTAATACCTGGGGGGGGGACAGCTGTGCATATCTCTCTATCAGTGTTATAGAGGGCGAACAATTTATGAGTTTACCCTGAATAAGCTTTATACAGGATAAAACTGATTTATTTGGGGTTTGGACCCCATAGGGAGCTGGGCATTGGGGTTGGAGGGTTGGAGACAGGAACACTTCTTAAGCTGTTTTCAGTTAAGCCTGCAGCTTTTAGGGGACGTTATCCTGACGTGGGTCTGTGTTTGCAGCAGGCAAGGATGTCTGGCTCAAACCAGGCAGGACATTGAAGTCTCAAACTGTCAGGGAAAATGGGCTTAGAGGTAGTCCCAGCACATCAGGTGGCAGTTCCCAAGGGGGTTTCTGTGAAACAACCCTTCACATACGTATGCAGCTGAAATAAGAAAATCCAACAATATCAGGAGTGGTGCTATGTCTTAATTTACATCAATATGTCATTATTGAAGGTCCATTATTGAGAACAATCCGAACTTCCCCCCCAAAACAAAAGCAAAACAACTAGTTCAGATAACTAGAGTTCCATTCCCACCATTCCTCTTTCCCCAGCCATCCCCCTCCTCCCAAGAGTTATTGGCCAAATGTACTCACTGTAGCTGAATATTGAGTGTCTTTGTCCAGCTGGCCAGAAGAAAGGGGGGTTGTTTCCCTTTTTATGAGGCTCCCTCTGCAATTGGATGGGAGAGATGGGAGAAATGGGGAAGTTTCTCCTGGAGGGAGAGGACCAGATGGATGGGGATGTGGCATCCTCCTTTAGTCGCCCAGGAGAAGGGGAGATTTGTATCTTGGGCACTTCCGGAGCAGCCCTCTCTCACGGAACTCGGACTATCAACCAAGCTATTGGCCAACTATCTTTTGTAAATGTATTTAGTGCTTGAGAAATATGCCAAATCTACAATCCTGCAGAACAGATTGCAAGCTCTTTGAGGCAGTGACTTGTCTTTTCTTTGTGTGTTTGTACAGCACATCGCACAACAGGGTCCTGGGCTAAGGCTCCTAGGCAACACTGCTATAATAGTAAATTAATGAACAACAACAGCAACAACATCCTTTCTCCAAAGAACTGAAAATAGGGTTTTGTCAAAGTGTATGTGTGTGCACATAAAAGTCAATGTCAGCAAACTTTTGACTTTCTGAATTTTTTTTAAAATGAGAAATTCCAGCATAAAGAGCTTCTGAATGGTGGGTTCCTCCCCATACTCCACACACACATGCTTATCGCTGTTTCAGAATTTATGGCAGTTAAAAAACAGTAATAAAGGGTGTGTTTGGGGGAACCTACTTACAGTTTTCCAAATTCTTCTAGTTGGAAAGAAGTGAAAAAGCACGAGACACCACTTTTCACATCTTCCCACTTTCTACTTGGAGAACAGCAAGTTTTCCTCACTTTTTGCCATGTGTACTAACTTTTTCCAGTTGGCAAGTAGTAAGAATGGGTGATAATGTATGTTTTCCCCACACTTAAAATTTTTCAACATTTCTTTCAGGAAAGCTGGTTTCCCATCAGGATAAATGTAATTTTCCTATGCAAAATGCTGCAGCAAAAACATTTCCTATGTTCTCATCAGCTTTCTACAACATGATCAGATGGCAGTTCAGTGGCCTATGTGGAAATAACTTGATTGTGGTCAGTCTAGTTCTTAGTGGACATATGTTCATCATATTGAAATCATTATCACAACTAATACTATGAGGCACTTTTGCTTAGGGTCAGAAACGAATTCATTAAGAACTTGAATAATTCTGTCCCTGCTCGAGGTGGATGATAGAGGGCTTTAATCTCCAGGGTTATCATTCTGGAACCATTTAGGAGCAGTACACTCAATGCCTCCTCAGTTGTGAGGGGGGAGTGCAGTTTATAACATCCCTGAAATGGATTCAGCATATTCCCAACCACACAACCAGATGCTCTATCAACTCCCTCTTCCCGTCTTCCTCCTTTTGGGTGATCTGCTCCCGGGAGGAGAGAAATCCTATAGCAGGGCTTTGCTGTTTCTTGAGCATGGAAACTGCAGTTTCAGTTGGCAATTATGTAGGTCACACGAGGGCATTCTTCTTAGTCTCCACCTACTGAATGACTATATAAATGGGGGGAGGGAGGGAGGGACGGCATGATTTGTGGTCTCAATCTTATTCAAAAAGCCAGATACTGAGAATTTTTTTAAGACTATGTAATAATCAATTTTAAAGATTTTTAAATGGAGCTAAAATTGATTAAAAAGGAACTTTCTATCTGTCAGAGATGTTGTAGCCTTGTTCATGCACTGGTGAGACTTACTGGATTACCTGATGTAAATGCATTAATTCAGCGTCTGAATAGCAACCACATAATCTAGAAAAGGTAGTTCTAGAGGGTTCAAGTCAATCAGATGTGGCCTCTTATCACCACTTCAGATGAGCAATGTTCACCCAGAAACGTTTGCCTGGCACGTTTTATCGTTTGCAACATGAAACTAGACAACCAGCTCATCTCTGGGAATCACCATTTCCATACATCCAGACAACACTGGTATAAACCTGTAGAAAGTTCTGGTGCTGTGAAGCTATATTTCACTTTCTATCTTTGTTATTTTGTATTTCTTTATGGTACACTGCCAGATTGTCATTAAAATCAACATATGTTATACATAACTATAACATCATATTGGAGACTAGATTTTAAAAACATTTTTAGCATCTCATCATTTCTATCCAATGATAAAAATCCATATTATCAGCCATTGCAAGGCCAGGAGCACTTAGCAACACTCCCAGGCTGCCAGGATAAATTAGCTATGAGTAATAATTCCTGTTCAATGTCCTGTGCTAAAATCCTAATGAACAACTGTACCATCTGGATTATAACAACAAACTCAGTTTGTTAATGAGAAATAAAGGAGGTATATAGGGATCTGAGCTGTGACTAGTACAGTATGTTGATCATTGTGACATCGAAGTGACTTGCATTGTAAGTGTGTTTACAGATGAAGCTACTGTAGCAGGGAAGAAAGATTTCTCTCTATAATATTTTAATTAACTGATTATTACTGTCACTGTTATTTTTAAACACATCTCTTCTACTCCATCTTCAACATTCACCCCTTCTCCATATTCCTAGGCTTGTTATATGTCTGTATGGGTGTATTCTATTATATATATACTTATGCCAGTGTAACACTAGTAAGAAAGGTAAGGTTTCTTAGTGTTGGAATCTCACTGCAAAGGGGAACTTGATTTGTAGGTCTATGAAAAATAGCAAAATACCTGGTTAGAGGAAATAGGAAGAATGACTACTAAAAAGCCAGAAGCCTTTTTGTCAATTATAATTGTAATATTCTAATGTGCAGGTGTTAGTATTTCTATTATTCTTTTAGTGTTCTAGAAAAAAATATGGAATTTAAATTCAGAGGCCCTTTTCATAAAAGGTATGCAGTTGATAGAACTTGGGACTTAAACAAAAAATTGCTTTCAGGTTGAGTGAGATGCAAAAATTCAGAACATTACTCATCTTTTGTTTTATAGTCCTTATTTAAAAATGGCCTCTTCCTTAGTACACAATCTGACTAACAATAAAAAATGCCACTTAAAGATATTTTCAACCAAATAACTGAAATCTACAGTAAGAATAATTCATTTTGACAGTTTATCTTTTTACCCAGTTGGGGCCTTCACTCAAGTGTGGCCATGAAAGCAATTGCCATGTTGATTAAGATTGAATCCTTTATCAGTCAGTGCCAAACAAGTGAGAAAAGACAGGAGGATACCAATATCATTGCCACACAAGTATCTACCCTTTAAAGGGAAACAAAAGTAAGCCTACATATAGTAATCATAGTATATGGATTTTTTTAAACACGATCTACACTTAGCAGTGTTCTATTGGACAGAATGTTTTAATAGAACTACTTGTAACACCCTATTTTCAGATGTTTATAACAAAGCCATAAAAATCCATTAGATCTGAAGCTTGGCATATCACTTCTCAGTCAGCCCTGAAATAGATTTATGTTAAAGTATAAGCTATAAAATAATAGATTTGGTCATTTTTAAATTACAGAGAGTAGGCAGAGCAATAGCTTCACCTCCTCCTCCTCCCTCACCACATAAAACAAAAATAAAAAAAGATTTTCTGTATTCCAGTGATTAATTTTTTTTGTCCTGTTTGTGGCACAATTCATAGCATCATAGAAGATTAGGGTTGGAAGGGACCTCAGGAGGTCATCTAGTCCAACCCCCTGCTCAAAGCAGGGCCAACCCCAACTAAATCATCTCTGCCAGGGCTTTATCAAGCTGGGCTTTAAAAACCTCTAAAGATGGAGATTCCACCACCTCCCTAAATAACCCATTCCAGAGCTTCACCACCCTATTAGTGACAGTTTTTCCTAATATCCAACACAGATCTCCCCAACTGCAACTCTGCTTCACTACTGATGCAAAGTAAAAGCAGACGCAGGTAAACTTGAGACCATTGCTCCTTGTTCTGTCATTTGCCGCCACTGAGAACAGCCGAGCTCCATCGTCTTTGGAACCCCCATACCGGTAGTTGAAGGCTGATATCAAATTCCCCCCCTCACTCTTCTCTTCTGTAGACTAAATAAGACCAGTTCCCACTGCCTCTCCTCATAAATCATGTGCCGCAGCCCCCTAATAATTTTCATTGCCCTCCTCTGGACTCTCTCCAATTTGTCCACATCCTTTCTGTAGTGGGGGGACCAAAACTGGACGCAGTACTCCAGATGAGGCCTCACCAGTGCTGAAGAGAGGAGAATAATCACTTCCCTTGATCAGCTAGCAATGCTCCTACTAATACCGCCCAATATGCAGCTAGCCTTCTTGGTAACAAGGGCACATTGTTGACTCATATCCAGCTTCTCTTCCACTGTAATCCCCAGGTCCTTTTCTGCTGAACTGCCACTTAGCCAGTCGGTCCCCAGCCTGTGGCAGTGCATGGGATTCTTCCATCCTAAGTGCAGGACTCCGCACTTTTTCTTGTTGAATCTCATCAGATTTCTTTTGGACCAATCCTCCAATTTGTCTAGGTCACTCTGGATCCTATTCCTAAAAGCCAGTGTATCTACCTCTCTCCCCAGCTTAGTGTCATCCGCGAACTTGCTGAGGGTGCAATCCATCCCATCATTCAGATCATTAATGAAGATGTTGAACAAAACCGGCTCCAGGACAGACCCCTGGGGCATCCTGCTCGATACCGGCTGCCAACTAGCCATTGAGCCGTTAATCATTACCTGTTGAGCACAAAGATTAGCCAGCTTTCTATTCCACTTTATAATCCATTCATTCAATCCATACTTTTTTAACTTGCTGGCAAGAAAAATGTGGGAGACTGTATCAAAAGCTTTGCTAAAGTCAAGATATATCACATCCACCGCTTTCCCCATATCCACAGAGCCAGTTATCTCATCAGAGAAGGCAATCAGGTTGGTCAGGCATGACTTCCCCTTGGTGAATCCATGTTGACTGTTCCTGATCACTTTCCTCTCCTCCAAGTGCTTCAAAACAGATTCCTTGAGGACCTGCTCAATGATTTTTCCACGGACTGAGGTGAAGTATGTAGTTCCCTGGATTCTCCTTCTTCCCTTTTTTAAAGATGGCCACTATATTTGTCTTTTTCCAATCATCCGGGACCTCCGCCGATCACCATGAGTTTTCAAAGATAATGGCCAATGGCTCTGTGATCACATCAGCCAACTCCCTCAGCACCCTCAGATGCATTAGATCCGGCCCCATGGACTTGTGAACGTCCAGTTTTTCTAAATGGTCCTTAACCTGTTCTTTCACAACTGAGGGCTGCCCCATTCAATAGAAGCTGGAAAGCACAAACTGTTGAGGTACGTCTGTAACTTACATCATGTTTGGATTGACAGTGTCTATTGCTGCAAAAAGAGTAGCAGAGTGTAAACACAGTTTTCTTTGTTTGCAGATGGATTTTGAAGTATTTTGTAGTTGTAGTACTATTTGGAATAGGTGGGTCTTTTAAAAACAGTGATATACAAGACCAGCCATACAGGGTCAGACCGAAGGTCTGTCTATCCCATTATCCTTTCTTCCAACAGTGGCCAATGCCTGGTGCTCCAGAGGGAATTAACAGAACAGGTAATCATCAAATGACCCATCCCCTATCACCCATTCCCATCTTCTGGCAAACAGAGGCTAGGGACACCATCCCTGCCCATCCTGGCTGATGCCATTGATAGACCTATCCTCCATGAACGTATCTAGTTCCTTTTTGAACCCTCTTATAGTCTTGGCCTTCACAACTTCCTCTGGCAAAGAGTTCCACAAGTTGACTGTGCATTGTGTGAAAAAATACTTCCTTTTGTTTGTTTTAAACCTGCTGCCTATTAATTTCATTGGTGACCCCTAGTTCGTGTATTATGAGAAGGAGTAAATAACACTTCCTTATTTGCTTTCCTCACAACAATCATGATTTTATAGACCTCTATCATATTCCCCCTTAGTCATCTCTTTCCAAGTTGAAAAGTCCCAGTCTTATTAATCTCTCCTCATATTGCAATTGTTCCATATCCCTAATAATTTTAGTTGCCCTTTCCTGAACCTTTTCCAATTCCAATACATCTTTTTTATTTAGAGGTATATATATAGAGAGAGAGAGAGAATGATATTTTCTGTCTTATTATCTCTCTCTTTCTTAATGATTCCCAACATTCTGTTTGCTTTTTTGACTGCTCCTACACATTGAGTGGATGTTTTCAGAGAACTATGCACAATGAATCCAAGACTTCTTTCTTGAGTGGTAACAGCTAATTTAGACTCCATCATTTTATATGCATAGTTGGGATTGTGTTTTCCAATGTGCATTACTTTGCATTTATCAACACTGAATTTCATCTGCCATTTTGTTGCCCAGTCACTAAGTTTTTTGAGATCCTTTTGCAGCTCTTCACAGTCTACTTGGGACTTCACTATCTTGAGTAGTTTTGTATCATCTTCAAATTTTGCCACCTCACTGTTTACCCCTTTTTCCAGATCATTTATGAATATGTTCAATAGGACTGGGCTCAGTACTGACCCCTGGGGGACATCACTATTTACCTCTCTCCATTCTGAAAACTGACCATTTTTTCCTACCTTTTGTTTCCTATGTTTTACCAGTTACCAATCCATGACAGGGCCTTCCTTCTTATCCCATGACAGCGTACTTTGCTTAAGTGGCTTTTGTGAGGGACCTTGTCAAAGGCTATTTCCACTGGATCCCCCTTGTCCACATTCTTGTTGACCTCCTCAAAGAATTTTACTAAATTGGCGAGGCATGATTTCCCTTTACAAACACCCTGTTGACTTTTCCCCAACAAATTATATGCATCTATGTGTGTGACAATTTTGTTCTTTACTATAATTTCAACCAGTTTGCCCGGTACTGAAGTCAGGTTTACTAGCCTGTAATTGCCAGGATCACCTCTGGAACCCCTTTTTAAAAAGTGGCATCACATTAACTGTCCTCCAGTTTTTTGGTACAGAAGCTGATTTAAATGATGGATTGCAAGCTACAGTAAGTAGTCCTGCAATTTCACATTTGAGTTCCTTCAGAACTCTTGGGTGAATACCATCTGGTCCTGGTGACTTATTACTGTTTAGTTTATCAATTTGTTCCAAAATATCCTCTAATGACACCTCAATCTGGGACAGTTCCTCAAATTTGTCACCTAAAAAGAATTGCTGAAGTTTGGGAATCTCCCTCTCATCCTCAGACGTGAAGATTGCTGCAAAGAATTAATTTAGTTCTGTGCAATGGCCTTATCATCCTTGAGTGTTCCAGCATCTCGATCATCCAGTGGCTCTACTGTTTGGTTAGCAGGCTTCCTGCTTCTGATGTATTTTAAAAAATTGTTCCTATTACTTTTTGAGTGTTTGACTAGTTGTTCAATTCTTTTTTGTCCTTCCTAATTATTATTTTACACTCCTTTCTATTTTCCTCACTTGGATTTAACTTCCACTTTTTAAAGGATGCCTTTTTGTCTCTCACCGCTTCTCTTACTTTGTTGTTTAGCCAAGGTAGCACTTTTTTGGTTCTCTGACTATGTTTTTTAATTTGGGTATACATTTAAGTTGAGCCTCTATTATGGTGTCTTTAAAAAGTTTCCATGCAACTTGCAGGGATTTTACTTTTGGCACTATACCTTTCAATTTCTGTGCAACTGATTTCCTCATGTTCGTGTAATCCCCCTTTTTGAAATTAAATGCTATAGTGTTGGACTGCTGTGGTGTTTTCCCCACTACAGAGATGTTAAATTTAATTATATTATGGTCATTATTACGAAGTGGTCAAGCTATAATCACTTCTTGGACCAGATCCTGTGCTCCAATTAGGACTAAATCAAGAATTGCCTCTCCTCTTGTGGGTTCCAGGACTAGCTGCTTTAAGAAGCAGTCACTTAAAGGGTCTCTGCACCCCTTCCTGAGGTGACATGTACCCATGTAGTCAACTGACATGTAGTCAATAGGGGGATAGTTGAAATCTCCCATTATTATTGAGTTTTTTATTTTTATAGCCCCTCTAGTCTCCCTGAGTATTTCACAGTCTCTTTCACCACCCTGGTCAGGTGGTTGGTAATGTATCCCTGTACACATGAAGCCTTACATCTTATTTTGCAAAAGTTCATTTGACTCCCTTTCCCCCAATGTTTTTCTATTACTGAATTATTTTTCTTTCCTCCAGTTTACAGTGTAAAGGCCTGATTTCACAATCATTTCATCCCAGTGTAATTCCACTGATTTCAGAGGAGTTATTTATTTACACTGGAAATGAAATCACCATCGATCTATAAACCAGTGTGTAGAAGCACCAGTTTGGGACAAAAAACAAAAATAAAAACACCCCCCACCATCCAAAAGTCTCAGCTACAGATCTCTTCACATCCTTTTCTTCAGGGGTTAGATTTATTTCCAAAAATCACACACATTATTTCCTTTTCTTTTTCAGAGTATCTGCTGTCACTTTGAAATTCTGTTAGAATACTACTGAAAGAGAAATGGACAAAGCATTTATTTCCTGGAAGCTGTGTAAAATTGTAAAAGCCAAATTATATAAGCACCCCCAGTTTCACAGCAGACTAACAATTAGCAGGGTGAATTGATTTAAATCAGAGCAATTTAAGTTGCTGATTTTAATCATGATTTAAATCAGCAGGAAACCTTGATTTAAATAATTGATCGTATTCATGTTTTGCACCTGTACTTTTTAGTTATTTTCTTTAAAAAAAGGTTGGTTTTCATTGATTAGTAACCATTGAATCATGTTGGTTTGCAACCAAATATAGGCTGCACACTAAATTTGGTGAGGTTTTTTTTTGCTAAGCTAGAGGATACACTGTATCTAAGCAATTCTACAGATAAGCTTACTTTTATTCACATTTTTCATGTGCATCATTCCCCATTTTGTAACATACTTATTTACTATATTTTTTTTTTACCTGTGATTTGTGCTAAGCTCTGTTTGGATGGGGATTCAAATTCAATTGAAAATGCATAAAACAGTATTTTATTTTTATCTTAAATGTGCTAGATACATAAAACAGTTTATTCATGTTTTAAATTTAAAATTCACTGATTAATTAAACAAATGAAGCATTATCTGAAGTAAATTAATTGAGCCGATTATTTCTGGTTACCATGTCTTAAGATTTTCTATCTAGAAGATCTCATCCTCTCACACCTTGTTTTTATTCATATTCACTGGAGGAGAAAAACAAGCTTTTCTACTTCTTCAGCTCCCAATCTGTTTCTTAACTTTGAATGAACTAGTCATTGAACTGAACTAGTTGAATAAAATGAAATTAAGATATTCTCTCTTCATCTGCAGCAGAGACTACTGTTGTTAAAAGCTGGCTTAGCACTTCCACAGACTCTGATTCTAGATGCTTAACCAGAGACTGCCACAACATCAGTGGTTTGGCTTTCTTTAAAACTTGGCAACAAACATTTACTAATAATTTTTGTATTTTATGTAAATGATTTTAATGGATTATAATTGGTTTAGGGCTTAACATATATTGTCAATTTCAAATCATTTTTAAAAGATAAACCTTTATTTAATTTAAATGAAAAAAATCTGTTTTTAATTTTTTCTTTTTGTAGAGAAAATTATCGTTTTTTATCCACCCTGGCAACTAAGCTAAATACATGCAGAAAGTCACATGCATTTCCATTAGGGGCCAACATAGCTGTGTTATGCTGGGCATTGCTCCCTTTCCTTATTTCACTAGGAAACAGGAAGAAGGGAAATGTTTTTAAGCAGATAGCAATAAAAATGAACATACATAAGTGCATAAAAGACCTGGGTTCAGAGTAAGCATCTCCCTTAATTATAAACTTACTTTGTGCCAAAACCCACGTTATTCTAGCTTTTGTATTTATTACTTGCACGTGTGTGGGGATGTGCACCATTATCTTCCTCTGAGGAACTAAGTGCTCTCAGGAAAGCTTCATATTACAGCCAGGTTCCAAGAGACTGCTAATCCACAGCATACTGGATCTCAAGATTCAATTCATTCACCTTGGGAATAAAATTGCTTGTTTCTCTAAGGTGCCTGCACACTGATTTAGTCCCTTTAAATCATCTGTATTTTTCCTCTTGTGGCCTGACACTAACTGATTCTTTTATTCCGTTTAGGAAACAGAAGTAAATCTTTATAGACTGTTCAAATGTACACTTTTCCAGTGCAATGAACTGCAATGTGCCCAATAGTTTGTTTACTCAAGAAGTAGAATTCCACAGGTATCCACTATTTATTTTTCATTTTCTAAAAAATGGTCCTACCTAAATCTCTACACACTTGTACAAATTTACCACATCACATTAAAATCTATTACAACCAATGACCACATCAAAACTCTGCTAAAAATTCTACAGTCCCCAACTCAAACCATCCCTCAGGAAAAGCTTGGAGAAATAAGTAAGGTGTGCAATACCTGAAGGTTAACACATTTTGGCTCTTTTGGATTAACGGAGATCTTTATTTCTCTTTTTAATTTAGTAAAATTTGGATTTATATTATAATCACCCAGTGGCAAGCCAGAACAACAAAAACTATGTTATAAAAGAGATAACATCCACTCCTCAGACTTCCCTCAAAACTTCACAAACAACTCCACTCCACTACAGTATGAAGTCCTACAAAATGGAGTCTCCTCACAGCTTCACAAATAACTCTGCTGCCAGCAGGATTCTGAGTGCAATCTCCTTGGGACATCTATATTTCTCAGATACCTCACAGTAGTTAGAATAGGATTTTAAAAGTTTGACTCAAAACCAAGACAACTTCCACAAATTTTTCTCTAAAACAGTTAAGTGTTCGAATAAACCAGAATCACACTGATATTACCTTCTCCAGCTACATCTCTAATAGTAATAACCTATCCAAGCAGATAATAAGGGCCACATAGAGGCCCTACGAACCACATGGCTTTTAGGAAAAGAGAGCCCCCCCCCCCAATCATTGTGTGCTTTCAGAATCTGCAGTTCTAAACTCTCCTGGTTGTTGTCAATGGTTACTCCTTTACTTACCTGTCAATAATGGCACACATATCAATGCTGACATTGGCAAAGCTTCCTAGTTTGCCTTGCTCCACTGCATGCAAATCCACCAGTTGATCATCCACGTGAATAAACTGCATGCATCCTTGGAATGAGAGCTGGAGCAGGGAACGATCGGAGTCATTTGTTCGTGTAAGGAACCCTTTGGAGCAGAGAAAGCAAGAGCATTGTTAATTTCAGTGGAGGTCACTCACTACTAAAACTCAAAGCTACACTTTTCCTATTACCAAAGGCAGTGTCCTGGCTGTTTGGAAAGAAAGACAAAATGCAAAGGATATAGTTTAATTAAGTTGCAACTCTATTAACTCATCTGGGAATTGTCCAGTAATAACTAGTACAGTGAAGGTCATGATTCCTTCCCTAATTGTTTCCATTTGGAGGGCTGCCTTTAGCCTTAGACAGCTGGTCCCCAGCCTGTTGCTGGGACCCAGCCACCCCCTACTGCTCTGAGGGTTAAAGTGCTGGGGTAAGAGGATTTTATCTTCTCTGTACCAAATATAGGAACCCTAACCCTATTCCCCAGTTTCTTCAGGGGATGCCTTCCTCCTAAGTCCACTTCCAGCTCTGATTTCTTAGGGAACCCGACCCCCTATGGAATGAGTACCTGCACTAGACACATCACCTGCAAAAAGTGTCATATCTTGAACCACGGTACTGCCTGTCCGACCTAACCAGGGCCCTGAGCAGCTCTGAAACCCATCCCAATCTGGCCAATCTGGCAGTAAAGCAAATAAAGGTCTTCCTAATCCCCAAAAATTGACTAGTGCAATGCCAACAGCAGCTCCAAACCCTAAATTTTATGCTAATAACAATGAGAATGCAGGTGTGAGAGGGGGTGCAAACTGGAGGGTCAAGGTTTATATACACTCGTCCAGGTGCATGGGGCCAATAGCTTACCAGAGCCTTACTGGCTCACCCACCTTGTCTGTTCCTGACTATCTCCCTTCTCTGAACCCCACAGGGCAAAGACACTAAAAGGGCCACTCCCCGCCCTGCAACAATCCACACAAAACCTTTGAGGTTGCAATGTGAAAGTAGTTCCTTTTTTCATCAAAGTTGAGCCTACTTGACAGCCTGTGAAACAGCAAAAATATATTTTTACAGGGAAAATTATTCCTTTGGGTGTAACAAGAGGATGTGGAGGAAGCAACTGCTCATGACTGCAGTTGTATTTTATTTCATGGGGGAAAAAGGCAATTATTACAGGGCAACTTCCTATTTCTGAAACGCACATTTTAACAGCCAGGATCAACCAAACAATACATGATGAAGGCATTAGAAATTATTCTATACATTCTTGAAGAAATAAAGACCCACATATTCAGCTGATGTAAATCAGTGTCATTCCGTTTACTTCAGAGGAGCTATGCTTATTTACACCAGCTGAGGATTTGGCCCCCTGTGGTTTCTTTCTCCTTTTCCCCCCCAATACTACTTGATGACAGCCTCAGAAAACCCAAGAACAGTCCAGATTAGTCCAATCAAGTTGCCATCCTCACCTCTCTGTTCCCTCTCTTCCTCCCTATCCATGTACAGAAATGAAACACTGGTAGAAAGTTTCAATTCTATGTTTTCCACTTAAGATATTTTACATGCCAAATGGTCAATTTTCAACTTTTTCATTAAACCCAAAATAGCTGTGAAAATTACACAGTTCTAGTTATGTTCTCCTATTGATCAAAGAACATTGCATATATAAACTCTTGGAGGCGTGAGGGTGGTGGCTACTATGGATTGAATTCTTGTCAGATTTCCTTGTTCATAGTACAAGCTCATATCTGTTCCTCTCTAAAAAGTATTATGTGTATGCCATATCAGAGATATACAGTAATATGATGAAGCCTTGAAAGATACCCAGAGATCAACACACTAAATATTTGATCATTTTACCCCTTCACCTAGTTCTGTTCTTAAAAAGTGGAAAAAACCAACCACCACCGTTTTTTTCTCTGCAGAAGGAGCTATAGAATAAGGATGATTGCTTTGTATTTATGTAGCACTTTCTATCAGGGATCTCAAACCACGATAGATAACTCATCAAATCTCAAACATCCAAATGTCATTACTATAATTAACCTTATTTTACAGATGGCAATAACACAAGACAGATAAAATAAGAGAGTGTTCCAATGCTGCATTGCAAAACAGTGGCAGAGGTGGAAATAGAATCTTGAATTATTCATTTCTAGGCTCAAACTCCCATAGCTCAACCTTGTTTCTTCTCCTTAATATATCTGTGTAATTGGGGATGTGTTGTCCATTTTGGTCTTTATTTTGTTCATGGTCAAAATGAAGATTAAAAATAGTTGTGCTGAATAAGAGAGAGAAGTGTTGTGTACAACCCTGGTCTGCTTACAATGTTCAGATACTGCTCCAACGGGAACCAATGATAAAATTTCAAACACCTAAAATGATTGGACTAATTCCTATGATGCATCATAGAATCTAGAGATGGAAAAAGGTAAGTCATCCTGTCTATCCTTTGGCCATTCAAGCTTGATACCTGATACTTTCTCCAGCTGGGTTTGAAATGGTGGTTGATGTTAAGGAAAACCTTTGGGCTGTTTCATTCCATTTCCCTATTTGTTAATACCATTAAACTATCAGGAAGATTGGTATCACTTCTCCTCAGCAAGGACCCAAAACCTGCCATGGCAGAGCATGTGGCTGTTTAGATTTGAGGTGCACTGGAGGGGAAGCTTGTGCGCACAGCATCCAGTGCTAAAAGAGGAGGATCTATTTTTGACAGAAATGAAAATATCACCATATCTGCCTATCCCATAATCAATTTTGCCCCTCCATGACTTCTTCCTCATCCAGTGTCCCCGCCCCCGCCCCGCCTCTGGTCTTTCTTCAGCTCCAGTTGTTTTTCATCCCCCTTTCCAGTCTGGGTGTTGCAAAGCAGGAGAGAAGTAGAGGAGCCAATGGTCATAGGAGGGGAGGAGGAGGAAAAGTTGCCTTGAGCTGCTGGGCTCCTTCTGCTCCCTTATCTCTCCTCTCCTTATGTGAAAGGGAGGGCAAGCAGGGATGGGGAGCAGAACTCAGCAGCTCCCAATGCCTTCTCTGCCCTAAGAGGAAGGGAAGTGAGGAGGGGGAGCCAATCACAGGGACCTTTCCCCCCATGCAACACTAAAATGTGGCCCCTCAGCAACCTTGGTGGAGTTGTAGAATTTTCTGGGTGTTCAACCCCTTTCTCCAGGCGCACTTTATCCCTGGCTACCTCTGGCTCACACCAGTGATATTACTTCTCTGCTTTGAATACTAAATTAACCCAAGGTTAATAATAAAAAAGAAACTCTGCCCTTACCTGAATTAATGCAAGCCCAGTGAAGTCAGTGATGTTTTGTGGTACAAAGGAAAGAATTTAGCCAAAAGAAGAATGATCACAGGATGGATATTCAAGTACTGATAAAAATAGCAAGTCAAATTCTTCAGCCCATAGTCAATCTTTATTCAGGCAACGCCCCATTGACATCATTAGGAGTTTCACCTCAGTAAAGACTGAATGATGACTGCATAATTAGGCCCAGCAATCTACTACAGCAGATAATGTATTATTCCAGAATCATTCAGGGATGTTTTCAGGAAGGAAATGCATCATTTTAAAACAAACATTCTCAGAAAATAAATAACCTGTACCCAATATTGCCCGTCCAACAGAAAGTGCAGAACTTAGTGCAATGCAAAAACAGTATCCCTACCACCATAGCTACATAAACTTGTACCAAAACCAGCTGTTCTCCAACTGCTCTATATATGAGTGGGTGGGCATGTAATTTTCAGACAGCAGGCAGGGAGTCATAATTGCCAAACCCCCAACAGACCTCACTTCCTGGCTACATATTGACCAATCTAATGCACAACAGAATAGGAACAAAGGTGATTCAAGTTATACACCTCACAGAAACCCAAACAGTAAGAAGGAATTAGTGTGGACACTAGGAAGCAAGGAAGACTGCAGCTGCATCCTCTTACACTCTTATAAAAGGCTTGAACCTCCTAAGAGAATCAATTAGATAGGAATAAATATTCTACTACAGATTAAGGAAGAAAAAATTGACCAGGACAACTAACTGGCTTTGTAAACCTGTTGAGGAATGTGTCTTCTTGTCTAGGAGGAAGAACATCTGGGACAGGCCAGAGGGATTGGCTAACAGAGACCAGCCTAGGAACTGAAACTTTCTGCAGCTGTAAGTAGTTATTTATTATAAATTTTGTTGATGTGTACTGATTCAAAGATGATGACTCTTCTTCTTAAAGAAATCGTGCTGACGAGGTAAGAAGGCAGCTTGCTGGAAATTCCCTAGCCACCTATATCCTCCCGAGGAGATCCTGGCACCATAAATCCCGGCTGATTGTATCCTAATATCATCTTCCAGGTAATATTCACTCAGCTCATGACACATCTCAGCTTCCACAATGATATATCACCTGCAATCAATTCTTCAGACATTCATGTACTGCAGCTCCACTGAGAACCAAAACCAGTTACCCACACGGACAAAATACAAGTATGTGTCTCAGACAGGTTACAAAACCACAAAGAGAATCTCAGTCAATCTTATCCAAAAGATAAAATATGTGTATCAAGAGGAGATCTGGCCTACATCTCAAAATTGGCCTAAGAAAAAGAACTCTGTACAACACAACATAATGTTTACAGACAGTACTCAGGTCAGTCTGCATTCCAGTATCATCAGTCAAGCCTCTATCCAGAAGAGACTTGCATGGAAAGATTGCTGAAACATAAAACTTTGTTCAACAACACTAGTCTGAAGGTGAATTATTACTTTAAATTGCTAGACCTACTCACAGTTTCACGTATATAATCACGTGTGCTAGAATTTGAAAGGATGTGTAACATCTGGAAGGGGCAAGTATTATCTGAGACTCCAACATGGATGGGGTGACTGACATGAGCAGTCACACTCCCCATTTGACTTCTCAGCAAACTGTGCATTTTCATCAGATGCCAAGTAATTTTGTTCTGTATTTCTCAATGTCTTCTTAGTGGGAGGAGTGAAACATGATGTAACAACGTGAGAAGCAGACAGATTATTCTAGATTTTTCATGAAATATATTGGATTGGATCTACCACATGACTAACCAGGAATCCTGGGGTATACTGAAACAAATCCTTGAGGTAATGTCAGACATGCAATTAAGAGGAGGGGGAAAGAGGAGATTCAGGCCACCCCCTTGGCTCTTGGCTGGAATGAGAAATTTGGCCTGGCCATCCCTCTGTCAGGAGAGAGCGATGGACAGACCTAATTTGAGTGGTGTTGGATCCCGTGTCCAGGGGCGGATTTACTGCGAAACACACCATGCCCTGGCCCAGGGCCCCGCAACAATAGGGGGCCCCAGGGCCAGGCATTCAGGCAGCCTACTCCTGGGGGGGGCACAACT
Organism: Dermochelys coriacea; assembly: GCF_009764565.3. Lineage (NCBI taxonomy): Eukaryota > Metazoa > Chordata > Testudines > Dermochelyidae > Dermochelys > Dermochelys coriacea. The sequence goes on from NC_050069.1 coordinate 172,851,787, forward strand.
GTGGGGGCAGAAGCTGTGGGGGGCAGAAGGGCAGGCAGCCGGAGAGAAGAGGTGCCTTTGAAGGGGAAACTGCTTCTCTCTGGCTGCGTGGCTGCCCCCTGCTCCTCCTGAGTCCTCCGGCGCATGTTTACGCCACTTACTGCTGCCTGGGGAGCATCGGCTGGGAGCAGTCCATGGGGGTGGCTGGGGCTGGGACTGGCCATAGGAGCCAGCGCAGAGCCCACAGGTGGGGGGGGCAGCCGGGGGAGGCGAGCAGAGATGAGCAAACGGAGTCAGCAGGACGTGCCCCCGACCCACCTTCAGGTGGGTGTTCAGTACTGTTCTCATTCACCCCTGCCAGTGCAGCCCAAGAGAGCAGAATGCAGCTCATCATGCAGACAAATGTTTTAACATAAGAAACTATCTAATGTAGGAAGGACACAACAAAAGTAATTGATTCCAGGCTTGGCAGTGCAGAAGAAGGGCTGCTGGCCCCACAGCCTGACCTACTTGGAGTTTCTCCAGACCAGCGAACAGAGTGAATCCTTCCTACAACTAAACTGATTGTCTTAGGGCTTGTCTACACTGGCACTTTACAGGCCTGCAACTTTCTCGTTCAGAGGTGTGAAAAAACACCCCCCACCGAGCACAGCAAGTTTTAGCACTGTAAGGCACCAATGTAGACAGTGCACCAGCACTGGAAGCCGCTGGAACCCCTCGTGGAGGTGGGTTTTTTAAGAGTGCTGGGAGAGCTCTCTCCCAGCACTCTGCCGCAACTACACAAGCTGTGGTTTCGCTAGATACAATCAAAAGTGCCTCTTTACAAAATATTACTTATGATGACTTAATTGATGATTTTGTAAAGAAAAAGTGTAGAAAAAAAGCTCTGAATAAATATCTTTTTTCAAATTGCATAAGTTTCTTCAGAGGAAGGTAACATTTTTCTATTCATGCATCATCTATACTTTTTTTTTTATACACATTTTTCACATTAGCGTAATGCAAATACAAGCTTTCCATCTAGACCAGAAGTTCTCAAACTTTGGTCCGAGAACTCCATTCAGGTGGACCGAAGAAAGGTTATGATTTTTTTTTTTATAAAGCGCTCTTATCCAAAGCACTTTACAATAGTTAGCTAATGGTACAAACAGCATCTGGAAAGATCATTAAGTGGTCCGCTGAGACTTTTAGTGCTTTTAAAGAGGTCTGTGAAAAAAAATTAGACTACAAAAACAATCAAGGTACCTCACTTTGTTTTAATTTACTTCCTATTACTTATAATATAGGAGGAGGAGGAGGAAAAAAAAATGAAACATGGGGCAAGGGGGAGATAAAAGAGAACGTCCTTTTTCTTGGCTGGGTCCTGGGGGTGGGGGTGGAATGAATCTGAGCACAGGGCCCCACTAACTCTAAATCCACCACTGCCCATGTGCCTGCTTGCACTTTCCCCACACCTTTACAGTCCTTCTGGTTCCGATGAGCACTGGGCATCCCTAGCCCCTCCAGAGAGAGGCAGAGGAAAGGGTAATTGGGTACCCCCAGAAAAGTAGGAGAACTGGATCCAGACTTTTGGTGCTTCCTTGAGATGTGGAGAGGCAAGAGGAGCATGGAGTCTGGGGTTCCCAGAATTGCCTGGACCCTGATGGGAATGGTGCTTTTCAGACCAACTGCCTTTCTGGGTAAAAGCTCAGGGCTCAGCGTGTGATGGGGAGATTGTAGGGCTGGCTGCAGTGGGGAGAGCTTGGAGCTGGGTGCAGAGCTGGGTCTGGGGCAGCAGGAGGGAAGCGTGCCTAGAGCTGGGTCCAGCGGGGAGAGCATAGGGCCTAGCGCTAAGGGCCATGGGATGGGGAGTGGGTGGGGCTTTAACAGGGGCAGAGTGAGTTCTGGTTGTGCACCTGGGTAGTATCTGCTTGATATCTTTGATTGCTAATTGTTGTTTTGTATTTTCTTTTAATTACCAGCATAATTATTAATTATATTTGTCTATGCACAGAAAGGGGCTATAGCTTCAGGTTCAGTAAACAATTTACCAAAGGTTAAGGTAGATTCTCTCCATCATTGCCCATTTTTAATTAAGATTGGATTTTTTTCCCCCAACAGATATTCTCTAGTTTAAACAGAAATTATTTCAGAAAAGCTTTATGGCCTGTGTTATACAGAAGGTCAGACTATGTGATTACAATGGTCCCTTCTGCCCTTAGACTATGAAAAACCTAAATAAATCCTAATATTTCAGTGGTGTTTATCTTGCACCTGCAGCTGCCATTTTTGATACTGAAATAGCATTCTATCAGTCTTCTCAGTGCATTTTCACCCAATAGAATTTGTGGGGAAAAGAGTCAGGAGATCAGATCCCACAATAATAAATACAGCCCACAAGAAAGCAAATCACAAGACTCTCTAGCAGAGATTAGTTAAAGTTTGCAAAGTTCTTCAAAGATGAAAAGGCTAAATATTACTATTATTATTCTAATAATCAGGAAAAAATGTACCAGAGGGAGCAGGACAAATATATATAATATAATGAAGTTTCTTCTGCTGCTCCTGTAAGGATCTCTCTGGAGCTGCAAATTTTTTTTTCTCTGTAGATTGGATCAATTTCTGCTCCAATGTTCAAAAGTATGACAAAGCCTCATTTATTCATTTCTGCCAGAGGAAAAGTGGTGAAATATTTCTGTCAAATGTACTGTCGCATCTTTAAAGATGGACTGTAAAGGAAAGTAAGGACTATAGCTGGGATACAATAGTATCAAAACTACAGGCATTTTAACCTATGTGTACTTGACAAATTGCAACCAAAGCAATTAGATTCTGACCAATCCAACTTCAACTGCAAAGGTCATTCATCACATCTCCTTTGACTCAAAAGAGCCACCTCCATTCCATGGTGGATGATAAAAATCCTATACATATTTCTGTAGTGCCAATATTTGTGAGGGGCTTTATGTTAATCTATAAGTAATAATCTAAACATACACTTTGTTTCATAGTTTGATATTGTCTAGATTCCAAGATGCTCACAAATGAATTGGTGCATTTTAAATCTGTTTGGAAATTCAATAATATAAATGAACTATTAGTGGTACTTTCCATGACTTAAGATTTAATTTACTTGTTAAATAAGTGTGTCCTGTCAGGCCTTATTTTAGCAAGGATTTTGCAGGAAAGCTGGAGGCACACAAGAATCCCCAGGAATCGTATGTGGATCAGATTGTGACTGCTGGACATAGGGTTGCCAACTTTCTAATCCCACAAAACTGAACACCCTAGTCCTGTTCCTTTCCCAAGGCCATGCCCCTTGTCCAGCCCCTTCCCTGAGACCCTGCCCCCCACTCACTACATTCCCCCTCCCTCGGTGACTCGCTCTCTCCCACCCTCATTCACTTTCACTGGGTTAAGTAGGGATCTGGGATGTGGGAGGGGGTGAGGGTTCTGGGGGTGCAGGCTCTGGATGGGGCCAGAAATGAGGGGTTCATGCTGCAGAAAGGGGCTCCAGGCTGGGGCAAAGGTGCAGGAGGGGGTGAGGACTCTTGCTGAGGGGTGCGGGCGCTGGGGTGGGACTGGGGATGGGGGGTTCAGGGTATGGGAGAGGGCTCTGGGCTGGGGTGGGGGTTGGGTGTGGGGGGGTAAGGGCTCCATATGGGGGTGCAAGCTCTGGGGTGGGGCCAGGGATGAGGGTTTTGGGGTGCAGGAGGGGGCTCTGGGTTTTGTGGGGGCTGAGGGCTGGGGCAGGGAGTTGGGACTCCAGCGGCTCCCGGTCAGCGGCGCAGAAGGGAGGGCTAAGGCAGGCTCCTAGGTCCTGCTCCTAGGAAGATGCGTGACAGGCAGCTTTGTGTGCTCTTCTCTCGCTCACAGGCACCACCCCCGCAGTTCCCATTGGCAGCAGTTCCCAGTGCTCAGGGTAGGGGCAGCATGCAGAGCCTCGTGCCCCACCACCTAGGAGCCAGACCTCATGGCCGCTTATGGGGTACAGCATGGTCCGTGGTGCCAGGACAGATAGGGACTAGCCTGCCTGAGTTCCGCAGCACTGCCGATTGGACTTTTAACGGCCTGGTCGGCAGTGCTGACCAGAGTCGCCAGCGTCCCTTTCCAACTGGGTGTTTCAGTTGAAAACCGGGCACTTGGTTGCCCTAGCTGGACATGACAGCTGTGTACAGGTCTGTGTGGGACTTATGGGAGAGCAGCAATGGCTGGGCAACACGCCAGTACAGAGAGGCCCCCAGTGAGAGATACTCACTGAGCCGGAATTGGAAACCTACAGTCTCCTAGTTTCTTGAATAGAGACTGGACTGGAAAGGGCACCCCAGGCTTTAGGCCTGAAGAGCCCTGACTCTTGATTGGACTGCCCAAGGGTCCAAACATTCACCGCTCTTGCTCTCTTGAACTGTAGCTATTTAAGCTTCTATACCTAGGGTATTTGCAATCTTTCCCTTTCCTGCCAGTCCTAGTAAAATACCCTTCTACTTAGCCATGTGTCTGAGTGGTTACTGGGACCCACCAGGGCTAGCGCCTACAAGGCCTTGCTGCTGAAGCACCTACGGTGCTTGCCTGCAAGTCGTGGTACACTTGGCATGCTGCTGGCACCACATGGCTAAAACCCTAACATTTACTTCAGCATGAAGCCTAGCTGGTTTTCATTTTGTTTTGACACAGACTAAGCCTGATACTGCACGCCTTGCTCAAGCTCAATTCTCATTAAAGTGAGAGGGAGTTTTGCCTGATTAAGAAGCACAGTATTAGTCCATCACAGTTCTCTGATCTGGAGAGTAGATACAAGAATGAGAATCACCACAATTCTTGACTAATTTAAGTTAATCTAATTCTCCACTGCAATTCTTCTTGCATTAGATATAATGGAAGATGCAACAGTAGAAAGCCAAGTTATTAAATTGCGGAATTTTTGTACATTACAGATTCTGCCTAACACATTCATTCAGCCCACAGGCTTTTTATTGTATAAGAACCCAGAATAAATAGTGATCATATTTTCAAAATGGTTGTTTCTCGCCCCTTTCTCAAATGTGAATATGTGTCCTGCAAAAGACAACTTTGTTCAGAGTGGCAGCAACAGCAGAGAACATACTATCATAACTCACTATCTTTAAGACCTGCAGTGTGTGGGGAAAGACAAGATGGTCCATCGTTGGCAGTAAGTTTGCTTCCTAAATTGCTGCTTTTGTATGAGCTTATTTACTATTAGTAAGTGCTGCAACCACTCCGAAGTTCTGGCTTTGATATCATTAAGGCAAGTTTGTTTAAAGGTAAAATAATGCAAGCTTGAGTAGGGTGGCTTATTAAGGGATCTATTGGACCAATTCACCCTTAGTGTAAACTCCAGTTTTCAGAGTAGCAGCCGTGTTAGTCTGTATTCGCAAATGTTGGTGTAGAGGGCTTCTACATCCATAGTGGCTAGGATGGTGTTTTTAGGAAGAGTACTTGTGGCACCTTAGAGACTAACAAATTTATTAGAGCATAAGCTTTCGTGAGCTACAGCTCGCTTCATTGGATGCATTTAGTGGAAAAAACAGAGGGGAGATTGATATACACACACAGAGAACATGAAACAATGGGTTTATCATACACACTGTAAGGAGAGTGATCACTTAAGATAAGCCATCACCAGCAGCGGGGGGGGGGAAGGAGGAAAACCTTTCATGTTGACAAGCAAGGTAGGCTATTTCCAGAACAGTGGGGGGTGAGGTGAGGGGGGAGAAATGTCTCCTTACAGTGTGTATGATAAACCCATTGTTTCATGTTCTCTGTGTGCGTATCTCAATCTCCCCTCTGTTTTTTCCACCAAATGCATCCGATGAAGTGAGCTGAAGCTCACGAAAGCTTATGCTCTAATAAATTTGTTAGTCTCTAAGGTGCCACAAGTACTCTTCCTAAAAACACCATCCTAGCCACTATGGATGTAGAAGCCCTCTACACCAACATTTGCAAATACAGACTAACACGGCTGCTACTCTGAAACCTGTCATTATGCAAGGCACTGAATTTAGCCGTATAGAGTGGAAATCTGTCAACTTCATGAAAAACCTCATACAGATACAGACAGACATCATCTTCCTCTCCAAATGCAAACAGATGGACATCATACCGAAAGGACTGAAGGTAAAAAATCCATTACAATCTACATACCACACAGACTATGCTGACAGCTTGTGCCACACGCTCTCAAAGAAACTGCGGAACCACCTGATCAACATCCTCTACAGCAAACAGGGAAAGATTAAGAATGAGCTCTCAAAACTGGATACTCTCATAAAGAACTAACCTTCCACACAAACTTCCTCATGGCTGGACTTTACAAAAACTAGACAAGCCATTTACAAAACACACTTTGCTTCTCTACAAAAGAAAAAGGACACTAAGCTATCTAAACTACTACATGCCACAAGGGGCCACAACAGTGGTTCCCGTAACCCACCCAGCAATATTGTTAATCTATCCAACTATACTCTTAGCCCAGCAGAAGAATCTGTCCTATCTTGGGGCCTCTCCTTTTGCCCCTCCACCCCCACAAACATGATACAGTTCTGTGGTGACCTAGAATCCTATTTTCGACGTCTCCGACTCAAGGAATATTTCCAACACACCTCTGACCAACATAGTAACCCACAGAGACCTTCCTACCAACACTACAAAAAGAAGGATTCTGTGGACTCATCCTGAAGGTGGACTCATCCTGAAGGTCAAAACAGCAGCCTGGACTTCTACATAGAGTGCTTCCGCCGACGTGCACGAGCTGAAATTGTGGAAAAGCAGCATTGCTTGCCCCATAACCTCAGCCATGCAGAACACAATGCCATCCACAGTCTCAGAAACAACTCTGACATCATAATCAAAAAGGCTGACAAAGGAGGTGCTGTCGTCATCATGAATAGGTTGGAGTATGAACAAGAGGCTACTAGGCAGCTCTCCAACACCACTTTCTACAAGCCATTACCCTCTGATCCCACTGAGAGTTACCAAAAGAAACTACAGCATTTGCTCAAGAAACTCCCTGAAAAAGCACAAGAACAAATCCACACAGACACACCCCTAGAACCCCAACCTGGGGTATTCTATCTGCTACCCAAGATCCATAAACATGGAAATCCTGGACGCCCCATCATCTCAGGCATTGGCACCTTGACAGCAGGATTGTCTGGCTATGTAGACTCCCTCCTCAGGCCCTACGATACTAGCACGCCCAGCTATCTTCGAGACACCACTGACTTCCTGAGGGAACTACAGTCCCCGATAATGTCACGGCTAATCTGGTGGCTGAACTTTGTGACTTTGTACAAAGAAAATAACAGAACGCCACTAGGCATCACCTTCAGCCCCCAACTAAAACCTCTCCAATGCATCATCAAGGATCTACAACCTATCCTGAAGGACGACCCATCACTCTCACAGATCTTGGGAGACAGGCCAGTCCTTGCTTACAGACAGCCCCCCAATCTGAAGCAAATACTCACCAGTAACCACACACCACACAACAGAACCACTAACCCAGGAACCTATCCTTGCAACAAAGCCCGTTGCCAACTCTGTCCACATATCTATTCAGGGGATACCATCATAGGGCCTAGTCGCGTCGGCCGCACTATCGGAGGCTCGTTCACCTACGCATCTACCAGTGTGATGTATGCCATCGTGTGCCGGCGATGCCCCTCTGCCATGTACATTGGTCAGGCTGGACAGTCTCTGCGTAGGGGAATGGATGGACACAAATCAGACATCAAGAATTGTAACATTCAAAAACCAGTTGGAGAACACTTCAATCTCTCTGGTCACTTGATTACAGACCTAAGAGTGGCTATCCTTCAACAAAAAGGCTTCAAAGGCAGACTCCAACGAGAGACTGCTGAGTTGGAATTGATTTGCAAACTGGATACAATTAACTTAGGCTTGAATAGAGACTGGGAATGGATGAGTCATTACACAAAGTAAAACTATTTCCCCATGTCATTTCTCCCCCCCACCCCACTCCCCACTGTTCTGGAAATAGCCTTCCTTGCTTGTCACCATGAAAGGTTTTCCTCCTCCCCCCCCCCGCTGCTGGTGATGGCTTACCTTAAGTGATCACTCTCCTTACAGTAAGAAGAAAAGGAGTACTTGTGGCACCTTAGAGACTAACAAATTTATTAGAGCATAAGCTTTCGTGAGCTACAGCTCACTTCATCGGATGCATATGCATCCGATGAAGTGAGCTGTAGCTCACGAAAGCTTATGCTCTAATAAATTTGTTAGTCTCTAAGGTGCCACAAGTACTCCTTTTCTTTTTGTGAATACAGACTAACACGGCTGCTACTCTGAAACCTCTCCTTACCAGTGTGTATGATAAACCCATTGTTTCATGTTCTCTGTGTGTGTATATCAAACTCCCCTCCGTTTTTTCCACTAAATGCATCCGATGAAGTGAGCTGTAGCTCACGAAAGCTTATGCTCTAATAAATTTGTTAGTCTCTAAGGTGCCACAAGTACTCTTCCTAAAAACACCATCCTAGCCCCTATGGATGTAGAAGCCCTCTACACCAACATTTGTAAACTCCAGTGACTTCAATGTGCTTACACCAGGGCCACATTTTCATCAACAACATTTTTTTTTATTCAATTACCACAGATAAAGGCATAGAGTGCAAATTCCTAGCATAGCCAAGCAAAACCACTGTGAACCATGATTTGCATGGGTGCAACTTATCTCTGCTCAAAACTGGGGTCAATTACAGCAGTTGAAACTGTGATTTTACTTTAAGGTGCTAAAAAGGAGCTCTCTCTAATTCCTAGTGCTCTGTTAGTTTCTCCAAGGTGCTGACTTTCCCAGTCAGCTCCCATTGCCCTCCATCAATCCTAACTCCACAGGGACCCAAACTCCCCAGTTAGGAATTCTGCAGAGTAGTCAAGGCTGAGAAATTTAGACAGGATCTCATGGAGTTTGTGGAGCTTATCTGTTGATACATGCTTCAAGAGTCTCTGCTACTTCCATAGGGTGGAATTCCTCGTCTCTGTAGTAGAATCTCAAATTTCTGGGCAGCAATGAAGAAATGTCTTTTATTCATTTAAAACTACAAGTTCTCTCTGATCCTTAGAGGGGCTCAGGTTCACAATGGGTTTCCCACCCTTCTAACCTTGTAAATTTTAAACATCTTAGATCTCTTTTCCCACTTAAGCTGAAAAACTCAACAAATTAATCATTAATGATATGCTGGATATATGTGTATTGTGAGGCAGAGTTAAGGTTGTTTGGTAAATATGCAAGGTGAATTTTAATGTCAGTATTATCCGCTGAATGTACAAACTGTAAGAATGGAAGATTTATACGAATTGTCCTAACTAGTAATTTCCATACTTTGCAATGCTTAGGTTTTTCTTGATTAATCATATTTTAAGTAGTTTATTTAAGATTATAATAATTACACAATCAACCTCAATGAGAAATTAATGATGTTTGCAAAGTGGCTAATACAATTCCTAGATACACTATCATTAAATTTATACCTAAGGTTGTGCTTGTCATTATTTAACCTTACATAACCTATATAACAAGAACACAATGATTAATTTTTTAAAAATCCCTAAGCATTACAAATTATAGAAATCATTAGCTAAAGTAAATTTGACTATTCTCTTACTTTTACAGTTTATAAATTTTGGTCAATGACAAAATTGTCATGTAAGAATTCACTTCACATATTTTACAGTCAGCCTTAACTATGACCAACAAAGCATACCTGGAACTCTTTCAACACATACATCGCTAATATATGTACTTGTTTCTAAATTTAAAAAAAAAAAAGGCAGATGAAGTCCAAGGCAGAAACAAATGAGAACAGTGATTCACGGTATCCCTTTCTCCCTGATATTCTTGAAGTGCACAGCACAGAATATGAGCAGTAATCTCAAAATTCTCACTGGGTAGTTACATATTTGCTTTTTTCATGCTGTAATACTAAAGGTAAAATATAATTCCAATTGTCTGCAGACCCATTCATGTGACCAGATTAGTACAAATTAATTAAAGTGCTGTCCAGTCTACAGTATAGTTATCCTCATCCAGACCGATCTGTGGAAATAAACTGTATACCTGAATTTCAGATGGGCACCTTTAACCCCATATTTCTCTGTGGATTGTTGCTTGTAGGTACTTTTTTTTCCCCAAACTGTGACAAAGAACAATCATTTCTAACCTGTAATTAAACAGAGTATCATGCTTCCTGAATCTAACTTCATCTATAATACATGTACTGTGCCAGAAAATCACAATCAAAGCCAGTAACCTAAAATGTTGTATGCAGGACATCACCACCACAGGTGAAACCTGTATTAACATGGACAGAGTGCTGTAAATACAGCAGTAAGAGAAGATACCTATCTGAATACATATGCTGAGTTCTTGTAAACACATTTTAGAATGCATTTGCCATAATTTCTAAAATAATTTAGAACCATTAAGAGAGTGAATGCTGCATTGCACAGGAGACGAATTTTAAGAAGGTGAAATTTTTCAAAATAATTTCTACTCCAATTTCTTCCTGTAAAGGATATCACCCCCCGCCCCCACACACAGACACACACCACCTCCACTCAACATTTTAATGTTAGAAAACACTTCCCCCTTGCTCGTATCAGACACTTAACTTTTTACCCTGCTTCTCTCTCACAACAAATGGGGGAAATAGGATCATTTGGGCAGCTTTAATTTCCTGTAATCACACTAATCATACAGGATTAAATGAAAAACAAACAATTGCAACAGATGAACACCAACTTCTAGCAGATATTTTGTTTTTCTGACACTCATGCAACCTCCACACTGTTGTAAGTCCTCTCACTGCAGGTAATGTAAGTGGACAGAAGAGAATCCAGAGCAAGTATAGTAATGTACAGAAAGAAATCGGAAATTTTAATCTTCTTTCCTAGGTACAGGAAAATTTAAAGGTTTGGGTTTTCTTTTCTTTTCGGTCAATTAAATCACACAACAACATAAGAACGGCCAACTGGTACATCTAGCCCAGAATCCTGTCTTCCGACTGTGGCCAATGCCCGGTGCCCCAGAGGGAATGAACAGAACAGATAATCATCAAGTGATCCATCCCCTGTCGCTCATTCCCAGCTTCTGGCAAACAGAAGCTAGGGACAACATCCCTGCCCATCCTGGCTAATAGCTATTGATGGACCTATCCTCCAAGACCTTCTCCCTCCCCTTCTCCTTAATAGGTGAAATTAATAAAATTATCCTGGAAAAGGAGCCAAGAGTTTGTTTATTTTTCCTGTTATTAAAGTGGTAAAAAAAAAACAAAAACAAAAAACTGTCACCAGCTTTGATTGTGGAAGTGAAGCTTATTTTAGCTCTGCTAAGAATACACCCAGGTAGATTTCTCATGCCTAGAAGGCTGCCTTTTCAAAAAAGTACAGTGACTGGGACTGCAGAGGGCTGGAATGGCAACTCAGAGGTGCACATTCTCACCTCAGCAATCCGTGGGGTTTTTTTGAACAGGGACACCCCTGTACACACACCAAAGAGTTTTCAACTGTTTTCTAGAAAAGGACAGTCACTTGAAAAGAAGGCAAAGTCTATGAAATTGGCGGGGGGGGGGGGGAGGGAGAGGGGAATAATAAGAAATAGTAATACTTTGCACTTTAGTTTTCAGTTAGCCATGTTGAAGTCAATGGGAATTTTGCTTCAACGCAGAAGTGCAGGATTGAACCTACATAGAATTTCATTGTGGTCTTTACAAACTCATTGGCAAAATTATTTTGAGATACATTGCAGTAAGTTTTATTTGCTTTATATCAGGGATGACAGCAGTTCAGTACACAGAAATTTGCTATTATAGCTTGTTTTTTTCCCCAGTAGAACCTAGAATCTTTTTCTGAAAGAAGATTAAGTTATGGTAGCCTCTTCCCCCCGCCCCCCCCTTTTTTTTTTTTTAAAAGGCATACACAAGTTCAGTGAAAATAATTCTATTGATATACTGCAGCCAAAATCCATCTCTTCTTACTGGATTACCCAATGATACGTGGTCATTCAGAGTTTTGCAAAATATTTAACTTTGTTTACATGAAGAAACTGGACTAGGAATTATTTCTAAAACCTTAGGTTTTTTTTAAATCTCCTTTGCTATGACACTGCAACATTTACATTCTTAAGTATTCTAACTGATTATAGAAATTATGGTTGAATGCATTTTAAAAGCTACACATGTGGACAGGAGCTTAATTTGGGCCTTTCAAAAGGGTTTCTTTTACCAAGGCTATACACATAGTCCTCTTTGTAGTGATGCCTCAAAGTGTAAAAATAAAGGAAAATATTACATGCTGTGTTATAATGAAAAAGAAAGTTCCTTTACCGACAGTATTTCTCCAAGAAAAAATATTACTATTACTTATAGTAATGTAATATAGATGAAAAGTGACTTGCTAAAAGGTCCAGAAATGTTTGCATTAACTTTGGATGTATGGAGGAAATGGAAATCAACTATAATGTTTAGTTTCCTAATATCCATTTTGTTCATTTTAGGCTCCCTTCTAGCCAGACATGGGGGGAAAGGCTCCTTGATTGAGGCCTTCAGGGTATTCAGGCTTTCAAAATGTTTGCAACTGAATCAAAATTGTGTGATTATTATTTTGGGTTTTAATTACAAAATTGAAACTCAAAGCAGGTTAATGTAAAGGTTTGCTAAGGTCAAAGCCATTGACTGACTCTTGGGCATACTTTTAAGGTAATATGGGCTGATTTAGGGCTTTTCTTCACAGTCACATGCCATTTACAGGTTTGCCTGATTTTTGCAAGGGACAAAAAGAAACTCTGTGGTTTTCATTGAGTTTTTCAGCTTATTCAAATTCAAAAAGAACCCTCTGGGTCCTGAGTCCACACAGACCAAAACCACAAATATACGCTACGAAATGAAAATGCTATGAATATTAAAAAAAGAAAAACATGACATTTCATACATCTCTAGACATTTTTAAAATTATCCTCCACAGTCTAAGGAACTACCAGTGACTTCACTAGTAGTCACATGGCTAAAATCCTGTGCATCACTTTGAAAAAATACAGGTGAAATCATTAAATTTCATCAAACACATTTTTATACTCAGGATTTAAGCACTAAGGTTCCAATACAGCAAGGTACTAAGTACCAGTGACTACTCCCCCCCCCCCCCCGCACACACACACACTAGTGGCCATTTTATCCATTTCCCTTCAACTGTTTTTGTTTAGAAGTATCATCTTTACTACAAGCTACCACAGAACATTTACCATTTCTATTGGTACAAAAAATCAGATGACTTATAACTAAAAAGTCATACTGGGCTATGCAGTCTAACTTTATGCTAGGTGGAAAATTTTTTCTTGCAAGTGTACCCAAAAGTCTAACTTTAAATTATACCTGCAAGAGTGCTCAGGAGACTAGTCCATAATCTAGTTGACTATACTGTCAGGAAATTGTGTCTCTATATATTTTTAGAAAAAAACAGTTATGTTCACATTGCATCTGAGATTGAAATCTAGCCCTAAACATAATGACTGAACAAAGTTCACTCAAAATGCTCAGACTTGATAAAAGTGGCAACATATACATAATTGCTTGAATTTATCACAGTCACACCCATTTCATGCTGTCAAGGTTCCCTCCCCACTCTGAACTCTAGGGTACAGATGTGGGGACCTGCATGAAAACCTCCTAAGCTTACTTTTACCAGCTTAGGTTAAAACTTCCCCAAGGTACAAACTATTTTACCTTTTGCCCTTGGACTTCCACTGCCACCACCAAACATCTGGGTTTATTTTTTGAGAAAGCGTTGTTTGGAAAAGTATTTCCCCCCAAAATCCTCACCAAAACCATGCACCCCCTGCCTGGGGAAGGCTTGATAAAAATCCTCACCAATTTGTATAGGTGACCACAGACCCAAACCCTTGGATCTTAATGAAAAAAGCATTCAATTTCTTACTTGAAGAATTTTAGTATAAGAAAAGGTAAAAAGCATCACCTCTGTAAAATCAGGATGGTAAATACCTTACAGAGTAATTAGATTCAAAACAGAGAATTCCTCTAGGCAAAACCTTAAGTTACAAGACAGACATACAGACAAGAATATTCATTCTATTCATCACAGTCTAATTTCTCAGCCATTTAAAGAAATCATAATCTAAAGCATATCTAGCTAAATTACTTACTAAGTTCTAAGACTCCATTCCTGTTCTGTCCCTGGCAAAAGCATCACACAGACAGACAGACAGACCCTTTGTTTCTCCCTCCCTCCAGCTTTGAAAGTATCTTGTCTCCTCATTGGTCATTGTGGTCAGGTGCCAGCGAGGTTATCCTAGCTTCTTCACCCTTTACAGGTGAAAGGATTTTTTCTCTGGCCAGGAGGGATTTTAAAGGTGTTTACCGTTCCCTTTATATTTATGACACCTCCTAAGCTTATTCTTACCAGCTTAGGTTAAAAACTTCCCCAAGGTACAATCTTTGCTTTGTCCTTGAACAGGTGAACACAGACCCAAACCCTTGGAACTTAAGAAAAATAAAAAAAAATCAATCAGGTTCTTAAAAGAAGAATCTTATTTAAAGAAAAGTTAAAAGAATCACCTCTGTAAAATCAGGATGATAAATACTTTACAGGATAATCAGATTCAAAACATAGAGAATCCCTCTAGGCAAGACCTTAAGTTACAAAAAGACAAAACCAGGAATACACATTCCCTCCAGCACAGCGATTAAACAAAAGAAAATCCAATGCATTTTCTAGCTAGATTATTCACTAACTTTACAGGAGTTGGAAGGCTTGCATCCTTGATCTGTTCCCAGAAAAGGTAACACACAGACAGACAAATAAAAGCCTTTTCCCCCACTCCAGATTTGAAAGAATCTTGTCCCCTCATTGGTCATTTTGGGTCAGGTGCCAGCGAGGTTACCTTAGCTTCTTAACCCTTTACAGGTGAAAGGATTTTGCCTCTGGCCAGGAGGGATTTTATAGCACTGTATACAGAAAGGTGGTTACCCTTCGCTTTATATTTAAGACACATGCTATTTCACTTTTTTAACTTTTAAACTTTTCCCTAGACATACACTAAGGGAAAATTTGAAGTCCGCATGAAAAAACAGTAAGAATATACGAATATAATGGTCAGACCAAAGGTCCATCTAGCCCAGTATCTGTCTTCTGACAGTGGCCAATGCCAAGTGCTCCAGAGGAAATGAACAGAACAGATAATCATCAAATGATCCATTCCCTGTCTTCCATTCCCAGCTTCTGGTGAACAGAGGCTAGAGACACCATCCCTGCCCATTCTGGCTAATAGCCATCAATGGACCTATCCTCCATGAATTTATCCAGTTCTTTTTTGAACCCTGTTATAGTCTTGGCCTTCACAACATCTTCTGGCAAAGAGTTCCACAGGTTGACTGTGCATTGTGTGAAGAAATATTTCCTTTTGTTCATTTTAAACCTGCTGCCTATTAATTTCATTGGTGACCCCTAGTTTGTGTGTTATGAGAGGGAGTAAATAACATTTCCTTATTTACTTTCTCTACACGAGTCATGATTTTATAGACCTCTATCATATCCCCCCTTAGTCATCTCTTTCCAAGCTGAAAAGTCCCAGTTTTATTAATCTCTCCTCATTTGGCAACCATTCCATGCCCCTAATCATTATTGTTGCCCCTTTTCTGGAACTTTTCCAATTCCAATATATCTTTGTTGAGATCGCGCGACCACATCTGCACGCAGTATTCAAGATGTGGGTATACCTTTGATTTATATAGAGGCAATATGATGTTTTCTGTCTTATTATCTATCCCTTTGTTCATAATTCCCAACATTGTTTGCTTTTTTGACTGCCGCTGCACATTGAGTGGATGTTTTCAGAGAACTATCCACAGTGACTCCAAGATCTCTTTCTTGAGTGGTAAGAGTTAATCTAGACCCCATCATTTTATACGTATAGTTGGATTATGTTTTCCAATGTGCATTACTTTGCACATGCACAATGTGCATTACTTTGCAAAATTACTTTGTAAAAATACAGTTTCCAATATTCTGGGAGAAACACTGAATAGGCATTCTTCCATCACCTTCAAAGATCAATTTCAGATGTATTTATTGCAGACATATATACAGTATAATATATAAGTACATGCATTAATGGCTTCATTATCAATAGTGCTGAGCATCCACATCTCCAATTAAAGTGAATGGGAGATAGGGTAATCCAATACCTCTGAAAAATCAGACCCTGTTTCCATGTGGTTATATATAGCATATACGGTTTACATGTTGGGATATATATATTCTATGTGCAAAATTTTCACTTATGCTTGCCAGAGCCTCTATATGTGCACATGGGCATGAGCGCATGTTTTGAAGGTGCAAATACCACAGTGCACTCTTTAAAAATTATATCTACATGCGCAAATTTGCAATCTGAAAACTCATTTCTCTAAATGGATTTTCCAAGTGCAAATTCTTACACATGCAGAGTGTCGACAAATGTATGTACACAATTTAGAGAGTGAACACAAAGAGGTATGAACTGAACATTTATAAATTTAAACCCAGGTATGAATGTATCAAATATAAATGATTGGCAAGAATAAAGAGTGTATTCTTATATTCTTGGAAGAAGTTGCTTGAAGTATCAAAAATTCTAAAGAATTCTATAAAACATGATAAACTTGAGGGGAAATATGGGACAAAAATCACAACTATCCTAGATGAAAATCAATGTCTGTTATCACTGCAATATATAGAAAGTAATTTTGGGAAACAGTACAGTTTTTCATTTTTGAGAGATTATACCATGATTTAAAGACAGTCTGCTTTTCATCTGTATGCTACTCACAGCTTATATTTTCACATAGTATCATCTCATTCAATCCCATTATTTAAATCAGTGATACTCAGACTGCAGCTTATGATCTGCAAGTGGCTCTTTAATGCATCTCCTGCGGCTCTTTGCAACACAATATATTAAAACACTGTGATTTAATTATTAATCAAAGTTCGTTAACATGTTATTAACCAGTTAAGTTATCAATTTACATTAAGTTATTAACTTATTTGGTGTGAGTGTATATATATATATATATATGTGTGTGTGTGTGTGTGTGTGTGTGTGTGCGCGTGTATGTGTATACACACACACACACACACACACACACTCCCCAGTCACACTGTTTAAATATGAATAATACAATGAAACACTGAATTAACACTACTGTGGCTCTTTTGGGTAATGTAGATTGCTGATTTGGCTCCTGAACCACTGAGGTCTGAGTATTACTGATTCAAATAGTAAGAGATAGCTAAACAGGTATTCTAGTATTCATAAAATCACATAAATCCTTGGGGGACTCAATGTTGGAAATTCAGAGGTGGATCTCTCAAAAAGAGCATAAAACACACAGCAGTGGTTACTGCTCAACTTGAAGAGCAAAATACATTGTACATTGCCTGAAAAATAGTGAAATTACGTGAAGAATGGAGATCAACTCTTAGCCACCTTGATTTATGTACGGGATTTTAACCCTATGTCCCAGACAAGTATATTTACATAACAGTGTAATTTATAGAAGTACAATATAGTCTAGTCTTTAATGGACTAAGAAGATTTGGATTTATGGAGCTTGAAGGTTCCTTTGAGGGAGCAAATTGACAGAACACACATGCAATATAGTGTATTCTTAGTTGTGTTCTAGTCACAGATGTGTATACTCCTGAAGGCAGTAGAAACAACAAAGCTACACACAGCCCTGTCTTTCAAATCTGCAGCTAGATTGTTTCTCTGTTAGCTTCCCAAGCACACACAGTATCCCAATCTGCTGTGTGTGTCCGTCTAGCTTAACCACTCTCCAAACACAGTAAAAGCCAAATTTTCCAAGTCAGGTGCACACCAATGTGCACTAGCACAGTGCAGGGAAATTACATTTTTATTCGCCCTCTGCAGTCCCAATGAAGGACCCACTTTAGGCTTCTGGCTCTCCAGCCCTCATCTCTGTTGGGTGGAAGCATTAATCTCTCTTTCTTCCGAATGGGGTATTTCCAGGCTGCACAGTTTCCTGTCTATACCAGGAAATACCTAGTGAAACACAGGCTGCCTAAGTAGACTTCTTTTGCCTTCACTTCAGAGAGGGTGTCAAGATGTCCTTCAGTGACTCAAGAGCATGGGTACCAATCTTAGGGGAAACTGTTAGGAAACAGGGCACAAACCCCAAATTGTTTGTGAGTTCTATATTCCGATTTCTTCAGTTAACAGATGTAAACTCCTCGGGCACCATAACAGCATTAACATGGAGTCACAGACAGCAATATTCAGATTACTCCCAGTCCTAAATGATCAGTCACTTATTCCAGGTCAATTGCATTTTAGATCTCACACCAAAGAGAATGCTTATAGCCAATCATATAATAAACTATTTCCAGAAAAAGGAGTTGTTTACAAGGTTAAAGAAGATTAATATAGATATAGATAGCTTTCGAGAGACACACACACAAATGAGTTCCTATTTTAAGTTTCATAAGGTAATAGAAGTTTCTAGAATAAGCAACCTCTATATTTCCTTTAGTGCTAACCCAGGCTAAGCACTGGGGATCTTTTTCTTATGCTTAGTAATACTTTCCCCCTCAGAGTCCAAGCAGCGTAAAGATACAGTTCCTCTATGTTAGGGGGGTTTTTTGTTTGTTTATTCCCTTTTCCCCTGGCACTTTGAGCTGCAAAAACCAACGAGGGAATGACTTCACTTGCAGATTCTCCTTCATGGGGAAGGGGAAAGCAATCAAAGTCTTTTGTCCCTTTGATGTTCCACAGTAGTATGGCTGGTGCCCATGGGCTTTCCATGTGGAGCAGGACATAACTTCTATTGGACATCAGCACTTTACACTAATTAATTTCTCTCTCTGGTCTGGTGATTTACACAGTCACAGAGGAGAATAATACAAATGCTTAAAAATTACTTTACAACATGGGCTACATATGTTAAAAGTAAGGCTACAATTTAGTCAGAGATCAGAGCAGTCATGGATTCCGTGACTTTACTGGACCTCTGTGACTTCTTTGGTTTCAGCTCCCCGGTGGCTGGCAACAAGGGCTGTAGCTGGGGCCGTGCACCCCCTGTCCCATGGCTTGAGACTGGGGCTGCAACTGGGGCCATGCAGCCCCTGTCCTACGGCTTCCGCCAGAAGCTATGTCCAGAGCTGTGTGCCCCTGATCCGTGTCTTTCCAGGGCCATGCCCCACCCAGTCACTGTGGCTGAGGCTGCGCACCTCTGACTGTGGTTGGAGCCGGACTGTGCACCCACCCCTATTGCTGCCGCTGCTGAGACAGGGCTGTGACCACCCCCCATGGCAGCGGGGCTCGGCCTGTCAGCTCCCTCCCCTACATGGGAGTCCTGCTGTTATTCCTCCCGCCTACCTAGCCCACCCCCTGGTTATTTTTAGTAAACGTCACAGACAGGTCACGGCTCCCATGAATTTTTGTTTGTTGCCCCTGTCCTGCCTGTGACTTTTACTAAAAATAACCATGACAAAATCTTAGCCTTAGTTATAAGTGAGATTAATGTGTCCAGCAATTTACAAATATTCAATCAAGTCTAACACTAAGCACATTTTTATAGTTCTAATACCTAATTAAACAACACACAGGTGAGCCAGGCTGGTTCCAGATATGTGCTTGTCAGCGTTGCACTGAGGCATGAGCTGCACCCTGGTCTGCCAGTGTCACAGACGGTACACTGTAATGGCCTCACAACTCTTTCTAAGGAAGCCCATTTTATTATTAAAGTAAAAGCATTACACAGAAAATGCTAAAAACAGTAAGAAAACCTCCACATGTGCTAATGAGTTTACTAGAGATATCTTCTGCCTCTCCCCAACATGGGTTCTCGCAGGTGAACAGTCCTTCAAAAACCCACACAGGGTATTCCTGTGGTTTCAAGTTCAGAACACACTTTTGCCCAGAGCATTATGACTCAGTCTGAGTCCCTGATTTTTTCTAGTTTGGGCCTTTGAAGGAGTGCCTATAGGTAATCTGCAAGTCAGTGGTTTCTGCTCAAGGCAAAGCTTTAAAAGGAGAGGTGGGTCATTTGAATTCCCCTTACCCGAAGTATTTTTTCGGAAATCCTCTTCACACGTATTGTCCCCAAAAGTCCTTTGAAATTCCTAATACAATACACTCCTACTTATCTGAAGACCTATTACCTGAACCTCCATATTATCCAAATCCCTTCCTTGTTCCCAAGCATGAGATACATGCTGCAAAGGGCAAGGAAGGGATTTGACTAATTCTGAATTTGGATAATCAAGAGAGCAGGAGCCATTCAGCAGTGCGGTGGCCTCCCACACAGGAGTGAGTGAGCAGGGCCATGACTGTGGAACTTCAGAGAGCTTCCTGTACTGCCACAGGGCCAGAGACACCCAAACTCTGCAGGGGCAAGGTGTGAAGTGAAGACTGTGGTCCTGGAGGGGCCGAGTAGAGACCCCAATCAGGACTGCAAGGCAAAAGACGAGGCGGCAAGACTTGGGCCATTGGGAAGACGCCCTGCTGCTGAATGGCTCCTGCCCTCTTGATTATCCAAACTCTTAATTTTCTGAATAAAATCCATATCCCCCATACTATTTGGATAATCGGTGATATACTGTATTTCACAGAGACTGCATTAATCACATCTCCAAGAGAAGTTGCACCCAATTCCACAAAACCACAACAATTGCATTTTAAATTAAATAAACCCTATATCGGAAACCTACTGACCGCTATTCCTACCTACATGTCTCTAGCTTTCATCCAGATCATATCACACGATCCATTGTCTACAGCCAAGCTCTACAATATAACCGCATTTGCTCCAACCCCTCAGACAGAGACAAACACCTACAAGATCTCTATCATGCATTCTTACAACTACAATACCCACCTGCTGAAGTGAAGAAACAGATTGACAGAGCTAGAAGAGTACCCAGAAGTCACCTACTACAGGATAGGCCCAACAAAGAAAATAAAAGAACACCACTAGCCATCACCTTCAGCCCCCAACTAAAACCTCTCCAATGCATCATCAAGGATCTACAACCTATCCTGAAGGACGAGCCATCACTCTCACAGATCTTGGGAGACAGGACAGTCCTTGCTTACAGACAGCCCCCCAGCCTGAAGCAAATACTCACCAGCAACCACACACCACACAACAGAACCACTAACCCAGGAACCTATCCTTGCAACAAAGCCCGTTGCCAACTCTGTCCACATATCTATTCAGGGGACACCATCATAGGGCCTAATCACATCAGCCACACTATCAGAGGCTCGTTCACCTGCGCATCTACCAATGTGATATATGCCATCATGTGCCAGCAATGCCCCTCTGCCATGTACATTGGTCAAACTGGACAGTCTCTATGTAAAAGAATAAATGGACACAAATCAGACGTCAAGAATTATAATATTCAAAAACCAGTCGGAGAACACTTCAATCTCTCCGGTCACTCGATTACAGACCTGAGGGTGGCTATGCTTTAACAAAAAAACTTCAAAAACAGACTCCAACGAGAGACTGCTGAATTGGAATTAATTTGCAAACTGGATACAGTTAACTTAGGCTTGAATAGAGACTGGGAATGGATGAGTCATTACACAAAGTAAAACTATTCCCCATGTTATTTCTCCCCCCACCCCACCCCCCACTGTTCCTCAGATATTCTTGTTAACTGCTGGAAATAGCCTACCTTGCTTGTCACCATGAAAGGTTTTCCTCCTTTCCCCCCCGCTGCTGCTGGTGGTGGCTCATCTTAAGTGATCACTCTCCTTACAGTGTGTATGATAAAACCCATTGTTTCATGTTCTCTGTGTGTGTCTATAAATCTCCCCACTGTATTTTTCCACCAAATGCATCCGATGAAGTGAGCTGTAGCTCACGAAAGCTTATGCTTAAATAAGTTTGTTAGTCTCTAAGGTGCCACAAGTACTCCTTTTCTCTTTATATATTTATAGCTTGAAAACAGACATTTCCTTTCCCCTCCTCTCCATTCTATTACTTCATTTTAGTAAAATAAAAATTGAAAGAGTATAAACCCTACAGCCTCATTTTTAAAAAGTGTACTTTTCACCACTTCAAATCAATTGATTTGATTATCAGCTAGCTACAGATGTTTCTCTAATTAGCACTGGGAATTTCACTGTGGCACTGGGTCCGTTATCTTTTACAGAAGACAATTTTGCATTTCTGCCCATTAGCCTAAATTAGCAGAACATATCAACAGGATAACATGTACAGACAATCTGTTAAATCACATATCTAGATTGATTTTACAATGTAGGTTCTTAAAGAAATGCACCTAATAAAATGAGCATTCAGAAAATTCCATAAAGCCGAGAGACTTCCAACTTGACACTGGTATTACATTTCAACACTATCTACTTAATATGTGATTTAAAATACCAACTGTGATTAGGTCCAGAGGAGGAAAAACTGTCTCAACAAGAATAGTTAATTAAAATTATTACTCATACAAAACTTACAATATTAGTGTCATGGGAAGTAGTATGTCCTATTGTATCTTGGATGCATTTAAGTATACTTGACACACTGAACAGTATTATAAAGTATTTCAATTTACTTTACGGTATAGTGTTAGCAGACACCATCATGGTTTATCTGCCGGATTGCCCTTGCAGAAAACCAACATTATCTGCATCCAGTGCTATATAAATGTTGGAACCATGCCCGTTTGTTTAGCTAGTCTTGATACTTCTGACATTTGTGATATCTGCGGATCTCACTGATATTGTTAAGATGAAACATCCAGCAGCAAAGATGATCTCTTGTATGTTATGAATCAGATTTATTATTTCAGCAGTCAGATTTGAAAGACAAAACAATAGTCTGTAATTTGCTGCACAACAACTGGCAAATGTTACTATCAGAGTGCATGTGCATCTGCAGTTAAAGTTATTTACATGTGCATATTCAGAAGGGAATATATCCTTAAAACATTTCATGCTTAATTCCTTGCCCACTACTGCCTTAATTTATGGAACTCCTTGTCTTCTTGGACCAAATTTGCAAAGTCTTTATCTGTTTAGAAATTCCTCTGAAGATTTTCCTTTTAAGCTTTGTTTTTAATAATTCATTGTGATTAATCAAGCTTAGGTACTTGCATAAAGGGTACTATATCAAGATATGTGACTGATTGATCTATTAAAAAAAAAAAGAAGCAAAAGCATGCCAGTCTACATCCTCAGCTGGTGTAAACCATCATAGCTCCATTGACTTCCATGGATTAATGTCCATTTATGCCAGCTGAGAATCTTACTACTCCATTCCATTAATTTTGAAACTTCTGACTACTATGATTTTTGCTGGTATTTTGCATTGATTGAGGAGAGAAGAATTTTATATGGAAATAAATGATACTCCCTTATGTTTACAGGCAATGTGAATAGTAGTGTGAGAATTCAAGTTAATAAGAGTTTTAAAAACAGGATTATTTCTCAGATTTTATATGCAATCCTTTAATACAGACAGTTTTGTAGGGATTTAACATGTATAAATTGGGAATTGTTATTTTTACTTTTACTTGACTTGTTCTGTTCTAAGACTCATTCTAGGCTTGGGCACAACAAGGATAGAAGTAGATACAAATGGCAGTCCTAAACTTGAATTTGATAGTCATGTTAAATTGGAATGTTTCCATTTGAATTTTGGGTTTGACTTTTGATATGGTTATATCCTTAGTGATGTATGAACAAACAACAGAGACACTGTGTGTTGATTCTCCATAGCCAGATGGGTTTGTTGGTACAATGGGAACAAATAAGAGCAGTTAAAGTGTTGCAGGACACTTTAAGATTGCTTCAACCCCTATCTCAAGGCAAGGTCAAGAAACCAGTTGGGAGGGGCAAAGAGTTTTTGGGGAAATTATAAAACGCTAAAAGACCTAAGAAATGCCTGTCCCTGACCGTAGCACAACCTTATTCCTTACCCCTCCCATGGGGTACAAAACTGGCGGGATGAAGACCACAGACCCACGATCTCCTAAAATGGAACATGACCATAAGTTGTAAGAGGTGGGACCAAGGGTATGCATTGCAGGTATATTTGGGCCTGCTAAAAAGGAGGGGATAGGGAATGGGGACACTGGCAAGGCTCTGTGGCATCAAACCTGGGAAGGGGTACATGCTCTGTGATGTCAGAGCTAGGAATGGAACACTGGGAAACAGTGTTCTACAGTTCTGCCGGCATGTAGAACTATGGATATGCTTGCTTGGAACGAACACCAATAAACATCACATTGCCTGCACTTCAGACTTCTGGTCTTCTGCTTTCGGTCTGCATGACAAAAACCAGGGGAGGAGGTGAAGGGAAAGGCCTCTAACAAGAGCCAGCACAGGCTCTCCTTTCTGTGTATATATCCATTCTTTCTGCTCTTCTCCCAGTCCTACTGGATTCGGGATTGCTTTGGTTACATCCACAGTACAGGTTGGAATAAGAGCCCACAGGGTTATACCAGTCATTGGTGGCATCTGAATTCTTACAAGGGTGTGGAGGTGTTGGGGAGTATAAATAAATTCTTTATATGGCTAAATTCTCCCTGTTAATCCTTTCCTTCAATGTGAATGGGTCACAGGAGCTGGAGACTGGAAATAGAGACAAAATATTGTGCATTTGGCCCACAGGCAGATGGCCAGTTCCCCTGGAAATCTCACTGCTGGGCCTCACTGGTAAGGCAGCTTTGAGTTGGCATAGATGGAGGGATATGCTAAAGGATCTGAGGATGCCTCTCTTGCACTCTTACAGCCAGGCAGCAGCCAGTGGACATGACTATTTCAAACCTGGGTGAAAACTACTTGGTATTTTGTAAGACAGTGGACTTAATCATCAGCCAAAGAGATGTTTAGGGCATAGCCAGACCCTTTTCCCCAGGGGTGAGCATAAACTGATCTGAAATGCTGAAATAGATGATATGGCAGGGAGAGCCAGGCCTCCATCTGTTGACAAGGCCAGATGTGTGAATTTTTGGGGATGAGGAAAATTGGTAAATATCCACCAAGACTATCATATTGGGTACCCTAATTGTTAACGGACTACATGGTGGACCTCTCGAACAAAAGGAGGGAATATAATTTTGGCTAATTTTAGGGAGCAAGTTGTTAACTATCTGGAAAGCTGGCTGGGGTTGGAGGGACCAGCCAAGCTATTTGCTGGCTCTTCCTTGTAGAAGATGTTCAGTGCAGCTACTCCAAAGGGAGTCCAGTACCCTAATAAACCAGAGTTGGAAGTGGATTTAGGGATGGGCATCCTCTAAAGAACCTGAGGAAAGGGATACGGGCTCCTTACTGTAACTTATTGTTACAGCGAGGAGATAGCACCCTTTCCCCTTACCCTCATACAAGGGGAGGTCAGGGGGGTATCAGTAAGCCTCTCTCAACAAGGTGGAAGCAAGTGAGCAAGGAATGATGATTGTGCCATAAAGTTACTGCTGGATAACTCCCAGTTGGTTACATTAATAAAGCTGGCAGCCAAATTAAACCACATCAATTGTGTTTTGTCATTCTTCCTGCATAGCCAGGACAATTTGCGCTCTGGTTGACCCTCAGCCCATTTGCCATCTTTATCCAATTACCACCTCCTCACTTCGCCTATTTTTGCATGTTATCCTACAGGCTTCATTGTGGATCTCAGCCAACGTGAAGCTCTGTTGGCCCAGCTGCTGTTTTAAAATCTCACAAGTCCTCAGGTATCCCAAGGTCAGAGATGCCTCAGAATGTAAGAAAGTTTCTTATTCTTTCTGCATTAATTTCTTCTTTTCGATTATATCAGAAAATATCCTCATTCTTTTTACCATAGACATAGCTCACAAAGATATTTATGTATTTTCAATCCATACCTTCAAGAAATTGTTAAAAAATGCTGTTGGTTAGAGCCTTATGTTTGAAATATGAGTTTTTTACTTAACTGGATAAGTATTTTATGTCAGAGATCAGACAACCTGTTAGTGAGGCAGAGTGTATGATAGACAAAATGCAGCACTGCAGATTGTAATGTCATATTTCAGCAATATTTTTCACCTGAAGCAAGGTCAGGAACGTAGCATGAGATACAGAACAGGAAATAAGGCTATTTGAAAAAGAAAGATAAATGAAAACCTAATAAGAAGCAAAATACTGGATGTCAAAGTTCCAGTGTATCTTGTATATTAGATTTCCCTGCCCTCGGGAACATCAATTTTACATTTTAAAAATATGGATCTCTGAGTATTGATTTTAGTTATATTAATTTTATTAAGTAGCCCAATAGTTATATATATATATATATATATATATATATATATTATATATAAAAATTGTGCTATGCAAGCTTTTAGGGCTATTCAGATCATTACAAATTTGACTCAATATATATAATTTTATCTGAGCTCTGTGGCTTTCAAACTATCAGTAAGAAGATTGAAAACTATTTAATCAGCAATAAAATTGTGCGTCTATATAGTGAATTGAAAAATCAAGATCTCACTTCAGGGTTCAATTGTCTTTCTACACAACAACAAGGACGATAGATTCAACCCCCTCCAGCAAAGAGCAGGGTTTCCTGTATTCTTTTCAATGTTTTAGATATTGGTGATGTTATCATTATGGCAGGGGAAGGAAGCAAAGAGCCTTGAACTTGGGTCATGGCAAGTAATTAAAACATAAAATGATTTTAAAACACCTTGAGTTCTTTGAAAATAATACATTACAAAACTGCCACTATAAATATTCAAAAGACATGACATAAGCACCAAGAGCTTATGAGATTTTTAAAAATAATAGATTTGAAGTTCTTTCAGTTTTCCTTATTAGGTTCTGAGCTCTTAGGGTTCATGTTTTCAGGCTTTTCTCTGCATTCATAAAGGTTAAAAACTTGCTTTTTAAAAAGCTGAGATTTTCATGTAATCACATGATTCCAGGAGTTGGAGCTTTAAGTAAAACACCAAATAACTAAAGACTCGCAATAAAATCATGAGAGACAGAGAAATGATCAGGGCCAGTTCAACGTAAGTGCCTCCCACCTGCAGAGCCACTTGATTAGGAATTCTGGCTGGAAGGGCTAATATTCTGTGTGCAATGTTTTCTCCCCACTTGTGCTATTACAGGCCAGCTTTGAGAGGGGATGAGAATCAGTTTAATGAAGGATAAGGGGAAGAACAGGTAATGTCTCCAGAACTGATTTGTGCGTGTACTTGTGGAGGGAGTTAGCGAGTACAATGAATACAATATTTCTATTAAACAGGAGAAGACCCTATGATGTGCTCCAGACAGATACACAATGCAAGGGAAGTATATTTGTAATTTTTCAAAGAGGATCATGTTGTCATTGTAACCATGCAGCATCACAGTGCAGTAGTAGTAAATATCACACTAGCATTTCTAAAAGGAGCTGATAGAGTGGAGCCTCAACAGCCTTTGGCCCTGCAGCTAAAGATTTGGTTGCAAGGTTGGAACTGGCTATTGTATGGTTAATGATTCAGAATTTTTAAAGGCTGGTCTAGTTAAGTTTAAAATGAATTGATTTCTTTAAAAAGCCCTGAAATTAAATGCCAAAAAAAAGACATTTTGCTCTTATCCAGTTTATTATATTCCCCCATATTTCTTTCTGATTGATTTTTCTCTCCTCACAGTAATCTCTGCTGCCATTGAAAGGCAGGAAAGATACCCGCTTTCCACAGGAATGAACTTTTCAGGACCTACCACAATATCTGTATTCACTAGAACTGACTGCCTAGGAGAAGATTCGCAAAAAGAAAAGGAGTACTTGTGGCACTTTAGAGACTAACAAATTTATTAGAGCGTAAGCTTTCGTGAGCTACAGCTCACTTCATCGGATGCATTTGGTGGGAAAAAAAAAAGTTTTCACACCAAATGCATCCGATGAAGTGAGCTGTAGCTCACGAAAGCTTATGCTCAAATAAATTTGTTAGTCTCTAAGGTGCCACAAGTCCTCCTTTTCTTTTTGCGAATACAGACTAACACGGCTGCTACTCAAACTAGGAGAAGATTGTGGGTTTTTCTCAGCAGCTGGCTCACTGACACAGGACTCCCTTCTGCCACATACAGATTGACCATCTTCAGACAAAATGTGTAATCCATCTCTTAGCTTCCTCCAATAACTACTTCATAGATGTGTGAGTTTTTGTTTCTAAGCCACCTCTACAAAGGGCACACTCATGGAGTTACACAAGAATAGGAAGGAAAATATCCAATTACAGACTCTCTGTTCTATGTGAATGTAAACCATCATACCACATTTATGGGTATATTAAATATTTAGATTTACAATAATACAGAGAAAAGAACCTATCCAGGGGTCTAGGTACCTTGAAAGGAAATTCAAAAAGATGTCTGGTTCAAAAGGAATGATTGTGGGGAAGTTCCTTGGCCTGTGTTATACAGGAGGTCTGACTAGAAAGCCACAATGGTCCTGTCTAGCCTCGGAATCTATAAATCTTTCATACTATAGTGCTACTTTCTTTAATACTGAAGTGACATACTGAATTCGCCACAGAGCTGTCTCACAGATAGCTAAGAATGGACACTGAAAAATTGTCATAACACAAACAGACAACTTGTGCGTGTGTCCTTTGGGTTAGTTAAGGGGCTCAGTGATATTTTCAATTTGCATAACTTTACTCAAGGTAATCACACTTTTAAGAAATTAATATTAATTTCTTATAACTATTGATACTGTGTCCAATCTTACTTCCAGTGAAGACACTTTGGTATTGATTGTGCCAATATGCATTTTCATGTCCAACCTAATAATTTTGGATTTATGCAGAGTTTGTTGGTCCCAGGATATTAGAGAGACAAGGTGGGTGAGGTAATATCTTTTTTTGAATCAACTTCTGTTGGTGAGAGCTTACTAGAGACCTGGATTCCTGAACTCAAATCTTTGCAGGTACATGAAGAAAAAGGGAATTTTCTAATACTGAGAGACTCAGTGTCCACAAATT
Organism: Dermochelys coriacea; assembly: GCF_009764565.3. Lineage (NCBI taxonomy): Eukaryota > Metazoa > Chordata > Testudines > Dermochelyidae > Dermochelys > Dermochelys coriacea. The sequence goes on from NC_050069.1 coordinate 172,880,743, forward strand.
ATGCAGTCATTTACATTTCTACAAAGTGAGCACTTCTGATTTGGTTGTATTTTACACCCACTGTGGAGAGGTGCAAAAGAGGACAAGATGCGGAGCAGGTGAGAATCAGGCTCTGGATCTTCTTGTACAATGAGAATAGATTGGTACTTCTATATTTCTACACAGAAGTTCAATTAATTTACAATTTGTAATTTTTTAAAAATATATTGAGACTTTAAGGCCAGAAAGGACCATCATGATCATCTAATCTGACCTCCTGCACATTTGCTATGCTCACACTTTACAGGAAATTCCTCCGCTCTTTGCTTGTTATTATTAGAAAGCTCCAAAGTATGAGCAACAGGTAAAAGATAAATTGGGTGCATCATTCATAATGTCATGCCTAATTCCCAATTGTGAGAAGCAATGCAGATTTAGTGGTTATTATGAGTGTATTTCTATCCAAGCCCTTGAATGTGAAGGGCAGCTCATTATTACAAAGGTCTGCAGGTTCAATCTGAAAATGTACACATCTTTCAGAGGGATTGGTATGGTTTAGTTGCTCCATGTCACTGAAAAGTCCTAGGCTTAATACTCACTGTGCTCTCCTTGACCTTGAAACATACGTAAATTCTTTGAATGCATTTAGATGAGGAAAGATAAATCGTTTGAATCAGTTTTACTGGCATGTGTGACCTCGATGGCAAGAAGAGGTGGTAGCAGGGAAAGAAATTTACAAAGTGTCCAGTAGGCATTGTTCTTAATGAGACAGGGGGACCATCTCTCCAACCAACTTCTTAAACAGCAGTCCTTGAGCTAGCATCTTATCTCCAGCAAACATATGCTTCCTTACCATTATTACTGAATATAATAAAGGACCAGGAGTTTGGAGGGCTTTTTGAATACCATTTAACTGAATCTATAATGTTTTCTTCACAAGTTCCATGTCTTTGAAAACTGGAAAAATCTACAGGGCTTGGGGAGGGAAAGAAAGAAAAAATATTCTTTGCTTCAGAAACACGGGGAGGGGGGAAATTGCGGCTGAAATGACAGTTCTCCACCACTCATTTGTGAGGATGATTTCATTTTCAAGTAAATTAGCTGAAAAATCTGCTCGTGACTTTCAATATGCAGTTTTAAATGAAGTCTTAAAACTGTCTAATAGAGATTTACATAGGAGGCCAAATCCTGCAGTTCACACTTAAGCAGAAGTCTTATTAATTTCCATGGGAGTTTTGCCTGTGGAAGCACCGAAGCATTTGGTGCACAGGCTGTGGGCAATTTCACATCAACAAAAAGAAAAGGAGTACTGGTGGCACCTTTTCTTTTTGCGAATATAGACTAACACGGCTGCTACTCTGACATCAACAAAAGTAATTTATGAAACAGTACTACTGTGTGGATTTTATAACATTTTAAGACAGTGTGCATGGATATTCAAAACTCTCAGGTCATCGCAGGGATTACATTAATTAACTAAGATTTGCTCTTGATACAATATTTAGGGTTACAGTGTCAATCCAAGACAAGGCCATAATATAGGAAATGTGGTGGCAGCATTGGTTTTCAATCAACTTTAGACAACAGAGTATCAGATTATGAATAAATTAAGAATGATGCACCTTTGAGTAAACTTTATAATGCCAGGTTGGGAATTGGGGGACACTCAAAAAGAACAGAAGGTACACGCTTAACAGACTAAAGCTGGAAAAAATCTAATGATGAAAAGGACCAGTGTTTATACCTAGTAGGACAAAAATTGGATTCCAGTATGCATTTGCTGCAAGAAAAACTGAGTACTAGAACCTATTATTAGGATAATAATCAGTCAAAGCAGTGGTTCCCAAACTTTAACAACCTGTAAACCCCTTTCACTAAAATGTCAAGTCTTGCAAACCCCCTCCTAAAAATGAATATTTCCAGGGATTTTCTCCTTTACCTGAATATAAATTATAAAAGCAGTGAACTTGGAAATACAAAATTTGTTTTTATGACATGACATGCTTATTACACACTATTTATTATTATTTATCATTACAGTATTTTTATTACATTATGAAAACAGCAACACTCTTCCAAGATCTCACTTTTGTAGCTTGTATCACTTTGAATAAGCCTGTTATAAGACAAGGCTCCTATATTTCATCAAGGAGTATCAGATGCGAAACAGCATGAAGGTATTTAAGAAGCCAACTCAAAGAGTTCCTCCTACACAAGCATTCAGGTCTTGAGCAGTCCAGGCAAACAACGCACGTTACAGCAAAGCTTAAACTTCTTGGTTTTAATAATTTTAAAAACAATACTAGCTGCCTATTTAATTTTAAAAACAGCAAAAAATATCCATCTCCTTTTCCATTTCTTATAAGGAGTCTTAAAGTTTAAATCTCCTCGATGTGATAGATATGCTTGCTTTGATCTGCTTACCTCTTGGAAGTCCAGGGCCTCCAGGCTGCTGGCCCCATGCTGCCCAGGGTTCCTAGGGACAGCTCTGTCCGCCATTGGGGAGTTTTCCCCCGAGAACCCCCTGTAACATTTCACAAACCCCAGTTTGGAAACCAATGAGTCAAAGCAAGGGAGATCATTTTTCTATACAAGGCTCCTGTGAAGAACAGTACACACAGAACTGGACACCAAGCTTTCGGGAAATTGCAGTTCCCTATTATTAAAGCCTATTTCTTTGTATTACCTTAATTTACTGACTTTCATTTAAATATTTTTAACCATGTTCTTCTTTAGAGACCTGCAGTCAAGAAAACTTAATTTGAAAACCCTTATTCACATTGAGTAGTGCCTTACTCTTCAGCTAACATCTTTGATTTCCATAGCACAACTCATGGAGTTAGATACTACTTACCATGAGTACAAGAAATGTTCCTGATTGTTTTCAGTTTCCAGGGTGTGTCTAAGCATTTCATTTCTGACACAAACTGGTTCTGACATAACCTGCTCCACCAGCCACCCCTCCCAATTTATCCTTTTGTTGTTCTGATAGGAACAACCAACCAACAAAAAAAAGAAAACCCAAAAACCACAACCTTCAGTCCTTTTTGAGCAAAACTCCAATTTTCTGAAGTGGGAGCTTTGCTCATGGAATGACACACATTTAGCTTTTGCGTTGCATTTAGTCTGTGCACAAAGTCCCATTGAACTAAATGCTAGTGATACTGGAGTTTTGTCTGTAAAAAGACTAACAAGTATCCAAGAGTTAATATTTATCCCCATATTATTTTCTTCATTGCATCAGGTCTGATCATGGGCTTGTATTTTTGCTTTCACTAAAAGATCCCCCGTCTGTGCCATGATTACTGTATTAGTATACAGGTATTTTGGATCACCTTATAAAATCAATCAGTACTATTTTGCCGACCTTATTTTTAGCAGTAGAATCCAGTTTTGTTTTACTGAAGTAAAACTCCTTTGGTTAAGGCATCTTTAAAAAACATGTATCGCTCAATCAGCAGCTGTTTGGGTTACTGAATACTTCAGACCAGTGTACTAGTAGCTACAGTATGTTGCTGGTAATTTCCTAGGGGGATCTTGCTTGAGAGTTGGAGCTGATCTCCTTTATTGTAAACAAGCATTTTTCTAGCGGCTGCCACATGTGTGTTTTGTTTTCTTTTCCATAAAATTCACAGAGAAACAAACCCCATGGTTTTTAATCCAAATGCACTCATACAGTATAGTAGCTTTTCCGATCCCAATGCTCAGATATTTTCTACCTGCCCCTAAGGAAGATTTATTATTATGAGCAAGAAGCCTAATCAAAAGGTATTACTCTTCCAAATAGCTGGGTGAATAAAGTGTTCTGTGCAGCCACCTTTTATTTTTTAGCCACTGCAAATAGGAAGGCATTTGGAGCAAGGTTTCTGATAGATTAATCTGATATTTCTAATCTTTTGCTCAAACGGAAGCAGTTGCAGAGTTAGATACTAATACCCAGTAGAAAACAGCGACAAAGGTTACAAAAAACACACTACTTAATAGACTCTAGCACTGTTATTGAACTAGGAAATGTTTTCTACCATAAAGAGTTTTACAGGCTAAATGACACTGCCAGCTAAAGTATTTCAAAATAGGTTTCCACAGTTAATGCTGCATATTTTTTAATATCCTTTATGTTCAAACTGTAATTTACATTCACTCATGGGGAAAGAGACCCAGAAGAGGTAACAAATGCCACCCACTGCCATCAATAGGTGGGGGAAATTGATAGGGCTGGCCACGCAAGGGAGACAGTCTCGGGAGGGAGACACTTGCCAACGGACAATAGGTAGCTCCTCCTCCATAAGTCTCTGACATCCATCAGCCAAATAGGGGAGAGGGGTGCTAATTGGCCAGCATTCCCCAGCTTCCAGGATTTAACCGAGCACATGGGGTTATATAGAGCCTTTTGACTTTGTTCCAGCAGTTCACCTATCCCACCCAAATTAGAAATGGGAACCCCGACAGATGCTGTTAAGGGAGTCAAGAAGGATTTTTTTTCCTCACATGGGCCAGTTAGTGGAAGACCAGGGAGTTTGTCTTGCTCCCAGCACTTGAAGTCACAGTGGGTTAAGTAGCAACTTGCAAAGTAGATGAGGTAACCCATACTATGGGGGCAGGAGGAGGGTGCTAGGACTCAGAGAGCTAAGTGCCAGGGGATAGGCTGAGTAGAACCAGCCCTGCGTTATGAGTTATATGGTAAGGAGCCCTGTAACCCTGGCACTGGAACCAATTAAATGCTTGTTACAGGAGCGTATGGGTGATGGGCAGGTAGAGCTCCTCCCCTGTATTAAAGTTTAATAAGAAAAAGTTGCAACCTGCAGCTTAATTCCATGTATGCATCGGTCCTCATTTTGCTGTGGTGTCTACATCAATGTGATTTGTTCACAAGGATTTCAGCTAGAGATGTGTTAAATGTTGGCAACAAAACTTAAAACCACAAGAAACTGTGTTTCGGGTTTCATTATAAAAACTCAGTCTGAACGAAAAATGAAATGAAAAATTTGCTAAAAATCTCAACCCTTTCAAGGGACCCCCTCGATCATATTGAGCAAACACAAACATATGTTTTGCTTTTGATTAAAAAAAATCACCTAAAACCATATGGTTATGATTAGAAGCAGAATAAAGGTTGTGGAGAACTGGAAAATATATTGTATGATATTGCCCTGCCTGACTTGTCCATGATCAAAAGAGACTGTTAAAGAAACTAGGCAGGAGAGATAAAACACAGGTCTAGATAAGGAGCCTCTCCTCAAGCACAATAGCCAGGTTTGCAGGCATAAATAGGGACTTCTCAACCCCCTACCTGGTGGCAGGGCTGTTTGCCAAGGCAGAAACTCTGGAGATCAAAAGACTTTTGTGTGAATCTGACCTACATGAGTGGGGGAGGGTAAATTGTCAGCTACTGTAGGCTGACTGAAAGCCACATCTGCAGCAAGCAGGGTGATGGTGTTCCCCACTCTCTCTGGGAACAAAGGTTAAATCATGTCCACCTAAGTTATGTCTACACTACAGTGTAAGCCCAGGGTTCAAACTCACACTCAAGCCTAACCCCTCTTTTGCCTACACACAAATCATGCTAATCCAGGGCTTTGACTCAAGGTCTCAGGACCCCTCCCCAGTGGTAGAGGATCTGAGCCTGAGTCAAGCCACAACCCAGGGTCCAAGCCATTTTGCATGCAGCATAGACTTGTTTCTGGGAGTCCACCAGAAGTATCACACAATCCTGTGAGAGAACTTCCTTTGTCCCTTGAACCATCAAGTTGGTGGACAGTCAAATTTTCCCCACAGTACACCATGAACAAAGGGCTAGAGTGGCCACATTTTGGGAGGATGCTAGGAAGTCTGGGATACGGTGATCAGACTCAGGCTCGCATAATGCAGTGTAATGCTGGAGCCCCAGGCTGGAGCCAGGATTCAACAATTCCTAAACTGGGGTTACAAATGAGTGTAAATGCTCAAGCCCTACATTACCAAACCCAGGGTCTGCTGACAAGTTCTAGTAACCTGGGCTTACATTGCAGAGTAGAGGCTTGAGGGGAATGTCAAGTATAGGTAAGACAATATGCATATATATCTCTTATTTTAAATTCACTTCTCTAAGTGCTGTGTAACTTTTGGCAAAAGATCTGTACAGTCCTGTCCCTTGCTGCTGTTTTCCTAGGTTTCTTCCTACTTGTGGCTTCCCCTTCTTTCTGGGTTTGTCAGTCCAAACTCCTTCCCCACAGGGAGTGGCTGTAGACTACTTCCTTGCAGCCCCCTTGCTGCTCACAGCTCCTGAACTTTATACAAGCCCCTCCTGTTCCTGCCCAGCCGCACCCATTTCTAATTAGTGGCCTACTCTGTGTCTCCTTCTTCAAGTGCAGCCTACACAGTTAATTGACCTGCTTAGCCACTTTGACCCTTCCAGGCCTTGTGTGGGGTGGGCACCCCATCACAGATCCATTCATCAATAAATTAAATTGTAATGACCTTTAGTAATATGGACAGTGGGGGTGTCCATTAAAATTGAGAGTCCCCCAATAGTTGTAGGAGTAATGGTATACAGACATCTCTGCCATGCTGCAGATTCCTGGTCCAGGATTTCTAACTTAACAGCTGTTGGAATTTGTGCCGGAGGGGCTCAGGCTAGTGCTTTGGCTAACTTTAATATCCATAAAAATGATTATTCTTTTGCACTGGATCCTTTGGAAGCAAACAGGAAAGCACTCTCTGTGGTAGGCCCTCTGTTCTGTAATGTGCTTCTTCTGGTTCACTAGAACCAGAGTCTGGGGATTTTTAGGATGTCATGCAAGACAAATTGGTTCATCATTCTGGCTTTAGCTTAATTTTGTTCTGTACATGAAAGGTAGTTACTCCATCAGTGGGTAAGGTGATAAACAGAGGGGTGTGATTGATTGTGTCAAAACTTGTTATTTAAGTATTGTAACACATGCCCACAACCTATGAGCAGAGGCACAATATATATATAATTCCTCCCACCTCTCCCAAGAACTTCATGTAAATTAGTTCTTTGGAGCTGTGGCTGGTAAATTATTATATATAAAATAAATAAATGCATGCATAAAAGTAGGAGGCATCCCTCACTTGCAGCTAGGAAGCTGTTCTTAAAGGACGGGTAAAGAGTTTACAATATAGTTCTCTTCACAAAAACAGTGTCTCATAGTACATATTTATGTATATATGTACTTTCTGGAATGTGTAAACATATAACATATGTCACACCTGTTTCAGGCACAACAGGTTATTTCAGTCCATCTTTTTTTTTAATCTGTTTATTTGAGGGTGGTGGGGGAGGGATATGGAGGTAGGAGCATAGAAATTAGCAAGATTCAAATGGTGTATTTAAGTTACTCCTGGTGTCCTGGCATAGGTTTCCCCCTTTTTCCCCATTGCAGTGATAGAGTGTTCCATAGTAGTATGAAACCCCCCCCCCCAAATATCCAGATTTCAGTTTCTACATGCACTATAGTTGAGTGGCATCTTCTCCTATTAAGACCTCTATAAAGGTGCCAGCTTAATGAATTTATCCAGTAAGGTTTGAAAGAACAGTGATATTCACTTATATTTAAATATATACTATAAAATATTGTGTATAAACATATATACCTTAATCAGCTATAGACATTAGCCTGTCCTTATGATGACTGACCTTGAATATTAATGGCATCATACTCACTTTATAACGTAAGAGCTACCCTCGGTAACACACAAGAGAAAGAGCAAAACCTTTGTGCATCCAAAAGAAACTACTAAGCATTACAAACCACACTGTGCACTACTGTATGAAATCTGGCAGCCAAGGATAATAGCATTCTCCACAACTAATATAAATATCACCAATGCTGCACTGGATACCAAGTGTTTATTCCATGACACAGATTGCAGGCTGGTGGCAAAATCTTGCTCTTAATCTGGGACTCCAGCATTTACATCTATTACAAATCACAGTAATTATAACTGTGAACATACAGCATGCAATTTCCAGCAAAAATAGATTTTTTAAAAAATCACATCCCTGACTTTGCTGAGAATAGTTAAATCAAGAGGCATGGACTTTTGTATTTTATTGTTGAAAAGGATGTCAAACCACAAAGAATTCTACAGAGCCACTGCTGTGGCATTAATTTGAAGTAACATATTGTTAACATAAAAAGTGGCTAGACAGGTTTCCAGCCATTCATTCATAACCTACAGTCTGAGTCCAATTTGATAACCTTTGCTTATATGGCATTGTCAACAACCCAAGCTTTTTCAGACAGACTTAACTAAATGGGCAATGTTATCCATGCACATGGTCTTACAGCTGGTCCAGCAGCGTACAGTTGACTAAGCTTTGGGGTGGAAACTGATTTAAGGGGGCAATTTCAGAATATAGCTATGTGCTGATTCGCTGCACTGGGGGTCTTTTTATGTCTATAAACTGTCTAGATGTGATAGGTTGGCATATGCATGGGTCTTAAAAGACAGGAGTGTGGATTTGAAAACAAAGCAAGACCAAACTAGAGTGGCCACGCATTGCAAACACTACAAAGGCATGGATATCCATGCAGTCACATACCAAACTTTGGATTGACTGCTCTCAGTACTACTAACCAAAAATGTTCTGCTTTGTTTAAGCTACTTACCAAGCATTTTTTCATTGTCATATCACTCGTATAATAAACATGTTATTTATGCATCATTATTTGTACAGAGGGTCTGAATCCTTTATCTCACAGCTTTTACTCATAGCAAAGGATCGTATCAAACACATGCTAAGATATTGTTGGCTTTCTGTCTGGAAACAAAGTCTTAATTTTCTGCATCAAAGCTGTTTTCCCAGGAGAGAAATCTGTCTTCCAGAGTCTGGTAATACATATCACATCTCTTATATGTATTAGTGGAGCACAGATTGTTATTCTGCATTCTTGTGGACAGCAGACTGCACAAGGGTGATCTCAGAAACTGCATTAACCGTGATCCCAATTATTTTGAAGATAGTTACAAATACTTGCATATCCAAAATCTATTTGATTTCCACCAAGAAACTACCTCACATGAATTAATGTTCCCTTTTTCTTTGACATTTAAAATGTAAAATTTTCTGGTACACAGTTTTACCAGAATAAAATGCATGTTGTGTATGACATTGTAATAAAATAATCTGTATTTAAAAAGGTATTACTACCTTTAATTTGTTCATTCCTCATTACCAAAAGGTCAATTTCCCTCTCATAGATAGATAAATATACACACACTCTACCCACTCAGGATTCTTTATAATTTTGGACCAGATTATCCTACTTTTTGCATTCAAACACACCTGGAAGAGAATGTGCTCACAAAACTCCTAAAACAGAGAAGTGCTCTGTACATCATAGGGTTTCCCCATAGGTATGCACACTGGCTAACTTACAAAGGCACTACTGTCCCATGTATAGAGTAAAGCTTGTGTGAGAATTGACCTGAAGTTGTCTTACTTATGGCAGTTCATGAGCAAAGATGACATTAGTCAGGACACAGCAACAGTGAGGGAACTTCTATTACTAGCTAATATTGTGGCCATTGACAGTGAGAATCAGGAGTCATCTGTGATGGTAGGAAAAAGATCATTTGGCAACAGCATGCAGGCAGTTTGCTACAGCAGACAGACTGGTAACATGAGCTACTATAGAACTTCTGCCAGGACAGGACACCCATACATAGCCAGAGACCAATTTATGGCTGCTGTGTTGACTGTGCCCAGAACCATAACAGATTAACATAATAGCATGTTTAGGTGACAGAACATAATAGCCACGGGTGGAATACCCTCTCTGCACATTTCATACCCACTGGTGCAATGAGCTCAATGTCCCATTGGCACAATGGGAATCAAGGCACAAAACAAAATCCAGTTTAGAGCAGCCTGGATCAGGTTTCCATAGCACTCTGCTAGTTTGTTATTTTGTTGTTCACAAAGGTCTGGAGAAAATGCACACACTCATTTCTTCCTCACTATGTGTCTTTTGCAGAACCCATTGCCTCCTAGCAGTGTATTTCCCATGTGCTTCACAATGTTTGACATAGTGCTGGAGTCTTTTTTCCCCCTGCACTTTGTGCTGTTTGGCTCCATGTCCCATTTAGTTGGAGCTATTTAGTTCAGACCTGTGCCATGCACCGGATGGGAACATCAGGCCCTTTCAATTTAATTCATATGTTTCAAGTAATGTCTGTTATGTGCAGTCCAGATTATTAAATGCTTGATAACTTTTAATTTACCAAAAAAAATCTAATGTTGGTCTTTGTTACAGGTATACTCTGTAAACCGCATGAAAATATACTTATTATATAGGCTTTTATTTTCATCAGCAAAAACACAACGTTTTTCAACATGCTTTTTCTTTGTACCAGTCTTTATAATGAGCCATGACAGAACTACAATATACTGGGATTATCCCATGGCAGGGATAAATAACTGACCTCTGGATATTTAAACAGATACAGTTTTGTAACAGGCCTGGCTACCTCCTGAGCTTCCTCTCATGAGGAGAGGTCACTCTGCAGCACCCAACCTCTGTTTCCCCCTCTTCAGGGCCCCTTAACAACTCATTCAGGCAAAAGGTAATTAAATCACTCCCCTTTGGGAGTCCAACTTATTAGTCCTCTGGCTATACACTGGCCCTGCAGACCCCAACCCCTCTTCCCAGGGCTGGGTCCCAATTCACAGTCTCTCTCTCAATTTCCTCTCCAGGCCCCAACCCCCTTCAATGTCTCTCCCCTCATGTAAGAGCTGAGTTCTATTAGAGTCATTCCTAGGCTTTACTTGACTGGAGTAAAGCCTCCTGGCTCTGCCTAGTCAACTCCCCTAGTATCAGTGTCTCCCCCACAAGAGCCTCTCTCACTCCCAGCAGGTTCTTGAGCTTCCCTTCTTCACTGCAGCTTCCTGCTGACCTTTTATAGGGGAAATCAGCAGTCCTCCACCAGGCCCCAACACGCTGTTAATGAGGCACTGGTGGGCTGGGCCAGTTCCTTTCATAATCAGGGTAGACTGGTTCCAGGCATTCAAATCTTAAGGGGGAGGCTGCCCTGTTACAATTATCAAATTTAGAAACAATACCTAATCAAAGTTAATCATACGTGTGTAATTTTATTATTTACTACTTGTATTGTAGTAGGACCTAGGAGCCCCAGTCATGGACTAGGACTCCATTGTCCTAGGTGCTGTACAAACACAGACCAGCTGGGGGAGAAGTTCTGTTAGATCTATGCACTGAAGAGTCTGCTCAGTTTCTGTATTACTTACTGATTCTTCAAGGTGTTGAAAAAGGAGTGTGGAGTAGAAGTCCTGTAGTTTTTGAAGAAATAAGATTGGTATCAGTCTTTTTATCCTTTAATACAAATTGATGTTGACTTTCTCCAAGAATATGCTTTTTTTTTTTAAAAAAAAAGAAGTTTATTCACATGGAAGCTGAATATGCAAATGATTTAGACGGTATCATGGAATCCTGGAAATCAGCAAACTCTATGGCGCAAAAAGAGTGAGACGAACATGAACATTTTATCAATCACCAAACATGTTCCTGCTCATATCCATGTTGTTATGCTATACAATACATAACTCATATGGGATCCAATCCAATGACTATTATTGACTATTGACTTCAATGGCTATGGGTAAAGCCGATGGTGAACTATAGTGCAACCAATTTTTTCTCATCTTAAAAATTGTTTTTATTCCTCTAACACTGTCCTGCTGACTACAGCATAGTGGAATCAAGTTATTTTGTCAAATGTTGACTTAATAGAGAAATAAAAGGAGACCATTTCTGAAATTCATTTTGTGTTTCATGAACAGAGTCAGGAGATGAATATCACAAAGAAAAGAGGTACAAAATATTTGAAACTGACACCAAGATGATATGCAGATCATTGACTAGGGGAAACCAATTCTATTCCCCCAGGCCTCATAACGCTATGTTGGTCAAACATTTTTCTAAGGCACCCAGGTGATTTAGGAGTCCAAGTCCCATTTTCAAAAACATTTAGTCTCTTAGGAATCTACAGTCTATTGAAGTCTCACTGAATTTTCATGGAAACTGCATGAAGTCAATAGAAACTTATTATAAATGTTGAACATTGTGTTCTCTTACAGAAACCACATCATTACGTTCTCAAATATTGGCATGAAGATCTAATCACACATAGAAAGCAATGGGTTTATGCAAGTATAAAGACTGCAGAGTACAGCTCATAATAACCAAGATAGATTTGTTAAAGTAATATTACGAATAAATAATATTAATACTTTGCTCTTCAAGAGCACTTCTCATCCATTGATCTCAAAGCACCTAATAAGGGAAATTAAGTATCATTAACCTCATGGGGAAACTGAGAAACTCAGGCACAGAGACATGAAGAGACTTGCCCAAGGTCTCTTGGCACCCATGCCAATAGAAAAATATCTGCTGATACCCAATCAACTGCCTTGTCCACTGGATCAGACTACCTTCCCATTATTAGTATTCCTGTACCTAATACAGCATGCTGCCAAATGTATTCATGTGCACAGTGGCCACTATAATGCAAGATTACCTAATTCTGCCAAGAGCAGTAGAGATAACATCATCATGTCACTCAGACCTGGGTAATAATGTGCATTCTAACTATCCAACCATTTTTAATGTATATTCTGAATGCTAAAAATCTGCATTCTTTTCCTGCCATTTTGTAAAATGAAAATTAACACGATGCTCAGTAAAAAACACATGAAAAACAACTTGGTAGGACTTGAAATTGCAGAGCTGAATAAAGAGATCAGAGAATTTGTTTTCTTCATTAATATGCTATTTGTAATAGGCACAGACAAAAATTGCCAGCTGTGGATTTTTCCTTCGCTTTCTCCATTACAGTTACATGTGGTAATTTCACTTACAAAATTTGCACAAGCAGCATATGCTGTGCTAAATATTGTGGACTTTCTTATCCCAAGATGTGTATACCCCAGTTCCCAGCCATGTGAAACAATAGTTAGAACCTAGCATTATTAAGTAGAACAATATGCTTTTCAAGATGACTGTCAATAAAGGTTAGAAGAGCGAAAAGACACAGATAAATGCAATCTTGGAGAGTCCTAGCAGCAGTTTGGCTGGTGTCATTATAACAATGAATAACTATCAATATATAGATTCTATTCAAAATTTTACAGAGTGGAAGTGTTGATCCCATTCTGTCAGATCTCACCAGTCTGAAGTAAGTAATTTTTTCTCTCCCTTCTGCCTGACAATATCGTGCTCATGTTCCTGGATTGTAACACCCAGCTACACAATTACAAACATATGGACTGCATCCTCTTCCTCCCACATTGAATCTTGGGCCTGGTGTACACCTAAAACTTAGGTTGATCTAGCTACATCGCTCAGAACTCTAAAAAAAATTTCATGCCTTGTTGATTTACTACAGTGATGGAAAAACCTTGTGTGTCACTGTAGTAAGTGTTCACACTACAGCGGCATAGCTACAGTGCTGCAGGTTCATCACTGTAGTGCTTGTAGGGTAGACATACCTATTTTGTATTTGTATAAGATTTACTACAGCAACATATGGAAATCAATTTTAAATATTTTTCTGTATAAATTACAAACAAAAATATTCCAGCATATTTTTATCTGGATTTCTTATGGAGTAAAGCATGCAGTGGCAGAGGTGTAGAAAATGCTGTAAGTCTAGCTCACAGGGGTTTATATGAACTCTTGTTGGTTTCATATTGCACAGGTTCAAATCCATGACCTGTGCTTTGAAATAGCTTAAAATGAAACTCATGAGAAACTGATCAGTTTCACGCGGAAATCATTCAGAACTTCTAATTTCTGTAGCCATAAAACAGTTTAGAATTGTCAAGAGGTTCACAAGCTTTTTGATGAACTCGGGACTGAGTTTTGTTCTTTTAATGAAACCACAAATCAAGCTAGTTAAACATGGTTGTGTTACCTTAACCAAACGTGACTCATAGCTATGGACACAGCAACAGTACACTTTGATCTTCTTAGAAATTAGCTTATTCATTGCCAATTTGTAAGGTTTGAGAACAGGCACATTTGGAGGCTGGCAGTTGTGTCATTTTTCCATTGATTGCACTGCACATCTTGGCTCTTATGTACAATAATCAAGAGCTGGACAAAATAGACAACCTTCTCAGAGAGGCCAAAGACTGATTATGACCTCCCAAAAACGGTCAAGGTGCACTGACAGGGCAAAGTAGGGAAGCTGACACTACTTCTGCAAATCCTGAACATAGCTTGTAATAAAGGATCAGGTGCATGGAGTTCAGAGAGCATGAGTTCATAAACTCATTTACTGTGCATCCGATGAAGTGAGTTGTAGCTCACGAAAGCTTATGCTCAAATAAATTTGTTAGTCTCTAAGGTGCCACAAGTACTCCTTTTCTTTTTACTGTTACAATGGTGTGCTAAACCTGAGCTAAAGGGGCAGCAGAAATCTCTCTTCTCCTAATGAACCAGACTGGGTGGGAAATGATTTTCTAGTCCCACCAAAATTTATGAAAGTTAACCTCTCCCCACATAGAATGATCTAGCACTGGGCTATAGCGTCAGTCGGTCAAGTACACATACATACATTCCCTCCCAAGTCAGGCAGATTAGGAACTTGAAACCTCGATCTCCCACATTCCAGGTGAACACTGGCCTGTTGGCTATCCTGGTCCTTCCACTCCATTCCTCCTTCCTCCCTCTATCCCCACAGGAGCTGAGACAGTTTAGTCAAAAATGGGTTTTTCCCATTAAAAATTTGCTTCGACATATTAAAAAAAATACCATTAGATTGAAAAATTCCTGATCACCTTTCCCAATGAATTTATCTCATTGTACCGTGATTAAAACTTGCTGCAGAATAGCCACAAAACACTCTTCCAGAAAATAAAGCTATCTCTGGTGTAAGTCCACAGACTTGATGAAGACTCACCAACCATGAATATGATCCCTTATGCTTAAGTAGTCCTCAATCAGGTTATTGAACTTATTCGAGATTTTCAATTAAATGTGGGTGTAAAAAATTGGTGTGAAGAATTGGCATAACAAATTACCAGGTTTTCTGGCAGTTTTCATAGTTAAAAACTGTGTATGTTGCTGTAGAAGGGAAAATGTTACATAGTTCTTAAGGACAAATCTTTGTAAAAATATAAAAGAAGGTTTGTATTACAGATGCAAATGGCAGGCCAGCATACACTGCTGAAATGTGTCTGGACACACACATTCATATTGGTAACATGGGCTACTTTGACAGGACTTCCCAAGAGCCACCTTATCCAAAAAGACCAGACGAGAGCAACAATGAAGATGCTACGATTAATAACGCAAAGTAAACCTAGAAACAATATATACCTATATATTGAGAGGGCTATATACCTCTCAAATATCCCAAAGTTACTTATGCTACTTAAAGTGCATGTAAATTTTAGTGCCATCTCACACTGATTATTGAAAGTTCTTGACAGCAGAATTAAAATGTCAGAAAAATGAGAATATAGTAATTGTCAGGAAAGGAAAGAATCCCATAGAATTTTATGTTTCCTGCAAGAATAATTTTAGTGTCTCCCTCATCTCCCATACTTGGACTTTGGCTATATGAAAAGGTATGGTGGGCTGTTATCAGCATCAGTCTTGAGAGTCATGGAATAGGCAACAAGATTTTTTGGGCTGGCCTCTAACGGACATATTTTAAAAGATGGGGGGAGGAGATAATAGTGAGAGAAAAGAGGGTCTTCAAATCACCACTAGCCTGTTCTTCTATAGGATCCCAGCTGTACATGGTGGGGGATCCAGGCAATTTTTGAAAGCGTTTCCAATGTGTGTAATTTTCCAATAAAATGGGGGTGACTAAGCCTCCAGCCACCACAGGGCTGCATGTCCTTTCAAGTGAATTGTTCGTCTTTTGGGGGTAATTTTGTTTTAGTCTGGGTTTTTTTTAATTACTTTTCAATAGATTCATCTTTACTACTCATCACCTTTGTTCAGTTGGTGACTAAGGGCATGGCTACACTTGCAGATATAGAGCGCTTTGAGTTAAACCAGCCTTCATAGAGTGCAGTAGGGAAAGTGCTGCAGTCTGTCCACCGACAGCTACAAGCGCACTGGCAACGGCCACAGAGAGCAGTACATTGTGGTAGCTATCCCTGCATGCAAGTGGCTGCAATGTGCTTTTCAATTGGGGTGGGGGGGTGGACTGTGACAGGGAGTGTGTTGTGTGTATGTGCAGGGAGAGAGAGTGGTGTGGGGGGGCTGAGAGCGTGTCAGTATGCTGTCTTGTAAGTTCAGACAGCAGCAGACCCCCAACCCCCGCCTGCCTCACACTCACACAGCATTCTACCGCAACAGTTGCTTTGTCTCGGAGCAGATAAGCATGCCGGCTGTCAGAAACGGAGCTTTCAAAGGTCATATCCTCATTCCTACAGCGAGTTCAAAACAATGAGAAGAGTGGCCACTTGACTTAAGGGGATTATGGGATGTTTCTGGAAGCTGATCAGTGTGCAGTAATGCAACACCTTGTTCACACTGACGCCTGGGTATTTCAGACAAGGCGCAACAAGCATTAATCTTCTCGCCAAGGTGGAGTACCAGGAGCGCTCTAGCCATGGAGTCAGAGCACTCTACATGTCTTGCCAGTGTGGATGGGTAGTGAGCTAGGATTCCTGGGGCTGCTTTAATGCACTGTAACTCGCAAGTGTAGCCAAGCCCTAAGACAGGTTTGCAAAATGTATCTGCATTAATTGCTGTACATGGTAATAAGTTTTATTCCATTCTGAGTAAGTATTATTGTAATCAGTATCACGTGGAAGTCAAATCATACCACTTAAATCAGCATTTTATTCCACGTAAGAGAAACATGTGTTTTTAATTATTTTTTCCTCTTACAAGTTGTCATTCAAGACATTTGTGTCATGAGGACTCAGCCCTGACAAAAGATCAATGCAGAGTCACCTTCCCAGGGGGGGATACCTTCTGGAGCGCTCTACTGCATGGATAGCTCTTAAAAGGTTGCAGTACTCCATCTTCCCACACAGCTGTTAAAGGATTGCAGTATGCCTCCTCTTGCACAGCTGGCCAGCTCTGTTTTTTTTATGGAGGCAGAGTAAAGGGTGGGACAATGAATAATTTGTTTTCTCCCCACCCTGCTTCAGTTCTTTCCCCTGCCTCCTCAGTTCCAAAGTTGAAATTAGAAGTTCAAAGAAGAGGGGAAGGTAGGAGGAGAGCATGAATCTGCAGAGTCCATCTTGAAGAACTCTGGTTACATGTGAGTAACCTTACTTTTCTCTCCCTGGGGCTTCTATACATTCCCACTATTCAGAATTTGGCAAGTGCCGCTATTCCCTCCTGACAGTGGAGAAAGGCAGCCTACTTAAATAGAGTTTGTAATACTGCTCTATCAACTTAGCACCTAACCTAGCTGCCAGATCTAAGGAATAATTTGTAAAAGTATGAATACTGCTCCAAAGGGCAACTTTACAGGTTTCTAAAGATAGGAATATGTCTAAGAAAGGTCACTGAGGTTGGCTTCATTTTAGTAGAGTACTCTTTAAGCCTTTTGGAAGAGGAACACAACACTCTTCAATACAGAGTTTAACCCATTTACAAAGGCATTAGGGTGTTCTAGACTTACCTTTATCATTTTCCCTATAAGGACCAAGCAGTCTAGGTTTTTTCCTGTATTCCTTAACCTATTCAAGGAGAAGGTCAATATTCTCTTAGCATCCAAGTTATGCAGTTAGCTTCCTCTGAGTGAGAGCAAGCTTTAGAGAACAATACTGGCAAACTTTATGGACTGATTGAAATGGAATTCTGTTACTAATCTGGGGAAAAAAATTAAAATGGGAGGAAAATCCACTTTATCTTTGTTAAAAACTGTAGGAAAGGGATCAGGAATGATAACCTGCAGTGCACTCACTCTTAGCAGATGTAATAATTACAATTAGAAGTGATCAAAAAAATCCCAAGACAACAGTTTTTCCCCATCAGAAAATTAAGTTTCTGTGAAATAAGAATATTGATTTCTTGAAATTTTATGCTATTTTTTAAAGAACATCAGTGCACTTTGTTTCATTAAGGACAAAGCACTTCACTTAAACTGTCATTTTGAATTTTACACTACAATTGATAATACAATATATAATATGCTGAACAGCTAACGTCTAACAAACATTTTGTTTGTAACTTACTGATTTAAGTGTTTCAGTAAAGTTGTTTTAATATTTCTAAAATGAAATTTTTATAAATTTTTGTTTCATGGTAAATGTGCAATTTTCTCTTCTGATTTGGGATAAAGGAAATTCTGAAATGTCAATTTCATGTGGAATGGAAATTCTGAGTTTTGAGCAGCTCTGGTTACTATTTTATTTGAGAGAGATGAAACAAGAAATGTGCTTCTATGGGTTCAAAGGGAGATTTCATGAGCTAAACACTAGATTGAGGTCCCATGTAGGTGTTTTTTCTCTCTCACAAAAACCCCTTCAGAAACCTCATATTAATTACGGCTGAAAACAGTCTTTTGCTTGACTAAGCTGTGATGAGCCCAGATAGCTACGAAATGCATTTTTACCAATGAGGCAGGGAGTCCTAATTTCAAATGAAGTAAATACTCCAGTATGGACTGAAGTTGGTTATATATTGTTAGCTGTCCATGGAGAAACTTTTCCCATGTGCAATCATAACACAGGACATTAATTGCTTCTTGGAGTTCAACAGAATCTCCTATACTTTTTCCAAAGAGAACAATTGTGACCAATAGGAAGAAAACACCTGTGCCACACCACTAAGATCTTAAGAAATAAAACAACTATAAAGAATTAACCAAAATCTAACAAAATGAAAAAAGCAGCAACAATGCTGGGAACAATCCATTCCTGTGAATCTGGGTCTAAGACCCAGTGACATTCCTGGTCCTTCTGGTACTTTGACTGGAAGGAACTGAGGCAGTAGGTGTGCCATACTCCCTTGTATAGCCATGCTGGCTGAAGGGTTGGAGCTGTGGGCAGCGGTGTAGGAGGTGCAAGAGGGCTCTATAAGGCATTGCTGCTAGAAGGTCTGTCAGTTGAACCTGCACCACCAGCACATTTTCTGAGTGCGAACATGCAGCAGCCACTCAAAGAGCAACTGTTAAGTAAGAACTTAGGAGCCACAGATCCACAAGTTCTAATTAACAGGAATATAATGGCAGCAGTTTGGTGAACGCGGAAATGCTGGGCATTTCATGATTTGGATGCTGTAACAATCTTTATTAAAGTCTCAAAAGAAAATACTGAGAGAAAGACACAAGCTTGGAAAGTGTATCAGAAAATGAAGACTAATTTAATGGCTGCAGGACCTTCATTCACTGGTATGAGATTCTCATTTTTACTTTGTTTAGAAGGGATTCTAGAGGTTCCCCCATCCCCATATTTATTGCGTGATGGAATTTGGCTCCCATCCTTCTTTGTTGTGCTATTTAATACACTGAGATTAAAGCTTCTCATCACAACATCCTTTCTTTATTCATCCATTTTCCTTCAGGGCCAGAGAAAATCCCCATGACTTGGTTTACACCTTATCACAGACTGTTTTTTCCCTCCCATGCTGATTTAGCAGGAATCCAACAGATTAATGCATTTGCACTCTCTGTGGATCACCTTTTTATTAACCTCTTAAAAATGAAATGAGGTAATTATGTTTAACTCTTTCATAAAGATGAACATGAACCAATTCACTTTTGTAAGGCACTTCTCTCTTTTCACCACAAATAACTCTCCATTTCACACGTATTCCTAAACCATGCAGTTACTGCTTATCTGTTGGAGACATTAAACAACAGAACATGCAAGTATATTTGATCCATTCAAGAATGTGGTCTACTGTGAACCTAACAGCTTAAGCAGAAACTGGTTTCATGAAGTTAATGGAGTTATACCTGCATAATAAGGGCTAAAGGTGACCATGACTGATTTGGAGCTCCACTGTAATAACTTATGTATACTGTATGTTAATCTGGCTGTTAGGAACCATAGGAGTACATTGTGTTAAATCAGTAGACAGCTGAAAACAGGCAGGAAGGAAATGAAAGATTGAGGCTAGCTACCTCTCAGCAAACACGTAAGAGTTGTTAAGGGACAATGTGATTTGATAATTTTTGCCTGTTATCAAGCCTACCTACAAAATGGGTTTGGCCCAGAACAGAAAAAGGCCTGCAAACAAAAGAACTCTAGAAGAATTAAGAAGGGACCCCCTTAAGAAAGAGACAGCAGTTATTGGGGGAACCAGGCTGAGACACAGGTCCCCACTGTGGGGTTTAGAGAATTCAGGCCTGCCTAGGTCACTCTCACAGGACAGTGGGACCTTAGGAAAGACAGAAAGGCAAACAGACTTTTAAAATCCATATATTTCTTTACATGATTTTGTTACTACTGCTAAATAAACCATATTTTTGTTTCAAGAAGGCTGTCTTGTCACTAAATTCACTAGTCATAGTGTCTCAAAGGGAAGAACTGCAAGTGCCCAAACTCAGTCCAGGACTTGAATTTAGAAGGAGAATTGTGAAAATCCACCCCAGGAGAGGTAAAGGCATAAGGCCTGATACCTGAGGAGGTGAACTCAGAGAGACCAAGAAGAGGACAGAGGCGCAGCTAACCCTGTAACTATGATAGGACCTTATAAATCCCTTGACACATGTAGTATTCAGTGCTGCATGGTGCAGATTTATAAAGGAACAGTGCATCTTAATCACTGTAACAGGCATCTAGAGTACAGACTGATAAACTACATAATACTTGCACATTCTTGTTGGCTAATGAGAGCTATTTCCTCTCAGACATTAAGGGGAAAATGGTTCACATGAAGTTTACCATGATGACAGCTGTGACAAATATGGCAATTTCCTTCAATATCTTTGGGACACGTTACTGAATTAAGCTTAAATAGCTTTGAAGTCCATAGTATTATAAATGCAAAGTTTACGCATTATTATTGGCTTGTACATAACTTCTCTTGTGCGGAAAAGTGTCCTACGTAAGCCTGGGGAGCGTTATTAACGCCAAACCACTATTTTCAACAATGTGCCCGACATGAAGGTACTTTCAGGATAAACAAAGTTAAATGTGTTTCAAAGGAAATACTTGCAGAGAAGGGAATGCAAATTCCCACCTCTGGGCCCAAACTTTTGATTCTATGCCCCAAGGATGGAATTGTTGTCTGGCTGATTACTTATTCACAGTCTGGGCAGATCAAAGACCCAAGCTATATCAAGGAGTCAATCAGATTCATGAGGGTGCTTGTTCTCAGCTAACAGCTGTTATGAACTTGTAACTACAGAAAAACCCCTTGGTGGGGTTTGAAGGACTGATCACCTGCCAGAGCCCTTACTGAAGTGGGGGGTGGTCTCTGGTAAACTTAATAACGTGCATGTAGGTTCATTTATTGTTTTTAACAGGTTCTCTCTGTAATGCTTTCACCTTAAGAATAAATATGCTTGCTTAGAAAGAGCTGTGTGGTACCTTAAGTGTGAGTAATTATGTGGTTGACAGCCTCTAGAGAGATGGAAAAGTAGGCCTGGTTAGGCAGTCTGACTTGCTGGGGAGCTCAGTTTAGGCAGGGACCTGTGCAGTCTGGGAGGGAGGGAGGGAGGAACATGTATCCACCTGAGACAGGTGACAGCTGAGACGCTTGGAGTGGATCATGAGTGGGAAATACAGGTAAAGTTGCCCTGAACTGTGATGATTGCCGAGATTAATAGGGACTGAGGCAATAAGAACAGTCCCTTCAT
Organism: Dermochelys coriacea; assembly: GCF_009764565.3. Taxonomy (NCBI): domain Eukaryota; kingdom Metazoa; phylum Chordata; order Testudines; family Dermochelyidae; genus Dermochelys; species Dermochelys coriacea. Next base: position 172,902,469 of record NC_050069.1, read on the forward strand.
TCCCTCTTTCCGTGGAACTTCCCATCCACACCCCAAAATGTCCTCCCTATGGCATACACTGCAGCCCCATACTCCACCCCTCAGCTCTCCCTCACCCCAGAGGTCTCAACCATTTTCATGCATCTGCCTTTCATGGCTGTTTTCATTCCCTTCCCTGGCCAAATCTCCCCCTTCCAGTGAAAGCCCCATGGGAAAGGGACAGAAAAACTGCCCAAGTTTCAGGTATACAGTCCCATCAAGGGGAGGGGAAGGGACTACAAGATGGCAAACCTGACTGAATCCATGGCTACCCCCAAGGCTTCACATCTTCAAAGGCACTATGTCTGCACAGCTGCTTCCTCTGTGCGACTCTATCTCCCAGTCCTCCCCATTGGTCCTGCAGTAGCAGTGCTGCCGTTGGCTGGGCATCCCTGAAGATCCGCATCAGCCATTCAGGATATCTGAGCCAAGTTAATATAGCTAGTGATCATCAGTATTGGTCTGAGAAGTGAAATCTGGTGGTTTGAAGAGAGTGGCTGGTCCACTACTGCTGCATGGAATGTAGCCAGGCTCAGAGCAGAAAGAACACTCCACCTCTTTAAAGGTCATTGGTGCTCCTGGAGCAGCAGGAGGAATTCTTTCTGAGCCAGACAAAGTTCCTCCTGTGGCATAGCCCTCGAAGGCACACAGAATTCTGGTCTCAGAAGACCAAACATTTAAAAAAAAATGGATCCATGGAGGAACAGCTCCAAGGTTTTCTCACAAGGTTCGATCCTGCAGTGGGAGTAGCGGGGGGGGGGAACTGGAACAATTTGTATAGTTGGGGTACTGAGAGCCATTGAATCAAGCTGTAAACCCTGTGTGTGATGGAAACCAATTCAAGCCATGAGGTGTGGCAGCACCCCTAGTTCTAGCACCTATGAGGAGTAGTTATGTACATTATTAGATTGGTACCAGAGGGCTCAGCATCTTCCATGATTGAACCCTAACTGAGCTTTCTGGGGTGGGGTGGGGGGCTCCCACAAGCTGAGCCATGGCATCTTCTCAGCAGGAATGAAGCACCAGGTTAAACTGAAATGTATGTCTTACTCCGGAGCCACATGCCACTCTTCAGAAGTGAATATGAGGCTCCTGTATATGCACCAACTCCGGGGCTGGAGCTACAGGCACCAATTTTCCAATGTGCCAGGGGGTGCTCATTGCTCAACCCCTGGCTCTGCTACAGGCTCTGCCCCCAATCCACCCCTTCCTGCCCCCTCCCCTGAACCTGCCGTGCTCCCTCTCCTCCCCCTCCCTCCCAGAGCCTCCTGCACACCACAAAACAACTGATCACTTGGTGCGGGCGGGGGGGAAGTGCTGATTGGCGGGGCTGCTGGTGGGTGGAAGGCACTGGGAGCGGGGTGGGGGAGGGGAGCTGATGCATTACTGTGGCTCTTTGGCAATGTACAATAGTAAATTCTGTCTCCTTCTCAGGCTCAGGTTGGCCACCCCTGTACTAGGGCTTAAAAAAAGAAGGGGCGGGGCGGAGGAAAAAGAGACAAACTGAAAGAATGACAGGGTAAAGGAATATGAAACAAAGTGAGATGAGGGAAGGAGAGAGGAAAGTGAATTTAGAAGTTCTGATAAGATTGTTCACTCCCCCTGTGTGCTTGCTCACCTGTTCTTGGCTCCCCCTCCTTTGTCTCACAGACTGAAACCATAAAAGATCAGAGCTATGCAGTTTGTACTGCCTTCCACCTTTCTGATTTTCATAAAAAAAATTGTGAGTGGTTTGGGTAACACAAAATAGGGGGGACTTTAATTCTGGGCCATCATTAAATGTCTACCTACAGAAGTCATGGAAAAAAACAGTTTTCACTCAAAAATTCATGTATGGATGTGTGTGCATGCACACACACATTTGATTATAACACAAGTGAAAAACTTTTTTGCCTTTATCCAAAAAAATAAATTATTCAGCTAATAATCTCTTACTACAAACTAAGCTCATCATGACATGACATTTTATCCCAAATACCTGTCTCAATGATTATAGGTACAAACATCCCATCCCCTTCAAGAAAAAAGATGCTGACAGTTTTGTGCAAATCTAAATTTCCTATTGCAAGGAGTAACATGCTATCAGTATGTACCCATCGAGTGCCTTGGAACTTTATGTTTTCATTTAGCTCTCATAGAGATGAGAATGCATGATAAACCTATCAAAGCCACCATCCCTCAACCTCGTTTGGCAGCTTGGGTGATAGAGCCTGCTTTACATTCAGACAGAAGACAAATTAGACTTCTCTGTGCCCAGGCTTCTTGTTCTCTTCTTGCAATAGAATCCATCCATCTTCTTCCCTTGACTGAGAGATAACTGGTAAGCGCCCTGGTAAGCAGAAGGAGAGCACTGAGGCAGAGATCAAGGAGAGGGAGAAAGAAAAGAACATTAGGAGGAATGGTGTGCAGGAAATTAGGGTAGAAAAACAAATCATTACCATGCTAAGGTGTGGACATGGAATGCTATGTAAAAACACAGCTTTAAAAAAATCTCAAAGGAAAAAGAGTATTTGTGGCACCTTAGAGACTAACAAATTTGAGCATAAGCTTTTGTGAGCTACAGCTCACTTCATCGGATGTCCAATGAAGTGAGCTATAGCTCACGAAAGCTTATGCTCAAATAAATTTGTTAGTCTCTAAGGTGCCACAAGTACTCCTTTTCTTTTTGTGAATACAGACTAAAACAGCTGCTATTCTGAAAAAAATCTCAATGATGAATAGAGATACATTAAAAGTTAGTATTTTAACCTGATCAGAGACAACAATGGAAGGAGTAACAAAAAAAAAGCATTGTAGCACATAATATTAAACAAGATCTGGTTAACTAGATGTACTGTACACATTGAGAATGGAATTCTTTCACTGCCAAATGATTAGGTGAAACCTTAAGTCCCTCCAGAGAGTACAGAATGAATTAAATAAAGAAAGAAAGATCTCCAAGAGAACAGCAACTTGATTATGGTCCCTATAAAAAGTCTACAAAAAGGGTATTTTTAAGCCAAGAGAATACAGAGAACCAAGAAACTAATAATGGGGATATATTAAAGGTAGTCATATCCTGTACTTGGAACACTGTAAATGACTACCATTTCCATGCTTTCTAAAATGCTCTCAGGCATTCAGTTCTATGCCCAAGTGTAGCTCTGAAGAAATGCAACATAACTATAGAGGTCTAAAGGCACTGTTCTAAAGCTATGCTGAACAAGTTAATTAAGTACTGCGGTTTTTTAAGATTCACCCTCATTATGTACACACAAGAATTACTCCAATCTGCTTAGGTTAAAAACCATCAGTCTTTCCTTATGAAGCCTACACCACCTAGCATATTTTTAGTGCCACCTGAAGTTCCATTTGCCCCAAGAACAAGATCATAATTGCTGCTGGGCTCAATGTGCTTCAAATCTCAGTAGTGATCTTGCCCCACTTTTCTTTTTATTTCTAAAGCAAACTGTAGTTTAGACTATCCGTCAGCTGGAACTTCTCTTACAATTTATTTTTCACTCTGTGCAAACAGGGGAGTTACTTTTTAATAGCATGCAATGGCCCAATAAGCATGATGTTCTGGCAGTCTAAACTACTAAATTACTAGCCATGTTGTCTGGTTACTATTAAGAAGCTAATCTACAATAAATGGTACATAGTCTGTCATAAATATAAAGGGAAGGGTAAGAACCTTTATGTATGCAGTAACATAAAATCCCTCCTCGCCAGAGGTACAGAACCACTTACCTGTAAGGGGTTAATCAGTTCAATTAACCTAGTTGGTACCTGACCAAAAGGACCAATGGAGAAAGAAGATATTTTCAAATCAGGGGGTGGAGGGAGGGGAAGGGGGAAGGTGGAAGGTTTTGTTTGTGCTCTGTTTGTTCCCTCTCGGGACAGAGAAAGAGACCAAGCAGGTAAACCAGCTCCTAAAAAGATACCTAGAATAATACATCTAAAATTACAGAAATTGTAAGTAAAGGAAAAGGAAATAGAGTATCTTTTGTTTTAGCTTGTAAATTTTCCCTATGCCAAGAGGTAGTTTTATTCCTGGTTTTTTAACTGAAGTTGTGTCCAGAGGGGAGTCCTCTGTTTTAAATCTTTTATTACCCTGTAAAGTTACTTTCCATCCTGATTTTGCAGGTGTGATTCTTTTAAGAACCTGATTGATTTTTAGTGTTCTAAAAACCAAAGGGGTTGGTTTGTACTCACTTTGTTAACCTATTGGTTAGTATATTATTCTCAAGCCACCCCAAGAAAGGGGGTGAACAGGTTTGGGGGGATATTTTGAGGAAATAGGAACTCCAAGTGATCCTTTTCCTGAATCTTTATCTAAATCACTTGGTGGTGGCAGTAATACCATCCAAGGACAAGGAAAAGATTTATGCCTTGGGAAAGTTTTTAACCTAAGCTGGTATTTATAAGCTTAAGGGGTCTTTCATGTGGGTCCCCACATCTGCACCCCAGAGTTCAGAGTGGGGAGGGAACCCTGACACAGTCCCTCAACTCAATAGCTGCTACTGTAAACACAAAACTCTTCTCTCTTATTAGCTAACTGATTCAGGCATATAGTTCATAACAAATAATTAGTAATCAATAAGTTTTCAGATACTTATTCTATTCTATACAGGTTCTTATACCATCCCCATCACCACAACACCTCAGCACTTTCTAGTAGTGCATTAAGAAATATAATAAACATGACACTTGTGTCAATAGATTTACCCCATTATTGGTGTTCTACAACAGTAGATATTTGAAGGTTTACACTTTTCATATATTTAAAAACAATATTGTAAATGTTATGTGCCTATTTTCTTCACACACAAACCCCTGAACATCCCTCAAACATCTCTCAAACCACAGCAGTATCATCAAAACTTCAGCTGGGACACCACAAAATGTGGCAGAATTAATATATCAGAAAGTCTAGCTTTAGCAGAGTTTAGGTCCCCTCTTGCTCCGTCCCCCTGACCTCCCAAATAGTTAAACTATTTGAGTGCTAACCGACACATATGGTACAGTATATTTGAAAGGATTTATGCCAGACAGAACCATCTATCAATCTGCAAATAAGGCTCTCAGTTATGCAAATAAATGATTCCAAATCCAAAAACAGACTAGAAGAAAGGAAGAAAATATAATCTTCCTTTTTTAGGCTTGAAGACATTTAAAATAAAGGAGGAATATCCTAATATTGTTTTAAAATTCTGACCTTTGCAACTTTGTAAGCATGAAATATTGAGGCCTATTCCTTCTCTTCCTCCCCCCCCCCCCCGCCATACGATTGCTTTCCAACCTGAAGGGACTCTTATAAGTATTTTAAGTTTAAATCTTATTCCCTCTGTCTTTAGAGTTGAAAAAATGAACTTCCCCATCAGAAATTTTTGTTGTTTTCTTACTGTCAATGAGCAAAACAAAAAATAATTGTATGATATATTTACATAATATTATTTCTTCCCTGGATGTAACACCATTTTTCCATTAATAGACATTTTTATTAATACAAATCTTTCTAGGTTTTTTTTTAAATTAGCAGCTAATCCAAAATACATTAATGAAGAGAAAGTTATATTTGTCTTTCATAAGATTTCATTATCATTGTATCCTTGAGAATCCCACCTTTATAAGCACCATCTTTCTGTCAAATGCACAAGATGATAAAATAAATAACCCTTATTTAAAATAAATTACACTTCTACAGCACCATTCATCCGGTGAATCCAACATTATGTGGAAGTATTAATTACCTAACTACATCTCAGCTCTGGGAGATTGTCACTTAAAGTGGGGAAAATAATTTGCCAGAAAACATTTATTCAACAATTTGTCTTTTTCCTCCCGTCTATTAATTGTCCACAGATAAGATGACAAAATTGTTGAATTCAATTTATGATTCCCAAATTTCTCCAGTGAGTTATTGTTCTTCTGCAACTTGTTTGCAATTTACAAACTTTAAAAAAAAACCCCACATGGTATTGTTTCTATTCTCTGATTGGATAGTTTATGCAAACTACCTAATATGCCACAAACTGAAAATTGCAAAATAATATTTTTATACTGTGCAGACAATTTGTAATTCATGATGTTATATTACACAGGCATCCAAAAAAGAGACAAACAATTACAAGTGTTTTATACAACTAACACATACAACACAGATTTCAAATTGCATATTTGCTGATAGAAGCAAATTCTAAGGCCAAAAGTGAAAATTGTGATATCTAGTTTGACCTACTATATAACATAGGCCATAGGATTTACCTAAAATAATTCCTAGATAAAATCTTCCTTTTGCAGTTTATGCTTTATGCAGTGTTGGTTACATCAACAGCCCATATTTCGAAATTTAGGCATGAATATACAATTTATAATGCACCTTCAGTAAATATGTATGCACTGGAACTTTAAGTTATCTTTTTATAATTATCCATGTAAACACAAATTTAGTATTTGTATGTTCATAAAAGTGCATACAAAAGGGTTGCAAATACAGTCAGATCAAAATGTTTTGATTTACAAAATGCAAATATGCATTTATTTTCTCAATAGCTACCCTTCTCTAATACTTTTCATCCCATTCTGCAGATCATCTCTCTTCTTCTCAGTTTAGCTAAGGGATTTGCTCAAAGTCACACACAGACACTCAGTAATAGATTTGATTCCTGGACACATTTTCCCCCATTTCAGGGCACGGATTTATGGGAATAAAAAGGAACCCGTTTTTTTCTTACAATTTTTAACTTCTTTGGGTTAGAAAGCAACGTAAAATACACAATTCATGTCATCTAAGACAGGTACCACAATCTCTCTTTGAAGATCACTACTGCAAAATAAGTCTAAATATAGTAAATAAGAGCTTTATTCAGTGACAAACCATAATTATTTAAGTTAGGTCCTGAAATCTATAAACAAGCATCTGCTGGACCATTCCTTCCTATACTTGGAAATTTAGAGCTGGATTATAAAAATAGCATATGGTCTGAACAAGCACACATGGGGTAACAGAACACATTAAATAAAGCACAAACTCAGCTAATGCAAAAACCACAAAAATAACAATTTATCATTGATATTGAATAAAGCCTTTCATTTAAACATATTAAACTGTGAGCATGACAACTACATGTAGAAATAAAAACCTAGGATAATGGGATGCACTTAGTATTCTACAAAAGAATTCTTTCTACTGTTTGTTTTTACAAATAAATTTTACTATTTAATATGTATTTTAATTTTGGAAATGTTGTATGCATATACACATAAATTAATCCAATTTCTATATATTATCTATCATTTTAATTTAAGAATAAAGTTTATGTAGTTTCTAGAATTTCTTTTAATTCCCTCTTACTCTCATTTCTTCTGCAACTGAAGTGCTTTTGAAATAGCCTTGGGTTTACATTCTATACTGCTTTTTGTAAACTCATCTCTCCAAAAGTTTTACGTGTAATTTGCAGATATCTTGAGACACTGGAAGTTACTGTAACTGCAGATCAATAGACTTAAAAAAATAGTGATAGCTTTCTTCAGCACAGTCAAACTCTTGGGCTCTCTCTGATATTGTTTATAATCAGATGCTACGTATGCTTGTAGGTCTTAGACTAGCAAACCAGGGACGAGGGTGCGATTGGATAGCAGGGATAGCTTGTGACTGGTTCCCCACCAAAATGATGAAAAGAAACTTGTTCTGAATTTGTCACAGGATACCATTCCTTGTTCCTTCTCCTCCCCCAAACCTTTAACACACAGAGTCAAAAAGGAACATCATTTTTCAACAAAGAGAAATCATCTCTCACACATAAAACCAGGTAGAGCTCTTGAAAAATTGTAAATTGTTTTGGATAAGAAACAAGAGGTCTGTGTATACAGGAAAGTCAAACAATGGTAACAATGTACTGAAGGATCCATTCATTAGCCAACTTCTGCCCTCAAAACACATGTGTATAATGTGCCCATTGAAGTCATAAGAACATAAGAACAGCCATACGGGTCAGACCAAAGGTCCATCTAGCCCAGTATCCTGTCTTGCCAGGTGCCCCTGAGGGAACGAATAGAACAGGAAATCATCAAGTGATCTATCCCGTCGCCCATTCCCAGCTTCTGGCAAACAGAGGCCAGGGACACCATCCCTGCCGATCCTGGCTAATAGGTATTGATGGACCTATCCTCCATGAAGTTATCTAGTTCTTTTTTTTTTAAGTCAGTGGGAAATGCATATGAACCTTTGAAGGCAGAATTTTGCCAACTTACAGTACTTTAGAAAAAAAAATATCATGTGAAAACCTCCATGGGGATACAAATGAGAATTTTAGTGGGAAATCTATGTTGAAATCTGTGATGGCGAGAGCTCTTCCTTACTCTCCCCAACCATCAAGGTTTTTTTTTTTTAAAAAATTCTTCTATTTAAACACCTGCACCATAATGTCAAAAATATACAATTGTACAGGATGCGTATAAAAGTTGCATTTCAATTCAGACTTAAAGCCAAAAGTTGATAATGGATGCATGCACTGTGGTGTTTAGATGTTGCCTGTAATTATTAGAATTGGGAGCACTGGCTGTAGGGAGTCTGAAAGGACAGGAAATAGGAAGGAGCAGGGAGGAGTTGAGAGGCTGGGAGAAAGCTACAGAGGGTGCAGAAGCAGCTTGGTAAAGAGGTTTCTACTTTGAAAATAAAGTCCTGTTGAAGCTTGTTAGTACCTTGCCTGGCTGATACAACATTTTGGTGATGAGGATGGATCTTCTGCCTCTGAACCCACCTGAACCCTTTGTGCAAAGCCCAGGTGAGCCTCCAATTGCTTTTACTACCTGGATCCATATGTTTGAGACTTATCTGCTTGCAATCAGTGCTACAGAGATTTCTGAAATAAGAAAGCGTGCTCTGCTAATCCACTGCCTTGGAGCAGAATGGCAGAGTGTATTTTATACTTTTCTCCTTGCAGATGATAAATATGAGACTGCACTTACTGCATTAAAGAACTTTTTTGTGCCAAAAGTGAACGTAGTAGCTAATACAGATTTCGCCAGCATGAGCAGTAACCAGGGGAAACTATAATGCAGTATTTTGCTTCCCTGAGGAGTCTGATTGTAATTTGTGACTTTGGGAATATGGCAGATAAAATCATTAGATACAACATTATCTAAACCACCATGCTTCATGTAAGAGATCGCTTACTTCTAGAACCACAATTTACACTAGAAAAAGCAATAACCATTGCTATTCAGATTGAGCCAGCTACAGTTGAAGCCAAAATAATGAGCATGGATACAGGAGGCACAGTCCAGGCTGTAACTCCTTTGCAGAAAAGTTCACTACCACTGCAGACACACAATTGCAAGAGGAAAACTAATGAAAAACCACCAAATCAGCAAATTCAAAATACAGTAAAAGCATGCTTTCACTGTGGATCCCCACAACACTTTGCAAGCTACACAGGATGTCTGGCAAAAGTAGCTCAGTGCAATCATTGCAAAAAGATTGCGCATTTTGCTAAAGTATGTCGCAGTAGCCAGTTTGATCAACAGGTGCATGCAGTTACAATACCAGATGTTACTGTGTAGAGCATGGACAAAATCAATACTGCACATATTCCAGAACAGAAAGTGTACTGTAAACATTTCCGCCATACCCTCAGGCAAACCACACTCTATTCAGCTAATGTTGGACACTGGCTCAGCAGTATCTATACTACCTGATTCCATCTATTTGCATTACTTTAAAGATGTGCCTGTTACTGAACCCAAACTTCAGTTGGTGTGCTATTTGAAAAACCATATTCCAGTACATGGCTGCCTGCCAGCAATAGTTACTTTTGGTGATTGCTGTGTAACTGCAGAGTTCTACATTGTCCACAAAGGCACTCCTATCCTTGGCAGAGATTTATTGGCTGCTTTAAATCTCAGGGTAGTTAATGGACAAATTGATCTTCCTCGGCAAAGTACTCTTGCTTCACATACCAGTTTCAGCTGGGACCCAACACCAGTTGAGGAGAAATTCGGCTGTGTTTATGGGTTTCTGCATAAAGTTAAAATGCGGAATAATGTGATGCCTGTATGACAGAAGTTACGGTGCTTACCATTTTCCGTCAGGAAAGCTATTTCAGAGGAACTTAGAAAACTTGTTCAAAAGGACATTATTAAAGAGATCGACTCCTCGGAATGGGTTTCACCTATAATAGTGATGCAGAAGAAGGGTGGAGGTATTCGCCTTTGTGTGGTCTTAAGGGAGCCAAATAAAGCTATTGTGATTGACAGCCATCCTTTTCCTCACATAGAAGTATTTGCAGAATTCTGGAGCAAAGATGTTTTCTACTCTTGATTTGCAGAGCGCATACTACCAGGTTATGTTGCATGAAGATAGCAGAGACCTCACAGCATTTATTACATGAGGGACTATTCCGTTGTAAATGTGTTCCATACAGTGTTGCATCAGCCCCATGTGCCTTCCAAAAGATGGTATTGATTTTGAAGAATCAACGTGGAGTTCAGTGCCATCTGGATGATATTATAGTGTTTGGAAATACTTCTGAGGAGCATGACAATAACCTGCAGTCTGTACTAAACTGCATCAGCAAAGCAGGCCTCAATCTCAATAGGTCCAAATGCAAATTTAGACAAACTGAACTCTCCTTTCCGGGGCATACAATTTCACATGCTAGCTATTAAAACCTGATCCAGATCATATCCTGGCAATTTCAAATGTTCCTCCTCCAACAGATTTGCAAACCTTATGTTCCTTCTTGGGTCTTACCTCCTGGTATGCAAAATTCATTCCCAATTATGCTTCTGTCATTGAACCATTATGAGAATTACTACAGTGAAGTTGAACCTTAGTGTGGACAATGGATGCACAAGCTAGTTTTGAAATGGTGAAAGACTTGATTGTACATAGTCCAGTTCTTGCACTCTTCAGTCCTGCATTGCCCACAATTGTAACTATTGATGCTTCTGATTATGGACTTGGGCCTGTCCCCACATAACTTCATGAGGACAACACAGAGAGAACTGTTGCATTTGCTTCAAGGACACTAAGTAATGCTGAGAGAAAATATTCTACAGTCAAAAAGCACTTTGGGAGCACTTACTTGTGTCTGGGCTACTGAAAAATTGAAAACTTATCTGTGGAGCCGCACGTTCAAGTTGTGCACAGACCACAGCCCTTTGATGATGTTGCTCACCTCGAAAGGACTGTGAAGAGCAGAATATCGTATTGCTAGATGGTCTGCAAGACTCCTCTCTTTCAATTATGAATTGGAATATAAGCCTGGAAACCAAAATGTGGTCACTGATTGCCCTTCTCACCTGCCTTTGCCTTCACCAGATGTTCCACCGGAGGATGGTGATGTAGTAGTTGCGCTTATTAAAAGGACTCTTACTGCAGTTACAAGAGGACAATTTCAAGCTTCTTGTTCAGCGTGACCAATTCAACAAAAACTACAGGAATTTCTGACAAAGAGATGGCCCAGTAACTCTAAAAACCTTGACCCAGTTTTGCTGCCTTATTTTACAGTTTGGGATGAATTTTCTTCGCTCGATGGCTGTGTGCTACGAGGTACACTGGCTACTTGTGCCAGAAGAATTACAGTCAAAACTCATACACCTGGCTCACTATACTCATCAAGGAATTGTCAGAACCAAACAACAACTAAGGGATCTGTATTGGTGGCCAGGAATGGACTCTTACTGAAGCACTCATAAAATCCTGTGTCACTTGCCAAATGCATGATAAGACAGCAGTGACATGTACCCCTCCATTACAGCCTGTTCCTCTTCCTGAATCTGCATGGGAAAAAGTGGCAATTGACATTGTAGGACCCTTTGATACTGCTCCAAGTGACTGCAGTTATGCCATCACTAATAGACTATTTCAGTAAATGGCCTGAGGTAGCGTTTACATCACAAATCTCTTCTGCTACAGTAATTAAGTTCCTCTCTTCAGTTTTTAGCAGATAAGAACTGGTTTCAGATAATGGTAGTCAATTTACTTCCCTGGAGTTTGAAACTTTTCTAGCACAGAGGAACATTTTACACAGAAGGTCATCCCTATATTGCCCTCAAGCCAATGGGGAAATCAAATGGTTTAAAAGAAGTTTGAAAGAGAGTTTGCAAATGGCTAAACATGAAGGGCGATTGTGGATACCCTTCACTACTGATTTCTTGCAAGCATACCGGGCTACACGACATGCCACAACACAAAGATCACCTGGAGAGTTACTGCATGCAAAACAGATGAATACTAAACTAAACATTGCTGGATTGTAAAAGGCACGATCTGATGCCCCAAATGAGAATGATGAGAAAACCAGTTGAACAGAACCAAGCAAAGTCTAAGGCTTTCACAGACAAGTGGCGGGGTGCTAAGGAACCAAAGTTTGAGTGTGGTTCCTTTGTTAGAATACGAAAACCTGGAATTTTACGCAAAGGGGACCATAAATTCACAGGTCCTCTTAAAATCATAGAGAAGAAGGGACCTTACACCTATCGACTTTCTGATGGGCGGGTATGGAATGCTTCTTATCTTGCACCTGCCTATGCACCAAGAGGAGATTATGCCAACACCCATTCTGCATTGGATGACTTCACCGTAGTACCAACACAACAAGACATTGCACTGGAACTGAGGCTTGAGAGACGGCCTGTCAGACCCAGAAGACCATCTATCTGGACTAGAGACTATGTTATATAGTAACTACAGTGTTTTCAGTGTAATATTTCTGCCAACAGTATAGTGTCTTGTTTCATATTTGTTCCTGTGATTAGAACAATAATGTTTATTTTAATTGGGAGAGTTTCTTAAGGAATGAGGGAATGTGGTGTTTAGATGTTGCTTGTAATTATTAGAATTCGAAGCACTGGCTGTTGGGAGTCTGAAAGGACGGGAAAGAGGAAGGAGGGGGAGGAGTTGAAAGGCTGGGAGAAAGCTACAGAGGGTGCAGCAGCAGCTTGGTAAAGAGGTTTCTGCTTTGAAAACAAAGTCCTGTTGAATCTTGTTAGTACAGTGGGGGAAATTGCTGTTAACCTTGCTGTTGAAACTGACCCCATCCCATTCTGCAGCAAAAATCTATGCACTATATGCAACATATGCAAAAGCTGTAACACAAGAGGCCTACAGGCCTGTATCCTATAAGACTTGGCTTAAGCTAAAGCATTTACGTATGCTAGGCTGTGGCACTTGACCCAGATAATGGACTAGACCAACCTCTAACTAGAAAAGAATGAAAGGGCCTCCAGAAAAAGTCCCTAGCTGTCCATTATATGCAACCTCCCCCACCCCCCGGCCAAACCTGCAAAAGACCCTAGACAAAACACTGCCACAAGCAAACTGCAGATCTTGATAATAACAAAGTGCATCAGCACAGTACTAATTATGAAACCATTTTTTATTTCCTTATAAGGCTTTACTAACAATGCTTGAGTGATAAGGAAATGTATCATTTGGCTTGGATTTGTAATCTATACAAGACTGGTATTATAGGGGCTGGACAGAGAGAGACCAGGGTGGCACCTGCATGTGACCATCTCCGTCTCCCTCTCCCTGCATTCTTGCATTCAATAAAGAATCTCAGATTGTTTCAACCAAACAGATGGTGGGACTCATTTTCCAAAACAGTACCTTGCCTGGTTGATACAACATGCACGTGGCTCCCAGTGGTGAACTGAACGTACATAGTATAAGGCAAAATTTGGCTCTTATACAAATAAATCTTTTCCCCGTCTATCCCCAAACAAAGTTGGGCTAGAACCACAAAGTTTAGATCCAAAAACAAACTTTCATAAAGTTGTGTGGCATTCAGTACCATGAGTTTCAGTCCATCACAGAAAGAGTGGCTAGCTATGAACTTTGGATATGGAATTGATCATCAGTATTTGGAAGTGTTTGGATACAGGATTTGGGCCCATCTGTTTAAAAGGGCAGTTCTGCTTACCGTCTTGCATTTTTATATATCTCGGGGTTCTTGCTGTATGCAAGTGCAAGTATGTATACATCTCTCAAGCAGAAGACTGACCTACTATATGTGATTATGCAACAGTGGGTGTTCAATTACATTTTCTTCCGCACTGGATAAGGCCAGGTCCAAATCTTGTCAGGCCAAAGGTCGCTCTCTAAAGTGAAAGGGCTCTTCAGGTGTTTGCTTGCTGGTGAAAGCATGTGAATTACTGATCATTTTATGTTGCAGAAGCATCTGATTAGGTGCCTGATTAAAAGTAGACCGTTGTACATTGTAATGTATCAACACAGTGTAGCTCCAGTGTGTTTAAATGTAAATGAAAAAATTCTAAATATAACCAGGCATTTGAATAAAGGGAAATTGTATTTTTAGGTGCAGGTTCATCATGGAACTGCAGGGGCACATTCTGGAAAGCACTTCAGTTTAGTTTCCCTCTGTTTACCATTTCAGATTAAGTTCATTTACCTGCATTTCATTTAACCAAAAAACCTGAAGGATTGAATGACCAGTAGGTCCTCCATGCTCACTCGGGTAACAGGATTTTCGGTCCCTGGGGTATGGAAAAAGAGAGGAGTACTGCAGGTGACAGGAGCCTCTTTAGTACTGCTTGATTTGGAGGAGCTGGGAGGACGATGGGGCTGAAGGGTATCTGTCAGATGATCAAGGCAAAAGGGGTTGACCACCCCCAGAGCCTCTCCTGTCCCTGCCTCCCCATACCTGTGCCCAGATTTTTCTCCTAGCTGGGGAGATTTGCTGTAAGAATGGCCTGCTACTCAACTCTGGCTCTGGGTCCACCCCAAGCTCCCAGCAGCTCTGGCCCCTTCTGCAGCATCCCTGTGCTGACCTGCTTCTGGGTGCCGTCCCCCCCCCACACACACACCTGGGCTGGCACCTGCCAGCTCAGAGGACACTCTGCAGCCGGGGAAGGAAAAGCTGCTTGGCAGGGGACCACAAGGGCAAGAGCTGACAGCAAGGACCTTCCTTTTGGCTTGCTGAGCATCAGCTTTTCTGTTCTGCTTCCCACTGGGGGCACAACTGTAAAGATGGCCCAACTATCTGGCTCAGGCTTCCGACAGCTCCGGCCCCTGCACTTCTCTTCCAGGCAGCCCCTTTCTCTCCCTGATTTCTCCTGGGGCAGGGGAGGGACTGAAGTCAAGACCAGCCAGGGGAATCCCAGGGCTTGGAACTGCTCCGATCGTGGGGCATAGCTAGAGCTGGGTAGCAGCACAGTCCTTACAGCGGGGAGCAGTATGGGATAGTTGATGTCCAGCGAGTTAAATAGAAGGCCCTCATGAGATACAGTGGGAAGGTCCTCTCATGGAACAGTAACTAGTAAAAAGATAGGAAACAAAGGGCAGGAATAAATGGTCAGTTTTTACAGCGAAGAGAAGTAAATAGTAGGATCCCCCAAGCATCTGTACTAGGAACCAGTGCTATTAAACATTCATAATTCTCTGGGGGGAAAAAAAGAGTGAACAGTGAGGCACCAAAGTTTGCAGATGATACAAAATTACTCAAATAGTTAAGTCCAAAGCTCACTGTGAAAGGATCTCACAAAACAAGGCAACAAAATGGCAGATGAAATACAATGCTGATAAATGCAAACTAATGGATACCGGAAAACAACCTCAACTATACATACAAAATGATAGGGCCTACATTAGCTGTTACTACTCAAGAAAGATCTTGGAGTCATTGTGGATAGTCCTCTGAAAACATCTGTTCACTGCAGCGGCAGTCAAATAAGCTAACAGAATGCTAGTCCCCATTAAGGAAGGGATAGATAATAAGAGAGAAAATATAATGCCACTACCTAAGTCCATGGTATGTCCACACCTTGAATACTATGTGGAGTTATCATCCCACCTCAAAAAAGAATAAAATTAGTATTAGAAAAAGTACAGAGAAGGGCAACAAAAATGATAAGGGGTATGGAACATATGAGGAGACTGGGACTGTTCATCTTAGAAAAAAAGACATTGAAGGTGGGGGGAGGGGGGAAAGATATGATAGAGGTCTACAAAATCATGAATAGTTTAGGAAAATGTGTTATTTCTCCTTCACATAACATAAATACCAGGAATCACCCAATGGAATTAATAGGCAGCAGGTTTAACAAACAAAAGCAAGTTCTTCACACAATGCACAGTCAATCTGTGGAATTTATTCCCAGGTTATGTTGTAAAGGCCACAAGTATAACTGGGTTCAAAAAACAATTAGGTAAATTCATGGAAAATAGGTCCCTTATTGGCTATTAGCCAAGATGGTCAGAGGCACAACCCCATGTGCTGGGTGTCCCTAAACATCTGACTGCCAGAAGCTGGGACAGGTCGACAGGGGATGGATCACTTGATACATTGTCCTGTTCTGTTCATTCTCTCTGAAGCATCTGGTACTGATTTCTGTCAGAAGACAGGAATCTGAGCTAGATGGGCCATTGGTAGACCCAGTATGGCCGTTCTTATGCAGGCTGCTAATTGAAGAACACTGTTATACAATATAGGCACTAACATTAATGAGAATTCCCCTTGCTAAATGATGGCAAGATATGCAGTAATGTATTTATATTACTATGCGCTAGCCTGAAACATAATTGCAGTCTTGTTGCTAATACTCTGAAGACCAGAAAGACCTGTCCTATTTGACTTTTGTTGAATGATGTAATGAAGTGTGTTTAAAAATCAAATATGAATACATGACTGACCATAAGAACAGAAACAGCCCTGTCATCCTCCACAAGACTTAAGACTCATTAATTACTTTAGTAATATAATTCATCAGTGACCTTAAATGAGGAGGACTGTCTTCCAGTGTGTATGCAGGTTTTAAACATCCTTTCCTTTTGTATCACCTCAAGTTCTTCCAGCATTTATCTTTGAATAATTGGAGGTCACTAAATTAAAATAGGCATATGACACTGCACCCCATATTCTTCATAGTGATATTATGATTATATGATTATAGCATAAATATGATGCATTTCACACAAGATGGGTCATGTAAGGTCTCATTGGAAAAGTTATGATTTGCTGAATACGATTGTCCTATTCGTATGCATGTATCCTTTTTGTATTTGAAGTTATGAATATTGACTATGTATCTGTATTTCAAATGTAGGTATACCTTAGTGACACCCACTAGGCAAAATGCTTCCAGTCTAGATAGTGGGTGGGGAATGAGCCATTAACGAAAACACTAGGTCTTAGGAGAAGCTTATCCATCACCTGGTAAGCCTTCCTGGGAACGTTCCAGACAGCCTGTAAGTAATGGCTGCTCTGACCCAGCAAGGAATGCAAAAGCCTATGACTAGGCCACATGACTCTGGACTCCATCTTGGGATGTCAGTGTTTTTCCACAAATTGAGGTTTGTTCTTGTGTTCATATTGGCACTTAACCGGTAGGGAGATGAGTTAAGTTATTTATCCCTCTGATGTATTTATAGAGAGCAGCCTTTTTTTGGTTAGGCTAAACAAGCCAAGCTCGTTGAGTCTCCTCTCAAGGTAGATTTTCGATTCTTCAGATCATCCTAGATGCCCTTCTCTGCACCTGTTCCCGTTTGAATTAGTCATCTTTCTTAAACATGGGAGAGCAAATTGCATACAATATTCCAGATAAGGTCTCACCAGTGCCTTGTATAATGGTTCTAACACTTCACTGTCTCTACTGGAAATACCTTGCCTGATGCATCCTAGGACTGTACTAGCCTTTTTCACAGCCACATCCTATTGGGCAACATGATGTCATGCAGGGAATTGGGTTCAGCACGGAACAGTGCTCAATCTCTGGCTGGACTGAATCACACAATGCTGTGATGCCACCCTTCTGCCAGTGATGGGTCCTGGAAGGAGACACATTCAGCTTTCTTCTTCAATAGGGAAGGAGGAAAAATAGGGTGGGGAGCATATTCTTAAGAATAGTAACAGCAAGTATGACACACACATCTGCTCCATTCCTCTCTGAATGGGATCTCAGTGAAATACAACATGATTGTCAACTTAAGAAGGAAAAAAAAAACCTCCTGGCCTCTTATGAAGTTTTTCCAAGATCATCATCCCAAACATAAACATGAAGGGTCTCATTTTCAAAAGCACCTATGTGATTTAGGAGCAGAAATCATAGATTCATAGATTCATAGATACTAAGGTCAGAAGGGACCACTCTGATCATCTAGTCCGACCTCCTGCACAGCGCAGGCCACAGAATGTCACCCACCCACTCCTATGAAAAACCTCACCCATGTCTGAGCTATTGAAGTCCTCAAATCATGGTTCAAAACTTCAAGGAGCAGAGAAGCCTCCCTCCAGTCAACCATGCCCCATGCTACAGAGGAAGGCAAAAAAACCTCCAGGGCCTCTCCAATCTGCCCTGGAGGAAAACTCCCTCCTGACCCCAAACATGGCAATCAGCCAAACCCTGAGCACATGGGCAAGATTCACCAGCCAGATACCCAGGAAAGAGTTTTCTATAGTAAATCAGATCCCATCCATCTAATATCCCATCTCAGGGGATTTGGCCTATTTACCCTGAATATTTAAAGATCAATTACTTACCAAAATCCCATTATCCCATCATACCATCTCCTCCATAAACTTATCGAGTAGAATCTTAAAACCAGATAGATCTTTTGCCCCCACTGCTTCCCTTGGAAGGTTATTCCAAAACTTCACTCCTCTGATGGTTAAAAACCTTCGTCTGATTTCAAGTCTAAACTTCCTGGTGGCCAGTTTATACCCATTTGTTCTTGTGTCCACATTGGTGCTGAGCTTAAATAATTCCTCTCCCTCTCCTATATTTATCCCTCTGATATATTTATAGAGAGCAATCATATCTCCCCTCAACCTTCTTTTAGTTAGGCTAAACAAGCCCAGCTCCTTAAGTCTCCTTTCATAAGACAAGTTTTCCATTCCTCGGATCATCCTAGTAGCCCTTCTCTGTACCTGCTCCAGTTTGAATTCATCCTTTTTAAACATGGGAGACCAGAACTGCACACAGTATTCTAGGTGAGGTCTCACCAGTGCCTTGTATAACGGTACTAAAACCTCCTTATCCCTACTGGAAATGCCTCTCCTGATGCATCCCAAAACCGCATTAGCTTTTTTCACAGCCATATCACATTGGCAGCTCATAGTCATCCTATGATCAACCAATACTCCAAGGTCCTTCTCCTCTTCCGTTACTTCTAATTAATGCGTCCCCAACTTATAACTAAAGTTCTTGTTATTAATCCCTAAATGCATAACCTTACACTTCTCACTATTAAATTTCATCCTATTACTATTACTCCAGTTTACAAGGTCATCCAGATCCTCCTGTATAATATCCCGATCCTTCTCCGAATTGGCAATACCTCCCAGCTTTGTATCATCTGCAAACTTTATTAGCACACTCCCACTTTTTGTGCCAAGGTCAGTAACAAAAATATTAAATCCCATGGACTTTCAATGAAATTTGTGCTTCTAAGTCATTTTGCCCCTTTTGAAAATGCCTATCCTCCCACAATTTGTTTAAAACAAAAATTTCCCAGAGAAATCAACTTTCCAGAAAAGAAGACAGAAAACTCCCAGAGTCAAACTTTTGAAAAAGATACTTCAAAAATAAACTTTAGTAAAATAAAATAATAATAAATAATAATTAATAATAATGGAGGACTGGAAACTGGCTGCAAATACACAAAGTGAGATGTGGAACTGTGATCAGCAAGAACAAGAGGAATGAAATAACCAGCAGGTACATTATAAAGATTAAGTATTTTCTAATATCAGCAACGTAGACGTGTTTTAGGTAGTAGTTGGAAATACTCATGAGGGTAATGGAGCTAAGGGCTAGTCTAAATCAGAAAGTTTTGCTGCTTAAATTACATTGGTACAGTTAAAACAGCTAAACACATGCCCCTCCCCTTCTGTTTTGGAGGCAGTTACATTGATATAGTTTATTCTGGTTTGGGAACCAAAATAAGCTACATCAATATAAAAGGAACCTTTATACCAGTATAAATGTCTCCATACTAGGGTTTATATCAGTATAACTATATTGCTGCAAAAAGGTGTTTGTGATGGATTTGGCGCTTCCCTGTAATTATTTACGAATACTGTATGTTGGCCTGGTTATTGGGATGATGTTTTCTGTTTGAGTATCTGGGTTTAACTCACTGAGGTCTGGTCTACACTACAGACTTACATCAGTATAACTACATTGCTCAGGGGTGTGAAAAATCCACACCTGCAGAGTGATGTAGTTATAACAGCCTAACCCCTGGCGTAGACATTATGCTTGTGGAAGGGCTTCTCCGGTCGACATAGTTAATCCACCTTCTCAAGAGGCAGTAGTTAAATAGGTGGGAGAGCTTTTCCTCGTCAGCATAGAGCTTCTTCGTTAAAGTACTACATCAGTGCAGCTACATCAGTGCAGATACACTGATGCAGCATTTTAAGTATGGACCTGCCCTAATGGTTGGTTTGAAATACAGGGAGGCAGGAAGAAGATGGCTCCAGATAACCACCTATCAACTGATACTTAGAGTGTCATTATGTAACAATGCCACAACCACAGGGTTTTAACAGGCACAATTTTGCAAGTGAGCAGTTCAGAGGGATCCAGACTGTCTACACTGGCAAAATGCCTTTTGACTACAAAACTGCCTTTTGGTGACGAAACAGCATACTCCAAACTCCAATGTGGGCTTTTTTCAAAAAAAAAAAAAAAAAGCCCAGTTTTGTCTTTTCCCCTCCCTTTATTGTCGACAAACAGCCAGTGCAGACACCATCGTTTCCCCCCCGATTTTATTGGTCTCCAAAAAGTGTCCCACAAGTCCCATGCTGCTGCTCTGATCAGCGGTTTGAACTCCGCTGGCCTGAACCCAACCCACCCCTCCCCCTGGCAAGCCCTGCGAATTTTAAATCTCATTTCCTGCTTGCTGGCTTCCCAGGTAAGCATGACTGGCTATCACACCAAACATGCTCCCGCTTGGATCACCGCTGAGTTGTTGGATCCAATCAGTATATGGGAAGAGGAGTCTGTTCATGAGCAGTTGTGACTGACCCGTAGGAATCGGGACACGTATGGGCAAGTTTCTTGAGGCTTGTGTGAAAAGGGCTATGATCGGGACATGCAGCAGTGTAGAGCAAAGATAAAGGAGCTGAGACAGGCATACCATAAGGCGAACAATCGCTCCAATGGCGCACCTAAGACCTGCTGCTTCTATAAGGAGCTGAATGCTATCCTCGGTGGTGACCCCCACCTCCATCGCTGATAGCCCCGTGGATACTTTGCAGGCAGCAGAAAGAGGGGGTAACTTGGAGGCTGAAATTCTGGATGAAGAAGTCGAACTAGAAGAGGATGTGGTACTCCCAGCAAGGTTGCCTGGTGGGGCAGGCAGCCAGGAACTTTTCTCCGCTTTAGAAGTGCTCAATGGGGAACAGGAAGCAGATGAGACGCTGGGTAAGTTGCTGTGGCTTGTGTAGGGAATTGAAAAGTGGAAGGCAATTAGTGTTTTCTGTGAGCTGGACATTGCCCTATGTAGCTAATCTGCATGGCCAAGCAGGGTGTCAATGGACATTGAGACCTGCAGGGAATCCTCCAGAGAGAGGCTCTGGAAAGTTTCCAAGAGGTACTTGTTAATCCTCTGTTGCAGATTCCAAGGAATTGCAGCCTTGTTAGTTCCCCCATTGTAGGAAACCGTATCATGCCATTCAGCAATCACCGGAGCCGGGACCAAAGTAGCACAAAGCTGAGCTGCATATAGACTGGGGTGAAAGCCGCAAGCATTCACCAGTTGTGCCCTGGTTTCTCTGGTTACCTGCGGCAGCGAGACGTCAGCCAGCAGGTTGGCTGCCTGTGAAAGTGTGGGATAATTTTAGAATGTGTTCCCTGCAAAGCTTCCCTACAAGCCATGACCTTTTTGTCTGTACACACAACCGCCTTCCCCCCGCTCCCGACACTCACCATGATTAGGTTGCTCGCGGAGCTGTGTGCCTGCCTAGAGTCTCGGAGAGAAAGTGACTTCTACTTCTACTGCCCTTTTTACTAAAATGTTTCAATCATTTGCTGGAATATAACAATCCTTCTGCTGTTCAGCACAGACCAGAACACAGAGGAACACACCACACACCCCCACAGACCGGCTTTGGCCAATAAGAGAAACCCCTAGGCGCAGCAAAGAAGACATGTTCCGGGAGGTGCTGCAGGTTGATGAGAGACAGACCAGGGAACACAAAGAGGGCTGGGAAGCCAAAAGACAGGACAGAAAAGAGAGGGCTGCTTTCGCTAGGCAAGCGATGGAGCGGATGATAAAAGTTATGGAGGATCAGACAGAGATGCTCAAGTCTTTGATACTGAGCAGATCCGTGGTCGACCTCCACCGCAGCACATGCAGATGTGCAGTTCTTTGCCAGCCCCACTCCCTCTATGCCTACACCTTACTTTCCACTTCACAGCACTTCTGAGTTTCCCCATCACTCCACCCCCCTCACAGCTTGCACAATGATAGCTGGAGCTACACACAGTTGTGAGGTTTTGCCCTTTTTAACGATAAATAAAGGCTAAGGTATTTAATGGTAAAGCATTTTTATTCTGTGTTCTACAAAAGCATGTAGCAATCAATTCAGCCTTGGGAACAGGCTTCTAAAGCATTGTGTTGCATGGATCTTGGGCCCCAAAATTGTACATGGATGCACCAGGGAAGCAATTCCAAAGCAGCCATGTTGCTGCCTCTTGTCGTCAATGTGGTTCCTCAAAGCCTCTCTGATGTTAATAGCAGCCCTCTGGGCTCCTCTGACAGTCCTAGCATCTGGCTGTTCAAACTATGCAGTCAAGCACCCTGAACAAACATTTCACCCTTAGATTCACACAGATTATGCAAAATGCAGCACGTGGCTATAACCACAGGAATATTATCCTCGGTAAGGTCTAGACTGCCACTGAGACACCTCCAGCGAGCTTTCAAATGGCCAAAGGCACATTTGACTATCACACGGCACCCGCTCAACCTGTTAAAACGCTCATTGCTGCTGTCCAGGTGCCCTGTGTAAAGGCTTCATGAGCCAGGGCTGTAAGGGGTAAGCCGGGTCTCCCAGGATTACTGTGGGAATTTCCACATCCCTAACTGTGAACTTGTGGTCTGGAAAGAAAGTCCAAGACTGCAGCTTTCTGTACAGGCCACTGTTCCTGAAGATGCATGCATCATGTACCTTTCCAGACCAGCCTGCACTGCTGTCCATGAAATGCCCTCGATGATCCACAAGCACCTGCAACGCCATGGAGAAGTATCCCTTCCTATTGATGTATTCAGAGGCAAGGTGGTCTGGCACTAAAATTGGAATGTGTGCGCCATCAATCACCCTGCCACAGTTAGGGAAACCCATCTCTGCAAAGCCACCCATTATTTCATGCACATTTCCCAGAGTCTAGGTCCTCCGCAGCAGGATGCAATTTATTGCCCTGCACTCTTGGAGTAATATAGCTCCTACAGCGGACTTTCCTACTCCAAATTGATTTGAAACTGACCAGTAGCAGTCTAGATTCGCCATCTTCCACTCAGCAACTACAACACGCTTCTCTACCAAAAGGGCAGCTCTCAATCTGGTGTCCTTACACCTTAGATTGGGGGTCAGCTCAGCACATAGATCCATGAAGGTTGCTTTATGCATCCTAAAGTTCTGTACCCACTGGTCATCATCCCACACCTGCACAACAATGCAATCCCACCAGTCAGTGCTTGTTTCCCTAGCCCGAAAGTGACGGTCTACTGTATGCAGCTACTCTGTGAACGCACAAAGCACTGATAAGTTGCTGCTGTCCATATGGGGTGCCTGAGAGTCATCCCCTGCTAACTTTGCAAGTAACTGGGCTGCCATGCACGATGTCCTAACAGTTAGCAGAGAATAGGAAAGAAGTGCGAGATCCATCCTCTCTCAGTGCAGATGCTGGCGTGAACTACAAAAGAATGAGAGTTGGAAAAGTAGCACGAAAAGAAGCCAGAAACCATTGGAGGGGTGGGACAGAAAACGATACATTTTGCACATCCAAGGATGCGCCGCGCTCTGTTTCCACATTTCCATAACACCTAGCAATGGATGGTGTCACCAGGTACTGTGGGATACATACCTACACTCCATTGTTCTCACTGTCGACAAAGGTGCCTCAAATGTGGACATGATCTGTCGACAGAGGGAACAAATGTAGACACGCTTTGGCAACTTTGCTTTTGTCTATTTTTCCTTGTTGCCATTAGTTTCATTGACAAAACTTGCCAGTGTAGACAAGCCCTGAGACACAGGAACACATTGGGGTTTCTGAAGAAGCTAGGCATGCTTTGATCACTATCTAAGGATGGTAGGGCATTGGTAAAAGACATGTGTAGACTGTTGTTTCAAAAATCCTATTTTTCTCTAATAGAGTACATTGTTCTTACTTACTTAAACAGTACTTTGATTTTAAGGAAGCTGTTTGGTTAAAGATTCCCATGGGGAAGAACCACAGGTGTCCAAACTCAGTCAGAGTAACAATAGTTGGTACTCAGGGTATTGTAGTCCAAGACCCAGTCTAGGAGTAAGAAAACTGCAAAATTCCATCCTAACTAGAACTGTTAGAAGGCCTAACACCCCAGGGGATGCACTCAAAGACCAGAAAGGATAAAGAGGTGCAGCTAGCTTTGTAATCATTTGCTCTGAAAATCACCCTGGAGAAAAATGTCAGGGAAAACACTGCCTGTACCTCTTCCTTTTCATTCACATATATACATTTAAAATTATGACAATTATCTAGTTACAGGTAAGTTGCGCCAACGTAGAGGGAGAAAAATAAACTTATGGATTTTGGCAACTCCATTAATAAGCAGAATGACTGCATCTTTCAGAATTAATAACTCAAAATGTTCCAATAGTCTCATAATTTGGTGGTGAAGAATTTAATTCCCCTTTACGAACTCTTAACATTAAACATTCAGCACTGCATTACCAAAACTTTTTCCACCTCAAGCTAAATTCAAGCAGACGCATTTTGGTAATTCAAACAGTATTTTACGCTTGTAAAATGACAATATATAATCTAGGGGAATAAACCAGTTGCTATCAACAGCCCATTTTGGGGACTCATTCAGCAACAATTTATTATTTCATACAGGAATGTATTATTAAGGTAAGCTCGATGCTTTATTAATAATAGAAATACAAGACTTTAAATATTCAATTTCTGCTTCATGGTCCAGTTTTGCCAATTTAAGCAGGCAGATCAGCTTTAATCCACTGACTGCTATGAGCCAATATCCATATTTTGGAAAAAATATAAACCCTATAAAGCTACTCATGAGTTACAGAAGTTTTAATATTTTTGTAGCAGACCTAGATTACCACTTACATATAATGGGATTTATTGTGTTCAGTGCAAGCGGCTAAAGGCAAAATGGAATTTTAGGCATGTTAGGATTTAATTGATCGCCAGTCCTATAAATCAAGAGGCTGCCTACAGTTTATACTGTAGAAGCAGCAGAGAGTAATTACAGATTTAACTGGGGCACCAGTCAGATTTTGTACATGAGCCATTATTTATAATCAGCACTAAAACAGCCAGCCAGTACACACACACACACACACACACACACACACACCAGGTAGGAGGAAGGGCGAGTAATTGCTATTAAAGTAACTATATTTAGTTTTTATTTTATTTAGCACAAAGATCATTTTTGTAAGCACTGGAATATGCCATTTTGAAAAGTTTGCCTTTTTCTATACTTTTTCTTAAGACACAAGTGTACCTAAATACTTTCGACAATCTGGCTCATTTTGTTCCAAGATATGCTGCATCATTTGAAACAGAGAGAGAGGTATCTCTAAATATTTAGAAAATACACAAGTAACCACAAAACTAATTTCAGGGGCTATTAATATGTTAGACCTGATCCTGGAAAGATTTTTACATATATAGCCACACTGGAGTCAATGAGACTACTCACGTGTATTTTTTTCAGGATTATAGTCTTAGATAACAAACATGCGCATAAACCATTTTGTTTTTATTGTTAGAAGATGATTATTCAAACTACTGGTTGACCCTGGTGGGTCAACCACAAACTGGGATATTTTCTAAGTTAGTACAGCAGTGTCCTTCTTTCATAAACCCTCTCTAAATAGACTAAGTCACATCTTGTACAGCAATTCTTATATATTTCTAACTTGATTCACTGTAATATTCTAGCAGCTGATATAATTTGTTCCTGACCAGGAAATAGGCAACAATATGTTTATTGTGCTAAATGGGAAAAAAAGAAACAAGTCATATAGCCAACACAACTTAAAGATGTTAAGGCCTCAATGAGTGAATCTACTCCATCCCCTGTCATGCACAATTGTTACCTATAATAGGTTTTTCCTAGTCCTTTTCCAGCTTTAGTTTTCAAAGTCACAGAAGAGAGGGGAGTATGCATTAAAAAAAAATCTGTATTCCTTTTTCATCCTCTATCTATAGAGAATGGCTTCAGCGTTAATGAGGAGGGGAAAGACAGAGTAAAGCCAACAAAATTGATTGATTTTTTTTTCTTAAGAAACTTCTGGGTATGCTGGCTTCATCTAACATCAGACTCAGTTTGCAGATTTATATCACATGGCAGAGGAACCAGCAGAACACATCTCAAAACTTCATTCATTCATTTTGCAGTTGGCAGAGATTTCTAATTTTTAATGGGGCTTCATACAACTCAATCTATTCCAACAAGTCCCACACTTAGATCCATTCCTATACTCAATTTACCCACCCAGATAAGAGAACACACACGATAAAGATGGATTTCTGACTGAGACTGTCTTTGTTTCTAAGCTCAATTAGGTTACCAGTTTATAGCATTTGTGTGCATTGTAGTATATAGTGGGCCAGGGTACAGCATGGACTGGCATATCACTGCATCACAATCAATATAGTCTGCATTACTGAAGTTTAATTACATGGTGCCTATGTTACTTTGCCTCATGTTAGTCTAATTTCCACAGAATTCTGACATCTGCATGTATGGAACAAAACCTAAATGTGATGAAATGGTATAAAAATCACAAGAGTTAATGGCTACTGCCACTTTGAACCCCAATGCCCACCAGTTCTGCAGGTTCCATAACCAAAGTGCAGATGAATTTAGTGTCAATGTTCATGGTGGAGGAGGCATTTTTTCATTCATTAAATAATAAAGTGAGGCTCAAGTATTTGTAATCACAGGAGTCATGCTTTTCCTATCATACAAGACAAATGAAGATCCAAAGAAGAGAGAAGAAACAAAAGTTAAATACAGTTTTTCTTGCTTTGTGAGAGTTTCAAAGTTCTATACTTCTGCATTTTTATTCTTCTATTGAACAATATGAGAGTAGATTTTTTTAAAAAGTTCCATTGCTAGTTCCTTTATTTCCATCACTCCTGTGTGCACCTGTTTGTGAGAGTGAGCTGGAGGAATGATGTGACCAAGACACTCTGGTCAGATTCTGCATTGAGTTCTTTTGAATTTGCATTGTGAGAACTCACAGAAGAATCATGTCCATACAGCTTTAAAGTTGTCCATACAATTTTAAAATCATGCTGTTATTCTTGTATCTGCAAGAAATGCACTTGCACTCTTCACCAATATGTGCATATGCAAATGACGATTAACATACATCCAGACTATTATTTGTGGGTATGAGAAGCTGCATGTTTTGACAATTTGACTATTAGAACAATAAGGCTTTCAGTACCATTGATCAAATAGATGATCTAGGTTGTGACTGGCTGAATATCTTCTTTTGCTATATAACATCTGATATATATTAATTAAACGGCCATCTTTGTAGTATATCATGAGCTAGCAAAAATCCCATGAATCCTTGCTACCTGATATACATTTGATCTTGCCAGTATGGAAGTTTTCAAACCCAATGGCAATACTTAAGACTGGTCATGTCTATAACATGATTCAGAGTCTGACAATAGATAACATGACAAAATTCTATGTGCCTCACACACACACACACACACACACACACACACACACACACACAGTGGATGACAGGTTTTCAAGAAGGAAGGACTCACACATAGAAAAAAATCAGTGTGCTGAACACAGACAAAGGTGTTTTCTTTCATTGCTTCTCTTTTTATCCCTCCAACCAAACCCGAGGGGAAATTATATCAACCCAGCTTTCAGAAACAAACGAGTCCGGCTACATAGATAAGATTCCATCCACAGTGCATTTTGTACACTCATACAGCAGCCAAGAAATTACTATAAGCCACAGACCAATGTCCCACAGGAAACTTGCCATGTAGTCCATTCATCTAAAGCTTAGCTTGTCAGAAAAGAAAAGAGAAGTAGTGGACTGACAGATGCTCACTGCATATCTTTGCTATCACTGTAGGATTACTAGTAGCACTAAAACTCTCCCATATATAAGCCAGTGAAAAAAGAGAAAATGTAAAAAGAATGTTTTATAACTGGAATTGAAAATAGTGTCCCTAATCAAATCTTTCCTCTGGGCATTGGGCAACTATCAGGTGCTTTGGTGCAAGCTTAAAAAGCCTTCTGAAAGCCCCTTATCTCTAAAGGTGTAAACAATTTCTGTCAGGGTTAATGGACTCATTTTCACTTTGCAATTCACTTCCTCTATTCTTCCCTTTCATTTTATGCACATAATTGGAAAACAACAAAGCAACATAATTCTCTAGAGACTTTGCAGGAAAGGGAAGCTTACTCCTTTCAATCCCCCAACCCCATGAAAAGAAAGCAAGGGAATTAAGTGAGAGAATTACAGACTCTTAAAGGGAGACTGACTCAACAATTAGCACCCACCCACCCCACCAAATACACACATACCCGAAACACACAACCTTTAACACAGCTTTCCTTAATTTATAGATTTGAATAAAACAATAATTTCTGTCTTTCCCTGGAGAATATCTCAGTATCTACTGAGAGACATAAGAGAAGTACAGAGGGAGAGAGAAAGAGACAGACAATATGTGCACTGAAAATGATTTACTCTTAGGCACAAAAAACCCACAACCCGCTTATGACTCAGTGCAATATATCAAAACTAGAAAAGTTAGCAACGTGGTACAGAAATCACAAACTAACTTCCAGACCATAGAATACTGTTAGTATACGGTAGTTTGTATAGTTAGTTAGTACATGATAAATTTTCATTTTGGTACCAAACACAATGTTTTTAAGTCAGACCATAACTTCATCAACTTCTTACATTCCTTCTACAAGCTCCCTCACTCTCCTGTTACTGCCTCTGTTCTCAGCTCTTGAGTTTGCCTAGCAAGTGACTTTTCATACCAAGTCTCCCTGCTCAGCATAGGTCACTTCTGCCCCACACCACCAGGGAGCAACCAACCACTCAGACTGCAAACAGTGGGACTGATCAAAGCTCCAAGGGTCAGAGCCTCATGGACTTTACCAATGCACAGGGGTGAAAGTAAGTTAGAGGACTTACCAGTACGCCGGAGTCCTGAGCGGCGGCGTGGCCTCAACCGGAAGAGGCATGGCCTCAATCGGAAGAGGTGTGGCCTTAAATCCCCGGGCCCTTTAAATCTTGATTTAAAAGGACCAGTGCTCCAGCTGCGGTAGTGGTGGCTGGGAGCCCTGGGGGCGATTTAAAGGGCCCAAGGCTCCAGCTGCCGCTACCGCAGCAGAGCCCCGGGCCCTTTAAATCACTGAGGAGCCCTGGGGGCTCCTGGCTGCCACCGCTACCCTGGGGCTCTGGCAGAGCTTTAAAGGGCCTTGGGCTCCGCTGTGGTAGCAGCTGCCAGAGCCCTGAGCCCTTTAAATCCCTGCCTGAGCCCTGCTGCCCGAGCCCTGGGGTAGCGGTGGCTGGGCTCCATCGGGGATTTAAAGGGCCCTGGGGCTCTAGCAGCCGCTACTGCCCCGGCCCTTTAAATCCCCTCCGGAGCTCTGCCGCCACTACCCCAGGGCTTTGGCAGCAGGGCTCCCGCGGGGATTTAAAGGGCCGGAGCAGTAGCAGTGGCTGGAGCTCCAGGGCTCTTTAAATCCCCGCCAGAGCTCTGGCCCACCCCGCAGGGCTTAGACGGGGATTTAAAGGGCTCCGGGAGGGTAGCGGGGGCTGGAGCTCCAGGGCCCTTTAAATCCCCGCTGCACTCCCGCCGTCGCTGCCCCAGGGCTTTAAATTGCCCTCTCGGAAAGCCGGTCCTGGTACGGTACACCGGCTCTTACCAGTACGCCGTACTGGGGCATATCGGCTTATTTTCACCTCTGCCAATGCACCAACAAACAAACCTATTTCAGCTGCTTACTCGGGAAGCCAAAGCATGGCTATGCAGCCTGTACAGAGGGAGAGAGAAAACAAGCAAACACAACATTCACTAAGTCCTGCTACCTCCAAACACAGAGTCCACAGCTATGCCTTCTGAAACTCTCCTGTTAGCTGCCTATATTCAGAGCTTTGCCTTAATACTAATCATGATATATTGTGAAAACATTTTGGTGGCTGTGTAGTCTACCAAGGACAAACAATTCCATCCAAACTAAGGGCTAGATTGCAAATTTATTCTCAGTTTTATGGAAGGGCCAGCTCCAAAAGGAATTTTGATTCAAAGGAGTGCCTGAGTCATGATTTTTTCAGAATTGCTATTTCACTTGAGAGGCTAGTGAGGAACCACTACCAGATGGGGCAGGTCATTACCAGGGGCAGCATGCTACTCTTTTCATGTCCAGCCAAGAGACCAACCTATTGCAGCATTGCCTATACCTTGCTTCTTCTTGCCCTGATTACACCTCTTTGCCCGCAGAACACAAGTAAGTAGCATCCTCAGAGCCTGCTTTCCCCCATCCTTGGCCCCTGATTTGTGACTCAGCTAAGACCTGCACAGCCATGTTGGAACCCTTACCCTCCTTCATTGTCTGAGCAGCCATGTCAGAGTGAATCATCAAGAAGCCTGAAACAGAATTTAAAGAAGTAAAACTGTAGACTTTCATAGATACTCCTGAGAATGAGAACCTTGTGAAATTCAGTTTTATTTTATTTTGCCTGAAAACTGTTGCCATTTCATATGATTGTTTCCTTCCCCTCATGTGAATTTTAATTAATTACCAATTTAAACTAAAGTATCTATTTTCCGATCAACAATGCACCCTTGGCATGTTTTCAATGCAAAAGCTATTTTCACTAAATATGAACGTGCATTTTCAATGTTAATTTTCAAGGAAAAATTTCCATGGGAAAATATAGTGCAATACTACTGATGACAGTATAACTCGATAGTAATACTCACAAAAATAGAGTCAATCTGGTGGGTAAATTACTGTATTTAATTACTTTGCTATTCATTCTACAATTTATATTTTCAAAAATGCTTTATTCCTGTGCTGAAAAAAGCAATTTTTAAAATCTTGGTAAACAAAGAACAACCATCCCAACTTACGTGTTTTTTTTTAAGGCATTAGCATAACAGACTTGTTTTGAAATCCCACTGGGGAAAGTTTGAATATATGAGAAATGACATTTATGTAGCTTTTTCAAGGATAACATAGGAAAAATATAATTAGGATAGCATTTGTTATCAGAGACTCCTAGAAAAATTTTACAGTCTTTGTAAGAACAATCTCAATGTGCCAAACTATCTTTGGGATATTTAAATATCAGTCTATTAACTCCATGCATCTTTCCTCCTCCTTCTCTTTTTTCTTCCCCCTTAGATCATAAAGGACATATCAGATCAAATGACAATAGTACATGAATATGATGTGCATGTCACATAGCATCTGGCCAACTGGCAATTCTGGTAGCACGATCAACCTGACAAAACAGTGTGGTCAATGACAAAAAGAAAATAGTAAATATTAACTAGTCTTAGGGAGACAAAGCTGTTGGAGAATTGATGCTGTAGAAGTCAAAGTGTCCAGAAAGAAAGCTCATTTGGAGGTGAAAAGTTGTCAAGGGAGATCTCTAAACCTCCCAGGCACATTTTAACAAGGGGGGGGGGAGAGATAGTATTGGTATTAATAGAACCAGAGCTTATCTGATTTTCAGATTTGTGATAGTACCCCTGGAAAATAATTTCCAAAGTCTCAATAGAATACCTATAACTGTTTTACTCAGTTCTCCAGCAAGGCACTTATCTATCTAGCCTTCCTTTAAACATCTGAAACATCTTTAGCTATCACCCAGATAATGATTTTGGCTAGTCATCCATTAGTGAACAACAAACATTTTCTATGCCCTTGAATTTGGGGGAGAATCAAACTATCCCTTTGCTGACTGACTGGCCATGAATATTCTGCAGAGGAAAAAAAAAAAGAGATACATACTTGACACATTGGGGTCAGATCTTTCTCCTGCTAAAGTGAATGGCAAAACGCCTCCTGACTTCAGTGAAAATAGAACAA
Source organism: Dermochelys coriacea (assembly GCF_009764565.3). Lineage (NCBI taxonomy): Eukaryota > Metazoa > Chordata > Testudines > Dermochelyidae > Dermochelys > Dermochelys coriacea. The sequence continues at coordinate 172,934,780 of NC_050069.1, forward strand.
TTATTGAACAGTGCAAAAAGAGAATACAAGCTTCACTTTCCCAATTCTTCTCAGTCTTACTGCCCACAAAACACACACAGCCAAAGATCAGAAAACTAATGTAGAAAAAAAAGAAGTAGAGGGGAATACCTCCATAGAAAGGGAATACCCCTTGCTGTTTGCAGCAATTTGTGAAAATATTGTCTAGATTTTTTAACATATTTATGCAAGAGATTGACTTTAAACTGTCAGTAATTTATAGTTGATATAAAGCAGCATTAGTGTTGAGAAAAGTTGAAACAGACATGTCCCTCAGAAAGCAATCTTGCTTTGTGTTCAAGACACTTGCCAGGACAATTAAAATGCAAAAGTGTGGTATTGAGTGAAGGGTGCTTATTTGGAAACCAGTTTGGACACAAGGTATGCAAAATATCTGTTCTTTGGATACATCTTCAAAAGAACTTCAAGTTGTAAAAGAGGACACATACTGTTGATCCAAAGCAACAAGTGCAATGCTGAACAGATCTGGGAAACATACAAAAGACAAAAAGAAAAGCAGTACTTGTGGCACCTTAGAGACTAACAAATTTATTAGAGCATAAGCTTTCGTGAGCTACAGCTCACTTCATCAGATGCATTTGGTGGAAAAAACAGAGGAGAGATTTATATACACACACACAGAACATGAAACAATGGGTTTATCATACACACTAAGATAAGCCATCACCAGCAGCAGGGGGGCGGGGGGAAGGAAGAAAACCTTTCATGGTGACAAGCAAGGTAGGCTAATTCCAGCAGTTAACAAGAATATCAGAGGAACAGTGGGGGGTGGGCCCCCCACCTCCCACTGTTCCTCTGATATTCTTGTTAACTGCTGGAATTAGCCTACCTTGCTTGTCACCATGAAAGGTTTTTCTCCTTCCCCCCCCCCCGCTGCTGGTGATGGCTTATCTTAAGTGAGCACTCTCCTTACAGTGTGTATGATAAACCCATTGTTTTATATTCTCTGTGTGTGTGTATATAAATCTCTCCTCTGTTTTTTCCACCAAATGCATCCGATGAAGTGAGCTGTAGCTCACGAAAGCTTATGCTCTAATAAATTTGTTAGTCTCTAAGGTGCCACAAGTACTGCTTTTCTTTTTGCGAATACAGACTAACACGGCTGCTACTCTGAAACCATACAAAAGACAGTTGATGTGAGACTCCCTTATCCTACGGAGGACAGCATTTTATGGGGGGAGGGGTTCTGGAATTATAAATTAACCTTTAATATCAAAATGATCACAGAAGAAATGGGATGACATCAGAAACTTGACAGTGAGTGGAAAGGGAAACAATATCTACCTTCAGACTACATGCTGTCTGTCTATCACAAGATCAAAGTCAAAGGGTCAAAGGATAAAAGACATGCCAGGGAGAAAGGATGCAGTCTCCAGAAATATAAAATATTGCTTATTCTTTTAACGACATGGTTTATACCTATCTAGATAAGCTTTTTCACACAAGGTGTTAGGCATATTAGTTTTTTATTTAAATCTCATTTTTCTCTTCCTTCATAACTTGTTTCAGTGAGACCATCTAAGTCCCTAATTATTTTGAGGTAAAGTCAGAGCAGTACGTTCTTGAATGGAAAACAACCTTCCAAAATATTGTGTGAGGTAGTTGGCTATGTTGGGGCTCTTGGTTGAGACAACACTGTAAGATGCATGACCTAGACATTGGCTGAAGTAATAGGGACACAGGGAAAGATGGATGACCACAAGGAGTTGCAGAGACAGGGTGAATGAACACTGGTTAACTTTTGTGACAGGTGAACTTTTATTATAAATATTGCCAGATTAAACTATGCCAGGTGTTAGCTGTCAAGAAGTGCTTTTCATTATCATCACTACCATGAGGTTTCACAGAAATTTGTGGCATAGATTATCAAGAGGATTAGAGCTATTCTTAATAAAGCGTATATACGTTTTTGTAAGACTATTTAAACACTAATTTACATATATATTTTTAATGATTTCACAGATGAGAGATAATGAAATGAGAATCTCGAAAGGATTTTTCGTTTTCGGCTTTGGGCACTAAAAAACATAATCTCAGTAACTTTTCTATCCTTGGAGTAACAGGAGCATATATAGTACTTTTTTTTTTCCCCATTAGCTGTTCAGCTTGCAAGATTAAAATAGCCGGTTTAAAAACACGGCACATTTCTATTAAAAAAACCCTACAATTTATTTTATGCCCAGTGTCCTGATGTACAAACTCACATTACCTTTGGATCAATCAGTGCAAAAATTCCATTGATCTCAGTGTTCGATCTCAAATGGGAGATTTGTCTGAGTAAAGACTGCGTGGGCAGGCCATTACTGAATGTGATAAAATAAGATAGCTGACATACGCACAATTTAATCTAAAACAGTGTATTATAATCATGTATCTACAATGAAATAGGCTTTTTGAAATTAAAAACAAAATTCTCTACCCTGGCAGGTAACACAAGATGGTGTGGGAGAGCAAAAGAAGTTGCCTTCGCTCAGGGCTTTTAACAGTTGTAGTCTTAACCTTACTGGAGTACATGGACTACTCCTGCCTCATAGTGTTAGTCAACCTAAAGCCCCAATTTTGAAAAACAGTCAAATATGTGCTTAAGTCCATCCATATTCAACACAGTCTCGACGCTAAGCATGCACTTACATTCCATCGACTCCAACAGTACTTAAGCACATGCTTAAAGTTAAACACATGGTTAAGTCCTGTCCTAAATAGGAATGTGTTCCTGAATCACGGATCAAAAGAGGAAGAAGCAGGTCCATACTCCAACTCCACACTAGCTAGTGTAACCAGTTCCATATCGTGGAGACAGTATGATGTACCTTTTCAGAAAGTGGCATCAGGGAGCTCCCAGTAAGATGCAACCAGCTTTGTGCCACCCTTACTACAGGGTTCTGCCTCTGTGCCAAACTTTCACCAACAGATTTTAAGCTTCAAAAAAGTGGATTTGGGAATGCGCTCCTCAGAAAGTAGGATTAAGCATCTCGTATAGTTTTGGGAACTGCCGTGCATGAGGGAAAGAAAGGCTAATAAAACAAAGTAGATTTTTTGGGGGGCAGTCATTACCTAAGCCACTTGTATAAGATCCAAAATACTAACACTCTATGAGGACTGAGTTTCACCCTAATATCCACATTTATCTATTGTATAGAAAACAAAAGGACAGCACTAAGCAGATATGCTAATACTGCAGTTTTTACCTCCAAAGAAATATTTCTCCCCAGTTTTAACTTGCAGAGGACTGTTTGTTCGAACTGCTGAGGCTTCATCTCCATCAATAGTGAGGACAGCAAAGTTTTCCTTAGCTAGAAACCGTATTTCATGCCATTGCCCATCGTTGAGTCCTGAGCCTGGAAGGAAAAGAAAGGGTGGAACTTTGAGTTCATTATTTACTTATTTAAATGTGTTTATTGCATCAATTCTAAGCGCCAGGCATGTGACACAAGTTTTGTACAAGGACCTAGTGTGGATTGGGACATCTAGACATTCTTGTAAAAGTAAATATGAAATCAATTATTATCATGAATGCAACTTTCGGACTGCTCATTCATCATGCAAAAGTATACAATTGCTTTAAAGCAAACACATTTCACTCATCAAAAGGTCATATTCAATGTTTAACTGGAAAAGGAATATCCTTTACTGTATCTACAACCAAACTCAAAAGAAAAATATTTATATGTCCATTTAATTATAATAGGTATAATATAATTATAGGAATAGGTATAATATAATTATAATTATAATATAATTATAAAAACAGAGGACATATGTCTGATTCTTGCCTCTAATGAGTGCTTGGTACCAACATAAGGGGAAGGAAAATGAGAAAAGAAGAAGAAAGTCTTAAAGGGAAGCCTTATTCAAAAACAAATCCTGTCAATATAAAATGGTGTTAGAAATAAAGAAAGACAATGATCATAAAGTCATTGCAAAAAAACCAACCACGCAAACCCTTAAGCTTAGCTAAGCAGTAGCCTCTATCTGCTGGTACAAATGAAGAGGACTTATCTACTTAGTCTTCAGCTTCCTCTATAGGGAGCTGATATAAAAGTTTTGTGCCTGGGTACCCATCTGCTAGTATGAGGTCATGTTACTTGACTGTCTGGACTGGTACTGTAGGCTAATGAGATTGTTCATTGAATTAATCAGTACTTTTCATTATGATCATTTCTATACACATAAGCCATATCATGTCTGTTAAGCAGCATGCTATCTAATGAAACTTAATTTCAAATATTTTCTTTTTGACATTTCGAATGCACTGTATCACGTATCACAAACGTATTCTTCAGACTCAGTTACTGAATCACATTAACAGTACACAATAGATAAAACACAATACAATACCATAGTGCAAGTGAATTGTCTTTAAAACTAAATATGATGCATCATAACATTGGATCTAATAAAATGGATAAGTCAAAACACTAAAAGGATTATTATCCATGCACCAAAGATTTTAACAACCATAGCCTTTCATATAATAGATGGTGTTCATGGCAAACACTAAACTCTAGTGACACCCTGTTATCTTTAAAGGTGTTCTTTTTCTGTTGCTTCTATGCATTCAGTTTAGCAGATAAAGATACACCAGGTCTTGATAAGAATAGAGGTTGTAACCTTTGGATGTAATAGATATACATCTATTTTGCTTCATACTTAATTAACAACCATTACACTCCGCACCCCAAAAATCTGTAAATTATGAGACTGCAGTGTTCAGTGTAAGTAAAGGGAGAAATAGAGGGTTGCTGAATAGTTCAGGAGTTCCTCTGGAATGGAGCAGCATTTTCCAAACAGACTGTTTAAATAATAGGGCCAGTTTCTGCAAGTCTTTAACATGTTGATTTCAATGGCACTACTTGTGGAGTACCACTCAATGTGAGTAGGGGGCAGAATCTCACTAACAGTATTATCTAACTTTAAAAAAGGAATCTACTTCATGAATGGATGGGGTTGCCAGATGCATGAACAGCAGAACATGGTTTGCAAAAAACATTTTTGTAGTTTTGTTTCAGTTTTTTTTCAGGTTTTCATGAAAATGCAAAATGACTGATATGTTTGTGGGGGAGGGGAAAGCAATTTCTTTAAAACACAAAAATGTTTTGCTAACAAGTGTTGAAGTTTCACAATTAATTTCTGCTCATTAAAAAAATAATCTCAGGTTCCACAAAGAAAAACTGCAGGGGGAAGAAAACCTGGTTGTTTCACAAGGCTCCAACCCAAAATTGTCATTAAAAAAAAAACTACAACAAACAAAGCTGCTCATAAATATCTGGGCATAGTTAAAATGTGGCATCATGATTTTGTAGATTCATATGGCTGATCATTTAAAAATCTATTTGGACTTGTACCAGATCATTCATTGTTCCCATGAACTGAACTTGTGCACATTACAGGGTCATTAAATTTTTTGCATAAACAAACATTTTAAAATCCTCTTGCCAAATTCAAAGGGGATGAAAACGGTGAGGTGAGTTGTGTAACACTGACAGACCCTGGTCGTCAGCGGGTGGTATCAAACCTGAGGCTTCCGGAGCATAGTGCATGAGCTAAAAGCAGTATGCCTCTTAGCTAAGGCTGTAGAGCAGACTCATTAATCTATCTCTAAAGTGGTCTCAGGGCCACTAGGTGGAACAGAACACCATACCCAGAAGATGTGAGGGTTACAGTTGCACATTAGCATGAGTGTGAATATTTGTTGAAGTAAGTCAATATCATTTTCTCAAAGAAGGAAGAATTTAGAAAGTAACTACAAGAGATTAAGACACTTGTGGATACACATTTGGAAATGATCTCAGGTCTTAGAAACTTCACCACAAGCTGTTTTCCTAGTAGTGATTCATAGAGTCTTAGTAGACATGTGAACAGGTCCCTTCACTTTTAGATTCTTTTCTTTGGCACCTCTGAGCAAGTCAGCACAGACCTTCTGAAGGGACTTTACATTGCGACTTGTCAAGGTAATTCTAATTCGGTGAATTGCTACTTCCTGTTCCACAGGTGCTTTGCTTTAAATGCCATGGCTGCACAGAGTCCTCCTGACTGACTTATTCCCAGGCGGGGGCGGCACGGCCCAGTGAACAGCGGTGAGTCAGGAGCAGGGTGAGGAACAGTGGCATCACTCACAGCAGAGAGGTTAAGATATTATTCTAGCTTGTGCCACCATTTACCAGACCTCAGAATTTAACCCTTGATGTTTTTGACAAACTGCAAGCTGGGTAATTACATTCTGCCTGTAGCGGACACCTCCAAAATGTCAGTATTTGCCAACAGTTACCACCCAGAGGTATTGGAAATACTACAGATTGTCTCTCTTCTTAGAATTGGAGATATTTGTGGTAATTATGTGTTTATGGTTGGGAGATTTTGAATTTGTAATGTTTTCTACTGTTTCTGTATGGTAAATTGCTTTCTTTTCAAACCGAGAAGGTAGTATATTGTTATGAGCTGGATAAAACCTTGTTATTGATAGAGTTAAAATCCCATTGAGACTGATAGGTCTGAATACTTTCTTCAATTAACATAAATGTAAGCCTAAGGGGAAAAAAAAGGAGCGTGTGTGTGGAGCTTTAGGCTGAGTATTGGATAGGTATGAGGAAGGGATGTGGGGGAGGGAAAAAAGAGTCAAAAGACTGAAAAAAAAAAAGACAAGAACAGAGAGAGAGACAGATGGAAAAAGCAAGAAAGCCAAGAAGTAGTCTGTTAAAACTGTGAGACCTGGAAAAAAGTTAGAGAGACAGCTTTTGGGTCTGTTGATTAAAGAGGCTTGGAACTGTAAGCTAAGAAATTGCTCCTTTTGTTCTTGGTTCCTCTTGCTTCAGAAACACATGACTTTGTACATGTCTTGTAAATCAACAGGATTGCATCAAAAAAGATACCAGACAACATCAATTTCTACTTTGAACAAGAACATCTCCCATGGCCCCAAACTTTGGCTTTAGTCAAAAAGGGGCAATGTTAATTTTAAGACTAACTAGTGAAATGGTGGTAGTGGTATTTGGCTGTTTTACTTTTAACCATGTGGTTTTTTCACACCCCCGAGTAAGAAAGTTGCAGCGCTGTAAAGTGCCAGTGTAGACAAGCCCTATGTCACATTTAAGTGAGGAATAAAACCCATATTTACTTATTTCTAAATATCAGTTCATTCTTATAACTTTAGAGCCTAGTGATCCCACCTGTCTAGTGTTGCACAAGCAAATAAAAAAGGTTTATGCTATACCACTTAAAGGGGGTGGAATTACTCCAGGATAATAGCTCTGTTATGCTGTCCCAATGTGCAGTTAAACAAGGACAATGCACCTCACAAGCAGTTCACTGAAGAAGTTGGTGAGGTCAATAGCAAAGCAAGTATGGCCAGAGGAAAAAAAAAGCACTGTGTACTGTACACTCTTGCCAATGCATACTCTGTAGAAGCACAGAGATAGTGTGGCATGGCCTGTGCTGTGTATATGCAAGTAGTAGTGCAGGGAGGCCCAGAATCTGCAAATTACAAAACTACAAGCTACTTGGGCCATAGGCACTGACTCCATGGTGCTCTGGGGCTGGAGCACTCATGGGGAAAAAAAAATTGGTGGATGCTCTGCACACACTGGCAGCTCCCCGTCCCGCCCCCCACCCCAGCTCTCCACCCCAGCTCGCCTCCACCTCCTCTCCTGAGCACACTGCTTCTCCCCCTAGCTCCAGGCGCTTCCCACCGTGAAACATCTGTTTTGCAGTGGCAAGGGCTGGGAGGAAAGGGGGAGGAGGAGGAACGCGGCATGTTGGGGGAGAGGCGGGGCCGGGGCGGGGATTTTTGGAAAGAGTCCAGTGGAGCAGGGAGGGAGCAGAGACTTTGGGGAAGGGATTGGAATGGGGGCAGGTAGGGTGGGGCAGGGGGCGGGAGCACCCACCGCACCAGGAAAAGTTGGCGCCTATGCCTTGGGCAACAGTTTCCGGTTTCACTCACTCTGCCTTTGTGTGTATGTAGTGGCTAAGGACGTAGCCTACTGATGGTGTTTGGAGACAGGGCTTTTGTATTGGTGATTTGCCTCAATAGAAGTATTCTCTCCTAAATGTCTGTTCTATCACCCAGTTTGTTTCATAGATCAGTCTCTAATTTGATGCAGTTTGCAACTGACTGCAAACCAACTACCTGCTAAGCCTGTATTGCAGTGGTTCTCAACCCACGGCCTGTGGGCCACATGCCGCCTAATTAGCACACAGCTGCGGCTCAGCAATGTGCTAAAAAAAATTCAAAATTTGACGCTCCAGTCTGGCAGGGGCCAGGGCCAGCTGAGGGAGGAGATGGCATCAGGCAATCCTGCTGGGGAGCTCCTGCCAGCAGCTGAGCTGGTGCAGGAGAGTGGGTCTCTAGGGAAGTTTTTTGGGAGGGACTCTGGGCAGTGATGGGGTTCGAGGGTGCTGGGCAGTATAGTCCTGGGAACTAGCAGTGTGGGGAGATGGGTGCTGCAGCACCCCCAGGTTTTAACTGGGGCTCCGCACCTGCCTCCGCAATGTGGAAGGGTCTCTGGGTGGGTGGTGCTGGACATATGGGTCTGTGGGGAGGGTGTTTCTGGACAGGAGGTCAGTGTGCTACATGTCTACCCCTGAGGAGGAGGAGAAGGCTGGCAGTGCAGAGCTGAATGGCTAGTGTGTGTGTGTGTGTGTGTGTGTGTGTGTGTGTGTGTGTGTGTGTGTGTGTGTGTGTGTGCGCGTTCTCAACCTGTGGCCCAAATAACACATTGTGCGTCATCTATGGAACTCACAATGCTAAATAGGTTGAGAACCTCTGCTGTATGGTATGACAGTGGCACTCATATTTGTTTTGGCTCCTATTGCCACATGTCTAATTACTACTTTTCACCTTTTACCTATAGTTCCTCTGTTGACCATGATTTTTCTGTGAAATTCCTTAATGCTCCTAGATATAGATGCTTACTGGGACAGCTCTTTGGCACCACAAACCCGTTTTTGAAGCAAAGCGATTTCACCCCCCACTACCAATCTTGTAACAAAAATAACACTTTCTCCCCAGTAGAGTTTCTGTCCACTGCTGTATGTTTTGAGGGCAGCTGTATCAACATCCTTTTCCTTATATGGCCATGTGGTGTTCCAAGAGAAACTATTACTGAAAAAAAACAATGAGTACTTGTGGCACCTTAGAGACTAAAATTTATTTGGGCATAAGCTTTCGTGGGCAAAAATCCACTTCATCAGATGTATGCATGTGTGGGTTTTAGATCACGAAAGCTTATGCCCAAATAAATTTGTTAGTCTCTAAAGTGCCACAAGTGCTCCTCAGGTTTTTTTTTGCTGATACAGACCAACACGGCTCCCACTCTGAAAACTATTACTGAGTTTCACAGTAAATGGTTCCACAGGAGGACAAGTTCTGTGCAAGTTGCAATGGCACATTTTTGAATGCACTAGTTCAGAGATTGGCAACCTTTCAGAAGTCATGTGCCGAGTCTTCATTTATTCACTCTAATTTAAGGGTTTCATGTGCCAGTAATACATTTTAACATTTTTAGAAGGTCTCTTTCTATAAGTCTATAACTAAACTGTTGTATGTAAAGTACATAAGATTTTTAAAATGTTTAAGAAGCTTCATTTAAAATTAAATTAAAATGCAGCGCCCCCGGACTGGTGGCCAGGACCCGGGCAGTGTGCGTGCCACTGAAAATCAGCTTGTGTGCCACCTTTGCACATGTGCCATAAGTTGCCTACCCCTGCACTAGTCTCTTGTGTACTTTGTGCGTAGGGAGATGATTAGTATTTCATAAAAAGTATTCTGACTGAACAAAAAAATCCAGTTTAACTGAGAATACCTGATACACTAAGGCTGTATTGAAATCAAAGGTGGAAGATGGCTTTCCCAAACCAGAGTTTTGATTCAACAAGGTTAGACTGCAGCACATTCCTGAGCCACACGTGTGTATTTAGAAACCTTCCTGTGATTTAATTTATTTTCTCTGAGATCAGTGTGTGTATGTATATATATTCCTGGTCTTATTTTTTCTGTACCTAACTTTAGAAAATTCTTAAATAACTTAATAAAAAAGAGCTTTAAGTATGCCACCTCTACAATTCCCTTTCGGAATGCTCAGAAAGCTAGTTTCATATGCAAATTAAATATGCTAATGAAACAGTCTATTCAGAATTTCTTTTAAATTTTAAAAGTAAAACTCTTGAGGTAATCACTTTGATTGAACAAGAAGAAACAGATGTTTCTGTTATTAAAAATATGAGGAAGGACCAAATTAATGACTACAAAGAAAAAACAACCCTAATGCAAGAGTTTAATATGCATTAGGAAACTGAGAAAGATAATATCTTTTGTATTTATTCTTCAAACAAAATTATAGTAGTTAATCTTAATTTCTTTACAGTTATTCTTGAGAGATCAAATCTGATTGCAGGATGTGTACATCTGTGTGGAGTAAATTAAGACGACTTCTCAGGCCAAATCTTCTGCTGGCCAAAATTTTGCTGTACATGGGCAAAATTCTTTTGAAGTCAGTGGAGAGGCACCATTTATAAGGTAAGACAACTTGGCACCTAGTCTTAATGCATTACTGACGCACATCGTACAGCAAAGAACATCAATTACATCTTTAAAATAATATGAATAAATGCTTATGTAATCACTCATATTATTCTTTAGAATAGTAAACCAAGTGTAGGCAAATCATAGGCTATTTACTCTCCAGGCCAGAACGTCAACTAGGATAAATTGATCTAGTTTCATTGGCTTCAGTGGAGTTATATTGATTTACACCAGCTAAGAATCACCTTTGGAAGAAAGCACATAAGACTCAGCACTGTGTGGTTGCTCCTACAACTTGTGGCTGCTCTTGTGCAGGAGGACAAAGCACAAACAAAGGCAGTCCTTTCTACTGCTTGGACACTAATGAGGAGACAGCCAGAACAGAGAAGTTGTTTATCTGTAAGCAAAGGCTACAGAGGTTCTGCACTCCTCTAAAGGGGAGTAGCTGGGGAAGTTGAATAATGGTCACAGCTCCCTCCAATGACATGCTACTTGTTACAAAAGCTGTAGTAGTCACCACTCTGGGCCAGCTCCCCATGAGAGCACTACTCCTTTGCTCCACTTTTTCTGGCTCTGAGCCCACAGTCATCTTTGACTCTGACCTCTCTCTACATCCTTACACCCAGACTATGTTCTGGCCTTGACAAAGGCCATCTTGCCCCACTGATATCCATTCAGAAGGCTGCTGAAAACATTTTTTTCCTAGCCTGTCACTTTGACCATGACACCCTTCTCTTTGCATCTCTTTACTAGTTCCTTCTTCCCGGTTGTATCAAGCATAAGCTACTTGTCTTCACTTTCAATGCCCTTCATAACCTATCATCTCTTATTCAGTATAAAACGGTTAATTTTCCACCTGTGATTAGTCTGTCATCAGCCTCCATCGCCCACTTGTTACATTTTCAAACAAGTACCTTCATGGTGGCTCCCATCCTGCCCCACATGTTTGGGAGACACTCCCGGTAAACAGCTGCAAAGCTACTTTGTTGTCCTCCTTCCAATCCCTCCTTTGCCACGAAGCCCACAAAAAACGTTGACAGTATTTAGGCTGCTGGTGCGCTGAGACCACTGTCTATAATGCTGACCAATATTGCCAATTTCCTTTTACTCCTCGTCCGGGAGGCATGGATCAGCATTCACGTCGCACTCCCCATCAGTACCCAGCATGGGCCAGGGAAGCTAATGATTCAACCAGCCGACCAAATTGATGGTCACATGCCACCTGAGGCACATTGCACAAATGCCAAGATGACTCTCCATCCACCTGTATCCATTTGTTGCATCTCATCTTATACGAGATGGTAAGCTCTTTGGGACAGGACTGTCTTTTTGTTCTGTTTTTGTGCTGTGCCTACCACAACAGGATGCTGGTCTATGATTAGGGCTCCTGGGCAACACAGTAATACAAATAAGATTCTAACACTTGCATGTAGAGGAAAGATGTATATATTCCTCTGCAATTAAATCAAGAAACCATTACCAATACTCAATTCCCCCAACCGCTATGTGACCAATTTATGAAAAATGATACCTTGAGATATTTCTGTGGTCTCATACTCATTCTCTTTCTGAAAATAAACTAACAAAAATTTAAACTCTTGCTATTGTCATATTTTAGGTAGTTTAGGGAATAATCTAAAGAAATACATTTTAGGATTTATGACTCAGAAGAGTCCACTTCATTTTTTCAGTGTATTCTTTTTCTAATATCCAAAAAATTCTATGCACTTAATCTAACAGATATTTAGGATCAGAAAACTAGAGGAGTGACAAATAAATCCATAGAGTGGATTCAAAACATGGTGTAGTGGCAATAACCACTCACCAACCAATAAATTATGATAAATTTGGTCTTCACATTCAAACTCAGTTCTCTCTTCAGGTCATTAGGTGACCAACATGGCAAAATTTTGCCCACTAGTGATATTTTAGCTACAGTGAGATGTACCTATAATTTAGTGTCTAAACAAATGGAACTGAAAGGTTAGTATTTACATTTAAATAAAACCTCTAGCCCCAAATTAATGGAGCACATAAAATGACACCATGGTGAGCCATTTTCCTATTTTCATAATTTATAATGTGGTGCAATAAAAATGGCAAATTTTGTAAATATATGCAACTACAATACTGAAGACTTTACAGTAATCAACCTTCTTACAATAGGCTTGACAACTGGTGATTTTTACTACATAAGACCATATGGTTTGCAAATATTCAAACTTGTAATGAATTTTTGTTTTTACTGGAAACTTATAAAAATAAATGAAAGGGTATTTGCACTTGAATCACACTCAAAATAATGTGTTCCAAACTTTAGGACTAGGCGTTTGCCGACCCTTATGCTAATGTTGGAATGAATATTGTTGTCCAAAGGACAGATGCCCTCCTTTTATTTCCTTTCTTCTTGCCTTCTTTAACATGGGGGTGGGAGGGGGAGGGAGGGGACTTATCTCAGTCTCCTGCCTTAATTGTGAAATAGGCCAAACTTACAAATTCAAATGTCACTGCCTGTCAAGTCAAGCTTGGGGGGATGCTCTAGTTTGACAATGAACAAATTTAAAGTTTCCGATTTCTCCTCCCTTCATTCTAATCCTCGTAAATCCTGCCAATATTGGCCCCAATACTGCAGCCCTTACTTACGTGCTTGAAGTTCAAGTTCATGGGACTCAGCACATGCTGAAAGTTAAGCATGTGTTTGTTTTCAGAATCAATGCCTTGAAAAGGATTTTTTTTTAAAAAATATTGTCATCTGACTGGCATCTGACAAATATCCCTCTCCACAGAAGCACTATTTTTCCCTGGGTCATCCTTTGATCCCCACATGTATTAAAATTTACCATATTACTATTTTGTCATATTTGTATGAATTAAAGAAATTCAACTGCTCCTTTTGGGGACCTTTCTGAGCAGTTTTCCACCCTTCAGTCTCTCTACAGAGTCTCAGGATATCTGTTACAGTCTGTTCATAATTCAGGCCCTGGATTAAAGCAGTGTTTGCAGAGTTATCAAGTATTAAGGAGTGAAGAAAGGACAGCATAATACAGGTACCCAAATTTCCACCATGTCTAACAGGAAATCCTCTCTCTGAATGCCATCATGTTCAGATGTCTCTACCAGGCCCACAGACAGCAATTCCAGGCCCCAAGGCAGAACAGTCAATGGGCGCTCTTCTGGCACGGCCAGGGCTTCCACATGCATGCCCGGCTGCCTTCGCCACCAGCGGTACCACTCCACGAGCACCTAGGAGCCCACTGCGGCCCACCCAGGCAATTTAAAAGGGCCTGGGGCTCCCAGCTGCCCTTTTAAATAGCCCAGGGCCCTGGGCAATTGCCCCCTAATGCCCCCCCACCCGTGGGCCTGATCTCTACAGAAACAGTGAAAATATCTCCTGTTTCAGTCACATGTGCACTGGATAAACATTAGGCAAAAACTAAAATATAACCAGATATATTGTGGTAAAATTGGGTTTAAAGGTTCTATTTTACTGAACTAGTAATAAGTCATATGTTCCTAGCTTTCCTTTCTCCATAACGTCTCAGCAACAAGGAATGATGACAGACAGGAAGACACACACAGACTGATAAGCACACAAAATAGAAATAATAAAATTACCTTTTGAGAAACCCAAATTCTGTGTTCTAATTCACCACACACAATATAATAGTAAGTCTCACTCCCAGTAGAAGTTTGCCGTTTCCTGAAGTAGGAGAATTAGAATAATCTTTGTGTTTTATACACCCTAATGGGCTGATTCTTGACACAAACAAATCCTATTGACCTGGACAGAGACTGTAGAAGGAGAATTGAAACAGAATTTTGTAGAACTCTGCTGTAGGGATATCAACCAGCTTGACCTTTGTGAACATGTATTAAAATTTACCATATTAAATCTACCAAAGCACTTAAATTTCAGTTTACTAAACAATGGGATTATTTCAAGCGGTTAAAGTCAGGCACACTCTTAAGCATCTTGCCAAGCCTAAATCTCACTTATGTTAAACTAGGGTTCCAGCAAGCCCTTCTGAACATTTTCTAGCAGTTAGCATCAATATTCAAATAGTGCAATTTTGTACATTTGCTGGGGGGAGGGGTTAACACTACCTTTCAGTTTTATTAAAATAGTTTAGTCTTCTTCATTTGACAATGCTTTCTAACCTGCACCTATAACATTATTGTTGTGCTTCTGTTTGAGAGATATACAAAGATCTAGGCACAAGATTTCATTAGTGGAAACTTTTTGGTCACTGCTACATTCACAGAGCAGCTAGTCTTTAATGTCTTAATCCTATTATTTAAAAAAAGTCCCTTATATCTCTTTATCTTCATTGTGCATATGTCTCAGACGATAAATGATAAAAAATATCCCACTTTTCTTCCAATGCCACTGTCAAGGTTCCTTTCCCACTCTGAACTCTAGGGTACAGATGTGGGGACCTGCATGAAAACCTCCTAAGCTTACTTTTACCAACTTAGGTTAAAACTTCCCCAAGGTACAAACTATTTTACTCTTTGCCCTTGGACTTCAACTGCCACCACCAAACGTTCGACTGGGTTTCCTGGAAAAATGTTGTTTGGGAACATTTTTCCCCCCAAAATCTTCACCAAAACCTTGCACCCCCCCTGCCTTGATAAAAATCCTCACCAATTTGCATAGGTGACCACAGAACCAAACCCTTGGATCTTAAGAATAATGAAAAAAGCATTCAGTTTCTTACAAGAAGAATTTTAATATAAGCAAAGGTAAAAAGAATCACCTCTGTAAAATCAGGATGGTAAATACCTTACAGGGTAATTAGATTCAAAACAGAGAATCCCTCTAGGCAAAACCTTAAGTTACAAAAAGACACAAAGACAAGAATATTCATTCTATTCAGCACAGTCTAATTTCTCAGCCATTTAAAGAAATCATAATCTAATGCATATCTAGCTAGATTACTTAGTAAGTTATAAGACTCCATTCCTGTTCTATCCCCGGAAAAGCATCACACAGACAGACCCTTTGTTTCTCCCTCCCTCCAGCTTTGAAAGTATCTTGTCTCCTCATTGGTCATTGTGGTCAGGTGCCAGCGAGGTTATCCTAGCTTCTTAACCCTTTACAGGTCAAAGGGTTTTTCCTCTGGCCAGGAGGGATTTTAAAGGTGTTTACCCTTCCCTTTATTTTTATGACAGCCATGTAACTTTTTTTCAGGGTATAACTGTGTCTCTTCTTTCCTTTGTCACAGGAATTTAATGGAGGGAAAGGTGCACTGTAAAAAACTAAAAGTGAACATGATGATAGGCAACAAACAATGGCTGCATTCGCTGGACTTTCTCTGTAATTTGGTGTTCACTTACTGTGACAAAGCTCTGTCCTTGTCTCCATGGGTTCTGTGTTTCCTGGCAGATTTTGCTAGCCTCAGAGGCTCACTGACCCTTCATGTAGCCATTCTCTCTCTAGAGGCAAAGGTCACAGCCTGCTGAGCCATTTTCATCATAAGCCAGCGAGGGAGGTGAGGAGAAGCTCTGTTATCACCCAGTCTCAGTGATTAATCAGGGGGAAAAGGGGGGAGCTCGGGCCCACCCTCTACTCCGGGCTCCAGCCAGGAACCCTAATAGTATCAGCTATGGTAGCTGACTTCTTAGAAACAGGATGCGTACAATTCCCTGGGCTACTTCCCCACAGCAGCCCCCCACTTCAAGATCCACTTCATCCTTACCTCAGGGCCTCCTTCCTTGTGCCCGATATGGTGTGTACTACTCAGTCTCTCCAACAGCGCAACTTCCTCCTACAGCTCCTGACATGTGCCCCCCACCTGACTAACTGGGAAGTTTTTAACTAGTTTCAGCCGGCCCCTGATGGGCTTCAGGTGTCCCAATCAACCTAGCTGTCTCCACTGCTTTCTGGAAGGATCTTAATTGGCCCCAGGTGTCTTGATTAACCTGGAGCATCTGCCATTTGGTTACCATGGTAACAGGGATTTGTTTAGCCTGAGGCTAACATACCTGTTTCTCACTACTTTCCTATAGCCATCTGGCCTTTCCCCGTCACATTACATAAACTCTGACACCCAAGGCTGACTGCTAATAATTAACAAGAAGTGTTAGATTTGAAGAATTACTTTCTTTAAATACACACTATGGATGAAATCATGCTAGCAACGAACAACTGTGGGATAGATTCACCCTTCCTTTCTGCAAACTTCTGAAAGTATAAATCAAAGCACAGGACTCCTGATAGAACAAAGGACATGAGGGAGCTCATTTTACCATGGACAAGGGAGCCACAAGGTCCTAGCACAGCCTGAAGATTTGGCAGCACAGGCCCAGGATAGTGTGGCTCTGACATCCGCCTTCAAAACAAATCTATTTTCCACTAGTATAAACCTCAAAGGAGGGCAGTGGTGGCAACACCTGCCTTGCCAAAGGATGGGATGAAACTCCCTGGTGTGTTGTTGGCCTTGTTGCCAAGGGGAAATATAATTGGACTCTTTACCCCAGGCAAAATGCATCTTCCCCTGCATTTGAAAATATCTGCTACTAACACATCTCTATCACACTTTGCCTGATCAATGTAGATTTTATTCCTCATAGCTCTGCTGCCCAGATAGAGGAAGGTTTTACAACACAGTTCTGAGGAAAGGAAAAAACCCTAGTAGAGAAACCATGGTAGAACTGTGCTAGCAACCGTTCAAACATGTGTGTTGCCTGGTTTTAGCTATAGTTTGGATAGGACCTAAGCTGGAACATGTCATGAAGCGGTCTTATTCTGTTTGCAGACTTTTTGGGAAAAAAAACCCCATCCCACGCACTTTTCACAATCATAATGAGCAGGCACTGGGTTATGATGTTAAGCAGATTCAACTGAAATGGCAGTGAGAGTTCATGGATAGCTCACAGCAATGGTAGTGAACACAACAGAGCTGTCCAGCCCCTTCTGAAGCTTGGTATGTGTGACATTTAATAGTTATATTCAAGACATATGGTTCCAGTGCATGGCTGTTGTCTTCAGAGATGGATGAAGTAGCACTGGAAAAAATGAAAGATTTAACTCTTCCCTTTCCCCACAGGAGTTCTATATCTGAGGTCCTTGCAGACATTTCACCAACACCTCTCTCAGGCAAACTTCTGTGGTCTGCAGTGAGAATCTGCCTAAACAAGTACGGAGTAAACACCGAACAAGTTCTGTTGGATACTATGTGATTACTTTGGAAAAATAGGCTGAATAGTCCAGTAAATTGTCCCTCATGTACATCCTTTCTTCATTTTATTATTTTAGGATATCAAGTCATGGTATCAAGGAAAGTGTCACCATTTGTATTTGTGTATGTTTGCTGATATTCCAATTTTAATGCCCCTGTCTAGTGAATGAGTAATTCAGTAGATTGGTGCACTGGTCTTTCATCTCCAAAACCTATTTTCAAATTCTGGCTTTAGCTTCAAATGACAAAGAGTTTGATAATCTTGTTCTCATCCTCAATTGTGCACATCACAAAATCATTCCATTTTAGCAGAATATTTGAACACAGCTCGTGTTACAATGCTGGAGGGAAAGATCTACATTGATATAATGGTTATTGGTCCCATTTTATTAAGCAATGAAGAACTTTCATTATTGTCAATTAGGCTGCCATTTTTAGGATAAACAGGTACAATGGCTGGTGTATGTCCCAACAAAGCTTTATACATTTTATAAAAGACAAACGTTCTCTCAGTGGGAACTACAAATAAAAGACTTCAGAGCTTAGGTTGGTATTTTCTGAGAAAGCCATCAAAACAAAATGAAAATGTTGGCATTTCAAAACACTGGTTTGCATTTTACTGAGTACTGCCTGTACCAGACTGTCCATGGACTACACAAGGAATAGTGCCTGAATATTAAGCAGAATTGCTGGAGGTATGCATGACCTCTGCTTTTGTCTGTAAACTAAAAAGGTATTTTGTTATGATTTTCCAAACTTTATTTATTTAGGAGAAAAGCCTAAAGGGAATAGTAGCTCAAAGTTGAGCCATGGGCTTCTCTCTCCCACAATAGGTTCTCAGTAGAAACACCTTTAACTTTAGCACAATCGCAGAAATAAGACAGACGACGTGACAGAAGTAGTGAAAGATAATGTACAACTAATCATGTAAACCCAAATCATATCCAGTATGGGAAACCCTTATAGGAAATGTTGCAATATTTGGGGGGGAAAGAGGCCTGTTCACCTGCCTATATTAGAAGTCAAAGTTCCAAGTTTTCTCCAGTTTTACACTACCATAACTCCCTTAAATCAATGGAGTTATACCACTGTCAAACTGGAATGACAGTGGTCAATCAGGCCTCAGAGGTTTTTCCCCACAACACATGGATCTCCAGGGATCCATCGGCACCTGATCATTTGAAAATGGCCTCTAGTACCCATGTTCTTCCACCACTTCCAATGTAGCAACACTGCTCCTCAACCATTCCATTTACGGGGGTTCTACGATGCAGATGGGTACATGGCATAGATTATAGAGCCTTCTGTTCTTGCATATTTCTTTGTAATAAATTAAACAATTTAGCTATGTGTCGCACAACCTGTCCTTTAAATATATAGGGCCTTACTGTACTCCCTCTTCAAATTATTTTACTCTCATCAATCCATTTATTTCAATAAAGGTTCTCTACTCTTGAGTAAATCAGGAGTGACACCAGTGCACAATTTATGTAATAAAGCAGAATTACTCCAATGAAATCTATCACAACATCAATGGACCTTCCAACACAAGACTGGGATTAGAACGATCATAGCTAAGCTCAAGTGCAGTACAAAACTCTGGAAACTAGCTTTTCCATTCCAAACAGACACCAGCTAATATAGACTAGGGAAAAAACAACAAGAAAGCAATATTACCAAAAATCACAAGCATCTTGTGAAAGTTGGGGGGGGGGGAAGAGGGAATGAAGAGAAAACAAAATAGCAATGTGTAGTATGTTGATATTAGTTCCCCTCTTATGTGAGAAGGTCCAAAGATTTTTAATCTTAAATTAAGTCTTCACCATGTAAAGGGGATCATTCTTTCACCTTTTCTCTGAGAGTCTATTGTGATACTCTGGGCCTTTAAGAGCCAGTTGCTCTCTGCCAGCTACTCCTTGACCCTGTATAGTAGCGTCTCCAGCAGGTGCCTCCAGAAGTCTTGCCTTCTCCTTCTCTACCCTATAAAGTGGTGAGCGGGGGAAAAAAGTCCCTTTTGTTATTGGCCAGAAGCCTTTTCCCCACCCCCTGTATTGGGCCACTGGATCCATTCCTTGCCAAGCTACTGCTGAGCAACCTCCTTCAGATAGTCCCCCATCTTCTCTGGTAGCAACCCCACACCATATGAGGTGCAGCCTTTTATCCCAGTTGTTACAGGTCAACTACTTAGGCATAGCTCAGGAAGTAACTGTTTCATCCATTACCTCCTTTGTGACAGCTACACTGAGGGGTTTATACACCCCATCACACCCCAATATTGTTTTTGTTTTTAAAGTTATCTGCTTTGATAATTAAAATGTATGTAGGAAGGAAATATTTCAGTGATGCTTTTGTTGTTAATAATTCTGGAAGTTTTTCTTAAATAAATAAATAAATAAATCCTGGAATCACTGAGTGGAAATTTCCTATTACAGTTGATCGTCTAACCCATAACCTTGCCATTGCATGGTTGTTTCCATGTACTTTGTTTTCTTTTAGTAATTTTTTCAGGCTAAAAAAAAATATACCAGGCCAGATTCTCAACTAATGTAAAGCAGCATAGCTTCACTGAAATCACTGGAGCTACATCTATTTATGTGAGCTGAGGTTCTACCCCACCATATGGAACAATCTGGAAAATGTCGGAGGTTGGACTGGATAATCCTAAATGCCTTTTACATCCATCACTCTATGATAAATTGAATAGCAGTAAGGGAGAGATAGTTGCTTCTCCATAATTAAGGTTGAAACTAGCTTCCATTATAAAGTCATAATTTACTCTAGGGTATTTTCAACATTATGAGATATAGTCTGACAATAAAAGAGAATCAATCTTAACTACAGTGGCTACTGCGTCCTTCTAGAATGTCTCTGGAAAGTTTAAAATAAAATAGTTGACTGGCTCATTGAAAGTGTTTCCTGTAACTTTGACTTCTGTTTAGCATCTCTTTGTCTCACATATTATTTCTGACTAGGAAATGGCTTATTACAAACTCTTCCAATTTTCCACACAGTTTAAATCTTAAAAACTCACATAATAGAAAAGTCACATAATTTACAGAAGTCAAGCACTTCAAAGCAAGGGAAAAAATAGCTAAGGACACCAGAAATATTGTATTTGGCACATAATAAGCAAAAACTATATTATTCTTATCAAGTGCAATGACTATTTCATCATCATGTAACTAGCTTAACTGACCTAAAATCCTATTCTCTGATTAGTAATCTCAAATGAGAGCCACAACACAATCTGTCTGAGAAAAGAAAACCCAAAATATGCTATAAACCCAACAGTGTAAAAAAAAAACTTACACACGTGAGTAGTTCCAATAAGCATTCAAAAGTATGTGTGTGTGTAAGGTTACTATAGTGCATAACTGCTTGCAGAAATGGGGCCTAATTTTGTGCTTGTTACCATAAAATTGTCATTCCAAGTTTGTATGATTTTGAAAATATACAAACTTTGAAAGATAATTTGAGATAACAAATATTGATCTGTCTAGGCAATATTCAATTTATGTATTTTGTTTATTAAAAATTTAGCCTTGCAAAATATAAAAATCAAATGCAAGTTTAAAATAGAATGACAATATTGCAGAAATTATTTGTTTCAATCAAAATGTCCTTCCTAGCATCAAAGTCTTTAAATAATGACTCTCTTTGCTGAGCCATATTTTTCAGAAAACAGAGATAGAAATGCATTTAATTGCCTTTCATTTAATTTTTGAGCTCCTTGGACAAATCATCAACCAGTAAGGTTTGTTCTAAAGCCCATTCAAATCAATTGAAAGAATCCTGTTGACTTCAGCAGGCTTTGAATCAGGCACATCATTTTCCAACTTTAAAACAACACCTGTAAACTTCAAAATGTTATTTTTAAAAAATTAAGGAAAAATTCTAAAAACATTGCTATTATATATCAGCCAACCTTTTCATCTTAAGATAACAAAAAATAAAACCTGAAATAGATTTATAAAAGGATACAATTAATTCTTTCTAGTAAATGGAAGAAAAAAATACACGTGTAAAGCAGCTGTAAAGATTATACTGTAGGATAAAATTAAGTTTTATCTGGAGAAAATTGGTCCCTGTAACTTTTTCCTACGTGCTTAGCAGAAGACTTCACCATTATGTATAGAGAAAACAGGCTGCCCGTTGGCTTATAAAGAGACCAAAGTCATACAACAGGTTTAACGTTACTTGATAGATAGAAATCCATTGGGTGCAATTCTTTAATCCCATCACTAGATTTAGGAAACCTTTATTCTCTCAGAGTACCACAGAACAAAAGCCCCTTACCCTCACTGTTTGGCAATATCTTCCAGCTGCTTTTGCCGCTTCAGTGAAAGTCAACAAGGAGGAAAATCTGTGCAGCATTGAGTCTTTTGAGATATAAAAGTTCCTAACAAAAATGGGACTTTATCCTGAGATAGAATCCTCAGAAGCAGGCTTCTTATACACCTTTTAAAATTTCTCTTAAAGGGACACTCGGGTTAAAATTATGGGCTAAATTCTGCTCTCAGTTACTCAGCTGGACCACTAAAATAACTCCTCTATAGTTTATTGTGCATTCATATTGGTTACAATGCATAATTGATATTAGTAGAGTCTCTATCTGTACCCTTGTGAGGAAAATCATACCCAAGGATTTCCACCAGTGTAATCTAGGATCAATTTGTCCTAAACACAGTATGAAAAAAAACAAAGCAAAATTGCTTTGCCCAATGTTGTAAGCAAGACTTCAGCTTTTTAAAACTGATGTCATACTTTTCACTATTTGTGATGTTTACTTCTTGCATCCATTCCAGATTGAACAATGAAAAAAAGACTGCATTTTCACTTGTGTTTCTAGTCAAGTGTTCAGGTCCTTATGCACCACACAGTGCGGCAGTGTTTGAGAAAAACTGATTTCATTGGAATTTTACACACACCCACAGTGCCTGATGGACCAAAGTCCGCTGTACTAACTTATGCCAGGACTAAGGCAGCTGGAGAATCAGGGAACTGTAATCTCTTCCCTGAGCCCCCTCTCATCACCTCTGCACTGAGAATATTTTTGTGCAGGGGAGAATCTGGTCCAGTTATTCCCAAAACTTGTGTCAAATTCTGATGGGCCTTCTACCACCAGACAAGCCCCAATGATCCACATCTGTTATGAAGATGCTTTCAGATAGACCTTCACTGATATCACTGGATACTTTAACAAGCTTTCCTTAGGGCCAGGAAATCAAAAATGGACGGAGTTTCTTATGGAAATAAATTCAGGGAAGAATGAGAACATCCATCCATAATATCCAGATTAGATACACGAGTGAGAGTTGACTGACAAACATTAAAACTACGTATGTTTTAACATTTTGGTCAAAAATTAATTCTGATTTTGAACATAAATTATCACATGATTAAAATTTTTAAGTAAAAATTTCATATAAACACTTTTTGGGGGGAAAAAAGGGTTTTTTCCACTTTCTCAACCCTGGGCGAAATATTTCATTACAGCCAAACCTGGACGTAGTTAGGTTAAATTTAATTCCAAGCTGTTCAAAGTTTAGTAGAGTTATGCCCAGAAAATATCTCCAATTAACAAATAATCCTTGAGTATCCCACCTTTTAAAGTTAGCATGTTCCAGGAAATTTAGCACTATATTAAGATACATAATTGCTTTTTCCATATGTGCAATGAGCTCTGATCTAGGATGTTGTTTGAGCTCCTGAGGGAGCACAGTGTCTGTCATAAATCAGATTGGAAAGAATGCATTATATGAGCAAATAAGTGATGTGTTATTGTATATTTCTTTGTTATTTTTCCTCATAGTGGGTTGCCCCTATAGTTTGTATTTAACAAAAATTAACTTATTGCTTTTGTTAAAAAGCAACATTATTTGCATAGGACAGTAACAGAAACCAATAGACAAAAAATAAAAATAATAAAGAAGACAACATTCAAAAAGGTATTTATTGTCATAGGACACTACCTACAAGATGATGTCCAAACAGGATTGATATTCTGTCTTACCACCATCTGAACAAAATACAAGCTGTCTCCCTCTCTCTGTTATAGCCTTCCCATAACAGTCCCTGCAATAAATAGCAAATAACCAACATGCAAAAATAACCACCTATATTTACAAATACCCTTAGTATACTAATGGTGTAAAAACTGGAAGGGGAAAGTATATAGTCCTTCTGACCAAATCTCTCTTTATGCATGTTTATTGCCCAGATGCCACACTGACAGCCACATTAGAAATACAAGATAGACCATTACAATTCCCCATTAGCAGTATTTGTTAAAATAATATACAACTGCAATGTCATCTAAAGTAGTCATTACAATGGAGGAAAATCTAGGTCACTTCATATCATGCTATAAGCATTCTTTGGCATGATCCTGCAAAGAGATGCACCAATGGGGACCATTAAACCTGTACAGAGTCAATAAGGTCCATGCGGCACAAGGGAGCATCAACTTACAGGATCAAACCTCAATTGGTACTGAGTTTTCACATGCAATATATTTAAGAAAATATAAAATATTTACATCCTAATAAAATAAGAACACTTTATTTGATAAATGTTGTGTACCAAAGTTAAAGAGGATATTTCTGCTCCTAAATTATTTCTATTATGATATTGATCAGGGCCTACAGGAACTGATTAGGGCCCCATTGTGCCAGGCATCCTAAATACACAATCAAAAAAGGTCCCTTGTCCAAAAGGGTAACAAACGTCTCTACCACTGAAATCAATGGGAAATGCATGCACTCATCTTAGAGCTGACACAGACGTTTACAAAAGTACAGTGCTAGTTGTGGTAAGGTATTAAACTTGCTTTGCTGAGATGCTGAAATCACCACCCCAGTGAGTCACCAAATACGCACTGAACTCTTTGTGGGTGTACCCCTGCACCTCGCAGTGCCCCAGTGACTTCACTAGGATTCAGTGCGAGCATAGGGATCTGCACATGGGGGGACATTTGCTGGATCAGAGCATTAGGTTATTGTCAATGATGGTCTTTCATCCCAGGGTAAAAGTTAGTGTACAAGACTTCTCAGCTGCAAGTCACTTTGCTTTTTGTAATTAAAAACCACTGTCTTTTAAAGTTCTGGGTGTGTATTTTTTTGTATAAGATACTCCTAGGGATTCAGTTGAAGAACTGAAAATTGTTCATGGCTATTAAGTTCATTTTATGCTCTTATTATTTTTGGTATTTGAGTGGAGGGAATAATATTAGAATCTAGCAACTCTAAAAATCTATTACAGTAGAATGGATAAACATCACACATTTTAAAACTATTAAATACTGAAACAGTCACAAAGTTGTAAGAACCATTATAGCTTAGTTGATCACATCCCAAATTTCTTTACATTTTATTTAGTTGATCTTTTTAAACATCCCAACAAATTATACAAAACAGAAGAAAGGCAATAACAACAGCCTTGTGACAACCTTCAAAGCCTAGGAAGTTCACAGTTAAGTCTCAAAGCTCATCTGTAACCACTATTTTGTAGCTAGGTACAATGATTGTCATTTTAAACAAATCTGCTTTTGTCAAGTTAACACATGATGGTTCCCAAGATAAACATTCTTATACTTAGAATGTGAAGTATCAAACTTTTAATGGTTTCTACTAGATTACAGATCACAAGATAAAATCACTTACTAATGACAATATAATCCCAGGGATCATTTCTGGAAACCCTTGCTTTTGTCCATGTTCAGCTTTTATTAAAGATTTACTCCTGTGAATACAGGTTTTCAGGGTCAGACTTCCGAATCTGAACTCTAAAATTTATTTCAGATGGGAACTTTACCATCATTTTTGATAGATGATTGTGTATTGAATTTTATATAAATTAGGTAGTCTGTCATATACATTACTAATTACCAGACCATAGTCAATAAATCATAAAAAAAATTATCCTTGAATCCTAATTTACTCACTGTAACAACATTCTGATGCATAATAGTAACTGTCAGTAGTACTTTATGAAGATAAATCATTGAAACACACAAATCATGAGATGAATTGCAATAAATCACTCAGTTTGCTGTCCCTGAAGACCTCATGACACTGTCAGTTCAACATGGGTGAGCACAGCTTAGTTTTCATTCCAACAGGGATACTGTTGCCAATGACAACACCACCCACATTGGTGGCCTGGAAATCTGCAGAGGATCCAGGAGGCAAAACGGTATTAGAAATTCTATTCTCATGCACAGTGTCAGTGCATCATGTAGCTGTTTGTCATCTGTCCACCACTCTTGGGGAAAAAAAAGAAACTATTTCTTTTAAGCCTGAGTGCTTATGTAAAAATGCATCAACTTACTGAAAAGTTAATACAGCTATTAGCTTTGCTGTCATTCCTGAAAGGCCAACACAGCAAGAAATGTCTGTGTTCATTGAAACAGCAGAACTTTTGATCAAATATCATGCTGTTGCATTGTCAACTGGTGTTCTAGTAACATGTCGGAAAAAACAAACAGCTAAATTATGACCTACCGTGAGGTTTCTTCTTTAACAGACATTGCTAACCTTTCTAGAAGAGAAAAAAAAAAGAAAAAACCTCCTTTCAAGTTTATTCCCTGAGCATACTTGAAAAGTACTATCGCACAGGGTTCCTTAATGCCAACCCTAGCAAGACAGAAGTTTATGCCTTCCATCTGAAGCACCAGACAATAAAGTAACAACTTCAGATACTGTGGGATGGTATAATTTTCGAGCACTATGAACATCTGGTGTACTTTGGGGTCACATTAGACTGAATACTGACATTCAAGGAGCACCCCAAGAAACTGAAAACCACAAATTGTGTAATGCAGAAACTGTCAAACACAAAATAGGGAGCTAACCCCAGAACACACTGACCAACCAGTCTCACCCTGTGTTACTCAGCTACGGAGTACTGTGCCGCACTATGGCCATACTCGAGCCATGCACACACAACAGATACTGTAGGCATCAGTGCTGTAGGATCATTACAGGTATTTTGAAACGGACTGCCACACTCTTGCTATACTGCCCTGGGGGGACTACATCAACATCAGCGAGAAGGAGTGTCTTCAATGGAAAGAAGAGACAAAAACAGGTGCATAATCCAAGACATCCACTGAAGGGACACATTCCTACACCCAAGATGCATAAATCTAGAAAAAGCTTTGCTTCTGAAAATCTCTTGTTTCAATACCACTGAGAAAGGCTACAAAGTAACAAAATGATGGGAGACACCAAGGATCTTAAGAGAACTTGGTTCCTTCAGAGCAATGCTCTGAAGACACTGACCTCAAATGAAAACACTGGTGTACTCTAAATTGAGAAAGAGCTAGGGTGGCAAAGACTGGGGTCAATATCCCCAAGCGGAAGCTGAAGAATGACCCCAAATGTGAACATGAAGAGTCGAGGCAAATACTTGAACACTGCCTGATTCAGAGCCCCCTTGTCAACATCCTGTACTCCCAAGGAACTATTCTAGACAAGTGAAAGGACCAGGTCTTGGCTGAGGTTTTGGAGCGACAAGCTGTGATGATGATACATTCACCAAGTAAAATAGACTGGATAGGCAATGAATACTTTTGTAAACTTAAGGCCTCTTTCCAAATTCTGTCTGAAAAAAGGTGCCAGAAATTAAAGAATGGCTTACAACAAGTCCCTGGTGTCACAGTTTAGGGCAACTGTATTTCTCCTCAGTGGTCCAGGAAGGGCATCAATTCTGAGACTTCCAGCTCCCCAGCCGTTGCCTTAGTTGATAGAGACAGGTGACTCTCCCCCTTCTGACTGGGGCATTTCCAGTTACCTACCTTCACTGTGTTAATCCCAGCCCAGACAGGTCATCCCAGGACATCTGGTGCTTGCTTTCTCTGCGGAGACTGAAAGCAGAGTGATTGTCAACAGGAATAAGGGACCACACAGTTTTCTGTGCAAACCTACTTTATTCTTTGAGGCAACGCGCATTACAGAGAAAACATTCAAAACGAAAAAAAAAAAAAAAAGAACCTACATGCATGCTGATAAGCTTATCAGAATTCACCCCAACCCTAATGTGGATTCTGGCAGGAGCAGTCCTTTGAATCCCTATCCAAGGGGTTTCTTTGTGGCTATAAGTTCATTACAGCTTCAGTTCTTAACAAGCACCTATTGTGTATTTGGTTGTCATGGTAATAGCACCTTGTTGTTGCCATGGCAACTGAGTTAGATTATTAGGGGATAGCCGAGCCAGTTTTGGCTGGTTTGGTTAGTTCAGTGTGTGAAAATAAATGGCTGCTTTCATGGCTCACACTCTGTGTCTCAAGTGATTTCTTCCTAAAACTGCTGCCCCCAGGGATACAACAAACTGGTGATGAGGATGGGATCCCTGTGCAGCCCCAGCAACAGAAGGAAGAAGTAGTCAAGGTAAAAACAAACAAAAAACCAACCAACTACCAAAATCTTTTAGCTGATAGAAGGGGGTGAGATCTGGCTTGTTTGCACTGACTGTGAAACCTGAAACTTAAACCATGTCTACACTTACAGGGCCACTTTTGAGGAGAATATAGTGCAATGGCATGTGTATACTGAGCATTTTGAGCCTTTTGTTATTGCAAGTGACATTACAGAACAGAAGAAGGTACCAATATTCTTAAGTGTTGTGGGGGCTAAAACCTACTCCCTGCTACGCATCTTACTACACCCTGTTAAGCCTGAGACCAAATCTTACAGCGACATTGTGGAAATCCTGGGGTCCCATTTTTCCCCAAACCACTGTAATAGCTGAAAGATATAGGTTCCACAAAAGAGACCAAAAAGAAAATGAAAGTTGTACAATTTGTAGCAACTTTAAAAAGGCTAGCAGAACACTATGAATTTAAGGAGATGTTAAATGATGCCTTGCGTGACCGGTTAGTGTGTGGCCTGTACAATGAAGCTATACGGAAGTGGCTATTGACAGAGGCTCAGCTTACCTTACAGAATGCTGTTGATATTGCAGTCTCCATGGAACTGGCTACAAAGGAGGCACAATACATCGGTGCATCCCCTAGGGTGCACAAAGTATCACAAGAATCTACCCACAAAACTGTGCAGAGTCAGGAATGTTACTGCTGTGGTAAGCCGGGTCACCAGGCATCAGAATGCTGGTGTAAGGACCTGGTGTGTTGACACTGTGGCAAGAAGGGACACATTCAGTGTGCCTGTAAACAAAAGAAAAAAAGAGGCCTGTGATCTAGCTGACCAAAAAGGGGAGCCTGCATACCATAGAGCAGACCCAGGATGACCAAGGTGACACCTCATCGCAAGAAGTGCCACAGCACGTTTTGTCTTTGGCAATGGGCTCACATGAATACTGGGTAACCCCACTATTGGATGGTAAACCTATACGCATGGAACTGGACACTGGTGAAGCCATCTTGCTGGCCTCCAAGACTGCATATAAAGAAAAGCTATAGCATCTTCCGCTTAAGGCAACAAAAATTGTTCTGAAGATGGATACGGGAGAAACTGCCCATGTTGGGCACTATTGATGTTAAGGTGGAGCTCAATGGACAGGCTGCTAAATTGCCACTGTTTGTGGTGAGAGGTAATTACCCAGCCTTAATGGGTAGGTCTTGGCTTGGGAAGATTCAGCTGAACTGGGAGAAGTGCACCGAATGACTAAAGAAGAAACTCGTCTGACCACTATACTAAGGAAACATGCTGCTGTTTTTGGAGAGGATCTGGAAAGTATGAAGGGAATCACTGTGACATTGAACATTAAACCTGACAGTCAACCAAAATATCTGAAAACCCTAACTGTGCTATATGCCATCAGGCAGAAAGTTGAAGCGGACCTGGAGCGCCTGGTCACCAATGGAGTCCTAATACCAGTTAGGAGTGGCCCACGGGCCACTCCCATCGTTCCAATAGTGAAGAAAGATGGCTCCCTTCAGATTTGTGGTGATTTTATAGTCACTGTCAACCCAGTGTTGTGTGCAGAGTAATACCCGCTTCCCCCCCATTGATGACCTCTTCATGGGCCTGGCTGGGAGACAAAAGTTCAGTAAGATTGCTCTGAGTCAGTCAAGCATATTTACAGATGCACGTCTATGAAAAGTCCCAAGAGCTGTTGACTATTGTGACTTATAAGGGGCTTTATCGATACTGTCACCTACCCTTCGGAATAACGCCTGTTCCAGAGGGTTATGGACCAGACCTTGTGTGGCTTGCCAGGAGTTCAGTGCTATCTGGATGACATCTTGGTCACTGGAAGGAATGAAGAGGATCACTTAAAGAATTTAGAGGCTACCCTACAAAGACTGGAAGAGTATGGCCTACGAGTCCGCAAAGACAAGTGTAAATTTTTCCAACCTTCTGTTGAATATTTGGGACACATCATTGATGTTGTGGGTCTTCATAAGGCCCCTGCAAAAGTTAAGGCTATTGTGGAGGATTCCCCGCCTCGAAATGTTAGCCAGCTGCACTCATTTCTAGGACTATTGAACTATTATGGAAAGTTCATCTCAGTTAGCCACACTGCTAAAACCACTTCACAAACTTCTTGGGCAGAACAAGACCAGGAAGTGGACTGAACCCTGTAATGTTGCATTTAACAAATCTAAGGATGCATTGCTAAATTCTGAAGTTCTAACGCACTTTGATCCATCCTTACTCCTACAATTGGCCTGCAATGCCTCCCTTTATGGAGTGGGAGCAGTCGTGTCACACATTATGCCTTCGGGAGAAGAGACACCTATTGCTTTTGCTTCACGCACTCTAAGCAAAGCAGAAACTAACTATGCTCAAATCGAACGTGAGGCATTGGGAATTATTTTTGGAATTCGGAAGTTTCATCAGTACCTGTTTGGGCAGAAGTTTACTCTTCTTACAGACCATCAAACTCTGATGTCAATTTTTGGACACAGGCATTCCCCTATTAGCTGCTAGTTGTATGCAACGTTGGGCATTGTTAGTTTCAGCGCACACATATAAAATCAAATATAGGAAATCCACTCTGCACAGCAATGCGGATGGTCTCTCAAGGTTGCCTTTGCCAGTCAAACATCAAGATACTGCCCAAAAGGAAATCTTCTACTTTGAACACTTAGAGAATACACCCATCACTGCTACTCAGATAAAGAAGGCAACTCACATTGGCCCAGTATTGTCCCAAGTTATGTCCCAGGTGATGCATGGAAAATCCTCTCCGGTCTCACCCAACCTTGTTACCTACGTGTCCAGGAAGACTGAGTTATTGATCTAATCTGATTGTTTGTTGTGGGGGAGACGTGTCATTATCCCACCACCACTGAAATCACAGATGTTAGAACAACTACATTCTGGTCACTGTGGAATAGTACGTATGAAAGAAATTGCACAAAGCTATTTTTGGTGGCCTGGATTGAACAGTGCTATTGAAGAGAAGGCAAGAGCTTGTATGTCATGACAGGGTGTCAGGAATGCATCCCAGTGGGCACCCCTACACCCATGGGACTGGCCTTAAAACCCATGGCAAATGTATTCATGTTGACTTCACTGGCCCCCTTGAACGAAGCATGTTCTTGGTGGTGGTAGATGTCCATTCTAAATGGCCAGAAGTCTCTATAATGCAGTCCACTACTGCAGAGAGTGCTATCCAAAAACTACGAGGACTCTTTAGTCGTTTCGGTCTGCCAGAACAACTTGTGAGCAACAATGGACTGCAGTTTGTCTCTCAGGAGTTTCAAAATTTTATGAAGGCAAATGGGATACACCCCATCACTTCAGCACCATATCACCCATCCATCAATGGATTAGCTGAAAGATTTGTGCAGACAATGAAACAAGCTTTGAAATCAGCAAGGGGACAACACTCCATTCAAAAGGGTTCGGACACCTTCTTACTTTCCTACACAAACACACCTCATGCTATGACCAAAGCATCCCCGGCCTTTCTAATGATGGGACGACAGCTGTGCACTTGCTTTGATCTGCTGAAACCTTCTGAACCCAGACAAATTGTGCAACATCCGCAGCAATATCAAGTCATCAGATGTGCACCCAGAGCAAAAGACCAAACCTTTAGCTCGGTTTTGGCTCAAAATTATACTTCTGGAGCTAAATGGGTCTCTGCCATGATCATCACTCAAACAGGACCTGTTTCCTATACAGTCCGGACTGCAGAGAATCTCACCTGGCGGCAACATGTAGATCAGCTGTTGCGAGGTCATGCCAGTCCTCAGGACACATCTTCAGTTGAGTTATCTGACTTCACCTCCTCTGGTCAGACACCGAATCAAGAATCACCTGTTCCTGACTGTTCTCCTCCATTACTGCCGGCAGCTGAGATACCCCCTTGCCCAGAACAAGCTGATATCACACCTCCTCACCCGTTCACACTACGAACCCTAAGCCCATTGTCAGGCCTGTGCCCAAGGTACTTTCGGGCGCAACACCACCAGAAGTTCGCTGTAATCCACCTAGAGACAGAAGATCTCCTCAATGGCTGGATCTTTAGCTAGGGCGAATCCACGATTATGGGGCAAAATAATCCCCAGGGTTTAGCTAGGAATGGAGGCAGTCTACCCTCCTTCTCTAGTTTAGTGTTTGTTTTATTTAGGGGATGTTCTTATTAAGGGGGGAGGAATATGTTGTGTATTTGGTTGTTGTGGTAATAGAACCTTGTTGTTGCCATGGCAACTGAGTTAGATTATTAGGGGATAGCCGAGCCAGTTTTGGCTGGTTTGGTTAGTTCAGTGTGTGAAAATAAATGGCTGCTTTCATGGCTCACAGCTCTGTGTCTCAAGTGATTTCTTCCTAAAACTGCTGCCCCCAAGGATACAACAGCACCAAGTCTTATGGGGCTTTAGTGGGCCCAGCCCTTTCAACCCTACTGCAAGGACTGGAGCCCTCCATGGACCAGGGGTTTTCTCTTTGTGCTGGAACAGCAAGAAGACTTTAAAATCAGGCTATTTATCCAAAAAAAGCCTATCTTTGTCTGTTGGGCCCTGGAAAATCGAGTTTGAACTAGTATATGCAGACCTCTCCAGGGGGTGGCTTCAAAGGGCAGATAATAGAGGAAGTAACTTAACATCCTCCTCCCTACTTGGGAAAGTATATACAATGCCAAAACAATGCGCACAATTGCATTTTAATACAATGTATCCCAATGGTATTAACCCTAACTCAATAAAGTTTACTTTAATCCCACAAGATTTGTTCAGGACATAAACAGGATATTGTCAGTCTGTCACAACTGGTTCTGGAAACCTTTGTACCTTTTGGGAGTGCTCAAGATCCAAACCTTTATGAGTAGTACAAAATCTCTGATCTGAATACTCCACAAACATTTGGTGTTCAGAGTCTGAATGTGAATTTTGCAGCTTAAATTAGTGTTTATGGAACATATCTAGATGCACACAAACACACGCTTGCTTTTATGTAAAATAATCAGTCCATTCTGCTTTTTCCTCCTAGACTGTATACAGGCTTATCAATGAATGATGCTGTATAGTATCCCAAATGAACTAAAAATCCCCTGCAAGTCTAAACATAACCTATACCATTTCACACAGGACTTGCCATCATATCATGGGGAACATTTCTTCCTTGTGACCTAAGATGAATTTTTAACCAAAGCCCAGTTGAAATTTCAATGGCTTAACCAATGAGTTTGCCCTTTGTTTGATAAAAACTTAGAGCTTGATCCAGGCTTCAGAAATATGTTGAAGCACAGTTACACTTTATTGTGGTGAAAAATTGACTCTTACTGACAGGAATATTTACTGTACAGGTCAAAGCTTTCAGGCTGGAAACTGTAATACAAAGGAGTCAATACAATTATTTCTCTATATGTTCTTTTCATACTATTAAATAACCAGATATATTATTTTGTAATTATAATTTAGGGTTCCATGACACTTTGTTTATAAATAGGTCGAGAGCTTAGAAAAATGAATCCAATTTACTAAACTTCCTGGCTTTAGTAGAGCCAAATTTCCTTTAAGCTTCAGCAGTCTTTGTCACGCTAGTAATTAAATGTTGATGAATTATAGAATGTTAGTAATTATTGTTATTTATTTGTTGAAGGTCAACAATTCTCTCAGCATCACACAAAACTTGAAGTAGTCAGATTCCTTGTATGTTTTAACTTCCATTCTGTTAAAAAAAAAAAACCCCACACAATAGGAAAAGCATTTTTGCTTCAAAGGCTTGTGATAGGCTGAGAACTTGGACCAAGTTCAGACACTCCTAGGCTACCTTGGGTCCTTTGTAATCATACATTTATTGTTTCTGTGTCCCAAGAATCTCCACAGTTTGTTCCAATAAAAAGTATCTCTAAGCCAAAAGGAGAAACTTTCTCAGGGTTTCCATAGAAATTTCATGCTTTGAGGAAAGCTACTCCTGCTGCATTAATGAGGTTGGTTATGATAAAGCTGTTCAAATCTTACATTAAGAAATGCCATTGAATTTTGCATTTTGATAGAAAATCTGGAAGTTGAATCAAAAGAGATAAAAAATAAACAGAAGAATTTAATCTGGAAGACCGTTTGAATTCTGAGGCATTGCTTTTTCCATTTGCAGACGTTTGAAATGACCACAAATCACTGTTGGCCCTGCTGAAAGCAAATTAAACACCCTGAACCATTATAATGCTAAATCAAGAGAATCTGGAAATCCTTGATGTGAATATTGCAGACAGATTCCTAACAGAAAAATTGCAGATTAGGGTTCAAACTCAACACCTTCCTGTGTCAGTTTTCAAATATAAAATGAAAGGTTAGGATAACAAATAACGTCACACTTGGTCACTAGTTTTAAGAACAGTCAAAGGACAGAGGACAAGGGGCACCCAGATATCGGATAATGAATTGCAGCTGGCTTAACTAGTTCAAGAGTACCCCAGTTCTTTAACGTCATTCAAGATGTTTGGTAGGTGTCATGCAAGGTGTCAATGAAAAGCTCATGACTCACTGGTTAATAATATTACCACATAATGTAGGCGTAGGTACAACTGATGAAAAGTAATGGACAAACATTTTAAGAATAATAATTTTAGTTTGTCAGCAAACCAGGAGTTTACCCCACCCTTGACAAAGGAAGGAAGAGTCCCCAACTCAGAGTCACTTCCAAAGTACTTTGAAAGATAATGAGAATGTATTTACATATCAGGTAAACATCACACTAACAAGGGGAGGCAAACCTTACATTATCATGGCATGGGAAGAGACTGGCAATCACCTATGTATTGTTTATTCAAGTGTACTGAAGCAGGCCAGAACTAAGTAATTTGCATTTTAGCAGACAACCTCAGCAGGGATCTTTCATCACCAGGAGACTCCATGTCACCTTTTTCCACAGTTTCAGTGAACTTATCTAGGGGAAACCCTTTGAATCCATTTCAAAGGTTCATTGAACTATAAAGAAGAAGGGCAAAGAAACCCCAAGTTATCTATATCTTTCACCTAAGATGACAAAAAGTTACCAGTCCTTTGACTTTGGGGGAACAGATCCTGATGCAGAAGCTTGGTCACCCCTCTTGATGGAAATATGTGGTGAAGATTTTACTTTGAACCACATCTAACTTGTTAAATTTTAGGTACTGGAAAACATTTTATCTTTATTTCTCTTGTAACTATTTCTGACTTTAGTTCTTTAAACGAGTACAAGTATAAATCTCTTTGGAATTAAATAAACTTGTTTAATTTTTAATCTAAACCAATCCAATGCTGTGTCTAAACTAACTGGAGTTGCCAAACAGATCAAAGGAACAAACTGTTGGATGTTGACTCTTTAAAGAAGCAACAAACCTAAATATACCTCTGATTTTTCCAGCACACAGCTTGATCTTTCAGAACACAATTTTTTGGGGGAAAAAAATCAGGGTTAGAGAGAACATGGAGTCACCTTGCCAGTTGCTAAATCAGACTGGAGGAGACCAGTGGAAGTCTGTGGTATTGCAGGTAAGCTCCTGAATCCAAAATGTTGGACAGGGCTGCCCAATACAGAGACAAAATGCATGCTTGTTGCTGACTGGGCACCCCAGGCAGACAGTTACAATACCAAAGCTGTAAGTTGCTTAAGAGTTATAGAGTAAGAGCTCAACTCTTCACTGGTCTGGACTGTATGCGAGAATGTATCACCACGATAACAGCATGTGTGACAAGTTGCTTCACAATGCGATGGTACTGTAATTCCTTGATTATACCACTATTGTATCACACAGCAAAGGTGAGGGATGTTCCAAATCTGAGACATTACAAATCTATATACAGATATATAAAGATATACAGTTACCTGTATATCTAGAGTCCAAAAAGAATTACATGAAAAGGTAATGAGAGAAGCTGGGCCAATCAGCTGTAATATGACCAAGTGTTAAGAGTTTTGAAAACAGTCTGAACATTGGGGATCACTGCAGGGTGAAATATAAATAAAAACAAGATACATGTATATTTACAGGGAGATGAAGGAGAATATAATATGCATACAATATGTTGCTATTCTACATACCTAAGAACAGGTAGGAAGTGTGTTAAAATCATTCAGAAAGATCACATATATAGCTAAAATGACTATGTCAAGAATCATCATAGAATATCAGAGTTGGAAGGGACCTCAGGAGGTCATCTAGTCTGACCTCCTGCTCAAAGCAGGACCAATCTCCAGTTTTTGCCCTGATCCCTAAATGGCCTCCTCAAGGATTGAACTCACAACCCTGGGTTTAGCAGGCCAATGCTCAAACCAGAACTATCTCTCCCCCCCCATAAGGATTGGGCAAGAAGGGCAGTCATTTGGAAATATTTGTTCAGTGGTAAAATGACAAGACCACTGACATTAAACACTGGGTAAAAAAAACACCACACTGACATGACTGACACTATTCTCTTTAAATTCCTTGTTTTTACCAATGAATATATCAAGAGTAAATGGGAAGAGAGTGATGTGATTATGGGAGATTGGTTTGCACTGTAGGGGCATGATCCAACACACTCAGCAGTCAATGGGAGTCTTAATTTAATTTAATGGACATTGGATCTGGCCCTAGTTTTCTTTCTAGAGAACACTCAGAATACAAATCATAGGCAGTTTATGGTCTCAATCTATTTCTATTGGACTTTTAGCCACATTACAAATCCACCACCCATCATAATGTTAAATTGTCAGAAAAGAGATGTGAAAAATTTTCTGAGAAAGCATTGCCTAGAAACAAACCTACAATTCTCTGTCAGGACATGGACCTGTGAAATGCCACAAACATCTACAATGGTGCCCCTTTAGGTCTATCCAATTGCAGCATGCCCAGGCAAACATTCCCAGTTATACACCCTCAGCATTCCTATTCAAGGTGTTCTAGATCTCTCTCTTTAGAAAATTATGAGATTTTTCAAGGGACACTAATGAACAGTGCTTACAATCACATTAAAATGAGTAATTAATACTAATAAAAATACCAAATGATAATTCCAAAACAAAGTTTACCAAAATGAGGTATGCCCGTTCTTATCATAAATGGAAATTAAATAGTAAAAAGTTAAATGACACACATTGTTTGTTTAAGCTAAACACAGCTGCATTATTATAATAGTCCAGGGATAACCAAGATACAACAACTACTGATGCAAAGCAGACAGTTGTTATTAACAGAACACTTATTTAGTACTCAATTCTGTGATCCTTACATACCCCAAAATTACCACTGAGTTAATTTGTGACTCTAATTTGAAATCATCCATGCAAATTATATAGACCCTGATCCAGCAGTACATATGCATTCAGCTGAGCACTTACGCATATGCTCAAGATCTCCTGACTTCAACTGAATTTGAACACACCCTTGAGTGGTTTGCTGAATAGGAATGGACTTTAGCATGTCCTCAAATATTTTGTTGACCTGGGTGCATAAGGCTGATCCTGTGAAGCATTATGTAACAATTTCTAAAGTACCTCAGGGTAAAGTTTTTAAAGGTGCCTCAGTGACCCAAGGCCAGACTAACTAAGGAACTTGGATGTGGCAACACTCAGCATCACCATGCCTAAAGGTTCTCAAGCTCCCTATTCAATGGAGTAGAGGGAGTTAGGGGACTCAGAATTCTATTCACAAAAGCCAGCATGCTAGACTGCTCCCTACCTAAATTACCTAATGGGAGAAACTGATGAGGGGTATATCCTAAGCCCTGCCCCTCTCACTGAGATAGGCACTTAAGTCTGGAAAGAAGGGAGGTACCTCCCTCTTCTTGGGATTCATAGGTGGAAGACCTCTCTTGGTGCTCAGCATGTACACGGTTTTTGAAAGGAATGGGAAAAAAGAGCTCACTCATAACTTATAGCCCAGTGGTTAGGGTGCTTAGCAGAGGTTTAGGAGATCCCGGTTCAAGTTACCCCCCCCATCTAAGGGGGAACTGGATCCTGAGTCTCCCATATCTTGGATGAGTGCTCTAACCACCAGGCCACAGTCAGTCATTCTCAGACTCTCTCTCTCTCTCTCTCTCGATAAATAAGTAAAGAGTAATGGGGCCAAAGTAGAACAGCATCAACACGAGAGATTGAGGGACCCCCTGACATTAGAATATTCTATAGTTTAATCATTAGAGCACTCACCTCAGAGGTAGCAGATCCCTGTTCAAATCTCTTCTCCCCCTCAGACAGAGGGGGTCTTGAACTGTTTGTCTCCCACACCCAAGGAGAGAACCCTATCCACCTGGCTAAGAGTTAGGAGGAAGATCCCTCTTTTCCTCACCTCCCCCCACCATCTGGGGCACTTTGTATAAGCTCTTGTGTAGGGCCTGATCTGGACAAACAACTCTTAAGACTTCTTAAGAGGAAGAAATACTGCTAACATCAGCAGAGTAGCATATGTCATCTAACTAAAATGTTGTAATATCTGGGCTTTTTTATAAAATGTATAGAAAAACAGGATTGAAATTTGGATTATTCTGGAAAAGAATCCAAAGAAACAAGGCCAGTTTTGTTTGTTCTCTGTTTGCTGGTATGTATGCATCCTGTGCGCTAACAGAAACTAATGTTCTGCAAAATCCAAATCCTCTGAACTTGTGACATGTACTCTCTCCCACTTCCTCTTTCAATTTAATTCACATGCTATCCTGGAGTTCTGGTTAATAATGGACTTTCTGTAAGGAGAACCTTAAAATGAGAATTTGCTGCATGTAAAGAAACATACACATTCAAAATTTAAACAAGAATGTGAGGTTTGAAGCATAACTCTCTTAAGACAAATGCTTTAATAAAAGACAAAAGAAACAAGCTGTAGCTATAACCAATCTCTTCCGCTTTGCAATGAAATATGATTAAGTTCAACAATAGGTCAAAAATTTTTTTTTTGGCTCG
Source organism: Dermochelys coriacea (assembly GCF_009764565.3). Taxonomy (NCBI): domain Eukaryota; kingdom Metazoa; phylum Chordata; order Testudines; family Dermochelyidae; genus Dermochelys; species Dermochelys coriacea. The sequence goes on from NC_050069.1 coordinate 172,973,788, forward strand.
GATAAGGGATGGGATTTTAAAATCTTCATTATTTAAGCATACCTTGTTCCAGGAACCAAGCTCTGCAACGTGAAGATATACAGCTCATACATATTAGGAGGTGGCTTTCAGCTATCATCTACAATAATATGGGCCTTACCCCATGTTGTACTGAGAATCTTATGCAAGGTGTTCAACGCCCTGAAATGAGTAGTTTCCAGCTTCACATCCTGTAGCTCTGCCCAAAGCACCATTCTTAATTAGGTCACTGTCTTCTTCTGTCAAGGCACATGTGTAGCTATGTGACAAGGCATCCACTCCCGCAAAAGCCTGAACATGTTAAAGAGGGCTAATTAACCTTATAGGCTGCACCTGGAAGAGAGCCAAGGCCTGATAAAGTCTAACTGAAGAGAAAGCCCACCTAGGCAAGGGCAGGCTGGGGCTTTTCTAAAGACAGGAAGTTGAGAAGAGGAGGGGACTATGAAGGTGTTATGAAATATGTCCTTAACTTGAAGATTATGGTATACTTAATAGTTTACAACAGACAAATGCAATAACTATATTTAGAGTGCTAATGAGTCACCGTGACCTGAATGGCAATTTTTCTAAACAAACACAAAGATGGGTTGCACGACTCATGCGAAGTCCAAGAAACAGTTGAACATCTGCTCTGGCAATGCAGGCGGAAATACGTACAAAGAAAGTCTTTATGAAGAACTGAGTCACCTCAAAGTGAAAGAATGTCATCTGAATGGACTGATGTGAAAGCCAGGAAAGTGGGGTAGCATTAAAAAAGAGCAAAGTAAAAAAAGGATAAGGGAGTAGCTGGGACGATATAGGTTTTTGCTTATGCAAAAACCATCGTGAGTGGCAGTCACCACCTTACATGCTGAGACTGCTGCATCACAAAACAAAGAGAAAGAGAGAAAAAGAAAAAGAAGGGACTGCAGAGAGCTCTGCAGTCACTCCCCAGAGAGAAAGAGAACTCCTCCTTGTCCCTAGCAGACTCCAAGGGGAGAGTAAGCCCTGGGATCTTGCCCCAGAATAGAGAGTCTGGCAAGACGACAAGAGGGGTGGAATAGCCACTGGAAGTGGAGGAAGCTCAGGCTGGTAAGCCCAGAGATGGGTCAGAAGATAGAGAAGTAAGGTAGAAAAGAGCATAGGGAAACAGCAACAGGGTCTGAGATTGAGTAGACCATGGTTGCAATATACAGGGTCCCAGGGTTTCCCTACCAGCCATTTAGAAAGTGGCACTGGACCTAGACTAGAACCAGAAGACTGCCTGACACAGCATACAGACTGATTATCCAGTGGGACTTTGACACCCTGGAAGTAGAGGACTAAAATGTGTCCTGGCTAGAAGGCCAAGTCATGAAGAGAGAGAGAGAGAGAGAGAGACCATGATGCAGGCAACCAGCAGAAAAGGGCTTCAGGCCCAGCAATGAATGTACCCTATTACAATAGGCCTACTATTAGAATTAAATTAGAAGTGTGTGTCTAGTTGTATGAAGAACGGACTCACAGGTAGCAATAAGACCATTGTTTTGGTTATGAGGACGACAACTTTATTTCCTATGGCCCAATCCTGCATTCCTTCTGCAATCAAGTCAATGGGCGTTTTGCCTGACACAGGATCTGGCTCAGTCATTTAACAGCCTAGAGTTCAGAGAAGCTAGGAAGAGTCATGTTGCTTTAGAGTGATATTAGCTTGCTCTCTGTATACACTAACTTCTGTGCTCTCAATTTTTCTCTGTCTAAATCTATTCCATGTGTCTTTTCTTCACATCCAATGTCAAATTAGGCAGTAACAATCATTTTTAAATTAATGGCAATTTTCCTTTTCTACTGCTGTGACCAAGAAAATGGGATTGCTCCAGAATGTCAATTGCCACAACTTTTACATTTTTAGAGGCTCCCTCCCCGGCTTTACAAGAATTAGTGCACAGCTCAGAGAGAAAAAAAATGTAAGTTAGCTCAAGGGAGGGTTATGAGGCTTTAAATCTAGCATGTTTTTTTTAAAGTGTTTACTGCAGATCAGAACAAACATAATGTATTCCAAAATTACAATTCCAAGTATTTATAATAGACATATGGTAAATAAGACCTGAATACCTGAGAGATGACCTCCCCTCCCATATTATATTGCTACAATTGTGATCAATGGATGGAGCTCCCTCCATTTAAATGAGAAGCCATACAGGAAGGTTGTTCTTCATGAAGGACCTTGGCACTGGAATGTGCTTCTCCTCTGACAGAAGAATAGATTTATTAACATTGCAACATGTTACAAAGTTCATCTACCTACCTACCTACCATGACACCTAATTGTAAACTTTAAAAAGTTGGGCAAGTAATTTAACAAGAAAGCTAGCAAACTGCAGTATAGTTCACATTTAACATGAATAGAATGGCACAGCAATCTTTGCAAATTATGCTCATCCTTTTCATTTTTGCCTGCCATCACTCTAATCTAGTTTAGATTTCAAACAGGGCATTAACATTATACTATCAATATGTTTAGGCTTTTATCCTAACAATATCTACTGGTTTTAGAAACTCATCCACATTCTAAGTATCTGGAGAAACAAACAAAACCCCATCAATATCACTGAGAAATGAAAACAAAAAACTGCACATCATTTTCACAGGTCCCAAAGAACATAATGCTGCATCCTCTCTGCCCCCATGTCACTTTGACTCTAGAAATTATTAATAATAAACATTTCCAGAATTGTGCCAACATCTTTGATAAATTCTGGTGTGTAAACACAGATGATTGGGCATTAGATGCTGTATTAGTGAAATTGCTCTTGTTAAACAGAAGCAGCCCTTGCTAATTTCATCTTTGCTCAAAACTCAGTGAAAGAAAGTAACATTTGCAAATAGACAATATTAGAAGCAGAAAAATATTTTCAAGTTTCAAGGACAGCATTTCATGTAGAAAATGAAGAAACAAGAATAAGCACTTGTATTTCAAACACAATACAACTAAAATAGCTTTTCCTAAAGTTAAGATTTCTTACATATCATACACAGTATACTCCTGATTTTCCAAATGTCTATTATCTGGATAATGCAGAGGTTTGAATCCCTTCCCTGTCCCCCTAGAAGGGGACAAGGAAGGGGTTTGGATAATTCAGAGATTCAAACAGAGCAGAGACCACTGGCAACCGGTGAGGGTGTTGATGGGAAAAAGAGCAAGTGGGGAGGAAGACTGAATTTGTTTCAGCAAAGAGACCTATTAATATAATTTAAGGACTGTGTTAAGATCTTGCCTGGTAAACAAGGGAAGTGTGAGACCAGAAATCAGTGAACCAAAATTGGGGTATTAGAAATCAGGCCTAATTTGGTGGACAAAATAAAGAGGATATGGGCTACTCTGCCCTTCACTCCCTTTTTGGGATCCTCAGAGATATTGGGGGGCAAAAATTAGAAGAGGCTACCTTGATACTGAAAGGGGAAGGAGCTAACTTCACCATCACGGTGGCCACCCCCACCAGCTCCTGGTGGTCTACTTTAATACCACTGGGCTTTCATTGTCCTGATCCTAAGAAATATATTGACAGACCAGGTCAGAGAGAGGGAACCAGATGACATCACCTCCTCCACTGGTTTCAACTAAATTCCAGCCACACCTGAGATGCGAGATTGTTTTTTTCCTTCTCCCCAGTCAGTCTTCTTCCTTCCGTCTCTCTCTTTTTTCCTTCTGCCTACTTCCCAACAGTTCTGGAGTTGGCGGGACTGTCCCACTTTGACTCTCAATACTGCCTGTCCATGGTTGAAGAGCAGGAGCTGGCTGAGGCAATACATCTCAGGCAGAAGAAGCAGGGTGCAGTTAGCACACAAGGGGAAGCCCCAAGGATTGGAGCATCTTAGCCTGGAGTTACTGCCCCTACCCCCACACACCCTCCAAACAATGGGCCAATGGCAGGAGTGGAGGAAGTCAAGCAGCTGGAGCCAATGAGTGGAGTCTGCAGGTGAAACTTGGTAAGTATCATGGCCTGGCTGTGGGGAGAGACAGGCTAACCGGACTGCAGGAGGGCCGGGGCAGGGATGAGGAGGAAAATGGAGGGGAAAGGGAGAGACAGGGGGCCCAGAGGTAAGACTCCCCAGTAACCATCTCCTTTCTCCTCCCTAAGTGCTGACTGGCTTCCCATGCCCCCCTTCTAGGCATGGCACTCATACTCATCCTGCTGTGTGCCTGCAGCTCTGGTACTGAAATTTGGCCACACTATAGTCAGTGTGATGGATTGTGGTTTTTTTGCTTTAAGCCCTCTTAGTAGTGGGAGGAATTAATGAATATATCTGCTTATCTTATAGGTTATAAAGAGATTGGAACATACTGTAACACATTCCTACATTTCTAGGCATACTAGCACCCATAAAGTTCCTGATGATCCCAAGCATCGGAGTTGCCAGTTTTTTTTTATTTATTTAAACTTCAATTCAGTACAATAGGAACTTTTTTCCTTCATGCTTTCCTAATCTGCAGACCATAATTTATACATAGCTCTTTTCTGAGACTCCTGGGCTGAGATAGAATAGTAGAAACAGTGTTTTTAGTAAGGTCTCACATGAGGATATTATTTTTATAAAAATGCACAGCATTTTCTATTGTAATATGACGTTTTATCATGAAGAAAAAAGTTAATGATAAATTGTCACAATAAATAAATGGACATTTTGTGATGCAACATCCCTTTTTTTTTAAATGAGGCTTGCTTGGTAATTTGTAGCAACTATTCCTTTGCATTGCTTCTCCCAGCCTTTAGAATCATAGGACTGGAAGGGACCTTGAGAGGTCATCTATTGCAGTCCCCTGCACTCATGGCAGGAGTAAGTTATCTAGACCATCCCTGACAGGTGTTTGGAGATTTTTAGGAGCAGGTTTGACAATGATGGAGATTCCACAACTTCCCTAATCTATTTATTCCAGTGCTTAACCACCCTGACAATTAGGAAGTTTTTCTTAATGTCCAACCTAAACCTCCTTTGCTGCAGTTTAAGCCCATTACTTCTTGTCCTCTCCTCAGAGGTTAACAACATTTTTTCTCCTTCTTGTAACAACCTTTTATGTACTTGAAAACTGTTAAGTCCCCCCTCAGTCTTCTCTTTTCCAGACTAAAGAAACTCAGTTTTTTCAATCTTCCCTCATAGGTTATGTTTTCTAGACCTTGAATTATTTTTGTGGTTCTTCTCTTGACTTTCCCCAATTTGTCCTCATCTTTCTTGAAATGTGGGACCCAGAACTGGACAATACTCCAGTTGATTCCTAATCATCGCGGAGCAAAGCAGAAGAATTACTTCTCATGTCTTGCTTACAACACTCCTGCTCATACATCCCAGAATGATGTTTGCTTTTTTTGCAGCTGTGCTACACTGTTGACTCATTTAGCTTGTGGTCCACTATGACCCCCCCCCCCGATCCCTTTCCTCAATACTCCTTCCTAGGCAGTCATTTCCCATTTTGTATATGTCTAACTGATTGTTCCTTCCTTAGTGGAGTACTTTGCATTTGTCCTTTAGTGAGATTTGACTGTACATTAAATGTTTTTGTTATGCTGCTATAAATACATGCAAACAAGTATAATGGACCCTCTAGCAACATATTTCACTCAATAGCCAGCAGCTACCAAGGAAGGTCATTTGAAGTGTTTTCTTGGACACTCTGAGCAGCTTACTAAATAATTAACCAGATCCTGAGCTCAATTTCATCAACATAAAAGCAGGGTAAATTCACTTAAGTGAATGGAATGGCTTTATTTCAGCATCACAGAACATGGCTCAACATATTTTATAGCCTTTGCCAGTTAAGGGGTCATTTAACATTTTCACTGATAAACATATTGTTCTCTTTCTTTGCCTTATTCTTTATGCTGGAAATATGCATTATGTTCAAAGCCGCTTCTTTCTCCTTCACTTTTTCTGGACTACTTTTGCACACTTGATAAAATTATTCAAATGTTTGACTGTCCTTCAAAGGCAGTCAATATTTCTGCATTTATTGCAGCCAATGTTATTGCTGGATGCCACTGATACATTGTACAACACATTTGCTGTAAAATTTAGTTTTTATTTTTAATAGTGTCTGAAAGGAAAGGGAGATTTTTTCCTCTTTAGCTAGGTATTATGTCAATACCCATAAACAAAACTGCAATATTTATTTATTGCATCCATTTTTAGCCATTTGAAATGTGGCGAGGAATACTTCTGTCTAATAAGATTCTGGATTACCCAGCCAAGATTGCATATATTGATCATAAAGACAGCTAAAAGCAATATCCTAAAGACCCCAGTGCTGGTACCAGTTTGCCAGGTATCAAAAAGTGTCTGATAAGACCATGTGCTGGGCCTGCGACTTCTCCAACAGTCTCGCTGTTGGAGAGGCAACACCAACGACAGTAAGAGTCAACACCAAAGACAGAAGCTGCATTTTCTATATCATGTAGTTCTTTTCTCACCCGTTTGTGTGTGTTCTTGTTTGGTCTTAAAGGAAGCAGGATCAGACTAACAGCAGCAACAACAGCACCTGCCCATCTCAACAATTTTTTTCTCTTTCCCCCGCAAACAAGCACTTATTTCTACACTTATATACCACTTACGTTGGTGTAACTCATGTCGCCAAGGCATGTGAATAAGGCACATCCCTAAGCGACAGTTACACCAACCTAAGCACTAACATGGACAACGCTATGTTGGTGGGAGAGTTTCTCCTGCTGACATAGATACCACCACTCATTGAGGGTGGATTAATTAAGTCAACAGGAGAACTCTCTCCCATCAGCTTAGAGCATCTGCACTGAGGAGCTTGCAGCTGCGCCGCGGTAAGCTCTCTAGTGTAGCCATAGCTAAGAGACCGTCGAACGAGAGGGGGTGGGGCTTCTTGTAAGGACTCTCTACAGCTAAAGAAAATGGAACAAGGGATGTTAAAATGAAAGTCTTACTTAATGCTTCACATTCCAAATGTTTTAACTGTTTTTCCTTCTTTTTCTGCATCTTTAACAAAAGGTTAAAAGGATTTTTATTAATTAGTGTGTTTGTCACAGTATTAAGCAGGCTGAGGTCTCCGTATAACAAACCCTGAACTTTGTTTAAAACTGTTTAATGTTGGACAGTTTCAAGGTGTTACATGACTGGAAATTAGTCACAAAGCAGAAATACTCTGCACAGTATATATGTGGACTTGATTTTAGTAAGGAATTGCCTATGTTACTAAGTCAATGCCATTGCTTGACAACTTCAGAGCCAGGTAGGAACCCTGACCTGATTATGAGAAGAAAGGAAATGTTTTCAGAACAATGAAGGTGAAACAATAGATGGAAATACAAATATAGATCTCCACCAAGCGGCCTGAGTGTTTCCAGATGATAGCAGCAGCTGTAGTAATAATACATTCCAAAACAGTTTGAAATATCCACAGCTTATATTTGCTTCCTTTTAAAAATGTGTAAATAAGCAAGCAGCTGTTAGCTCCATAAACACAGTGTCAAAGCTTTGCTGTTGGCCAAATGTATGGCAGTTGGGATCGATATGAAGCTGTGGGCTAAATTATTTAATTTGAGAAGACTACAGCACACTAATCCATGTGCTGAAGGTAACGGCAACCTGATGAAGGAGCTCTAATGCTATGCAGGAATCTGGGTATCTGAAAACAATCACTACTCATATGCACTCTAAACCAACCAGCACAAATAACCAGAAAGCAACCCCTATAACTAATTGAAAAAGACTGAGTATTTAACTTCCACAGTGATGTTCATGGTTAAAAATAAATAAAAGAGCGAGCAATTCTGATATCAGTACATTTTACATGACAGGAAATGCGTGAAGCCAAATCCTGAGAGGTGCTGAGCAACTGCCAATCACCTCCAAATTCAGCTGCAGCCAATGAGAGCTTCAGGTGCTCAACACCTCTCAGCATGTGGCACACTAATCTCCTGAATATCATCATCACCTTATTTATTTTAAATTGTATTACTGCCTAGAGGCCCCAACTGTGATCAGAGATGTATTTATACATAGACAATATGCATCCTGAAGAAGTTACAATGTGAAAAGGACAAACAGAGTGGAAGAAAAGTAATATTTTCATCCCCCATTTTACAGATGGGGAGCTGAGGCATAGATTAAATGATTTGCCCAAGATCCTGCAGGAAGCCTGTGGAACAGCCATGAATTGAACTTAAGCCTTTTGAGTTTCACATCAGTGCCTTAGTCAGCTGCTTTCCTCCAATATGTAATCCCATCTAAATTTTATGTAATCTATTTCACTATGAAGATGCTATAACACATACATATAATAGTAACTTCCATCTGAGAATTTCAAAGCACTTCACAAACATTAATGAATTTAGCTTCACAAAACCTTTGAGAGGCAGGTAAAGATACTCATGTCTAACATCTGTACATTTTCCCCAGAAGTAGTTGTACTTTTATATGCATCTGCTAACTTGATGCACTTGCGCTAACTGCTGGAGGCAGCATGTTCTGTGCTAAGGTCTCCTGATTATGGAATATGCAAGTGAGTCTCAGTTTGACTACTGTGAGGCAATCCTGTGAAGCTCGTCTTGTTTAGCCAGGCTACCCAAGGTATTCCCATTTCCACAGTAATTGAGCCCTTTCAGATGGAGAACTGAGACACAGAGGGTATGTCTACATAGCAAAGAAAAACCTGTGGCTAGCCCATGCTAGCTGACTTGGGCTTTCAGGGGTCAGGTTGTGGGGCTGTTTCATCTCTCTATAGACTTCTGGGCTAAGGCAGGAGGCTGGGAACCTCTGGGAATCTCTCACCTCACAGGGAGCTACAACCCAGGCTCGCATGGGCCAGCCATGGGTTTTTCTTTAGCATGTAGATATACCCAGAGAGACTATGGTTCACACAAGGTAAACACAGCAAGTCTGATGCAGCAGAAAATCCAACCTAGGTTTCCTATATCCCAGGCTAACACTCTTACCACTGCACTACCCTTCTTCTTCCCCCTTCTGTATTCAGGAAGTAGAGGGATATATTTGAGTCTATGGAGTACATAATATGTATTATATACATGTTGTACCTGCATCTTTAAGCTTGTATGGGTCACATTTTTAAATAAATACATTTAAAAGTTAAATAAAATGCAAGTTTCAATAAACCTTTGGCCTTTTGCCCTCCCCTTTCAATGATCTTAGAGATACCAATCCTGAACAGTTACCTAAGTGGACAGCAGAAATATACCATCTAAAATACACTCCCATTAATGTTCTTATATATAACACAATGCACTGAAATTTCCTCACATCAGGCCCTTGAAAACTCTCCTAAGCGAAGTGGTAAAAGACTAGTTGCTGGAGTAACTTAAAAATTGAATCTAACGGAACACAGAAGAATATATTGTAGGGACCAATGCAGCTAGGATAGGGAGATCAACTATGGTGTGACCTAATAGACCTTTCACAGCTGTAAATTTGTGGGGTTCTTTTAACATATATCCCTTTTAATGTTAACAGTAATGCGCTCGTATATTCCTCTTGCGCACCTATGCTTCTTCCTTCAGAACCCCCCCAAAAAACTCTGATTCCTAACAGAAGCACCCAAAATATTGCTTTTCAACTACAGAAAGATAACTTGAAGCAAGACAGTAAAACAATCTGCTATAAGCTGTCAGTGAGCTGCTTACTAGGCTGACCTACCTTTCACTAGCATTTACTTCTGGATTTTTTTTTAATTGCTTATAGACACTGCCAAGAGCACCATAGTAGGAAGTTGCAAGGGAACTCCAAGCTCTATGATACAACTGCATTTGCTCCAACCTCTCAGACAGAGACAAACACCTACAAGGTCTCTATCAAGCATTCTTACGACTACAATACCCACCTGCTGAAGTGAAGAAACAGATTGACAGAGGCAGAAGAGTACCCAGAAGTTTACTACAGGACAGGCCCAACAAAGAAAATAACAGAACGCCACTAGCCATCACCTTCAGCCCCCAACTAAAACCCCGCCAGCGCATCAAGGATCTACAACCTATCCTGAAGGACGACCCATCACTCTCATGGATCTTGGGAGACAGGCCAGTCTTTGCTTACAGACAGCCCCCCAACCTGAAGCCAATACTCACCAGCAACCACACAACAAAAACACTAACCCAGGAACCTATCCTTGCAACAAAGTCTGTTGCCAACTGTGTCCACATATCTATTCAGGGGACACCATCAAGGGTCTAATCACATCAGCCACACTATCAGAGGCTTGTTCACCTGCACATCAAGAATTATAATGTCAAGAATTATAACATTCAAAACCAAGTCGGAGAACAGTTCAATCTCTTTGGTCACTCAATTACAGACCTAAAAGTGGCAATTCTTCAACAAAAAAAACTTCAAAAACAGACTCCAGCGAGAGACTGATGAATTGGAATTAATTTGCAAACTGGATACAATTAACTTAGGCTTGAATAAAGACTGGAAATGGATGCGTCATTACACAAAGTAAAACTATTTCCCCATGTTTATTCCTCCCCCCCTCCCGCTACCGTTCCTCACATGTTCTTGTCAACTGCTGGAAATGGCCCACCTTGATTATCACTACAAAAGGTCCGTTTCCTGCCCCCCCCCGCAGCTCTCCTGCTGGTAATAGCTCACCTTACCTGATCACTCTTGTTACAGTGTGTATGGTAACACCCATTGTTTCATGTTCTCTGTGTATATAAAATTCCCCTATTGTATTTTCCACTGCATGCATCCGATGAAGTGAGCTGTAGCTCACGAAAGCTTATGCTCAAATAAATTTGTTAGTCTCTAAGATGCCACAAGTACTCCTTTTCTTTCTAAGCACAGAGAGTTTCTCTTTTATAAACTTTTCCCCTAGCATGCCCTTCTGTGGTCTGATCCCAGAAATTTGACAGATTCTAGCAGCTGCAGTCCTAAACTGGTCATTTTGCAACTACTTGCTATATTGCTCCTTTCAACCACTTAATACCTGCTAGGTTTTCTCATCCTTATTCCTGAGGAGACAGTACATTGTCATAAGTAGGACTAGGACCTTGAAACATGTCTGGATCATAGTGTGTGTGTGAAATCAATGAATGATGTGTTTCTGGTGGTCTTTCCTCCATGAAAGTTAAGATGCAGCATGCTAGACAAGTAGTTTTCCTATAACCTTCATTTTTGTCCCCAGATAAAAAGTTACAGCAGTTTGAAAGGTGATGAAATCTCAGATTGTAGTGGATAGGTCTTAATTTAGAAGGAAGCCTCTTGGCTAGCCAAAATGTAGAGGACAATTGTACTTGACATTTTTCATCTATATAAACACACATAAGCAGTGATGACTACTGCATACTGTAGATGGTGCTATTTCAGCAGTAGGTATAGCTCAGAGTCCTGTAGAGCTGGGCCTTTGAAATGTGCTGGAACCTTCAAGATGTATATTTTTCTGATTTTTTTAAATTCATGTTCATTAGTTAGTTGCATAGCATATGATAGATAATTTTCCTAGAACACCCGAGCAGGTTTCCATTTGTCCCAAGTATTTAATGAAAAGAGTGGCTCTGCTGTTCTATTGTAATAGCTTTTCTGCATCTGTTTTAACAGCCTATACACTTTGTAATAGAGTAACTGTTGCTTGGCAATCTTGTTTCAGGCATGTACCCACTAGCAATAGGGCTGGCAATTACGTATTGGCTATATTTGCAGACATACACCTTGGAAAGCCAAATTAAGTCCCCGATTTTTCTCAAGAAAGCAAAGGAGGCTATTTTTGGACAATCCAAACAGTTTATTTGGCTACCCAGTTTGATCATATATATTTTGAATGGAAGGCTACATCTTGAAAGTACCAATAATTTAGATGACTTAATTTTACACTGGCATATTCTGGACTATTTTCTGAAAATACATGACTGGAAATCCCATATTTTGCAAGCATGAATTTCATAAGATGAAGGACTCTTTCACTAAGGGTATCTTGAATAAAACTTTATTCAACTCAGAAGTAACCTTAAGTGCAAGTCATCTAGCATTAGAATCTGTCTTCCAAGTAAGAGGTCATTCAATTCATTTTGTCAAGGTCTTCTGGGTATTTGCAATAGTTCTTTAAACTGTTGTGAAAAATACATTTGACACATTTAACATTTCAAAACCATATTGGCAAACTGTGTTGTGGGGGGTTCATTCAGTTTTGTAAATGATATCTCTGACCCCCCCTTATCGATAATTTATACCCAGATGTCCTTTATGAATGTTAAAACACTGCTTTGGTTATGCTGCTTGGAAATCCTCCCACTCCCGCTTTAAGAGTTTCGAGTTCAAACATCTGTTAACTCTGTGGAAAAAACGGAACAAAACAAAAAAAAAACCAAACCCACGAACAATGGACTAAGAAAAGGAGTACTTGTGGCACCTTAGAGACTAAGAAATTTATCTGAGCATAAACTTTCAAAGCTTATGCTCAAATAAATTTGTTAGTCTCTAAGGTGCCGTAAGTACTCCTTTTCTTTTTGCAGATACAGACTAACACAGCTGCTACTCTGAAACCAATGAACTAAGGCTATTTCTATGCCTCTGGCCGCCCCTTGAGTATTATTCTTTCAAATACTTACACGGATACAGAGCTTGAAGGTTCTTATATCAACTGTTTTATTTTATCAGCAGAATATTTTCAGTAAACATGTGGACTCATGCCTCTATATAATCACATTCCAAGTTACTCATCTTTTTGCAAATGCTGGGCAGATAGCGCCTCTGCAACAAATAAAGACATGCCCAACAGATGGTTCTGTTTAACTGGTACTATTGTAGTCTTAATAGCAATCTTCATTCTCTGAATAAATGCTCTACTCAAGACTTTAACAATGGTTTCAAAAGGTTATCGAGTTTTAATTTCAACTTATTTGTCAGAAATATAATGTGGGGGAGGCAGAGAAATTACACAAATTCTATAGGAAGTTACTTCTATTTTATTTGAGCTAAGATTCTTTCAGGTACAGTCCCCTTTCCAGAAGGAAACAGTAGCCTGTGAAAAAGCAGTACTGCACTTTCTTTGCAAAGTATCAGTCAATCATTTTATTTTGATGAAAATAATGTAAAATAGTATGGTTAGTTAATAGTCCTTTTAGCTTGCTCCTGCTTGAGTATCTTGCATTCAGGGTGTGAAAAATTTATTAGATACCTTCCAGGCAAACGGACTAGACCTACCAGTCAGATATTTAAGAAACAAAAAACAAAACAAAAAAAAACACACATACAGTGTGCAAGGGAACAGACTGCAACCTGGTGAGATGCATCAACCTCACTTCCAAGATGCTGCTCAGAATGTGCTGGGTTTCCTAATAGGGACCAGACTTCTGTGCTAAGGTTTTGTCTTTTGTGTCAGTATTTGGCTTGACAAAATGCAAACATCCCACTCCTCCACCTCTAACTGCTGTAAGAGAAAAGGAGTTTCATCTCTTCCCTCACACCTATAAACACAATGTTTTGAAGCTTGGAAGGTGATTTCACAACTACCTTTCACTCAGTTTCCTTCCCTTTGCTATTTTACCTCTAGTTGGACTCATCATTCCTCCACTGATGCCCTTCTCATTTTTGGGTCCTCATTCCCCCAAACTAGCAGCCTCTGCCTTTCTGCTGCAGCTTGCAATTTCCCAAGCTGCAACAGCAGAATGAAATTTACATGATTTTTTGTTAGTTTCATGGTTACCCACAGGAGTTGTGAATAACAGCTGTGAAACTATTATTTATTTATATATTAAAGGAAAACACAAAGGCCTCAGTCAGGATAAGGGCCTTGTTGTGCTCGGTTCTGTATAAATAGAAAGAAAGAAAAAAGAAAGTCTATACCTCAAAAGGTTTTCTTAATTTTACTTTGCTGATTATGAAAACTTTGGGCAGCACAGTGGTAATCTATCTTTAGGCTCATGAAGACAGCACAGCATTAGTCCATGTTCAGATTGGACTATATATATATATATATATATATATATATATATATATATATATATATATTTTTAAATGGCAGCTTATACTCTGCAAAAATTGATGGCTCAGTCCTCCTACTGGCAGGGAAAGATTCCTACTTGGCACTTAAAATTACATATTCAAGCCCTACACATAGGCATTCACAGTCAGTCATTTTGTAGTAATTTTCTAGGGAGCAGGTAGTAGCTACTGACGTTTGAACCTACATAATTTCTATTTATTTGGGGACACTAGGATTTTCATGATAACCCAGGAGTGAAAATAGGCCAGTACAAGCTGGTACGGCGTACTGGTAAGAAGTGGCTGCACGTTAAAGCGCTGCTGTGGCCAGAGCCCCATACCAGTAAGCCGTCTGTGTTACTTTCACCCCTGTGACAATCTCCACTTTAGTGCAATGCCGTTTAAAGGCTCTCCGGCTTTCCCAATTAATTTAGGGCTGTCATATTCCTTTATTACATTTCTAGCCTTCTTTTGTTTCTCATGGACAGAATATCTCAGTCTAATATTATCTTGCTCTCAGTTTTTGCTCCAAACCAGGACAAAACCAAAATACTATATTTTCCTTCCAACATTTCTGCTTCTTTTTTGTTAAACTATCCTGATGTAACAAAGATACTAAAAAAAAACCATAGCAAAAAATATGTAGCAGCTGGCATGACAAATTTGGTAAACCTCAAGTTTTCCTCATCCAAGGACATTTGCCAGAATTGAGTAGCTTGTATCCAATATTCAGATTCCAGCTATTCATTAAATAGCCAGGAGCCGATGGTGTTCTCTCCTTAAATGCCTTTGGAGCAAAAAAATATTCTTAGATACTTGTCTAACCATTTTCTTTCCTTGCCTTCCTCCTACCTTTGGAAGTCCCTGCTTAGCGGTCCTATTTTTTTATTATTAATTATTTTTTAAACATAACCTTTAACATTCCAGCTCAAATATTCTCAGCTTACAAACAATTAAAAAAACAACCCCCCCATAGCTGGCAGCCATGCAGATTGACAACGATGCTGATTTCCCCCACCCCATTCTCAGACATCACTACCAGTAACAAAATCTTCATAACAAATGTCTGAGATTCACTCATACAACCCCATTGTAGGTTAATGGAGCTGTATGTATATATGTTCATATGTACAATGGGGCAGGCATAACTAAGAACATAATTTGATTTTCACAGATGTTACTAAGTCAAACTGAGTTTGACTGTCAGATCTCAGGGGCAGTTTTCAAGGCTAGAAAATAGGGAAAATAAAAGCAGAATTTTACTTGTAAAGTGAGCAAGCTTTATCCAGAAATTATTCAAGCCCACAATGTTATCAGAGTAGAAACACACTGACCTATGATATCCTAAATGGCTTAGGTAAATGCCTACTTTCGAAACAATCTCTTTCCTGAGGTGATACCATGCCATCAGCAAATCAGTGAGATGTTGGAGCTGACAACTCCCCCACACACACACACACACTCCCAATCCCCCTAACTTAAATTGGGAACAAGGGCTTAACTCCAGAATTCACTCTCAGCCTTGATCCCAGAATACTCATATGGGTTGATCTTCACATGCAAGACCTAACTAATCATCCACACCTTTACTGAGGGAGTAAGCTGTTGTAGTATGATTGGACTATATGATGGATAGAGAGTTTTGTTAATACCCAGTGGGTTGGAGAGAAAAGTATTGTTTGGGGTAGGTTGGAAAGTTTAATGGATACTAAACCATCAGAATTTTTGTAAGTATTTTATAACTTATATAACAGCACAAAGCTTTGGATGGGTGCATGATTAACTGAAGTAAAATACATTTTGCAGAAACTGAATTATACAAGTAACATAACATTATAAACAGAGGAAGTGCTTGCTCCCAGCATAACAAAACATTGATTAATGCTACTTAAACAAGTCTCTTCGATAGTTAGGGCTGAAACTGGAAAGTAAAAATATGCATTTGATGTTTGTCTTCACTTTTAATCTTTTATTTCTTGGATGGATTTTATGATATCCCTATATGTACATTCTTTTCCATACCATTTAAAAATACTTTCCTGTAAAATGAAGACAAATACAGAATTCCCCCATCCCACCCAATATTAAAGTATTCATTAGCAAGTTTATTAATTCCAGAAAATTCTTGCACATGTTAACTAAATTTGTCAATTAAATGACACCAGAAGGAGATAAACGTTGATTTTGATCAAAGAAGATTTTCTTCTTTTGCTATGTGAACAAGTGAATCAATGGAATCGTTTATTCCAATGCTTGTCGATGTTTGAAAATGCCTTTTTTCTTTCCTTTTCAAGCCACTTTTCAGGAACCATACATAAATAAGAAAGCACCGTAAATATGTTATGGGAGAGAGATTTATGAGCTGCCTTGATCATTTGTGCAAAACTGATGTTTAGTATTCAGAATGATATTTTTGAACCACATGATGAAACAAATAAAAACTGAGTCAAATGTTAGAATTTCTTTCTCTTTCATCTGTAAACAGCATTTACCTTCATCTCTTTATCAAACTACTGGTTCAACCTGGTGATGCATGTTTTGGAGTAGATTATGGGTAGATATGAAATTTCAAGAGGAGGGGGTAGCTCTGGCAAAACTAAAGTGGATCAAATTTTAAACTCAAATTGGTCATCTTAAATAGAGAGATGTGTTCCTAGGTCTGACCCCACTAAAAGTCAGAGTTCCATTCCAAGTGTCAGCAATTTTCTGCAAAAAAGATATTTAGATTCATAGATTCATAGATACTAAGGTCAGAAGGGACCATTCTGATCTAGTCCGACCTCCTGCACAGCGCAGGCCACAGAATCTCACTCACCCACTCCTATGAAAAACCTCAGCCATGTCTGAGCTATTGAAGTCCTTAAATCATGGTTTAAAGACTTCAAGGAGCAGAGAAGCCTCCCTCAAGTCAACCATGCCCCATGCTACAGAGGAAGGCGAAAAACCTCCAGGGCCTCTCCAATCTGCTCTGGAGGAAAATTCCTTCCCGACCCCAAATATGGCAATCAGCTAAATCCTGAGCATATGGGCAAGATTCACCAGCCAGATACTACAGAAAATTCTTTCCTGGGTAACTCAGATCCCATCCATCTAATATCCCATCTCAGGGGATTTGGCCTATTTACCCTGAATATTTAAAGATCAATTACTTACCAAAATCCCATTATCCCATCATACCATCTCCTCCATAAACTTATCGAGTAGAATCTTAAAATCAGATAGATCTTTTGCCCCCCACTGCTTCCCTTGGAAGGCTATTCCAAAACTTCACTCCTCTGATGGTTAAAAACCTTCGTCTAATTTCAAGTCTAAACTTCCTGGTGGCCAGTTTATACCCATTTGTTCTTGTGTCCACATTGGTGCTGAGCTGAAATAATTCCTCTCCCTCTCCTGTATTTATCCCTCTGATATATTTATAGAGAGCAATCATATCTCCCCTCAACCTTCTTTTAGTTAGGCTAAACAAGCCAAGCTCCTTAAGTCTCCTTTCATAAGACAAGTTTTCCATTCCTCGGATCATCCTAGTAGCCCTTCTCTGTACTTGCTCCAGTTTGAATTCATCCTTTTTAAACATGGGAGACCAGAACTGCACACAGTATTCTAGGTGAGGTCTCACCAGTGCCTTGTATAACGGTACTAAAACCTCCTTATCCCTACTGGAAATGCCTCTCCTGATGCATCCCAAAACCGCATTAGCTTTTTTCACAGCCATATCACATTGGCAGCTCATAGTCATCCTATGATCAACCAATACTCCAAGGTCCTTCTCCTCTTCCGTTACTTCTAATTGATGCGTCCCCAACTTATAGCTAAAATTCTTGTTATTAATCCCTAAATGCATAACCTTACACTTCTCACTATTAAATTTCATCCTATTACTATTACTCCAGTTTATATGATAATCCAGATCCTCCTGTATAATATCCCAATCCTTCTCCGAATTGGCAATACCTCCCAGCTTTGTATTGTCTGCAAACTTTATTAGCACACTCCCACTTTTTGTGCCAAGGTCAGTAATAAAAAGATTAAATAAGATTGGTCCCAAAACCGATCCCTGAGGAACTCCACTGGTAACCTCCCTCCAACCTGACAGTTCGCCTTTCAGTAGGACCCGTTGCAGTCATGTGGCACGGTATCAAATGCCTTACTGAAATCTAGGCAAATTAGATGTGGCACGGTATCAAATTTAGAGTTACTCTAGTGTCCCAAGTAGAAGAGTGGAATGCAGGTTTCGATTAACCAATCTCAGGGGGTGGCGTGGGGGGACCCTGATCACCGGGAAAAAATAAAAACTGAGTGGCATAGTTACTTCATGTGCCAGGTCACAATGTACCAGGTCACAATTGGTCAGGAAGGTCCCAACTGCAGTGGGTGATGGTCTGGGAGTGAGTTGTTGGTGAATGATGGGGTGAGTGGGAGCTGTTGGGGTCTGCTGCCAGTGGGGCTAAGATTTTTGGGATTCAGCAAGCAGGATGTTCAGCAGTGTGGTCAGGATGGGTGTGTCGTGTGTGGGGGTAGGGGATGCCAGGATAAGTGAGCACTGGTGGAGAATTGTTGGGGTATATGTAGTGTGTGAACAACATTTGCTGGTCTGTGCATGGTGTGGAAAGAGGAGCGTTCTGGGTTTTGCATTGGGTAGGGGCACTTTGTCTAATTTATGGAAGGTGAGGGGCGAGGGGAGAAGGCTCAATTTCCATAGTACCCAGAGCCTGAAAATCCTTTAGTCTTGGCCTGCGGGAATCTACTTGGTCAAGCTTATGGATATTACATGACTTACAGACATTCTGAGGTCAGATATTGTCCTCCGTTAGTGATCCCAGAGACTCGCTGTCACTCATGCCTATAGACTTTGGCATTTATAACAAATCCCTGGGCACACTGATTTTTGTAGACATCATTTATGCTGCAGAACATAGCTGCACAGCCTTCACAGTTATAAAGAGAGATACACAGAACTCAGGTCTTTCTTTGCCAGGAAACACTTGTTCTAAAAGTGAAACTGTAATAGTGTTAAGTAGTGGTAGGGCTTACATTGCCTGGAGAGCAGCCTCTAAAGTAATGTAAACACAAATTCTTTAATTTTATCATCCAGCAGAGGCCAGCAGTGCACATATTATCCAGTATTTTGTCTCTCTCTCTCCCTCTACAAAGTGCCCCCAGACCATGAAGAGTTAAACTAATGAGACACAGAGTTAGGGCCATGTGACACAAAACCCACCAAGCATCATTATCCTGTGTAAATGTCATTCTAATTATGTATACAGCAGAAGGCAAGAACCATGTGTGGCACATTGGTCACAATTACAAACTGAAGCTCTTGGCAACAACTATCTTAGGGCTTCTGCTCTCTCTTACTTACACATTACCTGCTGATTCTTTACTTGATTCTATTCTATATTCCCTTTAGGCAGTGAAGAAAATATATAAATATGTGCTCTGTGCTGGACTCATCTCCTGCCCTTGCCTTCCAAAGCAATAGAAACAAATGAAAGCAGCTGATTGCTATTATGGTGCTACACTGCTGAACAGCTACTATGCAGAGAACCTAAAATGGGGTGATGATCATATTAAGAACTCATTCATCATGCAAAAGGACTACAGGTAGTCATCCTTGACATAAATAAGGTTATTGGACTTATTACATATACACAGAGTATATTCATACTGCACAAGTGTACAAAAGTCATGCCCTCCATCCTTAACCAATTCCATGAGATGTTCCTTTGTAACTCCTATCATGAACCCCCTAAAAAAGTGGTTTCTACTGCTAAATTTCTCCTCTGTGATGCCCCTCAGCCCATACATTTTTCTGGCACACATCTATGAATGTGAAGCTTAATTTGACCCTGGGCCATCCATTGTGTAAGAGGCACCCTTTGGTAACGAGGAAAAAATTAGGAACTAAAGAGAAGTAAAAATAATTCAAAGCTTTTGAGATGCAAGAATTATACAATGAAAAGGAGTTCAGCAAGACATGCATTTTATAAAACAGAAACCGAACTAGTATGTTCTCATACCTAAGCAGAGATTTTAGTACATGGCTGAGTCCCACTAATGGCAGTGAAAGTTCTGCACAGAAATATTTTATTATGTTCCTCCCTAAAGGAAGATTGAAAGGGTTTAAACCTTTGTAAGAGCATACAGAATTTTCAAAAGGAAATGGGCATAATGAGCTCATTATAAATGTTAAAACAAAAGGTTGTGTGGTTTTAACTCTAGAACAGAAACATGCTATAAATATTTCAAATATATGTTTCTACAACAAAATGAGTGAGTGCACAGAGATAGAAACATGGTTAAGTCCATAACAGAAGCAAAACTGTGAAAAGTAGTTTAAAGAGGAGCTGGATATATGTGCTTTTGGGTGCTGAGGAGCGGTGGCTCAAAGAAGGGAAAGCAGGCCATTAAAAAAATGTAAGGGGAAAAAAAAATCTAATAGAGCATTCTTGTTTTCTTAGGGCTGCTACACAGCAAACAACAAGTTAATAGAAGAGCTAAGAATGGAACCCAGAACTCACAGTTCTGTTTTTTAGCTTCTACATCACAGTCCTTTATCTTTGCCTTATTTTTTTAGAATCAGAAATGAAGTTTGCAGTCTATGCAAAATCCACATTCCGGTCTCATCAAAAGAGTTTTCTAAATAATAAATAATAATAATAATAATAATAATAATTTTGAGAGCATGAATGAGCATCATCTGACCACCCAACAACTCACACCTGGTATGCAGAGCCAAAGCACATAGGCTTCACCAAAGAAATCCAAATAAAAAAAATGACTTAATGGTTTATGTATTAGTTCCTGGAGGGCCCTGATACCATTACCCCGTGGAATTGCATACAATCCCTGGCCCACAATGATGCATAAACTGAATTCAATAAGGTTTGTCCAGGATATTGCAAGAAATAGCCCGACTTGTCAAAGAATAATTGCTGAATTGAATATTACAAGAAAAAAAGTCAACTCAAATGGACATGTACTTTCCACCACAACACTTTATACTACTAAACATGTGGGGTATAAAAAACAATTCAATAAAAATTTTGAAGGCACTTAACTGAAATTGAATTTTTTGTTAATCATACAGTCCCCAGTTTAAAAATGCAATTATCAACTGTAAGTAAAGAATATCCTCAAAGGAATAACAGCAAAGAAAAAAATATTCTGCTTATCAAGTAGACTGTTTGCTCCCAGCACTAAGCTGCTACCAAAACTATTGTGATAAGAGAAGCACGGATAAGATATTGTATGCCTTGAAGAATAAACTCTAATGAAGGTAGTATATTCTGAGGACACTATAACCTTATTTTTGATTTATTACAGAGCCAGGAGATAGCTTACTCTTAGTGTAATATTGTTCTTGGTCAATGACCTGTCTATGCAAGTCATATTGCTCTAGCCTTTCAAGATTTTAAAGCCCAGCCAGGGACAAGGAAAAGGTTTATGCTTTCAGAGAATGGTGCCTCTCATTTAAAAAGATAATCAGACTCTAACATAAGATGTTAGCAGCCAGTGGATGACTTCAGAGTTTGGTGTTTATGTCTAATGCTGCACAATCCCAAATCAAGGCTTCTATTCAACAGAGCCTTACATAACAAATTTGCCTCAAACTGCACTAGCCACTACCGAACTACCTACCCTGTCCGACAAATGGAGCATTATGCACCTAATTTTCTGTCCCATGTATCTGAAATACTGCTACCATTCCAATAGAGCGTCAGGAGTATGAATCACATGGTGCATTCTGCTGCCATGAGGGGGCTACAACATGGAACATAGTGATGAGGATAAAGCAAAGGCTTTGAATAAAAGTGACATCAGGGGGGTTAAATTTTTTTAAACGACTGTACTAGTTCACCAGGGTACAGGCTCAATACAGTGGAGGGTACAGAGTATGTCAGCTCCAAGATCTTGCTTTATACCAATCAGTACGTGCTGCTTCTTTTTAACTTGAACATACTGTAACCTGTAATGGAGATTCACTGCTCGGGGGCTGAAGTGTGGAGCAGATAAAGTTCCATTATGATTTTGGGCAGGAACAATTATATAAGGGCATTGGTGGTAAAAGTCACAACTGGCAAATGGACCAGTTGTGAGATTTGCTCCAATGAGAGACATCTGGATGTGCATACTGTGCAGCACAACTGTAGAAAAGCATAGGGATACAGTTGCGACTTTTTAGCCCAGAAGATACACAGATTGGAACAACAGAAGAGGAGTGCTGCGTCTTCAAGAACATATTGGTCCTGGAAGCTGAGATGCTATGTAGATGCACTAACCTGTGTGGATCACAATCTCGTGAAGAATGTGGTGGAAAGAGAAGGTGCAGAATGCAGTAAGAACTAGAAGAGAATCCAGAAAGGTGATGGAAAATAAACCATCAGAAGCAGCAGTTTCTACCTGCAGAGTATCCAAGCAAGCAGTCAGAAAGGTGAGAAACCTAGCTTTAGACAAGCTGTATAATGAGTTGAATGACTGGCCTGAACTTGCCAAAAAGAAAATAAATCATTGTGCAAGCAACAAAGGAATGAAGACATAGTAAACCATTCATAAAGGATGCAGAGGGCAGACTGATTGTGAACAGGAGACTGTGGTATGTAACAGAGAATGTATGTAACAGGAGAGAGTCTACTTAAAGAGGCAAACCCTTTATACGCTACACCACCATTGCATGGACTGATAATTACAGACGGTAATGACCTATCAGAGACAGATGTCAAGGCTGCACCTGGAAAAGCAACAGCTCTGGATGAAGTCCATAGGTGTCGTTTGACTTCTATATTTGGGGGGGAGCTACAGTCAGGCCAACAGGGCTGCCCATGGTGGGGCAGAGGGGAGGGGAATTCCATGCCTGTCCAAGGCTTTCAGTTGGGGAAAGTCATGGAAGAAGTGATCAAAGCTTTGCTAGATGTTGGTGTCTGCTGGATCACGAGTCCTGCATGCAGTCTGGAAAAAGAAGAACATTACAGGAGAAAGGAGAAAGTCCATATTGGCACCGATATATGAACAAAAAGGTGACATATACAACTATTCCAAGTACTGGGGAATTAAGCTGCTGTCCCATTACATGATACTGTTAGAGAAAATCAGTCACATTTGCCAAAAAGTGGAGCCCATTTTAGGAAAGGAACAGTTTTATTTTAGAAAAGGAAAAGGGACGGCAGACAGTATGTTCATCGCAAGACAGTTGGTGGAAAAGACGCTGGAGGGAAATGCAGAGCACAGTTGGACTTTCCTCAGTTTGGAGAAAGCATTTGATAAAGTAGCTAGGCAACTGCTGGTTGCCTCTTCAGCACAACCTACAGTGCAGACTTACAATTGGAGCAGAAGCGGGCAAACCTTATGGCCTGAGGGCCACATCAGGTTTTGGAAATTGTACGGAAGGCCGGTTAGGGGAGGCTGTGCCAAGCTGTGCCCCTGCCCCCTATCCACTCCCCCTTGCTTCTCGCTCCCTGACACCCCCCCCCCCGGGACTCCTGCCCCATCCAACCCCCCCCCCCGCACCCCTGCCCCATCCACACACACCCTGCACCCTGTCCCCTGACCACACCTGCAACCTCTGCCCCCGACTGCCCCCCCACCGCCCCATCCAACCCACCCTCCTTCCTGACTGCCCCCCGGGACTCTTGCCCCCATTCAACCCCCCGTTTCCCACCCTCTGACCATCCCAACCCTATCCACACCCCTGCCTCCAGACCGTCACCCTGAACTCCCCTGCCCTCTAGCCACCCTCCCCACTAACTGCTCAGCACAGAGCACCAGTGGTTGGCAGAGCTACAGCCGCACTACCCAGAGTTTTGCCTGGCTGCCCAGAACATTGCGTTGGTGTAGTGTAGTAAATTGCTCTCCATAACTGCTACCAATAGCACATTCCTACGCACAGCAGTTTAATACACTACACCAGTAGCACGGCATGCTGAGGCTGAGGGGGAGGAGGAACAGCGGGGGAGGGACTGGGGGCTAGCCTCCCAGGCCAGGAGCTCAGGGGCCAGGCAGGAGGGTCCCGCGGGCCGGATGTGGCCAGCAGGCTGTAGTTTGCCCACCTCTGAATTAAAGTCATAGAAGATTAGGGTTGGAAGAGACCTCAGGAGGTCATCCAGAGACCAAGGTGTAGTCTGTAGTTCCCTGGATTCTTCCCTTTTTTAAAGATGGGAACTCTATTTGCAGTTTTCCAATCGCCCGGGACCTCTCCCAATCACCATGAGTTTTCAAAGATAATGGCCAATGGCTCTGCAATCACATCTGCCAACTCTTTCATTACCCTCAGATGCATTAGATCTGGCCCCCATGGACTTGTGCATGTCCAGTTTTTCTAAATAGTCCTTAACTTGTTCTTTCACCACTGAGGGCTTAATTCTCAACAGGTTTTTCTCCAGTTTCATACTGGAGCTCTGAGCAATCACACTGCTCTCTTACATACAGTGCAACTCCTCCACCTTTTCTCCCCCTCCCGTCCTTCCTGAACAGTTTATATCCATCCATGAGAGTTACCTCACCAAGTCTGTTATTCCAGACACATCATAGTTCCTTGTCTGTGCCAAGACTTTCAATTCTTCCCATTTGTTTCCCAGGCTTCTTGCATTCATGTATAGGCACCTAATATAACTAGCTGATTGTCCTACTTTCTCAGTAGGAATCAGGAGGCCTCCCCTGTTGCACCCTCCTCCTTGTGTTTTCTCCCGGTATCCCACTTATCTCAGGGCTTACATCTCCATCCCCTGGCGAACGTAATTTAGAAGCCCTCTTCACTAGGTTAGCAAGCCTGCTTGCGAAGACGCTCTTCCCTCTCTTTGTTAGGTTGATCCCATTTCTTCCTAGTGATCCTCCTTCCTGGAACAACATCCCATGGTCTATAGGACTCTGAAGGACCTTGTCCAGATGGTAATGGATTTTATAACTGTTCAATGATTAAAGTTAGGATACCCTTCGGTGTAACAGAGGGTTTCAAGGTGAAGGTTGGGCTTCACCAGGAATCATGTAGTCCATTACTATTCATAATTGTGATTGACTTCATAAGCAAGCAACTCCAAAAGGAAGGTTACACTAATGAGGGAGATTTGGTCCAGGTGCTTGATGCCTGGAACTGGGAACTAAACCAGTGAAGTCAAGAAAAGACTGAAGTCATGTGAATGACTTGCATGATACAAAGACAGATTAATATCAACATCAAGGGCCTACATCTAAATCAGATTTCTGTATTGAAGTACCTTGAAGACTGGTTAGTGGCAAATGGAGAGGTCAACAGAGAACTGGAAGCAAGGCTGCTGACTATGGAGAAGTGAGGCATAAGGGAAGTGGCATGATTTATGATAAACAGATGCCTAGACTACTTAAAGGACAACTATACAAAACCATGGTAAGACCAGGTCTTCTGTCTGGATCAGAAATATGGGTGACCACAGAACAGCACTTGAGAAGACATGGAGCCATTCAAAGGAGATGTTTGAGGGCAGTGAGGGAGGAGGGGACCACATTTCTGGACCACATGCAGAATGATATAATCAGGAGTGAGCCCAAGGTCTGTGGTATCAGAGATAAGCAGCAAGAGAAGAAGAGTCTTAGATGATATGGGCACATACCAAAAATGGATGAAGGGAATCCTGTAAGGGAGGCATCCACGAGTAGAGAAAAAGACAACATCCAACAAAACATGGATACACTGTATGGGAAGGTGGAGCGGATATGGAATGAACACTGGACCAGCAAGCCTTGAAAAGACTATTCCAGCAACCTGGGAAAAGAGGAAAGAGAAGATTGTATGTACTGTGCTATCTTTGAGAACACATACACAAAGCACTACTGTACTCTAAGAGCCAAAAACTCTACTATTTGGAGGCTTAGCCTAGGTCTGAAGTCTCGGTGGGACTTCATTCAGAAATGGATTATAGGCAGAGCACTACTGAAAATTGCCCTACTTGTAGCAAACCACATTAGAACAATGTGTATCTGTTTAGAAATCAGCAGGATAAATCTGATTAACAAAAAAGTAAATTATATTACTTTAGC
This sequence comes from Dermochelys coriacea, assembly GCF_009764565.3. Classification (NCBI taxonomy): domain Eukaryota; kingdom Metazoa; phylum Chordata; order Testudines; family Dermochelyidae; genus Dermochelys; species Dermochelys coriacea. Next base: position 172,999,723 of record NC_050069.1, read on the forward strand.
ATCTTGAATTTTCAGTGGTGTAGAAAGTTTCCATGGCAAGAGCATACAAGTTAAACTGACTTCAATTTCTGAATATTTCTTCCTAATCAGTTGTAATATTCTTAGTGGGGATAAGCAAATTGAACAATAAATGTGCTGCTTATAGCACACCAACAAGCCATATTCAAAGAAGCAGATATTTTTGAGCATCAATCAGAAGACAAGTTTCATAGTAGCAGCTGTGTTAGTCTAGTTAATCAATCAGAAGACAGGCACCAGTGAAGTCTTTAGTCATTTTGGGTGCTGGCTATAGTTTGCCCTCAGTGCTTCCTGGAGAAAACTAAAACACGCCTCTCCCCGCCCCACCAACCACCACCACCCCCCGATCCCTCACACTATTCCCCTTCCAAACACATGGAAAATTCAAGTTTCACTAAAGATAATTGGTGAAATCATAGCTCTATTGATGTCAATGGGAGTTTTGACCTTGACTTCATTAGGGCCAGGATTTCACTCAATATCTTCAGTATCTTGCATTTTGGCACAGAAATGGGGAAAATCCATGAGGAACGCGAGAGTCCATTTCTGTTGCTGTGTGAGGTGGGTGGGAGACAAGCAGATTACACCCAAAAGCACTCAGATATACAGTTAAACTGTTGTGTAGACATCAAAGTCTAACTTCTGCTGCTGGCACCTGGGAGTTGACTTGAGTCACGGGGTGCAGGTTGTGGAGCTGTTTCATTGTGGTGTAGACATTTGGGCTTGGGCTGTAGCCCAGGTTCTGGGACCCTTCCCCCTCAAGTAGTCCCACAGCCTGAGCTTCAGCCGAAGCCCAAATGTCTACAACCCAATTAAAAGGCCCTATAGTCTGAGCCAGCTGACATAGGTCAGCTGTGGGTGTTTAATTGCCGTGTAGACATACCCAGAGTTCACATACTGCACCCAGTGCTGGTTCTCCTGCTATGATGCCCTGGCCATTCAGCTGTGCTGCCAAAATACTCCCACAGCTATTTAATGAAAGGCATAGAAATTCAGACTAACCAAAAAAAAAATGCAGTGCCTTTTGACTCTCAGCCTGCTCTTATGATGCTGCCCCATCTTGTAGCCACTCCCATTTGCTGTTGCTACCTCAAATTCCTGCTATCCATCAATCATTGAACTGCAGGCCAAATGCTAGTCATTTCAGTAAGCTGCTGCTTACTGCTAATGAAATGGCAGCAACGGATGTCTGTGAAGGCAATGATGTTCTGCATGCAGAATCTTTATTTCTGGAGATATTTCATGAGCCAGGAAGACCTAAGCTTGAGTCTCAGATACCAGGCTGAGTTTGTAGGGATGTCATTAGCAAAACTAGCTTTTTACCAATGCCATAAAGAAAAACTGATGCACAATGATAGAACCCCACAATTCTATTTTTAATTCTAATTTTGATTTCAGAATGGAAATACATTTTGAGATATACAGAATTTGAAGTTTACCAATGAGGTGTCCCAACTACTGATAATTTAAGATACTTCTTTCAAACCCTGTGCTCATTGTTACATGGTCAGCAATTGTCATGCCAAGTGTAATGATGTCTTCTTTTTCCTATATTCAATCTTCCAATAGCTGTGTATCTGATAGATTATGCAAAATTCTGTACTTATTGGAAATCATCATGTACATCAGATGTTATTAACTACTATTGGTTATTTTAAGGTTCAATATATAATAAGTGTAATGTTATGGGATTCTGTCATGTTGAACATTTTTCTTCTACCCTGCTTTGCTGTTAAAGCAAATAACTCTCTCTCAGCTAATATGAACTTTTTCTTCAACTTTGGTCTTTTTTGGGTTGCACCAAACTTTGCTTTTCAGATTCGAACAAAAAACGGAATGAAACAATTAAAATTTCCAAGTTAGTCTGTCATCAGATCAATAAATTGGGCAAGACTTCATCAAAACTGGACCTAAGCTCACTTGTGGGGACGGGGAACAAAAACAAAAAAAACCTTTAGTCGAACTTTTGACAAATCTTGTCTGAGTTTGTAGAGACCTGAAACTAGAAAAAGTTTTGCACCAATCCCTTTGCAAATCCCTAGAAATACAGATATTTCACATATCTAATTTTACCATACATTTAAACTTGTCAATTTGAGAAAACCTTTACACTTTTCATTGTTCATTTTTGTTGTGACCATTATGGTATGAACATCTATCCAGTGGGAACTAGACAGGAAACACTATTTCCTTTATTAAAGGCCCCAAAGTGAAACTAAATGATTTCCCATCTTTTTTTAATGCAACCTGAACTTGAACAAGTAAACTTAGAGGAGAAAACTTCAGTATCCACTGTAACCCTCTGAAGCATCCAGTCCCTGCAAATAAAACATCTTCACAGTGGAGTTCTAATGCCCTTGCCCTCTCACTCTCACAAAAAAATAACTGTTGATAATAAAGCTGTTTGAAACTCAGGGAATTTTGTTTAAACCATATGACAGGACAATTTGTGTGTGTGCGCATAGATATTACACCCCCACACACACCCGGTGAGTTTTGCTTTCAGGTTAGGGCTCAAAGTTTCTAATGGTTTCCACCCAAGAGTTCTTATCTAGCATCCTTTCTGTCTGTGGATGCTGCCTGAAAGTTAGCCAAGGTCTTGAAAAACAAAAGGACGAGTTTGGGGTTCATGGTGAAAATTCAAAGCAGATTAAGCTTAATCTATTTTTAAAATTATGCTATGAACATTTTGCATAGCTCTAGTTGGTAACAGAGACCATACAACTGTTGAATGTTCAGATTTAATAAATCATGATGCCAAATAACTAACTCAGTTTAAACGTTCTTTAAGAAAGACAATTAAGCAGTACTTAAGACAACACGATACAGAACACAGAAAGGAAAGGCGTGCCAACGTTCTGTAACTGAAGTAATGATGGCAGAATAATTAAACTATCTTCCCAAAACTCACCCTTTATAGACTACTTTAGAAAAAAGAAAATCCTTTCTCATGCCTTTTTCCAGGGTTGGTTTTGCTGTCATTTACTTACTTTGAATATTCTCAACTTAACCTAACCAATAAAAGCTAATGCCATCTGTAATCGTAAATCACAGAAAATACCTGCCCCAGGTCAGTTCCAAGTGGTCCCTTTCTGGGCATTTTGACTAGATCAGCTAAATCAGAGTAAAAAAGCAAAGTGAATAAGCAAATACAGTCTTACTAATTGATTACAGGTGTGTTCCTCATCATGATTTTAACAAAAAGCAATAGGGTCAGCTGAATTTCACCTTAGGTTCAGTTTAAATACAAAGAATTATAAACACAAGGCATAGAGGGAATTCAGCTTACCTACAAAGAATCAGAGGATTGTGATAGTTTGGTTCATTTACTATCGCAACACTGGATTATAAATTAAAGGCCAGGGAATCGTCTACTGACTTTAAAAAAAAAATACCGAAAAATAACATTCTCAGAGTAATACTAAGATCTTGGCTCAAGATTTATTATGCAAATTATTCATATGTAAATGAACAAGGAGGTTATTGTAACATAGAACTATCAGCTGTAGTTAAAATACTCCCCTTAATTTTACTTAGCTTTTACTTTTATATGTACCTGTGTAAAATTCTGGCTCTTGCTATTTATACCAATCATATTCATTATTGTTTAATGCAGACAGAATAGTATTCTGCATCTTGTGATGTGACATGCCACAATCAAACACAAAAGAATAAAACCCAAAGGAAATGTAGAAGGAATGAGGGAAAAATTGAGATTTGGATGTAGAATCTTCAAGATGATGTTTTGCAAACATATGAAAAACACACTTTAATTACAGTTAAATTACAGCTGCCTCATTGTATGTGCGTGACCTCCATTTATTCCTACCATGCACAAGATGTGTGATATGGTCAAGGAGATATAAATGGTGGAAGACCCATTTCCATTTAAATCTGGGCTAGACAAAGCACTGGAAGAACACACCATAGCAGCTGACACAGTACATTTGGACACACTAATAATAATCAATAATACAAAAATCATAGGAACCAACCTTGCATAGGCAGGAAAATTAACTAGAGCTAACAAGTCTGTTTCATAGTTCATTTCTGTGGGTCTATATTACACAGAGAGCAGGGGAGAGAGATTTAACAGGAGGGATAATAAAAAGTTAATCTTGGAAGTATAACGTTTGTTCAGAATTACTAAGGATTTTAAACTTTCAGTTCATTTTTTCCCTGACTTGTCTTTCTTCAGCACAAGGGTGTTGTATTGTTGTCTTGCTCAATCAGAGAGCATATGAGGCATGAATTGAACCTGCAGATGCCATAGATTCTGTTTCCCTACCAAATGGGCTGGAGCCAGTCTAATGACAGTCATCCTCCTTCCCCCCTGCAATCTGATGCCATGAGGAAAGGAGCTTGCTACAAGTTTAGATTTTACTGGGATAAAAGAAAGTTGTACCTATAAAAAAAAATCTAGTAGTTACAAAGTCCATGTTCTTAAAACCAGAACTTTTCCATGGATTAAATCAAAATTCTCTTGGATATATCATTAACACTGAATTTGTCCTGGGAATTTTATGCTGTAATACTACCTTAAGCTCCTTTTGATTATTTGAATTTTTTTTTTAAGTTACTCTGATGGGTTTAGGCTAGCTAAGTGAAAATATTCAGCAAGGATATATCATCATCTTCACTGTGCTGATCCTCCGAGATTGGTACAGTTAATATTTTTCCATATCTCATTCGCAAAGAGCTTTATGTGAGTATAATGTAACTAAGTTAAATCCAGCTAAGAGTGACATAGTTTAATGTCTCATAAATTCTCCAGTTTACCAGCCAACGGAATGTGCAAACTGACAAAGTGATCTGTACGTTACTGCTCATGCTGAAGGATTGTAATTAAATGCCTTGATTTTAGCATGCTCCATGAGAAACATGCACAGCAGCATGTCATCAGCCCTCAAGCTAAAGAGCTGTAATAATTTCACTTTTATGTCTCTATTGGTACCATAACAGGCTTCAGACAGTACGTAGCAATAACCCAAAGCAGAAATAAACACTACATTTTGGTTTACTATGAATGAAATGATGTTCATGGCTTAAGGTTCATATACTCAATCTTACTCTGTTAACTCACTGCAACCTAAAGTACTGGAATAGGTGGTAAGCATTACAGGAAGACAAGATAGGACAGCTGATTTACTAAAATTAATACTGCTTCTTTGAACACTTGCAATGGTGATATTTTCAGAGATTTCTGTTAAATACCATCCCCTCTCTTACATGCACAAATTGCTCCATATAAACCACTATAGCAGAAACAAGTCTACACCAACAAATATTCTGTCCTCTCCATGAAAAAACAATAATTTTATGTTTAAAAATGCATCTTATCTGCTTACTACCACAGGTTACTAGGAACGGATTGTCCCAATATGCCACTCTCTGAACTGGCTTCCCATTGAACACCAATTCCAGTTCAATGGTGCTGTACTGATTTTTAAACCCCTTAGTGGTACAGGCCCCAGCTACCCTCAGACATTGCCTCTATTTTGGCAATGATTAGAGCTTTGATTCCCTGGAAAAATTAAATGGTTGACAAACAGAGGAAGATTCATATCTGCAGGAGACAGACCTTTTGCAAGAGCTAGTCTGAGATTGTGGAACTCATTACCAGACAAAATAAAAAAGAGTGGCTACCTATTTCTCTCTGTAGCCAGAGCTAAATGCAAAAACATTTCTAATACACAGCTTTCCTGAGATAATCCTCTCAAACATATTGGCATCCTCATGCTAAATCATGTTACATACACACTGCACAAGGATGACATTGTACATATATGTATATATTAAAAACCCCAACAGCAATTTTAAGCTAGTTGTGACTATTTTTATATTTACTTTTCATCAAAGGTGATAGGATACCAGGATCATGGGCTACTTCGTAAAAATGTAGATAGATTAATGAAGAAAAATGTATTAGTCCACTGGAACAGGGGCTGAAGCAAATTGTCTTAATTGGAATTTCAAAAAGATGCTGTGTAATGTAATTGCTACCTTCCTGGGACTCTGAATGTCTAATTTGTGCAATGCTCCACTGCAGCCTTAAGGGCACCTCTATCATACCTTTAAATCAAGAATCAGCTTCTAAGGATCTTTACAATGCTGATTTCTTTTAAAGGAAGTTGGAATCATCCCTACTACTGGAGGCATCTCCATAATATAGTAGCTCTGTAAACCTAGCAGTCACGTCTGATCTAGACCATACTGCACGTTTACTTGTGCCAGCAACACTCCACAACTGTGTAATAGAGGAGAATGAAATAGATAAAATAGAGAGTATGTGGGATTATTGAGAGCAGCTAATTTTTTCCTGAAGATTTCTGTAGGCAATCATCAACTTGTTAAGAAAACAATAACTCAAAGGGAATATATCAAATCATAAGAAGAATCAGTGACTGGAAATGTGTTGTCACAATATTTCTTGAATTAGTGGTAACACTTAACATTAAGGATCCATTTTAAAAGGCATTAACAGAAGTTTTAATAAACGGTTAATCGTTATAAAGTGGAATAGTTTGCTTATTCCCATGGCTTTTGACCATTTACAACACTTTCTACTCATGTGTTCATAAGCATCTATAGAACATATTGATCAGGCATGTAACATGCTTATAGCATCTATGAAACATTTATAAATGGAATCAGTATCTTTGTCTTGTGAACTCAAAATGAAGGATGATTAGAATGAAACCAAACTTTGGGCCAAATTCAGGCATCAGTTATGCATATGTATATCAGTCCATCTCCATTATTTGGCCCTTTATGTCATTTGAAAAGCTTGTAAATATCTTAACCTAAGAGAATTTGATAATGGTTTCTCCTGATGAAAAGCTGATATTCAGAAGATAGAATGAAAGAAATGCTCAAAGTTTAGATGAATCTGTGTCAGACTCCTGCGGTAAAGTGTACATATCTCTGAGGGACTGAGGATAAAGGGGTATTTTTAAATCATGGATTACACTCTTTGCTAAAACAGGCTTTTGTTGACACCAGTATTTCATCTTGTTGACAAATTTTGCTTACTCTGATAGAAAGTCATTCCTTGCTGAAAATCAGTTGAAATCCAATCCACTATATAGAGATGGTGCACTGTACTGAGCTATCTTGCTTTAGATGAGTCTGGAAAGAAAATGAGCGGGCACTAGATTTCAAGAGTGAGGCAGAGTCTGTAATTGGAGTTCCATAGAGAAAAACCTTGAGAATATTGGCCACAAAGTCTCAGCCATCTCTCCTCTCCATATATAAAATAAAAATGGTGGCCTACCTGTTGCCCAGCTACACAGACTCAACCTTCTCCTGACTCACCAGAGCATCAGTAGGAATCACACACATATATGCTGCCTTCTAGGTCTCTGAAGGACCATTAAAGCAGAATATCCATTAGAACACGAGTTTGTTATCCATGTTATCTACCAGTCCCACTGCTTTACACTACAGAGTCCCTGATCCCTGACTGGAGCCTCTAGTTACTACCACAATACAATATTAAATAATCATAGAATCGCAGGACTGGAAGGGACTCAAGAGGTCTTCTAGTCCAGTCCCCTGTACCCAAGGGAGGACTAAATATTATCTAGAGCGGGGTAGGGAACCTATGGCCTGTGGGCCAGATCCATCCCTGCTCTAGAAAATATTTAGTCCTCCTTTGAGTACAGGGGACTGGACTAGAAGACCTATTGAGTCCCTTCCTTGAGTCCCTGCTTCATTTCATCTGGCCTGCGGCAATTTTCTGCGCCTCATGCCCGAAGTCCTGAGCTTCAGCGCCCCCATGCGGTGCTGGAGCCACAAGCGCCGCCTTGCCCTACTGTGGGGGGAAGCTAGGATTGCCAAGCCGTTAAAAGTCCGGTTGGCTCTGCACAGCTACCAGAAGCTACCGGCATGTCCCTGCAGTCCCTAGGAGCAGGGAAGCTCCGCACACTGCCCCCACCCGCAGCACCAGCTCCAGAGCTCCCATTGGCTGGAAACCACAGTGAATGGGCGCTGCAGGGGCAGTGCCTGTGGGCACGGGCACAATGCAGAGCCCCCTGGCCCCTCTGCCTAGGGGCCAGACATGCTGGCCGCTTCCGGGAGCAGCGTGGAGCCAGAGCAGGCAGAGACCCCTCATTTCTGGCTCCACCCATTGTGCTGCTGACCAGAAGCTGCCCGAGGTTCAGGGAACAAAAGGTAGGAATAAATGGTAAATTTTCAGAATGGAGAGGGGTAACGAGGGGTGTTCCCCAAGGGTCAGTCCTAGGACCAATCCTATTCAACTTATTCATAAATGATCTGGAGAAAGGGGTAAACAGTGAGGTGGCAAAGTTTGCAGATGATACTAAACTGTTCAAGATAGTTAAGACCAAAGCAGACTGTGAAGAACTTCAAAAAGATCTCATAAACTAAGTGATTGGGCAACAAAATGGCAAATGAATTTTAATGTGGATAAATGCACATTGGAAAAAATAACGCCAACTATACATACAATACGATGGGGGCTAATTTAGCTTCAACTAGTCAGGAGAAAGATCTTGGAATTATTGTGGATAGTTCTCTGAAGACATCCACACAGTGTTCAGCGGCAGTCCAAAAAGCAAACAGGATGTTAGGAATCATTAAAAAAGGGATAGAGAATAAGATGGAGAATATCTTATTGCCCTTATATAAATCCGTGGTATGCCTACATCTTGAATACTGCATACAGATGTGCTCTCCTCATCTCAAAAGAGATATACTGGCATCAAAAAAGGTTCAGAAAAGGGCAACTAAAATGATTAGGGGTTTGAAATGGGTCCCATATGAGGAGAGATTAAAAAGGCTAGGACTTTTCAGCTTGGAAAAGAGGAGACTAAGGGGAGTTATGATAGAGGTATACAAAATCATGAGTAGCGTGGAGAAAGTGAATAAGGAAAAGTTATTTATTTATTCCAATAATATAAGAACTAGGAGCCACCAAATGAAATTAATGGGTAGGAGGTTTAAAACAAATAAAAGGAAGTTCTTCTTCACTCAGCGCACAGTCAACCTGTGAAACTCCTTGTCTGAGGAGGTTGTGAAGACTAGGACTATAAACAGGGTTTAAGAGAACTGGATAAATTCATGGATGTTAAGTCCATTAATGGGTATTAGCCAGGATGGGTAAGGAATGGTGTTCCTCATCTCTGTTTGTCAGACGGTGGAGATGGATGGCAGGAGAGAGATCACTTGATCATTACCTGTTAGGTTCACTCCAACTGGGGCACTTGGCATTGGCCACTGTCGATAGACAGGATACTGGGTTGGATGGACCTTTGGTCTGACCCAGTATGGCCATTCTGATGTCCTTATGAGGCAAGCGCTGCCTAGCCAGAGCCTGCAACTCAACCCCCATGCCCCAGGTTGGAGCCCCCTCACACACCCTAACTCCCTCCCAGAGCCTGTACCCCAAACCTCATCCCACACCCCAACTCCCTCCCACACTCCAAAACTCTTGACCCCATCTCAGAGCCCCCTCGTGTACCTCAGAGCCCACACCCCCAGCCTGAGTCCTCACCCCCTGCTGCATCCCAACCTCTGGCCCCAGCCTACAGCCCCCTCCCACACTGTGAACCCCTTATTTCTGGCCCCACCCTAGAGCCTGGGGGAAACCCTGAGTCTCCATGACCACCCAGGGGTTTGGAGCTGTGAGTGCCTGCTTGCTCTGCTGCGGGGAGAAGCCCCAAGTCTACACACACACACACACACACACACACACACACACACACACACACACCTCCCCGCAGGTCTGTGTGTGTCCCATGACTGATTTTTTCTATGGGTCAATGGTCCTTAATAGAAAAAAAATGTTCCCCACTCCTGATCTAGACAATCTCTGACAAGTATTTGTCTAACCTGCTCTTAGTCTCCAATGACAGAGATTCTACAACCTCCCTAGGCAATTTATTCCAGTGCTTAACCACCCTGACAGCTAGGAAGATTTTCCTAATGTCCAACTTAAAACTCCCTTGCTGCAATTTAAGCCCACTGCTTCTTGTCCTAGCCTCAGAAGTTAAGGAGAACAATTTTCTCCTTCTTTGTTATAACAACCTTTTATGTACTTGTAAACTCTTATCCTGTCCCCCACAATCTTCTGTTCTTAAGACTAAGCAAATCCATTTTTTTCCAGTCTTCCCTCATAGGTCATGTTTTTTAGACCTTTAATAATTTTTGTTGCTCTCCTCTGGGCAGTCTCCAATTTGTCCACATTTTTCCTGTAACGTGGCATCCAGAACTGAACACAATACACCAGTTGAGGCCTAATCAGTATAGAGTAGAGTAGAAGAATTACTTTTCATGTCTGGCTAACACCACTCCTCCTAGCACATCCCAGAATGATGTCTGTTCAAAAAAAAAAAAAAAAAGTCTTACACTGTTGACTCATTTTGCTTGTGATCCACTATGACCCCCAGATCCCTTTCTGCAGTACTCCTTCCTAGGAAGTCATTTCCCATTTTGTATGTGAGCAGCTGAATGTTTCTTCCTAAGTGGAGTGCCTTGCATTTGTCCTTGTTGAATTTCATCCAATTTACTTCAGACCATTTCTCCAGATAATTTTGAATTTTAATCTCTATCCTCCAAAGTGTTTCAACCCCTCTCAGTTTGGAATTGTCCCCACTTGATATGCCCTTCCAGCTTGACTGTGAACCACTAATAAGAAATATAAAGAGAAACAGATTCAAGGGACATCTCACTGTTGCAAAGAAACTGAGATCCAGATATGGGAAGTCAACAAAACCAAAAGCCACATCATCAAGATTGATAGAAACCACAAGATCTGTCTCATGCAAATATCTAACTGGTGCTCGATTGTCAGAAAGCCCTTTATTTACCCATGGCCTCATCTCTGAAGAGACCCCCCCACACACCTCCAAAAAAAAATTTTTGGTCTGCATCAGTGAACCTGGCTTGACATCAGTGCAGTTCTTATGTAGAAAAGCTCATCACTTCTGACAACTCCACACTTTGACTACACTTTGTAGTCTTAGAATGTGCCGATATTATTCCCCTCTAATCTCAAACCTCAGAGGTTCCTTTAGAGCAACAAGAAGTCTTTAGGCCATGTCTACTCAGTCTGTAAATCAAGGGATGTGGCCAGCCTTGGAATCCTGCTGACCTACTAAACATCTAACAGCAAGGATTTCCTAATATAATTAGGACAGAAAATATTGGGCTTAGTATCAAGACCCCCTAAAAACTCAAACAAGACTGTAATTCACAAGCTAGTAACCTCTTATCTACTGTAGCCAATTTCAGATTCATAGATGGTCTATGGACCCATCCACAACAGGGAGCACATTCTAAACTTGTTATTTGGCTTAGAGATGATTCGGGGGGAGGGAGTCAAAATACATCACCCATATCCTGAAGTGTCCCTCCAGTTTTAGAGAAAATATCACAGAAATATTATTCCACTATGCTATTTAAAAACAATGCGGCGCGTTCCCTACCAGCCTACAAAATTCTCTCTGCACTAAGTGGGGCAGGAAATAAACAACTGTATTATCATTTGCATTGACCCTAAGAAACCCTCTTTCTATGTAACCATGAATATTTATTTATTTCTGGCATTGTTTCTGAAAACCTTTCCAGTACACTTTTATTGTGGGAGATAAGATATTTTTCAATCTATACAGAGAAAAATACATTAGTGGACTAAATATATAAGTTACAAAATATGTGATGTACTGTGACTTACTTCACTTACTGTAAGCTTCAACAACAAATACAAGTATTTTAGATGTGACTTGAGCAGTACAGCATGACATTTCCATAGGAGATGTAAAAGCAGCAGTGTTTGGACGTGACAGTTTGTATTTCTATCTATTTTCCCATATTCTGGTACAACCACAGGTACCATTTTAATCAAATATGAAAGATAAAGAAACTGTTTCCCCTTTACCTTAAAATAGATGTTAGACCAGAGATATGATATAATTATTTCGGAAAAATTTTGTCCAACTGTGGGCCAATTCTAAATTGATGCTGAACATTTCTACTTCCCATTGATTTCAAATGGAGTTTCAAAATGCTCAGAACCATTTAAGACATGATCCTATAGTGTTCAGAATGGATATGAAAGTCTTCTGTCTGTTTTCTCATTATTTCTTCAGGGGTTTGGTTTTATTTGGAGCAAGTAATAAAGGGGATTGCAATAGGATTACAGAGTAAGAAAACATATCTAAATGAACCCCCTAACCTCCCCTCCCCACAAAAATTCTCTCTCCAGTGCAGTTTTCCATGATGGAAACAATTAGTTTCTCATAATTCTATCGTAGTTGTTTTCTAAATCAGATTGGACTTGACTAAAACAGATCCAATCAACAAAAAGATTTCCCCCGCACACAGATCTAATTCTCCACTGTGTCTCAATGTGTTAAGGGAGTCAAGAATGAGTCCAGGTGCCTTCCTTGCCATCTGGAAGGAAAAGCCAGCATTCCTCGTTCCCAAAAGCACTCCCACATCCCACTAGAAAGTTTAGCTTTTTACAGTTTCTCCTTTACAAAGAACAATTGTTGACTCCAATTTTCTAATAGGCCACAAGTGTCAGGACCTTTTTTCAGGCCTAACATAGATCTGTCCTCAGGAGGAAATAAGGTGGGTTTCCTCATTCACAACTGAGTTAGCGCAACGTGATTGAAAAACCAAACAACCCTTTATACCCACACAGATACATATGAATACCCTTAGACACCTTTCAAGTTATGTGACCTGATTATGTTCTCGTTTAGGCTCCAATCTTTGCTAGAACAAAACCTGCTAATTTAACAGAAAAGCTTTTAACTTATGTGTATATGGGTGTTAAGGGGGCTTTTCCTATCATGTTATGTTAACAATATTGACTACAGCACTCCCCATTTGGGTAGACAGATCCCATAAACTGAACTTTTCCTCTCAGCCCAAAGGTTAACTTCATCATGAGCCAGCAGAAAATGTAATACACCCAAATACAGGCATCTTTGGAATGTTTGTGTTACCAACTGGTAAATATGTTTGTTTAAAGCAAGATTGCACACACCCCTTGGGGTGAAAAGATACTGCTACTGAAGTATCCAAAACTCCCATGAACTCCAACAAGATTAGGATTTTACTGCTGATGTTTTGCCAAAAAAAAAAAGTTAATCAGCTTTGGTTCAATTTCTTTTTAAAAAGTTTGACTATCTAAGCAATTACATCATCCCCTCATAGCAGTAATCCTCCTTACCCCTTACCTTTCTTTCACAGACTTTTACATTATAAAGTTCCAGCTGAAGTTAAATGAGGAAGTGTCGGGAATCATAATAAAAGTCTAGGTCTTATGAAACTCAGATTTAATGCTGATTATCCAAACCTCTTGGCCTAACTTCAGATAAGCAACCAAAACATTAATAATTTTGAGGCTTGGCCATAATTAGTTGCCAGTACAATTTGTTCTACCTTCTAACCCCCACCCCCTCTGGCCTTATATGCCTATTGTTCCTCCAAAATAATAAAAGGGAATATCAAATTAGTCTATGAGTCATCTAAGCTTGAAGCCCTGATGCTGTAACACATTTTAATGTCAGCAGAAATGTGCTTTCTGGTTCAGTTTCTTACACATAAAAAAAGAACAAAACAAAATTTAAAAATCCTTAGTAGATTTTGTTTGGGGAAAAAAACCCTTCCCTATATGTTGATAGTGTGTTAATCAAAGCTTTCTCTTAAGATAGAGTTAACAGTCAGCTGTTTAGTTTTAAGACTACAGTCTAATTCAGCTAACCTAGCCTAATCCTGCTGTAGCAATTGTATCATCAGGCTGTTCTGTTCTTCACATTTTACAGAATGAATGTACAGGAAGGTAATATTGGTCACAATCATAGGTGGGACAGAAGTAATTTGCCATAGATTCACATGTTCATTATTTAGGGCACTTTGCACTTCGGTGCTCTATTGCAGTTGTCAGACTTGTTTATCCCGCAGTGGCTTCTGCTGAGCTAGAGCTTCTAATGGAATATGTACATGTGCACCATTTTTAAACACATTATCCTGGGAGATTTGAAACCAAAACTAGCATACAGTATACTGTATGCTTTTGGAATGCTAGAATGACCTTTACTCGGCAAAGTGGTAAACTGGGTGATTGCAGCAGGTTGGGTGCCACCTCCTTATTTATTCAGAAAGGTACATCACCAAGCACACAAGTACCTAATGTTTATAAAAGCAATCATTTATAAAATGAAATACCAGCCTTTCCACTTGCAGGACTGAAACTCCCTGCTTTGAACAAACAGCAAAAATGAACAAACAGGAATCCTCACTTGCATAGCTCAACTAAACCAAAAATCAGAGGTGAAAGTAAGCCGGTACACCCCGGTACGGTGTACCGTTAAGAGCCGGCGCGCCGTATCAGGACCGGCTTTCCGAGAGGCAATTTAAAGCCCTGGGGTAGCGGCGGCAGGGCTGCAATGGGGATTTAAAGGGCCCTGGAGCTCCAACTGCTGCTACCCCTGCCCAGGGCCCTTTGAATCCTGGCCTGAGCCCTGCTGCCCGAGCCCTGGGTTAGCAGCGGCGGGGCTGTGGCGGGGATTTAAAGGGCCTGGGAGCTCCAGCCGCTGCTACTGCCCCAAGGCCCTTTAAATCATGGCCTGAGCCCTGCTGGCCGAGCCCTGGGGTAGCGGTCCAGCAGGGATTTAAAGGGCCCGGGAGCTTCAGCCGCTGCTACTGCACTGGGGCCCTTTAAATCCTGGCCTAAGCCCTGCTGCCCAAGCGCCGGGGTAGCAGTGGCAGGGCTCTGGCAGGGATTTAAAGGGCCCTGGGCAGGGGTAGCAGCAGCTGGAGCCCCGGGGCCCTTTAAATCCCTGATGGAGCCCAGCCACCGCTACCCAGGGCTCAGGCAGCAGGGCTCAGGTGGGGATTTAAAGGGCTTGGGGCTCCAGCAGCTGCTGTCACAGTGGAGCCCCCGGCTCTGCCAGAGCCCCGCGGTAGTGGTGGCAGCCAGGAGCCCCCAGGGCCCCTCAGTGATTTAAAGGGCCCGGGGCTCCACTGTGGTAGCGGCAGCTGGAGCCCTGGGCCCTTTAAATTGCCCCCGAGCCCCAGGGCTCCCAGCTGCCTCTGCAGCTGGTAACTCGGGAGTGATTTAAAGCCGCAGCTGGAGCCCACTACCGCAGCTGGAGCCCTGGCCCTTTAAATCAAGATTTAAAGGGCCCGGGGATTTAAGGCCCTGCCTCTTCCAGTTGAGGCCACGTCCCCTGCTCAGGACTCCGGCGTACCGGTAAGTCCTCTGACTTACTTTCACCCCTGCTAAAAGTCCTTCAGAGGAGTCACCACACTGATATAACTCAACAATAAGCTCTGAAACTTCTTTTCCTGCACACATATGAAATCAGGCATTGCTAGCCACATTATGCCATAGAAATCTTATCTTACATCAGAATCTATTCTATTCTCCTTATCCACACGTATCCCCCTATTAATGACAATAGAACTTATGTGCACATTGGAAGGGAAGAAGAGACACCATAGTTTTTTTCCCCACTGTGCATGGATGCTGGCTGATTGTATGACAAGCTAATAATATTTCATAAAAGAAGAACTAGGGGACACCAAATGAAATTAATCGGCAGCAAGTTTAAAACAAACAAAAGGAAGTATTTTTTTCACACAACACACAGTCAACCTGTGTAACTCTTTGGCAGAGGATGTTGTGAAGGCAAAGACTATAACAGGGTTCAAAAAGAACTAGATAAGTTCATGGAGGATAGGTCCATCAATGGCTATGAGCCAGGATGGACAGGAATAGTGTCCCTAGCCTCCATTTGGCAGAAGCTGGGAATGAGCAAAAGGGAATGGATCACTTGATGATTATATCTGTTCATTCCCTCTGGGGCATCTGGCATTGGTCACTGTCAGAAGACAAGACATGGGCCAGATGGACCTTTGGTCTGACCTAGTATGGCCATTCTTATTGATTTTTAAGGCATTCAAACATTTAAAAAATTACATGAACTTTGCAACAGAAGAACAAAATATTCACAGACAAGGGTATTACAACCATTGACAATGCCAACTGCATTCTTAACTTGAAGTGCAGAAGGCTATTGTTCATCTTTATCTCATTCTGGCTGCACTTTATATATTATATATAGTATATTAACATAGAATTCAGTTGCCTCAAAAGAAAAATTCTCCAGATCACTCACCATTAGTATGTAATTGTATAAGATGTGCCTTATATATCCAAAGTCAGCATCCCAATGAAAAGATTATGTACAAGATATTCTGAAATTTCCACTGAGGACAAATCTTTCCCTGTCCCCCTACACTGTTATAGGTAATCTTTACTGCAGCACAGTGCTGCTGTGAAGGAATAAAACTGGGAACATGCACAGATATCCTCCATCACTTAGATCCCCAAAGAGTACAGATCCAAGGTGTGCATATGTCCCAACATGCATAGGGGATTTTGAGGAGGTATGGAAAGGCCATCCCACCACAGAAAATGGTGACACAAAAAAAAGGTGGAGGCTACCAAACACCTGAATCTGCAGTCATAGCCAAACGAACAAATCTGCAGTGTAGGAGAAGACTTTCTTTCCCACCCTTGCTGATGTCAGCATCTCAAAAGGGCTGAGCTCTCAACAGCTTCCATTGTCTTCATCCTCTTCAGGCTAGCCAAATGGTCCTCTTAGATAAAGACCTGGGCCCAGATCTACAAAGGTATTTAAGATCCGAATGGAAGTTAGGAACCTAAATGCCTCTGTGGATATGAGCCCTAGTGACTGTGATGACCCCAAGACTAGATAAAGTAACTTCCTCTACCAAGGGCTGTCTGTCAAGCCAATCAAACTCAAGCTTTGACAAAAAATAGTTGATCCTTTAAGTGGGACTAGCCACAGATAGCACTAGTGTTCTGCAGTCTCTGATATCTACATTTTCTTCCAAGTTCAATGCAAGGATCTGGTCTTAACCATTAAAACCGTTAATAGGCTGAAGCCAGGCTACTTTAGACTATGCCTCTCAATTTACAATCATTGAAGATTACTGCAATCAGAAGAGGTATATAAAATAACCGTTCCCAGGGTGAAACTTTTGCTAGCTGATGGCAATTAAGGAGGCTAGGTCTGTTTTAATTTAGATGGGATATATGGACCACAGTCACTATCCAACATTAAACACTGTTAAACAAGGGCTGGAGTTTGGTATACAGTGACCTCATCCTGTTTGGTAAAGACACCATTACAAAGCCTTTTAATCTTTTATTCGAAATACAGAGAAAGGAAAAAGAGTTAAATCATTTTAAAATATACAGTAGTAGGCAAGACTCTTTTTTAGATTTCTTGTTTCCTTTTCAATTAGCTGGAAAGAGTTTTTAGAAGGAAAAAAATCCCTTGTCCGATGGTCTTCTAGAGGGTATCAGAGATCAAAGTTAGTTGAGATGAGCCAGTGCTTCTGTTGGTGGCTGCTGCTAAAAGCCAATCCTGTTTCCTCTCAGGTAGTGTTTGGGATTGAGCTGGAAGGAGTGGGGATGTTCATCTCCTTTCTTTAGTAAGCCAACAAGGGAGTGATTCGTAGAATAGCCTATCCAGTCACCATTTTATCCTACAATTAGGCCTAATATCCAACACACCAATTTTGGTTCCTTAATTTCTAGTTCCACCTCTTCTGTTTTATCAAGCATGATTTTAACACAGTCCTTGAACATATCTGTAGGCCTTTTTGTTTAGGCCAATTCACTGTGTCTCCTTTTTGTACTCTCCTGCCCCCTCCCCATCATTTGTTATAGGTTATTGTGAAATCTTATGAACTTTCACATGCTTTTTACAGTGGAGTTCACAATCAGAGTAAATTTGTAGGCCCTATTGTCACAAAAGGTCCTACGTGGTGGAACAGCCTAATAGAGAAGATCAGAATTCGTTACAAGGGAAGTGGGTGAAGACACAAATTAAATGGAAAAGTATGGAGGATAACAAAGGCTGATAAAAATGATGCAGACCCATTTATGCCCATCAGCCCCTGGACAGCGTAGACTTTGAGGGACACCTTTCGGGCAGTATAAGCTTTAAAAACTTTAAAAACAAACAAAAAAAAATTAAAAAAAAAACTTTCTGCATTTCCCAGTTCTTCTATTTGCAATTATTTATACCTATCTTAATTACAGGTAAGTCTAAGATGAACTATGCTATTTCTGCTTCTTTAATGTTTGCTAGTTTATGATGTGACCTTTAAAAATAGCTGTGTAATAATGTTATAACTTAAGAGGTATCTGACTGTTATGCACTATTACCACTCAGGAACTCTGACACAAGTTATTGGACATTCTTAATTAGCTATAACCTGGGTGGAACAGACAATGGGAGTCTATGGAGCACAACCCTTAATTGCTTAGTTATACTCTAACCTCACTCCAACAAGAGGCGGAGAGACAGTACCACAAGGTGCAAACTGGGTGTCCATAGGAATTTTCAGATGTATCATATGATTAAGTCCTCAGCTAACAAGTTATCCAGACAACTTGTGGTGTCCTCTCCGATATACCTCTGAAGCTTTTCCTTCAATCCAATTTTCCTCACACACAGGTCAGGATTTACAGAATTACAACATCACAACTGAAACTGAACGTGTTACAACTGCTAGGCATCACAAGTGATGCTGCTCCGCCTAAGAGATGAGACCAGAAACACAAGACTGGCAACTGATGAAACAAAGAACAAGAAATAAGAAAAAACAAAAAAACCCTCAATCTAAACCTTGGGAGGGAATGAAGAAAAGTAAGTTAGAAAATGGTGAACTTGGTTCTGAATCTAACTTTAAAGTAAAGTAAATATGAAACTGATCTGCAAGGCCTGATATCTGTTATCCCTTGATAGAGGGGCAACCATACCACCCCTAATGGTGTGAAAGATGGGACACAATCAAACAACAAGGATACATAAACAGGTTAAAAAAAAAAGGTAAGATGGCCATATAACAATTAAAAATAAAAATAACTGTTTAAAAATGAATTACAGCAAATTAAAGGGCATCAAAAGTATATTTTTTGGAAAATTCTGTGTTTTAGAGGACTAAAAGTGAATAAGGATCTATGCTGCATTTTTGATAATATCTGTATATTGACACAGTGATTAAAATCCTTCAAGGAAAATTTGTAAATGTGTGTTGAAGATTTCTAAACAGCTTTCTTCAGAAAGATGGCAGTTTCAGTTATTGATTTTTTTTGGTGGTTAATTAGTGAGTCAGCATAATCAAAGAAACGAGAAATTTCAGAGCACTGCCAAGACATGTTCATTTTGTTCTTCTTTTAAGTATTTCCCTCTCCTTTGGATGTTACTGGTATGTTCCTGAGATTCACTGAGTGATAAAGTGAAAATAATTTTGATTTGCAAGTACAGTATTGAAGGTAGATTTGAATAACACGGTGACTGAATCACATTAAATTGTCCTCCTACAGAAGATGCCCTCAGAATATTTGTAACAGCTTCTAAAAGGCTGAAAAATTAAAGCTATCTTGATATCCTGATAGCCTGGATTGTAAAGTCTGGATGTTTAGGAGTTTGTTTCAAAGAAAAAAAAAAGAATAATGTGTGAAAGGGAAATTTACAATGTGGAAAAATAATCAGTGAAGTTATAATAGTTTTCCCCTTCTTTAAATAAGATTAATCTCTGTTTTATATATAGTGGCTTACTAGGAGAGAACCATCAGTAATTAATATACAGATGTAAACAGGATTCATTTCCAACCCACCGTGTGCTTTGTTTTACTCTGGGGAGAAAAGGGAAGTGAAAAATCATTTTTCTCGAGTAAAATTACATTTGAGATTCAATAGCCAGACAGTGTTTACACTAACTGCTAATGACACATGCAGGGATACAAAATCCATTCTATGAATCTGGCAAAGAGAAAGCCTAATTTTTAATCATTGAGACATTCATGCTGTTGCATTTTTTTCTCCATTGTATTAGTGAACCGGACAAATTTTTGTCCAATTACTGCTCTTCCATAAGACCTTACATAAAATTCCAGACCAAGATCATACCAACTATCAAACCACAGGTAAACAAGTGCCACTCATATATTTACATAGACTTCTATGTGTAGAATCATACATTTATTTTGCCTTCGTTTGCACACTCCACTTTTTCATAAACTCCAAAGGGAGGTCTCAGTCTCATGCACCAAAACACAAGAAATTCATATAAATCAGACCATGAACTAACTGAATACTGTAAATGTGAAAGATGCAAATTTT
Source organism: Dermochelys coriacea (assembly GCF_009764565.3). Lineage (NCBI taxonomy): Eukaryota > Metazoa > Chordata > Testudines > Dermochelyidae > Dermochelys > Dermochelys coriacea. The sequence goes on from NC_050069.1 coordinate 173,019,942, forward strand.
GAAAGCTTTACTTATGGACATTCAGCATTCTTATCGGGGATCAGGGTGAATCCAAAATAAACAGCAATATTTCTCTCTTATCAGCTTGTCTGTTGTAACATTGTTCTTATCTGCTACAGCTATACAAACATATGTCATGGATTGGGCCTAATTTTACCCACCCCAAGAGAATAGGCAGGCCCACTGATGGCTCTAACTTTGATTGTGGCTAATTGTACCTTCTGGCAGCTATGTACTGCATAAATCTTTATAAATAAATAATTAACACACATATTTCAACATCAGGGTATAAATAATCATTTTACAAACATCCCTTACATATGATTCCCAATACATTCAACTCCAAAGATATGCAATACCATGAGTGTTGGAACTATGGGTGCTACTGCAGCCCCTGGTTTGAAGAAGTTTTCATCATATACAGGGTTTACAGTTAGTAGAGTGGGGGTGTTGACAGCCATTGTTGACAGCCAAACAGTTCCAGCACCTCTATGCAATATTGAAGGTTTTTGTGTAAGATTCTGTACATGCTTATGTTTCAAATTTGACTGTGTTCTTGTGAGTTGATAAGAAAGGCAAACAGATTACACAAACTGTGCAATCATAGAATTTTTCACATGCAACAGGAGGCGAGTGACAGTGTTCAGAACACTGCTTGATTTTGGTAACTGATGTTCTGAAATAATAATTGGTCACTAAAGAGCCTATTTCTGAACAGTGAAATTTAAAAAAAAGTTGTGGTTGTTTTAATAACAAAAACAAACATTAAGGCTCCTGCCCTTTTAAGACTCAAACATTTCTTTCAGCCATACTCCAAAATGAAAACACTTTATATGGACATACCTTCCTATTATCATATCCTTCCAGTACTCAAGAAAGGCACTTCCTACAGTCAAATCCAAGAGTAAAAAAGATTAAACTCACTCATGCAACAGGTCTTCCTAGCAAGGTTATAGGTTAACAGCATCTCCTCAGCACCACTAGTTTGTCCCTGAATCCAAGAGCTTTCCCAAGTAAAAAGAAGTCAGACTTGCCTGCAATAGGGTATTTATCCAACACAAGGCAGCAAACATTAAGTGAGGTCAATTAACCTGATAGTCTGTATCTGGGGAAGAGCCAGGGCTTGAAAGGCTGATTGAAGACTGTCATAAATATAAAGGGAAGGGTAAAACCTTTAAAATCCCTCCTGCCCAGAGGAAAAACCCTTTCACCTGTAAGGGGTTAAGAAGCTAGGATAACCTCGCTGGCACCTGACCAATGAGAAGACAAGATACTTTCAAAGCTGGCGGGGGGAGAGAAACAAAGGCTCTCTCTGTTTGTGTGATGCTTTTGCCAGGAACAGAAAGGAATGGAGTCTTAGAACTTAGTAAGTAATCTAGCTAGATATGCGTTAGAATCTGTTTTGTTTTAATGGCTGATAAAATAAGCTGTGCTGAATGGAATGTATATTCCTGTTTTTGTGTCTCTTTGTAACTAGAGGGATTCTCTATGTTTTGAATCTGATTACCTTGTAAGGTATTCACCATCCTGATTTTACATAGGTGATTCTTTTTACTTTTTCTTCTATTAAAATTCTTCTTTTAAGAGCTTGATTGCTTTTTCATTGCTCTTAAAACCCAAGGGTTTGGGGTCTGTGCTCACTTATGCAAATTGGTGAAGATTTTTATCAAGCCTTCTCCAGGAAAGTGGGGTGTAGGGTTTGGGGAGGATTTGGGGGGCGGGGGAAGATGTTTCCAAGCAGGCTCTTTCCCTGTTATATATTTGTTAGACGCTTGGTGGTGGCAGCGATAAAGTCCAAGGGCAAAAGGTAAAATAGTTTGTACCTTGGGGAATTTTTAACCTAAGCTGGTAAAAATAAGCTTAGAGGGTTTTTCAGGCAGGTCCCCACATCTGTACCCTAGAGTTCAGAGTGGGGAACGAACCTTGACAAAGATAGAACCCAGCTGAGAAGGAACAGGCAAGGCTAATACAAAGCAAGAAAGTTGGTAGCAGAAAGCATCTGTAAGGGCAATAATCTGCAGTTGCCCTTTAGGAGAAGGGAGTCATGTTTGGGGCTACAGAGTTAGAATATCTGTAATCACTTCTTGGGAGGAGGGAATTCAGGCTGATAAACTTGGGGAGGGCAGAAGAAGTAGGAAGGAGACCATAGGAAACAATGACAGGGTCTTAGAGCAAGCAGAATATAATTCCTGGGCATAGAATCCCTAGTCTGGCACCCGGAAGTAGGTGAGCCTGGGCTCTATCAGCCATTGGTGGGAAGTGGCATAGAGTGGGCGGTGGAGCTGAAGGCTGCCTCGGACAGCTGCCTAATGGGAAGGGGATGACTACAATGACCTGGCTGGAGGGTTGAGTTGTGGGGTGGAGGGGCATAGTGTGAAGGAAGGCGCTAATCCACTAAGCATCCAGGAGGAGGTGCCTAGCAATGAGTGAAGACTGTTACAGGGCCCTCAATCAAATTTGCATAAATTTTTTGCTAACATGCATACATTCAAACACATTCTTAAACATCTTCATTTCCAGGGTGGATAGCCCCTTCTACCGTGAGGGCTAAATATCTCCTTCTCTGACAGTTTCATACATTCCCCACCCTGCATAGATGCGCTATTACTGTTCCTCCTCCCCTATGATTTCATATCCACCTTCAAACTCACCCCTGGCTCTGTTTCCTTGCTTAAATTCTATACACCCCATTCATGGCATCCCTCAAGCTTCCCCCTACCCCATTATTTTTCTCTCTGTCTCATCCCTGCTAGCTTCCAACACACACACGTCCTGCAAAATGAATAAAACAGGGAAGGACAGGAGAAATTTGAGCCTGATTCTGTGAGCTTGCCAGCAGCTAGGAGACACAGTGCCCTTTAATGAGAACTGGGTGGGAAAGTAGTAAATGCAGAAACAGAACAAATCTAGCAAGTGAAACAGAAGACTGAAAATCTGGAGACAGAAGTGGAAAGCAGGAGGTTAAGTAGCTCTGGAAGAAAACAATTCTACTTCTTCCTTGGAATCAAGTTTTTTTTTTTCAGGCTGCTTCCTTTTAATTTCCAGGGGCTTAATGTGACTCAGTTGGTGGACTATCCCCATGATTAGCATCCCAGGCTAATAGGAAGTTGTCATCCTTTTCTGTTTTCAACATATAAAATTTTTGCTCCTTCCTTGCCTGCCTGGGTGCATGGTACTGTAGACCCCATCTCATGATACAATATAGACTAGGTTTCAGAGTAGCAGCCGTGTTAGGCTGTATCCGCAAAAAGAAAAGGAGGACTTCTCTAAGGTGCCACAAGTACTCCTTTTCTTTTTTAATAGTAGAATAGTATCTTGACTGGTAAATGGGAACCATTCTCCATTCATTGCCACCTATGCAAACCTTAAATAAAAGCTAGGAGACTATATTGTGAAAATGTTAAACCCAGCAACAGGCTTCATGTGTCTTTAATGTTAAGAATTTTGATCACTGAGATTTTATATCTATATTAGTTAACCTCACTAAACTATTACTGTGTTGCAGTTACAGATGAACAACCTAACTCCTAATATGCAATTGACAAATCACTGCCTATAACTATGGACTAGCAATGTATTCTGAACTGTTCTGGGCATGGAAATAACAGAGCCAGAGTGTCTTGATGGTTTTATTAAGTAAGATATGCTCTAAACAGAGTTGCCTACCATACAGCATTTCAGAATAAAGTGAGCTGAGGACCTTGCTTTTGGTTAGTTATGTAACCTCCAACAGATAACTCTACTTTTTCTCACCCACAGCCCTGGTACACTAAGGTTATCACTGTGAATTATATACATCATGAAACTGAGGCTATGGTGAAACTGGGTGCATGGTAATTATCCCCACTTCAGAGAAAGATACTTACCCTCATATTTTTTTCCTGTGTCCTTCATTATAAGTCTTCTCTGTATATTTGAAAGGCCTGTCATTAAGCCCTTGGTAGATTTAGAATTGTGCTGGCACCTATTATGATTTCTGAGTCCATCAATGTTAGGGCACTTATAGTTCAACTTTTTTATTCATTACTGGGCAGAGATGAACCTGTAGGTGGCATTCTTCCCTCTGAGCCACTACTGAAAAACTGTGCTACTGAAGTACTTTTTTAAAGAATAACTGACAAAACATACTTTGAGCCTTGCAGTTATTACAAAAAACACATTGCAATTTTGACATAGGACAAGAGATGTAACCCAATTGTCCCAGATAAATTCCATTCTTTCCATCTTCAGTTCCCCATTATCTTCATTTGGATACAATATATTGTCTGTGCTGAACTCTTGTATACAGTCACTAAACATGAAGTGAACCAAGTGTATGGTATAATTTTGCATTGGTTGCACCCACTTGATTCCCATTGAACTGAATTAATATTCTGTTTGTGCAGGGTCTACAGAGTCATTAAATAAAAGACATTGTCACATGTTTTAATAAAGGTCATTTACCATTATTTTCAATCCTCTGTCCGAGACATATAGTAAGTGGTTTGCTGAATGAGCCTTCTTATCTAGGGCAGAATTTTGTCCTAGTTTTTAAAGATACACAGTAATCTCAGTATTCATCTTCTTACAGCTCACCCTATAGTAACCATCTATAAAGAGGAAGTGGAATACACTGTAGGTTTACTCAGATGCCAGATTTGATGAGCTGTTCCATATTAGACTCTGAAAAATTTGTTGGGCATCAATGCAGTTCAGTGGCTCACAGAGCTACTCTTCTGAGGCTTTGGTGTCAACAGGTGTTATTACACAAACAAGCCCTCTGTACATTTGTACAATTGTGCTCACTCATTTCAGGATGTAACACAATCTAGGACCTTTTCAGCCTTAGCACTAAATTGTTCCTGGCTGATTTTGCTGTCCAAAATCCTGATTTCAGGAAAATGGAAGTTAGACACTTATTTCATGGATAAGAAGAGCTACTTGTTCTCAGGTAAATGGAAATAAAATCAGCCCCCTAAACACAATCCCTTGCCCTCTGGGAAATTAAACAAACAGTTCCTTTACCACCCTTTCACCGGGGAACAGGAAAAAGCAGATTTTGTTTAAACAAACAACCCCCCTCCTTCCAGCACTCTCTTCCCCCATCCTGGCTTCAGCTCCAGCAAAACCTGTCTCTCTGTGCCAGCAAAAAGACAAGTTCCACAACCCCTTCTAGAGGTTTGCCTAGCTCAGCTCTTTCCCGGGCACCCTGGAGAGAGATTCTGCCCCCTAGGAATGAGCCTCTCAGTAGATCCTTAAAGTCATCTGACTGGATAGTCAGCTGATGATATCAATTGATGACTATCAATGATAGTCAGTCATTAAGGAGCCCCAGCTGCAGAGGCACTCTCCAGAATTGTCAATGCTGGCAGTTTCTCTAGAGTGAAGCAGATTCTATCCTCTCTTTCCACTGCAGGATTTTAACCCCTTTCTTGCCTGACAACTGTGCGCTCTATTACATAAGGTATTCATATTTAGTAAAGAAAAAAGCTAGGGATCACTTCATTGTGGAATCAGTCTTTGTTGTGGCCTGTATAAAAGTTTCTGTCTTTTAGACCACTGAGGGAATAAAAAAGATGAAGCAATAGAATAAAATAAGGAAAAAGGGAATAGGAGTAGAAGTAAACAGAGATTGATGATCCAACAATGAATAAAACTAGGCAGTTATTCTAGCTAGACTACAATTGCTTTAGGCTTCAAACTGAGTTGAAATGCCTAATGACCTACAATTAGATACAGTGACTTTCAAAATATCTTTTTAGGGAACAATACAAATGCTGTATTTATAAGTAAACACAGATGTCTTATCCAGACATAATAAACCCCCAAATACCCCAGATTACCCTTTATCACAAAATGAAAAAGAGTACCCTACTTTGGAACAATACATGACAGCGCCAGCTAAAAGAATCAGTATTATAAGTGAATATCAGTAAAGAAGATGGTGGTTTAAAAAAAACCCTGAAAAAATCTACTAGTTGTAGCTGTTTCCAACTTCATGAAAGAATAAAACACAGGCAGAGGGCACAATATGTTGTTTACATTGTGTAGATAGTCTCTGTTGGAAGAGGTGAAAAAGAAATTCTGTACTCTGGTATATGAGTCACATGTCATTGTGTAACTTGCAAAATCTATCAATGCCTGTGCACTGGTCTGGTTGTTAATCCTGTTAAAACTAAATCTATGGTCATTACCATCAACCAGTCTCTCGCTCCAGAATACAACCAGCTCAGTGTTAACCTGTCCAGATGGGACATTGAGCAGGTGGCAACTATCAAATACTTGGGCAGCACCAGACAGTGCTGGAGTTGCTTGAAAGATGTGGACACTTGTATAGCACCAGCTGCTGCCATGTTTCAGGTCCTTCAGAGGCCTCTGTCAGGGCGTCATGACAGCAGATGTAGCCATTACCCTCTGATCCCACTGAGAGTTACCAAAAGAAACTACAGCATTTGCTCAAGAAACTCCCTGAAAAAGCACAAGAACAAATCTGCACAGACACACCCCTGGAGCCCCGACCTGGGGTATTCTATCTGCTACCCAAGATCCATAAACCTGGAAATCCTGGATGCCCCATCATCTCAGGCATTGGCACCCTGACAGCAGGATTGTCTGGCTATGTAGACTCCCTCCTCAGGCCCTTCATTACCAGCACTCCCAGCTATCTTCGAGACACCACCGATTTCCTGAGGAAACTACAGTCCATTGGTGGTCTTCCTAAAAACACCATCCTAGCCACTATGGATGTAGAAGCCCTCTACACCAACATTCCACACAAAGATGGACTACGAGCCGTCAGGAACAGTATCCTCGATACTGTCACGGCTAACCTGGTGGCTGAACTTTGTGACTTTGTCCTGACCCATAACTATTTCACATTTGGTGACAATGTATACCTTCAAATCAGCGGCACTGCGATGGGTACCCGCATGGCCCCACAGTATGCCAACATTTTTATGGCTGACTTAGAACAACGCTTCCTCAGCTCTCGTCCCCTAATGCCCCTACTCTACTTGCACTACATTAATGACATCTTCATCATCTGGACCCATGGAAAAGAAGCTCTTGAGGAATTCCACCATGATTTCAACAATTTCCATCCCACCATCAACCTCAGCCTGGACCAGTCCACACAAGAGATCCACTTCCTGGACACTACGGTGCTAATAAGCGATGGTCACATAACCACCACGCTATATCGGAAACCTACTGACCGCTATTCCTACCTACATGCCTCTAGCTTTCATCCAGATCATACCACTCGATCCATTGTCTACAGCCAAGCGCTACGATATAACCGCATTTGCTCCAACCCCTCAGACAGAGACAAACACCTACAAGATCTCTATCATGCATTCCTACAACTACAATACCCACCTGCTGAAGTGAAGAAACAGATTGACAGAGCCAGAAGAGTACCCAGAAGTCACCTACTACAGGACAGGCCCAACAAAGAAAACAACAGAACGCCACTAGCCATCACCTTCAGCCCCCAACTAAAACCTCTCCAACGCATCATCAAGGATCTACAACCTATCCTGAAGGACGAGCCATCACTCTCACAGATCTTGGGAGACAGACCAGTCCTTGCTTACAGACAGCCCCCCAATCTGAAGCAAATACTCACCAGCAACCACACACCACACAACAGAACCACTAACCCAGGAAGCTATCCTTGCAACAAAGCCCGTTGCCAACTCTGTCCACATATCTATTCAGGGGATACCATCATAGGGCCTAATCACATCAGCCACACTATCAGAGGCTCATTCACCTGCGCATCTACCAATGTGATATATGCCATCATGTGCCAGCAATGCCCCTCTGCCATGTACGTTGGCCAAACTGGACAGTCTCTACGTAAAAGAATGAATGGACATAAATCAGACGTCAAGAATTATAACATTCAAAAACCAGTTGGAGAACACTTCAATCTCTCTGGTCGCTCAATCACAGATCTTAGAGTGGCTATACTTCAACAAAAAAGCTTCAAAAACAGACTCCAACGAGAGACTGCTGAATTGGAATTAATTTGCAAACTGGATACAATTAACTTAGGCTTGAATAGAGACTGGGAATGGATGAGTCATTACACAAAGTAAAACTATTTCCCCATGGTATTTCTCCCTCCCACCCCACCCCCCACTGTTCCTCTGATATTCTTGTTAACTGCTGGAATTAGCCTACCTTGCTTGTCACCATGAAAGGTTTTCCTCCTCCCCCCCCCCCGCTGCTGGTGATGGCTTATCTTAAGTGATCACTCTCCTTACAGTGTGTATGATAAACCCATTGTTTCATGTTCTCTGTGTGTATGTATATAAATCTCTCCTCTGTTTTTTCCACCAAATGCATCCGATGAAGTGAGCTGTAGCTCACGAAAGCTTATGCTCTAATAAATTTGTTAGTCTCTAAGGTGCCACCGGTACTCCTTTTCTTTTTATAAAATCACTGTTATACTAACTCTACTGTAAGGAGAAATGAGGGCACTGAGAATGATGTTTTCAATTTCTGTTGTGTCCGTTGGCTCTTCCATATTAAGTGGAAAGGTAAGATCAGAAATGAGGATATTTAAAGTTGAACCTGGCAACCACCTCCGTTAGCACTAGTTTGGTTTTGGCAACTTTCTTGGAAAGGGCATATTTATTAGAATGGAAGACCAACAAATTCTAAAGCCTATTTATCAAGGATTGCTGCTATATCGCTGGGAATCATGGGGGGGTGCCAACACTTTTGGTGGTGTAATAAGATTGCCAGTGATAGACATGCTGACTATCCAGTCAGACGACTTTAAGGATCTACTGAGAGATTGTTTTGGGTAGTGTTTGAGCTGCAAGGAAGCCACATCCCTTTGGGATTTGCCATGAGGAAGATGAGAGTTTCCAGAAAGCTTTCTAACTTTAGTCCTCTTCCAGGCAGAAATGTGGTTCTTGATTGTTTGAATTTAAAAATATTGTTTATTCTCACTTTTGACAGATATCTTATCCTAAGGATTATGCTTCCCATAGATGTTTGGTCTTCTCAGTACAAGGAGCATGAGATATTTGGAATGCATATCACTGTTTCAAGTTACCTGCTGTTTGCTTGTGATTTGGGGTACTCAGTAAGAGGGAGAGTTCTTCAAATTATATTGCCTCAAAATATTTAGATATGTAGAATGTATTTTATTTTATTTTGTTAAATAAAATATTTTATTACAAATACAGAGTGTTGGAAAAGGTATGTGTAATGCTGGCAGGCCAGGTACCAGTTCTTGTTAAGGTTACAGGCATTATCTAAGAACTGGCAAACTCATAGCTGGAGACCAGACAATTCACTTATGCATTAGTGTTACTCAAAATAAATATTAATCTTAAGCCTGTATCTTTGTAAGTTGCTGCATGCATTAATCTTACTTGTAATGTCTGTATTCCATGCTATAAGGAAATGCGTAGGTTTTGCTTTATAACTTTGAAAATGTTTGCTATAAACTTGTGAACTCAGATCAAACAGTTTTTCTTCCCCTGCCCACCCAGAAGAACTATCAAAATCAGATGATCTGTCAAGGAACATTGCAATACAAAATATTTGTTAATGGCCCTATCGCAACTTGAAAATGCTACATGCAAGGAAGCTTGTCCTACGGACGTGAAGGTTGATTGAAGGAAATAAAACAAAGACACAGGAAGATTTTCCATCTCTGCTGTTTGAATTCTCACAGGGCCAGAGACAAAAAAACCTGAAGCCAGAGATCCCCAGGGCTTACTTCCTGTGTCTGCCCTGAAATACACTTTGAATTGACAGGTCACTGCAACATTGTCACTTTTAGAATTTAAATTGCAACTTGTTTATATGTTTGCCTGCTTAAACCTGTAAATAACTCTTATTTCTTTTTCCTAGTTAAAAAACCTTTAGATACTTTAATTCAAGGTTAGCTAGGGCATGGTCTTTGATGTAAGTTCCAGGGTATCAATTCATTTGGGGTAAGTGACTGGTCCCTTGGGACTGGAAGCACCCTGAATATGAGGTGATTTTTGGAGTAAGTGCCCATTTATCACTTGCCTGGGTGGCAAGAGAGACTGGAGAATTCAAGGGGACGGACTGACTGTGACACCATGCTGAGACTGGTATAGTGATTCAGGAGTTCAAATTTGTTACAGGTGAAATCTATTACAGAACATACCACCACTTTGGAGTATCGGCCCTGTCTTTGACAGTCCTCCCTGAGGTAGACGCTCACAATTGTGAGCCACTCCAGACAGTGTGATAGTATGAAATATCAATGAAATAATATTTTAAAAGAAATCAATTTCTAAATATTCTAAAAAAAATAATCAAGGTAAACGTACTAAAAGTATACAAAAAAAAGCACAGTATAATACTAAGGATCAATACACTTGAAAAGTTTAGCTTAACTTTTCTCATCTTCAATGGTGCATATCAAATAAATATTCTGGGACAATTATTAATAGTAATTAATCCTATCACAAATTTTTTCAGTTCTTAGTTACTCACTTTATTTCTTATCCACTTTCCATCCAATGTCCTTAGCTAATATATTTTATACAAGGATGAATCTTCAGTTTTCTTGTTGCTTCACTATTTTCTTTCCTTAATTATTTACAAAATGGCCCTGTCCTATTAATGTTTATTTTTATATGGAGTTTTCATTCACTATAAGACATTTTCTTGACTTATATTTTTCATGCCTGTGGACAAAGTGAAATCTAGTAGAAATAGACTTCCAATTCACCAAACACTTTGCATAGCATGAAAATAGAGAGGGAAAATTCCTGACTACCCTTTGTCCCCCTCTGAGTTGTCCATATCAACATTGGGACATCACTACTTTCCCTTAAGACAGCAGCACAGAAGCTCCAAAAAGAAAAGTATGACACAGCAATGCTTTCCTCCCTTTCATAGGAAAATTGGCTCTTGGGAACATTGATGTCTAATTTCAAGGAAGATAATGATTTTAGGCAGAGCTGGTAGCATCACCTTTTATTATGGTTGCACAACACTGCCCGTGATCAGACCCTGTTTTCAGATGCTTACAACTTTGTCAAACTAAGCATTTGAGCAGAAAAAATCCATGATGGGCACCTGCCTCAGCCTGAATTTTTTCCAGGGGTTCAGCCGTTTCTGAGAACAAGACTAGGGACTAATACATTGTTTTTCAATGTTAAAAAAATTCTGGTGACCTTTTCTTTGAGAAGATCCACCACCCCATGCTGTAATGTGAGATGTAATGCGATGTCCCCACCAACATCCACCCACATTTGGCTGAATTATGTGTCTTTGACCATCTCAGTTTGCACATGCTCAGTAAAAACTTGTAAGAGTTTAGCAACTAAAATGACCAAAGATTCTGCATGCACTGAGAAAGCTTGAGCCTCACAGCTTCTAAGGCTGACCAGACTGTGCTTGTATCATTTCCACAAAGTGATGACACATGCTCCAAATCCAACATTATAGGGGCTCACTAGGACATTTCCTGTAATTGCTGCTCCATGGGAGTATGGGAGTGAGCACTGGAACTAAAACCATAGAGCCTTTTCTCTCCTAGGACCTCACTGACCACCCCGACTCCACTGGAACTCAGGCACTGTGGATGGGGAAGTCTCCTGAATGCAGAAGAACACAAGAGCCAAACCAGGGAAGGAAGGGAAAAGATGAATTTTAGACAAGGAATCTAGTGAGACTGGGCCTAGAGACAGGGTTAGAGAAACTGACCAGGGTTTGAGGACAAGACACTGGGATAGAGAGCTAGATGAAGGGACATAATTGGGACTTCCTGGACAAGGAAACAGGGGGGTTGTGGTGGGTAAGATACTGGAATCCTGTTGGCAGGGAGAGGGGTAACATTGAGATTGGGTAAGGTGCTGGGAGAAGTGACTGGATGGAAAATGAGACTGGGACTAGCACCCAGTGAGGGGTGAAATGGGAGAGAGGAGACAAATGTGAGAAGGAGCTGGAGTGCAGAGGGAGAATTGGGACAGTCTGGAAAAAGAGACTGGGAAAAGGAGGGGATGCAGATGTGGGGAGTGAAGAAAGTGGATAAGTAGCCTGAAGAAGGAAAATGGAACTGAGCACCAGTGAAAGGGGTGGGGGGAGATAGAGGCTGAGGGGGCAGGAACGGGGATCTACCTTGGGAAGGAGATTGGGAGAGCAAGAAACTAGGATTTGAACAGAGAACCTAGTTGGGAGACTATGACTGGCTGAACAAGGAGACTGGGATGAGGAGCCAGGGTGTGGAAGAAAGAGTTCTGAGAAAGTGACCGATTAGAGGGGATGTGGAAGAAGGTATCAAACTTGGAGGTGAGAAGAGGCAGAAGGGTCTGTAAGCACTAAATTACACTCCTCTCCAGAGCCTGGAATGGAACCCCATTCTCTCCATCCCTCTGCTATCAGAAAACATTTGTGAAACCCTCTGAAAACTGTGTATTTTATCCCCCTCTAGTGTTGGTCCATAGAGAATGATAACCTATTGCAATCAGGTTTCAGAGTAGCAGCCGTGTTAGTCTATATTCACAAAAAGAAAAGGAGTACTTGTGGCACCTTAGAGACTAACAAATTTATTTGAGCATAAGCTTTCGTGAGCTACAGCTCACTTCATCGGATGCATTTGGTGGAAAATACAGAGGGGAGATTGATATACACACACAGAGAACATGAAACAATGGGTTTTATCATACACACTGTAAGGAGAGTGATCACTTAAGATGAGCCATCACCAGCAGCAGGGGGAGAAAGGAGGAAAACCTTTCATGGTGACAAGCAGGTAGGCTATTTCCAGCAGTTAACAAGAACATCTGAGGAACAGTGGGGGGTGGGGTGGGGGGGAGAAATACCATGGGGAAATAGTTTTACTTTGTGTAATGACTCATCCATTCCCAGTCTCTATTCAAGCCTAAGTTAATTGTATCCAGTTTGCAAATTAATTCCAATTCAGCAGTCTCTCGTTGGAGTCTGTTTTTGAAGCTTTTTTTGGTGAAGGATAGCCACCCTCAGGTCTGTAATCGAGTGACCGGAGAGATTGAAGTGTTCTCCGACTGGTTTTTGAATATTATAATTCTTGATGTCTGATTTGTGTCCATTTATTCTTTTACGTAGAGACACTCCAGTTTGACCAATGTACATGGCAGAGGGGCATTGCTGGCACATGATGGCATATATCACATTGGTAGATGCGCAGGTGAACGAGCCTCTGATAGTGTGGCTGATGTGATTAGGCCCTATGATGGTGTCCTGAAGAGATATGTGGACAGAGTTGGCAACGGGCTTTGTTGCAAGGATAGCTTCCTGGGTTAGTGGTTCTGTTGTGTAGTGTGCGGTTGCTGGTGAGTATTTGCTTCAGATTGGGGGGTTATCTGTAAGCAAGGACTGTCCTGTCTCCCAAGATCTGTGAGAGTGATGGGTCGTCCTTCAGGATAGGTTGTAGATCCTTGATGATGCGTTGGAGAGGTTTTAGTTGGGGGCTGAAGGTGATGGCTAGTGGCGTTCTGTTATTTTCTTTGTTGGGCCATTCCTGGAGTAGGTGACTTCTGGGCACTTTTCTGGCTCTGTCAATCTATTTCTTCACTTCAACAGATGGGTATTGTAGTTGTAGGAATGCATGATAGAGATCTTGTAGGTGTTTGTCTCTGTCTGAGGGGTTGGAGCAAATGCAGTTATATCGTAGAGCTTGTCTGTAGACAATGGATCGTGTGGTATGATCTGGATGAAAGCTAGAGACATGTAGGTAGGAATAGCGGTCAGTAGGTTTCTGATATAGGGTGGTGTTTATGTGACTATCGCTTATTAGCACCGTAGTGTCCAGGAAGTGGATCTCTTGTGTGGACTGGTCCAGGCTGAGGTTGATGGTGGGATGGAAATTGTTGAAATCATGGTGGAATTCCTCAAGGGCTTCTTTTCCATGGGTCCAGATGATGAAGATGTCATCAATGTAGTGCAAGTAGAATAGGGGCATTAGGGGACGAGAGCTGAGGAAGCGTTGTTCTAAGTCAGCCATAAAAATGTTGGCATACTGTGGGGCCATGCGGGTACCCATCGCAGTGCCGCTGATTTGAAGGTATACATTGTCCCCAAATGTGAAATAGTTATGGGTGAGGACAAAGTCACAAAGTTCAGCCACCAGGTTAGCCGTGACAGTATCGGGGATACTGTTCCTGACGGCTTGTAGCCCATCTTTGTGTGGAATGTTGGTGTAGAGGGCTTCTACATCCATAGTGGCTAGGATGGTGTTTTTAGGAAGATCACCAATGGATTGTAGTTTCCTCAGGAAGTCAGTGGTGTCTCGAAGATAGCTGGGAGTGCTGGTAACGTAGGGCCTGAGGAGGGAGTCTACATAGCCAGACAATCCTGCTGTCAGGGTGCCAATGCCTGAGATGATGAGGCGTCCAGGATTTCCAGGTTTATGGATCTTGGGTAGCAGATAGAATACCCCAGGTCGGGGTCCTAGGGGTGTGTCTGTGCAGATTTGTTCTTGTGCTTTTTCAGGGAGTTTCTTGAGCAAATGCTGTAGTTTCTTTTGGTAACTCTCAGTGGGATCAGAGGGTAATGGCTTGTAGAAAGTGGTGTTGGAGAGCTGCCTAGTAGCCTCTTGTTCATTCTCCAACCTATTCATGATGACGACAGCACCTCCTTTGTCAGCCTTTTTGATTATGATATTAGAGTTGTTTCTGAGGCTGTGAATGGCATTGTGTTCTGCACGGCTGAGGTTATGGGGCAAGTGATGCTGCTTTTCCACAATTTCAGCTCGTGCACGTCGGCGGAAGCACTCTAAGTAGAAGTCCAGTCTGCTGTTTCGACCTTCAGGAGGAGTCCATCCAGAATCCTTCTTTTTGTAGTGTTGGTAGGAAGGTCTCTGTGGGTTAATATGTTGGTCAGAGGTGTGTTGGAAATATTCCTTGAGTTGGAGACATCGAAAATAGGATTCTAGGTCACCACAGAACTGTATCATGTTCATGGGGGTGGAGGGGCAAAAGGAGAGGCCCTGAGATAGGACAGATTCTTCTTCTATTGCAATCAGCTACTCAAGTAGCTCAAGTGGCAAAGGCCTGTGTGGTACATCTAAATATTCCAACCTTATTGACACCTCACATGGGTGTCTATCTGATGTCACCCGATGAGCATTTTTTTTTGTGTTTGCTATTTTATAAAATCCATAAAAATAATGTTAAAAGAACATTTAGGTTGCAAAGTCAAGCAAGAACTCAAATGTTAAAAAATTCCAGATTTAGGTTGCCTAGGCAAGAGCAGCCCTGCTCTGGGATGAATCAGGTTTGTGCAATAAAGGAGTCTGTTGTCTCTAGGAACTTTGCTTTATTTATATTGCAGAACTAGAAGGTGTGCACCATTTGTAGTATTGGGGTGGATGGGTCTAGATCTGCCCCCTCACCTAAAGGGGAGGAACCACTAAGCCCAGACTACAGTTGATTACTGGGGGACACCAATGAAAAAAAACCAGGAGTGGGAGTGAGGTTAAAGGTTGAAAATCAGGGATCCAGAGTGGGACATTGAGCAGAGAATCCCTGACAGTACCCACTGCTCTGCAAAGGTGTCTAGTGCATGGACACTGCCCAGAAGAACTCTGCTTGGATGTGTGGTTGAATAAGAGACTGGAAATAGGCTCCACGGTCACAAAGCATCTCCCTGTCCAGCTTTCTCCTCCTGGAGAGATGAATAGCCATTTTGACCAGTACCAGAAGGAGGTTGATGAGGCAGTCCCATGACTTCTGTGAAGCTACAGATGGGGTGTGTCTAGATCAGGAGAGGCAGGGAAAAGTGCAGCCAGAACTTCAGGAAGAGTTTCTGGAAGAGCCAGGAGAAGGGTTGTAACCTGACATACCTTACACAGATGTGCACCAGGTCTTCCTCTTGCTGCGAAAGGGACAGGTGTCGGAGGAGTTTGGAAACCATGCAAAGTACAAGCCCATGTTCATGGCTCCATGGAGGAGCCACCAAATAATATCCCCAGTGGGCAGAATGAAGTACAGATTGGCCTTCCAGGGTTCTTCTCCTCCTTGGGTTGCCTCAAGGTGAGACACAAGGGTGAGGAAGTGGATTTTATGATGCACGAGTGTGTACAGACATTCTCTGGCCATGATTCAGAGGCAGATCAGCTGGATGTTGTGCAGCATTCAGATGGAATGTCAGGAGAAGCCAGGACAGGAGCATGATGAAGAGTTCTGGAAAGCCAATGGTGAGGGGTGGCCAGGGAGCACCCTCCACAGGAAAATGAGAGAAGCAGGAGGCAAGACTGTCCTTATCTCCTGGAGCACGCCAGGGGATGCACATGGTAGACAGTCCCATGCACTGATCAACTGCTGCAGGGTCAGCCTAGTCCTTCTGATCATATTCTAGGAGGTCGCCAACTCTGGTGGCACTAGCCAGGACTAGCCTCTGGCACACCAAGTGGGACTGCACCACCGGCACACGGAGATGGGGGTTGTGTAGCCGGGGTTCTGTGAAGAGGTTCTTCTCCTCAGTGGTAGCTATGGACTTGGTCATTGAAACTAGCTTCCAGGTTCTGAGGAGGTCTTGGTAGAAGACTGGCACCTCAGAGAAGTCTCAGGGAAGACCTGTCAGGTGGAGATAAAGGAGCTGCCATTCATATTGGAGCCCTTGGAGGTAGAGGAGGAAGGCATGCAGCAGCATGTTTCAAGCTGGGCTACCTGCACTGTAAAAGAGTTTCAGCAGGGCCTGACTGGGGAAGGTGCATGCAGACCAGGTGGATGCAGACCAGGCCCTGTCTCTTCTTCTCCAGAGGGACACTTGGGACACCTGCAGAGACTCAGTGCAGCCCTAGCCAGAAAAAAACCCCTCTAAGATCGTCTTCTGAAAGCTTGCCAGGCTTCCCAGGAGCAGGCTCAGGGTATTGAACTGGTGCCCCAGAATGGACCAGCTGGCTGAGCATGAGCACCAGAACCCTCCCCAAAAGGAAAGGCACCAGAGAATCCCTGTCTACCTCTCCAACCACTTGGAGACCCTAGTCTGTAGATCGATCCAATTCTTCATCAGAGAGGGAGTGGTGGCAGAAAGGTACATACCCAGATAGAGCAATGAACTACACTCCACCGGATGGCACGGAATGCTGTGTAGTGTGAGAGGCAGGGGACTGCGAGAAAAGAAGAGTGTGTTATGGTTAAAACAGCTGAATGGCTCCCTGGAGAACTGTCTTCTATCTTTGCCTCTTCCACAGACTTCCTGTGGAATATTAGGCAAGTTACTTAATTGAAACCTTTCACAAGTGGTCGCTAATTGTGTTCCTCATTTTCTGGGTGCCCAACTGGATACCCTGATTTTAGTCTTAAAAATAAAGCAATTAAAAGACAAATCATGGCCTCTTCACACATTTTCAACCTGCAACAGTATAAAGCAAAGAAGTTAGCTATTCTCTGTAGGAAAACAAGTCTCCCAATGGTGGTCAAAAGACTGTTATCTTTAACAAAGTAGTACCAGATTTTTAAACTAGAAACAATATGAAATGTTCTTTGGTGAATGATCTTAAATGAGTACAGTACTGCAGAAGGCCAAACAAAACAAAAATGTGCTATATCAAATAAAAGGTATTTTTTGTTGTAATCTTGACCCATAGGACAAAAAGGACCCTTTTGTCATTATCTTGTAAGGGAATCAAAAATAAGTATCTGAATGTCTCCTGAATGTTTGGCTTCCTGGAAGTCACATGATCTGGAGGATGAAAATGAAGATTTTTTTTCTCCAAGTGGTCAATCACAATCTAGTTGAGGACTGAGTTAGCATAATCAAAATTTATCCACAGATCTTAGAAGCCCAAAGGACCTGTGAAAATATTCACTAGAGCATGCTTGCAACATTCACTTTGGTATTTGTTTTGTTTATATGTTAATGAAACATGCACATGTACTTGTTTAGGTTTGAGTCTTTGTGAATTCATTATTAGAGGATTTTATTCTACTAAATTAAAAAAAGATTAAATCTGCGTTGTTAAAAACACAGACATCAACAAATGTATTATCCTTGGTATTAGGCAATCATAGCAACTCCTTGAAGCATGATCATTGCCTTCCATTCAGGTTAAATGAGGGAACAATTAAATTTGCTTTTGTTTAGTAGTAGCTAAAACTATGGAAAACTACCACCCAAGACCATATGCAAGCCTGGACAATCTCTGGGCCATTCGGTCCATGGGGTTTCTTCAGAGTTTGATAACAAACACAGGGTCAGAGGATTGCTTTGATTGCAGCTGCATTTCTGTGACAGAGAATCAGCAAGGAAGCATACAGGGAGAGAAACACTTGTAGTATGACCCCAGGAGAAAGCTTAGAGAGAGCTCTGAGGCTGAATGCTAGCTGGAAAGAGGCTTGGAACTGCAAGTAAATAAACTGTCTTTCGGTGTTTGATTGCTACTTTGTTCAGGGAAACAGGACTTTATTTACAAAGAATGTTAATAAACAGGATGGCATCAAAGACACCATTTTTCATACCGGAAAAAACTTTTAAGACCCCCCACATTTTGGTTAACCTCTTCAGCCAAAAGGTTCTAACAGTAATATTAATGCTGATGTAACACCCTTATTTTTATGGCCTACATTGTATATACTAAAACAAATATTTTAAATGAAATATTTAACCAGAAAAACTGTAATAGAAAATGTTGTAAGCTTTCAAATACAACATTAACTTATGTATTGCAAATCCTTTTGTTTGTTTTTTGTATTTAAGTTAATATCCCACTAAGGATATTCTTTAAAAAAAAAAACCCACCACATTTCATTTCCTTGATTCTGTTTTTTTTTTAAATAAAAACTGGGAAAAAAGAAGATGCTATCACTCTTAGTATAGCTAGCATTTAGATTATCCAGATAGGGCCTTGAAATTCACACATCACCTACATGGAGGGGTGATTTCCACCATAGCTTCTACTACTATTTATCTGGAGACAGTTTTCAATCTTGGGAAATATAATGTAATTTTCTATACAAGAAATGTTTCCCCCCACACATATAGAGAAAACAGATTCCTTCAGTCAGAATAACCTTTGCTATATTAAGAAAAGAGCAAAACAAGAAAAAACACTGAAGTGCAATCTTCATGAGAGAGCACAAAATATATCTTCTGATGGTCCGCAGTGAACTCTGAAAGCAAAATGGCTGCTGACCTGTGCACACAGAGAAAATGCTTACAAATATAAAGGTGGAATACACAGAAAACAAAAGGCATAACAGTTTTGTAACTGCAGAGTACAGACTATAACTCATGACCTTCTCTTCCAAAAACACAGGTGTTTCTACCCACTAAGCTGAAAGAGGACTTCTCTTAGCATCAAGCAGTTGTGACATGGGTCTAATCCAAACCCCACTGGAATAAAAGGAAACACACCCTATACTTTTCTTGCATGTCACTAACCACCAAAGAATGAGATTGATAAAATACATAAACACTTGAGCATATTCCATCCAGCAGAGGAAAGTGTAAAAATCACCAGATGGTCTATTATATTGCCAAAACAGATTTATATACATAACAATACAAATTCAATGCTGGTTTCCACCAGCAGAAACCCAGAAGCAGATTACCACCAGCAAAAAATCTTCTAGGGAGAAGCAATGGTAAAAGAAAGCTCAAAAGACCTGTAGTCTCAACAGTGCGAGCCAGGGAGGAGATATGGCCAGGATAGCCATGGGCTGGTGATTCATTTTTTCCCATCATCAGATTTTACAAGCAAAGCTCCTATGAAGCTCCTCGTGGAAATAAAAGACACTCCTCTCTTTCCTCTAGCCCAGAGAGTGGGCAGGTGGCAATGCAAACAACTGCCCTTCCTTACGGTGAATCCTTCCTAGGTCTTAGAAAAAAAAAATCAATGCAGGGAGATGAACAGCTGATTATAGCATTTGATATAAACAAAGTAAATTTCCTTTAGAAAGATTTACAGTGAGTCCACAGTAGTGCCTTTTCAAAGCTTCTTGTATGTTTTGTCAAAGTCTTAAAAGTAATTACGTCCTATTTTGCAGTAATGGCATGTCAAATTTGATTTTTAAACAATGATATACAATTGGGGGGAAATTGTGTAACTTAAAACTAGTCCAATTGAGTTTTGGTTGTGGGTTTGTTTTCCCCTCAGTTTAAACAAACAACCCTGGTTCCTGGGCTGAGATCTTGTTTGACAAGTTTTCATCACGAGGGAATTTTTTAAAGCCAAGTTACTCCTTTTGAAGCTAAAATTTTATAATGGAATTGTTGACATATCCTTAACCGTACTGGCAAAGATGCAACTGTAAAATATTACAATAGTTAGCGATGCAATGAAAAGTTAAACATTGGTTGGATATATCTCAATAGGGAGATCATTTGCTTGCTGATATATGGACTGCCTAACTTACTACCACTATACCATCAATAGTCAGATAAAAATTATAGGTAACACTCTAAAACTTAAGTATAATTTAATAACTATATGCTGCCTAATAGTGCAGAATGGCTGGCAGATAAGAAAAAAAATTGAAAGAAAAACCATATTCATCACGGCATGCCCAAAGTACTATCATTATTATTTAATTGTATTATAGTAGTACCTCGGGGCCAACCAGTAATGGAGACTCATCATGCTGGGCACTTCACAAAATGCTTCATAAGAGACAGTTCCTGTGCTAAAGAAACAACAATCAAAAACAGACAAAGGGTAGGGGAAAGGGATATAACATATAAGCAGAGTGAACAAACATCGGGTTAGTTCCATGAGGTTTTTGCTGCTAGGGCACAGGAAGCTGCAATATATTTGGTCAAATGGAGCAATGAGAGTGTTTCAAATCAGGCATATAAAATGGAAGAATTGCATGACCAGGGACTAAGTGGTTGAATGCTATATCACCAGTATGAACTACAATGGACATACCTCTTTTCATCTTTGTACATTTGACCCTCCAGGTTCTAACCACTCACATCCTTCTATAGCTTTCCCCTCATTTTATATCTCACATGCACTCATCTTGATAGTGCAGGCAGATAACTACTTCCTAACCTATACTCTGACCCCACTGGGGGATGACAGAGAGTCACCAGACATCTCCTATTGAGTCCCTTATTTGGTTCCCTGTATCCCATGACTCATATCAAATGTGGAGTAAATTTAAAATAATTTCTTCAAGTGAGAAGTGTGTTTTCATGCAATGATCACGCAAAGGATCAGACACTCTGACACAAATATATGATTTTGTACTATGGTTTTCCCTTAAAAATAACCTTTTTCCTGTGCTTTAATACACTTATCCTTTATTTTCTTAAGGCATATCAGCAGACACCTATTATCTTCCTACACAACCAATGCAGGCTGAAGCCAACCTTAATTTTCCAGATTGAAGTACTGTCCTGGGTGCTCAAAGGTGGTAGTGATGGTTACTGGGTAAGTAAGGGTTATGGCTGGCTGCTAGATGGGATTGCTACATCGTGGTGCAAGAGCTAGTGGGGAAGCTGGTAGTGGTGCTGGATACTGTTAAGTAGTGCTGGAGATGCAGAGTGTAGATGTGTGATGCTCCCGACTGGTTGCAAATTTTCTGGCAATATAAGCAGCATGATAAAACCTGCCTCATGCCGGTCCTCAAAATTTTCAGATGTGTCTAGCAAGGCAAAAAAATTGCCCATTTGCTCGAAAGACCAGCATGATTTCAGCATCCCATGCACCCTGTGTCCATCCATCCCAGTACACAACATTGCCTCCATCAAGTACATTTCCTGGTAGCCCGCTATGTTTGCAGTAACAACTCCCTCTAGGAAAGAATGTTACCTACATCCACTACATTACTCTGCTACTACATTACATCATGTTAACATCATGTAAAGCCATTAGCCAACTTATAAAGTTTGTGTGAAGGTGGTTACGGTTATCCTAGTTATACAACTGAAGATGTCATTTTCGCCTTGCAGCCTCCCACTCTGTTAAAAGAAAAGAAGTACTTGTGGCACCTTCGAGACTAACAAATTTATTTGAGCATAAGCTTAAGTGAGCTGTAGCTTACAAAAGCTTATGCTCAAATAAATTTGTTAGTCTCGAAGGTGCCACAAATACTCCTTTTCTTTTTGCGAATACAGACTAACCTGGCTGCTACTCTGAAACCACTCTGTTAAGGTATTCAACTATTCAGAGCTTGATTCTGCAACCTTTCCCTCACTGTTTCCTTTTCCTCACTGGTGAGTGCTTGCAAACAAGATTGGTCCCACTGAAGTCAGTGTTCCTGATTTCCATTTACACAAAGACTGCTTTCTTCCACTCCGGCAGTGTAAAGGGGCCTCAGAGTGAGTATAAATGTAATTGCACAGCCAGAATAATGGTAGTAAGATCTAGTCCTCAAGAAGTGGCGCTGAGCTGTGTATCATTCCCTTTGCCTCTTTAACATTATATTACAAACTAAGGCTATACAGGACAATCTTGTTTGCAATGCTGGTCTTCCTGCACTGCACACAGTTTTTGGGGGGATATTAAGCAGCACATGCATATTTCTGAATTATGCCTTCTACATGACTGGATAACCATTTTGTCAAGTGGTTCATGCTACTGCCTTTTGGATTGTCACTTCTTTTGGCATATAGACTCCCCCTCACACCATGTGATTGCAGGAGGATTTACTGCCTTTTGTGACAGTGCGTCTCAAGAAAGAGTCATCGTGGACAGTTTCCGGAAAGCATCAGCTCAGTGTGCAGCAGCAGTCAAAAAACCTAACAGAATCTTAGGAACAGTTAGGAAAGGGATAGATAAGACAGAAAATATCATAATGCCACTATATAAATCCATGGTGCACCCACACCTTGAATAGTGCTGCCGTTCTGGCCAACCCATCTCATACCCATATATAAAAGATATATTAGAACTAGAAAAAGGATAGAGAAGGGCAACAAAAAATATCAGAGGTATGGAATAACTTTCATATGAAGAGAGAGAAAAAAACTGGTATTTTTCAGCTTAGAAAAAAACAACTAAGGGGGGATATGATATAGGGTTATAAAATCATGAATAATATGACAAAAGTGAACAGGGAAGTTTTATTTCCCTTCCCAGAACACAGAAGCCCTGGGTCATCCAAATAAATGAATAGGCAGCAGGTCTAAAACAAACATAAGGAAGTATTTCTTCATGTAACACACAGTCAACCTGTGCGTGGAACTTGTTGCCAGGGAATGTGGTGAAGGCCAAAGGTATAACTGGGTCCTCCCAAAAATCATATAGAAAATTATACATTTATTTTAAATGATATAGGACTTTTGATTAAGATGTGAGCATGTAGCCCTAGATCTTTTATAAGACATTTTTTCATAATCTCAGACTTTCTTCTCCTGCCAGTGCACCAGTATTGATATGTCACTACATTTAACATATCCTTGGAGCAATCTAGCCAGTGGCAGGATTTACTTCTGTAGCTGAAAAATATTACTTGTTTTTTCTCAAAACTCTGGTGAAAATATGTCTTTCATGAATAATTCCCAGCTTTTCTCCAAAAAAGGGTCATTTCTAGCTCTGTAATGAAATTTCAATATAGGGACATCTGTACCTTTGGAAATGTTAACTGGGCAAAAATATCTACTATCACTTATGATCTTGGAAATAACTAATAAGGATATTTTCAATAGCACAAACTGCCACTTGTGTCATTGAAAATCTCTCCCAAAATTAGTTGTTGTGGCACAGGTGTGCCATGGAGTTTTTATAGTATGTTGGAGGTGGGAGGGCTCAGAAAGAAAAAGGTTGAGAATCCCTGCAGTACAGCACCTGGGAAAGTGACAAGTGAAGGCTGATCCAGTGAATCAACTGCCTTTTAGATGTTGGTCCGGAAGACAACCATTAAAGGGCTACATCCATCGACACCTACTGACCCACTGACTTTGGATCAGGCTTTACTGTGGATTAAGAATTGTTTATCTAACAAACTGAAAGGACTGGAAAATTGAGAAGAGCTGTGAATCATGAAAGTCATCTATCTGGCCCCAGAGCATCACTATTACATGACACATTGCTGTGTTGGACAGCAGTACTGAGAGACAGAAATCCCCCTTGGTCATTAAAGCAAAGGTAAAACATCATGAGACTCATTCTGTTCCCAGTTATGCTATTCTGACTTTAGGAGAATTACCCCTGGTAAAGTGAGACCAACCCCTATGGAAACATTTAACTTCAAGCATTTGCTACTCGCATCTTTGCAAATCAGCAAAGGATGAATTACTAGGTCAAGTTGTAGCTATTTTTCTACAGACTGACTATATTTAGGACTCATCTCTGATACAGGTTACATGTAACAGGGTAAACGATCTCTCAAGCACCCCTCATGGCTTTGGGTGGCTTTCTGAGGCCCTGCCTCAGTTTCCCCTTCACTCACGCTTCTCAATAACTCCACAAAAGCTTGTGTCCAATAACAACAGCTCTCCTTGGGGTTTATTTTATTAACATAAAAACCCCCTCAAAATTAAAGTCTCTTCTGCCACAATCTCGCATTCGGCACATCTGTTCCCTACCCCAAGGCACATCTGTGTTTTAAAGTCTCTTTCTTTCACCCCAGCCCCTCTTCTCTAAGGATCTATCTTATTGCTCTCCAGCATTTCTTGCCTGACATTTGCCCTTCTCTGATTTCTCCACAGATCTCATTCCCTACTGGTGTCTTCTCCCTGTTGACTCAGGTCCCTGCAGGAACCTTTTTACTCTCTGCAGGCATCTGCTAACATGCACCTGCAGTAACTTCTCTCTCTCTAGGCCTCTTCCTTATCTACTGCAGGCCTGATTGGGTCACCTGACCCAGTGATCACGTGACCTTTATTCTCCCCACCTGGGGAGGTGAGTTAAGTTTGTCACAGGTGGACTGAGGCCCATTTCGCTTTATAGGGCCAGCTACCCTGTGACAATACACCTCATGGTTAAGGTGACATTCCAGACAAGATATAATCAGCCCAACAATAAATTCTATGATACAAACTCCACTGTTTCATAGATTATCTAAAAATATTCAAACAGGTTAAATTGTAACATCAGATGATTGAAGGGGAATTGTAACATTTCTGAATAGGGGGCATGGTAAAATGTTTAAAATGTAATGATATTAAGCTAAGTTTGAAAATCTTGAGTTTGTCTCATATAACCTTGTTAGAGGTCAAAGGGTAAGAAGCAACAAAAGGCTTCTGACAAGCACATGAGAGTTTGCCTGGGCAGAAAAATCAGAAATAATAAAAATGAATAAATGGAAAAGGTACAAGCGTGGATTCAATGATCAACCACCCACAGAGCCAAGGAAATACTGTATGTGACAAAAGATCAATGGTTGTTCATATTTCAGGAGCTTGCTAACAGCATCAGGTAGAGGAGATAAAGAAGTGAATAGAAGGATTGGAAAGTCTGGCCAGCAAGATAGGCAGCACAGACTGGCAAGAAAATCACAGCTAGTAAAAATGTTTGATAAACACAAACTCATGGTGCTGCATCACTCACCAATTTGACAGTTGTTTTATCATTGGGGATGGTGGCTTAAATAATTAGACCAGTGATCTATTATGCAGAAACAAAGCATAGATGTATGGGAACAAAGGAGCTAAATAACTTGCTCCAGGCAGGCTCATTAGGGTTAGTTGAAAATAAGTAAACATGATAATAGGGTGGAGGTGAGGAAAAAGGGTGACAGAGAGGCAATGTATGAATGGCCTGCTCTGATACCCAGGTGAACCTCTATTTCCCAACTATTATTGTGGGATCTTAGATTGATGCCAGTGTGCACACGCAAGCAAATGTCAACAATAGGCTCTGAAACTATCTATGAAAATAAGGGTTTGCAGTGAAAATGCCTTTTCATCATTTACCATAGAAGCAATGACATACTGTTATAATCTATATTACTATGTATTTTATCTTTCCATTGATATCTAAAGTGAATGTTCTCACCACTTGTGGTCATTAAAGACCAGATGGCTCAAGGATCCAGGATAACTTCAAATTTGGGAATTGCATTTTGACAATTAATTACACTAAATTTACTTTTCAATTTTAAATGGATTGAGTTCTGTCTTACATATCCTGTTAAAAACTCTTATATGGTGTTGCTGTGCTCTCTTAGCCCTGGTCTACACTGGGTGGGGGGATCGATCTAAGTTACTCAACTTCAGCAAGTAGCTGAAGTCGATGTACTTAGATCTACTCAACGCAATGTTTTCACTATGGTGAGTTGATTGCTGCCGCTTCCCCGTCGACTCTGCCTGCGCCTCTCGCAGCAGTGGAGTACAGGAGTTAATGGGAGAGTGCTCGCATCTAGACTAGACATGATAAATCAATCCCCGCTGGATTGATCGCTGCACGCCAATCCGGTGGGTAGTGTAGACATACCCTTTAGACAACTGTCCCATATTCTATCCCAGAAGTAGCTGCAATTTGTCGGTGGATGAAATGATTCAGATTATATAGTTGGATCTTTCTGGATGAAGACTATGTAAACATAAGATATTATTTACTGTGATTATTTCCATTATTACATGCATAGCTGGGCACATGTGTAATTAGAGTACATAAGATATGTGACTAATCAAACTGATTGCCCAATTCATTGACCCTGTAACAATAAACTTAAAAAAGAACCTTATGTGGAAAGCAAGCACATGTGTGGAACATTTATTTAATTGATGTAAAATTCATCCGTGAGTTTGGAACTGAAAAAACCTAAACCTGTGCTAAACAAAAAGTTATATTATGGTAAGAATTTATTTGACTGCACCAACAGATCACAGGAGGAGAAATGCACTAAATAGTATCTTATTTTTTCATGTCTGTTCTCATCAATAATGATTCCATATTTTCCATAGCAACTTCCTTAGTACATGACATATTTGATATATGAAGTTGCTTTGTAGGAAACCTATTCACTAATACCTAATTTCTTTCCTATGTATGCTTTTAATATGCACAGTGTTAGATTAAACTCAGATGTGCTCTCATACTTTGAGACCCACACTCACTTTTGGTCATTATAATAAAATTTTAGAGCTGTCATGCGATTAAAAAAAGTAATGGCAATTAATTGCGCTGTTAAACAATAATAGAATAATATTTATATAAATTATTTTTGGATGTTTTCCACATTTTCAAATATATTGATTTCAATTACAACACAGAATGCAAAGTGTACAGTGCTCACTTTATATTTATTTATTACAAATATTTGCACTGAAAAATAAAAAATCGTATTTTTAAATTCTCTTAATACAAGTACTGTAATGCAATCTCTTCATCATGAAAGTTGAATTTACAAATGTAGAATTATGTACAAAAAAAACCTGCATTCAAAGATAAAACAATTTAACATTTTAGAGCCTACCAGTCCACTCAGTCCTATTTCTTGTTCAGCCAATCACTCAGAAAAACAAGTTTGTTTACATTTTCAGGAGATAATGCTGCCCGCTTCTTGATTACAGTGTCACCTGAAAGCGAGAACAGGCATTCTCATGGCATTGTTGTAGCCGGAGTTGCAAGATATTTATTTGCCAGATATGCTAAACATTCGTATGTCCCTTCATGTTTCAACCACCATTCCAGAAGACATGCGTCCATGCTCACAACGGATTCTGCTCGATAATGATCCAAAGCAGTGCAGACTGATGCATGTTCATTTTCGTCATCTGAGTCATATCCCACCAACAGAAGGTTGATTTTCTTTTTTGGTGGGTTCAGGTTCTTTAGTTTCTGCATTGGAGTATTGCTCTTTTAAGACTTCTGAAAGCATGCTCCACCACCTTGTCCCAATCAGATATTGGAAGGCACTTCAGATTCTTAAATCTGGGATCGAGTGCTGTAGCTATCTTTAGAAATCTCACATTGGTACCTTCTTTGCTTTTTGTCAAATCTGCAGTGAAAGTGCTCTTACAATGAACAACATGCTGGGTCACCATCCAAGACTGCTATGACATGAAATATATGGCAGAATGAGGGTAAAACACAGAGCAGGATTCTCCCAGAAGGATTTCAGTCACAAATTTAATTAATGCATTTTTATGAGCATCATCAGCATGTAAGCATGTCCTCTGGAATGGTGGCCGAAGTACGAAGGAGCATACGAATGTTTAGCATATCTGACATGTAAATATCTTGCAATGCCAGCTACAAAAATGCCATGTGAACGTCTGTTCTCACTTTCAGGCGACATTGTAAATAAGAAGCGGCCAGCATTATTTCCCATAAATGTAAACAAACTTGTTTCTCTCAGCAATTGACTGAACAAGAAATAGGACTGAGTGGACTTATAGGCTCTAAAGTTTTACATTGTTCTGTTTTTGGGTGAAGTTATGTAACAAAAAAATCTACATTTGTAAGTTGCTCTTTCATGATAAAGAGATTGATACTTGTATGAGGTGAATTGAAAAATACTCTTTCTTTTGTTTATCATTTTTACAGTGCAAATATTTGCAATGAAAATATAAAGTGAGTACTGTACACTTTGTAATCTGTGTTGTAACTGAAATCAATATATTTTGAAATGTAGAAAAACATCCAAAATATTTAATACATTCCAATTGGTATTCTATTTTTAACAGTGTGATTAAAACTGCAATTAATCATGATTAATTTTTTAATCACAATTAATTTTTTAGAGTTAATCATGTGAGTTAACTGCAATTAATCGACAGCCCTGTCAAATTTCCTTTCCCCTTACATAAATGAGGAAAGGTGAAGGTGAAATACTATATGAATAGAAGAAGCAGCAGAAGGCAATGTAGAGCTCAAGATGTACATCAGGATTAGCATGGTGTTTGAAAATTGGGTTTAAGGCCAAACCTGAGCAAACAAGTGGTTAGATACTTACCTAGACTGACGTTCAGGCTCATGTTTGATGGTGATAAATTCTCATGTGCCATCCTAGCAAGATATTAACCTCAAATGGTTAAAAGGACTGGAAAACAGGCTCTCACAGATAGATGTATTCATCAAAAATATGTAAATTACTTTATTGCTGTAACTACAAGTTTGACAGGATAAGATAGATGATCTTGTTGATCATTAACCAACATGCACTCTGAACCAAAGTACAGATAGTGTGGATGTCTGTAAATTTTGCTGACATCTGACATCCTATATTCAAAAGATTATAAGAAACTGGTAAGAACAGTTATGTAAATCCTGGGCAATGTTTGCAGGGAGAGAGAGAGAGAGAGAGAGTGTAGAGTCTTCTATCTGGGTGTGTGTGCGATAGAGATGCCTTGTCAATCAAGGAATTGAACCCCTAACACTGTAGTTTGAAAATTGTCAGTACTACAAAATCATCCACTCATGAGATTTTTCACAACTTGAATCACATCCAATGCAAAAACAGGTCTCTTTGAGTTATGGATCTGGTCTAGACCCATAACTATAGTGTTGAGTTCAGATCCAGGGATTTGAATCTGACCCATCCTGGTAAAATTCTCAGGAGGTTCAGGGACCATTGCTTATTTTAATGTTCCACCATCAAGTGCCAGATTGAGTTCAAGTGGGAGATGGGGAGATCCCCCACTGAAGAAAGAGTGAGTACTAATTCTTGGAGTGAATCTGCTTGTTTTATCTGTTTGGTTTTTCTTTTGGCTTGCTTCATACCTACAGGTCTGTTGGGGATTGTATGTTTGGAGACTATATGGAGTGGGGGACCATGGCATACTAGCTACTAGCTGAGTGTACACTAGCGAGGCTCTAACCTCCTTTCCTTTAATCCCTGATCATCCTTCCCCTGTGTGTTAATGAAGGGGCAGAGCTGAACTAGGAGAGGGGTTTAAAAGCCAGACACTAAAAGACCAAGTGTTGCTAATGAACAGGGGAATTTGAGAGGGAGAAATAATAAAATCGCCGTTTGAAAATACTGCACCGCCAATGCCAACACTGATCCCCTCTCCCTCACCTGTACCTGTGTCCAGGTAGAGAACCCAACTGAGTCTTGGTGTGGATTTGCAGAGACTGTGGCCTGCATTTCCCTATCACAGAAATCCAGACTGGGGAGACCATCCAGTGTGAGAGGTATCTCCACGTAGAATCTCTTAGGAAGCAGGTGGAAGAGCTGAGGAGCATCTGTGCAGAAAGGGAATTCATTGAAAATATGTATATGGAGACCTCAAAGATTAAGACAGAAATCCAACTGGAAAGGACTGCAATAGCACAGGGGAGGAGAAAATGGTTTCTTCACAAGGAGGAAGCTGGTTGCTGGCTTATTCCTGGCAGCAGGCAATGCTTCACTCCTGCTCCCAACCTCCTGTCCGTGATACTTGGCAATGAAGGATGAGGAATTTTCCCCAAAGATGGAGGAGGAGAATCCACTTACCCCCAGGTAAGTATGGGGGAGGTGAGGGTGCATGTAGTGTTTTCATTGATCCTTCTGGTCAAGGGTAGGGGCCCAGGCAGGGGCAGACACTTCCTGAAGGTGAATGCCTGGCTGTGCAGATGGTCTTGCCAGGAGGGTTTTGGCTTCCTTGAGCAGGGGATGCTGTTCCAAACAGAGATGGGTCCACCTATCAAGAAAAGGAAGCGTATCATTGGATACAGACTGGAAAACCTAATGTGACACAGTCTGTAAACTAGGTTCAGCAGGGTTAGGACACAAAAGCCCACAGTTAAGTCCAGAACAGGAGGACAAAGGAGAGTCAAGAGGGAATACAGAGGGGAAATCTAATGAATATCTTTAGATTTCTGATTTCTAATGCAAGAAATACAGGGAATAAATAGGAATAACTTGAAATACTATTGAATAATCACAATCATGACATAATTGAGATCAGAGAGACATGGCAGAATAATTCACATGACTGGAATATGGGTGTAGAAGGGTACATCATGTTCAGGAAGGACAGGCAGGGGAAAAGCAGAGATGTTGTCTTGCACTGAGGTTCAGATAGATGTGGGGGGCAGACCTATTGATAGTCTATAAGGATAAAACAGTTAAAAAAACAAGGGCTATGCCTTGGTAGGGGTCTACTCTGGATCACTTAACCAGGAAGAAGGGATGGATGAGGCTTTTCCCCCCACAAAACAACTAACCAAATCATCCAAAGCACAGGACTTGGTGGTGATAGAAGACTTCAACTACCCAGAGCTCCGATGGGAAAATAATACAGGAAGGCACAGATTATCCAACAAGTTACTGGAATAGATCTGAGACAACTTTTTATTACAGAAGATGGAGAAAGCAACAAAGGGGAGAAGCTGTTCTAGATTTGATATTGATAGTGAGGAACTGGTTGAGAATTTGAAGCTGAAAGACAACTTGGGTGAAAGTGATCAGAAAATGCTAGAGTTCATGATTCTAAGGAATAATAGGAAGGAAAACAGCAGAATAAAGATAATGGACTTCAAGAACTCAGACTTTAGGAAACTCAGAGAATTGGTAGGTAAGAGCCTATGGGAAGAAAGTCTTAGGGAACAGCGTTCAGGAGAGGTGGCAATTTTTTAAAGAGAAATTAAGGGCACAAAAGCAAACTATCCCAGTGCATAGTAAAGATAGGAAATATGGTAAAAGACTATGCTGGTTTAACCTGGAGATCTTCAATGATCTGAAACTCAAAAAAGAGTTATACAAAAACTAGGTCAAATTATGAAGGATGAATAGAAAAACAAACAAACAAACACCAAAGCATGTAGGGACAAAATTAGAAAGGCCAAGACATAACATGAGATTAAACATGAGACATAACATGGACATAAATGGTAACAAGAAAACATTTGACAATTACATTAGAAGCAAGAGGAAGACCACGGACAGATTAGGCCCATTACTCAATGAGGAGGGCAAGACAATCACAGAAAATGCAGCAATGGCTGAATGTCTTTTTTTTTCAGTTTTCATCCAAATGGTTAGTAGTGATTGGACAACTAGCATAGTGAACATCGGTATAAATGCGGTAGGGTCTGAGGCTAAAATAGGGAAGAAACAAGTCAAGAATTACCTAGATTTACCTTCAAGTCAGCAGGACCTGATAACATACATCCTAGAATACTTAAGGAATGGCTGAAGAGATCTCTGAGTCATTAACTGATATCTTTGAGAACTCGTGGAGAATGCAAGAGATCCCAGGGGACTGGAAAAGGGCAAATATAAAAATTAGAACAAGAACAACCCAGGGAATTATAGAACAGTCAGCTCAATTTTGATACCCAGAAAGATAATGGATACTCAAGCAATCAATTTGTAAGCACCTAGAAGAGAATAAGGTAATAAGTAAACGTCAACATAAATTTGTCAAGAACAAATCATACCAAACCAACCTAATAGCCTCCTTTGATAGGGTAACAAGCTTGTGGATGGGGGGAAGCAGTAGATGTGATATATCTTGACTTTAATAAGTCTTTTGATACGGTCTCAAACGATCTTCTCATAAGCAAACATGGGCATGATGAACCCACTATAGGATGGGTGCACAACCAGTTGGAAAACTGTACTCAGAGAATGGTTATCAATGGTTCACAGTGAAGAAGGAAGAGCATATCAAGTTCAAGTTTGACAGGGATCCCTCCTGGGTCCATTTCTATTCAATATAGTCATAAATGATTTTGATTATGGCATAGATATAAAGTTTGCAGATGATATCAAGCTGGGAGGGTTGCATGCACTTCAGAGGACAGGATTAGAATTCAAAATGATCTTGACAAAGTTAAAAAATGTTCTGAAATAAACAGAATGAAATTCAATATGGACAAATGCTATTACACTTAGGAAAGAGTAATCAATGGTACAAATATAAAATGGGAAAGACTGTCTAGGAAGGAGTACTGGAGAAGACATCTGAGGGTTATGGTGGATCACAAACTAAGTATAAGTCAACAATGTAACACTGTTACAAAAAAAAGGTGAGCATTATTTTCGGCTGTATTAGCAGGACCGCTGTAAGCAAGATACGAGAAGTAATTCTTCCACTCTACTCAGCCCTGATAAGACCTCAAATGGAGTATTGTGTCCAGTTCTGGACAGCACACTTTGGGAAAGATGTGGGCAAATTGGAAAAAGTTCAGAGGAGAGCAACAAAAATGATTAAAGGTCTAGAAAACATGACCTATGAGGAAAGATTGAAAAAAATGGGTTTGTTTAGTCTGGAGAAGAGGAGAATGACGGAAGACATGATAACAGTCTTCAAGTACATAAAAGGTTGTTATAAAGAGAAATGAGTTAATTTTTTCTCCTTGTCCACTGAGGACATGAGAAAAAGTAATGGATTTACATTGCAAAAGAGAGATTTAAGTTAGACAGTAGTGAAAACTTCCTAACTTTAAGGGTAGTTAAGCATGGGAACAAATTACCTAGGGAGGTTGAGGAATCTCCATCATTGGAGGTTTAAAAAAAATTGGTTAGATAAGCCGCAGCTGCACCGCTGTAAGCTCTCTAGTGTAACCACTCTAAGCGAACAGGAAAGAGTTCTCGCACCGATGTAATTAATCTACTCCCACCAACATAGCACTGTCCAGGCCAGTGCTTAGGTCAGTGTAATGTAGGCCACTTAGGGGGATGGCTTATTCTCATCCCTGAGAGACATAAATTATACCAACTTAAGTGGTAGTGTAGACATAGCCTTAGTCTTGCCTAGCACAAGGGACTGGACTAGATGACCTATTGTGGTTCCTTCCAGTCCTAAATTTCCATGATTCTTGGGAGACTTATGTCTTCTGTTTATGTAGCAAAGAGATACAATATAATCAATGACAATGCAGGCTTCCCCACATTGCTCTACTGATGTTTTTTAATCTTGTTCTAAAAATACTATTTGGAAGTGTAAGAAGGCAACTGACTTAGGGCAGGTCTACACTAGAAGTGCTGCAGTGGCTCAGCTACATTGATGCAGCTGTGCTGCTGTAGCACATCTGGTGAAGATGCTCCATGTCAACAGGAGCAGGCAGAAACTAAGTTTGTGGGAGAGCTGGACAGTTGTTAGGCCTCTGTAATTTGTCTCACTTGAGGAGGGAGGAGGATGTCTTTTGCACACCTCTAAGCGACACAAGTTATATCGACTTAAGCAGTAGTGCAGTATTCATTTGACCCCACCCAACTACAGAATGCATTTAACATTTGTAATTCCTAGAGTGTAAGTAGCAGCTTCTCTGGGAAGCAGGCGGGGAATATTATGTACTGCCACATGTAAAAGTGGATAGTGCATTACAGGATACAAAATAGTGAATTACACTATAGAAGCCCAAGAATTTTGGTAGATTTTAAAAAGCTGAGATCTGCTAGGCTTAGAAAAGAAAATTACAGTTTCCCACTATGCCAGACAAGAGGCACAGAAAAGATACCTGCAGAGGCAGGGAGTAGCAAGTTTTTGAGACAATCCGAAGAATAAGTAAGGTGAGCTATTAACAGCAAAAAAAAAAACAAAACAAAAAACCACACTTCAATCTCTCTGGTCACTCGATTACAGACCTA
Organism: Dermochelys coriacea; assembly: GCF_009764565.3. Taxonomy (NCBI): domain Eukaryota; kingdom Metazoa; phylum Chordata; order Testudines; family Dermochelyidae; genus Dermochelys; species Dermochelys coriacea. Next base: position 173,054,261 of record NC_050069.1, read on the forward strand.
AAAGTGGCAATATTACAACAAAAAAACTTTAGAAACAGACTCCAATGAGAGACTGCTGAATTGGAATTAATTTGCAAACTGGACATCATTAAATTAGTCTTGAATAAAGACTGGGAGTGGATGTGTCATTACACAAACTAAAACTATTTCCCCATGTTTATTTTTCCCCCCATACTGTTCCTCACACATTCTTATCAACTGCTGGAAATGGCCCAGCTTGATTATCAAAAGGTTTTTTTCTCTCCTGCTGGTAATAGCTCACCTTACCTGATCACTCTCCTTACAGTGTGTATGGTAACACCCATTGTTTCATGTTCTCTGTGTATATAAAATCCCCCTACTGTATTTTCCACTGCATGCATCTGATGAAGTGAGCTGTAGCTCATAGATTCATAGATGCATAGATACTAAGGTCAGAAGGGACCATTCTGATCATCTAGTCTGACCTCCTGCACAGCGCAGGCCACAGAATCTCACCCACCCACTCTTGTGAAAAACCTCACCTATGTCTGAGCTATTGAAGTCCTCAAATTGTGGTTTAAAGACTTCAAGGAGCAGAGAATCCTCCCTCAAGTGACCCGTGCCCCATGCTACAGAGGAAGGCGAAAAACCTCCAGGGCCTCTCCAATCTGCCCTGGAGGAAAATTCCTTCCCAACCTCAAATATGGCGATCAACTAAACCCTGAGCATATGGGCAAGATTCACCAGCCAGATACTACAGAAAATTCTTTCCTGGGTAACTCAGATCCCATCCATCTAATATCCCATCTCAGGGGATTTGGCCTATTTACCCTGAATATTTAAAGATCAATTACTTACCAAAATCCCATTATCCCATCATACCATCTCCTCCATAAACTTATCAAGTAGAATCTTAAAACCAGAAAGATCTTTTGCCCCCACTGCTTCCCTTGGAAGGCTATTCCAAAACTTCACTCCTCTGATGGTTAAAAACCTTCGTCTGATTTCAAGTCTAAACTTCTTGGTGGCCAGTTTATACCCATTTGTTCTTGTGTCCACATTGGTGCTGAGCTGAAATAATTCCTCTCCCTCTCCTGTATTTATCCCTCTGATATATTTATAGAGAGCAATCATATCTCCCCTCAATCTTCTTTTAGTTAGGCTAAACAAACCAAGCTCCTTAAGTCTCCTTTCATAAGACAAGTTTTCCATTCCTCGGATCATCCTAGTAGCCCTTCTCTGTACCTGCTCCCATTTGAATTCATCCTTTTTAAACATGGGAGACCAGAACTGCACACAGTATTCTAGGTGAGGTCTCACCAATGCCTTGTATAACGGTACTAAAACCTCCTTATCCCTACTGGAAATGCCTCTCCTGATGCATCCCAAAACCGCATTAGCTTTTTTCACAGCCATATCACATTGGCAGCTCATAGTCATCCTATGATCAACCAATACTCCAAGGTCCTTCTCCTCTTCTGTTACTTCTAAGTGATGAAAGCTTATGGTCAAATAAATGTGTTAGTCTCTAAGGTGCCACAAGTACTCCTTTTCTTTTTAATAGGTTAAGATAATACGAGCCAGATAAGCATTCTGAAATTCTGAATGTCCATCCTGCCTGTACTGAATTGAGAAACCTTTAGATATTCTCTCCTCATGACTTGCAAGAAATATAACTAAAGAAATGTCTAAAACATTTACACTATGTATGCAGTGTCATCTGGAATGCCATGCACATCTTCTAAAGAAGAGAGAGCAATGAGATGTTACACTATAATGCTTTATGTTTGACATGAATGGATAGCAGCACTTCCTTCTTCAATAAAGTAAATCCTTTTTTTTAACCACTTCTTTTTTCATATGACAACTAAGAAAGGTCAATGTTCAAGTTTGTCTTCCACTCTATGGCTTCCAGTATCATGGAATGAATCAAGACTGTACCGCCACAGAATGATCTTAGGGAACAGCGGTTCACTAGAAGTTCAATGGTCTTCTCCACATTCACAAATCAGGCTCTTTTACATTGCCCATTTGTATAAGTACTTGCAACACCTGTGTGAAGTTCTAATGTGGCTCACTGTGATCCATATCTTATGTAATATGGCATGGTGAAGCCAGGTAGTTGGTCTGTAGGATTTGTGATCACATCTTGATTTTTAACCCTGCTGTTGTCCCACACCCTCAGTCACTTGTCTTTTGGTGACAGCCCCAAGGTTCTGAGAGCTTTGGTTGCTGACCAGTAGGTTCCTGGACTTAAGGGGGTATCTCAGGAGGTTATGAAGATCGTCACAGAAGAGCAAGACTGGGTTCATTATTGCAGTCAAATTCTCATATTATTGATGCTTTTAAAGTTAGCTCATGATTTTTGGGGGCCTGATACATGATTTTTGAAATTCTGGCACTACTGCCACTATCTTTGTATACTACTTTCGGAAATATGTAACTGTTATCATTTGGTTGCAACATTTATTAAGAAAAAGCCAACCCATTATTTTTAGATGTTTGAGACTAACAATACTGCAATTTCCTCTTCCTGGCAACGTCATAAAAACTCCACAGCACTGGCTAGCCCCAGGGTGACACACACATTAGTATGTGCCAGAGTCAGGAGGGTTAAGATGTGGTGGACAAACTTTAATGATGACTTTACGCTTACAGTAAGAGTGATCTGGAATAGCAAACATACATTTATTAGATTTCAGTTTCTTGCCTTTCCCTCTCCCACTCCTATCTACATACATTTTGAGTAAGTAATGACTTTAGCTTTCTGGTGAGCTATCAGGCCTCAGGCAGAGCATTGTAACTGATGAAGTGGAACCAGAACACACACACCCATCACTACTAAACAGCAAATACTCTGTTAAAGCCCATTAAAACTGATAGGTTTCTTGCATATTCACACTCACAGGACAGGTTTTCAACTGATATATTTCCCATCTGTCTGCACATGTGTGTTACAAGAGCTCACGTGTCAGAGTGAGAAACATTTGATTACATTATCCCTGTTTGATGACTTGGTTAATTATAACAGAATCCGTACAACAACAATTATCTGCTTATGAAAAACAAATTAAGAATCCTTGCAGAATTTTTTCAAAGTGCAATATGTTTTCCACAATAAATAATAATAATAATACATTATAAACTAAGAATTATAACCTTATATTTTGAATTCTGAGTATGTGATTACTGAGATATAAAATCTAACAAAAAGCACAGTCCTGCAAATCTTATAGCACCTGCATACTTCTATATGTACAAAATATTTGGTGACATTGCATATATCATACATTGCATTTCTTAATCCTGTTACTGTTGAAAATAATCTGTTGTATTATTGTGATGCTTTGGGGGTTCACACAGACCAGTAAGTCATTGTGTCACTGCCCACCCTGTAACCCTGGGTGCTTTTGTACTGTGCAGCTTTCAGACTCCTGACATGAGTAGCCTGCTCACAACACAGTGGCCTCACCCTGGCTGCCACTGGCCTGGTTACTCCTTGCAGCATGCCACCAACAGCCTCTGCAGTCCTGAGTCTCCCCAAATCATCTCCCCCGTAATGTCCAGTCCTTCTCCCTGGGTCCTCACTGAAGCTATCAAGTTTGCTGCCTCCAAAGAGACAGAATGCATACCAGCCTGTTTGATTAGCTGAGGATTTTACCCTTAGTTGAATATACAGCACTGAGATGGTTTCGTAAAAGTAAAATATGTTTATTAACAATAAAACCTAGATTTAAGTGATAGCAAGTAGTAGAAATTGGGATAGAAATGGTTACAAAAAAAGAAAAGTAAAAATATGCTTCTAAGGACAAGTCTACACAACAGCGCTACATTGGCGTAGTGCGTCTCGAGAAGATTCATTATGCCAGGGCTGGCCAAACTTATTGAACCTCTGAGCTGCATATAACAATCGTCAGAAGTTTGAGAGCCGCCGTGCACCTGCTGGAGCTCGGGGCTTCAGCCTTGTGGGGAGTGGGGTTTCAGGGCTTCAGCTCCATAGTCGGCACCTGCCCAGGCTCAGAGCTTCAACCCCACTTCTGCTGAAGCGCCGAGCCCCAGCAGGGACTCCCTGTGGGGCTGAAGCACCAAGACTTTCCCCCTCCCCGTTGGGCAGAAGCCAGAGGCAATGCATGGGAGGGGCACGTGACCCCCCGATTTTTACCAGGGTTTGCTGGCCCCACTCAGTGACATGGTGCCACGGGGCCCCCTCGCTGCTTGGCAGCTGCTGGAGCCAGCAAGCTTGGAGCTGCAGCCATGGGGAGAGGAGTGGGAAACAGCTGAGAGCTGCAGGGAGAGCCACTGCTTTTGCTGGTGCTGCTCCCCATGGAGCTAAAGCTCCTCCCTGCAGCTCCCAGCGGTTTGCTGCTGCCTCTCCAAGTGGATCTAACACCTGGGAACTGCAGGGAGGGGCTACTTAGAGTAAAAGGGAGTGTGTGCCTGGGGTGGCATCACTCAGCCTGTTGGGGGCTGGACCTTTAAATTGTGCCTTCCCCCACTCTCAGGAGATACCAGTTGTCTCTGGCAGAAGCCCCTAGCCCCACCACTCCACGACACGGCAGAAGACCTCTGCTGCCCCCCCCCCCGCCCACAAGTCTGGTAGGTGGAGAATGGGAGATGGGGTTCTGGGAGGTGTTGCGAGCCACAGCTTAACTGTGAAAGAGCCGCATGTAGCGCAGCCGTCACAGTTTGGCCACCCCTGTGCTATGCCAACAGGAGAGCAGTCGCTCGTCGGCAGAATTGCTCCACCACCATGAGAAGCAGAAGCTATGTCAGCGGGAGAGCGTCTCCTGCCGACATAGCTCCGATGTGGACAGCGCTTAGGTCTCTGTAACTTGCGTTGCTCAGTGTGGGGGGGGTGTCTTTTCCACATCCTTGAGTGACATAAGTTGCAGCAACTTAAGTGGCAGTGTAGACCAGCCCCAGGACTAAAGTCTAACTTAACAAACTGGGGCTTTTTGTTCAAAGTAGCTTTCTCATCCCAGCCATTTTTCCAGCATGTCTGGCCAGTCTTTAGTGAGGATCCAGCACAGAGCCCAATGAGCTTGGTTTCTTTGCCTCCTCACGTGAAAGATAACCCAAAGTCTTTTTCTTGTTTCTTCTATTCTCCCAAAGTTCATTGTCCTGGTATCAAGAGCCAGGAAAGTCTCCAGATAGATTCAAGGGAAATTTCCAAGAGAAAACTTGAACGTTTGAATCTTGATTTTAGAACCTTAAAGTTGCATTAAAGCAGTTTTAGGGTTTTTTTCTTCTATTAAACAGACAACAAATATCTCTCTAAATAAGACACAGAACCTTCTAAGAAATCACACACAGACTCTCCAGTGGGACGACAGCAGATACATTATTTTTTCAAACAGTCAGGTTCCAATTCTTCCACCCTTATACTGAGGAATACATTATTTTAGGAGTAATCGTATTGATTGTGGGTAGCACAACTGCACCTTAAGTGATCACTTAATTTACCAATGATGGTGCAAAATTTTCATTTTTAAAACCTTTCTTTGTCTTTCCCTAGCTCAAAAATAACCTATTACTATTTCTACAACCTCCTTCAGAACTTGTGTTCTGAGAATATTTAAAGGAGATAGACTGTTATTAAGCAACGTTATTCATTGTTTTTGTTCAAGACAGTTTAAGTGGAATCCTGATGCCACTGAGATCAGTGGGTTTTTTGGCCATTGGTTTCAATGTGAGTAGGATAAGGTGCATATAAGTTTATTGCTTGATGTGTCTAAATAGAACAGGAGAGTGTTTATATGGATGACAGCTAATGAATCTTCCTTTCAGTGTAAGTGGATTCGTAGGACCACACTTCCTGATCCACAGCTACCAGGGGAACTGGCAGAAGTCAGAGTAGCTGAGGGCCTGCTCTAGCTTTCTCCACTGGCATAGCATCCTTAATAGACCTTATGCCACTGGGGAATGAAGGATATGGATGTCCTGCTCCAATACATCCTCTTCCAGCTCTAAAATATTCCATCTCTCCTTACGCCTGGGTACGTGTGATGGTGAATGATGCTTTCTTAAGGAATGAGAACCTCCATCCATTTTAAAGCCATCTTGCACCATTTACATGTCACAAAGTGACCTTAGAGGACCAGAAAATCTGGCCCAACATTTCTTCTTCTTTTTTGTTTTTTGTTAAATATAAGACATGACTTCTTGAATTCAGCTCAGGTTTGTAATAATTAACATTTGTTAACCTCTGATCACTGTTCAAATTGATATAAGGGAAATGAGTCTGTTGATTACAGAAACAATCACAGTTCCCACTTGGTAAAAGATGCTAGCTATAGTGAAATATAAGACATCTTATTGCTGCATGTGTTTCACTTTTTGCTTATTCCATATAACAACAAAAAGTATGTGTTATATGCTTTCCATTCTTGTATGTGGTAACAATTCAATGTAGTCACAAGCTGAACTCACATTAAAAGTGACCAGAACTATAAAGAATACAAAACAGTTGCTCTTAATCACAGCCTATAAAATCAGCCAGTGCTTTGTAATGCAAACATTTCCACCATAGAGCTCCTTCAGTGAAATGAAGTTTTAAAATGTCAGGCTAGGTCCCAAAGGTGTAAATGCAGTGTCAACTACTGAGATTTTGGAAGAGATTTTTTTTCCTTCTTCCCCTTTTTGCATTAAGTGAGCTGAAAATAGCATTTTCAGAGGCAGGCAGTGAGCCCTGGCAGTACCGACAGGCATCACTGACATAATATGAGATACAATGAATGCTCAGGGGAAACGACCATGTCTATTCTTGGTCCTCTTGCAGATGCATTTCAATAATCGGCAATGTAATTTCTAAATAACTGCAGTAAAAAGAGAGGAATAAAAAGTACATTGCAGCTCCTTTCTTCAGGATCTGTCAGATTCAAACTCTCACTGGACTCACCTATCCCCTAAGATTTTGACTTCAGAAATGGAACTGGCAGCATCAGCTTCTTCAAGCGCTACACTCAGCAAGGTGTGGAGCACCCTCAATTCTCACTGATTTCAGTGAGAGTTGAGGATGCTTAGAAACGGGTCAGAGCACTCTGAAGCACCTCACTAGATCAAGTGTTTCATGTAACTGCTTTGGTTTTAAGTAGAGATGGGTTCAAACCATAATACCAAATCTGAATGTCAAACTTCTATAAAGGAAAGAACCAAAACTCTGGGTACACCCAAATAGAGAGGCTGAAAACCTGATCCTATCCAACTTTTCCCAAAATGTGGGAAGTTCATGGCCCTGATCCAGCTAAGTGCTTATGCTTGTGAAATCAAGAGGATTGCACATATGCTTAAAGTTAGGTAAGTGCTTATGTATCTTGCCAGATTTGACAAATTGCAATAACAGATTTGATCTGTAATAAAGCTTAAATTTGGGACTCGTGTTTGGTTCACTAATCTGTTGTTTTAAGCAGACTTCATACTGACATTTTCAGAAAGCTTGAGACGTACTGGGAGGCGACACAAAGATTTAGAAATGTATTTAAATTTTAAAAAAATCAATTTAAATTAAAAGTTCATTATGATTTTACTTCCATAATTTTGCCATTGTTCCTTTTACAGAAAAACAACACACATACCTAAATCTTTTTTTAATGAAATCTATGAAAAAAGATTAATTGTAATAAGTAGAAGTTCTGTATAATAAGACAGGGTTTAACATAACTGTATGGACAAACATACTTTCCACAGCTGTACAAATGAAAAGCCAGTGCTTGTTGTGCATATAAAGTATGGTGGAAAAATGAGCTAACTAAAGAGCTATTAACATAAAAAGCAACATTATCTCTGAGCTGCATTTATTGTTATTCTGTATCATTTAAAACAGATTTCCAGAACATTAAATATCCTTTCAAGCTTGTTGGAATCTTGTTCCAGTAAAAGCTGATGTGCTTATTTCTGGATGTTTCCGCACAGCTGTTTTCAAAGTTCTATAAAATTTGAATTTACTTAAAAACCAAACTGCAGAGCTATTCATTTTAAGATTTTTAATAATTTGCTCCATTTTAATGAGAAAACATTCACACAAGAGAAAGCCTGTGTTAGAGGTGGAGAAGCAGTAGACAGAGACACATTGGCCTCAAAGATAAATTACCTTTTGTCTTTTCAATGTTTTGGTTGCTATAATTAAAATAAGAAATCCTAAAAGCAGAATAGAAACTATTCTTTTAATTACTTAATTAAAATAAAATTATTAAAAGTATTTTAGCCAAGACTATGTCCTTCCCCCCCCCCATATACACACTATTATATATATATTGATGGTAGCAAAATTATATTTCAATTAAAAAATCTACTTTAAATTTTAAAACTATGACAAACTGTATTGGGTGTGTCTATGGTCCTTAGCCCATTTCTATGGAAATAATGAATACTTTCAAAGGTAAAAATTGTAAATCAGTTTCCTACAGATATCTGTATATGGTGTTTGCTTGCAATTAATCAAAGCGTACTCTTTCTGCATGTTAATGGTTACCCCAGATTTAACAGCGCAAGCTGAAAAACTTCTAATGAGGTTGAGGCAACTGGGAAATAGGAATGGACAGGTCCAGTTAATAAACCTGAATGGACTGCATCAGTGGAGAGAAGCACCAGATAATAAGGAAGAAAAATAAATTAATCTGGAATTAGTGAGTTAATCAACTAGTCATACTTTTCTTTATTAATGCCTTTAGCATTAGTGATGTATAAAACAGGACAGATAAAATAAGATTTGACTAGAATCTTCACTTATTACTTGATCAAAACCTTCTCCCCCATCCCCGCCCTGGGAAATGTATCCACTCTTTGAAGGGTATATTACATCTGGCAGATATTCCCCTCCTCAGAGTCATGGGACTTCAATGCCACAGAGAAATCTCTGAAGGATCTTAGCAGAAGGAAGGAAAAGGCAGTAGATCCAGGATGCTCTCTCCTCACTGAACTTTTGTTCAAAAGCTTGCTTAGTGCATTTTGCTACCTCCAGCAGGGAACAGTATTTGGTCCACTGAGTTATTCCACTCTGGAGTGCATTAAAATGGGGTCTACTCTAGAAAAAACAAGTAAATTATAACATTTAGCTTTACGTGTTGTCCCTCTGTGGAAAGAGTGCTTTCTTCCTCTATAAACAATGAAGGATATATTTTCAAAAGTGGATTCTAAATGTGTGCACCAAAGTGTTTAGACTGAAATTCTGAACTTGTGTTTGTGCATCCCTGTGATGTTATTGACATAAACTGTGACTGTATAAATCATTGTTGCAACCACTATTATATATTTGCAGCAAATGTAAAAAATTGTAAAAATTGTGAGGTGTCTATGAAAAGGTTATGATTTGCTGGTTATGATTATGCTACCTGTATGCATGTATAACTTTTGTCTTTAACATTATAAGTATTCGCAAAAAGAAAAGGAGTACTTGTGGCACCTTAGAGACTAACAAATTTATTAGAGCATAAGCTTTCGTGAGCTTTATCCGATGAAGTGAGCTGTAGCTCACGAAAGCTTATGCTCTAATAAATTTGTTAGTCTCTAAGGTGCCACAAGTACTCCTTTTCTTTTTGCGAATACAGACTAACACGGCTGCTACTCTGAAACCTGTGATTATAAGTATTGGCTCTGTCCTGTCTCTATTTCAAATTTGTGCTATGCTTCTGGGTGACACTCCAGACATTTTGGCATCAGCACTGCTTAGTGTGCTTGATGGCCCATTAAGGACCATCAGCTATACAACTGACCCATTGAGAGAAGGCAAATACACCTTGTGACTCAGTAAGGCATGCAGGAACATGCCTATGGACTGAACGCTAAGGTTTTTCCATGCCATGGGCTGAGTGGCTTGTGGTTGGAACAAAGAAAGCACAAGCCACATGGCAAAAGGACTATAAAAGGCATAATTATCATCATCTCCATTTTGTCTTCATTCCCGCTTCTGACGTCTGGAGGAACTTTGCTGCAAACTGCTTTGAAGAAAGGACTGAATGACCCATCCAAGCTGTGGATGTACTCCAGAGACTTGATTTAAACCGGTAGTTGATTCCATCACTGCTACAAGTCTAAACCAAGAACTTTGCCATTTCTGTATGTATTTGATTCCATTTAACCAATTCTAACTCTCATCTATATTTCTTTCTTTTTATAAATAAACCTTTAGATTTTAGATTCTAAAGGATTGGCAACAGCATGATTTGTTGGTAAAATCTGACTGCTATATTGAACTGGGTCTGGAGCTTGGTCCTTTGGGATCGGGAGAACCTTTTTTCTTTTACGGGGGTATTGGTTTTCATAACCATTCATCCTTATAACAAATGGCACTGGTGGTGATACTGGGAAACTGGAGTATCTAATGAAATTGCTTCTATATCTTATGGCTAGCCACTGGGATGAGACCAAAGTCCTCTCTGTTTGGCTGGTTTGGTTTACCTTAATAGAAAAGGAACTCCAGCTTTGGGTTGTAACTGCCCTGCTCTAAGCAATTTGTCCTGAATTGATACTCTCAGTTATGTATCAGCATTGTTAGAAGCCCAAATTTTAATTTGCATATGTAAATGATATTACTGGGTATGAAAAACTGATGTTTTGGGTACCAAAAATGTTCATTAGAATGGTATCAGTAGTTGTGTCCATAGATTAAGTCAATGCCTTGTTGTCTATCACACACATATATACATCATGTTTGCAAGTGAAATTAGATGACAGTATACTTACTTCCTCTGTAGACACAACCATTTATATATAATCTTAATACGCTTTGTACCTGTGTGTGTATATTTTGATAAAATAAAAATTAATATAATCCTAACAGTACTCTCCCATGAACACTACAATCATTCCTGAATTAAGCCACATTGCACCTTCAGACCAATATATTACTGAGATCTCCAATTTACAGATATCTAAACTGAGTCTCATAAAGTTTTAAGAGATTTGTCAAATGTCTCACCAAAAAAAATATACCCTATGGAAGAAACCAGGTTTCCTAACTGCCAGTCCTGTACTTGGAACAACAGCTTGTTTTTTGCAGCACAGATATATTCTAGTTCAAATAAGAATTAATTTAGGGAAATTCTATGGCTTGTGTTGTGCAGACTAGATGATCACAATGGTCCATTCTGGCCTTATGAATCTATGAATAATATATAGCCATTGATACAAATAAGCACCTGGAATGAAAACACCTGTATTTTTATGGGCCTTGGAACAACAATCTTCATAGAAACACTAACAAACATTTTTGCTTAAATGCTTTCCAATAGGGGGACCACCTGGGAGAACTCAAGCAGGAAAGAGGAAATGTCTCATGATGATCCATTAACAGCTTCCACTTAAGGATGGTTAAGGGACAATTCCAGAACTATTAGCTCTGATGATTTGGGGTGGTCTCCTGAATCAGTCTATGGAAATGATTTGACTAGGAGGGGGCAAAGCCTACCAACACTTACAGAACAAACATCTTGGAGAACAAAGGAACATAGCAAAATTTGAGAGGGCATTCTCAGAGGGAGGGGGAAAAGGTAAAACCCCACTGAGAAACCTCAGATACAAGAACCTGGTGGATGGTCTGAAGATGCTTTGCCTGCATAGGTCATTATTGTGGGATATCTGTTTTGCCTAAAATATGGCTATGCATACAAGTTATTTGTTTTAAAATTCTTTTTTCTCTAATTCTTTTTTCCAACACGTAAATAAATATACATTGTTCTAAGAAGAGTCTAAGAATACCAAAGGTTGAAAGCTTCCAAAAAGAAGAAACAAAGGTGCTCGAAACTCAGTTGACCCTACAAAGTGATAAGTGGTTGGTATAAGGGATGGACAGGGTGGTTTAACCCTGATCCTGGATCACAGAGTGGGAGAAATATAAAATTCCATCCTGAAACAGAAAAGGCTAAAGGCCCAAGACCTGAGATGGATGCCCTCAGAGAGTCGAAAGGGGACAGAATGCAACTAGTCCCACAATAGTGAGAGTTAGCATTTGGCCACAAATAAATAAACCAACCTTTCCTCTCTCTGTCCCCCCACCCCACCACCACCTCCAAACACAACTGCACATTTGTCTAAGTATAAAAAGAATACATTATTTGTGCTTCATATTGTTTGTTCACAGCAAACTGATTTCCCCATTTCATCTTGCCAAGCCAATATATAGTTTTATAAGTACTTTGCTCCTTTAACTGGCCAGTTCACAAATAGGATTCCATTCACATTTTGTTCAGAATGTTCTTTTATGCATCTCTATGAATGCTGAGAAATCCCAATTGTCTTGTGAGGAGGTTATTTTTAATTCTGGTGTAATATCTCATGTTATATCATGCAGGAACTGTTTATTGTTAACCCATTTAACAATAAATCCTGCAGTTTGAAAGGACTGAAAAAATAAATAGATCATTGGATTCCAAAAGGTGGGATTACTGAGCGTGCAGGTCATTTTTTTTGTTTAATGGTTCCTTCGGATCTGTATCAAATGCAGGGTATGATTAATATTGTACTTTTCCACTACAAGGATCAGTGAACATATATTGGACTAGAACTTCTTCTCTGTATAGCTTGCTCATCTGAATCTAGCAGAGGTGGTAGTGTTTTAGGCATTCATTTTCAAGGATATCCTCCAGTATTGTAGGCGCTTTCAATTAAATGCTAGCACAATTATTTGTTCTTGTAATTGTATCTAATTATTGTACAAAATCTGCACTGGCTATTCAGGTAATACATCTTCTAAATGGGTGCAATTGTGGGTGGAAATTACTGGGCCTGAAATTTACTCCCTGACTTTATCTGCTGGATTAAATACTGATGGAGCCCTGATTAAAAATCCTATGTGAAATCTTGGCTCCATTGAAGTTAATGGCAAAAGTCCCAATGACTTCAATAGGTTTGAGGTTTTCCCATCGGGCTTTTGGAATCAGTGTTTTTTGCAGAATGAGTTGGTGGACTATATTCAGTTCTTGGTGGAAGGGTGTTCACATCTCATGAGGGCTGAGTAAAATACAAAGGACCAATGGGAACTATACCTGGTTGAGCTTTGGATTTGTCTTGTATATATTATTTCCACTTTAAAAATATCTTATGCCATATGAAAACAACAAGGGAATGAAACTGCAGGTTATTGGTGTGGAGTGGAGTATCCCAAATACATTCCTTCTTCTTGCTGTACAGGCCACAGGGAGGGGGAATGTAGTGAGAGACATTGCATCTGGCTCTATGCCTTTGAAAGATCCCTCTTGCACTAGGGTGGTTCTCCTGAGACCTGATACACTGGCTATAAGGCCAGATTGCATGGTTGTGTGACATAAAAAGCTGCACCACACAGCATGAATTTATGATCCAGTGTGTCCTTTCGTACCACTGTTGTAGAAATGAAGATACTCTGCTGATTACACTTCATAACCACATTATTCTGTCGCAAACTTCAGTGCTGCTAATACTTTTAGTGTAGTGTTACAAGTGCACCTCCCATGGAACCAATTTTGCTTTCACTGAATATACAGATAATTATGTAAGTATCAAGGTTAAAATGTTAAAAATATTCTTGTGTGCAGCTAGAAATACATGTATTAGTTCTTGGAGTAAAGTAGATGAAAGGCTCAGACTGGCAATCATTTTAATGCATATATTGAGAACATTACATGAATTAAAATAGATGTTAAAATAGCTTTTAAAGGTTAATGGAAAATCATCTTTTGAGGTCATAAGTCATAACACACTTTATCAGTAAGAATGTGATAAAGCCATTTCAATTTCATAAGAAAAAAAAACCTTTTTCAGCTTTAAAAACATGGAGACTTAAAACACTGCACACACAATTGTTTCTTGAAACAAAAGGCAAAGTCATGCCAGTAAATGCACTTTTCTTTAATAAGTAAATATTCAGCAACAGAGATACGAGGCATATGCAAGATTTGTCATCATTACAATCTTTCCTTAAACCCCTACTTTGTATTAGAATAAACTATGTATTTTATAGTGCTGCTTCATGGCGAGAAAATTTAGATTCTTTACCAAATGCATAAAGTTAATGAGGAAACTTTCCAAAGACAATATATTTTGCTGTTCATCCAAAGGCGCTTGGCTACTCTGTTTCACCTCAGTGCTCATGTACTGCTGCTTCAGCAGCATTATAAATTGGAAAAAAGTAACATGCAAAGATGCCTGAAGGGACTCACCATCTTTTGCGAGACCAAAGTGAAGGCACAGCCAGCAACATGCATATAAGAAACATTTCCTTCTTCCCTGAGTTTATTTTTACACCAGAAAGTAACAGCTTCTGCCAACTATACTCATAAAGTAGATATAGAACAACACATAGATGATGCCATTGCAAGGGAGTGTTGCGTAAAAAGTTTATTCTTGAGACTATTACAAGTAATGCCAAAGGACACACCACAACTCTTCATGGCTACACTAATTTATAAAACAGCTAGGCCAAGTTCGTTTAAATAGGAGCTGCATTGCTCATACAAAAGTTGAATTTCACCCCTAGGGCTAGGTTCTGTTCTCTGTTACATAGGTGTAAATCCAGATGTCGATAGAGTTACTCTGAATTTACACTGGCATAACTGACAACAGAGTCTCATCCCTAGTATTTAAGTTTTATGGAACATAAAAGATGTATGTATGTCTGACATCTTTTCCTTTCATTATATATAAATATGACTCTCTGTCTTCTAAAATAACAATCTCAAATCACAAGGGGCTGCCAGACACCTGTCACAGATAGTAATCTATTTGCCCAGGCTCCTAAATAATAATGAAAGAGAAGAGACTGAGTGTCAGTTCTCAGCACATAAATTAATGCTTCATATTCACAATTAGTTCTTCTCAGTAAAAAAACATTATCACGTTTGATATTGGTGCAACTTTTATTCATTTTAATACAAGCAACCAGTTAGTGATATAATAGGATACATAGTCAAGTAACAATAACAAATAGGATTAAAAGTTTGAAATGGCAAAATTCTGCACAAATTAAAGGAAGCTTCAGGGACATTTTTACTAGGAATGGAATTCCTGTTTTGATTCTGAGTAAAAAACCCCATGCTGTAAGGGAAAAGAAGGTCTCTTCTCCTCCTTTTGGAGAAATGGGCAAAGGTAGCTCTGACAGATTTAATTTATTAAATGATAACTTCACCCCTCTGCATTTCTGCACAGTATTTTATGTTGTATTGTTTGGCGTTTGGTTTTGGAAATGATATTAAATGGTTTCTGTAAATGCACTTATCTGTTCAGGGTTAGCTGTACCTTTGATCTCTCTCTCCATCTCTCTACGTTCTCACCTTTCAAGTAACAGTCCCAGTGCCTGTGCCTCTCGGAGTGCAATCCCATCATTCACCCCACTATTAGACTGGGGCTCTAGAACCTCTGCTCACAACCATGTTTCCTTAGCAGGTCCAGCTGGGCTTGGTGCCTACCAGAGATTTCCCTTCGGAAGCTATGAACAGTAGGTAAATGCAGTGACACAGGACAATTTCTTCATAACAAAAAGCATTCCCCTGCTACTGGCGAACATGTTACAGGCTGCTTCTCTGCACACACTGACTCTTCCCTCTGTGTCTCAGGGCAGTCTTAATTTTATCCATTTCAAAGTTCTTTTGTCTGCTCTGGAACTCTCAAATTCAGTCAAGACAGATTATACATCCCACCAGGGAGGCTGGAGATAGACCTCTTACATTTGGCTCAGTGTATTGACAAGTAAGCACCAGCAACTAAGCATATTGTCTGCCTTTCTGCAGACCTACTGAGACATAATTAAACAAACAGAATTTAATACTATATTCATAAAAATATCACAGATCTCTTCCACATTCATCAGAGTATTTATAAAATGAGAGATAAAATTGTGACAGGTGCCTGATGGAAGTGGGTCATCCTAATGGACATATACTGCACTTAGATTGGGAAGTGAGCCCAGATGCAACAAAACCACTGTCTATGTTGTCTGAAAGTGGGGGGGGGTTGGTGGTAGAATAGGTGGGGTGGGGTCTGTTTCCACCCAGGATATATACAGTTGTTCTGCAATTCACAATGTACAGATTATGCTGACAATAGTATGAGTGCTGTGGTCAGAAAAATAAAAGCTGAGAATTTAAACCAGCGTGTAACTCCAAATGATCCAGCCAGGAAAGGCCTTGGGTCAGCTTCTAGTGAAAGGATCAAGTCCTGAGAGAACAGGTGCATACAGTGGCACTCTCCACACATAGGAAGGTGCACTGGGGGATGTCTAACTGCATGGTGGAGGGAGGTTTGGCTTTATTGGTTACAGTGACACAGTTAGGGGTACCCCTTTTTACACAGCAAAATAACCATGTTCCCGACTACTTATAGGATATCAAACATGCACCAGACAAGGCAGCTACCGGGGCAGTGTATTATTACAATCAAATTAGTAACTGATTAACTATGTGCTGTGTTGACAGGAACCGTGTTTTTAGTCAACTATGCCCCTACTGGTTAGTAGGGAAATAAAAGGCCACTGCATGGGCTTGGCCTAATTTCAAAATAGGAAGCTTACATCCTCTTTCATAAGTCTCCAGGAAAAGCAGGACACTATTACAACACAGGTTTCAGAGTAGCAGCCGTGTTAGTCTGTATTCGCAAAAAGAAAAGAACAAATCACAAATCAGACGTCAAGAATTATAACATTCAAAAACCAGTCGGAGAACACTTCAATCTCTCCGGTCACTCAATTACAGACCTGAGGGTGGCTGTCCTTCAACAAAAAAACTTCAAAAACAGACTCCAACGAGAGACTGCTGAACTGAAATTAATTTTCAAACTGGATACAATTAACTTAGGCTTGAATAGAGACTGGGAATGGATGAGTCATTACACAAAGTAAAACTATTTCCCCATGTTATTTCTCCCCCCCACCCCACCCCACCCCCCACTGTTCCTCAGATGTCCTTGTTAACTGCTGGAAATGGCCTACCTTGCTTGTCACCATGAAAGGTTTTACTCCTTTCCCCCCCCCGCTGCTGGTGATGGCTCATCTTAAGTGATCACTCTCCTTACAGTGTGTATGATAAAACCCATTGTTTCATGTTCTCTGTGTGTGTATATCAATCTCCCCACTGTATTTTCCACCAAATGCATCCGATGAAGTGAGCTGTAGCTCACGAAAGCTTATGCTCAAATAAATGTGTTAGTCTCTAAGGTGCCACAAGTACTCCTTTTCTTTTTACTACAAAACAGTGATTTGTGCTTCCGTTTCTGCAGTCCCCATACCAACAGTGAATTGAAGATCTAACACATTACAAATTCTGAACATATTTTAAACTTCCCTAATATCTGATGAAAGATACATACAGGCACAGGAGTTACCCTGTCCTATCACTGTCATATAGAGATATGCCCATATAAAATCAGTGGAATAAGTAACCATTTACATTTAAGCAGGCAAGTGTTAGGGAAGCCTTGTCATGCACTAGTTGTTTATGTTATTTTTTAGTTTTAAAATCGGCAACACAGTGTTGATGGAACTTCTAGGAGAAAGACTACCAACATAAATAATTAAGCGCACAGGCCCTCAAAATGGAAAAGTCTGAGCTTCAGTGTATAAGTCCAGTCCACTGCTCTGATCCCCAGCAAAATGCATATGATACAGGATGGGGTTAAAAAGATATTGAAAACTGAACTTGGTTATGACAGGTTCCACATTTAGGATTGAACTTTGTCCCTTGCACCCTGGCCTGGAAGCAAGTGGAAGCAGCATGCTTTGGTCTCTGGAAGAAGGGATGCCCCCTTGAATCTCCACTGAGTAATCCAGGGCTAGTCAACTATTTTTTGTTGAGGTCCAAATTTCTTGATCATGGTATAGTCAAGGTCCTGACTCCAGAGAAAATAATAATAAACACCAACAGTAATGATAAATATAAGTAAATACAAAGATTTCAGGGTCTCTTCAAAAGCATCTGGTGGTCCAGATTTGGCCCAGAGTCCACCTATTGACTACCCCCTGGAGTAATCCCTTCATGCTAATGCATAGTATGATGTTAAGGAACACTAGAGGGATCTCCAGACCTCCATGGATGGAAGGAGACTTACTCTAACCTCAACCATTTGAGGATGAGAAGAGTTTAAGGAGAAGGAAAGACATGAGACTTTGTAGATGAGAAAAGTTTTGGGAGAGTTAAACCTCAGGTACCTAAGTCACAAAATGCTGACCTGGGAATAGAGTGCAAGAGTTCTGATACCCAGTCTTCTAGCTATTAGAAAACATTTCCTTCACCCCCTTCCTATTACATGAAGCCTACATGAATATTCAATGGCACCTTAAGGGCATCACTTCTAGAATGTGCATAAGCATAACCAATACAATTGCAGAAGCTCTCCTTTCTATTGCATCCTAATGTTCCTTTCTTCATAGCTACTTTAATCAGAAAGCAATAATGGTGGTGGTGAAAAATCATATTGAACTTTCTAAAGATAGAGAAGCCAACAACTATCACATTCTGACATGTCCTTTTTAACAACCTTTTAATACCAGCCTCTTGCTGTTCCAATAGGATTTAAATAGTTTTAAATAAGCCTCCTTCATCTTGCCAAATAAGATCTCAAGAGAGCTGTCCTTGGTCGCAAATATGTATACTAACATAATACAGAGAAAGAAGAGCTTCTGAAGTAAAACGTCATGTGCTCTGGATAAAGGTAGAAAGACTGGGCAGCTGTCTACCATTCAAAACTAAGGGTCCCATTTTTCCCCCAATTATGCCAATGGCAAAATTCTCATTGACTTTGTTGGAGAGAGATTGGGCCCTAATCAAAAATGCCATCGTGATTCCCAAGCAAGGAAATGATTTGAAGTTGACAACTATGGCAAGGAAAGTAACTAAGGCTGACCATGCTGCCCATCAAATTTATTTAATTAAAAAATCATGCATGATAAGGGTATATTTTCAAAGAGTTGTGTCCAGTTTTATCCATATCACTTACATACATTTTAACGGACAGCTATGAAGCTAAAATTCCCATCTAGCTCTTTAATATTCTCTCTTTTCTTCCTAATAAAAAAACCTGCATAACAAACTGATTGCTTGAGTGGTAGTTATGATACCTGGCATATATCAGCCATTGATCACTGAAATTCGCAGTGTCTTGCAAAGTGTTATGACACTGATGTTATATTTGGAGACACTAAAGCAGAGAGAGGTGAAGTGACTTGCCCAAAGTCACACAGCCAGTCAGTAAGAGTGCTGGGGACTGAACTCAGATCTCCTGATTGTGAGTCCCCAAAAGTATGAGACAAGGTGCAATGCAGGTAATAGGCAGTTTTATCAGTAGCAGTAATCTTTTTTTCAGTTGCTCCTCTATCACTTAGTTTGTAGAATGCAGCCTCTGTATCTGGTAGTCATCTCTACAGTGAAAAGCCATTCTCCGTAAAGCAGAAATTACAAAACCTTGAGTCAACCTCATCAATTTTCTGAAAAGAAAAAAGATAGCAATGAAGAACTCTAGTACCTCCCAGAACTGGTTTGATAACCTATTGCATTGTAATACAATAGTTCTATACCTAATACTTTAGATAACATGGAGAAAATACAATTACCTTGTTTAACTCAGAGCCAATAATATGTAGAGAGCCAGATGGGATTGCTAACCCAGTGCCAGAAGGAGTGCTCCCTTCCCCTTTTACACACACACACATTTTTTCCACTTGAATCTTTATTTAACAATGAAAGCAAAAACATTTCTTGAGATTCCCAAATGAAATGCCACTAGGTATTGTAGCTGGACCAGTAGTGCTTTACATCTATCACACAGCAACACTTTATTACCCCAAGGATGTTATCTTAACCCAGAGTCTAAAATATAAAAGAACTGTAACTCTGGCAACTTGAGACTCAGCAGAGACAAAAGAAGGGAGGAAAACTTCCCAGAAAGATCCCATGGGGAGAAGGCAGATTTATCTAATGCAGATAAAGATGACAAAAAGATATTCATGTTCCAAGTTCTAATAAGCTTGTGCTTGACAGGATGAACCAGAGAGATAGCCTTGAGCAGAAGCTTGGAATGAGATGTTAACTAAGGGGAGTTGGGAGAGGGAGAAAGGAACTCCAGGAAGAGGAATTAAATTTAATGGTGGAAGATTTTATGCATAATGGAACGTCTCTGTTAAGATATTAAGGGCCAAAGGGACAATGTCCCTTTGCAGGGATTTATGCTGTAGATTGTGTTAACAATCCAAGAGCTCTTCATAGAGCTTGTTGTATTTAGATTGAGTTGAGGATGTTTAAACAGGAAAGGTCAAAGCTGTCTGTGAAAAGCCATAAAGTGAGAAGGTAAACATGTGATAAATCAGGGGATTATTTCAGAATCAGCCACCATGAAAACTTTACCTTTCCTCTATAGGAATGGAAGTTATTTTGCTCACTGAGCCATGGGTATGTGGTTTGTCATCAAGGAACAGAGGTAAGCTCTCACAGAATTTCACAGGAGTAGCATTTTAGTGTTCTCACATTGCTTCCCCATAGTGAGATTTGTGGTTATTAGTGACATACCAGAGTTTTCCCCCCTGCTAGTGAAATTGAGATATGTGGTTTGGGTGATCAAAGCATTCCAAAGTTTTGATACCTTTCTGAACTATAACTCAGTTTAAAGGAGCTTGTTGGTCTGCAAACCTGAGCTAGAAATCTCACTAGAAGAGGCTTTTAGGCAGAGTAAGAAGAGAAGGAGGACATTTCCCTTTCCATCGTCCAAAAGGCAAAGTGCTTCCACTTATATCTGAAGTCAATCCAGATTGACAACAGTGACTTCAGGGAAGTTATTCTGAAGTTACCCTATGCAAGCAAGAACAGAATTTGCCTACCGCCCTCCCAAAATAAATAAATAAATAAATAAATATATGCACAGTCCTTTTAAAATCAGGAGGAAAAGGAAATCTCTGGACTGTTTAGCTGTTTAGAGAGTCTTTCCTCTTTCTAATGTATATGTTGACCAATATCTGACTATGCACATATTAATTAGAGTTAACTCTGTATATTAAAGGTCAATTGGCTAGTTGTATTCTAGATATATAGACAAGCTTTAGGTACTTCACACCGGCATAATACTATCCCATTCAGTAATCTATTCATTGACACTCTGTCTTATTTATTATTCTTTCTCACTGAGCCAGATTCACCTCCCACTTACACCAGTTTTACATTGGAGTAACTCTGTTGAACAAATGGACTTGGCTCCTGATTTACTCTGATGCAGGGAAGAGCAGAATCAGGAGTTTGCGTGACAGCTGCTTCTGCCTTCCATATTGGGAGATCTGCCCCCTTCCCTTCTCTTAGCTCAACAGTGCTTATTGGAAGTAAATTTTTGACCAACCTTTTTTTTTATTATTTCCCACAGCCCTCTTTGACCCTTTAGGGGCTAAAAATTAAAAGCTCATGGGATGAAGAGAAACCTGGCTGAGCAAACAGTCAGTAAAGTGACATAATCTGATGTAAAGGGGTGGAATATCTCCTCTCCTTCCCTCTCCATTTCTTTTACTTATTTCATGCTAGAAACAACTTCCTAAATAATACATGTAACCAGCATGCAGTTAAATAGTGTTAAGAATAGAGTACTGCTCAGTCTGTTTGATGGTAGCACTGAGTCTTTGTGAAATGAAATATGATGTAAAGTCACAGTCAGATGAAGCTTGCCATGAGCTAGAATCTATTCACCCAAATCCTTTTTGTTGCATGCCTTGTGGACCTCTCATAGTCAGCTTATTTGTGTATTATCAAGATGCAAAGGCAATTCCAGACAAATCCCTAAAGTAACACACATAACCTCTAGCTAGCATTGAACAAGAGGATGTAAATTGTTGTAGCTCAAATCTATGCCCCTATACTAAGTGAGACTGGGAATGAATAGTATAGTTCAATAAATTGTTGGTCATACTCTCTCCTCTACAAATAATTTGGATTGTCTTAGTATTTGGCATTCCTGATTTGTGTTACCTAAGCTTTATCCACCAGTTATACAGACAGACAAATCTGAAGGCTTTTGAGTCATTAATGGATTATGTACCAATCCTAACTATTGATAATCAATTACTAGTATTAATGAGAAAAAACAAAGGGTCAAATTGAAAAGGAAAATACTTTTTTTCACCTGATAATTTTTTTATCTGATGAAAGAATGGCTGGCAGTCTTTACTGAGAGGGTGATCTTTACATTTTCTTCTAGAGATTTGAGGCAGCCTACAAATTGAATATGAGACTGAGTCCCTACACTGTTAACAAAACTCAGAGTCTTAAACTCTGCTTATTTTAGACAGATGCCAAACTGAAAAAGATGCCCCCTCTGAAGCCATTTCAAACATTGCAGCATCCAAAATTGAGTGTTAACATTCTGTGCTGTGAATCCAAATAGGCCCTCTTTAAAAATACCCGTGCATCTCTCTCTACTTCATTTTCCCCATCCATAAAATTGAGATAATAATACTTATCTACCTCACAGGGGGGCCTTAAGGAATATCTGGCTGATGTACTCTTATTTTTACTCACACAGGTCATTACACTGAAGTCAATAGGACTAATCAGAATAGTAAAAGTTTAGGAACCAAGCCTCAAATCCTCACAAGTTTGGTAAATTCTGTACTTGTTCACGAAGGCTTTCTTCAAAACAAAGCAAACAAAAACAAAAAACTCCAACACTTTACAAAGTGTAAATGGAAGTAGGTCATTTGCTATAACAGAGATTTTTCACACATACTCTCTCACACACACACAACTTCCCAGAAAAATCTGCCTTTTGCCATCTCACACACACACACACACTCAACACTGATTTCACTTTTTTGCAAATCCAAGTGATTTTCCCACCACTTTTAGTACCAGTGTGAGGGAAGTATACAAACCCCATGCCTGGCAACACGTGCTGGGGCCTGACTGGCTGCTCCCTGCAGCCTTTTTTTTTGGCTGGCTGCATCTCATACAGCCGCTCTAAGCTGCTTGGAGGTTCCACATCCCCTGCTCTTTTCTGGGCGAAGTATGGTAGCACTGTGAGGTGTCCAACAGTCAGGCTCCAGGCCTAATACACCCCATCACATATATCTTAGTGAATAAAGTCCTAAAATTTGGCATGAGATTCTTGGTGTATTTGCCATGAAACTAAAACTGATGTCTCTGGATATCAAACCTCATTTAAAACTGTTTAATGTTGGACAGTTTCAGTCTCATGTTAAACCGTGATACTTTGGGCCCATATATTCCCTTTAAATTAATACAGCAGGCCAGAGTCTGGCAAGTGTCCTCTGAAGGAAGAGAGCCTCAATTCAGCTTTGGGACAATTCCTTTGTGTTAATTCCCATTTGTTCAGTTAACTGACAACCCCAGAAGCACCAGACAGAGATCTGAGCCTTTTAGGATTGGAACTGAGTGGGAAAATCCCCCAAACATTGCAGAGCCAGGGCCTGAGTGCTAGGTTCCTGCTCAGAGCCTAAGGCTTGCCCTGGGGAAGGATCTTTGGTTAATTCAGAGTTTATATTTAGTACCAGTTTTATTACTAGAAATTGAACATTGCAGCATCAGAAATTAACATCAAAAGCAGGATTTGAAATTAACCTCACTTGCACTGATAACTTCCTAATAAGAAGCAGTCATTGATATTTTTCTCCTGATATGCTTGCACTTTTCCATTTAGGAAAATTTGAACACTAGAAATATAGTCTATGATGCTGTGTTTTGGTGTTTATTTTGTCAATAATGATTTCCACCATTTTACTTTCATGGTGTTTATTGAATTTTAGCTGTTTTAAAATGAACAGAAGGTAATTGAGGCCAGATTCTCAGCTAGTGTAACATCAGGCCACACCAGGGGAATTGCTCAACCTTGCTTGGAGAGACTCAGTAATGCTCACCTAACTCTGAAGGGGGATGGGGGGAAACAAAGCTAAGAGGGAAGAAAGGACATGATAAAATGGGGGGGGGGAGGAAGGAATAGCACAGTGGTTTGAGCGTTGGCCTGCTAAACCCAGGGTTGAGAGTTCAATCCTTGAGGGGGCCATTTAGGGATCTGGGGCAAAAATTGGGGATTGGTCCTGCTTTGAGCAGGGGGTTGGATTAGATGACCTCCTGAGGTCCCTTCCAACCCTGATATTCTGTGATTCCTGAGTAATCAAAAAAAAAGGAAGAGACATTTGCCATGCTCTTCTTCTCTCTTCCACCTACATCTATAGACACCACACCAAGTGACTGAAGCGCTGATCAAAGGGGAGATCCTGGCTGAAGAGCAACCAGCCAGCCTATGGTGAGAAGCATCTAAGTTTGTAAGGGCATTGAAAGTGTGAAGATCAGCTTAGAATGCATTTTGATTTTATTTCATTTGACCAAATCTGACTTGTTATGCTTTGACTTATAATAACTTAAAATGTATTTTTGTAGTAAATAAATCTGTTTGTTTATTCTACCTGAAGCAGTGCATTTGGTTTGAAGCATGTCAAACTCCCCTTGGGATAAGAAGCCTCGGACATATCAATTTCTCTGTTAAATTGATGAAGTTATATAAGCTTGCCATGTCCAGCAGGCATAACTTGAAACTGAAAGACAGAGATTCCTAGGGTTGTGTCTGGGACCAGAGATATTGGCTAGTGTCATTCGGTTGCAAGTAGTTGGGAGCAGCTTACATGCCAGAGGCTGTGTATGAACAGCCCAGGAGTGGGGGTTCTCAAAGCAGAGCAGCGTAAGGTTGCCGTCCAGAGTCAAGGATCAGAGTGACCTAGCAGATCAATGGTCCAGACAACCCCAGAGGGGAACGGCACACTATCTGAACATAAGAATGGCCATATTGGCTGGCTGCATCTCAAGGTCCATCTAGCCCCGTATCCTGTCTTCCAACAGTGGCCAATGCCAGATGTCCCAAAGGGAATGAACAGAACAGGTAATCATCAAGTGATCAATTCCTTGTCGCCCATTCCCAGCTTCTGGCAAACAGTGGCTAGGGACACCATCCCTGCCCATCCTGGCTAATAGCCATTGATGGACATATCCTACATGAATTTATCTACTTCTTTTTTGAACCCTGTTATGGTCTTGGCCTTCACAACATCCTCTGGCAAGGAGTTCCACAGGTTGACTGTGTGTTGTGTGAAAAAATACTTCCTTTTGTTGTTTTTAAACCTGCTGCCTATTAATTTCATTTGGTAGCCCCTAGTTCTTCTGTTATGAGAAGGAATAAATAATACTTCTTTATTTACTTTCTCTACACCAGTCATGATTTTATAGGCCTCTATCATATTCCCCCTTAGTCATCTCTTTTCCAAGCTGAAAAGTCCCAGTCTTATTAATCTCTCCTCATATGGCAGCCGTTCCATACGCCTAATAATTTTTTTGACCTTTTCTGAACCTTTTCCAATTCCAATATATCTTATTTGAGATGGGGTGACCACATCTGCATGCAGTATTCAAGATGTGGGCGTACCATGGATTTATATAGAGGCAATATGGTATTTTCTGTCTTATTATATATCCCTTTCTTAATGATTCCCAACTGTCTATTTTCTTTTTTGATTGCCACTGTACATTGAGTGGATGTTTTCAGAGAACTATCCACAATGACTCCAAGATCTCTTTCTTGGGTGGCAACAGCTAATTTAGACCCCATCATTTTATATGTACAGTTGGGATTATGTTTTCCAATGTGCATTACTTTGCATTTATCAACATTGAATTTCATCTGCCATTTTGTTGCCCAGTCACCCAGTTTTGAGAGATCCTTCTGTAGCTCTTCACAGTCTGCTTGGGACTTAACTATCTTGCGTAGTTTTGTATCATCTGAAAATTTTGCCACCTCACTGTTTATCACTTTTTCCAGGTCTGGACCCAGTATTGCCTCACCACTATTCACCTCTCTCCATTCTGAAAACTGACCATTTAGTCCTACCCTTTGATTCCTATCTTTTAAACAGTTACCAATCCATTAGAGAACCTTCCCTCTTATCCCATAACTGCTTACTTTGCTTAACAGTTTGTGGTGAGGGAACTTGTCAAAGGCTTTCTGAAAATCTATGCACACAATATCCACTGGATCCCCCTTGTCCACATGCTTGTTGACCCCCTCAAAGAATTTTAGTAGATTGGTGAGGATTGATTTCCCTTTAGAAAAACCATGTTGACTCTTCCCCAACAAATTATGTTCATCTATGTGTCTGACAATTTTGTTCTTTACTATAGTTTCAACAAGTTTGCCCAGTACTGATGTCATGCTTACCGGCCTGTAATTGACAGACTCACCTCTGGAGTCCTTTTTAAAAATTGGTGTCACATTAGCTATCCTCCAGTCATTTGGTACAGAAGCTGATTTAAATGATAGGTTACAGACTACAGTTAGTAGTCCTGCAATTTCACATTTGAGTTCCTTCAGAGATTGTGGGTGAATACCATCTGGTCTTGGTGACTTACTTTTGTTTAGTTTATCAATTTGTTCCAAATCCTCCTTTAATAACTCCTATATCTGGGACAATTCCTCAGATTTGTCACGTAAGAATAATGGCTCAGGTTAGGTATCTCCATCAATTCCTCAACCATGAAGACCGATGCAAAGAATTCATTTAGTTTCTCCACAATGGCCTTATCGTCCTTGAGTGCTCCTTCAGCATCTTGTTCATCCAGTGGTGCCGCAGGTTGTTCCTGCTTCTGATGTATTTAAATTTCTTTGGTATTTCTTTTTGAGTCTTTAGCTAGCTGTATTTCTAATTCTTTTTTGGCCTTCCTAATTGTATTTTTACACTTTGTTTGTCAGTGTTTATGCTCCTTTCTATTTTCCTCACTAGGATTTAACTTCCACTTTTTAAAGAAAGACTTTTTGCCTCTCACTGCTTCTTTCACTTTGTTGTTTAGCCACGGTGACACTTTTTTGGTTCTCTTACTATGTTTTTATTAATTTGGGGTATACATTTAATTTGAGCCTCTGTTATGGTGTCTTTAAAAAGTTTCCATGCAGTTTACAGGGATTTTAGTTTTGATGCGATACCTTTTAATTTTTGTTTAACTGATCTCCTCATTTTTGTGTAGTTCCCCTTTCTGAAATTAAATGCTTCAGTGTTGGGCTGCTGTGGTGTTTTCCCCGCTACAGGGATGTTAAATTTAATTATATTATGGTCACTATTACCAAGCTGTCCAGCTATAGTCACCTCTTGGACCTGATCCTGTGCTCCACTTAGGACTAAATCAGGAATTGCCACTTCTTGTGGGCTCCAGGACTAGCTGCTCCAAGAAGCAGTCGTTTAAGATGTCAAGAAATTTTATCTCTGCATCCCGTCCTGAGGTGACATGTACCCATCAATATGGGGATAGCTGAAATCCCCCATTATTATTGAGTTTTTTATTATAATAGCCTCTCTAATCTCCCTGAGCATTTCACAGTCTCTATCACCATCCTGGTCAAGTGGTTGGCAATATATCCCTACTGCAATATTATTAATTATTATTATTATTTGAACATGGAATTACTATCCATACAGACTCTATGGTAGTTTGATTCATTTAAGATTTTTACTTCATTTGATTCTACACTTTCTTTCATATATAATGCCACTCCCCCACCAGCATGACCTGTTCAGTCCTTCTGATATTTTGTTTCCTGGTATTACTGTGTCCCATTGATTTATCCTCATTCCACCAAGTTTCTGTGATGCCTATTATATCAATATCCTCATTCAATACGAGGCACTCTAGTTCACCCATCTTATTATTTAGGCTTCTAGCGTTGGCATATACGCACTTTAAAAACATATCACTTTTTAGCTGATGTAATTGAATAACTTTTTTTATCATTTGACTGTTTCTCAGCAGATCCTACCTGTATTTTATCTTCCATACTCTCCTCCTTACTAGGACATAGAGAATCTCCATTAGTAGATCCTCCTGTAATGGATGTCGCTGTCCAAACCATGTGCTCCTCTACACCTGTCGACTTTCCCCCAGCCCTTAGTTTAGAAATTGCTCTACAACCTTTTTAATGTTAAGTGCTAGCAGTATGGTTCCATTTTGGTTTAGGTGGAGCCCATCCTTCCTGTATAGCAGTGTTTGGCAACCTGCAGCCCATCAGGGTAAGCTGATTGTGGGCCGTGATACATTTTGCGGACATCGACCATCCGCAGGCATGGCCCCCTGCAGTTCCTTGTGGCTGCGGTTTGCCGTGCCTGGCCAATGGGAGCTGCGGAAAGCGGTACGGACCGCAGGGACATGCTGGCCACTGCTTCGTGCGGCTCCCATTGGCTGGGAATGGAGAACCATGGCCACTGGAAGCTGCAGGAGGCCATGCCTGTGGATGGTTAATGTCCGCAAAATGTCTTGCAACCCGCAATTAGCTTACCCTTCTGGGCCGCAGGTTGCCCACCATTGCTATATAGGCTCCCCCTTTCCCAAAAGTTTCCCAGTTCCTAATAAATCTCAACCCCTCCTTCCTACACCATTGTTTCATCCATGCATTGAGACCTTGAAGTTCTGTCTGTCTAACTGGCCCTGCATGTGGAGTGCTACCATGGAGGTTCTGTACTTCAATCTCTTACCTAGCAACCTAAATTTGGCCTCCAGGACCTCTCTCCTATCCTTCCCTAAGTTATTGGTGCCTACATGTACCACGCAGCTGAAGGTCATAATGTTAATTCTGGACATCCTCTCTCACACAACCTCTGCTCATCCCTTGCTTTCTCCTGTCTTCACTGCTTCTGACACAGTCCATCTCATTCATTATATCTGTCCAACTGTGCAGAAGGCACATGTTTTTGAACAAAATTGCATTCATGTAGCTTCCTTCCCAAACAGTGAAAGGAAGAATGTTCAACAGACTACAGACCTCAAGAGGTTGGAAGTTGGTCAAAAGAATCTCTAATACACAACATTTTAATATATGCAAAACACCCTCAAAATGTAATATTTATTGCTGGGGCCTGAAAATACAACAACAGATTTTCCCAAAGTATGCTCTTATATTTGAAAATGAATTCTCCATGAACCCTTTTGCATTTGCTTTCTGTAAATACTTGAGCAATCAAGTTCTGCTAATGGAAAACACATTTTAAGCTGAGGAAAGAAAGTTCATGATTGCACCCTATTACCTCAGGGAAGAAGTAAAGGCAATTGATCAGCAATACAGTTAGGATTTAAATTAAACTACTTTACGGAATTCTGGATGAATATAGCACTGCAGCATTATATAAAATGACAATAGGAGCAGCAGAATTGCCATTAAAGACAAACAATAAACCTCCTTTAGAGCCCTCAAATTAACAGCAGTGCTCACTTTTCTTACCACAGTCAATTTATTCTCCTTGATGATTACTTGATTCTATTGCCTCTAAACTTTGCAGTTGTACCTAGTATCTTTTACAATGACCTGTAATTTATCTCACTGACATCAATAGGTAGCAATAAATATGGGTATAGGTGCTATGAGGCTGCTAGAAATGCAAATGACTCAGCAAATGATCTATAAAATACCATGAACATATGTAAAATAAGAGCTGCCTGTCTGTACATAAACAACATATTCAATCTAATTAAATATGAAAGCTCTGCCAAGATGACAACAAAAACTTCAGCTGATATATCATCTGAATCTTACCAGACATCACAAGGCACTGTACAACAGATGCACAATATTTTAATAAGAGAATCTGTAGTATCAAGTAATCATTTAGAAGGATGGGAATTTAATTAGCAAGTCATCAGTTTTGATAGAGAGCTAGAGTCTTCTCCTTACCCTCATATGCATACACAATTCAAGACACTGATTCTCAAGCGACAATAAGGAAGTAAAATGGATCAAAAGACATGCAGGATGACTATCCAAACACAAATGAATCTAAAGACCAAAATGTACTACCAAGCATATTATTAATATTATTAAGCACCGTAAGGCATCCATAACCATAATATAGAGCACCAATGGAAGCAAGGACCAAGAATAGTATAGTCATAAAATGAAATGGCTGTATGTGATTCCTGGACTATTGATTAAACCATCCAGGTAGATTGGAAGGATTTCTTCCGGAGGAAGAAGTCATGTGTCTTGATGTTAGGTTACAGCTGTGTAAAATACAGTGGCTTATTTTGGCAGAGGTTTGTGCAAACATTTTTGATTCCTCTTCATGCGAGTCCGCTTCACAAAATGTTAACTGATGTTTTATATGGTTTTGCCCCAAGTCAACCTTCAGGCAAAATTAATGGCAACTTGGTGAAATTTTAAGGACTCCAAATATTTTGCTGAACAGATTGTGAAATCTACTTCTAGAACAAACTGATGATTATTCAAAATGCAATGCAAAAGTATTCTGACAGCCCCGGAGGGCATCAGGAAGAACCTGTCTTTAAACCAGACTTTGGGGCAGTAGAGCAAGGGAGCAAGCAGCTGGAGGGGCAAGGTACTTATTGTTAAGAGGTGCCAGCACATGAGCCAAAATGTTCCCTCTCCATTCCCTGCACTATAAACAGAGCACTACCGACTCTTATCACTTGTACATTATAAATACACAGGAAAATAAAATAAAATCTACAGTGTTAATATTGCCAAGCTAAAAAAACAACAAACAATACCTAACCACCACTAATAGTAAAAATAACATAAAACATCACTGACATATTTCATAAAATGTTCCAATTCCACAAACTCAGAACGAAATACATTTAGATTTTTTTTTAAATGGTGCGATGACTATTATATTCAGTTCTACCTCTAAACAGGTTACACACTCCTCTAATTTTAGGTTTGTAGCAAAAGTTTTATTCAGCTCTATTTTATGCCTTAGTGAGCTGAAAAGAAAGAAAAGAACTCACAAAAATATTTCCACACATCAAATAAATTCACAAAAAGGAGTACTTGTGGCACCTTAGAGACTAACAAAATTATTTGAGCATAAGCTTTCGTGAGCTACAGCTCACTTCATCGGAAAGCTTATGCTCAAATAAATTGGTTAGTCTCTAAGGTGCCAAAAGTACTCCTTTTCTTTTTGCGAATACAGACTAACATGGCTGCTACTCTGAAACCTATCAAATAAATTGTTACTGTCCTGATTCATCCACATGATAATTACTTTTATTTAAAAAAAATACAAAGCATTTTTCTTGTTTTACACTTCCTCAAAGCTCCCTTTCTAAATTATTAATTGTGTACAGCATGAATATTCAGCTAGTGCACTTCAGATAGGTTATCTATGAAAAGTGGTTTCTTTTTCTCCCCATCATGCTAATCTCCGAACACTGATAGAATAGAAATGTTGGTGAAGATTAAAGTATATGCCCCACCCTTCTCCCCCCCAAAAGTTCAAATTTAAATCTATGAAGTTCTTGGTGAATTAATAGCTATATATCGTATCTGGCATTAGCCTGACCCCAATTCTAGAAAATGTATCACACTGACATACAGAGCACTTGGGTTTGAAAGCAAACTTGAGTAACCTAACTCACCATGACAACGATCAGGTACACTGTTGGGCATATCTTTACTGGGAAAATGCATCACATTAGAAAATATGTTGACTGACATAGCTTAACTAACACAATGTTGCGCACAGTACTGCCTTTAGGATGGACAAGACAACCATGTTTAAAAGTACACTATCTGGTCATGATTAACCATTGGATAATTACTTTTCAAATCTAACCCAACTCTAAGGTTAACCATGTTTTTTTTTTAAACATGACTGCCCTCATTCCCGCTAAGATAAAAATAGTATCTTTCACCATATTAGTTCAAATGTGTTATTTTCCCCACTATAGCTGTACCCACTGATGGTCTCTGGGGAACTGAAGAGGTAGAAGGTTGAATGAACATGAGAGGTTCCAATCTCCATACTGACAGATCAGACGTGACAGCAACCTTTGAAATGGCTATGCTGTCTGCCCTTTGGGAGGGCGGAAAAATAAACGCTGCTTTGATAATGGAGCAAGGGATAAAAAGACAGAAAATTCAATAGCCATTAGAAAGGAAAAAATGTAGCATAACCATATTCTAATACTTGAGAAATGTCCTTGGACCAATTATAAACGTTTGCTTAGCACAACTATTCAAAACAAAATGAGGCAGAGAACACTAAGGATGAGTTGAGAGAAAGTTATAAAGGAAAATACCATTTTCACATCTTCCACCTCTCGTTCATCAAAGCATAAAATAAAGGATTTCATTAATCTACAATAAAAAATATTGTTAAATTTGGAACTTAAGTCCAAGGAATAAAACTCTTTCAATTTTGAACTCACTGTGTTTGTTGTGAGACTTACAATAAACCTCAAACCCTGAAAATCTGCTTACCTGATGAGATATCTATTCGATTCTTCTTCACCTGGGTGACATTGATGTGAACACTAACTTTGCCTTCAGTCAGGTCAATCTCGACATTACCCAATCCATCGGCAAAGTTGCTGAAGAGGAGAAGTCCATTGGGGTTCCAGGTCCGAAACTGGAAATTGACTGAAAGCAGGTCCTGATTCAGGCGACCAAGGACTTCCAGGTAACTGGTAGCATTGAAAAAGACAGGCACTGTATGTGGTTCCACACACGAAAAACTCAAGTTTCCCTAAAACAAAAACAAAAAGCACAAAACCCCAACTTAAATACAGTGTTTAAAGTTTTCTACATCCATAAATAGTGCTGGAAATGTGTGGTTTCTGAGTATGAGCTTCATTCTATTTATGAGACTTCAACTGAAGTAAATGTGTGGGGCGTTTTGCATGTTAAAATGCATGAGAGGCAGGTTATGATGATGAAATAAGCATATATGTTTAGATGTAAAGATTACTGACCAGGGATGAATTACATATGGTGACCTAACAGTGACAGACTTTGCATGTCATTACTAATCCCCTGAGAAGCAAAAATGATTTTTTTTATTTTTTAAGAAAAATAAATCCTAAAATTTAATTGACTTTGTTCTATAGCAGACAGACACCAATCATGGGAAGAGCACATCTCCTATGTGCTAGTACACAGTGCTCCCATCCCAGATACAAATTTAAAAGTAAGCACCTTCTGTGGCATTACAGTATTCAAATTGGAAGTTTTTATAGATGCAATCCACGTATCAGATTGACATTATACAAAGTGCCAGAAAGTTATACGGCCTGGTATCCTACCTCTAGAGGGCAGTATAATTAGCAGATTTACTATTTAGCTGTCATCAGCACAGAAGTTCTAACTATGTAAGACATCCTGAGCCTAAAAAAATAAAAGTGTTTATTCTGAACATGTTAAAGACCAGTGTCTCTCTTTATCACAATCCCAGTGTTACAGTATCGTTTTAACACACATCTGGAACATATAATATATCACACAACATTATATTCAAGAGTTTAGAACTTCACTGTTTCAAAGAGTTACTGAAGCTTTTAATTCACAGCATGAATGAGGAGCATGATAAACACCTAGCTGATAAAGGCTAAGGACCATCTTCACTGCTTTACTGTAAGCGAGTCCCAGTGGGCTTGCCTAGAGATTTTCACCTTGAGGTTTTAATTGACTGAAATTTTACCTAAGTTAATTAATACATTTGTAAACGTTAGTTTGAACATCCCCAAACATTTGTTACAGAATCCGCTAGGTTAAGCCCTAGGGTAAATCACAAATTTTGTATCCTAGAACAAAAATTTGCGGAGTATCCAGACTAGCCTTTGCAAATATGTTAACTACATTGAATTAACTGACTGCCAATTAACTGGAAGTAACAACTCCTGTGTAGACAAGTTAGTCCTGCATAGACACAGAGCACCACAGTGTCTCTGAAGAGCAGACATTCTGTGATGGCACTTCAATGGTGACATACCAGGTACACAAGGCAGCATTCTAAGTGTTTTGTCCTAGTACCTAGTGAATTAATCAGCAGTCCATGGCACACGTTATCATGCATTTAAGAGTTCTTGTTGCTTTATTACTGTGAAGAACTGAGATTTTCCTCAGGACAAAGATGCCTCAGCTTTCACAACTGATTGACATTCTATCTTGAACCGTTAAATCTCTCTTGCCTCTAATGCATGGGAGAGTTGCATATGTAACTCCCACTATTACTAATGGGAGTGAATGCATGCAAATCCCTTACACAGGAATGAGATAATGTATTCCTAAATGCTAACAGTGTAAAGGATTTCTTGTGGAAGAAGCATATAATTCTAACGTATAACTCCCTTCATGTTTCTCTGTCAGTTAGCCGACCTGATCTTTTCTCTGAGATATTCAACTTAATCTAAACTCGATTATTATTTCCCTCCACGACTGTACATCATCAGGAAACTACTCTTTTATGTAAAGCCCAGTTCACTTAGATGGTCTACTAGAGCAGGGAAAAGAGTTAGAACTCATCTGAAGTTTGCCACAATAACGAGATTCATATTTTTCAAAGAGAAATGGATCCTTTTCTATGGACTAGGTTCAGAATCAATTGCTGAAGTACTCATCCAGCACTGAAGTCTTAAAGTCAAATATATACCATGCATTTATGTTATGACTTTTGTTCTTACTGCAAAATTATTAACAGTATGCTAGAAGACTAACAGTGGAAGCTTCTCAAGTTAGACAGCTTGGGCTTTGCATTATGATCTTTACCCTATATTGCAAATTAACTCTAAATTTACATTTATAAGTCATTTTTTCCTACTCATTTCCAGGCATCACCGCTGCTGGAAAAACAACTGTCTTTTAAAACCTTTTCCCAATAAACAGAACTATAAACTGAATACATATTCTCGAAACAGATGTAACTCAGAACAGATTGTTTTGCAAAGCCTATATCCCGCTGCTAACGTTTTATTAACTGTTGGTTCATTATTTTTATAAAAATAGATTTTTACTCATCTTCAGGCTTAACACAATGCTGGTCTAAAGCATACATTTTAAATAAAAAAAATACTCCCTTCATATTTAGCTTATGCATTGAGACTGAAGCTAGCAGAGCAGTGGGAGAGGTGGTTAAGCTGGTTAACCTGCTGCATTGGTGGGGGAGAGACAGGAGTAAAATGGGGTTCAGCCTTGGACACACCCTCCCCCCAGCACCCTCCAGGCCAAGAACTGTGCAAGGGAGAGGCCCTTCCCTCCATCATGTAAGCATGAACACCTACGCAGCATCTTTTCTCTCTCCCCCACAATGTAGCCTTGGGGAAAGAAACTGCAAAGAGGAGCCAGGCAGAGACTGCAGCCAGGAGAGCAGCTGTGGAAACAGTTTAAACAGAGACTGATGGACATTGATATTTTCTATGGTTTTGACTGGATTTTCTTTGACCTGCACCGATTGGCTGCTTGCTCCAACCACTCCTTGTCCCCTCTTGCACAGTCTCTTCACCTCAGCCTCAGTCCACACCTGTCCTTCATACTTTCTCCCCTCCTTCTCACCCACTCTGTTCTCATCACTCCTCTCCCTTTCCTTTGACTTTCTATTTAGCCAATTTCCTCCTAGCTAACCCCTCCTCCCTCCCTCCTCCTCCCCCTGCCAATAGTGGAAGCAACATTAAACTTGCTGTCATAACATTGATTAGAGCTGGTTGGGAATTTTTCAACAAAACAGATTTTTGTAAGAAAATGCTGATTTGCTGATGTACCAGTAAAATGAAACTTCAGTTAAGAAGGTGTCTCAGGTCCAGGATGTCATTTCTGGTTAGAAAGAGAGAGAGAGAGAGAGATCAACCCCAGAACAGCCAAGAACTTGGTGATTAAGGCATACATCTGGCATGTGGAAGACCCAGGACCCTGATTACGGACAGGGACAGGGACAGGGACTAGGTCACCAACATTCCAAGGGAGGGCTCTAACCTCCATCTTACAGAGTCAGTCTCTGCCCCAATTAATCTAGTTGGAGCTGTTCTATTTTTTAAATAAATCATTCAATATTTATTGGGCCAGAGAGAGAGACTGACTCTGAAATCCAGTACTTAGGGCACTCTTGGGAATATCTGGCTCAAGTCCCTGCTCTCATAAATATTTATTTATACAAAGCGTAACAACTTCAACAGGAGAGACTGTGAGGGACCTGTTCCAGAATAGCGTGGTGATGGTGGCACTCACTTGGGACTACCTGGTTTTTGGATAATCTGGGGTGGGTCTCTCTCTCTCTCTCTCTCTCTCTCTCCCTTTGCAAAAAAGCTTTGAAAAGTCTCAGGTTCACCCGGACACAGAATAGTTTAAGTGTGACAGGAAAACCATTTCCTGTCCAGCTCTAACACTGACCAATTCTGCTTGTATTATATCTCTTTTGCCTACCTTTTGTCTGTCTTGTCTACTTAGATAGTAAGGTTGCCATGGCATGGGCTCTCTGCTACTCTGTGTTTGTATAGCACCCACTACAATGGAAGCTCAATCTTAGTTAATGCCTAGACATCACCGGAATGAACATGGTTAACAATAGTATCATCAACAAAACCCAGTTTTCATCAGGCGGAAGACGAAGAGCAAAAAAGCTTTTGCAAAGAACATAAAAATCCATGTTGGTTTAATTAGAACAAAATTGATTTTGTTTTTGCAGAGGTGAGGCAGTCTAAGTAATTCTACTGAAAACAAAGGTCACTTCTATTTTTATAGTCATTCTTAGAATTGGAAATCAACAGAACCATCGAATTAAACGAGCCTGCAATAGACTTTTGATGACGCACTAGGGCATAACAATACTACCTTCGTGGATCTCACTGTAATATAATTTCATACCAAAAAAAGAAGAGGGATTCTCATCTATCCCTATCACTATTTATGCAACTAAATAAGTAGTCTGATTTCTAAAGGTTTTGAAAACCCATAGCACCCATAGGTTACAGGACTGTCATTGGGTGTTCAGCACTTCTGAGAATCATGCAACTTATCTGGGGCCCCAATTCAAGAAAGCACTTAAGTAACATACTTAAAACTGTTCCTATTCAGGAAAGCATGTAAGCATGGACTTAAATCCCATTGACTTCAATTGGACTTAAAGACACATATAAATAGCCTTCCTTAACAGGGTCGCTTTTCTGAATCAGGCCTGAATTAGGCACCCAACTGAAAATCTGGCAAGATTTCTCATGTAACGTGTGTTGCTTAGCTCATTTGTCCTGTACAGTGTGGGACACTTAAAATCCCACATATGCTACAGAAAACAGAGCATCTTTTTCACAGGAATTCAGTATTATTAAATTGATTTCACGCTGTCTGGCAGGAAATCCCCTGAAGAACAGGAGGAATTTCAAGGATTCCGGATGGTTGGGTTTTAAAACTCTTATACTGAAGCTGAGTTTCATACCTGGCATGCACATCATGCTTAATGTCTCTGTCATGTCTGAAGAAAATTGGTGTAGAAATAACAAAATGTACTATTTGTGAAATAAAGTGTTACTGTTTAAAGTTTAGCTTTTTCAGAGATTTTAAGATGAAAATCAGAAAATTCAAAATTATCATTCCCGCAGTCATGATCACTCAGCCGTATTCCTCAGATACTTTATATCAGTGTATTAATATTAAAATCATATGTAATATGTATAGATTAATTAGGAATTTTATAAGATTTATCACCATCACATATGCATGTGTATTTATAAAGAGTACATGATGTTGTGAGGGTTACAATGCTCATGATGTTGTATGAAGATATTATTGGCAGGAGTTTGTGAAGGTTACAATGCTTATGAAGGAGGAAGCCCTGAATGATGTAAGCAGGTCATCCTGGACTCATGACAGTAAAACATTTATTCTACACTACAACACCATGTATTCCATGTGTGCCACATATATTACAGACAAGCTATTTTAGGAATTTTTTTTACAGAGTTAAAAATATTAATGAGACTAATTCTTGTATCCCTCCTCTGGTAAAGACATAGGATTTCGTTTTCATGAGTACCATTGTGCAGATCTTCCAAGGGAGAGAAAAATTGAAATTAATATAATGTAAACTACCTCCAAAATAGCTTTTCTATTTATAAAACAACATGACTTTAAAGTCTGATATCTTGAGGCCTTCCAGGGCTAGAAGCCAATGCCAGGTGAAATGGTGAATCTCCTCTCTCCAATGGTATTCCCACTACTAACTCTTTAGAGACATGAGAGATTAGACTTTGAAGCCATGACATGTTTACATCTAGGAAAGCTATCACTGGCTCAGGAATTAATATCCAATGAGAAAAGGAGAAAGTTATCAGTTGTTCTTTTTAAATAGCAGCTGTCTGAAACTACACAAACATTTTGGAATGTTAGAGTAAGACCCATGAGGTACTGGTACGGGGTAAAGTAATGTGCTCATAAGTATGTGATACACTGCACAGGTATGTGATAAAAGTTATTTATCATATCATGTTACTACAATATATCACATGGGTATCAGCTACACACAGAGACACACTATCTATGTATGCTCCTTTACTTGTCAGAAGTTTAGATGATCATGAAAAAGTTCTCACCCCATTAGAAGGTTCCAATTTCTTCCTCTTGGCAAGGTCTGTGATATTATTACCATTGTAATTGATGCTTTCCATACAACCTTTGAAGTTTTTCCTGCTATTTGAACTTGGCTTCCCAGAAAAAGGCATGCCACCAAAGGTTATCTTTGAAAACAAACAAAAGACTGTAGATAGTAACTGGAAGGAAATATATTAGAATTTTAAAACAAATATGCTGCAGATGTATTTGCTTTCCTGAACATTCACACACAGCAAATGAGATAGCTAGCATGACTGTTTGCCCAAACAGCAAATTTAAATAAGCCCAGCAAAAATGGAAGAAAGCAAATTTTGATTTTGTAATTGCAAATATTCACCCTGGAGACCAACATTCTTCCCTATATGAAACAAAGCATACCATGTGACCTTTCAGCCCATTCTAGACCTTTCACCATGAATTGCTCACTCACAAGCTATTGAACGAGAAATATATCAAATAATAAATGAATTGGAAGAAATATCCATCACAAAAAAACTGTAAACATGGTAGGGGAAACAGTCAAATTATTTGTTTGGAAACATTCTCTAACCTCTAATGGTGATTCATATAATAATGCATTAATTAAATTTGTGACTGAACTCCTTGGGTGAGAATTTTATGTCTCCTACTCTGTGGTTTAGCTCCATTCTGCCATATTTCATGTTTTATCAGTCTTGGATGATGACCCAGCACATGGTGTTCATTTTAAGAATACTTTCACTGCAGATTTGACAAAACATAAAGAAGGCACTAATGTGAGATTTCTAAAGATAGCTACAGTACCTGACCCAAGATTTAAGAATCTAAAGTGCCTTCCAAAATCTGATCGGGATGAGGTGTGGAGCATGCTTTTAGAAGTCTTAAAAGAGCAAAACTCTGATGCAGAAACTACAGACCCCGAACCACCAAAAAAGAAAATCAATCTTCTGCCGGTGGCACCTGATTCAGATGATGAAAATGAACATGTGTTGGTCTGCAATGCTTGGGATCTTTATCGAGCAGAACCCATCATCAGCATGGACCCATATCCTCTGAAATGGTGATTGAAGCATGAAGGGACATGTAAATGTTTAGTGCATCTGGCTCGTAAATATCTTGCAATGCCAGCTACAAAAGTGCTATGAGAATGTCTGTTCTCACTTTCAGCTGATATTGTAAACAAGAAGCGGGCAGCATTATCTCCTGAAAATGTAAACAAACTTGTTTGTCTGAGTGATTGGCTGAACAAGAAGTAGGACTGAGTGGACTTTTAGGCTCTAAAGTTTTACATTATTTTATTTTTGAATGCAGTTGTTTTTTGTACATAATTCTACATTTGTAAGTTCAATGTTCATGATAAAGAGATTGCACTAAAATACTTGTATTAAGTGAATTGAATAATACTATTTCTTTTATTTTTACAGTGCAAATATTTATAATAAAAATAAATATAAAGTGAGCACTGTACACTTTGTATTCTGTGTTGTAATTGAAATCAATATATTTGAAAATGTGGTAAACGTCCAAAAATATTTATATAGAGAGAATTCTATTATTGTTTAACAGCACAATTGACAGCCCTAGTATTTATATTAAACAGATGATGGTACCAATAATATACCAAAGTATACTCCTTCCCAAAAATGCTCAC
This sequence comes from Dermochelys coriacea, assembly GCF_009764565.3. Lineage (NCBI taxonomy): Eukaryota > Metazoa > Chordata > Testudines > Dermochelyidae > Dermochelys > Dermochelys coriacea. The sequence goes on from NC_050069.1 coordinate 173,094,156, forward strand.
ACAAACTTCTTAGACCAGGATTGGCAACCTTTCGCACACAGCCCGTCAGGCCGGGCCACCTCTTCCTGCAGCCCCCACTGGCCTGGAACAGTGAACAGTGGCTAGTGGGAGCTGCGATTGGCCAAATCTGTGGTCAAACCTGCAGGTAAATAAACCGTCCTGGCCCACCAGCGGCTTTCCCTGACAGGCCGCGTGCCAAAGGTTGCCGATCCCTGTCTTAGACATTGCCTCTGGAATTTGCCAGAAATAAGTTTTCAAACATCATCCTTTGTCAATTCTATTGGTTATTATTGAGAACAGGAAAAGGAAACTCAAGGGGAACATTATCTATTTAAAAAAATGTTTTGAACATTTCTTTTTCCATCTTAAAGAGGGGAAGATCCTTGAGTCATTATTTAAGAAGAATTAAAGCCTATTCAATGCAATACATCTGAAAACCAAAGGCTTTAAAACTTGCTCACATGGGCTCCTTCATGTAATCTTGTGGCCATGTCCTCAGCTGGTGACTAAGCTCTGTTGACTTTAATGAAATGACAACAGTTTACACCAGCTGAGGATCAAACCCTTAAAATGTTTTATTTGGTGCAACATATTCTCTGGTGAGCCAGTATTAATGCACTTGAAAAAAAAAGCAGGAAACCGGAAAAGAAAAAGATTGTGAAAAAAGTGAAGAAGAAAAAAAGGAGACAACCACACAGGATGACAAATCCAGAGGGATTGATAGAATTTTTTTTTTTGCATTAACAGCATAATTAGAAATAGTGCCAATTTCTCTTGCTTGCTTATCTCTTCTGAAAGAGAGAAACCTAAAAAATATTTTCTCCATTTGAAATGTAGTTTTGATTCTCTCAGCTTTATTGCCTATGATTAGTTTATCATAAGGGCAGCACATTTAAATGTGGTGTATGACAACGAGACTCTAAAAAGACAGTGTTAATTGAGAGGAAAGGAGATAGACAGTTCAGGGCTACCACTACATTTATATGAATTACTGAAACAAATTCAAAGTATATTCTCTCTTTGATGTATTCATGTAACTTCCATCAGAGATGAGGAGCTTCCCACACATATTCAAAGCAGAATATAACCCAGAGGATTGCTACTGGGAAAGTGCCCTACTTGTTGGAAGGGACAGAGATTCAGGCCTCATATCTACACTGCAATTAAGCACCCACGACTGATTTGTGCCAGCTGATTCGGGCTCATGCGTCTCAAGCTCCAGGGCTGTTTAACTGTGATTCAGACATTCAGTCTCAGAATGGAGCCCAGGTTCTGGGACCATCCCCACTCAGAGGTTCCCATGGGCCCAATTCCGGCCTAAGCCTGAATGTCTACACCACAATTAAACAGACCCGGAGCCCAGTGAACTAGTCAGCTGACACAGGCTAGCTGCAGGTGTTTAATTGGAGTGTAAACATTAGATTCTATTCCTACCTTTGGGGGAGGGAGGAGGGAATATATTCTAGCTTGTAGATCAAGGAACTGAGAGTCAGAAAACTTTGGTTATTCCCATCTGTGCCTCTTGCTTTTTGTGCAGACTTAGGCAACTCATTTAACCTAAATATGCTTTCAATTTATCTACTTGAAAAAATAGTTTTAATAATATCTACCTCTCAAGGTTTTTGTGAGGTATAATTCAAGTGTTTAGTACTTTTAAAACCCGAATTATAAGTGTAAATTATCTTTTGTTAGAACTGGATGAGTACTGAAAAAAGGCATTCATGAACATTTGTTTGAATGAAACCATTAATTTACTTCAATGGCATTTGCCACTCTTTTAAGTCATTTCCCTCAAACATTCACATGAATATTTCTCACTCAAAAGAATATTCATAAAAAAGAGAATCTCAGAAATATTTATTCAAATATAGGTTCATGCAAGGTTCATAACTGAAGTATTTGTACTACTTTTTTATAAAAGTTGCAAGGACAGAAACAATTATGTGTGACTCAGCCGACCAATCAAATACCACAAATAACTAACAACAAATAGTGAATAGACAAATATACAGAAGAGCCCACAAGCAGCCTATGGGCTTCAACACATTTGCACACATTCATCTACCAGTCTAGGACAATGAACAAATTAATGACAATACAAGTCATGCAGTAATCAAATAGAAACATGATATAGATTAATCTAAAACTTATTTGCTATAAATTCTTCATTCACTTCTGATTATTATTATTAAATTTACTGTTGAATTCAGAAGAGAAACACATTTCTCTCTCGATCTTCCCTTCCCATTGTCTCTTACAGAGAATACATTCTGATTTGTGAGCAAGCTCCCATTGATAAGAGGTGCAGGACTGGGGCCTATATTAGTAATATGTTTCTACTTGGCCTTCTTTGCCAGAAGATAAGGTCAATGGGTTAAACCAATCCCCTATTTCTATTCTTTACACAAGCCTCCTAGTTCAGGAGCATGCTGGTCACTTGGAATGAGATAACAGACTTTGGGGCACTTACAGTTCTTTTAGTTTTATTTATTGTATTTTACATTTTGCCGTTAAGGAAAGTGTATTTATCTTAATAATTTGTTAAAGCAGTCAGCACAATCTCTAAGTACTGAAAGATATTTTTAAAAAGCCCACAAACATTACTTGTGCAGGAATGTAAACACACAAAGACCCAATAAATAAATAAATGTCTGAGAAAAGAGATGAGTCTTACAGCAGGCACTGAAGTTTGGCAGACATGGGATCTAGAAGATAATTGGGGGAAATGTGTTTCAAAATTAATAGAACTACAGAGCTTTGTAGAAAATTGGAGGGAATCTAAGAATAAAAGCACTGATTAAAATAAATGCCATAAAATGTAGCAGAAAAGCTAAAGTTCATAGAATCATAGAAATGTAGGGCTGGAAGGGACCACAGCAGTTTATCAAATCCAGCCCACTGTGCTCCAGTAAACCTAGATCATCTCTGACACGTGTTTGTCCTATCTGTCCTTAAAAATCTCCAGTGATGGAGATTCCATAACTTCCCTTGCAGCTTAACTACCTTTACAGTTAGAAAGTTCTTCCTAATATCTGACCTAAATCTCCCTTGCTGCAGATTAAGCCCATTACTTCTTGTCCTACCTTCAGTGGACATGTAGAACAATTTATCACAGTCCTGTTTATAACAGCCCTTAATGTGTTTGAAGGCTGTTATCGGGTCCCCTTTTCTTCTTTTCTAAAGACTGAATGTGCCCAGTTTTTTCAACTTTTCCTCATAGGTCAGGTTTTCGAAACTTTTTTCACTTTTTGCTGCTCTCCTCTGGACTCCCTCCAATTTGTTCACGTCTTTCCTAAAGTGTGGCATCCAGACCTGGACCCAGTACTCCAGCTGCGGCCTCAGTGGCAAGTAAAGCAGGATACTTACCTCCCATGTCTTACATACAACACACCTGTTAATACACCTCAAAATGATATTAGCCTTTTTGCAATTGCTTCCCATTGTTGACTCATATTCAATTTGTTGTCCATTATAATTTTCAGAACTTTTTCACCAGTACTATCACCTCGCCGCTTATTCTTCCATTTTGTAGCTGAGCATTTGATTTTTTCCTTCCTAAGTGAAGTACTTTGTCCTTGTCTTTATTAAATTTCATCTTGTTGAATTCAGACAAATTCTCCAATTGTCAAGGTTGTTTTGATTTCTAATGCTTTCCTCCAAAGTGCCTGCGTCCCCTCCCCCACCCCAGTTTGGTGTCATCCTCAGATTTTACAAGCATACAATTTTACAAGTCATTACAAAAAGAAGTGAATTTTACCAGACCTGGGACTGACCCCACACAGGACTCCACAGGATAGACCCTCACTGCTTGACAGTGAACCACTGAAAACCACTTTTTGAGTACACTCTTTCAACCACTCATGCATTTGCCTTACAGTAATTTTATCTAGACTGCATTTCCCTAGTATGAATATGAGAATGCCATGTGTGACTGTGTCAAAAGCCTTCCTAAAAACAAGACATATCATGTCTACTACTTCTCCCTTATCCACTGACAGTAACCCTGTCAAAGAAAAAAAGTAGGTGGATTTGGCATGATTTGTTTTTGATAAATCCATGCTGACTATTCCTTATAACCGAACTCTAGATGCTTATATACTGATTGTTTGCTGATTTGTTCCTGTATTTTTCCAGGTATCGAAGTAAGGCGGAGTGGTCTGTAATTTTCTGGGTCTTCTTTGTTCTCCCTTTTAAAGATAGGTACTATATTTGTCCTGCTCCAGTCCTTTGGGATCTCACCTGTCCACCATGAGTTCTCAAAGATAACAGTTAACAGTTCCGAGATTGTTTCAGCTAGTTCCTTACGTACACTAGGAATTTTATCAGGTCCTGCCAACTTGAATATATCTAACTCATCTAAATATTCCTTAACCTGTTCTTTCCCTATTTTGGCATTCTACCTCCTCCTCCTTGCTGTTCATATTAATTGTGTTGAGTATCTGGTCACCATTAACCTTTGCAGTGAAGACAAACAAAATAGGCATTAATCCCCTCAGCCTTCTTGATGTCATCAGTTATTAATACCCCTTCCCAACTAAATAGAGGACATACAGTTTCTTTAGTCTTTCTCTTGTTTTTCATGTATTTATAACATCTCTTCCTACTGCCTTTTATCTCTCTTGCTAGGTGCAACTAATTTTGTGCCTCAGCCTTTCTGATTTTGGTCCCTACATGCTTTTGTTATTCTTTCATACTCCTTAGCAATTCGTCCTTGTTTCCTTTTATTGCGGGATTTTTTTTAATGTACAGGTCATTAAAGAGCTCCTGGTGCTGACATATTGGACTCTTACTATTCTTTCTATCTTTCCTTTGCACCAGAATACTGTCTCCTTGATAAACTGCCAAGTCTACTGAATCTTTTTATCTCTTAGATTTTCTTCCCATTGGAACTTACCTACCAGTTTCCTGAGTGTTAAAATCTGCTTCTTTGAAATCCATCATCCTTATTCTGCTGCTCTTATTCATCCCTTTCCTTAGTATCATGCAATCTATCATTTCATGATCACTTTCACTCAAATTGCTTTCCACCTTCAGATTTGCAACTAATTCTTCCCTCTTGGTCAGAATCAAGTTAAAATGGCTGTCCTTCTCGTTACTTCCTCCACTTTCTGAAACAAAAAGTTGCCCCCGATGCATTCCAAGGACTTACTGGACATTTTGTGATTTGCCATATTACTTTCCCAACAGATTTCTGGGTAGTTAAATTCCCCCATTTACCAGGTCTTGTGTTTTGGATATTTCTGTTATTTGTTCCAGAAATGCCTCATCCACCTCTGCTTCCTGATTTAGTGGTCTATAATCGACCCCCATCACAACATCACACCTATTTTTCTCCTTTTATCTTTACTCAGAGACTTTCAACTGGTCTGTCTCTCCCCTCCTTTTGGACCTCAGAACCAGTGTATATATTCTTGATGTACAGCATAACATCTCCTCCCTTTTCCTCCTGCCTATCCTTCCCGACCAAGCTATACCCCTCTAAACCAACATTCCAGCCATGGGATTTATCCTACCAAATCTCTCTGATGCAAATTAAGTCATAATCTAGCTTATGTACACATACTTCCAGTTCTTCCTGCTTATTCTCCATACATCTTGCATTGGTGTATGGACATCAAAGTTGTATTGCCTTTTTGTTTGTTGGTTCCCTATTTGGCTTTATTCAAAAGAGCTGATATGAAGGAGAACTAGCAACAGGTGTCACTGTGTACCTCATAGTCCAGGTCCAGGTAATCAAATTCCCCATTGGTTCTGAAATGTTGCATGTGCCTATCCAGTGTTAGATTGATGTTCCTCCCATGACGTTCTATGACAATGGAGTGCCAATGGTGGTCATCCAAGAGGCTGCCTGTAATCACAGATGTGTGACCATAAATTGAGCCATACTGGTTGCTACCTGAGATGGAGAGGATAGAAGAGCAGCAGACGATTAACTCACACTCAGTGTCATTTAGGAAACATATTCATCCTGCTGTATCATATTTCACATGAAACATGCTGCATAACCACTACCATTTTTGCTGTGAAGTCAAGATCAGTCCATTTGGGAGTTTTTGTCATTAATATATTTAGCTAGGTCATATACCAAGTACCTAATTTGTGAGGTATATAAGTAATTACTGATAACAGAAAATGTTTGATGGAGAATGATAGTAATATCCACTTCTAGTTAGTTATAAAATTGTTTTCAATCAGAGATTTTCTGTGTTTGAGCCCTAGAAAGTGAAAAGTTGTGACTTTCACTAGAGTATTTAGACTTTGGGCCAGTTCCCAAGCTTCAGTGGAACTACGCTGACTTAGATGAGGAGTTGGCCCTTGGGGTCTGATAAGAGAAAAGCTTTAGGTCATGTCTACACTTGGAAGGGTCTGCAGTTATACTGACATATTATACCAGCAAAACACTCCTATTGTGAATATAACTTATACCAGAAAAACTGTGCTTTTTGTAGGTAAAGCTTATTCCAGCCCCAGAAGGGAAAGAAGCTATACTGGCAAAAGCGCAGTATAACTGTGCTGGTATAACTGAATCTAAAGTAGGCACTTCTGGTGGCACAGCTATGTTAGTTAGGGATCACACGTCTTCACCCCCTGCCTGACATAGGTATATTGGCAAAAGATAGTAGTGTAGACTTGGTCTTACTCAGCAATAAGGGACGAATAGAACAAATCAGAAAATTGTTGTGCCACAATCTTCCATGTTTTGAATGCAGCATAATCTAAATCTATTTATGGAGCTGAAACTTTCTTGACATTAAATATCACTGGAACTCAGGCTTCGAGTCTTAGTAGATCTTTCCCTCCCCTATCTCCTCAGAGTGTATAATCTCACCCCAGACAAGCAAATGTATGGAAGTTATTATATATTATTCAGGCTGGCTGAGCTGAGAAATATAACGAAACTGAGAAATGAATGGGTTATAATTGCAATGAAATTTGTTAAAAATAGATTAGTGCTACAGGAAGATGTGCTGTCCTCATCAGCATCTGCCTATATTGTTGATCTTTAGAAAAAGGAGCAGAGTAGAAATGCTAGTGGAAATAATTAATATGCATTGTAAATAATACATGAATAGAATAATTTACTGTTCACATGACTGCAAGAGAAGCAGGCAAAATTTACATGAAACCTCATTTTAAAAGGCATTTGTTTTAAGATAAAATGAATCTAAAGCCACATACACACTTTCCTTCTCATATGAGCAAAACTATTTTATATAACTCAGCCTATAAACCAACCTGCTCAGAAGCCTGTAATACCTCTTGCAGAAGGAAAGAGGCAGGACTCGGTAGTAATAAATACATAGATGACTTCTTAATGAGGCAACTGGCTACAGACAGAGCCTGTATCTGATTCTGACTCTCTAGTGCTCAGATTTTATGAACACAGTCTACTCTTCTTAGTCTCATCATCTAGGGTCTCCTTAAATCCTGCCACAGAATTAGCTATATGATGGATTATTCACTTAGTACACAATGAAAACCAACCTACTAATTTCCCAATCTCAAAGCTAACAAAAAGGGTGGGCCCATATGAAAAGTAGCTCCCCAAAGTGGCCCAGTAATCTTCTCACATTGCTTAGAGTATAGGATCTAGCAACATTGGCACCAGGTTACTGAGTTCGGTAAAAAGAAAAGGAGGACTTGTGGCACCTTAGAGACTAACAAATGTATTTGAGCATAAGCTTTCATGAGCTACAGCTCACTTCTTCGGATGCATTCAGTGGAAAATACAGTGGGGAGATTTATATAACCAGAGAACATGAAACACTGTAAGGAGAGTGATCAGATAAGGTGAGCTATTACCAGCAGGAGAGCGGGGGGGAGGGGGGAAAGGGGGAGAAAAACCTTTTGTAGTGATAATAAAGGTGGGCCATTTCTAGCAGTTGACAAGAATGTCTGAGGAACAGCGGGGGGGGGGAAGAGGGGGAATAAACATGGGGAAATAGTTTTACTTTGTGTAATGACCCATCCACTCCCAGTCTTTATTCAAGCCTAAGTTAATTGTATCCCTCTGCCATGTACCTAAAAGTGGCAATTCTTCAACAAAAAAACTTCAGAAACAGACTCCAGGGAGAGACTGCTGAACTGGAATTAATTTGCAAACTGGATACAATTAATTTAGGCTTAAATAAAGACTGGGAGTGGATGGGTCATTACACAAAGTAAAACTATTTCCCCATGTTTATCCCCCCTTCTCCTCCCCCTCCCCCCGCTGTTCCTCAGACATTCTTGTTAACTGCTTGAAATAGCCCACCTTGATTATCACTACAAAAGGTTTTTTTTCTCTCCCGCTGGTAATAGCTCACCTTACCTGATCACTCTCCTTACAGCTTGTATGGCAACACCCACTGTTTCATGTTCTCTGTGTATACAAATCTCCCCACTGTATTTTCCACTGCATGCATCCGATGAAGTGAGCTGTAGCTCATGAAAGCTTATGCTCAAATAAATTTGTTAGTCTCTAAGGTGTCACAAGTACTCCTTTTCTTTTTGCGGATACAGACTAACAAGGCTGCTACTCTGAAATCTGAGATCGGTAAACTTTCCCGCCCTTCCACATGCACATTTGAAGATCATATCAGACATTCAGGCTGAAATCCTGTTCTACTACTGACTTCAGTAGGGCCAGGATTTCTCCTTAAGCATTTGCAGCCCGGAGCTGTCACTCTACCTCCTCACTGGCTATACTTTCTCCAAGGCAGTCATCTTGGACCTCAGCTTGGCATTAGCCCACGGCTTCTCAGTGAGGGTCCTTCACTGTTTTCTCTGCAGCTTCCCAAATTTTCCTAAATTCACGGGCCTTTCCCCCAGTACTGCTGATCAGCTTCCTCTCTCCCACAGCCATTTACTTCTACTGTTAATGAATCTGTGTAAAGCTAACCAGCACCATGTATGCCCTAAACCAAGAATAAGATTCTCTTGTCCTTTTGGGAACAGTGCATTTCTAGGTGTCACTTTTTTTTGTGTTTCTATTTGTGGCTTAATTTTCATATTTTTGACATTTTGCATCCATAGTAAGACATAATCTACACTCATTTAAAAATACTGTATACAGGAAAGGATTCAGCATTTTCACCAGATGATCTGATTATAAGATGCTGCTTAAAACAACAAGCAAAAGAAGAAGAAAAAAAAGGAGAATGGTATTTGAATTTAAATTATGTACCTAAAATGATTTTTAAAGAATAAGCATACCTAGATTTAAATTAAGGACTAGCTTGGCTGTTTTCAGTTCCAGGGTGATATAGTCTCCTTGTTGCCCTTCTCCATGGAAGATGACACCTTCACTTTCAGAGGTTTTAAATTTCAGAGTGATGACGTCTTTCAATGTTTTCATTTTCTTGTTCCTGAATCTGTACGGTAACACAGCATGGCCATCAAAATTGATAACATTGGCCCCTAAAGGAAAGACATAAATAACATTGTTGCTTAGTGATTATATATTATTGTGGCCATTGAAAAAGCAAGCATACCATTTACGGATTACAGCTGAGCAGGATAAATGCTTGAATGCGATATGAATTGTAAATATGTTTTCTCTAGGCTATAATTTAATGGAAGAATATATAATGCAACAACCAGGTAGGATATGTATTTAAAGTTTATTTTTTCATTGGGATATCATAAATTAGACTCAAAGATGCACAACCTTATTCAAACACCCTTCCATCTCTCTTGAACATGGTAGTGTTCACAAATATTTGCCTAACCCAACCAAAGCTGAAAGCAGGAAAGAAGACATTCCCAGTGGTTGTTAATAATATATTTGATGCCTCTTAAAAATTCACTAGAGATGTGTGTGTGTGAATTTTTATCAATGAAATATGACACTGCAAAACTTCCCTGATAGTAATAAAATCAGACCAGATTCCTTGCAATGTTCATACATTTTAGGACTAACCCAGAATAGGATCAGGTGTAAAATACATACTCCAGTGAAATTACCATATATTTCTGGTTGTGAACTATCTTCAAATGGATATAGATTGTTATGATTTTGTTTATTAGCATTTGTTTGACAAATTACTTCTGTAAACTATTTTTAGCCTATGTTTTCTCATTAACTTTGCTATAAGAATTCATGTATTTGCTATTCACGATTCACTATTTATATCATGTGATTGGTCACCTAACTCTTTCTAGATGCAATATGATGTTGCTCTCGAGTCACTAAATGATTGGGTGACCGAACATTTGTAAACTCTTTCAATTTCTGCCTGAAATAGAATCTTGCTTTGTCATTAAATTAATTTCTCTCTCTTTGTGGAAAAAAATGATGATTTTCTAAACTTTGCTGGCATGAATAATTCTGAATAGCAATCAAAATAGATATGAATGTGACCAGTTTGTTTGAGAATTTGCAAAACATGTTCATGAATATTTTTTTGTAAAATTTTCCCCAATTTTGATTAAAATATGCATCTACCTACATCCCTTCAAACGCAGCAGTAAATAATCATACTATAACAAACATACAAGTCATTTTATGCTCCAGATGAAATCAGGATGGAAATTTCATCATCTGCAACACTGGGCAATAGCAGTTCTGGATTCTTCCTACCTCTGTGGGTTGTTCTCATGGAATTGCTAGCAATATCTTTAAAATACTCACTTGTCCTTAACCACAATGATTGAAGATAATTAAAACCTCAAATAATATTCCACCCATTCATCCCTCTAAACAAGGCTCCAGAAAACAAAAAACAAAAACTACTCACTGGGGGTGAGTTGGCTGGTAAAATTCTGAAAGGCTCCCTTAGAACATTTTGTATACATGTGCATAAATAAGAGTATGTATTACAACTTGAATTCATTAGGACTTTCACTTTTTCAAGTGCTTTCAGTGAAGCACTTAAGCAATGCTTATGCCCACTCTTATTCAACATGGAACTTAAACACCACTTTAAGTGATTTGCTGAACTGGGGCTTTAATTATTATCAAGGAGCCAATTATACATGCTACGTTCATAAGGTGGCCTATTCACAGTCTAGAAGTTCCAGATACAGCTTTTGCAGTCAACTGCAGAGCTCTCTGAGTGTAACAGAAAAGCAAGCAGTGTGACGTTCAGTACTTTTTTACTGAAAGCTGAACAGTCAGTGCTACAAGTAATGTGCATCTTCTTTCTTAGTGACAGATTAACAAACCATTCTGTCTCTGTTAACTAACATGTTCTTCACCAATTAGGATTAAGCCTTGCTGTCATGTTGATTAAATATATATTGATACACCATTTAGGCATCCAGTATACTAAGTGTCCAAAGGTAAAGAGAAACATATAGTACTTCCATCACATAGTGTTTTCCCCCAAATAATTAAAGTAATACTTCTGTAGAATTTCCAGTGCATTCAGTGCACTGATTCTAAGATTCTTTATATGATGGGTGAAGTTTGTGACACCTATTTTGTGTTGTATTATCCATTTGCTTTTGGGACATCTTTAGTAAATTTGTATGACATAATACAAATTGGATTATCATCAGACTCCCAGATGGCATAAATGGCTGTAAACTCTGGAGCTTTACATCTAGATCAGCTAATGAGATGGTCTTATATATTTCCAACTTTCTTGTTAATGGGTAGAAATTATGATAATAACTGCTAAGGGTAGAAAGAAGGAGTGGTTCAGTATTTTCACATTAATAGTGATTAAAAAAATCCCAGCTTTGAATACAATATAGAAAGCCAAAAAAAAAAAAAAAAGAAAGCTACAATAGAGAAAGCTAAAGAAAATACAACATAGAAAGCTAAACAGGTTTTGTCACTCTACCTTAAAAATTACGCACACATTTTAAGTCTGTGTGCTGTAAGGAAAACCGACATAATAAAGTGATTGTTGGTTGCAGACCAGCAGCTGATGAGTTTATTTCATCGGCTATTTGAGATCAAAATGTAATGCAATCTGCCTCAAGCACCTTTGCTATAGGCTCAATTCAGTATCAACTGATGTCAATGGAAAGACTGTAATTGATGCCAGTGGATGCCTGACTGGGCCGTATATTAACTGGAAACTAACCATAGTTACCCCGCGGCTTGAAACAATGCTTAAACCACATCCAGCCATCCTACACATTCCCATACATTCTACACAGCCTGGCCAGAAACTGCAGAGTACTCCACATATTTGAGCAGAATCTTTATATCTGTTCCTCTCCCCATACAGAAGAAAAAGGAGTTGGCATATATAGATTCTGCAGAGACGCCTCCTTATGTCTTAGCGAGCTCCCCCCTTTCTATCCTCCCTCTCAGCTCAGTTGTCAAATAAAGTGACATTAAGTGTCAAGGGGAACCCACAGTGCATTTCCTTCTTCCATTGGGTCCCATATCAGTGGTTCTCAACTGGGGGTCTGTGGCCTACTGAGGGGCTGCGAGCCATTTCAGGGCATCTGCCAAGCAGGGCCACTGGGAGCCCTACAGCCTGGCAGCTGAAGGTTGGAGTCCTGAACCCCATCACCCTGTAGGGCGGAAGCCACCCACTCTGGGCTAAAGCCCTGATCTCCAGCACCCGCATCCCCAGGGCAGAAGCCTTGAGCTCAGGCACCCTGAGCCTCGGCAGAAACCACCCCATGGGGCTGAAGCATGAGTCCCAAGCACTGGCAGAAGCTGCCCTGAGCCCCATGTCCCCGGCCCTGGCAGAAGCTACCCTATGGGACAGTGTGGCAGCCGCAAGCCCCAATGTCCCCAGCCCCGAGCTGCCACCCCCCCACCCAAGCGACAGAAGCCTCACACCTCCTGCCCTGAGGAGCAAAAGCCACGAGCCCCCTATATGGGTTTCTCTTGGAAACAAAATGCACAAAGTTTCAAACAAAATGGAGGAGGAGTACATTGTACAAATGTCCACTGTATGAGGAAGGTTGATATCTAACCCATTTTTTGATTGTGCCTAAAAGAGGGTCAAAATAAGGATGCTCAGATCCAGATATTGAATTTCCCAAAAGTTCAGTGGCCATTTGATTTGGTGTTCCAGTTCAGTCCAGTATTGAAATAGGCCAACACTCATTAAATTTGCACATGGGCTCTGTTCTGAAGACTTTTAACAAAATGATTAAGTTTGACCCTCTCTTTGCTTGTCATCTCAGTCAAACTTTGAAAGCTTTTAGTAATTAAATAAAAAAGTGATGCTTAAATCATCATTCATAGCAATCAGGTTTCATAGCTCAGTGGTTAAAATTGAATGCTGTCCTTGCCCTTCAGCTTCTGCCTAAGTTACACTGAGAATTTAACAGTCCACTTTATGGGGCATATATCAACATCAAAAAGGCTTTTGATTTGGTTGATAGCTCAGCACTTTGGCTCACACGGAAAGGAGCTGATGTTCCAGATGTTCTGATAAAACTGGTGCATGATTTTCAAACTGCTACTAGAGCGAGAGTATGCATTGGTTCCTGGCTTTTGCCACATTTCTATACAACTTCACGTATGTGGCAGGAACACATTCTCACCCTGGCACTATTCTGGTGAGCTATTGACTGTATATTAGGATTTGCCACCCCACACATCAGAATCAAGGTTGGTCAAGTGTTCTCTGACCAAGACTGTGACAATGATGCTATCTTGCGTGTGGAGAAGCCATAGAATTTCAACCCCACTCTCCAAGCTCTTCAAGATGGTGGCCACACTGTGGGATTGAATGTTTCATGGCAGAAGCCCAAGGTCCAGAACCTCAGAGCTGGGCCAACAGAAACTCTAATGCAAGGAGGGCAGAGTACTCTGAGAGCAGTGATGAGTTCATCTACTTCTGCTGCAAGCAGAGTTTAAATGGTCACAGCAAACTGGATGTTTTGATGAATAGGTCTCACTATGTCCTGCATGAAGTCAATGTCCTGCTTATGGATGCAAAAAGTCTTTATGCTGAGATAAAGTTTAGAATCTATCAAACCCATGTACAACCTGAATTGCAATACAGGTTAGAAACCTGTCCTCTCTTATAGGCAATGAAGAAGCTAGAGACATTCCATATGCATGGTCAGAGCTAAATCCTGAGCATACAGTGGTTTGAATTTGTGCAAATGTCAATCTCGCAGAGATCTGGCCTTCCTTCAATCACTCATTAGATTCAAAAGCAGTGTTGCACAATCTCTGGCCATATCGCTAGGAGTGACAAAAACATCCCAGCACAACATGCACTCAAACTCTCCATCAGTGCACAAAGGGGCATATGTCCTGATCCTACTTGGTGCTACCCGTAGGGATCACAGAATTGAGCCATATCTGGAAACTTTACTACATGATGCCTGGGGCAACGCCACCAACCGTGATCACTCTGACTAGTGCAACAGTCCTCAGTAGACTATGAGTTTTTGAGGATAATACTTACATCTGACTGCAGTACAGCCACCTATGATATAAGGCTAGTGTATACCAGCCGAGAATGCACTAACATTTATTACAAACATCGGTCTTCCTTTATAAAACATGCCTTGCAATACAATTCATTGTAATTAAGGTTGTCAAGCGATTAAAAAAACTAATTGCGATTAATGGTGCGATTAATCGCACTGTTAATAATAGAATACCATTTATTTAAACGGTTTTGGATGTTTTCTACATTTTCAAATATATTGATTTCAATTACAACACATAATACAAAATGTATAGTGCTGATTTTATATTTATTTTGTATTACAAGTATTTGCACTGTAAAAAAACAAGAGATAGTATTTTTCATTTCACCTAATACAACTACTGTAGTGCAATCTCTTTATCATGAAATTTGAACTTACAAATGTAGAATTATGTACAAAAAAACCTGCATTCAAAAATAAAACAATGTAAAATTTTAGAGCCTGCAAGTCCACTCAGTCCTACTTCTTGTTCAGCCAATCGCTCAGACAAACAAGTTTGTTTACATTTTCAGGAGATAATGCTGCCTGCTTCTTGTTTACAATGTCACCTGAAAGTGAGAATGGATATTCACATGGCACTGTTGTACCCGGCGTAGCAAGATATTTTCATGCCAGATATGCTAAACATTCGTATGTCTGTTCATGCTTCAACCACCATTACAGAAGACATGAGTCTATGCTGAGACAGGTTCTGCTCAATAACAATCCAAAGCTATGCGGACTGATGCATGTTCATTTTCATTATCTGAGTCAGATGCCACCAGCAGAAGATTGATTTTCTTTTTTGGTGGTTCGGGTTCTATAGTTTCCACTCTGGAGTGTTGCTCTTTTAAGACGTCTGAAAGCATGCTCTACACCTTGTTCCTCTCAGATTTTGGAAGGCACTTCAGATTCTTAAACCTTGAATCGAGTGCTGTGGATATCTTTAGAAATCTCACATTGGTATCTTCTTTGTGTTCTGTCAAATCTGCAGTGAAAGTGTTCTTAGAATGAACAACACTTGCTGGGTCATCATCCGAGACTACTATAACATGAAATATATGGCAGAATGCGGGTAAAACAGCAGGGACATACAATTCTCCCCCAAGGAGTTCAGTCACAAATTTAATTAATGCATTATTTTTTAACGAGCATCATCAGCATGGAAGCATGTCCTGTGGAATGGTGGCCGAAGCATGAAGGGGCATCCAAATGTGTAGCATATTTGGAACATAAATACCTTGCAATGCCAGCTACAAAAGTGCCATGCAAATGTCTGTTCTCACTTTCTGGTGACACTGTAAACAAAAAGAGGGCAGCATTATCACCTGTAAATGTAAACAAACTTGTTTGTCTTAGTGATTGGCTGAAAAAGAAGTAGGACTGAGTGGACTTGTAGGCTCTAAATGTTTACATTTTTATGTTTTTGAGTGCAGTAATGTTACAAAAAAAATCTACATTTGTAAGTTGCACTTTCACGGCACTACATTATTTGTATGAGGTGAACTGAAAAATACTACTGAACTGAACTGAAAAAAATAACATACACTGATTTCAGTTACAACACAGAATACAATATATATGAAAATGTAGACAAAAATCCAAAATATTTAATAAATTTCAATTGGTATTCTGTTGTTTAACAGTGTGATTAAAACTGCGATTAATCGCAATTAATTTTTTTAATCACGATTGTTTTGAGTTAATCACGTGAGTTAACTGCGATTAATCGACAGCTCTAATTTTAATACATATTCATTGATTTCTAAATTCAGCCAAAACTATCATCCTGGTCTTGTTCTTATAAATTATAAATTCTGAAGTATGGATTAGTTCATAATAAATGTAAAATCCAAATTAGCCAGTTGCAATGTAAGGAAACCACTGGATTTCAAACAAGAGATAGCAGGGGGAATACTTTGCAATTTGTACATAAAATGTAGACTATTATGGCCCCCTTGAAAATCTTCAGTCAGCAAAGAAATAAATAGAAACAGGTCATCATGTCAGATTGGCTACAGAGCTCCCTATAATAACTCTTGCTTGTTTTTAAAACAATAAATTGCCAACAGATCCAAGTGCTTGTTTCTAAGTAGAGTTATATCTACTATTGTCTTGAGAATTCCACATTTAATAAGCAGTTTTGGAAAACCATCATGAAATCTATTTGTAGAAAATCCATGTGGAAGCCACATTTATTCAGTTCTGAAAATCCAAAAGAGAAACAATTTAGACTTTCACATTCAACATGCTTCTTTTTATTCTACTGAGAATGGCTCTGTTCATTTTAACTACTCAGTCTGTATTAAATGTATTCTCATCCACAGAAAATATTAACCATGTGTAACAGTCTTGAGTAAATGTCACGTACATTGAATGGCAAAAAAACATAAAAATAAAAATCAGGGCCATTATAAGTTGAAAGGCATTCATTTCTAATATACTACAAAGACTGTTCTTTAAACAATGCCATGAATTCTCCTGCATGGATCTTTGGTAGATCTGTTTCTTGCTGTTATAGTACTCTACATGAGCTGTATTCTTTTATCCTTGAGGCTTGTGTGTACCTACCATTAATGTCTGCAGCAGTTACATTTGAGCATCAAGGATCTGATTCATTATCAATTGAAGGCAATGGGAATCCTTCCATTGACTTCAAGGGGATTTTTGGATTAAACCCTAGATCTCACCCAATTTACAAAGAATTGAAACTAAGTAAAATTTTTCAACAAAATATTGAAAAAAATAAGTTGTTATTATATCTATGATGTAGGAAAATATCCCTACCTCTTTACTAGAAACAGTGTAGTGCTTCTGTGCAGACACTCACTACAGTGACAGGAACAGTTCTCCTGCCTCTGTACTTTATTCACCTCTCCAAGAGGTGGTAGCTAGGCCCTCAGAAAAATTCTTCCATCAATATAGTGGTGTCACATGGAGGGTTGGGTCATTTTAACTATGTCACATAGGAGTGTGGGATTTTTCACACCCCTGAGCAATATGGCTGGGTCGACCTAACTTTTTAGTGTAGGCCTAAGTTTGACAAACCTGGCCTAAGTTTGACACAAGGTACTATAGCATCTATAGAAACCCGACAGCAAGCACTGTGCTGTTTAGAGCTTAAATGTCTGAGCTGCCCCACCACCCAACTCCTCCCCAAAACCTCGTCTGAAATAATTATGAAACATTAATCAGGAAAAAGCAACTTACTGGAAAAACATCTTGTATCATGAATAGCTTGCACTAAAAATACTATGTTAACCTTTTGAATATCTTATAGATTTATGATATAGTGTCCATAAAGAGACAGGTATCCTTGTATACATGTACAGGTCCTGCAACTACTTAGTTTGGCTTTATTTATATGAGTAGATCCACTGATCACTTGCATTAGTAAAATTAAGTTGTGTGCAAGTGTCTGCAGGACCTGGCCCCTCGTTATCATACGTCTTGCAAAATCATTCAATAACAATAAAACACAGTAGTAATTTTCTGCTTAGTAGTATTCTCTTCAGCAGTGCTATGCTGGAAGTACCCACGTGGGCTTGGATAATTCAGTGCCCTGAAGATTACACAGTAATTCTGTTTAAGAGCTCCGGTAGGTAGAATTTGGTAATGATCTGTGTTCCTTCTGTTGTGACAGTTGACTATTTAATGTTAGGATAATTACCATGACATAGTAGAGTATTTAGACATTACTATCTTATAATTTCTATAATTACAATGTAAATATATGATTCTTTCTGTCCTCAGTCACTGAAGTACTGACCCTGACATCACAGAGATCTTTTTAATCCACCAGGCTACAGAGAGTGTGGACCTCCACTGTGTTCAATGAAGTCTGATTGCTCTCAGAAACTACTGTTGTAATATTAAACAAGGATACTAATTTTCATAAATCTTTAATTAAGGAAATTACAGTTCTGAAGCCTTAAAATTACACTTTTTCTGTGTGAGATTTCCTGCATGGAGTACTCTATTAAATAACATTGTGTGCTTCTTTAAAAAAATATTCCCACTTTCTGCAGGATAGGTAGAGTTTTTAGCCTTTATACCATTGTAAGCCAATGGAGCCACCTCAAGCTTCAGCCACCTATTCATCTAGCTAATAGTTCCACCATATTCAAATTCCTCCCAAAAGAGAAGAAGTCATGAAGCCTACCAGATGTGAAGGGGAGGAGAGCTAACATACATGAATCCCTCCTTAGCCTCTGAGACACACATTGTGCATTTATCAATTGTGCATTTTATTACCATTCTCCTTGTCCTGCCTGCCCAAAAGCCATCTGTTTATGACACTCACTTGTTGCATCTTCCTAAGTTTAGGGCAGATACCACATTCCTGTGAGACACAAAGAACTATCTTTGATGTTCAAAACAATTAATTAGTTAAGAATAATAAACCAGTGTTAAAGTCTCAGAACTTCAAATAGCAATTTCTTTAGTTTTTTCGTGGGAGGGAACCAAATTTACAGATAAAAATCTCTAAGACTTCCAAACTCCCATTTATAAAACAAAACCGAAACACTGAAATCTGTAGTTTAAATATAATTGCTTAGCTACTGTGGTGACAGGCATGAAAGAAAAATCTAAGAATGATATATTAGATACAATAGAACAAACACCGATGGCAATAAAGTGGAGGAGCAATGAGACATATTTTTGGAAAGAAGTGTACATCCTGACACAAACAAAACCACAATTACTCATTGTCATTTTAAAATATGGGCCTAGATTTTCAAAATGACTACCAATTTTTGCGGGGCCCAACTTGACACGTTTTGGAGAAGACACTACACTAGGACTGATACACAGCCAACATGACAGCATGTTGACAGTGCATGTCTGCACTACGAGCTCATGTAGATATATCCACATTAGCTCTCATCTGAGCTAGCGTGCTAAAAATAGTAGTGTAGCTGTGGTAAAATGGGCACCTATAGTGGCAACCTGGGATAGTTTTCCCGAATATGTACACACAGGGTTCAAGTAGGTTTTGTATTGCTGCTGCTGCCACCTGGGCTACTAAGGCCACACTATTTTTAGCATGCTAGCTCAGAGTGTGAGTATGTCTACACGAGCTAGGAATCACACCCTAGCTCAAAGTGTAGATCTGGGGTTCTCAAGCTTCATTGCATTGAGCGTCTTGCATTGAGCGTGACCCCCTTCTGACAACAAAAATAACTATACAACCCCATGACGGGGGAGCAAAGCCTGAGTCCACCCAAGCCCCACCTCCCGGAGCCAAAGCCCAAGCTCTACAGCCCTGAGCTGGTGGGCTCAAGCCCAAGGGCTTCAGCCCCAGGCAGGTGGCCTGTAACCTGAGCCCTGCCACACAGGGCTGAAGCGCTTGGGCTTCGACTTCAGCCTCAAGTGGTGAGGCTTGAGCTTTGGCTCCGGATGGTGAGACTTGGGCTTAGGCCTCAGGCCCCAGCAAGTCTAACACCAGTCCTGGTGACCCCATTAAAACAGGGTTGCGACCCACTTTGGGTTCCCGACCTACAGTTTGAGAACCGCTGGTGTAGTGCACGTACGGCCTTTGGGTCAATTTCACCTAATAGTTGCAGTGCATTTCTACACCTCATTGCAGTGGAAAAAATGAGTAAATTCAGTCTCAGTGCAGCAGTCAAAAGAATCTTTTTTTGTATGTTTTTCACAATGAGACAGAAAAGTAGAGTCAAAGTGTTTGAACATTGCCTGCAGGCCTAAGATACACTCGGGAAACTGTCAGCATGATTGCACTGTAATTAACAGCAGTAGAACAGTGATGATCCTATGTTCTCTGAGAGCAAGGTGTCTGACATGCAGAAGAGAAGCCGCCACCACACACACACATTTATGTATACTACTTTATGTTGAGGAAGTGTGAGGTGAAGGAAAATCAGTTTTGTTGAGTTTCTGCTACCTTGCTCAGCTTCCTCAGTTTGAATATGGTCATATTTGCTTTTGAATCCAAAACAAAATGATTTAAATGGTTGAAGAAAAAACATTACATTTGCTATGTGTGTGTGTTAGTTTCTTTTCTCCCTCTTCCTCCCCCCCCCCCGCAACACACACTGTATCCAGGTATAATTTATAAGGCATATAACTGCACCCAAACTGCTCAGAACATTTTATTAAGGTCTATTTTTATCTTGAGTTTTGGATAACAGGTACAAACTACATCTCACATTTTATCCATTAAGCAGAAACCCACAAAAATAACTACTGCAAGGTTGCATTCTGTGGAGTGTTGAGCACTTCCTGAAAAATTCTGAGTGCCCCTAATATTTACTGAAGATATGCTTAGAGCACTCAGTATCTTGCAGGATTGTTCAATATTTTGCAAGAATAGGCCTTTAGTGCTTATTTTCCATTGAATTATTATTATTTGCATGATAGAGCACAAAGATTCTAGTCACAATTAGGTTTCCATTTTGCTAGGTACTGTAAAAATACACAGAGAAACATGTGGTCCCTAGTGGCTTTGGCCCTGATTTGGGACACAGGAGATCTAGGTTCAATTTTTAACCCTACCACTAGCAGGCTCAGTGAACTTGGGCAAGTCACTTCCTCTCCCTGTGCCTCAGTTTCCCCATCTTTAAAGTGGGGATAATGCTATTGACCTCCTTGGTAAAGCAGTATGAGAGCTACAGATGAAAAGCACAATATAAAAGCTGGATATTATATTATTATTATTATTTATTAATAGTATGAAACAAGTGCAACAAGTGAGTGTAGCAAACAATAGAATGGAAGAAAAAAGAGAAGACAAGGATAACTGCCATAAAGTCACACTTTTCCTAGGCTTCTTAAGTGCATGGCTTGATGGTTCCAAGTAATTTAAAAACTCGATTTCAGTGGGTTTTTTCTCATTTATAAATATTAGACACAGACTATCTGATTTCACCAACTGATGCTTGGTCCAGCCACTACTAGTTGGCAGATTTCAAGAAGAAGTCAGATGAGAAGTGGGTCTCCAGGACAGAATTAAAGAGAAGATGTTAGAGTCTTTATAAATGAGTTCTGGTAGGATACAAAAGGTGCAGCATCAGAGACAGAATGGAGATGTTGGAGGGAGATTCCAGTATATAAATACAGACTGAGATTTTAAAATAATGCACACCTAAAGTTAGGATCCTGGATCCATATTTAAACACTTACATAAGTAATGTGATTTTCAAAAGTGCTGAGCACTAGGGATGGTTGACAATTTTCCATTGAAGCCAGTTTTTCAATGGACATTCGGGTTCATAACTAAATGAATATTTTTGTGCAAATTTCTGCATTCTGAGCAAAATTTTGAATTTTTATTGAAAATCAAACGCATGGAAACTGAAAAGTTTTCAGATTTTGGCTGAAAACTGACATATTTTGAGTTGAATATGCCAGACAACATCTCTCATGATGCACCATGGCCAGGTACTCCTCCCCCTCACCAAGAGAGGAGACTGGTGTAACACGTGAGATGTAGTTCATCCAGGAGACCCTGCCCATAGAGAAGACTGGGAGCACAAATCACCCAGATTACAACTCCCATGAAGCACTATAGCAGCATTTCAGAATCAAACTATTTCAGTTTTCAGTTGAAATAGTTAGGGTTTTAATTTTTCACTAAAAAGCCAAAATTTTCTGTGGAAACACAACAAAACATTTTGCAGACAGCTTTACTGAGCCTATAGTATATAACTATGGAACTTCCCTTTACTTAACTAGTATTGTTGGTGTGCCTCCTCACTTTTGAAAATCAGAGCCATGTAATTACGTGTCTAAAGCCAAAAATCAGCAAAAACTTTATGTGGGATTTACACACATGCTGAAGCAATATGCTGAATAGCAAAAGATTTAAGATCATATTTAAGGTCTTTGAGGCCTTAACATGGAGTAGAAATCTAAATGTGGATGGCCATTTTAGATAAAAATTGAACTACAGGGCACTAATTACACTTTCTGGTTCTGACTCACCTCTCAATTACATGGGTTTGAAAATCAATGGAGTGAGAGATGAGTCAGACTCAACAGGTTCCAAAAATCATTACATTGTCATGTAACCTGATTTTTGGTTTCAAAAACTGAAATAATCAAGATTTATGTTGTAATTACCAGGCTGCCACACAACAATACTTGCCAAGAAGACAAATGGTTAACAGTTTATATTTACAGTAACTTTTTTATATTATAGAATGTATGAATAAGAGAATTACAAATTACTTATTATTTAAGGACTTAGTGTTTTGGTATCTGAATATTTTGCGATCACATGCACTGGGAGGGAAAAAGAAAATATTCCATATTGCCATCCATTATTCTTTAGCTATGACAGAGCAAAACCAATCACTTTGTCAAAAGCAATATTAATTCTATAGAGCAGTTATCATGATGTATATTTCTATCAGCATGAACTACTGATTTATTTGAAACAGAGGCCCGTGAGCTTTTAAATTCCTATTTCCAGGACTATTCCTCATTATGCAACATCTCATTTACTATTTGTACTCATTGGAAATGGCAAACCCTGTAATCATGTTCTGAAGCAAGGTACAGTACAGAACAGGATTTATTTGCAAACAGCTAGTCTGTACTAGTATATTCATTAAATATTAAAAAGGAAATCAAAAATTCTAGGTCTATAGAAAAGGACATGAATGACTCTCATGTAGTAAATAGCCAAAATGTGTCTCAGTTCTTATTTCAGCTGCTGAGTGTGTTCATTACCTAATGGAAAGAAGGTATACAGAGAAAAAGGAACTGTATCACATTGGGCAACATTTCCCCCAAGTTTATTTGCAGTGAATAAATAAACGACAAAGTAATGGATTAGACAGTGTATTAAAACATTAATATATCTAATAGTTGGATGGAATTTATAGTTTACTGTTTATAGCTGCATGAAAACAGAAAGAAACATGGCTTTACTCTTGACCTATAGCACATTCTTTCAGAATTTGGATCTCTTACTTCTGTTTGTGCTAATTCCACCCAACTCTGCCATTAAAATGTTATATAATTTCACCAAGACACCTTGTTTAATGGCTTAAGTCTAGACTTTAAGACTATTCAACATTAAAGTTCAAATTCTCCCTTCCTCCCTACACTCTACTAGTTCTCTATAGCATATTCTTTAACTATTGCATGCATGGAACTTGGATTTGAATGGAATGTTCAATGGAAACAAGTTATATCATATGTTATATTGGTTCAGAATATGACATACAGGCCTAACCCTGAAGTCCTTACTAAATTTAACTCAGTTAAAACTCTTAGGTCTGGTCTACACTACGAGTTTAGGTCAAATTTAGATTTAACCCTGCACCTGTCCACACGACGAAGCCCTTTTTTCGACTTAAAGGGCTCTTAAAATCTATTTCTTTACTCCAGCCCCAACAAGGTGGGAGTGGAGTAAAGAAATTGGCCTTGCCAGGTTGAATTTGCAGTAGTGTGCATGCAATTTGACGGTATTGGCCTCTGGGAGATATCCCAGACTGCTCAATTGTGACCGCTATGGACAGCACTCTCAACTCAGATGCACTGGCCAAATAGACAGGAAAAGGCCTGCGAACTTTTGAATCTCATTTCCTGTTTGGCCAGCGTGGCAAGCTCACCTGCACAGGTCACCATGCAGAGCCCATCAGCACAGGAAACCATGCAGTCCCAGAATTGCTGAAGAGCTCCAGCATGGACCGAACAGGAGGTATGGGATCTGACTGCTGTATGGGGAGACGAATCCGTGCCAGCAGAACTCTGTTCGAAAAGACGAAATGCCAAAATATTTCAAAAAATCTCCAGTGTCATGAAGGACAGAGGCTATAACAAGGACCCGCAGCAGTGCCGCATGAAAATTAAGGAGCTCAGGTAAGCCTACCAAAAAACCAGAGAGGCAAACGGCCGCTACAGTTCAGAGCCCCAGACATGTTGCTTCTATGATGAGCTGCATGCCATTCTAGGGGGTGTAGCCACCACTACCCTGACCCTGTGTTTTGACTCCATCCAAGGAGTGGGAGGCAACATGGAAGTGGGTTTTGGGGGCAAGGAAGATGATGAGAAGGAGGTTGTAGACAGCTCACAGCAAAAAAGCGGAGAAACTGGTTTCCCCAACAGCCAGGATCTGTTTATCACCCTGGACCTGGAGCCAGTACCCCCCGAACCCACCCAAGGCAGGCTCCTGAAGACAGAGAAGAGACCTCTGGTGAGTGTACCTTTGTAAATAGTATACATGGTTTAAAAGCAAGCGTGTTTAATGATTAATTTTCCCTGGCATTCGCGGCCAGTACAGCTACTGGAAAAGTCAGTTAACGTGTCTGGGGATGGAGCGGAAATCCTCCAGGGACATCTCCATAAAGGTCTCCTGGATGTACTCTCAAAGCCTTTGCAAAAGGTTTCAGGGGAGGGCAGCCTTATTCCATCCTCCAAGGTAGGACACTTTACCACGCCAGGCCAGTAGCACGCAGTCGGGAATCACTGCAGAACAAAGCATTGCAGTGTATGGTCCCGTGTTTGCTAGCATTCAAACAACATCTGTTCTTTATCTCTCTATGTTACCCTCAGGAGAGTGATATCATTCATGGTGACCTGGTTGAAATAGGTGGTTTTAGGAAGTGGACGTTCCTGTTGGGCTGTTTGCCTGTGGCTGAACAAAAATCTTCCCTGCTGTTAGCCACGCGGTGGGGTGGAGGAGTGAAGCCATCATCTCAGAGAATTGTGTGGGGGGGTTAGTTGGGTTTCTGCTGCACTTTAACCCGGAAACTGCAGCCCCTCCTTTTAAATTGCCAACCCATTTTAAATGGCTAACCCAACGGCTACTTCGTATGGGAAATGAGGGTGCTGCTGTTTGAAACCATTCCCACATGTTATGAAGGTTAAAGAAGCCAAAAGACTGTGGCTTACCATGGCTGCCTGCAAGCCGAATTCTGTTGCCTGGCCCTGCAGGAGTGATCTCTCACACCAAACTGGCATACCCTCAATAAGAGGCAAAATGCGACCTTGTAGTAAAAGCACATGTGCTATGTAATGTGAACAGCAAGGTTTACTGTGAAAGAGTGTACTCATTGTTCTATAAAATGTGTCTTTTTAACTACCACTCTCCTTTTTTTTCCCTCCACCAGCTGCATATGTTTCTCCTTCCCAGAGGCTAGCGAAGATTAGAAGGTGAAAAAAAATGCACTTGTGATGAAATGTTCTCTGATCTCATGCTGTCCACCCACACAGAGCACAGCAAAATATATTGAGGCAGACAATCTCAGAGTGTAGGAAAACACAATATGACCGTGAGGAGAGATGGCAGGCTGAAGATGGTAGGTGGCATCAGCTTGCTGAAAGAAGGCAGGAGTCAATGCTCAGGCTGCTAGAGGATCAAACTCATATGCTCCAGCCTATGGTTGAGCTGCAGGAAAGGCAGCAGGACCACAGACCACCCTTCAGCCCCTGTGTAACCAACCACCCTCCTCCCCAAGTTCCATAACCTCCTCACCCAGATGCCCAAGAATGTGGTGGGGGGGCCTCCGGCCACTCAGCCACTCCACCCCAGAGGATTGCCCAAGCAACAGAAGGCTGGCATTCAATAAGTTTTAAAGTGCTGTGTGGCCTTGTCCTTACCTCCTCTACCCCCCCCTCCCGGTGCGTCCGTCCTCCACCACCCCTCCTGTGCTACCTTGGCAGTTATCCCCCTATTTGTGTGATGAAAAAATAAAGAATGCATGAATGTGAAGCAACAGTGACTTTATTGCCTCTGCAAGTGGTGATCAAAGGGGGGAGGGGAGGATGCTTAACTTACAGGAAAGTAGAGTGAACCCGGGGGCTGGGGGGGGGAGGGTTTCCATCAAGGAGAAAGGTTTCAGAGTAGCAGCCGTGTTAGTCTGTATTCGCAAAAAGAAAAGGAGTACCCGTGGCACCTTAGAGACTAACAAATTTATTAGAGCATAAGCTTTCGTGAGCTACAGCTCACTTCATCGGATGCATTTGGTGGAAAAAGCAGAGGAGAGATTTATATACACACACACAGAGAACATGAAACAATGGGTTTATCATACACACTGTAAGGAGAGTGATCACTTAAGATAAGCCATCACCAGCAGCAGGGGGGGGAAAGGAGGAAAACCTTTTATGGTGACAAGCAAGGTAGGCTAATTCCAGCAGTTAACAAGAGAATCAAGGAGAATCAAGGAGAAACAAACAGAATTTTCATACCATAGCCTGGCCAGTCCTGAAACTGGTTTTCAAAGCTTCTCTGATGTGCACCGTGCCCTTCTGTACTCTTCTAACCATACTCTTCAGTACCACATAATCAGCGGACAGGCGATTTGCCTCAACCTCCCACCCTGCCAAAAACACCTCCACCTTACTCTCACAGATATTGTGGAGCGCACAGCAAGCAACAATAACAATGGGAATATTGGTTTCGCTGAGGTCTAAACAACTCAGTAAACTGCACCAGCGCGCTTTTAAACGCCCAAATGCACATTCTACCACCATTCTGCACTTGCTCAGCCTATACTAGAACAGCTCCTGACTACTGTCCAGGATGCCTGTGTATGGCTTCATGAGTCATGACATTAAGGGGTAGGCTAGGTCCCCAAGAATAACTATAGGCATTTCAACATCCCCAATGGTTATTTTCTGGTCTAGAAAGTAAGTCCCTTGCTGCAGCTGTTGAAACAGACCATAGTTCCTGAAGACACAAGCGTCATGTACCTTTCCCGGCCATCCCACCTTGATGTTGTGAAACATCCCTTGTGATCCATCAGTGCTTGCAGCACCATTGAAAAGTACCCCTTGCGATTTATGTACTTGCTGCCTTGGTGCTCCGGTGCCAAGATAGGGATATGGGTTCTGTCTATCGCCCCACCACAGTTAAGGAATCCCATTGCAGCAAAGCCATCCACTATGACCTGCACATTTCCCAGAGTCACTACCCTTGATAGCAGCAGCTATCAAAGATATGCTTTGGCTACTTGCATCACAGCAGCCCCCACAGTAGATTTGCCCACTCCAAATTGATTTCCGACTGACCGGTAGCTGTCTGGCATTGCAAACTTCCACAGAGCTATCACCACTTACTTCTCAACTGTGAGGGCTGCACTCATCTTGGTATTCTTGCACTTCAGGGCAGGGGAAAGCAAGTCAAAGTTCCATGAAAGTGCCCTTACGCATGCGAAAGTTTCACAGCCACTGGGAATCATCCCAGACCTACAACACTATGCAGTCCCACCAGTCTGTGCTTGTTTCTCGGGCCCAAAATTGGCATTCCACGCCAGGAACCTGCCCAATTGACACCATGATGTGCACACTGCAGGGGCCTGTACTTTGTGAGAAGTCTATGTCCATGTCCTCATCACTCTCGTCACCATGCTGCAGTCACCTCCTCCTTGCCTGGTTTCGCTTTTCTTGAGGTTATGGTTCTGCATATCCTGCTGGATAATGCTCTCGGTGTTTATAGTGCTCATAATTGCCACAGTGATCTGAGCGGGCTCCATGTTCCCAGTACTATGGTGTCTGTGCTGAAAAAAGGCGCGAAACGATTGTCTGCCGTTGCTCTGTTGGAGGGAGAGGCGACTGACAACATGGCTTACAGGGTTGGCTTACAGGGAATTAAAATCAACAAAAGGGGTGGCTTTGCATCAAGGAGAAACAGAAGAGCCCCCTCAAGGACAGAACTCAAACCCTGGATTTAGCAGGCTGTTGATTTCACGGAGGGAGGAAGGGAGCGAGGGGGGAGAAAATTAATACAAATGAATACAAAACAAATCTGGTTTATTTCTTGTTTTGATCCACTTCATCTATCTTTATACATCTTAGGCTGGCAGCAGACGATGCAGTATGACTGCTAGCCATTGTCATCTCCTGGGTGCTCACCAGAGGACGGTGCAGTACGACTGACGGCAGGACTGAATCTTCATGAGATAAAACTTAAAAAGGGAAATGACCTGGCTGAGTCACTCCCAAGTCTGGCCAGGCAACCCTGACAGACCTCACCAAGGTCAGCTAAAAGAGCACCCAAGAGTACAGCAACAATGGCTACCAGGCATACTGCAATGTCTGCTGCCAAAAGGCAAAGAGCTGCTGCTGTGTAGCAATGCAGTACCACGTCTGCCAGCACCCAGGAGGCATACGATGACAGTGAGCTGTGTGGGTTCCATGCTTGCCATGGTATGGCGTCTGCATGGGTAACCCAGGAAAAAAGGTGAGAAACGATTCTCTGCCGTTGCTTTCACGAGGGAGGGAGGGAAGGGGGGGCCTGATGATATGTACCCAGAACCACCCACGACAATGTTTTTGCCCCATCAGGCATTGGGATTTCAACCCAGAATTCAAATGGATGGCGGAGACTGCGGGAACTGTGGGATAGCTACCCATAGTGCAATGCTCCAGAAGTCGATGGTTGCTTCGGTACTGTTCACGCACTCCATCAACTAAATGCACTTAGAGCATTTGTGTGGGGACACACACAATCGACTGCATAAAAATGCTTTTGAAAAAATGACTTCTATAAATTCAACCTAATTTCTCAGTGTAGACATACCCTTATTGACATCATTGGAACATCTGGATTTGACACTAGAAAATCATCTTGAGCTAATCTGTTTGTGAGCTCGTGTCAGTAAACATTTACTCACACAAGTAGTTTCACTGAAGTATAATTGCTCATTGATGTGATTAAAGCTGCTCCATCTGGCCCACTCTGTATAAGAGATTCACAGTGCTGATTGGTGAGATGTATTTCACCATTAACAAATATGTTATCTTTCCTTTCCAATTCCTTTAGCAATACTTCTTTTACTGGCCTTCTACCACTGCTGCTGCTCCTGCCTTGCTGAACCAACCTACTTTAGAAATATCATCTTCAAGAGGTAGCACATCACTGTTTTTAGAAATTATATTTAATTAGTGATGGCTGTCTTTGAGTCAATACTTCGAGAACCTTTACTGTACATGACCTTGGAATGGTCTATGAGGAAGCTCACCTTCATTCTCATGCCCCCAAATTACATAGGCACAACGGACCTGTGTTTAGCACAGCAAATCAGTGGAACTGGAGCTGGGTGAATAACTCAAAATTAATAATTCAGTCATTTGATTTCCTCTTTCCTTTCCAAGCACTCAATATGCTAAAAAGAATGATTTTTCTCTAGTTTATTCATTATTCAATATTACTGATTAATTACAATAACATATATTGATCCATAGCTGGCCTTCTGCTAAATGCAAATGTCAGACCTTCTGGGCATGGATCAAGTCTATCTACGCTTATATACCATATCTAGCACAGTGTCACCCTCATCCTAATTAGGGACTTTGGGTGCTTCTTCAATATACATAATTAAATAAATACATACATACATAATATTTATTTGTTTGTGACCAGTTCACTGAGTGTATTCAGTTCTTAGCTGCTGTAAACTGACATAGGTCCATTTACTTCAATGGAACTATATTGACTTTCATCAACTTCAGATCTGACCTTCATTATTTAAGACTCATGTTTTGATTGGACACATAGTTGTTCATTCATTTTGAGTCAATGGACGTTTTACCTGTGTAAACATTGATTAAGGAATTGATCCTATATTTTGACCCCACTGGAACCATTTACAGCAAAACTCCATTTTTTCTGAAGACCCAGGTTGATATGAAATTTGCAGTTCTGATTACATCAAACATTACACCCTTTATAATAACATTGTTTGAGGTGCAGAGGGATGAAGAGACTTCACTATTAAAGGCTTCCTCTGTGGCACACACTAGGTTGGTAAGAAAGAATGCAATGAAAATTAACCACAGACTGAGTAAGTTCGGGACTTGTAAATGTTCGGGTGAAAACAAAACAAACAAAAACAAAAAGAGCTAAAAGGAAAGTATAAACTTCTCCATTATCAAAACATGGCATTTAGTTTTGATATGATGTACGTTACATAACACTGATCTGTCAGGGCTCCAGAGTCACTATATTCAGTTAGCAAGGAATGTCAGCTAGAATGTTTATTTTAAAGTCCCATATCACTTCTCAACCTTATGTAAGTAAACTTGGTAAGATTCATTGTTCAAGATCAAGGGGAAATGTCTTGACTGTCACATGAAAATGCTTGCTTAAGGGTTGGGGAAATACAAGTTAAATCTGCTAAATGGAGGAGTCCGATTCAATTAGTCAAGAAATGACAACCTCTGGTTTACCAATTTTACATGCCTGGGAGGCTCAAAATATAGTAAAAATATACTGTCTCCAAGAGGGAAAAGGTCTATAGAAATCCATTAGATTCCCCCCCACACCCCAACTTGGAGGCTGTGTTATAGCATAGTAAGTTTCCATTTTGATAAGGAAGCCTACCTTCTCTTGATTAGTTAGCAGTACTGGACAAAAAATATTTGCAAAAAGTTTGAAACATTTTTTCCATCAATCATTAAATTATTCCAGGACATGTTTAGCTGGTCTAATTTTACTCATCAAGTACATTACACACTAATGATTTTCAACAATTAGAAACTAATTATTAATTTTTATTATTATTCAACCAACTGCAAAAGTTAGTGATATGCCCTAGACTATATAATCTTGTCACCTCACAGTGAGCCAAATTTTACAGTCCTTACTCAGAGTATACTCCCCATTATCTTTAATGAGCAAGTCCCTCAGGATTCAGTGTAAAGGTCTGAGGGTGGAAGTCTAGAATCCAGGGCTGTGGGGGCCCTGGATCGCTGACAATCCCTTGTCGTCACCAAGGGAGATGAGCAAAACAGCATCTGGCCAGTCGTCTGGAAGCTCACGATGTTCTAGCTGAACACCCAAGTTCCTGAGCCACCTGATTGGCTCACACCTGCTACTTAAGCCAGGAAGCAAACCATGTGCACTGTGTAAGCAATTATACAGACTTCCTGTTGCTGCCACATTGGACCCTGCTCTTGCCTGCCTCCTGATACAACTCTGTTCCTATTTCCTGCTCTGTGCCTTATTCTTACCTACAATCTAGTCACTCTTGCATTCTTCTCCTTGTTTCAGTGCATCCACTGGAGTGGGGCATGGTCTGTCACCAGGGTAAATCACTGCCCCAGTAGGTAGTAGTGGAGAGTGTCCATGGCCCATTTTATCACCAGACATTCCTTTTCAACAACTGCATACTTTTGTTCCCTGGGGAGGAGCTTCCAGCTGAGGTACAGGATCGGGTATTCCTCCTCCCCTACCATCTGTGAAAGGACGACTCCTAGCCCTACTTCCGAGGCATCTGTTTGTAGGACAAATTCTTTCTTGAAGTCCGGGGCTATGAGTACTGGATGGCAGCAAAGGGCTGTCCTTAAATCTGCAAATGCTCCTTCTGCTGCATCAGACTATTTTACTGTTTCGGGGCCCTGAGCCTTTATCAGGTCTGTCAATGGCCCTGCTCTAGTGGCAAAAATGAGGGATGAATCTCTGATAGTACCCTACTAACCCGAGAAATGTTCTGTCCTGCTTTTTACAGACTGACCGAGGCCAATCTTGTATTGCCTCCACTTTGTTCCATGGGGGTTTTACCAAGCCTCTCCCTACTACATACCCGAGGTATCTGGCCTCAGCTAGTCCTATCACACACTTGAGAGGGTTGACAGTGAGGCCGGCCTTCCACAGGGCGCCTAGTTCCGCTTCTACTTTCCCTAGGTGTATTTCCCAGTCAGGGCTATGGATGACTATGTTGTCTAAATAGGCGGCGGCATACCTGGCATGGGGTCACAGCCATTTATCCATAAGTCGTTGGAATGTTGCAGGGGCATCATGGAGTCCGAAAGGGAGGACAGTGTATTGGAACAAGCCTTCAGGTATAGAGAAAGCAGTCTTCTCCTTGGCGTTCTTGGCCAGGGGAATTTGCCAATATCCTTTGGTCAGGTCCAGAGAGGTGAGGTATCGGGCCTTGCCTAACTGATTAACTAGCTTGTTGACACGTGGTATCGGATAGGCATCGAATTGGGATACTTCATTCAACTTCCGGAAGTCGTTGCAAAACCTCAGGGTGCCGTCAGGCTTGGGTACTAGGACAATAGTGCTGGACCACTGTGGGATTCTTCAATAACCCCAAGTTCCAACATCTTCTTCACTTCTGTCCTAATTTCCTCTCTTTTAGCTTCCAGTATCTGGTACGGTCTTATCATCAACCTTATTCCGGGCCTGGTGATGATATGATGTTGGACCAGTGTCGTACGGCCCAGCTGTGTACAGAACACATCTTGGTTCCGTTGGATCTATCAATGACCTCTGTTCGTTGTTCTGGGGCTAACTCGGAGGATATCCTCACCTGCCCCTGTGGGTCGTCTGTCTGAGGTGGAGCTCTCCGAATGACGAGGCACGTCTCTTGGTCATGCCAGGGCTTTGGTAAGTTTACGTGGTAGATCTGCTCTGGTCTTTGGTGGTCTGGTTGTCTGACCTTATAGTCCATTTCCCCAATGGCTTCCACTATCTCATATGGCCCATGCCAGCTGGCCAGGAGTTTGCTTTTAGCTGTTGGCATCACCCATTCTCCCGGCTGAAATTTCCGTACTTTTGCCTGGCGGTTGTAATATGTCCACTGGGTCCCTTGTGCTTTTTCCAAATGTTCTCATACTATAGTGGTTACTCGAGTTACTCACTCTCTCATCTGTGTCACATGCTCAATGACATTCTTTCCTGGGTTGGGTTGTTCTTCCCAGTCCTCCTTGGTGATATCTAATATTCCACGTGGGTGGCATCTGTATAGTAGCTCAAAGGGAAAGAAACCTGTGGACACTTGGGGAACTTCCCATATTGCAAACATTAGGTGTGGTAGAAGGGTATCCCAGTCTTTTCTGTCCTATGCTACCACCTTCCGGATCATACCTTTAAGGGTGCAGTTAAGCCGCTCGACTAACCCATCTATTTGTGGATGGTAGACTGAGGTCCGTATGGCATAGATATGGAGCAGGGTACATAAGTCCTTCATTAATTTCAACATGAAAGAGGTTCCTTGGTCAGTTAGGATCTCCTTAGGGATGCCTACTCTGGCAAAAACCTGTAGTAGTTCTTTTGCTATTGCCTTGGATGTAGGGTTTCTTAAAGGAATGGCTTCTGGATACCGTGTGGCATTGTCAAGGATGACTAATACATTTTGTTGGCTCCGTGCTGATCTTTCCAGCGGGCGCACTAGATCCATGGCTATCCTTTCAAAAGGGACTTCAATAATAGGCAAAGGTACTAAAAGGGCCAGCAAGTGAGGTCGGGGGCTATGCAACTGGCATTCTGGGCAGGAGGTACAATAGCATTGTATTCCTCCGCATGTATTCCTGGCCAATAAAATCTTCTTAGGACTCTATCAAGTGTCTTGTCTACTCCTAGGTGTCCCCCAAATAAATGACTGTGAGCTAACTCTCGTACAGTCCTTGTGTGTTTCCATGGGACTAAGAGCTGCTCTACTTCCCCTCGAATTTTCACTATTCGGTACAACAGATCACGTTTGATCACATAATACGGCCTTGGGCCTTTGGTCTTTCCTTCCACGGGTACACCATTTACTTCCACTACCTCCTCCCTCACATTCACATATAGAGGGTCATTGGCTTGGTCCTGCCCGAAATTCTCATGTGCGGTACCGATTTGACCTAACTCCATGGGACCTATTTCTTCTCTGCCCCTTGGGTTGGCCCTACTTAGGCTAGGAACCACCGCTGAGTCTTCACTGGTCTGAATTGTCTCCTGGCCTCCTGAATGGGTTCACTTACCAGCAAGGGAGGCTTTCTGGTTCTCTGCTAGAATCCTAGTCCCTAGCCTTTTATCTGCCCTCTTTTCCTGCCTAGACTTTCGGGGTTTCCCAAGGAATGAAAATAGCTCCGGGGCAAATTTGGAAAAAATTGGGGTGAGGCTACCTGTAGGTGCTTCCATCTCAGCCCGGGGGTTGCTACCCTCCCTTTGCTCTACTGGCGGGAGTAAGTTCTCAAACCAGGGGAAGTCCCTACCAATTAGGTCCGGGTATGGAAAGCCTAGGGACCACCCCTGCAGTTACCCTGGTAGTGTTTCCCTGGATCTCAATCCATACTGGGATTGTGGGACAGAAATTTACAGTGTCATGAACGCACGTTACTCCTGTGGTTTTGACCCAGGTTAGTTGGTCTTGCCCCACCAACTTCCCTGAGACCAGTGTGACACCACTCCTGGAATCTACTAATGCTATGGTCGCAATACCATTCATCTTTAGTGACCTTGTATACCTATATGAGGTCACTGCGACCCCTACCAGGCCAATTAGGCCACATTGTTCCCCAGGATCCCCCAGATTGCACTGCATAGGCTCTTCCCTGTTGGGGCTTTGGGCTGCTGTATGCCCCAATTTCCCACACTTGTAACACAGACCCCTTATCCTGGTTGCCGCCCTCTGCCTGGGGCTATTTGGTCAGCCCCCACAGCCCTCTCTTCCCAAACACCCAGGTCCCTTCTTGGCCTCGGGCCATTCTTCAGTGTCTTTCCTCCCAATTATGGTTCTTCTGTAGTTCTTGACAATCCGGGGCCTTGGGTTTGGCGCTGTCTTCCTGGTTTGCTGTGTCTCACCCCCTGGGGTCTGGAACAGTTCACGGGCTGCCAGCTATCTTTCCACGAGGGAGACCAACTTATCGTAGGTAGTGGGGTCATTCTGGCCAACCCAAGCCTGGAGGCCTGGTGGTAGCCCCCTCACATACCGGTCCAGTACCAGGAGCTCCATCATTTTTTCAGCGTTGAGGGCCTCAGGGTGCAGCCATTTCTGGGTCAGGTGGATCAGGTCAAACAATTGCGATCGGGGTGTCTTGTACTCTGTATACCTGCCATTCATGAAACCTTTGGGCTCGCAACGCTGTGGTTACTCTGGATCTGGCCAGGATCTCTACCTTCAGCTGGGGGTAATCCTCCGCAGTCTCTGCAGCCATATCATAGTAGACCTTCTGGGCCTCCCCACACAGGAACAGGGTGAGGATACCAGACCACTGATCTCGGGGCCAGGCCTCCCGCAGGGCTGTTCTCTCAAATGCCAGGAGATACGCCTCCATATCATCCTCCCGTGTCATTTTCTGTAGGCAATGGCTGGCCCGTATAGTCCGGGTTCCATCGCTTTTGTTGTTCCACTCCATAAGGGGCTTCATCTGGTTTATCAGCTCCTGTAGCAGAGCTCGGAGCTGGGCAGCCTGATTCATCAACAGCCGATTAGTCTCCTGCTGCACCTGAGTCGCCTCCTGTTGGGAGGTTGCTTGGATTCGGGTAGCCTCCTGCAGTGGCTTGTATTAGAGCCTTGACCATGTCGTCCATCTTGGGGATGGGATGGTTTTGGTTAACCCTGGTTTAAGTCCCCAGCATGGAGATCCCACTGCTAACACCACATGTGGCAAATTGCCAGTATTATTATGATGGGTCCCACGCTTCCTCTTCTTGGGTGGGGTTCAGGGCACAGTTTCCTGCCCCTGAACTAGGGTATCTACTATCCCACTAGTAACCCAGAGAAGGGTAGTGGAGAGAGAGGGACCCGGGCCTGCCCTCTGCTCCAGGTCCCAGCCCAGGGGCCTTAGGGATAGTGATAAACCACTTGAACTCGTGCTTCCTTCCCCTGGGCTACTTCCTTCTCCTGCTCTTCAGCTTGTGGGGCTTCCTGCCCTCTCTCTCTGCACAAGCTGGGTGTGTCTTTACCTAGGGTCTTGGTCTTCTAGCCAGCCATGGTACTTCTCCAGACTCTCCTCTACTTCAACTCCTCCAAACTACTCTCTTCTCCAACTCCAAACCACTCTTCTCCAACTCCTTCCCCTAGCTGATTGAAGCAGGGGGTTTGTATCAGGTGACTAGCTTCAGGTGCTCTAATTGGCTTCAGGTACTTTAATTAATCTATAGAAACCGTTCTTCCCTCTACAGGGAATAAGGCTTCTCCTCATCCTAGGACTTACATATCTCTCCTAAATCATTCTCCTGCTGCCTTCTGGCCATGCTGTATCACAACGGTCATTCTTTAACCTATGCCACTCACAAGGTGACAATTTTATGTAATCCCATCCATCAATATTAAGTTATAGTAAAATACAATAATTAAACTCTAACATTAAGAAATACGTTTGGATGACAAGCCACTTACTTATTTCAAGATTGCCTGAAACTTTTTACTTCAAATAACCTGTACAGGAAGATAGGTTTCTTTTGCTTATGGCCATATGTAAAAAGTACTTCACTAACTCATGGGTTTGTTCATTGGAAGATTGTCATTAACTGAAAAGTCAAGATTGACAAAGCAGTGAGGAACAGGAGACAGATATGTTTAATAGGATATTAAGTGAAGAAAAGCTGACAATTTATATATAACAAAAAACATGGTAAAATAACTGAATTGAGAAATAGAATATCTTTTCTACTTCGGATACTGGAGAAAAAAAACCCACACTGCCCCACTTATTCAAAAACAAAGGACTCTGCTCCCCTGGATAACAATCAGAAAAATTCTTAGGCAATGTGTATGTTATGCTTAACTTAGGTTTGCATTTTTTTAAGTCTAACAGGGACTTAAGTAATATTAAGATGAAGATATCTGTGATAAATGCAAGTAGTATTTGTATGTTTAATGCTCTCAGGTATGTGTGTGCATGGCTGTATATATATATAAATCTTTGATTGGACAAAGGTCTCGAGGGACATCATAAAGCTCCCAATAATCAGGGATTTGGTTAATGGAGGAGCATTTTAATGCTCAAGACTCATCACACAAAGTCTCCGGGGATATGTCTGTCTTTCAGATGAGTTTTATTTTACAGGGATTTGACAACTATGATTTTACTTTGTTATTATACCTAATTTAGATGGGGAAGAGCTTCTATCCTCCTCCATTCTGTCATTCCACTAAGGGAGACACAACAACAACTCAGGTCTTCATCATATTAACGTGAGTTGTAGAGCCCAGCCTACCACATCTGCCCTTCCAATGTATTCTGGAAACTCCATGACACATACCCCTTCATCTTTTTAATAGGAGCCAGAGACTGAACCCTACAGATACAGCCCAGAGGCCCAGAGGCCCACCTTTACCCCATCCCATACTCTCTAGAAACTCTTTGTATTGATGCTATAACATTTCATACAACTGATAGTAATCTTTGTATCTGCCTATTTCTTTACAGAACGAAAGAGAAACTGGACTGTATAAATCAGTTTGGTACCCTGCATCTAACATCAACTGCTGACAAATCTGTGACCCCCATCAATTGTTACAACCCAATCCATCCCCTGTAGTAGCACCCCTAGAACAGCTCCAGACTTGGGCTGAAGGCAGTTATGCTCCACACGTTGCCGCCTGAGAATTCAGACCATTTACTCAGATGGTGTACATTTTCTGACAACTGAACTAGAAACAGATGATTTAAAGGAACACACCAAGGAAAGTTATTTTTTGTTGCAGCTTTTTAGAAAAAAACATGTATTACGAATATTGCTAGAATATAGTTAATTGGAGCTCAGGATACCCATGACTGTTCTATTTATGATAGGCAAGCAACATTCAATACAAATGTGCAGTGATAAATCTACCATCAACAAGTACAATGAGGCTGTGTTTTTGTTCAAGGGCCTCAGTAAGTAGTGTCTCTGGTACTTGAATAATGTGAAACTATTCAAAAGACTTGTTTGACTTTGGGTATTAAATCCTACAGTCTTTACTCAGACTACATTTCCAAAAACTTTGGTGGTAGGCAGTCTAGCTTGAGTT
This sequence comes from Dermochelys coriacea, assembly GCF_009764565.3. Classification (NCBI taxonomy): domain Eukaryota; kingdom Metazoa; phylum Chordata; order Testudines; family Dermochelyidae; genus Dermochelys; species Dermochelys coriacea. The sequence goes on from NC_050069.1 coordinate 173,132,123, forward strand.
AGGATTGAAGGATTTGGCTCTTAAGAAAATAAAGGATTTAGTGTTTCCACAAGACTAAATTTGAATATGATTTGTGCTGTGCACCTTTTTCTTCTTTGTGTGCTTTGCCATTTGGAAATGTGGAAGGTATTCCCCACGTTCAGCCTCAATAGATTTATTCAGTGTGGACATCAGAAATGAATAGGGAGAGGCTCATAACTCACAGGGATTTAAACCTGGAAGGTACTAGATGCCTCAGATCTCAGAGGTGATTTAAAATTCTATCAAATGAGCTGAAAAAGCAATCCTTAATCCTACACTGATGGGATTTTCTCTTCTGATCTCCAACAAAAATGATCTCGCCTCTCTTAAAATGAAAAACAATTGATTAAGAAAAACATTTCTGCATAACCTAATTAATTTGCCTGCTAAAGCAGCCATAATGATTCCTAGGAAGAAGGATCATTTTAACACCGGTATGAACTCTTTTTATCCTTCATGTCAGTATACTCTGCAGTGCTATTGTCTCTCTCTCTCTCTCTCTCACACACACACACACACACACACACACACACACACACACACACACAGAGAGAGAGAGAGAGAGAGAGAGAGAGAGAGAGAACAATATCCGGTACTGTTATTTAGAGGGGGTGGGTAATCTTTAGTTGCCAATGATATTTTACCCTTACCTAGGATACATTTTACCTTTTATTTAGAAGTTCAGATTTGGATTCACAATATTTAACTATAGCAAAGAGAAATTCTAAGAAAATTGTGAAATAGCAACAGCCAAAAACCTGGTCAATAGCTGATTGAACTATCAACCGGGGCAGTAATGGGAAATTTTTCATTCAGTGCAAACACAACAGATAAATATGGCATGGAGATATCTGTTAATGTCCCTTAAAAAAAAGTTTTGCTTTTCAGCTAAAAGCAGATCTAGACCAATGAAAATTAAATAAATATATGCGGTGTTACAGATATATTCTTTATAGAAAGAAAAACAAAAAACAAAAACAATGTTCCCCTCCTTCAACTTTATGATCCCAATTCCATAAAGATTTACATATATGCTTAACTTTATGTTCATGAGTAGTTCCATTGTATTCAGTGGTTTTAATTCATTTGCTTAAAGTTTAACACATGTGTATGATTTTATAGGACCAGGATCTATATAGAAAAACCTTTAGAGTGGAGTGAAGCCTCTGTGCCATCCATTACATTTTGGGGAATATGTCTGTGTCCAGTTATGAATTCCATGGGGTTTTATTAACTCTTGTACCAGTCATTGTGAATTAGCTCATCCATTTGATAGCAGGAACTTGCATGTAGTGAGAAGCTATGTCTGGAAAGGTGTCACAAAGCAATCAAGCTGCCTTCATTATCAAATATTTCTCACCAGCTTGAACAATGGGGATTCTGCCAGAAGGGCCTTTTGCCTTTGAATAGAGGGTCTCTTCTCAGAAATCTGTTTAGGGAGAAGGAAATTGGAGCATGCAAAATCCCCAGCAGGAGGACAGTGAGAAATCAATGACACAGACTGCTTTTTAAAAGTGACATGCTTTCCAAGCAAAAAGAGCCAGTCCATTGCAAGAAACAGAAAATACAACTGGAGGAGGGAGAGCAGGGAGCACTTGTCTCCTCCCTCTCCCTTGCACCCACCCCCGAACAAAGGGAAAGGGATTGTGCTCAGGTGTTCATTGTTTGGTTTAGATCTGCAACTCTCCTGTGCTTTCTGAGAGTACAGTATGTGTGCGTGATTAAGAAAGCTCTTGTCCAAAAGCCTATGCGCCTTACATTACTTGCCATGGTTTAACTCTTCAGGATCCCAAAAACCTGAGTGACCATGGGAATGGAACTCTGCCACCCAGCCTTGTTAGGCCCTGAAACCAGTGTTGAATTTCCCAAATCCTCCACAGCCATTTATTCAGAGTCCCACATCCCAAGGAAGTTAGCCAGACAGTAAGTCTTTAACTCACAATGTGTCTGAAAGGCCAAATTAGACTGGATTCTACTAGGCTCAACTCACTGAAAACACCCGGGTTCCAAAAGTTGAGTCTGATTAACCCAGTCTGATGACCATCTACTAGGGAGAGTTAGAGTTGTAACACCCTGTATGGTCTACCTGTTCACATTTGGTGCAATTCATATTGCTGGCTATATGATGAATACAGTTCTAACTGGTCCAGAGCTCCTTTCCGAGAGAATTTCCTATTGTCAAATGTGTACTATTTTCATTGATCCTACAAAGATTAAATGTGCAAGTAACTACACTCACAGAAATAGTCCCAGTGACTTCTCAATATATCTAACCCAGTGAGTAAAGTCTTGGCAGGATTGGGCACAATGCGAGCAGCATCAGAACATTTAGATGCTCTGGGTCACTTTTGTTGTGTCCCACACTGGTTAAACTCTCCATTTTGGATGACCTGCTGTTCTCATTGGAGGGCCACTTTTCTGCTCCCCGTGCTGATCTGGAAGAACATGACATTGGTGAGATTCAGAGTATAGTGTGGTGCTATCTGTCAGGCCATTGAATGTCCTTTAGATCCTTTCCATATTATAAATTCCTAAATACAAGTAAATGAAATTTTAAAAAGCCTCAACTGCAATTTCTGGGTACTTTGTATGAATCCCATTTAACTTCTCAAACAAGAAATGATGGCCAAAAGTGAGTTGTCTGTGAAGATGCACAAAGCAATACCCGAGACAGCAGTTTCTGTGTCTTTATTATTAATAATAGTATTGCCTCCATAGTGGATTGGTAGCACATACCTACCAGCTGGAACACTTTCTATTATCATTATAGAAAATTAAATGAGTTGTTAAAAAATAAAATAAAATTGGACACATTTTTAAAAAGTTGAGGAAAAAAGGGGGAAAGTATATAAATTAAAATAGCTACTGGGTTATAAAGAGTTTGGAGACCTTAATAATGACCCCAAAATCGGGGTGTGTGTGGCGGGGGAGAGAACAGGAAACAAGTTCTAGACAGTTTGTGTCATGACCTTATTGTAGATTACTTTGTTAGTAAAGTGGAAACTATAGTTATGGGCTTTGTTAGGATTCAGATTAGATTATTGATGAGGCATCAGATAGCCGAGGCTTAATCAGCTATATTAGTTGAAGAAAAGATAGCACAACAAGGAAAGGTAAAGGTTAATACATCACCAGTCTGGGCAAACATGTTGCTGCTTCACTTCTGTTCTAACTTTCTCTCTCTCAAAGTTGAATTTTTATTCCCTAACTTGTTTACAATATTTTACTTGATCATTATATTTTGTGTTTGGTTACATACATGCTGAAGCACCTGCAAGATGATTCATGTCTCCAATACACTTCCATTCTATATGCAATACAAAGCTAATCTGCGAGTAATTTTTCTTAGCATAACTGTGCAAAGGTTTATGGGAGTTTGGTTCAGGATTGCTACCTAATTCAGTTCCTCCAATCATGCAGTTAAACTACCCATGCAGCTGCAAAAATAGGTCATGAAAAAATGGGCCATGCCCTAGATTCATTTCCATTCCTTGAAACAGCATGCCTTACATGAATTCAATACGCTTAAAGTCATGTATACTTTTTAGTCCCATTTGACGTAATTGTAAGGGATGCTGAGAACTCAAGGCCTATATGGAAACAGTTTTATCTGGATTCACAGGATGGCAACTGATGCAAAGGCTAAGTCAAAGCAGCATCCAAAAATACAGCTGGAGTTTTATACTGAGGCAAAAAAGGGAAGACTCACTAACCCCTTCGAAAAAGTTTAGTGTCGGAACTGGGTGGGGATGGTGTAGGACTGTTACTCTGCAGTGTTAGGAAGCCTTCTCTGGTTCTCAGTGTGGTTTGCAAAGAAAATCAGCAGTGAAAGAAGCTGGTTTTGAAAAGATTTTGCCAAATACTCAAACTCTAATTATCAAGTAACCTTTGGATAATGATTTAGGGATCACTTCAAAAATGCAGTGAAGACGTCTATCATGCTTGCAGATATTACATTCATTGAAAAGTGAATGGGAACTATTTTATCCTATACTCACAAAAATGACCTAACAATTCCTTTTTTTTTTCCCGGCCAGTTCAGTTTTTGTAATTACAGTGCCAATAAGTAGTAAGTGTAAGTAGAGCTGGTCACAAAATGGTTTCTTTCCCACTCCCAACTTTTCTTTTCTGGCAAAAAATGAATAACTAAAATGCTACTGCAGTGCCTCATGGAACTTATAGTTCGGGTGCCTATTCCCCATTCACTTCTACAGGCCAAACTCCTTGGCTGGACTACATTTCCCAAGATGCACCAAGAGATCCTCTTGCTGGGACACTGTGGTATATCATGGGAGTCCTTGTCCACATAGCATCCTGGGAAATGTAATTTGGCTGCGGAATCCAGCCCATAGAAGAGAACAGGGGCATAATGCATCCAAACTATAACCCTCATGAGGCACTGTGGCAGCATTTCTGAATGAAATATTTTTGGTTTTCTGGTTAAAAGAAAAGACTTTTGGTTTTCCTGAGGGTGTGTGTGTGTGTGTGTGTGTGTGTGTGTGTGTGTGTGTGTGTGTGTGTGTGTGTGTGTGTGTGTGTGTGTGTGTGTGTGTGTGTGTGAGTGATTTTTGTTGTTGTTGTTTTGGGGTTTTATAGACAAACATTCAGTTAGCCTTTCTTGTAATTGAGGGCAGATCTACAGTAACAGCTACATTGACACTGTCCCATCGGCATAATTATTCCTTCTCCGCAGGAGGTGGAAACTATGTAGTGGAATATCATCTTGGCGTTGACGCCACTTTAAATCTATGTAACTTCTGTCTCTCAGGGAGGTGTCATTTTCACACCCCCGAGCGACATAAGTTACATCAACTTAAACAATAGTGTAGACCAGCCCTAAGACTGGGCACAATCCTGGACCCTCTGAAATTATTAGGTGTTATGTGTGCTCAGCAATTTGCAAGAGATTATCAGAAAAGAGAAAGAGAAGGATTACACAGGTGAAATAGTACAAAGGACTGCAATATGAACATCAATTAATTAATGCAAATAATATTGACTGCAGACTCCAATGAAACCCTACTCAATCTGTAAAGTCACATAAGGGGTGAGAGAATGGCACATTGTTTCTGCCTAGTTTGACAGACAGAGGGAATGTTTTGGGAACAATTTCCATGGGAAAGGAAGAGCTGTTTCAAGAAGATATTTACACACAAAATCCTCCAGAAACCCGCTCTTAAATTCAAGGGGGGGGGGGGAAAGCAACAATAGCGAAAGCTCCTGAAATACTAAGATCTTCATAATTTTTTCTGCATTCTGTAGATAAAAAATTTTCATAAACAAGTTTTATCTTTTTATATTACAATGATACAGCTACGACTGTATAAACTGATGTCCTTTTAACCATTTCTAGAAGAAAAATATCATTATCCAGTGAAATAATGGGCCAAAATCTCCCATTGACTTTAATGCAGCTCTTAATCTGTTTGTAATCAAATTCAGTAGATTTTTTTCCTCTACTGATTTTTTTTTTCATCAAATCATTTAATGAAATTATTTAATAGAACAAAATAAACTTTTTTCCCCCAGTCATTGAGTCATTGTTGACCCTTCTGGCTTGTCCATTGAGTAAATTGTTTGAAATCCTCAAGACTGTTCTCTTTTAGGTATTCTTGATCTTTTGGGACACTGCTGTTGTCCAGTCAGAGAAAGAATTAAAGCCTAGAGGAGATATGAGCTGTGCATTTGTTTCACTCAGAGGCACTTGAGCTGTTTCATTGGCCCTGTCTATGCTAAATAATTATTGCAAGAAAATCCTACTACTTCAGGTATAATTTCAGCTGAACCAGTATTAGTAATGATGTGAACCTTCTGGTAGATTGTTCTTGAATTCTAGCATTTTCAGGAATATGTTCATATATCCTGCATTGATATTTGTGTTCGCAATGGTGTGTTGTTGCGGTGTTTGGTGGTTGGTTGTTGTTTTTTTTTAATTAAGAGGATGCCACTTGGTCTCTTCAAATCTAATGGGTTTCCTAAACTCATTCATCTTGGGATTTCAAAAAAGAATTTCATGCTTTTCCCACCTCATAAAATAATATAATTGAAAATATTGATATTTAAACCATCCTCTAGACAGAGTATTCAGCATTATCAACCTTCTGAGATGAATGGGAGTGTTCACACCTCTCTTTCAACTGTTACAGATTCTGTCTGCAGGAGAAGCAGTATTTGATTTATACCAGGTTCACGTTGAAAGGGCTAGGTAAATTACATTTAAAATTAAAGGTTAATGTCTCCAGATTCTAATTAACCTTGCAGAAGAGAGTTGGATGCTCTTTTTCCCTCTCCCATTCCTAGATATGCCACTCATGTTTAGAGCATGGTGCAAAGCCAGAGGTGAAAGTAAGCCAGTACACCCTGATACAGCGTACTGGTAAGAGCCGGTGCGCCGTACCAGGACTGGCTTTCCAAGAGGGCAATTTAAAGCCCTGGGGTAGCGGCGGCGGGGCTGTCGCAGGGATTTAACAGGCCCCGGAGCTCTAGCTGCTGCTACCTCTCCCCCCCCGGGGCCCTTTAAATCCCCGCCTGAGCCCTGCTGCCTGAGCCCCGGGGTAGCAGCGGCAGGGCTCTGGAGGGGATTTAAAGGGCTCCGAGGCAGTAGCGGCGGCTGGAGCTCCAGGGCCCTTTAAATTCTGGCCTGAGCCCTGCTTCCTGAGCCCTGGGGTAGCAGTGGTGGGGCTCCGGCGGGCATTTAAAAGGCCGGGTCGGTAGCGGTGGCTGGAGCCCCGGGGCCCTTTAAATCCCCGATGGAGCCAGGCCACCGCTACCCCAGGGCTCGGGCAGCGGGGCTCAGGTGGGGATTTAAAGGGCTCGGGGCTCCGGCAGCTGCTACCACAGCGGAGCCCCAGGCTCTTTAAAGCTCTGCCAGAGCCCAGAACCCTGGGATAGCTGGGGCAACCAGGAGCCCCCAGGGCTCCTCAGTGATTTAAAGGGCCCTGGGATTTAACGCCCTGCTTCTTCCGGTTGAGGCCACGCCCCCGCTCAGGACTCCGGCGTACCGGTAAGTCTTCTAACTTACTTTCACCCCTGTGCAAAGCCCACCTGTATGTGCTAGCTTTTGACTTAAGGATGTTTGGAAATCACATAGCTAAGAGAAGGTGTGTAGTTTTTTAGTTAACATTTGTAATACTAATTTTATATTGCAGGTCCTGATCCTGCAAACCAATAACTTTATTCATGTGAGTAGCCACACTGAACTCAATGGGTCTTCTCAGCTAAATGTAGTTACTCATGTGTGCATGGGTTTGCAGGCATGACTCTACATTAGTGAACTTTAAATACAGAAAAAAATAAGTAAAACAAATGTAAAAGACAAATAAACAGATCCTTACTGCTCTACCAAACCTAGCTCAGCTCTTCCTATGTAATGAGAAGAATAATTTTGCCTAATTGCCTAATACATAATTACACAGTCTCACAGCAATGAAGACCAGACATACACAGTATTTTGATGCTAGATAGTGGATATTTCATTCCTCTTAGCTGCCCTCATAAGAAAATGGATGTGACCTTAGAAATAGTAAAATATAACAAAAACAATGGTCCGCTATCATCTTTATCTCAACTTACTGAACAGTAATGGAAGTGTCTCCCCCCAACACTTTTCTCTAACTACTGACATAATGAACCTTTTATGTTACATTGTATTGTTTGTATTTTCTACTTCCTGCAGCAAGAGCTACCTAATTAGGAAGACCAGTGTAGATTCCTACAGTATTACTGTTTAATAATGTTAGTTTATCTTTTAATTAACACACTATTCTTTCCCATCTATTAATTTTTTCTGCTGCATAGATAAGTCAGAAACACCATCACAAGGAAATATGGAAAGGGAAGTTTGGGGGACAGTTTAGAAATATTATTGTTGTGATAAGCTATGTATAATAAACACATTCTTATTCTCTCTCTCTCTCCTTATCCATCCCAGCAAGGCTTTTGTGATAGAGGACAGAGTTCACTTCAAGGGATAGTAAAAAGATTCCCCCCTCTGACAAAACTTATTTCATAACCTTTTCCCCCCCTCCCTCTCTGCCCTTCTCTGTTATCCTCTTCCTGTTCTACCTCATCTCTAAAACTAGGTAGGATTCTCTATTTTATACACTTATCTACATTTTCATAATTGAGTATTTAGAGCTAATTTCACGGAATGTGAAGGCATTAAGAGATCATTGAAATGAGGGTGAGAGAGCAGGAGATTACATGTGTACACTCAAGATAAAGGATGAAGTCATAAGTCTTTCAAGAACTGAATGTGCAAGACAATGACAATGTCAAACTTTCATGGAACATGTTGGCCAAGTCAAGTGTCTCTTCCACATCATTTAGCATTAAAGTTGCCATCTTTCCAGTAACTAGATCACAGCCTCATTTTGTGAGCAGAAAGAACTGGGAGGTATAAGGAGCAGCTAGGCAGACATAATTTAGGACCCATTTTGTCCATCATTGCTCACAATAAATAACACTTTACTTTTCAAGTTGTCCCACTGATTTCAGCAGTGGCAAATGAGGTGCTACTTAACGTGATGAAAGATGGCAGAATTTGCTTCTTTTTCCCACCAGTAATTTGGGAAGACCCCCATTTGTCATTTCCCTCTGTAATATTAAAAATATCTTCCTATGACACTGACACAAACATACTTGTCACAATTTCTGGAGCTTCAACATCAGAGTCTCTCTCACGTGGAGCTTTGATTCAGCTTGCAAACTTTTTTCAATGCATGTTAAATTTGCCAGGGGAAAAAATGTGTGGGCACCAAAACAATTTGTGAATTGGCAAATAGTTTTGGCCAATTTTTTTTCCCCCAGAAATATCAACACACTTCATTTGGGTATTTTCCAAATGAACCATTATGACATTTTGTGTCAAATCGAAATTTCCAACACAAAATGTCAATTTGAAATGACATTTCATTGAAAATTGCAATTTCTAATCAATATTTTGAATGTCTAATTCACGCCAAAATACTTTTTTTTCAAGTTTTTTGTTTCAGCAGGAAATACTGAAAAAAACAGTTTCAATTTAAAACTAAACAAGTGTTTTGTTTGGGCTTTTTTTTTCAGATTTTTCTGTTTGGATTCTGAATAAAAAAATAATTCATTCAGCTCTACTTTTTGCTCCCTGGCCATTGACAAGACAGGGAATGTGTTTTCTAATGGTTCTTTCTGGCCTTAGAATCTAATAAGCTAAGGGAGTAGATGTCAATACTTTCCAATAAGCCTATTCCTTCCATAATGGACTCCTCCTTTCCCTCACTTATCTATCATTTTTCCAATTAATAATTGCTATCACTTTTATTCTTATACTTCAGAATACTCACTATTAAAATATCCATTTAAAAACTAACAAAATAAAATGAAGGAATCAGTAAAAAGGTAACATCCCAGCAACTCTACAAAAGTTATTTGTACAATTTGGAATCACTCTTACTAAAGCATTTCACATGATAAAATGCATACTGTGCAGAAGCTTAAAGAAGATTCATGGTATATGTTATACCAGTCAATTCATACAGATCACAAACTGAATTCTCTACTGTGTTTTAATGATTGCCCTTTTCCTCTCCACCTGCCATTCATCTGAGGCTCTTTCTTTCATTGCATCTTAATCAGACCCGATTTAATGCTGAAAGCAGATTTTATCTTTGCAGCATCATCTTGGATTATTAAATCCACAGAATTAGTCAAAAATCTAAGAACATGTCCCAGAATGTGACTTGGTGGTTGTGATGAATCTACATTAGCAGTTCTTTGGAAGATACAACACCTTGTCAAGTGTGATTATACATTATTTAAATAACTCCATGGATTCTACTCAAGATTTGTGTTTTGTTAAATATCTAATACCTTGGCAAACAAAGACAGCCAGTCATTAGCACCACAGTTGTGTCAGATTTTCATTTCATTTACACTGACTTGTACAGACTACAAAAAACAAAGAGAAAAGAGCAACAGAAATGTTTCAGTTTGGCATCAAATCTCAAAGTATACAATAATTCTTTTAAAAATCTGTGTTTTGGGGAGTGCCAATATTTGGGATTCTCAATCAATTCTAACTCATCTTGAACCTTGTCATTCTCATTGTAGTTGTTGAACTGACTCTTGGAGGACAGAAAATTATGTGCCACATTGAACTCACATATTTTCAGTCTTCCTGGATGACAGCTAACCTAGCATTGAAAAAAATATTTTAAAACTAGCTCCAATCCAAATAGAAGATAATAACTGTGCCCGTAGGCTTGTGTTCCCTTCACAATATCTGAAGCCTAACAATTCTGGAGCTCTGGAAGTAAATTTTTTTTTATTCTTGGTTATTTCATAACTGATTAAAAAAATAGTTGTATCCATCCCAGACTCTGAGGAGCAAATTTTCAATGGTATTTTGGCATCTAAAAATGCAGAAAGGTGCCTAGAGGGATTTTCCATAGTGCCCAAGTGCCTAATTCCCACCTTGGTGCTTTTGAAAATCCCACCTCAGTACCTGCATCTTTAGGTACCTAAATACCTTTGAAAAGGTAGCCCTGAACTCCCTCACAGACTTTAATTCCAAAGTCAATTCTCAAGTTCAATGGACAGGTTCTCTTAGTATAAAATAAATAAATCCTAGCAAACAAAATGATCCCTGTACTGAAAGCAACAAAACCTGTCCAATCTGCAAGTCAGGTCCACACCACACAATTCCTCAGGGAAAAGAGGAGACTTGCACTCTGATCTGCACGTCAACTGATTCAGGCTCTAGAATATATTCACAAATGGAGAATACTCTAACAGAGAATGTTCTGTATTCAGCTCCTTGTCTTTTCTATTGAGGGAGCTGAATAGCTTTTGCTTATCTGAACTCTGGCAATATAGCACACAGAGAGAGGTAGAGGAAACCAGCTCCCAAAACATTTAGAGCATTTAAATTAAGACTACAGCATAAATTCCATCCAGAAACTGACTGGCAGCCAACTCATATCATGAGGCACTGATATAGCATAAAACTCCACCTAGTAAGCGGGTAGCCACATTTTGCACTAGCTTCAGCTTCCAAGTGGCATCAATATAAACAGCCCATGTAGAGTGCACTATAGTAATTCAAACCTAGACTGTCATAGCCATCCATGTGCTTTGTCAAAGTCTATAGCAGAGAGAAAAGTTTGTGCTATTCTCACTAGGAGAAGATGGGGGGAAAAAAAGCCCTACACCCCCCAACAATCAAACAAAAAACCCAAACAAAGCACTACTTGTGGTCTCTCACACACACACACAAACCACAACCAAACAAAAAAACCCACAATCCACTAAGTGTGGTCACAGGTGCCACCTGGCACCCAATAGCATCCCAGGATGTAATAGCACATCTTCATTCAGAAATGATGATCTAAACCCCAGCTGCTTCTCCCAACCTTCCAACATTGTCTGAGTGATCTCTGGACTGAGCCTCAGCCAGCTAATCCCTCATCCAGTATTATGTAGGCACTGGGATAGTCATTCGATTTCCCCAGCTGGGATAGAACTGGTTGTATTTGTTGCAATACACTCTGATAATCATTGAGTGTCAAATCTTTCTGGTTCCCGCCCTCCACACACACTCTCTCAGTAGAATAACCAACCACCTTCTTGGTTTATGAAATTTTAGCTGCAACCAAACAAAATCCCAGTCTATTTATAGAAAAAGGCTCATATTTAAAGGTTTCTTCCACACAACAGGCTAAAATACACAGAGCTATCTCCTGCTGAGTACTCTTTTAGTGCTAATATACAAAGAAGGGAAACCCTGAATTGATTTTTAGAGCTTCCAATCTGCAATGAAAAGTGACATTTTGCTGAACAGTGTGATATTTAATAAATGTTTGAACAATGTATGCATTAAATTTGATCATTTCTGTTTAACAAGATATATTTTATTTAATGGAATACTTGGAGGTAGTTTCCTGGGGGAATCCTGTTTGTTGGTTTATGGATTATGTTGTCATATAGAACCAAGAAGCACCATGTACTTCAGTAATGCTATGATATAAACAATGAATATTATCAAGACTTTTTTTTAAATAATACTTTAATTTTATTTTGTTGTGTGCTTGGAGAATGGGAGATTTATACATAAATAAAAAAGTTTATTACTACAAGTTATGTTATTTAGCTAGCAAAATTAATCCCAGTTCCTGTAGCTGATATATAACTCCCCCTGATTAGACCATGCAACTCTCATTTATGTGCATGTATTGAGGACAAGATAAGGCCCCTTCATTTACCAGTTCAGGGTTAAATTTTTCAGAATTTGTGTTCATAGCAGATCAATCAGAAAAAAAAAAGCCCTTTGAATCTTGAAACCGCCAGAGTAAGTTAATCAGATTTCATATTCAAGCCACAAAGGCTGAAGTAAATGTACATCCAGAGAAGGCATTTTTTCTCTCAAAAGGTGGAGGTGGGCTTTAACCATAAAGGAGGACGATTCTTTTTTTTTCTTGATCACCTTTAGGATTACTCCATTTTATTCCAGCTAAGGAAAGATTTTCAAATTGTCTAACATTTGAAGTAGGGATGGTTGTGGAAAGTAAACAGCAGCTTTCACAAATCGAATGGTAGGGGGAATTTAGGGAGGCAGAATGAAACTACCCAAACTGAAATTAGATTTGGTCAAGACATGTGCTGATGAAAACTGCACTGGAATCCCTAATAAGCACCTGTAATCAGCATCTGAGTTTTGTGTCTCATCAAAAAAATAGGATCTCCTGTACAACAGAACTCTTCTTACACAGATACAAAAGGTGCCATCTTGTGAACCAACATCACCATTTCCATAAGTATCTCATTTTCCCTTGTTGTTCTCAAGGCTAATTATTGACTAATTGGGCCTTTCACGGGCCTGTGTGACATTACAGGATCATAGCACATGATGGCCTAGCAGCAAGTAGTAATCTGGTGTAGATCATACACAGTTTTTCAACCTATGACTGTTCAGCGTAGCGTCAAACTGTTTTATGCTAGGACTCGATGAACTGTAAGAGGATGAACTGCATGGTAAATACCATAGTATAAGATTTGTGAATAGCATGACAACTATTTTTTATTGGACTTATAGAATTTTAAGAAATAAATGGCATTTATTTACTTTTGAACCTAAAACAACCTTAGCAGGGGTGATAATTGTATACGGTGGTATAACACCTGCAGCTCTTCCTACTGCAAGTGGTATGGGTAGATTGTGACTGGTGCCTATGCTGATCTTCAAGGGGGTGATGGAATAGTGCAAGGAGCCTTCCCCACTTGCACCCCCTTTCCCAAGTGCAGTTCTCGCCTAGCGTGCTGTGATGTGTAGCTAACCCCAAAAGAGCAGAGGCACAGGAATGAGTTGGGATCCCATTAGGTGTATAGAAGGGATTACACTGCATCATCTAATACTGCTCTTCAGGAACCCTGGAGCTCTGTGACGCATTGTGCAGCTCCACACCATACCAACAGGGGCCGTTGGCTGCCAGGCACAACTGAGCCATACACTGTAGTATTTATGTGGGCAGCTTTTCATATGTGCATAAACAGCTGGAAATTAGCACTGCAACCAAATGTCAAGGTTAGTATCTAAATATTGAACATAAATGTCACCTATCTCTTTACACACTGCAAAGAAAAATAATTTATAACTCCTTTCTCATTTTCAAAAAAGAAAAGGAGTACTTGTGGCACCTTAGAGACTAACAAATTTATTTGAGCATAAGCTTTTGGAGCTACAGCTCACTTCATCGGATGAATTTTCAACACCTCCCCTGTATAACTTAGGCCACATACAGACATAAACAAAATCTATCTGCCCAGAAAACCAATAAAACTGGTTAGACAACTGGTTAGGCTGGTTAGACAAGATGAATCATGTATTTTTCTTTGAATACTTCTATCTTTGTGCAATGCTTATTAAGTGGATCTACAGTTTACAATTTATGTTTTTAGCCTTATTGTTCAAAATCTTATTATTTTCTTGCTCTTGAGTCATTTAGAGGAAACACTGATATTTATTCAGACTACTGTAAAATACTACCTGAAACTTCAGAATAAAAATTGTCATTATAGCTTGATAATTTACTATGTGCACTGCATTGCTTTGGCATGACCAGTATCTAAATTCTAGCACTTAAGTTTCTTATTAGAATCACTTTGGCTCTATTTTTACATATTGCACATAGAATATTCTGTCTTGCATATCCTTTTTCCCAAACTTTAATAATCAAGCATAATTTTGATTGTCTATAATTTGTATATACATAGGAACATGAATGAAATACAGGATGCTAAATAGATCCGGCACTGTACTGTTTAAATACAGAATGATGCCTCCTCTTGTATAGGTGAGAAGAGAGAGATGGTGTATGGTAGATTCTGTCTTCCATCATTGATGAGCAGAAGGCAGCATTACTAGCAAGCCCAACAAGGCTATACTATTTACACAGGTATAAACACACCTATACCAGATTGTGATGCTTACCAAGGGTACTGAGAGCTGTGAGGTACTTTGCTATCACCTGCCCTTAGTGTGAGGAAGCCTCGTCTGTGCCTAATGTGGGTTCGCTTCCCGACTCCACCAGTCATGGGCAACACAATTACTGTCTCTTCAGGCCCCCGTGGCTCTCTGCAGGTTAGCAAGAGGCACAATATCTATTGTTTTTATTCATACCTTCCTGGTTGTTTTTTCCTATATGTTCTTTTTATTTTTGTAGATTTTGCAATCTCTTAATCAGAATCTGACACAGTATACAAAGAGGCCAACATTGCAAGACCCACAATACAAAACAACCAGACACAAAGAGAAGCATCTATTACTCCTGCTTGAGAGGAAACTGTCCATATCAGGTCACCTCCTGGTTACCTGCCTTAAGAACGTAGTTTTCAGTATAGACACATAACTCCTTGAATATTATCCATATATACATTTTGCAATGATTGTGATGACCAGAAGGCTTCTGGCTCTCAATAGAGACCCCACTTGCCACTATTTAGTGAACTATGATGCAAATATCTGACCCAGGGAATCCCTGTGTCTCCCGTGCCCTCTGCTAGTTGATACCAAGAGTACCTGTCACATAGGTTCTCCCACGAGGGTCCAAAAAGCTTACTGTTTCTTTAAACACACCACTTAACGGTCCTCTTTAGCAGGACATTCCAACGTATGCTTTGAAATTAATCACCATTCAGCAAAGCACTTAAGCACGTGTTTTGCTGAATAGGGACTGACCACTGAACCCGGGAATATCTTACTCATACTGGCATGGCTCAGCAGCTCTCCACTCCCTGGATGCAGCTCAGCCTCAAACAGGTCTGAATGAGCTCAATGATTTGTGGCATATTTTACCTGGCTTCATATTTTCTTCTACAAGTGTAAGTCAGTTCTATTTCTATGCAATTTCTACAGTATAGTTAGGCTGTTAATTGTACAGATATTATTTCATGTCATATTTACAAATGACTGCACTGATGTTTCATTAAAATGGGGGTGGGGGAATGATCCTACTCTCAGTTACAACTATGAAGTATTAAACCGTGACTCTTGGATGCTTTGTATTGAGTAACAGACTTCTGAGGAGAGCTAAGCATTTGCTTAAATAGTCCTTCTCAGTTCTGATCACTTATTGCATAAATTTAAAGACTAACTTGCTTTTCTAACTGCAAAGATTGGTGCTGAGGTAACTTATGTCACTTGAGCAACAAATACAGTGTTTTTTGGATTATAGTATTTTTATTCTTTTTTACTGGTGGCATACAACAGGTCATAATTCATTGATTTGAGATTATAATAGGCTCATCCAATTCAATTAGCAAACATTAAAGGTTACTTTCCACTGGTAAGAAATTCCTCCATATTTTGATATATCACCCTTGAGAGAACTAAAAGGCACATTTTAAACTCCCCCTTTTATTCCCTCATACTCACTGTGGCCCTGAGTTCATAGGAAACTGACTTTTCCTTTTATGAGAAATGTCAAGATTTTGTAAAATTTTCAATCCCAAACTGGGATGAAAAACCAAAACCTCAAAAATTTTCATTGAAGTGAAATTTTGTAATATTTTTTTACAGAAACACCAAGATGTTCCTGTGCTGGGAATGTTTTGGTGTTTCTGAAATGAAATATGCTCCCAAAGAACCTAGAAGCCCAGTCCTGGGAGCTTTGGCTCCATGGCAGCCCGCAGGCTGACTACTGAGGAGCTAGAAGCCTGGGAATTTGGATGTTTTGAGAGTCCTGGTTCCAAAGCAGCTGAAGAGCTGGTAGCCTGTAGCCCCCAGTTCTGAAGCTCCCCTCTGCAACAGCACCAGGGAACCCAGGAGGCTGGGTTGCTCGGGAGGCGGACGAGCGAGCTGGCAGGAAAATAGGGAGGTATCTGCTAGAAACGTGCCTGAATTTCATTGGAAGCTTTGTTGACATCAGCATGTTCCCACAGAATGTTGTGATTCCAACAAATCAGCATTTTTCAGTGGAAAACTGTCCTATCAGAAAATTTCTGACCAGCTCAAATATATTTATGGGTCTTTTATTACCATCTGAAATGGAAAAAACCCACCTTCTCTTTCATTGTCTAATACCACAAGTGGTATTGTAGTTCATATAAACTTTCCATTTTATTTTGTAGTATATAGAGTAACTGTACCAGACATAAATAGTTCCTGAATTCAGCTAACTAGCTGGGAGTCAATGAACAGAGTAAGGATTGATGAAGAGAACTATACATTTTTCTTTCATAAGTTACAAACTTCAGGTGCATAATGTAGAGTAATAGTGTTGCTGATTCCCCTATTCTAAGCCAGGATAGAGTTGGATCTAGTTCTACTGTACTTTGTAGCTTGCTAAGTGGCTATCAATTTAGGAATAACTTTCAAAAATTCAAATATTCTGGGGTATTCTCAGAGACAGTGTACAAAAGCGCTCCCAGAGTGTTACACTTCAAGCAACAAGATATATCCTTGCAGAATCTCTCAAGTGAATCTGGAGAATAATATAGTTTCTCTAAAATGAATATAAAATCCCTGAATTTTTTGTCCATTGCACAGCAAATCAGGGTGATCAAAATGCACCTGTGAATGATTCTTTGAAGACAGAGATTAATTAATGAATTAGATAATGTTTGTTCAGCACTTTGAAAATGTAATGCTTATGGGCCAGATTTTTAAATTAGGCAGTGAACAATGCAGATACGCATCAAGTGGGATTTTCAAAAGCATCTGAACAGGTTAGGCACCAAACTACCATTCAAGTTAATGAGAGCTAAGCACCTGACTGACTTAGGGACTTTTGAAAATCCCCCTTGGTGCCTATCTCCATTTTTAGGGCCAGATTTTCGAAAGACATTCAGGTGCCTATGTCTTATTCTCCAGTTGCATTGGTAAATTTTGTGCTGACTGTGCTAGCGAGGCAGAAGAGGTAAGTGGTTAGTGCAATAAAACACAGAGGGCAGCTTTATCTAGAAAAATGCTCCTTTGAGAAACAGAAGTCAACCTTAAGGGTTGTTGAAGGGAGGACACTATATCTAATTAAATAGTAAATGTGTATTTATCTGTGTAGCCATGTCCCTGTAGCTGGATGTAAAGGGAGCACAGAACATTTGGCCTATCCATTGCACTATTGTTTTTCTCCCAAGTAAGTGTCTGGTAAAACAAAGTACTTCAATTTGGATTTTAACTCATTTGGGGCTCTATTCCTGCTTCATACAAAGGAAGCCAATGGGAGCTTATAACATCACCTAATGAACTGTTCTTGAATACAAAATAAATGAATGTATAAAACACGAAGACCATTAAGTAAGGAAACAGAGAGAAGATTGCAACTTTGTCCAGAATTTAACCTATTATGTTAAAAATTGCAAATAATATCAAAATCAAAAGATAACCCACTGATCTGAGACTCCATGATGAACAGAGATATGAACTACAGTACAGAGGCAGAGACAAATAAGAACAAAACTCTTAACTAGTATCTTTTTAGGAGTTCTGGTCATGCCCTCATTGCTGTTTTAGCTGAACATTATCAAGTAGTACAGGATATACATCTGATTTTCTTCACCAAATTATACATAAAGTAAAGTGAATTTTTTAGATTCTAAGGGGTAAACTTCATCTCATATTCTGAAGGGGACATATGGGTTTCACAGGCGCAAAAATTGTACATGTGTGGATGTTAGAATTAGTCAAGAGTGTTTGCATCTATAAAGTATTGGAGCGTATACTTGTGTGCAACTTTTTGGTTGTAGAAATAGATGTTTGGTAGGGACCACACTAAAAATTATGCCATATTCGGAAAGAATCAGCCACACTGGAAAACAAACACCTAGTAGCCACTACTGATGCATGACCATGAACATTTTCTTTTCTTTTTTTTCTTACCCCCCTTCCCCCATTGATATAGAGACAAGCAGCCAGTCAAACGAATTACACACCCTGCTCTCAGAATTATGTGGACACCATTGCTGACCTCATCATCAATATTTATAACAGCAGCAAAGAATAATACTTAACAGCCATGTTGGCTTTGACAATTTATGAACTGGGGTTGGTGAAAGTTTGCCAAGTAGAACAGGACGTAATTTGTAAGCAAAGTAAATGTTACTTTTCAAGTTTCTTAAGAATTATAGAAAACATAGAACAAACCATCAACAGTAAAAACTCTTAACTGTGTCCTGGTAATGCAGCTTTTTGTATTTCATTATTTTATATAGCTTATGTGCATCTGCTCTTTGAATAATCCTGATGTCTTAAAGATGTATGAGCAGCCATATCATTCCCACTCTGAACTGTATTATTTCTTCTACACAAGGTCTTCTGCTTAAAACAATGATATAGGAATGCTACTCATTTCAGTGTGATTTTGCTATTAATAAAGAACAGTGTCTGTCAATATCCAGGGTTTTATACTGTGTTTATTAATAACTCACCTGACTGCGTTGGGAAATTAAAGATTTCAAAAGAACTAGCTTTTCTCTTCTTGTTCACAGTGTTGTTGTAGCCATGTAGGTCCCAGAATATTAGAGACACAAAGTGTGTGAGGTAATAGCTGTTATTGGACCAACTCCTGTTTCAAGCTTACACAGAGCTATTTGTCAGGTCTGGAAAAGGTAATCTGAATATCACAGCTAAATACAAGGTGGAAAAGATGGTTTAGCATAAGGAGTTAACACATGTTGAAAGAGACCATTCAAGATTAAATGGGGAGTTAACACTCTGCAGTTGTAGGACAAAGGATGTTACTGGATTACAGTTTGTTATAATGAGCCATAAATCCAATGTCTGACAACGTTATGAATTTAAACTTCCAGGCTTATCTTTTGAAGGTGTTTTGCAGGTTTCCTTTGAGGATGAGGACTGAGAGGTCAGACAGGGAGTGACGTTTTGTGAAAACTGTATGCGTAGAGTGATATGGTGTTTTTTTCATTTTTCCATGTGATACATGTGAACTGCCACTTCACCTCAAATGGTCTCTTACTACATGTATTTCTATGTCATGTTTTACTATCTTCATCCCCCTACTGACCTTCTTCCCACTCCCCCAATTTTATATTGAGGAAAGGCTACACCAATGAAATAAGCTTTGCATTTTGTTCCAAAGACAATGATGTTTGTCCATGGTCATTCTAATTTTTATTGGGAAGGTTCTGAAGTTGTGGTCCAGCTACCAAGAAAGCTCTGTCTCACACATCTCATTCCCTAGGATGACATCTACATTGTTCTAGTGGATGTGGAGGTAGGTCATTGTTCATGGAGGGAGAGGCAGTTTCTTGGGTAGCTAGGGCTAGTCCTGTATAGTGCTTTCAATATCTAAACTAAGATTTTGAACTTGAATCTGTATTTAATTGGGCACCAGTGCAGTTATCCAAACACTGGCAACTGATATAGTTTCAGCAAAAAGAACGAGGAGTACTTGTGGCACCTTAGAGACTAACAAATTTATTTGGGGACTAACAAATTGTAGTTTCAGTGACCTGTGTTGTTCAGTAGTGGGAATGCTACTGCCTTCCAAACAAACTTGAGCTTTTTTACAGGGTCAGCAGTTTCATTCCAAGGAAAAATGATTTTGATTAATGTTGGAGGTCATAAATGTAGGTCACAGTAGTTAAGCCTGATGGAATGAGGTGAGATCTTCTGGCTAGCAATATATAGAAAAGGGTATTTCTAGGAGACATACTTGATAATCCAGTACCAGTTAGAAGTCCAGCATGATCCCATGGATGTGAGCCATCTTGACAATTGAAAGGCAGATGTCCTTCCAGAATGTTCATGTTCTCAAAAAGAAGACTCTATCCAAACCACAACAGAGTCAGAATGATCTCACTCCTCTCACAGCCTTTTAATTTGTACAAGCAGCCCTCCATTTTTTTAAAGTGCCTAAATATGGATTTAGGAACCTACATTGTTGTATAAAAACTGAAAACTTTAGCAATAGTATCCTTGATCATTCAGGTCTAGAACTTCCAAACTCTTACAAACATGATTTACTTTTATGCATCCCATAATACCATTGAAGGAGAAAGAGGTGAAAGTCCATGCATCATATGTTTACCAATGTACATCAGCAGAGAAATGGTAAATGGTCAAGAATGTTAAAGCTTTTCCTTTTGCCAGGTAACAAAAACAAACTTAAATAATTCATTATTATTAGTTTTGTACCCAGTCTGGGACAGCAACTCTCAAAGTCCATATATAATCTGAGATGTCCAAAATTTTCTCCTCTCCCCACATAATTGAAATTCTAATGGAAATACTGACAGGGCTGTAAAGGTAACTATAAAAAGTCAATGGGACAACTCACCCTTGTAAAGTTGGGCACATGGGTATTTTAAGGATTGGAGTGTAAATTAGATATAAAAATATAGGCTTAAATAAGCACAGTATGGATAAGTTAATATGACTAAGAAAACCCTATATTTTCATTTCTTGGCTTGTGTGCATTTAAATAGATAAAATTAGTGTAAAGTAAGATGATGTTATTTTATGTTTTGTTTTACTATATAAAATTCAGATAAACTGTTCTTTTCAGTGTTCCCACCAATATAAGAAGCGGTCTCTAGGTGAAGCACAGCTTATCAACAAGCTGCTTAGAGTGTAAGAGTGCAAAGGCTCTCATGTGCTATTGCACAGCAGAGCCGATGTGGTTCACATATTACACATGTAATGCTGATTGCACATGAAAGTAATGTTTGAGTTAAGAAAATTGAGTTAAAACAGGATAAAATAGTTCCAGACTGATGGCAATGTTTACCCTGAGGCAGTCTGAAACAGCCAAGATATGAAAACTTGGATGAATAAAAATACTTCGCATGCCAAGTTTTTTAAGCAGTTGCATAATACAAGTTACAGCACTGAGATATGTAGCCATATTAGAAAATGTATGAAAAATAGTTCAGGCTCAAAGGCTAATTTTAAAATTAAATATCAGAGTGCTTTCAAAAGGTTGGGTTTTATTCAAATTCAAAAATATAAAAAGGGCGATTAGTCTTCTCTATGAACTAGAGTCCTAATCAATGGGAATTTTACCCTCAACCTGAATGGGAACATAATTGGACAGTGATTGCTATTGATTCTTAAAATGATGTGATCCACTTGAAAAAGCATCTTAGTCATTTTGATGCAATTCCAAGGTTGTCAATGTATCTGGGCCATCGCTGTCTTCCCGTTGCAATTTCAGTGGAAAGTCAGCACTTCAAAGTAGCACAGTAAAATGACAATGATTTTGAAGTGAACACTAGTGGAGTATTAAATCTCAGTTTTTCCTTTTGCCGAAACAGTGGAACAAATTGATAATTGTGTTGCTAATATCATATCTTAAATTATATATATTGTGGGAAAGAGTCCATTTTGATGAATTTCCCGTTTTGAAAAAAAATATGCAAAAAACAAAGTTTTGAAATTGTGGAAGCATTGTGTTTTGACATTTTTGAAATGAAAACATTCAGTTTTTGCAGTCAAAAAATTACTTTTTGCTTAGAGAGTTATTTGTAGCTTAAAAAAAAAAGATTTGAAACTATTGAAACAAAACATTTAAACATTACTAAAACTAAATGTTTTGAATTTACCTGATCTAACTTTTTTTTTCTTTTGAATTTTTGGTTTGTGAAAGTGTTTGAGATTTCAATTTTTTGTTCAAATTTGGGATGTGTAAAATTTTCAAAACTTCAAGTTCTCATGGATGAAGAAAACCATTTCCCATCAAGCTCTGCTATCTGGACAGAAACATCCGTTCTGTCCAATCCCAGTTTGGATCTGAGATGGCTAAAATATGCTCTTCTTCCCCACAAAACAGGGAGTCTACTGAAATACTGAGACCCAAAACCACAACTTTAACTATTGTTTTGGGGCATAAGCTTTCGTGGGTAAAAAAAAACTTCTTCAGATGCATCGTGGTTTTTTACCCATGAAAGCTTATGCCCAAATAAATCTGTTAGTCCTTAAGGTGCCAGCCGACTCCTTGTTGTTTTTGTGGACACAGACTAACATGTTTACCCCCTGAACTTTAACTATAATTCTCACTTTACTGATTCACTAACATAAATAATATTACATATACACAGGGAAGATAGTTAAGAACTGGCTTCGGTAAGATAACTTGGGGGATGTGTGTTAGCCCAGGTTGATAAAGTTTCTCTGTGAAGCAGGATGTGATAAAAGCATGAGTTAGGTTTATTCACAGCCTGTATTTAATGTCTGCATTATGACAGAAGATCAATCGTTCAAATTCCCTTACTGCATCTGTGGAAAATACAGTGCTATGAAGAGATATTTCATTCCCTGTGTTTGGAATTGCCCTTAGCTATCACTGTCAAATTTAGGGTCAAAATTTAGACAGAAGACTGAAAAAGTGTAGGTTTGCATTAGAATTCCCATGCAACCCTTAGGGATGTGTTCAATTTGTAGCATTACCCATCACTGACAGCATTATATTTCAATTCATACATACTGAATAATCTAGCTATCTAATACAGATGTATGCTCCAGGAAAATGTAGATTGGTCAATTCTATCAGAATGTCACTCACAGTGAAGAAAATTCAAAGATGCCCTGCATAAAAAATGGATTGTTAAGGTATGAGACATCTAGACAACAAAAAATCTTGTCAAAGGCTATCAGTACTCCTTATTAGAAGTTTGTAAAGAAAGTAGCCTTCTTTCATTTCATTCTATTACTAATATTAATAACAAACAGTACATACTGGTTTTAAGGATTCTGTTCTGCATGGATGTGTATTTTGTCCCTCATGGAGTAAAGCACATGCATAGTCCCACTGGTAGTGTTGCCACCTTTCTAATTGCTGGTTGCCAGACCCATGAGGCCCTGGCCCCGCTCCACCTCATCCCCAAGGCCCCACCCTGCCTCTTCCTCCAAGGCCCTGCCCCTGTTGCGCATTCCTCTCCTGCCTCCCAGTCACTTGCAAGATCATCTCAAGGAGCCTGCATACAAGTAGGAGTTGTCCCCAACTAAGCAGGGGTTGGAGCAGGTTAATGATCCATATCATCCCCCTACCCCTGGTAACCGGACTTTTGCTTCGGGTGCCATTTAGGGTTGCCAGGTCCCCTTTTCGACTGGATTTTCTGGTCAAAAACCAGGCACCTGGCAATCGTAAATGGTACCTGGACACAGAAGCCAAAATCTGGACTGTCCATGAAAACTCAAATAGGTGGCAACCCTAACACTGGAAATACTTGTGTGTTTAAAGGGAAGCTGTGCTGCATTGGGGCCAGATTCTTCAGCCCCTTGCCAGATGGAGCCCTTAAATCCTGAAAGCACTCAAGAAAATTAATTGTTCATTAATCCCCACAACACTTCTATAAGGTACAGACATTGAAGCAATTTTCAAAAATTGCCTTCAATTTTAGGTGCCTCCATTTTGGGTACCCATATTTTAGACACCTTTATAATGATTTTCAGAAACCCTGAGCACCTGCTGTTCCCACTGACTTCATTGGAACTTCTGGGTCCTCAGCAGTTCTGCAAATCAGATCCAAGGTGTTTTCTAGACAATAGGCATCCAGAAGTCAAAGCTGTCAAATTCGAGGCCTAAATGAATTACCAAAACTAGAGCAGTGGTCCCCACAATGTGGGGCATGCCTTCCTAGGACAGCTTAGAGGAATGTTCGGGGGGGGGAGCGGCGGCAGGGCCCGGACAGCCCCTAGAGGGGGTGGGGAAAAAGTGCCACCTAGCCCTAGTCTAGCGCCAGCCCCACCCCCAGTTCCAGCCTCATCCCTAGCCATATCTCCACTCCTGGTTGTGGCCCCAATCCCCAGTTCCTGGACCTGGCCCCGGCCCCCAACTGCAGCTCCTGTGGGACGGGAGGGGGATGCCACAAACAGAGCCCAATATGAGTAAGGGCGTGTGTGACAGAAATAGTTTGGGGACCACTGCTGTTGAAGTGTTAGAGCTGGATGTAGTTCTCAGAGGTTCATGGCACCCGAAACTATTGTCAGAGCATTGATATGTAGATTCTTGTTGTGTTTCACTACACATAGTATTTGTATTATTGTATATATAATTAATGCTGCATTTTATTTTATATTGAATATATAAATGAAGTGTGAGTATATACCAGTTGGATTTACTCAAGCTTCCTTCAAATTGGATCAGACTAGTCTGTAATATTTGTCACAAGGATCTACATATACGTGTGTTTGTTATTTGTTGTTAATCCTATATTAGTTAGACTCAAAGACTGTTGAAAAAATTACTATTTGCATGTATTTTAAAATCCATTAAAAATGAGCACCGATGCTGCAAATGAAAGATTCTAGCTGAAGCTAATGGCATTGGTACTTGTGATAGATTTGGAGCTGGATTCTGAGAGGAAGTCCTATGTTTGCCCCAAAAGTTACATGGCTGCTGATAATCCTGCTAAGGAGCTTTTTTTTTTTCTTTTTCTTTACTAAGGGTATGTCTTCACTACCTGCTGGATTGGTGGGCAGCGATAGATCCAGTGGGGATCGATTTATCACATCTAGTCTAGACACGATAAATTGAGCCCCCGAGCACTCTCCCGTGACTCCTGTATTCCAGCGCCGCGAGAGGCACACACAGAGTCGACGGGGGAGCGTCAGCAGTCGACTCACCGCGGTGAAGACACCATGGTAAGTCGATCTAAGTACATTGACTTCAGCTACGTTATTCACATAGCTGAAGTTGCGTAACTTAGATCGATTCCCCTCTCCCCCTCCCCCAGTGTACCAGGGCTAAGTCACTTGCTCCTTATTAAGGCTCTGGTTCAACAGAGCACTTAAACACATGAGTAGTTCCATTGAAATCAATTCACCACTTTCTACATATTAAAGTGGTTAATTTTTAAAGTCCATTCTGATCCTTCTGAGGCTGAACAGCAACAAAAAAAAAAACCTCTCTGTCATGAAGAGGAACAGATCCCACAGCTCTGAAAATGACTTGACTTTACTTCCTAATTGCTATGCATTACTTTCCCTTAAGAACAAAAGGGGATTCACACCTGTGTTGTTGCATTAAACTGAGCTGACACCTTTGAATGTTACTTTCTCTTGATCCCTCCAGTGACTAGAAAGCTGAACAATGAAGGAAACAATAGAATCAGGGAACTATGCACACTTACAGCAAAAGGAGAGGTCATATGAGATACTTTAATGGAAGAGAGTTCACAGCAGACAGCAAAGACAGACTAGGTCTGAAAGAGAAATGTTGTAACAATAAACTGCTAAAAGACATAAGGTTCCTGTTGTCTTTTTAAATTCAGTAGTCAATAAAAGGGTAATGTTGAAGAGATTTACTTAGAAATGATTGCCTTGAATGAACAATCACCTACAGTAAGATATCAATAATCCAATAAACTGACTGAATTTAAATAATGTCTCACCCGTCATGTAAGGTGAGCTATAAATCTCCAGTACTAGTTGCCCCATCACCTTGGTGATGTGTAACAGATTCTTCTCAAATCAGTCATCCTCCTATGCTAAAAAACGAGTATAGGATTTCTGCGGTCTTAAGAAAATAAGCAAATGCCTTCCTATACCTCACTAAATGTTTGTTTCCCCCTAATATTTTGCTACTTCATCACAAAATGACCCTGGTCCTGATTTTGCCACCCTTGCTTCTGATGTATAGGGGACTGATCCAGAGCTCAATGGCTTTGTATCTGTTCCCAGTATATTACTCCACAAGTTGCCTCACTGAAATCAATCAGACATTAAGAGGTATCATTCAGTTTAAATGAAGGTGGCAGAGGCATATGTAATCTGTTATGGTTAAGCAAACCTGGCAGCCTGTATTTCAGAGAGGGTTTGCCCTGGAATAGTAAATTATTCAGTCCACCATTGCTTAAATGGAGGTGGAAAAGCCTGCACAGAGTCTAGGCCATAGCCTCAGCTAGTGTAAATTAGCATACCTTCATTTACTTCAATGGAGATACACCAATTTGCAACATTTCAGTCTCTAGCCTATTTTGTCTGCAATCAGACTGATCATAGATAGTATTGCTAAATTCACTGGAAAACTAAGAGATCTCCCCACAGATTAGCTCAACCTGCTTCAGATCTATTGTCTGTGACCTCTCCCAGCAATCTGGAGACCATTGCAGATGAATAGGAAACAAGGATCTTATCCAGATTCACAAATGGTTTTTCAGAACACAGGGTATGTCTGACACTTCAAAGCAGAGCTGAGAAAAATAATTCATAGCAAATAATTTATTTGACACAAAAAGTATTGCAACTAGCTTGGGGTAATTACATATTATACCTCATTCTGATAAAGATAAATTGATCATTGAACTAAAAACTGATGGTTGCCTAGGTGCAAGTGCTCGTGACCTAATTTCATTTGTTATGTGCAAATTGAATATAGTCCTGACCAGTAATATATACACACAGACATACACACACACAGAGTGCTTTTAAAGGGCCAATTTCCCAAAGCAAAAAATAATTAGAGACAAAATTGTATATAGAAAAAAATGTGAATAAAAATGGGGAGTTGTTTAAGAATGATTTTTTATTTCTTTTTTCAAAAAGAAAAGGAGTACTTGTGGCACCTTAGAGACTAACAAATTTATTAGAGCATAAGCTTTCGTGAGCTACAGCTCACTTCATCAGATGCATTTATGAAACCGATGAAGTGAGCTGTAGCTCACGAAAGCTTATGCTCTAATAAATTTGTTAGTCTCTAAGGTGCCACAAGTACTCCTTTTCTTTTTGCGAATACAGACTAACACGGCTGCTACTCTGAAACCTGTTATTTCTTTTTGATGTCCCATAAACCTACAACCTGCAATCATACAAGAAAGCTTCTTGGTTAAGTGGGAAGGGAAAATAGACTTAAAATGGAAAAGTGGGGAAGTTGATAGCAATGAATACAAATGAGGATATTAAACAGCAACTATTAAAGCTAAACATTTTAAAATTGGTAGGACTGGAAAACTTGCACCCAAGAGTGTTAAAATAATTGGCCAATGAGATCTCTGAACCATCAGTGTTGATTTTTGAACATATCTTGGAACACTGGGAAAGCTCAAGAGGATTGGGGAAGAAAATATGTTGTATCAATAATTAGAAAGGGTAAATGGGATGACCCAGGTAAATATAGGCAGGCTAACCTGACATCACTCCTGGGCAAAATCATGGAAAGGCTCATATGGGATGCAAACAATAAAGGCTTATAGGACTATAGCATAATTTAATTCCAATTAACACAGTGTTATGGAAAATAAGGTCTTGTCAAACAAAATTCATATGGATGAGAGAACAAACTTAGTTGATAAAGGTGAGTGTATAGACAGAATATATTTAAGACTTTTTAAGGCATTTGACTTAGTCCTGCATGGCATTCTGATGTGTGCACATAGTATAAATTAACTCTTATTGAGTAATTCATATGCCTTCTCTGTTCAATGAACAATTTATTAACCTACTAGGGATCCAGATGAAACCAGTATAGAAAAGTAATTATATTAAAATAACAGCTTGAATTAAATTTGGGAGAAAAATGTTCAATATTCCATTGTTTTGCTACATTTCTGAAAATTATATATATAAAAAGAGTAACTACATCTTGGAACCTGAAAGGGGTTCTCAAACTTTTTCTTAGTGAGGACTACATCTCAACAGAGAGAATGCCTTGAAGACCACATTCCATCCCACTTGTGATTGTTCAGATCAGTTCCCTTGTAGGAAGGGAAGATTTTTGATAGCCCACAGTCTATTAGTATTGGTATTCCACTCACTGCTGGAATACCAATTGTTATGCTTATTGCTGAAAGCAGCTAGAAAGGCCCTTTCTGAAGCCTTAGCACAACTAACAGACAGGGAGGGGGAAGTGAGCGCCACAAGGAGTAAACATGACTCTATTCCCTCTTGACTTGAGCTTTTTGCCAAAGCATGCAGTTTTGCAAGATGGAAAGGCTTGCAGTAGTTAACTATTGCTATGTGAAATACAGCTGGTTAATTGATGGAAAATTACTTGTGCCTGACAGGCTGGAAAAGTCCACACTGAGCTTCTGCTCAGCACCATTTTTTATGAGCAAGCTAGGTATTATGAACAAATTGGGTATAAAAAGAGGAAGAATTTTGAACTCCGTGGACATTTGGATGCCTCTCAAGTTCTCCTGCAGATGGAAGGCTGGCTACTGGAAATCGACAGAAATCTACTCGAGACCTCCTCAAGATCCTGGATAACTATTAATCTGGGGTTAATTTGGGGTGCTCTACTAACTTGTTGGCAGATGTGTGAAAGGACTAGAGACTAAATACAGCAGAAGCTTTGAGTGCAAGTACTTTAGTTTGCCTGCTTTAGTTTACCAACTATCTATTGGATGGGCTGTGTCCCCATTCATTTATTTCCTGCCACCGCCTTCCAAAGAGTAAAGTTACCAAGAGCTTTGGGTTCAGCTAACCCCAGGTAACACCCCTACCACTAATGAGTCAACAATGTCCTTGGGGCAGCCATATTAAATGCTTAAAAAAATAGTAAGAAAGTATTTATAGTCTGATAACACACAACTAAGCCAATAAGAGCTGCAGGTGCTCAGCCCCTTTGAAATTCAGGGTTTTTTAAAATATAATTTAGTATGGGATACCAAAAAGAGCCAACAAAATGTGACCAGTTAGCTCTCCATGGACCACCAATGCTTATGAAGCAAAATATGGGAACTACTGGAGTAGATCAACTTTTGGACCTTGAGTGAGTGCAAAGGAGAAATCACAATAAACTTGTCACTCCCTCCCCCACCTTGTGACCCTCATGCCAGGGCCAGGAATAATCTCAAACTCTGTGTCAAGAATTGTTTCTCCCTAGTGTCCCCTGGGGGTGACAGCAATCCCAAAAGGGGCAGGGAATAATAGAAAGCAGGGAGGTATTTCTCCCCTTTTCCCCACTGTGCCAACTACAGAGAAAGAAGCATGCTACTCCATCCTAAAGGATGGTGTGAACACTTTCCATTGAATTCAAAGGGTGTGCAACATAGAAAATATGAGCCAGTGCAGAAATTTGACCTAGCGATAATGGGGACTTTAACTATCTAGATATCTATTGGAAAAACAATACTGGAGGAAACAGACTGTCCAATAATTTCTTAGAATGTGATAGGGATGACTTTCTATTTCAGAGAATGGAGAATGTCACTAAGGGGCAGCTATTTTAGATTGATTCTTACTGACAGAGAGGAATGGCTGAAAATCTGAAGGTGAAGGGTAATTTGGGTGAAACGTACACAAAATGATAGAGTTCATGATTCTAACAAAAGAAAGGCGTGAGAATAACAAAATAAAGACAATGGACTTTAAAAATGCAGAATTCATGAAATTCAGAGAATTAATAGGTGAGGTCTCATGGAAAGGAAATCTTAGGCAAATGGGAGTTCAGGAAAGATGACAGTTTCTAAAGAAGACAATATTAAAGGCATAACAGCAAAGTATCCCAGTGTGAAGGAATGATACCAATATGCTGCATCTGGAGCTCTTTAAGGACTTGAAAAATCAAAAAGGAATCATACAAAAAGCATAAACAAGGACAAACTGGTAAAAATTAGTATAAAGTAATAGCACAAGCATGTAGGGATAAAATAAGAAAGGCTAATGCACAAAACAAGTTACAACTAGGAAGGGACATAAAAGACAATAAGGAGAGGTTCTATAAATACATTAGGAGCAAGAGAAAGAGAAATGAAAGTGTAGGTCCATTACTTAATAGGAAATGTGCAAATAACTGATGACAGAGAGAAGGCTGAAGTGTCAAATGCCTTTTTTTTTGGTCTTTACTAAAATGGCTAATTGTGACCAAATACTTAACACAATTAATATTAACAAGGGGGAAAATAGGTAAAGAACATGTTAAAGAATATATTGATAAATTAGATATATTTTAGTCAACAGGCCTTGATGAAATTTCCCTTGGAGTACTTTAAGAAACTAGCAGAAGCATCCTCAAAATCATTAGCAATTATCTTTGAGAACTCAGGGAGAACAAGTGCATTTCCAGAGGATTGGAGAAGGCCAAACACATTATCTATCTTCAGAAAGGGGAATAAGGAGAACGTGGGGACAGACAAGTCATCTTAATTTTGATACCCTGAAAGATACTGGAATAAATACTCTGCACCTTGAAGTCTTTAAACCATGATTTGAGGACTTCAATAGCTCAGACATAGGTGAGAGGTTTATCGCAGGAGTGGGTGGGTGAGATTCTGTGGCCTCCATTGTGCAGGAGGTCAGACTAGATGATCATAATGGTCCCTTCTGACCTTAATATCTATGAGTCTATGAGTCTAAATCATTAAACTATCAATATGTTCAAGCTGAGAGAATAGTAAGGTGATGAGTAATAGCCAACATGGATTTGTCAAGAACAAATTGTACCAAACCAATCTAATTTCCTTCTTTAACACAGTAATCAGCCGACTGAATGGGGCAAGGGGGAGCAATAGACATGATATATCTGCACTCGATAAGACTTTTTACACAGTCCCATATGATATCCTCATAAGTAACCTAGGAAAATGTGGTCTAGATAAAATTACTATAAGGTGTGTGAACAATTGAATCAAACACCATACTCAAATAGTTACGAATAGTTTGCTGTCAAACTGGGAGGACGTGTCAAGTGGGGTCTTGCAGATGTCAGTCTTGGATCTAGTACTGATAATATTTTCCTTAACAACTCCGATAATGGTGTGGTGATTATGTTTATAAAATTTGTGGATGACACCAAGCTGGAAGGGGTTGCACGCCCTTTGGAAGACAGAACTAGAATTCACAACAATATTGATAAATTGGGAGAACTGGTATGAAAAAAAGATGAAATTCAATACAGACAAATGCAAAGTAGGAAGGAAAAATTAAATACACAATGTAGCGGGGCAGTTACCCCTCTCCTGAGAGGAAAGGCTAGACTGAGTGGGGAAGCAGCCACAGCTGGGGCCACACCCCAATCAAGCCATAGCTGGCCCTATAAAAGGGCTGTGAGCCAGGAGCTAAGTCAGTCTCTCTCTAGTGGTGGAGAGAGAAGGACCTAGCTGCCTGGAAGCAGGATACCAGAGGTAGAGAAGTGCTGGGGAAAGGCAAGAGGAGCTGGGGATCTCCAGCATGGCAACTCACCAGGTTGCAGACCTTCTTCAAGGCCTAAAGAGAGGTATTGGGCTGCAGGGAAAGGCAGCAGGTCCAAACCCCCCTTGCCAGTGATGAGTGGTTTAAAGACTGCAGTTTGCCCCAGTGAATGGGGGCTGGATGATGACTGGCAGTAGCCACTGAGGCAAGGTGGGAATACAGGGCTGGGGGGAGACCCAAATTGTGGGTTACTGCTGGGGGCAGAAACCCAAGGTAAAGGGGCACTGGGGTCTGGGAGGGACACAGGGCCAGCGGCAGGAGAGACACCAGCCAGGAGGAGGCGCTCCATAGGATGGAGAGCTAATTCCCAAGACAACCAGCAGGAAGTGCCACACTGGTGAGTCTTCGCTTCACTACATAACTAAAAAATGGCGAACAACTGACTAGACTTCAGCAATGCAGAAAAGGATCTAAGGGTTATAGTGGATCACAAATTGAATAAGAGTCTAAAGTGTGATCCTGCAGAGAAGAAGTGAGGAGGCGGATGCGGAGGGGACGCCACAAGCCACCTGGTGGGTGGAACCAGGATGCCATGCCCCACACTCCAGAAGCAGAGAGGCAGGACAGAAAGAAGAAGTATAAAAGCCCAGCCCAGCAGCTCACTTGGGAGGGTGCTGTTGAAGGAGACAGATGCTCCTTCCCTGCTGCTGGGGTGGGATACCATGGAGAACTGCTGCGGCCCTGAGGACCAACCTGCACTTCCAGAGAGCCCTGCGACTCCCAACGCTGAGGAGCTGCTACTACGGCAGAATATCCTGGGGAGACTGAGGACAACCCCTGGATGCAGGTATACCTGAGGGGGAGAGAAAGAAGTAGCCCAGGGGAGACAGACTACCGTCAGGCTGTAGTGCTGCCAGAAATACAGTCAGCATGTTTCAGGTGGATTACCCTCTGACCCAGTGGTGGACCTCTCTTGCACTGTTAGGGCCCTGGGCTGGGAGGCAGTGGAGTTGGGCAGGCCCACAACCCCCTTGCCAGCCCTGGGGTGGCAGTATTCCCCCTCCTTAGGGCACAAGGGCTGCACTCCTCAGACATCCCTACCTGAGCCCCATAGACTGTAGCTTGGCACTTGCCCCTACCTGAGCCCCATAGACTGGATAAACTGCTACAGCTCTGCCATTGAGAACCGTTAATGCCCCCTTCATTTTTTTTTCCTTTCTTTTTTCCCCTTTGTTTTTTCTTCCTTTCGGAGAATAGTCTAGCAGATCAAACTGCAAGGAGAGGTGGCCTCCCTCAGATGCGGACAGCCAGCCATACCAGCTTACAGATGTATTAACAGGAGTGTCATATGTAAGACGGGTGATGTAATTGTTCCACTCTACTTGGCACTAGCAAGGCCTTGGCTGGAGTACTATGTCCAGTTTCAAGAACCACATTTTAAGAAAGGTGTAAATAAATTGGAGAGATTTCAGAGGGGAGAAAAAAAATTGAGAGATTTACAAAACATGACGTATGAGGAAAAATTGAAAGAACTGGGCATGTTTAGTTTAGAGACAAGAAGGCTGAATAAGGACTGGTAACAGTCTTTAAGTATATTGAAGGTTGTTATAAAGATGATAGTGACCAATTGTTGTCTATGTCCTCCAAGGGTAGAACAAGATGTAATCAGCTTAGTTTGCAGCCAGGAGATTCAAGGTTAAATATTAAGGAAACCTTTCTAACTATAAGGATAGTTAAGCACTCAACAGGTTACCTAAAGAGGTTGTGGAACCCATGTCACTGGACATTTTTATAAACAGAGGAGAGAAACACCTGTCACGGGTAGTCTAGTTATATTTAATCCAGCCTCAGCACAAGGGGCTGGACTAGATGACCTTTTGGGGTCCCTTCCAGCCCAGCATTTCTATGATTCTATATCATATTGAAAAATGGGGACATGGTGCATTTTTTAGCCTACAGAAAGAATAATCTACACATACAGAATAATCTACACAAACCATGATTTTTTTTTCTTTGCCATCTTGACTCCTAGCACAAAACACCACTACCTTTGGTACAAAGGAAAACAAGAGTTTACTGAATCATGAAACACCACAGCAGGAGGAGAAAAATCTACCAGTTTCAGCTAAACTTTGGGGAAAAGCAAATAGAAAAGGAACAGAATAATTCCAAAAAGCCTGAAAATAACTGAAAACTTAATATATTTTATTCCAGACATGCAGGGAAACAAATATGGGGAGGCCCCTCAGGCTTAAAATTGGTGGCAGGGAACCAAAACGCACAATCTGAAATCTGGTGAACTTTTTATTTCAGAATGAGCAACACCTGATTTCTCAGGTGGCCAAGCCACCATGGACAAACAATAGGTCACTGCTTAAAGAAATCAAAGAGGAGAATGCAAGGCAGAATCATCATGAGCATTTACTCAAGCAAAGAGCTTTATAGACTGTACCACAGTACTCGGACTGAGACTGTTCAATTGTATATGCCTGAAATCTGCCAACCTTACTTTGTGAGAAAGGCACAAGTTATTTCATTTTCTCACTCCCCCAGATGTTTATGGAATCTGAAGAAATCTGACCTCTGCATTAATAGACTATACATTATGTATAGGTTTCAGAGTAGCAGCTGTGTTAGTCTGTATTTGCAAAAAGAAAAGGAGGACTTGTGGCACTTTAGAGACTAACAAATTTATTTGAGCATAAGCTTTCGTAAGCTACAGCTCACTTCACTGAATGCATCCGATGAAGTGAGCTGTAGCTCACAAAAGCTTATGCTCAAATAAATTTGTTAGTCTCTAAGGTGCCACAAGTACTCCTTTTCTTTTTACATTGTGTATAGTAATAAATCTCAAACTAGAGAATAGTTTTTTATGACAACACACATACTTAAATTGAAGTCCTTACAAAAATACTAGTCTGCTGTTTTTCAGAAGGGAAATTCAAATGTGTGATTTAAAAAAAAATATGCAAAATCAGGATAATTCTATCACATTGTCTTGGACCACATTCCACTTATATGGCTGGGTGGAGGGAGATTAAATTAATGCCATAAAAAGGACTGTGAAGAAGCTTTCCCAAATGAGCCAGTTATACAGACCCTCCTAACTTAAATATTGGATTTTTGTTTTGTTTAAAAGACCAAATGTAACTGGAAAAGGTGCCTCAGGATGCAGTGGAACAAGTGGGTGGGGTATGTATTCATGGAGAGTACACTTATTTCCCTTTGACATTAACTATACATTCATTGCAGGCTAACAAATAGACATATGCATTTGCAGCAGCAATTCTCAAAGCCTCTGTGCCCAGGAATGGCTGCCAACAAACTCATTACAACATTTCTGTGCAACTTAACTTTGACTTTTACTTAATCTTTTGATGCCTTGTTATATAAGAGAAAATACAGCCTTTTTTAAAGTGGTGCCTACAGATAATAGATGCTTGCTTATTTCTGAAGGCAGTACAAAATAGAGGTAATGAATAAACCAAATTCTGTTCTCACTTACATTTGTGCAACTCCACTGAATTCACTGGGAATATTGCCCAGTAATATATATTTATTTGATATTTTAAAGGCCAACTGATCGTTCAGCTCTTAACAATCTCAGGGCCTAGCCCTGAAATCCTTACTCCCTCAAAATATTAACTTTAATAGGATTTTGACAGAGCAAGGACTTAAAGATTTTACCCTATGTACATAAAACAACACTGAAATAAAGCCATCTCTGGTCTGGAGAGTGGCAGCCAACCAACATCCTCATGAAGGGGGGAACACTTTTGGTCAAAGATGCTGAGGGAAAACACCTATTTGAAAAATGCCATGGGATTGTTAATGTCCAAAGAGAGAAAATCAAGCAGCAATTTTAAAGGTCTTTTAAAAAAGGCTCCATGCAAATAAATGGGCATGTTAACACAGAAATAGACATTGTCACAAATAGAGCAGCATACATCTTCCAACAAAAGTTCTGTTATCCATTCCCCTGCTCCTTGAACTCTCAATGTAGGTATTTAGCCATGCCCAGTAACATCAAAAGGGCAGAATATCAGGCTGTGTTTGCAACTGCTGAGCTATGAAGATCTTCATGAAATCTAATATATTAACCTACCTGAAGTATAGAACCATTCACTACAAAGCAGCTGAAATTTAAAAGAAGGCTGTTGATGTTGCACAATTATAGGAACACCCATTCATTTTCAAGAGGAGATTTGTAGGAGTCATGTGGGCAGAAATGAGGGTATGATCCAAGTTCTATGGATGTCAATAAAAATACACCCATTGACTTCAATGGGCTTCGGATCAGATCCGGTTGCTTTTTGCTACTCTGGTGACACACAGCCGCCAGAGCGTACTGTTGAATCTGGCCAATCCTCACTTTTGGGGAAACAGCAGCTTGCACATCTGTCTTGAATATTCCCTTTGATATTTATGTGCAGTGGATGATTCTAGGCAGGATGGGGCTGTCATATCAAGTATGCATGGCAATCATTTGGGAAGGACAGGGGGTATATACACAGGAGTAATAGAAAGAAATCAAGCAAAGGAAAATGACAGACAAATATCAGAGAATTTCCTAACAAAGAGGTGAAGCCAAATGTGGAAAATACTTACCAAGGCAAACAGAGGCTTATGCCATTTATAGCTAGACCAGGCACAGCTGGAGATTACATTGTAGGGAACAATTCTCTACAGGCAGGGAGGTGGACAAGATCACCTATCACCCAAAAGAGCTGTTCCATCTTTTATTTTTAGATCTTTTTCAATATGTCAAACAGTTTTTACTAACATTCATTTCAAATCCTAAAGGCTGTTCTCTTTGACTATGACAGTAACCCTCATAACTTGCTATTCGCAGATACTTGCATGAACAGGTTTTTGTTCACAAGAATGTTTAAAGAATAGTTCTTCTCCATACAAATACTCAAGTTTTATATGAAATCAAGTGTACATCCTATTTTTTTTTTTAAATGTAGTCACTCAACTAAGGAGCAAAAACAGTAACATATGACTTAGGTCACACAATAAATAATAACAAAGCAAAGTTCAAATGAACACTTTACAAACATGGGACAGACTGAAATTTGTTCAAATAAACTATTTGGCAAATATTTGCAAATGGAGCTTGTCAAATAATGGAAACAAATTTGTGGCGCTATTCCAAAATAAACCACAAAAAATCAGTCATGGAGTGAGAATATTTGTTTTGGAACTGTGTATTGCTGTGTGTTTTGTGTACTGTGAATATTTGTGTGACTTCTGAAAGTGTTTTATAAAAGTTTGTGAATCTCAAAAATATATCATTCATTATTCATGTTTTGTGTTTGCTATTTCTTATCATCTCTTCTCCTATTAAAAAGGTTCAGGCATCCAATGAGGATGCAAAAATTCACCATGTGACCGCATTCAAACAATGCTTCCCATCCCTTATATAGCACTTCAACATCAAGAAGTCTTTCTATTGTTATTAGTAAGCATTGCCAAATGTTTTGCTACAGTACCGCTGTTGCCATTTTGTAGGCATTCATCCATCTCAGGACAGAGATAGAGGAACTAATCATCTGGTAATGATACCTTAGAAACTTATTATGAACTTCACGAATCAGTAGCAAAATGTACTGTATTCCACTAGTCATAACCTCCAGATCCTTTGCTTTTACTGCCTGACTCAGGATTTCATAAATGTGGCCATGATGGAAGTATTCATGTATGACTGCACATGGCTCTGTTCTCTGCTTTCAAAGGAGTAGAAAAGAAAGCTTCTATCAGTTCTACCTTAACTGACTCGTGGACATTTTCCCTTTGGAAACATTGCTTTTTAACAAAGGATGTCACTGACAGTGTAAAGGCCTCCCCGCAACCTTACTGAGGATGAAATGGTGTCTCCTGGTAAGATATAGGACTTGCTAAAGTACCCTTAGAAGTAAATGTTAAAACTCCCATTGACTATAAAAGGAACAGTTCCACAGTATGTGACCTTCTCTTTGCTGAGGCTATTTCAAGCATCTTTCCTCCTCCTACTCTGTCTGTTCCATTAACAGAATCTTTGAATAGTGAACTTTCCAGCCTCCTATAAGACACAGTCCACACACCCCTATGCAGGACCAAGTTTTGGCTTTCTTGGTGTTAAACCTAATTAACCAACAGGTGAACTTTAGACAATGTAAGGTCCACTCTGTACAGTACCTTGGTGTGAGGATACTCCTACAGTTCCTAACTGGAGCCTTCTAAGCCCACATCACCAGACTTCTCTGCACTAAACCCAAGAACCCTCTCTTAGAGAAGCCCAGCCCTCAAACTTGCTGCTTCTTTTTTCCTTTTTCTCCTTTGTTTTTCCCCTACAGCTATAGTGCCTCCTTCCAGGCTTGATACTGCTGCTATGTCTTGCAGGCTGGGGGAGCCAGCTGCAACCCATCTCCAGGATTGTTAGCCCCTTCCTGCACTAATCCAGTGGAGGTTTGTCCACTCTGTCACAGACGTAAATAGGAATCTTACAAACACACTAAACAGCTGAATGATATAGGTAATAGAACCTACGTTAGGATGTTTCACAATAGGATCTTTCAGTTGGCGATTCGGCCTGCATAACTCAGAAATTCTGCCCAGTCTGTAAACGTCTCAGGATATGTTTCTCTGGAATGTCTTCACATAGGGACAGGTTCAACCCTGGTTTATTGATTTCAATAAAGATACACTAGGGACACATTTGACTAATAGCCCTTATATTAAGATATTACTATCAAATTTTTCAAGTGTGAATTCTTAAAATTAGGCACCTATATTCATATTTAGGCATCTAAGTATAAGTAGACAGCTTTTCAAAGGAACTGAGCATCTGCAGTTCTTATTTTCTTCAATGAGACCTGGGGTGCTCAATGCTGAAAAAATCAGAGCTTTATTCAGGTGCCTACGTTTAGGCATAGAAGTGTGAAATTCTAGTCTGTAGGGGTAAATTTTTCAAAAGCATCCAAATGACTTTTGAGAAATCCAATTTCCAAAAGTAGATAGGAGAGAGCCAATAAGACTTAAAACTCCTAAATGTCTAAGGGCTGGTCTTCACTACTGGAGAGAGCAATGTTGCTGCAATTGATGCAGCAGGGATCGATTTAATGGATCCTGTGAAGACCTGCTAAATCAACAGCAGAGTGCTCTCTGGTCAACCCCAGTACTCCAGCTCTCCAAGAAAAGTAAAGCAAGTTGACTCGAGAGCATCTCCCATCAACTCAGCATCATGAAGATACCATGGTAAGTCGACCTAAGCTATGTTGATTCAAGCTACGTTATTCTCATAGCTGGAGTAGCGTAACTTAGGTTGACTTATCTCCGTAGCGAAGATAAGCCCTAAGTATCTTGAAAATGGACTTAGGCTCTAAATCACTTAGGCACTTATGAAAATATTCCCTAGGTCTTCTGAATAAGGACTCAATTCTGTCCTCAGATACATCTGTGCAATTTCCACTGACTTCAGTGGGATTTTTAGAGGTGCATGCCAGGAAAAAACCTCAGCCCTAAATATAGTACACAATAGTATTCTCTAATGTCTCAGTGTAGTTCAATTGTTCTCCTCAATCAGGACTACATTTTTTAATCTTTTTGCCATTGAAAATCCAGATGCTTTCACTGCATAGTTGGCCTTCTTCGTTCAAAAGGGCTATAAATCTCCAGCTTTCAACAAAGAGTGAACAATTCAGTCTTCTTCTACACAGCACATATAGTAATACATATGCTATTCTCCCTTCATGATTGTCACAGATGCCCTAACCAAGGCTCTGCCTACCACTCAGCAAACTAGACCTATTTTCCCACACACTCCAGTGTGGCATGCTGGGAATTCTGAGACAACTTCAGGTACATTTTAAATAGGAAGGTTTTACTGAATTAAATATGAAAAATGATTCATAAAATTAATACACTACTGCTTGTGTTACTTAATTTGATGTTAAATTTAATTATCTAAGCGTTTGGGTTTCTATCCTCATCAAATCCAGAATTCTGACTACTCTCACTAATACTTAGGGCAGGTCTACACTACTAAGGCTAAGTCAACCTAAGTTACGCAACTCTAGCTACATGAATAACGTAGATAGTCAATTTATGTTAGGTCATCTTATTTTGGTGTCTACATTGTGCTGGATCGATGGGAGAAACTCTCCCATTGATTTACTTTATGCTTCTCATTCTGGTGGAGTACCGGAATCGATGGGAGAGCGATCAGTGATCGATTTAGTGGGTCTCCACTAGATTCACTAGACCCACTGAGATTCACTAGACCCACTAAATCGACCCCTGGTGGATCAATCACCACACATTGATCCCCTGGTAAGTGGAGACAAACCCTTACTGACCTTCTTTACACTTATGTCCTCTCGCTGAACTCAGAAGGGTGGCACATGGGTAACTGCAAGCAGCATTTGGCCCTTTCCTTTTTATTTTATCTACTCGTTATTTATTCATATGCCTTAGAGATAGGTACAGTATAAGAACATAGATAAACAGACTGGTAGATCCAAAGTGCCTAATTTCTCCAGGGTTCATAGATTAGGATCACAGTTCTCATTTGAGCCTGCTTCTGAAAGCTGGGTAGCACCTGAGGCTCCTGCTGACATTTATAAGAGTTGCATCTGTTTGACTCTTTTTATGAATAGGCATTTAATCCTGATGCTTTCTGACCCAATTAGTATTTTATTTTACCTTAAATTGAACATATATTTCTGGCTTTCACATTTCATTTGTTTAAAGCTGAATAGATTACATTTGGTCAGATGAGGAATCATAAAAGCCTAATTTGGAAGAAGGAGGGGAATCTGAAGCTATTCTTTTGCTATTTTTTGTTTGAGGCCTTAAAGTGTAATAGTTTCTGACCTTAATTTCAGTAGTGTATGCACCACTGCCTGCTAAAGTCTAAGCAGAAATATGGAAGCCATAATTATATAAAGAATACAAGAATTATCTCTGAAAAATATATGATGAATATTTAGATAATATGAACAGCTTTGATGGGATTGTTAGTCAAAAATGAATAACTCTGTAATATATCGTTAACATCAGTCAATAAATTCTGTCATCCTGCCCTGGTCATTCTCTCACGGCCCGACATGCAACTGCTCAAAAATCTCTTCCTGAACTGTTCGGGTCAGAATTATACAATAATTGTCAAAGTTTTCTAGAACAACAACAATGCAGATCAAAAGGAATGATTTCAAAGCAGTAGCTTTGTGGATTCTAAAGTAGTATCTCCAGAGGAAGCTCGAACCAGTGAATCAGTACCATATTTTATGAGGCCCTAGGCAATATAATTAGCAAACTTGGGAATGCCTTAATATATTTAACCAAAAGGTATTTAAGATTCAGAGTTTAATGCCTACACATGCTATAGACCAAAGGTAGTTTGTTTACAAAGAGAAACTAGAGGGGTGAAGTAAATGTCAAGAAAAACTTACAATAAGGGCAGCCGTAGACCTCAATTCTCAGCCCAAT
This sequence comes from Dermochelys coriacea, assembly GCF_009764565.3. Classification (NCBI taxonomy): domain Eukaryota; kingdom Metazoa; phylum Chordata; order Testudines; family Dermochelyidae; genus Dermochelys; species Dermochelys coriacea. The sequence continues at coordinate 173,173,110 of NC_050069.1, forward strand.
TTGGCCCTCTCCATTCCAATCCAGAGGAACTATGCGAATATAGCGGGCTATAACTGGATGCTGCAAATCATGCCGGATCACGCTATCAGAATTTGTATTTCCAGGAAATGCCTAAGGGGAGGAAAAAGAAACCTCTTTTAACAATAGATATATTTCAGATGCTGTAAGAATACTTCTGTGAGGGGAAAAAATAGGAACAGCAGTCTAAGTATTTAGGTTAAACCGCATTCTGGTCAACTTGTCTCTATGCTAGTGATTAAATTAATGAATGATTCAATAAACAGCACTGGCAGTTCTACAATGCTCATGAAAAATGCCAGATATATGTCAGTGGAAGCTAATGTCCTCATTCTCCTAATAGGTATAGTATACCTTGTTCTTGGTTGAGTGAATCACCACTAAGGGTGAGAAAGTAGTTCATTCTGTGTGTCTATCTTGTTTTTAGCTAGTTCGTTAGAATATAAATAAGTGTCCCAATTGTAGTGTTTGTTTTTGTAATGAAGACACTTATTCACTAATAAATAGACTGAATACACCATCTCTTTTTGCATAGATGGAAATAATTTTAGTTATTAGTGACTTGGGACAGATTTGAATTGATGAACAGTGAAATGCTCTCTCTCATTCCCTTGAGCCATACTGTTCCCCATTTCAGCTTTATGCTTATATAGTAGAATTTAACATATTTCTGCAGGACCCAGAAACCATACCTTAACTTTGAAGTCTCACCTGTAGGGAAACATGTAATCTTCACTATCAACACCTCATGCTAAACGACGTGTGCAATTAGGTATTTTGGAAATTGTGCTAATCATCATAATCTTAGCTCTTATTCACAGTGAGAAGTATTTTCTTCAATTACTAAGAACTCAGAACTCAGAGAAGGATTCAATTGTTCTCAAGTGTACTAACGTTTCCAGAATTAATGAAGTTAATACATCTAGTTTTTTATTTTAGTTACTTCTTGGCATGATGATTCACAGCATCTAGCTCAACAGAAAACAATACCTGCTTGTTAAGTCTATTTACATATTTTCTATCTAGTCAGCCCTTGGACAGTCTGTTCATTCACAGCCAGAACTTCACATAGGCAGAACTTTCTTATCTTTCTGTAGCTAGCTTTCACTGGAGATAAACATGTCAAGCTACTGAATAGGGCAGTCGTACACCAAGGGGAAACAGATAGCCAATCGTCAAAAAGACTATAAACAGTCATTGTAAGTACATTCTTATAAAATTCAGCCACTGCAGCTTTTGCTAGAGAAAAACCTGTATCCAAAGATTCAGAAGTAAACTCAGTATTAATGAATAGGTCTATATTTTAGTTATTCACATCAATCAGAACACATTCATTCATTTAAAATAGTCTATTGTACATATTGCTATAGACTGTAATATACTTAGGGCTAGAATATACAAAACACAAAGTGCCCAGGATAAGGTACTATGGGGGCCCATCAACCCTGAGGTAGTTACAGGAGAAGAATCCCTCCCCAAGATTCCCACCATGCTAGAAGAGCATTTATACTTCTACACCCCTTGCATGCCAGTTCCATTCTATGCTTGGCCATGTCCCAGTCCTCTCCGTGCATCCATTGGGCTGGACTGTGCTTCCCATGCAGGGATCACTCCTCTCAGAGTAAATTCAGTTACCGCAATTATGGAAGGCTCCTACTGGGGAAGCATAAGGAGAGAAAGTCTTCTCTTTCATACTAGTACCCAGCAGAATCTGGTCCGCGTTGTTTCTGATTTGTTTGTTTTCTTCTGAATTTTAGTGTTTATTTATGCAAATTATGACCCACTTTAAAGCTGAGTCTCTCTGTTTTTTATTATTTACAGAAAATTATTTCAAAAGCATGTGTCACTGTTTTTGGTATTTCTTCACCCACCTGCAATTATCACCAGGAAAGATTTTAATAATCAAAATTTCTTTGAGAAAATTACCTCCACTTCTAGAAATATTAGATGTCTAGTATGTATGAATTAATAACTGTTTCAAGTTACAAGAAACACAAAAGTTGAAATTCTCCACAAATTTCAAAACAGCTACAGTTGGTTCTTTTCCATAATCATTTAAAAAATAACTCTGTATAGCCTCTGGATAGTTTTATTCCTTCTTCTTGACTAACAAACAAATAAAATTAGAAACCTTAAGCATATAGTTTTCACCATTAAAAAGAAAACATTGATCAGTGGTCAACAGGAATTCAAGGATTTCACCCCAAATGTATGTATTGATTACTATAGGCAGGTCTTGTAATGATGCCTATTATTAAGGTTGCCTGACCCTTCCCATTATAAGATCCAGTCTTAAATTATTTGCAACATTGCAAACTAACCATTCAGATCACACTACATGCTGGGTTTCTGCCTGAGGCTGACTTCTTTTTTTTTTTTTTTGCCAGCCAAAATGGTTCAGTCATTTCCAAGAATAAGTCTAGGGAAAAAATACTTTGTTTGCCCATGTTAAAATATACTGGCAACCTTCTATTTGAAAAGCTCTAACACGTCATGCTTTGGAGCAAGGACTTCAAATTTGGTCTTTGTGTCAGACATGTGCCTTTTGCTGCCCCTGAAAATCCACCTACATTTGGCCAAGATATCAGTCTCTGAAAAATTGCACTTTGCACCTGATCAGTAGAGACGTTAGATTTTAGCACCCTCCTCACTGAGCATGCTCTAGCCTCTCTCAACTCCTAATGCTGATCAGACTGCACAATTGCCATCCCCACAAAGCAAATGAGCATGCTTTGTCCCCTCAGAGGTCCTACTTGTTAGCAACATGTGCATACAACATCTCCACAGAGTGACGGAACATGCTCCAATCCTTGGCTACAGGGACAATGCCAGACTCTCTCTCTCTCTCTCTCTCTCTCTCTCTCTCTCTCTCTCTCTCATGCCTGTTCCAGCCTTGGTGAAACTGGGCACTGAAACTGTGAGCAGGCAGCCTCTCTCTCTCTCCTGTGCTCCCAGTAACCCATTACCTGGCACCCAAGTAGCAAGGTGGAGGAGGAAGCCATCTGCTTTCAATGCAAATGAGACACAAAGTAGACCAGGGAAGAGGGAAAGGTGATTGGGACAAGAAGTCTGATGAGACTGGAAGTGGAAGTGGGGATAGAGAGAACTGTACACCTGTATCTGGCTATAGAAGACAACGCACAGGGAGTTGGGGCAGAGGGGATGCTTGGACTGTTATCTGGGGGGTAGGAGAGGCTGGGACTGGTTGGTCAAGAAAACTGGGGCTAGGCGTTGGGCAGGGAAATGGGCAAGGGATAGAGCCAGTTGTTGGGGGAAGGGGACACTGAGATCAGATGAAGAGCTGGGAGCAAGAGGAATGGCTGGTACTAGGAACCCTGGGAGAGAACAGGAGGAGAAGAGATTGATCTTGCAAGAGATAGGGGCAGAGGGAGAACTGGAAAAAGGAGCCAGAGATGGAGTGTGGTTTTTTTGTGGGGGGAGACGAAAATTGAATGAGGATCATGTGGCGGGTAGGGTTGGGGAAAGGAAAAAGATTTAATGAGGTATTTGGAGGGGAAACTGGAACTGGCTGGGCAAAGATACTGGGACTGGGTATGGGGAGGAGAGCTATGGGAGTGTGGGGATGAGACTGGGACTCATAGAGCGAGCCCACAAGGGGAGACTGGGACTGGCTGGCCCAAATGACTGGGATTAGGAAGAGAATCCTGGGAATGGAGACTTGGAAGGCTAGAAGAGTGGGACTAGGAAACAGACAGTGCTGGGATAGGGACAAGTTGGATGTGATCAGACAGAAGAGTCTAGGTTTGGGGAATGGGTAGAAGAGTCTCTGCCCACTGGAACTCACCTCCAGAGCCTAGAATGGAGCCCAACTTTCCTGAGTCTTATCATTCATCTTCTGTAAGTAAATATCTGTGAAACTCCTGGCAGTGTCTCATCCCCCTCCAGTGCTGGTCCACATACAAGCTTTAAGTTGCTCCATTAGCTGAAGTTGCAGAAGTCTGTGCAGTGGATCTAAAGGTTCCAACCCTATTGATGATCCATGTGGGTATCAATATGACATCTCATGTTGGAAATTTCCATTTGCTTTTTAAAACCCCCAGAAATTACCCACCAAAACCTTTTTAAACAGACCATTAAGATCACAAAGCCCAACTTTAGGAAATGCCAAGATTAAGGTTGCTCATAAAACCTTATTTCAGCCCCCTTGTATGTATGTCTTATGATAGAGTCTCTAATTAAATGGTCACATGCTATTTTTTCCACAAGACCCCTGCCTCATTCGGTGCACCCGATGAATCTGCTCTGGGGATGAATCAAGGTCATGTAGTGAAAAGACTCTATTGTCGATAGGACTCCTACCTCATTTGTTGGAGAAGTTGGAAGGTAAACAATGAATGAGGCAGAGGACTGCTGGAAGAGAAAGAACAGTTTCATGGTTAAGGCACTTGAATGCTGCCTCAGACCATTTGGATTCAACAAGAATATAAGAGCTGCCATACTGGATCAGACCAATGGTCTGTCTAGCCCAGTATCCTGTCTCCTACAGTGGCCAGTACCAGAGCTTCAGGGGAGTATACAGAACAGGGCAATCATGGAGTGGTCCACCCCATCTCCCCACTCTGCTTCTGGTAGTGAGAGGTTCAGGATTGTCCGAAGCATGGGGTTGCATCCCTGACCATCCTGGTTAATAGCCATTGACAGACCTATCTCCATGAACTTATCTAGTTCTTTTGAACCTAGTTATACTTTTGGCCATCACAACATCCCAGTGCAATGAGTTCCACAGGTTAATTGTGTTGTGTGAAAACATACTTCCTCTAATTTGTTTTAAACCTGCTACCCTATTAATTTAAGCAGGTGACCCCTGGTTTTTATATTGTGTGAAAGGGTAAATAACATTCCTCTATTCATTTTTTTCTACACCATTTATGATTTTATATACCTCTATTATATTCCGCTTTAGTCATCTCTTTTCTAAGCTAAACAACTTTATTGTTTTTTAGTCTCTCCTGCTATGGAATCCATTCCATATCCTTGATCGTCCTTGCTGCACTTCTCTGAACCTTTTCCAGTTCTACTATATCCTTTTTCAGAAGAGGTGATCAGACCTGGACATGGTATTCAAGGTGTGGGCTCCTCCCTGGATTTATACAGTGGCATTAATGATATCTCTGTCATTGCCAGAGTGTTTCTATGTGACACTAGGCAAGTAACAAAGCATTCTTTTCACAGATGGTCACTAACTGTATGTTCCTTGTGTTCTGACTTGAAATCCTGGGTCTCTGATTTGCAAAGTATTGAGCAATCACAGCTGCAACTGAAGTCAATAAGAGCTTGTGCCACAGAAAACTCATGAGTAAATTAATAGTTCTGTCTTCAACCAAGGGTTTGAATAACATGCACTAAATCAGGAATAGGGCCAAACATTGAACAATGAGGTGAAAACAAAATATCCAATAGCTGATCATTAAGTGAGCGCCATGCATTCTGGGCACTGAATGAGGGAAGGGTCCTGTGGGAAGAAAATAGTATGTGAACATGTAATTAAAGATGGTGTCATCATGAATATGTATATGGGGGTTGTATTTAGGCTGCGTAAGCAATCTTAATTCTGTTATTTCCTAACTTCAGAGTTCTTAGGGTGACCAGATGTCCCGATTTTATAGGGACAGTCTTGATTTTGGGGTCTTTTTCTTGTGTAGGCGCCTATTACCCCCCACCCTCATCCCAATTTTTCACATTTGCTGTCTGGTCATCTTTGGAGTTCTTGACTTTTCAACCTTGGCAATACTCTTTAAAGATACTGTATTTCTGTATAATATAAAGTATAGTGGGAAAGCGTGGAATCTCTAATATAGCTCCATGAAATCATTGGTAAAGGCTTACTTTAAAATCAGAACTACTGAATGTGACTCTGTAAGTCTACTACCTGGAAAAAAACCTTTCAAAAAGATTTGGGGCCCAACCCTGACAATGCTAATTACCAGGCATACTACTTGTTACTTTGAGTATACCTATTGAATTCAGCACTACACTCAATAGCATTTACTGGATCAGGTGAACAGACACGAGCAATAGAGAATAGGGTAATACAGGAGTGTGGTCAGCTTCCCGGATAATTAAAATGTATTTAATTTACTTTCAAGCAGAACAATATATTTTTAAATGCAGCCTTCATTTAGCTAAAAGTAGTACAGTAATGCATGTTCTGTGGATAAGGCAAACAGCAGCCCAAATCCATTATCACAAGGCTGAAAAATCAATTTACAGAGACTTGTGAATTATGTACCATTGCTGTTAAAGCTCCTTTTCTGACTGAGATTTGTACATGGGCTTAGAAAGACAGGTTTTCATTAAAAAAACTCACTGAATTTATATAATTTGCAAACCTTCATGTTTGCCAAGGTTAAACAGTTTAATAAAATTTAAAATTATAATTCAAACCGATGTTATTGTGGGCAGTTTTTAAGGGCAGCGAGAATTAGACTATAAAATATGTAAGTGTAGACAAAAAAAAAAAAAAAAAAAACCTCCTGTAACTTTTTCTTAAAACCTGAAAAATCTATGGTGTCTGAACAAGTTGTCCAAATTAGTAATCTCAAAAGCAGACTGAAATCTTTAACGTCTGTGTTAACATTGCCAGAAATGTGCCCCTTATGAGCAATTCAACCCTTCTTCAGTACAAATAGTTAGGAAAATTTACTAAGGCAGCAGTAAAGGCTCAGCTGGTTGTAAACCAAGTAATACAGTCTCAGCAGTCCAGTCCTTAAATCCTCCCCTTTACAAACTAGGCCTCTGCTCATATTGGATTCAAAGCTCTTAAATCTTCTTCAACATGTTTCAACTCATATCACAATGAAAAGATTGTGAGCTGGAAGCATTGTGCCGTTTTAGGAATTCTGGGGAGCACTGCAGGGATATTTTTACTGTGGCACCTCTACCAACAATGCAGCCTGACTATCTTTGCTGGCCAGTGTGAAAAATAGGGTATGGCCGGGACCCACTACATGCACAACCGTTTTGGAAATGCTAGTTGTTGACAGTGGCACTAAGCTTGCACATATCTGTGCTCAGGATAACACGGGCTGCTACCATGTTTGGTCTCTGCGTGAGTGTGCAGAGTGGGAAGACTACTTGTACTTCATTTTTCTCTCTTGAACACCATGTGCAGTTCCATTGGAGTTACGCCTGATTTACAGAGGGGTAAGTGAATGGAGAATTTGGTTGTGACTCTTTAATATTTACTATTGATCAAGTGTTGTTCTTACATAAAATCTTTACATTGCTGAGCGTGTCATTCACAAAGCTAGAGTATGAAAAAACAAAACAAAAACAATGTTCACTTTTCCTAAATCTTTATAAATTGTGTTACACTGAAAGTTATCTCAGTGTTGCACCACTGGGCAGAATGCTTCTTCTTAGCACTTTGCATTTGCTTCTTCTTTGCACAGCAGGTGGGCATGACGATCAGTGTCCAGACATTCCAAGGGGGAAACAGAAGGGTTAAGCACCAAAAATAAACAGTTAAACCAAATGATCGCATGCTATGTTTTTGTTATAAAAATATACCAAATAAGGTAATGTTCGCTTACTAGTTATGAGATATGCATTCAGGTTAGGGTTCTGAATGTATGTATGTACAGATATGTAGAAAATTGTAACTGGATCTGTGGTGCGACTTCAGCATCACCTCACAACAGGATGGGGAAGCAATCAGGCAGAAAGGGGCTACCTCTCAAAGAATGAAACTGGTTTCAAGCACCTAGCCATTTGTCCAGCCCGGGGGAATAAAAACAATGATGAACCATCAAAGTAAATGGTTCGAAACATCTTCGAAAACTAAGAAAGGAGAGAGTTTTCAGTTTCTATAGTGACTGAAGAAAACCCCCCCTGCAAACCTCTTCAAAATGGAAGATGGTTTGAACTGAAGAGCATCCAGAACCTGGAGGACAGTCTGAAAAACAGCCTGGGAATGCTGGATCCCTCCTATAGCTAGAAGGTATTTTGGGAAACTGTTTAAAGAGAATAGGTAACTCCTATTAGAAAAGGTATTTTATCTAATATGAAAGAGAAAGGCTTGAGGATGCAACTTTACATTCACTTTTTGTGTAACTTGTATATGTTTGCTTTCCCTTACTATTTCATCTTTGAATGTATGGTTTTTATATTAAATAAACTTTTTGTTTATTTTCACCCCAAAAAGGTCCCTGGTGTGCTAACTGTGTGGAGTGTGTGCGCCAGAGTGAACTTTAGGAGAGATGAACCAGAGGGGAACAGTCTGAGTGTCTGGTAATTAACTCAGGGAGCATGTATTTGAGGAGAACTGCGACTTGAAGGGCTGTTGATGTCACCCTGAAAAGTGTAACTAGACTGCTGATTGCCAGGGAGAGACTTTATGCTTGTGGGCAGGCTACTAGTGTCTAGGTATTGAACAATAGCTGCACTGAACAGAAGTCCTCAAAAATACAGGACAGGCGATGATGGAATATATTACTGGTCTGCATGGACCCCAAAGCATCACAGTCGGGAAAACCAGTGAAATTAAAATAGGAGAAGAAAAACATTTGTCAGTGTTTCCATGTTGCTCACCAGTTAAAAATTGGCTTGAAACAGAAACCAGACCATCTAGATCAAAACTTCTCCAAAATTTGGGGACTGTTCAGATTCAGATTTGATTTCACATTTCAACTTTGCAGGTTAGAGACATCATTTAATAATAATACAAATCCAAAACAAGTTGTAAATGCATTAGCTTGTGAATTTAAATAAAATATTGCAACACAAAGCAAAAGTGCTGTAGGTAAGTACATTTCACAAAGGTCAGATAAGTTTAGTAATGTAGTAAATGAACTATAACTCTGCTCTTCTGGAAGAAAAATGCATTAAAGTTTACATTACTATTTTACATATCCACAGCAATTTACACTCAACACTATTGCACAGAATTTACTTTTTTCCCCTTTAATAAAAGCGACTACAAAGAGACCCCCAACTGCCAAAATCATCCTACATCTTCCCAAAGTTTATGAGACCTAAGCTATTTCCCAGTTGTCATAGCCTTCCCAGATCCTTCCTAACTACAGTGAGATGTGCTGGCTGAAGAAAAGTAAAACAAGATACAGAGGTCTCATTCCACCATCCCAGTAGGAAGAGGATAACTGGTTGAGATAACTGGTTACTCAGTATGTCTACATTACAAATTTAAATCAACCTAATTTACTTTGGCATACAGCCACCGCAATAATCACATCACTTGTGCATGTCTACACTTTGCTCCTTGTGTCAGCCATGCACGTCCTCACGAGGAGCCCTTGTACTGATTGTACTATCAGTGTGGGGCACTGTGGGATGACTTCTGAAAGCCAGTAACAGTCGATGTAAGCAATAGACTGTCCACACTGACACTGCATTAAAGCTAACTACATCAACTACATTGGGATGGACTTCATCTGAGTAGGGAAGGAAATAGACTTCTAAGATCAAGGCTGGCACAACTGATAAAGAGAGCTTTAAACTAGGAATTTGGGGGAGATGGTTGGGAGATGTCCAGGTAATCTCCACGCCAGATTTTAGCATTGAGAGGGAAGAAGACGAAGTAAGAAAGGATACAGCCGTGGGTAGGAGAATGTATATAAGGACCGAGGGCGGTGTGGATACTAGTCTAATAGGTTATACTGGCTGTAGAATGACTGTGCCTAATAGAGTACAAAATGTGAGTGAGGCCAAACAGCAAAAATTAAAGATGTTTGTACACCAATGCGAGGAGCCTAGGTAACAAAATGGAGGAACTAGAGCTACTGGTGCAAGAAGTGAAACCAGATATTATAGGGATAACAGAAACATGGTGGAATAGTAGTCATGACTGGACTACAGGTATTGAAGGGTATGTGCTGTTTAGGAAAGACAGAAACAAAGGTAAAGGTGGTGGAGTAGCATTGTATATCAATGAAGAGGTAAAATGTAAAGAAATAAGATGCAATGCAATGGATAAGACAGAGTCCGTCTGGGCAAAAATTACATTGGGGAAGATAACTAGTAAAGCCTCTCCTACGATAGTGCTTGGGGTGCGCTATAGACCTCTGGGATCTAATTTGGATATGGATAGAGACCCTTTTAATGTTTTTTAAATACTAATGGAAACTGCATGATCATGGGAGACTAACTTCCCAGATATAGACTGGAGGACCAGTGCTAGTAATAATAATAAGGCTCAGATTTTCCTAGATGCGATAGCTGATGGATTCCTTCATCAAGTAGTTGCTGAACCGACTAGAAGGGATGCCATTTTAGATTTAATTTTGATGAGCAGCGAGGACCTCATAGAAGAAATGGTTGTAGGGGATAATCTTGGTTCAAGTGATCATGAGCTAATTCAGTTCAAACTGAACGGAAGGATTAACAAAAATAAATCTGAAACTAGAGTTTTTGATTTCAAAAGGGCTGATTTTCAAAAATTAAGGAAATTAGTTAGGGAAGTGGATTGGACTTATGGATCTAAAAGGTAGAGGAGGCCTGGGATTACTTTAAATCAAAGCTGCAGAAGCTATCGGAAGCCTGTATCCCAAGAAAGGGGAAAAAATTCATAGGCAGGAGTTGTAGACCAAGCTGGATGAGCAAGCATCTTAGAGAGGTGATTAAGAAAAAGCAGAAAGCATACAGGGAATGGAAGATGGGAGGGATCAGCAAGAAAAGCTACCTTCTTGAGGTCAGAACGTGTAGGGATAAAGTGAGACAGGCTAAAAGTCAAGCAGAGTTGGACCTTGCAAAGGGAATTAAAACCAATAGTAAAAGGTTCTATAGCCATATAAATAAGTAGAAAACTTAGAAAGAAGAAGTGGGGCCGCTAAACACTGAGGCTGGAGTGGAGGTTAAAGATAATCTAGGCAGGGCCCAATATCTAAACAAATACTTTGCCTCAGTCTTTAATAAGGCTAAAGAGGATCTTAGGGATAATGGTAGCATGACAAATGGGAATGAGGATATGGAGGCAGATATTGCCATATCTGAGGTAGAAGCAAAACTCAAACAGCTTAATGGGACTAAATCGGGGGGCCCAGATAATCTTCATCCAAGAATATTAAAGGAACTGGCACCTGAAATTGCAAGCCCATTAGCAAGAATCTTTAATGAATCTGTAAACTAAGGAGTTGTACCGAATGATTGGAGAATTGCTAATATAGTTCCTATTTTTAAGAAAGGGAAAAAAAGTGATCCAGGTAACTACAGGCCAGTTAGTTTGACATCTGTAGTATGCAAGGTCCTGGAAAAAATTTTGAAGGAGAAATTAGTTAAGGACATTGAAGTCAATGGTAAATGGGACAAAATTCAACATGGTTTTACAAAAGGTAGATCGTGCCAAACCAACCTAATCTCCTTTTTTGAAAAAGTAACAGATTTTTTAGATAAAGGAAATGCAGTGGATCTAATTTACCTAGATTTCAGTAAGGAATTTGATACTGTGCCACATGGGGAATTATTAGTTAGTTAAATTGGAGAAGATGGGGATCAATATGATCATCAAAAGGTGGATAAGGAATTGGTTAAAGGGGAGACTGCAACGGGTCCTACTGAAAGGCGAACTGTCAGGCTGGAGGGAGGTAACCAGTGGAGTTCCTCAGGGATCAGTTTTGGGACCAATCTTATTTAATCTTTTTATTACTGACCTTGGCACAAAAAGTGAGAGTGTGCTAATAAAGTTTGCAGATGATACAAAGCTGGAGGGTATTGCCAATTCAGAGAAGGATCGAGATATTATACAGGAGGATCTGGATGACATTGTAAACTGGAGTAATAGTAATAGGATGAAATTTAATAGTGAGAAGTGTAAGGTTATGCATTTAGGGATTAATAACAAGAATTTTAGTTATAAGATGGGGACGCATCAATTAGAAGTAACGGAAGAGGAGAAGGACCTTGGAGTATTGGTTGATCATAAGATGACTATAAGCTGCCAATGTGATATAGCTGTGAAAAAAGCTAATGCGGTTTTGGGATGCATCAGGAGAGGCATTTCCAGTAGGGATAAGGAGGTTTTAGTACCGTTATACAAGGCACTGGTGAGACCTCACCTAGAATACTGTGTGCATTTCTGGTCTCCCATGTTTAAAAAGGATGAATTCAAACTGGAGCAGGTACAGAGAAGGGCTACTAGGATGATCCGAGGAATGGAAAACTTGTCTTATGAAAGGAGACTTAAGGAGCTTGGCTTGTTTAGCCTAACTAAAAGAAGGTTGAGGGGAGATATGATTGCTCTCTATAAATATATCAGAGGGATAAATACAGGAGAGGGAGAGGAATTATTTTAGCTCAGCACCAATGTGGACACAAGAACAAATGGGTATAAACTGGCCACCAGGAAGTTTAGATTTGAAATTAGATGAAGGTTTCTTACCATCAGAGGAGTGAAGTTTTGGAATAGCCTTCCAAGGGAAGCAGTGGGGGCAAAAGATTTATCTGGTTTTAAGATTCTACTCGATAAGTTTATGGAGGAGATGGTATGATGGGATAATGGGATTTTGGTAAGTAATTGATCTTTAAATATTCAGGGTAAATAGGACTAATCCCCTGAGATGGGGTATTAGATGGATGGGATCTGAGTTACCCAGGAAAGAATTTTCTGTAGTATCTGGCTGGTGAATCTTGTCCATATGCTCAGGGTTTAGCTGATCGCCATATTTGGGGTCGGGAAGGAATTTTCCTCCAAGGCAGATTGGAGAGGCTCTGGAGGTTTTTCGCCTTCCTCTGTAGCATGGGGCACAGGTCACTTGAGGGAGGCTTCTTTGCTCCTTGAAGTCTTTAAATCACGATTTGAGGACTTCAATAGCTCAGACATAGGTGAGGTTTTTCGTAGGAGTGGGTGGGTGAGATTCTGTGGCCTGCGCTGTGTAGGAGGTCGGACTAGATGATCAGAATGGTCCCTTCTGACCTTAGTATCTATGAATCAGCATTGACTCAACACCTTTCGTGGAGGGGGAGTTATTAAATCGGTTTATCTGGACAATTATGTCCACGGGATCAAAATATTACTGTATATACTTACATAGTTAATTCAACGTAAGCTGCTTTGCATCAACCTAATTCTATAGTGTAGACCAGGCCTCAGACACTTCATGAAGGAGAGAAGAGAAAGTTCTCACTCTAGCTTTTAGCAGAGCAGGAGCTGCACCTCCCTCCACCACTTATTTTAGTTTCTGGTGAGAAGTTCCCGGTCTTAGTGTGGGATATATTCAGAGGCATGGAGTGCATATACTTGAATGTACAATCTCTCTTTGCAGCAGTAAAGGAAAGAAATGATAAGAGACAAAAACACCCTGTCACCTGTGGGTGAACACTTTTCACAGAGCGATCATTCTCTATCTGACCTATCAGTTTTCATCCTCAAAGGAAACTTGCATGACACTTCCAAAAGACAAGCCTGGGAGCTTAAATTCATAACTTTGCTAGACACTAAAAATCATGGACTGTACAGAGACACTGGATTTATGGATTATTACAACTATCACTAACCCTCATTTTTGTCCTATGACTATAGGGGGTTTAATGGACCATTTCACCTTGAATGATGCCTTAGAACAGTGGCTCTCAACTTTTCTAGACTACTGTACTGCTTTCAGGAGTCAGATTTTAAGTGAGGTGAATATTGGGGGTACACAAGACAAAACTGCTTGCTTATAAAACCAGACAAAAAATAAAGTGTCACAGCACACTATAACTGAAAAATTCTTTACTTTCTCATTTTTCCATATAATTATAAAATAAATCAATTGGAATATAAATATTGTATTTACATTTCAGTGTATAGAGCAGTATAAACAAATCTGTCATGAAATTTTAGTTTGTACTGACTTTGCTAGTGCATTTTATGTTGTAAAAATAGGCAAATATCTGGATGGGTTGATGTACCCCCTGGAAGACCTCTATGTACCCCCCAGGAGTATGTGTTACCCCTGGTTGAGAACCACTTTAGAATATGTGCTAATTCCTTGTGCTAAACCATCTAGTCAATCTTGTATTTAGCTTTGACACTCTGAGTACCTTTCCCAGAGCTGAAGAAGAGCTTTGTGTAGCTCAAAAGCTTGTCTCTCTCTCACCAACAGAAGTTGGTACAATAAAAGATATTACTTCACCCACCTTGTGTCTCTACATTTTTATTGGCTTTTTTTAAATGAGAAAATTATTTATGAACCTGAACTTAGGAAAAAATCAAGTTTTTTTTGCTGTATTTTGGTTTATGAACGCTATCTCTCATGTTATTGTGGCCTCATAAATATCTCCTTAACCCAGAAACAAAGCCTGTTGGGGGAGAACACTGATAAAAGTACAATAGTGAGATATTTTGGTTCCTATTAAACACAATGTTCGGATTTTCAAAAGGCATCTATGATAAAGCTGGGTGAAATTTTTTCAGCTGAACCTTTTCCCAGCAAAATAATGCAGATTCTGCAACACCAACATGTTTCTCAAATTTGTTTTGGTTTTGCCAAATTGTTTCAGTTGAAATCATGGGCTTGTTTACCTATCAAAATGAAAACAGAGGAGATCTGATTGCTCTCTATTAGTAAATCAGGGGTAAACACAAGGGAGGGAGAAGGGCTATTTAAGATGAAGGACAATGATGGCGCAAGAATAAATGGGTATAAACGGGCTGTGAATACATTTAGGCTGCAAATTAGAAGACTGTTTCTAACCATCAGGGGAGTGAGTTTCTGGATCAGCCTTCCAATAGGAGTGGAGGCAAACATCCTACCTATTTTTTTAAAATAGAGCTTGATAAGTTTATAAATGGGATTGTATCATGGGTTTGCCTGTAGATTCATAGATTCATAGATACTAAGGTCAGAAGGGACCACTCTGATCATCTAGTCCGACCTCCTGCACAGCGCAGGCCACAGAATGTCACCCACCACTCCTATGAAAAACCTCACCCATGTCTGAGCTATTGAAGTCCTCAAATCATGGTTCAAAACTTCAAGGAGCAGAGAAGCCTCCCTCCAGTCAACCATGCCCCATGCTACAGAGGAAGGCAAAAAAACCTCCAGGGTCTCTCCAATCTGCCCTGGAGGAAAACTCCCTCCCGACCCCAAACATGGCAATCAGCCAAACCCTGAGCACATGGGCAAGATTCACCAGCCAGATACCCAGGAAAGAATTTTCTATAGTAAATCAGATCCCATCCATCTAATATCCCATCTCAGGGGATTTGGCCTATTTACCCTGAATATTTAAAGATCAATTACTTACCAAAATCCCATTATCCCATCATACCATCTCCTCCATAAACTTATCGAGTAGAATCTTAAAACCAGATAGATCTTTTGCCCCCACTGCTTCCCTTGGAAGGCTATTCCAAAACTTCACTCCTCTGATGGTTAAAAACCTTCGTCTGATTTCAAGTCTAAACTTCCTGGTGGCCAGTTTATACCCATTTGTTCTTGTGTCCACATTGGTGCTGAGCTGAAATAATTCCTCTCCCTCTCCTATATTTATCCCTCTGATATATTTATAGAGAGCAATCATATCTCCCCTCAACCTTCTTTTAGTTACGCTAAACAAGCCAAGCTCCTTAAGTCTCCTTTCATAAGACAAGTTTTCCATTCCTCGGATCATCCTAGTAGCCCTTCTCTGTACCTGCTCCAGCTTGAATTCATCCTTTTTAAACATGGGACACCAGAACTGCACACAGTATTCTAGGTGAGGTCTCACCAGTGCCTTGTATAACGGTACTAAAACCTCCTTATCCCTACTGGAAATGCCTCTCCTGATGCATCCCAAAACCGCATTAGCTTTTTTCACAGCAATATCACATTGGCAGCTCATAGTCATCCTATGATCAACCAATACTCCAAGGTCCTTCTCCTCTTCCGTTACTTCTAATTGATGCGTCCCCATCTTATAACTAAAATTCTTGTTATTAATCCCTAAATGCATAACCTTACACTTCTCACTATTAAATTTCATCCTATTACTATTACTCCAGTTTACAAGGTCATCCAGATCCTCCTGTATAATATCCCGATCCTTCTCCGAATTGGCAATACCTCCCAGCTTTGTATTATCTGCAAACTTTATTAGCACACTCCCACTTTTTGTGCCAAGGTCAGTAACAAAAAGATTAAATAAGATTGGTCCCAAAACCGATCCCTGAGGAACTCCACTGGTAACCTCCCTCCAACCTGACAGTTCACCTTTCAGTAGGACCCGTTGCAGTCTCCCCTTTAACCAATTCCTTATCCATCTTCTGATGTTCATATTGATCCCCATCTTCTCCAATTTAACTAATAATTCCCCATGTGGTACGGTATCAAATGCCTTACTGAAATCTAGGTAAATTAGATCCACTGCATTTCCTTTATCTAAAAAATCTGTTACTTTTTCAAAAAAGGAGATTAGGTTGGTTTGGCACGATCTACCTTTTGTAAAACCATGTTGTATTTTGTCCCATTTACCATTGACTTCAATGTCCTTAACTAATTTCTCCTTCAAAATTTTTTCCAGGACCTTGCATACTACAGATGTCAAACTAACTGGCCTGTAGTTACCCGGATCACTTTTTTTTCCTTTCTTAAAAATAGGAACTATATTAGCAATTCTCCAATCATTCGGTACTATTCCTGAGTTTACAGATTCATTAAAAATTTTTGCTAATGGGCTTGCAATTTCAGGTGCCAATTCCTTTAATATTCTTGGATGAAGATTATCTGGGCCCCCCGATTTAGTCCCATTAAGCTGTTTCAGTTTCGCTTCTACCTCTGATATGGTAATATCTACCTCTATATCCTCCTTCCCATTTGTCATGCTACCATTATCCCCAAGATCCTCTTTAGCCTTATTAAAGACTGAGGCAAAGTATTTGTTTAGATATTGGGCCATGCCTAGATTATCTTTAACCTCCGCTCCATCCTCAGTGTTAAGCGGCCCCACTTCTTCCTTCTTAGTTTTCTTCTTATTTATATGGCTATAGAACCTTTTACTATTGGTTTTAATTCCCTTTGCAAGGTCCAACTCTACTCGACTTTTAGCCTCTCTGACTTTATCCGTACATCTTCTGACCTCAATTAGGTAGCTTTCCTTGCTGATCCCTCCCATCTTCCACTCCCTGTATGCTTTCTGCTTCTTCATAATCACCTCTCTAAGATGCTTGCTCATCCAGCTTGGTCTACAACTCCTTCCTATGAATTTTTTCCCCTTTCTTGGGATACAGGCTTCCGATAGCTTCTGCAGTTTTGATTTAAAGTAATCCCAGGCCTCAACTGCCTTTAGATCTATAAGTTCTTCAGTCCAATCCACTTCCCTAACTAATTGCCTTAATTTTTGAAAGTCAGCTCTTTTGAAATCAAAAACCCTAGTTGCAGATTTATTTTTGTTAATCCTTCCATTTAGTTTGAACTGAATTAGCTCATGATCACTTGAGCCAAGATTGTCCCCTACAACCATTTCTTCTATGAGGTCCTCGCTACTCACCAAAATTAAATCTAAAATGGCATCCCCTCTAGTCGGTTCAGCAACTACTTGTTGAAGGAATCCATCAGCTATCGCATCTAGGAAAATCTGAGCCCTATTATTATTACTAGCACTGGTCCTCCAGTCTATATCTGGGAAGTTAAAGTCTCCCATGATCACGCAGTTTCCATTAGTATTTACTTTATTAAAGACATTGAAAAGGGCTCTATCCATAACCAAATTAGATCCCGGAGGTCTGTAGCACACCCCAAGCACTATCGTAGGAGAGGCTTTACTAATTTTCTTCCCCAATGTAATTTTTGCCCAGACAGACTCTGTCTTATCCATTGCATCGCTTCTTATTTCTTTACATTCTAACTCATCGTTGATATACAATGCTACTCCACCCCCTTTACCTTTGTTTCTGTCTTTCCTAAAGAGCACATACCCTTCAATACCTGTAGTCCAGTCATGACTACTATTCCACCATCTTTCTGTTATCCCTATAATATCTGGTTTCACTTCCTGCACCAGTAGCTCTAGTTCCTCCATTTTGTTACCTAGACTCCTCGCATTGGTGTATAAACATCTTAATTTTTGCTGTTTGGCCTCGCTCACATTTTGTACCCTATTAGGCACAGTCATTCTACAGCCAGTATAACCTATTAGACTAGTATCCACACCGCCCTCGCTCCTTATATACATTCTCCTACCCATGGCTGTATCCTTTCTTACTTCATCTTCTTCCCTCTCAATGCTAAAATCTGGCGTGGAGATTTTCTGGACATCTCCCATCCATCTCCCCCCATTTCCTAGTTTAAAGCTCTCTTTATCAGTTGTGCCAGCCTCGATCCTAGAAGTCTATTTCCTTCCCTACTCAGATGAAGTCCATCCCGAGAGAACTGACCTCTGTCCGTGAATGCCTCCCAGTGGCCATACATCCCAAAGCCCTCCTTATAGCACCACTGCCTAAGCCATCTGTTGACAGTCATAATCTTGTCACACCTTTGTTGCCCTTCTCTAGGAACAGGAAGGATCCCGCTAAAGATCACCTGAGCCTCAATTTCCTTAAGCGTCTTCCCCAGCCTAGCATAGTCTCCCTTGATACTTTCCAGCGGCCGTATCATTTGTTCCCACATGAAGGATAATTAGGGGATTCTTTTCCGCTCCCTTGAGGATCCTTTTCAACCTCAGGTCTACATCCCTTATCTTAGCACCCGGAAGACAGCACACCCTTCTATTCTCAGGATCAGCTCTAGTTACAGGCCTGTCTATTCTTCTCAATAAAGAGTCCCCGATCACATAGACCTGCCTTTTCCTGGTGACAGTGCTATTCTCCAGTCTCTCCCCTGTTCCCTCTGGCTGCAAGTTCTTTCCATTCCTATTTTCCCTTACAATTCTCTTCAACCCATCCTGTATCCTCCTGGGGCTCATATTTTGTGTAGTCTCCCTTGACTCTTCCCCTTTTTCTATAGGGCTAGCCTCTCTTCTCTTCTTCCTTACCCTTCCACCTTCAGCGACTACCTGCTGAGCCCCTTCTTCATTTTCCAACTCTGCAAACCTGTTCCTAAGCTCTATTTCTCCTTCACTAGCCCGTCTTTTTCTCTGCCTGGTTCTTTGCGTCACATGCTTCCACTGACCACTTTCCTCATCCAGTCTCTCCTCAAAATTCCCCAGCCCTGCTTCCATCCGTGAGTCTGAGCTTTTCCCTTCAGATACCTCATATCTTTGCTCCATCATCTGCTCAAACCCCTTCCTAAACTCAACCAGACTTTCCACCTGCATCTCCAAACCTCGGATCTTTTCCTCCATCAGCTCTATCAGACGGCATTTCATGCAGACAAAACTCTTACCGGTTCCCCCCTCCAGGATCATGTACATACCACAGCTTCCACATCCAGTCATCCTCAATGTGTCTTTCACTGCAGGAGTCCCTCCCACAGCTTCCTCTGTATCTGTCATCTCCTTCCCACCTAAATCCTGTTAATCTGGGAAACACAAGGCACACCAAAAAGACCACCCCCCCCAGCAAAAGCAAACCCCAAACAAGCACCACAAGCCAAACTCCCACTCAAACTCCCCTGTTTAGAGCTCTGTTTGCTAGCTCCTGTGCCGCTGCCGCTGTCTGTGCCGCTGCCTGACTGGCTGGCTACCTTTATAGGGCCCCTAGTCAGAAGCCCCACCCCCTAGGCAGGGCTCAGCTGCTCTCTCAGCACAAAGCCCCACCCCCTAATCAGGCTCAGCTGCTCTCCCAGCACAAAACCCCTACACACACACAAATACAAATACTAAAAATACAATACCAAGTACAACTACCTTCTCCTCCAACAGAACTCCCACTCAAACTCCCCTGTTTAGAGCTCTGTTTGCTAGCTCCTGTGCCGCTGCAGCTGTCTGTGCCTGTAATAGTAGGGGACTGAATATGATGACCCAGGAAGTCTATATTCCTGTGAAAAAATACAGAACACACAAAAAACAGACAAACCCCAAATTCCAAAAAAGCTGAAATGTTTTGTTTGGACATTTTTTAAATGAAACATTTCCATTTTTCAATTCAAAACAACTCTGTTTCAAATTTTCCTTCAAATTTAATAAATACTTTAAAAAAATAATGCTTGAAATTGAAATGCATTTCATTAGAATGTTTTCAAAAAAATATTTTTTGGTATGGCTCCTAATGACTTTCTTTTCTGATTTTGCAGAATTGCCTACAAAATGAAAAATCAGTTACTAACATGGCTGTAATCTAGGGGGAGGTAATTGCTCAGTTTCCATTGAATAAATTAGTTGAATGGTTAACTCCATGAGATGCCTTTGAAAATGTATGAGCCAAAAAGCGAGAGATGGGTGGGTGTAGAAAATAGATACAGTAGCCAGTGAAGAATGAGGACAGGGAGCCAGGGCCAGAGGAAGAAAAGCTAGATAGATGGGAAAGAAAGAAGGCAGAACGGACGAAGGGATGCATGCGGAAGAAAGGACAGAGATAAAGATGGGGGGAAAAGAACAGAAAATAGAAAGGATAGTAAAGAAAATGGTATTGAGGTAACAGAAGAAAAATAAAAAATAAACAGAAAAATAGAAAAGAAAAAAAGAGAGAAAATGCTAAATGTTAAGGTGGATAAAGTGGCCTATCCTATTGCCTTTCTTTCCAAATAGAACAAGGGCACCCTCAGCAGTGTGTGATTTCTACAGTGCCCTTCTCAGGGTGCGGTACCATAATAGAAAAGCAACACTCTAGTGCAGTTAATAAATAGCTTTATTAAGTAATATTCCTTTAGCTTTCCCTGGAATTGAGACACTAAAAAACCCTGTATTTTCAACATACATTGAATCCCAACTCTAAGGCTCACGATTACATAATGATTTGGGTTCCTCTGGACTCAAGATTAATACTGGAGACAACTAACCTTGAAAACTGTTACTTTCAAAACACTTGGCTGTTTTATTCCCATACTTTGCTCTCATCTCAAGGTGAGCTCTGCATTGTATACATTTTTATCCACATATACATTTTTATCCGCAATAAAGAAGTTTATTGCATATTCAGATTGTATCTCTTTCTACCTAAGAAAAATGCATGGCCAAGAGTTTTCTTCTTCTCTTTATTGCTTACACACATCTTCCAACACATCCTTAATATACATCAATATGACTCATTCTGTTATTCAAAAGGTTACTTGGAATTTTTCAAGTGGAACCATGTTTATAACAGGTCACTTCAACCTCCCTATTAAATCTGGTTAAGTTTACTGTTCTGGAGCCTGGAAGCTATTTTCAACTACAAA
The DNA here is from genome assembly GCF_009764565.3 of Dermochelys coriacea. Taxonomy (NCBI): domain Eukaryota; kingdom Metazoa; phylum Chordata; order Testudines; family Dermochelyidae; genus Dermochelys; species Dermochelys coriacea. The sequence goes on from NC_050069.1 coordinate 173,194,313, forward strand.
TTCTATCTTTGGATTAAAAACATGCTGTAATTGTGCAGTTCAAAGACCAAAATCTAAACAACAATAATGATTGGGTCAACAATACATAGACATTACTTATTGCTCTCTACCTTCTTTAAGCTTCCTAGCATAATTAATATATAATAGATATATATTTTATAATTCATGTAATTGTTTTCTGTATACCAGCACAAAAGGTCTCTATACTCAATCAGAACTTGACACCATTTAAACGAATGGGAGTTTTGCCTTTGCCATAGGAGCTTCAAATAATCTTTAAGGGCTAAATTCTGCCCTCTTCTGTTCATGCGTAACTCCTACTGACTTCAGCTGCATGCATTTAATGACAAAATATATACTTAAAAAGGGTTACAAAGATAAAGGGGGTTAGGTGGGGGAGAATATGTAGAGGTATCAGAATATGAGAAACAAGATATAGCACTTCAGTAGTAATTCAAATATATGGAAGACCTATATTTTGTACATATCCTGGAGGACAGAGTATAAATTAGTCAATTTTAGACAAATTTGTCATGAAAATTACCTATCTATACACAGGATTTGTGATATTAAAATCCCAAGGTTCAAACCCATCTCACCTTGTTATGAAGTTTCATTTCAAGGAAATAACTAGTATTAACTGGATGAGAGCTGCTAAACAATTGCTGTTTTACATTTCTCCTCAATCAGTACAGTAGAGTATTATCTTTGTTTAATTTACTTGGCGTAATGAAGCATAAAGCTAAAAACCAAACAACCTCCCCCGCCATTCCCCAAGATTGAATTGCTTTCTTTATCCTCCAGCATCCTAATTATTCATATCTTCTAAGCTCAAGAGCATTACTGAGCATCTGTGTATTTTGATAGGAAAATTATAGTTAGTTTCAACTGTGGGAAAAATCTACAACAGATGTCCCTTAGGTCACTCTGTGCTACCTGGATGCCACCTGAGAGTTGCATGTCTGTGTGTTTTTCTCTTTATACAACCACATGATCTTTCTGTCCACAGAAACTTCTTTAGGTGCAGGAAAGAGGGTAGGGAATATCTGGAGAGAAATTTCTTTAAAAAAATAAAGAGGTATTGTTTAAATAGCTTCACTTCAAGGGAACATTACAGAAGGGAGAATAGTGAGCATTATAAAAAAGATCCTTGTTTCTCAGGACTGCTGGCTATGTCCATGGGCACCTGTGATCAGACACATTCCAAGTGATGTTAAAACCATGTAAAGAGATCTACCCACAAGGAAACCAACTGAAGTTAATGGACCTCTGTAGGATGCTGGACTGGATCCCTTTTACAGGATCAATGCCATATAAAAAAGGGGAGTGAGCCCTTTAAAAGGCAAGTGCCTTGCTACTTTAATTGCTTCTTCCCTACCTTTATTTGTTATAAAACAGTTTGTTTTTTGTTGATTCGAGTCACTAATGTCATGAGTCTCACTGGTCAACTTGGTTTTGTTGGTGGGTTTTTTGGTCATTAATATTATAAAAGATTTTGCCATTCTGTTTTTCAGTGATTGGGGGTTCCATGCCATATCAAACTACTGAGAAGTCATTTTCCTTTGGTTAAGGCATTGGGATTGAGGGATGTTGCTTATTTTTGTAACTTGCTTTGGCCTCATTATTTGGGGTTACAATTTAAAGCTTCCTATGGAAGATATACAATAACCACCCTTTGCAGTAAAGCACTCTGTTTCTATTGTAATCATAATTATTTATATTGTTGTTACACTTATGTATAATTATTTTCATTTTGAGGGGACTTGAGGTAATAAGTATTTTCTTTTTCCAGTAGGGCTTTTTTATTGGAATTTCCATCAGAGGAAAAAAGCCTAACACTCCAATCCCACACCCCTGAGCTCTAACAGAGCCCTAAGTAAGCGAATAGGCTCCTTTAGGATCCAGGGGTCCACCCACATGGAGTTCGATGCAGAGCCAGGGCTTAAGTTTCTAAATGGCTCCAATAAAAGAGAAAAACTCCTAAATTCTGGCTCTGGGTATAATGTCACCCTGTGGATTTGGTGGAGTCAGAATGGGAAAGATAGACTCTGATTCATCTTCTATTAAATATAGAAAACATTAGGCGTTTTCAATAGTTATCTATAAATATAAGTAACCTCTTCCCTTCTCTTTCAATAGAATTTTTTCCCCCAGTTTATAACAAAAGCCAGCCTACTCTACCAATCTTTCTTTCAAATTAAAACTTCCAACTGGCTGTTTTCTTATTCTGTTATTTTGAGTGACTCAGAATTCATGATGGTCAGTTACTAGTTTCAAGTTTCAGAGTAGCAGTCATGTTAGTCTGTATTTGCAAAAAGAAAAGGAGTACTTGTGGCACTTTAGAGACTAACAAATTTGTTTGAGCATAAGCTTTTGTGAGCTATAGCTCACTTCATCGGATGCATTGTAAGTCTTCAATAATCAATAGTTCACATTTTACTGAAATTTCTAAGCTAGCCTTTTAGCATGTTCTGACTCTCCTCAGGCTGTCATGGTGAGACAGACTTTTGACTTAGTACATTTTCATGGGACTGAAAAGGTTTTTATCCTATTTGAAAGGATTTGTCACAAGGATACAATCGTGATTCAAAATTGAAAAGCAGAAAGGAGAATAATGTTTTCTGGTTTCATTTATACCATGTTGTATGATTGTTTAAAATTGACTGGGATAAACTTTTGCAGTATCTTTGGATGAGAAATTAACTTTGAGGTATGTAGAATTTTTTTTAAGAGCACATTTTTTCCTATTTTAATTCTATTTTCATATTTGTTTAAGTTAGTAGTAGAAGTGTTTGATGATCCTCTCAATGATGGGGAATAGGGAGTGAATAATAACTGTGTATTCATCTGTCTTAAGGACATGTTCAACAATTAAAAAACTAATTAAAATATTTAAAAATTATTTAAAATAATTGAAACCAGATAGAAACTTATCTAAATCCACTTGTAGCTGTTTTTTTCTCTATATGATGTTCCATGATTGTTTTTATTAAACAGAACAAAACAAATATATTACCAAAAGAGGTAAAACCAAGGCAAATAGGTTTAAACAAAGGGAAAAAAAAGTCACCTAACTTTTCAATAAAGGCCCAGATCTTCAGCTATGGCTGCAGAACTCATAAGGCAGTTCATATGAGGTGTGTGTATGTAAAAATATGGCACCCCAATCTAGTTCTCAAAGGTAAGTTAGAGCAGTCAAATTTTGATAACCTTGGGGGGTGGGGGGGAGTGTTACAGCAGGCAGTGATTCTCAGGGCACAGGGAAGCCCTGGCCATTTCACCTTTCCCACATCTCCTGCTCTGGAAGCCATTACATTTGCTCTAAATCCTAGAGATCCCCCAACATTGGTATAATCCACTTTTGGCTTTCTATACTGACTTTGGGCCTGATGTGGGAAAAAGCAGCTGCAGTGTAGCCCAGGATGTGGGCCAAAACTCCAAACCTATTATAAATATGATAGACATCTGTGTAAAAAATGTAAAAGGTTTAATAAAAATCTATATCAGTCTGAAGCCAGGGAGGATAAAGAAGAACTCTTATGAACTTTTTGCCATCTCAAAAAGAATACATGGAATAATTGCTTCAAACTAATTTTATTAGGCAAATCTCCAGATGTACATGTATTTCAAGCATAATTTTGTAAAGCACTTTTACTTATTCTTTGACTTGCATTTTAAAAACTGGTCACCTTTCTAGGAAGATTAAGACTGTTCTGATCGTGATTATTTTGAAAAGACAACAAAAACGGTCATAAGAATGTTTTATAATGGAAAGTGTTGGGAAACCGAAATATAAGGATTGTTAGCAGCTCCCCCTAAAATAAGGGAATTTCATACAGTTATCTTTTGCAAAGTGCAATATTTAACTTTGCCATCCAAAGATGTGGACTCCGTACTCTACTAGAACTGTATAATATATCTCTTGCCAGTGAACTTTTTTTCTTGGTCCACGGTCCTTAAAACAGCAGGTAATTTGGCTCTCATCACTGAATGGGTTTGACACCCTAAGCGCATAGCAAGACTAAAAATGCAATCCATGACTTTGAACACTAGAGGAAGTTTAAGAAAGAACTTAGCTACAGAAGGAAAGGAGATGGAGCTGTTATTTCTGTTTGCTCAAACAAATAATTAAGTTGAATTCTACAGCTTCCTTCCTTACTTCATTTTGCTACCATTCTCATCAATTGTTTCTCCTTTGACAGAGCTAATAAGCTATTTTAAGTGCTTGGGCTATGGCACCCTACTTTGATTTCCCTATTACACAAAGCAAGAGATTCTGGGGATTCAGACATTAAAAGTCTCATTGTAAAGCTGTCCTTTAGGTCAAGGGGCCTGAAAGGAGTGCTAGCAGCTGGGGACAGAAAGACTTCTACACAAGTCTTCATCCTGATACTGAAAATCCTGTTTAGTAACCAGCAAAGGTGTGTCTACTTAATAGCATGGATGGGGGAAAAGACAGGATGAGGCTAATGATACATTTCTGAGACTGGAAAGGATTTGTCTTGCATTCTGATGACAGATGTTGCCAAGATTTTCAATTTCCTCACATTTTTTTTTCTTAAAAAACAAACCAACCTATCCTTTATCAGCAAATCTTCATGGAGAAAATATGCTAGTTTTGAAGGGCTATCATAATTAGGTTTATTCTTAGGGCTTGACTCGGCCTTCTGGAGACAATTTTACTTCCTTTGTTGCAGCGTGGGGAATTGTACCCCTAAAAAGGATTCAACCTGGACATGGAGCACAGGTGATGGTGCCACCACTGCTCTCCATTGTGATTTTTGCCTGAAGAGTGGAGCTTTAATTTACAGTGAAGGACATGAACGCATTAGGCCTCAGCCTCACCCACTCTCCTTTCCACTGTGCCAGAAGGCTGCACATTAGCGAGCAGAGTAGATGGGAGAAAGGCAATGCAGTTTCCCACTTCCTGGTGAATTTTCCATTATTGCAAGCAACCAGCCTGGCCTCCCACAGCAGATTCCAGACAGTGAATCAAGTCTGTAATCATTAATTGCATTGCACATGGAAAATGAGTGAGAGAGAGGCGCACAGCATGCATATATTCTTCAAATTTATTTACTGTATGTCTCTCTAAACTTTATAAGTGCACCACCATTTTTTCTCTCTGTGAATCATCTGTTAAGTTTATTGCACCATGACATCTATTTAGCATAGCAAGGCAATGTAATGATTTCATATACAGCTAAACCTCTCAAAAATTGGACTTGGATTTCAGATGCAGCTAGAATCTTTGTTTAACTGAAACTGACCATTTGGGAAAAAATAAACTACCCCTTAAAACATGCATCCTCACATAGAGGTGATTTACTGGAAAATGTGTTAATTAAAATAAGGGGCAGCCAGTTAAAAAGGCCTATACAATTAAAAACATGACAACTTTTATACCAGATGACTTATTATCGGATGTTTTTCAGATGTATTGTAACAGATGCTCTTACAAGTAAACATAGCAGGGGATATTTAAGGTCACTGCAAAGAAGAGTTTTGCACTGGCTTGAATCAGGGGTTAAGGGGCTATGAAAATTGTTTTCCATATTTAATTTCTATATCCCACTCATTTAGATAGCGTAGAGGAGACAAATGGGTGTAACTGAGGTGGAAATGAGCCCAGGAAAACTCAAGGAAAGGCATCTACACTTCATTCTGCCATATTAATGCACAGCTTGTATTACCCTCTTCACCTCAAATGCATATGTGCTAAGATTGGCAAGTGGAAAGGGACACAGTCAGCCAGAGATGGAGAGAGATTTCAGAGAACATGATCTGGTCTTTAAGGCACTAAACTGGGACTCAGAAACCTGGTTCCATTCCCAGCTTTCTCCATGATCTTTGACAAATCACTTCACCTTTTCATGCCTTAGTTCCCCACAGGGATAACAACACATCCTTAATTCACAAGAGAGAGAGAATAAATATGTGCAACATATACTTTAGGAGAGACTCAGATTTTACTGCGAGGAAAGACATACAATATCAACAACTGATGGATCATCCACTCTTTATGAAACAATCCTTTCACATCTCACAACACCCTTAAAAAATAGTCACAATGTAATGGTGTTGATAGCAGCTTTGGCTTCCCCTACACACTATGTGAACTCCCCACCTTGGGAAGATTCACTTGAACACATCTATGGGGTTAGGGATCTATCATGCATATGAATGGGTGAACTGTAACAGAGTCAAATGCACTAATAGTGCTTCAGAGAGAGCCAAGAGCTGGCAACAGCACTGCGTGCTTAGAGAACAGAGAGGCATGTGACAAAGTAGAAAAGAAATATGGGCTGAGATCAATTGAATTTTCTCTTTCTTCCCCCTGAGGATCTTTGGCCTTTTCATAAATGAGATCACACACTTTGCTGCTTTGGCACCTCTGCTGCTCTCCTTCCCTGACAAGGGGATGATGAGGAAAAAAACCTCTGGACCTCAGAAATAGATCTTAATACACAACTACTCACATCCCACATGTATCTACAAAGCAGTGTAACATATGACTACTATCACATGGATGCTCTCAGTTATTCATCTTTCCTTTGCCATTCTCTGCATGTGCATAAAGAGTGCTCTCATCTAGTGGCTGCAAAATTATAAAGCAAGCTTTCAAATTTTATTGCATTGTTATGCAAGGAAACACGCATTACTGACCAAAAGAAAAATAATAATATCTGTAACAGATATAATCCCCCATAACCCACAGGGGAAAAATGACTTGCAAGCACCTCATAATCAATTGACTCTAAATGCTCATGCTTCCAAGATTTCTAACACAAGTTAAAATTAAATTTAGGAAGTTTCTGTTGCATGCAAATTAGGCCAGTAAATCATTTTGCAGTTCATTTTATGTATTTTCTGTTATCAGTTGGTACAAGCAGATAGGGACTATTTGTCTCTTGAAACCTAGTTCCCTAAACTGTCAAAGCAAACTACAAACGTAATATTTGAGTAAATTAAGGCCATCTGACGTATATGAAGCTCAAACAAGCCACAATATAAAGAGTGATTATATTTTCCTCATGGTTTTCATTGATGAAAATTAATATGCTAAATATTTGAGATTTTAAAACTGTGTGTGAGTTGTTTCAAATATTGGTGTAAATAGTTACTGGTTTATCACTAATGAAGTAATCAATACCATGTTGTATTTCTATAGTTATATCTTAGCTATATTCTTCGTACTACATTTTAAGGTAGCTACATATGTTAAATTATAAATAATAATAATAATAATAATAATAATAATAATGCTTATTGGAAAGAATTGCTTGAACAGGGGATGGTCTTTTATGGTTAAGAAAGGTTATAAATTTGAAAGTCTGGATCACAATCCTGGCTCTGCCACAGACATAATCTGTGATGATTACCAAGTCACATGACTCTTTGTGCTCAGTTTCCTCATCTGTAAAATCAATCTATCTACTTCCTTCCCAAGAGTATGGGGAAGTGTTCTTCATTAGTGCTTAGGATGAACTTTGAGATCATCAGAGGAAGGTGCCATGGAAGTGTAAAATATTATTATATAAAATTGGGAGAAAGAGGAGACAGTGGGGCAATGAATTCATCTACAAGCTTTGTGGTGTATGCAGTGAGTACAGGACTTTGGGACGGAACTATGTGAGTTATAATTCTGGTTCTGATATAGGACCTTAGATTTGATTTAACTTGTTTGAGACTCATTACTGGAATAATACATGCCAACCTCAAAAATGTTTGGTGAGAATTAATTGGTTATTTGTATAGTGCTTTGCTTTCATCTCTAGAGCCTTTGGTTCAACATCCTTGCTCACTTTACAGAACAACTGACATAGATTCATAGATTTTAAGGCCAGAAGGGACCATTATGATCATGTGCACAACACAGGTCATAGAATTTCACCCAGTAATTTCTGCATCAAGCCCAGAATTCCAGTTTAAGCTATAGCACAACTTTTAGAAAGATATCCAGTGTTGATTTAAATATTTCAAATAATGGAGAATCCACTACATCTATAGGTAAAGTGTTCCAATGGCTAATTATTCACACAAACATTTGCACCTTATATCTGGTCTGAATTTGTCTACCTTTAGCTTCCAGCCATTGGATCTCATAATGCCTTTTGCTGATAGATTAAAGAGCTATTTACTATCAGAAATATCTTCCTCATGTAAGTACATGGGGAACTAGGTTTAGACATCAATGGCTAGAGTTCCACATTACCACTACACATAATTAATCATTTGCCCAAGAAAAATCTAGGATTAGGATAATGAAGAAAAAATGTAGGTTAGCACTTGCAAGGTGCGTGACTGTATAATGACTGGCTGCAAGGTCTGGCAAAACCTGGCTTTTCTCAACACCCATTTATTTTTTTGAAAAATCGTTTTTCCCCACCAATATATGTGCAAAATCAAACCAAACTGGTAGCACATCTTTTAAATAATCTTTTACTGATTTCCATCTCATAGTGTATTACTTCTTTAATCATCAGGAAACAACTCCCCTTTTAATGTTTTCAATTACTGGTCTTGTACCATGTATTATAATCTGGTTTGGATTGCTATACTGTATAACAGTAAACTTTCAAGCTATTTCCACTGTGCTTCACATAAATTCAACTGTGACTTAACTCAGAATGACACAGGCAATGTAATCACACAATAGTTAATATTTCCATTCTAAAAGTCCCTTTTCACTCTATGTAAAATACTACCAGTTCAAATAATCCGTGTCCAATCCAAACTGATTGCTCTGAATAACTCTTGTACAATATTAAATATCTGTCCTATTAGAAAATCAGAAGGTGCAGTGAATATCTAGCTTTTAGGCAGGATGCCACAGAAGTTCAATGTATGTTTGAATGGGGATGTATTTTTCTAACACCCCATTTCATACTCCTAAAACAAAATCATTTAGCTTTATTGGCCCAGGTTTGCTGGGGGAAAACAGAAAAGGAAAACATTTTAAAGGAAAAGAAGATGGAAAGAAAGCAGCAGTGGCAGATGCTTTCTTTTAGCAGCTTTTCATAAATTCTTCTGGGAAACCAACTGAGTTTCATTGAAGGGAATGAATCAATGTCCCTTCATATGAAGGAAATCAATTAGAAAGTCATTACCTGAAAATTAGCACTCAAAAACAAAAATTCATTTTAAATCCAACTGGATTATGTGTCAGTATTAAGCTGAATTGCACTTGAATTGATGTATGCAAAATGTCAAACATCTTCCAGCTGTATAAAGCTTAAAGAGTGAAGGATTACAGAGAATGTTTGCAGATACTATTGACAGGTTTCAGAATAGCAACCGTGTTAGTCTGTATTCGCAAAAAGAAAAGGAGTACTTGTGACACCTTAGCGACTAACAAATTTATTTGAGCATAAGCTTTCATGAGCTACAGCTCACTTCATCGGATGCACTCAGTGGAAAATACAGTGGGGAGATTTATATACACAGAGAAAATGAAACAATGGGCATTATCATACACACTGTAAGGAGAGTGATCACTTAAAATGAGTTTTACTGGAGGGGGGGAGGGAAGAAAACCTTTTGTAGTGATAATCAAGGTGGGACATTTCCAGCAGTTGACAAGAACGTCTGAGGAACGGGGTGGGGTGGGGGGGAATAACATGAGGAAATAGTTTTACTTTGTGTAATGACTCATCCACTCCCAGTCTCTATTCAAGCCTAAATTAATTGTATCCAGTTTGCAAATTAATCCCAATTCAGCAGTCTCTTGTTGGAGTCTGTTTTTGAAGTTTTTTTGTTGAAGGATAGCCACTCTTAGGTCTGTAATCGAGTGACCAGAGAGATTGAAGTGTTCTCCGACTGGTTTTTGAATGTTATAATTCTTGACGTCTGATTTGTGTCCATTTATTCTTTTACATAGAGACTGTCCAGTTTGACCAATGTACATGGCAGAGGGGCATTGCTGGCACATGATGGCATATATCACATTGGTAGATGTGCAGGTGAACGAGCCTCTGATAGTGTGGCTGATGTGATTAGGCCCTATGATGGTGTCCCCTGAATAGATATGGGGACAGAGTTGGCAACGGGCTTTGTTGCAAGGATAGGTTCCTGGGTTAGTGGTTCTGTTGTGTGGTGTGTGGTTGCTGGTGAGTATTTGCTTCAGGTTAGGGGGCTGTCTGTAAGCAAGGACTGTCCTGTCTCCCAAGATCTGTGAGAGTGATGGGTCGTCCTTCAGGATAGGTTGTAGATCCTTGATGATGCGTTGGAGAGGTTTTAGTTGGGGGCTGAAGGTGATGGCTAGTGGCGTTCTTTTATTTTCTTTGTTGGGCCTATCCTGGAGTAGGTGACTTCTGGGTACTCTTCTGGCTCTGTCAATCTGTTTCTTCACTTCAGCAGGTGGGTATTATAGTTGTAAGAATGCATGATAGAGATCTTGTACGTGTTTGTCTCTGTCTGAGGGGTTGGAGCAAATGCAGTTGTATCATAGAGCTTGGCTGTAGACAATGGATCGTGTGGTGTGATCTGGGTGAAAGCTGGAGGCATGTAGGTAGGAATAGTGGTCAGTAGGTTTCCGGTATAGGGTGGTGTTTATGTGACCATCACTTATTAGCGCCGTAGTGTCCAGGAAGTGGATCTCATGTGGACTGGTCCAGGCTGAGGTTGATGGTGGGATGGAAATTGTTGAAATCATGGTGGAATTCCTCAAGGGCTTCTTTTCCATGGGTCCAGATGATGAAGATGTCATCAATGTAGCGCAAGTAGAGTAGGGGCATTAGGGGACAAGATCTGAGGAAGTGTTGTTCTAAGTCAGCCATAAAAATGTTGGTATACTGTGGGGCCATGTGGGTACCCATCGCAGTGCCGCTGATTTGAAGGTATACATTGTCCCCAAATTATGGGTGAGGACAAAGTCAAAGTTCAGCTACCAGGTTAGCTGTGACATTAATCGGGGATACTGTTCCTGATGGCTTGTAATCCATCTTTGGGTGGAATGTTGGTGTAGAGGGCTTCTACATCCATAGTGCCCAGGATGGTGTTTTCAGGAAGATCACCAATAGATTGTAGTTTCCTCAGGAAGTCAGTGGTGTCTCGAAGATAGCTGGGAGTGCTGGTAGCGTAGGGCCTGAGGAGGGAGTAGCCTCATAGCCAGACAATCCTGCTGTCAGGGTGCCAATGCCTGAGATGATGGGGCGTCCAGGATTTCCAGGTTTATGGATCTTGGGTAGCAGCAGAATACCCCAGGTCGGGATTCCAGGAGTGTGTCTCTGCGGATTTGTTCTTGTGCTTTTTCAGGGAGTTTCTTGAGCAAATGCTGTAGTTTCTTTTGGTAACCCTCAGTGGGATCAGAGGGTAATGGCTTGTAGAAAGTGGTGTTGGAGAGCTGCCTAGTAGCCTCTTGTTCATATTCTGACCTATTCAGGATGACGACAGCACCTCCTTTGTCAGCCTTTTTGATTATGATGTCAGAGTTCTTTCTGAGGCTGTGGATGGCACTGTGTTCTGCACGGCTGAGGTTATGGGGCAAGTGATGCTGCTTTTCCACAATTTCAGCCCGTGCACATCGGAAGAAGCACTCTATGTAGAAGTCCAGTCTGTTGTTTCGACCTTCAGGAGGAGTCCACCCAGAATCCTTCTTTTTGTAGTCTTGGTAGGAAGGTCTCTGTGGGTTAATATGTTGTTCAGAGGTGTGTTGGAAATATTCCTTGAGTCGGAGACATCGAAAATAGGATTCTAGGTGACCACAGAACTGTATCATGTTCGTGGGGGTGGAGGGGCAAAAGGAGAGGCCCCGAGATAGGACAGATTCTTCTGCTGGGCTAAGAGTATAGTTGGATAGATTAACAATATTGCTGGGTGGGTTATGGGAACCACTGTTGTGGCCCCTTGTGGCATGTAGTAGTTTAGATAGTTTAGTGTCCCTTTTTCTTTTGTAGAGAAGCAAATTGTGTGTTGTAAATGGCTTGTCTAGTTTTTGTAAAGTCCCGCCACGAAGAAGTTTGTGTGGAAGGTTGTTTTTTTCCTGAGAGTATCCAGTTTTGAGAGCTCATTCTTAATCTTTCCCGTTTGCTGTAGAGGATGTTGATCAGGTGGTTCCGCAGTTTCTTTGAGAGTATGTGGCACAAGCTGTCAGCATAGTCTGTGTGGTATGTAGATTGTAATGGATTTTTTACCTTCAGTCCTTTCGGTATGATGTCCATCTGTTTGCATTTGGAAAGGAAGATGATGTCTGTCTGTATCTGTACGAGTTTTTTCATGAAGTTGATAGATTTCCACTCCATACGGCTAAATTCAGTGCCTTGCATAGTGACAGGTTTCAGAGTAGCAGCCGTGTTAGTCTGTATTTGCAAAAAGAAACGGAGTACTTGTGGCACCTTAGAGACTAACAACTTTATTTGAGCATAAGCTTTCACGAGCTACAGCTCACTTCATAGGATGCATTCAGTGGAAAATACAGTGGGGAGATTTATATACACAGAGAACATGAAACAATGGGTGTTATCATACACACTGTAAGGAGAGTGATCACTTAAGATGAGCTATTACCAGTGGGGGGCAGGGAGGGAAGAAAACCTTTTGTAGTTATAATCAAGGTGGGCCATTTCCAGCAGTTGACAAAAATGTCTGAGGAATAGGGATGGGGGGGGGGAACAACATGGACAGTCTCTACGTAAAAGAATGAATGGACACAAATCGGACGTCAAGAATTATAACATTCAAAAACCAGTCGGAGAACATTTCAATCTCTCTGGTCACTCGATTACAGACCTAAGAGTGGCTATTCTTCAACAAAAAAACTTCAAAAACAGACTCCAAGGAGCGACTGCTGAATTGGGATTAATTTGCAAACTGGATACAATTAATTTAGGCTTGAATAGAGACTGGGAGAGGATGGGTCATTACACAAAGTAAAACTATTTCCCCATGTTATTTCCCCCCACCCCTGTTCCTCAGACGTTCTTGTCAACTGCTGGAAATGGCCCACCTTGATTATCACTACAAAAGGTTTTCTTCTCCCCCTCACCCCCCCTGGTAATAGCTCATTTTAAGTGATCACTCTCCTTACACTGTGTATGATAACACCCATTGTTTCATGTTCTCTGTGTATATAAAATCTCCCCACTGTGTTTTCCACTGAATGCATCCGATGAAGTGAGCTGTAGCTCACGAAAGCTTATGCTCAAATAAACCTGTTAGTCTCTAAGGTGCCACAAGTACTCCTTTTCTTTTTGCAGATACTATTGAGTTTATTTTGCAAGCTATTTAGATCACAAGTTGGCCATGCTAAGGTTTAAAAGAGAGTTTTACATTATATTTCTCAAATATTACTATTATTCAAATGACTGTAGTGCTAGAAGCCTCAGTCATGCTAACCATTGTACCAGCACTTAAGAAGAGTCAGCCTCTGTCCTGAAGAGGTTATAGTCTCTGGCTATGTCTATAGTGCAATAAAATTCCCCGCAGCTGGTCCTGGTGTGGGGCTTGAGATACAGAGCTATAAAATTGCAGCGTAGATATCTGGACTTGGGCTAGAGCTTTGGCTCCGAGACCCTCCAGAATCTTAAATTCGGAACTCCAGCCAAGCCCAGACATTTACCCTAAAATTTTATAGCCCTGCAGCTGAGCCCCATAAGCCCAAGTCAGCTGATAGAGGCCAGCCATGGATGTTTTATTGCAGTACAGACAGACCCTACACAGGAAAGTCAGAAAAAGTGAGAGGAAACAGAGGGTCAGAGGCCTCAATTTGGGACAACACTTAAGCATATTATTAACTTTAAGCACGTTTAATTCTCATTGACTTCAAAGTGAAGAGGGTGTTGAAGTGCTGCTCTGACTAGAGATGCTTTCTCTAGTGACTTGCTCAGGGTCACGCAGCAGGTTAGCAGCAGCAGGGAATAGAACCGAGCTATCACCAGTCCCACTCCTGTGTTCTGCCCACTGGAGCACACTGCCTCCAATTTTGATGTGATGGAACCATTTAAAATTACAATGTAAATACTATGCATTATTTCAATTAAACATTCACTATTCAGAGTATAACAGACACATATGTGCATGCATATCACACTGAAGATGATCATCCTTCATGAATTCAATAATCAATCAGACCTTACGTAGCACTTATTCACCAGGCAATGCATGTTCTATAACATCTCAACCAACACAGACACTGGATAAAACAAAAATGACTATAAGGTTTATGATGCCCCTTTTCATGCCTTAGGAAATCAGGTATCTTTCTAAAATGGCTGGTGGTGAGAAAGCAAAAGGGAAAGAGATGTTCTAGATTATGGGCTCCATCTTGCAAGGTGCAGAGCACCTCGCCCCAAGTTGAGTACATGTTTAAGACCTTTCCTGCACTGAGGCCAGAATGCTGAGCACTTAGCCAGATCAATCACTAAGGTATCAAGTGCTGTCTTTCTCTAGTGAAGATTAGAGATGGAAATGTTCTTACAGCATATCTTCCAGTACACTTTAAGCATTAGTACACTACACTACACCTATACAGTACACTATAAGCACAGTAACATATGGACTAGAAAGTTCACAAGGTTCTGGTTTCAATTTAAGCTAGTATTTATGACTTTGGGGTCAGTGACAATCAAAGACTGCGGTTTAGGTGCTATAGTACTAAAATGTTTTGAGATTTCTGCTATATTAGGACAGATCTATGCTCAATCTATAAAGCAGTCCCATTTGGTTTGGATCCATAGATCCAGGTTCAAATTGCATGGTTCAGTTCCAATCTCCCCAGCAAAATTCAAGATAAGGAGCTCTAGATATGACATTCTGGTTCAAATCTAAGGAGAGGTATTGTGGGTAGAGAAAACTCAAAAGATTATGTGTCAGGCAGACATGAATACATTTACATAAAAATGAATCTGTTCAGTGAATTCCTTTCAGAATGTCACTAGACTACTACTTTCAGGAAAACTAGAACCCCATACATTGTGCTCTCATTGTTTTTAATTTAAATCACACCAAATGACAGTTTTAAAATATAGTCATTTATAACAACACATAACATATTTAGAGTTCCTTTCACCCAAGTATCAGCAGTATTAAGTAAGCCTCAGAATACCCCTTTGACGTCGGTATTATTGTCATACCCATGTAAACAATGGATAAAAATTCAAGATGTACTTTAAGCTTCTGCATGTTCATTCATATTTTGTAACTGTTGCTCTGCTCCTCTTTGGTCATTATAATTCCAAGTGACCTTAAACCTCATGGAACTTCTATCTACATGCCAAATTTCCTTTGTTTGGGGAGGGTTGAACAATTCCATCCATCTGTGAAAGACCCTCCTAGGAGCAGACACATCAGAATCTTTACCAGTGCAGATACTAGGCACCTTATGTCAGTCAACAAATTAGCTCTGCTTTCTCTGCACTTCACCTGAGAGAGAGTTGGGAGCTGACTTATAATAAGTTCATTGTGTTAAAGGAAAAAAAACACTCTAGGAGCAGGTGATGAGAATATATAACATGTTGGTTCTAATCTCAATTATGCAATACTGCATGCCCAAAAAGATTATTAAACCCTTAGGGGTTATATTGTAAAAAGTGTAATGTGGACTTTTAACCAGGCAGTTCTCCTTGACATCTACATCTTGACATAATGCTTGGAAAGCATAATGGTTAGTCCCAACCCTCCCATGCCCAGGTAAGAAGTTGCATTCTGATTCAGTGAAACGTCCCTCTCCCATACTAGTTCATGACAGTTGAATTTTTATTTCTGCTTACATTCTAAGCATAAAATTTGTGTTTTCTCAGGCTTTAAGTGCATTTGTCATTAATTCTTAAGCATTGGTACATTTCTGATCAAACCTCTGATCCATGCGTAAGAAAGCATCAGTACTGAAAAAAAATATTCTGGCACAGAGTTTCAGAAAACTGAGGAAGAGAAGCAATTGGACAAAAGAGCAGGAAAGAGCCACTAAGAAATACAAATATTGGGCCAGATCCAACCTAGAATCTTTGCCGACTTCCACTAATGTAGACCCTCATACCATCAAAAATTGGGGAATGGCCACGGCATTTAGAGGGGGTGATGAGTCAGTGCATCCATTCAGATACAGCCAACTGGCCTCATATTGAGTCTCCCACAGACTTTAAAGTTGCCATGAGTTGTCAGAAACCATAGAAAAGGCAGATAGTGGCAACACTGTTTCGTTTGGGTGACTTGCCCTCCAGGGCGCATACTATTTCTCATCACTGATGCTGTCTGTATACCTTTTAGCATTCTGTATGGTTTGTCAAGTAAGACTGGTCATTTTCACTAATGATCTCCTGCACTTTTCCATATTACTCAAGTTTGGGTTTTCAACCCACAGGGGAATATTTAAATAAAACAAATATTTTTGTAGTTTTTGTTTGTTTTTAAAGCAATTCACAAGCACATTTCTAATTCACATTAGCCTAGACTGTGCAGGCTCTTGTGCTGATGCACAAGGAAAGGAGACTGCAAGAAGGCTCCCACCCATCTACACACCTTGTTACACGAGTCTTAACTGCAGTATGTGTGCTCTCCTATACCATTCCTAGTCATTCCTGAGGGACAAGCTATTGCAAAAGGGACAGGGAAGCAATAGGGCTGCCACCACTCTATCTGTAATGGCAACCAGAGCTTGCTTGCTGCAGAGTAGAGTATATACTGTTGCGGTGCATTGGAAACTGTGTTAAAGTTACAAGCTATCGCTGCAAATTGTAAGTAGTTTCCTGATCCTGCTTGCAGGCTACGAGGCTCTGAGGGAAGCCATGTGATCTCAGTCCTCTGGGTGCAGTCTTCAGCATGGAGTAAGGGATGAGTAGTGCTTTGCTGCTTTACAGAGCAGCCTGCTTTCTCACTCTCTGTTTTTGTATTCATATGTGTTAGGTCTCTGGATTCTAAAAATTGAGGATTGTGTTGCTGGAACCTTCCAGCAAGAGTATTTTGTACATTTTTTTCTAACTTCTCCATGCGTATGCTGTGAACATAATGATATGCTATGGCTGGGTGGTGTTGTGCACATTCTCTCTCTTTACATGGTCATGTTATGAAAGATATGACAATACTCTGGACAAACCTCACTGGATTAAGTTAAACCTTATTGAATTAAGTTTAAGTATATTGTATTAAAATGCAAATATGTATGTACTATTGAGGGATTGTGTGTATTTCCATTGGGGAGAGGGATGATAGTTTTCCAGGAACTAAGAACAGTGTGGGATGGTTAGGCAAATTCATGCAAGTTGTAACACCTCCAGTAAGCTACCATCAATGGGAGAGAGGCTCACATATGCTGGTTCAAACTGGATTTTTCAGGGACCAACAGACAAAGAAAGGATTTTTGGTTGAGTAGCCCGAGTTAAAATGAACTCACAACTTCATTCCAATCCAGAAAACAGAAAGTACCTCTGGTTCAATTCTTAGGGAAGGGTTGGAAGGTCTTTGGCCTGCTGAGGCCCTATAAGACTTGGTAGCTAGTTATGAGTGAAAGCAGTTATGAACTGGTGATCAGAGGAAAGCTTCCTTTGTGGGGTTTGAAGGACAATCACCAACTAGCACCCTTACCCTTGCTGGAGTGAGGGTGTAATGTCTGGTTGGCTTATTAGTAAGTGTGTGGGTCTTTACTATGTTTTCTGTGTAATGTTTTTACCTTAAGAATAAATGTACTTGCTTAGAAAAGCTATGTGGTAACTTATAATTGTGGCAATTACACTGTGCACAATCTCTGAAGAGAAAAGTGAAGCAGGCCTGCTTCAAAAATGTGTTTTTGCTGTGGATATCCCAGTATAGTCAAGGGACTGTACTGCCTGAAAATACCTGACTCAGAAGGGAGAGAGATGAAGTTCTCTGCCCAAGATAGAGCCTGGCACGTAGTGTGGGTGCCTTTCCTGGATCATAAAGGAGGAATACCAATGCAGTTGTCATGACCTGAGAGAGACATCACCCCCAGATTGGATCAGCAATTAACTGCCACAATGTGGCTCACTTTATAAGAAATACAATCTTAAATTTTGAATCTAAAATATTCGATAGTCTCTTTAAGGACAGTCAATATATTATATTTGGATTGTGCCAGCGTGCTCCAACAATCCAAGAAATGCATCTCTGTCAGGCTCCTAGCAGTGGGCTTTGACCACAGTAATGGAAAATTCAGCAGCGGACAACTGTCAAACCCTGGGTTTCCCATTGATATATTCATTTGTGAACCCTCTACTACAGTGGCTCTCAACCTTTTTTGCGCTGGAACCGAAGTCTGAGAACTACCCTCCTATTTGCAAGATGAAAAGGGTCAGATAGTCTGGACCCCCTGAAAACTGTTTGCAGCCCCCAAGTTAAGAACACCAATATACTACAAAATATAACTAGTATTTTTTTCCTGTGGTTAACATGAAAAAGGAATTAAATACAAAAGATTTTTTTTTTTGCTGTAGAAAAAAGTTAAACTGTCTTAAATGTTCTTAACTGCAGTATGGACTCAATACATGCCTCTTAGGACATGGGAAGATGACACTTAGTGGAAATATTGACCTTCCTATTGCCGTTGCTATTAAATAGTTCATGCTGTGTTACTGTAATGAGGGAAGACACACACACCCCGTTGTTTTCATCGAGCTTTGCCTATGGAAATCTGCTTGCAGGATCAGGTCCACAGCGAAGACAGCTCCAGCCCCAAGCTTTTTCCTCAGAGAAATAGGACACTGTGGGAACCCCACATGAGGGAACAACTAGGAGGGACGTTTTTAATGTTATTATTTACTTGATAATTCCTAGAGGTAAACTAGGCACCACACAAAACAGAATGTCCTTACCCTGAAGATCTTACAATCCAATTTAGACATGAAACAATGAGTAGAAGCAACAAAACAATAAGGAGGGGATTGAGGTGGTAATATAGATGATACATCACTGACATTAGGTGGTTACACAGCAGAAGCATGCACGCATCATGGTGGACTATTTTGTTTTGGCTTTTTAAAATAAATACAATAGAGGCTGTTGTAGTTCACTCCTTTTAGGCATCACAATAGATGAGACTTTATATGAGTCTTTTGCATTCCAGATCAGGAATGGCAGTTCCTTGCCTGGGGTGCGGCATGTAAAGGTGCAGAGATGGTTGAAGGAACAATTTATCAAAATTGGAAATAACTGGCTGAGCAGAGGAGAGAATGATTCAATAAGAGAGAAGGCTGAATAAGTAAGAAGAGGCAGAGTTATATAGAGCTTTGAAATCAAGAATAAGATGTTTAAATTTGACAGGGTGTAGAAGAGGGAGCCAGTGGAGGCCCTCCAAGTGCGCATTAACATGTGTGGATCAGTGAATGAGGAAGATGATTTTAGAAGTTGCATAATGGGTAAAATGGAGTGTGGATGTCAATGAGGCCAGATAGGTAGAGGAGGTGTCAGTAATCAAAATGGGAAAATGATGCCCTCGCTGCTAAAATGCTGCTCTCACCAGCTCTTTCGAAAACACCTACCCACAAGCATATCTGCTTTACCAAATCACTGTTTTTGCTGAATCTCCAATGTGGGAATGGGATACATTGGGAGGCAGTCCCCAAGCCAGTAGCACGTCTGGACCAGTCTCAAAGCTGCCTTTCTGGAGATCCTCCTCTGCTTCTTGTATTCGTCAATGGGTCCAGAAAATGATCACATGGAAGGATTTCCCAAGGTGAAGAGAATATAGAAGGAGCTTCTAGGGGAACTGGGGAGATAGCTGGGGCAACTGAGTAGAAGAAGCCATGAAGAAGGGAGGATAAACAGAAGCCAGTTGAGAAAGGGGACCTCTCAGAGTTCCAGGCACCTGGCTGAGGCAGGAGCAGATGCAGACTGAAGTAGGAGCTAGCTAGTATGGAAACAGGCACAGCTAGAGCAGAAGCAGTCTGTTGAAACTACTAGCAATGAATGTTCCTGGCCAGGTAATGACGTTGAGCAGACTGGAGAGACTGCTTCCCTTAGGAGCCTGTATACCTGCCGTGGCATCACCTGTGTTTGTCCTTAGCCATGGGCAGACTGAACCATGGCTGAATGTTGTGTTGCCTATCACAAGACATGCAGGAAACTGCCTTTGATGATTCATCATACTCCCTGACTTAGGAATAACTCTGACTTAAGCAGACTCAGAGGTAACTCAGGGTTAGGCCCAGAGGTGTCACAACAAGTCACTGAGGAAGAGGTGAGAAGGAATGGCACCTGAGGGTTATGTTCGTGAGGAGGAAGAAAATGACGCCAAGGATGGACATGAAACCATCAAGAAGGAAGAGTTAAGGGGAACAGCACCTAAGGAGGAGGAAGCAGCCATGAAGAAGAATCAGACACCAGTAGTGGTGTTGGTGGAGGATGAGGAGAAGGAAACCAACAGCTGGATTTGGAGGGGAGCTGCTGGAGGCTAGTGACATGGGTGAGAATGGATATTCTGAGTTGTGGGGAGGAATGACCATGGGAAAGACACTGCCTTTTTCAGCAACATCTGTGAGTAGTGGTATCTACCATCTCCACTTAACTTGGAATCTCTATCCCATTCTTGTTGATGGAGACTTTGCCTAAATTATTCATGCCTTCATCTCCTCTCAGATGGATTACAGCAATGCAGTATACCTGGGCAAGAAGCCTTCAAAGCTAAGGAAACTCCAACTAGTTGAGTACACTGCAGTACATCTCCTCAGCAACGCAGTGAGCACGTCAGACTGTCCTTGACTCTATACATTGGCTTCTCATAGCATTTTGAATCAAGTTCAAGGTTTCAGTCCTTAACTTCAAAGCACTCTGTGACCTTCCCTGGGTCACTGAAAGATCACCTAAAGCTTCAGGATGAAGAGAGTGTGGTTAACAGCTTTGCTCCTGTGACACAAGAGAATTCTCATCAACACGAGTAAAGCTCATCAGTGCAGGAGACAGAACATTTTCCGGTGGTGGGCCAAGTCTGTGGAGAGAACTTCCCCAGTAACTAAAAACCACAAAAAACCTCATTGTCTTCCCCTCCAAGGCCCATTTCTTTGTCCTGCCATCTCAAACATAAACATATAGCAACAGGTATATTTATATTAATAGATACATTACCAGAACAACACTCTCCCTGATCTTTACCTGATACGATGCTAAAATGGACAGAAGATGAGAGAATATGACATTAGTGTGGAGTCATGTTGCTTAATACAATTAGTGGAAGGCTACTCGGATACCAGGGCGATGAATGTGGTATAAAAACCAATATAGAATAGCAATAGAATAGAAATACGGTGTTGGAGACTTTGTGGATAGGGAGCCTTTCACATATAGTTACACACATGATGCATAAATTTTTATATGCATTTTAGTGTAGGGGATAATGGCTAGAAAAGACTCCCTCTCTCTTTCTAATTGCCATCTCCTCACTTTTCATAATCTTCTTGGAACAGCTTTTCTAAAGAAGAAAGTGATTTCTTAAATGAAATTTCTATTCTACATACTGCTTCTGCAAGGTTTTGACCTTGACTGTTTTTCATAGCCGGTGCAAATTTAAATTAGCGGAGGGAATCTGGATTGACACTTTTCGAGGTGTATTTCCAGTCCCAGTCTACAATGTACACTGCAGAGTATTTTAATAAATGAACAGACAACAGTCTAAAAAGCTGTTCAGCACTTCTAAAAAGAAAAATCTCTCTCCTTAGCCATGTAAGCTTTGCAAGGAGTGTTTTAACACTTGAGCAAATGCTTCAGGCATTACGATATGAAGTAATTCTAACATGTTTCACTACATTAGGTTTATGGAATAATATTAATTTCTCTTATCTAACGTTGTCCCAGTCTCTTTGCTGAAATAAACTGATGGATGAAAAAAGTTTTGGTTTTCTGTAATATTAAATTATATTTCACACACACAGATTGGGAGGGTGTCTGATATACAGACGGGCAGGATGTACATACATATATGGACTTAAAATACACTTTATGAATAGTAAGTAATGTGCTCAGTATTTTGAATCAAATATTGGTTTAGGAACCTAACTTTAGACAACCATTTTTGGAAATCTTGGCTCATTTTCTGCAGTAATCATAATTTCTTTGATCCATTCCTCATCTGTATGCTCTCATATTTTCTTAGCATATTTTTTGTCAGTAATTAACTTTAAAACCCAGGTGTCCCTCTCCATTCCTACTAATCACAGCAAGCTTGAGAGCATGAAGTCTGAGCCTCTGCAGCATAACCTAGGCAAAGTTTTATACCTAATGCAAAAGTAAGTAAGTAGAACAATCCATTCCATGTATTCTTGCTAGTAGTCTTGATATCTGGCATCCAAGCCAGATCAGATTACAGTTTCAGGGCTAGTAAGGTGAAAGGATCCTGTTTGTATCACCAGTTGTTTGTTCTCATTACAGTTTCAGTAATTTTCCTCCTCCCTTTACATTTTGTGTGTGAAATGAGTACACAAGAAAGGCACCACCTTGACAGTCCTGAAGTATGCCACTCCATTTTAGCATCGTATCAGGTAAAGATCAGGCAAATGCAAAGCAAGCACCCTCAGATTCATGGTTCAACTCTCATTTGAAGAGGCCACTTCAAGGGATGAAAGAATAGTCTAGTTTTATTGGTCAGTTCAGCTTTTTGCCTTTCAACTCAAACTTTCAACACAATTACAACTATGGAGACAATTTGTGAGATGTGGAATCCTGCCCACGCAGGCATCAGAGGGTAGTAATTTTCACTCATAACCAGTGAGGGCTGAAGTTGAGCAAGAACCTGCCGATGAGACATACTGTACCCCCAAATCTCCAAAATAGTCCAGTCCCAGCTACAATCCCATTGACATGGCTGGATTTAGGCTTTACGTAGGCCTGTTTCCATTATAACATATGCAAGCCCTTATGCATTAGGTGAAAAAGACACCAATGCACTGTGCTACTGTGTACATTTCTAGTCAACATTTTATCCTAGACCATGCATTTTCCCTTCTATATTTCTCTAACAACCTCTGTAACAGGTGAGAAAGAGATACAATAACTATCCTGTCAAAATACTCAACACTCGCATAGTTACAGCATGCTGCTGTGTTTGACTACACAGGGCATTAAAATGTCAGATGTTCTATTTCCATTCAATCTTTGCAATGAGAACAAAAAACAGAACATGAATCTATTCTCATGTTGAGGTGTTGTAATAATAATTGGAAAGGGTCCAAACGTAATCCATTCTCAGTAGATTGTAATTTTGTAGTCTTCCTCGGAAGCCATTGAAGCTTTTTCCTGAAGCATGAATTCCTAAAAAGCACTTACAGTATATGAGAACCTTCTCTTTTTTTAATGGGCAAAGTTTGATAGCCAAGTAAATAAAGTCAAAAGCTGTAATTTGAATTTATAGAAAAAATCCTTCTGCCCTCAAGTTAGAAAACCAAAAACCAAATGCAATCACTTTCCTTACAGTGTTTTTCATGTCACAACAAATTATGGCTTTTACTTCAAGTGTGCAAAGCATATCAGACAAAAGAAATTAAAAGGTCACAAGCACTCTAATACTGTGAGCTATTGTTTAGCCCATTGAGCAAATAACTCATCTTTCCTTGACTACAGCCACTGGTGGTTTATTGTCTAATATTTTATATATTCCTTCCTTTTTGGGCTGATGGATTGAGCATAACTTCTACATTACCTTATTAATGCAAAGGGAACACATTGGTTTTCCTCACCATAACATATTTTGAGTACATACTGAACCAAATAAGGTTTTAGGGTGAGGAAAAAGTATGCCATTAGCAGTCTGTGGCACCTGATCACATCTGCATATCCATTATAGTGACACTCCCCAGGGGTGCCCAGTTTTGTGAGGCACACTAACACCACCTGCCTTTAACATGAGGCAGCCTTGTCTGTACCACTATGGATCAGCTCCTTGAATCCACCAGCCTCTGACAACAGAAGCAGGCCTCACTTTCTCTGTACAGGTAGTGACAGGCACAAACTAACCCCTGTGGCCTCCAAGTGGTCCCTGTAGCATCTAGCCCCTTACTGAACATATACAGAATTACCAGGCCTGCTTTTCCCAAAAGATCAGTACACACCAGCTTTAAGATTCAGCTCAGATACAACCTTGCTTAAACACCACAGCACTTAGATATATTTATAGTGAAAACAAGAATAAGTTTCTTACCAAACATTCAAGTAATAGTAAGAATCCTGGAAACCAAATGGATGTTTATAGAACAAAACCATAACATGCTTTCTAGAGACTAACATTAATTATCAGGTTAACCACCTGTCTAAAGAAGTTTAATCTTAGCCAAAGTTCTCTTCAAATGGTTTTAACTAAGCCTGGTTGAGACTTCTTTTCCCCTGGAAGCAAAACTTCTGTCTTTTTAATTCTACAGTAAAGGGTGCCTGGGCATCTTCTCGGCCCACCAAATACAGGTAAGCAAACATCTGAAGTGCACCTCAAGAGAATAAGGTTCTTCCTCCCCTCTCTGTTCTTCTCTCTCACCGTTTGTTACTCTGAGTTCTTACAAACCTTCATTTACATTCGCATTCAGATTGGTATTATGAAGTCCATTGTGATTGAGACAATATTCAGTTTACCTGTGAAGAGATAGATGAACATCTGTCTGGTCTGACAGAAAATGTGTTTTTCCCCTTTGCGGGTGATCAGCCCCTGCAGACTTTAAGAACAGATTTTCACTATATACACACACACATAACTCCTTACATAGTATCTGTATCTACATTTCACAATGATTTTGATGTCCAGGGTGATAGAGGCTTTTATTCAAGAGCTCACTTGGCACTCCTGGGTGAACTAGAACATACACACTAGACTCATGAGAGCTCTATAGCCCCTCTGTGTCCACTTGCCAGTTGGTATTAAGAAGTTCTTGGGTCACTCATTCACCTCTACCCCACACATGCTCCAGTTTAGTACTTCCTTTCAAAAAGCCGAAAATAAATTTTTTTTAAGTGTATGTAGTATTTCAACCATAATGATCCCAAAGTGCCTGACAAATGGTATAGGATAAAAGAATCATTTCTCCCCCCCCAACTATCCTGGAAACATCCTGCGGTAGAATATGGCAGTTGAGCTGTTTTAACAGAGCACAGCAACACACAAAGTAATTTCGGACAAGTAATGAAGAAGAATACTGTATCCAACTGAAGTTGCAGTGGAATTGGAGGTAGGAAAAGTTTAATCACCCCAAAAATGTAATCTGAACAAGACTCTGGGGTTTATGGTACTAGTCTTATGAAAAGTTCTACTGGATTTTAGGGTCTGATCCTGCAATCAATTATGCATGTAAGCATCTTGATTCATGCGAGCAAGTTCAATAGGACCTTTCTGGTGAGACAAGTTATTCATACATATAATTGTTTGTTGGATGAAGTCCCAAATAACCATAAGTAGCCATAAGGGCTTTGGGTTTTACATCTCATCCAAAAGATAGCACCTCCTTCATCAAGCGTAACATCATGCTGACATAGTAGATCACTGCAGATTTGGTAGGAAGTATGCTTCATTATTATCTGACAGTGATATGGGCACAGATTAATACATCACGAATCAAGCTAAAACAACATGGTGCTGTTTTCAGAGTGTTCTGTCTAGGCGAAGCAATACCTCACAGGATGAGAAAAATGTACCAACAACCACTGTTAAAACTTTTTCTGGAGAATCAAATATGAAGTCTGAAAGTTAGAGATGATGGTTTA
Source organism: Dermochelys coriacea (assembly GCF_009764565.3). NCBI lineage: Eukaryota > Metazoa > Chordata > Testudines > Dermochelyidae > Dermochelys > Dermochelys coriacea. Next base: position 173,219,930 of record NC_050069.1, read on the forward strand.
ATCTTCAAGTGTGTAAAAGTAGCAGTACTGTAACTTTACATACAATTATTCCACAGTATAACCAAGTCAAAAAAATTTCGGTATCTCATCCACTTTATTAGCAGCTGCCTTGTTCTGGTGGAGATATGTTTCCACTAGATATCACTTTCTTAAATTACTTCTCAGAGCTACAGTTTTAGCCACTGCACTGTCAGCCTCTTTCAGATTTTGCTTTTACACTTAGATATTATGTCAATTTGTTTCTTATACACAAACGTTTGGAGTTCATTTTGAGTATGAGACACCACATTAATTCTTGACCGGTCTAACAGCATTTTATCTCGACCATTCCTTTCCTAGCAGTGAAGGTCCATTACCTTTCATTATGTGAACAATTCCAGTTCTGGTGCCTTACTCTTATTTGCCTTTTTTTTTGTCAAAGCTCTGACTTGGTATTTCCAGTATTTCATGAGTACATATTTCATATGCACAGCTACTGTTTCAGGATGTAACTTTTAGAAAGAGGAATAGTTTCTTATGCCAAACTCATTGAAATTACAAGGTTGGCTGCCTTTGATCAATTTCTATTGTGACTCTTGTAATTTATACTTACTGTATTTTAGTTTTATACAGATATTAATGGTTTCCTGCAGCACTTGCTATTACAGTACTATAGAAAATTGCTTCCAAAAACTTGTGGTTGCAGAAGGATAGGGCCATTTTTCCCTTTAAGTTAGACTGGTTTCATCCAGAGTAAATCTGTTGAATGAAGTGCAAGTGAGTGAAATTATTCTGGATTTACTTTAGTGCACCTAGGAATAGAATTTGGTCCATAGAGTCTAAAGAGGAGGAACTTGAGCTCCTATCCCTCAAACCCCAAACATTGTGTGCTGCATACTAAACTAGACATGCAAGAGTGTAGAACATCCATTCTTCAAAGCCCTTTGGATTTCTGAATGCTTTTGAATCTTAATTCCTTTATGCCTTAAATGCTCACCTTTTTTCCTTTGCAAGGCACAAAGCACATTTCTGAATCCTTTGATGGCATTAACCCTTGTTCTAATCTCTTGTACTTAAAAACAACTATTTTTTAATGTTAATAAAACCTTCAAAAATTTGCTAGCCATTTGCCTGTCTATCAAGAGAGATACTGGATTATCTGAAATTAACAAAATAGAAAGCACAGCTCATCCAGAGGGTTGGAGTGTCATTCTCTGATTATGTCACACAGATCTTTATCTGCTCAGACCAAACTTTATATTTCATCATCTTCTTTTAATCACCTCCTACTGGCTCCTTCTAAAGTGGATCAATCAGGCTATTAATTGCAACCTTCTGTAATTTCCCTTTAAAATAATTTCATTTTTGGGAACCAAAATGGGATTGCCACAACTTTTTTTTTTAAAACAACATTCATAAAAGCAAACTATTTTCTTAAATAACTCACTTTTGACAGATGTTTTAGAGACATCAAAGATAACCATGGTGGGTTTTACTAGTTTCCAGGTGGGAGTGAGTAAGGATTTTATGGTAGGGGATGGATGGATTCTTTTAAATGCTTGTGCCCAAACTTTTTAACAATTGTGGAGGGAGAGATATTGAAAGAGGTAGAATTTTTCTAAAATCTTGCAATAGTTTGTATGGTACAAGCTGGACTCCGATAAAACACATTTTCCACCTTATCTCCTTTTTAACAACTTCTTGATTTGAAAAACATCTATAGAACAAATCCTTTTCATCCTGAAGTACTGGGGCTTCTGCATGCATGCTAGTGGGGCAGGATTTGGCCACCTCTAAAATATAGATCTATTTGAAAGGACAGGTATTTCCTAGGCAAGATTACAATGTAGTACAGCTCTTCATTCCCTACCCACCACTCTCATGATTTTATGTGTATATATTCTGCAGATAGTCTGTTATATTTTTCTGATATAGCTCTTCTCCATTACATCCCAAACTAACGGCTGAAGTGAAGAGATAAGGCACCCATTATATAAATTTTTTATTTACTGCAGGTCTCTGGTCTTTCAAAATATGGTTCCCCATTTGTGATTGTGCCTGTCCTCAGATGTGTGACAAGGTTTCACTAGGAACTGGCAGTCAATCCAAGAAAACCGTGCATTTTTCCACCACCTACAATCGCCAAGATTAATTCCCGGCAACAACTAGTTAAAAATTGTTTTAATTCCCTCCCCTCCCCCACATCCCCGCCAGCAATTAATTAAAAAAACAAACAAAAATAATTAACTGAATTTTTTCACTTTTAATTTAATTTGTTGAAAGAAATGACTTAATTCAAACAAATTTTGTTCAATTTAAAAACATGATTTGAATTTTTTTGGATTCCACCCCTTTTCTTTCTTTAATTCCTTTTTTTCCCACTTTTCCAATGTAAAGTAATAAAAAAGTATTAGAATGTGTTAGTAAATCTAATGATTAATTATGCTCAAATGTACTTCAGTATAAGATATCAGTTGGATTTAGCTGAACCCAAAAAATAACACTAACAAATTAAGAATCATATAGTGTCCACTTTATATTGTCAAATGATTTTTTAAAAAAAATCCAGTTCCCTTTTCCATTGCCTATGAGAAGTAATAAAGACACTGCCAGTAAAAGTGTTTGAGTTTCTGGAAGTGAAGTGACATTAGAACAGTAACTTCAACAAGATACTTAAAAAAATAGAAAAAATGGCCGGTTATGAAACTCATTTAGGAATTAAGCGGAAGATAAATATTGCTTTGTAACTCAATTAAAAAATCCTCTTCTCCCATCTCTGTGCTATTCTTTTCCTTCCTCTATGTTTTTACATTTTAATTTTGTAACTAAATTATTGACTGTGTAAAGTCAGTTAGTGATAATGTACAACATGTATGAAAGATATTATATAAAGTTGGGCCCTGATCCTGCAAGTTGTTCCAGATAAGCAGACCTCTGCAGCCACCTGGAGCCAGTGTGGATTTCAGCTGGTCTACGTGCGAGTATATGCATGTTCAGGGTCTTAAGTTGTACTGCAGATAATGTAATATACAGTGGTTATATTTAAAAGCTAATAATGTCCTTATTACCCTTGTCATTCTCATGATTTTGTTTTAGTTCAGACTCTTACAGCCTGAATGATATGGTGTATTTAGGAAATACACATCACCACATGTCAGTACAAGAGTTCACTAGGAACGAGTTACTGCGTTAGTATAAATGTGTGGTTACCACTTGAATGATGATAGCAGTAGAGTACAGTGCTTAATCCAAAGAAAGAAAGCACCAATAAACCTGTTAAAATTTCTGATTTGTGTCCACCTTAAAAGCATATAGTATATAGATAACACACACACAGTGTGTTAGGGTGCAATGGTTTATTAGCATGAAAATGGGATGGTCACATCACTTTCAAGTGGTTAAATTCTGAATAAGTTATGTGACATCAAACAGGTGACATCTATACTGTCATAGGTCTTCACACATTTTCTTCATGCTATAAGTTAGAGATAAAAAAAAAGTTTTCAATTTTGATGGCATTTTGTTTAATTTGTCTTCTTTCTAAAGATAGACCTTAGTTACCATATGCAGGTCTTGGGATGACAGAGTACTTAGAATAAATGTTTAAATCCTCCAAATTATCTTTCACAGCTTTTCTATATATGAGGGTGTTGTGACGCTCTGTACCTTTTGGGAACACGCAACACCCTCATGTTCATCCTTATAACATGATTGTGTGGTATCCAATGCAAAGTTTGTCATGTCAGGTGTCTTTGGAATGCTCATGATGCACTGAGCATGGTTTTATATAGTGTGTGTGGGGGGGGTGGCAGAAGCTGGGGTTGGAAAAGGCAGAGCAAGGATGGAGTGCTTTTGGATAAGGGGGCAGAGTAGGAACAGGAAAAGGTGGGGTGGAGGTGGAGCCCTGGGGGAGGGGGCAAAGCAGGGGCTGGAAGAGGTAGGACGAGGGTAAGGCCTCGAGGAAAGGTTCGGAGTGGAGTACCCCGGGGAAAGCTGAAAGGGCCTGTGTGCAAAGTAACAAATGATATATACATGTAGTGGCATCACTAAAGCAATATCAGAGTTAAGGCTGAGTTGGGTAGATGTGAACTTACAGCATTCCATTGGTAACTTTTTCTTGATGTAGTACAATGCCTCTAAAAGGAATAATGTTTTCTGAAAGGAAGAAGGGACTAGTATGCTGCTATCATTACTCAAGCAGTAACAGTACATTTATGCTAAGGCAGTAATTCCTTCCCAGTGATCTCTTATAAAAGGCATTCATGCAATATGCATTCATTTATATTCCATGTCGTTTACACTACAGGAGACTGAATACACAAATCACTAAAACTACAAAGTAAATTAGGAAATATGATCTTGTTGAGCATCGGTCGTTCTACTGTGAATGTCAGCACTTTTCTGATTCAAAATTAATGCTGGATTTTGTTTTCTGAGTAAGAGAAAGGGGCAGGAACATGTGCAATGAATATTTTCTTTTCTATAGTGATTCTACTAGAATTCTCTGGCTTGTTCAGTTGTCATCCACTATAAAACAGTGTGAAATTTCTCTTTTTTTGTTTTGAGTTTTACCATAAAAATCTCAACAGGTGTCCACAGGGGAACATTTTATGCCTGAGGCTCCTAAGCTTTCTCTACTTCTCACACTCATGCCCAGCAGAAAAAGAGTGGACCTTATCTTATAAGTTGCTGAATGCCTCCTGCAAATTGCTGAGCTCCCTCAACTCCCACTGACTGTAATGGGACTAAAGAGTGTTCAGGCCTTCACAGGATCAGGCTTATGTTAGGTCTTCACTTGTACATGTCATATACATAGCCATGACAGACACATTTTAAAATTAATTTGCTTGTCTAAGGTCTTCTGCCTCTGCTCCTAACCTGTCCTGATGGGACAGTGATGAGACCTGCAACACTTCTATTTTATTATTTATAGACTAGACTATAGTGAGTTAATTGAATTGTGTCTCCCAACAGCCACTGCCACTGCCTACAGCCTTAATAAATAGTGGCCAAAGTTTTCAGACCCAGGTACTTAAAATTAGGCTTTTATACATAGATACCTACATAAAAGAAGCCTGTTTTGAAAGATGCTGAACCCCTGCAGTTCCCCAAGTGAATTCAACTGAAGTTGTCGTAGGTCAACCGTTCTGAAATTCAGGACACGAATAATTTCTAAATATCATATTTTCCTATAAACATTTTTATAGGCACCATAAGTGTGTTTTTCAATCACCAGAGCAAAGGGGAATAGTGTACAAGACAAAGGTGAAATCCAGGTCCCATTGAAGGCAAAGGGAAAAATCCAATAGGGGCAGGCTTTCATTCCAGATCTCTAATTTTACTGCTGCTTCTCCTTTTGCAAAGTACAGAAACTCATCCTAAATAAACTTACTTTTACATTGCTTCTGAAAAGCCTGCATGTCATTATAAATACAAAAGAAAAATGCAAAATTAATAAAACAGCAAATTATGAGCACAAGATTTCATTACACTATGATCTGTTAGTAGTTTCTTTTCAGAAGTGGGGATATTATCACCTTGCAGATAGCAAGCTCAATGTTAGTGATACTGCACGACTGAAGTTGCTTAGTAAAGGGAGGAGAGTTACAGTGAGTGAGCAGAGGATAGAAGCTAATAAAATGTGGTCATGTCGTAGCCAGGTGATCTAAGGAAAGAGTAAGCTTACAACAATCATGCTATAAAGCATGAAATAGAGGGGGAATTTAGCTAATTTATAAGGAAATGAGGAAATAAATAAATAAATATTTGCTGGATTTATAAACCAATGGCTCTCAACCTTTCCAGACTACAGTATCTGTTTCAGGAGTCTGATTTGTCTTGGATACCCCTAATTTAAAGTCACTTAAAAACTACTTGCTTATAAAACCAGACATAAAATACAAAAAACTGTCTTAGCACACTACTGAAAAATTGCTTACTTTCTCATTTTTACCTTATAATTATAAAATAAATCAATTGGAATATAAATATTGTACTTACATTTCAGTGTACAGTATGTAGAGCATTATAAACAAGCCATTGTCTTTGCGAAATTTTAGTTTGCACAGACTTTGCTTGTGTTTTTTATGTAGTCTGTTGTAAAACGAGGCAAACATCTAAATGAGCTAATGTACCCCCTGGAAGACCTCTGCGTACCCCTGGTTGAGAACCACTGTTGTAAACTGAATAGCATGCTGCACTGCCGTTAAGACAGCCTGGGTTCCAGGAGGATCTAAAGGCCTTGATCTCGAGACTGGCATAATGAAGTGAAAAAAAAAAAAACAAACGTTCACTATGGAGTGTATTGCGCTATGCAAAAGTTAATAGCTCTTGTGATACTGTGAATTATGAAATAGTAATAGTTCCAATGTTAAATATTTCTCACTATTTCAATCCTACTATGCCAAACTGCACTACTTGAAACTTTTAGACACTTTTCAAGGATAACCTCAAATAGAGGTTATTACAGTAAATGCAACTGAGGTTACAAAAGAAAGAAAGAGTTCAGCGAGAACTGGCCTTAACTTCTTGGACAACTGATACAAAAATGGACTGTATTACACACAAGAAGTATGATCTTAAGGTTAAGAAACTGAAATTTAGGTACAATTCTGAGCACTGTCACAGACTTAATATTTTGCCTTGGATAAACCATGATCTCCCCTCTGCTTCAGTTCTCCATTTGTAAAATGGAGATAATAATGTTTCCTTATTCCAACCATCTGTCTTCCTGTCTATTTAGAATATAAGCTTTTCAGAACAAGGACTGACTTTTATTAGATTATTAAAAATACCTACTACAATGAGGCCACAGCCAATACCTCTTGGCACTACTGTGATACAAATAATAATAAAAGATGATGCTGGGCAATCCAGGAGCAGACATGGCTCTAATAGAACCTCAGGACAGAATATTTTTCTGTTGCAGAACACTGATTCATCTAAATCAAAATGTTTTGCAGTGACAGTTAGATTTCTACAAAGGTCCAGTGGAATCCTCAATTGAAGCCTGTCCTGTTTCTGGCCAGCTTGCCTGCCTGGTGGATTGCTGAGGAACCTAGACTTCCAGGTTCTTCACTCTTTGGAAGTTTACTTGGCAGGCTGATGGGCAGCAGAGAGTCTGGAAAACCTGGGTGACCCAGCTCCTAAGCTCCTAGCCTCCTCTGCAGCTTGCACGGTGGTCTGACAAGGAGCCAGGAGCCTGGAACAGTAAGTTCCCAAGCTCACAGGCTTGCAGCCAAAATGATATTTCCAGGATAGCACTGCCAACCAAACAAACTATCCCAGAGTCATAGACTCCAGGGCTTTCCCTTAAGCAGAGGATTTCAACATTTTGGCTTTATTTCTAAATAGGGACAAATCCAAATATTGAAATGCTTCATCAAATGAAATTAACTCTCTCAACTCCTAGGTCACTCAGATGCTTCTGAAAATTCCACCCCACTATCTGTTTGTTTCTCTCTCAGTTTGTCTTACATCTTAGCTAGATTGAGACTAAGCATTGTTGTACTTATTCACTGCCCTGTCTTCACTGGGCAGTGGAGGAGAACAAACAGTGCAGTATCTCAGTTCAAAAAAAAAAAGGGATACAGATCATCTGCTCGGCAAGCCAAAATATCTCCTATTTTCTGTCACAGTCAGACATGCACATTGAACAAGATCAATGACAAGTTAGAGCTCTTTCAAAACGTATCCTCCTGACTGCACAGGGAACTCTCCACAATGAACATACTTATTGCCCCCGTCTCCTTCAGAAACATAATATCAAAGTTGAGTGAATGGACTTGTCAGTGAAACAGAGGACTTTCTGCTGCTGAGAACAGATTTAAATAGCATGCAAACGGGAACAGCTATTTCACCTCCAAGACTGCATATCACAACGTATCCACCAGTATATCGCAGTGTGACAGAATTCCTCTGGAAAGAAGAGCTAGAATGTACAATGCAACCACTAGAACATTTTTCTAGAGTGAAAACAGATGGACCAGAGCTACAAAGTTTAAGCCTGGAATTAAACTTTTTGGAACTTCTCTCCGACCCCCACAAGTTGCATTTAGTTTCCCGCAAATACTGAAATGGGGGCTAGCAGAGAAGGTCAACTGAGATCTAAACTTCCTCTGCATTTAAGGGTGCCCACACTTAGAGATTTGATTCAGTGCTGGCCTCTTTCTAGGTGAGAGTACATTAAAAGTTGTATTTTGAAATTTCATTAAATTACCTCTCAGTTAAGATATTCTTGAAGTACAAGGAATAGAAGAACCAGATGTATTCCTATGTAAGGCTTAGAAAGAGAAAAATAATAGCAGATGGGAATGAATTACTTAATTCACAAAGTGGACATGTACAGAAGTTTTGAGAAAGAAAGAAATTCCATTTTTTACTGTGGAAAAACAACACACCAAAATCCCAAAGGAAACCTGCTACCAAAACTGAGTAGATGCATCCCATTTGCTTAATTCCTTTTAAGCAGACTGGTGATTACAAATGCACATACAGAAGAGAGATGAGGATATACCTCAATGGGAGGTTTTTGTCTAATGGAAGCTCTAACCATACAAGTATTTACATGCGTGCTAAAGGTTTTCAGGATCAAATCCTGGGATTGTGCTGCTCTATTGGCAAAAAAATTAAACAGAGAAGTACAACTGACTCTAAAATTAGAAGCTTACCATCAGAACAGTATACCAAATTATTGCAATTGATTTACTCAGAGTAATACTTTGAAAATTAATGATTGTGAGTATACCATGATGAAGAAAAGGTGAATTATTTAAATGTTGCCTATACTCAAAATATTTGTATCAAATTAAGCATGAGACATAGTGCTTTCTGAGCATTACAAGAAACACTCTTGTCTTTCATTTTTACACAGATCATCCTCACTTAAACAAATAATGTTTTAGAATATCTTCAGTACTTTTATTTCACCAACAATTTCCTTGGTATATCAGGAAATTAAGCTAGTAATTTAGGCCTTGTTCTAAAATATTGTAATAGGTAATGGTCAAATCACCATCTTGATAGTAAATGAATTGCTTTTAGGCATTGATTAACCTCATTTTAAGAGGAAACGTTAAAATGCAAATAGCAGTGACATCCATTTCTAAGTAAAAGCAAATACACACACACACACACACGCACAAAGAGCAAGTAGAGATCTTGGAATGGAATTTTTCAGGGCTTCAAACTGAAAGAGACATGTTCATTTTTAAATAGAAACATTTTAAAAAAGTATTTCCAAAATACATAGAAAACCCCAGTGGGTTCATTTTCTCTAATTAAAACAAACTTACACTGTTAAACAATAACCCAGATTTTGTGCCACAATCTATATACTTAGTGCAAGGACCAAATGCCTTGAAAGTCATTGTTCTTATTCTGAAATTACACTTTTTTGTCAATTCAAAAGATTTTGCCTTTTCTGAAAATAAATTTGCACTCATAAGTACAAGTAAAGGACAGATTGTGACCTACATACTTCAATGGTGAACAATCAATTGAACAAATAGTCCTATTGTAGCCATTGATCATCAATATTGGTTCTAAATGGTTCTAGTTCTTTTCTCACACAAAATTCCAAATAATTACAATGAGAATTTTCACTGAATCAGGATTAAGAGAGACCATAGATCAATATGGATCCTATATAGATTTTTTTTAAAAGTTAATTTTAGTACATTTAAGATGTCCTCTCTTGGCAGCCCTGCAGAGTGAAGTTCTGTTTCCACAGAACAAGTCTCGTACAAGCAGACTTAAGGCAAACTTCCAAATGACACCGTTTTGCGTGATATGCATGAAGGCTAATCTATCCTAACAGTCCTTTGCCTCGCTCCTGACACTCCCATCAAGTGCTTAATAGATGTTTTATTACATCTACAGCTGCAATGAGACCACCAAAGCATTTCACTCATGTCTCTGAACAATCATGAGGTGGTAATGGCATATGGTGAATGCTGATCAATATACATTTAGACATGTGTCTTACAGGTAGAGGATTCCATATAGTCCATTAGACTGAGCTAAGAAGTGCCCTCCACAACATGGATTTTAAATATTTTTATACATAGTTTTCCAATCCTCCTAAGAGTCTTGCAGATACTTTTTTTAAAAAAAAACCTTCTCCATTAGGAAATATCATTTTTCCTTTTCTTAGTATAAAAGACTGTACTAAAATAGACTGAGGATGCATTGTACTAGGTACTTTACAATCACAAAAGATGACAAGCCATGACATGAAGAACTTACAATAAGAATTTTTTAAAATAAAATTAAAAAAGGTACATATATTTCTATAATTTCTATTAAATGAAGGAAATGAAAGATGAAAATTCAGAGATAATTACTAACCTAATAATCTGATCATGAGCAATAAATACCAAAGGAACCATTTGTGTTTTACATAATCTGGAAGTGTTCTAAGAAACTTATCTGGAATGCTTGCAATTCTGACACATCATAAACCAACTCCAGCTTTGTGAAATGTGTCTACCTTCATCAAAAGGGCAACCTCTGGCCCCATGCCTGGAGCATTCATTCAGTCTAACTTTTACATTTATAAAACTTTTAACTAGCATATGCTGATTGCCTACACATGGGCAATGCCCCAAACAGATCCCAGACTGATAGCAGGTGAAATCCAAGGTTGCCATTTATTATTGTATTGCAAATCCATACATTCAACTTTTTGACTGGTATTATTCTTTCTGGCAGCTTCAGATCAACCCAGCATTATGCCCTGAATCAATATTTTAAATCGCAGAAGGTTCCAAAGAATATTACTCTCTCAAAAACATCTGGTACTCCCCAATGGGAGGAATATGGAATCACGGATTCTGAGTGAACAAACCATGATGGATGGCACTTTTATTGCCACCTAATAAGGCTAAGAGGAAGAGGCCATTTTATTCCATAACCATGTTTTAGACATAGCAGGATGAATTCAATTCCGATTTATATCCCTCTCATCCCACTGATTTCAATAGGATGGGGGTACAGGATGCTCGACTGTGCAGAATTAAGTCCAGCACACACTTAAAAAAATCAAACGTACTTTCTGATCACAAACTCTTCAATGCAATCTAAAAAGCTGTGTGTACACACACACACCTGTGCACACACTTGCATACGCAGAGTCAAAACTCGTTACCACAAAAATCAATGTCAAAAACCTGACTGACTTCAACTGAGCAGGATTAGTTTTTGGAACACTGAATTATAATCTGAATATATTAGCAGATCAGAGATGCACCAAAAGCCTGGATCAGAACTTCCCTTAACACTGGTGAAATGTAGACACAGTTCTGGAGCCTGATTTTGGTATAAATACATGCTAAAATCACTTAGATCATACTCAAACTCATATCCTCACTTGCCTCTCTAGGACTTTCACAAGTCATCTCTGATTCAAACCATACAGTTGATCACACCCTGGACCTGATATTCAGATTAAATGTCAGTATTCAGGACATCAGAATCCAACCACTGTCTTGTACAGATCATCTTCTCGTTATTGGATAGAGGGAAGACATCCATTCTCATCCTCCTGGATGCAATGCTATCTATCATTTCTGGTTGACTAGAAGATTCTGTCCCATCCTGGCTGATGAGCTGACTTCAATTTGTGTCCTTCCATCTCCACTCCTCAGACACAATGGAACTCTCCACAATAAAAGTAAAATTCATTCTTGCAAGAGACAGAGCTTCTGGGAGTCTAGTCCAAGACTGTGGAACAAACTCCCACAGGAATTACCTTATCTAATAAACACATAGCACGTATATTAAAAACAAAAACAAACCACCCGCCCTACTACACTGCACACTATGTTCTCCTCGTTGGAAGAGGATGGGAGATTGAACTACATATGACAGATGTTACTCACATTGCTTAATGCACTACTGGAAGGCATTCAGATACTACAGAAATAATGGTGTTATATGAACCTTTACAAAATAGATTAATTTACACCAATGTACTGTAAATTGAAAGAAACCCCACTGAATTCAGTCAGGTTACACAAGTGTTAAACTGGTGTTAGTGAAATAAGACTCAGGACTCTGAACTTTCCAGCTGGACTCTATAATAGGATAGTCAAATCCTAGATCTGAACACCCACAAATCTTAGGGAAATTCAGATATAAATGTAAACTGTGCAGCTTGCGCTCATTTCTAGTGTAGACTTTAAAAACTGTAAAAGTATTTACATGTAAATATTTGCAAATCAATGTGCCCTTAACTTCTTTACCAGGACTGATGTCCAGGATTCTGCATTTCCCATGCAAATGCTGTTGATGTCACAAGTCCCTGAAACAGTACGCTCACTGCTCTCACATTTTAGGTGTTTGTTATATTATGAAGCCTGGTAAAGGAAACACAGAATTATGTATTTTTGTCATGGCAGGCAAATAAAAGATTTTAGTCCAGTATTTGAGCATATCTCCTGTTCTCACTCACAATAGCTTTACAGAATGTAAATCCAAACCAACTATCCTGCACATATTGCTCTAAAATAATTGGGAATAACTCTATTGAAGCAAATGACTTAACTTGTGTGAGAGAGAGATTTAACAGCTCAACATGATTACTCAAGTGAATACAGAGTTTGTATGATGCAAGATTGGGTCCAGTTTCTGGAGCTGATTTGTGATCTTAAACTTTTATTCAGAGTTTAATAAAAGATTTCAGTTCACCATTAAGCAATTTTACACTAATCTTCCAAATGGGAAACTTTCAAGCATAATTATTCATCAGGAATTGGGCAAAACTTTAGCTGTTCATTCTGTATTAAGAAATACAGGACAAGTGCCTTGCTGTATTTTAACTTTTCATGAATTGTGCTAGTGCTGAAAAGGTTCAGGGATTACATGAAGTCATATGTCATTGTCACAAGCATACTGAAAGCCACCACATGATCTAATTAAAATGACACAGTATTCACAGCCCTTCTTTAAGAACAGAAGAAGAAGCAGCCACTGTTTTGAAATTATGACTAGCATCATGAGAAAGTCTTCGCTTTGAAGTGTGTGTGTGTGTGTGTGTGTGTGTGTGTGTGTGTGTTAGTTTTCAGAGCAAAAGGTTAATTTGACTATCTTCATTCCATCAGAGTACAAAGAAGACAATTTCACTTGAATGGCAAAAACATCCAAACTGTGAATGTCAAATGTGAATTTTATTAAAATTATATATCTTCTTGAACACAATAGTGATTTTTTTAATATCCTGTTGACAAAGAAGCAAAATTTCTGCTGCCATATATAGTTAGAAAGAGGGATCATTACTTGGCCTAAACTAGAGAAACCATAGAAGCATCTGATGCTTTTGTGGAGCTGAAAATAAAAAGCTACCATTGAACGTGGAGTTTTTATTTTTATTTTTATTTTTTTGTTGTTGTTGGGATGGTGTATTTCTTCTTTTAAAAGAAATCTAGGCACAGGAAAGTTGAAAAACCATGTACAGAACCTTTAGCTAGGTAGGAAATCAAGTAAATATATTCAACTGCTGCAGATTTCTCTGTTGATTTGCTTCCACATTACACTTACTGCATCTTACAGAAACTGAAGTTGTTCAGTTCCCAATAGGGCTGGTCAGGTGACAAGGTACCAGGCAACGACAACAAGTTTCAAATTCTTAATGCGCTGTGCAAGTGGTCCCACTTGAACAATAAACCTGTTAGTTCATTTTTGCTCATCTAGCTAGAGACCTCTAATATAGTTGAGGTTCCCACATGCTAGAACTAAAATATCAAATAAATTGTTATGATTGCTATCTCACTACAAGTGGTATAAATTAGGAAAAAGTCCATCAAAATCAGTGGAGTTAAACCAGTGTAAAATCTGTGAAGTGAAAAAATACAAAGCGAAAAAAAAAAGGGAAGGGAAAAATCAGGCCTATATGAGGCAACACAGAACCAAAGAAGAGAAAAATGTAAAGCTCATCTTTGGCATAAAATTAGACCATTTAAAATGTTAGAGGCGCACATGTTGGCAAAGATTTCAAGTTATGGTGGCACTAGATAAATGCAAAATTTATTTATTTAAGGGTTTGGATTTCAATCTAAAAAAGCATTGACTGTGAATCTGGTGCCCAAGGATTAAAGGCACAAGCAAGAACAAAATACATTATGGCCAGTACAGAGAGGTCAACATCAAGATTCTTCAGCAATTAATATTGTCAATGTTCTTGACTATGACCTGCAACAGCTTTTGGTATTTTAGGCCTAGACAACTCCGAACAGAGACTGCCAATTGTGGCAAGTGTGTGTTTTGGATAAAAATGTATATTAGAATAAAATAAACTATAACATCTCCATACAGAGACCAAAAGACGTACTACAAGTCTAAATGACTTTGAATTTTAGATTAAAATAAATGACAACTAGAAGAACCAAGCTCAAGATTCCAGGAGAAAGCACAGTGTCTACGCTGCTACAGGCTATAAACAACTCTGACAACCAGAGCTGCTGCTGTCTGCATACAGAGAAAATTCTTAGAAACGTAAAGGTGCAAAGCATAGAAAACAAAAGGCACCAGTTTTTTAGTTACGTGCACATCGACTGAAGTTATTTTCACACGTGATCTAAGCCAGTGTTTAAACCCAACAAACACCAAGCACCCCATTAACATTTTATAATATTTGGGATGGCAGCTTGTCATATCGCATATAGTAGATACAATCCAGCCTCGCTTATTATGTTAGCAGCTCCTTTGACACCAGCAGAATTTCTCATGGAAGTAAGGGTTGGAAGTAGGGGCGATTGAAAATTTTTTTTGCAAAACAATCTCCAAAAACTCAACATTTCACCCAGTTCTTCCGGGAAAATCAAACCTAGTACTTTGAAACTGTTAAAATATTGCCAATCCCATGTATGCAAAATGTATGGACTCATCCCCCCGAAATCATGAGAATGACTTAACAATCATGATATATAAAAACAAAGTATATACTTTTTAAATTTGTCTTGTGGTTTTTGAGACTTTGGGGGAAGGGCATTTTCTAAGCTTTTCTCTGCAATGATGAGGGCTAAAGACTTACATTTTAAAACTGAAAGTCACATGACTCCAGGAAATGGAGCTTTATAAAGAACACCACAGATGATCATGAGATTTAAGATAAAAGTACAAGAGTTGGTGGCCCTACATAATTTTGCTATATCTTCCTGAATTGTTCATGTATTCATGGCTCTATAGAAATTTTCAAATACAAAACTAAACACTTATTGAATTACTGATTTTTGTAATATTTTATTTTAAAATGTTGTGTTGGGCAAAACGTGGTGTTTTTTTTAAAAAAAGGTCGTAATTTTGGGGCTGTGTTCTTCCTTGGGGACCCCTGTAGTGTCCCACTGAAGTCAATGGGAATCTGTGGAAGTACAGCAGTCTGGCCGCACAGCTCACAATGTGGCACTGAGTCTTACATGCTGAAAACTGCTGTAGGAGCTTCAGGAAAAAACATACAGAAAATATAAATAATTGAACACAGACATTTTCTACCTTGCAGCTATTCTTTAAGGAAAAACAAAACACAATTAACAAAAATTAAGGGTGTAAGACTAAAACAAAACCATCGAAGAATTTGGAAATAGGTATTTATACTTTCTGATTCCCACAGAAGCAATGTATACAGAGAGCTCCATCCCTTTTGTCCCCTGACCCTTTTGACATTTGCAGAAATTCATTCTGCATTTTATTCTGTCATCTGTGATATTGGAAATGAAATGCTGCGTCTGATTGCAAGCATCAAGCAATAAGCCAAGCAGAAGATACATAAGTATATATGGTCTGTTGCCCACAGTGATTGAGCTGGTGGCATCTTGCAGGAATGGAGCATGGTTTTACACACAATACTATCACACACACAAGAAATGGAGGAAAGAGAAATGTGTCAAAAAATCAGTGGTAATTTTAATTTAAGTAGCGTTTTAGGATTTGGGTTTTTTTATTTGATTATTGAGCGTTTTTACTTTTGTACTATAAGAACAAACGTGTTAAACCCAAAGAGTCTGTGATCATAGAATAAGTCTGCTCAATTTAGCAGAGAAAGATTAAAAAAGAAATGCTAGCAAAGTGAAAGCTAGTTCCTTAAACATTATAAGCCTCATCCAAATACTACTGAAGTAAATGGAAAGTCTCAGTCAGGCTCTGTGTGTTTGGATCAGGCTCTATGTTTTCATAAGATATACTTATGTTACAAATATGTATATGGGTATAATACAAATTCCAGAGATATTCCTTATGATTAAAAAGGGGAATAATGCCAGAACTGGCAATTCCTTTAAAAACAATGTACTTTTTCTATATTGCTTTCAAGTGGCAAATTCATCAAGTAGAAAGTCAACTCATGTACATGGCATTACATTTCTTTACATCACATCTTGTGTCTTGTCTTCTCCACATGCCCACGTTTCACAGAAAAATCACATCTATTTCAGAAATATTTTAGAGAATAAAAAGTTTTTATTTACACTAGGTTTTCATCCCTCCATTTCTAAAAGATTACTCCTTTGGGACTGACAAGTCTCATTATATAGGTTTTAGAAAAACAGGATTTAATTAATACAATTTTAAAACCCTTTAATAGCTTTTTCTGGCTAATACAAGAATGCCAAACCCTGCAAGATAAACTGCAAGATGCTGAATCATAGTTTAGTAAAAGAAGACTGAATATTGCCTAAGATAGGCCTTGGATCAGTGCAATTTTGCAGGAGAAAATTCCATATTGAAGAGGGAAGAAGTAAAGATTTGTGACAGGTATTTTTTTTGTTTGTTGTGTTTTTTTAATAGTGCTATCAGAAGCTATTTGGAATGTATGAGATAGTGAACCTAGTTCACCTCTGCCTTGAAGCTAGTGCAGTGATTTACACTTGTGGAAAGCATGTGCACAATAATACCATATTAAAACGGTAAAATTTTACATGCACACTACAGAGGCATAAATAAATAACTACACAGGATGCAAGACAATGGAGAACCAGGCCCTTGACTGGCAGAGATGGATTAGCGTGTAGGTGTAGGTGAGGCATTAGAATAGAGCAGATTGTAGGTGAGGCATTAGAATAGGCATGATAAATACAATATCGTATGACTCTACAATTTATTACATATGGAATATCTCCGTCACATATGTTACATAGAGCTGTAGATGTGTGAAGTTGTATTTATATATTTTTAAAACTTATAGTATGGCAACTAAAAAGAAAGACAGTTTCTTTAAACTGTAACAATAAACCTGCTGAGTCTTGCTTTGGCAAGCTTTAGAACTTCAGTCTTGACTTGGTTTCCTGGTTTAGGATAAATATATGGGGAAAAGACACTTATATCTTTTGCCAAGCTCTGACAGGAAAAGAAAACAAACAAAAATAATAATGTAGACACTCTTTTAAAGTCTCCCAAAACTTCCATTCACCTGCTACAGGGATATCTCAATTTATTTCCCACAGCTCTAAATTAAATAGTCCCCAAGGGCAGCACCACAGGATCCCTACCATTGTAGGGAGCAAGCCTATCAGTCTCTCCTTTCTCCCAACTCAGATGCCTGTAGGTAAACCCCATTTGGTGATAGCCTAATAACTAGGAAGCCATAAGGCCCCAGTGCAGCATTCCTATGACTGGAGGACTACTGCAATGAAAAGCCAGATACTAATAAATAACCAAGATAAATAAAATTTCTATCAGAGACATGATACTAAAAGGAAGAGTTCTGCTTTCAGATTCTGTTTTCAGTTACACATGTGCACGTTATGTACAAGAGTGGAATTTTGCCCAATGGATGAAAACTTCTTTGAATAATAGCTGTGCTATGAAGAAACCCCTATAATTATGGCATTTATTTAAAAATAATGATTCAATTATTTTCAGTTCTCTATTGATCAAAATCAGCTTTGCCTTAATTCTGAGATCCATTGCTCAGAAAGGATTCAGTTTCCTTTTAAATTACATTTTTAAGCAATGGAGACTTTGGCATATAAAAACAAATTCCTGCTGGTAACTAAAAGATCTTGATTGAGATGAGTCTCTATAGCAGTGCTTCCCAATTAATTTTAAAACCACTATGCAAAGACCACACAAATAGTTTGTATACTTAAGTATAAAAATAAAAAGATTAAAGAGTGGAAGGAATGCTGTAAATGAGCATGGAAAAGAGCTGTAAAGGAAAACACAAATGACTTTCCAATTCAATTTCAAAAACTTTGTTATAAAATATTCCATATTCCAATGTGACCCACAATTTCACCTCCCTGCAAGCAATCACAGATGCGTACACACTTCAAAATATAGTAAAGTGAGGTATTCCAAGCACTTTTTATTCTGAATTTGAAATAATATCTAAAGGGGCCTAAAGAGCAAAAACTAGTTTTAAATTTTTTCAATAAAAATCAAATACTATTGGTACTGTTGTCCCTTTCTTTCTCTCTCACACACACACACACACACACAACATGGTGAAAATGATTGTATTTTTCACTTACACTGATTTAATCAGGAATCGCTTTAATAAAGCCACAGTAATTCTACAGTGTAGTGAGGCGACAACTCACCGGTGCGATGGTGTCTCGCCTGCCACTGGCCTCCGTGTCCCTCCCAGACCCCAGTGCCCCTTTACCTTCAGGTGCTGCCCCCGGCAGTGTCCCCACACTCTGGGTCTCCCCTCCCAGGGAGCTCCCAAGCCTCTAAACCCACCTTGCCTCAGTGGCTAATGCCAGTCATGATCTAACCCCCGCTCACTGGGACAGACTGCAGTGTAATGGCCACTCATCATTGGCAAGGGGTTAGGACGAGCTGCCTCTGCCTATTCCCAAGCTGCCCCTCTGCAGCCCCAGTACATTTTGGCCCTTTACCAAGGCCTGCAGCCTGGGGGTTTACCAGGCTGGAGCTCCCCAGCTCCCTTTGCCCTTCCACAGCACTGCTCCACTTAAGGTACCTCGCTCTCAGGCAGCTAGCCCTTCCCACTCCAGGCTAGAGTGAGACTTCTGCTTCTGTGCCACAGCCCTCTTATAAGGGCCAGCTGTGGCCTGATTGGGGCATGGCCCCCAGCTGTGGCCTGATTGGGGCATGGCCCCCAATCAGCTTAGGTTTTCTGCTTTCACTCCTTTTCCCCAGCCCTCTCCAGGGCTGCTTTTACTATTCGCTCCCCAGGGAAACCCTCTCCCAGAGCTGTTTTAACACCTTCAGGGCCGGAGTGGTGTGACCACCCCACTACACACAAATATAAAATAAAATTAAGACCACATTTAATTCCACTGGACAGTGTTGGTCAAATGTCGAAGTTGGTCTAATAAAGGATACTACCGCACCCACCTTGTGTGACCAGGGTCCCAGGGGAGCCACACTGAGACTGCTCAATTAGGACAAACTGCAAAGAATGGGGCAGACAATCCCCAGAACTGGTTGTTATTCAAATACTTAGATTCACCAAGCCAGCAACAAAACAGCTTCTACAACACCTTACTGGTTACCCGGAAGCCAGATATACCATTTCCCTTAACACAACCAAGCCTTGGACTTCCTTCCAGATAGCCAAGTCAAATATGATGAGGATTACTGAATATTTTATTCATCATATAAAGAGTTCACCAATCCCAAAGGATTAGACACATTACCTCCCTGGTCAATGAATATTTTAGATCTTACCCAAATACACACTTATGGCCAATTCTTATTAACTAAACTAAAATTTATTAAATAAGAAAAGAGAGAATATTGATTAAAAGATTATACATAGAGACATGAATAGAGTTCTTAGGTCAGTTTCACAGTAGAGATTGAGAGCTTTAGAGTTGCAAAGAGTTCTTTCAAAATTAGTTGCATTGGTCATAGTCAGGTGTCCAATATCAGGATGATCCATAATGGAACTGGAGACCTCAATCTTGTGGCTTAAGTTCCCCCTGATGAAGCATAAGATGATTTGAGATGAAAGGATCAGTTCAAGAGGTTTTTTTTTTTTAATAGAGTTACTGGCAGGCTATGGCTCTTGAAAGCATGAAGTCCTTGGGTGAACAATAGGCAATTATCCTAAATATTTTCAACTAGACCTCCTATCTCCTAAGAATTAGCAGTAATTAGCTACATGGATTAACATAAGGCAGGTGACCACCATTTGCAGGTGACTTACTACAAACTTCTAGTGATATCACTACATTCAGAGTTCATTTAAATGTTAATATTTTCTTTTGATCTCTAAATTAACAGAATACAATGATAGACAAAAACTGTTTGGTTACATTGTCAACCTCTAACAATATATAGATAAACGCACAAAAACACAAACATTACTACTAATATGTCTTTAAAGGTTGAATCTGGGTCAATTAGCCTGCCAGCTGTGTAACCCTTTCTGGCCTTTTGTCACACCTTGTCTCTATGATTTTATGCATATTTTGGGTTTGTGTAATTTGCTGATGCCTACCCCAAACCTTTGAGTCACACATGTACATATCTAGATATATATGTAAATTAGAGCTGATTGAAAACTGGGTACATTTTTCATGCAAATGTTTGTGAAAAATTTGTTTCCCCGAATTTTTAGTTGAAATTCAAAATTCCAATAAAAAAAATCTGCAAAAACTCAAAATTCAGAAATTTCAAACCAGCTTTTACACCATCAGTGTTTGCATGTACATAAAAGTTTGAGTGTATGTTCTTGGATATAACCTGATGGATATTCATTAAATAATACTTTTTGAAAATCTTGCAACAGATTTACACTAGCCAAAATAGTCTGTCTCCAGAAGGCACACAATACCAACTTCCATTAGCATTATTAGGAGTTGCATATGCATAACCAGGAGGAAATGCAGCCTTCAGGAAATCATTAGCAGATGGAAGATACTGTATAGATTTAAGTTTGGGCTGTAAGAAGTATGTTGAACATGCATATAATATTTTATGAATAAACAGGTGTATCTATTTGTTTGATTGTGTTTGTGTTGATAACTATGGGTACATCTACACAGCAAAACAAATCCTGCAACAGTAAGCCTCAGATTCCTGGTCAACTGACTTGGGCTCGTACTGTGGGGCTAAAAAAAGTGTACATATTTGGGCTTATGTTTGAGTCCAAGTTCCAAGATGCTGCCCCATCACTGGGTTTCAGAGCCCAGGCTACTGTCTGAGCCTGATCCCGAACACTTATACTGTTCTTTTTAGCCCTGCCCTGCAAGCCCAGGTCAGTTGACCCAGACTCTGATATTCACTGGCGTGGATCTTTTTTTGCTGCCTAGACTTACCCTATGTGATTATTAAGGGGTTAAGTCCAACAAGAGGAAAAGGTACATAGCCCAGTAAGGGGGATAATAAGCTTCAGATGATACATAAAGGAATAATGCAGGTGTCAATTCCCTTTGAAACCTTATTCCCACCAGGCTGGAATCAACAATCTGGCTGATCCTACCAGGAAAAGGTCCCAGCCTGTAGCCTCAAGAGCCTTCAGGTAGGAAACTTAAAACAAAAACCTTGGAAGTAGATAAAAACCTGAGCCTCTGAGCTTGGGAAAGAGGGCAGTCAGAGGCTGTGGGGGTGCAGATTGTCTTCTACAGACCAAAGTTGGGGTCTGGATAAGCTAGGCCTACCTATGTTTTAAGCAAAAATTATTCATGTAGTTTGTTACTGTGTTAATATCCCTTTGCTCTTGTTATGCTGTGTTTCTTCTGACAAGATTAAACACCACTTGGTTTGGAAAAGGTTATTTTATATCACTGTGATCACAATGGTCACAGAACCTGAAGGGAAGGTTGAGGCTGCTGAATATAGTTGAGTCTTCTGAAAAATGTGAAAGTGAAGGCTCAGGCAGGGCACTTGGCAGGGTTGCTTCATAGTGTCTACACTATGAAGACTATACCGGCATAGCTATGCCGGCATAACCCCGTAGAGCAGATGTACCCGACGCCAACAGAAGGGATTGTTCTGTTGGTGCAGGAATGCTACCCCCCCTCAGTGAAACTAGTTATGTCGATGGCAGCATTCTTCCATCAATATAGCTGTGTCTACATTCAGAGTTAGGTCACTGTAACTAGGTTGGTCAGAGTGGTTTTTTTTCCACACCCCTGACCAATGTAGCTATGTTGGCCTAACTTAAGTGTAGACTAAGACAGAAGAACCAACTGGTCAAAGGTGCAGATAGCCTTTTAAGGGCTCCATTGACAAATAATCCTGAAAATTAAATCTATTCCAGCTACAATAGAAGCAGAGCTCATTTGATAAAATATTAGATGAAAGTGATATTTCTACAGTGATAGAAGCCAATTTGACTAGATTTTCTAGTTCAAAGAAGACCACATGGATATGAATGAGAAAAACAAGATGGACATAAAAGTACTTTAACAGTTAAATCCAATGGCAGGCACACAGTACACAGTTCTCTCTTTTTATGTATAAATAAAGTGATGGATACAAAAAGTTATAGGCTCAGTCAGCCTTTAACTGGATATTCTGTAACAAGCAGTACAGCTTTGCATCCTCTTATATGCTTCCAGTTTTCTCACATGCAGAGGGATCTCATAAGGTTCCATGTAATGCAGAAAGGAAATAAAGGAAAAGAAGGCCCAGTCAGGTCAAGTAGTATGCTAAATTGGTCATGTCAATTTGTTACATTAGTAGCACACTTTGAGTTATTACTGCTTCAATACAAGATGTGGGAGTACAGCAGTAAGCCACATCAGGTTATGCACCAGTTAGCTCTTGCTGCCTGCCTTGGGTGAACTTCACCTACCCAGGAAGTGCACTTACAGCATACTAATATTGCTTATTATCATGGTGCTTAGAGTAGGGCTCTTAAAAATTACACTTTAAACCCAAAACTTTTAAACTCAGATAACTTGAGTAAAATGCGCATCCAATGTAGTTCAAAGAACCCAAGAGATTTCTGCCTAAAGTTTCCCTTTGCAGAAAACATGGCACTGATTCTCCAGGAAAAGGTTTAGCAGCCCCTTTACCAACACATAGATTTTAACTCCATCATCACCCTTGTTCATATTACCATCTGTGCTATGGAAAATAGCAAGAGCAGCTTCTTCGATGTTGGTCAGTTTATTGGTTTATTGACTAAATGGTGACAGGACCCTGAATGGGGGTGCTCACACTAGGGGTGATATATCAAGAAAAGTGATTGAATGCTGGGTTAATTTACTGATAGAATCATATACAGAAACTCTACATGCCTTATGTTTCCATTCTAGCACTACCTGGTAGAGGTGGGTTTTTTGGTTGAAACATTTTTAAAGCCAAAAATAAGAATCAGCAACACTGAAATGTTTCGCCAATTACCACAAGTTTCACTGAATTGTTTCAGTCAAAAAACTTTTTAAAATTACCTAAAATTTAAAATGTTTTGTTTTGGCATTTTTGTAACATGTCATTTTTTTGGTTTAAAAACAACTCATTTCAAATATTCCTTTCATTTTATTTAAAAAGCAAGAACATTTAAAAATTGGTCAACAGCAAAACAATACAATTATAGTTTGTTGAAACAAATTGATTCATTCTATCCAAAATGAAATTCCTCTGAACCTTCTAATTTATCCAAAAAAAAAAAAAAAAAGAAAAAAAATTGTTTTTGTTTAACCCAAAATGATTTCTTCCCCATTGTTTGGAAATGCCAGCTAAGCAAAAACTCCATTATTCACACTGTTCTGTTGATTGGTATATGTTGCTTTCCCTCAAGTGTGGGTGAATTTTTCATATGACAGGAGAGCTGACTCCTGTATGGGTGGGGATGAATTATGCTACTGAGCATGGTGTGTGTTACATATAATCCAATAAAAGCCAAATAAGCTGAGGGGAGCAGCTGGCTGGGCTGACAAGAATGCTGTGCACAATACACATCATGAGGTGCTGAGCAGCTGCCTGTGAGAGTTAATATTTCATGGGAACAGTCAGAAGCATTTCTGTCAATTGTTGGCCCTCCTGTTTGCCCCTGTTCTTAAGTCACTACTAAATGCAGTTCCTAATTACACTCAAGTAAGATACTCTTCCTGGCAATGACAATGTTTAGTAACGGTCCTAAAAATTGCCGCTACTCACAATATCTCTATGCACTGGATTAAACTCAAGCACCTGTGTCTTAGCTAATGGTGAGGCTGTGTGGGAGAGGGGCTGAAGTGAGTAGGGTGAGGGTGTTGTATTGATGGTGGGTTCTGAGCAAATGGGGTGAGTGCTGGAAGGGTGAACTGAGGGTGATGAGGGTCGATGTGGTAGGGGGCTGAACTGATGGGGTGATGATGGGGGTTGGGGCACTGAACTCAGTGGGAGGCTGATTTGAGGTAGGGGCTCGGTGGGAAGAGAACTGATAGGGGACTGGGAGACAGAATTAATTGCTGGGCAGGAAACAGAAGGCAGATGTGGGGGATGCAAGCAGGGCCCCAAAATCACCTTATCCAGTAGGTGGGAAGGTGGGCAACACTAATTGTCACATGCACACACCCGGGGGATGGGCAAAGGGAGTTCAAAAAAATCAAGAGGATTCCAGGATGGCCACAAGTAGCCTGGAATCATCTTATATAGATAGTAGCATTAGTATGATTAACTAACAAGAGGAGGAAACGGTGAGGAAAAGGTAGGACAGATAGTGGAAGAAACTGTCCCTTAAACCTGGATTGGATTCTGGGGTCTGGTTCAGTAGATTAATTTTCCATGGGGAGTGGAGAATAAAGCCACAAACAAAAAGCAAACTGAGCGAGAATGTTTTGGTATATATGTGTAAACTGGATCATCATACTTCATGGAGATCTTTGTGATTTCAAATCTATGGGGGGAAAAAAAGAATGACACTTTGAAAGGTATTTTTGCTTGTTTGTTTTTTCTCACAAGTTGTGAAGCTTCGGAATTATTTCAGAATGTGTTGAATTGTCCACTGAGTTAAAATTACTGAGGTTCCAAAATTGGAAGTCATGGTAATAATGTGCTACAATCATATTTATAGACAGGATGGTTGAAATGTTCATTTTAAATCCCCCATGCTTTAATTCTTTTAATCTTCTTTGTCAGAGTGGTTGATACTGAAGCTAAGCTAAAAAGGTTGAAGTGTTGTAAAATTAGGTTAATATATAGTCAACATTACTATCATAAAAATATGTACATTCATACAAAGAAAAAAGCTATATGAAAATATTACAAAATCAGTGATATGCTTACTTAAGTCAAATACTCTGAGACAACTTCAGCCCTGTTGTAGGTGGGTATAACAGGATTTAGGACAATGTCGTCACACCAGGGGTGAATTAGGCATTTGCGTACTGATGCAATAGGTACAAGCAGTTGCTGGAAAAGATCCTAACTGGTACGTGAACCAATACCTTTTGCCTTTCCATTTGTGTTTCCAATGAGCAGACACTGACAATTAGGCCAACCTGTTTTTAACCACATATGCAGACATATCCGCCCAAACTCATTCACTCCTGGCCTAAGACAAGATACTGCTCATCTTTACAACTGAAAGTCAAGAGCTATAACACATTGTGCCAACTTCTACAGCTTTAACAACATTTAAATTATATATAGAGATACACACACATATGCACACATGCGTGAATGCACACGCACATACCCACACCTTCCTGGATCCTGGAGTTTCCATCACAATCCAAGGTGACTGGCAAAATACCTTTTGCTGTTTGTGATCATCATGTTTGTAAGATATTATTGTGGGGAAGAGGGTATACTGGAAAAGGAAACACTATGAAAGGACTTTGATAGTCAGTGATTTTAACTGTAATTATAGAATGCAAAAACCATCTTTAAATAACATAGCACTATTCAGATTTTTGAGAAGGTCTGAGGTGTTGAATGTTGCAAAGAAAACTAAAGATGTGTTTTTGGTCTTCAATGACATCATTATTATAACTTGAGAGGGTGAATTATTAGCATTTTTTCTCCACACTTCTTAGGGCGATTTCTTTCTCTTCACACCTGCATGAGAAGTTTGATTGATTTAAGGAAAGAAAAGCCCCTCTTCAAAAAGGGATTTTGAAATTAATTCAGGGAAGTCCTGTTATACAGGAGATCAGACTAGATGATCACAATGATCCCTTCTAACATTATAATCTATGAAACCTGCTTATCATAACAAGCATGTTTCAACTTGTCTTATAAATGCTAATCTGTAAGATTCACAACAGCTAAAAACTAACAGAGTTTATGCACATAAATCACTTATTGAAGGAGCCAGAAATATTTTGCTTTTATACAAAATGGCTGAGCTACGAAAAGGCTATCACACCATAATACTTTATGCAGCCAGAATTAATATCACTATCCTTAATGCCAAACATAGTCCCAAAGAAATAAATAATATTAATTGTATCACGTTTACCAAATTGTAAGCAAAATTTATGCAATATAAATGTTAATTAAAAAAAGAAAAGCAGTCATATCAGGTATTTAATTTTGTGTGGTAACTGCCCTCAATAATATATTTCAGTAGCTCCTCAACAGTACTGAGCGCATTGTTAGGAATTCATCCTGTAAGCCTTTTCATTTGGGAGCTTGCAACAGTGATTGATAAGTGAATCTACACCAGTTTTCCTCAAAATGAAGCCCTATTTATTCTTTTGCCCAAAAGTACATAGCATGAAGAGCAAAGGGTTACAACAACAGAGTCCTAAACACATATTTCGCCTTGACTACACTTTAATCTTTCCTGGCAACAGAGGCTGGAAAAATTTGCGTAGTGGGGGTCCTGAGAGCCATTGAAGCAGACTGTAAACCCTGTGTATAACGGAAATCACTTCAAGCCAGGGGTTGAGGCAGCTCCCCCAGTACTCCTAGTTCCAGCACCTATGCCCTGGTAAGCACTTGTAAATTCCCCTCCGTCCAGTTTACCCTCATCTCTGGCCACCACCTGCTCACAGCATACTCTCTAACTCTGTGTGTCTCAGTCAATCTGGACATCAGTCTTAGACTGCTAATAACCCACTCCTCCCCATTATTCATTTAGATCCCAGGTTTTTGGTTTTAGCATACTAGCTGGAGCCAGACAAGAGGTATTCCCCCACTTAACAGTTTTCCCCAATGTTTCCTCAAGGACCCTTGATATACCTTATCATACACACTTTACCTTTGCCATTGTTTTGTTTCCTGTTGTTTTCTCCCTCACAGCCACCTTTGATTTAACTCTATGCATTCAGCAGGATAGTATCACAAAGGTGACCTGAAGGGCATATGATATTTATAAAAATGAATACTATATATAAGTCCCTCAATCTCCACACAAGTCCTGTGGCTATTGGTTTACACAAGCGCCCCTGTTTTAAATTTCACATTGCATGACAGAAGTTGTGTGCAAGCAATACTTAGGAAGATTCGTTTTTATCTATGCTTTAAGCAGAATTAGAACCTGAATGATTGAAGCAGTGCAAGACTAGAGAAAATTGAATTCTCTGCACTGGAATGATGCATGTGGTTTTAAAGATTTCGGTGATGTCAGGGAGATGAAATACAGGAGCTATGTAATCTTGATTGGACTAAAAGGACAAATAAGAAATAATGAGTCCTTATCATTCAGATTTACTGTATAAAAGATGATAGATGTCTGCAGAACTTTTCAAATATCATGCCAAACCCTACTTGATTTTAAACACACAAGCAGTCCTTCTGAACTAAATAAGACTACTAATGTGAATAAGGAAAGCAAGATTTGGCCCAGGATCTTTACAGCTCCCATTAGAACAATTCCTCCCCACCACCACCACCACCACATCATCATATAGAAATGCTGGAGCTTCCACCTAAAGCCATCTGTCGTATGCTTCCCTGCATCATATCTTGGAAAAGATAAGAACAGTATTTTTCTTAGTAGTTATAATACAATACGTTAGTAAGTTATAATATACCTATGGGACATCAGAAGATCACATGTCTGCTTATAATATCCTCAAGTGTTACAAAGGACCATGGTCCCATATTTAAAAATCTCTAAATATCCAACATAAAGGCAGCTCCAGCTGTGACCAATGGGAGCTCAGTGGGCTACTTAGGCTCCGAGGCTTTGCCAAGGATGGTCAGTAGTAAAGCAAGGGGAGCCCATTTGCAAAAGCTTTCATAATCCCAAGCATATCTGATATGTGAGTCCTTTGATATGGATTTGTGGTTCTGCATGCTGACTATTTTCTGACCAGGCTGGTCTGCTTTCCACAGTTTCTGCAGCCACTGGATATGCTGTATCGATCACGCCATAAGAACTGTTAGAATGTTCCATGAGGTGAGTGGTATTGGGCTAATTCCTAGTTTAATGAGGAAATACAAAGGTTTATCTGAACATGCAAAAGGAGTATTAAAGTTCTCCTCACTCCTAGAGGTCGTATTATTCTGCAAATATATAGCTTGGGATATATTTATCATGGAAATTATTGTGTGCTATAATGTGTGCCCTGAAGACAAGAGAAGTGAGAGTAGCATCAGCAAAGATGTAGTCGAAGCAATTTGGAAGCAGGTGGGAATATTAAAGCCAACATTTTAAAACTTGAGTGCCAATAGACTGGCACCTAAATCCAGATTTTAGGCATCTAAATAAGAGCCCTGTTTCTCAGAGGTGCTGAGCACCTGCAGTTCCTACTGAAGTCAACAGGAGTTAAGTGCATTGAATGCCAACGCAACATGCTCAATGGGATAATGCAGCCAGCAACCTAGGCAATGACTGCTTCATTCAAGCCAGAATTTAGGCACACCCTGTGTCCCTCTGTACCCATCAGACTTATTGAACTCTTTACATTTACTTAACCAGAGTCCTGTCTTCCTTCTTCCACAGGCACAGTGGGGCAATATACTAAGGGGTTTTGCTAGTGTTTGCAATGGCACCCAGAGTATGGCAGAGCACATACAATATGCACTATATTCCCTATATCCATCGTTCAGTCCAGCTTTCTCTCTGAAGTCTCATGGCTCAACTTCTGTGATGAGGTTCTCAGGTACTCCATCTTCCCTGCATGTTATAGCATCATTTCCCTCCCTTCAATCTAACACCAATTATACTCACCTGAGCTCCTAAGGCTGGAGAATAAGAGGGAATGCACGTGCTAGGATGCCTGTTGATCTAGAGCTGGAGATCATGGCTGATGATTTTTCTGAATGTCTTAGACAATATCTTGGACAGCAGTAACAGAGTAGGGGAGGCCTCACTGAACTGTGTGCGGCAGCCTGATGCGACAAGTAATGGGGTCCAGTAGTCTGTGGCAATGTTTCTTAAGTGGTAACCTCTGCTCCCTTGGTGGAACCAGTGAAGCTTCTACATCCCTTGTCAGAAAGACTTCTTGCAGTCCTTGGCAAGGTCTGGTGTTTTGGTCCTGTTGACTCTGACTGAGAGCGAACACCGCAGTCTGATTCTATATTTGGTTGGTGAACAATGTGAAGGCAGTATGTCCTTCTGAAAGGAGGAGAAAGGGCACCTGGTTTTTCATCAGAGGTGCTTCTGATGCAGCCGTCTCACAGAGCTTTGTCAGGCATCACCTGAATTAGCAGATGCCCATGAAAGATGGGTCTAATATAATCCTCTGCCTGACTCTTAAACACAATCATATAGCTCTTTGTTTTACCACATTGCTCAGTAGGAGGAAAGTGTCAAGACAAGATTGTTTCTGGCCACAGATTTCAGAAACAATGCAGGCCCTCTGAGACCACAGAGGGAGGGTTTTTTTGCTTGTTTGTTTGCTGATCTGAGAGGAAGATCAAGGTGGGATGCCCTCTGCTGCTATAGATTCCCTAGAGGCCAGGGAGCCTAACAGTGTCCTAGGCATAGGAGATCTCTGCAGACCCCAGTCCTGGCATGCATAGAAGAATCTTGGTGGCAGGAGAGGCAGAAACCCAAACTGAGGAAGACGGTTGCCATTATCTATTTTAATTCAGAAAAACAGAGTGCCTATCCACTCAGAGTGACCTGCCGATTATTTAAAACTTTTTTAAAAAATCAGTACATCCGATCACTCTTTCTAGCAAGCTGCTGCACATACTCAGATATTACCACTCTCATGCATTGG
Source organism: Dermochelys coriacea (assembly GCF_009764565.3). Lineage (NCBI taxonomy): Eukaryota > Metazoa > Chordata > Testudines > Dermochelyidae > Dermochelys > Dermochelys coriacea. The sequence continues at coordinate 173,249,863 of NC_050069.1, forward strand.
CCCATAGCTCAATCATCCTTCCCTTTTTTCAAAGCCATGTGAAACAAATGAGCCTTGAAGTTTGCTCTGCAAGACATCAGATCTGGCTAAGTAGATTCATTCTGACTTCCTTCCTCTCTTCAAAAGAGCCCGTTCTTCCCTCAGATGAACAATATTCATATCAGTCTAGTCAGTATGTGGTTGAAAGCCTGGGAAGTTAGTAGCAGGCAGTTTCTGAGAGACGATCACTCTTAAGGCCCAAACTGCATCAGTGGAGTAGCTAACTCTGTGGCTGATGGAATGAGGAGCAATACATTCATCCCAGGGTCAGCAGAAAGTTGCATCGATTTTATTCACTTTACTGTCCAATTAAAAGAAACTGAATATTCAGTTTCTTAAATACAGACAGAAAAGAAAAAAATAAATAAAATGAGAGTGTGAACAGAAAAAGAAAACACACCCTCCAAAAAAAGTCTTCTGGATAAATAACAAATGTTCATGACAATCAATTTTCCCCTGTGACCCAGGGACCTCTTGATATCAAGGCCAAGTCTACACTCAAAGGATAAGTAGACCCAGATGTGTCACTAAGAGGTGGGAAAAATCCACACCCCAGAGCAAGATAGTTAAGCCAACCTAGCCCCCCAGTGTACACAGTGTTAGGTCTATGGAAGAATCTTTTTGTTGACCTAGCTACCACCTATAGAGGAGGTGGATTAAGTAAGCCAACAGGAGAACCCCTCCCATCGCTGTAGTGAGTGTCTACACCAAAGTGTTACAACAGCGCTGCTGTAGCCCCAAATGGGAGAGAGCATAAGGGGTACAACACAGAAATTTCTGAATCCTGAGATGTATTCCATGCTTTTAACTTCATTTTAGTAGCAATAACTCATGTGGAACACAATTTAGGATTAGACCTTCATTGTGATTGGCTGTTTCTTCAAGCTAGCTCCTTATTGTGAAGATTTCAGAGTAGCAGCCGTGTTAGTCTGTATTCGCAAAAAGAAAAGGAGTACCGGTGGCACCTTAGAGACTAACAAATTTATTAGAGCATAAGCTTTCGTGAGCTACAGCTCACTTCATCGGATGCATTTGGTGGAAAAAACAGAGGAGAGATTTATATACACACACACAGAGAACATGAAACAATGGGTTTATCAAACACACTGTAAGGAGAGTGATCACTTAAGATAAGCCATCACCAGCAGCAGGGGGGGGGAAGGAGGAAAACCTTTCATGGTGACAAGCAAGGTAGGCTAATTCCAGCAGTTAACAAGAATATCAGAGGAACAGTGGGGGGTAGGGTGGGGGGGAGAAATACCATGGGGAAATAGTTTTACTTTGTGTAATGACTCATCCATTCCCAGTCTCTATTCAAGCCTAAGTTAATTGTGTCCAGTTTGCAAATTAATTCCAATTCAGCAGTCTCTCGTTGGAGTCTGTTTTTGAAGCTTTTTTGTTGAAGTATAGCCACTCTTAGGTCTGTGATCGAGTGACCAGAGAGATTGAAGTGTTCTCCAACTGGTTTTTGAATGTTATAATTCTTGATGTCTGATTTGTGTCCATTCATTCTTTTATGTAGAGACTGTCCAGTTTGGCCAATGTACATGGCAGAGGGGCATTGCTGGCACATGATGGCATATATCACATTGGTAGATGCGCAGGTGAACGAGCCTCTGATAGTGTGGCTGATGTGATTAGGCCCTATGATGGTATCCCCTGAATAGATATGTGGACAGAGTTGGCAACGGGCTTTGTTGCAAGGATAGGTTCCTGGGTTAGTGGTTCTGTTGTGTGGTGTGTGGTTGCTGGTGAGTATTTGCTTCAGGTTGGGGGGCTGTCTGTAAGCAAGGACTGGCCTGTCTCCCAAGATCTGTGAGAGTGATGGCTCGTCCTTCAGGATAGGTTGTAGATCCTTGATGATGCGTTGGAGAGGTTTTAGTTGGGGGCTGAAGGTGATGGCTAGTGGCGTTCTGTTGTTTTCTTTGTTGGGCCTGTCCTGGAGTAGGTGACTTCTGGGTACTCTTCTGGCTCTGTCAATCTGTTTCTTCACTTCAGCAGGTGGGTATTGTAGTTGTAGGAATGCATGATAGAGATCTTGTAGGTGTTTGTCTCTGTCTGAGGGGTTGGAGCAAATGCGGTTATATCGTAGCGCTTGGCTGTAGACAATGGATCGAGTGGTATGATCTGGATGAAAGCTAGAGGCATGTAGGTAGGAATAGCGGTCAGTAGGTTTCCGATATAGGGTGGTGGTTATGTGACCATCGCTTATTAGCACCGTAGTGTCCAGGAAGTGGATCTCTTGTGTGGACTGGTCCAGGCTGAGGTTGATGGTGGGATGGAAATTGTTGAAATCATGGTGGAATTCCTCAAGAGCTTCTTTTCCATGGGTCCAGATGATGAAGATGTCATCAATGTAGCGCAAGTAGAGTAGGGGCATTAGGGGACGAGAGCTGAGGAAGCGTTGTTCTAAGTCAGCCATAAAAATGTTGGCATACTGTGGGGCCATGCGGGTACCCATCGCAGTGCCGCTGATTTGAAGGTATACATTGTCACCAAATGTGAAATAGTTATGGGTGAGGACAAAGTCACAAAGTTCTGCCACCAGGTTAGCCGTGACAGTATCGGGGATACTGTTCCTGACGGCTCGTAGTCCATCTTTGTGTGGAATGTTGGTGTAGAGGGCTTCTACATCCATAGTGGCTAGGATGGTGTTTTTAGGAAGATCACCAATGGACTGTAGTTTCCTCAGGAAATCGGTGGTGTCTCGAAGATAGCTGGGAGTGCTGGTAACGAAGGGCCTGAGGAGGGAGTCTACATAGCCAGACAATCCTGCTGTCAGGATGCCAATGCCTGAGATGATGGGGCGTCCAGGATTTCCAGGTTTATGGATCTTGGGTAGCAGATAGAATACCCCAGGTCGGGGCTCCAGGGGTGTGTCTGTGCGGATTTGTTCTTGTGCTTTTTCAGGGAGTTTCTTGAGCAAATGCTGTAGTTTCTTTTGGTAACTCTCAGTGGGATCAGAGGGTAATGGCTTGTAGAAAGTGGTGTTGGAGAGCTGCCTAGTAGCCTCTTGTTCATACTCCGACCTATTCATGATGACGACAGCACCTCCTTTGTCAGCCTTTTTGATTATGATGTCAGAGTTGTTTCTGAGGCTGTAGATGGCACTGTGTTCTGCCTGGCTGAGGTTATGGGGTAAGCGATGCTGCTTTTCCACAATTTCAGCTCGTGCACGTCGGCGGAAGCAGTCTATGTAGAAATCCAGGCTGCTGTTTCGACCTTCAGGAGGAGTCCACCCAGAATCCTTCTTTTTGTAGTGTTGGCAGGAAGGTCTCTGTGGGTTAATATGTTGGTCAGAGGTGTGTTGGAAATATTCCTTGAGTCTGAGACGTCGAAAATAGGATTCTAGGTCACCACAGAACTGTATCATGTTCGTGGGGGTGGAGGGGCAAAAGGAGAGGCCCCGAGATAGGACAGATTCTTCTGCTGGGCTAAGAGTATAGTTGGATAGATTAACAATATTGCTGGGTGGGTTACGGGAACACAAAGTAAAACTATTTCCCCTTTTCTTATTGTGAAGAGTTTCTTTACACGTAGCAAATGGGGAACAATGGAAGAGTTAGACATCACACATCTGGTTCTTTTACATCTTAGTACATGAAAGAGTGCGATGTAAGGTCTTTAATAAAAACCAGTGTCATACTGGTCCTCTTAATCACTGTGAGATATATGTAGGGGTGATATTTAAGGAGTTATGTACCTGTACAAAAATCATGTTCTTAAAGCATATCGGGTACCCTGTCCCAGAATGGTTCCACCAGACAGGAGGTAAGAAGAGTTTATTTTTCTGGCTACATGTAAATGAAATTTTGGAAGCTTTACAATGCAAGCCTATTTACATACTGAATCAAACACTAATGGAAGGATATGGTACATGAAAATAGCACATTGGAAAAAACAAGCCATGGAGGGTGTATCTGAACTGTTAACTACAACAAAGGTTTGGCGGACTATTTCTAGGGGGTGCATATGAACCCACAGTTATTCCTTCAAGCTATGGGGACAAGATGCCAGTGAACTTGATCTAATCAGAAGAAATCTCAACTAAACTGGTTGAAAATGCTAGGGAAAGAACTTTGGTAAACTGTCTTGCAGGAGTTAGGGGAATACTTCGTTAGTTAAACGTAATCTCTAGAAAGTGTTATGTTTTTGTTTTATAGGTAACTGTTTCCAATATATTTTTTTCCTCTCTCTCTCTCTCTCTCTAATATATATTTATTTACATAACAGACAGCACTTCTATAACACTTCTATAGAAGTCTTCTGTGTTAAGTGGTGATTCTGAGTTGGATCTTAGAAGCTGGTGTCTACTATTCCTTTATGAGTGGAACAGGGCTGAACATTTCAGAGGGATGCTTGAAGGATTCAGGAATTGGTGTATCCCCATCACTTATCTGTATGCAGAGAGCAAGGCCTGGGAAGACCTGGAAGGTTGTGCTTATTTTGCCAGAGGCTGGCGACATCAGAGAGCTGATCCACAGCAGACACAGACAAAACTTCCTCATATTAAGGGCAGGTGGTTGTGAGCTGCCTCACAACTCTGGGTACTCCTGGGAAGTGTAAGACTCTCGCTATCTACCCACACCCTCCCAGCAGTGTGCATTGCACCATGATATAAATTAAAACATTTCTTAACAGATACTTTAAAAGATCACAATACCAGTCTAAATATATTAACGCTGAAATGAGGTTTAATTGAAACCTAAAGATATAACCTCTCTCTCTCTCTCTCTCTCTCTCTCATAAATATGTTTGCATATCCATGCACACTCAGTGCATGGGTTTGCAAACATACACTTTCGCTCTGAATAGCTCAGGATGAAATGTACATTCTCTGAAAAAGTTAATTTCATCCACAGTTGGTGGTTTTTGAGGCATCAGCGTTTATGAGAATTAGATTGTGTGATGTCTAACTCTTCCATTGTTCCCCATTTGCTACGTGTAAAGAAACTCTTCACAATAAGGAGCTAGCTTGAAGAAACAGCCAATCACAATGAAGGTCTAATCCTAAATTGTGTTCCACATGAGTTATTGCTACTAAAATGAAGTTAAAAGCATGGAATACATCTCAGGATTCAGAAATTTCTGTGTTGTCACATACCATGTTTCACAGGCTTGGTTGGAAATCACAGGTGGGATGAGAAGGTGAGTTATTTGTTCTTACCATGTCCAATAATGAGAATTTTCCAACCGAAATAAAATGGTCCAAAATAAAATGGGTTGTTAAATAATAGTTGAATGACCTTGCTGTGCCACCTTCAAGACATTAAAGGCCTTTATAAGGCTCGACCACTGTGACTGTTATGTTTGAATGATCAGTATAAGAGGTTCTACTGAAGTAATTGTTAGGATATAGATATTCAGGCCTGCCTATAAAGGCCTATACTTTAAGAATTTAGGTATATGTTTATCATTTAGCTAGTAAGAGAGGTATACAAGAAAGAATCTGTGTAAGGGCCTTTTCTCACTGTGACAGTCTGAGGCCCTGTTCTTATATATATATAAAAAGTAGTTGGCTAAGCAGCAGAGAAAGCTATAAACTGGGAAGTGAACGGTCACATCCTTACATTCCAAACTAGTCAATTTGGGGCTGTTAGGAAGGTGATCTGATCTATCACCTCCAGAGAAAGGTAAGAGCCTAGAAGATGTAAAAGAAAATTTAGGTTTGATAGTTTTCTGTCTGGTGAGAACTCACTACCAATAGACACAGCTGGGAAACCCTTATGTCTTTATAGATGTAGTTGTGAAATCCTCGCTTCTGTATTGTTTTATCATTATAGTTCCCACTTTGCTTTTGTTTATTTGCATGGTCTCTGTCTGGTTCTGTGATTGTTTCTGTCTGCTGTATAATTAATTTTGCTGGGTGTAAACTAATTAAGGTGCTAGATAATTGGTTAGCTAATCATGTTACAATATGTTAGGATTGGTTAGATAAATTTCAGTAGAATGATTGGTTAAGGCATAGCTAAGAATATTACTATATAAATTAGGGGCAAACAGGAGGTAAGTTGGGATTCGAAAATAAGGAAAAAGGAACTTGGATTTAAGCTTGCTGGAAGTTCACCCCAATAAACATCGAATTGTTTGCACCTTCGGACTTCGGGTATTGTTGCTTTCTGTTCATGCGAGAAGGACCAGGGAAGTGGGAGAGTAAAGGAATAAGCTCTCTAACAGTAATATGTGAGAAAAGAACACAGAATTTGGCCCAATTCATAGGCTTCATAAATTACATACAAGAACCAAAGCAAAATTTGAATCTTGACAGTTTAAAAGCAATTCTTCCAGGCACTTTAGTGCCCTGACAGGTCACTTAAACTATAGTTGGCTTTAACATGCTCACCTGCTAGCAGGAAAATATTTTGCCTGGAGCCGAGAAGCATTATGAAAGATGTACAAATCTTTCCTACATTTGAAAAGAAATAATTGCCAAATGGATACACATAACCAAATCCCCACCGATTACTATGAGTGAAAACTAGACCATCTTCAAAAGCAGGGAACAACTTCTGCAACGTTACTAACAGCAAAGTAAGATATGATCCAGACAGCCAAGCCAGCCACACACCCAGTCTATTCAAATCACATTCCACTGTGCCTCTGCTATCAAGCAGCATTTACTAGAGCAATCTAATATACTGTGCATGGAGAATAGACGATTCTCCAAAACATACTGGGTATAAGTCTCCCCTTTGATGTAGCACACATTGTTCCGACTGGCATCAGGGAGAGCCTCCATACTCATTCAAATGGGAAGTTTAATGCACTTACTCTAAAATGAAAAACGAACCTTCTGTGAACAGGGAAAGTTTTAATCAGTGATCCTTCTTATCTTGTGTAAGTGTGATTGGCTGAAGTAATAGGGTATTGGGAAAGCTGATTAGCAGTGTTGCAACATTCAGTGAATAAGCTGTGGCAGGAAAGGGAAAGTGGAGTGAGCTGCTTCTTCATTTCTTAAGTATTATAAAACCTACCACACTGTCTTTAAGTTGCTGCTAACAACTTAATACAGTACAGGAAGTTGTTTTGGTGTACACACTAGTGCTCAGTCTTCAGAAGAAGACCAACATTTTCAAAACTAAATACCTAAAATCGGGGTCCTAAATTTATATCCAGTGTCATAAAAAAGTGGTCTGAGCTGCACATGCTCAGCACTTCTGAAAACTAGTGAATTTTAGTTAGAAGCTTAAGTTTGGATTTAGTAGCAAAGCTTACAGCATACAATATCAACACCCGAACTTGCCTATTATAGCATCACAGCGAAAGGAAGAGAGATAATTAAAGCAGAAGAAATATCTCTTAACCTTTTTTCTTCTCCTGAAATAGGATGTACACATCTCACATTCAGTAATGTTCACTTGGACCATACCAGCTCAATTAACACAAGTACATCATTCTTAGTGTGGAATATTGAAATACTAACCAGTCTTTAGTTCCCAGTCTGAAGCCCCTAACTCACAATTCAATTGAAAGTCTTTGACATACCACTTCAATATCTTGGAGAACCAAAGCAACATATTGTAATCAATGTGTATTTAAGGATCCCTTTTAGTCTGCAGATCTGTTATGGACCCAGTCCAGCAATTGTATCTGGTGCATGAACTCTTGTGCCCACACAGAATCCTGTTGTCTTCAACTGGGCTCCACAAAGGTATATGTGCCCACCTTATGGATCAGATTGCAGGATCAGGGCCTACATGGAAAAGATTCTGAATAATACAATAGTTTTAAAATGCTTGATGCAAAGCCATTATTGAGCTTACCTGGTTTATACATGAAAAGAGAATGGGAAAATGAGAAAATATTTCCATTAAACGTTTCACTTCCATTTTTGGTCAGCATCTGGTTTTGGTTGAAAATTTCCAATGAATTCTATAGGTGACTGAGACACTGTACCCCATGTTCGCCACTTTTAAGTGATCATCATATATTTTGTACAAATTATGCCTTGTGAGGTATAATTTGAAAATGCTTAATTTACTGATCATTGTCTTTTCAAAATGTGTGTATCAACACTGTATAAGAAGCTATGAGCTTTTACCATAAATTTCTTACTGAAATATGTTGTAATTCTGGAGAATGCCCAGATACTAGCTTCTCGGAGACAACAAAGAACTGACCACTAGAGTTAGAGTACTACTAACTGCTGAAGCAACCTTTTGCCAGCAGGGGAGACCATAAACAAAGACATGTATAATTCGCCTCAAAGATGTTTCAAATCTCACTTGTACTGGGGACTGTTTTGTCTACACACCAGCGGGGGCAATCCTCAAAGGGAGGAGGAGGATATAAAATAAGAGACAGTGACCTCATCATCACTTCTCCCCACCACCCCATCCCCCCGTATCTCTGCTTTCGGCACCTACAACACTTGAAAGAAAAAAGGGAGCTTTTGGAACCAGGGGGAAGGGTCCTAGCTAAAAGGCTTTCCAGCTAGCATCTTTTGAGTGAGAGATACCTTTTTGCTTATTAGCCTTGGTAAAGTTTAGGAATTAGCTTGTATGTTTATCTTTTTATTTTTTGTAATAAACTCTGATTTATGTGTCTCATCACTTATCACTTGCAATCTATCTTTCTCTACTTAATAAACTTGTTTTACTGTTTTATCTAAACCACTGTGTTTGATTGAAGTGTTCGGGAAATCTCTACTCAGGTCAACGGGGTTGGTGCATTTTCATTACCCTTTGTTAGAACGATAAACTAATTATTGAGCTTAGAGAGTCCCCTGGGCAACTGACTGGTACAAGAGTCACATTTCTTGGGGTAGGGCTGGGACTAAGGCATCACTGGCAGGCATCGCTCTGTATTCATGGATTGCTGTGCATAGCATTCAGGTACTCAGCTGGGAGTGACTTTGCATGCTGGTGACTGAGTGATCAGCACCTGGAGAGGTTTGTTGTTAATTAGCAAAGTGTGTAAAAAGCCAGGCTGGAGAGCTAAGGGGACAACAGCTCAGCATCAGAGGGGTAGCCGTGTTAGTCTGGATCTGTAAAAGCAGCAAAGACCCCTGTGGCACTTTACAGACTAACAGACATATTGGAGCATAAGCTTTCGTGGGTGAATTAAGCTTTTGTGGGTGAATTCACCCACGAAAGCTTATGCTCCAATATGTCTGTTAGTCTATAAGGTGCCATAGGACTCTTTGCCACTTTAACAGCTCAGCAGTTAAGGTTGCACCATGGGGCATGTCAGAGAGTGGAAGAAGGAGATGTTAGAATTCTGTTTTCTGTGTATGGCATCTTTAAATGGAAGGAGTCTTTGGACAGGATGCATTGGAGAAAAGTAGCATTAGGCAATTCAAGAGGAAGGGTCTCCCACAGAGAGACAGAAATTATTATGTTTCTTCATCTCTTCCTTTGTTTTTCCTTTAAAAAAAAAAGTAACCTAGCCTGCAGGATGTTGGCTCTTTGTGTATGAAAATAGAACACTCAGGAACTTAAAATAAATAAAGGAGCATGATTCAACTCTTTTGGATTTGTTTTGAAGACAATAGGCTGTAGAGTTGACTGCTTACAAAATGTGATTGCAAAGCACAAAAAGGAATTAGAAAATCAAGCTCTTAACAGCTTTTGTCTTCCTGTAAAATGTGTGGTTTGTTCCCTCTGTGCCAAATCTGAATTTCTCTGTAACAAAAGACTTCAGACAGAAAATGATCTCACCGTACACTTGTAGGGAAAGGTGTGTGGAACCCTTTAAGGGCTAGAGCGTCAGAGTGACTTGCTGCAGGAGCTTCAGACCAGGTCAATGAGGGGACACTGATCCATACTCCTCCACATGTGACCAGAAGGGAGGGGGGACTATTTAGGTCCACGCAAGTGCAGGAGAAACCTCTTTTACCTGGACCAAGCAGAGCAGAACCCAGCCTCCCTCCCATGCCAACAGTTAAAAGCCAGGTTTGGTCATGAGTCTCTGTGAGCATTACACTAATTGCTCCTTTCTTAGGGGGCTGGAAAGGACTTTGTCACCCACTGCCAGATTGGCTAAGGCAAGATGGGGTTTTTCTCACCTTCCCCACAGCAGGCTGGAGACTTACTATGGGCAAACATGAAATGGGGGTTAGGTTGTGATGTCACAACTCATTATGTACACATGGGACAGAAGTGCAGTGCAGGTACTCCATAGGGAATGGTGTGACAGTTGATACTCCATAGGGAAGACTGTGACAGTCAGTACCCCATATTCACCCTTTTACAAAACTATGATCAATTTTGTATAAAGTATGCTTTGTGAGGTATCATTGAAAACTCATAATCTGCTAAACATAATTATCCTGGTAAAATATGTGTATCAACATTGTATGTAATGTTATAAGATTCTACTGAATAATGTCGCTATGACATGTTTCAAGTTTAAGAAAAGCAGACCCAAATCAGTTTTTTTCAGAGACAAAGACACACTGGTGTGCTAGCCAGGTGTCAGCATAATCAGATGAAGTATTATAGGCTATCACCTAGTTAAAGAACCATTCTGGGTCAGGAAGAAGGGCGTAAGCAAGAATTTCACATATGGACCATAGAACAAGTGGAGGTTCCAGTGTAAACATACTGGCTGTTTCCTGAACCCAGCTGGAGGTAATCCTCAAAGAGGGGAGAATGGTGTAACAAAAAAGAACACACATCACAAATCACCTTTCCCCTCATGTCTACTTACAACAGCTACAATGTTTGAAAGACAAAGGAAGTATCATTGAACTGGGGGGGGGGGGGTTGGAAAGGTCCTGGTTGAAGCAATCTGGCCAGATTGCTGTAAACGTTTGGTGAGAAAAACCCTTCTGCTTTTAAATTCACTTAGCTTGTTAACTTGCATATTAGTTTGTGATTTCTCTTTTCATTTTCTTTGTAACCAGTTCTGATTTTTATGTTTCATTACTTGTAACCACTTAAAATCTCTCTTTCTGTAGGTAATAAACTTGTTTTATTGTTTTACCAATGTATTTGGACTAAAGTGTTTGGGAACCTCCACTTGAGATAACAGGATCTGTGCATATCATTTACCATTGATGGAATGAAAGACTTTTTATGAGTTTGTATGTCCAGAAGGGTGCTAAGCAGTATGAAATGTACATTTCTGGGAGAAGATCTGGGACTGGGAATTTGTTTGCGTCATCCTAAATGTAATTCATGAGTAGCTGGCCAGAGCATTCATGTAATATAGCTGGGAGTGATTTTGCATGCTAGAGGCTGTGTGTGTGAATTGGCCAGGAGTAACAGTCCTCGCAGCAAAGAAGGATAAAAGGAACCCCAGGCTGGAGTACTGAGAGGACACAGTTTAGCAGTCCAAATTTTAGCTTGGGGAATGTCACAAAGGGATATAATGATCAGATTGGTATGGCAGGAAGTCAGTCCCCCTATTCCTTTATAGCTCCCATTAGCCCTCATTTCGGGGAGGTAGCAGATCCTAGCAGCAGCTTGTCTGGGCACCAGGATGGGTAAAGGAGAGGGATGACAGCAGCATCCTCCTGCCAGGTATATTTAAATTATTATGGAATTACCTGCACTGTACACTTTTATCCGCTGGATTCTCCCTGACATTTAGGAATTAAGTTGTAGTCTAATTAAACCACATCCAGTGTATTCCTGTCCCTCTGGCCTAGCTGGACAAAGGTTAAATTTACTTTATTACAGATGTCTGCATATGCAATGCTCCTTCCTCAGCAATCAAGCCTCTACTTTTGTTTATATATGCGTGCCCACTTCACAGTTTACACCCCAATAACCTACAGTCTTCCAGTGACTATCCTTCGACCACTTGCATTGGCCTATATCTTTCTTTCCTCAAGGATACCTAAATTCCTTTGAAGGAAATCATTGATCTGAACTGGTTATATAAATGTCTGAGAAAGGAAATACTGACAGACATGTCATCCGAGCATCTAGAAAACTCTAGTATTTTCAATTGCACCGTCAAAGTAAATTGTGTAGAAAGTGGCAAAGGTTCTTAATACAGACTCTCTAATATTCAAAGGTTATCTCAGTTTTCCAATAAATAAAATAAATACTAAAAAGAAAATGAAAAAAAAGAATCATTATAATAATAGAGAGTGAGAGTTCATGTATGCTTTAAGGAGAACATACATCTTTGGTAGGAGAGTTTTTCTCCTCTTTTCAAAGAGGACCTGATTCAATAGTTCTTATATAAAATTACTGCAAAGGGTAATTGGAAGTTTGCATATGCAGAAACTTGCTTAACTTGGTTAATATAACTATTGAAAAGTTAATACAAGCTGCTCTTTAGTGGCTATCTGTAAAGATAACCATAGTCTGTGATTATATTAAATCAGTGTACAGGATATCATAACAATTACAGGAAGTAAACTATAAACCACCACCAGCAGCAGGAAAAAAATAGGAAAAAAGAGGAGCATTCTCTCTTAGTAAATTTTATAGCTTTACAGCCTATCTGCACCTTACCTTTCATCTCTTCTGGTATCAGGATGTCAGCTCCCTTCCCCAGTCTGCCAATGATGCCAGCCTTCATCACCCACTTGTAAAATTTTAAAACAAGCACTTTTGTGCTTTCTTCCATGTTGCCCCTACACTTGGGAGGAGCTCCCCATAAACATCCAGAAAGCTACCTATCTCCGCCTTCAAATCCCTCCTTAAAATTCTCCTTTGCCATGATGCCTTCAGAAGACTTGACAATGGTTAGGGTGTTGACATGCTGAGACCACTGCCTATCCTGCGGACCAATACTGTCTCATTGTTTCCTTGTACTTCCCTGTCTATCTGTTGTGTATTCTTATAGTGTAAATTATTTGGGAAAGGGACAGGGACTGAGGATGCAAGGCATTAAAGTAAAACAAATAAAACAAACAAACAAACAAACATTGCACTGCCCCATTTATCTGACTCTGAAACCAAAGAACCATTTTCACTGCTGATTATTTTGACAGAAACATCCTTGCTAATCCCCTGTTCCCAAACTGCCTCCTGTACCATTCAGATGTCACAAATTCCAGTTATTCTCTACCAGGCTGTTAAAACTCCAGTTTCCCCTTAGCAACTACTACAATTCTGATATTCACTGCCAATGTAAAAAATCTGCAGCACACTGAACTATTAAAATGCAGGGGCAGAGTGTAATGAATGTAGTGGTTTTTAATCAACAGACACTTCTATATAATTTTGGTCTAACTAGTGACTCCAGCAAGGATGTGTTGATTCTACGTTCAGCTTTTTTGCAGTCTGGTAATATATGTTTGGGCAAGTCAGATTGGGGGCCCCTTATTCATAGTGGTGAGCCATTACTCACGAGTCCACTGCTCTTAATTAAACATTTTGAGCTACTATGTGATTTTTGGATGAAAGTGCAAATTGTTCTTGTTACTTAAAGGGTGGGAATCAGGATGCTCAAGGTGTACCTGACAAAGAGAAATGTCTTTACATTCTCATAGCAACAGGGATAAAATTAAATATGGGTACAAAAGACACTGTACACTCAGGAGTCTCATGGGTAAAGCTGTCTTAAGTGCAATGTGTGTTTCTTTTACTCATTAACTTATCAGTAGCCACCACTTTGGAACTATTCAAAAGTAAATTAGAAATTATTCATCTGGGTCTTTTCAGGTCACAAAAAGAAAATCAGACTTCCATCCTTATGAGACTGAAAAGCTATTGTGAAAGGCTGCAACATAAACACGTGTTCCTCTTTCGATGGCAGTGCATCTTGCCAAATGTTTCCAGTATCCATCAAAATTCAACAATCTGTTCGTTCCCTGAGATACTGCATTGAGAAGGCTGGATTTCTGGAGGGCAGTCAAAAAAGCAGGAATAATAGAGCTGTGTTCCTTGGGCAACTGAACTACTGCCACTATTCATCCTCACTGCAGGCAAACATATGGCAGTAGCCAGGGTCAGCCCTAGGTATACTCAAAACAAATGGCTCTATTCACATTTAATCAGTGTAAATACAACGTGATTTAATTGAAGCAAGTGGAATTATTCCTGAATTACAGAGGTGCAAATGAGAGCAGATAGGTCCAGATTAAAAAACACAAAAACAAAACAGAACATTAAGCACAGGCTTAAGTCCCATAGAGTCAAAGTGGCTTAAGCATCTGCTTAAATGCTTTGCTGAATCAAGATCAAATACTGCTTGAAGCCTGGCCACTTATGATGTATTCACAGAGAAGAAAAGTGAATTATCCATTTTTTTCATTCAGAAAGGTAAACATTATAAAAGGGATCAAATGTCCTGTCACCACCTACCCCCACACATAATCACTGACTGTGCTCCACGGTCTGTCCATATGTTCTCTCATCTTACACTTAGACTGTTAGTTTTTCAAGGCAGGGAGAATCTTTTGGTTATGTATCCATACTGTACTTAGCATCATGGAGGCTCTATCAAGATACTGATAAACAACAACTTTCCCCTTTCCCACTCCCGTCTTTCTATTTACAAATGCACAGAACCAAATATTACAATTTTTAATCAGTAAAAATTTCCAAAAGTCAAGGATACTCTTATAGGAATAAAAGGAATACCAGCCTCACAATGCCCTTCTGAAATATTATATCCATTTTACAGGTGCATGAACTTCAATAGAGAAAGAGTAAGCAATGTGCCCAAGGTCACACAGGAGTTCAGACTCCTGACCCAAGTTCTAAGCACTAGACAATCACTTCACTCCATACCACTTATACTTCACAATTCTGTGATACATTTTCCTCAATGAATATTGACATTTAGAGTATGTTTATGCACTTTGTGTATGGTATAGTGTTACTATTCTGCCCTGTAATAATGCCCAGCAATCATGTGAGATCTGGCGCTTACCCATCCACCAATAGACCTTCCCATTTTATCCCAATACAACACTACTACATAACCTCCAGAGCAATGTTACTTGCTCAATCAGGAAATTGGGACAGCCACTTTGAGTTTTACTGAGTTCATCACTTGCATAATGCACTGGCTACAAAGATTCCAAGGTAGAAAATCTCTCAGATCATTTTAAGAAATGGGTTTCTCAGCTTGCAGTGCCCTGAGCTTTCATGATAACACAGAAAGTACGAGTATTTAAACAGGTTTCCTTTGTGACAAGCTTTTATTTTTGCTGTTCAAAAAGATGACACATTGATCTAACTGAACATAGTGCTCCTTCCTAATAAGAGTGTTCTTGAAAGCACAGCACTAACGTTGTTGCTGTGGCATGAAAAGGCAGCTTAAGCTTGGTGAATGGTGAGGAAAATTATTTTCAAACATCTTTATAATATTTTAATTGCTTCTCAGGTCAGTAATATTCACACTCCTGTTTTCATTTATTGCTTATGTGTGAACATTTGTGTGAGCAGGTTTTTGTTCACATGGAAGTACTTGACCCGTGTTTACAAAGTTTCAGTCGCCCAACCAAGCAACGGAATCAGTACTATGTCACCACGTGACAAATGCCACACCAAACATAATGAACAGCTAATAGTCAAAGACAGCTGAACAGACTTGTGCCCAATTCTTAGGCTGAAACATATTCATATTAAATGTTTGTCAAACACTTACAAACACATCAGACTCTGCCCAGTACTATTAGACTCTATTCAGGCCATGGTGGTCCACATGTTTGTAATCTCCTAGTTCAACTACTACAGTTCCATAGTGCTAGAAATTAAACCAAGACACTGAGGAAAACACAGATGGGTCAGAATGCTGCAGCAGTGCAGCCGCCACCACTTTACACACAGCTCACTTTCCAACACCTGACTGGTTAGCAACAGACTTGTAGCATTCTGGGGTAGCCAGCTTCCAGGTGGCTATAGCAGTCCACTTATGGACCAGCAGGCCACCCTCATGTGTGTGCTGTGATGCTGGAGGATCAGGGTAAGCTGTGCACAAAGGTCCAGAAACTTTGGTGTCTTCATGAAAAGGTTCTGGCCCCTCCTCTGGTTATTTGCAAGACAATAGAATCATAGAATATCAGGGTCGGATGGGACCTCAGGAGGTCATCTAGTCCAACCCTCTGCTCAAAGCAGGGCCTATCGCCAACTAAATCATCCCAGCCAGGGCTTTGTCAAGCCTGATCTTAAAAAACCTTTAAGGAAGGAGATTCCACTACCTCCCTAGGTAACACATTCCAGTGCTTCATCACCCTCCTAGTGAAATAGTGTTTCCTAATATCCAACCTGAACCTCCCCCACTGCAACTTGAGACCATTACTCCTTGTTCTGTCATCTGCTGCCACTGAGAAAATTCTAAATCCATCCTCTTTGGAACCCCCTTTCAGGTAGTTGAAAGCAGCTATCAAATCCCCCCTCATTCTTCTCTTCCGCAGACTAAACAATCCCAGTTCCCTCAGCCTCTCCTCATAAGTCATGTGTTCCAGTCCCCTAATCATTTTTGTTGCCCTCCGCTGGACTCTTGCCAATTTTTCCACATCTTTCTTGTATTGTGGGGCCCAAAACTAGACACAGTACTCCAGATGAGACCTCACCAATCTCAATAGAGGGGAACGATCATGTCCCTCAAGCTGCTGGCAATGCCCCTACTTATACAGCCTAAAATGCCATTGGCCTTCTTGGCAACAAGGGCACACTGTTGACTCATATCCAGCTTCTTGTCCACTGTAACCCCTAGGTCCTTTTCTGCAGAACTGCTGCCTAGCCAGTTGGTCCCAAGTCTGTAGCGGGGCATGGGATTCTTCCTTCCTAAGTGCAGGACTCTGCACTTGTCCTTGTTGAACCTCATCAGATTTGTTTTGGCCCAATCCTCTAATTTATCTAGGTCCCTCTGTATTCTACCCTACCCTCCAGTGTATCTACCACTCCTCCCAGTTTAGTGTCAATGTGATCTCACCAGTCTGTGCTTATGGTTCTACTCTAGTAATGCCAGTCTAAATAGCCAACTTCAGCAGCTATACTGAGAGTCTTGAGCTGCATCAGCCAATTCATGTCTGCCATGTCTTTATCATCCTCCTCTGGCAGGTGCCTGTGGTAGGTCAAAAATGCCACCAAAATGTCCACCAGCATCTCATGGATGCTCAGCCCATTTCCTGAGACAGGAATGAAAGCCCTTCGAGGACAAGTACTTCAAATGGTGATTCTTTCATGTTGCTGGCTCTGGTTGATGGGAGCATGAAGACCCAAAAGTAAACTTGGCTGGATGTGTTGGCAGGCCACAACAACATCCAGTAAAGTACCATGGGATGGACAGTCAAGTTTTCCCACAGTACATCACGAATAAAGGACGAGGGCAGCTACAGTGGGGAGGACACAAGTGAAACCGGCCTATCCCCGGTGTTTCCTAATGTCTGTGTAATGCGGAGTAGACACACGGGTTCAGGTTTGAGAACTGGGTCCAGAAATTCTAAATCTAGGGTTAAATATTCAGCAGGGCCACTCAAGCCCAGACTTATAAACACTGAGCCTGTGGGCTAGAGTCCCAAAGATCCTGGATTTACATTGCAGTGTAGACATACCCTACATATGTTACCAGGAACATATTTCCCGAGTTTGAAAGCTCTTTATGCTAGATTGCCATTGAATAAAGGGTCCAGTTCAAAGGTGCTGTACTGATTTTCAAAGCCCTGCATGGTATTGATCTGAGGTACCAGCAAGGTCACTTCTCCCTCCATACCAGTAACCTTACACAACAGTTTTGCTCTGTGACACAAACTGTTAAGTGTAAAAAGTGTGCTGATCTCCAACTGTAACTGCCACCCAGACCTTCAAAATGTGTGCCAGAGATTCCAAAAAAAGGAAACAATTAAAAAAACCAGAGAAGGAAGTTTTAAAATAATGATTTAGCATTTTGCATGACCTCATTTGAATGATTAAGCAAGACAGGGCCAATAGTAACATTAAACTGACATCAGGCAACTTGTTTGAATGGCAAATACAATTATGCCAGGGAACACAAGATGGTTGACACCAAATTTAACCACAAACATAAATTCACTATGTAGGGTTGATTGAAGCTTTCATTGGGATTTATAACCAGGCTAGAATATCGGTATGACAGTATGTTGGTGCTGGGAAAATAAAGGGAAAAGGCTTTAGTTTTGTTACCAAACATAACTAAAGTACAGTTTATATTACATATGGGAACTATGTTTGCAACCAAGTCAGGGGGCACCAGTAACCTGGCTATCCAACATGGTTGTATTTATGATTCAGAGCATTTTCCTGGTACTCTCCCATCAGTGAAAACAAATACAGTCCTTCCTGTTCAGGGAGGCTGTCTATTCCACATATTCTTTGTGCACTGAAATGCCGGCTTCTCCTTCCTAAATATTCCCGAGCAATTTTAAATGGACAGTATAATAACCATTAAAATGACAGCACAGTTTTAGAGCATGTTTTGAAATTTCAGTGCTTATGTAGGCTGTTACTTTTATCAGTCTCATTTCAATGAAAATTTGTATGCAGACTGGTAAAAACAGAATAATGAAAGGGTATGTGAAAAAAAGGTGGAAATGGCACATCCGTTTAGGAATATAACTAGTGTTTAAAGGATTGCACCCCAGTCTTGCTTCTCTTCCCCCCATCCCTGATTCAAAAATCTGCATATATGTTTAAAACATCAGAACATTTTTTAAAGCTAAGAATGAAAAACTGCCTCTTGCCCTTCCTTAGGGAAGTGAATGGGGGTATGCTACAAACCCCCAGTATCTGATTTTGATACATACAGTGATCTTTTTAATATTTATAACGAAATACATATTGCTGGGAACTGTGTGATTATGGGAGACTTGTTTCCCAAATATAGATTCAAGGACAAGTGCTACTAACAATGGTAGGGCCCAGATATTCCTGGATGTGATAGCGGACAGATTTCTTCACCAAATAATTACCATACCAATAAGAGGTGATGTCATTTTAGATTTAGTATTGGTAAGTAGCGAGGAGCTCATAGAAGAATTGGTTGTAGAGGATAACCTTGGTTTGACCTAATTCAATTTAAACTAATTGGAAGGATAAACAAAAATAGGTCTGCAATTAGGGTCCTTGATTTCAAAAGGGCAAACCTTAAAAAATTAAGGGAAGCAATTAGGGAGCTGGACGAGACTGAAGAATGTAAGGATCTGAATGTGGAGCAGACTTGGAATTACTTTAAGTCAAAGCTGCAGAAACTGTCTGAAGCCTGCATCTCACACCGCGGGGGAGGGGACAGGATTGTAGGGAAGAGTTGCAGACCAAACTGGATGAACAAGCATCTCAAACCGCTTATTAAAAGAAAACAAAAAGACTACAAGGAATGGCGGACGGAATGGACCACCAAGGAAGGCTACCTTTTGGAGGTCAGAACATGTAGGGAAAAAGTGAGAACTGCCAAAAGCCAAGCAGAGATTGAGTTTGCAAAGGAAGTTAAAACCCATAGAAAAAGATTCTTTGGCCATATAAATAAAAAGAAAACAAGGAAAGAAGTGGGACCACTAAGCACTGATGATGGGTTGATACTAAAGACAAGCTAGGCAAGGCCAAACAAACAAACAAGTATTTTGCCTCCGCTTTTAATAAGGGTAATGAGGAGCTTGGGGTAGTTGTAGGGTGGCTAATGGAAATGACGATATGGAAGTAGAAATTACCACATCTGAGGAGGAAGTCAAACTCAAACAGTTAAAGAGGACCAAACTGGGGGGCCTATGGATAACCTTCATCCAAGAAAATTAAATAAACTGGTACATGAAATTATAAGCCCAATAACAAGTATTTTTAATTAATCTGTATATGTGGGGGTTGTACCCCCATGAGTGCAGAATTACGAATATATTACCTATTTTTTAAGAATGGGGAAAAATGACCCAGGACACTATAAGCCTGTTCATTTGACCTCAATTGTATGCAAGATCTTGGAACAACTTTTGAAAGAGAAAGTAACAAAGGACATAGAGGTAAATGGTAACTGAGAATATAACTGATTTTTTTAGACAAAGGAAATGCAGTGGATCTAACCTACTTGGATTTCAATAAGGCATTTGATGCAGTTTCACATGGGAAATTATTAGTTAAATTAGAGAAGATGAGGATTAATACGAGAATTGAAAGATGACTGAGGAACTGGTGAAAGGGGAGACAACAATGGGTCATACTGAAGGTGAACTATCAGACTGGAGGGAGGCTACTAGTGGAATTCCTGAGGGGTCAGTTTTGGGACCAATCTTACTTAACATTTTCATCAATTGTTGGCAAAAAAAAAGTGGGTGTGCACTAATAAAATTTGTGGATGACACAAAGTTGGGAGGTATTGCCAATAGAGAGAAGGGTTGGAATATCGTACAAGTAGTACTGGATGACCTTGAAAACTGGAGTAAGAGAAAAGGGATTACATTTAATAGTGCAGAGTGCCAGGTCATGCACTTAGGGACTAACAACAAGAATTTTTGCTATAAACTGGCGATATATTAGTTGGAAGTGACAGAGGAGGAAAAAGACCTGGGTGCACTGGTCGATCACAGGATGACTATGAACTGCCAATGTGATGTGGCTGGGAAAAAGACGAATGCAGTCCTAGGATCCATCAGACAAGGTATTGCCTGTAGAGATAGGGAAGTATTATTGCAGTTATACAAGGCACTGGGGAGACCTCATCTGGAATACTGTGTGAAGCTATTATTGGTTAATAAAGATCAATTCAAACTGGAATAGGTGCAGAGAAGGCTACTAGGATGATCAGAGGAATGGAAAATTTACCTTATGAGAGAAGACTTAAGGAGCTTGACTTATTTAGCCTAACAAAAAAAAAGGCTAAGCAGAGATATGATTGCTCTTTTTAAAATACATCAGAGGGATAAGCACCAGGGTGGGAATGGAGTTATTTAAATTAAGCCAATGTTGGCATAAGAACAAATGGATATAAATTGGTTATCAAAAAGATTAGGCTTCAAATTAGATGAAGGTTTCTCATCATCAGAGGAGTGAAGTTCTCCTACAACCTCCCAAGGGGAGCAGTGGGAGCCAAAAACCTAACTGGTTTCAAGAGGGAGCTTGATAAGTTTATGGAGGGGCAGACATAATAGGGTCACATGCCATTGTAAGCAGTCTCATCTGAGATTGCTAGTAGCACATATCCCCAGTGGCTGGTGATGGGATACTATATGGGGAGGGCTTGGACTTACTACAGAGAATTCTTTCCCAGGTGTCTGACTGGTGGGTTTGTTGACATGCTCAGGGTCTAAGTGACTGCCATATTTTGGGTTGGGAAGGAATTCCCCCCCAAGATCAGATTGACAGAGAACTTGTGGGGCTTCACCTTTCTCTGTAGCATGGGGCATAGGTCACTTGGTGGTTTAAACTAAAGTAAATGGTGGATTCTCTGTAACTTGAAATCTTAAAATCATTATTTGAGGACTCCAGTTACTCAACCAGAGGTTATGGATATATTTCAAGAGTGGCTGGGTGATGTTCTGTAAGCCGCAATGTGCAGAAGATCAGACTAGATGATCACAATAGTCCTCTCTGGCCGTAAGTCTATGAGTCTATTAATCATTATGTTGGAGGTTTATTTTGCAAGAAACCAAAAGGAATTAAACTGCTGACAAGAAGATAAGGTTCTCCTCCTAAAATACTGCCACAAAGAAACAGGGACATTTATATCACTAACTCTGGCTACATTGAATGACGCTGTGGAATGAATATTTGAGGGCATATTCTGTAACTAGTGCATATTTAACTTTCATAAGCATTCCAACTTCCATAATGACTACTAGCTATGAATGAGTTATCTATATGCAATAATACAGATTTGGCCAGTATCATTACACACTCTACATACGTACACCCCTCCCTCTCTGTTACATATGTGTGTGTGTGTGTGTGTGTGTGTGTATTCCTGTACACACTAGAATTATGGCATAAAGGCAGCTGCACAGATGTTGCTCATCAAGCTGCCAGTGTGAGGGGGTAGGGGAGAATATTACTTTACTGCTTAGATTTCCCTTCCCAAAAGCCTGTTTATTTGGGTTTTGCAGAGGATTAGGGACAGTGTTTAGCCCTTTATGATTTACTAAAACTTCATGATATAGATATTGCACAATTAGGCTCATTATGAGAAGTCCCGGATGACTGGAAAAAGGCTAATGTAGTGCCCATCTTTAAAAAAGGGAAGAAGGAGGATCCTGGGAACTACAGGCCGGTCAGCCTCACCTCAGTCCCTGGAAAAATCATGGAGCAGGTCCTCAAAGAATCAATCCTGAAGCACTTAGAGGAGAGGAAAGTGATCAGGAACAGTCAGCATGGATTCACCAAGGGAAGGTCATGCCTGACTCATCTAATCGCCTTTTATGATGAGATTACTGGTTCTGTGGATGAAGGGAAAGCAGTGGATGTACTGTTTCTTGACTTTAGCAAAGCTTTTGACACGGTCTCCCACAGCATTCTTGTCAGCAAGTTAAGGAAGTATGGGCTGGATGAATGCACTATAAGGTGGGTAGAAAGCTGGCTAGATTGTCGGGCTCAACGGGTAGTGATCAATGGCTCCATGTCTAGTTGGCAGCCGGTGTCAAGTGGAGTGCCCCAGGGGTCGGTCCTGGGGCCCGTTTTGTTCAATATCTTCATAAATGATCTGGAGGATGGTGTGGATTGCACTCTCAGCAAATTTGCGGATGATACTAAACTGGGAGGAGTGGTAGATACGCTGGAGGGGAGGGATAGGATACAGAAGGACCTAGACAAATTGGAAGATTGGGCCAAAAGAAATCTAATGAGATTCAATAAGGATAAGTGCAGGGTCCTGCACTTAGGATGGAAGAATCCAATGCACCGCTACAGACTAGGGACCGAATGGCTCGGCAGCAGTTCTGCGGAAAAGGACCTAGGGGTGACAGTGGACGAGAAGCTGGATATGAGTCAGCAGTGTGCCCTTGTTGCCAAGAAGGCCAATGGCATTTTGGGATGTATAAGTAGGGGCATAGCGAGCAGATCGAGGGACGTGATCGTTCCCCTCTATTCGACACTGGTGAGGCCTCATCTGGAGTACTGTGTCCAGTTTTGGGCCCCACACTACAAGAAGGATGTGGATAAATTGGAAAGAGTACAGCGAAGGGCAACAAAAATGATTAGGGGTCTAGAGCACATGACTTATGAGGAGAGGCTGAGGGAGCTGGGATTGTTTAGTCTGCAGAAGAGAAGAATGAGGGGGGATTTGATAGCTGCTTTCAACTACCTGAAAGGGGGTTTCAAAGAGGATGGCTCTAGACTGTTCTCAATGGTAGCAGATGACAGAACGAGGAGTAATGGTCTCAAGTTGCAATGGGGGAGGTTTAGATTGGATATTAGGAAAAACTTTTTCACTAAGAGGGTGGTGAAACACTGGAATGCGTTACCTAGGGAGGTGGTAGAATCTCCTTCCTTAGAGGTTTTTAAGGTCAGGCTTGACAAAGCCCTGGCTAGGATGATTTAACTGGGACTTGGTCCTGCTTTGAGCAGGGGGTTGGACTAGATGACCTTCTGGGGTCCCTTCCAACCCTGATATTCTATGATTCTATGATTCTATGTTTAAGCATATGAACTTGCAGCCAGAGGGAACAGGGGAGAGACTGGAGAATAGCACTGTCACCAGGAAAAGGCAGGTCTATGTGATCGGGGACTCTTTATTGAGAAGAATAGACAGGCCTGTAACTAGAGCTGATCCTGAGAATAGAAGGGTGTGCTGTCTTCCAGGTGCTAAGATACGGGATGTAGACCTGAGGTTGAAAAGGATCCTAAAGGGAGCGGGAAAGAATCCCCTAATTATCCTTCATGTGGGAACAAATGATACAGGTAGATTCTCGCTGGAAAGTACTAAGGGAGACTATGCTAGGCTGGGGAAGACGCTTATGGAAATTGAGGCTCAGGTGATCTTTAGCGGGATCCTTCCTGTTCCTAGAGAAGAGCAACAAAGGTCTGACAAGATTATGACTATAATTAAGATTATCAACAGATGGCTTAGGCAGTGGTGCTATAAGGAGGGCTTTGGGATGTATGGCCACTGGGAGGCATTCACGGACAGAGGTCAGTTCTCTCGGGATGGACTTCATCTGAGTAGGGAAGGAAATAGACTTCTAGGATCAAGGCTGGCACAACTGATAAAGAGAGCTTTAAACTAGGAATTGGGGGGAGATAGATGGGAGATGTCCAGGAAATCTCCACGCCAGATTTTAGCATTGAGAGGGAAGAAGATGAAGTAAGAAAGGATACAGCCGTGGGTAGGAGAATGTATATAAGGAGCGAGGGTGGTGTGGATACTAGTCTAATAGGTTATACTGGTTGTAGAATGACTGTGCCTAATCGGGTACAAAATGTGAGCGAGGCCAAACAGCAAAAATTAAGATGTTTATACACCAATGTGAGGAGCCTAGGTAACAAAATGGAGGAACTAGAGCTACTGGTGCAGGAAGTGAAACCAGATATTATAGGGATAACAGAAAGATGGTGGAATAGTAGTCATGACTGGACTACAGGTATTGAAGGGTATGTGCTCTTTAGGAAAGACAGAAACAAATGTAAAGGGGGTGGAGTAGCACTGTATATCAATGATGAGGTAGAATGTAAAGAAATAAGAAGCGATGCAATGGATAAGACAGAGTCCATCTGGGCAAAAATTACACTGGGGAAGAAAACTAGTAAAGCCTCTCCTACGATAGTGCTTGGGGTGTGCTATAGACCTCCGGGATCTAATTTGCATATGAATAGAGCCCTTTTTAATGTCTTTAATAAAGTAAATACTAATGGAAACTGCGTGATCATGGGAGACTTTAACTTCCCAGATATACACTGGAGGACCAGTGCTAGTAATAATAATAGGGCTCAGATTTTCCTAGATGCGATAGCTGATGGATTCCTTCATCAAGTAGTTGCCGAACCGACTAGAGGGGATGCCATTTTAGATTTAATTTTGGTGAGTAGCGAGGACCTCACAGAAGAAATGGTTGTAGGGGACAATCTTGGCTCAAGTGATCATGAGCTAATTCAGTTCAAACTAAATGGAAGGATTAACAAAAATAAATCTGCAACTAGGGTTTTTGATTTCAAAAGGGGTGACTTTCAAAAATTAAGGAAATTAGTTAGGGAAGTGGATTGGACTGAAGAACTTATGGATCTAAAGGTAGAGGTGGCCTGGGATTACTTTAAATCAAAACTGCAGAAGCTATCAGAAGCCTGTATCCCAAGAAAGGGGAAAAAATTCATAGGAAGGAGTTGTAGACCAAGATGGATGAGCAAGCATCTTAGAGAGGTGATTAAGAAGAAGCAGAAAGCATACAGGGAGTGGAAGATGGGAGGGATCAGCAAGGAAAGCTACCTAATTGAGGTCAGAACATGTAGGGATAAAGTGAGACAGGCTAAAAGTCGAGTAGAGTTGGACCTTGCAAAGGGAATTAAAACCAATAGTAAAAGGTTCTATAGCCATATAAATAAGAAGAAAACTAAGAAGGAAGAAGTGGGGCCGCTTAACACTGAGGATGGAGTGGAGGTTAAAGATAATCTAGGCATGGCCCAATATCTAAACAAATACTTTGCCTCAGTCTTTAATAAGGCTAAAGAGGATCTTGGGGATAATGGTAGCATGACAAATGGGAAGGAGGATATAGAGGTAGATATTACCATATCAGAGGTAGAAGCGAAACTGAAACAGCTTAATGGGACTAAATCGGGGGGCCCAGATAATCTTCATCCAAGAATATTAAAGGAATTGGCACCTGAAATTGCAAGCCCATTAGCAAGAATTTTTAATGAATCTGTAAACTCAGGAATAGTACCGAATGATTGGAGAATTGCTAATATAGTTCCTATTTTTAAGAAAGGAAAAAAAAGTGATCCGGGTAACTACAGGCCAGTTAGTTTGACCTCTGTAGTATGCAAGGTCCTGGAAAAAATTTTGAAGGAGAAATTAGTTAAGGACATTGAAGTCAATGGTAAATGGGACAAAATACAACATGGTTTTACAAAAGGTAGATCGTGCCAAACCAACCTAATCTCCTTTTTTGAAAAAGTAACAGATTTTTTAGATAAAGGAAATGCAGTGGATCTAATTTACCTAGATTTCAGTAAGGCATTTGATACCGTGCCACATGGCGAATTATTAGTTAAATTGGAGAAGATGGGGATCAATATGAACATCAAAAGGTGGATAAAGAATTGGTTAAAGGGGAGACTGCAACAGGTCCTACTGAAAGGCGAACTGTCAGGTTGGAGGGAGTTACCAGTGGAGTTCCTCAGGGATCGGTTTTGGGACCAAATCTTATTTAATCTTTTTATTACTGACCTTGGCACAAAAAGTGGGAGTGTGCTAATAAACTTTGCAGATGATACAAAGCTGGGAGGTATTGCCAATTCGGAGAAGGATCGGGATATTATACAGGAGGATCTGGATGACCTTGTAAACTGGAGTAATAGTAATAGGATGAAATTTAATAGTGAGAAGTGTAAGGTTATGCATTTAGGGATTAATAACAAGATTTTTAGTTATAAGATGGGGACGCATCAATTAGAAGTAACGGAAGAGGAGAAGGACCTTGGAGTATCGGTTGATCATAGGATGACTATGAGCTGCCAATGTGATATGGCTGTGAAAAAAGCTAATGCGGTTTTGGGATGCATCAGGAGAGGCATTTCCAGTAGGGATAAGGAGGTTTTAGTACCATTATACAAGGCACTGGTGAGACCTCACCTAGAATACCGTGTGCAGTTCTGGTCTCCCATGTTTAAAAAGGATGAATTCAAACTGGAGCAGGTACAGAGAAGGGCTACCAGGATGATCCGAGGAATGGAAAACTTGTCTTATGAAAGGAGACTTAAGGAGCTTGGCTTGTTTAACCTAACTAAAAGAAGGTTGAGGGGAGATATGATTGCTCTCTATAAATATATCAGAGGGATAAATACAGGAGAGGGAGAGGAATTATTTCAGCTCAGCACCAATGTGGACACAAGAACAAATGGGTATAAACTGGCCACCAGGAAGTTTAGACTTGAAATCAGACGAAGGTTTTTAACCATCAGAGGAGTGAAGTTTTGGAATAGCCTTCCAAGGGAAGCAGTGGGGGCAAAAGATCTATCTGGTTTTAAGATTCTACTTGATAAGTTTATGGAAGAGATGGTATGATGGGATAATGGGATTTTGGTAAGTAATTGATCTTTAAAAATTCAGGGTAAATAGGCCAAATCCCCTGAGATGGGATATTAGATGGATGGGATCTGAGTTACCCAGGAAAGAATTTTCTGTAGTATCTGGCTGGTGAATCTTGCCCATATGCTTAGGGTTTAGCTGATCGCCATATTTGGGGTCGGGAAGGAATTTTCCTCCAGGGCAGATTGGAGAGGCCCTGGAGGTTTTTTGCCTTCCTCTGTAGCATGGGGCATGGTTGACTTGAGGGAGGCTTCTCTGCTCCTTGAAGTCTTTGAACCATGATTTAAGGACTTCAATAGCTCAGACATGGGTGAGGTTTTCCATAGCAGTGGGTGGGTGAGATTCTGTGGCCTGCGCTGTGCAGGAGGTCAGACTAGATGATCAGAATGGTCCCTTCTGACCTTAGTATCTATGAATCTATATGGTGTTGGCTGTTATCAGAAACAGAATATCACACTGGTTAAACCTGTAATCTGGCTGTCTGGAAATTCTTACAGGAACATGAGATTTTGTAAACAGGCATTTCCTATGTTTCTAAACCAAACTGTTTCACAGAACTTATACTGTTTATGCAGGCAAAATATTCAATCAGATCAATTGAAAACATGACTGTGTGAGAAGTATGGGATCAGTCTCTGTATTTACTTTTACACACTAAATATTTTTAAAAAGCAATATTTTTCAATCAAAAAGCACTTTGAGAGGCTTGATGCTATAGAAGTGCAAATAAATACTGTACATTATTATATTTTGTTTTGTTTGGTTCTCATTAGCTTTTCAGTGTTGGTATAGAAGCTTGCTTACGATTAGGTGATATAATGATTTAAACTTCCTAGAATTTCACATTAAGTAGCAGATGTTCTTGATAATAGCTGCTGTCTGAAAAATCCAAAGACACACTTTAGTATGAAAATTGATGAAGTTTTAAATATGTGAAGCACAAATCATTATGGAGGTGCCTGGCAGCAACTCCAGAAGTTAGGGCTGTGTTCTACAGGGCTTAAAAAAATCAAATTCCTCTTTCTCTCTGAAAGTAGGTGGTCAATTGTTGTGAAGTGCCTATTGAATTTTCTGTGTAGTTTTTGTTTGGTTTCTATTTATAAGTTTTTAATAGGAAATCTGAATCTGGACTCTGGCTAAAATCTTCCCTTGGCAGTCCTACTTTTCATTGTTTACCAACATCCTTTCAAAAGCATCATCTATCTACACACAACTTGGCAGAAGGATGGATGCTAACAAGGGCTTTTATTTAAAAAAAAAATAAAAAGCTTGATTTAGCATCACTTTCACCATTATTCATGTTTTAAGTGAACGTTTACGTGCCAGGAACACAAACCTGATTTTTGTTGGTTTGTTTTGCTGGCTGTATCAGTCTGATTGGTTGCCTGGGCCTGAGAGAACAAAAAAAAAAAAACCCCAAAAACAAAAGCAAAAAAAACCCACATCTCTGCGAGGAGCTATACTTTTCTGTCAGATTTTATCCTTCAGTGGAACATACCAGTTTCATGCGCAGCTGCTGACACATGAGGGTCCATTGCACAGCTGCTGATGGATACATATTTAGTCTGAGCAGTAGCAGCAACTACCTCCTTTCTCCCACACTCCTGTTTATCCCTTCCCCCGTTTCTAGCCCCCTTGCCCCCACAATTAAGCATTAAAAAAACTCTAGCTAATTAATAGATAAAATATTTTGCTGTGAAGCGGTTAGTGTTGCTACAATTAAGTTGTTAAGGGATAAGAGGGAAGATCCTTTCAGGGATTGAGAACTGGTTAAAAGACAGGGAACAAAGGGTAGGAATAAACGGTACATTTTCAGAATGGAGAGGGGTGACTAGGGGTGTTCCCCAAGGGTCACTCCTAGGACCAATCCTATTCAACCTATTCATAAATGATCTGGAGAAAGGGGTAAACAGTGAGCTGGCAAAGTTTGCTGATGATACTAAACTGCTCAAGATAGTTAAGACCAAAGCGGAATGTGAAGAACTTCAAAAAGATCTCACAAAACTAAGTGATTGGGCAACAAAATGGCAAATGAAATTTAATATAGATAAATGTAAAGTAATGCACATTGGAAAAAATAACCCCAACTATACAATATGATGGGGGCTAATTTAGCTACAACTAATCAGGAGAAAGATCTTGGAGTCATCATGGAGAGTTCTCAGAAGACATCCACGCAGTGTGCAGCGGCAGTCCAAAAAGCAAACGGGATGTTAGGAATCATTAAAAAAGGGATAGAGAATAAGATGGAGAATACCTTATTGCCCTTATATAAATCCATGGTACACCCATATCTTGAATACTGCATACAGATGTGGTCCCCCCATCTAAAAAAAAAAAGAAAAGGGCAACTACAATGATTAGAGGTTTGGAATGGGTCCCATATGAGGGGAGATTAAAGAGGCTAGGACTTTTCAGCTTGGAAAAGAGGAGACTAAGGGGGGATATGATAGAGGAATATAAAATCAGGAGTGCTGTGGAGAAAGTGAATAAGGAAAAGTTATTTACTTGTTCCCATAATATAAGAACTAGGGGCCACCAAATGAAATTAATGGGTAGTAGGTTTAAAACAAATAAAAGGAAGTTCTTCATGTAGCGCACAACCAACCTGTGGAACTCCTTGCCTGAGGAGGTTGTGAAGGCTAGGACTATAACAGGGTTTAAAAGAAAACTGGATACATTCATGGAGGTTAAGTCCATTAATGGCTATTATCCGGGATGGGTAAGGAATGGTGGTCCCTAGCCTCTGTTTGTCAGAGGATGGAGATGGTTGGCAGGAGAGAGCTCACTAGATCATTACCTGTTAAGTTCACTCTCTCTGGGGCACCTGGCATTGGCTACTGTCGGTAGACAGGATATTGGGCTGGATGGACCTTTAGTCTGACCCAGTATAGCCATTCTTATGTTCTTACACATAATATACCTGAAAGAAACTTACAAAAGAAGGAAATGAAGAGGTAATCCATCTAATACATACTTCTACTCCTCCACCCACAACCACACACTTTTCCATTACCACTCCCACGACACACTGCAATCTTAAAATCTGTCACCTAGGGATACCAGCCTCACATCACCTCTTTAACCACCCTTCCGCACCCAATCCTTTGGTGAACTGCCTTCTCCCAAGCCATCTACTACCCCACATATCCACAACTATTATTGAGAGGGGAAAATAACTGGTAAAGGGATGTGTGCACAAGGGGAAAAGCCAGGAGGTGGCCAGAGTAATACTTGGTCTTGTTATTGTCATTCATTTAAAATCACAGTGTGAATTACTGCAGCAAAGGACAAAGAGACATTGTTAATGGGTGAGCACAGGCTTGCTACACTGTGGGGGTCCTGGAAATAGAATCTTTGCGTTATATCAAACAAGAAAGTAGTATGGTTATATGCATATAAAAATGGAGCTTATGAATGGCTGAAGAACCATCAAAATATGGTTTAAAGATTCATGCTCCACAGCAAAGAAATTAATACTGAATCTATGTATCCTCGATGGGGTGCTTTTAGAAAAGAGCCTTTGGGGGACACTGAGAATGCCAGAAATTTTTCAAAGGATTTGGACACTTGATAAACGCAAACATTAATTCAGGTGACTTGTAGGCTCTCAATTGAAGAGGACAGGCTTCACAACACATGAGCACTCTCTCTTAAAGACTACTCTTTTCCCCCAATATCTTGATAGAATAAAATAATACTTGCAGATTTTTTCTGCTTACGTAGTATTTACAAGTAATATAAAATTGTACATTTTAAAGGGATACAGTAATAATGTTTGGCATTGTTGCATCTGCTTTCATAACTGGATTTCAAATTGTTTTTAAAAGCATTCATCTTTTTTCCACCTCATTGCCCACTGTGGGGGGGGGAATATTAATTTTTCCAACTTAAAAGATGAGGAAGCTGTGCAGTTAGAGGATTTGTGCAGGATCACAGAGTCAGATTGGAATGCAGGTCTCAGAATGAACAGTCCTGTGCTCTAACCAGAAGGCTGGGTAGTTACCTACAACAAAATAACTTGTGGTGAAAGGGAGGATAAAAGGTGATGTGATAAGGAATTAGATTTCAGCTTCAGATACTCATATTTTTGTTATAAATGAGTAAAATGTTAGAAAATATTTTGTGTGTTTTCAATATGATACTTTTTTTCCCCTTTCTGTAGTAAAAATACCAAGCACTGATGCAACAGACAGGTTACAATGAAAAGGAAGAAAGTGGATGGGAATATAGTTAAGAATAGGATAGCAGATCAAAGGAAAAGAGAAAGTAGTACAATTTTTCTTTTTAAATTAAGAAAACCCTTTTTTTCCCTTTGAAATTCTCTCTATGTTTGCAGTGTTTTCCACACTATGGGAGGAAACTGAAAATACCAGTTCTTAGCAATTTGATCCTTCCCTTGGTGCTAGGTTTGAACTTTCCCCTTTGAATTTTTAATGTTATTTTATTCAAATCTTAAAACCAAGTTAGCAGTTTTGCACCAGTCTGTTTTCTAGTTCACGTTCCTCATGGAGGAAGGTGACAAAAGAGCTCAAGATGGCTACTACTGTATCTGTACGACCCCTGCTGGCTGATGTTTAGAGGATTCTGCTGGAGATCCAGAGGAGGTGCTGACTGACAGATATGTTTTTATGGCATCAAAGAAGAGAAAAAAAAAGTAAGTACTGTTATTGCTGATCCACAAGAAAAGAGGGATTATTTTAGAATTTTTAGGAGACCAGAAAAGAGTGGGGACCCACACACTAAAGTTAAAGATACTATTGGAAAATGTCAGGTTTCAGAGTAGCAGCCGTGTTAGTCTGTATTCGCAAAAAAGAAAAGGAGTACATGTGGCACCTTAGAGACTAACAAATTTATTAGAGCATAAGCTTTCGTGAGCTACAGCTCACTTCATCGGATGCATCACGAAAGCTTATGCTCTAATAAATTTGTTAGTCTCTAAGTACTCTAAGCCACAAGTACTCCTTTTCTTATTGGAAAATGTGCGAGCAGCATTCATGCAGGGTCTAAGAAAAGCAACAATACCACTTACAATTACTTAGTTTGTTAATGAGTCTGCTTTGCTTCTGCCCATTCCATAACTGGATTAAAATGAAGAATTTACCATTCACCCTAAAATAAATGACTCAACCTTGTTCCAATGGAAGTCAACAGGAGTTATGTAGGATCAAGGGTTGCTTCTGATTTCCTATAAATAACAGTAGATGGTAGCGATCGATAAATTAATTTGGATAAAATGACAACTAGCCATGATTGTGCCTAAAATTCACATGAAGATCTTTAGAAGGGTGCATTTAGCTAACTATTTTTCACTATGAATGATCAATTCACTTACCTCTGAGCTTCTGGCTGTAACTGGAAATACAGTGACAAAATACCACAGGAAAGCCCATTGTTATGATATTGCTATCCCAATAGGAAGAAGGAAGTACCAAAATTTTATGGGAAATCCTCTGCTCCTGAGATCTTGGAGCCACAAGAGGTGCTTATTATCCAGACAGAACTCTGACTTTTCAGAGTAAAGCTAGTTAAGGGGGAGGGGAAAAAAGAAAAAAATATTCACAAAACATTTTTACATGTCATTGTTTTTTAAATTCCAAAATTTAGAAAATTTAAGTAGATTGATAGTTGATTAAAAATAATGGTGGGGGAGGAATTATATTAAAATTGTCCATTTTTCAAAATATTTAAATTCACATGTTTATTAGTTTAGGCCAGATACTTTTGGGGTTTCCCCATCATCAGAAGATGAACAGTGGGACAGGTCTGCTTCATGACAGTGGAACCATTCCCTCCTCCCCACCCAAATCAAGATGTTTTTTTCCCACATACTATACCATCACTTGAAGGCCCCTGTAGCCAAATACTTCAATAGCTCTTAGCACAGCTCCTCAGGCTGGGAAGCAAACCTGATGGGATTTGTCTAAGCTAGCCTTTCAGAAGGATGTTTCAAATAGTGCTTCTAAAAGTGAAGCCGCAGAGGTCTCTTCCAAGGTTATTTTGGGCCCTAACTCAGGGTTTGGTTGAAACACTAGTGCTATATTTGCAGGTTACGTTTCAGGGACACAGAATAGGACTGCTTCTTTATGCTGACTGAAAGCTGTCTGGTGAGACTAACTTGGGGAATACTGGGGAATTGTCCCCTTTATCTCTGTTGTGTCTGGGACATATAACAGATTCCCCATCCTACTATTTAACAGGACACTTTCATCCTCCATTTTCCTACCTGTAAAAATTACTTTCTGCCCTCCACTCAGAGCATGGCAAAGGTGTTTGGAGCAGAATACCGTTATGCACTGCACTCAGAGGGCCTGGGTTTGTTTGAACTAGACATTGGGGGGGGGGTGTATTCCCTCAGACACAGTGCAGCAAAGCTCAGATCGGGATGGGTGAGGGGAGGAAGCACAGCTATGACAAATAGCTAAAAATAATCATATCTAGGAAATTGTTCAGCTATATGAAAATCATCCAGAGTTAGATTTTTTTGAAAGTTTTTTTCCCTACCCATTCAGAATCACCGAAAAACAAAATTTCAGCCAATTTAGTGTAAGAAAGCATGCACCATCTTCTGTATTTTTGACTTCACAAGCAGTGAGTGACTGAAGGAATCCTAATGAAATATTGCACATTTTATATTTAAAAGCCTTGAGCAGCAGCATTTTCCTGACTGTCTATCAAATGAAGCCTGTCAGGAGGCTGGCTGGCTCATGCCCAGTGTCTCCAGAAGGTTAACATTTTGAGAAATAATCTCAATCTGGCACATTTCTTTTTCTGAACTGCTAGAAAGAGCTCATATAGCTGAGCATACTAAATCCTTACAAGTCTGAGTCTTTGATGTCGGAGAATGCTGGTCATGTTTTTGAGGAAGACACCTGAATTTTTCCACTTACTCCTCCTCTGCCAGCATGATTCAAGATATCCTCATGCAGCATTTCTCTTATAACAAGGGATGCCATCAGTACATCTGAAACTACTGTAAATGCAATGTAATTAATTTCCTCTCTATATTGACTTTTAGACAGAAAGTACCCCCATTATCAATACAGCAGCACAATGCAATTAGTATAGCCAGTGTTTCCAGAATTCAGAGAGCAAGATAAAAGCACTCTTTCATTATAATTTGCAAAGCCTGTTTAGAAGCAATAGTTAAAAATGCAGATAAAATGAGCAGTCCATCACTGCTGCTTTAGATTCCACCTCATTCCTTTGGGATATTGACATACAATAATGCCATTAAAATGAATAATGCCTTATGATTATTTTGTCAGCTTGGCCTCATCTCCTTAGCATCTCTTGCTAAAGTCATTTTTGTAAAGCTAAACACATTTGGACAAGGACATTCTGTTTACATTCAAACCTCGAGGAAGGAGAAAAAAAATGCCCATCACGCCCTAATGTTTGCTTTCTAATTCTGATGCTTCTTTTGGTTTAACTCTACAGAATATCTGTTGTATGTATCTGGGAGAAGTGTTTCACAGACAAAGAACTGTATTGGTCAGCAAATCATTTCCTGAAGAGTTGCAGGTTTACCTTTGAATTATCAGCAAGATTACACTCACCTATCTTTGCAACAGGTTTCAGCAGTCTGTGCATTACCACTCACTAGTAGACCTGGTCATAATTTTTTCATTAGAAAATGTCGATATGTTGAAATTGACACTTGCTGAGAAAGCTTCGGTTTTGATCAATTTCCCATTTTCAACAAAAGTTGAAAAAAGTTTTGAAATGTCACTCTGATTTCAACAATTTCAAACAGAAAAAGTTTTTTTGTTTCAAAATGATAGTGATTAGAAATTTAAATTTATACTAAAAAAAGAGTTTAAAGGTTTTACACATCTTGATTGACCTAGTCTGTATTATTATTTCTTTTTTCAGGTTCTCTGTTGGGGAAAATTTGAGATTTTGACTTTTTGTTCCAATTCAGGATGATGACATTTATGAAATCTCAAAAATTCTCACGAGATGGGAAAACCATTTCCCACCAAGCTGAGTATATAAAGCAAGATTTCGCTCAAGACCAGCTCATGTAGTCCTACAGAAAAGTAACCGGAGGACCAGGAAGGCTCTATGAGATTCTGGTTGAATACTTTGTAACTTGTCCCCTCAGGGGGTTGTGCCCTCCCTTGACAATGCTTAAGCCTCCTAACATGCTGAACTTGTAGATAGCAGTGAAAAGACATAAGGATCTTTGGAAGCAGGTCTTATGTACATGGAGAATTGAATCTGTGTGTCATACTCTGCTGCTGATCCAGAACTGGCCACATGGCTTCTACAGGAGACTTGAGTGAATGAACACCTTAAAAGGTGGAATGGTGATAATCAGGGTGGCCATTTTGCTGCATTGATCCCACCTCTCCAAAGTGTCCTTGTTCCTGTGCCACACAAGTAGTGCTCTAGTCTGTGCTTGTTGCTGGGTTTGATACAGTCTTCCTTCACTTAGTGAACATTTAAAAAAAAACAAATAAATTACAGCAGTGGAGAATGTAAAGGACAAATGTGCTTTGCTGTCACATTTTCATCAACTGGATGTTACCCTAGTAAATATCACCTCTCAGTCTCATAACAGAGCTTGATAGGGATGGATGATGGGTAAAAACATGGGTATCTCTGGATAAAGACATTCTGAAACATTCGTAAAACATGTCCTAAGTAATAAATACCAAAATAATAATTAATAATAATAATAATTCATATTCTGTTCTGGTCTATTTAAAAAAAAAGCTTGACATAAGAAAGGGCAATGTATTTTACCTTTTCAAAAAACTTTTTTTTTTAAACTAGGAACACTTGCACTAAGCAATTCTTTTGCTACAAAAGGCTTTGTGGAATTCCCGATGTGACAGGGAAGTATTATCCACATTTTAGAGATGAGGATGCAGATGTACAGAGAATTTCAGTCACTGGCAAAGCTGGGAATAGAAACCCAGGACTTCTACCTTACCGAACAGGCCCCTGCTCCAAACATGACAACATTCTTCACAGGAAAGCTCATCTAACACTTCATCTTCACTCCTTCAACACTTTTTTTTTTAAAACAGCTAGATAACAATTTGTCTATAGGTTTCAGAGTAGCAGCCGTGTTACCTCACTGTAAAATCCCAACAAAGACAAGGCACCATAGTTTTTATCGTAAGATAATATTCTACTTGGGCCCATGGTTGACCTTGCAATAGTTCACCTCACAATAAAAGTACTGTTCCTTGTCTACAGTGGGATATCTAAGGCACATTAGTTATCCCATGATAAAAAAAACACATCCATTATTTTTTAGAAGACAAAAGACTAAAACTGTCGCAAGCATGCATAGAAAGAAATAGAAAATCACCCCATGTGCTCCTGTTTTCTTCCTTTTGAGCTCCCAAAAACTATTCAATCTAAGGGTATGCTCTGACTATATAACTGGGTCAAACTGAGTGGAAGTAGTTTAACAAAATAAAGTAATTTAACACAAATAACTATAGGAGAGAAAGAAAGGCAGCATCCCCAAAAATATCCTTCAAAACCCAGATTATGCCATCAAAAACTGAAATGCACTCCCCTTCTTTCAGATGGAAGCAGCTCATCATTCATAATGGTGAATGGTGAAATTCATGTGAATTAGTAACAAAATAAGGAAATGTAATGAGATTGAGTTGTCATTACACTGGATATCTTTTTTGAAATTATAAAATTTACTGGACTCATGTTTTGGCTATCAGACTATTCCCAAAGCTCCATTCCCTTGGGGAAGAAAACAACTGCCTCATGCACTAGATGCAGGGGGTGGCCAACCTGTGGCTCCAGAGCCACATGCAGCTCTTCAGAAGTTAATATGTGGCGTCTTGTATAGGAACCGACTCCGGGGCTGGAGCTACAGGCGCCAACTTTCCGGTGTGCTGGGGGGTGCTCACTGCTCAACCCCTGGCTCTGCCACAGGCTCTGCCCCCTCCCCTGAGCCCACAATACCCTAGCTCCTCCCCCTCCGCCAGAGCCTCCTGCACACCGCAAAACAGCTGATTGGGAGGTGCTGGGAGGGAGTGGGAGGTGCTGATTGGCAGGGCTACCGATGGGAGGGAGGCACTGGGAGCAGGGATGGGGCGGGGTGAGGGGGCTTTTGCAGGTCTGCTGACATATTACTGTGGCTCTTTGGCAATGTACATTGGTAAATTCAGGCTCCTTCTCAGGCCACCCCCGCACTAGAGTTAAAAGTAAGTAACATTTCCAAGGCCATCAAGGGAGGAATAGCCTCAGACATATCAGAGCTTAGGTGGGGGATGAACAATGTTTGTATGTACTAATCTTATCTGTCAACCTAGCTAGTGTATCTAATATGCTGTATTTATCTAATCTAAATTCTTATACTGTGTCCATGCATGTATTAGTATTATTATTGGATTGTCTAGATTTGGGTTGTCGCCCACCTTCCATATATTAGGCACTTTACATACACAAAAAGATGACCTAGTTACTTCTAGAGTAGCATCATCTTGCATGTCTGAGCCCCTATCAAGGTGCTCAAAAA
The DNA here is from genome assembly GCF_009764565.3 of Dermochelys coriacea. NCBI lineage: Eukaryota > Metazoa > Chordata > Testudines > Dermochelyidae > Dermochelys > Dermochelys coriacea. The sequence goes on from NC_050069.1 coordinate 173,287,436, forward strand.
CCAACCACTCATGGAAAATGCAGGTCTCTGGAGTTGCTGGGAGATAATCATGATTGAATCCTAACCACCTTTCACTCTAATGGGAAAAGAGTTCTGAGCATAGCTGATAGATCCCTGTATCTCTTGCTTGGAAGATCATATGTCCTAAAATCATCTCCAGCATCAAAAAAAATCTCACTTCCAGTGGGAGGTCTTTTTTTTTTTTAACACTCCCTCAACTAATGTTACAGACAATAACATGCTAACTTCAGCAGAAGATATCCTGGAGAATGTGATTTCTGTCTGAGTCATGATAATGTGGAGATAGATAAAAATAGTTTGCCTAGGAAAAATCTACAAAGTTTTGCTTCTACTGGATTCAAACGGAAGAAATTCTACTGAAAGTATAAAAAAAATCTGTAATGTTAGGGCTTGACTCTGCACTGATATACACTACCCCCCCACACACACACTCATCTTCACTGAAATCACTGGGATTTCATGGACTGTAATGCCATAAAACCAATGGCATTGCATGGAATGTAGATCAGTACTGCATTTCTTCCACAGCCATTTTTGGATTTATATTGAAAACACTTAAACTGCTATTTTTTTCTAGGAGTCACGTTGAACTATTCCAGAATATTCACAGCACAAACCATTTTGTACTGAAGAATTAAACACACACTTTGAACTGAATTATTGGTTTTAAATTCACAATCTATTATATAACTAACATTACAGCAGATCTCTAAGATAGATTTGCAGTGTATACAGCATGGATAACTATTAGCGGCCATATGCCTTCTTATTCTTTTTTTTATTTATTTATCTAGCTTTTCTAGAAATGTTTTTTGCCCTCCTCTTCTGTCCGGGCAATCTCATTACAAAATGTTTGCAAAAGCAGAATCTAACAGACAAAATAAGCATGTGCTGCATCTAAAATCTCAGCTCTTCTAAGCAAACATTTTAAAAAGTAACAAACCAAAGAAAAAAATATCAAATCCTTTTGTTTTCCTTTTCTGTTATTAGAGATCTTTGAAACTGCTATGAAAGGTCCCTGAGTGAAATTATCCATTTCAAAGCCTAGTCTGTTCCTATTCACCAGATATTATTTTCATTTTCTAGAAAATTTACCCACTATTTTTTATGCACTTATTAACCCTAAAAGTGTGCAGGGATGGCAGAATGTCTATTGCAACAGAGAAACAAATCACAAGTTTCACTGGGGGAAGGAGACCAAAGCCCTGAGGTAAGTGGGGAAGTGGGATACCAGGAGGAAGCATGAACAGGGGAGCTCAAGAGGGGAGGGCTCCTGCCTCATACTGAGAAAGCATGATGATCAGCGAGTTATCTTAAGTGTCTGTACACAAATGCAAGAAGCCTGGGAAACAAGCAGGGAGAACTGGAAGTCCTGGCACAGTCAAGGAATTATGATGTGATTGGAATAACAGAGACTTGGCGGGATAACTCACATGACTGGAGTACTGTCATGGATGGATATAATCTGTTCAGGAAGGACAGGCAGGGCAGAAAAGGTGTTGGGAATTGCATTGTATGTAAGAGAGCTCAGATATGTATGCTCAGAGCTCCAATATGAAACTGCAGAAAAACCTGAGAGTCTCTGGATTAAGTTGAGAAGTGTGAGCAACAAGGGTGATGTGTGGTGGGAATCTGCTATCGACCACCAGACCAGGGGGATGAGGTGGACGAGGCTTTCTTCATGCAACTAACAGAAGTTACTAGATCACAGGCCCTGGTACTCATGGGGACTTCAATCACCTCAATATCTGCTGGGAGAGCAATATAGCAATGCACAGACAGCCCAGGAAGTTTTGGGAAAGTGTAGGGGACAATTTCCTGGTGTAAGTACTAGAGGAACCAATTAGGGGCAGAGCTCTTCTTGACTGCTGCTCACAAACAGGGAAGAATTAGTTGGGGAAGCAAAAGTGGATGGGAACCTGGGAGGCAGTGACCATGAGATGGTTGAGTTCAGGATCCTGACACAAGGAAGAAAGGAGAGCAGCAGAATACAGACCCTCGACTTCAGAAAAATAGACTTTGACTCCCTCAAGGAACTGATGGGCAGGATCCCCTGGGAGAACAACATGAGGGAGAAAGGAGTCCAAGAGAGCTGGCTGTATTTTAAAGAATCCTTATTGAGGTTACAGGGACAAACCATCCCGATGTGTAGAAAGAATAGTAAATATGGCAGGTGACCAGCTTGGCTTAACAGTGAAATCCTTGCTGATCTTGAACACAAAAAAGAAGCTTACAAGAAGTGGAAGATTGGACAAATGACCAGGGAGGAATATAAAAATATTGCTCAGGCATGCAGGAATGAAATCAGGAAGTCCAGATCACACTGAGTTGCAGCTAGCAAGTGATATTAAGAGTAACAAGAAGGGTTTCTACAGGCATCTTAGCAACAAAAAGGTGGCCAGGGAAACTGTGGGCCCCTTACTGAATGAGGGAGGCAACCTAGTGACAGAGGATGTGGAAAAAGCTAATGTACTCAATGCTTTTGTTCGCCTCTGTCTTCACGAACAAGGTCAGCTCCCAGACTACTGCACTGGGCAGCACAGCATGGGGAGGAGGTGACCAGCCCTCTGTAGAGAAAGAAGTGGTTCGGGACTATTTAGAAAAGCTAGACGAGCACATCTCCATGGGGCCAGATCACTGCATCCAAGGGTGCTAAAGGAGCTGGCGGATGTGATTGCAGAAGCATTAGCCATTGTCTTTGAAAACTCATGGCAATTGGGCAAGGTCCTGGATGACTGGAAAAAGGCTAATGTAGTGTCCATCTTTCAAAAAAGGGAAGGAGGAGGATGTGGAGAACTACAGGCCAGTCAGCCTCACCTCAGTCCCTGGAAAAATCATGGAGCAGTTCCACAAGGAATCAATTTTGAAGCACTTCAAGGAGAGGGAAGTGATCAGGAACAATCAGCATGGATTCATAGATACTAAGGTGAGAAGGGACCATTCTGATCTAGTCAGACCTCCTGCACAGCGCAGGCCACAGAATCTCACCCACCCACTCCTATGAAAAACTTCACCCATGTCTGAACTATTGAAGTCCTTAAATCATGGTTCAAAGACTTCAAGGAGCAGAAAAGCCTCCCTCAAGTCAACCATGCCCCATGCTACAGAGGAAGGCGAAAAACCTCCAGGGCCTCTCCAATCTGCCCTGGAGGAAAATTCCTTCCCAACCCCAAATATGGCAATCAGCTAAACCCTGAGCATATGGGCAAGATTCACCAGCCAGATACCCAGGAAAGAATTTTCTATAGTAACTCAGATCCCATCCATCTAATATCCCATCTCAGGGGATTTGGCCTATTTACCCTGAATATTTAAAGATCAATTATTTACCAAAATCCCATTATCCCAACATACCATCTCCTCCATAAACTTATCGAGTAGAATCTTAAAGCCAGATAGATCTTTTGCCCCCACTGCTTCCCTTGGAAGGCTATTCCAAAACTTCACTCCTCTGATGGTTAAAAACCTTCGTCTGATTTCAAGTCTAAACTTCCTGGTGGCCAGTTTAAACCCATTTGTTCTTGTGTCCACATTGGTGCTGAGCTGAAATAATTCCTCTCCCTCTTCTATATTTATCCCTCTGATATATTTATTATATTCACCAAGGGCAAGTCATGCCTGACTAACCTAATTGCCTTCTACGGTGAGATAACTGGCTCTGTGGATGAGGGGAAAGCAGTGGACGTGTTATTCCTTGACTTTAGCAAAGCTTTTGATATGGTCTCCCACAGTATTCTTGCCAGCAAGTTAAAGAAATATGGGCTGGATGAATGGACTATAAGGTGGATAGAAATCTGGCTACATCGTTGGGCTCAATGGATAGTGATCAATGGCTCCATGTCTAGTTGGCAGCTGGTAGCAAGTGGAGTGCCCTGAGGGTCGGTCCTGGGGCCAGTTTTGTTCAATTTCTTTATTAATCATCTGGAGGATGGCGTGGTTTGCACCCTCAGCAAGTTTGCAGATGACACTAAATTGGGAGGAGTGCTAGCTATGCTGGAGGGTAGGGATAGGATACAGAGGAACCTAGATAAATTAGAGGATTGGGCCAAAACAAATCTGATGAGGTTCAACAAGGACAAGTGCAGAGTCCTGCACTTGGGAAGGAAGACTCTTATGCACTGCTACAGACTAGGGACCGAGTGGCTAGGCAGCAGTTCTAAAGAAGAGGACCTAGGGGTTACAGTGGATGAGAAGCTGGATATAAGTCAACAGTGTGCACTTGTTGCCAAGAAGGCTAATGGCATTTTGGGCTGTATAGGTAGGAGTACTGCCAGCAGATCGAGGGACGTGATCATTTCCCTCTATTCGGCATTGATGAGGCCTCATCTGGAGTACAGTGTCTAGTTTTGGGCCCCACAATACAAGAAGGATGTGGAAAAATTGGCAAGAGTCCAGCGGAGGGCAACAAAAATGATTACGGACTGGAACACATGACTTATGAGGAGAGGCTGAGGGAACTGGGATTGTTTAGTCTGCGGAAGAGAAGAATGAGGGAGGATTTGACAATTGCTTTCAACTACCTGAAAGGGGGTTCCAAAGAGGATGGATCTAGAGTGTTCTCAGTGGTAGCAGATGACAGAACAAGGAGTAATGGTCTCAAGTTGCAGTGCGAGAGGTTTAGGTTGGACATTATGAAAAACTTTTTCACTAGGAGGGTGATGAAGCACTGGAATGAGAACCTAGGAGGTGGTGGAATCTCCTTCCTTAGAGGTTTTTAAGATCAGACTTGACAAAGCGCTGGCTGGGATGATTTAGTTGGAGATTAGGTCCTGCTTTGAGCAGGGGGTTGGACTAGACCTCCTGAGGTCTCTTCCAACCCTGATATTCTATGATTCTAAGCCAGTTTTGGGACATTAAAAAGGGGAATTAATGCAACTGCATGTTTATGTATATCACTACTGTGATCGGTACCAGTACTCAGCCCTCTGGCCAGGTCACCAATTAAGATTTCCTCCTTCTGGGGGCAACAGAGTCCAGCAAAATATACACTCCAATATACCCACAAAAGGAAGGTGTTCAGTCTGCCTCTGGGCTGCTTTGAGTGGCACCTCCTTGACTCTGGGCTTACAAGTCTCTATCCTCTCCTGCTTTCCAAGGGGTGGAGAAGGGTGGTTAGTACAGAAGCCCAGGCCCTCTCTCTCCACCAGGCTCTGATCCAGGACCCTATGAGAGGCAGTGGCAGCGGCAGCAAACACTTTGGAGTGCTTGAAGCCTGCCTACCTAGGCCACTTCTTACTTAATACTCACTTCCTCACAAGGCCTCAAAATCCTTCTTAAATAGCAAATATAGCAACAATAACTGAATCTTTAACCCAGATGGACTCAGCTTTGCAGGCTAGACCCAGCTTCCAACTGGACCAGGTTTCTGGGTTGCACTCCCAATACCCGAGGCTGTAAAGCTCTTCCTCTACCCAGCATTTCAGTAGGCTACACTCCCTGACTAGCCTCTTTCTCCAGACAGGCTTCCAGCTCAAAGGTCAGCCCGCCAGGTTTCTCTCAGCCAAAGAGAGAAAGTTCTCAGCTACCTCTCACCTATCTATTCTCCCTGGACCCTTCTCTAGGGCCACCCACAGGCCCCTCCGTTGCAGTAAGGACTTCTACTGTGCCCTTACTCAGGTGCTCTCAAGATTGATCTATACGCCTATCCCATATCTCCCCCTTCTGAGGTGTCCGGCTCCCTGTTATGCTCCTCCACCAGCTGGAGTAAGTCCTGCAGGTGCTGCGGTATAGAGGCATCTGGGTCCAGAACTGCTCCTTGACCCTCTTCTATCCCAGTGTGGGATTTATATTCCCCATTATAACTGCCTTCTGGTGGAGTGTGAGTGATCTGCACTGATAACAGGATTTTTTCTTATCTAGCAAAGCACTTAAGCACATTCAACTTTATGCATATTTAAATCCCATTCGAGTCATAGTCAGCCCTATGGCAGGAGTCTGGTTGAGCAGCTATAATGTTCACAAAGGTGTTTAAAATGTGATTGCATGTTGTGTTAGATTTTAAGTAGCACTTAATACATGTTACCTAATGCATTAAAAAGAAATTCCTGAGTTTGGAGAAGGCCTTTGAGAATTAATCAGAAGTCTGACACTACAAAGACCATGGTGTTACAGGTTGTGTGGTAATTTAAAACTTCCTGCTGAAAATTAATCCTTAATAGTCTACTATTGTTATAACACAGGTGCTCAGGATTACACAGATTATTGGTCAAATGGAAACATGGTTGCAATAAATGTCACTACACACTGTGATTTTAGAACTGGGGTTCCAGCAACAGAAATCCTAACAAAATATTTATGAATGCTGGAACAATGTCTGTAGGGGGGGTGTTGAGAGCCATTGAACAAAACTGTAAACTGTATATGAAGGAAACCATTTCAAACCAGGGGATGCAGCAACACCTCCAGCACCCCTAGTTCCACCACATATGAGGATGGGGCTAAGGACCATAATACAGTAACGTCAAAATAATTTCCACAGTATCTTTTTATTACCCAAAGTTAAATCACAAATAAGAAATGGCAATCCTTTCAATATGCTTATGAGTGTATATATGACAGATTCCCTTAGTTATGACAATACTAAAACAAATATGAAGGATCTGATTTCTAGAGTTAGTCTGATTTTCTATTTCTGTAACTTTCATGAATGATCCTATGTGATTAAATACATGAGCAAAAGGTTAGAATAAAAATATGCTGAAAAATTTAGGAGCAATTTAGGGTTTAATGAGGAAGTTACACTGGGGGGTTTAGTCTGACAGTACTTATTGAACAGACATTTATTTACTTTAAAAACTGACTTACTTTTGACCTCAGCACTTGTCAACCACTATCTCTGACCATTACTGTCTTCGTTAGTTCTATAAAAGTTACTATGAAAGAAAAAGGAAAATGGCTACCGCAGAAATAATAGGATCTAACCAATTAGTTTTTCAGAACTACACCACAGTATGCTCTTTATAACACCTTAAATACCATAAATGCTGCTAAGGTAAAAAAAACAACTCCACAGGGGTGTACACTTGGGGGTACCCACAGAAGATAACTAATAACTGCATTTAGGGGTTTTTTCCCCCAATTTTCCTTGTGTTTGCTGAGTCTCATTTCTCCGATTGCTTTACAATCATTAGCCTTATATGCACTTTTAAAATTTTAGTTTGGTTATTAAAATATTTGTTTTAAACTTGCCTGAGTACTTCTGGCATGAGCAGAATGATTTAGAGCTATTTTCTCAAATAGTACAGTCTCTTGGCATATCCTAAACATTTGTGAGGAAGTCAGGGCTTATTGCAGTAGAAAACATTGAAAAGTAATTATTTGCCAACCATTATTACAGTTATGTCTATCCTGTAGGAAACTGCAGTATTCCTAAATACTGCTGCATGTTAACTCCTGGGAAATACTGACTTCAAGATGGCATCAACTATGCATCTTTTAACATTATGCCTTTGTCCTCATTTCAGGTGTCAAGCGGTATTAAGAATGTACTTTCAGCATAAAACAACTGAATTTCAATTGAAAGTGTCCTGAATTGTATAACTTTTGAAGAAAGAAGCTTCTGATTTGTATTTTGCTTTTATGCAATGATTGATAACCACTCCAATTGTTCATGAAGTGATCTCTCTTACTGCAAGTGGTGCAATTCCTTATCAGTCACATTCAATCTGAATATAGTCACCACACAAGCTAAACTCATCAATTAACTTGCAGGTCATCTAGTGCAAACTACAGATTTCTACAGACTATTGACTTCTCATAATGTGTCAATGTTATGCCCAGTAAAAGTATCAAGTTAAGATCCCTAGATATACTTTTAGATAGTGTACAAAGCCCATGCTATTAAAGTATAAATGGGCTGAAACAGTGTATGTAGTTGGTCAACTGAAATAGAGAATGACACAAGAGATTTTAGTGTATATTTCTGTGGTGGTCCATGCACAAAGGGTATCACTCTTGGATAATTAGTTTTGGAGTTTGGATAACGGGCACCTCTATTATAACTGGCAACTCTAACCCAGGCCAGTAATGACCATACATTATCATCTGCCAACTATGGTGTGGGTTACTTGGTGATCTCAGATCTGTTTCTAGAGGATAGGTATCCACATCATAACACTTCCACCACAACTGGTATTAGAAAAAAGGCAACAGTAAGTTCCGATTATTAGAACTAGTCAGTTAGGAACATAAGACCAGCCATGCTGGATCAGCCAATGGTCCCTCTAGCCCAGTATCCTGTCTGACAGTGGCTGATGCCAGATGCTTCAGAGGGAATGATCAGAAAAGGGCAATTTTGAATGATCCATCCCATGTAGTCCAGTCCCAGCTTCTGGCAGTTGGAGGTTTAGGGACTCTCAGAGCCTGGGGTTGCATTCCTGACCATCTTCAATAGCAGCCACTGAGGGACCTATCCTCCAGAATCTAATTCTTTTTTGAATCCAGTTATACTTTTGGCGTTCATAACATTCCCTGGCAATGAATGCCACAAATTGACTGAGTGTTATGTGAAGAAGAACTTCCCTACCTTTTATTTTAAACCTGCGGCCTATTAATTGCATTAGGTGACCCCTGGCTCTTGTGCTACATAAAGGGGCAAACAACACTTCTGTATTCACTTTCTCCACACCATTCACGATTTTATAGACCTCTATCATATTCCCTCTTAGTTGCTCTTTTCCAAGATGAAAAGTCCATCTTTTTAATCTCTCTTCACATGGAAGCTGTTCCATACCCCTAATCATTTTCATTGCCCTTCTCTGTAGCTTTTCCAATTCTAATACATCCTTTGAGATAAGTCCACCAAAATTGCATGCATCCGATGAAGTGAGATGTAGCTCATGAAAGCTTATGCTCTAATAAATTTGTTAGTCTCTAAGGTGCCACAAGTACTCCTTTTCTTTTTGCGAATACAGACTAACACGGCCGCTACTCTGAAACCAGTATTCAAGGTGTGAACGTATCACGGGTTTATGTAGTAGCATTATAGGTATTTTCTGTGTTATTAGCTATCTTTTTCCTAATGGTTCCTAACATTCTGTAAGCTTTTTGACTGCCACTGCACATTGAGCTGATGTTTTCAGAGAACTATCCATGATGACTGCAAAATCTCTTTCTTGAGTGGTAACAGCTAATTTACCACTCATCATTTTGTATGTATAGTTGGGATTTTTTTTTCCAGTGTGCACTATTCTACAGACAACATTGATTTTCATCTGCCATTTGTTGCCCAGTCATCCAGTTTTTTGAGACCCCTTTGTAAGTCTGCACAAACAGCTTTGGTTTTAACTATATAACAGGTTATAAATCTGGCCTCAAGGAAAAAAATATCAGGGCTCTCCCTTTTACTTGTGGTTGTATTCATTTGGAGGGCATGGAAGGACTGCCAGTTTGGACTAATGCTGGGTGAATACAGCAAAACAAATTTTGTAAATACTTCTTTGAATATTGCAACAAGTTCACATTTATAGCATCTCTGCTTTTTTGTATTCACTTTCTAGAATTTTCTAATCAGCTATGCTAACTCACACTGATTAAAAGTGAACATTATGTTTGAATGCTCACATTTTTAAATTAATATAATTTTCATTGTGCAAATTCTGAATTACATGAATATGCAATTTGAATATGGACTTTGGTTTGTTAGTTATGTAAGCATCCAAATGGAAGAGAAACAATATCATGGGCCTCATGTAATTAGATATAGTACACATTTTGGATATTCACAATGAACTGTGTGTAAAAGAGCTGTAGAAATCACAAATGTATGAATAAATTTGGATAGTGAAGATAGGTTTGAATTTGTTGGTCTGTTTAGTAGATAATTAATGGGTGAAGAGTGCCAAAATTTCATCAAATAAATTATTCATTAAGAATTATTTGCCCAGCTCCAGTTAAGAGAAACACACAAAACAAAAACAAAAAACCTGTGAACTCTCTGATCTCTTGCATTCACTGGCCTAGATGCCTAGTTCACTGCAGATGAACATTCACTTTTAAGTCTGAAAATTGGCAACAGGGCATGGATCACCTGATGGTTACCTGTTTCAGAGTAGCAGCCGTGTTAGTCTGTATTTGCAAAAAGAAAAGGAGTACTTGTGGCACCTTAGAGACTAACAAATTTATTAGAGCATAAGCTTTCATGAGCTACAGCTCACTTCATCGGATGCATTCGGTGGAAAATACAGTGGGAAGATTTATATACACACACAGAGAGAACATGAAACAATGGGTTTGATCATGGTGACAAGCAAGGTGGGCCATTTCCAGCAGCTGACAAGAAAGTCTGAGGAACAGTGAGGGGTGGAGGGGGGGAATAAACATGGGGAAATAGTTTAACTTTGTGTAATGACTCATCCACTCCCAGTCTCTATTCAAGCCTAAGTTAATTGTATCCAGTTTGCAAATTAATTCCAATTCAGCAGTCTCTCCTTGGAGTCTGTTTTTGAAGCTTTTTTGTTGAAGGATAGCCACTCTCAGGTCTGTAATCGAGTGACCGGAGAGACTGAAGTGTTCTCCGACTGGTTTTTGAATGTTATAATTCTTGACGTCTGATTAAAGAATAAATGGACACAAATCTGACATCAAGAATTATAACATTCAACCCCCTCACCCCCCACTGTTCCTCAGACATTCTTGTTAACGGCTGGAAATGGCCCACCTTGCTTGTCACCATGAGAGGTTTTCCTCCTTCCCCCCTTCCCCCCCACCCCCCCCGCTGGTGATGGCTCATCTTAAGTGATCACTCTCCTTACAGTGTATATGATAAAACCCATTGTTTCATGTTCTCTGTGTGTGTGTATATAAATCTCCCCACTGTATTTTCCACTGAATGCATCCAATGAAGTGAGCTGTAGCTCACGAAAGCTTATGCTCTAATAAATTTGTTAGTCTCTAAGGTGACACAAGTACTGCCTTTCTTTTTGATGATTACCTGATCTGTTCATTCCCTCTGGGGCACCTGGTATTGGCCACTGTCAGAAGACAGGATACTGGGCTAAATGGACCTTTGGTCTGATCCAGTATGGTCGTTCTTATGTTCTTAAAAGTCAATTTCTTATTTAGCAGATTTTTATCTGACATTTTCTCCTTGTATAGCCTTCTCCTCACTCAGATTCAGGGTATGATAGTTAAAATTATGCTGATTCACTAAGCAAGTCTAAAACACAGAGGTCAGTAAACACATCTCTGAAGAAACTGCTGTGGACCATTAAACAGGCTAATTCTGATAAGGATAACTTTAAAATCTCAAAGTCATACCAATCCAGGGGCAGCATTTGTAATAACCAATGTATTCTAAAAGCCCAGATTTACTTTTAGTATTGAATTTCCAACAACATACTAGAACTTGTTTTATCCATTTCCGTCAATATAAATATAGAAAGTAGGTGCAACTTTTGCCATTGCACATATTGAACTAATTGTCTTATTAGTTTCCTAAAAACCTAGCAGTGATCAGGGATGTTCTTTTTAATCCTGTCTCACATCCTGATGTTTCATTGGAAGGGAAGTCCAACAAAGTTATGGAGCCTCAATAAATAAAACCCACTTACTCCAAAGTTGCATGTTATTCCTTCTTAATCCCTTCTTCATTCCCTTTTCCTCTTCTTCCAGATCTGAGCCAATCTATCATTGCTACTATTTTCATCATTTCTGATAATGACTGCCTTGCACTTTAATTTACTACAAACTCAATGGGAATGTATAATACTATAATATAATAAATATCCTAATATTTGTCAGTTCCTTTTACTAGCTAAGAGTCACATTTTAAAACCCGTTCTTATGCATGCCTTCCCATTGAAATAAACTGATCCAGCAAAGCACTTAAGCACATGAAGTCTACTCACGTGCTTCAAGTTAGCCATGTGGGTTTAAGTGCTTTGCTAATTTGTGAATCCATGTAAAGAAATACTATTCATGGCAGAGCCGTAAAAATTTTTCAGCCAAAACATTTTTTCAGAAAAAAATGCAGATTTGATGACAAGCATTTTGACAATTTGTGTCAGTTTCCCCTGAATTATTCATGTTCAAAACAAAATTGAAATATTTAAATGTCATTTTGAAAATACTTTGATTTTTTAGTCCAAAATAATGTTATTTCAATTTTTTTCTTCAATTTTTTTTAATGTTTTAAAATGTTTGAAATGTAAATGAAACATTTGGGGCCAAACAAATCCTTTTATTGAACCTGAAACCTTTTTTCTTCATTTTTTTCTGGAATTGCTGGCACACCAATAATCCATTATTCACACAGCTGTAGTGATAATGATTTTGTGAAAATTGGGACCGAAACTAATGGACCTAATGTTCCATTTACAGCAAAACCTGTGTGTTTGAAGACTATGGGGCTGAGTTTTTCCTTTAATTTAATTTTATTCTGGAAGCTGTCTGTAAACCATTGGCTGATGCCTGTTTTGTCTGTGGCCTTGGATAATTAAACTAATCAAAAACAAAAATTCAAGGAATTGTATAGAACTTTTCATATGGATACTTAAAGATTAATGGAACACTTTAACATACTCAGTAACTAGGTACCTAATTAAAATTTCCTACATTTGAACAAGACCTCTATTGAGACAAATCTAGGATATTTTAATGATCAATATAAAATATGTACAAAATGCTTCCTATGGTGCTAAGTGAAGTATTAACAATAGTCTATTCTTACTGTTGACTGCACTTAGCTTCCAATTAATTTGGATGAGCTAGCTACGAAACAAAAGCTCCAATTATAGTTTGCTCTACAATTTAGGGGGGAAAACAGTTCAGCTTTCTGCAGCCTCTTTTCACCCATGTTCTTTTATTGGATAGATAAATCACAATTGAATTTCTTCAACTTTAACTAGATCTAATTTTTCTTCTTCTTTATAAATGATTAGTGGTATCAGATCTATCCCTGAGACACTTAATAGGTATTGTCTGTTCCCTGAATATACTGCAGCAGAGATACCAAAAAAAAAAATTCATCATACTCCTCAAAATACAGAATTAAGAGGTAATACACATGTAGCCATAGGTGTCTGCTCTTAACCAGAAGAGAATCAAAATGCAGTAAACTTTCACATTTTCTCCAGCATCCTCATGGCTGAAATTATACAAGTTTATAGGGGGAGTCAGTTAGAAGAGGTCCCTCGCTGTTTATTGATCCAGAAATATATGGGATGGTTAACCTGTTAGTAAAGCAGTATGAGAAAGTCAGTCTCATAGAATTTCAGAAAATCAATCTTTTGTTAAGACCCATTTCTTTTCTCACAAAAGTTTTACAGAGAGTAAGAGGTCTAGTAGTTTGAGGACATGACTGAGAATCAGAAATTCCTGAGTTCTAATTCTATCCGAGATACTTTGTCAGTCTATGATCTTAAGCAAAAATCTTAACCATTGTGCTTCAGTTTCCCCATCTGCGAGATGGGTGTAAGAAATATGATGGAACCTCAGATAAAAGATCCCATCATGCTTACTCCAAAGTCACTGGGAGTTTGGATATTGACATCAAAGGGAGATGGATTGGGAATTAGCAGCTGCAAAGCACTTTAGAATTAAAAACTGCAAGTATCAGTTATTACTAGTTAACACAATGGTGTGGTGTGTAACATCTTCACTTCTACAAAATGTGTGTGTTAATTCAGCAAGAACTGTACTCAGACAATTTGGGACAGATGCGGGCCCTGCTCTGGGCCCTAAAATGTTATTCTAGTGGTGTACTGTATTGGGGCTGTGAAGGAGGTGAGGAGAATTTCCCCAGCAGAGAAGCAGCATAAGAGGCCCTATTCTGCAGCCCCTCATTGGCCTTGGGACATAATGTGTGACAGTGGGAAGTTTTGAGAGAAGAATGGCAGTGCAGCATTCTGGGTCACAGGGATTCTGGGCTGTGGTGCAGCTATATGGTTCGAAAAGTCTCAAGAGCTGATCTAATTTAAGCTGGGAGCTGTTTTGGACTGGTCAGCAACCCTCTTTTTCTGTACCTCTCAGAAGCACAGCACAGAATCTACTCTGTTAAGCTGCTTAAAAGTTTGCCCACATTATGTGTCAGAACCAAACCTCTGTAGGAGGACTGAAAAAGTTTGGCAAAACTTACAATTAAAGGTGTTTTTCACTTCTTTCTGACTAGCTGAAATGCTGCACGTGAAACTATCCTTGTGAGTCAGATCTTCAGCTGGTGTATATCACTATTGAAGTCAATGGAGCTATGATTATTTAAACCACTGAGGGTCTGGCCCAAAGTATTCCCAACCCATCTGACAGCTACACTAAACTGGAAAGAGTTGTTTTAGCCTTAGGTGTGAGCTAAAGCTCACTGAAGACAGCAGAGGTCTTTCATTGATTTCAACGGTGTTAGATCAGACGTCTTTTGAGGTTCACACATCATTCGTTACACCCTCGGCTTATGAAATAAGCGGAAAGGAATTTGAGAGTCTCATGCCTTAAAAAAAATGATAGGATTCTACAGTATTGCTATTGTAAGATTTTTATGCCTTTGACTGCTGTTGTGCAATGCTGTATTAGTTTGCATTTATTTTGTAAAAGGAATTATAGGTTTATTTATTTAAACCCATTTTAAAAAGATAATTTGAGAAGATGCATCAAGATCATTCTTTTGATTACATATAGGAATAGATGGTGCATATTTCCTTCTTAATGACGAGTACAAAGGAGGTAGGAGGAGGAGAAGGGCAGGGACATGGTCCTGCCTCCCCATTCCACATTATTCAGCATATTTAGCTGGTCTTGGACAGAGGCACACACTGTATGCTCTAACAGTGTGAAGAGAAGCATTTCCCCTGCATCAGTGGGAGCTTTGGGGGTGATACCTTCCTTTGGCAGCCTTCCTCTAGAGAGTCTACTGCTGTGACATGCCTCTGCACCGAAACTTGTGCAAGGCATTGCCTTCCAAGAACAATCTGTCCTAAAGTGAAAGGAGTTTGGAAGCCTCATCAGTGTCTGTGCTAAAAAATATAACACAACTGTCTCTCTGTTTCGTAGAGATATGCCAATATGCATCTATGTCACACTGGATACTCCATTTTCGATATGGGGGGTCTTTAACTTCTCGGTTGCCTCTTTACTTCCATGTTGGAATAAAATTCCAACAGGTGTTCACAGAGACCAACAGGGTAGTGTTATACAGGGCTGACAATTGGGGTCATTTAATCTAGATGGTCCTCTACTGAAAGATAAACATTCTAGATAAGAGAGACTTCTACCCTTGAGAACTCATTTCTCAGGGCAGAGGCTGCCTGACAACGAAGTTGGACTCTGTGGACACCTGCTCAGATTTTCCAGGGAGTAACCTGAAAGAGGAGATGGGAGGCTATAAAAAGCAGCTTTATTCAGAGGTTCTTGGGCCATCTTTCATCATTTAATATGAGAAAAGCTGGTACGGAGTCTGATCAGGTTGGGGTGGGGGGGGTGGGCGGAGAACCTGTCTACCTGAACACACATGGTCCCCCAAGGGAGGGTGAGCAAGAGTGAGGGGCATTGCGTTCAAGCTGTTGTTTTCTATATGTGTTGTACCTCCCACATCTACGTATTTATTGTGCTTAAGTAAAGAACAAGAATGTGTTACAATTCTGTACAAAGTGTCTGTGTGACTATGTGGAATATGCTACATCTTCCACATGGCCCCTTGAAGAAATAAACCAGAAGACTTGAAATTCTGGGTGGAATTCTAGGAAAGGGCATCTTTAAGTTACATGGGGAGTCTGGAAGTTAACAGTGAGCACAGGGGCTAGGTAGTTTGGCCCTGTGGTCACAGCTCTCTAGGGGGGATGCTAGAAAAAGGATCTTCACCCCAAGAGTGCTCTGTTCAGACTCCGGAGGTTTAAAACACCAGGGATTCAGAAACTTGAGTCTTCTCACAGCAACTGGTGGACTGGCAGCAGGGGACCCCTACTAGATCTGTATCAGAAACCACTGTGTATTCTTGTATATTTTGGAATGGCTGGCTCAAGAGCTGGAATAGAAGGATTGAAATACTTCAGTACAGCACTGTGGCAAATCTTGCCTACCCACACTATGATCAACTCAAAACAGTTTTAAGAGAGACTGACTTTTCTAAGTATTTCCAAACTAAAATACATAGCCAATTAAAAATAGATGTTCTGGTCATTTGTTAAAATTTAAACTCTAGCTAAATGAAATAACCTCCTCCAGGATCACTCAGCTTCTTCCCTTCCTGCTATGTTATGTAAATACACACATTTACACATAAAGAAAAAATTAAATAGCTTTGGATTTGCAAGTCCCTAAGGCTTGCCATGGGCATTGTTAAGAAAAGTAACAGTATCACCAAAAGTGCATTTTTAGGAGAATATGGAAAAACAATTGGCTCTCTAACTTCAGTATCCCAATATGAAGGTTTCATATCTTATGTAGCATTAGCTACTAGCAGATGAGATATTTCCCAAGAGTTTTTTTTTGTTATGATGTATAGATGGACTTTAGCAGCCTCCTTCAGGATGTAGGGATTCTGTGCCTTGACACAGAAAGCACAGCTCAGGAAAGCAGGAAAAGTGGCTTTAAAATAGTAGATTCTGAGCTGCTGTGGAACCAGTGTGGCTCTTGGAATAAATTAGATGAACCACAGGGACTTCTCTAACTTAGAACAGCCTGATCGAGCTAGCTAAGTGCTGCCTGGAGACCAGAACTGCAGAACACTGTGGTATGCTATTTGGTTCCCGATTGGCCCATGATGCTCCTAGCCCTCACTTGCTCAGAAAATTTGAGTTGTACTATTTTCCTTAATTTTATGGAATCCAAAGTTTCTTCTCTAGCAATCCTGTGAGATTGTGTGTTAAAATTGCCTAAATATATCTTATTATTCTACATGATCTCTTAGGACTGGTCTACAGTAATGCTGTAAGTTGATCTAAGTTACGCTAGTGAAGTTACGTACATAAGTAACTTAAGTCATCATACCTTAGATTGACATATAGCGGTGTCCACACTACACTATGTTGACAAGAGATGCTCTCCCAGTGACATAGCTTTCACCTCTCATTGAGGTGGATTATAGATGTCGACAGGAGAGTGCAAAAAGAATACAGACTAACACGCCTGCTGCTCTGAAACCTGACAGGAGAGTGGTCTCCCATCAACTTCGTGGATCTTCACCAGACCCCCTAAAGCAACACTGATCACAGTTCTGCCAATTTAACTGGGTAGTGTAGACAGTCTTAATTATCAAAGTCTTATTCATTGTCTCTCTTTTTCTATTTATTCACAGCAAAATTAAAGAAAATCTAGATACATCAAGAGTGTAAGAAATAATGAATTGCCACAAAATATTTTCCCTCTTCATTTAAGTTATGTTGAATTTTCAAGGTTAGAAAGGCTCTCTCCTTTTCTTGAAATACAGAGGTCAATTTATCTAGTGAAAAGGAAAACTTCTAGTTAATTAAAGTCCTGGAATTTGGACACATATCCTTACATTTTCAAAAGATTACATGAGATCCAGCAATATAACTTCCATTCCCATTGATCCCAATCAGCTCTTTAGATTTTTGGATACATTTGTAACATTGATACTGGTGTGTAAGCATTGTGCAAACAGTAATCACTTCTCCCACTATTGAAATACTGCCACCTCTGAAGTGAAACATGGAACACATGGCAGTACCATATAACATTTTAAAACAGGCAGTGAAGGATTATAAATCCAATTGAAACTCCAGAGCAAATTTTAGGTAGGCAGATCCTAATTGACCATACTGAATTTTGGCCAGGATACCTAGGTTAACATTAAAACAACAACAACAAAAAAACCACATTATAGTTGACAGAATATAAAATAATTTGTGACTTCTATTGGCTACTTTAAAAACAAATTTACTTCCAGTGACATACTTTTCGTGTGGCCATGACCTGAAATAGTACCTAAAGATTATCACTTTTCAATATGTTTAATTCAAAATTAAAGTCAATATTAAAGTCAAGTAATTTGAAGTCTACTGATGAAAAGTGCTATATAATAGCTCGGTAGTATTAATATAGTTATTAATTATGATTATTTTGAATTTGGATCTGACCAGAGATTTTCCGTTGCAACATTCTGATTTCCTTTTAATACCAATATGAGCTCATTAAATGTTAGAGAGATCACTCCAAGTACAGTAAGATGACCAAAAATTGATGTGGAAAATGATAAAATTATATTCAGCTGGGAAAATGCCATCTAATAAACCATGGGAAATACTTTGAAGTACATATTCATTGAGAGGTAGAAACCTGGAAAGCAGTAAAATCAAACAGACTTGGGATGATTGTAATCAGACAAGATTTTGCAAAGTATTGACCAGCGAAAAAGGACAATGCAATGAGACTGCATATTATGAGATTTCACATCACTGAATAGGGCACTTTTAATCTGTGTATGTATGACATTTGTATATATAACCAGAAAGATCATAGCCAACTAGAATGGCTTCAGAAACAGTAAAAGGGAAAGAGAGAGAGAGAGAGAGAGAGAGAGAGAGATCATGATTGTTCTCTCTTATTTCTGTTTTCAACTCCCGTCCCAAACCTTACATCTTGTCTGAAAATTTAGGATCAGATTCTCTGCTTCAGGGAGACTCACTTAGTGGGTCCTTCTGCCTTTTAGTTATGGCTCCCTGCTTCTCAAGGCATATATATGCCAGCCCCATGGAGATTGTACATCAGCTGAGAACCGGGGGAGTGCTGCTGGGCTCTGACCCTCTTCATAACAAACCTCCAACACTTGGTGGAGGACAGTTAGGATAGGAGTCAGTTATGTTGGCTTTACTCCATTTGAGAGCTCAGGAAATTCTCAGCTAGCTAGGTGCAGCTTAGCTTCCCTTGTGACTCCATGTGTCCTTGGCCCATAATGTATACTCCTTGGGAGAGGCACATAGCACTTTTATTTGTCATTACAGCTAACCAGAAGTAATCAGTGATTAGAGTGTTTGGGGAGACTGACAAAGGAGGAAATATTAAGAGCTAATTAAGAACAGCATAGCTTGCAATGATGGCAGAGGGAAACTGAGAAAAAAATCTAAGGATGATTTTTCTGTCTGTCTTCTTCATGGGGAAAGAGGAGAGAGACATAAAAGACAAAATCAGAACTGTTTACAGTGCACGTAGTACACTAAGGAGGGGGTAAAAAAAACTTTTAGAATTTTTTTCCTCTAGCAGGTGCTGTACTGAAGCTATGGTAGAAGAGGACTGGCTGGGAAGTTGCCCTGCTTCTGCAACTCCTGCAGATCTGGAATTTTCCATTTACTACATGTACAAAGGGAATACAAAAGGAACAGACAGGCATTTTTGTGTGAGGAAGAAGGAACTGTTATTTCAGTAAAAACAACAAGGAGTCCAGTGGCACCTTAAAAACTAACAGATTTATTTGAGCATAAGCTTTCGTGGGTAAAAACCTCACTTCTTCAGACGTGTTCTTTTCCAATCCTCATAGGAACAGAGATGGGGAGAACGAATGGAGTAGGGGAAAAGAAGCCTGAAGTTAGAAACGAAACTGGTCAATGGACAAATACGTTCTGTGATGGAGGCATAGGAGAGGAAATATTGCCTTCACAATATGTGGGGGATATTCTGAGCTTTGAGATATTTGTTGTTTTGGAAGGACCTTGGTGACCAGCAACTAGAAAAGGGCCCTCTCTTTCTTCCTGAGCTCATTTGCCACTTGGTTTGAAGAAAAGACATTTTGTTTGCAATGGTCACAGACACAACTATTGTACTTACCTTAAGCTGATCACAGAGGAATATGATAAGATAAATAAAGCAGAAGTGGCTCTGAACCAAATTCTTATATCTGAAGAGAGCCAAGCTTTGACAAAGTTCACATCCAACTCCAAACTATGTGGCTCATGCCCAGTGTAAAGCAATTGTAGAAACAGAGGGAAGAGATTGTTGAGTTATTAGGTTGCCACAATCATCATATACACTGATCAAAATGGAGATATTTTTAGTTCTGCTTTTGCCATGTGACTTTTTGGATATAAATAAACCTGTCAAAAGAAGAAAAGGTGTACACAAAACTTCATCTGAAGCTCAGGAGTGTTCAACCACTCCACTCTAGAGGGGAATCCTGGCCTCACTGAAAGTCAATTGGGTCAAGATTTCATTCTAACAGTCTGGCGCTAGCTGTCTATACCTAATGTTCCGTGTTCTAGTGGATTATACCATCCCAATCTGCACAGTAGCCAGCAAGGAAAAAGGCTCCAGACAACAAAAGGCCAGAAACAGCTGTGTGAAATTTCTCCATTATAATGATTTGAAACTAATTCAAAACAGGAACTTCAATCTGTTTCTCCCACATCCCATGTGAATGCCCTGACCACTGGACTGTTGGTTATTCTGGGGTATGTTGGTCTCTCCAAATTTTAAAAAGTTTGTTTCCTTCCACATCAGAACAAAGACAAACTGCAAAATCTTTGATTTTTTTCCATGAAAAAGAAGTGTTGTTTTCTGGCCAGCTCTGGTCTTTGAACTTATTAGAATCAGGCCTCTTTGGAAAAGGCTATATGAGAGCTGTTAATGTTTAGAGTATCATGGTCTCTGAATGAGACAAGACAGACAGACTTAATCTAAAATAGATGCAAACTGCATAGGTACTCACCACTCAAAAATGATAGCTAAATTTTCCAGCAGTAAATATACTATGATTATTCTTTTGTATTCCCAGATTCTCCACACATAAAATGAAGACACTGATTTTTTTGTCTAGTTATAACATTAAGGGGGGGAGCAAAAAACAGAACTCCCCTTAGAATATTTTCAGAAGTGTTTCTTACATATTATTAATACTGTACATATTAGCATTATCCAATAGGTCACCAGCCTTGCAGCTGCTTTCTCTCAATGCACACGTGATATACTAGATAGTTATTCTGACATGTTTGAAACATATTTGTGTCTTCCAGCTAAGGCTGCACTTCCAATTTAGAGGCCTTAAGTAAGCTCTAGGTATTTCTGAGAGCTAATTAAAACTTCATTATTTGTACTACTTCAGTAACAACTTTTCCATTTTGATAATAAATACAGTGACTGACAGGCACCTCTTAGTTCACCGTGCTAACACTTATTAATTAACTTGCACAGAAAACTTGGTGACCAGAACCTCTCATTAACAACAAAACCAAAACTGAATAATGACAGTAACTATTCCTTTTATGTGTCAATAATAAGAATGCTGGGGAAATGCAAGTTTAATGAGGAAGGTAAATGTCCAAAGGAAAAATGGGCAAAGTTTTTTTTGTTTGTTTGGGTTTTTTTGTTTTGTTTTTTAACCTCCAGTCCTTTTTCCCTTTCAGCAGATGAGCAATGGTAAGAAGGCGTGATGTTTTAAAAGAAATGCAAAATTATACCCTGGAGAACAAACTGGTTATCTGGTTTCTCAAGCTGGCACAGTATTGGCAACATATCCTTGAGCAAAGAGTTTTTACAGGATGCATGTGAGCTGCAGCACAAAAGTAATCATTCTTTTTGGGGAAATGGTCTACACATTGAAGAAATGCAACCTAGACTGAGAACTAGGATTTTTCTCAGCTCTGGGGATCTACATTTAGGGCAAAATGCCCCCAAACAATTTATCTCTCTTTCACTAAGGAGCCTGGCAGTGTTTCCTATTCTCATGCAAGTCCCTGAAAAAGAAAGTGGTTTTTTTTGCTGCTGACCTCTTTTCTTGTTTGTTACATTACATGAGGAAATGCCCACTTTGGTTGCGAGACTGAGCTCCCCACCTTTTCACAATATACCTCTGATCATCAAGGATGAAGACAAGACTTCTCACTACACGCACTGCTTCCCTAGGCAACCACCCCTGCACACGCTTTCAGGGAACAAGGGTGTCTAAGCCATATCTGTCCTGGCGCAATGGCATCTGGCGATGGCTGCTGACATTGGTGTGAGGGTAAGGGAACAAACCCTGCACCATCCAGAAAGTTGTGCTGGGCAGTGTAAAAAGCCAAACCAGAACTGTGCTATTGTGTCAGTTCTAAGTGACTACTGTTCTTGCTAGGAGGGGGAGTGGTGCATACATTTAAAGGTGCTGGAGCTACAGCCTTGCAGGTTCAGCTTCCAGAAAAGTACATGGGCTGGAGGCACCTTAACAAAATTGGCAGCTTTTACAGCCACCTATGCAAATCTATACTAATGCAGTTCCTGACAAAGAATCGTCAGCTCAGCTTGCTAGGACTAAAAATGTCTCCCTTAGAAAGATGCATTGGCTAAAAACTTTACTCCTCAACCCCCACTGCTCACACTTTTGCACCTCTAACCATTTTCTCCCATTCTGATGCTGGAGCAGAAAGGAGCATTTCCTAAATGGCCTAAATTATAAGAACACTTACTCGCTAATTTGGAGAGACTATCTGTGCTCTCTGGAGAAATGCTTGCTGAAGTTTTGTCCAGATTCTGAGGAGCAGGAACAACAGCTAAATCTCACCAAATTTCTTGTGAAAACCCTTTGATACAAGACATGTCCACTTGGTGAAACTTGAAAACACATCTGATTTACAAGTTAAGATGGATTCACATATAAATCTCCAAAGAGAACAAGGTTCTTTTCTTTAAACAAGCAATCACAACCTGCCATTGTTAGATTTTGATCCATCATTTATTTTCAAAGGACAAGGAACCCTTGATGTCTGCCCCCACTGTTGGCCTCCTCTACATTCTTCTGTTTCTGTGTCTGAAAGGAGTATGCATCAAGAGACAGTCACTGTATTGCAATGAATTTATTTCCCCTACTGGGGTTTACAAGTCTATTTGATGCAACTATCATTTAGAATATACCTTCTCTTAAGGAAATCCCAACAGATCTTTTGGAAATCTTTCATGCTGTTTTATTCCAGCACTAACAGAAATATGGCAGTTGCCAGTACTTAATTACACTACTTCTTATGGTCTGTATAGAAGAAGAGAATCCTAAACAAGATCATGTTCCCTCTGTTGGAATTCCTGACTAAGTCATGTAACAATATGGTGTTTTGAAATACCTTTGGGCCAGGTGACAAACACTTTGCTCCCCTTGGTAAATAGCTACTTTCATGAGAAGTCCCATTGACTTCAATGGGACTATTTGCATGAGTAAATTTGTTCATCAGGATGACTAAAAACTCCACAATATGGCTCTTAATCCTCATTACACAATGGAATCCTGTCCATAATTCAGGTCTATTTCCCTTCAGTCCTGCTCAAGAGCTCCATGTTCCATCACTAAACCATTCTGTACTTCTTTGCCATGGCATGAGAGGTATTCGTCCAGTTATAATAAAGGACTTGGCATCTGTCACTCTGTATGTAAGGATTAAACACAAACTCATTTCCTCCTGGCTTTGTCATGAGCTGAGGTATTTCCAATGGACAGAGATAGAAAAGGGTACAGTTTCTATTATTTAAAATTATTTCCTGTGGCAGTGACAATAAATTCACTGAAAATAGTTAAGGCAAGCTGACAGAATTACTGGAACCCTGCAGAAGCAGAAACTGCTAATTATTTTCATCTTTGAAATCCCCAGTTATGAATGAATGAATGAATGAATGAATGACTTTTCGTTGTAATCTTCGTCTTTCCTTGCTATTTCCAGTCACCCATGAGGAATTAAAGGACCTAATAGCCCATTCATATAGACTCAGGCTACAATCGTTTCAGAACTGATTAAAGGGCCTGATGATGAGCCCAGTTGAAGTAAATGGGAATAAAGAGTGATTTCATAATCAGCCCCAAAGTACAGCCAGACTTTTGTCAGTACTTGGATGGGAAATCACCTAAGAAAACTAAGATGGTGCAGAAATTTGTCCTGGTAATTCTGTAGGTGGTATATTCCCATCTGAGTTAATACTGAACCAATGCTTCACCTTAGCATTGGGGAGCCCTGTGCTGTATAAGGTGTTATCTTTCAGATTAAAGGTACAGATCACTTTTGGGCACATGGCATTTTAAACAAGAGCAGATGTGTTAAACCTGATGTTCTGGCCAAAATCCAATTGGGTAATTACATTCTTCTACCTAAATTACTCCTGTCCTTGCTTATCTATCAGGGAATTGTGAGCATGAATTAAATAAGTAATGTTTATATAGCACTTTGTGGTGTAAAGTGGTATTATTTTTTCTATGGGTTGTGTAATGATAGTTGGATAAGGGACTTCCCATCCTAAAAAGTTATGCAGTATTGCCATACTATGTGACATGATTTCTGTATGTTCTATATATGATAGTTTGTTAACTGATTGGGGATTCATCTGGATAAATGAAAGTCATTATCTTTCAGCTGACGAAAGCTTATGCTCTAATAAATTTGTTAGTCTCTAAGGTGCCACAAGTACTCCTTTTCTTTTTGCGAATATAGACTAACACGGCTGCTACTCTGAAAACTTATTCTTCTAGTGGTAATTGACTTGAGTATTCCAGAAAATCTCCACCTGTGCAGCCATCCCAATGCCTTTGGTAAGGCAGCATTAATTCACTTTCTCTGCATTTTGAGTAAAGCTGGAATGCTAATTACAGTGGCTGCAACTCTCAAAACAGATGGTTTTTACCACAGCTGGGAAAATTGCAACCCAGGTTTATAAAAAATAAACCTCATCAGGCAAACTGAAATCACTTTTTGATAGAACAACAACATCAGTAGATGAAGGAAAAGTAGTAAATGTAACATAACTGGAACCTAGCAAACCATTTAATGCAATCTCTCATGAAGTTTTACTCCCAAAACTAATTCAAATTGACTTGGCTAGAAACACTGTCATATAAATTAAAAAACAAACAAACGGGACGAAAGACTGTAAAAAAATAAAGTATAATAATATCAAGATGTGAAAAGGTGTCTAACAACAAACTGTGTAAAGTGGAGTCTTATTTTATCTCTTCAGTAATAAGGTGAGAGAGGCTTATACCATACTGAAGAAATTTGCAGATGGTACTATATTGGGAGAAGTTGCAAATACCAGTTAGAATGGGGAAATAATACAAAAGTGTTTAAGTGAGGTTAGAAGTTTGGACAGAAAAAAATTGAAAAATGAACTTCAGCTTGAAGAAATGAAAATTTAATATATCTGGGAGGTAATTAATCTGAAATATCAGGTAGAAGTCTGGAAAGCAGTAACAATGAAAGAAATATAATACAGCAATTTAGACAAGGTACTGCAAAACAAAATAAGAACCAAAGAATGACCCGGCAACTTCGAATGACATATGCAGACATTTCCTCTCATGGAGAAGGGCAGTATTAGTAGCAGTTCCTGTTTACATAGTTTTAATATGGCTGTACTTGGAAGCTTGCAGTTAAGTATGGGTACCTCATTATATGGATATATTGCTGAGAGTTGAGAACAGTAAGGGGACAAAGACTAGGGAACTGCTGGGGGGGCGGTGACTTTTGAGGAAATATTTAGATAACTGAGTATATATTGATAACCTGCACAATAAATAAGGGGAAATGAATAGCAATGTAAAAATATTTGAAGGATATTAGTCCTACTGCATAATGCATTAGTAAAAAATGCTCATGTACTATGACAATGAGGATATAAGAATCTGAACAGAAAGAAACAGAATGGAACAAAGAGGATATAACTAAGTCTACATGCTAGGGATGCGATTTCCTTGCACGCGTACACCTAATGCACTAACTTGCACGCGTACACCTAATGCACTAACTCAATGAGAGTGTGAGTACAAATAATAATGTAGCTGCGGTAGTACAGCATGGCACATGGCTGAGCTCTGCTGAGTACATATCCATCAGTTTGAGGCAGGTCTGTACTCAGCATGGCTGAGCCAGGCCTCTGCTGCTGCTATCCATGCTACCACAGATATACCGCTGTTTCAACTTGCATCAACCAAAGTTTGTAGTGTAGACATGGCCTTATAGTCTGTTTGTTTCTGTCATAAAAGGACCTTCAGTCAGCTGTCTCCTTCTCCTAGTTGCCTGTCCTCTTACTTCTGTTTATACTTCTGTGAGGCTTTTCCCTGGGGTATCAAAGGCCTCATTAATATTAGACTTCAAATCAAACATTCTTTCACGTTGTTAATTAAGTTTCTGATCCCCCAAGTCAAGAGTGGGTCCTCCCCAATTAGCATTTGCAGATCAAATTTTCTTTGCGCATATCAAAGACTTCTTTTGAATCCCTCATAAAGGTTTAGTGAATACTCCATCAAGAATTTCCTCCTAAATGCTGTTTGGTATCTTCCCAAAGGGTAGACACCTCCTGCTGTGGATTTGAGCAAATGCACCCTATTGAGTAAGGTTTGTTAGTATTTTAATCACCTCCTCATCTCAGGGAGTTCCTTTGTTTCTCTGGCTGAATTGTTGATTTAACATATCTTTCAGACTTAATCTCGAATTCATCATTCTTTAATACTTACAATTTATATTGGACAATCAAGGCTGAGATTGTTACACGCAGGCTACATCATTCTTAGTGAAACAGAAGAGAAGATAAAAGGGAAGATTTCTTATAATGCAACAAAACACAAGACTCGGCTAACGAATGGTCTCTAATTGGGACTGAGCCAATTTTTGTTTTTCCAAAAGGTCTACAGCAATGTGCTGTGCAATCACACAGCAACACAAAATTGCACACTTCTTATGCAATCCCCACTCCACCCCCCAAAATGTCTGCAAATAGATATACATATTAGTCACTTATCTACAGCAAAGTTTGTAACAAAATTATTTTCCTGGTTTGGAAACCTAAATTTAGCCAAGTTGCAAGTCATGTACAACTTGAAGTTTAGGTGCTATATTTAATATTACACAATCAATGGTCCACATTACACTCTCAGTCACCTAGATGTACTCATTTATTTCCAATGAGAATTCCACCTACTTAATGGAGCAAGATTTGGCTTAGTACATTAAAATTGTATCTAATCAAACTCCAAGGTATTTGACACAGATGTAAGTGATTTAGAAAACAATTCTGCTCGAGACACAATTTTAAACCAAGAGGCATCATATCAATATTCTGATATTCTCCATTTTCTCCTCTCCAGATTTTCTCCCTCTTTAATCTCCTCATTAGTGGTACAGCCCTATCATCTACTGTGGGATCCCACTGACAAAGACACTTCAAGTTTTTTGATAGCACTAGCCTGATGACAAATTTGACTTATTACAATTATTGTTTTATTTGCAACTGAATTTGCTGCCAATACCACTGTCCTTTTCTTCTCTTAGCCTCAATTAAAAAAAAATGCTCATTTTGTGCTGGCTACAATTTGAGCCTCTAAAAGTCACTTTTCAGGTCAATTATTTTGTTAATGACAGAGTTCCTGAGCAGAATTGTTTGATGTATTCTGGAACAGAGTTATCTGTTCCTTTACTATAATGGCCCAGCTAATGGGCAAGAAGATAACACTACCAAACAAGTCCCACAAACTGCATGTTTCCTTTAATTAAGAAGTGAGCATTTGCCTCAAGCTCGCTTCAGAAACAAGAGCAAAAAGAGTCCTTTCAGCAGCAGCACCATCATCGACAATAGCTAGACACTGGACCTGGGAGTAAGAGTTAGAAAAAACTCCAGGGATGGCTTTATTCTTCAAAATGCCCATCTATTAGTTATACTGGCAATAACTTGTTAAACAGAGGTGAACTAGAGGCAGAAAGATGTCTGGAATTAAGCTAGTGCTCCAGACAGAGACAAACACTGCTGTGATAATGGTGGTACTAAAATATGATATTACACAGCTTCCTTTTAAATGATGACTCCAGAGACTAGGGACTACAGGAAAACTAGAGGATGTGGCATAGCTAGATTATAACACGGCTAGCAAATATAAAGTATGTTGTCTGCCCTTTAACAAAGGGACTTCATTACCACTATACAGTGCTGGGATTCTTTATTTACTTAAGGACTAGTGAGAAATTGCATTAGTGGTTATTGCATTGTCAGTAAAGTGCTGATCAATCAAATATTTAGTTTTGTGGCTTGTAGGTGCTACGACCAAACTACCACCTACAACCCCATGCTGCTGCTGCTGCTGCTGCTGTTATTTGATTCAGAGGGACACATTTGACACATTTACGATTTTGCTTTTATAAGAAGATAAGAGTGTGTAGTCATCACATTTTCTTTGAAAAATATATTTTTTAAATCCTTTGTCTCTTATTGTTTTGGTTTATTCCCAGTCAATTCTTTTACTTTTAAATAAACTCAATGTTTCATCATAGGATCAGAAAATTACCTCTATGAAATGTCTTTGAAGTGCTAATAATATGGCCAAATTCTCTGCTTGCGTAACTCCACTGAAGCTGTTTACTTGCGATTCAGCATTTTGGATAACAAGCATATAAAAATATTAGTACGTTAAAAATGCCAATAGATAAAACATGGCTAACAGAGATTAAAAAAAATCCCTTACAACCAGGGTATAAGCTCACATCGGATAACAAATGCTATGGGAAGGATGAGCATTATACTATTTCTTGCTACTTCTAAGGAAAAAAGCCCTCTAATGTAGATTTATAGTGTATTTTATTACAGCTATGATTCATGCTAGAATTTAATCTCTGTGTGTGTGTGTGTGTGTGTGTCAGTGTTTACAGTTGCCCAACACCTTCCTGTTATAACACTCTGTTTTGGATTGATTTTAACTTTGTTAAACGTTTACTATTTGGCATGAAATTTTCCATGCCTCAAACTAAATGTTTCTTGAAAGTTTCAGCTGAATTGGTTCAGTCACATCCAAGAATCAATGGAAAAAATACATTATTTTGATTTCATCATCAAGAAGTTCTAATGCTCTGGAACAGGGACTTGAAATTTGGAAAGAGGACTCTGTGTCAGGGATGGGCCTTTTGCTCCTCCAGTGAAAAACGGCCTAAAAATTTGGCCAAGCTATAAACCTTCACAAAATTGCAGTTTGCACATGCTCAGTAATGAATTTGGCAGCTACGTTCCCTGAGGATTCCATTTGCACTTAAGATACTCCAGCCCCAGATGAATTAGCCTGGCTAGGATTCAGAAGGGACAAGAGCTGGACCTGGGGCAGGGACTGAAACAAGGAGCTGAGGGTCAGAAACTGAGCTATGATGAAGAGCTGGAGTGGCAAAAACTGGGACAAAGAGCTGGGAGTTGGAGAGGGGAAGCAACACGGCTGATGGAATTTCTGGCTTTTTCAGATTTTGTTTTTAAAACCCAAGGAAATTACACAGATAAAACTGCATTGCAAAATCAAGTATTAACAAGGTAGGAAATGCCAGAGAACTAACACATTTGTAAACAGTTCTTTTTTACATTCATTCTACATAGACTTTGTACAATAGTGTGCGTATAAAGGTTTTATCAGCATTCATTTGGAATGCCATATAATTCACTTGTGGCTTTGCCACTCAATAATAGGCCAACCTTATCATACAGCAATGAAACCTTTAAACCACCCATCCCACCACGTATTCTTTAATATTACACAATTTACATTAGCACATCACAAGGGACTAAAATCTCTTTTGGCTCTGCCACCAATCCTGCAGGAAGGAATTTCTTATAGCAGGTTTAGTGATCAGGGCATGTGTTTTTTTATATGCTCTCTCAGTATTCTAAACACAAGAATATGGGATTTACCATACTGGATCAAACCCACAATCCATCAAGTTCAGCATATTGCCTCCAGCAGTTATCAGAATCTAATGCTTTATAGAAACCTAAAAGACCCTGTCAAATATTGCACCAAGCTATTCATGCAATACTTTACATGGTGGAAAGATTCATTCTTGAACTTTGCTGTCAAGTCATGCTCTGAGGCATGAGATTTATCAATGTTAATTTGATTGTGTCTATCTTAACATTACTAGGAATGTTATTGTGGCTGTGATCCAAGGACCCTTCGGTGCCAGCTGGCATAAGGTTTTTACAGGGATCTCCTGGATTGGGTATCTGTATAAAAAGTTCACCAAAGGGTGATGTTTGAGGTCTCTACTGAGAGCCAGTAGCCCACCAATTGTCATAATCCTTGCAAACTGTGTACAGATCATATTTTAGGAGTTATGTATTGTGGCAAAATACCTTGTTCGCCTCAGTAGGCTCAGTCCTTTTTAACCTTGGAGACTCAGGTTTGGGGCAAGGCAAATCCTTATAGGTGGCACAGGGTCCTGCTACTCCTCTCCTCTCCTCTCCTCAGTCAGTCCCTTGTGCTTGTTTTCCTCCCCTTCTGGGAAGGGAGTGCAGCCTCCCTACTGGGAAGGTTTGGCATCTTGCTGCAAACAATTTACTAGCAGCTTCCCAGCTCCTCTCACTCCCTCCCCCCCCTTCCAGGCAGGGGATGGTTTAAAAAGGTCCCAAGTAGTTGGAGTCAGCTGAACCTAATTGGTTCCCTAGCAACCCCTTTTCCAGCTGAACCCTATTGCCCCCTGGTTCTCTCTCCTCAGTGGATAGGGAGGGCCTTTTAATCCCCTGGGACTAATTACTACCCCCCTTTTAGCTGTTTGTTCTGGGTTTACCAAGGTATCTATACTGAAAATAATGTTCTTAAGATCTTGAAGTTAAGACAGGCCACCAGAATGTGACATTATTCAGAAAATGTTCCTTTCGGGGCGGGGGGAGGGGGTAACAGACACCTAGCTCACTTTCTGGCTATTTGTGTACTGTATACATCACAATGTACACCTATTTGCATACCAAGCTTGAGGTACAGATCAACATTTAGCGTTATCTGTTTCAAATGTGTTCCAGTCTGTTTGATAATAACAATATTCACCTACTCAATTTAAAATAGGGGGTGCAATCACTAAGAGGGACATGAGAGGAAGGATGGTCCAGTCCTTATTCTGCTAGAGACTTCCGGCATGCTTTGAGCAATCGCTTTGTCTCTCTCTTCTCTTAGTTCCCCATCTACAGTGGGAATACGTTCCCTATCTCTCAGGCATGCAGAGGATAAATACATTAAAGATTATGAGGTAGTCAGATACACTAGGATAATTAGCACGGTATAAGAGCCTAAGATAGATGTCCCACCCAACTTTTTGCCACTCAGAGTGGTTGAACATCTTACACATTCTCACTCATAGTTTAATCCCAACTTTACTCATGTGAGTGTATCTCTGCAATAGATTCATGTATCTGTGCAGATTTTTTAAAATACATATTACTTAACACACCTGTTTTGGTCTAACGTGTAAACTTATAGCACATATTTTGTGTTAATACAATATACCAAAATCCTCATAAAAGTGACTGCTCTGCATGTGCTTTAGCCATTATTCAAAGTTTAATAACTTGGATGTTTGACTTGTTTTATAACAAAACAATTGAGTCTTTCAAAATAAATTCATGAATATAGAGTAATTTTTTGCTAAATTTAATTTTTGCAATCAAAGCAATTTTTTGGATTAGATAAGTACAAAATACTTTGCTTTTCTTAAACATTTAAAATATATTATTTCCTTTAAAACAGAAAAACAAACCTTATCGCCCATATTTTCCATTCGTCACTCAATTTTATTTCACTGGTAAGAGGTTTATATTGGGAATGTTAGTGGAATGTTAGTATAATGTGCAATTACTGAAATTAAAGTTACTACTAAGAACTATAGGTTGTGTATTCCTTCCCTTTCTCTATGCTGAATTGTTCCTCACATTTATAAGCTCCTTGGAAGCTGGGAAAGCATTAGTTTATGTATTTGTGAGCAATGGGGCTCCAGACTGTCTTAGGTCTTCGGGCACTTCTGAGATATAAACAATGCTTCTTTATTTTGCCACTCCAATTGTAAGTGATTAGAGTAAATGGGCTTCCACCACTTCTAATAGGAGGCTATACAGTATAGGGGCTATGTCCTGCTACGTGGTAGGCCTCAATGGCTTCACAACTGGAGAGTTTTCTTCATGTCAGTGCTCAAAGCATTACACTGTGGGACAAAGCAGAATGGATTCTTTACTACATGCCACCACCAAGAGAACAAAGTGCCATAGAGCATCTCTTCTGGGGTTCTCACCACTTCAGTGGACTCTACCCTGACCCAATACCTCTTGAAAACCCCTGCATCAACTCAGCCATTGTGCTGGCAAGGGTGTCAGAATTTGGCCCTTGTAGTGCTCACTATCAATATAACTTTGAATGATAGTGACCTATGAAAGCTACTGGATGTTGTTTTCTTTCTTTCTCTTTCTTTTCTTTCTGTTGTATCTTTCTCTGCAGTAGCTAGATGCTAAACAGCAAAAAGCAGGAAAAAGAAACACTCTGAAGAAAGGTTATGCACCTAGAGTCTTAGAGTTTAAGGCCAAAAGGGACCATATCATCTAGTCAGACCTCCTGTATATCACAGGCCATCAACACCACACTAAACCCAACAACTTGACTAACAAAAGGGGCTAAAGTCTAATCTAGATGTTGCCTATTGAGATGATCAAAGCTGAACACTTCTGGCAGATTATTTTACTATTGATTTCTTTTACTACTATCAGTTATATAGTATATACAAGGACCAGATTGGTCATGTCAAAAGATTAGGGTTCTGCCTTGAGTTCAGGCCACTAGTGCCTGTTCTGATGCACTAGGAATTCTCTCTTTTCTGGCTTATTCCTATAGATACAACATTGTAGTCATTGTAGTTTGACAAGTATTTCTTTAAGCTAACTTTTATCTTTCAGCACTTGGTTTACTGGACGTTGTATTAAAAACCTATTTGATATGAGCAGATTTCACCTGGTCTTCCATTCAGCAGACATGAGAAAGTGCTGATGTAGTCTAATTTGAATTTTATTTATTTATTTATTTATTTAAGTGGAATGAGACTTGACATCTCTCTCCTTAGAGCTCTACTGGTTCATTGTTAATTACATTTTAATCTGGCCTCTAACCTCTGCTACCCACACAGCCCAACTCTCCACTATAAAAAGAAGTCAGAGTGAAATCTAATCATCTCCTTCAAAAAGGTTCAAAAGCCTGAGCTCCATGTTACACTCAGTTCCAATGGAATTCAAACTCATTTTACTTTTGGGAACTTAGCAACAATGTCATTTCAGCTGCTTTGCCCTATCCTTGGGAGCACTGGGAACTATTGGCTTTATGAATATAAACTCTATACAGCTTTCAAAATGCTGTTTTAGAGCACATCTTCAATGCAGTCTCCTAGTGCTGTCTTCTCCTCCCCCTTTTTTCATATAGCAACAAAGAAAAAAAGAAAGAGGCAGGCTGAGCAATAAAGCAAAAAAATTCACATGTAAGACTGAACCTACCCTTAACTGACTTCAGTCGCTTTCACAAATATTGCAACACACCGTATGAAAGTGTAAGTCACATCAATCACTTATCTCAGACCCCAAAAATATCTCAACACAGTGAGGTGAGCTAAGGAGAGAGGGGCAATGAGTTAAAGACACAGCTCCAGCTTCAGCTTTGAATTTCTTTCCCTTTAAGGGACCTTACCCTGCAAGCCCATTCAACTGGAGGCCTTTGCACAAAAGACTTGTAAGATTAAGTGAAAAGTTTGTATCTTGACCTTAGCATAGCTTCAACGTAATCCTTTTTGTATTTGCTTTACTATTAAAGGACATGACTTCCTATAATCCAAGTGTGTAAAACATATGAAGCATGATGTGATAGACAGGGCAACTTCCTGAAATATCTTTGGGAGACCATATTGTATTAAGTTTATGTATTGTTTATGCCTCATTGTGGGCCAGGGATTGTATGCACTCCACAGCAGGGAGGGGAACCATAGCTCCTCCAGGAAGTGAAAACAGTAAGGGATGAGCAAGGCAAATCACTCAGGTTCTTAGAGAACTCATGGAGGGTGGGAGAAGTCCCAGAGGACTAGAGAAGGGCAAACATAGTACCTTATCTTTAAAACGGGGAACAAAGAGGATCTGGGGACTTATAGACCTGCCAGTCTAACTTTGATCCCTGAAAAGAAACTGGAGCAAATTATTAAACAATCAATTTGTAAACACCTAGAGGATAATACGGTATAAAGAATATCCAAGATGGATTTGTCAAGATCAAATGATGCCAAATCAACATAATTATCTTTGACAGGGCTACTGGCCTAGTGGATGGGGAGAAGCAGTAGATGTGATATATCTTGATTTTAGTAAGGCTTTTGAGACAATCCCACGTGACATTCTATAAGCAAACTAGGGCAATGTGGTCTAGAAGAAATAACTATCAGATAGGTGCACAACTGTTTGAAAGACTGTACTCACCTGTTCCTCAGACGTTCTTGTCAACTGCTGGAAATGACCCACCTTGATTATCACTACAATGGCCCCCCACTCTCCTGCTGGTAATAGCTCACCTTAAGTGATCACTCTCGTTACAGTGTGTATGGTAACACCCATTGTTTCATGTTCTCTATGGATATAAATCTCCCCACTGTATTTTCCACTGAATGCATCTGATGAAGTGAGCTGTAGCTCACAGAAGCTTATGCTCAAATAAATTTGTTAGTCTCTAAGGTGCCACAAGTACTTCTTTTCTTTTTGCGAATACAGACTAACATGGCTGCTACTCTGAAACCTGTATCAAAAGTGTACTTATCAGTGGTTTGCTGTCAAACTGGGAGACTCATATTGGAAATAGGGATGGCCTCTGATAAGCTTTTAGCTTGCATGTAGGTTCTTGTATTGGTTTTATATGCTTTCTCTGTA
Organism: Dermochelys coriacea; assembly: GCF_009764565.3. Taxonomy (NCBI): domain Eukaryota; kingdom Metazoa; phylum Chordata; order Testudines; family Dermochelyidae; genus Dermochelys; species Dermochelys coriacea. Next base: position 173,322,011 of record NC_050069.1, read on the forward strand.
ATGCTTTTATCTTAAGAATAAAAGTGCTTTCTTAGAAGAAGCTGCCTGGTAACTTGTAACTGATGGAAATATACTGGTCATAGCCCTTGTAGTGAAAGCAATGCATAAGCAAATGGTCTTATAGGTAGACTGGCTTGCTGGGGATATTGCCAAAAAGGCAGGGTCCAATGCAGCCTTAAAACCCCTGGTCAGAAGGAAATGAGACAGGTTTCCACCTGGGAGAGGTGCCTTTGAGTGGGTGTCCTTGAGGGACCACAGAAGGGAGGTAAAGGTGCAGTTACCCTGAAACTGTGACACATGGATTATAACTCAGTAATGAACATACATATAAAGAGACATTTAAAAATAATGACCCGTCAGGACCATAACACTTTACTAGGTCAACTTGCATTTAGTATCACATGTTTCCATATTATGGCACATTATGCTGTTAAGAAATATTACTGCAGCTCACCTGGCATTGTATTGGGAGTTTCTTGCTTTGTTGGTTGGAGATGGGTTATAAACATGATTTCTTAATATAGAGTAGGAGTTTATGATGCAATTGTAATTTGACATGATGCATTTATTTTTCTATGAGCTCAGCTGTGTGACTCTTTCTCAAGATGGGAAACACCTGCTCAAAAGGATAGTCATTGGAATTATTGGAGCTACTTATGAGACAGTGGTCACCAAGGGTGTGTTAGCAAATTAAGTTGGTCCACACATTAACTAACAAAATGGTAAAAACACAATTCAGCACAATCACTCATGTTTAACATTAGGTCAGCTCATTTGACAAACCCTAAAGTGTCAGCTCATCAAGGTTAACAGGTAGACACTAGGGATAGCCATAACAAGTTTAAACAAAGAGAGAGTTTTTGGTCTATACTGAGCATTTAACATCATGTTAGACCACACATTCTCTCACAATAAGAATTACTAACATAAGAAAAGATTCCACAGTCAGGCCTGAAAGATTAATATGGAAGAATTTTACTCTCATGCTAGCCCAGTGAAGTTCTAAGAGTTTAGATAACATCAATAACTTAGGTTTCAGAGTAGCAGCCGTGTTAGTCTGTATTCGCAAAAAGAAAAGGAGTACTTGTGGCACCTTAAAGACTAACAAATTTATTAGAGCATAAGCTTTCGTGAGCTACAGCTCACTTCAAGCTGTAGCTCACGAAAGCTTATGCTTTAAAAATAAAGCTTATGCTCTAATAAATTTGTTAGTCTTTAAGGTGCCACAAGTACTCCTTTTCTTTTTATCAATAACTTATGCATATTTACATATGTGATGGGCATATTTTAGAGTTGGAAAAATAAATCAAAGTATTTTGCTGCTATCAGTCACAATTTGAACTGAGTTATATTAGTATATATCCAGAGTAACTCTCTTGACTTGAACAGAGTTACACTGGGTTTACGTTGGTGTAACAGATCAGAATCTGGCCCTATATGTTTATACAATCTGCAGGTTAATTATAATATTGAAGTCATTGGGAATTAAGCACATGCTTAAGTTAAGCACATGCTTAAGTACCTTCCTGAATAGGTATTTATATTAATTGGCAACATTCTATATTGCCCATGGTCCTATAAAGAGACCCAGGGCTATATTGTGAAACTGTGGTGGTTTATTTAAGAAATTCCTGAGTAATGAGACAATTTAAAAATAATTCAATAAATACTGCACTAATGTTCTCCTGGCCTAAGCCTGACCTGTTTAAATTTTACAGTGAGAATTTAGTGCTTGTGAAAGGCATTGGATTAAGAGGTTTGGAGGCTGAAGTTATCTATATAGCCCCAGACAGGTAACAGGCTAGCAGTAGTCTTGTTAAATCCCCGCTCAGAAGACACTTTCTGTGAAACCTATCAGAGTTAATCCACCACCCAAAGAAATGCTGTTTTTTTTAATTTATTTTAGGTATTTAGTTCCAGAAAATAAATGAGATATTGCTTCACCCAAAGTCTGGTATCACAATGCTTTATGTCTCATGTTTCTATTTGGGCCCTGATCCTGCAAACACTTATGTAGATGTATAGCTTCACCGATGTGAGCAGTCCCATGATTTAAAAATTAAGCACCAGCATATGAGAATTTGCAGGAGCGGGACCTTACATTGTGATCATCTCAAGGCCGGGGCCTTTTCTTCTCTGTTTTATATATAAATTATAAGCACACTATTGGCTCGCCACAAATAAAATAGAATACCAATCTTCACAAAGGGTCAGATTTTTAATGGTACAATATTTCACACACACAAGCCCTCATGTGTCCTGGCAAATCAATGCTTCTGGAAGCAAACTATTACTTATTTGTGTGCATTAGGATTTGCACGAGGAATGGTTCACAAAAAATTGCACATTTAAAAAGCTCCCTCTCAAAATTGCATAATCTTTCCCATCCCAGTACTATATCTGTCCTGGAGAAACCATCTTTAGGTGAGACTGCCAACAAGGGTTCTGAGTGGTACTGGTTTTTGTGATGCATGTACAAAGGTTATTAAACCCTGTTAGGTGGCAATAACCTAGTCACTGTCACTTGGGGCTGGATTTGAACTGGAGACCTGGAAGTGCAAAGCTCTGTAGTCTATTACACAGAAACACACATGGGCCTATGAGTGAAAGATTGACTGAAAGTCTGCCAATACAGAAATTAAAAATGTATATATTACTGTGGTCATTTGGGGAAATCTGTCTCTGTTTTATGAATACTGTGTGGGTTTGTAAACTCTCTGTATGTACCTTTACCAGGATGTAAACTCTATTTTTCATGTTCAGCACTATGTGTTTTCTATTCTCCATTTGTCTCCATGTTGGACTGTGTAGTATAGGGCTAACAAAAGAGGGTCATTGAGTGCCCACCTACTGAGATATTATGACTCTAGACAAAAGACTGGTCCCTAGCCAAAGCAATTGACTTAGCATGGGAGAGGTTGCGTAGCAATAAGGTCACTTGGTAGGACTCTGTCCTTGCCTGTTGAGACTGATCAGTGATACAAGTGACTGAGGGACTGGAAATTTATGAAAGGGCTGAAGCTCCTCTCTCTCTCAGGCTAGATTTAGCCATTTTAAAATGAGGGAAGATTCAGGGGTTGGAGAAGACCCTGCCTATCTGAACACAGATAGTACCCCAGGGACTCCCAAGGGAAGGGTGAACTAGAGTGAGAGGAAATGTGTGTAGGGTTTATATATCTATCCATCTGTGTACTTCTTGTGGGATTAAGCAAAGAGCAATGATGTGTTAAATGCCTATGCAAAGTGTGTCTGTGTGTTATATGTCACACCTATCACATACCCCCTGAGAGAGTTAAACTATAACCCAGAAGGCTCCCACCTTTGGTGGGACACTAGAAGATAGTGTGTTTAAGCTACAATGGGAATATGAGGAGTCAGTACAGGTTCAACAGGAGAGAGCATTAAATAGACATCTGCACTCCAAGAGCATCCCTAGGGACCCTATGATTCGGAAAGTTCCCAGGCTCTGTTCGGATTCCGGAGGCTTAGAACACCAGAGGCTGAATTCCCCTTACAGCAGTCTGGTGGGCTACTGGGAGGAAGAGCCGGACCACATCTGGCAACAATTAGTCAGTGTACCTTTGAGGTCAAATACAGTGTAAAATGTGCAAAGTTTATGAAGTGTTGTTCCAGTCCTTGATACTGTAATGTCCTATACATATATTGTTCTATCGAATATATATGTGTTTGTTCATATGCAAACTAGGGCCATGCAAATTTCCTCAGAAGCCTTTGGAGTTGCAAAATTTGAATTCCCCTGACAGAGAACCATGTGTAGAAACCTTGGCCAGTCATAATATTGCAGAAATATTTTAACACAACATAACCTGAAGTACTAAATTAAAAATACATCCCATAATTGCATATTTCCTAATTTAATGGAAAGAGGACAATTACTTAAGAGAGCAAAATTAATTACGACAAAGGTATTCGTTAACAGTGGAGGCCATTAAAATTTCTAATCATCATAACTCTATAAATCTTCAAATAATTACCTTTATCTTTCTCAAATGAAATATTTGATACAGTACGTTAGCGTGTGCCAGGGTATGTTTTATTCACCCGGTAACAGCAGCAAAATATCAATATCTCTCAACACTAAAAGATCAAGGGTGTCAGATAGCAGATTTTTTATCATATGCTGACCTTTTGCTAAAATGAAAGTCATGTGTAAATCTAATCGCACAATATATGTACATATTGTAATCTGGGAAAAGGGTTTGCTCTTCATGAGGTAGTCCTAGGGGTATGTCAAGGTTCCTTCCCCACTCTAAACTCTAGGGTACAGATGTGGGAACTGCATGAAAGACCCCTTAAGCTTATTCTTCTCAGCTTAGGTTAAAAACTTCCTCAAGGTACAAACTTTGCCTTGTCCTTGAACCCTATGCTGCCACCACCAAGCGTGTTAAACAAAGAACAGGGAAAGAGCCCACTTGAAGATGTCTTCCCCCAAAACCCCAAAATATTCCCCCCAAGCCATACACCCCCTTTCCTGGGGAAGGCTTGACAAAAATCCTCACCAATTTGTACAGGTGAACACAGACCCAAACCCTTGGATCTTAAGAACAATGAAAAATCAATGAAGTTCTTAAAAGAAGAATTTTAATTAAAGAAAAGATAAAAGAATCACCTCTGTAAAATCAGGATGGTAAATACCTTACAGGGTAATCAGATTCAAAACACAGAGAATCCCTCTAGGCAAAACCTTAACTTACAAAAAGACACAAAAACAGGAATATACATTCCATTCAGCACAGCCTATTTTACCAGCCATTAAACAAAAGGAAATCTAATGCATTTCCAGTGAGATTACTTACTAACTTTTTACAGGAGTTCTGAGCTGCATTCCTGATCTGTTCCCGGCAAAAGCATCACGCAGACAGACAGACTCTTTGTCCCGTCGTTGTCCCACCCGCCAGCTTTGAAAGTATCTTGTCTCCTCATTGGTCTTTATGGTCAGGTGCCAGCGAGGTTATCTTAGCTTCTTAACCTTTTACAGGTGAAAGGGTTTTGCCTCTGGCCAGGAGGGATTTTATAGCACTGTATACAGAAAGGTGGCAACCGTTCCCTTTATAGTTATGACAGGGTATAAAGGAGGAGGGAAAGGTGCTTTTCCCATGTACAACTGCCAGAGGCTATTTTGTTAAATATTAGCCAGTGCCAAAGTGGATATATGGAGAGAGATACAATGTGTCAGTTCTGAGTCTGCATATATATATTGGGCAACATATATATATATATATATATATATATATATATATATATAGAATGCCTAAATATGGATTTAAGAGCCTAACTTTAGGTACCTACGTTTAAAATTTTGGCAATTTTATACACATATTCCTCAGGATAAGAACCAAGTATCTGAAAGGAACTCCCAAGAAAGGAATGCCTGAACAACAATGCATTGTTATGTGCTCTGACTGAAATCTCCCTCTGCTGCCACAATGGGCTAATTAGCCCCTTTGCAGAGGGCTATGCACACTTAGCCCCTATGCACAAAGCCTATATACCACTTCACTTACACTTAATCCTATTTTGAAGATTTGGATTTTGAAGATTTGAATAAGTGATGCATAGGCTTGGCATTGGCCCTCTGCATAGAGGTGTTTCTCATCCTTTATTATATAAAGTGTGTGCTGGATTAATATCCTTTATCATTTGCTCTAGGACATCACACTAGTGTTATTTACCTGGCTCTCGTAGTTAGACAGAGGAAGACTATGCAGCAGAAACATAATGTCCCATAATCAGCATCCCATACAAAGACCAGCCCCATTCCCAGAATGTAAATGTATATCTCTTATGCAACTTAACACAATGATATATATTACTAGGCCCTTAAAATTCCACTTGTTCTATAGAGGCGAGTACCATTGAATAGTCTTATATTTATTTTAAACAGGGACTCTAAAGATTCCCCCCTTTGGGGAGGAAAAAAGTGGAATTTTATGGTTTCTAGACTGAACGACTAATTACAATACCCTGCATCAGCACACTCAGTAGTTGCTTGCATGAGATGATGAATCTTACACCTATGCATTGCATTATTAGCTAGGGTTACTGAACAACAGGACCATTTTTCTGATCTGATCTAACAGTTTGAGTCTTCCTTTTAATCTTCTTAAGCACCCATTGCAACTTTTGTTATTTTGCTCCAAAACAAAATATTGCTGTGATGAACAGGAAACACTCGAGAAGCATTTGGCTTAAATACATTTTGCCATTTAATTTAAGATGTCCCCTGGCTGTTATTTTTCTGGACATCTTTTAAATATTCACCCAATTCATTTACATAAAACCTTTTTTCCCCCTTGCACAAAAATGAGCATGCTATCTCTCTTCTTTACAACACAAAACTGTTGTTTCTCAGCACAGCTCATCTTCTTGGGGGTTTTAAAGATGCACAGGCAGCAAGTGCTTGAAGTATAAAAGTGTCCTGTCAATACACTATCTATTTTGTAAAGACATAATGGTAGTGACATATCCACATTATTGTTTGGTTTCACTAGAGCAAAAGCAATATTCCTTTCCTGTGTCCATATTCTTCTTGTCATGGGGTCTCAACCTGTAGGTTGGCAACATGCAGAAGATGCTGAGTCACAGTGACTTCAGTGGAAGTTATAGGTGCTCAGCCCTTTTCAAGATTTAGACCCAAAGGGGTAGTTCGCTATGGGAGCTGAATAGAGAACATCCTATCAAAAGTAAAAGGTCATAATGGGAAAGGGAGATTGGGGCAATAGGGACCCAAAGAAAAGAAGGGAGCAAGGTCTAGAGTAGCCCTTGTGATGTGGGGCAAAAAAAGTGCTGAGCGGGAGCTGAACTCAGACCCAGGAATGGTGGGATGATGTCAATAAGACAGGTGACACCCATCAATTTTCACCAGGATGGGGTAGAACTCCAAGCTGATTTCTACCTTGTTCCCATTAGAGATAAGGTCACCTGTGTTCAGACAGCTGTTATCCAGGGCTCAAAGGACCCAAATCACAGGTGCTTCTACTTCTCCCACACCAACTGACATCAAATGTCAAATGAAAGAGGAGCAAAGCTTCACTGTGAAGCCAACAACACATGTACCCCTGAAAAGCTGAGTTGGGGGCCTGAATATACTTGTTAATAAATATGCAAACTAGGGTAGTCTGACTGCTGAGACATATAGGACCTTTTAAATGTATTACTCAATAGTTGAAGAATGAGCATTTTGCTCTCCTTTATCATTTACCGTAAGTTTTATAAAACCCATAAGGACATTTACATAGGCTGGGATTTTCAAAGGAGCCCATGGGAGTGACACACCCAAATCCCATGAACTTTCAATAGGAAATGAGTGCTTAACTTGACCATCTCAGACATAGCAAATACTTCAAGAGGATACAGTACAAGAAGCTCTTTTTCTACCAAAGCTACCTTCACTGTTTCAGCTCAGCATTGACTATGGCTGGGTGTCAGTATGGCTGCTTTGTCTCTACAGGAGCATTCTGTCATAGAGCTGCTCAATATAGAGATTATACTATTCCAATACTAAGCAGGATCAGACTCTCCTGCAGCGCACAAGTGCAGATCAACCTGTTGCCCATATCTTCTCAGAGGTTTGGTTGCATTTTTAAGTAGTAATTTTGATATAACAAGCAGCAAAGGAGAAATGTATTTTTTTTAAATCAGGAAGAAATTGGAGAAACTAGAGTCTTCACTGAGATGAATGGTTTTGGAAAGGGAATAAAGAGTGAATTAGAAAGACCAAAATAGAAATGTTGTGTATAACTTTTGTGCTCAATTAAAACATATTATATCTTGAATGAAAACATCCCTTTTCTTTCCATCAGTGGGTGAGATTCCCAAGTCCTATGCTATATCATTAGCAGGGAGTAAACACTGGTAAAAATCTTTAGACATAATGTGTCAGATTTAGTTCTGGCATAAACAGAATCAACATCCATTTTAGGATGTAACAATCACTTAGTCCAGGGCTTTATTCACTCTAAGGGACCAAAATCTGCTTTCTCTGAATAACAATGGAGTCATACAGATGTCAGGATTGAACAGGATATGACTCTCAGCTTGTGTATCAGATGTCTTGACTCTAACTTTCCTAACAACATGTAACTCAAACTTATTTCAGAAGCTACTTCCTTGTACTCATGATCCTCAAGAATAAGAAAACGAGATAGTAGAAGACAGCTGATCAGGACTTATGCTAGCATAGTCAAATTAAAAACAACAACAATCATAATGACTAATTAAATATAAGCATCCTCCAAATGCATGGAATAAAAATAGCTAGATTGTTCCAATTTTCTCTAGGATGGGCCTGAATCTAAACATCTTCTATTCCCGCTCCACTGCACTGCAGTATATTTATAAGTTCTACACTGGAGTATAGTCACAAGTTCTGAGCATTCTCTTTTACCCCAGCACTATACAGTGTAGGACATGTTTGCATTATATTCAGCAAGATGAATATGAGCCACTTATAGCATCTATATTGGGGTTAGGGGAGAGGAACAATATCAAACACAGAAACACATCTGATACGTATTTTGCAGACCGATAGCTGGATATAGTTTATATAGATATACATCTATATTGATACCTATACATTATACTAATATGAAACGTCCCAACAGATTGACGTATGTGGGGAAACCTCATGACCTCTTAAAATTAGAAACTCAAAATACAAGATTGTAGTTAGGAAAGGTGATCAGAATTCACTCGTTGCTAGGTATTTTTATGGAAAAAAGGCACATTCACTCATCTGATTAAAATTCATGGGAATTGAAAATATCCCAAAGCCTGAGAGGGTTGGGTCAGAAAATCTATTTAACAGAAATAGGAAACTTACTCCAAATTCACCTTGAAAGCACTTTCCTCATCACAGTCTTAGTGAGAGACTTTTGATTTGTCTCTTACCTAGCAGGTAATTATAGAACTTCTTTTTCCCCTGAATAATGCATACAAAAGGGGATCATTTCAACATTTTATGTAGATTGTGGTTTGTTCTTACCGAGGTCTTTGTTGGAATTATTTCCTTTTTACTCTATCTCCCCTAACCAGCTTTTCTTTTTTATTTCCTTTTATCCCCCATATTTTGTCCCCTGGCTGTATCATTTGATATTATAATTGCTTTATATTGTTGAATATTGCTGAATTTTACATTTCAATTTTCCTTTGTCCCAATGACATAGAGGCCCATTTGTGGTTCACTCCTCTGTGTCAGCAAATTTTGTCAGACCTGACATACTCACTACACCTAACACACCATTGCTATAATCTGTATCTAACTAAAAGACATTTTGTAATATATAATTGGACAATTAATAACTCACTAACCATTAACATTCTTTCATGATGTGTATACGTGGTTTATATTAAGAGTTATGGACATATGCTGGAATCATGGCTAAGGTGTGTTTAAAGTAGGCATGTATGGGGGAATTGGTAAAAAAGTCTGCCCTAGACAAAGGAATGTGTTTGCTTCTTTGACCAGCCTGGTTGACAGGCAAAAACAATGAAGGTCAATGTACATATTAGGTAAACAAAGCTATCAAGCAGGGAATGAGGAGAAACTTTATCAGGACTATAAAGACAGGGGGTCTGAACCTCAAATGATAAGCAATTGAATCAACTGATTGTAACAATATTACTGTTTTATAAAAGTACAAGTTAAGTGTTTTGTGAAAGCCTATAAGACACTGGTGACTAATATCATTGTGAACTGTATGTATTAAACTATATAAGGAATTAAGGATACTCATTGATATTATAATTTATAGTCTGTGACCAAGCAAAGGGAGAAACAGGTTTTATCTAGGTAGGAAGGAAGACAGCGATCTACTTGTCTCCAAAGAAATTAGGCAAAGTGTGACTAAAACCAATGGAAGCCCCACTTACATAGAAATCATCAGAGGGTTTGGTAGTCCATAGGAAGGGAAGAATAGATAAAGTCATCCTGCTTCTTGAAACAAGGTAATTGGACGTTGGAAAATATAAGCCATCTTTGGCATCAATCACTAGACAGACACAAGGGGTCAGAGCTCTTGCAAGCTGAGAAAGGTGGGTCCTTCAACCAATGGGGTTGAAGTCTCTGGGAACTGAACACAGGTAAGAAACCTACTTCGGCAAAGACAAGGGAAGCCAGCACCTTGTACTTCTTTGGAAGGTCTAGACAGAGAGAAAGTGAGCCATGGCTGGAAAGAAGGAAGACTGGTGAGAAACAAAATCTTGAACAAAGCATGTATCTTGCTAGATTAAGTTTTAGGCTTTTGGATGCAATGTTTTCACTCTATTTGCTTGTAACTATTTCTAACTTTATCTCATATACTTAAATTTTATCTTCCTTTCTTAATAAATTTATTTAACTTTTTTAATGTAACCGAACACTGAGTTTAATTTAAAGTGAATGTTAACTCCAGCTGCTGAGTTTTGTCTCTTTAAAGGAGAAAACACACCTTATTATTCCTCTAAATATTGCAGGAGAGAGCTGGATGTTGCAGAGCACAGGGTTTGGGACTGTGGATGCATTGAGATCATCTACTAACATTCACCAAGTCTGGTAAAGAGAAGAGTGTGTCTGTGATCATTGCTGGCAGGCTGTTGGATACAACGTGATTGAATCAGAACTGTACCTTATACAGAACATGAAGTGCATGCTGGCTGCTGGCTGTGTCCCCACCTCCCCCCGCTGCCCCGAGGCAGGAAGCTACAAGTAGCAGAAGCATTTTGAGGGCATTCAGGGTTATAATACAAGTGGTGGCATGACCTCTGGCTGGTCTGAATAGAACCCCAAAAACCTCTGTTTTTTTCTTTATTTTCAGATTTACTGTTGTCAAAGAACATCATCATTTAGGTGTACATGAAAGGAAGTTGGGATCTTAACTAAAGGTCATATGCTGCCACTCTCGGGTGAGTAAAAACATTGGACAGTGAAAACCCAGTGGAAAGCTCTCTGGGCTTAATTATTCTTAAAGGGATTTCAAATGGAGCTGCAAGCATGTAATTGACTAGAATTTGACCCTTTGAGTTTAAACTTTCAAAGCCAGATCCTCAGCTGGTAAAAATCAATTTACATGAATAAGAATCTGGTCCGCCACCGTACAGAGTCCCTCTCTTCATGGTGCTCCCTATACTGACTCCCACTCCTTCCTGGCAGCATGGTTCCCTAAGAATCCACTTCCACTGTCTGACCCCTTGCACCTGTCCTCTACTCCTTCTAATAGTCTACAGAGTGAAGAGGGGAGATACTGCAGCAGTAAATACTGAGTGAATTTCCAATTAAAAATAAAGTCAGCATGTTGTGTGGCAGAGAGAACTCAAAATTAGCCATTTAAACTATTCAAACAGGGCTCACATGTTGGGACTTACAGTGGTTTCTGTTTATATCTGTTTTTGTTTTTTGAATCAGAGATAGGGCAGGGACAGTGTCCTCAAGAATGGATAAAAGAAAGGGTCGTCCTTTGGAAACTTCTATTACATGAAAGCGATTATAATAGCCAAAATCCCAGATTGGTTTCTAAGCCTCAATGCTAGTTGTTCTGATGTGTTCTTCCAGGGAAAAGAAAGAAAATACAGGCCATCAGTATTCCCAAGGGATTGGTTATACTATATATTGGGGAAACCAACTAGATAAATGGATATGGAGTAAAATGTTCTGTCTAGAAGGTTGAGTTGTTGAACTGCTCTTGTGGTTTCCACCTTGAGAAGGTAGGAATCCATTTTTGTTAATTAGGCATTGTGTGGTGAATAAGCCACATCTATGATTCTATGATTTTGCAGGTGATAGCCAAGGTGAACACGGAAGTTAAGAGATCCACAATCCTCCCCACAAAATCACAGAGCAGTCTTGTTTGTAACAAAGGAAGGGGAGGGGGAATCTTTCAGGCAGAGAGTCGGTATTTAATGCAAGTAAAGGACCTTCCCCAAAACCCTCAGCAACTTGGGCAAACAAACATTCAAAGCTTAAAATTAACCAGCTAAAGGTTTGAAGCTTTCCCCTTCAAGGTATGGAGAGCAGTTTTTCCTTCTTCAAGCAGCATGTCAGCCATCATTGAAACTGTTCTGTTTTATATACTCTTCAGTCAAATAGCTGCAACTGCTTTGCCCCCTTTCCTTGTGCTCCTGAGGGGAATTTCTTGGGGTTCAAATTCCGTCTTTGAAATACTCTCTTAGGTCTCAATCCTGCAAACACTGCTACTTTTAAGTGCCTTTCCATATATGAACAATCCTGTTGAGTTCAGTGAGACTACTCCCACATGGCAAGTTACATTCGTAAGTGTTTGCAAGAAGCACCTTATTCCTTAAAGAGCACATGGCAAAGTTTAGAATTCACACATGGCACTTTCTCTTCTTTCCTAACTTTTTTCCCCTTCCTTTTTAATTTTTTTCCACTTCATATTATATCTTAGGTTTTTCAATACATCAATATGGTACAAATATGACAACCTTTATGTAACATACATGAGAAATGAATTCCTTTTAAATCCTTCCTCTGACTCTGTATATTTGGTGAAGTTCATTTTTAATAAAAAATTTAAAATGACTTCAGTAAAAGAACTCTTTTATTCTGAGCTTTATCATAAAATAGCACAATATTAAATCTTCTTGTCTATAACCAGGGCCAGTACCTCTTTTGCTAGACACAATACCTATTAATTAATTTGGATTCCCAATTCTTCATTGTGCCTTCCACATATATATTTTAAAAGGAAGAAGCCTCTCCTATGGCTACCTTTAGGAAGAGAAGGATAAGCAATAGCTTTGGTTTTTTTGCAGGTAAAACACTGGGTTAAACTTTTCAGAAAAAGGAGTAAATTAATTGCTGCTCTGTCACACAGGTGAAAGGCCAAAACAAAAGTTACATTACCACCTGCAGTAACAAACCCTGCTGTACTAACATGGAATACAAACAGTCTAATGCAATACATTCTTTTTCTATTCATACAGTAGTCAGTTCGTAACTATAAGATTTTGTGTTCTCCCGCAGAGAAACTGTGAATGCCACTATTTTTCACATCCTAATTTCTAACCCTTTACATTCAATACAATAGACTCTGTTCTCACCTAAGGCTGAAACTGATCCAGGATTTCCCTAGAATGTATAGGAATCAGCTTCCAGTTCCAGGAGAAAATTAATCGACTATTCCAAAATCTAGGAATATGGCAACACTCAATTTTGTGGACCCTGTTGCTACCTCAACAATTGAAACCTGTACTACTCCTGACCTTCCACTCACAGTAGGACATGTCCATAGCTGGCATGAATCAGCATAGCTCCGTTGTCTTCAATGCAGGTTTACTAATTTACATCAGCTGGGGATCTGGCCACATGTGTCTGTCCAATGGCTTAATAAAAAAAATCTGACTTATTCTCCAAAATTCATGTGTTGGGTGAAGATATGAATAGGATCCATTTAATGCAGAGGTACAAAACCTGAATTGCTATAGTCATCTTCAGTGATTTTCCAGGTTTCAGAGTAGTAGCCGTGTTAGTCTGTATTCGCAAAAAGAAAAGGAGTACTTGTGGCACCTTAGAGACTAACAAATTTATTTGAGAATAAGCTTTCGTGAGCTATAGCTCACTTCATCGGATGAAGTGAGCTGTAATTCACTATAGCTTATGCTCAAATAAATTTGTTAGTGATTTTTATATTATCTTTATTTTTATATTATATAACCAAATATATAGCCAATATTTCCCCAGGTATTTAATACAGTAAATATACTGAAGGATGAGAAATACAAATACAAAGTAACTATAAAAATGTTATCTAAGTGTGTAAAATGTCTGGGAAAGATTTTTATTTTATGTTTTTCAGGAGGGCAAACATTGTACTTCTTCTAGAACAATAGTTCTCAACCTTTTCCATACTGTGAATTCATGATGCAACACACACAGATTTGGGAATCATCCCCCACCTATCCTTATTCCCCCTTCCATCTTGCCACAAAAAATAGAGCATTGTTGTGATCTCTCTGAGCCCTGGTTTTAGAGATCATGACCCCCCAGGTTGAGATCCCATGCCCAAAAAACCTCTTGACAATTTTAATGAAAATCAGTGCAGTGGGAGAAGAGATTCTTAGTGTGTCCATTTGTGAGTCCCACATACAAGGAATAAAGTAGAGAAAAATGGAGAGAATGGAAAAAGCAGGGAAGAAATTAGCAATATTGAACACTAGTTGTACATTATTGCTCATCGGCTTCTGAGAGTTGCTATAAGTCTATACTGATTTTCTTGATCTAGGAATGGAATTCCTAACAGTCAACAATCCTAATGCTAGGTTTCAGAGTAGCAGCCGTGTTAGTCTGTATTCGCAAAAAGAAAAGGAGTACTTGTGGCACCTTAGAGACTAACAAATTTATTAGAGCATAAGCTTTCGTGAGCTACAGCTCACTTCATCGGATGCATTTGGTGGAAAAAAAACCATTTTCCACCAAATGCATCCGATGAAGTGAGCTGTAGCTCACGAAAGCTTATGCTCTAATATATTTGTTAGTCTCTAAGGTGCCACAAGTATTCCTTTTCTTAATCCTAATGCTAGACTATTATATTTTGGATAAAATTGTATGCTCTTTTCATATATACACAATAGAGAATATATATTTTCCAAGGACGAGTCAGCCTATTCAAAGTAGTGCAGTGCATGACATATAGCTTGAGTTTTAGGCCAGTGACTTACCCAAATGTTTCCATCCTGGTGATATGGCTTCCAGTTTCTCCCTGTATCACTATAGAGCATTCGGTATTGAGTCACCCAATCGGAGCTGCTGTATCTGCCTTGCGTTGCAATAGCGCTGATTTGTTTCCTGCTCCCAAAATCCACCTGCAGCCACTGATAATGGTCACTATCTGATGGAGACCAGCCTCCAGCCCCTGTTGAGTTGAAACAAGAGAGACAATCAGACATCTTAATACAGCCTGCTTTTGAAGTGAAGACATTGAAAAGATGCTAGTTTCTGGGTATAAGCAGAGAACAACATAACACTAACACAATTAAAACATATACAAAAGAAATATTATGAGACCTAAAAAAAAGCTTGTCACCTCTTTTATATATGTCACAGGGAAACTCAATTTCTTTCAAGCTGTTTCAGATTGATACTATAACCTTTTTATGATGTAGTTATATGATGTAAAGAGATACCCTACAAATCTATTCTACAAATCTACCCTACAAATACCCTACAAAGACTATCTTTATAATTCCTTAATTAGAACTTATTAGTATGTGTCAAACTTTAATTGTTTAGGATTGACCAATTTTCCATGATGTCCTTTGTCAGAGTCAGTTGATGCAAATCAATGACAATCTGTTGATTCCTTATACCCTTTAAATGCTATTTCAAATGAAAAAGGATGGTACAAATTAATTGGGAGGGAATAATAGCATGCCTCTCTAATTTCCTTCCTTGCCAGTCCAGCATTTCACTGAAATGCACAGACCTCAAAGAATATCCATCAGCAGTAGTTAAAAAGGAAAGGTATTGCAAAAATGGCTCTGATTTTGATTTGCTGGGTGTACAGGATGTCATAGAGTACATTAACTGATGCTTGAAAAATGTATTATCACTCTTTATGGGGCTATGAATTAACTTGATAGTAATATTATTAGCAATATTCTTTTCAGTCACTAGACTGTGTTGAACTGTTCTTAATAAACAAGGACAATGGTGCATAGATAAAAGCAAGTGTCAAGGCATTAAGGCAAGTTCTTACTAAAGCACAAAATATTAGAGGGCAAAATAGCCGTTAGTTACATACAGGGTTATAAAAGACATTGAGATTGTGGTGTAATGTGCTACACTGAGAAAGTGATGGGGTTTTTGCAAAATTATATCAATAATTGTAAGTATTACATTGGAAAAAAGCAGAGAATAATTATATTTATACTCAAATGTGAGATTACTATGCAGAAAAAATCTGCAAAGATTTAAAATGACTCCAAGGATTTGTTCCAAACACATTGCCAGGATCTGGCAGTACTATGTGATAGTGCAAAAACATCTAGTTTATCAGGTGGTAACTTCTATTACATTGGTAGGACTAAATTTACACCTCAGTCCTTCTTGGCAGCCCCTAGGTTACCTTCTGATCAATCCACTGGCTTTATTAAATAAAGCAAACAAACCTCACCAGCACAACCACAAAGAACTATGGTCACATACACATATAGGCAAGATGATTTTCCATGGGAATCAAAGCCAGAACTTTCATCAGCAGTACCACAGGGCAACTACCAGAGAAAGCCTTTCGTTTGGAGAAAGGAGGCAGTTGAAAAGCCACTGAGACCAACCAATGGTGGAAGTCAAAGTCACAAAGACTTGGCCTTTTTCAGCACATGCTTCACTTTCTGTATCTAAATTGTTGAGGTGATGATTCCATCATTGCACACAAGATATGGGTGCCTGTTGATACTATATTAACTGTAGTTATCTAGTATTGGAGTGATATAGTGAACTGTGTGTACATGGCAGTGATCCTAAGAGCACCGCAGCACCAGCACCAATGTTCCCTCTAATTTTTGACAGGCTGTGTGCACAAACAAATTCTTTGGTGCAAATTGTTGTGCTTCTGTGCAAATGTTTGTGTGCATGGTGTTTCGCCATGTGCACGGGGTTTAGGATCTGCGTGCACGTGCACACACACACAGCTTAGAGGGAACATTGGCAGGCACGCTGTTGTCATAATACTGAAAAGGTGGCATGTGATATACCATCAGAAAACTAATAACTCACTGATCATTGTTTCAGAGTAGCAGCTGTGTTAGTCTGTATTCGCAAAAAAGAAAAGGAGAGCTTGTGGCACCTTAGAGACTAACAAATTTATTTGAGCATAAGCTTTAGTAAGCTACAGCTCACTTCATCGGATGCATTTGGTGGAAAATACAGTGGGGAGATTTATATACACACACAGAGAACATGAAACAATGGGTTTTATCATACACACTGTAAGGAGAGTGAGCACTTAAGATGAGCTATTACCAGCAGAAAGGAGGGGGAAAAGGAGGAAAACCTTACACCATCATAGGGCCTAATCACATCAGCCACACTATCAGAGGCTCGTTCACCTGCGCATCTACCAATGTGATATTTGCCATCATGTGCCAGCAATGCCCCTCTGCCATGTACATTGGTCAAACTGGACAGTCTCTACGTAAAAGAATAAATGGATACAAATCAGACATCAAGAATTGTAACATTCAAAAACCAGTCGGAGAACACTTCAATCTCTCCAGTCACACGATTACAGACCTGAGAGTGGCTATCCTTCAACAAAAAAACTTCAAAAACAGATTCCAACGAGAGATTGCTGAATTGGAATTAATTTGCAAACTGGATACAATTAACTTAGGCTTGAATAGAGACTGGGAGTGGATGAGTCATTACATAAAGTAAAACTATTTCCCCACGTTATTTCTCTCCCCACCCCACCCCCCACTGTTCCTCAGACGTTCTTGTTAACTGCTGGAAATGGCCCACCTTGATTATCACTACAAAAGGTTTTCCTCCTTTCCCTCCTCCTTCCTGCTGGTAATAGCTCATCTTAAGTGATCACTCTCCTTACAGTGTGTATGATAAAACCCATTGTTTCATGTTCTCTGTGTGTGTATATAAATCTCCCCACTGTATTTTCCACCGAATGCATCCGATGAAGTGAGCTGTAGCTCACGAAAGCTTATGCTCAAATAAATTTGTTAGTCTCTAAGGTGCCACAAGTACTCCTTTTCTTTTTCACTGATCATTAATATTCTTGCTTGATATATGTATGGTAAACCCATAAAGGACTTTATATGTACTGGGGATATGTTCTTAAAATGTACTTGGCAAGCAGTGTCTAAGCCATGCCTGACTAAGAATATGATTCTGCCTGCTTGAGTGTGTGTCTGATGTAAATTAAGCAAGGTGTAATCAAAGACAAAGGAAAGCAAGTGGGGAAAGATGATTGCATGCCCAGAAAGCCTTCCTTTTTCTTGAAGCAGGGTCAAAGAACTTCAGGAAGAAATAAGCAAAGCAAAAGAGCAATTTTGGCTTCTATCACATCTATCAGGTACTAAAGGGTCCAGAGCTCATGAAATCACAGAAAAATGGATCCTTCAACTAAGGGGGTTCTTTGAGTATAGGTGAAAAACCTGATTATGAAAAGACTGTAACTTGCTGAAATAAAGATTTTTTGTCTTTTTAGAAGCATACTTTTTTACTTTTATTTGCTTGTGATCCTTTCTATCTTTATTCCTTAACCTTGGTATCACTTAATCCTATGCATTTTTGTTTAATAAACTTGTTTTACTTTTACCATAAACCACTTCAGTGCTTGTTTAAAATATAGTGTTTGTTAACCCCACTTAAGGTAGTAAACTATTGGGTACTGTCTCTTTGAAGGAACTTAATTTCTGTAAGTGTTCAGTGAGAGGGCTGGACACTACAGGACAAATGGTTTGGGGGAAATTCGGGACCGGGGGACTGCTGGGGTCACCTTGCAAAAAGGAACTTGCACCTAGAGTTAAAGGGTAGGTGTTGACATGACCCCTTCCAGGTCTGGGTTGAACCTAAAAGCATCACAATGGCTTGAAATTTTGAAATTTTCAAAGGGTGTTATAGAAAATACCATCATGACCAGGGGGTTAGTTTAGTGCTCATGCATAATATAATGTGGAATTTAAAGTAATTATTAAAAGCATCTATGGTACTATTTATTCACACTCACACACACAATCAGATTTACTAGACTTTTCACAGAAAAATGAATAAAGCAGGACAAAACAGAATATACCCCCTTTATTTCCCCTTTGCATGGTTTTGAGTGACTAGGTACATTTATTTGTGGATCTAGTAGACTAGCCCCTCCAGTCAATCAATGCCAATATCCCTTTCCAGGTTGGTACATCTGAAGCTGATGGCACACAATGATAAAAAGGTGTCCATGTGAAGGTACTCTGACTACTAGCTTCCTGACCCACATAGACAGGGAGTGAGGGGCATAAACAGTACTAAATAGATGCCTTTTAAACCAGTTGCAGTCTTTAAATCACAGAGTGTAAAAGTATACAGAGGTTTCACAGCAAATGAAATCTGATTGGTTTCTATTATTTCTTTTCCTTTTTAATTTTTTAAATTGTATTTAGCATATATCTAATGTTTCGGATTGAACTCTCTGGAGAAACAATCTTTTTATCCATAGAGGAGTATAATATAGAGAGGAACAACAATTAGATTTTTCCCATAATATCCCTATAATGAATTATTTCTGAAGTGCACAATAGCACAAGGCACTACAAGGTATTAAACATTATTTAGATTGTAAATACATATTTTGATTATATATATATAAAAGTTGGGGTAATAGCGCCACCTAGTTGATCTATGGGTTGTGTATTAATTATATTGATTTTTTAAGAATTCTCAGTTAACACTCTGAGGTTTGATAGGTTCTTGTCGCAAGATCAGGCACAGTATTGCATCCGATGAAGTGAGCTGTAGCTCACGAAAGCTTATGCTCTAATAAATTTGTTAGTCTCTAAGGTGCCACAAGTACTCCTTTTCTTTTTGCGAATACAGACTAACACGGCTGCTACTCTGAAACTAAAATTACTGTTCAGTTACAAACCCTGATGAACACGATTGCCAACACTCACACTTAAGAAAAATAATCGGTATTTGTAATAGTTTCAGTAATACAGTGAGCAGTTACAAATACTGCAACCCACCAAGGTAGTTAGAGATATTACAGAATGTGCATCTGAGCATCCATATACTCACACCATCCCTTGCACAACAACTTGAAGCATTAGTCATAATCTTCTTTGTCATCATCATCTTCCTCATCACCATCACCAGTGGTCATCATCCGGATGTCTCCCAATAGGTACATCTCCCAAGGCACCCAGCCTGGGATTCAGTTTTTATAATGTGTTATAATGACACCATTATGCCTATTGCATATTAAGTAGGGATTTCATCCCCTTTTCTTTATTTGTATTTCTGCATATTGGGGTGCCCTTTTCCCATAGGTTACTCATCCATGTGCATCAAGCTTATTAGAATATATAACACATAAAAATGGGTCATACTGGGTCAGACCAAAGGTCCATCCAGCCCAGTATCCCGTCTACTGACAGTGGCCAATGCCAGGTGCCCTAGAGGGAGTGAACCTAACATGTAATGATCTAGTGATCTCTCTCCTGTCATCCATTTTCACCCTTTGACAAACAGAGGCTAGGGACACCATTCCTTACCCATCCTGGATAATAGCCATTAATGTACTTAACCTCCATGAATTTATCCAGTTTTCTTTTAAACCCTGTTATAGTCTTAGTCTTCACAACCTCCTCAGGCAAGGAGTCCCAGAGGTTGATTATGCGCTGAGTGAAGAAGAACTTCCTTCTATTTGTTTTAAACCTACTACCCATTAATTTCATTTGGTGGCTCCTAGTTTTTATATTATGGGAACAAGTAAATAACTTTTCCTTATTCACTTTCTCCACACCACTCATGATTTTATATTCCTCTATCATAGCCCCCCTTAGTCTCCTCTTTTCCAAGCTGAAAAGTCCTAGCCTCTTTAATCTCTCCTCTTATGGGACCCATTCCAATCACCTAATCATTTTAGTTGCCCTTTTATGAACCTTTTCTAATGCCAGTATATCTTTTTTGAGATAAGGGGACCACACCTGTACGCAGTATTCAAGATGTGGGCGTACCATGGATTTATATAAGGGCAATAAGATATTCTCCATCTTATTCTCTATCCCTTTTTTAATGATTCCTAACATCCCGTTTGCTTTTTGGACTGCCGCTGCACACTGCGTGGACGTCTTTGGAGAACTATCCATGATGACTCCAAGATCTTTCTCCTGATTAGTTGTAGCTAAATTAGCCCCCATCATATTGTATGTATAGTTGGGGTTATTTTTTCCAATATGCATTACTTTACATTTATCCATTTTAAATTTCATTTGCCATTTTGTTGCCCAATCACTTAGTTTTGTGACATCTTTTTGAAGTTCTTCATAGTCTTCTTTGGTCTTAACTATCTTAAGCAAACTTTGCCACCTCACTGTTTACCCCTTTCTCCAGATCATTTATGAATAAGTTGAATAGGATTGATCCTAGGACTGACCCTTGGGAACACCACTATTTGCCCCTCTCCATTCTGAAAATTTACCATTTATTCCTACCCTTTGTTCCCTGTCTTTTAACCAGTTCTCAGTCCATGAAAGGATCTTCCCTCTTATCCCATGACAACTTTATTTACATAATATCCTTTGGTGAGGGACCTTGTCAAAGACTTTCTGGAAATCTAAGTACACTATGTCCACTGGATCCCCCTGGTCCACATGTTTGTTGACCCCCTCAAAGAACTCCAATAGATTAGTAAGACATTATCTCCCTTTACAGAAACCATGTTGACTTTTGCACAACAATTTATGTTCTTCAATGTGTCTAACAATTTTATTCTTTACTATTGTTTCAACTAATTTGACCAGTACTGACATTAGACTTACCGGTCTGTAATTGCCAGGATCACCTCTAAAGCTCTTCTTAAATATTGGTGTTACATTAGCTATCTTCCAGTCATAGGGTTCAGTAGCTGATTTAAAGGACAGGTTACAAACTATAGTTAATAGTTCCGCAATTTCACATCTGAATTCCTTCAGAACTCTTGGATGAATGCCATCTGGTCCCTGTGACATGTTACTATTAAGTTTCTCGATTAATTCCAAAACCTCCTCTAATGAGACTTCAATCTGTGACAATTCCTCGAATTTGTCACCTACAAAAGAAGGCTCAGGTTTGGGAATCTCCCTAACATCCTCAACCATGAAGACCGAAGCAAAGAATTCATTTAGTTTCTCCACGACGACTTTATTGTCTTTAAGTGCTCCTTTTGTATCTTGATCGTCGAGGGGCCCCAGTGGTTGTTTAACAGGCTTCCTGCTTCTGATGTACTTAAAAAATATTTGTTATTACCTTTTGAGTTTTTGGCTAGCTGTTCTTCAAACTCCTTTTTGGCTTTTTTTATTACATTTTTACATTTAATTTGGCAGTGTTTATGCTCCTTTCTATTTACCTCACAAGGATTTGAATTCCACTTTTTAAAAGATGCCTTTTTATCTCTCATTGCTTCTTTTACATGGTTGTTAAGCCATGGTGGCTCTTTTTTAGTTCTTTTACTGTGTTTTTTAATTTGGGGTATACATTTAAGTTCAGCCTCTATTATGGTGTCTTTGAAAAGTGTCCATGCAGCTTGCAGGGATTTCATTCTAGTCACTGTACCTTTTAGTCAGTTACAATTAGTTACAATGGTATTCTTGTGGACAGACATCTGCTGATGTTCCTACCTTTAAAATATCTTAAACTGGAATAAACTAGCTGTGATGTTGGCAAACCAGGTGCCAGCTCTTGCCAAGGCTTTAGGCCTAAGCTGAGTACTGACAAATTCATTGATAAACATCTGTCTGGTTCACCTATGTGTTAAGATGGGTGTTGAACATATAACAATGTGTTTAGTGCTCAGAATTTATGAAATGCTTTTAAGTTGCTGAATGCATTAATATCACTTACAATATCTTTATCACATGCTATAAGGTAATAATAAAGTTTTTGCTTTATAAATGTAAAAAAATGTTTCCTCTGAAACTGTGAATTTGTCAGGAGGGATTGCTTCCTGCTGACCAAGAAGACTATCCAAACTAAATGGAGAGACTACCCGTAAAAAGGGCTCATCCCATCAGCCTGAATTCTGAAAGAAGAAAATAAAAATAGCTGAGAAGAAAATTTGTCTTCCTTTTTTGCTGTTTGAACTCTCACAGGGCTGGAGCTATGAAACAAAAGCAGAGATCCCCAGGATCGACCTGGGTTAACCCTAAAAGACATTCAGAGCTGACACATTACTACAACTCTGTCACCTTTAAAACTACACAGTGTAACTAATTTGTGGGTCCTTGCCTGCTTTAACCTTATAATAACTCTCATATCCTTCTTAGTTAACAAATCTTTAGTTAGTTTATTACAGGATTGGCTACACGCAATATCTTTGGTCAGAGATCTAAGGTACAAATTGACCTGAGGTAAGTAACTGGTCTCTTGGAACTAGAAGCAACCTGAATCTTTTGTGATCTTGGGTGTATAGCAACCAAATATCACTAAGCCCAGCTTGCTTGGGTGGCAGAATAGACTGGAATGTCCAGGAGACTGTCTTTGACTCCATGGTAAGACTGTTTTAGGAGTCCACACTTGTAACTGGGTTGATAGAATCTAGTTATAGAACGCAGAACCAGTTTGGAGTCTTTGCCCTGCTTCTTGACAGTCTGCCCTGAGGCAGGCACTCGCAGCCATGAACTACTCCAGACAGCATGACACTAGCTTTCTGTGGTTACCGGTCAGCAGTTTAGTCATTACAGCATTCTATCTTGTGATATTTTATAATCTGGGGTTACTCCTAGTTAACTGCTAATGCTTTTGGGGCCTTCTGCCTTGATTCTTTTCGTTAAGCTACTCTCTTACAGGTCTTGAAGTTTGAAGGCTCATTGCATTACTGTTTTAACTTATAATGATCCTTTATCTATAGGCTATAGTAGCTTGACACTTCCCATTTTTACAAGACTCTTTTTTCAGTTGCTTATAACTTTGCCAGACTTCAGCTAGTCAGGCTTAATTTTTCCATGGCAGGTATCTGACTCAGGCTGATTTTTTCTAGGAAAGTTTCAGCTTCAACAGTGGAGCCATTTCTGAGAACAAGGCTGGGGGGGAAAATATTGTTTTGCAATGTTAAAAAAAATATCCCTCTGGTGATCTTTTCTTTCAGAATCTATAGCATCCTCCTGTTTTGGAACAAGAACTTAAAATTTGGCAGAGAGCGGCTTTCCTATCAGGGATGCGCCTTTTGACATTCCCATGAAAATCAGCCCACATTTGAGCAAGTTATAAGCCTTTGAAAAAATTAAGTTTGCACATGCTTATGAGGGGATTCTTAGAGAAGCAGCTAAAATATCTGAAGATTCCATCCTCACTGCTCAAATTCCATCCCCTCGGATCCTAGTGCTGACCAGAGTGTTCATGTGCCATCTAAACTGAGCAAGTGAGCATTCACTATCCCGGGTATACAGAGGTGAAGCGGGACCTTCCTTGTAATTGCTGCTCAAGGGCAGAGAGGGGCCAGGCACTAGAAATGAGAGCAGGAAGCCTGCCTCTCCTGCGATCTCAATGACCCTCCTGCTGATGTCCAGACAGCATGGAGGAGGATGCTGCCCGAATTGAATGTAAAGGGGACAAGAGCCAGATCTGGGAGCAGGACAAGGAGTAGATTAGCACAAGGAACCTGATGAAACCAACAGGAGTGAGATGGAGAAAGAAAAATTGTGAATAGGAGTTAGGGTGGGATGGAGTGGGACTGGCTGGGTAAGGAGAATGAGATGAAAAGCTTGAGGAGTGGAAACTAAGGCAACGTCCACACTACAGGCTAGAGGTATGATTCCCAGCTCACTTAGACATGCTTGTGCTAGCTCTTATCTGAGCTAGCACACCAAAATCAGCAGTGTAGAGGCAATACTGTGCTGGCTGCTCCTACTCTGTGTTGTCATGGCTACACTACAGTTGTTAGCATGCCAGCACAGATGACAGGTAGCATGAGTATGTCTACATAAGCTGGAAGTCACACCCTAGGTCATAGTGGAGACATATCATAGACTGAGTAGTCAAGGAAAATGATTCTGGGACAAAGAGTCGAGGTGGGGAAGAGTCAGGATAAATTTAAGTAATATATTAAATAATACTAAGTACTCCATAAAATCAGATCCTAGGAATCTTAAATCAGACACCCAAAGTTATTGGAAACTTTTGACCTCTATCTTTTTGTGACTCAGTTCTGCATCTGTAAAAAGAGGATAATACCGCCCTGTCGTCTCACACGGGTGTTGCAAATATGCATTAATATTTGTGAAGCACACACTTCCTGTAGTGATAAATCCTATGAGGAAATTAATAATTCTGTATTCAGTACAGGAGTTGAATAATATGCTGTAAATAAGGCCACCCACTGAACTAAGAGGATAAATATTGAATAGCTACTCATTAGCTATATAATAGATGGGTTCCATGGAAAAATTAATATATGATCTTGTAGTAAAAGACTACATCATAATGCATATACTCCAGGGGACAGAATTAAGGTTGTGCTGACAACCTTAATTTTGGCATTTCTTAACTTTTGATTTAGCAAACTTAATATTTTTTAACATTTTAAAAATTATATAGATAGATATTCTATAATTTAAGGAACAGCATGTGATTAAACACTCAAAGATGAAAGTTAGTGTTGCACATATGACCTTAACTTTTTCAGTTTTTATATAAAAAGTACCAGTATATAAAAGCTACTATGAAGCAAATTACTGACATAAATCTGTAAAACTGATGTCCTTCCAACAACATAATTGTTTGGTAAGTACAATGTCTCATACACTGTAATGTAACTGATGTTACTTTTCATACACACGTATTTACTGTAACTGTAGTGTAGTTAAAGAAGATGATCTTATGGTAAGTACATATATCAGAAGGAAAACAAACTACAGTCTAATTATGTTCTAACTACAGTGGGACAAAGTGTTAATCACAGTTACATTGGTATTACTGAGATAGGAATTTGGCCTGGTGCAGCTAAGATACCTTTTGGTGACCTGCAAACTGCAGCTAGCTTTTTGAATCTTTTCACCCAAAAAAGCAATTGAAAAGATTTGGAAAATTTTGAACGACACTTGATTTTCCCATCTTTAATCTGAGGTGACACCACCAGCTCACTTCATACGCACCTGCCAAAATTGCTATCACGTGTTAACAACTCAATTACCAATACCAGACTGGGTCCAATGTGAGCTGATGACCTAGAGGGGAATGGTGCTGTAAGCCAGAGCCTCAACTCATTTCTAACAAGGTAGAGGCAATAATGATTTGTAGTCAACAATGTTCTACATGCCAGCAAAAGTTTAAGTCCCAATTTTGCAGCACACTATTGTTTTAGGATGTGCCCTCATCTTTCTCCTCAAACAATAAAGGGAAAATGGAAGTTGTTTCAACAGGAAAGGGAAGTGAAAGTCACCGGGCAAAGGGATGAACATATTTTATATTGCTACATATGCTGCTTAGCAGAGCAGCATGTGAAGGGAATGGCGAGCAGCCCCAAAGAGAAGGCAGGTGGTAGACCTTCACCAGAAACACACTGTGACGATCACTGAAAAGTCTCCTGTTACTATTTGACCTATCAAGCAGTGTAATTTGGAGGAGTTGATCACTTTGTTCGTTTGACTTGTGAAATGTGTAACCTCTATTGAGCCAAGGATTAAGAAAGATTCTTCTTTTTTTACCAAGTACTCACTCTGGAATAAATTGTGAGAAAGTTGGATTAAAGTTGTCCCTCACCTCCTGTCTGTGTGAACCTCACTCGGGCCTCAATTCAACTAATCAAAGCACATGTTGAAGTCCACGCTCATTCAGCAAAGCACCAAAGAATTTGCTTAACTTTAAGCATGTATGTAAATGTATTAAAGTTCATGTGATTTATGCATGTGCTTAGTGTTCAATATGTGCTTACACGGTTGCTAGACAGGAATTGTTTGCTGCATTGGGGCCTGGAGGAATAGTCTGATATTGCACAGGCAGGAGGAGGGGTTGTTAACATGCAGAAATATCTTACAACATTTCTCCTTTCCTAGAGTGGTGGAAAACTTTGAATACAAAATTGATGTCTGCATTATGCTTATGTTGGAATTCTGTGTATTTTTTAATCTGATATAGATGCAGGAGAATATGGTGAAGTACCCTTTGTGAAAAACTGATGTGGCTAGGATATTGGAAGTTATCAGTAAGAATTAGTTTGTATTGAAACTGATGGTGAAATCAACTATTTTATTAATGCTGTTCATGGTGTTCTTAGCACTTTGTTAAAACTGTTTAATTTTTGTAGTTATTGTTTATATCCTGCATTTTATTGCATGCATTCTTTGCATTTTTAAAAAGATATGGTGGAGACCAGACATCAACTATATCTTTGATGGTAGGCAATTAATATTTATTTTATATAGCACATATAATGCAAAATGTCAGAAATTGCTTCATAGACTATGAAAGCAATGCAAGTGAGTTACACACGGTTAGAAGGCATTAAATCTACATAGCAATTAAAAGAATGTAAATGGTAAAAAGGTAAAATGGGCTCACTTCATTAAAGAGACAATGGACAGATTTGTGTGCGTATGTGTGTCTGAATTGTAATACATAAAATCGCAGACAATATCTTGTTTTCCAATTTTGTTTTTATCATATTCCAGAATAAAATGTGATGATACATACTGTCCTACTCACCAAAAGGCAGTGACACTGACTAACAGAATAATTAATAACTTGGGCCAGATTCTCCTACCCTAACTCATGCTAGCTAGGAATTTACATCACAAGCAGTCCTCATTAATTTCAGCTAGAGTCACAATGTCAGAATCTGGCCCTCTGATAACAAATAAAAGAGAACCATTAGTTTTGCAGTAGGAATGCCAGCACTGAGAGCTGAACACAGCAGGCCCTTATGAGTGCACAAAGAGTGTGTGTACACAGGAAGCCTCCCTCCTACCAACTGCCTGACCCACATAAAGGCAGCCACAAATGTCATCATGTCATAATTAGACTGAGCAGTCTCCACTGCAATGAAGCAAACTAATACTTAACAGAAGCAAGCACACAAGTTTACATCCCAGCCACTGAGGGAGGCAGTTGCTAGGATGCTTCTGACTCCTCATTGTTTTTAACTCTCCCCAACTGAGGGGTACTGAACAGATAAAAGAGGGAAAATGTGAGCAACGCAGAATTACACAGAAAAGCATCAACCTACCCCCAGAATTGTGAGAGTTTAGGGTAGTTCAACACCACCACACATTATCTAAGCTTTCTCACTATGTTTATATCAAATACGTGGGGGAGAGGGAATCTATTTCATAATTATCTCAGAAGAGATGAAGAATATGCCTATACATTTCCTTTTTTTAATTATTACATTGTTTTCCTCAATCTCAGCAATGACATAAACAACTTTTTTTCAGTGCCTTCAGGGCTACAGAACTGAAAATTTGTTCCATTAAGATACTGAACAAGCAAATAATATTACAAAGAACCATGCACAGATCTTTCAACCAGTGAGAGAAACTAGGATGGATTCCTATTATAACTACATCCCATGTAAAGAGAAGTAGTTATAAAAGGGAAATTATATTTTTCCTCTACAAATTCAAACTATAATAAGGGTGAGCACCAGTTCACCAGTTCATTTATGAATACATTTTAAGTGCAATGGGTTTGGGGCGGGTGGTAAAAGTGGAGAGAAACAAAAAGATGCAGATATACTTCTGATTAAACATAACAAAAAACTCAAAATGCAGAGTAAGTTAATGTTCACAAAACTGAAATTCAGCATATACATTTTTCTCATTATTATCTTTATTATGGTGGCACTTAGAAACCCTAGTTATGGACCAGGACGCCATTGTCTTAGGGGCTGTACAAACACAGAACAAAAATATGACCTCCCATCCCTAGCGGCTTACGATCTAAGTACAAGACAAGAGATAAGAGGTTGCTACAGACAGAGAGATGGGGGACTGAAAGAAACAATGAAATGATGATGGTCAGCATGACAGGCAGTGGTCTCACCACCACCATTGTTTTCTGTGATTAAATGGGGATGCAAAGAGGTGACATTTTCATACCATAGACTGCAACTTTTCATCAGAATATATTGCAACATGAGATGTTCGAAAAACTCAACAATCACTTTATGGGTGTTCAGTTATTACTGTGATTAGTGCAAAAAGGGACTACCTATGCACTGCTATTCAATGCCTTATTTTCAAAACAGGATACAGAAAGTTTGTTCTCTTCCTTCTCCAGACTGACATACAATAAAAGGGTTTTATCATTGAAAAATATATATAATTAAGTACAAAATATTCAGAACATTCAAAATGCTGAGATTGTAAGCATTTTCACCATATGCACATTTCAAATGCAAAACTGGTCTCTTTTCATGAAATTTTTCACCGAAATGGGGCCACATTGATAAAAATGGGCACTTTTCAGTGTCACTATAAGGCTGTATGAAGTTCTGTGATTTTAAATGTTTTCAGTTTACCATTTTTCAAATTATGGATAAAATCACAAATGATTTCATGCAGGTAACATCTTAGACTGTTTTTGGAGTGTTTTTATTATCTCCTTTCATTGGATTTTTCCATGTGATTATTTACATGGGAGGGGGGCAATAAAAAAATAGCACATCCTTATATGTTATGCAATATGTAGTACATTATTCCAAGGATGGGAGGAAGGATCTCCCAAATAAACTCAAGTTGGGATTCTGTTTGAAGTCAATTGGGGTTAAAGTCCTATTTTGGTTATGCAGACAAAATTCAAGCTTTGAAATTATCTCAAAACAGGCTTTTTGTGCACTAGATGTAAAGAAAGAGTCATGCGGTGTTAACACGGGTTGAATATACTTTCATTTGATACATTACTGCCAAGAAGATTATAATAAGAAAGGTTGGATTGCTACAGATACACAAACTCCCATGCACTTTTAACCCTTAGACTCGCAGTAATTTTAACCCAACATCAAGGGTTCCCACCTGGGAAAGGATATATTATCTGTATATACCATGATGTCCCTGGGCATATCAGTGGCAGGGACTGAAATCAAGTCCTCCGGATGTGACAGCGTGAGACACTACTGCCTGAATTGAAAAAAACAGGTTTCTTAGCTCAGAGGCTAGAGCAGACTCATAAAACCCATATGTGTTTTAGCCACTAAAGGGGAACAAAGCACCACACCATATTAGCACATGTTATACTTTGCCTTGAGGAATGTCATCCTGAGCTTCAGAGGTCTGTCACAGCTTACATCCTCATGTGTACCACCATTTAGTAATGCAGAGCTCCTGGATGGGGTGGTGGCTGTTGGAACTGCCTGGGACTTGTGAATTTGAAAGCATGAACTTCAATTTAGTTCAACAATGAGAAGGTTAAGGAGTGACTTGATTACAGTCTATAAGTATCTACATGGGGAACAAATATTTAATAATGGACTCTTCACTCTAGCCGAGAAAGGAATAACATGATCCAATGGCTGACAGCTGAAGCTAGACAAATTCAGACTGGAAAGAAGGTATAGTTGTTTAATGCTGAGAGCAATTAACCATTGGAAAACATTTAAATCAACAATTTTAAAATGAAGATTGGATTTTTTTCCCTAAAAGTTCTGCTCTAGGAAATATTTTCGGGGATGTTCTATGGCCCATATTATGCAGAAGGGCAGACTAGATGATCACACTGGACCCTTCAGGCTTTGGAATCTATGTGAACGAAGAGCCACACTATGTTAGCATAGGTTACATATACACATATGTAACTGCACCAACCATTTAAACACACCAAACCATTTTTTTTAGCAGGTGAAGTTCATGCCTTCAATCTTGTTAATAGGTATCAAATATGGGTTTGTAGTACTGAACAAAGAAATAGGAACAGAAATAAAATCAGCATTATACAGTGCACAAGAGGAAGAGGAGAGACTATTATAGAAAAAACAGTCAATATATATTTTGGAACAATTATCTTAATTTCTCTCCTCATTCAGATAACTCCCACACTGGGGAGTTGAAGTCCACTGCTAAGTACACAGCTGATATATTATAATTTCCCCTGCTGTTGACACAGACACCAAGTTGTTCATGGTTCCACTATTTATTCTTGACGTGTCAACAGAAATGTTATGAGCTGTTTTCCTTGTTTCTCAACATCAAAGTAAATACCAAAGTAAATCCATATCCCAATACTTGTCACTTCATAGATAAAATGAAGGAAATACTTTTTTTTTTGCTCAATTCCCAAGGATCCCGAGGATCAAAAAAGTAACACAGCCTTTTTAAGACACTTTGCTGATTATGAATACCTGCATTCCAATGTTTCTCAAGATACACTCCTGGATGCCTAAATGCTTTCCATTAAAATAAGAACACTTTGCATTTCAATAGCACTCCCCAAAGAGCTCCAAGGACTTCATAAACATTAATAAAGTAAGGACTTGTCTAAACTACAGAGTTTTGTCAACAAAACTTATGTCAACACTCAAAAATCACTATAATAAAAATCAGTATTTCATGTTCACACTCGTTCCTCAGTTGGCAGAGCATGTCCACAGTTGGGGCGCTATCATCAACAGTGTGAGCAATGCTCTGTGGGTACCTATTCCACAGTCCAGCTCAATACCTTCTGCTGCTAGGTGTTGTGAAAAGGCGGAGCAGATGCATTGCTCCCGTGATGCATTGCTTTCTGTCCCAGCATTCCATGAGCTTCCAGCTTTCTTTCACAGCATTTTTCAATGGCCCTTCTTTACTGTGCACCCTAGCATCCTTGTGAGAAGGGATGGATCCTGCACTGCTCTACTATACTCTGATAACTATCATGAAGACATTGTGGATGGCAGTGCAGTTAATCACGAAGTTCCTAACTGAAGAAAACTCCCAGTTTCCTGACATGTTGTGTGATGTAGATAGGAGCAACTTTAGATTGCTTTTGGCATTTCCAGAACAGCTGCAGAGGGTGGACCATCACTTTTTGGTTCAGGAAACAAGCACTGAATGGGGGGATTGTATCGTCATGCAGGAGTGGGATGACAAGCCATGGCTACAGAACTTTTGGATGCGGAAAGACACCTTCCTGGAACTGTGTGAGGAGTTCGCCCCAGCACTGCGGTGCAAGGACACCAAAATGAGAGCTACCATATTGGTAGAGAAGTGTGTGGCAATCGCTGTGTGGGAGATGGTGACTCCAGACTGCTACCAGTCAGTTGCAAATCAATTTGGAGTTGGGAAGTTGATCGTTCAGGCTGCATTAATGCAAGTGTGCAGGGCAATTAATTGCATCCTGCTACGAAGGACTGTGACTCTGGGAAATGTGCATGAAATAGCAGATGGCTTTGCAGTAATGGGTTTCCCTAACTGTGGAGGAGCAATAGATGGCACACATATTCCAATTTTGGTACCAGACCACCCTGAGACAGAGTACATCTACTACAGGCTTGTGGCTTCCGCCCTGGTCCCTATACTGCTTGCTTGTGTGCTGCTTTGGTCCCTGCACAAGTGATGCCAAATGGAACAGGAAAGTTTCCTACAATAGGGGAAGGAACAAAGCAGCTCTGCCAAGGAATCTTCAGCAGAGGATTCCCAAGTACCTCCAGGAAACTTTCCTGGAGATCTCTCTGGAGGATTCCCTTGAGATCTGGGCGTGCATCAACACCCTGTTCTGCCATATTGATTAGCCACACAGGGAAATGTCCAGCACACAGAAACACTGCCAGCCTCGTACATTTCTATGCCCTGAACCCACCTCTGCACTATACAAACCACAGTCACTTACCAGGCATCTCCTCTCCTGCTTTTTGCTCGCTGAAGAGCAACTGCTGAGACTGGCTAGACACCTCTGGAGCGGTGAACAGTTCCTGGCTGCCTGCTCCACCAGGCAACCCAGCTGGAAGCTCCACAATGTCATCTAACTCCACCTCTTCATCAATGACTTTGTCCTCTGGGTTAGGTATCCATGGGGCTCTTGGAGGTGGAGGTGGAGTCAACACCAAGGATAGCATTCAGCTCCTTATAGAACCGGCAGGTCTTAGCTGAAGCACCAGAGTGACGGTTTGCCTCCCTCGCCTTATAGTATGCCTACCTCAGCACTTTTATCTTCACTCTGCACTGCAGCATGTACTGATCATAGCTCTTTTCGCACAAGCCTCAAGAAATCTGCCCATAGGTATCAAAATTCCTACGGCTCAAGTGCAGCTGGGACTGCACAGCCTCTTCTCCCTATATACTGAGCAGATCCAGAAGCTCCACAGTGGTCCAAGTAGTAGAGCATTTGCTGTGATATCCTGCAATGGTCACCTAGGAAGATGTGATGAGACCTCTCCACGCTGAGCAAACAGGAAACAAAATTTCAAAAATTCTAAGTGGGGGGGCGGATGGTAGTTTACCTGGCTGCAGGGCAATGGAGTTCAAACTGCTGACCAGAGTGGTCACAATGGGCACTGTCGGACATCTCCTGGAGTCCAATTAAAGTGACAAAAATCAAGCATTGTGTCTACACTGGCACTTCCTTGACAAAAATTTTGCACAAAAAGCTTTATGTCTCTCATTGGTGTGGTTTTATTTTGTTGCCAAGACAACATTTTTGCCACTAAAAGTTGCATCGTAGTGTGTATGCATTCACTCTTTTGTTGACAAAACTTTGTAGTGTAGACAAGACCTTAGCCTCACACCACCATTGTGTGGAAGGAATTTTTCTAGCCATTTGACCATTGGAAAACTGAGGCACTTAGAATTTGAACAATGAAACCATGGAGACAAGATAAATCAATAGCAGAATGGGAAACAGAACCAGACTCCCAGGTCTATTGCTTGATCCTTGGACATGTCATGAAATCCATGAAAAATCAATACTTTGGGGAGTTTCTGAAGAATCCTTAAGCAATGCAATGAAATTAGCTGCATGTGAAATAGTGATGGGCAAATCAAGTAAATATTTGAGTTTATGTTTGTGTAGGCACCCAGAGAAGTTAAGATTCTTAACTGAACTATCACATGCTATTTAGCTTGCAAAACTGAACTTGCAAGAAGAGGTTTTCATGTGTTTTCAGGTGCATACTGCTTCTGCTCCTGCTGGAAATTCCACAGAAACAGCTCTCTCATAGTGTTTTGACATATTCACCTTCATTCAAAATTGGAACCAGGAAAATGAAATTTGCACTAGAAGAATCAACTCATGTTTTATTAGAACTGGTTTGTCCCTCACTAGTTTAAATACAATAGAAAATTGTACTGACCTTTCAGTAAGATCTGATGATCATTCTGAGTGAGGGCTTTATCCTGTGCTCATTCAGGTCATTGGATCTTTGTCATTGATTTGAATAGGAACAGGAGAAGGCCCTTAATCAGAACTAACATCAGAAACAAATTAGAAAGACCAACATTTAACATTGAAATTAATTGTGGCCTTGACTCTGGGATTCAGTTTTGCGTACTCTAAGAACTTTTTAAAAATCTCTGATAAGAGGTCAGTGTTATAGTTCTTTGCTGACCAGGTTTGTCTCATCTTTAGCTTATGCTCCCTGTCTGTTGTAACTATCTGTTGTTTTAACTTATATTTAGATTGTTAACTCTTCAGAGCAATGACTTTTTAATTATGTGTTTGAGCAGCACTTACCACAATTGTATTTGTACTGCAGTAGTACAAATATTAAAGCTAATATTTTCCAAGAACAATATGTGCATGTGTAATTCAATATGCAATTGCATATGCACTTCTCTCTGCTCAGTTTAGAAACTTAAAGTCATACTGGATAGTTTACGTCAAGAAAGGAATTTTCAAACAGTTTTTTTAATATCTCCCCAGCAATATTTCAGCCCTTCCATTCAGTAAATGGAACTGTTTTTCCCCCTCAATGGTTGCTGACCTTTTTCTTTTAAAAAAAAATTCTGGTAAATATACATTTCTACAATCAATCCAAAGAGGAGCTGTAACTCAGAAAGAAGGAAATAACTGACAACAGAAAAAGAGTAAGAAAGAGGAAGTGAACAAGAGAAGAGATGGTGGATGTGTGGTGTGGTGTGTGAATGACACACATGAAAAATGCAAGTATACAACCTGAACAGGTTTACAGTGTGTAAACAGGGAACAATTTCTTCTCTGACAGCTAGCTGGGAGGGGTAGAGACTTTGGATGTGTTTATGTAAATACAGTTTGCTCCTGCTCTGCTTAGATATCCAGCAAATAGAGAGGTGTTTTGCTCAAAATAATCAACATTGACTGGTTTTAGGTTACAAATCGCTTTAGTACTGAATGCAGGAGTAGTGAAATGCTGTTGCCAAAATGTTGTAATTATTGTAGGAATACAGGGAAGCAGGACTGTGCTTAACTTGTCCCATATTAGACGGTCACCTTCAGCTAAAAGGACCTCATTAAGCCAGGGCCTTGAATGTCAGAATCTTGTGAAAGAAAGAGGGGTAGGGACAGATGTCCCAGACAGGAGGTATGTGGACTCTCCCTAAGAGTCCCCAGACTGGTTTAACCTGTTCTTCCAAATTGCTCAAAGAGAGAGCTAAATAAGCTTCATTAGGAGCCTCTTTTATTATTTTAAATGCTCAGTCAGAGCTGAAATTAGTTGTGGTGGGACTGTGTTTCTACCCAGACTGCTAAGAGCTAAAGACCACTAAGAGACTGATGTGCAAAGGTCACAGCAGAGAGGCAGGTGGCAGCAGAAGGTGACTGACAGTCAGCTGGTGAACGAGTGGCTGGAAAGGCGCAATGAGCAGCGAGCAGAGTGGCTGGCGGAGAGGGGAAGCAGGCAAGTGCCCGAGCAGTGGAGTGACTTCCTCACCCAGGGCGGGAGGTGAACTCTGCAGATGCACCTCTGAACTCAGGGTTTGCACTGACCAAGGACAGCAACTGTGAGTGGGGTGCAGAGAAGGGATGGGCATGTTAAAGGGATTTTTGGATTGATGGACTTAAGAACCTGAGGGGGAAAAGAACACTGCCCAACTTAGTTGTGTGTGTGGAGGGTTGTTTATGGTTTATGTTTATGAACCCTGTTTGCAGTGTTTTCCCAAATTAATGTCAAGTTATTTCCCTCCTTTTATTACAAGTTTCTTTTCTACACTCAGATGCTGTGCTTGCAAGTGGGGAAGTATTGCCTCTCAGAGGCTCCCGGGGGGGTGGGTAATTTTCCAAGGTTATGGGGTGGGGCTTGAGCCAGTTCTGTGTTGTATCAATGGAAAGGAACCCCGAGATATTGAACCCGGCCCAGGATGCTGCTGGCTTCACCTGCAGAAGGGTTACAAGTGTATAACAATGGATCATAGATCACTCAAGTCAAGTGAAGACCTTGGATTATATCTCAAGACCTTCGCATAGCATTCTTTGCAATGCAGCCCAATCACAAAATTCATAAAACTATAACTGTATGTGTGAGGATGTTGAACCCTTCCATCTCTACACTAGAAGGGAATGGAGAAGCCAGTTATCTTAATGGTTGGATGTTTGGAAATGCTGTAATATTCAGGATCTGAATTGCACAGGCTGACTGGTAGTAGTTAGTGTGAATTTGTTGAGCATTAACTTTCACTGATAATCCAGTCAGCATTTCTCTATGCCACATATAGAGTTGTTACTAAATTCTTCCCAGCTTCCATCGTGCCACTATTGAAACAAGCTACAGAACATTCTTTATAAATCTGCTGCTGTACTGTGTAATATAGTGCTGGAATTATTCTATAATAATTCTGAGCTATACAGGGAATTCGCTGTCTTTCTACAGACTTCTTCCCTTCTCATCCTGGGCCAGAGAGCAGCAGGTAGTCTCTAAACTCAAGAAGAGACCAAAAGGTGCCAGCCCTGCACTCAGTTGAAGGGAGAGGATTGAAGTCTGCAAAGAGAGGCCAACTCCATTTAATTTACAATAATGGCCATTCAGCTAGTCCGTTAATACTAATATCTGTCAGCTCTTTCATATGCAATGAATGATTAACTGCTGAAAGAAGGAGAGCATGCTGGGAGAAACAGCATCACATTGTATCCATCCAAAATGGGGGGACGGGGGGAGAGACAAATTCCAATTCCCCCTTTTAGAATTCACTGTTGCTAGAAATTCACCTAACATGAAGCATGGTGACATTAGAAGTAGAACTGTACGAACAGCAGTGTGTTGGGGTTTGCTGGCAATTCCAAAAATTGAAAACAAACAAAAAAGTTAAACTAAAAATGAAATTTGCCTCAAGGTTTGGTAAGTCAAAATGTTGTACAAATGGTTTGGGATCAAATGAAAACATTTGTTTAGAGTTTGATGATTTTTAAAAAAGTGTTTTTGATTTAAAAAAAATATTAAAGGAATTTTTGAAATAAAAATTTCAGAATTTTTGTTTTTAGAGGGTTTTTTTTTAAAATCAAACAATTTGGTGTCACTGGATCTTCAAAAATATTTTGTAAAAATTCCCTGCCAGCTCCAAATTAGGAGCTAGCACTTTGTGTTAATCCCTAGTAGGTTAATGATTTTCCAAAGGCAAAACAAGAGTTTGGCCCGAGGTAGCAATGTGAGATTAAGTTCTCAGTGTTTCATTTTTTCCCTTCTGTAAAATGTTGCTAATAAAATATATTACATATTAGAAGAGTAACTAGATAATGGGCCAGATCTTGGATTCTTTTCAAACACAAATCTTCCATTAAAGTAACTGGGAGAGTTAAGTATGCAAAGAAATTCAGGATCAATTCCAGTGTTAGGGTGTTCAGAGTAGCAGCCGTGTTAGTCTGTATTCGCAAAAAGAAAAGGAGTACTTGTGGCACCTTAGAGACTAACAAATTTATTAGAGCATAAGCTTTCGTGAGCTACAGCTCACTTCAGTGGACTTTTGAATGCTATATGGGCCTGATCCAAAGCCCACTGAAGTCACTGGCAGGCTTTCCATTGACTTCAGTAGTCTTAAATCAGGCCCTACTAGTGACATGGTTTATTGTCACCCGTGAGCATCTCCTTTTCATTTTTATTAAGAAATACAAACCCCATTCTGATTATCCAATTTGGATTTCTTTTAAGAAGAGCAATAACTCTGTTTCAACTTTCATTTGTGTTCTTCTAATAGAGTCTCAGACACTGGTGTTCTAATTTTAGCTAACTACCCCTTGTTCCTCCCAAACCCCACAAGAAACTAGATGAGGGAGATAAAAAGGCTAACTTAGATTTTTAAAAAATTAGTTTCATTTTAATTTAAAAATTGAAAGTTAAGTGCAGTTGTGAGCAGCTGAGCTAACTCAGGGGATTTTAGTTATTTGGGTATAGACCATGAGATTTTTTTTAAAGAAAAAAGATTAAAATCATTGTATTATTAAAAATATCCCAGGTGATCCCTCCAACAGTGAATTTAATTAGAATGAATTCACTGATATGGTGCATATTTCTTAATGCCACATACCTTCCAGTATATCTTAATGGAGCTCAAACTCTGTAGAGGGCATCTGTTGAGAGGGATCAATCTGCTCTAATGAACATGGTGACATCTAAAAGGTAAAAGTGGTACAAAAAGTGCTCTCTGAGCTGATGTACAGCTCTCAAGAGTAATCAGACTCAAAACAGAGGAGTCAGTCCTTACTCTAAGGAGCCTCCACTGGGGGAAAAAACACTTAGCAGCATTGGTTAGTTTAAAAAACATCACTTGAAACTATACGCTCCCCATATGGTCTGCTTTCTAATTACATGTGCAAACATGCAAAGAGAAACTCATTCACATCTGCATCCGAATGGAAAGTTAAACACATACTGGAAGGGCTTTAAATATATGGCGTGAATCATCTTTATTCAGGCCATCATGCATCTGTGCTTCAGATAGCAAGTTGAGGGGAGGTGGGGAATTCAGCACCCAGGCACTAGGACTCAATCCTATGCCATGCTGCATTGGTGTACAAGAGGCAAGAAAAAAAGTATAGTGATCTTCCCTTCCCTACGTACTCTGAGCGAGCAAGCAAGCAGAATAGGTTAATACACTTTATCTGGGGCCTGGCTAACAACTCAGTTTATGTACCTTATCCTAAAGGACTAACTGGAAGGTAACAGGAATTTTCTCTCTTGTACATCTCCTTCATCCCCCTCCTTCCCCCAACTAAGAAATCCTACCCTGGTTAGTGGAATACGTGGGCAGAGGTTACATCAAGGATCCTCAGCTGGTGTAAAGCAGTTAAATTGCATTGACGCCAATGGAGGTATGCTAGTGTGCACCAGTTGAGGGTTTGGCTGTGAGGCTGCTTTCTGCGGCTCATCACTGAAGTGATCAGAGCAGGATTTGATCTTTAGGACCAGATTGTGCTCATACTGGTGAATACTTAGTTACCTGCCATTAGTGGGAAGACTCAAGAGTGGAGTGCACAATCTGTCTCAGAGGGATTTTTATTTTTCGAGGCAAAGAGGAATGTTTTATGGGAGAGAATATGGTATCCTGAATCACACTGCTCAGAACCTTTGCCCCTAGGAAGTCCCACTGAAATACATAAAACTACATATGGAGTGACATGAGTAAGCATATCACAATCTAATCTTATTAACAGGGTTTACACTATTGTTCTGCCATCCTTACTCACCTTAGACTGTGAGTTGTCCCCAGTGATAAGGGGTATCAGAATCTAGTTCTTATTGTTTTGTAGAGACCAGGGGTAAAATCCGGATTCCATTAAAGTCATTGGTTTGGTTTTTTTTTGGCCACTGTATATTGTATTGTATTCCAATGTTTATATAAAATGAAGGACTAACAACACTTGACAGGGCTGCTTCTGCTGCACTTGTCTGATTAGTACCGGATCCTTCAAAAATCTAATTCTCCTGGTTTGTGCCTTTGCCCCAGCAACCCGTCATGTCAGTGCCCTCTCTTGATCTGTTCTCCCTATGACACATTCGGTCCTTCTAGGGACCAGTTCCCAGTAAGTTTAAAAGGAGACGAAGTAACATAGCTCCTGCTGTTAAATACAGCTTTGAAGTCAAGCTCCCTTGGTGACTGCACTAAAGATTCAATCTTCATCTGCTACTCTATTTATATTGGTAGTCCCACCTAGAGCTGAGCTCTTTGATTTCTACAGAACCTAAATGTGGTTTATTTTTCGTGTCTCTCATACTTTATCCTCTTTAGCTTTTTGTCATTTTTATTTTGCTTTTCTTTATTTCTTTTCTCTTAGGGCTTGCAAGAAAAAAACAGATTCAAGGGTTCCCTCTGCTTGCAAGCTTTCCCTGGGGTGTCTCCCACCTAATCCTACCATTGGATTCCCCTCCTAAATTGGAATGGCCAATCCTCTAAAGGTTCAGAGTCTAAGTGTAATTTAGAATTGGTTGAAAAATGGAATTTCCATCTTGGGAGAAATTCAAAGATTTCAAAATTTGGTTTTGTCCCAAATCAGGAACAAAAGTCAAAATCTCTGAATTTTT
The DNA here is from genome assembly GCF_009764565.3 of Dermochelys coriacea. Taxonomy (NCBI): domain Eukaryota; kingdom Metazoa; phylum Chordata; order Testudines; family Dermochelyidae; genus Dermochelys; species Dermochelys coriacea. The sequence goes on from NC_050069.1 coordinate 173,362,048, forward strand.
CGTGAAACAAAATATTCTGAAATATTTTGTTTTGACCTCATTGAACTGTTTTGCGGTTCATTAAGCTCATTGAACCTTGGAATAGAGTCTTATGTATTTACTCCAAAAAACAACCAACCAACTAACCAAACAAAAAAACCCATTATGTGCCCAATATGACCTTGGCTCTTTAATTTTTAACAAACTTGCCCAATTAAGTTGTTCAAGCCACAGACTTAAATATTGGTTCATCCAATATGAATCCAACTTTAAATGGATTTATTCTGTAATGAAGGCTGAAAGAAATTGTGTGGGGGAGGGGAGGGACCTCACATTATATTTGAGTGTCTAAACTAACTTGAGCCTATTCCCACTGGAAGAGGAAAGGGCTGATCCACAGCAGAGCTAAAGGTCAGAGCAAAAGAGCCATTGCCTGCAAGGAGCAGTGGCTGGGGCAAAGAGAAACAGCCACAGCCACATATAGTAGTTTCAGAAGAAGAGCAGCTTAGCCTGAGGAAATTATAAGACATATCTGCCTGCAGAGAGCTGGGTGAGGATCAGGGGCGGCTCAACAATTTTGCTGCCCCAAGCAGTTGCTGCTGAATTGCAGCCGTGCCCGGAAGAGCAGTGCCGCTGCGGGACACGGACTGACGCCCCATTCTGAATGCCGCCCCAAGCACCTGCTTGGAAAGCTGGTGCCTGGAGCCGGCCCTGGTGAGGATGGAAGTAGCTCTGGGCTCTAGTTTACAATTATTTTGAGATTATACAAAAAGTGTTATGGAATTGCAAATAATTATTGCTAGTTCTTTCTACTCTGACACACTGGCATGCACACATAGATGCACATATATGTGTACTGTGCAGACAGCAATATTTGACTGTAAGGAACTAATATATCTTTATCATACACACCTTCTTTTCCCATGTTTTTTGTTAGATGCTGGGGTAATGAAATATTTACATCCCAGACTGCAAGCCATTCTCCCTTTACCAGACACCAGTGGAATCAATGTAAAGTTACTACCACAGCTCATGGGAGACATTTGGTGGAGATATCCATGCAGCTACATACTAACTACTGTTAATGCCCACAAAATTCACCTTTGTGATATAACAGATGGAGCTGCTGTTCAGGAAGGCTCCATGGTATGCATAGAGACCATCCCTACATGGGTTCTCCTTAGACTACCCCCTATGCAAAATACACTGCCTGGTTATTCTGCTTTTTGGGTGCTGTGCTCCTGCTAAGCACTGGATGGGCAAGGTTTGAACCAATACTAAATAGTCTCACACCATACATTTTACAAAGAGCTGGTCTTTCTCTGCCCTTAGCTACATGGATGTTACTGTCAATGAAATCAATGGCTGAATCACTGGGAGTAGCCCATGTCACAGAGGACAGAATTGGTATATAATGTGTAAATTTTGTTTTTATGTTGTAAGACAAAACTTAAAAAACAACAACATTTAAATACTTCTACAAAATTTAGATCATTTGATTATTCCACTATGAGTGGTTTTAATAGGGAAAAGACAGAGGGTCCAAGATGATGAATTATAATAGACTGATAACTTTCATAATATACATTATAATCAGTCTATGCTTTAAATATCTGATTGGGGTTATTTGTTTATTTTGTTTTGAGAGAGAGAGAATAATGGATGAAAAAATAATTTTGTTATTTATAGGTTTATATAACTCTCACATCAAAACTCTAGCCTCTTAGTCAGTAATATTTTGGCTTCTTTAAAATGAAAATCAGTTAAAAAAGCTGACTGATATTTTTCCTGCCATCATAAACTCCTTCAGATATTAAAATCCTTATTTCGTTATTACTAGCAGTGAATTATCACTCTACAGCAAGACCAGCACTCTTGTACACAGGTTTAAAATATGAGTTCAGACAGCCAGATTTCTTCAGTTTAAAATTAATCTCCCTAATATATAAACTGGTCCTATCAAATCACTTACCAGGTATTAAAAAATTAGGACTGGTTGATGTGTGAGATGGCAAGTATAATTATGGTAATACACAGTCAATATTTAATTTCCTATTTAAAAATAAAAATAGAAAGCAAGTAAACTTCTGAGATTGACTCACTTAATTTTATCCTATTTATTTTAAATGATATCTATATCAGCAAGTATCCTTAAAATATATTTTATGCAACAACTTTATTCTTATGAGTTGGATTTAAACATGGCACAACTGTGTTATAATGAAATATTATGGGATAAATAGATCGTATGACAATGCTACTTATTCATCCTTATCAGAGTTATCCATATTGTTCTCAATGAGGTATTAACAGCTCTACATGCTATCAGTCTCTTTCTAGTGAGCGCTCTACTACATTAAAGCTATTTTGAGGACTCAAGACCTTGGTTCAGATCTTGACTGTACTAGCCCTCCCCTCAAAAGTGCAACTGAATTTAACAAATAAAATCTAATAATGGCAGGAAAAGCAAAAGAAGTACTAAAATGATGAAACATAAGAAGTGTCTCTATCTCATGCAACTTTTTGCAGAGTAAAAAAAAATAGAAATTATCATATAAAGTCAGGGGAAAAGCTATAATAGCAGCTCAGGGCCATATTGCATCATAGGTTTGAAAGCAGAATTTTCCATTAAAACTATTGAGGATGTTTGCTTGAAATTTGGACTGATATGAAAATGAATGAAGGTGAAAAGGAAAATTAACCACAGGAGATATATCAATAGATTCTGTTGGATTTGGAGGATGAGGAAAGGGAAAATTTCATCCATATTGAATATTCATTCACCTGCATAGTTGATAGAACACTGTGGTAGCAAAAGCAGAGGTACAGAGCTCATTAAGTTTACCTGATTTTCAACTTTCATATCAGTGGAGTTACCATTTCACCATCTTTTTCCAGTGTTTGGACAGGAGGACAGTGGGAACATGATCCTGAAAATTACTAACCATGTCCTTAAAGTTCAGTATCTGTATAGGACTATTGACTTAAGCGAGTCTATTGCATGCTGAATTCTAATCAAATGGCCAAGCACTTTATAGAACTGAGCCAGAAAGCTCAGCACCTGGCAGGTTCAAAGAGCTCGGGAAAAAATTGTATTTAAAAACATTTTCCAATTAAAAAATTCTGATAAAAATTATCCTGAAAAAACATTCAGTTTTCCACTCATCTTTATTCATACACTTAATTCATAGTTCTCTTGGGAATTCAGCCTAGCAAAATATATGCTACAGTCAGAGCCTAATGGTATGTCTTGCACATTATCAGATCTCTTAAAGGCTCAAACCTTAAAAACAGCAAGGTCATTGCAATAGTCCTGATCACCATTGTTTTTTCCCAACATTTGTGCCTATTGCCTAACAAATTTATGGTCCAAAATGCTGCTTATGTATCAGTCTATGAAGCACGGCAAGTGATCAGAAATGAGATGGCTGGTATCATATTTATATCTCTGGAGCTGTGTGGACCAGTTGTCAACTGAAAAATTATGTGCCAGTCAAAACAAATTGTGTTATATTCCATCATGCCAGCTCTACAGTGACAAATTTCTCCAGCATAAAAGCTAAGGTTTCAAAGTGACAAGCATTAAGAATCAAGAGCCTATATATATCCATGTTCATTCATGTGTCTAAAACATGCAGCAATGTTTATTACACATTTTTCAGTCAGCCTGCTGAATTTCAGCACAAATTTGTTTAACTCCAGGTTTCTCTGACTTGGATTAAATATCAAATAATGGTAACACCAAGCATGAGTGAAAAGCGCTTAATCCAAAGGCTACTGAGAGTCAGTGGGAGTCTTTCTGTTGCCTGCCATGGGTTTTGGATCAAGCTGTAAAGGATGCTGATTCTCTCTCATTTTGTGTGTGTTGTGAAACAAGTTAAGATTGCTACACATAGAACAAAATCACAAAAGCAAGGACATTAAAAGTTAACCCACTTTCTGCTTCTTCGCCCATAGGCATGCACCTCACGATTACCACAACTATTGCACACCACCATAATCTGAACACTGCCTCACCTACAGACACCAGCTCTCCAGCACCAGACTACCCCTCTACTTTCCTTTCTGAATACTTCGACTACCTAAGACCCTAAATCATTGCACCAAAACACCCATGACAATTGTGTTGGGATGGGTCACCTGGTAAAAGGAGTGTTCAGAAGGGAAGAAAGAGGGGTAGTCTGGTGCTGAAAGGCTGGTGTCCTTAAGTGGGGCAGAGTTTAGGTTGTGGGGGTGTGCGGTAGTTGTGATAGTCATTAGGTACATGCCTGTGGGTAGAGGAGCAGAGAATAGTTATCGGAATAGCATTGTGCTGGTTAAAACTAAAGGAATATACTGGACCTGCTCCTGAAGGAATCACTAGAAATGAAAATAAATGTGTTGTGATAGAGTCACTGTGTTGGCTGTGTCTGTGACCCACATACAATCCCTAAAGGAGCTTGGCTTTTCCCAGACAGGAAGAATCCCTGGCTAAGAAAAAGTTGAAGACTGTGCTTCCTGCCTCAGGGAAAAAGGGAAGCTGTTTGCACCAGCAGTAGGAGGGGAGCTGCCTCTGCATCCTCTTCCAGTAATAGATGGTATCCTGTTGTTAAACTCAGCTCATGATAGTGTCGTTATTCTGGCGATTCTATACGGCTGTGCTAACCCACCAATAAAGAAACTGCAAGGTCACATAATAAAATAAATACTCTTATTTCTCCAGTATAGAAATTAATGTAAATTATTAACTTGTAATTGAATTTTCCTTTTTAAAAAAATCTTGAAATGTTTAGTTAAGGATCTTAACTCTGTTGCGGTGGTTCATCCATCTGCTTTGTAAAGAAAATTTTGATTCTTGGTTGTACATATTTTGTAACTGTGAAGCATGTTCTGTGTCCCCAAACACAGATAGGTTGGAAAAAAATAAATAAAACACTTTCTTTGGAAATAACAAAAAATATTTTTGACACAGTACATTAGCCTACCAAAAGTGAACATTTATGAACCTTCTGGCAACGAGGTCTCATATGGACTATACACAATTAGACGGGGGTTCCCTTTAGACATACTCTTCCTTGATTAGTACTATCCAGACACCATTACCTGCATGAGCATATCCAGCATATCACTTCAGTTTTAACCAGCAAAAAGGTATTCAAATGACACCTTCCATTTAAAAGATGTTCACTATTTGTAAAACACATTCACAGAGGTTCCTCAGACAGTATAAATCAGCAAAACTCCACGGTTGCAAATCTGGCCTACTGATATTCCTTCCTCTGTATCTTCAGGGTAAATAGAAAAGGAGTACTTGTGGCTCCTTAGAGACTAACAAATTTATTAGAGCATAAGCTTTCGTGAGCTACAGCTCACTTCATCGGATGCATTTGGTGGAAAAAACAGAGGAGAGATTTATATACACACACACAGAGAACATGAAACAATGGGTTTATCATACACACTGTAAGGAGAGTGATCACTTAAGATAAGCCATCACCAGCAGCAGGGGGGGGAAAGGAGGAAAACCTTTCATTGTGACAAGCAAGGTAGGCTAATTCCAGCAGTTAAAAAGAATATCAGAGGAACAGTGGGGGGTGGGGTGGGAGGGAGAAATACCATGGGGAAATAGTTTTACTTTGTGTAATGACTCATCCATTCCCAGTCTCTATTCAAGCCTAAGTTAATTGTATCCAGTGTGCAAATTAATTCCAATTCAGCAGTCTCTCGTTGGAATCTGTTTTTGAAGCTTTTTTGTTGAAGGATAGCCACTCTTAGGTCTGTGATCGAGTAACCAGAGAGATTGAAGTGTTCTCCAACTGGTTTTGGAATGTTATAATTCTTGACGTCTGATTTATGTCCATTCATTCTTTTACGTAGAGTCTGTCCAGTTTGGCCAATGTACATGGCAGAGGGGCATTGCTGGCACATGATGGCATATATCACATTGGTAGATGCGCAGGTGAACGAGCCTCTGATAGTGTGGCTGATGTGATTAGGCCCTATGATGGTATCCCCTGAATAGATATGTGGGCAGAGTTGGCAACGGGCTTTGTTGCAAGGATAGGTTCCTGGGTTAGTGGTTCTGTTATGTGGTGTGTGGTTGCTGGTGAGTATTTGCTTCAGATTGGGGGGCTGTCTGTAAGCAAGGACTGGTCTGTCTCCCAAGATCTGTGAGAGTGATGGCTCGTCCTTCAGGATAGGTTGTATATCCTTGATGATGCGTTGGAGAGGTTTTAGTTGGGGGCTGAAGGTGATGGCTAGTGGCATTCTGTTGTTTTCTTTGTTGGGCCTGTCCTGTAGTAGGTGACTTCTGGGTACTCTTCTGGCTCTGTCAATCTGTTTCTTCACTTCAGCAGGTGGGTATTGTAGTTGTAGGAATGCATGATAGAGATCTTGTAGGTGTTTGTCTCTGTCTGAGGGGTTGGAGCAAATGCGGTTATATCGTAGCGCTTGGCTGTAGACAATGGATCGAGTGGTATGATCTGGATGAAAGCTAGAGGCATGTAGGTAGGAATAGCGGTCTGTAGGTTTCCGATATAAGGTGGTGTTTATGTGACCATCGCTTATTAGCACCATAGTGTCCAGGAAGTGGATCTCTTGTGTGGACTGGTCCAGGCTGAGGTTGATGGTGGGATGGAAATTGTTGAAATCATGGTGGAATTCCTCAAGAGCTTCTTTTCCATGGGTCCAGATGATGAAGATGTCATCAATGTAGCACAAGTAGAGTAGGGGCATTAGGGGATGAGAGCTGAGGAAGCGTTGTTCTAAGTCAGCCATAAAAATGTTGGCATACTGTGGGGCCATGCGGGTACCCATCGCAGTGCCGCTGATTTGAAGGTATACATTGTCACCAAATGTGAAATAGTTATGGGTCAGGACAAAGTCACAAAGTTCAGCCACCAGGTTAGCCGTGACAGTATCGGGGATACTGTTCCTGACGGCTTGTAGTCCATCTTTGTGTGGAATGTTGGTGTAGAGGGCTTCTACATCCATAGTGGCTAGGATGGTGTTTTTAGGAAGATCACCAATGGACTGTAGTTTCCTCAGGAAGTCAGTGGTGTCTTGAAGATAGCTGGGAGTGCTGGTAACGAAGGGCCTGAGGAGGGAGTCTACATAGCCAGACAATCCTGCTGTCAGGGTGCCAATGCCTGAGATGATGGCTGAACTTTGTGACTTAAGGTGCCACAAGTACTCCTTTTCTTTTTGCGAATACAGACTAACACAGCTGCTACTCTGAAACCTGTCATTATTCAGGGTAAATGTTAAACAGAGAGATTGCTTAAACTTTAAACAGCAGATTTTCAAAGGCACAAGAGGAATTAGCTGCCCAATTTCCATGAAAAAAAATCAATGAAATTTGCACTCCTAACACCCCTCTTTGCCTTTGAAAATTTCCTCCTTAGGGCATGTTTTTCCTGTTGCCACATTCATGTTGTGTTTTATGGTTTGCCTCGCTTCTTTAAAATTAGTCCAAATTAGTACTATGCCATCGGCTAATTTTGGATGTCTTTTGGGAAGAATCATGCCTAAAATCTAACTGGTCAAAGTAAGCAAGTAACACGTGCTGACTAGTCCTTATAAAAAAATGTTGAAAGTACTCAGTAACAAATACTCACTTTATTAATCAATATTAAAACGAACCTTAGGCATTATCTTCCGTTGTAAGTTATTTGAGGCCACACTCATTACCTCTGAATCATAGAATTGTAGGACCTCAAGAGGTCATCTGGTCCAGTCCCCTGCACTCATGGCAGGACTAAGTATTATCTAGACCATCCCTGACAGGGTGTTTGTCTAACCTGCTCTTAAAAAATCTTTAATGACAGAGATTCCGCAACATCCCCAGGCAATTTATTCCAGTGTTTAACCACCCAGACAATTAGCAAGCTTTTCCTAATGTCCAACTTAAACTTCCCTTGCAGGGCCGTCCTTAGGATTTATGGGGACGTACACAGAATTATTAAACTGGTGCCCCTATGCCTGATTTGGGGCACAGCCACCCCCCCACCCACAGACCCCCAGAAGAACCCCTGCACCCCAGCATTGCTGACACACACCGAGCGGAAGCCCGGGCTCACAGCAAAGAGGATAGCGAGCCGCCCAGCGGAGAATTACAATTCCCCGCAGAGACCCGACCCCCATACTCTCTCCCTTATGCAGAATGAGCCGTACCAGCACATTTGGCTCTGTGAACACAGCCCCTTCCTTCTGCCTAGTAAGGACACTGCAGCACGCACTGGCTGTGCGGGAGCCGACCCCCTCTTATCTGCTGTCCTAGTTATAGGCGCGGACTCCATGGGTGGGTGCTCCGAGGCTGGAGTGGAGAGGGAGAGTTGAGTACCCCCAGGCAAGATGAGAAATCAGCACCTATGGTCCCGGTGGTGTCCCATATTTTCAGGTACCCTATGCAGCTGCATATGCTCTGTATGCCTAAGGACAGCCCTGCTCCCTTGCTGCAATTTAAGCCCATTGCTTCTTGTCACATAACACTAAGGCTATTTAAGACTAAGTTCACAGGGGAAGGGACTGTTATTTACTCTATGTTTGTACAGAGCCCATCACAAAAGCCCCGTGACATGGTGGTGCTACATCATTATAAATGATAATAGCCCACATTAATATTCAGTCATGAGGTAATTTCTTGTATTGATATTATTATATTTTACATAAAAGATACCTGCTCCTGTTGCAACACAGTTATCCAAGTCACAACCCTTTCTGCTATTTGTCGACAGGCAGATAAAAACACTTTATGAAATACTGCACATTTCAAGATAATAACACCCACAAAATAATGTTAATAGTTCTATAACTATTAGGTAAATTACCTGCTTCTGCACAATATTAGAACACCTTTAAAGATGACCTTACAGTATTATGGATAAATAATACCTAATTTTAATTGAATCCGTTAAAATAAAAGAGGCAATTTATATGTATTACTCATAATACAACACATCATTAAATTACTTTCTGTAATGGATTCCAGCACTTCTTTATACAGAGAAAGGAGAAGATTCAGAAGGTGGCTCGTTATACCTAGCAGTGGCACCGTGGTCTTCGGCTCTTACCTTTAGACCCGGGGTGGGCAAACTACGGCCCGTGGGCCGTATCTTTGGATCTGGCCTGTGGGATAGCCACCCCTGTGCCACCCAGGCACCGCCCCCCACAGCTCCCATTGGCCGGGAACGGTGAACCGCGGCCAATGGGAGCTTTGAGGGAGGTACCCGCAGGGAAGTGGTGCTGGCCCCTTCCAGGAGCGGCGTGGGGCCAGGGCAGGCAGATAGTCTGTCTTAGCCCCGCTTTGTGCTGCTGCCACCCCGGAGCCGCTCAAGGTAAGCGGTGCTGGGCCAGAGCCCGCACTCCACCCCCTCGTGCATCCCACACCCCAACCCCTGCCCTGAGCCCCCCTCCCGCACTCCACAGCCCCTCCTGCCCCCCAGCCCCTTCCCTTGAGCCCCTTCCTGCACACTGTAGTAAGAGGAGGCCCTGAAACATAAATTCTTGTATCAGAGGCCCAGTCTGAGGCCTGAAGCCTGAACCAAAGTACTTCCAGGCAGTGATAAACAAAGCTGGGCTGTGAGCCCGAGGCAGGTCCCACTCACAGAAGTTGGCAAGAAAAGGTTGTTAGAAGCACGTGCACACACACATAAGTGCTAATGAGAGGAACTTGCGCCAAGACGGCATCAGAACACTCCACAGACATAACAAGGAACAGGTAGGTGCATCTTAAAGACAGGGTCAAAAGGACAACATGATGGACAGATTCATTTGAACTATGATGAGTAATCTATCCTGCAACAGTATAAAAGTAGGTCGCGGAGAGCAAATCTTTGTCCAGCTTAGGGGGCAGTGGAGTGTCCCACCATTGACTGAGCTGTATCCTTTGCCAGGGAGCACAAATTCGTAGCATGCCCTGTAGAGTCCATAGGGAACTATTATTGTGCTTTGTTTGACAATAAACCTGGCTCAGGTTCCTTTGTATCTTACTAGAGTCTGTGGTTTTGGGGGGTTCTCTCAGGGTCTGCTGTATTAGCTATCTGCACAGAGTTGGGGCAGCACACAGAGGGAACATGCACGCAGCCGACTGTTATCATCATCGAACAAGAGCGGAGCACCACACTGGTAGCTACCGACAACACACACCACATCTCCTCCCACACCCTGCACTCCCTCCCACACCGCAATCCCCTGCCCCAGCCCTACATTCATGGCCCTGCATAAAATCCCCCCCCCCGCCAGATGTGGCCCTTGGGCCAAAAAGTCTGCCCACCCCTGCTTTAGACTGTAACTTTTTGGGGGGTATATTCACAAGATAAAGGATTTCCTTGCCTGCATAATGAAGTACAGTAGTTTTCTGAAATCATCAGGAGCATGTGTTCCTAGAGGTAGCCCTTAATTGTGTATTTCACTAGTTGCTATTAGATACCATTTCTCAAAATACATTTTGTAATGGGGTTTTTGGTTCGGTGTGCGGGGTGGCTGGAGTTCTATGTTGAGTATTCCGGACTCAACTCTGCTCTTCAATATGTGCTAAGCACATCCCGGTTTGTACACTTAATATGGAACCCTTGCAGTTATTTAGCCTGTTGTAAAGAATATCTTAAGCACTGTGCACTTGAAGTAGGAAACTTTACCTGTGAATAAAGGCAGCAAAATGAACCGATTCACAGAAAAACAAGCAGTTTTCAGGTGACTGAAAAGGAGAGAATTTTCTTATACTACTAGCTCAGCTACTTCCTTCAGAGCCAAAGTTTTGCTTATTCTGTTTCCTTAACTCTATTAACCTAAGAGTTGGTTTTCTGATTCACAGAGTTTGCTTTCGTCTTAGTCCCAACACTATTTTTCAACAAACCCCGGATCTTTGTCAACATGTCTCTCCAAGGTAAGTTTGGGGCCCTTTTCTATCCCATTTCTTATTTGCAGGTAACATCGCTAGTTCCTTTAAACTACCTTCCCCTTTGTATTTGTAGTTTATCCAGGTGTATGTTATTCCAACAAGATTTAGGCTTGGTTTACACTACCAAATTATGTCAGTATAACTACATCACTCAGGGGTGTGGGAAATCCACACCCCTGAGCAACAGAGTTATACTGACCTAACCCCGACCAAGGTAGACAGCGCTAGATGGCAGTCTAAGCAGAGAGGCCAAGTATTGAATTTGAATGGAGACTGGGGACTGAGTTTAATAAAAACTCCATGATTCAAATCAGTCTGTAATTAGAAGGGATTAGGATGAGACTTTCACGGGAATCAAATTTTCCCACATATGCATACTGTGGGGTTCTTGCATGCTCCTCTGTAGCATCTGGTGCTGGCCACACTCAGAAACAGGATACTGGACTAGACAACCCACAGGTCTGATGCAGTATGGCAACTCCTATGTTATAAGTCTGTACTAGCAGCAAACTACGAAGTGGGCAGTGGAAGCAAGTACTTGCGTGCCAGGGAATGGAGTAGGTAGATAAGTGCATGTCTAGTCATTTCTACATTCTGGACACTATATAGCTGATCAGGATGGTAAAATACCTGGGTTTATCTGCCTTTGGTATCTGTGGAGAACAGCATTGCTACCTTCACTAGCCAGGACAGGAGTAAACTCTGGTTTAAACCCTAGCGAACTCTATATCCGAAAGTAATAATCTGACATTAATATTGAAAAGCAAAGATATTTAGAATGGGAGTTTCAAATGTGTCCAGCACTGGCCTAACACTGCTCCCCTTGAAGTCTGTGATAACACTCCTACTGACTTCAATGGGAACAATTAGGCTAAGACTGAGTATTTTTGAACCCTTAGAGCAAACTGTCACTCCACCTGAGAGCTTGGAGCCCACCTTAAAGATGGGTCAGCCAGGCTTACAACACTGAAGAGATGACAGCAGAATATCAAGGGTGTTATTTAGAAGTATGTTATTGGACTTGAACTATCAGCCACCCCCCCAACAAAGTTATTAAGCTTGCTAGTTCCTTTTTTCAGGGTTGCTTAGCTCTCAAATCTCTCTCTGAATAACAAATTGACATATCGGAAAGACCCAAGGGAAAAAAACCTCTTTATATCTGGGTCAGTTTAATTAGAACACAGCTTCTTAATTAACCCCAACAGATTCTAACCTTCTTAGGCTCTATTCATTAGACCTTCTTCATGAACTTGCCTCCAATCATGGCAGCTAGCATGATAGTGTAACAAGGGAAAACATAGGTTTCAGAGTAGCAGCCGTGTTAGTCTGTATTCGCAAAAAGAAAAGGAGTACCGGTGGCACCTTAGAGACTAACAAATTTATTAGAGCATAAGCTTTCGTGAGCTACAGCTCACTTCATCGGATGCATCCGATGAAGTGAGCTGTAGCTCACGAAAGCTTATGCTCTAATAAATTTGTTAGGCTCTAAGGTGCCACCGGTACTCCTTTTCTTTTTAAGGGAAAACATTTCTATCTATCACTCCAGGGACGGATTTTCTCTTCCTTAGCAAGCCCTGAACGGAATCTTTACAACTCCCTAGCCCTTCACCCTCCATTGTAACTTGCATGATTGTGTGAGATCCGTGATCTTACACAGCCTGGATTACTGTACTTTCTCCTTTCAGCGTGTGCATGTGATTTTCCCTTAACACTACAGTGAGTTCTGCACACACATTGGGAAAGAATAGACTTTTCTGGGTCTTACAAGACAGAAGTAAAAGAGCATTGAAGTTAAGGCACTATCTTTCAATTTCTCTACATGCATGGATTTCAGTCAGCCTTTTTCAGCTACAGAGATTAATTTTGTGGTTTACAGGATTGCTCACAAAAGAAAGGACTCTTAATGTTCTCTCACACACTGAGTAATTCAAAGTTTCTTGTGAATAATCAAAGACGAATTGCGAAGGCTGAAACATGAATAATAGCCTCACACTTCCATTCTGCAGAAGAGAACCTCATCATATTATTTCTTTCCCCTGTTTCAGCATTATTACAGTACTAAGAGGTTATAATGGTAGCCAAATAGCTTCATATTTGCCACTATATATGCCTATCCATGACTCATTTTTAAAGGACACTGCTCCAGCTACACCAGAGGGGACAAGAGTCCTAATTACCACAAATACTACCTCATTCCACATATATGAATAAAAAGATGCATGTGTTCTATAGTTACATTATTTCTCATGTGTTTCATGAGATCAACTATATAAAGGTTGTGACACACTGTACCCCATGTAACCCCTTATACCCCATATTCACCACTTTTATATCATTATTTTATAGTTTGTACAACATACGCCTTGTGAGGTATCATTTGAAAACTCGATCTGCTGAACATCATTGTATATTATTGTATCCAATAAAATCAATAATTAATACATTTTAATGAAGCATGGAGGGAAGTGTAGGTGAGAGTGTTTGATGCAATGAAAGCATTCAACTCATCTGCATGTGCAATCTGAAGCATCAGACTGGTCTATAACTTATGATCAGGGATCCTAGTTTTCCATGATAAAAAAACTCCAAATTCTCCGATTAAAAAAAAAACACATAAACATCTTTGTTCTTCCATGATTAAAATGAAGCACTGCATTTTAATTCCCCTAGCCACTATATATGTATACAGATATCAGTTAAACACAATGTTTTATTGATATATTTACAATTTTTAAGCAAGCTCAAAGCCTACCAGTGGCACTCATTATAATAAAATAAACTTCATAGAAGTGCAATTTGTATTTCTTACATATCCAAACTATTTCTATGTCAGTATTCTATATTTTCAGGTTTTTTATAAATGCACAAAATATAAAGCTCCTGCTGTCAGCCCCATGGTGGGGCTTGCTCTGTTAGCTGATATCCTATTAAAACACATAGAATCTGTTTGGCCCACACAAGGTTGTGCTTAGGTTTATGTGGCCATCCTGTTTAATAAGATTAGGCATAACTGGAATAAGTGGCTCTGGTACTTTCAGTAAAATTTAGTTAATACTTATGTTTTTATATTTTCACAAAATGTAAAAACTAAAGATTCACTGTAAAAATGCAAATTCTGCATTTTTGCCATGGCAAATGGATTTCTAGGATCCCTGCTTATGATTCAACTAATATTTAACATTAATTTATTGTTACAATGAAAACTAGGAATGTAGCTAAACCAGTGTGTCTTGGAGAGGTGGAGTGGGGTAGCAAAAATAGATGCCAAATACCCATCTGCTTTTTCTTACAGTGAGTGTATCTCATTAGCAAAAAGCTAATGCGAGCCATGCATAAACTAGCATTACCCTGTGCTAACATGAGGGCTCACATAGAGTAGAAACTATTTTTCCGTGAATTAATATTGACACGAAGTCATGCAATGAAACTTCTTTGACATTCATAGATTATATCTGCCTTCTTAATGGACAGCTTGATGATTCTTGCTTTTCAGTACGGTCTCCAACTATGTGAAATATTTTCCCTTTGCAAATGGCAATCTTGGTGCTGTCCCTGTTCAGTCTATGACAGGGGTAGCCAACCTGAGCCTGAGAAGGAGCCAGAATTTACTAATTTACATTGCTAAAGAGCCACAGTAATACGTCAGCAGCCCCCGTTCAGTTTCCACACCCTGCTTCCAGCACCTCCCACCACCGGTAGCCCCGCCGATTAGCACCTCCCCCTCCCTCCCCTCACTTCCCGATCACCTGTTTTGTGGCATACAGAAGGCTCTAGGAAGGAGGGGGGAGGAGCAAGGGAACTGCAGGCTCAGGGGAGGGGGCAGGAAGGGGTGGAGTGGAGGCAGAGCCTGTGGCAGAGCAAGGGGTTAAGCAGTGAGCACTCCCTGGCACACTGGAAATTTGGTGCCTGTAGCTCCAGCCCCAGAGTCGGTGCTATACAAGGAGACACCTATTAACTTTTGAAGAGCCGCATGTGGCTCTGGAGCCGCAGGTTGGCCACCCCAGTTTATGACAAAACTAACTTAAATGAGAGCAAGACCAAGCCTTAAAACTCTGCTTCATTTTGTCAATATTGCAAATGGATGTTTTTCCTCCATCTACAGCGCTGGGCATAATAGGGCATGTGAAACAATAAGAGAATGGAAAGAGTAAGAAAATTAAATCTATTAGGGATTCACAGTCTAATACTCAACATTGCAATTGGATCCTTGCACATACATAGAGTTTCTTGGAAATCAGTGAAGTAGTTATTAGTTATTTTAAGATCTAAATGTTTTAAAATGTTGAATGTTTATTTTAATTTGATATATAAAATAAGCCAATTATGCAATTGAATAGTTTTGTATACAAATAAGTTACAAATGGGAATATTATTACATCGCTAATACATTCACTGGGTCTTGATGAATAGATATGGTTTGGTGATGCTTCATTCTTAGTCTGTTCCTCCAACCCCACTTTAAACTGACTTTTTCTGTTTCTCTGTGTTTTGAATAATAAGTGTACCATTTTTTCTCTCTCTCAAAGTTACGACTTCCAGGATTGGCATATCCCTGCTGCACACTGGTAGTTTTTCCTTTTTGCAGCTCTTTTCTCCCTTCACAAAGACAGTTTGGGGGATCATTGCTATGTTCTGCTCAGCTGCTGCTTCTTACTGCAGCTTATTCACACAATAGCTTTTCCTACTGCCTCATTATTTCATCAGCATTTGAAAGGGCCTGTGGTTTTAGACAAGTGGTTAGTGTGAATGTTTTGCTTGTGCTTTTTAGCATCACTTTTTTAAAATATGCATTTTTATGACAAGTTTTTTATTAGAACCAGATTGTTGAAGCACAGAAAACAAGCACTGAGGTCAACTGAGTGGCAATCACAACTCCATCCAAAACAAAAAGGAATGCAAATGCTCACAGAGCTAAAATGAACTGCATAAAAAAAAGCAGACGTGCCTTGTTATTGACTAGAAAGGTGAGACATAGGCAGAAAGCAGTATGCAGCAGGATGTGAAGCAGACAAAAGTGAGACAGAGATATACATAAGAAGCAAAGAATAATATTTTAGCACCACCAAGAATAGCAATAAGGGGGACAAAAGCCCTCACTACAAATTTTTTCTCTGCAATTCAAAACAACTTGTGAATGATGAACTGAGCCTGAAGTGGTTTTGCATTTAAAAAAGGACCACCACAGAGAATGAAAGTTGCTATTGTATGAAGGTTTTATTGGTATTAGTATGGGGCTGTATTATTCATGAGTGCCAAAGTGTTTTCATTTGGATTCATTCAGGGTATTAATGGAGCCAAGTTTTTCAAGAAGGTAAAACAAAAACATTACTTTTTTTAAAAAAAAAATCTCTCTAAAACACTCTTAAGAGTTTTTGTCTATAATGCACATGGCATACACAGGATGACATTGTGTGGTGCAAAGGTTTTATCAGCATTAATTTGGGATGGCCTGTATAATTCACTAACAGATTTTCCACTCATGAATAATATGGCTATTCTTGATTTTTTCAATGGAAAAATAATAATGTAGTAGATAATAGAATATAAGGACATAAGGGACCTTTAGATCATCTATTCTGACCTCCTGTATATCACAGGCCATAAATTTGACCGAGTTACTCCTGTACTGAGCCCAATAACTTTGGTTTGACTAAAGTATATCTTCCAAAAAGGTACCTGGTCATGATTTGAAGACTTCAACATTTTCAACTCTATCATGCAGCTGTCCCAGTGTCTGGATAAAAGGCAGCACAAGAACCCAGGCAACAATGATGTGTTGGTGGTAAGTGTTTGCAGAGTTAACCACAAACACCACAAGCTCACCCCTTTATCAAAGGAGTCTTTCCACAGATCATCGGTATGGCTCACAGCTGTGGAGAGCTTCTGGATTCCTCACTGCTGCTGGAGACTCAAACTAGCTAGAGTCCCAAAAATACCTCCTTCCTTCTGCTGCTGCTCAGAGAAGATAATCCCCACACAGATCCAAAAGTGCACCTCTGGCCTCCTCGTTTACACAGTCTACTGGGATTATGTCCAATGTTCCAACCCTTCAAGCAGCTTCTGAGAGTTGCTAATTACATTACATTAGTTAAAACAAGCCACAAAGGAGGTTTCTTTCTTTGCCTGAAAAGTGGACTTTGTTCCCTAAATTAAAATACTTTTACGTACAAGATGTGCAGCATTAATTCTTGTGCCAGTGACAAATTTAAGGTCTAAAAGCTTGGGAACTGTCACAAATAATATGCCTTATGTCAGTGGTATTCTGTGAATCTTCTTTACAATAGGATGCAGCCCATTGATTTCTATTCATTGCAGGTCATGAGTTATCAGACTTTATAACCTTGACACTGTCTATATGAAAGGTATTGTAGATAATTTTTTGAGGGTTCTAAAATGAATTAGTTAACATTGTTCTTTCCCTTGATGCCTCCTACTTAGATTGTTACTAAGGCATGCTATTTTTACAGGAGAAAGAATATGAGAAAATGGTATCAATACATTTTTAAGAACTCTGAAAGCTTTCTTATCATCCCCCCCGCCCCCGGCAAAATCGGGGTCAAAATACGTGACGGTGCAGTGCAAAAGTTTTATCGTCACTGTGATGGCATGGTTGACATCTATGCCAATCACTAGTTGACTAACAATTAAATTTTTATGACATACAATCATGTGTTCTTATATGTCTCTCTCTGTTTTACACTACACAATAGACACATATGTATACACATATATTTTTAAAAGATACTGAGAAGTGCAAATTTGTACAGGTATAGTACACAGCAGATTACTGACAGAGAACAAAATATACTAAAACTAAAGGCTTCCAGGATCAGTAATATTGTAATTTAGAGGTTATGGCTAAAGAGTAGGATTTAATTTGATAATTAAACAACCAACCAAAAAACCCAAGAATCATGTTTTTCTCTCCCTGGTCCTTTTATCTCCGGAATTAACAATTTAGGTTTATATTTTAAGAAACTGTGTCCTTGCAAACATTGAATGGCCTGCATTCATAATCTTCTTCAATTGCCAAGTTAAAAAAAAGCATTCAAGAATCTTTTCCCTTATTGAAAATTCTCCTTTGTTAATAAAACTACAGTATATAAGTATTGGATTATGGATAATGCTGTAACATAAATAGTCACCACCCAGTAGTTTAGTCACATAATATGATTCACTTTCAAAGTGATAATTTGACAGATTATGTTCTTTACAGGTACCAAATTCATGCTAATATAAGCAGGTGCAACTCCATGTAGAGCTTGTAAAGTTACAGACACATATGCCAGCTGTGAACGGCATCACAAAGGGTATATAAAGTGTTTAACAGAAAGTGAAAGAAAAGTACAAAAATACAAAACACACATTACATGGCATAAAATTAAATGGCTGTATTTTGGGAGCAAAAGGTAGTGACACATACAAATGAAAGGAATGGAAAATGTCTCTCTTTAAATAACACTTTCATATTGAAGGGTAGTGGTAAATTCTAGCACAAAAGGGCACAAGAAAACACACTCATAGTTTTGTATATTAGGTCCAAAGAAAACAGAGAGGTCATGTGGAAGTATCTTTATCTCATGTCATCATCTCTTTCAAAAGGTAAAGATTAGCTTTAAGATGGAAATCTATTTAGAGGGTATTAGTAGAGCATATCAAGTAGTGAATCTATTTCTGGTGGGTTTAGAATTGTTCATAAATGTGATTTTCTTCTGTCTTCTCATTCATAACTACATCACCAATGATACCATTTTCCAGAGCCAAGTGATTGAAAGTTTTGTATACTTTGATTTTTTGTAACTTGTAAAGCAGCAGTTTTGTGGGCACAGGTTCTAGATTTACAAAAATGTGATCTGCTCTAACAATGGGCTGGTCAATCTAGCAGAGAAATCTAACAATCCAACGGCTGGAAGTTGAAGCTAGACAAACTCAGACTGGAAATAATGCATACATTTTTCATGGTGAGAGTAATTAACCATTGGAACAATTTACCAAAGGTCTTGATGGATTCTCCATCTCACAGGATTTTCAAATCAAGACTGGATGTTTTCCTGAAAGATCGGCTCTAGCAATTCTGTGGGGGAAGACCTATGGCTTATGTTATACTGGAGGACAGACTGGGTGATCACAGTGGTCCCTTTTGGCCTTGCTAACTCCATTGGCTCTGGCTGAATCCCAGTCACTGCCTGGGATGGGAGACTTTGTATCCCCCATCCCCACCTGTGTATCCCCTTTTTCTTCCCACCTTATTTCTTCTCTTTCCTATCCCTCTACTTTTTCCTTCTGTCTAATAAAAGTCTAACTTAGCTGGCCATGTTTTGCTACACTGAGCCTGTGACTAAAGAGGTCTTTAGAAGCAATGCCCCAAATAGTGTACTGCTGGTATGAATTTGCAAGGTCTTGGAGTGGTTAATAAGACCATGTGCTATGCCTGAGTTTATCGTGCAGTGAGGCCACAAATAAGAATCAACACCAGAGACAGAAGTTACATTTTCTCCCTTTGCTGTTCTTTTCTCTCCCATTTTATGTATGTGTTTTTTCTTCCAAGCAGCCAGGAACGGGGAACTGTGGCCAATGGGAGCTGTGGGGGTGGTGCATCAAGGCAGGAGCAGTGCGCAGAGCCACATGCCCCTCCCCCCCGGGGCTGCAGGGACATGCTGGCTACTTCTGAGAGCTGCGAGGCTGGGAGCCTGCCTTAGCCTTGCTGTGCCACCTAATGGGAGATGCTCGAGCGGGAGCCCGCATCCCAACCCCAAGCCCTGAACCATGTCCTGGAGCCTGCATCCCATACCCCCTCCGGCACACGAATCCCCACCCACACCCCAACCCCCTGCCCCAGCCCTGACTCCCTTCCCAAAGTTAGCACCCTGTACCCCTCCTGCACCCCAAGACTCTGCCCCAGACAGAAGCCCTCTCCTGCCCCCCACCCCCGACTCAGGCTCAGCCTGAAGCCCCCTCCCACACTCCAAACCCCTCAGCTCCAGCATAGAGCCCACACCCTTCCCTGAGCCCCAACCCCCTCCCCATCCCGGTGAAAGTGAGTGAGGGTGGGGGAGAGCAAGCGACGGAGGGAGGGGGGATGGAGTGAGCAGGGGAAGAGGCAGGGCCTCAGGGAAGGGGCAGGGTAGATTCTGGGTTGCTTTTAAATTCAAAACAAGTAGTTGCTGAACCGACTAGAGGGGATGCCATTTTAGATTTAATTTTGGTGAGTAGCGAGGACCTCATAGAAGAAACAGGGGATAATCTTGGTTCAAGTGATCGTGAGCTAATTCAGTTCAAATTGAATGGAAAGAAGTAAAAATAAATCTACAAGTAGGGTTTTTGATTTCAAAAGGGGTGACTTTCAAAAATTAAGGAAATTAATTAGGGAAGTGGATTGGACTGAAGAATTTATGGATCTAAAGGTAGAGGAGGCCTGGGATTACTTTAAATCAAAGCTGCAGAAGCTATCGGAAGCCTGTATCCTAAGAAAGGGGAAAAAATTCATAGGCAGGAGTTGTAGACCAAGCTGGATGAGCAAGCATCTTAGAGAGGTGATTAAGAAAAAGCAGAAAGCATACAGGGAATGGAAGATGGGAGGGATCAGCAAGAAAAGCTACCTTCTTGAGGTCAGAACGTGTAGGGATAAAGAGAGACAGGCTAAAAGTCAAGCAGAGTTGGACCTTGCAAAGGGAATTAAAACCAATAGTAAAAGGTTCTATAGCCATATAAATAAGAAGAAAACTAAGAAATAAAAGTGGGGCCGCTAAACACTGAGGCTGGAGTGGAGGTTAAAGATAATCTAGGCATGGCCCAATATCTAAACAAATACTTTACCTCAGTCTTTAATAAGGCTAAAGAGGATCTTAGGGATAATGGTAGCATGACAAATGGGAAGGAGGATATGGAGGTAGATATTACCATATCTGAGGTAGAAGCGAAACTGAAACAGCTTAATGGGACTAAATCGGGGGGCCCAGATAATCTTCATCCAAGAATATTAAAGGAACTGGCACCTGAAATTGCAAGCCCTTTAGCAAGAATTTTTAATGAATCTGTAAACTAAGGAGTTGTACCGAATGATTGGAGAATTGCTAATATAGTTCCTATTTTTAAGAAAGGAAAAAAAAGTGATCCAGTTAACTACAGGCCAGTTAGTTTGACATCTGTAGTATGCAAGGTCCTGGAAAAAAATCTGAAGGAGAAATTAGTTAAGGACATTGAAGTCAATGGTAAATGGGACAAAATACAACATGGTTTTACAAAAGGTAGATCGTGCCAAACCAGCCTGATCTCCTTCTTTGAGAAAGTAACAGATCTTTTAGATAAAGGAAACACAGTGGATCTAATTTACCTAGATTTCAGTAAGGCATTTGATACCGTGCCACATGGGGAATTATTAGTTAAATTGGAAAAGATGAGGATCAATATGAACATCAAAAGGTGGATAAGGAATTGGTTAAAGGGGAGACTACAATGGGTCCTACTGAAAGGCGAACTGTCAGGCTGGAGGGAGGTTACTAGTGGAGTTCCTCAGGGATCAGTTTTGGGACCAATCTTATTTAATCTTTTTATTACTGACCTTGGCACAAAAAGTGGGAGTGTGCTAATAAACTTTGCAGATGATACAAAGCTGGGAGGTATTGCCAATTCAGAGAAGGATTGGGATATTATACAAGAGGATCTGGATGACCTTGTAAACTGGAATAATAGCAATAGGATGAAATTTAATATTGAGAAGTATAAGGTTATGCATTTAGGGATTAATAACAAGAATTTTAGTTTTAAACTGGGGAAGCATCAATTAGAAGTAACAGAAGAGGAGAAGGACCTTGGAGTATTGGTTGATCATAGGATGACTATGAGCTGCGAATGTGATATGGCTGTGAAAAAAACTAATGCGGTTTTGGGATGCATCAGGAAATACCTCTCCTGATGCATTCCAAAACCGCATTAGCTTTTTTCACAGCCATACCATTATACAAGGCACTGGTGAGACCTCACCTGGAATACTGTGTGCAGTTCTGGTCTCCCATGTTTAAAAAGGATGAATGCAAACTGGAGCAGGTACAGAGAAGGGCTACTAGGATGATCCGATGAATGGAAAACTTGTCTTATGAAAGGAAACTTAAGGAGCTTGGCTTGTTTAGCCTAACTAAAAGAAGGTTGAGGGGAGATATGATTGCTCTCTATAAATATATCAGAGGGATAAATACCGGAGAGGGAGAGGAATTATTTAAGCTCAGCACCTATGTGGACACAAGAATAAATGGATATAAACTGGCCACCAGGAAGTTTAGACTTGAAATTAGATGAAGGTTTCTAACCATCAGAGGAGTGAAGTTTTGGAATAGCCTTCCAAGGGAAGCAGTGGGGGCAAAAGATCTATCTGGCTTTAAGATTCTACTTGATAAGTTTATGGAGGAGATGGTATGATGGGATAATGTGATTTTGGTAATTAATTGATCTTTAAATATTCAGGGTAAATAGGACTAATCCCCTGAGATGGGATATTAGATGGATGGGATCTGAGTTACCCAGGAAAGAATTTTCTGTAGTATCTGGTTGGTGAATCTTGCCCATATGCTCAGGGTTTAGCTGATCGCCATATTTGGGGTCGGGAAGAAATTTTCCTCCAGGGCAGATTGGAAGCGTCCCTGGAAGTTTTTCACCTTCCTCTGTAGCATGGGGCATGGGTCACTTGAGGGAGGATTCTCTGTTCCTGGAAGTCTTTAAACCACGATTTGAGGACTTCAATAGCTCAGACATAGGTGAGGTTTTTCGTTGGAGTGGGTGGGTGTAATTCTGTGGCCTGCATTGTGCAGGAGGTCGGACTAGATGATCAGAATGGTCCCTTCTGACCTTAGTATCTATGAATCTACGAAAAATGTCATCTTGTGCATCAAAAGGTTGGTGACCTCTGCTGTATAGCAAACTCCAAATCTTGTTTAAAATTCTTTAATGTTGGACAATGACAGTGTCATTTTAACACCTTTAACTGTTTGGGTACATTTATTCTATTTAAATTAATACAGCAGGTTGTGCAAATTTTTCACATCCTTTCATATCCATTTTCAAACCTCAGATCTATTCGAAAAGAGCCTGGGTCTGAGGTTTCATTATACTCATGACACTCAGGCTGTGTTTACATAAGACTAGTAGTCAATTCATCTGTACACAAAACTGCAAAATTTTAAACCAAAACTTTTTTCAGCAAAAATATGAAGTTTCAGGAACACCTAAACATTTCATCAGTTTGTGTCAATTTCACCAAATTGTTGTGATCAGAAAATCCTAACAAATAAACACACACATAAATAAATCCCATTTTGAAAATTTTATTTTTAATTCAAAATTACTTTTAGTTTTGAAATTTCCTTTAATTATATAAAATAAAAACAAACAATACATAAAATTGAAATGAAACATTTCATTTCAGCTTGAACAAAACTTTTCACGAGACCCAAGACTTTTCTTTAACTTTTTGATTCACTGAAAACGTTCAAAAATTTCATTTTCAGTTCAGCCTGAAGGAAACCCGCCACCCCACGATCTTTTAGAATTGCTAGCAAATTGAAACATCCACTATTTACAGAGCACTATTTCTACAGCTAGGAAATTGTTAAACATTTCTTTCCCAACTGACATTCTTTCCTGCCTCCAAAAATAGCTGTCCTCCTCAACAATTCCCACATTTCTTCTACCTACCTCTTCTAAAGACAGATAACGTAAGTAATGGGGGAGGGGAAGGCTGTGATATTAGCGTGTGCTGGGTTCTAGGAGACCCTGAAAGGTGTAGAGAAGGGCCATGTCCTGGAGGTTTGAGTTTTCAAATTCAAATGTCCAACTAAATTTGGAGGGATGTGTTTAATTAATCCCCTCTGAAGAAATCTGCAAGCACCAGTTCACAAATCCCTTCCTGAACCAAGGCATGCAGAGCCCTAACACTTATGCATGAAACTTCCCCGAGTATTAAGAAAAACAAAAGTTCCTAAGCATACATCTAGGTATCTTAGGGTTCAATCTGATGCTATCAGAGTGAATGGCAGACTTAATTCCACTTGCCTGAACTACAGCATATTTTAAGGCACACTATTAAACAGAGTTGCACGTTGTCTGGTGAAAACTTCACATTGGCTCAGATAGTTTGAAGATAGTAGTTACCTTAATACTGAAAATTCAGCCATACAAAGTAGGCTGAGTTCAACTTTTATGGGGTTGGAGTTTAACGTTTTCAAATGCATATCTCCTTATTTTGAAGTATTTTTTTGTTTTTGTCTCTTTCGATGTAATGACTCAGCAAGAGAAGATTTATTATTCTAGATAGTGCAGTCACCTGGGGAGCCCCATTTCTCAGTAATGGTACTATGAAGTAACAAATATCTGTATTTCTTTACAGTTAATTTGATTAGTGATATCCCTACTTCCATGATGTTATAAAATAATTCAAGGTAACAACTAAGTTATTTTCCCTTTGCTATAGAAATTGAAACAGAAAGAGAGCTAGTCCTCCTGTCATTGACACTGGTGTAAATCAGGAATTGTTTCAATACCACCAATGAAAGGGAGAATAGAATTAGGTATTGGATATGTACAAACTAAAGTTTCAAACAGGGGTAGTCTTAGACTAGTATATCTCTTGAAACTGTTCAGAGGCAATATTGTATTAGAACTTGTATTAGAAAAGCTAATAGAGACATGTAAATCCTGAGGTTGCTTCTTTATGTTTATTGTCTGTGTAACTTGTATATGTTTACTTTTCTTACCATTTCATGAGTTTTCTATTAAATATTTTGTTTATTTTTACTCCAAGTGGGTCTCTAGTATGCAAACTAAGTGTGTCCCAAAGTGAACTGATAATTGAGAGTGGATTTCACACTTGAGGGGTGATGAATAAGAGGGGAAAAGTCTGAGTGTCTGTTAGTTAAGAACTCGGGGAGATGAATTTGGGGAGTTTCAGGACCGGAAGGAGTTGTTGAGGTCACCTTTTAAGGAGTAACTAGGCTCATGGAAGCCAGGGTGAGGCCTTATGCTTGTCGGTTGGCTGCTGGTACCAGAGTTCTGAGCCATAGTAGCATAGCATTAAGGAACGCAAAGTTTCAAGGCAGATAGTGACAGAATTCCTTATTGGATGGGGTGATTCCCAAAATGTCCCAGCAGGGTAAGCTGAGGTAATGATCCAGCTGTTCCATGATCAGGGAGATCCTGGCTTGGGGGATTGAAATGTGAGGGGAGATCTGTCCCTCTGATTTTGACTCTCCCTTCTTTTAGTCTGGGTGAAATCCCTCTATAATTGCTGCACAAGGATAAGACTCAGTAGACCTCAAGGGACCATAGTTGAGGCCAAGAAGGGGAAGGATCTTCTGTATATAGAATTCTCTCTTTTAAAAAGGCACGTGAGATCATTCTACCTGAAACAGCGTTAATTTACTTCAGGTTTTATGCCTGCAATCTCCATTGAGAGGGTGTTGGGAGTATTTGGGTTTTTTTAAAATCCTGATTGGCAAGGGCATCTGTCAAGGTTCCTTCCCCACTCTGAACTGTAAGGTACAGATTTGGGGACCTCCATGAAAACCCCCTAAGCTTATTTTTACCAGCTTAGGTTAAAACTTCCCCAAGGTACAAACTATTATACCTTTTGCCCTTGGACTTTATCGCTGCCACCACCAAGCGTCTAACAAATATATGACAGGGAAAGAGCCCGCTTGGAAACAACTTTCCCCCAAAAATCCTCCCCAACTTACACCCCCTTTCCTGGGGAAGGCTTGATAAAAATCCTCACCAATTTGCATAGGTGAACACAGACCCAAACCCTTGGATCTTAAGAACAATGAAAAAGCAATCAGGTTCTTAAAAGAAGAATTTTAATTGAAGAAAAAAAGTAAAAGAATCACCTCTGTAAAATCAGGATGGTAAATATCTCACAGGGTAATCAGATTCAAAACATAGAGAATCCCTCTAGGCAAAACCTTAAGTTACAAAGAGACACAAAAACAGGAATATACATTCCATTCAGCACAGCTTATTTTATCAGTCATTTAAACAAAACAGAATCTAACGCATATCTAGATAGATTACTAACTAAGTTCTCAGACTCCATTCCTTTCTGTTCCCGGCAAAAGCATCACACAGGCAGAGAGAACCTTTGTTTCTCCCCCCCCCAGCTTTGAAAGTATCTTGCCTCCTCATTGGTCATTTTGGTCATGTGTCAGAGAGGGTATCCTAGCTTCTTAATCCTTTACAGGTGAAAGATTTTTTCCTCTGGCCAGGACGGATTTAAAGGTGTTTATCCTTCCCTTTATATATATATGACCCCCCCACTCAAATCACAGATAGGGGGAAACGCTGACTGTGATTTCTTCCTGGAGCTCTAGGGGAAAACAGAGTTAATAAGACACATGCACCTCTAAATATGCTACCAAGTATATAAAGACTAACAATATTTTCCACATCTCAAGGATGATTTTAACCAGTTGATTCTGGGAAACCTTCATGGTAGAGTGCATCAGCCACTTTGTTAGAATCTCCTGAGATGTGTTGGATGTCGAAATCAAAATCTTGGAGAGCTAAACTCCACCGAATAAGTTTTTTGTTATTTTCCGTGGTGGTATGAAGCCACTGTAGTGCAGCATGGTCAGTTTGCAGGTGGAAACGCCGTCCCGAAACATCTGGGCGTAGCTTTTCCAGAGCGTAACATTCTTTTTCACTGACTGACCAGTTGCTTTTCCTCTCAGACAGCTTCTTGCTGAGAAACACTACAGGGTGGAATTTTTGATCCGGTCCTTCCTGCATTAAAACTGCTCCCACACCACACTCGGATGCATCTGTGGTTACTAGAAACGGTTTGTCAAAGTCTGGGGCCCTTAATACAGGGTCAGACATGAGTGTCGCTTTAAGCTGGTTAAAGGCCTTCTGACACTCTTTGGTCCACTGAACAGCATTTGGCTGTTTCTTTTTCGTTAAGTCTGTCAGTGGGGCAGTGGTTTGGCTGTATTGCGGTACAAATCACCTGTAATATCCGGCCAAGCCTAAGAAGGATTGGACTTGTTTCTTTGACTTTGGGACAGGCCACTTTTGGATAGCATCCACTTTGGACTGTAGGGGGTTGATAGTTCCTTGACCCACCTGGTGTCCAAGGTAAGTCACTCTGTTTAGGCCTATTTGACACTTCTTAGCCTTAACAGTTAGTCCTGCCTCCATTTTGCGCTCAAAGACTTTTTGTAGATGTTTTGGGTGTTCTGCCCAGGAATCCGAAAATATGGCCACATCGTAAAGGTAGGCGACTGCATATTCTCCTAATCCCGCTAGGAGACCATCTACAAGTCTTTGAAAGGTGGCGGGTGCATTCCGCAGCCTGAAAGGGAGTACATTAAATTCATACAGCCCGACATGGGTGGTGAAGGCTGACCTTTCCTTGGCGGATTCATCTAGCCGTACCTGCCAGTACCCCTTGGTTAAGTCCAAGATAGAAATGACCTGGGCCGTCCCAGTTTCTCTAATAGTTCATCTGTGCGTGGCATTGGATAGTTGTCTGGGTGAGTTACAGCATTTAGCTTACAGTAGTCCATGCAAAAACGTATCTACCCATCTGGTTTGGGAACTAGAACCACTGGAGATGCACATGCACTCCCAAAGGGGTGGATTACACCCATCTGTAACATATCCTGGATCTCCCGTTCTATAGCAGTTTTAGCTTGAGGAGACACCCGGTAAGGTTGGACTTTAATTGGGTGAGCATTACCTGTGTCAATTGAGTGGTATGCCTGTTCAGTCAGTTCTGGGGTGGCTGAGGACGTCGGCGTGTAGCTAGTGCACAGCTCCTTGATCTGTTGTCACTGCATATGCCCAAGGGTCATGGAGAGGTTCACCTCTTCCACGCCACCAGCACTTTTCTCTTCGTAGTAGAAACTTTCAGGCCACTCAGCGTCATCTCCTCCCTGGGCTGTAAACTGACAAACCTTTAATTCTCTGGAATAAAAGGGCTTTAGAGAATTAATATGGTACACCTTAGGCTTTCGGTTGGAGGTGGGGAATGCTATGAGATAATTAACAGCTCCCAGGCGCTCCTGGACTGTGAATGGCCCTTCCCACGATGCTTCCATTTTATGGGCCTGGAGCGCCTTTAAGACCATGACCTAGTCCCCTACTTTGAAGGAACGCTCTCTGGCATGTTCATCATACCAGGCTTTTTGCTCTTTTTGAGCATCCTGTTGGTTTTCTTTAGCAAGGGCTAGAAAGGTTTGGAGGGTGTTTTGTAGGTTGATTACAAAGTCCAGAATGTTAGTTCCTGGAGAAGGTGTAAATCCCTCCCATAGCTGCTTCACCAACTGTAATGGCCCCTTAACCTCACAGCCATATACAAGTTCAAATGGTGAAAAACCTAAACTTGGATGTGGTACAGCTCTGTAGGCAAAGAGCAACTGCTGCAACACTAGGTTCCAACCACTGGAGTGCTAATTTACGAATTTACGTATCATGGCCCCCAAAGTTCCATTAAACTTCTCCAAAGGAGTGGCAACCAAGCGATTGACCCCATGAGCTTCCCAAAGGTTTTCCATAGTTCCTGCCAGGAAATTAGTTCCTGCATCTGTGAGGATGTCGGAGGGCCAACCTACCCTGGCAAAAATGTCTGCTAGTGCCTGGCACACACTTTTAGCCCTGGTGTTGCTTAGAGCTACTGCTTCCAGCCATCAGGTGGCAAAATCCATGAAAGTCAGTATGTACTGCTTTCCTCTGGGTGTCTTTTTCAGAAAAGGACCCAGAATATCCACAGCTACTTGCTGAAATGGAACTTCAATGATGGGGAGTGGCTGGAGAGGGGCTTTGACCTGGTTTTGGGGTTTTCCCACTCTTTGGAATACCTCACAAGACCGGACATAGGTAGAAACATCCTTGCCCATTCCCTCCCAGTGGAATGACCTCCCCAAATGGTCGTTGGTCCTGTTCACCCCAGCATGGCCACTAGGATGATCGTGGCTAAGCTCAAGAGCTGGACCCGGTACTTAGTTGGAACTACCAACTGTCTCTGAGGATGCCAGTCTTCCTGGTGTCCACCAGAAAGAGTTTCCTTGTATAAAAGTCCTCTTTCTACAACAAACCTGGATCGATTAGAAGAGCTGAGAGGTGGTGGCTTGATCCGTGCTGGCGTCCAAGCTCTCTGGAGGCTTTCATCTGCTTCCTGTTCAGTCTGGAACTGTTCCCTTGATGCTGGAGACATCAGTTCCTCATTGGATTGTGGATCTAGACTTGGTCCCTCTGGAAGCGATGTAGGGGATGGGGCTGTTTCCATTGACTATGAACCACTCTCCGCTGGTGCACTATGTTGGGGTTCAGGCTCTTCTCGGCTGCTGCTGGTTCAGGTTCGGTGGGGCCCACTGGTGTTGGGATTGCAAGTATTGGATTCAGTGCTGGCAATGGGTCTGGTGCTGGTTGTTCTGCTGGTTCCGGTTTTGGGACTGGCTCTGTCTGGGTCTCTGGGACTGGATCCACTACTGCTGTTGCAGACGTTGTCCTGGGGTCTGGGTCCATCACCTCTGACCGGGTCCTGGTAGAAGTTTCTGGAACAGAGCTAGGTGTGACAGCTTGTTTAGCCTGGCTGCAGGTGACCATTCCCACCCTCTTGGCTAGCTTCACATGATTGGCCAAGTCTTCCCCCAACAGCATGGGGATGGGACAATCATCATAGACTGCAAAAGTCCTCGTTCCTGACCAGCCCTTGTACTGGACAGGCAACTTGGCTGTTGGCAAATTGAAAGAGTTTGCCTTGAAGGGTTGAATTGTCACTTGGATCTCTGGGTTGATTAAATTGGGGTCCACTAAGGAAGCATGGATAGCCGACACTTGTGCTCCGGTGTCCCTCCACGCAGTGATCTTTTTCCCGTCCACACACTCAGTTTCCCTCCGCTGCAAGGGTATCTGGGAGGTATCTGGGCCTGAGGACCTCTGGTGTGATTCTGGTGCAATGAACTGTAATCTGTTGGGGTTCTTGGGGCAGTTGGCCTTTACATGCCCCGGCTCATTACATTTAAAATATCGTCCAACTGACGGGTCACTGGGGTGAGGTGGGTTGCTGGAGAATGGTGTGGAAGGACGATAAGGTGGCTGGAGGGTTCCTTGGGGGGTAGTTGGGGCCTTGGGCAGCCCCTGATAGTAGGGTGTGGTCTGAGGTTGTCCCTTCTAGTATCCGTTCCAATTGCGATCAACTTTTTTCTTTTCTGCCACCTCCACCCATTTGGCTCCTATCTTCCCCGCCTCCATTACAGTTTTGGGCTTCCCATCTAGGATGTATTTTTCTATTTCCTCAGGAACACCTTCTAAGAACCGCTCCTTTTGCATTAGGAAGGGCAAATCTTCTGGAGATTTAATACTTGCTCCTGATATCCATGCATCCCAATGTGTCACAATGTGGTAGGCATCGGGTAAATGACACGTCTGGTTTCCACCTTAGGGCTCTGAACCGCCGATGGGAATGCTCAGGTGTTAGCCTCATTCTGACTCTCACCTTGGTTTTAAAGCAGTTCATCCTGGTTCATGTGTTCCTTAGGCATTTCAGCCGCCACCTCAGCTAAGGGTCCACTGAGCTGCGGCCTCAGTTCTACCATGTATTGGTCTGTAGAGATGCTGTACCCAAGGCAGGCCCTTTTGAAGTTTTCTAAAAAGGCCTCGGTATCATCGCCTGCCTTGTAGGTGGGGAACTTTCTGGGATGGGAAGTGGTACCTGGAGAAGGATTGCTAGGGTTTGTTGGTATATTCTGCTGAGCCTTTGCCTTCTTCATCTCCAGTGCATGCTTCCTCTCTTTTTCCTTCTCCTCCAGTTCTTTGTCCCTTGCCTCCATAGCTCTCCTGTGGGTAGCCTCTTGGTTCTTTTCTGCCTTTTTCACTGCCTCCATAGCTCTCCTTTGGGCAGCCTCTTGGTTATTTTCTGTCTCTCTCACTGCCTCCAGTTCTCTCCTGTGGACAGCCTCTTTGGTTGGGCCTTGGGCTCTCTCATGTTTGCCTCTCTGTTTTTAACTAACTTTACCCGAGAGTTAGAAATAAAACAAACAAACAAAAAAACTTGGCTTGTAAAATTTTGCTATGCTGTAATATGATACCTATATTCTCTGATAGTGATTGTCAGCCTACAGAAAAATCCAAAAAAACCCCCAAAACCCTAACACCTTTGTCTCCAGGCAAATAGACAGAAAACCCCTCTAGTTGCTCTTAGGTAAAAAAGAACTTCAGGTCTGTGAAGATTTGTGAATTTCCCTGCAGGAGGTTAACTACCCTGCCTTTAAGTAGAGAAAACTCCAGCTCACAAAAGACAATTCCCTTTTGTCTCTGCTCTGGCCCCTAAGCAGAGACAAAAAAAAAATACTCTGACTGCTTTCAGCTTAAAACCTGCTTTCCAGCAGCCCAAAGGAAAAAATATATATATTTCCTTTTCAAATCTGTGCTTCTCGTTCAAAAAATCTCAAAGTGATCTCAAAATGATTTCAAGTTAATCCCACCGCTCTGCCACCATGTCAAGATTTCTTCCCCACTCTGAACTCTAGGGTACAGATGTGGGGACCTGCATGAAAACCCCCTAAGCTTATTTTTACCAGCTTAGGTTAAAACTTCCCCAAGGTACAAACTATTATACCTTTTTCCCTTGGACTTTAGCACTGCCACCACCAAGAGTCTAACAAATATATGACAGGGAAAGAGCCTGCTTGGAAGCGTCTTTCCTCCCCAAAATCCTCCCCAAACCCTACACCCCCTTTCCTGGAGAAGGCTTGATAAAAATCCTCACCAATTGGCATAGGTGAACACAGACCCAAACCCTTGGATCTTAAGAACAATGAAAAAGCAATCCGGTTCTTAAAAGAAGAATTTTAATTGAAGAAAAAGTAAAAAGAATCACTTCCGTAAGATCAGGATGGTAAATACCTTAGAAGGTAATCAGATTCAAAACATAGAGAATCCCTCTAGACAAAATCTTAAGTTACAAAAATACCCAAAAACAGGAATATACATTCCATTCAGCACAACTTATTTTATCAGCCATTTAAACAAAACAGACTCTAACACATATCTAGATTAGATTACTTACTAAGTTCTAAGACTCCATTCCTTTTCTGTTCCCAGCAAAAGCAGCACACAGACAGAGAGAACCTTTGTTTCTTCCCCCACCTCCAGCTTTGAAAGTATCTTGTCTCCTCACTGTTCATTTTGGTCAGATGCCAGCGAGGTTATCCTAGCTTCTTAACCCTTTACAGGTGAAAGGTTTTTCCTCTGGCCAGGAGGGATTTAAAGGTGTTTACCCTTCCCTTTATATTTATGACAGCGCCATTTCAGAATAATTCTAGAGGAGGAGAAATTGTATCTGCATAGAGAATGTTATTTGTGATATTATATCCTCCAAAGTCGATGGGGGAGGAGCAGAAGACATAATGGAGCACAGAGACTGATGAAATGTCCGCGGTGGGAGGAGAGGTGGCAACTGCCCCCTTTCCCGACTAGCAAATGACACCCCTGCTGATTGGGCTATCTAGGAAGAGACATATATTTCCCATAGGGAGAGGGGAAGCAGAAAAGCAGTGCAGAGGCCAAACCTTCTACTGGACTGGGGATCCCATCCTTACAGATTCTCAGGATCCACAGATTTGAGAGGTCGGAATCCCTTCCCCTCCTCAACCTCAAATCCCCTTTTAGTTGTGAACTCCACAAGGAAAACCTCACTATACTCCTGCCACAATTTCTTTTGGAGGGAAGAGTTTTGATATTAATTTTCCAATCTCTTTCCCAAGTACCCGCAACATTTTAGTACAATATTTTACAGAAAACATTTCACCAGACTACTAAACAATCATTAGGGTCAACAGCAATACGGTTGCTATGCATCAGTGTTGAGATTTGGTTTAAAATAAATAATTAACATTTATTTTACATGAAATAGGTAGTGTTTACTG
The DNA here is from genome assembly GCF_009764565.3 of Dermochelys coriacea. Taxonomy (NCBI): domain Eukaryota; kingdom Metazoa; phylum Chordata; order Testudines; family Dermochelyidae; genus Dermochelys; species Dermochelys coriacea. The sequence continues at coordinate 173,394,817 of NC_050069.1, forward strand.
CAGGTGTATGAATGTTGGGAAGGAGAGATGTCTTACCTCCTCTTTTGTTTAGCTTTGCATACCCTGGTACATAGCTACTAGTCATAGATGATGAACTGCTGAAGGAGGAGTGGGATAATGCTGAGACCAGTGGTTCATCACATTTTTCTGAAAGACAAAGAAAATAAATACATTTATTTCCACATTGCTGTTTAAATAGGTCAGACACACTAGAGAGAATCTATACCTTGGATATCTTTCCTAGTTACTTGTGTGCCCCTCATTACAAGAGTATCTGAGAGCATCACCATCACATTCTAGACTCCGGAGTGGTCAGGAAGTTCTATCATCCCCATTCTGCAGAGGACGAACTGAGGCACAGGCAGTCGATGAGGGATAGTGCCCTAGCCACTTGGGTGTCCTTCCTCTTCTTAAGAATGCATAGATTAAAAAAAATACCCTACCGCATTTGAAATATCTTTTGGCAAGATAAAATAAAGATAGTAAACATAATTTGAGCAACTATCAGATTAATAGAAGACAAAATGTGCCTTTCAATGCTTGGTGAAGGTGTTAATAACCCGACTGACAATTTTATTCATAATTTATCAAAGACAATAATTAAATTGTAATCTCTGTATAATTACAGATTGCAGATGCAGTGAGAAAAAATGGAAAGATAGGGGATATAATATGTCTTTTTTTAAGTAAACTTTCTAATCCTTTCAAGCACTATCCATCTATTTTGCATACAATAAAGAGGGTTAACTTGGGTGTTATTGTCCAAGTTGGAGAAAAAAAAACAGAATTTCTCCTTTGTATAACAAAGAGTTTAAAACAAAATCCTATTGTTGGATCAAATTATGTAAGTAAAGGCGGAAATGATTGGCTTCAGATATCTCAGCTGCTTAGAACAATTAATATGCAGACCTTTATTCTAGTTTCTCTAATATTTCTGTGTGAGTGTGAAATATATGAGTTTTAATACTCTCCTACATCTTAAGTACAATCTCACGTCAGAGAAATTAAAAATAACTATTCCAAACAATTCAGATAATGTTTTAATGCATACACCCCAGCAGAGGCTCTGCTATAAAAGTAAAACATCTCCCATTTACATGAAAACAGAAAGTTAGCTCAATACCAGATGGGCAGCATCTCTACCACAAAAGCACAGCACTTCATTTTGGTCCAATTAGAAGACCATGATCAGGGAAGAGGCTAAAAATTGTTTTTGCATGTGGAATGAATTAACTGTAACCTCAAGAGGGGGTGTTTACTATGGGTCAAGTAGAGATCGTGAGTGAAGTAAGTCATTTATAATGATCCTGGTCAACTAATATTTCCAGTCTCAAATAATTTCTCCCTTTCTCTTCCTGAATAAACCAAATGTATATCTCTATATAATGAAAACAATGTAAACAGTTCTACAACTATGAAACAGAACAATAAAACAGAAGGGGATTCTGATTCAAGCTAATTAGTATTCTGACATTTAACAGTCTAATTTAGATGCCCTCACAAATTAGCTATTGTTAGTTAAGAAAGGAGTGGTGGGGAGAATATATTTCATACTAGTATAGAAATATAGGCAAACACTAGATAAAAGGACAACTGTTAATTGTTCTAATGACTATAAAGCTCATAATTGCTATCTTTAATGACATAATTGAGTTTAGCCAAATAGAAAGAGGAGGAGATTTATTTTAAATTCTATTTGTTCATTTTACAAAACAGAACTTTTGATTTTTGTTGTTGTTTTAGTCCCTAAATTTAGCCCTACACAACAGAATGCAGACAGACAGATCTCTGCATTGTTTCAGAGTGAAGTTCCAGGCAGACACAGAGGTATGTCCAACACACATCTCATTTCAAGACCAGGGCCTCAGGCACTAATACAGACATTAATTAACTGAGTTGATTTGTGTGTGGACTCAAGTTACTTGAACAATCACCATAATGGGCGTTGTTCACATGAAAAGTACAGTTCAAGCCCCAAATCTATTTATTGAAAAATATTTTGTTGTTGTTGAAAGTTTAATTAAAATGTAGAACCCAAAAATTAGACATGCTTTTCTTCATAAATAGGTGCATAGATTTAGGCTAAGTCTATATTTAGATGCTGTAAGAAATGGCTTGATTTAAAAAGTGCTGAACACTCATTTGCTGACACTGGCTTTTAAGAATATATCGGCCTGCGTAGAAACTGCTGGTGGCTCAGTACTTTTGAAAATCAGGCCACATGCATGCTTAAATGTGTATGTAGGAGTCTAACTTGCAAGTCCTGTTTTTTAAAAAAAATCTTGGCTTACATGCTGGTCTCATTGAATCCTGAACAGTGGCATCACAATAGAACATGAGAACTGGAATGAGCACTGGTTCCACTGCTCATTATAAATATTTTCACAATATTTTTAGACTTTTTCCCCTAGTGAGTTATTCATAAACAGGACATTTTCTAATGTATTTGGTAATTGTAAGTATTTGTCAAGTAGTTTGGATAAGGAATTTTTGGCCTATAGCTTGTTTGCAAAACTGTTTATTTCAACAGTTCATTTTAGTGCTATGTGGCCAGCCATGTAAGTCATATGACATTATCACTGTTCCCTGGTTGGATGGTTGAAACATTTTCAGAAGAACATTTAATGACAAAGTGCAACTAAGAAATAAACTTCCAGGACAAGTTTTTGGCTAATAATCAATAATAAACAAGATCCAAAGTCTTTGAATATTGCATACTCACTATTAATGAATAATATGATTACACTGTGAGTTGCTCTTATGCCTTTAATTCACAAAATGTTTCATGCATCAGGGGCTCTGTTTTCAAATTAGTTTCTTATCTGACACTACTTGACCAACTCTTCTAGAAACTAATTACAAATCAAAAGTTAAATTGGCCATCAGTTACACCAGATGACATAAATAAATAAAGCTTTTTGTGTGTGCGTGTGTTTTTAAACTATCAGTTTAGTGTAGGTGTTCCTAATAAGGGTGTGTGTGTGTGTGTGTGTGTGTGTGTGTGAGACTTTTTTTATCTTGTCAGTGTTCCTTCTGGATAAATGCAATATACATTTGCTTAGGAATCAACACACCTATTTTACAAACCTCCCAGAAAGTTGCAGTTCCTACTTTATCTCATGTACACTAGGACTGAAAGATCAACTGATATAAACACAGAAGAAAAGCTTTATTATGATGAGGATGCTTCATTCCTTGCACATTCAGGCCTCCTATAGATAAAGTTTATATTGAAGAATATGTATTTTTTAATATCTTTTTATCATCAAATTCTTAATATTATGTGCCTAGTCTCTGTATTTCCACATTTTCTGGACCATAAACCTTTTTATGCAATATTTCCTCTGAGGAAAAAATGCCTGCATCTTGATAGAAAAAAATAAGAAGTAGGAATGAGAAAATCTATTTATAAAGTACATTAACAAAATACAATAGATCTCTAGTGTGAGAACTAGATAGAGATCATTGAACATTATGGGAAGCAAAGAATAGATTCTTAAGAATATTTGTGGAATAAAGGATTTATCCTAATGGCACACTGAAAAAATATGAAAAAAGGTAAAGTGGGACATTTTGACCGAGTCCTTCTCTCCAATAATGATCTGTATGGGAAACCTAAAACTGGATTTTAGGCAAGCTGTTCAGAGACAGCACTCTACAGATGAAAGAGATGGCTCCACAGAGCAGGTGCTTATCAGAAGCTCTGCTCTCTCACCAATTCTGGTAGCCAATGAGAAGATCATAACATATAAAGGCTTCTCCTCCCATTTGGAAATGTCCATTACTGCTTTTGCACTTTAAACAAATCAAAAGAAAAATATATAAACATGATCAGAAATGGTGCTAGTACTGAAATCACTGTCCCTTGTCCATGTGGGCACCTCGCATACTCTCTCCCAAAAGAACAAAGGAATGAAATAAGGAAGCCTAAAACAGCTGAAAATAAATGTAGGACCCCTGTAAGCAGTGCCATGGCAATATATTCCAGGCCTGGTTTGAAGACTCAAATCTGCTCTCCACTGTGAAAAACAAAAAAACAACAAATTTGCAGTCCCCGCTAAGTATTTGTACAAAGGGAGCTTTCTCTGAAGCACTTATTAATCAGCTGAACCTAGTGCTATCAACTTTGCTTTCCAGTTCTCTCTCTCTCTCAAAAAAAAAACCCAACAACCCCACAAACACAACAACAACAACAAACAAACCAACCAGATCACATGACTTTTCCTGCCCTATGGACTTTCTTAGATAGGTCTGGGTTAATTCTAGTTTTCTGAAAAATTCCTTTCATTAGCAGACACAGACACTGAAAGACAGCAAAAAAAAAAAAAAAAGGCAGTGCTAGGTCTGTGTGAGGAAAACTCGCATATAAAGACCTTTTCTGAATGAAGCTCAGGAGCTCAACTGGCTCCTTCACTTCCAAGTCATCCTTAAAAACACACGTGCAAAAAACTGGCAAAGAAAGCAGCTTTGCTCTTAAAAGGCTCAGAGTAGCTGCTTGCTAGATTTCAAGCATGCCTCTTTGGAGAAGTCTACACAGGGAGCAGGAGCCCACGGCAGCAAGTATTAGAGCCAGGGTATACAAACTCAGGCTTATGATATGGTGCTAAAAATAGCCGTGTGGATGTTTGGGCTTGGGCTCTGAAGCCTTCCTCCCCTTCCTAGGTTTCAGAGCCTGAGCTCCAGCCCAATCCCAAACATGTCCACAGCTGTTTTTAGCACTGCAGCACAAGCCCAAGTGTGTAGACCTGAGCTTTGAGACTCACTGATGCGGATTGCTCCTTACTGCATAAATGTACCCTAAGGTCTTCGCTGCTGAGTCTTTTCAATTTCTCACCCATCAAAAAAAAAAAACCAAACTTTTCTCCAACTTCATCCTAATGATGCATCCTATTGCCCACTTGTGTTACAGTGTAGCTAAGAGGGGGGGGGATGAAAACCTCACATTCAAGAACTTTTTTGGGATCTGATGACCTTTCATATGGCATTGATTTCTCCATCGAAATCTTCTCTCTTTGAATTTTTTGGATATTCCTAATGTTTCAGCCTGTGAAGCAGCAGCTTCCTTACATCCAATGAACCCAGAAGACCATAATTCTGATAAAGCATCTCAAAGGCCACCAAGTAAACCACAAGTCATTTGAACGTCAATATCTGGACTCAGCAATTTTTTTCTCACAAAGGTAATTTTTTATAAGACAGTATAAAATATCTTGGCCAAAACCACACAAACAAAAACAATGAAACGTTCTCTAGCAATCTATCAGCTCCCAGTTTAAATTCTGGCATAAGACTGTGTGAAGCTTTAATGTCAGTGAAACACCAAGAACGCCCTTGAATCTGATTTCATAGCGGATGGATTGCCTCCACCCTTGCTGATCATCTCATTGTGATATGGTGTTTTACTGTAACACTAATGTCCTTTTTCAACACATCCTAATGACTCAGTCAGTGCAACACATGGGAGAAAAGATGTGTACTGATTTACCTGCTGAATTCCATTTTGAACACCTTTATATACTGCAGCCATATTAGCTCCATTGTCATAGATGTGTCCCTTACAAATCAGCCATACCTAAACATTCCTTTTTCAGCTTCTCTAAAATAGCATCCATAATATCCTGTCCTGTTTTGGCTTGGATAGCAACAAAATCTATAAAACATGAAACAGGGCCCCGACTATACCATTCAGGTCACACTTGGGGCACTACATGGATATTGTTAGGGCCCTATGTAGAAGAAAAAGTGAGAAAAACTTCTTCTCCCTGCAAAAACAAAAGAAAAATAAATAATCCAGGGCCCTTTATGGGCCTAGGCCCTCTTCCAGGGGAACTGTTTAACTCCCTTTGCATGCCTGTAGGTCAATAATTTAGATATCCATCTTGTGAATGTAACGGCTATTTTAATCACTAGCCTTTCACCAACATGCCACCTGTGATGCATATGCACTTCATATACTTTTGAGGCTACAGCTTGGCTTTTGCACTAGCTTGAAATCGCCAAGGTTGGGAATAAGTCAAGTAAATGATGTAGATTTCCTGTGGTGGTGTTGTATGCTCTCCAACATGCACTTTTCAACTATATCAATTTTTAATACTTATCTTGGGGAAGCATCTAATAAGCAGGACAAGAAACCACAAAAGATCTCACTTTCATGTTGACAAAAAATCACTCTCATTTAAAAATCTCTCTATGTTAAAAACCTCCCCTGAGTGAATTTGTGAGTTAAAAGGAAGGGTTCTATTTAAAACGAATAGACTGCTAAAATGCTATTAAAATTGTATTAATAACTTATGATAGTATATAGCCCAAAAGAATGAAAATTAAAAGATTGCTTATGTAGAGCAAGCTAACATATCTAAACCTGTATGAGAGTTCCATAATATATATATATATATATATATATATATATTGGATCATTTAGCCTAACTTCATATCCAGAAACGTTGTGATGCCATAGCGGGGACAAATCGAGGGACCTTAGTTTTCAGTTTTCACTGTTTTCTGCAGAATCCAATCTTTCACTGACTAAAAGCAGAATCATAATCCTTTCTGATACAGATATACAGTCATCTTCCCCATATAAGTCAATGTACTGTGCCCTGTTAATCAATTACAGAACACTGCCTCCAGCCAGAAATAGCGGCAACAAAGGAATGAACTGTACCCCACACCATTTGTATCAGAGACATGTTAATGCCAAAGGCAGCTTGGGACTGTTTAAACGTTAACATTATGAAGCAGCAAAAGCACTCTTCTTCTCTACTCCATATTGACACAACAGCCTTGGCAACAACGGCTTCTCCCACCATTATAGGTATAATGCAACTTCAAATGCACTTACATTCCAGTACTGAGGGGGGAGAGAGAGAGAGTGTGTGTTTTTCCAAACACACCAAAAGGGCTCCTTTATAAGGGCAGGCAAAGGCAGAAAAATTTATGTTTATGTTCCGCTATTTACTATAGGTGAAATTCACCCCCATGCAATGGTGAGCTGGAGCTGATTCGCACCGGTTCACTGGAACCGGTTGTTACATTTAGAAGCCCTTTTAGAACAGGTTGTTCCGCGAGGGACAGACGGTTCTAAAAGGGCTTCTAAATTTAACCGGCCAAAAGTACTGCCTTCGGCGCCGACTTCATGGGTGCTCCAGGGCTGGAGCACCCAAGGGGAAAATTTGGTGGGTGCAGAGCACCCATCAGCAGCTCCCCGCTCCGCCTCTGGCCCCAGCTCACCTCCACTCCGCCTCCTCCCCTGAACACGCCGCCCCGCTTTGCTTCTCCACCCCACCCCCCCGTAGGCTTCCCGCGAAACAGCTGTTCGTGCAGGAAGCCGGGGTGGGCTGAGAAGCAAGCGGTAGCTTCGCGCTGAGGCCCAGGGAGGCAGAGGTGAGCTGGGGCAGCGGGGGTGGGGGGGCACGAGGACAGCCATCTGCACGGCAGCAGGTAACCCGGGGGGCGCAGGGGAACTGCTCCCCGTCCCAGCTCACCTCCACCACCCTGGGCCTGAGCATGAAGCCACCGCCTGCTTCTCAGCCCTCCCAGGCTTCCTGCACAAACAGCTGATTCGCGGGAAGCCGGGGGGGGGGGGAGGCGGAGAAGCAGAGCGGGGCAGTGCATTCAGGGGAGGAGGCAGAGCAGAGGTGAGCTGGGGCCAGGATGGAGAGCTGCCAGTGGGTGCTCTGCACACACCAAATTTTCCCCATGGGTGCTCCAGCCCCGGAGCACCCACAGAGTCAGCGCCTAAGGCACCACTTTTGATATGATCAGTGGGGGGGAGTAGCCACTCCCCCCCCCAGCTATGCTACCCCACCCCTAGGAGCCAGAGGAACCTGCCAGATGCTTCCTGGGAGCTGCCCCAGGTAAGCACTGCCAGGACTCCCCACCTCGCCCCCCGGCAGATCCCTCTGGCTCTTAGGGTTGGGGTGGGCACCCACTATGGTGGCCCACTAGACCCTCCTGCCCGGTTCTGGGGGCAGTCAGGGGACAAGGAAGGGGGGTGGATGGGGCAGGGACCAAGGAAGGGTGGGAGTGGACAACGACCCCCTTGTAGGATGAGGAGGGAACAGGTTCTTAAGATTTTGGCAGCTCATCACTGCCCCCATGCACAGAACAAACACAAGTCCTGTGTACCACTTAAGGAGCAAAAATCCTGTCACCACTGAAGTCATTGATAAAACTGTCATCAACTTCAATGGGAATAGGATTTTATTCAAGACCTCTGAAATTTCACTGGGTTTGGAGTTCCACCTGAAACACTGACTGAACCTGTAATTTTGTTTAACTAAAGATACTAAAACCACCACTCTTCAAGTGCTTTGGAGTGACCACATCTGCACTGGACTTGAACCTGACACATTCTGCATTCATTTGTTAAGACTAGGAACATTGATCAGAGCAGGACATGGATTTTGTTGTTATTCCTGCATATCTGTAAACATTTTGAAGTTGCTGTTCTCTTTTGGATTTTAACTTTGAACTCAAAGGATGAGAGAGATTAGAAAGCAAGCACTGTTCTAAATTATGCAAGAGGCCTGTATCCTCAGCACTCTGGTACTGCAAAATGGAAATTCTGCGTTGACTGCAAATAAATGTAATAGGGGTTCTTTCTGTGGCAAATTCTTGGACTGTGAAATAACTGAGTTACACAGAATTTCTCCAATATGGCCACTGCTCACACTTCCACTTGAAAATGTCCAAGACTGTGCTCAATGCAATTTTTTGCCTTCCGTTAACAATTAGATTCCAACGTGGTTCATTTGAACCAAAACTTTTTTTGAACTTCAAGGATTGTGAGAATCCATGCAAACCATACATAAAGGCCTGCCAGACACTTTAAACTAATTTTAGAAAGGTTCAAATAGCTCTTTTGCAATGACCAGATTCTTGTGACACAAGCTGATAATTGTATAGAAGTCTGCTGAAGTAAATTTCCAATGTAAATGACTCACTACCCCTCCCTTGGTATTTTTAATTTAATGCATTTTTTTAAAACGTCTCCAATTTTTGACATGATTCAATGTTTCAGTGCACTTTTTAAAGGCTGGCAAACTGAAGCAATGAGCAAGAGATAATATATGCTTTAAAAATAGCAAAAATTAGTCACATTACAGCATCAATCATTCAGAAAATGCCAAAGAAACATTTGAAGCAAAGTCAGCACTTTCTCTATGCATTTTCTCCTGTTGTCTCAAACTTTTATACCTAATAAACTTGGTGGTTCACATAACAAAGGTATCCGGAATGAGTCTCTCAAAATGCTGTTAAAATTGTAGGGCTAGATTCACTCTTACTGGTACAGGAAGGTGCAAATAGTATGACCAGATGTCCCGATATTTGGGTTTTTTCTTATATAGGCTCCTATTACCCCCCAACCCGTCCCGATTTTTCACACTTGCTATCTGATAAGCCTAGGTGCAAATCATCCCTTCTTGCAATAGCTTTGAAAACTGTGCACTTCACTGGAAATTACCTAGGAAGCTGAATCAAACCAGAAATTCATTAATACCCTCCCAAACCCACAAACTTAGGGAGCGAATGGGTGAGATTTATGGCGGAGGGCAGAACAGGAGAAGGCCCTCATCTGCTTTGCTTTCTATTATCAAATGTTCAATGCCCCAACCACCTCACCAAGAGTCTGAGGCAGTGACTAGGACCATCTATGAGAGACCTCCTGTTACAACAGATGCACACACCCCTCTGCTGGCATCCTCCTGCCCGACAATCACTGGTAAGGCCATCATGCATTAATCTTCACTGTCTAAGGGCTTTATTAAATCTTCATGTCCCTTAGCCACATCTCTTCTTCCAGCAGACTCCTCAAGCTGATGGTATTAATTACCACTATAAGCCCTCTCTGGGCTGACTTTCTGCCCCTCAGTGACCTCCACTATAGCGTGCACTGGCAGAAGCTAGAGCAGACTGAGTGACTATAGTCAGTATATTAAAAAGTAACAAGCAGGATGAATAGCGCACACTGACAGAGAGAGTTTGGATTTTGCAAGAAAATATGCAGATAAAAGAAAAGCTGATTATTACTAAATAGAAAAGTAAGGATTATTATGTATTATTCACAATGTATATTGTCATATAAAAAGAAGCATCTGAAAACTAAGAACTTAATTCTGTAAACATTTATGCATATGAACCGTATGATTAACTTCACTGACTTTTGGTGATACGAGAAACATGGGGCGGGGAGAAATCCTGTTTTTAGTTTGTTTGCAGCAGGCTGCTCAAGTGCTTAGTATCCTAATAGTGGAATATGATTTCTCTAACAATGTTAACTTTTCCCATTAAAGTGGTCTTTTTTGGGTAGTGTGGCAAAGAAGCAAGAAATCATAAGATTGCCAAGGTCACTGTGGAATTAGGATAAAGATACATGGGAGTTGGCTTATCTCATTCTCAGAACCAATATGCGCATTAATATGACTCTTTTTGGATTGCAGACACCTTGGTTTGTTGAGACATCCATCCTTGCAATGGTGCATAAGAAGATTTTATAATCTAAAGTGAATGCATGTCTTATTCACAGGAGTGCATCCATCTCAAAGAGAAAGAATAAATAAGCACAATTTGCTGGAATGTTTTATGAGCTGTTTCGGCTTTATTCTTTAAGTGATGCTAATCCAAAGATGGGGCACCAAAAAGTAGCATGTGGTCAGTGGCAGCCAATCTAATAAAGAACTTCTGGACAATGTTATTGAGGAGGACAGCCCCAGCAGGTTTAACTGTGGCTATAAAAGGGAAGACAGTCTTGGACAACTGCCACAGTCCCAGACTGAGGATAATAAAGCTCTAGCCAAACACTTAATAATTGTAGAAGAGGAACACATAGCCTTTTCCATAGTGTTCTAAAAAAAGCTGTTGATGCAAATAATGACTATAGATGATGATGGTTGACAAAGGCCAAGCTAGGTACACCTGACTCCACATGCCATTAAGCTACCCTTGCAATCTAGTAGGCACTATAGCAGGGGTCAGCAACCTATGGCACGCCTGCCAAAGACGGCACACAAAGTGATTTTCAATGGCACTCTGCTGCTGGCCTGGGGTTCTGTCTGCCATACTCCTGCCAGCTGGGATCCCGGCTGCCAGCCCCGCTCAGCCCTCTGCTGGTCCGGGGTTCTGTCCGCCAGCCCTGCTCAGCCCACTGCCGGTCTGGGATTCTGGCTGCTGGCCCCGCTCAGCCTGCTGCTGGCCTGGTATACCAGCTACCAGCCTCGCTCAGCTTGCTTTTGGTCTCGGGTTCCAGCCGCTGGCCCCTTGCCAGCTGGAGTCCCAGCTGCCGGCCGTACTCAGCCCGCTGCCTGCCTGGGGACACTGGAAAAATCAGCAAGGATAAGTAAGGGCAAGGATCACACTAAACTGATAAGATCTGCATTTTAATTTAATTTTAAATGAAGCTTATTAAACATTTTAAAAACCTTATTTACTTTACATACAACAATAGTTTAGTTATATAATATATAGAGAGAGACCTTCTAAAAACGTTAAAATGTATTACTTGCATGTGAAACCTTAAATTACAATGAATAAATGAAGACTTGGTACACCACTTCTGAAAGGTTGCTGACCCCTGCACTATAGCATTAACTCTAGCATCAAATTAAGTAATCAAAGTAAGGAGATTGCAATGAATAAACAAATGAAAAGGAAGGGAAAGAGAAATATTTGCAAATGAGGCTGGCAATCAGTTTTTGATAGATTTTCGATGGTTTTGTTAACCTTTGTTCAATGCCTGGTCTATCAATACCCCCTGAGAAAGGGTTATGACTGACCAACACTGTAGGGTTTTGTTTTGGTTTTTTTTTTAGTATGCTGAATCACAAGCCACCATCACCACCTTCATGGTTAGCCAGCCAGTTCTGCTAGTCATTATGTTTTTTTGATGTGTTGCATGACAAGTCAATATCCACCAATCCCTTCATTGTCAGCTGGCCAGTTCCACTGGTTGGTAGGGGAAAAACTGGGAAGCATAGCCTCAATTTGTTTCTCTCCCCTTTTTGTTGGCAACATTATACATGGTAGACAAGAGCAGTTCTTGTTCACTAAAAGACATCCCCTGTATTTGGGGGATGATACGTGTTTCAAGACTCACATATGTTTCACAGAACAATCATTCTACAATTCTTCTAGGATTCATTCTAGGAGCCTTCACTCTGCCAGAACCTTGTGTCATAAATATAAAGGGAAGGGTAAACACCTTTAAAATTCCTCCTGGCCAGAGGAAAAACCCTTTCACCTGTAAAGGGTTAAGAAGCTAGGATAACCTCGCTGGCATCTGACCAAAATGACCAAAAAGGAGACAAGATACTTTCAAAAGCTGGGGGGAGGGAGAAACAAAGCCTCTCTCTCTGTCTGTGTGATACTTTTGCCGGGGACAGAACAGGAATGGAGTCTTAGAACTCAGCGAGTAATCTAGCTAGATATGCGTTAGATTCTGATTTCTTTAAATGGCTGAGAAAAATAAGCTGTGCTGAATGGAATGGATATTCCTGTTTTTGTGTCTTTTTGTAACTTAAGATTTTGCCTAGAGGGATTTGAATCTAATTACCCTGTAAGGTATTAACCATCCTGATTTTACAGGGGTGATTCTTTTTACTTTTTCTTCTATTAAAATTATTCTTTTAAGAAACTGAATGTTTTTTCATTGTTCTTAAGATCCAAGGGTTTGGGTCTGTGTTCACCTATGCAAATTGGTGAGGATTTTTATCAAGCCTTCTCCAGGAAAGGGGGGTGTAACGTTTGGGAGGATTTTGGGTGGAAAGATGTTTCCAAATGGACTCTTTCCTAATAATACCAGTTAGACGTTTGGTGGTGGCAGCGAAAGTCCAAGGGCAAAAGGTAAAATAGTTTGTTCCTTGGGGAAGTTTTAACCTAAGCTGGTAAAAGTAAACTTAGGAGGTTTTCATGCAGGTTCCCACATCTGTACTCTGGAGTTCAGAGTGGGGAAAGAACCTTGACACCTTGTTAATAGCTACTGTGCATACAAGTCAGATAATTTACTAGCTACTTTCACAGATTGGGTATCACACAGTCAAAGTAAGTCATATCCAGCCTTTGTTTACTTTTATCTGCTGTTTCTGCCAGCATCTATTTGCTTTTATCTGCTGTTTCTAACTGTGCTTATGTGAATTACAGTGCCCTTTCCTTATTTCACGGTGGACAGAGGGAGACTACAGACCCTTCTCCTATGATTGACATCTCACACAACAGTCTTGCTAGGGAGGCAAGTTCACATTCAGCTGCATGAGAATATGAGCCCAACCATACCTGAATCTTTTCTGTGAATATCTCTAGAACTCATCTGTAATCTGAAGATTAGAGCATCTCATATTGATCCCCTAGAATGCTTCTTATTTCACACAACTTGCATATTGTCAATAAAGATAACACATAGCTGCTCAAAAGGGTGGTGGTGGCTGCTGTAACTAGGAAGGGGGAAACTGTAGCTGCTCTTTTTCCTCCTGCAAGGTGAAGTGACAAACTAAATTAATTTAGTGGTCTCTGGACAATCTTTAGTTCTCAAAGTTACTTGTTCTGAGTTTTTTTTCCTACAAGCAACAAGAACAAAAATAGGGTAGGATCTCTAGATCTCTGTCTGTAATGAAACCAGCAAGACTAAGGTAGTGGTATTAAGGGGTTGCTTTTGTTCAGAGTACGAAACTATTAATCAGGCCCATAGTGTTTTAGTTCTGGTTTCAAGCACTATTTGTGTTGTCACTTTGGGCAAGTCATTTAGGCCCCAATTTTAAAAGGTATTTAAGTGCCTAAAGATGAAGTCAGGCATCTAGTAGGATTTTCAAAAACATCGAGGTGCCTAATTTCCATTTCTTGCTCCCAGGGTTTCACCTGGGATGTGGGAGACCCAGGTACAAGTCCCTGCACTGCCTGATTTGGAACAGAGAGATTAACCTTGATCTACCATGTCCCAGGTAAGTGTTCTAACCACAGGGTAATACAGTCAGTCTCTCCCTTGCCCAATTAATATTTGATTATTTAGAAAAAGTGGAATAGCTCCAGCAGTAGCAACTGACTCACTGACAGGGACTTGAACCCAAGTCTCACACAACCCACACCTATGTGTGTGCGTTTCTCTTTCTCTGCCCTGCTTCCCCTTCTCAAAAGGTCTCAGTTTCACTCCCATGCAGAATGAAAACAAATGTCAAAACCTCAAAATTTTCACGAAACAGAATATTTTACAGCCACTGCTAAAAATCAGGCTCTTCACCAATCCATGATCCAGATTACTGATCAGTCAAATGGCTAGAATGCTATTTATCCCACAAAGTGTTTTGAAGTATTAGGAACAACATTGATCTGCTCTGGTGAAACAAAGGCAAACGATGGCATAAGAGTGCTATAAAAGTGCAAATGTGTTATTTTAAATGGATACAGCTACAAGTTTTATGACATTTCTGACTGCACTGCATCTGATCAAATATGCTCCATAATATTTTTATAAAGTAGAGCTTTTAACTATTGAAAATTACCAAAGGTTTACAGTAAATAATTACTATTGTCTGTCACTTAACTGGGACATTTTGTGTTGAAATATCTTATTCCCGTTAACTGACAAAGAATCTTATAATTTTAAAAACTGAATTATTTTACTTTATTGTTAAAAAAATTATTTATTTTTAGAGCTAGTCAAGACAATGGGGAGGTTTTCTATAAACAATCAGAAGGAGTTTTAATTTCATTTAAATGTTTTCATTTTTTTTTTCTGTTAGGATATATGCAGTTTTTTCTTAAAACAATTCTTAAATTTCTTAAAATTTCTCATTTTTTAAAGTTTAAAAACATTTAATCATTTTCCACTGGGAGAAAAATTAACACAATCACACTTTTTTTTCTTTCATTTTTTCACACTTTTCCACTGGAAAAAAAATAATGTGAAAAAAAGTGTCTTCCTCCAATGTCTCTCACTTTTTAATGTTTTGCAATTTTTTAAGGTGCAAAAGAAAGAGGGAAGGAGTAAAACAAAGAAAAAAGGAATTTTTCCATGATCATGCTACTGTATCTTTTTATCAACACATCTTCATACTAAAAATGCAAGCTGTGCATCTGGAAGAATTGTATAAGGAGACTTTCATTTTTAGGTTGGGTATTCATGTGTTCTCTCTCATAAGCAGGGAGACCTATTGGAGCTGAATATTTTAAGGGTGCACAATATTAGAAAGTTGAGAGGACAGAGGAGCCAGTCTGAGGGGGACTATTACCGGGTTAGAGAAGGGGAGGGAACATGTACAAAAACGCATGGTAATTCAGAATCAAAATCAACATGAAGGTAACAGTAGCATAAATCAGGCGTTAAAAAATTGAATCATCCCTTAACTAAAGTCTTTATAATGCCACATTATCTTTTCAAGTTTCATTTAATTAAAATAAATATACTAGCCAGTTATTTGGCTGGTGTTGTGTAGCAATGTCATTTTGCTATAAACTATTATGAATGGTGTAGAGAAAAAGTGTTATTTACCCTTCACATTATGCTATGGCTGCATAACAGGCAATTGCAAGACTCCTCAAAGAGCCATGTTGACCACCTCAATCAATTTGGCAGGTATTGGACAGGAGTCTGAGATACAAGCCTATCGGATGAATTAAAGCCTCCAAATCACACAATTACACAGCAATCTGAAAATACAACCAGCCTGATTCCCTTCTTTCTGATACAAGTTTTATACCAACATAAACCCATTGACTTCAGTGGAGATATTCCCAATTTAGCTTATTCTAAATGAGTTCAGAATCAGACTTTATGGGTCTTAAAAACTGACAGGTATTTGATCTCCTGATTCCTAGCACTGTACATTAGCCACAAAACTCTTCTTCCTCTGTCATCTTTGAGGAGAAAACTGTATTTTTCTCTGTTGGTTAAATTATTTAATATGCTGACAAATGTAAAGAATATTCCATAAATGGTTAAGTAATAAAAACACTAATTAACAGAGTATACGGAATGTAATTGATTTCATTACAGGTGTAGAAACTGTACAAAAGAACAGAAACTAAGTCTCATTTCTAGTTATCTTACACAGACATATACACAATTACAAAGGGATCTCACAAAACTGGGTGACTGGGCAACAAAATGGCAGATGAAATTCAGTGTTGATAAATGTAAAGTAATGCACACTGGAAAACATAATACCAACTATATACACAAAATGATGGAGTCTAAATTAGCTGTTACTACTCAAGAAAGATCTTGGAGTCATTGTGGATAATTCTCTGAAAACATCTGCTCAATGTGCAACGGCAGTCAAAAAACTAACAATGTTAGGTACCATTAGAAAAGAGACAGATAATGAGACAGAAAATATGCGAATGCCACTATATAAATCTATGGTATGCCCACTCCTGGAATTGTGCGTGAAGTTCTGGTCACCCCATCTCAAAAAAAGATAGATTAGAATTGGAAAAAGTACAGAGAAGGGCAAGAAAAATTATTAAGGGGTATGGAACAGCTTCCATATGAAGAGAGATTAACATGAATGGGACTGTTCATCTTAGAAGAGAGATGACTGAAGGGGGATATGATTGAGGCCTATCCAATTATGAATGGTGTGGAGAAAAAGTGTTATTTACCCTTCACATATCTCATGAACCAGTGGTTACCCAATGAAATGAATAGGCAGCAGATTTAAAACAAACATAAGAAGTGCCTCTTTTTACAATGCACAGTCAACCCATGGAACTTGTTGCCAGGGGGATGTTGTGAAGGCCAAATCTGGGTTAAAAATAATTAGATAAATTCCTGGAGGATAGGTCCAATATTAGCCAATATGGTCAGGAATGCAACCCCATGCTCTGGGTGTACCTAAATCTCTGACTGCTAGAAGCTGGGAGTGGATCATTTGATAGTTGCCTTTTCTGTTCACTCCCTCTGAAGCATCTGGCACCAGCCACTGTCAGAAGACAAGGATACTGGGCTAGATGGACCATTCATCTGACCTAGTATGGCCATTCTTATGTTCTTACTAGCTCTGTATTGGTATGCTGCCTTCATTTTTATCATCTCGAGGAGAAAATCCACAGTTTCTATACTCAGAAGCTAACTAGCTGGCTGACTACTTATCAGTTTCCTGCTGTTACTATTGCTGATAAAACCAAAAAACAATAGGTGCATAACAGATAAATCATACAGTACTATACTGATAGCTTTTTTTTTGGAGGAAAAGACAAAATATGCTTACTTCTTTTCCGTTCATCTTTTACTTTAGGCTTTCTTTTTAACTATAAATCTAGAAAACTCTAAGAGCATCATTTGGACCACATATCCCAATCCCCACATCTGAATCAAGAGAGAAACAGTGAGGTATATTTCTTCACACAGTTTTGTAAAAGAAATCTCTCTCCACCGTGTTAACTTCTTGAAAGAAGTGGTGTCAATTGCACCAGACACTTTATGTCCTAAAGACACATTGCTTTCAAGGAAATATCAATAAAGTGTTCCAGCGCAGATGCTTTATAGCAGAAGACTGACAAAAAATGCATTAACCCCTCTCCTCGCCCCTGGCATCTACCACAGGGAATACATTGCATACATTCCTGATGCTCTTGCTAAGAATCTCTTGCTATGAGTTCCTGGAACCAGGAGGAAAGCCTTTATCTGAGCAATTAGTTCCCTCTTTTTGATCCTCTAGAACCAGGTTCTGGTATTTACCTTTAAGGGGACATGGGAAGGCTACATCCCTTCTCTGGATTGGAGATGGTGGAGTTATTTATTTTTTATTTTCTAGCCTCAGAAGGGTCACTGTTTTTCTTGACTGGAGGGGGCACTTAGAGAGGGGAGGAGATTTCAAAAACGTTCAGATTTTATCTGAACTTGTTTGTCTGTCCTAATAGCCAAGCTTGCGTTAAAACACTCCCCAATTTAGGATCAATGTGCGCCTTGAAGGGACTGGTTTTGTGTGGGAGGCAGTGATGCCTCTCCTTCATTTCCGCCCTATCCATTCCCACCCCTCAAGGTGCTAGGAGGGAGTACTGCCTACAATCAGAGAAGCTGAAAGACTGTGAATGCCACTCGTCCTCCTGCTGCATGCATGTGCAGGGCGTAGAGTTGGGCTGAAGAGTACATTTCCCTCTCTTCAATGACCAAGCGGAAACTAGCCCTCAGTATGGATCATATTTCACTCCATTAAATTGTGCCCTGACCAAGGGACTGTTGGACATAGATAGGCATTTATAAAATACTTGGGGTGTCAAAAGATTATAGGTGCTTATTATGTGCCACAAAGTTCAAACTAGTTACCTAAAATCATCAGAAATGTTGAGACACTAAGGCCCTAAATTTCTCATGACAAAATCTACAAAAATGTATGTATTCCCCTTATGCATGGAAAATTAGAGCACACAAATGAGCATTTGCATGCGCAACAAGGAGCTTGAATCTGGAAGGTGCTGACTGCTCTCACAACTTGTTAAAGTCACTGGCACTTGAGGCTTTCAGCATCTCAAAGAGGGATTCATCCACCTTGCACGACATTTGTGTGTGTGTGTGTGTGTGTGTGTGTGTGTAAATAATCATATTCACCACTGTCTGAAAATGGAACCCTAGGTATTTTAAATATTTAATCATTAATTTCTGTAATATCACATTGCTGAGGTCTATTCATTTCTCCAGACACAAGTATACTATTAAGGGAAGCTATATGCATCTGTGGTGAGACCAGACCTTGCTGTGTATAAATTTACATATCCTGAGTAGAGTAGAACATTTTTCTTCGTGACAATCTTGCAAGCAGGGCAGATAAGAATGTCTGACTAGCAACTAGAAAAGGCATTTAGAGGGCACCTCCTGTTCCCCTGATGCCAGAGCACCTAGCACTGCAAACCAGCAGCTGATCTGTCTGTCTGGATTTTATTTTTTTCAGTTTACTAAAGGAAAGAGAAATTCATAGAGTAAATCCGTGTATCTTGTTAGAAAAAGAAGGAAGTATCTGACAAGGTTTGCCAACTGTCTACTCGCACAAACCCAAACACTCTTGCCCCACCCCTACCCTGCCCCTTTCAAGGCCGTGCCCTGCCCCGCTCCTTCTCTGAGGCCATGCCCTGGCTCATTCCAGCCCCCCTCCCTCCGTTGCTTGCTCTCTCCCACCCTCACTCACTTTCGCCAGGCTGGGGCAGGGGGTTGGTGTGAGGGAGGGAGTTCGGGGTACAGGATCTGGGAGGGAGTTTGGGTGCATGAGGGGGCTCAACAATAGGGCAGGGGGTTGGGATGCAGGAGAGGATATGGGGTCCAGGCTCCAGCCGGGCGGCGCTTACCTCAGGTGCCTCCTGGAAGCAGACGACATGTCCGGCAGAGACTCCTAAGCTCAGGGGCGGCCAGGCGGCTGTGTGTGCCACCCATGCCTGCAGGCACTCCCCTGCAGCTCCCATTGGCTGCAGTTCTACATTCCCAGCTAATGAGAGCTGCAGAGTTAGCTCTTAGACCGGGGGCAGCACGCAGAGACCCCCTGGCCGTGCCTTCACCTAGGATTTGCTGCCAGACATGCTGGTCACTTCCAGGAGTGTCATTGAGCCAGGGCAGATGGGGAGCCTGCCTTAGCCCCGCTGCGCCACCGGACTATTACTGGCCTAAAATCTCCTGGATTGGCTTCAGTAGCCTGTGGGAGATCGAGCCTGATTCTAGGAGACTCCTGGCCAAACTAGGAGGATTGGCACCCTATATCTGAGATGTTTAAATATCCACATGGAAAAAGATGGATCAAAATTTTCCCACTTAGATGACTAAAGTTAGGCACCTCAATAAAAATTGCAAGTAGTCTCATTTTTGGGGTGCTGAGCACCCACCACTTTCATGAAAGTCAATGGGAAACCTGATCACTTTTAGCTAGTCAAACATCTATATATTTATCAGCCTAAGTTTAAACACCTAAATTTGAGCATTTTGGCTCTAACTTTTATATTAAAGACATATTTGTTCTTTGGGTTAAAATTACTTGATACTAAGATGGGACTGCTTTAATGTTTTTTCTTGCTGCTACAGGAGACACTGATTTAAAAGTTTTGGTGAACACGAGATCTTTTCTTTTTCTTTTTAAATGGGTTGAAGTGCTAATGAAAGGAATGTGAATGATGGCCTCTGCTCAGCCAAAGAACAAGTACCGCACAAGTAACAGCATCACAGATTTTCCCACTCAGAGACCTCGATCCCGACCTGGAACAACTATCTTTAGTGGTGAGACACTAGTTCAGGTTCTGGGCCTGTTCATTCTTCAACTACTACTATTACTGGTCACATTGTCGATTGGTGCTGTGATGATGTTTTTGTGATACAGACACCAGCCCACTAGGAACGAGACACAGCTCACCAAACTCATTTCACACAGGTCACCAAACTATTAGCAGGCTATAATGACTTTCAGTCAATACAAATATTGTTGGAGATTTAATGCAAGGGTTGTATGATGAAAAGCACTGTAAGTCACTCATAGGAAGGACCATGGATAAAATTTTTAAAAGTGTCTAAGTGATTGAGCAGCTTAGGTTCCATTTTTAAAAGTGATTTATGCAATTAAGAACCTATGAAACACTTAGTAATCCAAGTTAGTGGGAATGCCACTTTTGAAAGTGGGCTTAGGTAAATGCTTACGTGTTTCTGAAAATCATATCCCATAATTTTAAAATACAACTATAGTTTTACAGGTATTGCTTTACAAATAAATAAAAGGTATGAGGTAAAATGTTCAGAAATGCTTTTGAGCCAGATTTTCTAAGGTATTCAGGCATCTAAAGATACAAGTTGTCTAACCCCCAATCGAGGCACTTAACTTGCTTAAGTGCTTTAGAAAATCCTACTAGCAGCTATTTGTGCATTCAGATACCTAAATACCTTTAATAATCTGACCCTAAAATTCTTTTGAAATAATTAACTCATCCCTTTTATTTACTTGAATACAAATATAAGCTATAATGGTATTTTTAAAATATTGGGTGGGACTTTCAAAAACATTCAAGCATTGATGTAATTCTGCCTCCATTGAAGTCAATAGTAAAACTTGATGTTAGTGTGAACAGATTAAGGTCAATGCCAAGAGATTTGACAATTATATCCATTCTGAGTGAAATCTTGGAATTCTTACTCAGATTTTCCTCACAAAATATTCCCTTTGAAATAAATAAATAAATAAATAAATAAGGCAAATAATTTATTACTTGTCATATGCCTTTGCCCAACTCTGCTTCTATAGGACTCTCTTCCTATGTCTGTAGAGCACAATGGTGTTCCAATCTCTACTGTAGTTGTTAGGAGCTACTGTAATATAATAGTATATCCTTGTATATGACTTTTTAAATTTTATGTATTTACAATACACTATTACTCAAATAATTTGTCTGAGGGCAAAAATATTCTTTTCCATGACATCAGAATAAGTCACCCTCAAAATAGCTTTTCTGAACCATGGCATTTGTTATTGAAGAAACAGGGTGTATTAGCATGTGCGTTTAATGCATATTTTATTTTGAGATCCTAATACAATATCCAATTAATTCTGGAGAAGAGATGTGAAAGTGAAAGTGTGAACACTTGAGTAAACGTGTTTTGTTCCAAAACAAAAAAACTTACAATTTCATTTCTCCCCTCTTACAAAAACAAACTTTAAAAAAACAAATAAAATACAATTTTAAAACAGGGAATTTCATCCAATGCCTGTCTGAGTTTTTCAGCAGCATTCACATGATGCTTTGATGATAGGTTTGACTATGGAATTAATCACTGCATAGGTACAATGCACGCCAAAATGTGAAATCCTTTTGTTAGTGTTCTTACTACATACTACACAAATATTTCTGGCCAAAATTGTTATTAATGAATGATATGTAGCAAATGAAACTGAAGTGACTTGGAGTATTAAGTGTGGTTAATAAGTAGGGATGGGTGAACATCTAAAAATTATATTTAACCACATTTGTTAAATCTTTTTTTTGTTAAGATTAGTTTCAATTCTGAAGATGAAAGTTTGGGTTAATTTATTGTTAATAATAATGTATTGTTTGAGTTGGAATGCATTGAAGTATTAATAGTGAGAGTCATTATCCCTGCCTTTTTAAAATAATTTTTTTAAAATGCTGAGTTCATTTTGTGCTACTGAAAATTATGATTAAACAGCCAAAGCCCTCTATTTACTACTGTCTGATCAGGAACATCATCAGCACATGTTTCATCAGTCTGTGCAATCCTGAAACAGATTCTAAGTCTATGTACAGATATATGATTGAAAGGCTCATTCTGTCTTCTGTGTACTGCACTCTTAAATGTAAGGGAATCTTCCTGCCTGCCAAAATGGCAGAGGGCATTTGAGAATCACCTGGAGGCAGAATGTTACAAAGTGAGTTACCATGTGTTCTTGTTCTCATAGAGCCTGTTTGTCCTTTTATTAAGGATTAAGGAAGAAAAAGTGACCTAACACAGGTATGTATGTATACATATTGTATGTATATCATTTTATATGTTGTGCATGGGTGGGGAAGTGAGAAGGGGGAGAAAAACAAGAGCACCAGTCTAGGGAGTAAGAAGATAATTTAGTTCAAACCCATCTTTATCTGACCTGGTGAGAATACTAACCAAAAACCAACATTGCTTATCATCATTATTATTATGGTGTTTTCTGTAATGTGAATGCATGTTCACTAGGAAGTAGATGGAGATAATCAGTTTATTTAACAATGGCCATCAGATAATAGCAATTTTCAGCCATTACTGAACTGGGGTTAAATTCTGACACCCTCTCTCATGCTGAATAGTATGTTGCTCCACAAATACTTTCACTGAAATCTGTGTGGCTCTTTGTAGATTCCAGTACCATTCAACATGAGATAAAGGTCTCAGAACCTAGCCCCAGTCTGTATTTTAACTAGCAGCCAAGATGCAAAGGGCACTATATCCTAGTAACTGTCCCCTTAGCAATCCAGCTTCCCCCTGTCTCCATCTCTGCAAATCCTGGTTTAAACTAGGACTGGTAAGAGAAGTATCCAAAGACAGGACATTCCTGAAGTGTTTTTGTTCAGTTACTATGAAGAAGCACTCAATGTCTCACAAGGAATCCTGACTTGGTGTGTTTTCCCCAATCAAGGGCATGGATCAGCAAGGCACTTAAGCATGTGTGGAAATGTAAGTCCTACTGACTCCACCAAGACTTTTCATGTGATTAAAGTTATGTGCACTCTGAAGTACCTGGCTGACTTGTGGGCCAGATTCCTGGATGCTTATTTGAACCATACATTGAAACTTTTAGTGGCTCTTCATCACTTGTTATTACAGTACAGTTGCACTCAAGATAACTAAAAACTTAATCTGCCTATAGATCACAAGCTTTTTTCCCCATTTCGGAGCACACAAATTTCTGGAAGTGGCTGGCTTACTGATAGGGGCTAGTATTTTTATGTTTCAAATAGTTATATATTTGTATTCATGTTTATTTTTTTCTGCTTACTTTTTAATGCCTTAGCCCCCAATTCAGGAAAGCACATACAGACATGCCCAAATCCATCCCAATTCAGCAGAGCACTTAAGAGCTAAATTCTAAGCATGTGGTTAAGTTCTATAGACCTCAATACAACTAAAGCATGTACTGAAGTGTTCTGCTGAATAGGGCTTCTTTCCTGAATTGGCACCTATGAGAGCCAGGAACAGAGATGAATTAGTTGAAGCTCTCATGAGTATTTTCCCTTCAACAAGTGATGAAATGTAGAAGTTTACTGTAGAAAGCAAGAATTTTTTACAAAAAAATGTTTCTTTAATTGAAAACCCAATTTTCTTTTAAAACAGTTTTAACCGTACCTAACCATAAGACATTCAAACTCCATGGGAGTTCAATATCACTGATCTGGATCTAACGTCTCCTCATTACATTCAGTGTTTGTTACTTTCAAGGAATGTCTACACTGCAATTAGAGCGGTGTGATTACAGCACATGTAGACATTCCTGTGCTAGGTTATCCATAAAGCCACTGCTGCATAGGCAGTGGCACAAACTATTCTTGTGAGCACTTACCCAGGGTCATGGGCAGGATTGTATTTAGGTAGCCAACCAGTAGTACTGCCTGAGCTTCTGCAGCTTCATTGCTATGTTTAGCAAGCTAGCCTGATTAAAGCTGGTTTGGGTGTGCCTACATGTGCTGCAAACAGACCTCCCAACCAGAGTGTTAATATACCCTCAGTAATGAATCCAGGACAGTTTTTTTGTTTGTTTGCTTATTTTTTTTAAAGAAAAGATGACACAATGATGTTTATAAAAGAAATTATTACTACATCTTATTGTTTCCCTTGAAAAATTTACCCGGTTCAATCCCTTCCAAACACAATATGGAAACATTCAGCCAGGTGTTTGTTGTGGAAATAGTAGAGTTAACTGAGCATCCAGGAACAAATCAAAGCTATATGATCAGCAGGAAGAAAAACTTTGCACAGTTCATGCATGCATGCTTGCTGAAAAGATGCACTGACTGTTATGATGGGGAGAAAGGATGCTTTATTTTAAAAAGGCCAGTCAGTGAATTCAATTCTGAACTTAATGGGGAAGTTACATCCTCTGAATTATTTTTAAAGGGACTTTGTAAAACCAGAGAGTAGAATGTAGGCATTTTCCTGTTATAAGATCATTTGTTTGAAAGATTAGTTATGGCACCTCTATGTAACTTCAGATTTTCCCAAGTGATGGATTTAAGTAATGTTGAACAAATGTAGCTAATGTTGTTATACTGTTGTTGAATTCTTCATATCTCTATTACATCTAGATGGAAATTCGTGGTAGTAAATATGGTAATAATGTGGTGCCTCGTCTAAAGGTTGGATGGAAGGGCTCATCTGATCTTTAAGAACGACATGAACAATGTGTTGTAACATGAACGCAAATGTTGACCTTTGGAGAAAATATGCTGCCGATTTACTTTCAGTGTACTATTGGGATCCAATACAATGTTTCTTGCAACAGCTTTAACCACACAGATTATCCTGCTATTAATGTATCACTGATGAGTACATATTTTTCTCATCTAAAATACAATTTCTCAAATACAAATGGTTTGAAAACAGCACTGTCTATTATTGTACCCTCATTAGCATGAACATTTTCTATAAAGGCATTTTTGAGGCTGTCATAAATAGAAAGGGAAGGGTAACCACCTTTAAATCCCTCCTGGCCAGAGGAAAAACCCTTTCACCTGTAAAGGGTTAAGAAGCTAAAGATAACCCCGCTGGCACCTGACCAAAATGACCAATGAGAAGACAAGATACTTTCAAAGCTGGAGGGGAGGGGGAACAAAGGGTTCTCTCTATCTGTGTGTTGCTTTTGCCGGGACCAGAGCAGGAATGCAGGTCAGAACTCCTGTAAAGGGCTAATAAGCAATCTGGTTAGATGTGTCTTAGATTCTGTTTTGTTTAAATGGCTGATAAAATAAGTTGTGCTGAATGGAATGGATATTCCTGTTTTTGTGTCTTTTTGTAACTTAAGGTTTTGCCTAGAGGGAGTCTCTATGTTTTGAATCTGATTACCCTGTAAGGTATTAACCATCCTGATTTTACAGAAGTGATTCTTTTACTTTTTCTTCAATTAAAATTCTTCTTTTAAGAACCTGATTGCTTTTTCATTGTTCCTAAGACCCAAGGGTTTGGGTCTGTGTTCACCTATGCCAATTGGTGAGGATTTTTATCAAGCCTTCCCCAGGAAAGGGGGTGTAGAGTTCGGGAGGATTTGGGGGGGGGGGGAAGATGTTTCCAAGCGGGCTCTTTCCCTGTTATATATTTGTTAGATGCTTGGTGGTGGCAGCAATAAAGTCCAGAGGCAAAAGGTAAAATAGTTTGTACCTTGGGGAAGTTTTAACCTAAGCTGGTAAAAATCAGCTTAGAGGGTTTTTCATGCAGGTCCCCACAAGTGTACCCTAGAGTTCAGAGTGGGGAAGGAGCCTTGACAGGGCCAAGTGTGCTATGTAATGATACTTGGTTAAACCTTATCATTAGTACACGTTAAACATGTTGACCAAGGAAAACAGCACTGATAGATTAGCATATCTGACAAACAAAGGTGACTTATCTGATGAAAATTAGAGGAAATGGCTATAATAAGTAAACAAAGTTCTAACAAACATACTCTAACTCATTCATGTGCATCAAGAATTTGCATTGTGCTTTAAATGAATAATATATGTTAATATATCGGTCATCTTTAGAACTCGACACAACTGATAATTTCCAATTGACTGTGAAGTCACAGGCGCACATGCTAATTGTCAGCAATGTTAATGTCAACTATTCATTCAACTAAATGCAAATGTCAACTTTTTTATTACTATGTACTGTGACCTTCTAGGGTGCAGTCCAGATCAAGGAGGTGCCTTGTCACTGCCTGCAACTTGCAGTGCCTTGCTGCTGTAGCTCTCCCTGGAGTTGCTCACAAGCAGCCCACCAGCATGTAATTCACTCCCTGAGTGTCTGTGAGCAGCTGCAGCCCTAACCCAGAACCTCTGATCCCAGCAGCCTATCAGCAAACACCAGCCACACCCTGGCTCCCACCAGCCTTGGTCACTATTTGCAGGGTGACCCACAACATACTTCCAGTACCTGATTTCCTTCCTAAACCCGTATTCTGCCCTGTCCAGCCCTCTCCTGGACAGCTCTGATATATTAGGTCCATTTTTCCTCTAAGGGTACAACACAGAATAGCTTAGCACCTTAAATGCACTTACTCAACAGTTAAACTTACACTGATTAAACAATAAAACAAAAGAAGAAAGGATTTTAAGTGAATTCAAATATAGGCATTACAGTTAAAAATGGGCTGGATGGGAAAAAATAAAGATAAAACACTTTCTGATGCTCCTATCAGCATTACTGACCAATGTCTTTGGTCAGAACCCCTCCCCTAAACTCCAATGGTTCTTTCTTTTGTTGTCTTAGGTGCAAAAAATAGATAGACGGGAGAGAAAGGAGTGTCTTGGGGTATTTGCCCTCACTTTTATAGTTAATTTGCCCCTTCAAAAAGCAAGCCCAAGAGTGATTTCTAGTAAAAAAATATTTACAGCTGAGAACCAGAAGGCATGAAGTCTCCTAGTGAAAAGTCCCAAGCTGTTTTTTCCTTTCATTATCTGAGGACTCTGTTTACAGTTAATATGTAAATTTGAGGGAACACACATTGTTTAAGACCTGCTTGACCTCTTTTGTCCAGTTGTTGCTGAGTTTGAACATACCCCATCAACATCATTCGGGGAAAATTCATAACTTTTCACAATGATGCCACACCCATTTTCAACATGATATTATCGATGAGTGAATTATGAATTTTCAAATGATACCTTATAAGTCATACTTTGTGCAAAGATTATTACAAAGGCACATAGGTTGTGAATATAGGGGGCATTCCATCACATGTATATATCCATTTTGTAACAGCAAGAGCAAAACAGAGATTCATTTCAAGGAAACAGCGATTTCTCAGCAGTTGAAAATCACTTGGCTTTCAACCTCATGCTTTGTAACATCATCCCAGGCATGGTGCAGAATAGGGATCCTACTTCTGTCTTTCAATTTATACTAGATATCTAAAAGCACTGTTCATATTGCTCTGCTATGATACAGTACTATGGTTTTAAATCATGATTACTATTTATGGACTAGATTGCCCCAGCCCTTATTCAACTATGCAAGCAACCCCCTGTATTTCCTTATTTTGATGTTTATGGCTGCTCAGTTGGTATTTTTACTAAGGGGTTGGAGGTGGGGACAGCAGGAGTTGCTGTCAGCAAATGGATAAAAATTAGGAGCACCATTGCTCTAGTCCCCTAACTGTGAGTTACAGTAGTTCATTAAGTGCACAGGTGGTAGGGGAAAGCAGGGAGCAGCACTTCAAAAAGGGGTGAAGTATCTTACTCCTCCACACAGTAGCAGTCTCCAAGTCACAATTATTTTCCAAAGCTCTTCCTGGGGTAGCCAAGTTAAGAACTACCCCTTACCCTTGGCTGAAGCCAATGGGTCAGTCTAGCCCTGTTCACAGTGTGTCTGGATAGCAGGCTACATAGAGGACAATAAGCCTTTAGTCACCATCTAATAGTATTATTATTATTTATGTAGTGCCAGAATTTTATTGGTATGACAACTGTCCTAAAATCATGCATGTCTTACATTTCAAGTCACCATTTCACAAATGATATACTCAAGATCCCACAATGTTGTTCAGTCAGGAATAGAATCCCTTCAAATCCTGGCCACCCCATACTCTGACCATATTTCAACAGAGAAAAAGTTTCAGGAACTCTCTTTGATCTATCTATCTATAAAGAAGAGACTGTTGTTGTAACCCCTTGGAGCTTGGTCACATTCCCCCAGATAGAAAACTCGTATCCTAGAGCATGCTTCCTCTAACTTGACTCCTTGTGATCCTAATTTCCTTTTTTATTCCTAGAGGATGATTATCATGTCTTTTTTTAATGAATAATAGTCTGATGTAGCAGGGAACGCCCCATTGTAGCAAGAACATTTGTCTCCAGAAAACTTAAGTCAAAAATTTTGAAAATCATTATTAAATGATCAGGACATATGAGGTTCCAGCAAACAGACTGTGAAGAATAAAGTGTTACCATTCACTTGTGCAGTGTGTACAAAAGTAGTTTAGCTTTTTAAGAAACTGATTGATGTAGTTTATGTATCACTTTGAATTTCTCATTGTACTTAAGTATATGAGATAGTCATGTAAAATATTTCCCAATAAATTTCACTCAACCTATTTCTTTGGTATAAAAATAATAAATTGAATTGGTGTATGTCAAGAATGTCTTTTGGTTTTCTCAAGTAATTGACTTTAAAATGCACAAACTAAGTTCAGATTAATGGTTTCATGTATTCATTTCTATTAATTATATTTCCAACGTTAATTTCATTAAACCACACTTAATTTCTTTTACAAAGTTAACTTTTATGACCAATGCATTTTTTTCAGGATAGTAGCCTGGATGTGTGAAGAATTAATCTTGTCTTATAAATGAATGAACAAGATCTGAGGAACATCAAATGAATCATAAAGTGATTGCAGTTAACCAAAAAGTTCCACTTTGCTCCCTTATGGAGAATGATGGAATATCATTTTACTGAACTCCATTACCCTAATGAGAAGATATTCCACACTTGATCTTAGCCAAAGGGCTGGAGAAGGTATTTTAATGACTTGCCGCTGCTGCTTAATGAGGAAATTTCATAATTACTGAAACTACATCTGTTTGATTAATGAGGCTCTTTCAGGATTCATTTATATTTCTTCAACTCAGTTGACGACATACATTGCACACACACATACATATGGTATGTTACAGGCTTCCCTGTCTGTAGTTACATCAATAAATCATTACTGAAAAAAGGCAGCAAATGGTACAGTACAATTCTGATGTTCATCAGTATGAGCAACAACAGTAGATGCATATTTTTCTCCATTTTTGGACCTAATCTCATTGCCCTTTGTGACAGGGTCAGGCCAGATGGCTATAGGAGAGTAACAGAAGGCAGATATAATACCCCCAGGCTAAGTAGGTCCCTTTTCCCGGAGTAAGGTAACAGGGAAGGTTCCAGAACAATCAGGAACCTTCTGGAGACAATTAAGACAGGATGATTAGAACATCTGCAGCCAATCAAGAAGCTGCTAGAATCAATTAAGGCAGGCTAATCAGGACACCTGGGTTTTTAAAAAGGAGCTCACTTCAGTTTGTCGTGTGCGTGTGAGAAGCTGGAAGCAAGAGGCACTAGAAGCTGAGAGTGAGAACGCGGACTGTTGGAGGACTGAGGCGTACAAGCATTATCAGACACCAGGAGGAAGGTCCTATGGTGAGGATAAAGAAGGTGTTGGGAGGGGGCCATGGGGAAGTAGTCCAGGGAATTGTAGCTGTCGCACAGCTGTTCCTGGAGGCACTCTAGACAGCTGCATTCCACAGGGCCCTGGGCTGAAACCCGGAGTAGAGGGTGGGCCTGGGTTCCCCCCAAATCCTCCCAACTCCTGGTCAGACAAAGGAGTCATCGACCTGGATTGTGAATTCAGAAAAACGGCCAAACTGAGGGCTGCCGTGAAGCTCCAAGGCAAGCAAATCTGCCAGTAATTGCAAGACCCACCAAGGTAGAGCAGGAACTTTGTCACACCTTATTTAGGCAAAACTTTCATTGAAGCCTGTGGGCCCATGGTTAACCTTTTAAGTTGGCCATAATGTCCTTAACGCTGGCAATTTTTATAGGAACCCAAATGCACTTCCAAAAGCAAAGTCTGCTTTTGTGTTACCACGAATCTGGTAATAGCTATGTTATAAATTCCCCACAATTGCTCTCAGCTTTATTGTCTTGTGCTACTCTAAGAATAAGTAAACTTGACATTTTGGGGTCAAAATTCTGAAAAGTGACCTGATCGTAGGTGCCTCAATTTGAGGCACTTTCATGTGGTCTGGCTCTCAGAAATGCTCAGAACCTACAACACCATGCTAAGAAAACAGTCAATACTCTTCAGCACATTTGAACAACAGACCCAAAAAGTGTCTCATCATGGATACTAAAAAATGAGACATTCACAATTGGACACCACTTATGAAAAGTAGCTATAATAGAAAAAATATGCAGTATCTACAAAAGAACCCCAAAGCACTGATATAATCTTGGAAAATGTGTAGAGAGTCAGGAGTGCATTATAAAAAGGAATGATTCCCTTTCACAGCTAGGTTCAAAACCAGACAAAGCTGATAGTGATAGTGACCAAATGATGAATGCATCCAATAGCTGTTGACAGTATAACTGTATGAAATAATAGCAGCTGACAACATCTCAAAATATGTAGGTAGAATACACACAAAGAGTGAGTTCAGTCCTAATTTCCTGCATCAGCAATTAAAGAGCATACTGAGGCCAGTTCATCTCTTCAGGTTTTGTTACAAACTTGAAGCTCAGATCATAGTTGTGGAAAAATTTGCTAAGGTCCACTACCCTCTTCAGCAGCATGGTTTTCAGCACACTTCGTGGTTTTCTAATCCAAAATTTTCCGATCTTAGTGATTTCAGATCTTTGTGATATTCAGGCAAGGAATAGCTCTTTATAAACCTCTGGGAATATGGGTGTAAAGTGCACTCCCCCACACATGGGGGAGAGTCAAGCCATTAAAACACACCTCCTGGATGACATAACTACCAATATAAAACATGCAGTGCAAATTGACTCTAATTACCCTTCCCTATCTTCATTTGTGTCACTACATTAGCCTGGCTACACACTATTTTACCTACAGTAACTAGAGACGGAGATTTCAATTCCAATTCAGGTGGATCATTTTTTACTAATCAATTTCCTTGCAAGAATGTGATGTCAGACTGTGATAGCATATTGACTGAGAGACAGCTTTAATGCTGGTTTTCACATCAAGATTCAGGTTGCATTATAAAATGATATGAGAGAGAGTAACTAACTACTAGCAGAGTTGATAAGGATCCAAGGCACACTTTTAACATGTGCTTTACACCAGGATACTGTTTCTGCATGGTGACTATTTAGGGAAGACATTTAAAGGTACGTTTTACTTCTCAGACAATCCTGCTTTATTCTTGTCATCAGCATCTTGATTACCTTATAGATTCCTTATGGGTGGATATTTTACACATTCATAAATGTAGTGCTTATACAGTGACATTGTCGGAACTACTGACAGAATAGAGGGCCAAATTCTGCTTTAGTTAGACCAATACAACATCTTTGACTTTATGGGGATCCATAACGATTTAACAAAGCAGAATTTGGCCCAAAGTAGGGATTTTAGGTGTAAATAGTGATTACTTAGTAGCTGGCTAATACCAACTGTTAATTTGCACAGTAAAACTATACCAACACACACACTGCATTCTTTTGTTTTGTTCAGTCTTAACTCTTATCATTTGCTGTATTTATCAGTATGTGCAGCAAAAGTGACTTACAACTCGTGAAACAAAGATATTTTACAAGCATAAAAAGAAATACAAATGTAAAGCAAATTAAATTGGAAAAGCACTTTTAATTTGAACAGAGGGAGTGGGTGGCTCAAGAACCAAATCCATTTTGGTTGAATTGAGTTTTCATTTTGTTATTACGTGAAAGCAATTTATTCTTTCCATCCCATCACAGCTGGCAACCTTGCAAGCAGTCTCAGAAAGGCCAAGCTCTGAATAGGATATGAAGAATAAATTATCCTTCTACTGCTAGACATGATCCCTCCATATCAGGGTGGAACCACAATGGCAGGGCAATATGGGAAAGCTTGTGTGATAGACAGCATCATGGCCAAAACAGCAGAGGTTGAACCAGGGACCTCCTGAGCTACAACTTGAGCTAAACAGCCAGATACTTTAGTTGGGGCTATAATGGACTCATATCTCCTGTAGACTGGGCAACTTGTAATACCCACTCACCAATGGGTAATACTTGCACAGCCATTTGCAGTGCCATATCTTTTCTGTGCTGGAAATCAGTCTTCAATAGGAGTTTTACTCAAGTAAAGACTACAGAATTGAGTTTTGATATTGCATGACCAACCAATGTTAGGAAGCTTCTAGGGGTCTTTCTGCACTGATCCTGGCTGGGTTTAGAGATTGCTACGTAGTTTAACTGTAAAACTTTTTTAAAAGTACAACCAACAACAAAACAAAAATACACTGCAAACTGTGCAATCAGTAACCCATAGAAATAGAGGCAGATGGATAAAAAAATCCCACTTAGTGATATACTGGAGAGCTGCCAGTGGCAGTAGATAAAAAGGATGTTGAAGGAAGGGAGGAAAATTAACTAGAGTTCTTTATTATTATTGCTGTCTACAACAGAGTAATTCAGTAATACAGAGTTTATGATACTGTTTGAAAACCAGGACAAAGCTTTTTCAGCTCATTGGTTTCCATAAATAATAAAAAAAGCAAATTTAAAAAAGATGTTATGTTTTCATAATATATGTATAATGTGCATTTATGATTCATTATAGGCAATTGTAAACATTATTACTGTTCCCTTATCCAATCACTTATAAAAGGAGAGTAGTTTTCTCGCTCCTTGCTCTCAATAGCAATGCAAACACATGGCTGCAAGCTCCCTCTACTGGCCCTAGTTAACCAAGCCAATGAAAGTTGAAAATGATCACAGTATGTTATTCTGGAAGTTTTAATACAACCAAAATATATATTTGATAAAAGGCTACACATTTCTCTTAAGAGTTTCTATAAAAGTTGAAGGATATTTTTTTCTGTTTTCCCCCCACAAAGGAGTAATGTTATTAAAACTACAGCCCTACGGAAACTTTAACTTGTGAGGGAACTGAAAACATCTTCTTTGTCAATGTTTTGCCAGTTCCACTGCAAGAAATCTTTAAGACTAAAATGACTCATGGCGATGAAAATAGATTTCCCTCTATAGAGAAAAAGGCTTAGGGTAGGTATGGTTGGGGGTGCATGAATGGGAAAGAGGATGAGCAAGACCAACAAATTGTTTACTGCATCACCACACTGAGATCCTATTTGTAAGATCATCCATGTTTGCAGTCCAGTAACAGAAAGACTATGAAAAGTCTGTGTTTATTTTAAAGTGGTGGACTCAATTATAGGTCAGGGGCTCTCTGAAAGTGAGAGGAAGTGATAGGCCAAGAACAAAGCAAACGATTAATCAAAAAGTACCTAAAGTAACTAAAGCCCCAAGCCTGCAAACACTTGGACTCTTGCTTAGTGTCACTCATCTTGCCATCACAAAGCCACAGAAATGAAGGCGGACGTTTACAAAATTCCACTATTGGAATTGGTTGGAGAGTAATTCTTCAAACACAAACACTTAATTTTACTCATGTGAAGTCAGTGGTATTCCAGGGGGATAGAATCGCTTATTTCCATTCAAATGGGGATGACACAGCACCATATCAGAGGATATCAGAGGTGTTTAAATATGGATCTAGAAGCCTGCCTTTAGGCACCATGATTTGAAAATTGTGGCTTGTTTCTTTAGGGAAGATCTCAAACAGTGATCTCTTCACCAATGATGTCTTTATGCCTTCCTGCATGTAAATGAGTATCATGTGTAACATATCTGCCTGAATTAGGTCTTTTCTACATATAACACCACCAACTAGGAGAGGGGAGGTGATGCGTCACAGTAGATGCAGTCCAGCCAGGGAAACCATCCCATTGAGGAAAATGGACCCATGAAGTAACCAAACTACAGGTTCCATGAAGCACCGTGGAGCACCACCAAATCAATGACTTATTGGAAGTAAGGAGTAATGAAGGTCCCATGATAACCTACACCCAATCCTATGCCGCAATACCTCTCCTTCTGCTTCAGGCTGGAGTGCTGTTATAAAGCTAGAGAACCACTGTTCTTTGCAGCCTTTTCCATTATAATGCAGTTGCAAACTGTTTTGCTGTTGTTCAGTTTCTTTTCTGTTGGATGCCATTCAGGTTGAACTTTAAATAAAAATCCAACACCGTCCTATGGTTAAAAAACAAATTTTAATTTTGTGGGAAATCTCTAGCTAGCTGGTTACCAAAAGAGCTGGTTATTTTTTTTCAAATGTCAATGAAAATTGCATTAATTTTTTTTAAAAGGTAAAATATAACATTTTCAACAAACAGCTCTTTAAGTGTATACTGCCAATGGTTATATATGGTTGAGTACAACTTCCTGTCTCCTAGTTATTTGTAAATGAATATATACTACTGATGGTACTCCTGGGTGTGTTTTTTCTTTTGAGTGATATAAATGAGATCTGCAAAACTGGCCAACTGTTATAAACTGAATTAGACAGTATTCTTACATTATCAGGTATGTACACCAGAAGCTTGTAATGTTTAGTACAATGCATCTGGACATATTTACAGTTATCACTGAAAAATATATATCTGGCCTGTATCTATCGGGACATGGTGTCTCTGGTTATAATTTGGAGGACAAACTGAGTTTGAGATGCACTAGAAAAAAATAATGATTGGGGAGAATGGATGACAGGAATTGGTACAAGTCTAGTCAAGGACAAACCATTTCCAGTTGTCATTATGTGGAACTGCCCAATGGTTTGAAGCACTTATATTTGTAAAAAGTTTATTTTGGTGCCTTCTTTAACCCCTTGGGAAATCCTTATTGACTGATATTTTTTCCCTCCCAAAAGAACACTGGTTATAATAGTGATGTCTCTCCTGTTAATATATACGTTGTGAGAATGGAGAATTTGCCCCAAATGCTCTTTCTATGCCAACTCTGAACATAAGCCTCCCAATAGCCTTTGTTTCCAGTTATAATTTAACATCTGCATCATGAGCCAAGCAAAATATCAGGGATTTACATTGTGCATTCCTCTCACTGGAGCCAGAAGTTTCATCCGTATATAAGGAAATGTGCTTTCATGCTGCTGACATAGGCTATTTCTTTGTGGTGCACATCAGACCTAATAGATGACAGCAGGGGACAAATGAACAGTGCTGATTTAATTGGGGAGGTAAATGCCATACTCACTCGGACTGTTAAATAGAACGAAAAAAGGTGAAAGTTGATAAGGAGGCACCTCTTAAGAGGTTTTATGTAAGCAAATAGGTTATTTTCACAGAGCTTGAAGAGCTTTTAAATGTAAACAGTTGCAAATGCAAGTGAGTGAAGTGACCTTTGGGGCAAAACCCCTCAGGATTCTGCTTATTAAAAATGCTGATGTTCCTTCCAAGTACCTACATTTATTTCAAACCACAATGTGCAGGCTGCCATTAACACTAGATGGAATCAAGACTCCCTAATTAAAATCAGAAACTCCCAGTGCAAAACAGCCAATTCTAATTGATTCACCTCAAGTGCTATCAAGCCAATGATAATATGCATTATTTTCAATCAATGAAGTCACAGAAGAATCAGCTAATTCTGGTTTTGTATTGTAAACAAATTTTCTGGTAGGGGAAGGGAAACATTGAGAGCTGAACTAAAATATACTACATACAAACTGATGAGCAAAGAGATTAAAGATCCCACTTACAGAATCAATCCTAGCTGAATTTAAACTACAGCTATGGTCACACAGATGTATAAATGGCAACATCTTACTAAATAGTTCTGATTTTTATATATTCTTATATTTAGGTGCTTACTTTAGTGTAAAAAATGACTGACTCCTGTTAGCATCGCAAAGCCAACACAATGACAAGGAAGTGAACTAGATTCATTTCTTGTTTATGAATCATCATCAGAAGTTTCAACTAATGGTATGCCTTCACTTCAAGCTGGAGGTGTAATTTCTAGCTCAATGGTAGCTCCCATCATGCTAGTACACTAAAAATAGAAGTGCAGCCATGGCAGTGAGAGCAGTGGGAGGGACTAGCTGCCCAAGTATGTACTTAGTGTCTTGAACAGGACCTTTGGGCCCCTGATTCAACAAGGTACTTAGGCATGTGCCTATATTTAGGCATGTGAACAGTCCCACTTAAGTCAAGGGGACTGACAACATGCTTAAAACTAGATATGCAGTTAAGTATCTTGCTGAATCAGGCTCTTCTGGTTGCAGAAGCCTTTTTGTTGGTTTTAATGTGTGATTTAGCAAGCACCCGGCTTGATTTTCAGAACACAGGAAGTCAAAGCTATCTTTTACTTGTAAACTGTGCTAAATTTGATATGGAAGTCACAGAGACAATCAACATAGATCAACCCATTTCCACAGTCGCTTTTCAGAGTACAACCTTACTTTAATGGAGAAAAATAAAGAGAAAGCAACTATAATCATTGCATAACCTAATTCCAGATGTCTTCCAAACTTGGAGGTGCTTGAGAAAGACTTCATTCACTATTTATAAAAAACCTACCAGAGACTTATAGAGCCACATTTTAAATGTTGAATTCAAGTCTATTAAAATTCTTCAGCAGAGTTTATTCAATTACAACTATATTCTGATTTGGCACACCATTACTGTTTAAAGTGTGTTGTCTATT
Source organism: Dermochelys coriacea (assembly GCF_009764565.3). Classification (NCBI taxonomy): domain Eukaryota; kingdom Metazoa; phylum Chordata; order Testudines; family Dermochelyidae; genus Dermochelys; species Dermochelys coriacea. The sequence continues at coordinate 173,431,739 of NC_050069.1, forward strand.
GATCACAAGCCTGCATTTAAACTTAAACTTTACTAAATGCAGACTTAAACTTTACTAAATGATCATGCAAGTTTTTTTTTATATGTAACCAGCATTTTACCCATCACTGAAGAGCAGCCACTTCTGGAGGGAGATGCTGACGTTGTTTACCAGAGCACACTATGACTGCAGTTTAGGGGAGGGATGGAGGAGGAATTCTATTATATTTGTTTATGTTGATTCAAAAATCACTAATGAAAAATATGCCTAACACACACACACTCTATGTGGTATTTACAAAAATATACAAATTACATGAATTAATTCAGCAGCTTATCCCTGCCACATAGCAAAATAAACAAATAAAAATAACTTTTTTACCCCTTATTATTCACTGAGAACACAGTTGTGAACAGCTCCCACTTTTTTAATAATGAAGGGGCTTCTTTTCAAACATCTCTGCCACTTATTTGTTCCATTTTGGCTGAATGGAGAGAGAGGTGATGTCCCCAGATAAGCAAGTCCCAGGTAATTATAAGGCATTTAAGTCATTTAGGGCTTTATATGTCAAAATACCACCATATACAGCTAGTCAATCAGTTCAAAGCACTGGCATCATGCACTTGCAACAGTATATCAATTTTTTAACCAGTGGGCTACTACATTCTGTACCTGCCTCAGGTTCTGAATGTATTTAAGGGTAGCCCCATGAAAATTGCTTTATTCAAACTGGTAGAAAAGGTTCTGTCAAAACTGTTTTTCAGTGGAAAACTGGGTCTTAGAAATGCTGCATTTGTGCCTCATTGGGGTTGTAGTTATGTTTCCTCATGCTCTCATTTTGCTCTATTGGCCAGGGTTCACAGCTGGACTACATCTCCCATCATGCACCAAAGCCAGGGTCTCCCCATGATAAACCAGCGCAGCTTAGCAAGAGGAGAGACTGTGTTGCATCATGGGAGGTATAATTCAGCCAGAGAATCCTGTTCATAGAGGAGAATGAGAACATTTGATGCCTGAACTTTTTGAGAATTCCTACAAGGGTCATGTCTGATGCATAGGTTTGGACAGATGATGCTTATGCTGACGTGGCTGGCTTTTGTCCCATCCTTTGTTTGGCCTGGGTGTTGGGTGGATTTTTTTTAATAGAAGCTTGTTTAAGTGATATTTAAGTTGCTGAGTGTGATAAGGTGATGTTTTGACCAAAGGATGTGTTTGAATGGAAAGACAACAGATACACAAATGTGCTGTCAAAAGACAATCATAGAGAAATAGGAAACCCCTATAGAGAGTAAAGGGTACAGTAAAATAGCATGGACAGCAAAAGTCATGACAATTGAAGTTTATGCATACATATTGTAGTAGTTGCATAAGATGCATAACATTCATAATACTTAATTGTGATTGGAAGACAACTAATGAACATGTAATTTGGATGAGTATAAAATGTGGTAGAATGTAAGGGGTAGTTGGAGTACAGTAGGAGAAATCCATCATGACCCGCTTATGCCCCAATAGAAGGTAATTTATCACTATCTTTTTCTACATGTCTGTCGTTTCTTACTTTAACAATAATTGTAATCACAAGGTATACTTTTGTTTAAGAACATAAGAATGGCCATAATCGGTCAGACCAATGGTCCATCTAGCCCAGTATCCTGTCTTCCAACAGTGGCCAATGCCAAGTGCTTCAGAGGGAATGAACAGACAACCATCAACTGACCCACCCCATCGTCCACTCCCAGTTTCTGGCAAATGAGGCTAGGGACACTCAGAGGATAGTGTTGCATCCCTGCCCATCCAGATAAATAGCCATTGATGAACCTGTCCTCCAGGAACTTATCTAGTATTTTCTTGAACCCTATTATAGCTGTAGCCTTCACAACATCCTCTGACAAAGAGTTCCAGAGGCTGACTGCATTTTGTGAAGAAATATGTCCTTTTGTTTGTTTTAAACTTGCTGCCTATTAATTTAATTGGGTGACCCCTGGTTCTTGTGTTATGTAAAGGAGTAAATAACATTTCCTTATTCACAATAGTATAGACCTCTATCATATCCCCCGATAGTCATCTCTTTTCCATGCTGAAAAGTCCATGTCTCATATGAAAGCTATTCCATATCCCTAATCATTTTTGTTGCCCTTCTCTGTACCTTTTTCCATTCCAATATATGTTTTTAGAGATGCGGCGAACAGATCTGCATACAGTATTAAAGATGTGGGCGTACTGTGAATTTATATAGAGGTATCATGATATTTTCTGTCTTATTACCTATCCCTTTACTAATGGTATCTAACATTCTGTTACCTTTTCTTTTCTTTTCTTTTTTTTTTTAAACTACCACTGCACACTGAATGGATGTTTTCAGAGAATTAGCCACAATGATTCTACAATCTCTTTCTTAAATGGCAACAGCTAATTTAGATCCCATCATTTTGTTTTCCAATTTGCATTACTTTGCATTTATCAACATTGAATTCCATCTGCATTTTGTTGCCAAGTCACTCAATTTTGTGAAATCCCTTTGTAACTCTTTGCAGACTGATTCTGACTTAACTATCTTGAGTAATGTTGTGTCACCTGCAAATTTTGCACACCTGTTTACCCCTTTATACAGATCATTTATGAATATGTTTAACACCACTGGTCCCAGTACAGACCCCTGGGGGACACCACTACATACCTCTCTCCATTCTGAAAACTGACCATTTATTCCTACCCTTTGTTTCCCATCTTTTAACCAGTTACTGATCCATGTGAGAACTTTCCCTCTTCTCCTATGACTGCTTACTTTGCTTGGAGCTTTTGGTGAAGGACCCCATCAAAAGCTTTCTGAAAGTCTAAGTACACTATATTCACTGGATCACCCTTATCCCCATTTTTGGTGACCCCCTTGAAGAATTCTAATAGATTGGTGAGGCATGATTTCCCTTTACAAAAGCAACCTAGATAAAAACAACTTATTGGGAAAAAGAGTCAATGTCTTTGATAATTCTGTTCTTTAATATAGTTTCAACCAATTTGCCTGGTATTGAAGTTAGGCTTCCTGGACTGGAATTGCCAGGATTGCCTCTGGAGCCTTTTTTTAAAAAATGGTGTCACATTAGCGATCCTCCAGTCCTCTGGTACAGAAGCTGATTTAAACAATAGTAGTTCTTCAATTTCATATTTGAGTTCCTTCAGAACTCTTGGGTGATTATCATCTGGTCCTGGTGACTTATTCCTCTTTCATTTATCAATTTGTTCCAAAACTTCCTCTAATGACACCTCAATCTGGGACAGTTCCTCAGATTTGTCACCTAAAAAGAATGGCTCAGGTGAGGGAATCTTCCCTACATCCTCTGCAGTGAAGACTGATACAAAGAATTCATGTAATTTCTCCACAAAGAACTTATTTTCCTTGAGTGGCCCCACTGATTGTTTGGCAGGCTTCCTGATTCTATTGTACTTAAAAACATTTTTGCTGTTAGTTTCTGTGTCTTTTCCTAATTGCTCTTCAAATTCTTTTTTGGCCTGCCTAATTATACTTTTACACTTGATTTGCCAGTTTATGCTCCTTTCTATTTTCCTCAATAGAATTTAACTTCCAATTCTTAAAGGATTTTTTTGCCTTTAACTACATCTTTTACTTTGTTGTTTAAGCATGGTGGCTTTTTTTTTTTGGTCCTCTTAGTACATTTTTTATTTGGGGTATACGTTTAGTTTGAGCTTTTATTATGGTGTTTTTTAAAAGATTCCATGCAGCTTGCAGGCATTTCATTTTGGGGACTGTACCTTTTAATTTATGTTTATCTAGTTCCCTTTTCTGAAATTAAATGTTACCATTGTGGGCTTCTTTGGTGTCTGTCCCCTCTTTAACAAACAAAACATTAAGGTTTTTTTCAGTTTCTAATCCTTGTGGTTGCAGAGAAAAGCTAGATAATGTGACCTAAGAGCACCCTTCAAGTTTAAAAAAACAAAGCACATGAAAATAACCTACAACATAATTTAAGCAAACAAAATTCTTCTTTTTCAAATCAATCCATGATACTTTGGGGTCTGACTCATGATTTTTGAGAATATGGGGTTGGCAATATTGTAACATACTGCAGTCAGCATAGCCCAATCTTCCCCATTAACCCTCCTACCAGTCCAATAAACTCATTCAACAAGAAGGTAGACAAGATGCCACACAGGAAGATCCCAAAGGTAGAACAAAACTACTCTCTGGAACCTTACAGACAGAAATGAACGAAGCCACTCAATAGGAGCCCTGTATGCTACAGCTAGGGTCCACTGCTGAGTCAACAACACTCTGTGATCAATAGTATTTAAAGCAATCAATATACCTAATATCATCAGCCTGGACTTTGTCTATTGCCACATTATCCACCAACATAAAACAATAGTTTCCAGTCTATACCATGGCCTACATCAAGAAGATCTAAGGCATACATGTAGGGTTGCCAACCCTCCCAGTCTGTCTGGGAGTCTCCCAGAATCAGGCTTCATCTCCCAGCAGCTACTAAAACCAATCTGGAAGATTTTAGGCTGCTAAGAGTCCAGGCTTTCAACCTGCCCCAGTTCCAAACCACTCCCAGAAGCAGTTGGCATGTCTGGCAGTGACTCCTAGGCAGAGACATGGCCAGGGGCTCTCCGCACGCTGCCCCTGCACAGAGCGTCGACTTTGCAGGTCCTATTGGCTGGGAATGGGAAACTGTGACCAATGGGAGCTGCAGGGGTAGTGCCTGCAAGCAGGAGCAGTGGCAGTGGCAGCATGCAGAGCCGCCTGGCCGCCCCTGAGACAAGGAGCTGCCGACGGACATGCCACCACTTCCGGAAGTTGACCTAGGTAAGCACCACCTAGCCAGAGCCTGCATACCAAACTGCCTCTTGCACCACAACCCCCTGCTCCAGCCTCATCCTGCACCCAAACTCCCTCCCAAAGTCCGCACCCCAAACCCTCTCCTGCACCCCAACCACCTGCCCCAGCCCTTAGCCCCCTCTTACATCCAAACTTCCTCCCAGAGCCTGCAAACCCCCCCCAAACCCCTCCTGCACCTCAACCCCCTGCCCCAGGCTCAGCCTGGAGCCTCCTCCCACACTCTGAACTCCTTGGCCCCACCCCTCAGCCCAGAGCCCACACCCCCTCCCATACCCCAACCCATTGCCCCAGCCTAGTGAAAGTGAGTGAGGGTGGAGGAGAGTGAGCAACAGAGGGAGGGGGGCTGGAGTGGGCAGGGTCTCAGAGAAGGGGGCAGGGCAACAGTGTTTGCGCCATTAGTCAGTTGACAACCCTACATACAGGGTATGTCTACACTGCATCTGGTAACGAGCCTCCCAGCCTGGATCCGCATACTTGCACTTCTGGTGAGCTAAAAATAGCCGTGTAGACATTTTTTGATGATGTGATTTGGGCTGAGCTTGGACTCTCGAGCCCCTGCCACCTAGGCTTGAATGTCCGAGCTGCAACACCACTATTTTTAGAGCACTAATGAGAGCCTTTCCAGCACAAATCTGTGGACCTGGGCTGGGAGGCTCACTCCCAGATGCAGCGTAGACATATCCCTAGACACTGTGAGAATTATCTCATAGTTACTGTGATAGCTAAAGCTCTGACTTTTTTTGGCCAAACCTCTTCTCAATGAAAAATGTCAATCCAGTGACACAAAAATATTTTGTGAATTTGTATTAGTTTTTCCAATGAGATTGTTCAGGTCAAAATAACTTTTTATTTCAAAATTCCTTCAATTTTATTTTAAAAATATTGCAAAATCACAAACTGCTTGAACTCTAAATTAAACATATTGTTTTGGGTCAAACATTTGGGTTTTTTTACCCAAAACATTTTTTGGACTTCTTGATTCACCAAAAATTTCAAGCAACTTTGGTTTTGGCCCAACTGATTTAAAAAAAAAATTAGAACTGCCAGTGAACCAAAAAATTCAGCATTCACACAGCCCTAATTGCAACTCTTTGAACTGGGGGGAATTTTAGGCAGGCAGTATATAAATAAAATAAAAAGTGCTGTAGACACAAGGGTCAGGATCCTCTGTTTACCCCTCCTGAAGCACAATTCCATGAATAGGGCATTGCTCCTATAGCAGCTTAGAAAGACAAGCACTAACGCAAATTCCTTCAGCAAAGGTGTTTTTCCCTTTCAAGTCTGCCATTAAAGATCTGATCTGGCCCAATCTTTTTTAGCTTTTGAGACCTGATAAGAGCACTGGTTGACTTTGCATGGTTGTAGTGGTATAAATCTAAAACAAATTAATAATAGGCAGCGAATGCCAGAAAATAAACAAGCAACTTGATAAAAATGTGCTACTAATTCACAAATCACTCTTTTTTTTCTCTCCATAAACTGTCTGTCATCTACCCCACAGCACTTTGATTATCTATTACATAAACACAAAACATGAGAATTTTTAGATACTGTATAAAATAAAAACCTTTAGAAGGTAAACAAAAAAAAAAGAAAAAGAGAGAGAGAGACCGGAAACAGGGAAAGCCTTAGAAAAAAATTTGTTTTCCCTTCTTCTGCCCCAACTTAAGGGACAGCAGTTCTAGTCTGTTCTATATAGGTTCTTATACTGGCCTGATCACCAAAGTATCCAAGCACCTTTCAGTAGAGCATTAATTGACATGACTAATATCCATCATGTGTGGTTCATTCTCTCCCTCAGAGCATATCTACACTGCAATGAGGAGGTGTGATTGCAGCATGTGTTGACATACCTGAGGTAGATCAAAGCTAACTCAGGTTCTACATATTCTGCAATCGCACCTCCTGATTGCAACATAGATTTACTCTCATCCACTCCCCAAAAGAAAATAGAAAGTGCAGGGTTAGAGAGGTGTTGGTAGGATTTTGTTCCTCTTTTTAAAATACACACACTAGAGTCTGGTGGAAAGACTGAGGACACAAAACAGGCTCTTTAGATTTTAATACAGCAGATCACTGACTAGTGGTGTATCATCAGTGACAGAAGAGATACTATTGTGGGATATTCTCTTCTGTAGTATGCTGCTTCTAATGAAAACACTGTTCTTTTCAAAAGCACTATATTATTGACTTACATTATAGTTTAAAGAAGATCAAATCAGCTCAATTAGTATATTCATTTGTATTCAAGAAACACTACCCACAGTTCAGTTACTGGCACTTTGATCCTGGAGATAACAAAAACGTGTGTGCATAATATATCTTTTCATCTTTTAAATTGTAAAGGTCATTAGATAGAAAGTTATTGCTTTTCTGACTGCAATGGCACCAGCAAGGCGATTCCTATGGACATCCCATTTTGATTTCAGCACATCTGTCATAAGCTATTGACACATGAAAGTGAGACAAGAACACTTGCTATTTTTAATTTCCCCTATCTTTCTAAATACTGACCCCTATTCTGATGGAGGTCAAAACAAAAGACACTTATTCTAAGTATGTTGTCTATCCTTATCCTAAATTGGTTTCTAAACAGATACTTGCTATATGGGTAGATCTGGTGAACCTTTTTCTACCTGTGAAATCATCTTCTCAAATAGAAGTTGACTATTATGCCCACTGTCTTTAGAGTGACCAGATGTCTTGATTTTATAGGGACAGTCTCGATATTTGGGCCTTTTTCTTATATAGGTGCCTATTGAGCCTATTATCCCCCATCCTCTGTCTCAATATTTCACTCTTTTTATCTGTTCACCCGAATTGTCCTCTAGAAGGGGTATTTACAAAGATAATTCTTCTGGTGCTGTCACACCTTTTCATAAAGAACCATCTTTCTCAGCACTTCTTCAGTACAGTGGATCTCATGAAAGAATACTTGCTAAGATCTAACTCCCTGCTTGGCTCAAAAAAGAAACCACCATGCATATTTTTCAGAACAAGGTGGTCATTTTAGTGCTCTACTCATAGGGAATGCTGGAAAGTTTCACAGCCACAGAGTCGTTAGGAAATATTACAATTTACATGCTAAAAATAGTGTTTCGCTTTTGAAGAGGGATGCTACCAATATCTTAGATATTTCTAAGGAGCCTATCATATTGGTGTCTAACAATGAACTCTCACTGCAACTGTTGTACGCAGAATGGATCTACCAATTTACTCACCATCTGGATGACAAGTTGTGTAGCATTTTCCCACTGAATAAGCTATTGGTCCAAACATTTTCGCTCAGTTCTAGTAGCAACTTCTGTGCTGTCACCTACCCTCCCTGTCCAAGGGAAGTAGCTAGGGAAAAGGGTCTGTAGCCAAGGAATGCTTATGCAACTCTGATCCCTGACAGCTGTAGCAGTCTCTTGAAGACATTGACAGCTGGCCCAAATGAGAATAAACTGGATGCTGCTCTAATCTGCACAGCTAGCTCAGCCTGATGTAGAATGGCTCCAGCATGGAGAGAGTGCAAAAGTGGATGACAGTCTCTTTTGCTGCCCTCTGCTGAGATGGATCAGACACTCCCCCTCTGGGCCTCTCTCAGACAGAGAAAAGCTTTCACACCTGATTATCCAGTTAGTTGCACACTTTCAACTACCACTGAATTCAATGAGTGTTATATGCACAAAACTGGCAAGATAGATCATGCTCGTTAGTGTATTATAAAACAAGAAGCATCTGTAGTTTGACTGCAAGTTCAGATCCAATCTTGAATAAAATGACTGAAGGAAAGAGAACTCATAGTACTTTTTTTTTCTGGAAAAAACTGGGAAGGATCTAAGCTTTTCTACTCCATTTCATTAGCTGAAAGAGGAACAGGACATTATTGAATGAAATTTGGAGGACTTTGTGATTATTTGAAAGAATATCAAAACCATAAAACCCACCATAAAACCCAACACAGTTGGCACTAATTATGACCTGATGCAGGAAGTCTTAGCAGACATGTAAAGTTCTAGCTGGGAATGGAGTCTGATCTACCCTCTTGGCCCTAGAGGACTAAGATACAGTAGGACGGTAATCCAAGGAAACTTACACTGTTGCTATAAAACTGTCAATGCACCACCTCTCCCCAGTAGTAAATTCACTTAAACCTTTTAGAGAGAAAAAAAAAAGTTTCAGAAGGTTTAACTCAGTCTCCAGGGTCTCTATTAGAACAGCAGTAAATTTGGTGTCCAGCACTCGGTAAATGTAAAGGGAAAAAAACTACTAAGTGTTGAGCTGACCTGCTATTAAACTGAATTTTGCTAATTAAGACAAACTGGTATTAACTGCACCTTGCACGGAAATCAGAACATGAAGTTAAAATATACAAAAGGAAGGAGACACGCAGCTCACAGTGCAGCAGACCTCTCCCCGTTTCCCCCCGCAAAAGTAGGATATAAATTACAACTTGCTAAAGTTGCATTATCTCTGATCAGCAGTTGCACGCTGTAGTGAAAGATCCAGCTCGGCTTTTCCCTTTTATGTTAAATTGTCAGGAAAAGCCAATAATGGTGTTACATTTCTTCCTTGCATCAGCAGTTTTGATGCATTTTAGGTTAAAGGATCCAAAGGAAGCAGATGCTTAAAACCAGTGGGGGAGGGAGGGATGAGAGGAGGAGAGGGAACAGGAAGTCAAATGCTTTGACTTCTCTGGAAAGCAAATGGCCTGAAATTTCCAAAGTTATGCTCAAAACTGTAATAATTCAAAGATTCGAAATCAAGCCACAACTCTATTTGTAAGTAATACAATGACATACACAAATAGTAAATGAATAAACTTTCCCTGCACTTGACAAAGATACACATACAAAGGCTCATTCCTTTGATGAATAGGATTAATACTGGAGGGCGGAGAGGAAGAATGCTGTTTCCCTTCTTATTAAGAGGCAAAACAAAGTGAACTGTATTTGTGAGAAGTGGAATAAATGCAACTCTTTTCAGTATTATGCACATTGCCACAAGAAAATAACCTCTTAAATGACAAACTGGCAAAGCAATAAAACAAAAGGAAAACAGATTTCTGTTCAGGCATCTCCTATTATTTATTCACTTTTATATAGTTTTTATAGTCCCATTAGTGACATATTAGTAAGTAAATAATTAAACAATAAATTAAACACAGAGAAGAGAGAAATTTTGAAATCTTTATTCCCAGCCAAGTAATGACAATTAGAAAGTTGACGAATAACTAAAGGCCAGATATTCTTCCCATTGAAGTCAATGGGGATTCAGACTCCAACTTCAACGGCAGCAGGAGAATCTGGTGGCTCAGAGGAGCTGAGCACGAAATGCTGCATTTTTGCTCAGCTGTTACAAGAGTCATTGATTCTGCAATTTCTGTTTGTTTAATGGATTCATGATTTTTCATTTATTACATGGATTTTTACAAGTGGGTAGGTATATATAGTGGCCTGGAATGGTCTCCCTCCTCCTGTGCACCTAACAATTTCCAAGTTTCTCCTCTAAACTAAGCCCTAGTTTTATCAACAGCAGTCTGGGCCATGCCCCACTTGGCTACAAATTATTTGGGGTTTTTTAAAAAAAATGAGATCCATGACGATGGGCTTCAAGGGCCTGGGAAGCTGTAAGGTATGCATCTGTTGTGGTGGTGAGGGACTAGGAGTTATCTCTAGGAAATATAGTTACAAATTTGAAGAAATTTTAGACATCCGTTAACTTGGTTTATAAAGTTGATCAAAAAATTGAGGGGGGCGAGGGATGGGGGATATTGAGAATGTTCCTTTTAGTTCCTATATCTACCTTATCCCCAGCAGACCTTATAACAATAAAATAAACATTGAAATATGAACTTTAGACAAATGTTTTCATAGGAAAAAATTCTACCATCCGTGTTAGTTTATATTTTCCAAGCTAGTTTCCTAGTGAGAAATGCTAGCAGCTTGCTCTTTAAAAAATTAACATTGAGATGAGCCATGACACTTCTATAGCCCCAAAATCTTGGCATTTAGGTGGGTGCAAATGGGTCACCTGCCTTTCAAGCCCCAAAGGCCAATGCTTAAAAATATTGAGACCATATACCAGACCATTTTCTTTTTCTATTTTCTCTACTCAAACATCGTATCTTTTGACTGAAGGGCATGAAAATAATCCCATCTAAAGAGAATAGCAAGTCTGCATTATTCATCACTCATGTAAGCAGAAATGCTGATGTTGCTGGTCCCATTTGATTTTACACAGTAAATTAAGACTAAACAAGACACCCAGTGATGCACAGATATACCAAGCAATTCTAAATGAATGCTGTCATGCTGTCTGGAGTGGCTCACGGTCATGAGTACCTACCGCAGGGAAGACTATCCAAAGAGGGCAGACATCCCAAACTGGTGGTATTTTTATAATTAGATTTCACCAACCCATTAACAAATGTACTTCTGAATCACTATACCAGTTACCATGGAATCACAGACAGACCCCTTAGGGCCTACAGTTGATTTTGCTACCCAGGCAAGCTGAACTTAGTGATAAATGGTCACAGACACCAAAAATCACTAAATAATATTCAGATGCTACCAGTCCCAAGAGACCAGTCACTTACCCCAGATCAATCAATACCCTAGATCTTACACCAAAAGACAACACCTGTAGCCAATTCTATAATAAAATAACTAAAGATTTATTAACTAGAAAAAAAAGAAATAAGTTATTTACAGGTTAAAGACAGATTTCAGAGTAGCAGCCATGTTAGTCTGTATTCACAAAAAGAAAAGGAGTACTTGTGACACCTTAGAGACTAACAAATTTATTTGAACATAAGCTTTCATGAGCTACAGCTCACTTCATCGGATGCTCAGCTCAGAATAAATTTGTTAGTCTCTAAGGTGCCACAAGTACTCCTTTTCTTGTTACAGGTTAAAGTAAGCAAGCACATAACACAAATAAGTTGCAGTCTAATGCCTACAAGTGACAAAATTGTAGGGATCTGTCAATTCATAATGTCTTTCAGGGCAAACCCAGGGATAACCCCGGGAGATCTCTCATTTCAGTTTATAGACTCTGGCTCTGTGAGAGTTCAAATACCAAACAGATGATCATTTTTCCTTGTGAGACCTTTTTATATCTTCTTCCCCCAGAAATCAAACTGACACACAGGTCCCTTCTTCACAGAAGGTAGGGGTAGGTGTGGGAGAATGCACTTCAGATCTTTGATCTGGCACAATGGCTCATTTGCCTTTAATGAACATGATTTAATATAATCTTGTTAGAAACCATTATTTGCATTACACAAGGCTTTTTCCCTTGTTCAATGAGTTACATAGTCACAGAGGTTTTCACTGCAAATGTTTGCCATCAATTTATAACAGGGGTATAGCTGAGTGAGAACAATACATACAGCATCCTACAAACATTTTATACAACACTCAAAACATTATCAACTTAACATCTTATAATTTATTATGATAATGCTAATACATGGATAAGCAAGACCTTGTTTCCAGCTCTGCATTTGCAAGTATTCGATGAGGTCCAGGGCCTTGGTATGGCAGACCAAATATCAGCTCAGCATCACAAACACATTGATTTATTTTTTTTCCTTTTTAAGAAAATGCATGTGATTACATATATGCCAATTGATAACAAAGAATGATGCAGCTGAAGATCCATGTAGAAACAGTCTCGGAAGAGATAATGTTTGTCCCTTTGATCACTTTGCTAAAACCATAAATAGCCTAGGCATTTTCTTAATTGATTATTTTTTCTGCTGATAAAACACCAAAGCCCATTGAACATTGAGAGAAACTAGTCTCCTCTCCTTGCCAGAAGCATGAGGTTTTGAAAAGAATACTGATAAGTGAATAGATTAATATCCGATTTTCACATGAATCACCTTAAAGGTGACTTTTGCATGGAGGTAAAAGGAAACCTCTATATGAAATGTGATATATGGTGAACTGCCATAAATGCTCCCAGTTTACTCGACCTTCTGACTCATCTGATGGTGACTAGAAAGGTGACCTCCATGGAGAAGTAGGATATAGATTCAAAGGGCGGTCTGTTATGTATTGAAAAACAAGACTAAGATTCCATTACAATGTTGTTTTCAACACCAACCAGTGGCAAAGTTCCAAGGAGGCTGTCATAAATATAAAGGGAAGGGTAAATACTTTAAAATCCCTCCTGGCCAGAGGAAAACCCCTTTCACCTGCAAAGGGTTAAGAGGCTAGAATAACCTCGCTGGCACCTGACCAAAATGTCCAATGAGGGGACAAGATACTTTCAAAAGCTGGAGGGGGGAGAAACAAAGGCTCTCTTTGTCTGTGTGATGCTTTTGCCAAGGACAGAACAGGAATGGAGTCTTAGACTTTAGTAAGTAATCTAGCTAGATATGCGTTAGATTCTGATTCCTTTAAATGGCTGAGAAAATAAGCTGTGCTGAATGGAATGTAGATTCCTGTTTTTGTGTCTTTTTGTAACTTAAGGTTTTGCCTAGAGGGATTCTCTATGTTTTGAATCTGATTACCCTGTAAGGTATTTACCATCCTGATTTTACAGAGATGATTCTTTTTACTTTTTCTTCTATTAAAATTCTTCCTTTAAGAATCTGAATGCTTTTTCATTGTTCTTAAGATCTAAGGGTTTGGGTTTGTCTTCACCTATGCAAATTCGTGAGGATTTTTATCAAACCTTCCCTAGGAAAGGGGGTGTAAGGTTTGGGAGGATTTTGGAGGGAAAGACATTTCCAAACGGGCTCTTTCCCAATTATATACCTGTTAGACGTTTGGTGGTGGCAGCAATAAAGTCCAAGGGCAAAAGGGTAAAATAGTTTGTACCTTGGGGAAGTTTTAACCTAAGCTGATAAAAGTAAGCTCAAGAGGTTTTCGTGCAGGTCCCAACATCTGTACCCTAGAGTTCAGAGAGGGGAAGGAACCTTGACAGAGGCTCTTCAGTAATGTGCTTGTTGTTGGATGAGTAACAATAGCATAGCTTCAACTGGAGAATGAAAGGTGCTGATTGTTACAAGGTGGACCCACAGTGAGCCAATAGATGGTCCAAAGTCTTCAAAAGGGAGTAGGTGGCCTAATATTCTCATTGATTCCAGGGATAATTGGTTCTGTTGCATCTGGGTAGAGAAATGTCTCCATTTGGCCAGATAGCATTTTCTGGTGAAGTTCTTTCTGCTTTGATTAAGACAGGAAAGAATGGCCTCCAAACATGAGTACTCTCTGTCACATACCCATCCAAATACCAGGCCACTAGATAAAGAGGGCCTGAGTGATTATGTCTGTTTCTGGGAAAGACTGAACACTGATGAGAGGTTGGCTTGACATTCACAGAAGGTCTGAAAAGCAAAATTGTTTGGTCGAGGGGGTGTGGTGAGGATGACCCGAGCTTTGTCATTGAAAATCTTTCATAGAACTTGTGATATCAGTGGGATGGGAGGAAAGGCATACCTGAGGTGGTCCATCTGAGGTAGCAGAAGGGCATCACCCTTGGAGCCTAAGCCCAGAGTTGTTCTGGAACAGGATGGGGATATTTCTTGTTTGTCTCAGTGGCAAACAGGTACCAGGATGGCATTTCCCCACAGAATGAAGATCATGTTCAGGATGGAATTGTGCATCTCCCATTAACGGTCGGTGGAAAAGCTGAGACTGTCCATCACAGAGTTCTGAAAACCTAATAGGTATGTTGCTTAGAGTATTATATGGTTCCTTATGCATCAATTCCATAGATCGGCTGCTTCTTCGTAGGAAGGAAGGAATTTTGTTCCATCCTATGTAAATAGAAAATAGCTGTCATGTTATCTGACATTATCTGAAAATGGTGGGGCTGCACTGCAGGCCTAATGGCCTGCTCCCACAACTAGTAGGTTGACACACCTTCTGCCCCCCCTTCTCCCCAACAATAAGTACAGGTGCACTGTGTGCTGTGATTTTTCATGTGGGCTCCCCATCCAATGAGGGATGTGTCTGGGATAATGGTTGCATTGAGTAAGGGTGTAAGGAAAGGGACTCCCACATAGACTTGTTTCAGGTTTGTCCATTCAAAAAGAGAAGGAATCATTTCCTTGGTATTCATGTTGTCCTTGTCTGGTGAGTAAACAGACCAGAGCCAGGACAGCAGGCAACAGAGGTAGATCCCAGAAAATTGTTTTAAATAAGAACATGAGGCCACGTGGCCCAGTAGGAAAAGACACAACTTGACAGTGATCCAAGGTCTGATGGTGACTTCTCTTTTCAAGTTGTTCATAGCTTGGAATCTTTCCATAAGGAGTTAGGATCCTTGCTGTGTCAAGTCTAGGGTCACTTCTATAAAGTCTTTGGTCTTTGTGGAAGTCAAACTGGACTTTTCTTCCCAAGGAAGAAAAGACAGAGTAGGAATAGGGTTACCAAGTTGCTGAATCTGCCCATCAGGAGCCAATTGTTCAGATACAAAAAGATGATGTAGCAGTTTTGTTTCATCCACGGTGTTACCATCGAGAAAAGCCTGGATGCTGTAACTAGTCTGAAGGACAGTACTCAGATTTTGCACTGTGAGTGCCCTGGAATCTGAAGAACCTTCTGTGGGATGGGTGAATGTCCACATGAAGGTAAGCATCTTTCATGTTGAGAGCTACAAATGAATGTGCGCTTCTCCAAGGAGGGGATTATCAATGCCCATCTGACGATGCAGCATTTTTTAATAAAAACTTTCCATTGGTATAGGTCAAGAATTGGTCTCCATTCTCCATTTTTTTCTTGGGTACTAAGAAACCTGCGGACTAGAATCCTTTCCCTTCATGTTGAGATGGCACATGATCTATCACTCCTCACTGAAGAAGAGAGTATGCCTTCTGAGAGATGATCTCCTCATGAGAGTGGTCCACAAAAAGGGCTTTGTGATGGGGAGATAACACAAACTCAATTATGTAGCAGAGCCAATGGTTTCTAACACTTACTTGCCCATTGTCACTGACTTCCATACATAAATGAGGTGGATGAGGCAGCCACCAAAAAATTGGGGGGCTGCAAAGGATGGCAGCAGTAGAGGAACACAGTTCTTGAAAGTCCAATCAAAAGAACCTCCTAGATGCTGGGTGAGGTTGAACAGTACCAGTAGATGTGAAAAAAGCCACTTTCCTGGTCTATGTACCCTGTGGCATTTGCATGGAGGTTCATAAGGGCATTGGTGACAGAACAATTAAGGAGGCAGTCTTGGCCTGTATACCTATTTGTGGTGTTGCTTCTCTGGAGCTGAGGTATAAATGCCCAGGGAGTGAAGGGTTGTTTTGGAGTCAGAGAGTAAAGAGACTTGTCAGTTTTTTTGTTTTTTTTTGACTGAATACATTTTCTTCATCAAAGGGTAGATCCTCAATAGTATTTTGTACCTCCCTGTTTAATCCCAAGGAGTGGAGCCAAGACTTGTACTTCATGACTATTGCTGTAGCTATTCCTCTCAAAATGGTGTCAGCAGCATCCTCTGTAGCCTGAAGAGATGTTTTAGCTATCAATTTACCTGCATCAGTTAGAGCTTGGAATTGGGCCTTGTCCTCTTTGTTCTTAAAGTCCAATAGTTTGGAGTAGTTGGAGAAATCATACTTTGCTAGCAAAGCCTGGTAGTTATCAATTTGAAACTGAAAGCTGGTAGGAGAAAAATACTTTCATCCCTAAGACATCAAAGTCTTGTCAGTGATGTTGCTTTGGGATGCTGTAGTCTAGACCTCTCAGCAGCTGCTTGACCACCACTACATTGGCACTAGGTGTGCAAATAGGAATATTTTTCCTGGCTAGTAGAAAAATAATATCTCTCAGCTTTTTTGTGGGGGGGGCAGAGAAAGCCAAACTACCCTAGCTGGTTTGATAACTGTTCACTGGAAGGGCCATCCAGCTAGGACTAGAGGGCTACAGAATATCCCAGATACTATGCTGAGTAATCTCTACCTCCTCAGGATGAATCTGGAGCTCAGTCGCCACTCTCTGCAGGTGATCTTAATACCGTGAGAGGTCTCCAGTTGGAGATGGTAAAAATGGAGCAAAGAGAAGGAGACACCCTTCAGAACTGGTAGACAAACTCAACTTCTTCTCCCTCATACTCTGACAGAACTTGTTGGTGTTGGTTAGGAGAAGGTAAGTAAGATTCATACCCTGATTTGAGGTGTCTAGCATAGGAATCCCATGGACCCTACTAATGCCAGTAAGAAGGATCAACCAGAGGAGTACCATGACATTGGGTATCACTGTTTCTCTAGATAGTCATATTTGGGTGGAGGACAGACTCCAGACCTTTGGAAGCCTCTGTCTGGGCTCACCTTTCTATGTGGAGGTGATGTTCCTTCTGACGCCTCTGATTCACCAGATGAGAAGGTAGGTTCCATTTCAGCCAGTGGAGCTATTGGTAACAACTGACAAATGCTGAATGGAATAGGGGAGTATTCCCATCTCCTCAAGGTGGTTTCTTCCTCTGGAGTTCTGATGTCTCTGAGTAGGGTCAGACCCAAAAGAAGAGAAGATATTGTAGAGAAGATAGGGTAAAGATATCCTCTGGGAAGGTGTAGGTCTCCAGTGTGTGGAGAGTTCCAATGACCGGTACTGACAAATCTGGCAAATCCCTAATTATAGTGGTAATCAGTTTCTTACTGGTGTGGGCCAGAGCCAGAGCAGAGTCTAGCCTGGAACTCCTAGATACTCTTACAGGGGGACTGGTAAAATGATCGAAAAGATATTTTCCATTGCCCACTTGTCTTACATTATTTTGTGGTTTATGTAAGCAAAACACTTTAATCCAAGTGAAATCTAACCTCACATTAAGAGGATTTAAATCAAGTTGGATGTCTTTTAAAAAAAATATGTTCTATATCATCCACAGTATATAGGCTGGGTGCAGTAATAATTGAATGAAATCAACGGTGGTTAAACTAGATCACAACAATCCTTTTTTGGCCTTAAAATCCATAAAATTATTTGGTGGGGGAACAGGAACTCTTCACTGACACTGGTATTTTATATTCCAAATGTTTTCTTCAGTTGTCTATATGATTGTGCATGAGTTCTTATTGATCTCACAAACATGAAAATTAAGAAAAAAATAAAACAAAACAAAACAAAAAATAACCACCTCTCCACTCTGCAATGATGTAACCATCACTAAGTCAATTTCTGTTATACTGCATTTAAATGGACCAAAAGTCCAGTCTTGAGGCTGCTTTATCTGTATACTCCTAATACAGTTTTCCTAAAATGGGTTCATACAATGCAATGCAATGATGATGACACAATTGTACAGTATATAACGTGATACTGCTCCCCAAGTTATGCATAGTTTTCTTCAGCCCAACTATTTAAGTTCCTCCTGAATAAGATTGTTCTGCTGAGCTCACATTTGCGATGCTTAGTGCTTACTTTGAAGAGCTTTAGATAGCCTTAATTAAACACTGTAATACTGAAATATATTAATGCCATGATGCATCAATATTAATTAAAGAATTAACTCTGCTCTGGTACCTTTGGCAGATGCTGCTGTTGCTGCTGTGTCTGCTATTCAACATTAAAATTCCATATATATATTTTGTATTGTTAATCCATGTGAATTAAGAAATTAAAGAGATTTTTTTTCTGCCTGCTATATCCTGTTAAGCACTGCCTTAACAACCCATCCTGCAGCCCAGACTTCACAGGCAGACTGACACGTAGGACGACATCACAAGCTGAGCTGAATCACATGAAATTAATAAGAAAGCTACAAAGTAAATGAAATATCAAAGCAGTAAGGCTATTGATTGACCATTTAGTACAAATGATAGAACCCTAATTAATAACTGCAGCTGTCTCTGAAGAGACAACTGTTTGCCTTCCATATAGATTTCCTCTCTCCACTTGCATTGGCTTTAGTTTTTATACTGTGTTTGATGTGAATTTAATGCTTCCCCGCGTCCCCTCCTTATTCAGTTCTGTTGGAGGCTGTCATTACTTTTAGGCATGGTAATTCTCAATCAGAGATGGAGAAACCTCATGGGGTTCAGGTTTTGAAAGCCTTTTGAACTAGTTTTTGAGTTCACGAGTTTTAAAGCCACCCCCCCCCCGCCCCATCTGTTAAACCTTTTTAATTTAAAGGGTGAGATAATTACAGAAAGAAAGCCAGTGCTATGTATTAATTTCCGCCAAATGCTAGTCTGGCTATATTACTTATTTACACACACACACAATTCTAGAACCTTGAAGTCCTTTAAAAATGTTAATACATTTTGGATTTCTGGGCAAAACCTTAACAAAACATACCATATCTCTAGCCCCTGCTCATCTCCCTACCAAAGAAAGACAGTGAATCTGTGCAAGAAAATTTATACTGTAATACTTTAAAATAATCTAGAAAACACCAAATTATAAACTCTAAAATTAAAGAGTTTACCTAATTGTAACTTTTATGTAGCGTCAATATCTTATATATTCACGAAGAAAAGAAGGAAGCTTCACAACATTTGTGTGAAGTACAATTATCTGTATTTTTACAGATGAGAAAAATCACAAAATTGAGAGGCTACCTGATTTTTTTTTAAGGTCACAAGAATTCTGTGGGAGGGACAGAAATGGAGGATAGGTCCATCAATGGCTATTAGCCAAGTTTGACAGGGATAGTGTCCCTAGCCTCTGCCAGAAGCTGGGAATAGGTGACAGGGGATGGATCACATGATGATTACCTGTTCTGTTCATTCCCTCTGGGGCACCTGGCATTGGCCACTGTTGGAAACAGGATACTGAGCTAGATGGACCTTTGGTCTGACCCAATATGGCCGTTGTTATGTAATGAATCCAAGGTCATGTAATTCCAAGTCCTGAGTTGCAACTATAAGACAGTACTTATAATTCATTGATCACAGTCAGGTTCATAAGAATACAAGTATGTACATATCAATGAGAGAGCGAGGAAGAGGACTGCACTGAAACTGGAACATTTAATGAAAATACATGTCGATAGAGTATGAGATGTAACTGTATTATTCCCAGATTTAAAATTTAATTTAGAATTATATGATGGGAACAATAAAATATCCATTATTTAGGGCTGTTCCATACATATGCAGCACCATGGGTGAAATCCTAGCCCCATTGAAGTCAATTACATTTTTACTATTAACTTCAGTTGGTCCAGGATTTCAACCCATGACTTTTTTTAAATGTAAAAATATCCTTTGCCGTTGGTACCATGATATGCAATAATATATGAGCAACAATGGGATACAAATGAAATACAGAAGTTTCTGCCTCTTCCTTGAGCTCAGCTGGAAATTTCCAATATATAGTTCTGATTAGCATCAATAGGTTTGAACTATGAAGGGTATACATCACAAAACTACACAACCTTTTATCGATTTGTTAACACAGAGTTCCACCATTATATCAACAATAATCTTAATGCTAAATGACACATGGTGCTGAAATATTACGAAGTTATTTTTAAGAAAAATTGTGTGTTACAACATAGCTCGTAACTCAGACTTGAATTCATAGTGTATAATGTCAGCCCATTACCACAGCACTTTATTTGAAGAGAATTCTGAGGGCCTATAATGAAACTGGTCTGCAAGAAATTTACAGTCAACTGAACAGAGAAAAATAAATCCTGTCTGATACTCGTTACATGCACTTAATTTTGTTCAAGGATATAAAAAGAAATAAGGAATGACAGATTGAGAAAACGGGATGATCTAAATGAAAACAATCTCCCAAACAATAACATATTTTTATTTAGTATTATTTAGCTTGTAAGCAATTTCTTGTAACCCCTTCCTAATTAGGCAGTCTAGATATTTTGATTTGTAACCAGTACAATGTCTCTGTTCTTTTACAAACCCATCACTCCTATAGATAAAGTAACAGAGAAAGACCTTAGGTGTGAAAACTGCAGCTTTATTTTTGACTCACAAACCCATCAATCATGCAACAGATGCAAACAGGTGCCATAAATCATAGCTACCAATGCATGCATAATCCAATATGCCACTTCATATTACAGTACTTGCTCTTGGCATGGGCCAGCGGGTAACCACTGTACCTGCACTTCATATGTCTACTTCATTTAATGAGGCTTCATTTACATTATTTACATTAGTAAATTTAACTGCTTAGTTACATTACCTTTCCTAAGGGTTAATTGTAAATTCACCCTTTTGAGGGCGGAGGCAACTTTTCCCAATTTAGTTCAGTGTGGTTAGAAACAGTCTGTTCTCAACTCTAATACAGACAGTGAGAGTTGCAAAAACTCTTACAGAAGATGTCCATGTATATCATTTTAGTAGAGCTGGTTGAATTTTTTCCCCTTAAAATATTTTCCATTGAAAAAGTAGGTTTTTTTGAATGATGCAAATATTTTCACAAAAAGTTTGTGTTGTCCAAAATTGTCTATTTTTATTTAAAAAATAATTTTAGATTCCATATGATTCCAATGAAAAAGGAATCAGTTTTTTTCTTCTTTCCATCCCTCTTCCTTTCCAGGGGGGAAAAAAAAAGAGGGACGGAGAAGTAAAGGAAAGGGTGAGTACAAACCCCTCAAAAATTTAAATGTTCCATTTCAATTCGAATAAAAAAGAACATTTAAATTTTGACAAAAAAATCAGAATATTCCATGAAAGGATTAGAACAAATGGGCATGTTTCTGTTTCTTTCAAAGTTTGTTGTTGGCAGTAATTGCCTTCAGGCTGCAGAGCAGCTATGGAATTGCTCCGGGGCTATGACTGTCTCATAAGGTCTGCAGTAGCCTTTGCTCAGGTTACACTCTCTTTCCAAGCTCGAAATGCAGGCATGAAATCATTCTGATTCCTTAGGCACAGTGGAACCACACCAGTTCGGCTGCATACAGGGTCCCTCAGCGGCTGGGGTGGGGGGTACACTTTGCCCCTAAAAGTGGAATGTACACAATTTTTTTTAAAATACACTTGCGTAGAACTTTTAATTTGACTGGGTAGCTGTTCATTGTAATACTAAGCTCTTCACATCAGGGACTGTCATTTACTGTGTTAGGCACCATACAAACACAATGGGACCACGCCCAGTTGAGGCATTTACTGTAATACAATTATGACCAATAACAGAATTAGTTTGAAGCAATATACAGATTCCGTGCCATCGCCTCATCTTCTTCCAGCCATAGTCACCTCTGTGAATAATCAGCTTCTCTGCTGGTGACCTGATAATGACCAGACATTATGCTCCAACTCCATAGAAATTGCTATTTTGTTTCATTACAATGGGCTGAGTTTATGTGGTTTATCTCAGTTTAGTATACTGATCTGTCAGTGTGGCATAAACCGATAGCACTAGCTAAGCTCTCATCCATTGACAAAAAGTGTTACTGCACAATTTGGCCAGTGTAGCTTTGACTACAGATACATGTTCTGTCTTTACTTCCCTCTCATGTAACAACAAAGAGCTTACAATTTGCAAAAGAATAACAGGTCCTTTGGACTTACTCAGCAATGGTAAGGTGCCAAACTAATTAAGATATGTTATGGAAAAAATCTCCCTGATTGTAGTTTATTCAATTTTGTATTTTTTTAAAGAAAACATTAGTGCATTGCTTTTCATTTTGAAATGAATATCCGTGTGTGCCGTAAGCTGTGGTTCTAAAACTGGCTAAAGAACAACATAGAGTTTTACATTTTAGCTATGAGGAGAATGGACTGGTTTCACCAAAGGCATCAGAGGTGGATAGTTTATATTTTTTCTAATGAATTTAATATCTGCTGTTAACTCTTAAATCAACCAAAATAGCAAAGAATTAGTATTTAGACTGCAATGATGGGTGAGCCTCAAAAGGGATAAAGATTCAGTTTAACTAATCCCTCAAATTTTTGATAACTTTTTAAAGTCACCTTTGTTCCTTCTCTACTCTGCATCTAACCCTTCTGCCTCCCTCCTTGTCCAAATTTTTTCTGCAGTCTCATCTCCGACCTGCCCAGCACCCAATCCTGCTGTTCAATGGAATTTCTGCCTGCTTACTCCATGACTGAATTCAGCACAACTGCACCACAGCTTTCCAGGGCTGAGGGAACCTGCTGGTTTGGTGAGTGTGTTTCAATACCTCATCTAAACACTCTGTGTGGTTTGGCAACTCTTTTCACTCTGAATTTTGGTTAATTTGTATCTGTAAACTCCAAGTGAGATCAGATGTAGCCACGAGAGTTTTGTCAAAACTGTTGTGTTCCCTATCAGCAAATGAATGTGAGACCCTCTCTGCATGGTAATGTATTCTAGAGGACGGTTTGGAGATCTACCATCAGTTCCTAACACCAGATGTCTTCAGGGAGTAGCCAGGTGACACTGTCCTGGATTTTCTATTGTGGGAGGTGTCAAGGTTCCTTCCCCACTCTGAACTCTAGGGTACAGATGTGGGGATCTGCATGAAAACCTCCTAAGCTTACTTTTACCAGCTTAGGTTAAAACTTCCCCAAGGTACAAACTATTTTACCTTTTGCCCTTGGACTCTATTGCTGCCACCACCAAACATCTAACAGGCATATAATTGGGAAAGAGCCCGTTTGGAAACGTCTTTCCCTCCAAAATCCTCCCAAACCTTACACCCCCTTTCCTAGGGAAGGTTTGATAAAAATCCTCACAAATTTGCATAGGTGAACACAAACCAAACCCTTAGATCTTAAGAACAATGAAAAAGCATTCAGATTCTTAAAAGAAGAATTTTAATAAAAGTAAAAAGTATCACCTCTGTAAAATCAGGATGATAAATATCTTACAGGGTAATCAGATTCAAATCATAGAGAATCCCTCTAGGCAAAACCTTAAGTTACAAAAAGACACAAAAACAGGAATATACATTCCATTCAGCACAACTTATTTTATCAGTCATTTAAACAAAACAGAATCTAATGCATATCTAACTAGATTGCTTATTAACCCTTCACAGGAGTTCTGACCTGCATTCCTGCTGTGGTCCCAGCAAAAACAACACACAGACAGAGAGAACCCTTTGTTCCCCCACACACACCTTTAAAAGTATCTTGTCTCCTCATTGGTCATTTTGATCAGGTGCCAGCGAGGTTATCTTTAGCTTCTTAACCCTTTACAGGTGAAAGGGTTTTTCCTGTGGCCAGGAGGGATTTAAAGGTGGTTAGCCTTCCCTTTATATTTATGACAGGAGGCTATTGCTCCCCTATCTTGCAGGGGGTGGACAAGGGGGCAGAAGCTCTGGATCAGGAAGGGAGAAACAAATCAAATGCTTCCCTAATTTTTAAAAAAAGGAATCAGTTTGGTCTGGAATTCAGAACTTGAACTAGTTGTCTATCACTAAACATAAGCCACTAATAGCTTAGAGGTCTATGGTGTTCTGCTCTGCAGTCCATATATGAAGTAGCACTACAGGAGCCAAAACCTTCCCAGAAAAAAAACATTTGGGTTCTTTCTATCGTCTCCTCTATCTACATCTCCCCACATGTAAGATAAGCAGAGCCTGAGCACATGCCCTAACAAGGCAAGGCTATTCCCACTATAGAAGAAAAGAAAAAATAGGACACCATGATCTGCTGCTTAGCGTCCCAGAGGGACAAGACTGGAACTTGCAGTGTCTGCCCTGGATGAGCTTGAAGACCTTAAACCAAAGGACGCCGAAGAGAGTTAGGCTAGATGTAGTCATCGCAGCTGACGTGGCTGTGCAAGCGTGGCACAGAAATAAACGGTGAGGAGGGGAGTGATCACCAAGCGGATGGAGTCTGGCCTGAGAGATGATGATGGGGGGAATGCCACTGGATGTAGGGGAATCAGCAGAAGGATATGAAGGTATGTGGGGAGTAAGGCTGGAGTGATATAGTAGAAGGAAATGTGAGCTGCCACTGGGCAGTAGTTCTCTGAGAACAGGCAAGATATACACAGATTGGGACCATTTCCCTTCCCTGTCCTGGGACAGAACAATGACCTTCTTCAGGGAGCAGCAGTATAGTAGATTGGTATGTTTGCTCGAGAGCAACTCACAAAACAGAACAGCACCCCAGTTGTGAATGTGTTACATGAGCTCCACAACTCTTCCCACCACCTGACTGAGCGTGAGAGGATATTGGAGGTCTGGCTGGGGTGGAAAGAGAGAGACCAGTAGATGGATAAAAGTAGAAGTATGTTGTAAATCAGTCAGTGCCCATTAACTCTCCTCCACAGGTTTCTCATTAGTTGGTACACTTCTGCACATCTGAGAATGACAACAAAAGCCAATAGTTTATGTGAAAGTAATTACGGTTACAGGAAGAAATACCCAGACACACAAAACCTTGTCACATTTGCTTCCCATGAAGAAAAAATGACAAATGAAAATAAAAGATTAAGCTGTATTTTCAAAATGAATTTAAAATGTTCACTAGCGTGACACATTTCTGCATAAATATTTATTGTATTGTAAAACACATTTTGACAAAGAGCATTCTTACAGTTGACACCATAGTAATATTGATTATGGCCCAGATTCACAAAGGACTTAGGTATTGTGACAGTGAGCATCTCAGCACCTAACAAACTGTGAATCACAAAGCTTCAGTCAGGCACCTAGAATTCCCTATACCATAGATTGGGAGAGACAGGTGCCTAGAATGTGATTCACAAAGCCTGCACACTAGCTGAGGTCCAGTAGTTGCCTAAAACTGTCAGTGGGAGATGCTGATGACAGGGGTGTATGCTAAGCCCTGCCCCCTCATGGAGATAAGCAGCTATGTCTGGGGCTGCAGGGAAGCAACTCCTTCTGCTTGTGATTCTCAGCAGCAAACCCTCTCTTGGAATTAGGTGCCTTAGGCATTTTTTTTTTTTTTACAAAAAGTTGGTAGGGGAGGGGCATAGAAGGAAGAGGAGAGCCTCCCTTATAACTTTTAGCCCGGTGGTTAGTGTACTTACCTGGGATGTGGGAAACACACCCCTAATTAAAGTCCCTCGTTTCCAATGCATGTCTTTCTCACTTTTCTGTTAATATATTCAGTGTTTTAAGGTCATACAGTAAAACATTTTGCTTCATTAAGATTTTTACTTTATTTTCTTTTTCCCCTTTTTGTTAAAAAAAATATCAACCAGAAACAGATCAGCCAGCTTTGTCATAATTTGCAGACCTATGCATGCATATCACCCTATCCCTATGTTTTGCTGGCTGATACTGTTATTGTAAGTCAAAGATGCTGAAATGTACCAAGATGCTGCTCTCTGAAGAGCAACTCAGAGACCAGGAATCTTTTACATTTTAAATCTCTGTCAGCATAGAAGAATGAAGCAGTCAGCAGATGGGTGATACAAGGTACAAGTGCATTATGTCTACAATCACAAAATAAATCCAGTGGAACTAGCTTTGCTGTTGGTCCACCTGAAAAGCTAAGATCTTCATGATTTTGTCACATTTGGTTTGGCTGACAAATTTCTTGAGCTCAAAAGGACATTATAAAATATAATGGAAGCATATTGTTCATGGTGAATTTAATAATAACAGTGTGATCTCTGAGATACATACAACTGATCCATTAGATTATTATAAACCATCAGTCAGTGAATCTATATAATCTGAAGAAAAGAGGCTTGCATAAGGTCTTTGAGACCAATGTTCCAAAGTAATTGGCATCAGTGCTTCTGTTTCTTCAGAGAAGACAAACTATCTCCAGATCAGACATACATGGTGTGACCAGTATAACATTCCTCCAATGGGGAATAGCAATAGTTTACATTCATATAGCACCTTTGTTTCCAAAGGATCTCAGAGAGGTGTACAAACTTCAACTACAAAATTATATGCAAACTGAATCATAGGATCACTTATCTCCATTGAAATGCAGCCATCTCTAGCATGAAATGGAACTGCTGTTCAATAGCACAGAGCAGTATTCTACAATAGTTGAGATCAGGAAATGAAAAAGGATCAAGAAGGTAGAATAAATACCCAAACCTGAATCTAGGCAGGATATTAGGATTGAAAAATCTTAATTTTACAAAAGTACAATGGAAACTCTCTAGCACAAATAGAAACAGTCAGCACCTCAGTTTTGCATTTCAGCCAGAAAACACCATCTCCAGTTTTTCAATGTCCCCTAAACACTTGCTGCTGTTGTTGAGTCCTGGTTTAGGAGAATAAGTTACCTCTACTGAATCATCAACATCATGCCCTAGCAACTTGTTTCTTTCTTTCTCCACTCCAAGTACTGACCTGATCCAAGCACTGCCTTGCTTATGAAATCTAATGGGATCATAGCAAAATGTGTTATAGCTGCTGAAAACCTTTGTATTGATATTTTTAAGTCAAAATATGTGTTGAAAGGATGTGAATTAGTAGTTTCAGATGCATATAATGCAACTGTTTGTACACCACATTTATGTGGATAGATGTTAATACAACAAAACATCTGTGTAATCACACACTTCCGGAGAAGAGAGAGTTTTCTAACCGAAGCAAATTGCATGCACATAACTTGGTACATCATACCAATGAGTAAGATGATACTACCCCTCTGAAGGACAAACATTAAAGCTATGTCTACACTTGGAGCTGGAGGTATGATTCCCAGCTTGAGAAGACATGCTTGTGTCTAGGTCTCATTGGGCTAGCATGCTAAAAGCAGCAGGTGTAACTGTGGGAAGGGGCCAGCAGCACAGGCTAGCCTCCCCGAATACAAACCTGCCTGAATCTTGTGGGTACATGCTCAGAGTGGCTAGTCTGTTTTCTACGCAACTGCAGCTACGCTATTATTTTTAGTGCACTAGCTCAATGAGAGCTCATGCAAGTATGTCTATGCAATCTGGGAATCACACCCCTAACTCCAAGCTTAGATGTAACCTAAGACTGCAACACTGGCATTGCATACACACTCAGATAAAAGAGACTGACAGTAGAATCAGAAAACTGAATATCCAGGGATCCTGGACAGAGACAGTGACAGACAAGGGGCCCAGTTTAAAATTAAGACACATAAATTTGTTAGTCTCTAAGGTGCCACAAGTACTCCTTTTCTTGATCCAGAAAAGCACTTCAAGACAAACATAATGTTTAACACATGGGAAGTTATACTGAAGTTAGTGGGACTACTGATGTGCTTAAAGTTAAGCACATGCATAAGTTATTTGCACAGGTGGAGCCTAACTCATGGGCACTCAAACAGATATGCTTTAAAAATTATTAATATTGAAGATAGGTTGAGTAATGTTGCATGACTGGCTCATTGGGACATCATACAATACAAGACTAAAAAGATGTATGAGCATCTATCACTTGAGCTGAAGGAATAACTCCAGGTTCTAGTTGTAACACTCATACCCTGTGTGGGCCAGAAACTAAGAGAGGACGCTGAACATCAGGTTATATGACAATAACCTATCCCATTAAATCAATGGCTCAGTGCTGGTAGGCTCATAAATTGCAACTGCAGTCATAAGTATGGGAAATGGTTGGGAAAATAGTGTACATTTTTTTTAATTGTATTTACATTCTATTATGGAATACTATTAAGAAATAGCATAGTTTCAATGCATTCAGATTTTGTGTGCACTCACGCATGGTCTAGATAATACTTAGTCCTGCCATGAGTGCAGGGTACTGAACTAGATGACCTCTTGAGGTCCCATCCAGTTCTATGATTGATTCTATGATTTTATGAGAGAGAGGGATATTAAAGATGAAAACAATGTTAATCAATACTACCACATTGTATACTGTGGGCCCACAGAACAGACATGTGGTTGCACAAGAATGACATTTTCTAGAAACTGTGGTACAGTATATTAATTTAGAGTATTAAAACATGATTTTTCACTTAAAATATTATATACCCTTTATAGAGTATCCCTGACAGGAAGTCATATGGAAATAAGTATTCACTGTGCTTATTCAGATAACCTACGGGAATAATAAAAGCACTGACCAACTGATATATTATCTATGCCATATTCATCCTCCACTTTGTGTTACGAATTCTGTGAGACGGATTCTGATTTCACAGTGGTGAGAATCAAGGTAATTCCACAGAAACAAGATATAAATCAGACCTAGATGCAAGCAGATTAAAAATCAAACACAAACATGTGTATAAAATGATGAATACAGTGCGATTTGTTGTTTATGGTGCTATGCAGAAATATAAGTACCATACTCATTTCACTTGAAGATATCAGAATTAACACCACTTCACTCCAATTAAAGTAATCAGACACAAAATAAAGTCATTTCAAAGGTTTCATTTTCAAATAAGCTGCTCATCACCCATATCTACATCTACAGATAAATATTTCTATGAAATTTAGGGGTCAAAACCTCAGTTGCAGCCAGGGAACATATGGCAGCCGTGAAAGAGTGAAGGTACAAAGTGCTTAGCTACACTGGCACTCCCTTGATCCCGGGGATGTTCTCTGCTGGGCTGATCCACCAACATAATTTAGCATGAAACAAAGCTACCTGCATATCCCAGATTGCTCCTGGAAATAGCAGTAGTGAAAAAGTTGTTTTTAAGGCAGCCTTCCAAGTTTGGGAATCAGTAGTTTAACAGTTAGAAGACAAGTAGTTCAGACTGTCCAGACTGTTAAGTATGAGTATGTATTATGCCATAGTTACACCTCTCTACCTAATTGCATTGGGTACATCTTTGTATTGAGAAGTTTTCTAGCCAGTAGTCACAAAGGTGCTGATCCTGTAAAGGAGTGAGCGTGGGCATGAGACCATTTTAAAATGGGTCCCAACAGTTTGCCAATATTATAGTGCTAAAAGTTTTTATAGAAATTACTTAACACCACATGATGAAACAACGATCATGAAAACAGATCACATACAGATGTTGTGGAAATGTACATACCAGCTGAGAGATTCTACTTTCAGTTGCACACAACATATCACTTGTGCGTACGTCTACACTGTACATTCCTTACAATGGCATGCAGAGTACATATACTACTTCCCCCTAGCATGGGTATAATTAGCAGGGTAGATGGTGAGGCAACGCTTAGGTGAGTAGAGTTAATGACACGCCTGAACCCTGTGAGTATGCACCCTACACAGCTCTCTACTTGCACAACCAACCTCCCACATTTATGTGGCTATTTTTTTGTGGGGGTGGGGGGAATGTTTTTGTTGTGGGTTTTTTTTTAAGAAATGCAATACCTTGCTGCCTCCTGCAGCTGGAATCTTTCCTTGCGGCAGGGAAAGACCCCAGCACTGGGGAAAGGCTCCTGCATCTCCCTCCCATCAGAGCCTTTCCCTGCTACTGAGAGCTGAAGTGAATGACTCGGGCAGTAGGAAGGCAGCAGGGAAAGCTCAGGCAGCTCACAAAAAGTTCAGCTTAAAAACCCATAAGTTTTGAAGTCTATCTGACCTGAAATGTTCAACTTTCTGAAATTCTCCCATCCGCATTAGAGATTTCCTTCCTACTAATATATATATATATTTTAGTATATCAGTTACACTGAAACCCACATCACATGTTCATGCAAGACAATGTTTTCCATCATAGATTCAAGGCACTACTTGCCATGGGAAATAGGACTTAAATCTTTGATTGTATGGGGAAAAAAAGTTAGGTACAATTGCAGTACCATTTTTCTCCCTTTGCTTTGCTCCTTTCCATAAGCCAAAAAGAACTGATGGTTAAAAAACCCTATATGATTTCTCTATCAATTTCCCCCCCCTTGAATGCAGTCTAACATGGAATTAGAAGCATGGTGCAAGGAACAGGAGTTTGAGTGTAAGAAGCAGGAACATCTGTTCTAATCAGAGCTTTGGCAATTAATCCTTCTGGGGACTGGAGCAAGTCATTAAACCACCT
Source organism: Dermochelys coriacea (assembly GCF_009764565.3). Taxonomy (NCBI): domain Eukaryota; kingdom Metazoa; phylum Chordata; order Testudines; family Dermochelyidae; genus Dermochelys; species Dermochelys coriacea. Next base: position 173,462,308 of record NC_050069.1, read on the forward strand.
TGTTTCAGTTTCCTCATCTTTAAAATAGATTTTTTTAAAAATTTCTTTATTTGTACCATGCTCAGAAGTGTGGCCACTGCTTCATAAAACAATTCAGACAAGGATTGGAGGACATAAGTTACAAAATAAGGTCATGTGGTTACCTCATTTTAATGCACCCATCCTATCCTACAACATGTACAAACTCTTCCCTTTCCACCCGCCCTCACTATCCAGCCCCTCCCCCATCTCTCTCAAACACCCTACCCCATCCCATTATCCACCCACCCTCTGTCTCTCTCCACATACAAGCCCAAGATTCATCAACCTCAGAGATGTTACAGAATAATTACCTAATGGTTCTGAATAAGGAAAGTGCTATGTAAGACCCCTCACTATTATTAATACTAATGGGTATTAAAACTACAGCTGTAACAGTAGTATTTCCTTCCAAAGGGCATGTCTGTGAGCATGTATTAGACATACATTACAATGACAATTTACTGTTATCACATTTTAATATATCATCCATAATGTGTTTATAAATTCAATTTAAGTGATGGTGTAGACATGATAATCACCATGTCATCACATCTGTAGGTATTCATTTCTGCTTGAGATGTATGCATTCTTCCAGGCTATAATTAAATCAGTAGTGTCCATTTAATAATCTATGTATTTATCATTGGTAAGGCACATGCTAGTGTTTATATTTACCATATTGCTCTGTGTTGTATGCTGTAAAATAAAAGGAACAATAATCAGCATGGGATTTAGAGTGGAAATCCTATCCAGTTAATGTACTGATGAGTATGAAATTCACATTTAATGCCAAATGAGTTCATCCCAATAAACAGCAAGAAAATGAACAATGATAGGACTATTATTTTAAAACATTGTCCTCTTTGTAAACCAGTAGTGTCATTCCAGAGATTATATTTAAGCAGCCTTACTTAATTCAGTACAGGATTTCTCTTGGATTACAATTCTCTGAACCAAGGAATGTTTTCCTGGTTGCAATCAGCGAATCAGAATTAACTGTAACTACTGGCATTCCCATAGAATTGTGGCAGGTAAGCGCATGACACGTGAAATTCACCCCCATGCAGAGAGCTAACAGAACTGTAGGCTGATAATATACTATGTGAGTCCTGCTTAAGCCTTAATTTAAGATGCTTTTTGTGGGCATTGTGCAAACACTAAGCGTTTACTCACATCATATATGCTCACCCACATGGTTTGATATGTCAAAGAAATTTAGTAATCAATATTTCAATCAGCTCCACATGGCTTGAAGTGTTAGATTGCAGAATTGTCACTAAATACACTATTGCCACCCTTATTTACACCAATAAAGAACAAACTAGCAATATATTGATTTGGACATGCAAACAATGAGACACAGACAGCATAATATGGTAAAATGAAGATGCCTCAACTTTATTCAACACCAATACTTAGCTGATATGAAGTAAACCACATAAAACTACCTAGCAATGTGGTTCCAGCTGCACCAATGTCCCCAGGAGACTGTAAACCTAATGGTGGCAGAGTATTAAAACCGTGACCCCTCTACTCCCTCAGGCTTGGGAGTCCCAAAAGAGCCACAGACTACAACGGACAGAGATGCACCATCTCATCATGCCATTTACATGCCCAGGGCCAATGCCCAAACAACCCACTGGTTTTTTAACTATTATTTTTAACTCTTTCAACCCATGAACAACCTTGGGACCCACCAAAGTTGAAGCAAGTGTAACTTAAATCCCCAAGAAACTGACCTCCTGGATGCTAAGTGGAAGGTGAAAAACCGACACAGCAGTTTGCCACTTTAGCCATATACAGACCCTTTAACTGTTGGTCAGCCTCTCCCTCCAGCATCTTAAGAGATCCAGCAACTAGATTAAAAGTGGGAAGGGAAGAACTGAAACAAGAAGCCTGCCATAGCTCCCACCCATGAAGCAAACTCTATCACCCTTCCCCTCCCCCCCACTAAATAGGAGCTACTCACCCAGCCCCGAGATTTTGTACCTGCAGAAGTACTAAAGTGAATAAAAGCTGCAGGTGGGAAAACAGTTTGAAAGAGGTGGCACACAGCATCAGACAGAAGGGATGACAGACTTTTTGTAGTTAACATAGACAGGTGCCCCCATCTGACAATAAAACAGTGAGAAATGTTATTGCTTCAAGTCTGAGAAAAATAGGTGTGACAGCACTGTTTAGCATATACAGTCTCAAAAGTCTGAGCAAGGGGCTTCTTTTAAATAAACCATTTTAAAGATATTGGATGAAAAAAGCAAAATTTCACCGCAGATTAATTTGTTTGCATAACAAAAAACTAAGATTATTATTCTGCTCCTGCAGTCAATAAACACCATTTTAATCCTGAGTATGTATTTGCTCCTTAAAGGCAATAACAAATGTGTGAACTGAAAGTAATCCATCTCATTTGACAGTAGAGATTTTTCCAGCTTTAGCTAAATCCATACTGGAAGGAGACTGAGAAAATAGACCTTCCAGGACACAAATTGGATTTTGCTTTTTTGCTAATACCTTGAGCAACCGTGCACCAATTTTCATCCAGTTGCACTCCTCTAAAACTGATAAAGGGAGATGTCTGCATTCAGGGCGAGCCATGGATCTGTGTGTGTCATGTCATAGGATGTCCCCAATTGTAAATAAGCTAGTGCAAAACAGACAAAATGTGGAGTTCATCGAGAAAAAAAGATGAGAAACTCACATCCAAGTGGCATAACTTGCTATATAACCATCCTGGTTCTTATTACGGCACTGTTGCTGTGGGAGCCACAAGGATTTTAAGGAAATCAGGTAAATCACATAAATGGTGAGCACAGTAGACTTTTAAAGTGTAAGAGGAGTGGAAGACTGCGTGAGAGCTGGTCTGAATCAGGAGAGGTCACATCAGACCTTTTATTTGCAGACTCCTAGTATCATGTGAAAGGTTACTGAGTGCTAGAGGAGCAGGATGCAGAACAGAGAGGAGGAGGAAGCTCCAAAAGAGATATGGGTTGTGACAACCAAAGGGACTTTAAAAAATAGGGCATTTGAAGACTGAGTTTTGTAAACATTAGGTAAGAACATTCTTTATAGCACATACATATGTAACTTCAAATGAGATACATGCAAGACCCATCTTTTACCACCTTTCCTACCCATCCACACAGCTAAAACTCTTGTCCAGGCTGTCATTGTCTCACAGCATCCTCCTTTCTGGCCTTGGCAAATGCAATCTTACCTCACTCATATCCTTTCAGATTGCTGCTGCAGAGATTGTTTTTTCCTAGTCCGTCGCTTTGTTCGTGTCATCAATCTCTGTGTTTTCTTCTTCTTCTTTATGGTATCAAACAAACTACTTGTATTCTCTTTCAAGGCCTTTCACAATCTATCTCCATCCTACCTATCATCTCTCATTCACTATCAAGGTATCAATTTCTGCCTCGGATCAACCCATATCACCAGCCTCCCTTGCTCACTTGTTAAATTTTCAAACCAGCACCTGTGTGCTTTCTCCCAATCTGTCCCTCATGCTTAATAGGCACTCTCCATCAACATCCACATAGTTACTTCATGATCCTCTTCAAATCCCTCCTTACAACTTTTTTGCTGTGATGCCTACAAAAACTTGACAAAGATTCGGGTGGTGATATTCTCAGACCACTGACTATCATGCTGACCAACCTCGTTTCCTTGTCAGCTTGTCTATATCAATCTCTTATCTTATCCTTTGATTGTAAGCTTTTTGGGGCATGCACCATCTTTTGGTTCTGTGTTTCAACAGCAACTAGCACAATGGGATCATGGTCTATCACTAGGGATCCAAGGCACTATTTGTATTACTGTAATAATCACTAGTAATATGCTCTGAGTTTATCCTGCTCCTGAGTTAGTGTGCTGGTATGTTATCAAATCCTCGTTCTGGACTCTCGTAAACTCAGGATAACAAAATGTTTGTTACTTTATGCTCTTTTAATCTCCTCAGACACTATTACTTTTATTGATGTTGTTGTTAATCTGTATTACACAGACACCTAGAAGCCAACAGATATCAAGGCCTCCTTGTGCTAGCCATTGTACGCATACATAGTAATCGACAGTTCTTACCCCAAAGAGCTTACAATAGAAATTGACAAGACAAACAAAGGCCAAGACAGGAATCAGAGGGACAGAGCGATTAAGGTCAAGGTAACATAACAGATTAATAGCAGATCTGGGATTACAATCCTGATCTCACAATGAGAGGTGGTTGGGAATTATTTGCCAAAAAAGATTTATTTGTTTTCAGAAAATGCCGGATTGTCAAAACCAGAACTTTTTTTGTGGGAATGTACCAGTTTAGATAAAACTTTAACTGGAAAACTCTTGCAGGTGCTGGATGGAATATAGACAAATATCTATAGAAATTTACAAACCCTAGAAGAGCCAATAGCCTAGTGGTTAGGGCACTCACCTGGGTTGTGGGCAATCTTAATTCATATGCCTATTCTGTCTAATTTGGAAGATGGAGTTGATCCCAGGTCAGTGTCCTAACCATAAGTGTAACGGTTATGTTGGGGGTCTTTGGTTTGCCCAGATGCAGCAATTTTTTTTAAATATCTGGAAATTTTCATGGGAGGGGAGAAAAGTTTATCATCCAGCTCTGCCCAACTCACATTCCAGAGCCCTATCCATTAGACTATTCTACCTCCCATCACGGTGGGAGGAATATAAATATACAGACATTTGGACTAATAGACAAACAACTTAATCTTTCAGTCCTTACTCGGGGGGGTGGGGGAATGCAATAATTTACAATACCTATGTTTATTAAATATAAAGAAACACAAAGTAATTGCTAATAAAAAGTTAATTTGCCAATAGATACTGCACAGATGCTTATTCTAAACAAGGGTGAAAATTACTGTAATATCACTAAGTGGTAGCTATTGTGACAGACCCAGACCGGTTGGGTGCAGGAGTCTGGTAGAAGGAAAACACAGTGGATGAATAGGTTTTTTATTTCCTGAGTGACCAGGGCAGGAGCCAGAGCAGTCAGGAAGGTGCTAGAAGCAATTAAGTCAGACAAACTCCATAAGACACCTGGAACCAATTAAGAACGGAATCATGGGAAAGCAATCACGGGAAACAGGCTAATCAGATCAACTGAAGCCCATTTGGAACCGGCTGGGACTAGTTTAAAAGGAAGCTCCTTCAGCGACGTCCGCTGGTAGGAGCTGGGAGTAATAAGGTGTGTTGTGGGAAGACTGGGAGAAAGAAGTTGCGCAGTGAAAGAGCCAGAAGAACAAGCGAGGTCAGGTACCAAGGAGGGTGCTAAGAGGGGCTGTTTGGGGAAGTAGCCCAGGGAAGGGCTATAGCTCTGGTGGTATAGGAAAACTATCTGTTGCTGGTGCCATTAGGGTCTCTGGGCTGGAACCTGGAGAAGAGGTTGGGCTTGGGTTCCCCCCAACCCTCCCCACACTTCTACACAAATACTCCCTGAGTAGGAAGACATGGACTAAAGAGGACTCTTACACCAAACCCATTGACTGGCCTATGATGAAGGTGGATCAGGAATCAGGATCTTGCCTCTAGTAGAGGAGAGAGGCTACATTGAGGGTCACAGTAAACCTGCGAGGCAAGCCCTAACTGCCTAGAAGCGCAGGACCTCTCGAGGCAAAGCCAGAGCTCTGCCACACGATAAAAAAAATCAATGTAACATATGTTAAATGGATTAAAACTGGCTAATTTAATTGGAAATTGAGACTCATCATACAAAGGGAGTGTTTCTAGGGGATCCTGCAGAAATCTGTTCTCAGCCCAATGCTATTCAATATCCATGAGCTGGAAGAGAATATAAAATCATTACACTGATAAACTTTGCAGATGACAACAAATATTGATGGAATGGTTAATAAATAATGAAAAGAACAGGCTAGCTCTATAGATCTATCCAGATTGCTTTAAAAACATGCATTTTAAACACAGCTAAAACAAGGTATACGTCTAGGAACAAAGAATATAGGTCATAATTACCAGATGGGCACTGTATCCCAGAAAGCAGTGACTCTGTAGAGGATTTAGTGTCGTGATGGATAACCAACTGAATATGAGCTCCCATTGTGATGCTGCAGTTAACAGAGCTCATGCGATCCTTGAGTGTGTAACTGGGGGAACATCTATTAGAACAGACATAGTATTACCTCTCTGTCTGGCACTAATGAGACCATTACTAGAATACTCTGTCCAGTTCTGGTACCCACATTTTAAAAAGGATGTTGACAAATTGGAAAATGTTCAAGAATGATTCAAGGTTTGGAAAAAAACATTTGAGAGAAAGTGAAGAAGCTTAATCTATTTGGTTTATACAAAAGAAGGTTAAGACATGACTTGATCACAGTTTTCAGGTAGCTACACAGGGAGAGATTTCTGATAGCAGAGGTCTCTTTCATTTAGCAGTAAAAGGCATAATGAGATTTAGTGGTTAGAAACTAAAGCTAGGCAAATTCAGACTACAAATAATGTGCACAGTTTTATCAAAAAGGGTAATTAACCACTGAACATCTTACTCATGGAGGTGGTGGATTCCCCATCATATTAAGTATTTAAATCAAGGATTGGATGTCTTTTTGAAAGATGTGATTAGCTCAATCAGAAATTATGAGCTCCATATAGAAATTACTGGGTGAAATTCCTTTATTTGTATGAGGTTATGTAGGAGGTAAAAACAGATTATCACAATGGCCCTTCAAGCCTTAAATCTATTACTTACAAGCAAATGCTTTTTATTTAAATGGTGATCCATGTATCTAAAGTTAATATTCAAATTGTTTTTTTTAAATGTTTTCTTCCACTTAGTACATAATAGCAGACATATCATGGTTTCAGGAAGTTAAACTTTGGTGCTCATAAGAAAGATGAGCTAAGAGGGCTATTTAGAGTTACCTAGTACAAGAGCCAGACCACAAACTTCCCCATACACCTCTCCTAATACACTTCATTTCTGACCCGCAGCATGGCCTGCTATGCTAGCTGAGCCTCTCTTGAGCAAAACCTGCCAATTTGCGTCTTCAGTGTGGTTATTTGTGTTATATTGATAAAGGACTAGGATGACATCACCAAACTCATTCCCACTTTTTGTGACCTAAACTCAGTTCTCAGAGGTAAAGGCTACCAAGTGCATTAACCTCCTGTACCACCTTAGCCCTCAGAGTATTCTCAGTCATACATTGCACCAGCACTTTTAAGAGGAGGTAATCTGTTACCTGTCACTCAAAGCTTGGCAGTCTTGTTTCAGAAATGACATGGACCATAGATGTGTCAATTGTATTCAGCAAAAGTAAATGACATGCATTTACAACATACTGCACCATATTTTAGGCTGGGCTGTCAAAAGAACAGCCTCGCTCACGATGTCACAGTCCTTATCTAATTTCAGTTATTAATTTCTGGTCACCCTGTGAAGTGTCTATGCATTGTGTGTAAATCTGTGTCCTTTTCCTTTCTACTTATGTTACTGATGAGTCAGTCAGGACAAAAATTTTCAGCATTTGAATTGCTAAAAAGGTTAGAATTTTGAAAACAGATCGTCATAAATATAAAGGGAAGGGTAAACACCTTTAAATCCCTCCTGGCCAGAGGAAAAACCATTTCACCTGTAAAGGGTTAAGAAGCTAAGACAACCTCGCTGGCACCTGACCAAACTGACCAATGAGGAGAAAAGATACTTTCAAAGCTGGAGGGGGGGGACAAAGGGTTCTCTCTGTCTGTGTTGTCTTTTGCCGGGACCAGAGCAAGAATGCAGGTCAGAACTCCTGTAAAAAGTCAGTAAGCAAGATAAGTGTTAGATTCTGTTTTGTTTAAATGGCTGATAAAATAAGTTGTGCTGAATGGAATGTATATTCCTGTTTTTGTGTCTTTTTGTAACTTAAAGTTTAGCCTAGTGGGATTCTCTATGTTTTGAATCTGATTATCCTGTAAGGTATTAACCATCCTGATTTTACAAAGGTGATTCTTTTACTTTTTCTTCAATTAAAATTCTTCTTTTAAGAACCTGATTGCTTTTTTCTTGTTCTTAAGATCTAAGGGTTTGGGTTTATGTTCACCTATGCAAATTGGTGAGGATTTTTATCAAGCCTTCTCCAGGAAAGGGGGTGTAGGGCTTTGGGGGATTCTGGGGGTAAGACGTTTCCAAGCGGGCTCTTTCCCTGTTATATTTATTAGACGTTTGGTGATGGCAGCAATAAAATCCAAGGGCAAAAGGTAAAATAGTTTGTACCTTGGGGAAGTTTTAACTTAAGCTGGTAAATATAAGCTTAGGGGGTTTTTCATGCAGGTCCCCACATCTGTACCCTAGAGTTCAGAGTGGGGAAGGAACCTTGACACAGATGTTAAAGGGATCTTCTAAAAATCTGAAGATGAAAATGATTATTTACAGCCCTAACGCTCAAAAGAAGAGCTCAAAATCCTCTCCCCCATCAAGGTCAAGTACTCTAACTTCCTGAGCTGGAGAGAGTTAGCACACCATAGCTCATCCAGATGGTTCCCTCTAGAAAAGTGTCAGAAGCCACTTCTGCCTCCTCAGGGTTTGTGCATCCCGTCTCCAAGTTCTTCAAGCTTTCAGATTATCATAATTTTGATGTGAAGGTCCCTCTGTCAGATTCTGATCACATGTATTCTAATGCAATCTCAGAGTAATGCCATTCTATGTTTTAATTAGCATAATTGAGCAAATAATCTGGTCCTGCAAGTATCTCTAGTTGACTAAACTATTTGGATGTTGTGTACAAAAGAGAGGATTTTTTTAACTAGATCTGCATGTAAAATCATTTGATTTAAAATTAATCAAAATCTGTGAGTATATTCTGCTGGTGCGGTATGGGTATCTCAGTTTTCTAAATATTTTATTGCAGCATAGGCATTGTTTCTGTTTCTGGAAAATATGCATTGTTTTGGTGCAAATATTGTCAATTGTTATATAAAACATGAATGAACTGTGCATATAGCAATCTTTTTAACTTCAGACCTTTGCAAACGTTGCTTTTACTCTCTTCCTCAACTAATTTTAGTGGATTTCCTATATTCTATATTGATGCAAGACTGTGGTCACATCTCACTCCTACCCAGGTGTGGGTATCTGCACTAGTGGATCTCGATGTGGATTAGAAACTAAAATATGAGTGAGTTTGCTGAAATAGACATAGAATGTAAACACAGTGTTTTCTTTTTCTGGGTTTTGGAAAACTGAACAAAAAGCATGTTAGGCCTGAGTTCTGCAAATGGCCCAATCTTGCTAGTTGTGTGAACCAGACCCTCAGATGTAAACATGCCGAGACCATAGGCTACTTGAAGCCTGGATCCAAATACACATTTTGTAGTTTGATCCCATTTCTACTGAAAAGATTGAAGCTCAGTGATTTTATGACCATCATTCACAGCAAATACTTGCTGTTTCTAGGTTTAGTCATTTTAAGTGATAATTGAATGAGCTGAAAAGCAACAACTCCATGTTGTCTGGAGCTTCATGACATAGTCCTGAAGTTTCTCTGAAAACCAGAGAGAATGATGTCTGCCTTCTTAGCACATTACCTACCAGTGGCCCAGCCAAGCCAACAAACTAGTCATTTTATTTATACTTTGTCCTTATTCCTGATGTACAAGGTGGCATTCTTGCTTTTATTTCACCTTGCTGATCACTCCCACTTGTAGATGAACTGCAATCTCATAGAATCATAGAATATCAGGGTGGGAAGGGACCTCAGGAGGTCATCTAGTCCAACCCCCTGCTCAAAGCAGGACCAATCCCCAATTTTTGCCCCAGATCATTTATTTCCATTTTTAAGTCCCCTAAATGTGAAATTTGATCAGTAGTTAATCCAATTAAAGTTTCTTTTATAAGTGTCTAACACTTCTTGTGTTTTTAAGCTTTTAAAATTAATACTAAGCGTTTTGTTTACCCTTCTGGATTATAGCCTCTAGCATGTCTCTCAACTGCTTTTGTCACTGAAAATAAGCAAAATGCAGATACCTTGTATTTTGGCATTGTGCCTTTTCCTTTCCTCAGGAATTCAGGTGTTTTATAGTCATCTTGCACTCATTTCAAGAGGCATTACAATTTAACACCAGGTGTGCATGTTCAAAGATAAGTTCATTATCATTTATCCCCGTGAAACTAAAGATTTGTTGTTTTATTCCCCCCCCCCAGAGAGTGAAGGTGGATTTCCCCCCCCATCCTCTTCCTTCTCTAATCCTTTGCTATTGAACATTGCAAAGGATTTGAAGGTGTCTAGTTTTAATTAGATGTGTATTTTCAGATTTTGCAGATGCTGTACTCCATCTTTCACAAGCCTGGGGAAGCTGAAGCACCATGTACAACCTATCTTCTCCTGAGTACTTCAATACTCATGGGATGCAAGTGTGTGTTTTAATAGTGTCAGTATGCAGAAGCTGCTCAGGATTGTGAAATAGTCACATTACTTTCAATGATACTTGATAACTGGAGAGGAACGGAATCAAATTAGAAAGATTTCAACCATCCATAAAAATGGAGCTAGAAGTGAGAACAGAAGCTTGGTCTACACTATGCTAGATCACTGGTATAGATCATTTGTGTAGCACCTCACATGGATGCACAAAAGTACTTTACCAGTTTATACATTCTTGCACCTTTTATACCAGTTCTATTTAAGATTCTAAAAGACAATGGGCTAAATCCTCAGATGGTATAATTCAACATAATTCCATCAACGTCTGTGAAGCTATGCCAGGTTACAGCAGCTGAAGATCTACCTCAAAGACTGCTTAAGAGACACCATTAGAACAGGGAAGCCTAAAAGAAGATTTGTCAGTTGTGTTTTGAGTAGCAGCTATGTGCATATATCTCTTACAGCTTCTCTGATTTGTTCTTGTAATCAGGAAGGAAATATACTTATATGCAAGAATCCTGCTCTATCATTTCATAAAATGAAGCTAGTGAGTAGAACATTTGGGTTTCAGAATTTTGAAGACACCAGGTATCGAGGCTCAATGTGAAACTTGGTTCTTGTTGCAATCTAATTGTTGGGAAGGGTGAAGACTGATGTGTCAATCTCATACAGGTGACAAAAGAGAAAGGAGGGGGGTACACAATGTAGTAAAAGATAGAGAGGGTCAGAGCCCAGCCTTTTATATTATTATGAAACAATTTGGCTTGTTGAGAAATGGTCATCTAATCATCTCAAGCCATTGCTAAACAGTCAATAGCTTTTAGCCCCAACCTCAGCTGACCCTCTAGGATGTCCACATGAACTCAGTCAACCAAACTGTGTCTGGCCAATAAAGGATGAAATGTGCATGTATATTGTTACCCTCTATCTTCCCCCAAACAACTACAGATTATTTTAAATCATGGGGGAAACAAAGCCTTAATCTTATGCTAAGATGACAGTAAAATGTGAGAAAAGACAGGTTTTAGTGCAATGAGGAATAGATTTCTGTATGGGAAGCACAGTAGAAATAAATTATGTTTTAATATACAAGTTACCATTAGCAGCATTGAAAAAATGTGTGTCAGCCATCAAAAAATCACTAGGCTAAAGAGCTTTATTGACAAAGTCAGGTATTCCTTTTTATAAAACACAGTTTTGAAAGCAGATTTTATATTTTGAAAAGTCAGTTTGAAGTGGATGGGGATCTCTACAAGTCTGTATTCTTACCTCTCACCCTCCATCTTCAGTCATAGGAAAACACTGAAAAATCACTGTGCTCCCTTAACAGTTGATACCGGCAGCAAACAAACTGTCCCATGGGTTTGCCCAGTCTAGTTAAAAGCTTGATTATTGGGCATACTGCCTCACTCCAGGAAAGTAGAGGGATGAAGACATCCCATTCAAAGTTAGCATTTGCAAACATGAAGTTTTCATAGATGGATATATTTTCACAGTGCCATACTGTATATCACATAATCCCATAGCATCTGTTCTGTAAAGCAAACTTATCTTTGCTGACAGTCCACTTATGAAATAGATGATACATGAAAGAGCATTGCTTCCTCATATACTGTATTTTAGGGTTCTGCATTGAAATGATAAGGGCAAATCCACTGGGGGAATTAACACTATTTTTGGTGTAACATACTATTTCAACCACAAATTATTCCCATAAATCTTTTCACCAACTTTTCCTGTATTAACCTTCTGTGTGAGGGGCATGAGGAAACATAGGATATACGCCTGTCCCCCAAATTTTTTCCAAGACAAAAAATTTAAATATTACTGAAAATATGATGCCTTTTCAAAACTGTTAAGACCTAAAATGTTTGAAAGTCAGGATATTTTAATTAAGGCTCCATTGTCACTTTAACAGTGCCTCAATATCCCTACCCATCCACTATGCAGAGGCAGAAAATCTGCCTTAAACTTATGTGCATTATGATTTAATTTTCCAGTACAAGACAGATGCCATTGCTATCCCCACAAAAACTGAAGTGCTGGTCTGAGTGCTCCCAAAAAACAGTGCCATTATAAACTATTGGCAAATACACTGCACATTTAAATTCTTGGCTTTGAATAAAGAGATTGTCCCTTTCATTAATTTCTCCTCTGGCAGATCACAAATTTTGTTAGCTTTTTTTAAGGATAGGATTTTTCATGCAACCTGTCTATAAAGTGAAACTGTTACAAAGGCAATAATTTATCATACTTCTAAATTCATGGTTGAATTTGTTGCAATGGATGTTAACAGTAGATTTTTTTACTGTTAATTATCTGAAATCAGAATAAGTCTAGAGAGCTGAATATTAAAGATGATCAGTGCAAACAAGAAAAATAAGGGAAACAGTAAAATCAGAACAATAAGTAGCATTCATCTGAATGAGGAATCACTATGCCGAAAACTCTGATTACTTCTTTTGATAAAATTAGAAGGATGGAGGAAACCTAATACAATATGAACATTTCAGAAAAGATTGTAGTATGGTTCCTCATGAAGCCTGATTGACACCAAGTTGACTTTCAGACCATACAAAGGGTTGTTAGGAATAGTACATCATCAGATGAGTAAGAAATTGCTATGTCTAGTCAAGGAAACATCCAGGGTTAGTCACCATCTTCAGAAAAGATCCAAAGAAAATAATACATTGTGCAGTGAGGAAATTCATAGATAATATCAAGCTAGAGAACTGTAATGATCCTAGCAGACCCAAAAGCTGCAGAAAAGGCCTAGGGAGTTCAAAGAACTGGGCAAAAATCAGCTGGATGAGATCCAGTCTATATAAATAAAATATAGTAAGTTTAAAGAACCATGATATCAAGTGGAAATTACGGGAGACATTACTTATAAAGTAGTAATGCAGGAAAGATGAGCAAACTGGACATGCCGTTTCATGGTGTAATGCTGTTTAAATTAAAAAAGTAAAAAATGATGTGGGTCAATGTACAGACATCACATACAAGACCAGAACAATGGTGATCACTTTTCATGGGCATGCTTGCAAGCAACAAGCAACTTTTTGTCCATTATAAATAAGATATTGATAAATTATAGTGAACCCAAATAAAGGCAACAAAGATCTTTTAAAAGTTATAACGTACAAGGATGTCAAAGAAAGAACCATTTGGACCATCCCATCTCTACATAAAAACCCAAAATGTATCCTTTATATTATGGGAAGGAAGGAAAAGGATCACTCATTCTTCCTCCAAAGTGTGGGAAGGATAGAGAAAAATCACAACAAAGTTACTAATCTAACAATATCTTAACATCTGAAAAAATTCACTCAACATATCCCCTCCCCGTTATTAATTTTCCCTTTCCTCCTTTCAATCAAGTCTGAAAATAAATGTTGAATTCTGAGAGGGGCTTTTCCCTGTATTTCTAACCTAAATAAACTCAGGAAGTACTATATATCTGATGAGAATGCCTGTTATGTCATTTTTCTAGTCCACTATCTGGATAAGTCGAATAATCATCCACACATTTGGATGTCTCCCTGCAGTGCAACTTCTGAACCTTCAGAGACTGCCCTTCTCTTAAGAGGCATGAGCTATAGAAAGATCAAAGGAATTTTAAGTGTGATTATAATTTGACCCCCCAAAAATGGCATCAGGAGAAATTCCATAATTATTCTTTTCCAATAATTTCCAGAAGTTGTGTTTGCAGCAGTAGTAGTTTGAACATTGCCTGTGTATAAATACAAAGACAATGTTCAAAATGCAACAAACACAACTTGCCTCCTCTAGCTGGGTTCTGTCGTGCTTGTGCAACATCATTAACAATAGAGATTTGTTTGTTAACTCAACTGTATTTTCTCCAAGAAGACTGCCCAGAGGTCACCCAAGGAAGCATTTGGCTCTGTAGTTGGAACTTAATTCCAATATCTGAACTGGAAGAGACTCCAGCTCCTTCTCCCCTATATGTATTGGCTTTATACTTTTACAATTAATACAAACCAGGAAATTGACTTGACACAATAAAGCACACAGATATGACCATGAGCACACAGAGAAAGTGGATCTGTTGAGTAATAAAGTACCATTGTTACCCAGTCACTTTTCCAGATAGAACACCACATCTATGTACAGCCTCATTCTAGTTTCCTCAGATCTAATTTAATAGGTATATATTCAATAATTTAAATTAATATAATCATATTAATATAACTTAAATAAAATAAGGTACTATGTAATAACTCACAAAAGGAAGCATGTTATACGAGCAAATATTATATTAAATATCTAGGAGATTAATATTAAACCAAACATATTACATGAGCTAGTGTAGGGTTCTCAATAACCTTAGAAGTTCTAAGTTATTTAACCCCATACGGTTATGAAAACCAGAAACATCATTTTAGCCTGCCTTGACCACAGCATATGGATAACTTGATTACATGGTGAGTAACTAAATGCAGTGGAATTGCTTCACAGATACTCTAAAAAGATAAGTGAAAGGTAAAACTGCAGAACTGCAGGGAATATACCAACTTACTGAGAGGCAACATAAAGCTTGGAAAGTTATTGGGGCCCCAAAAAAGGATTCTTTTTTCCTATATAGAGAGCAAGGATTCTAACTCAGAAACTTGCCAGGATGACAAGTGAAAAAAAGAAAAAAAAACCTACATTAAGACTCAGTGTGATAAGAAAGATCAAAAGGCATTCTAACTATTCACATGCAATCCACTTGACCCAATCTTAGTCCATTTCATTCCAGTGGTCTGTCAGAAAAACAAACAAAAAAACAACTAAGGAAAGTAGGGAGAGTCTTTGAGTTTGCTTCCTCAAGGGTCTGTTCAGACAAAATATCTTAGAACAAAAAAAACATTAAAATATGCCTGCATTGAAAGCTCTCTAAACTTGATTGCACTTCAGAGGTTTTAAAAGAAAAGTGCTACCAAAGTGCTACCTTAATTTCTTTATTTCTACCAGTCCAGAGGCACAGAACTCTGACTATGAGGGTATTATATTTGGCACAAAACATAAAACTTGGTTTATAGAAACCGGCACTGAGATTCCAGAGGAACAGTCTAAAGTTCCTTAACAGCTTTCATCACAGGGACATGTCCCTGCCTCAGTCACCGTTCTCTAATGACAATCCCATAAGAGTTTTAGGCTCCAGCAACTATCACAGCCAGATCTTCCACTGACATTTACAAGACACTCATCTTATTCTATCAAGGGCTGTCTTTTCTTCAGCACAGCAGCTAATTGTAATGTAATATGGAAAAAAATTCTTACCAAAACATCCTATGCCAAAGTAGCTCTACAAAGGGATATAAAATTGCATATGGGTTTTAAGTGAGACACCCAGAAGTGGCAGGACAATTAACTAGAA
This sequence comes from Dermochelys coriacea, assembly GCF_009764565.3. Classification (NCBI taxonomy): domain Eukaryota; kingdom Metazoa; phylum Chordata; order Testudines; family Dermochelyidae; genus Dermochelys; species Dermochelys coriacea. Next base: position 173,478,088 of record NC_050069.1, read on the forward strand.
GGTTTAAACAGGTTTAATCCTCAGTTTTATCAGTACTTGTCCATTTCAACACTGTATGCATCACATAAAGAATGACTGCTAGATTATAGCTGCTATTACTTCTGGTTAAAATTTAGTGCAAAGAAATGACATATGCCTATGGTTGCCAACTTTCTATTCGCACAAAACCAAACACCCTATCCCTGCCCCTTCCCTGAGGCCCCACCTCCCACTCACTACATTCCCCCTCCCTTAGCGGCCCGCACTCCCCAACCCTCAGTCACTTTCACAGGGCTAGGTAGGGGTGTGGGAGGATGAGGGTGCAGGCTCCAGAGTGGGCCAGAAATGAGGAATTCAGGGTGTGGAAGGGGGGCTCTGGCTGGGGCAAGGAGTTGGGGTGTGGGAGGGGGTGAGGGCTCTTGGGATGAAGGATTTGGGATGCAAAAGGGGGCTCCAGGTTGGGGAGTGGAGCTGAGGGATTCAGAATGTGGGAAGGGGCTATGGGGTTTTTGGGTGCAGGAGGGGCTCCAGGCTGCGGGGGGGGGGGGGGGGGGCAAGGGATTCAGAATGAGGTTGCAGGTTTAGGCAGGGGGTTGTGGTGTGGGAGGAGGGGTGTGGATTCTGGGGTAAGGCCAGGGATGAGGGGTTTGGATGCAGGAGGGGGCTCCAGACTGGGGCCAAGGGATTCAGAGTGTGGGAGGGGGCTGCAGCTTGAGGCAGGGGTTGGAGTGTAGGAGGGGGCTCTGGGTTGGGGGGGTTCTGGGTTTGGGCAGAGGGTTGGGGCATGGACTTATATCAGGTGGCTCCAACTCAGCCATGCAGTGGGGCTAAGGCAGGCTCCCTGCCTGTCCTGGCTCTATGCTGCGCCTCAGAAGTGGCCAGCAGATCCGGCTCCTCAGCACGGGGTCAAGGAGGCTCCATGCGCTGCTCTCACCCGCAGACATCGCCCCTCTAACTCCCATTGGCCACAGTTCCTGGCCAATGGGAGTGCGGAGCCGGTGCTCAGTGCGGGGGGCAGTGTGTAGAGCCTCCTGGCCTCTGCACAGAAAAGCCAGACCTGCTAGCTACTTCCAGGGCGCAGCATGGTGCCAGGTCAAGTAGGGACTAGCCTGCCTTAGACCTGAGCACCCTGACCAGACTTTTAATGGTGCAGTCAGTGGTGCTGACTGGAGCAGCCAGGGTCCCTTTATGATGGGGCATTCCGGTCAAAAACTGGACATCTGGCAACCCTACCTATACTTAACTTCAAAGACATCTTTAGGAGGAGTTTGGACTATTCTCAAACATTAAGGGTTAATATTTCATTAATCTATCTTTGATGTAAGCTGTTTGTGGTGCTGACAGGCCTGATGTCAGTGCATGCCATAGTCTCAGAACAATTCACTTGTGTGCGAATATGAAAGAAATATTAAGGGTAAAAACCCATTGCAGGTTTTAATTCACTCAAATGTTAATTTAGTTCAAAGGAAATGTGAATGGTATTGTCTTCACTTGTCTATAACCTGTCAATTGCTATCCATCACCTTATATATATTCCTGTACTTAAGTAACCCTTCATCACAAGTGTGTGATAGTATTCAGCTGAGAATTTACTTGATGTGTAAACTTCATGAAAACTAATGAAGGATTGTCATGCGCAATTACATTACAATTTACATAGCGTATATACTGGTAATTATGTTTATCCATCAAACACAATTGGAGCCTTGTAAATGTAAATGAAGAGGTTGCTAACTTCAAAGCAAGGATCATTGAGCTGACAATGAGAATTCACAGACTCAATCAGCATTCTTCATGCACAGCCAACAAAGGAAGGCCCATATGTGTACAGAACCTGTGAGCTAGCTTTCTGTGTGAAGAAGATATAAAATGTGTGTTCAAGGAAAGATCCTTCATCTCTCAATTATTTGGGCACTAAAAGAGAAGTATATCAGATGCAAGACAGAGATCCACAAAGTTATTTGGGGTAATCCTGAGAGATTTATGGAAAATTAGCTGATTACTACATATCTACTATTATTTTTTCACTTACAAATTTAGACACACCCACCTGTTAATGTATTTTACTTGCTTTAATCTCTCACTAACTCATTTTTTCCTTAGCTAATAAAACTTCAGTTAGTTTACTAGAGAAATTGGCTGCCAGCATGGTCTTTGGTGAGAGATCGAGAGTATCCATTAACCTGAGGTAAGTGAGTGACCCTTTGGGGTTGGGAGTAACCTAAAGTGGTGTGATTTTTTGTTTTAATAACCTTTTGTCACAAACTTCCATTTGTCTGGGTGGCAAGACAGGCTTGAAGGTCTAAGAAGACTGTTTGCGACTCCATGGTATAGTAATCCAGGAGTTCACATTTGTTACTGGCTTGGTGAAATCTAACTATAGAATACACCATCAGTGTGGCATATGTTCCCTATTTTCTGACTGACTGACCTGAGTTTGGTACTCACAGGTATGAACCACTCCAGATAGCATGACACTGTTCTCTTTAGAATACACATTCAGGATCTGGGAACATAAAGATCATGTATTTCATTTGTGTCACTAGGATAGTTTTTAACTGAATCCATGATCTTCCAATCAGGCTCAGTTTAATAATGGCCATTTTACAGTGGAGGGGTTTTGGGGGGTTTTTTGGTTTTTTTAAATGTATAAACACTATTTCACCACTGATTTGAAGTCAGTTTGAGTATATCATCTCTGCATTTTCTTCTGTTATGTTCCCAGGAGGGTGAGGATGAAGAGGAACAAAGAAGTTCACATATGCAATGTTCATCATGACAGCATTGGATTTCAGCAACTTTATATTGTAGTCTGAAACTGAGGCAACTCACTCTAGCAATATTTATATAGAGTTTTGGGGAATCTTTAGATACAACAAAAACCCCTATACAGCCTGACCTTGCATTTTCTTAGTCAGGCAACATGGCAGTAAAAACGTTCCATGATTAAGGACCCAAAGGGCTTAAAGTGAATAGTAATGGAGACAGAGACAGTTTTGTCTGATTGCTCCTACCAACATAAATGTTCTGGAAAGCAAAGTGGACCATTTACAGCAATTTTTAGGGAAGAAAAAGAAAGTGATGTAATTTACAAACACCAAGCTTGGGTCAAATCTCCACGGAGCCTCAAACATGTAAGATCACTTTGTGCAATTGAAGGCTAGTAGTTCTTCTAAAGAGATTGCAGTTTTACTTAATGATTCACCCGCATCTCAGTCTAGAAAATGACACATTGTCTGATGACCATTCTGATACTAGGGCTGACCTTCCCAATGAGAGAGTCTGGGTGGGGCGCTGTGATGCTCTTCTTATGCATAGCCAGCTGGAACCTGACACCAAATAAAGAGATCTCTTGCAAGGACCGTAAGCATCGAGTAATCACTAAACACCATTTTTCAGGAACCTTGACTGTTTTTTTATAAATAGCATTATCTGCAACCTTGCTAAGCCCTGAAACATGTTTACATAGATTTTACTTTTATTAATCAGTGGAAATGATTTAGTGTGATTTCCTGCTTTTGTTTGTAAAACTATCAATGCTTCCACAAAACAGCTTCCTAAGGGCCTGCCCAGAATAACTAAGTTACCAAATATAATTTTTAGCTACTAGTTGGTTTTTGAAAACTGTATATAAACCTGCAGCCCTAGAATGTTACTAATAAGGGATTTAATATCCTCAATTTCCATTTCAGAAATGGAAATTTTTTCATTCTTTGCCTGTTTGTAGTCCATGTACACAGGAAATAGGGTAATTTTTGGAAGAATTGTTCCTCAAGGACTTAGCAGGAGGTATCTGTCAATATACGCTGTCAGAAATAGTGCTAGGAGCTAGTAAAAAATGCAAATGATTATTTTCTTTCAGAAAATAGCGTTTTCTCAAAAGGTTAAGTTTCATTAAAAATCATTTTGAATTTCATTTTTTTCTAACCAACAGACTGAATTCTTTTTGGATTTTGTTTTCCCCCCTGGCTCTTACTTTGCTTTGTGGTAAAATGGAAAGTGGGGGTGGGGGAAGGAAAAGGTGGAGGAAGGTGGTGGTGAAGAAGGAGAACAGAAATTTTTCTAGCTCACTTTTTTTCTCCAGAAACCTTTGACGTATGTGAATTATTTGAAAAAATTTATCTATATTTGTTAAAGTTCTTTTCCCCAGAATTAATCTAAGAATTTCAATAGTCAGTATATTTTAGGGCTTTACTGTGATAATTTTTAAACAGAAACATTCCTTGCTTAATTTTGGCTGGGTTGTGCTCAGTGACAGCAAATTATGGCTCTTCATTATCACTTTGCCTGTCTTATTTCTATTGAGCTTTAATATATTTTATCTTTTGTTGTGCCTAATAGGAACAAATTTAGTCTATGGCTACGCTAGACAGCTTACACCGATGCAACTGTGCTGCTGTAAGCTCTCTAGTGTAGCCGCTCTAAGCCAATGTGGGAGAGGCTCTCCTGTTGATTTACTTAATCCACCTACCATCAACGGCAGTAGCTATGTCAGCAGGAGAAGCTCTCCCACCAACATAGCGCTATTCAGACCAGCATTTAGGTCAATATAACTTATGTCACCCAGGGGGATGCCTTATTCACACCGCTGAGAGACATAAATTATACAGCATAAGTGGTAGTACAGACATAGCCTTAGTCACATGTCAGTAAATGACTATTTTGCTTGGTGACAGGAGAGAGAAAATAGAAAAGTTGACATTTCAACAGTGTTTTCTTGTTTTAAATAAATATAATTCATCTGAGGATCTTAAAGCACTTTATAATATAATGTATTTATGAAGTGCCTTAAGATCTTCAGAGGAAAAGGTGTGACAATTAGACAAATGAAGCACAGAGGTTCACTGGCTTACCCAGTGTCACCCAGTAAGTCAGCTGTTTAATATTTAATAACTACTCCTGGTTCAGGAAAGCACTTACAGACGTGTTTAAAGTTGAGAGAGGGAGTATGTGTGAGAGGGATCCAACTCCATCCAGTCTCTTTGGGGACCATATTGTATTAAGGTTTTGAATTGTTGTGGGTCAGGGATTATATACAACTCCACAGCTCCTCCAGGAACTATAACAGGCAAAGGTGATTAAGGTGAATTACTCAGGCTGTAACACCTCCAGAGAGGTACCACTCCCTGAAGATCTGAATATACTGTGTTTTCAGAGACCAACAGACAAAGAAAGGACTTTTGGCATAAAAGGTTGAGTTTAAACTGATATATGACCTTCTTTCTGATCCAGCAAATGGTCAGGACCTTGTGTCCAACAGGGACTCCAACCCTTGCAGAAAGGTGGAGACACTTTGGCTTACTATGACCGCATAAGACTGATGGAAGACCTCTGGTAACCCTTTAGGAACATTTATTGTTTCAGTATATTTTTTCTGTAATGCTTTTATTCTTAGGGTAAAAAAAAAAGTATTTTGCTTTGTGAAGGCTCGTTGGAAGTGGTGCACACTGTTGTAGCCACAGGAGAAGGGTTAACCACAGGTGCTGGGCCCCATTAAGACAAGCTGGGGAAATCAAAGTGAGGTACAGAGGTACTGCAAGCCTAAACCCCCAGTCTGGAGAAGGAGAGACATGGGTCTCTGACTAAGAAAGGTGGTTGCTTGGAACTTGAAACCTTAAGTGGGTGCAATGTGCAATCAACTCTAACTGTGACAACATCTTTAAGTGCTTTCCTGAATAGGGACACTTTCTCTGAATTGAGGCCTCAATAGGTAGATTGGTCAGAAAAGAAGGTAGAGCATTTTTATTATGTCCAGGTCACATGGAGCTTACACAGGCTTCTGCAACATCCAATATACAACGGGCACGTTAGTGGCCAAGTACAGACATTAGCAAAGTCATGCCAGCAATGCAATTGCAAACAACATACTAGCCATAAAAAAAGGAGTTCATGTAACAGGATTCTTATTTTGGTAAGTGGCAGAGCACTTGCTCCAGTCCCCTGCTTTAACTATATGATATACTTTACTATTATTTTAACTAATAAATTAAATTCAGTCACTGAACTCTGTGGGAGACAGGAAACTTGTATCAAGCCAGCCATGTGCATACACCCCAAAAAACTATTCCTTCCTGATGAAGCTCCAGAGGGAGTGGAAACTACTTGAGCCCAACAGGTGTTAGAATCTCAGCACAGCTTCAGTGTGTGAAAGAAAGAGGGTCAAAAACAGGTTAATTTATTGTAAAGAAAATTCCACTTGTTGAAATGGGTGTACTGGGGAGAGTTCTGTCCTCCCAACCCATCTGTCAGAGATGTTAGGGAACCTACAACACAGTGGGTTCCACTTTCAAAAGAGTAAGCCAGACTTTTGTAACCCCTGGGGAGTGTGTGTTACAAAATTCCTTATGTGTTCAGTCCACAGAGGATAAGTATTTTACAGCTCGAGAGATTTAGCTGTTCAGTTCAAGCTGCTGTATCTCATTCTGTTAGCTACTAGCACCCCAATCAATTGGCGCATCAGCCATGGTAGCAGTGGTCACACCTTCTTTAGGGTTTCAGGAGCCATTCATTCTCTTCCTGGCAGATTTACACTCAGAGAGGGAGAAACTCTTCTCCATGCTGGAATATCATGAGGCACTATATATAAGAATGCCTCCCCAACATCAGTCCCCACAAATGAAGCTCATATGAATTTTAGAAAGGATAAATTTGCATTAGTTACTTGTAGCTTTGTCCCAGATGCACTCTGTTATGCTAAATAAAATCAAATTCCAATTTATATAGTGCTGTGCATCCATTGGGGAAAAAAAATCACAATGCTTCTTTTTCTTAGTAACATCAGCCTAAAATATAATTAACGAGGAAGACTTTCAACAATCAGGATCTGTATCCCTTGGTGCAAACTAAGTTCCATGTGAAATGTTGATGGGAAGAAAACCACAACATTTGAAAATTCCTTTCATCATTTAATCTGACTTCAGTTTGTAATGAATCAAAAGGTTGACCAAGGTTCAACCAACTTTTAATCTATTCTGTGTCCAGATTGAATGATCTTGAACCAATTCTAAGTGCAATGTATATTGAAACCAGGCAAAATGCTACAGCTGTGATGAGAAATCTCACAAAATATGGAGTTTCTAATGGATTTCAGGGTACTGTGGGGGGGGGGTGGAGGGTGTTTTTTGTTTTATTCTGTGCATTTGGACAAACTTGAAAGTCAACAGGAAACTTAGGCTGCTGTCAGGTTGTGAGGGTAGGAAGATCCTAGATGGGCTGAAAACTAATTTTCAAATGCTTGTTACACTCCCACTGTTTTCCCCAGCGACTCACCTATGCATCTTTGAGCATGGTTTATTTTCAATCAATGGCATCAGGCTTTGATTGAAAATTCTAATTTTAAGACAAAAATCTGTGAGAAAACACAGTATTTCTAAGTGCTGGGAAAGTAATTCTTTCAGATTCAAATTTCTCTGCATACCGTAACACAGGCTTTCATTTTGCAATAATTATGTAATGTTTTTTTATTATTTTTATGAACAATTATCCTTGAAAAAGCAATGGTTTTCATGGAAGAAAAACAGGCACCACATTTATTTCTTTTGTAAAGTTCCAGAAGTTTTACTTAACACCCAGGTTTCTCCCATTCTTAAACTGAGTTGATTTAGGTACCAAGCTTCAGCCTCTGTTTGCTCAATTTAAAAAAACAGACAAATTGTAAATGCCAGGCAAACAGATATTATAATGGAAACACTCAGCTTGCCCTTCACCATAGTGAAATGCAGCTGTTAAAACCAAACATTTTCCCTCAATATCTTTAAAACTTATTACCTAAAAGTATCACACAGGGAATGCTATTTCAGTAAAAAAAAAAAAAAAAAAAGCTAATGACAAATTTCAAGTAATAAAAGTCATTATGACCAAATAATCAGGAGAGAACCATTCTCTGCAATGAAATGCTCCTACCACAAACCTCACAACAAAGAGTTACATAAAGAGATGTTGCAAGCCACTTGTGATGATAATTGAAAATAATGACTCTGATGTCTCCTATATGCAGCCCTTTTGGCCTGTTTGTTGATAAAAACAGTAACACTTATTTTATCAGAACTATCAGATACGATGGAAACCACACAACTCTGTAATGATAGAGCCTTGGGATCCCACATACATTCATCAAAGTAAACACAGGTGCCATAAGCATGTAAGGCCATCTGTCTGCTGCAAGCCACCACCCTGCTGTGGTCAAGACAGCTACCTGACAGTAAATCGTTACCCTGTTATATATTCTCAGGACTGAGAAGAGATTTCCTGCTGAGTCTATCTAAATGTTTATATGTTAGGACACTGTGTCCATTACTATGATTAGAGTTCAGAGTCCCAGGCACGTGTAAAGCAGGATATTGTGGAATGAATGAAAGTAAAGACAGCACTTCTTGACAAGGAAGATTGACTCACGACAGGAAGAGGAACATGTTTACTCTCAAAGACATAATGACAACAACTCCAGGCATTTTTTCAGCGCTGTGGGGGGGTGGAGGATAGAGGCAACAGAATATTGGGCCAGCTCTGTGCCAAGTTTTCCTCCAATTTGTGGTGTTCCTCAGGGATCAGCCAGAAGTCTGACATCCTGAATTGTGACACATGCTCTTACTTGCTGAGGGTGCTGAATACCTTGTGGGATCTATGACATTTTGATGGAATTTTCATTTGTGCTTTTAGCTCTACTTGTATTGGCTCCATTTTTGTACTTTACAACAAGATATAATTATGAAACACAAGGAAAAATAAACTCAAAAACCTTAATAAGGTTTGTAAACTAAACTGAGCCAAGTGGGTCAAAACTGTCCTCTCCCCAACATATAACTCAATGCACAAACCCCACACTTTGTACCTAAAGTACAGCCTGATCCCACAGGTTACTGGGTGACCTCAGAAACCATGTACTCATGACACAGGTTACAAAAGACCAAATCCAAAGCCCACTGAAGTAAATATGAATCTTTCTTTCATTGATCTTTAGTGGGTCCTTTGATTTATCGTGCTTTGGATCAAACCAATAGACAACAAAAGTACCATGACTGGAGAAAACTAAGCTGTGGTAAGCTCTAAGTTCTTAATGGAAGCAAAAGCAGGCTCTCAATTAGGAAAGGGAAAAGTTGGAAGATACACCCAACTCCCCCTAAAGCCAAAAGATTGGAGGAAGAAATTGGGATAGAAATGAAAGGGTTATTTGAGCTGATAGAAAAAAAATCTAATTGGATCTTTCTTTTATAGCTTGTATTTCTGGTTTGTTGTACTGTATTATAGTGGGATAAATTTCCCTGTGCGTATTCAACTTTAAAGTATGGAATTTTTCAAAAATATTAACTGAAAGCTTCAATATCAATGTAGAATCCTATTACTGGTGTGCAAAATTCAAGTATTTGGGGTTGAGAAGCAGCCAAAGCAGGGACCTCTGGACACTCGGAGAACTTTCTACAGTTTTGACTGGACTTCCTGCCCTGTGATGATTGGCTATTTGCCCCAACCTTCTCCCTCTCCCTTAAACTCTTCAGCTCAGCTTCATTCCTCACCTGCCTTCTTATTCTTTACTCCCCTGTCCTGTCCTCTCACCTCTACTTTCCTACCCTTTTCTTTCTATTTAAATATGTCTCCCAAGCAGCCCACCAAAATAATGATCATGGAACTAACAAAATTTGCTACCATCACATTTTTTTCATTCTGCTTGTATGTCACATCTTCCCCCAGCTCAACTTGTCTCTCTCTTGTCTGTTTCAATTTAAGGTCTTTGGGCAGAGATTGTCTCTTACTCTCTTTGTACAGTGCTTAGCACAATGGGACCCCATTCTTGGCTGGCCCTTAAGTATCACCATAATAAATGTGAATGATAAACATGAGGTGAGTAATCAGAGGTTGGATAAATTACATCAACACTATCCAAAGTCTAAACTGCAAAATTTGGATGACACCTTGTAACAGCATGGAACCCACCTCTTGCAGGCACCCTTTCTGGTCAGGTGTGCATGCAGTCTTCAAATAGTCCCAGCCTTGATATCGGGCCACATGCCCAGTGCTTCCTCCCTGGAGGCAATGGTCTCACCCTCTTGGTCTACTCTGGCCCCAGCTCTCCAGCTGGCCACTAAGTAGCTCAGTTCCCTTTCTGGGGTGTTCTCACATCCAAGTGTAGACCAGATCCCCAGTGGCTTATAGGCATGGAGGAACCCAGGTCCATCCACTACTCCGGGTCTGTCATAAATATAAAGGGAAGGGTAAACACCTTTAAAATCCCTCCTGGCCAGAGGAAAATCCTTTCACCTGTAAAGGGTTAAGAAGTTAGGATAATCTCGCTGGCACCTGACCACAATGACCAATAAACAGACAAGATATTTTCAAAGCTGGAGGGGGGAAAAACAAAGGGTCTGGGTCTGTCTGTGTGATACTTTTTGCCAGGGACAGAACAGGAATGAAGTCTTAGAATTTAGTAAGTAATCTAGCTAGATATGCGTTAGATTATGATTTCTTTAAATGGCTGAGAAAATAAGCTGTGCTGAATAGAATGGATATTCCTGTCTTTGTGTCTTTTTGTAACTTAAGGTTTTGCCTAGAGGGATTCGCTATGTTTTGAATCTAATTACCCTGTAAGGTATTTATCATCCTGATTTTGCAGAGTTGATTCTTTTTACCTTTTCTTCTATTAAAATTCTTCTTGTAAGAAACTGAATGCTTTTTTTCAATGTTCTTAAGATCCAACAGTTTGGGTCTGTGGTCACCTATGCAAATTGGTGATGTTTTTTACCAATCCTTCCCCAGGCAGTGGTGTGCAAGGTTTGGTGAGGATTTTGGGGGGAAAGACGTTTCCAAATGGTTCTTTCCTAATAAAAAAACCCGGTTAGACGTTTGGTGGTGGCAGAGAAAGTCCAAGGGCGAAAGGTAAAATAGTTTGTACCTTGGGAAGTTTAACCTAGGCTGGTAAAAGTAAGCTTAGGAGGTTTTCATGCAGGTCCCCACATCTGTACCCTAGAGTTCAGAGTGGGGAAGAAACCTTGACAGGGTCCAAGACCACGGGTCCTAAAAATAATAGCCACACATTGCCATGTCCCTCTAACAAAACTGCCTTCATTTCTCTGGGCCATTTCCCTGCGACCCACATTTCACTGATGCTTCATCCTTACCTCTGGGCTCATCTAAGTTCAGGCCCAGCATCCAGGCAGGAGCTCTCTTTCACTTCCCCAGTCCCTGTGAGCACTGAGCTGTCCATGGTACTGCAGTTCCCTTTGGCCAACCAGGAACACCATTCACACTCCTCTATGCTCCAGCAAGGAACTGTTTCTGGCTCTGCAGCTCCTTTTATATGGTGCTCCTGGTCCTGACTGGCTGCTCCCTGCAGCCTCTCTGATTGGCTGCTTCCCATCTAGGCTGTTTGGAGGACTCTTCTATGGCTCCTTTCTTGGCACAAGTGTCCCAGCAAGAGGCGTCTGGGCCCAGTCCACCCCATCACACAATCTGATAAGTCTCTCATGGAAGCTGACTCTTATGAAAATTATTGCTTCTAACTGGGTCAAGGAAAATTAGCTTTTCTTTCCCTGTATTTTGGCATTTCTAGTTCTAGATTTGAAACAGAGATGCTGAAGTATTCAAAAATGAAACAATGGAAGTGTTAAACAGAAATTTAAACATTTTTAAAAAATCTTTAAGGATGTTTGTCAGGCTGACTACAGAAATGAACAAAGATTTTTTTACAAACTGTGGCAGGTTCCCCTTCCTCCCCCAAACCAGATGGTGTTTCTGATAGGCCTGATTTTTCACCCTTTGAAATCAATGGTCAGTTACCATTCAATTCACGTCAATAGAAAAAGGATCAGGCTTCCAGTTACCAATGGTTCTCCAGGTTTTCAAATAGTTATAAAATGAACCTTCATGCCGAGGAGTCCACTGTTCCACTTTGAAAGAAATGTAAATATTTGGCTACTGGCACACCACTATGATAATCTATCCTGCTGCTTTTGTTCCATTTATTTCTGGTGGTGACTTAATGGTAATACTATTGTTCCTTCTGCAGTTAATCCTCTAAAGCCATTACCAAGGATTATTGGCTGAGAGATTCACAGGTATACAAGACATGCATAGCAAATCCTGATATTGTAAGAACATATAAAAAATGTAGTTTTGAGACTAATAAAGGGACCTGCAGAAGCAGCATGGCTAGTGAGCGAAATCACACTAAACAGTGATGGGAAAGGTATTTTATCTGGTGTTATTGTACAATAGGGAGCCTATAAATTATGAGTAGCGACACAGTATTATTATGATGAGTTATGATGTATCTGTACCATTGCACTGCTTAGGTTTTTCTCCTATTCTTCACTCAGAGCTCAGCGAATTTCAATTCTTTTCAAATAGTTCAATCAATACATAGGCTGCCATTTGTAATGGCATCCTTAGATGGGCCACCTACGAAGACTTGATTCCAGACATTTCGGATCTAAAGCATGAGTTTCAGTGCTTGAGCTAAAACAAACTATGGTGTCTTAGTGACTGCAGCCAATAGCTGACTCAAATTCTATGAATGGTCTAGTCAGCTGGAGCAGGATAAAGATCTTGCCAGTATGGAGTACAGATAGCCCCTGTTTTTAGCATTTAGCTTAGGACCTCTCTCAAGGGGTCCTGAAAGCAATTTCAAAAGGCAGCATCTGCTAGTACAACCACCTGGATACATCAGTCCTTCACGTGCATTATTTTCTAGCACACTCACATTGGTCACTCAACTTCTCCATGCTGTACCTCTTTAATTCATTGAATTTATAATAGTGAAGCTACTAACAATAATACTATGGATTTACTACCTTGGATACTGAGTGATTGGGTGGCAGTACTAGATAGACAGAAGCTTTATTAGCTACAGCAAGAAATTAATTTTTTTTTTTGAAGTATACTGTGAATTCCCCAGTACTTCAACCCATGGAAAGACATGGAAAAGGGACAGATCCTGCTTCCCTGACTCTGTCCTCACTTAGGGGAGAGATCCAAAGAGTGTTCTGCATAAGGTCCAATAAAATTACAGTATCCAGTCCTATATCATTATTTATTAGTGCAATACATAAATATCAGGTTCTTTCCCTGAGAAACTCATAATGTACTGTCCTGACTCACTACTGTAAGTCAAGCTAAATAATCATTACTGATCTCTGAATAGTCCACTGAAGTCACCCCGCTGCAATGAGTAAAATCTGCAAGCTATAGTTCAATATTACACAAGAAACATCCAAGAATATAAATAGGGCAGGGATATTGATTATCAAGGAGGAACAAAGGTTACATTAAAATATCATGATATACTATTGTTGATACACACCTTATTGGTTCCTTTTCAATAGCTCCTCGGGAAATTGTGCACCATTATGCATGCACAGAATTTATGTCCCCCACAGAAAAAATGACTTTCTGATGGGGAAGCAAAGGAAGCCACTAACAGAGGTCATGCAACACTTCCTGCAGTGTGTTTCGGGTGCCCAGAACAGACGGCAGAAAGGCAAATCACTGTGGGACAGGGGACGGGACTGGGTAAGACCCAGCTGGTGGCTCCTAGCCCTGCACCAGGTTCAGCTCCTAGTCCTCTTCCCCCGCATGACATCTGGGGCTGTGTCAGACCAACCCCAGATTTCTTCCACGGCTGTAGGAAGCTCTGCAAACTCCTCCATCTCTCCCCCATGCTTCCTGAACTCATCACTCCTCGGCTGCAGGGTGAGGGATCACTGTACAGGGAGCTGCTTCCCCCCATCCACCCCAACCCATGTGCATCCAAATCCTTCATACCAGACCCCACCAATAAACCACACCCCCACACTCCGCACCCAGAACCTCCCCCACACAAATCCCCACGCCCCCAGCATCTGGACCCACACACACACCCAAATCCCCCTACCGAGCTCTGTCCCCCCCATACCCAGACATCCCTCCTGGTGAGCCCCAACTCTCTTCACCTGGAGTGTCCTACAGAGTCCCATTACCATTGCACCCAGAATCCCCCAACAAGCCCTGTGCATCCAGATCTCCCCCACACCCGGATCCACCAGTTATCTGTCTGCACCCAGATTGCCCCATCCAAACCCTCTCAACTCACACATGGTTTCCCCCCACACTAAGCTCCTCCACACTTGGATCCTGCATTGCTGCGCCTCCCTGCCCACACCTGGCATGGAAAGGCAGGGACCGGGGTGTTTCTGGGGCAGGCTCAGTCCCTACATAGTGTCAGGGTTAGGTGCAACGCCCTCAACGCCCCATCTGTGTCCCGGGGAAAGCTGCCCAATGATCTCCCACCTCTGTGCAGACAGTGGGCTGTGCTCCCCAGTGCCATGCTGGAGCCACCACACTTATTTGACAAATAAAATTTGCAGAATGTTGCAGAATTTTAAAATATTTTGGTCAGAATTTTTATTTTTTGGCACAGAATTTTTAATTTTTTGGTGCAGAATGCCCTCAGGAGTATTTTAAAATAAAAATCCTGCACTTATGCTAATATATTATTTTTAGGATTTATAACAATGCAAGAGTGAGAGACCATTTCATGCACAGAGAGAAAACAGTACATAAATAAAATTTATGTTTCAATTTTCTGAGCTAATTTTTTGGTATTTAAAATCCCGTCCAAACTTAATGCTACATTAACATTTTTCATTGGAATTTAATCTGGAGAAAATTGGCATTAAAGAGTTTCCCTAGCTTAAATGTGACTGCTTGTGATGGTCATTTTTCAGTAGCAGAAAGCAGTAAAATACTCATTCTCAGTAAAATCACATAACAAAATATTTTAATGAGGAGAATCTCTTTAAAAACGTTCCCACAGTTATACTACTTGTCACCAATTAGCTTCTCTTAAAAGAGAATTAAAAATTCCCGCTAAGGGCAGGCCCAGCTTAGTGACAGACTATGCATCATCTACATTGGCAGTCTGGAGAATCCATATCAGAAAAGTCTAGTATTAATCAAAGAGAAATACAAATCTGTAATTTCCTGTTCCTTGAACTTTGTGATTCCCCCATCCTGTGCCGACACATCACTCTTCCTAGTATCTTTTACGGTTATGGATGGGATTTCCAAAAATGACAAAGTGATTTAGGAGCACAAGTGCCACTGAAAGGCCCTTTTGAAAATTCCACTCTATATAGAAAATATAAAATGTCTAAGAATACCACACCCACACACTCTCAAGCTGAAGCTTGTCTAAACCTGGCTCCTACTGTATATTGCTCAGATGCTCTGCCTTTTTGAGTATAAATCTATGGATTTGTATCAAAATAATCTAAATAAGCAAACTCCACTTGAATGTTAAACAGAACAATATTTCAGATATCCGTGATCCTATACTCCTTCCACAGGTCAAGCTCTGTTTGGGTTAAGTAAGGAAGGCATTTTAGATTTTCATCCTGTAATAGCATAGGTTATGTCTACACTGCATTCAAAGGTGTAATTTCAGCATTTGTAGACCTACTCAAGCTAGCTTTGATTTAGCTAGCTCAAACAACAATAGCAGTGAAGCCACAGTGGCAGGGACATCAGCATGGGCCGTACAAGCTAACTTGGGATCCTGTGAATGTATTCAAGCAGCTGCTCCATGTTGCTGCCCATGCAGCTGCAGCTTCACTGCTATTGTTATTTAAGCTAGCTTAGATGTAAACTACCTCAGGTATGTCTACATATACTGCACTGCATAGCACTGTTACTTCACTGTCGATATAGCCTTACACATATGCTGAGCTTTATGCACTGTGAATAGTCCCAGTGGACTTCAGTTGGACTATACTCACCTTGCACAAAGGTAAACGTGCAAATCTTCACATTCATAGGTGAATCTTTGCGTATACTTGAGTGACAACCAAGGGTGAAAGTAATAATAAATTCTTACTGGTATGGGGGCCAGCTCCGGCCCCCGGAAGGGGCAGGGCCTCAGGAGGAAGAGACAGGGCTGCGGGAGTTAGCCTCCCTCAGTCAGCCCATCTGTGCTAACTTGCCCAAGCCACCCAGGGCTCTGGCGGTGATTTAAAAGGGCCGGGGCTCCAGCCGCTGCAGCAGTGGCTGGGAGCCTGAGGCCCTTTTAAATTGCCGGCTCCAGGGCAGCTGATGTTTTGTACCCCCCCACACTCCCGTTGGTGGCCCTGCTTTAGAATCGTTGCCCCTTTTGCCTCCCGTCAGTGGCTGTATTGGCCGGGCCACCGATGGAGGGGGGTAGGGATAGCGGGGTGGGGGGTAGGTGCAGGCTTTAAGGAGGATCCTTTGCCACGGCAGTGCTTTAATGTTGCTGCCCCTTTGCCCCCCCCCACTCCCTTGCCCCCACATGGGGCCTGCTGGTACGGAACCTACTGGCAGGGCCACCGAGGCAAAAGGGACAGGGATGTTAAGGCACTGCTGCAGCAGCGCTTTAACGTAGGCTGCGTACGGGCTGGTACTGGCTTCTTACTGGTATGCCATACTGGCTCACTTTCACCCCTAGTGACAACTCACTGTTACTGCTGAGCAAGTATTAGTATTCTATTATAATTTGATAAACTTAGCCATTCATGAGCAGATTGAATATATTAAGCAACTTTAAAAAATATATAAATTCATCACAAACATATATCTACAGGGATTCAATAATCATGCTGCACTGGATATTTGTGACTAGTCAGATAAGTCTCATCCTACCAAGAATCTGAAACAACTTCATGTAAGTGCAAGCACTCTAAAGCAAATATTTACAGAGGTGAATTTAAAATTCAATTGAAATCCAGTTTCCATGAATATTTGTGCCAGTGAAACTTGATGGCTCAATGTTCATTGAAAGCAACACAAAAGGCATGCAAACATAGCAAAACCTATTAAAAATTCAAATCCTAGTAGAACATATTTCACACTATTTGCCCTGTATATTCACAAATGTCCCCAACAAAAGATTCAAATAAAAATAGTTCTCAATATTAACACGATATTTATTTGAACTGCAAGGTCAAATTTCCATCTCTTTCTCCTCTATAGCCTATCTGTAGCTCACAAAAGCTTATGCTCAAATAAATTTGTTAGTCTCTAGGTACCACAAGTACTCCTTTTCTTTTTTGCTATCTCCCTCCTAAAAGCAAAAGATACTTTCCCCATCATCGGTCTAGTAACACTTAGGATTAATTGTAATAAAAATGGGAATTATTCTATGAACTTCAGTAATGAAGCTCTCTATTTTCCTTGTTTAATGCATTTATTGATATTCCCACTGTAATATATTTTAGTTATATATTTTTTAAATTTTTCTAAATACAACAAACATACCAAAATACCAGATTCATCACAATACGCAAAGTAAATAAAAAGGGTTTGAATAAAAGGAGGGGAGGCATCTATCGTCAGGGTCCAGTTTAATCATAGACCACTAAAAAAATGTCAACCCAAGTAGCTTTGATTTTTGGGGGCTTCATTTTAATAATTATTTTATCATTGCACATTAACTTCTTCCAATAAATTAAATTAAATGCATCAAGGGACCTCAAAACAAAAAACCAGCTGCCTCAGGTCTTAAAGGTCCAAAACATGATTTTGTTTTCACTCCATAGATTTTATAAATATGCATTAAACATGAAAGGGGAAAAATTAAACTGTTGTAAGCTTTGGCATGAGCTCTCCATAGCCAGGAACCATTTACCGTGAATGTTTTTGGTTTTGATAAAAGCTAAAGGAACTTGTTTTCAAATCTCTTGGGAGCAAATATTTCCAAATCTAAATGGCAAATGTGTCCCATGCAAATTCCATTATTGCTGGTCTTCATGTCTAGCAAAGCATGATAGGATGTATTATTACACTATAAACCTTTACTTTATAGATTTTATCCCCATTTTATCTCTTTGTTTTTATGTGTATTGTGGTTTATATACACAGTTCATGGTACATTTTCTTATGTTTTACAAGAAAGAAAAGGGAATATTAATTCTTTCCAACCCTGACCACAGCTGAAGCACTACCTGCCAAAGGGAGACACCACTCAAGCATAAGCATGAGTGCTGTACTGGGTGTTGCTGGGCTTCTCAGGCTTGGCTTTCCCTTGGAGGGGCTTGCATATGTTGCTGGGCTCTGCTAAGCTTTTCAGGGCAAGTTACATCCTAAGTGGGGCTCCAATGAGAGGGATGGTCCATTGCTTAGGGTACTAACCTGCAACTGGAACAGTTCCCTGCTCCACCAGACCTCCTGTGTGATCTTGGGCAAGTCACTGTGTCTCTCTCTCAGTTCCCCATCTGTAAAAGGGGATAATAGTATTTCCCTACCTCTGTACATTAAAGTTGCTGAGGTGCTCAGTTACTATGGTAAATCAGGATTATACGAGTTAGATGTCTTCGTTCAGATTTTATCTTTTCTCAGACAGAAAACTGTACCTTACTCCATGAAGGGTGACACTCAAGATCAGTATCACCACTAATGGAGTAAAGAGCTACTCAACAAGGAATAAGGATGACAGAATCTGGCCTTTGAGCTATAATGCCATTAGATTGATGAATGTTGCATGATTACACTGTACAACTGCCAGAACGTTATTTAAAAACTTCACACTCAACATAATGGGGATGATTTTCTGCTCATTTACACCACTCTAAATTGGATATAAATTGGTGTAGATTATACTGGAGTAGATCAGATGAGAATCAAGACCAATGCCTGTGATTTTGAAAGATTCTGTCTAGAAATTAGAGCATAGGGTTGTGGTTTCAGACACACATCTTCTAACA
This sequence comes from Dermochelys coriacea, assembly GCF_009764565.3. Taxonomy (NCBI): domain Eukaryota; kingdom Metazoa; phylum Chordata; order Testudines; family Dermochelyidae; genus Dermochelys; species Dermochelys coriacea. Next base: position 173,496,747 of record NC_050069.1, read on the forward strand.
TGTCCTCTGACTTTCAGCATAACACAGGGGTGGCCAACCTGTGGCTCCAGAGCCACATGCGACTCTTCATAGGTTAATATGTGGCTCCTTGCATAGGCACTGAGTCCAGGGCTGGAGCTATAGATGCTAACTTTCCAATGTGCCAGGGAGTGCTCAGAGCTCAACTCCCTGCTCTGCCCCAGGCCCTGCCCCCACTCCACCCCTTCCCCAGAACCTGCCATGCCCTCCCCTCGAGAGCCTCCTGTGCACTGCGTATCAGCTGATTGTGGCGGGCAGGAGGCATGGGGAGGGAGCGGGAGGCACGGATTGGTGGGGCTTCCGGCAGGCAGGAGGCACTGCAGGTTGGAGTTGGAGGAGCTGATGGGGGGCTGCTGACATATTAGTGTGGCTCTTTGGCAATGTACATTGGTAAATTCTGGCTCTCTCAGGCTCAGGTTGGCTGCCCCGGCACAACACATAGCAACTTACTTTAACCTCTCTATATTCCAATTTACTATTTCTGAAATAATCATACTTAGTTTCCTATTCAGTACTGTTGGCATCATGAGGTTTAATTAATTAGTGTCTGTAAGGTGCTTTGAAATCCTCAGGTAAAGGAAGTATTATGTTATTTATCACTAGCTTGTGCTGTGATAAATACAGGAACTCCTCTATGGAACTGCACTCCTAGTATGGTTCCCCTAGTCAACCCCGTTTTGCTGTGAGGGTTTTTTTTTCCCCTGTCATGTCACTAGTCAGCAGCAATATAGCATCTTCCCTTCAGCAAGCCAGGTATTACTAATATGACTAATATGCCAGAATTATTATCTTTGCTTCCCAACATTCAAGTCTAAAATTCTCTCTATAGATCCTTATTCTTGGTCCATAGACAGACACTTGATGCTGCAACTGGCAATGCTATCTGGTCTGTGTGGAAGCCCTAGAGATTTAACTATACATCCTTGGCATAAGGATTTTCACAAGTGAGTCTCACAGTTACAGATCAAAAAGAAGCTTCGGTGAAAGTCCTCATTTAAAATCTCTGAGTATAAATTAGAAATAAATAATATATTGTTATGCTAAAGCAGTGGGAGTTCCTCCTTCCGCTCCCACTAGATAATCCCCTTCTTCACTCACATTGAGAGATGATCTCTTAAGTACTGGAGGAAAAAAACCCACTTGGGCTGTCTACAAAGAAGTATATGACAAATATGCCAACGATGACCTTCTGGCTCCAAAGAGCTCTTGAGATAATTGATCTACAAACACCCACGATATCAGATGGCAAAGCAAATTATAACTACCCACTAAATGCAGCACTAGCTCACTAACTGGTTTCATGACATTTCAGTACATTATTGAGGCAGCATATGTTTCTTCTGGGGTTCAAATCATAGTTCAGTCTATTTTAATTATAAACTCTGGATGGTGATGCACCAAAGCGGCGGGAGAGACAAAAAAAATATATAATGGCAGGTTTTGTCCTTTGAAAATGAAAACATCTCCCTAGACTATCTGGAAATTTGTTGCAATGGTTCTGCAGGTTTTTCCCCTCTGGTACATACGTGATTGTGTGGCACAGTATGGTATATTTTTTTCTGGATAAAGAATATATAAAAAACCCTCTACATTTAGACTGACAAGAAATGATTAAGATACTTATTTGCTTCTTCAAAGTGAATAAAGCCTCTGGAAGTTTAGATTTTGGGGGCAGAGAGGAGGGAAGTGAGGGGGAAGAGGAGAGGAACCAAACAAGACCACAAGTCTGAATGGCTCAGGAGAGAGTGGTAATAAGGTATGTACACTTTAACTACTTGGTCATTGATTCAAAATTGGCGCAAGTTAGTCAGGACTAAAATATCAAACAGCTGTTCAGTGGGCTATGTGAAGTGAATTGGTAGTCTAAGTCCAGTGCATGGTAGGCAATTATCCATATAAATGCAACTGGTACCTTTGCTGGCACTTTCAAAGTGGCCAAGGATGAATGGCCCACAGAAATCAACCTATTTTCTCACTCCCAGAGACACATTCATGAGGAATGGGGCAGAAGTATGCACAGCTGCTGTGTTAATACTAAGCATTTATACGGTACATTACATTTTCAAACTGCTGTATAAATATTAAATTTATCTTTATTGCACCCCTGCAAGGGAGGTAAATTTGATCACTCTACCTGTTCTTTGTAAAAACAGAGAATTTCATTGTCCAGAGTCATCAGTTTGGTATTGTTCAGAAGTTATAAAAAGGATTTAGGTTGTTAGTAAAGACTCTATAATTTTAAGTGGGTAAAATTTTGTTTTTACATTTCTGAAATCCCTGTGTTTTTCCCATTTCACCTCACTTTTTTAGGCTTTCCAGTTATGATGAGAAGTTATTAGGAAGAGTTAAATTTTACATCTTTCTGAGTACCAAATATACTCTGTGATGGATGGGGAGAAATATCTCTTAATGAAATAGGCAGAGGTGGGGAAATTGTTTGTGAAGAAGAGGATTTTTTATGCCTACCTCAGGCAAAATTTTCAAAAATGTGCACATATGATGCATGAATCCTTTACATAGTCTTTGTTGCCTGCAGAATGGCCATGGTAATAGCACATATACTTGTAAACAGAACATTAGGAAAATGGCCAATTATGGGTACAATTTTATATTTTACATCCAACTTTATGTTTTCTTGCACAACTTAAGCCTGCAATTTTGAAAAATTTGCCACAACTGTTAAAATAGGCAATTACAATACTAAAGCATGATAGAACATTTTCTGGGTAGTACTGTATATATTAAAAGAGCAGCCCTCACATGGATTGTAGAATTAATCATAAATGTGAGATGGCATTAAAGTGTTTTTTTTTAAAAAGCATGTGTGTTTAACTTCAAAACAACACATCTTTTTTAAGAGACCTAAAGTTTATTTTGTTTGTTTTATTATGAGTATAACTATAGACAATACAGTCGTGATTGTGACATCCTGTAAGCATGCATCCTCACCTCTAGGGCACCCCTGCATTCCCAGACACATCATTACAGGGGACTTGCCTCTTGCACCCCCATCATCCTCTTAGTGCCAGTTCCTTGGCCTGCAATGGCCTCGCTCAGTTTGTCTCTTCTTCTGACACCCCTGGTGCCCATGGCTTTGCCCTCTGATCAAGTCACATAAAAGTTTAAACCCTTTCTGGGATAGAATCAACAAATCTCCAAATTAAGAGCCCTTCCATGCCTCTCAAGAGCCACTACAGTTCCCTTGTCATATCCTGCTTGCTAAACCCTAGTCCAGTACTTCTCTCCATCAGAGAGACCTGTCAATCTCTTTCTGCAATCTCTCTCTCCAGCTGAGCTCCCTTTTTCAACTGTTACTACTTAGCTCTACCTCCTCTATCTAGGATGCAACTAGTTACTCTCCTCTCCTTCCCCCCCACAGGTCAGAGCATGATTAACTGGGTTCTTTCCCTTGCTTTGCAAGTGATCGGGGAGTTAAGACCCAACACATTGGCCTACTCATAAAATCATCGCAGTTGCCGCAGATCTACTTAACAAGATTACTAGAAGTGACAGTGAATCTTCTTTTGTACTGCATACCAAGGAGTTACAAAAGAAGTGATAGAAACCATGTTTATGCTGGAGGTACAGAGGTAGCTGTCCAAAAGTACTAGGAGTTCTCCTGTTGAATTCAAGAGGATATCTTCAAGCTCATATTTTGTAGCTGATCAGGGCTATATGTGCTACAGTCCTGTCATCTGGTGATTGCAGTTGTTAGACTCGTTGAGGTTCTTTGTTGAAAACAATAGTTCTTCTGAATGCATTCAACCAAAGGTCATAATACACACAAACACACACACTCCCTCCGCCCAAAACAAAACAATGAGGTAATGGGTTCCAAGCTTGCAACATTTCATCTTTGAGGCTAGACTAATTATTTTCTTTAATCTTGCCAGGATCACTGTATTCTAACAGGGAGTTATGGTCAACTGTTGACGTTTTCCAGATAACACTCTCCGAGAACTCAACCATCTCAAGTCAGATGATATCTCACCACTTGAGATTTGTTATGTACTTGACTACACATCTGGCTGATAATTATAATGTATTTTGTAACTAAGGAGTCAAACTGTCCTGACAACAGATTTCCAGTTATTTTCTATTTGTATCCAAAAAAAATTGCCATCACTCACCATGAAAATAGCTTTGAGTTTTCCAAACGTTTCCCAAAGAAAAATTACAGCTCCTCAGGTGTAGTTTTCAAAAAAACACTTAATATTGTATTAATGTTTCTCTTACTGAAGTCAATAATAAATCAATCCCATGTGTCAAAGTCTGTCTTGGGTGGAAATAATGGGAAATTTTCAGGGGGTTTTGGGTTTTTTTTTTTTAGGGATTCACAGAACACTTTACAGAATTATTTTTTCCTTTTATTATCTTGTCTTATTTTCTTCCTGCCTTTTGCTACCAGAACAGTATATTAGGAAAACAGATGAAACTCCCACCAAGAGAATTTATTTCAAATGAGCTCTATTAGTTTCGCTGGTACCAACAGGATAGTTTTTTGCAGAGGCAGCCCTCAGTTCCCAGCATCTGCTCGCTGATCTCATTTGATTGTGAAAGCGGCTGACTATTTTAAGTGCAATTTTAAAGTTCTGCTATTAAATAAAGAAAATTGCCAAGTAACAGTCAGACACATCTGGACTCTACTCTATATATAGATACACAGCGGTAGCAGTTCCTGGTGTAAAGCTTCTGTGCTCTAGTCTCAAGAAAAGCAATGCAAGCTTCCAAGGCAGGAGAAGCTACAAAAGGTCACGGACAAAGTCGATATACTCTGTACAAAACTCAACTAGCGAGCAGAAATTATTTTGTGTTAGTTCCCTGGATTCTTGATTCAGAATGCTAATTCGAAGTGGAAACTAAATGTAGATGAGTATCTTCTTACTCTGGATTCAGGCTTGAAGCAGTGCTGCAGAGCTCCCTTCACTAGCAAAATGCCCCCCACTCCTTTTTAAAGTGTACTTACAGTAAGAAAAAAGTGTATGCAAAATGGTGTTGTCTTAACTGACAGCTCTTCTCCCTTTGGCTCTTCGGAATCATGTGTGCTTACTTTACTATACCAACAAAAGTAAAATGTAGTAAAAATGTATTTTGTATAGTAAAGCCAATGCAGCTATTAATGTATTCTATTCTGGCTTGTATATTATTAATAGAATGATTAAATAAGGTCTGACTGCCAAAATCTTTGTCCTGAAGAGTTCAGAACTGTTCATCAGCTGTACCTATAAGGATTCTTTGGGTCAAAATGGTGACATGATGCCTGAGCAAAAGAGAATACAGTGTGACTGTTAGGCAGCATGGTGATCGGTGCACAATAAATTCCTATACAGACAGACAAGACTGTTGATTAAGATGCAGTTAATCAAAACAATAGATTAGATGGCTAGGATCCCTGGCCAAGTTTCTAGGGCTAGCATTTAAATAAAGAAAAACTTTTTACTTAACCTGGAAAAACTTGATATACAAGTTTTTGAGAGAAACATACCGCAACCACAACAGCACTTTAAAAAGAAACTAATCAGAAACAGAAACCACAACTTCTCCCCTTCACTTGGTCTCTAACATATCAGCACTTCTCAGCTGGAATAAAATTCGCATATTCTCCACAAACTATTTAAAAATATTGTCTTTAACTAAAAGAACTAATCTGGAGTATGTTTGCTGTATCAATAAGCCTTGATCAGACCTCCCAGTAACTATCAGCACAACACTCCTTACTCTAAACAAAATATGACATTTTAATCAAGTGTATTAATTGAGATAGAAACATAGTGCAGCCTTCTGAAACCAATGCTTCATCATAAGTGAATGAAACCATGGTCAGCATAGTTAGATGAAGTGGACTCTGATCACTTGATTTGTATAGAACACGCTGCCAAATTAAGCCAAATTCTCTGCAGTTATAAATGGGAAAAGTCCATTGAAATCTATGCTCCTATTGTCTCGATACACCGCAAAAAAGACTGGAGACACTTGTTATGAATTTTAATTAGGCCACAACTTTATTATATAGATGTCTGGGACTACCCAGCAGAGAAAATGTACAGTGCAGGCAAATCCATGCTTATTTAAATAAATTATCTGGGGCTTCCACCTACCCCCCTTTTGTTTCCACCCAGGTCCCCTAGCCACCCCATGGCTTGAACCTCACCATCCACCACCCTCGTAAGAGAGTTAAGGTGGGCTATGAGAATGGGGGATGGGGTGGGGGGAAAGGAGAGGGGTCTTGGCTCCCTGCTGTACCAATCAGAGGAGTCTCCAACCCCCTCCCCCTTTTGTTCCTTTATCCAGTATCTTCTTTTAAGTCCTTTACCAGGACATTTATCTGGTCACTAGCTGCCTTCCTTATGGAGTACCTGCACTGGATATCTGCCCAACCCTACAAAATAAGTTGTGACATATGGCCTACCACCTTTTCTTCTCACCAGAAAAGTTCCTCCCTCATACCTGCTGTGGGGAAGGCAAAAAAACCCTCTTTCCATCAAAGCCAATTCTGGAGTTGCAGGAAAAATTCCTTCCCTGCCCCCCTTTAAAAGGAGTGACTAGTGTAATGCCAAGAGCAGGTCCTAACCCAGCCTGCCATTCACCTCCACTAGGGGAGGGAGGGTGGGAGCTGGCTAACTCGCTGTGTGAAACAAAGACTTTCCCCACTCAGGTTTCGTACCTTTATGCCCTTGGGGTGCGGGGGGAGGTCATTGCTGCAAAGCTGACCACTTTTTTACAGCAGTTTCTGACCTCCTTCTCTCCCCCCCCCACCATAAAACAGAGTTACCTTTCCTTGGATAAACCCCAGACAAACTTTGCCCCACCTTAGTTGTGGCACAGGCATGTATACCAGTGGTGAATTTAGCTCATTGAGTCCTACTGATCGCAAGGGTGGGGGGCGGGTTCCATACATATGCATAAAATGAAGCATGATACAAAATCTAGTGTTACATTTGGGTGTAAAGACAGCTTACCATATGAATTCTGCTACAGGACATTTGGGAGTCAAATAAGCATTTAAATTTAGGTCACAATCATCATAGAAGGATCCAACAGATCTAAATAATTGTAATTTCAAGGAGGTCAAGTAGCAGTATGTCACTTCTTGAGCATCAGTAATATTGAAAATAAAGTTAAAATGCAGTGAAACTAATTCCACCTATCAAAGATCATGATTTAACTTACTAAACAAACAATTTTTCTTCAAGAAATGTCTCCACATGTTGTAGTGTTCATATTCAAAGCAGCACAAGATGGAAGAGCATTTCAGACACTCCATTTTATAAGAGGCAACAGGGAACATTAAAATAATTTTGTTTCTTCTTGTCACTTTTTAGAAAAAAATAGTTTGAAGTTGCATTTTTCCTGTGTTTAAGTGCTTATAGTTATAATACCACAAACAGAGAGATGGGGAAGCTTTAGAAGTGTAATTATAAAATAACTACTGCTTGTCATGTATTTTAACTTCCCCAAACTTTTATGCTAGTCCGAGTTGGTCATTTCGTGCAATACATTTACCAGATTTTTAAATAAATAGTTTAGTTATCAATTCACTGGGTTTCCAGGGGGAAAACATTATGGAAAGAATTGCAGAGCAGAAGGGATTGTGGTCTAGTGGTTAGAGCAGACGTCCAGGTGTCAGGATACGTTGGGAACCGTATCCAGCTCTGCCACTTGATCTCCTTGGGCTTATTTTCAGAAGTACTGAACCCAATGGGAGATGCAAATGCCCAGAGTCTGACTTTCAGCCATACTTTTTTCACTTATATATAAAATGCATATTAAAGTCTGACAGAGAGCTGGGCAACAGCAGCTGAACCAGCGTCCTAGTCACTGCAACTCCGATGGGTTCCCTGGGAGTAAAACTGACAATGGTCATTATGCCTAATCGATAGATTGGTAATGGGCTGGAGAGACCTGAAGGATAATTAGCTCAGAAAGTAGAAAAGGCATGGGAAGGAAGCCCCATGAGGAGGAGAGGGTCAGGCTCTTGGAGTTGGTCCCAAGAGAGAGCTGAAGGAGAGAGCTCCTACTTCTACTATCCTTGATCAAAGGGGCTGATGATGATACGCTGTTGTAAATAAGGTGCTGGGCAATGCTGTAAAGGTGGCGAGAGAACACTGTGCATAAACCACCCATGGTTTTTACAAGCAGAAAGTCTCCAAGTTGTCTATGCACATGTGCAGAAGATGCCTGGAGCAGAGGGTGCTCCCTGTCACAGTGTTGTTTAGTTAATATTTGTAATGTCTTGATGGTCAAATGAAAGATGTTCTAAATGTGCAAACAGTTCATAAAATTATATTTTCAAAGACCTGGAAAAAACAACTTGTATCTTCTCACCTCAGATCATTTTGCTTTGAAAAAGTTAGCAAGTTATACAACAATTTCACCTATCGGCTAAATGCACATAAATCCACAGTGATCGGCTGAGCTAACTCACATCAATCACATCACTAAATGTGAAATTAAAAGGTTGTGAAATCAAACTATTTTTTTAAATCTACTGCTTTCCTCTCTATCCCAATTTCTACTATGTTCCTGCTAGAAACAGGATCTTATACAAATAAACACTGTGTGTGTAACTTTAAAATTAAATAAAAAACAAACATTGTTTCCTCCTGCCTTTCAAGATACACATCCAAGTTATGCTTCTCAGTGTTTCGCTGACAAACCAATATATCCTCACTCTTGTTGTTACCATATCATTAAAATCCCATGGTTTCTGCTTATAGTCTCAGGTGTATATTTACAGATGCAATACGTGCACGCACACCTCATCAAAAATCTTGCAACCTGTCGCTGACCCTTCCAGTTTAGTATAGTGTATGCAAAATAGAAGCGTTTGTTCATGAACAAACCTAGATATTTGATGTTCTGTGTTCCGGCCACAAGCAGAACAAGGGAAGCAACATCACTGAATCTAAGAGTATGCCTATACGTACAGCAATGCAGCAGCGCAGCTGTACTAGAGCACATCTGGTGAAACTCTCCCATTGGCATAACAAAAAAAATCAGTTCCACAAGCAGCATAAGCTATGTTGGCAGGAGAAGCTCTTCCGCCAACATAGTGACGTGCACACAACCACTTACGTCACAGTGTAACTGATGTCGCTCAGGGGGTGGAATATTCACAACCCTGAGTGACGTAAGTTTGCTGACATACGTTCTAGTGTAGACATAACCTAAAACAAAACTGGATGGACAAGTGAGAGCAGGACCAACATTGTTAGGACTCCATCATGCTGCCCAAGGAGTTCACATTGAGGGTGGAAGTGAAGCCCCTTAGTTTCAAAGTGCATTCAGACTTCAGTAATACTCACTGCCTTTTAATCCAAAAACTTATGAGTTGGGAAAGGAGGGAAAGTGCACAAAAACTGGAATGGATGCATAATGTCTATGTTGAGTCTCCAACAATGCTAACACATTACAGGTCACAGATCAGGTAAAGTTTCTGGAGACTGGAAATCACTATTTTAAAACCACCTGTCATTCTTGAAGATCAAAATATTTTTACAATGTTTAAAAGCACAGTGTCAGTAGCAGGCATGAAAGAAAAGACAATAGAGAGAGAGAGTTGGTCACATTAATACACCATAAAATACATGTAACCAGTATGTTTTTGTTTTATATTTCCATGTAATCACAGTATAATTACACTTTTCATGCTGTTCACATGAGCTACAAATGTCTACTTTCAGCATTTTCATACTATTCTGTAGAAAAAGAGTTGATGTAATGAAATTACTACTAACTAGTGTATAATTAAGTTACATTTTAATAGAAATTGCAAGAGTACCATTTTATGAGCCTAAATCTAGCCTTTTATTTATTTAAACCATGACATTTTGCTAGAGGACGAATAGACAGCTCTGAGGATTAGGTCCTGGGATATGGAGTCTTTCACTTCTGAACAATCCATTCAAATCTTAGTGCTGACCAGAAATGAGCAAAAATAAATAAATAAATAAGTAAATACAAATCAGATTCATTTTCATGAAGTTTTCCTGTTTTGTTTCCTGAAATTAAACCATTTTCAAAAATGAAAGGCACATGAAATTTCACATTTTTCACAAGAAAACAGGATTGCTCTAAAGGACTAACTATCCTACTGTTAAACAGAAAGTGTAAACATTTTCCAAGCTGCATGAGCACATTTCTTTGAGATTAGTATCAATTCATAAACAAAGCACACTGAATTTTAAACACTGCACCTATATTTAGAGGGGGCCCTTTGAATACGACTCATCTAAAGTATTTTGGACTAATAATTTTTGAATTAAAATTCATCACTGCCAACTGTTTGAAACTGCTCATGGGTCTGGAAAGTTGGGTGTCACACCTGTAGAGACAGATTAATGGGGACAGTGCAGGTGAAGGGATAAAAAGTGCTCAGTTGTTGCAATTTATCACCTGGATATCACCACTATATATGTAAGATGTATAGCCTGACTTGTAGGTGTTTTGCTGTCATTAGGCAGGCAATCCATGACTTTGCTAAACCTCCCTCGGAGGGTACAGTGCTGAGCCCACTGTAAATACTGCTTGAAGTAATATCCATTTAGGCATGGGTATCCTTTGCCTTAGGAGGGTAGAATGCTACAGAAAATAATTTCTCGACTTCCAGTCCCCACAATATTCCAGAAGCAGGAGTCTCATGGAGTATCAGAAGGGTTTTGAACGAGTCAAAGAGAGGAACATGCCACAGAACTGGCATTTCCCCTTCTGTATCACTGTGTGCTATATCCATAAACAAGGAGAGAGAAAGGGTAGCATTTGGGCCCTGGAAACACACAGAGGAAATGTGGAGAAATCCTACTGTTCCAAAGGAACCAGATCTAGCTCCCATTTGTACATGTACAACTCCAAATGTCTACTTATTTAGTCTTAAAACACCGATTCATATACACTCATGACAGAACTGACACAGTAGAAAACCTATGTAGGCAAATAAGGTTTTTGCCACCTTAAATTATCATTTGTACCTGAAAATGAGTAAAGGTGTGTTCGCATGAGTTATGCACAGAGAAATGGAGGCCATAATTCTAAACTTTGGACCTTTAAGTAATTTATTCCATCTCTTGCCAATGCAAGAGAATTATTCCCAATAGAGTATTATCTGGTACTATTGCCCAGTGAAAGAACCAGGTAGAGGTAGACTTTTCACTAGGTAATTCCAAAGTCATAATGGATGATGGATGGACATAATGGACAAAATGGATTTGTTACTATGTATTATTGTCTTTTAGATACCATTGTTTGTTTGTTACTGATGCTGCAGCTGGATAAGGCTTATGAGCCGGAAGCTCTGGAAAACTGGGTGTGAAAAAAAATCTATCTTTCAAAGAAAATGAGAAATGATGCAGCCATTTTCTATCCACTGTATAATAGATAAACAGCCTCTTGTCATTTTATATGTAGTTCATGAGAGATGAGTGTAGCACTGCAGCTTTCAGCCTCTGGTAGTGTCTCAGTTTGCCTGTAATACTGTATGTTCAGAATAAATTATTCATCTGCTAGCAGAATTCATTACCAGGATCTGATACTACATGGCTGAATTGCCTTATGGGAGTCATCTCAAATAATCTTTTGTTTTAAATGTATTGTTTGATTCAAACCCAAAGTTGTTGGCTTGTTTACAACTAAACAACTGTGCTTCAAAACTCACCCACATTATAGTCCATTAGTTATTCTCGATGATTTTTCCATTTAGTTGCAAATTGGAAATGACTCATTTTCTAGGTGAAATAATTATTTGTTAACTAATATATATATAGATATAGATGATATAGATATAGATATATTTCTGTTTTGTGTTACAACAACAGAACTTTAAAGACTACTGACACAATAGTTGGAAATACTTTCCAAAGGGAAGTGTAGAAACTGCTTTGCTTGGTGCACTGAAACTGAACATGCAATAAAGTGCTCCATAGGAAACAATACTGCAGGGAATTGATTCTCAGCAGACATCTCATACAATATCAGCCTAAAAATTAATTTGTTCCATGAAATCCAAAACTACTGACCCATGTCAGCCAAATACACTTTAATCCCAAATTGTAACACTGGGAACGTTAATGACTTAAAAAAACAAAACACAAATAAATCCCATAGGCAATGTTCCCTCTAATTTTTGACAGGCCGTGTGTGCAAAAAATTTCTTCTGTGCAAATTGTTGTGCTTCTGTGCGAATTTTTGTGCACACGGTGTTTTGCTGTGTGCGTAGGATCTGTGTGTGCGCACACACGTGCACAGCTTAGAGGGAACAATGCCCATAGGGCTTTATTCTTTCCTGCTTGCAAGATCCACTCTGAGTGGGAACATCAGGAAGAAGGTTATAGCACCCTGTGAGCTGGTCTAAGTCAGCCTTGGCAGTACCCCATCAGGGTTGTTTGTTATAACCTACACTACACTTACATCTACACTAGAAGAGTGTAGTCCTTAAAGGTATATATGCCATCTGAGAATCAGCATAGTGAAGAAGGAGCTCCTCCCTACCCTTCCCTTGACATGCCCCATCCTAAACACTATTCTGAGGGAATTATCAGATGGTCAGTCACATCCAGCTCCTTTGCTTAACTTGGCTGGATTGCAGAAGAGAAATTGTTGCATACAAATTCAAAGATTATACCATCTTTGCTCTGTCCCCAGTGTATCTTGTCCAATCTATGTCGGTCTTTTAGGCTCCAACCCTGCATTTATGCACGTGAATAACTTTACACATGGGATTAGCGCCTCAGAATTCAGCGGAAAGTATCTTATGTACACATGTGTCAGTGTTTGGGGACAGGGTCCAAGTCAGTACAATGATAGCAAGCAACACGCATTTGTTTTGAATCGAACCAAGCCCACAAAACAACATTCAAAGTCTGTCACTCTTAGTGATTCATAATTAAACTTGGCACACATCCATCGCATCCTTGTTTCAGCCAAAGATGATCAACGGATCAGGCAATAGACAAAAAAAACAACAATGTGTGGTTGCAGCAATACCAACATCCAAAGGTCACAGAGCAGATAAGAGTTTAATAGCGCTCACTGTAAATGAATTCATGTTTCCTCTTTCTATTAGTATTTAGAACAAACCAGAAAATGTTATCTTCAGTCATAACAGCAGCGAATAGAAGACTGAAAAAGTGATGGTTCCAAGAACACATGGCTATTGATACCTGTCTTTATCTGAAACTGAGCAGAAAAGGAACCATCTTTTAGGATTCTTATAGTCATGTGCTGATGCAATGAATGTATGATGACTACAGCCTCTCTGGGCACCTGTTCATTCATGCAGAACTGCTAGCTGACTTCTCCATTTATGCTATCAAAAGCCTTTATTACTTTAATGAAAGTTGCATATATTAACTGCAGTAACTCCTTGCCTTTTCATGAAGCTGGGTAGTGAAGAGTATCTGGTAGTATCACCCCTCAATATGAAAGCATGCAGAGCAGAGAAATTTGGAATTCCTCTTCAGTGGGAAATTCTGACACTTCAGATTTGTTCTTTCACCGATCAGAATGAAAGTTAAAATTTGTAAACATTCATAGAAAGGAAATGTCAAACCAATTCAATTCAGAAATGTCAAAAATATTTGTTTGATATTTTTAATCAAAACAAAGTATTTCGACATTCCCCAAATATAAAAGCTTCATTTCAGTTTATTGAATTAACCTTAAAAACTTTGTTTTATGTCATTTCAATATTAAACTGCATTTTCCCATAGTAATACAATGCTTCACGGAAGTTGCAGTTTGAGAGCCTGATTCCCATTCCCCACATGGGCCGGCTCTGATGAGTCGAAGGAAATTCACAATAGCATTATGGGAAGTGTTTCCAGGGAGCTACTCATCTAGGGAAAATGGAGAGTCCCACAAACATCAACTGTATACAAGTTAATGTTTGTTGAAACTAATTCAAAACAAATAATGATGGAATCGTTCAAAAAATAAAATATTGTGAATCAGGTCAAAATGAACAACTTAAATATTCCCCCCCAAAAAACAAAACAAAATTCCAATGGAAAATTTTAAAACTTGGCAAAAACTGCATTTTCTGTCAGAATAATCATTCCCACTGAAAATTCGATCAGTTCTAACAATAGATGTCCACTAAGAAAAACTATTAACCAGAACTTTTCTTATACTTTATTTTAGTTTAAAGAAACCCTGAAAGCCCCAAACATTAATACAGAAATTAAAATACATAGATCTTGCAAAAACTAATTGGAATAAAAAAAATAGTTAGCTCATCCTGGAACAAGCCAGCCACATGAAATCAGTCAACCAGCGGGACCCAAAAAAGTCTCACCCTACTTAAACCTCCAAAATTCCATGTCTCTCAACCTTTCCTCAAAGCCCTAGAACAGGTTCTAAAGACCAATAGGCTCCAGGAATATTGGACTGGGGGAAGAGGTCACCTGTCTTTTCCCCAAAGTGCTTTAACACTCATTGCTGCGCCTCATCTTTCATGCCCACTTCCCAGTCAAGCCTGCTTCTAGTCACTTCCATTAGCAGTGTGAGAGGGGAGCACCTCAATTTTAGGATTAAACTTTACCAGCACCTGGCTCTTATACAGCACGATTATATCAACTAATTTGAAATGTGTGGACGAAGGTAGATAAGCATGATCATCCTCATTTTAAGGTGGGGAAACTGAGGCACGGGTAAATTAAGGAATTTTTGAAGGTCATCTAGGAATCCAGTGTCAAAGATGGGACTAGAACCCAGGTCCCCTGAGTCCCTATCCACTAGGGAACACTGCTTTAAAATTATATGATACATTATGTGGTCAGTAAATAGTAATGACAAGTCATCTCAGTTCACCACAAATTATTTTTATCACTCTTTCTATAACATATTTGCTGATAATATTACTTTACATTCAATGGATATCACATGCACTTTCAGCAAATGCACAGGAAGTTAACTCAAATATTTATTCTGCAAAATTATATAAACATCATTCCAGATGTATTTTAAATGAGTATGTCCTTTGTTACACACAATGAAAGGCCTTGTTGATTTGGGATCTGATCTTAGATTTGGTTGACTTAAGCTGCCAGAATTTGGAAAGATGACCTGCTCTTCCTAAGGGGAAAAAATCACTCTGTTAATAATTATGATATGATTATATGAATCTGCTGCAAGACTGTGCAATGAAAAATATACTTAAATGCATAGGTTGGTGCCAGAACATTGTCTAGGCCTAACATGTCAGTTATGAACATTCTGGGAACTTGAGTTCAAATATTAACACTCACTTGTTCACTTTTGTATAAAAGTGTAAAGTAATAGATAAGTTCATGGAGGTTAGGTCCAGTCCATCAATGGCAATTATCCAAGATGGTCAGGGATGCAAACCCACACTTGGGTGTTCTTAAACCTCTCACTCAGAATTTGGGACTGGATGACAGGGTATGGATCACTCAATAGTTGCCCTGTTCTGTTCAATCCCTCTGAAGCATCTGACATTGCCACTGTCAGAAGACAAGATACTGGGCTAGATGAACCCTTGGGCTGACTCAGTATGGCCATACATACTGCCTCACATAAAATGGTACAGTACAAAGTATGGCCATTATATGTATTGTATGTTTTAGCAGGGTGGAGGATCCTCTATCAAGACTCAACCGCCCTGCAATTCTTTCCATTCTTTGATCTATAGAATCAAATATGTTCACCTGCAAGAGTCACTGCAAGGGTAATCTATTTTGCAGGCTTTTCTGGGAAAGAAGAGTTATATCCAGGCATTAGAGCAATGGCGGGCGACCTGCGGCAGGCCGCGAGACAGTTTGTTTACATTGACTGTCTGCAGGCACGGCCGCCCGCAGCTCCCAGTGGCCATGGTGCACCATTCCCCTGATGTCGAATGACGTGCTACAAAAGCTATGCACATTTGTACAAGGAAGTCTGTACTATGCACTTATAGTTGATGAAACATCAGCCAACTCTGTTAAAGAGCAAGTATCCATCTATTTCAGGATTGTTAAGGATGATTTTTCTGTTGATGAGCTTTTTCGGGGGGGAAGGGGACTTTACGAAACACCTCTGACCGATGTTAATACCCTCTTTACTATAGTGAAGGATGCACTGCTCCGGTTCAGTTTTGACTTTAGAAAATGTCAAGGTCAATGTTACGATGGGGTTGTGAATGTCAGTGGTGTACTGTCTGGTGTACAAGCTAAGGTCAAGCATGAAGTTTATGGAGGAGATGGTATGATGGGATAATGGGATTTTGGTAAGTAATTGATCTTTAAATATTCAGGGTAAATAGGCCAAATCCCCTGAGATGGGATATTAGATGGATGGGATCTGAGTTACTATAGAAAATTCTTTCCTGGGTATCTGGCTGGTGAATCTTGCCCATATGCTCAGGGTTTAGCTGATTGCCATATTTGGGGTCGGGAAGGAATTTTCCTCTAGGGCAGATTGGAGAGGCCCTGGAGGTTTTTCGCCTTCCTCTGTAGCATGGGGCATGGTTGACTTGAGGGAGGCTTCTCTGCTCCTTGAAGTCTTTGAACCATGATTTAAGGACTTCAATAGCTCAGACATGGGTGAGGTTTTTCATAGGAGTGGGTGGGTGAGATTCTGTGGCCTGCGCTGTGCAGGAGGTCGGACTAGATGATCAGAATGGTCCCTTCTGACCTTAGTATCTATGAATCTATGAATCTATGAAGAACCAGAGCTGTATATGTATACTTTATGGCACTCTCATCAAACTTGACTGTGCAAGGTGTGATGCAACAAATACACCCTGTTCAGAACTTCTTATCTCTAATGTGTGAGTTGATCGGTTTTATCAGAAACTCTCCAAAAAAGCTGGCCAGCTTTGAGACTTTACAAGAAGTGGAAGCTCCTGCTGCTCAACATCTTCACCGTTTCTGCCCCATAAGGTGGTGTCTATGTGCTGCATTCCTGAGATCAGTGGCTTCGAACGATAGTACATTGATGAAATTTTTTAGAGGAAATAAACAGCACATGTATTTGTTACTCAACTTCGTAAGTTTGAGACGCTTTTGAATCTGCAACTGACTCTACTTATTCCTGAGTGAGCAGAATCAGTTAACATAAGTCTACAAAAAACCAGCCTGCATTTTCAGGAAGCGCAGAGAATGATTGTTTTTCTAAATGAGACTATTAAGCTATTGGGAAACAATTGTTTTGAGATTTCTGCAAAGGCTGAACAGTTGGATCTTGAGGAGCCCTACCTGCCTTGCCTTGGCTAAGGAAAGCACCAAGACACACTGAGGAAGGAAGCAGTGCCCATGTTTTTGCTACACCTAAGGATGTGCATCGAAAATTATTCAACGAAGTTTTTGATCATGTCATGAGGAGTCTTGACTTAAGATTTCAGTCTGATCTTCAAGAGCATTTGCCAAAAATGGAACAATTGGAAAAAAACAGAACAATGGAACTGGCAGCAAGATGGCTAAAGTCAAAAAAGTAACAGACTTTTATGCAGATGACTTAGATAAGGAGAGATTGAAACTACACCGTGACACTTTCTTGGACATCATTCAACTCCGAAAAATGTAACAGTCTCTAGTGTTGAGGATGTTGTGTCATTTTTAAAAGCTAAAGGGAATGAACATTTGCGCCCTATGCTTCCAGAGTACTGCAAATTTATAAGAATCCTTCTCTCTGTGCCTGTATCATCCTGCACTGCAGAACGTTCATTCTCCAGCCTCAGAAGACTTAAAAATGATCTCCGGTCATCAATGGGACAGAAGTGACTGAATAATACAGCTGTCCTTAACGTGCAAAAAGACCATGCCAGTGAACTTAGATGTAAATAAGATTGCTGACAATTTCATCCAGAAAGCTACAGTGAGACATAATGTCTTTAAACTGGAATGTTAGTGAAGACACTTGAAGGCGAGTCAATGATTTTAATATACTGTAATTTATGATAATAGAATTATGTAGTTCATTATAATTTTAATAATGATTAAATTAAGATACCAATGATAGGCACACATTCAATAACGCGTATATGGAAGAAGTGTATAAATATGCTGAAAATAGCCTCCCCACAAAAATGGCAGAGCACCTCCCCAACACACACCTCTCCCTTAAGATGTGGTGGGGGGCAGAAAGGAGTGAGCGGGAGGCATTCAGGGGAGAGAATGTAGGGAGAGGGGGCAGAGCAGGGGCGGGAAGAGGGAGTGGGGGCAGAGCCCTGGGGGAGGGGACAGAGCCAGGATGGGGCACCCACCAGCAAAACCAAAAATCAGCACCTATGCCACAAGGCCTAGAATGGCAGCCTTTACCCCTTTACTCATGGGACTACATATAAGTAAGACCTTCTCATGAGTAAGAATTGTAGGATAAAGCCCACACTTAATAACAAAGAATTATCATATACAATGTTCCCTATGTAATTAAAACTATTATAAATGTATTTTCACTTTTCCTTGTGATTCTACAAAGATAGAAACTAGCACAATATTGAAAATTCTTACAGTAGCATCAGGATGATCAGTAAATTATGTTAGTAGTTGTTGCATTATAGTGCATATAGAATGTATCACTTGACACACTTGACACAAGAGTCACTGTAACACTCATATCAGCTCATAAACAAAGCTCTTTCATTTAGATCTGTGATCGAAATTCTTTCCCCTTATACTTTATTCTTTCAATTTTTTTTTCATTACCTAAAGAAAATCACACACATACATTTCCACATGCATAAAAATGTTCAAGGTTAAAAAGGATCTCTTTAAATACTGACTAAAATGTAGTTCCTTGCACTTTCACAGTATTTTATGTGATTATTGTTCAATCACATGGCTATAGGTCGGCCTGCCATTGCCTTGTGCTATACAGTTATTGGCACCTATTAACATGCCATATATTAAATGGAATAGGGACAGTCCCTCCACTGGTGTAAACAGATGTAATCCTATTAACTACAATACAGACATTTTAAGGACCATAGTTCTTGTCTTCAGTAGAGTGACAGTGATTTACACCAGCTGGGGACCTAGCTCAGGAGTGCTGAACTTAGACATTTTTTGATGCTGACACAATAAGACACAGGCACCATAATACGGCTAAATGTGGAGGCCAAGACTTTATTTACCAACTCTTACCTAACTGGGGTAACCATCCCAAACTGACAGGCAGGATAATTCCAGTGAAGGGCTCAACTAGGACTAATGGCTTGGGTGCACTATACACCTCAGATTGAAGGCCAGGTCTCCTCCTCATCCATTCAGAGGCTGCCAAGAGACCCTGCCTTGAAGCCAGAGTCCCATCCTGTTCCCTCCTCTATGCCAAAGATAGGAGAGAGAACATGCTGAGCAAGACACCTCCTGATCATGAAATGATATGCTCAGGACCAATGCCCAAGCAGCCCACTGGGCTACAGGGACTTCATATTGGACCCTTTCTTAGTCACCAACCACACTGAAATGTGCGAGTTGCGAGAGTTTAGTTTAACCCCTCAAAACCAGACCTGATGGGTGCTGGGGAAAGGGTGACAAAATCCACACAACAATTTCACCATATGATTAAAATTCCTTCTAAACCCCAAAACTGACAATCAGCTTTTCACTTGGCGTCATAGGAGATCCAGCAGCAAGAATGAAACAGGGAACACACAATGGCTACATTGCCCAGGCAGCAAACGATAACCCTCCATGCTCCACCTCCAAATGTGAGGCAGTCAGTCGGCCTTCACACCAAACCACTGCCCAATGGCAGCAGCAGTGAGCCGAGCCACAGATATTGCTTCCCAGCACTCACCACCACCACACAGACGCACACTGCAGCATGAGAAGGGAGGAGGAAAAGAGAAGCAGCAGACTCCACTCACCGATAGCAAGGGAAGCTAGGAAAGTGGAAGCACCTGGAACATGGCCTCAGCTACTCCCAGCTGAGATCTCTCCCCAGCCTTGGCTGCAGCCCAGCTAGTGATTTGAGTATTATATATATTAATATATTTATTGTTTAAGTGATTTTAGTGATTTTGATAATGTCATATATTAGAAGCCCTGAAGAACAAAATCTTTTAGTTAATTACACTCCCAGAATGCAATGGTTTTCCCCACATTTCACTGATCAATGTGCCACAATCCTCCCCTGCATGGAGCATCACTGTGGTTCACTGTCTTTCTCCATACCTAATCAATCCTTGGCTCCTTTGTCATTGCACTGTTAGACACCCATTTATATTAGAAAAACATTTTGTGCTACCCCTCATGTGACTTCACGCTCTATATATATGTTTTACAGTAAAAGTTGTTGAAATATTTTGCATGACATTTGCCTTTAGAAGAACGTTCTGTGCTCATGGTTCCTGCTGGAGGGCAGCATGGACTCACTCAGCAAAGCCCTGGACCTTCAAGACAAATTTGGAAGGGCTCCTGAAGCCATATCTGCAAGTACCTCATGCTCCACATTTTAAATTAACTTGGAAATTGTAGTAAGTGAAATTTTGCAAACTGGTGAAACAAGTTTTGTGCTGCCTTGCAAGACCCGCCCAGTTTGCTATCAATCCATTGTGAGAGGCACTTGGCACTCTACAGAGGCAGATACTACATAGACATATGTCCTACCTGACACGGAGCCCTTGGAGATGAGCAAGTGCTTGTACCATTCAACTGCAAATCTCTCTGGGTGATTAAATTACTGACAGGCTCTAAAAGGAAACTCATCCAGATCAGATTAGCAATAAGGAAAGAGGCTGCAACATGAGAGGGCTGAAAAGATGTAAGATCAGGGGATGGAGAGGAAGGATAAACAATGTCTTGGTGATGATGTGCCATAACTTTTCCATAAAAGTACCTTCACAACTATGTAGGTCTATTGCTAATAAATTAGTTCTTGTGCCTATGAAAAAATTACTCTTGCACTGTATGGAGCTTCTTTCCTGTGAGTGTTGAGATGAATTTTGTCATTTTGACAAGCCAAAATAACCCAAAGCTAAAGTACAAAGGCCAAAAATACGTAAATCTTCTGTGGGACTAAGCTAACTGTGTGATTACCAATTGTATGTAACCATAAATTTTATTTATCAACTACCAAATCTGCCATAATATTCATAGCACTACTAAAAAGTAAAACCTTTTGTAGTTATTTCAAAAACATACAAAGCCAATGTAAACCTGTCCAGCAATGCAAGTGGGAGGTAAGAGTGGAACTGGGATTGGCAAAACACCAGTATGACAACTCTCATCTTGGTCATTACTAGGAACTGAATCCAATTTCTACATCCAAAGCATAAGTCTGTACAGTTTGAACTAACTGGCAACAGTAGACTTTTATCCTCTGTCCAAGAGCAGAGTGGCACATATAACACACATTTAGTAGTGGCTATGCACTGGCTTACATTTCTGCAACAACAACAAAAAAAGCTATCATGGGAAAACATTCCAATAACTATTTTTAGAGGTAGAGTTGGTTGAAAATTTCTGTTTGAAAAACATTTGATGAAAAAATGGCCAGTTTTTCAAAATAAAAATGCTAATGGAAAGTTTTTCTTTTTGTTTGAAATTTTCTGGTTTTCTTGTTTTTCTTCCCTTTTCTCTCCCTAATTTCCCTTTTTTCCTTGGAAAATGAGGGAAATCAATGAAAAAAGGGAGAGAAAAGGTAGGAAAAATTAAACCAGATATTTTTGGATTTCAAAAAATGATGTGTTTGCCGTTTTTGGTTTTTGTTTGTCAAATCAACCAAATATTCTTGAAGTAAGTCACAATTATTTAAAAAGCTATTTAAAAGAAAATTACAGCAGGTAGACCATATTCTACTCTCAGTTACACTGAGCCAATCCAGAGTAACTGTACTGTTCGGTTCCTTAATTATAACATATAAATATATTCCAAATAAGAACATATATTAAGTCAGCAATTTTTTTTCTGTATAGTCCTTAGAAATATCCTTTTCCATTGCACCAGTACTAATCTGACATAACACTGAAGTCAGTGATGTGGCACCATGGTAAGGCCAGTGTGAGATCACAATCAGGGCCAGGAAATGCATCTCTCCAGCATTTTAATGCATGCAAACTCCAAAGGATGTGACTGAAGGCATCTTCTCCCCATGTGTTTCATAAGGCCCTTCAAATCACCTGTATACATTACCACTAACAGCAATGGCAGGTAGATGTTTGCGGGGGCACCAGATAACTGAATGAGGCCCAAATTCAAACTAACATCAACCATTAATCAGAAATTTTCAAAGGAAGAATGTTATTAATGTTAAATGAACTTATCCTAAAGAGATTTTTCTTCTTTCACCAACTTAGAAAGTCTTTCTTAATTTTCCCATTCATTTGAATAATCAAATGCATTTCTGTGGCTCAACCTACATCTAGGTCTGTCAAATTGTTGGCTGTTGGTTAATTAGTCTATCTCTATTAAAATACACTTTCTGAAAATAATTTACTTCTTTTTGTTATTGGACATGGGTATTAGAGTCTCTCTTATACTTCTTTTTTTCTTTCAGCATTTACAGACCTGTCCTAATATTTTTTTTTAAATTATAATTTTTATAGACAGCACCAGCTTTCCATTCTAAAATTAAATTCTTTCTTGCCAGAGTGTCTTTGATGTTTCTACACAGGTGTATGTGGATATTGTTAGTAGACAATAGTATCAGTAGGAAGAATATACCAGGTAGTATTTTCTTCTTGTAACTGAAACTCTGGTAGTGTATTTTATCTTTAAGCAAGATAAACATGCAACATTGCTTATAGTGTCACTGGTTAGAATTTAATGTTCCGCAAGATCATTAAAACTTATTAGAAATTCTGCAGCCATTTTTTACTGCTCTTTACTGACTCCAACTTCTACATAATCTCATCGGTTCTGAATCTTACATTTTCATTAATAGACTTGCTTCCTTCCTAAGCATACAAGGTGCTGCCAAATATATACACACCACAGAAGTGCTTGTGGCTCATGGAAGATACACTGTTATTCCAGGGATACAACAGTTGCAGAGAGTATTTAAACTTACATGTACTGCAGGACATTCGACTGCTCAATATTATGCAAACAGATTAATAGCAATGTTACTAAATCTAGAGTGCTAGCTATTGTATAGCAGGCTTTATAACTGAAAATGGGTTGATTTATAAGAAACAATAGAAAATAATAGAAGTTAGAGAGGATCTTATGGCATTTTCCTCACCGGACTAGGATAGCATCTCCTTAAATAGCAATAGCAACATCTTACATTTTCAATATATGGCAATTTTCATCCTGACGGATTGCAAAGTAATGTGTAAGAGCACTTTCTTCTCTTACTGGTTTTAAGCAAGTCTACGATCCTCAAAATCCTTTGCTATCCCCATAGGTGTGGTGTGACACAGAATTGCTAGAAAATGCATTTTTAAAATTAGGTCAATTCATTCGGGTACCAATTAGTGCCTACCCCCCTTCCCGCGGTCAGATTACCAATATTTATGATGTAAAACAGGGCAGAATTTAATCCATTCTTGTTCCCTGTTGAGGGTTTCAGCAGATGGATTAGTCCAAATCCTTTAGTCATAAAGTGAACTTTTGGCCCCAAAGAAAGTTTTGTACACAGTTCTCTATCAGCTCCTGACAAGACTACAAAAGTCATACAGTCAATCTGAGCTTAGCTTGGTAAAAAAACTGCTATTCCTTTCATTGTATATGCTGCGTAGCAGAGTATTAAGAACGTGCACATGCACATTCAATTATAGCATTGCCTAAGTGAGTGGACCGTACAGAAATTATGACAGCTCCTTGACATCACTGACATCCATTGATTGGCTCTTAGATGCTGGTGAATAGATCAATGTCAGCTGCCAGAAAACAGAGGGAAGCACGTCAAATGCGTTAGTCATGAAATAATAATTTCAAAGACTCCCTAGCACTCCATCATGCAACTAGTAACAGGCTCTGGGCAGCTCTTTTGGAATTTCTGAAAGAAATTAAATGGGTAGGATTCTGTAAATTGAAAGCTTTTTAACAATACTTGTGTCTACCAATTCAACATATCTGTGAGAAAGATAATGAGGTTCATCATTATTAATGAAGAGAGTCAAGCCAGGAAAACTAATGCAGTATAGGCATAATGCATTGCAGGAGACAAATCTATGGAATGCAATTATGGTTTGTTTTTTTAATTCCTCCTTTGTTATCTGATATTTAGACTCGCTGATATACTGAGGTGGGCATTGTGTAAAAGAAAGGAAACTCTTTCACAGAAATTAAAAGAAGACAGAATGATTATATTGTCTATCCACCACCAATGTAGTATTGTTTTCTACTGTTTTCCCCTTAATATCTAGTCCAATGCAAGCTAAGTTTAAACTGTGTTGTTTAGGTCCCTGAATGAAGATGAACCAATGAGGATGAAAGGTCATAAGAAATATTTTGGCATTACACCCAAGTAACTGTCACTGACCACATATGCATATAAAATTACTCTGGCCAAATTTTTCAAACTAAATCCATATGTACACAATGAAATAAGTAGTTTGATTTTTAAAGGTTCTGATTTGTAGCTGCCCAGTGACACATAGGTGCTGGAACTAGGGGTGCTGGAGGTGCTGCAGCACCCACTGGCTTGAAGTGGTTTCCATCATATACAGGGTTTATAATTTGGATGAATAGCTTTCAGCACCCCCACGACATAAATTGTTCCTGCACCCCTGCATTGACATGGAATTTGGATACCTAACTTTAGAAACTTGAGGTTTAAAAATGTTCAAACCAATATAAATATGCACAGTGCATATAGATGTGTTGTATGTAGAAACACACATGATACTCCTAACTTGTGGAACTATGTGATGAATTCACTTATGTTCACTGACCACATCATCTACCCTCTGCCTACTAAATCACCTTTTTGAGGACTATTTTCTAGCATTCCAAACC
The DNA here is from genome assembly GCF_009764565.3 of Dermochelys coriacea. Taxonomy (NCBI): domain Eukaryota; kingdom Metazoa; phylum Chordata; order Testudines; family Dermochelyidae; genus Dermochelys; species Dermochelys coriacea. The sequence goes on from NC_050069.1 coordinate 173,521,601, forward strand.
TCCAGCTGAGCAGATGCAAAAAGCTTTTTCAAACAAAAACAAACAAACAAAAAAGTCAATGTAATACAAAATATTTGTTCCTACCTCTCCCCACAAAATTCTTGCCCATCTTGAAACTTGGGTGGTATATTCTGCCTGCACCAGTAACACACTTTTATATCTAAAGAAATCAGATTTAAAGTCCATTATCTCATGGCCTTGCAGAGCTAGAAACAGACCACTGGAAACAGGAAATTCTCAGTTCCCTCTGGGGGACACAACCCTTGCTACCAGACTTGGAAAACTCTCAAACAGCAGTCTTTAATACATGGCCTTTTCTTACAGAAAAGCCAATTCACATAATTTTTACGGCTTTCTCTGAGCTGTCCAGTTGAACTCTTGGTAAATGAATTTTATTTGTGGAAGAATGTGGGCTAATGCATACTTCTTTTAAACTTTAAAACATGAACAACGAATCACTGTTACTGAAAGCAAAATATTTAACAGGCTTTGAAACTTGAGTTTTATATAGCTAGATGTCTATTGCTACAGCTAATATAAAAGAGGTACAATGCAATGATGCAGTTCATAAGGAAGAGTTATTTTACCTTCAATTCAAGGTAAACTCAAGTTAGCTTCACAGTTTGAATATTGTTATCGTATGAGTAATACAAGAGGCAAGTAACGTATAAATATCATGGAATTAATACCTACATACAAAACCCTTTTGTGACATTTATCATAATAGGCCTGCATAAATAACATTCTTAAAATAAATCCTAAATTTACGGATATGTAAGATTCATTAAAATTTGGTATACCAAGTGCCAGCTAGGAAGAACTTCTTTGAAAATTGACAGATACATGAAAGTTGTTTTGAATAAGAAATGGACAAGTAATGGGGGTCTTTAGTCCACCTGACCTGCATATAAGTAAAATAATAATAATAGTAGAGAGTATCATTTACATAGCTCTTTCATCCAAATTTCCAAGTGATTGACAAAGTTTGCAATCCTACAAACATTTAGGTACATTGTTAAATTTAGACAGATATAAAGCTCAACATATGCATAAATATTTGCTCAAATCAGGACCTGTATATCTAAGGAATCACTTCACTCATTCCTGAACTGATGCCACCTCTAGAAAACAATTCAACAATGCTCAAGAAGAAAGCATTTCAGGACATAAATGGATTATTTACCCAGTTGGAACTTCAGGAAAGTGTTAGGTAGGTATCTACTGAACTGTAGCTAGAACACCAAAGATAAGATGCTTTAAAAGAAAAAAAAAGTCATGGGATCGCCAAGTAAACTAGCAATGTAGCCAAAACTTCAATGTTAGGTCTCACCAAAAAAGTTAGTACCTTTATCAATATGATTCTTCCTTTTCCATTCTGAGGCATTAATTTAGAACTTGGGTTTTCCTTGGCAATTTGCATCCAAGTAGCAAACAGGACTTGTGTGGTTAATAATATCTGACTAGCTCACAGACCATGGCAATATACTTAATATTGTACAACTAGCATGTTGGGTGCTCAAAGCCATCATCTGATCATCAGTCACTGCTGGAATTACACCTTACTCCTAAAAGAGTTTCTACTAGAATCTGAACACTGGCAAATGAATTGAACACAATGGTATGTAATTTTTGAGATTACTTTCGGTGTGGTACAGCCTCAAGGAAGATGCTATGTTTCCATTTTGAAAGGCAAATAATGTAATCGTCAACTCAGTCTAGATATAGCAATCTTGATGTCCAAGGATTGACATATCCTGTTTGGGAATTTTGGGGTATTTATTCATTCAATTTTTCAAAAAGATCTTAATATATAATTTAGAAATTTGATTAAAATATGCTTTGTTTCAAGTAAAATTAACAATAGCTTTAGATTTAAAAATATGGACAAAACATTTAGTGCAAGTGGCAGGTGTTTTATAAGCATTACAGATGAATTAGATAAGGGTATGTCCCCCCTAACATGCTATAACCACTTTTGATATTAACACTCAACAAGTTATAGCCTGATATCCAAGTCATAGTTGCTCACTATTTGAGTGTAATATCCTGTACATTCTGATAATACATTATCATATTCAGGTGCATATACATTTTTAAAAGTCCCCATACCAACTAGTCTGAGGATCACAATTGTTTTAGTTTATTTTGATTCAACCAGCTTTCCCTCCCCTGCTCGTGTTTTTCTGACAAGCCTTGTACTTCTTATGAAACAAGGAAATTTTGGGGGTGTATGTAAGCACAAGCCCAGGAACTGTACTTGTCTAAGATAATCTTAGTAATAGACAACTACCGTTTCTGGAGACTGGTGTTCCATAAACAGTGCCATATAACTGACTCGAGGGGAAAATGGGGGAGTAAGTAATTAGCTTGAGTTCTGACTGAGCTACAGATATTCCATCATTTCACGAGGAACCACCTTATCTACCCAATGAAATTTCTCCCACTGTCCTGCCCACTTTCTAAATAAGAAGTCAGTTAGATAATGTTTCTTTTGCTAAATGATTTTACTCATTCCCAGATGAGTAAGAATGTGCTCGCTTGGGAGCCAGAAGATAACTTTCTGTTAGTTTGTGTCAAACCACTATAGCTAGGGTTATAGAAAGTCAATGGTGATAATTGCATCTACTAAGCCTATTGCCTTAATTAGAGGTTATGCAATTTATAAAAATATCTATTGGTATTTGACACCTTCTCCACATTTTTTCACAACTACATTCTTAATTCAACCTATTGGAAGATGCAGAATAATTATGGTGCAATGAGCAGGATTGTGTGAAAGGAATATTTCAAAGTTGTTTTACCTGTACTATACTGAGGACATATATCCTTAAATTTCTTTTCTACAGTGTATGTAAAAATAACTTAGTGCTTGAGAAATTTGTTAAATTGACAGCATGCACATTCAAGTCCTCTCTTTATCCACAAGAAAAGTAGGCAGACAGCAACAGTACAAGATTTTCCCCACATACTGCCTCACAAATGCATTTCAATCCTGTTCAGGATGGACCATTTCTAGGGAAGAGAAAGTCAATCCAGGACCATGATCATTAAGTCTTTTAGCCTCTTTGAAGACGCCATCAAGGATACCAGTAAATGTGAGTTATGATGGCATAAGAATTGAGAGCACTCAGCTTCTTCAATATATCAGCCGTCATACAACTTGAATTTTTGGTTATTCCTCAGCGGAGCAATAGTGACAGTAGTGGAGAGCTGCATATCACATGATTAATTCATTTATTGCAATTAGTTAGTTTATTTTGCTATCAAGTTTTTTCCTTCCCTAATTAGTTATGGCTTGCATATTCAGATTGTTGAAGGGAGGAATTGCCCTATTTGTTGTTTGACACCTCAGTTCCAGGACTAGTATGTGCATGTAAATAAAACAAATTACACTTAAAATATAGCCCGACTCTGTGTCACTGATTTTTTTTCTCCATTGGGAAGCCAACTTGCAAGGCCCTGGACAGATGTTACCACTTAGCAGGGGGAAAACATATACAAAAAAATTGGCCCCGATCCTGCAAATACTTACACATATGCTTAACTTTAAGCATGTGATTTGTCAGAAAAGAAGTCCCATTTAATCTGATTTGCTTAAAATTAAGCATATGTGAATAAGCATTCTCTCAACTGGGGCCTCATTTGGTAAATCAACCTAGATTCCATTGTAGCATGTTCATCTCCAATTAAATGACTGAAGCAGATATATTTAAAAGCCATGAAGAACTGCCCTCTGAAAGAAAAATCAATGAATTTCCATGCAGCATAATGGCAGCCAGCTAAGAAAAACTGGAGGTAATAGAAGAGTATATTCATAAGTGTTCCTTCACTTCACAAGAACTTGTGAAGATAGACAATTCTGAGTCAAGGAACTTTACTGACAAATTTAATCAAACCATTCTAGTACAAAGGGATTTCTCTTATTGATATTGTATTTCTGTTAGCTATTAAATTAATTTAAAAGCCCTAAAACATTGTGGGTTTTTAAGGTGTTTTAACAAAAGAGAAATGGTCTGTGAGCATTGTAACAATTGTTTGAGTAATTGTATTGCATATTCTATCCTGCTGCTTCTCTATATGATTATATTTGAAAATGAAAAATAATCAAAATAAGAAATAAAGAGGTAGAGTGTAGGCATTTACTGTGCAAATTAAATTAGAGGAATATCAAAGTATCAATATTGCTTTATTTTTTTAAAGGATCCTCCCCTTTTATTAAGGCTCCCAGTAGAGAAAATATAATTGGGGACGGGGGAAGACGGAATGAGGACATTAGTTATTCACTTCCTTGTGCATTTGTCTGCCTTAAAACATGGTTAGAGATGACAGCATTGAAAAATTCAGAATTGTTTAGTATGTCAGAGTTTCAGACATGAAACCATTCAGATGACAGTAAAAAAAAAAAAAATTTTGCTATGGCATGGGCAGCCCTTTTCTTTATATGATGAAAAAAATGAATTTCACAAGGATGGCTAAGTCACACTAAGTATGACTACTTGGTATATTTCCTTGAAAATTAATAATACTGGGAACAGACAATGAAATAGGATTGTAACAAAGATTCTCTTTTTGTATGGAGATGAAGCAACTTATCAGCATGTTAAATACAGGACACTCAATTTTAACCTTGAGAGTAATTAAAATTAGAGGTTGTTCCATTGACTTTAGTTGGTTTTGATCAGACTCCATGAGAGCAAAGGGGAAAAAAGATGTTTTTTCTAAAATTTACATTTGAGAACACTATAAAATTATGCAAAAAGAAAAGGAGTACTTGTGGCACCTTAGAGACTAACAAATTTATTAGAGCATAAGCTTTCGTGAGCTACAGCTCACTTCATCGGATGCATTCATCCGATGAAGTGAGCTGTAGCTCACGAAAGCTTATGCTCTAATAAATTTGTTAGTCTCTAAGGTGCCACAAGTACTCCTTTTCTTTTTGCGAATACAGACTAACACGGCTGCTACTCTGAAACCTATAAAATTATGGGTAACTTTTGCCCTACTATGTTAAAACTTGTAAGGCATCTTGGGCTCCAGGAAATTCCACAGGCTGGACATCATGGTGGTCAGTGAATGCTCCCCTCAAGGAGACATGAATGCTTTGTGCACTAACGGGTAGGAGCAGAGAGAAGACAATGGATGAAGTCTACTGAAACAGGAAATATGAAGGATCTTCATGCTGCTTTCTGGTATTCCAACAGAGGTACAATACGGCTAAATTTTCATAATTTTAAAACAGTATGTAAAATCCTGATCCCACTGAAGTCGATGGAAAACTCCTCTCAACTTGAATGAAGCCAGGATTTCACCACGAATCATACCCCAAGAAATCATGAGATTTAAAGAAAAAATGATGATTTTAAGTCAAAGTGTTTGTTTATTTTTATTTACCTTTTGTTTTCTAAATCTGGAGGATGCACCTAGGTCATGTTTCCCAACTTCTCTGCAACAATGAAGGACTAGGGATGATGGGTTTTTTTTTAAAGAAAGCTGAGATTCTCAACTAACCACATGCCTCCAGGACCTGTGGCTTTAATCATGGGTCTCATCATGGTGATCATTATGCTATGTTTCCACACTGCAAGGATAGGAATCACACAGACTGAAAAACATGGCACCAAGCAGCACTGTCTCCCACTGGTTTTACTGACAATTTCCTTTTGGCTTTGAGGGAAGCAGAGAGAGTGGCTGCTCCAGAGTCATATCCACTTTTAAGCCATAACAAAACCAGACCCACAGAGCACCAGTTAAGTGGAGATATATTGTGGGGGCTTATGCAGTCTTCAGAAAAGGAGTTTGGGGGATGGCAGAGGTGGCATTTTGTTCTGATTCCAGGCTCTCTCTCTTCCTTCTGAGACAGGGAGAGGCTCATTATTTTAGCCATAAGAATGATAATAAACGTACCAAGCCATCTAAGCTTGAGAAGTGAGTTCCTTTTCTTGCTTTCATTATGCTATTGCACTGCTATGCATGCACATATCCATGAACATATTTCCTGCTCAGTGAAGCTTACTAACCAGAGGCTTGATCCAAAGTCCATTGAAATCAACAGGATTCCTTCCACTGACTTCAGGCTTTGGATAGGGCTTCAAAGGCTCGGTCCTGTGAGGCACTGAACACCCTCAATTCCTATTGAAATCCTTGGAAATTGAAAGTGTTAAGCACCTTACACAATTGACCATTAAGCTAGACAGATAACAGCTGCATAAGAAAAAAAGAGATTGGAGGACAAAAGCCTGAAGGGTGAGTGAAAAAGAGGAGATGTCAAATGAAGAAGGAGGAGGGAAGGTAGACAACAGACAGCAAAAGTACTATTTGAGATAGAGCACTTAGGTTAGGTCTACACAGCAATTTTAACCCAGGCCTTGGACCCAGGGTCCCTGAGCCTCTGGGGGGGGTGAAGGATCCAAGCCTGAGTCAAACCGGGACTCAGGGTTCAAGTGCTATTGCTTTTCAGTGCAGACACAGCCCTGGGGAGTCCACCAAAAGTATCCCACCATCCAACAGGCCAACTTTCTTTGTCCTCTGGACAGTGATCTTTGGTGGACTGTCAAGTTTTCCTACACTGCATCAGGAACAAAGAGCTAGAATGGCCACATTTTGGGAGATCTAGGAAGTCTAGGATATGGATTGCTGGACTCGGGCCCACATAATGCAGTGTAGACGCTAGAACTCCAGATTGAGACCCAGGATTCAACAATTCCTAGGATTACAAATGAGTGTAGACACTCAAGTCCTAGGTTCACAAACCCAGGATCTGTTAACTTGAGTTCTAACAACTCTGGGATTGCAGTGTAGACATACCCAGGGTTGAATTTTCACAAGTGGCCAGTGTTTGCCTGACTCCCATTTAAGTCAATGGGAGAAGAAATGGTGCAACGCTAGAAACTTCTGAAAATCCAACCATTCTATCTTATGTCTTGTCTATGAGTTGATATCTTTGAGTTATCTTGTTTTAAATATAAAAATAATGTAAGAATATTTTGTATATAATTTCTTCCATGTTGATTTTCAAGTTGCACAGAAAGTCTTCTAAAGATCATTGATTCATTTGAATGCAGTGCCAGAGCAAATGATGTGAATGATCATGGATTTAATTAGCTGTTCCATTTCTTTGTTTAATATTTCTGGGAAATCATTTGCCCTTTCAACATTTTTTCTTTACTTCCAGTTCCAGTACCATTTTCACAGTCTAACTGTGGAGGAACTTCTGGCACATTTACTAGGCAGGTTCTTATGTCCCTTTGAAGTTGTTGTTAACCCTTTCCTTTGGTGCTGTTCTTCCAATGTTTTCCTTACAACTTTAATATCATTTCCTTCTTATATGCCCACCTACACACCCAACCTGCAACACACACCTCATTTCTGGACATTTAAAACAAAACAGTATCTGACATTCATGAGAATCCATAACTCTAAGGAGATCCATAGCAAATGTTCATCCCTATAAATAGTGCTAAGTAAATCATTTGTAGTAAATTTATTCAGAACTTTGCCTTATATACTCAAGAATTGTCTGAAGAGGTTGCAATGTTTTTGACTAAATTTGTATATTGAATACATTTACAAAGTAATTTTGGAAAATTACCCTTGGTCTACATCTAAAAGCAGTTCATTAAGAATATTAGGTATTCAGAGATTGTGGTTTGTTTTGATTGGAACAGGCAAGTCACATGACATTGTTTCTATTCCCTCATAGGATGAGCATAATACTTGGATTATCAGTGAAAATATGCCAATTCTAAATTAAAAGTTCACTTTTTGGTTAAAGTTTAATAACATTCCCTTTAAAATTGCTATTTCTGGAACATTTCTATTACTAAATCTGTTTGCTAGAAACAGAGAATACAAAGGGAATGAACTCAGCTAAATTAAATCTGAAGTATTATTCAAATGAATACTTGCAATTTTTTTAAATAGTCACTCAGTGAGGATATGAATTAGTATACCATTGCAAAGTATAGTGTGTTATTGCCACAGTGCATACATAATTTACTTTTAAACATGTATAGTTTGTATTACCAGGTAACCCCTTTATTCTCACTGTGTGTGTGTGAATGAGTGAGAATATTGCAACCCCAATATAAAAAATAAGGGTCAGACTTAATTTTTGAGGCAGGTATATCATGGATCAGTAATTACTCTACTGAAGAATTTACCTGAGGCCCATTTTACATCTCAAGTCTCCAGTTAATCAACCAATTAATACTGGTTTCCAGAGAATAATTAAGAGTGCATGAAGTTTTCCAGCTTTACAGACAGCACAAATGTGCAATAAAAGAAGTTAGAGAAGGTCTCAACATCCCTTTGTGCTTTGTGTCTTGTGACTTTGAAGAACTTTGGGGAGGCACTAGTCTCCTACAGTTTGTCATCAGTTCAACTTCATGTCCTGCAAGGAGACAATCTGTTTTGTTTATGTCACATGTCAAAATAAAATGTCTAAAAGTTAACACGTACCATATAGAAACAACAAATATTCAGCACCATGATAGCAATTAGTCAATTTTCCAAGCCACCAATCACATGTTCTAAAGTATGATTTAGAACAATACGAATAAAATAAAGAGTTTCAGATTTTTGTTTGTCAACCTATTTTTCCCTTTACGAGCCAGCTCTTTCCTAGGTTTTCCCTTGGGAAGGACAATTGTGCAGGACCAAGAGGCTAATGTAGGGATGGGAAATGCTGGGAACTGGATGTCAAGCAGAACATCTTACTTCCGTAATTATCTGTTGTGGGAATATCTGTTCCTGATCTTTTGACCTATTGAGTTGCACAGTTTTTAATTTTCTGTACAGCACTCAGAGTACTAGATGGGCACATTATGGACATTCATAAACAATTCCAGAGATGCTGAATCTTTTTCCACCTAAAAATGTGTCCAAAAATTTATATATGTTTGTAATATCTAAACTTTCCAATAAATAAGTACAAGCATTTTGAGATGTGACCTTATTCTTCACAGTAAAATTGGTGTCATGGACAGAAATAGAGTTTACAATAAGCTTTCCAGCCATCTTAACAACAAATAAAAATGATAGTACACTATACACTACTGTAGACCAAATCTGAAGAGAGATCCACAGATACTTCTACCGTCTAGTTAACAGACATACAACACACCTGGATCTTATTTTCACTCACTGTTGATCAGTACTACTTCTTTTCTTGCTAAATTACAACCACTAGCATAACATTGTCAGGCTCAGTTTTACTGAGAGACATTTCATCTTGTCATTTGACAGGACAGTAGCCAAAATGAAAGGTATTCTTGAACAGCATCCTCCCTGAATACTGCTGTTGCTTCTGCAGTTGCTAATGGCACAGATAAAAAAGGGCATTCTACTGCCTTTTCAACATAACCATATTAAACTGATAAGTCACAAATATGATGAACTTAAGCCATTATAAAATGTACACGCCCCCCAAAAAATAGCCAAACTGATTTTCATCACCATCTAGTGACATTAAGAAATGTTCATTAGAAATGCACAAGCTTTCAGAGCTGTAACTGTTAAATGAAATTTGACTCAGAAAATGGATAGACAATGTATTTTTTAAATGCATTAAAAACAATTTAGAGTATCAGTGTCCCCCTTTGGGGGACAGCTTATGTCAGCATTAACATCCTAGCACAAAATCAAAGGATTACGGTTTTTACAGCATGAAAACCAAACCCCAAATAAAGTTTTGCTTTCTTCAAAAAGCTATGACTACTATTTTTGGGCCCAGTTCTCTCTCATGCCATACAGTACCTTATTTTAATGCACTTCCATTCCCCTCCTTATATATATAAAAATATATATATTTTATATATACTCCAAGAATGATCCCATTGAGATCAACTACCATTCAGGATGAGAAAAGAAGGCAGAATTTTGCCCATGATGTATTTTTGAATTGACTATAATGCTCTTGTAAGTGTTGCTTCATTACATAATGTTTTGGCATTCTGAAATAAATCTGTAATGATCACTAAGAGTAGTCAATGGTGACCAAACACAGATACTTGCAAAACAATGTGGTTTCTCGCACAACCATTTATACCTCAGATTACATTCTATCCTCTCCCTCCTCCGCGGAGCTGTGGCAATTTAAGGTAGTATTTTTAACAATAAAAGCCTATTCAGGGGAAATCTTGAAAACAACCATATCTTTTGTAATAGCACAATATTAGGGATGACCTGGCATTTTATTTAGTTAAGACAACAGTCACTGAAACTCACATTGTGCTGCATGCAAGCATGGCACAGTAGCAACTGGATTTTTACCAGTGTTTTCACCCCCAGAATGCATGGGAGAATACCACAGAGGCAATGAGACCTGTGGCTGTACCTGACTGACTCCCATTAGTGCTAATACACTCTGTGCATGTATCCTGGAACACTGAGTTAAGTGTATTTCACGGCATTTTTTTAGACTCAGCAAAAGTTCCCCTTGCTTGTCTGATTGTTTTGTACAGATCAAAGGCCTCAGGAGTTAAAAGTTAATTATTAACACATACCACACCCCTTTCAGCCTGGAAGATTCTCTCATTTAAGTTGCATTTTTGTTCAAAACTATAACACAATGTGCACAAATATTGTATAAAAATTACAAACGAGTGCCCAAACACATCAGAAAAAGTCAGAGATTAAATTTGATTAACTACATTATTTAAAAAAAATCTTCAACAAAATATAATAAAGAAAAAATGAATTAACGTTTAGAGAAGCTAATATTTAAAGAGTAGCCCTGGGCAATATATTCTTACTCAGCTAAAATCATATAGCTTAAATTTCACTCGTCAGCCTTCTCAGTTGCTTGCCAGGAACTACATTATTAAATGAAGAAAAAAAATTAATTAAAAAACAAATCTAGATGCTTTATTCAGTGTGTTTAACCTAAAGTTAATGAATGTGAATAGATTCATAGATTTTAAGGCCAGAAGGGACCATCAGATCATCTAGTCTGACTTGCTGTACAACATAGGCAGCAGAATTTCACCCAGTTACCCTTTCATTCTGCTCAGTAACTTGTGATGAATAAAGCACAAGACCTAGAGAATTTCAGCTGAATAGCTGAAACAATTTCTTTAAAAATTACCTATAATTACTACAGGTACTCAGATATCATCCTGCTGGATGAAGTAGGAAACTAGAAATTTTGGAAAGCATGAAATTACCTACAATATGCAATGAAAAGATTACATTGCAAAAAGCCTGCTCGAGGAACAAAGGACAAACAAATCAACAGATGTCAAAAGAATAACATGTAGTCACAAGGTAAGAGTTTCCAGCTGTCCGTTAAATACAATGGTTAAAATCCTGGCCGCACTGAAGTCAATGGCAAAACTCCAGTCGACTTCAGTGGTGCCAGGATTCCACCCAACACGTTTATCAAAACTAGAACTGGACGGAAACAGAAATAAATGGGAAAATGTGATCATATTCTAAAAACGGTCCCTGTCAATTTCCAGTTAAAATATCCATGTACTATACGGGACACCTATTGAAGTTGACATGATATCTACATCAAAACATTTCTGTAAAATTGTGGAAGAAAGGTGGGCAGATCATGGTTATGCCCTAAGCCAGTGGTTCCCAAACTTGTTCCGCCGCTTGTTCAGTGAAAGCCCCTGGCGGGCTGGACCGGTTTGTTTACCTGCCGTGTCTGCAGGTTCGGCCGATTGTGGCTCCCACTGGCCATGGTTCACTGCTCCAGGCCAATGGGAGTTGCTGGAAGTGGCCCGGGCCGAGGGACTTACTGGCCACCACAGCTTCATTGGCCTGGAGCGGCAAACTGCAGCCAGTGGGAGCTGCGATCGGCCGAACCTGCGGACGCAGCAGGTAAACAAACAGGCCCGGCCTGACACAGGCTTTCCCTGCACAAGCGGCGGAACAAGTTTGGGAACCACTGCCCTAAGGTCAAGAAGTCATGGGTTAATTTTTACCATTAACATGACTCAATCTTTTCAATTTGGACTATTTCCTAAATTACTGTTAGGTCAGAATATGTGCTGACACCTTATTCTGGTATAACAGCATAGCACCAAATTGGAAATCCCTTGTGTCCCGAGATTTCTGGGACAGGTTTTAACAATCAGTTAAAAATGCAACTATTAAAAATAAAAAGTATGCTGAAAGAAAGGAACAGGTATGAAAATACATTCCCTAGCAAAGCCTTTTTCGTATGCAGAACATTTATTCATGTTGTATTATGTGGCTTGTGGATCCACTCCAGGCACATATGGGACCTTTTGTAAAGTGGCATGGGTAGAAAATAAAACATTCATCTCATTAGTCTCACATGAAGTCTAGAGTCTCTATCTTCACATCAGTAGCCAGTGACAGCTCTAACTATGCTAGAACCCAAAGTTAGCAACTTCCAAATAAAATAAAATAAAATAAAACCCACCCAACACACACAAAAAAAAAACCCACACACCGAAGTCTATAGCTGGGACTATTTTTTCTGTCTTTTAAAAAAAAATACTAGATTAAACTACTTTTCGTTAAACAAACTCGTGAGTGATAGTTAGGATTGGACAAAATAGGAGGCCTTTGTCTGACCACCATCCAAACCCAAGCTGTGGTGGCCTGAGTAAAATGGAGAACAGATGAAACCATTCCCTGTTTTTATCTTGATTGTCAGAAACCAAGCCTCAATTTCCTCAACTTATTTGTATGGAAAAAATAGTAATAAAACTTAAAATAGATTGAAGTGACCCATGGTTCTCAAGTTGTGCTCGACTTTGTATTTGGCTTGTGTATAAGAGCTCAGGTCTTCAGTCATCTTAACTAGGTACAATGTTTAGCAAAAAATAGCTTGCTTTATTCAAAATGCACACAACTGCATCCAATGAAACGTGTCTGAAATACAAAAATATGTTCAAATTTAGGCAGAGCCAAGAGGGAGATATTTACCGTTGACAATACTGGACTGCAAATATTGCTGCTTATAGCAAATGCACTAAGCAAATGTAATAATTTCATCTAACAGGCACAGATTCATTAGAGTGACTTGGTCACTCTACCACAGCTGAATAGCTGCACTTTTATTAGGTGTGCGAATTGAGTGATTATGTGCTACAGTGACTCAGAAACTGGATCAATCATATAAGTAAAGTGGAGTATGTTTTTATAAAGCAGGGGTTCTTTATAAAGATTGGGGGGTCAGGACCGCTCAGGGGATCGTGAGGTTATTACATGGGGAGGCGCAAGCTGTCAGCCTCCACGCCAAACCCCGCTTTGCCTCCATCATTTATTATGCTGTTAAATATATTAAAACGTGCTTTTAATTTATATGGGGAGGTTGCACTCAGAGGCTTGCTACGTGAAAGGGGTCACCAGTACAAAAGTTTGAGAACCACTATAATATAAATAAACTCCAGCCAATCTCTGATTTTTTTTTGATTTTTTTTTAGAATTCTAATTCTGTCCAGAAGTCTAGCTGAGATGTGATAATAGATCCAAAGGTATATCTTTATTTTTAAAAGTGTCTCATTACATTCCTGGTATAACTCCCTTTTAGATTTAGCCCTTTGGGTATAGTTTTTAAAATTAAACAATCTATGTGTACCTAAAGTAACACTACATTGGCTTAATGCGAACTGTTGCCTACACACAGAACTCACTGCAAGTTTAATTAAAAGGTGTGATGTTGACTAGATATGGATTCAGAGTTACACCTGTGCAGAAAAACAGGAAGCTATAGACAAGTGCAATTAATAATAGTAGGACCCAGATTTTTCTAGATGTGTTAGCTGGCAGATTCCTTCACTAAATAATAATCGAACCTACAAGGAATGAAAGATGGGATGAATCAGCAAGGAAAGCTATCTCATGGAGATCAGAAAGCATAAGGAAAAATGAGAACTGCCAAAACCAGATTTGGACATTGTAAAGGAAATTAAAACCAAGAATAAAAAATTTCTGTAGCCATATAAATAAAAAGAAAACAAAAAGAAAGAAGAAGTGGGGCACTGAGGATGGGGTGGAGATGAAAGATAACCTAGGCATGGCCCAACACCAAAACAAATACTTACCCTCAGTTTTTAATAAGGGTAATGAGGATCTTGGGATAGTGGCAGGGTGGCTAATGGAAATGAGGATATGGAAGTAGAAATTACCACATCAGAAGAGGAAATCAAACTCTAACAGTTTATGGGACTAAATTGGGGAAGTGGTGTGCGAGGGGGTGGATAATCGCCATCAAAGAATATTAAGGGAACTGGCACATGAAATTGGAAATCCAATAGCAAGGATTTTTAATTAATCTGTAAACTTGGGGGCTGTACCGTATGACTGGAGGGTTTGCTAATATAGTACCTATTTTTAAGAAAGGGGGAAAACATGATCCAGGAAACTACAGGTCCATTCATTTACCTCAATTGTATGCAAGGTCTTGGAAGAAATTTTGAAAGAGAAAGTACTTAAGAACATAAAGGTAAATGGGAACTTGGATAACATACAACATGGTTTTACAAAAGGTAGACTGTGCCACACCAGCCTGATCTCTTTGTTGGAGAAGATAACTGATTTTTTTTAGACAAAAGAAATGCCGTAGATCTAATATACCTGGATTTCAGTAAGGCATTTGATACAGTTCCACATGGGAAATTATTAGCTAAATTGGAGAAGATGGGGATTTTAATTTGAGAATTGAGAGGTGGACAAGGAACTGATTAAAGGATAGACTACAATGCGTCATACTGAAAAGTGACCTATCAAGCTGGAGGGAGATCACTAGTGGAATCGCTCAGCGATCAGTCTTGGGATCAATCATTTAACATTTTTATTGGTGACCTTGGCACAAAAAGTGGGAGTGTGCTCAAAAAACTTGTGGGTGACACAAAGTTGGGAAGTATTGCCAATACGGAGGAGTACTGGAATGTCAAACAAGAAGATCTTGAAAACGGGAGTAAGAGAAATAGGATGCAAAGTGAAAAGTCATGCACTTAGGGATGAACAAGAATTTTTTGCTATAAACTTTGGATGTATCAGTTGGAAGTGACAGAGGAGGAGAAACACTTGTGTGTATTGGTTGATCACAGGATGACTATGAGCCAATATGATGTGGCCATGAAAAAGGATGCGTCAGGTCCTAGAATGCATCGAGCAAGGTATTTTCAGTAGAGATAGGGAAGTGATAGAACCATTATACAAGGAAATGGAGACACCTCATCTGGAATGTGTGTGCAATTCTGGTTTCCAATGTTTAAGAAAGATGAATGCAAAAAGGGACAGACACAGAGAAGGGCTACTAGGATGATCAGAGGAATGGTAAACCTATCTTATGAGAGGAGACTCAAAGAGCTTGGCTTTTTTAGCCTAACCAAATAAAGCTGAGGGGCAATATGATTGCTCTCTATAAATACATCAGAGAGATAAATACCAGGAAAGGAGAAGAGTTAAGCACCAATATTGACACAAGAACAAATGGATATAAACTGGCCATCAACAAGTTTAGGTTTGAAATTAGGTGAAGGTTTCTAACCATTTGAGGGGTGAAGTTCTGGAACAGCCTTCCAAGAGGAGCAGTGGGGCAAAAAACCTAAGTATCTTCAAGACTGAACTTGATAACTTTATGAAGGGGATGGTATGGTGAGACCGCCTATGATGGCAGGTAATCCATCTATGACTGCTAATAGCAAATATTTCCAATGGCTGGTGATGGGACACTAGATGGGGAGGACTTTGAGTTGCTACAGAGAATCATCACCCAGATGTCTGGCTGATGGGTCTTGCCAACATGCTCAGGGTCCAACTGATCATCATATTTGGGGTCGAGAAGGAGTTTTCCCGCAGGTCAGACTGGCAGAGACCCTTGAGTCTTTTTACCTTTCTTTGCAGCATGGGGCACAGGTCACTTACATTTTAAACGAGTGTAAATGGTGGATTCTCTGTAACTTGAAGTCTTTACATCATAATTTGAGGACTTCAGTTACTTAGCCAGAAGTTAGGGGTATATCACATGAGTAGGTGGGTCAAGTTCTGTGGCTTGCCATGTGCAGGTGATCATGATGGTCCCTTCTGGCCTTAAAGTCTATGAAAAAATATCTGACTTATGAGCCTAAATCCCATTTTCAAAGTGACTTAGACATCAAGCTCTGGTCTACAATACATACTTATGTCAATGTAATTATGTCGCTCAGGAGTGTGGAAAATCCACACCATGGAATGATGCAGTTTTATTGACCTATGTCAATGGGAGGGCTTTTCCTGTCAACATAGCTACCACCTCTTGGGGAAGTGGAATAGTTACACCAACGGGAAAGCTCTCCCATCAGCATAGGTAGCATCGTCACTAACCGCTACAACCCGTTAGGTGTCCAAGTCTCACTGACTTTCAGTGAAACTTAGGCTTCTAAATCACTTGACCACAAAAAAGCAAATTACAGATATTTTGCTATTGTTAACTTGTACTTTTATTTAATGACCATCAGTTTTTGCATTTCTGCCTTTAGATAGAATGAAATTTTGTTGTTTACCATAAAGGGAATAGCGAAGTGGTACAGAGATTTTCTCAAACTGCTAAAATAAGGATTACAGTGCTTTTAGCTATGCTAGCAGGAAAAATTAAAAAACAGAGTCTGTCCCTGGACTTTAAGCTCCTGATTGGTTCAGTCCTAATGTGGATGCAGGAAAAAAAGAGTAAAAATACTACTGTATATATTAACCTATTCACTCAGGAGTTGGTTGCTTTAACAGGGGATGTAAAATGTAACCTAAACTTCAAATGTTTTTTGATTCATATACAGATTTTAACCTATTTAAGTGTGTTTTATATGTAAAAAATTAGGTTAAATTACCATATACCCATGACTGACAATAATGGTGTTATTTGAAAGGAATGTGTGATGTGTTATTTGGAATCTGATCTCTAAAAAGTATTTTTATGCATTGTACTTCATTTTTTAAAATTATTTCTTGCTGTGCAATGGACCAGAATAAAGAGAATCTTAGTTTTATGATGCCAGCAGAGTGTTTAGAGTATACAAGAGCACTGTTTAATTTGGGCTTTATTTTAGGGAGGAAAAACTGCTTTTCACAGACCTTTACAAAATGTAAGACTTTCTTCAACATGATTATCAAGTAAGCTTTACCCTCTAGAAAGAACACTTTGTGCATATTAGGATAGCACTTTATGGTTAGTACTAGAGTAACTTTTCCTGGTTTTGGTCAGATTCACAGGTTATTGAAAGATAGAGAATGTGCAAAATCCATCTCTTTTCACTCAACAATAGTTGTATTGACTTCAGTGGGACTATTCATGTGAATAAGATGAGCATTATTTGGCTCTATCCTTATTGAAATCACTACAGTATTATACAATAATGGTCCAACACAACACGGGCCTAATTGTGATCTCACTTTTACCCTAGATTTTTAAACTTAGTTCACAGCATTAGTTCATTTAGGGCAGGGACTAGGATGTCCCCACTCCAGGGTGCTCTCTCTGTACTGGATGTTTCCCTGACCCACTGATCATTACATACAGTTCAAAGCAAATACAATTTATTAAACAGCAATCAATTTTTAAAAATAAGGAAAAATGGGAAAGGTTAAAGGAAAACACGTCACCCCGCTCTGTGGCACAAGGGGCATCACAACCAGCGTCTCTGGAATGTCAGGGAAATTCAGTTTGTTCCTCACAAGTCCCAGGCCTCCTTCTCAGGCCCTGGCTGTGCTGCAGGGAGGCTGCGGGTTGGACACTTGCTCTGGTGGTGGCAGGACCCTTCTGCCCAGCATCACCCCTACCCCATTGGGGTTACGATCCCCCTCCAAGTCTGGCCTGCAAGGTGTCTTGGCTGGGGGCATTTCCCTGAGCTGGGTTCACTGCTCAGGGTCTCCCCTCGCTCTCCCCAACTGCTCACCATACCCTGCTTCAGACTGCTTCAGCCTCAGCTCCAGCTCCAGCGCCAGCTCCACTCTGCCTCAGCATGGCTGCTGCTCTGCCTCCAGCTCCCTGGGCTGCTTCTCTGGCCCCTTCAGCTCTTGCTGCAGCTCTGCTCCCAGCACAGGTCTGCTCTGTGGGCTGCCTCTGTGACTCTGCTCCCAGCACTGACCTGCTTCCTAGGCTGCTTTTCTATCCCCTCTGGATTTGGCACAGCTCTGCTCCCCAGGCTCAGCTTGGGCCCCTGCTTTCTCCTTAGCTTGGCCCCATTCTATCTGACCCAGGCAATTTCAGCTCACACAGAAGAGGGGACCGCCCTGGCCTCCTGACGCCCTGATTAGCCTGGCCGCCCTGTCTATCAGGCTGTCCTGGAGCATTGGTCTCATCCCATTGCCCCTGGGGACTGTCAGTCCCAGGGTCCTGATTTCCCATCGACCCTTCCCCTTTCTTTTGGTAGTGGGAGCTAGCCAACCGAAACACCCCCACTGAGTTTTAGTAAGGGGACAACAGTTGTATGTATGTCCTCTTACATATGGAACAAATTCTACCACTCTTATGTTGTTAAGTAGTACCTTCTTAGTACCCCAACAACTTCAATGGTAATTTGTGAATTAAGATATTATGGAGTGTAAGGGTGTCAAAGTCTGGCCTTACATCTTATGATCAAAGATTGGCAATGTTAGTGTCCATGACTGTAGAATACTGTTGTCCTTTGGTAGAGTGCTGATAATAGCAACAAGAATGTCTCTAAACACTGATAGATCCTAGAGATTCATTGTCAGTAGGCATAATGCATTGCAAAAGTCCAGAAGCTGGTACCATGATGGGACAGAGCCTGTACCTGATTCTGCTCTCATTTACACAAGGATAAATTAGGCCTAACTTTTTTAAAGTGAGTGAAATTTGATGGCTGTAAAATCAGTATAAATGTCATCAAAATCAGGCCTTTCTATGGCTGATGTTCTGTAGTCATTTGAAATAGTAACATGCCAAGAATCTTGTTTGGTTCCTTCCTTCCCTCCAAGTTCTTCTTTTATAGTGTGGAAGCTGAATGTTTTTTAAATAGTATCAGGTTATTTAGAAGACACTTCACACTGTCTCAAGGATGATTAAATTATGGCTCCAGTTTATTACAATGTGGCCTACAGGAAAAGGTGCAACCAATTAAAT
The DNA here is from genome assembly GCF_009764565.3 of Dermochelys coriacea. Taxonomy (NCBI): domain Eukaryota; kingdom Metazoa; phylum Chordata; order Testudines; family Dermochelyidae; genus Dermochelys; species Dermochelys coriacea. Next base: position 173,540,646 of record NC_050069.1, read on the forward strand.
AACATATGGGATTTAGCACATCATCTATTCAATACTTTCGTTGAAGCTTAACAAGGTTGTATTTTCAACAGGATACAATTCTACAAAGTCCCAGCATCCCACAAAAAATTACAAGCAGATGTTTGTTGTGTTCAAGCGAGGTGTTGCAACTTCTTTTATTTGTAGTCAGAATACATTGTTTCTAATTATGAATTATGTTTGTTGTGTGAGGGGGGTAAAATTTGCTGTTATATTACCATAGTTACTGGAACTTTCAGTTTCAGTGCACTCACCACCCATAGCATCCCTTCGAGCAGTGCTGCAAGGAGACCCTGTCTCCAGCATCTCCTGTAGTCATCTGACTCCTACCAGGTCTCCTTTGCCTCAGCCCTCTGGCCAAATTCAGACCCTTTTGGGAGGAACAAAAAGCTCTAACCTAAAAGTTCACAAAATGTCATAATGCAAGAGAGCCTTTGGACCCCCCTTTTGGGCTATGCCTTGGTCCATCCTTTGTAGTCAGTCTTCAGCCCCACCCAGGGCTCGGTACTCCTTCTGTTTGGCTTCCATGTCCTCAGGGAGGTAGGGGAGCCCAGTTCCACCCTCTACGCTGGGTTTTAGCCCAGAGTCCTTATATTAAGCCCGTAGGCCTGCTTCTTCAGATGGGTCTCTATTTCCCTGGACTGCTTCCTACTTCCAAGCTCCCTTGTCCTACTTTCCTGTAGCTTGTGCTTTCCACACTCCCCCATTTGATCTCAGACCCCTGGCTTTCCCCCTAGATCATCCCAGCTTCTCCTTTCTCTGTTGAACTACCCCACTGTTTCATCTCCTTGGGCTGACCTGCTGTCTGTGAGTCCTATCTCCTCTGTCTCTTGCCTACTTAGTCCCCTCCACTTCTTTATTGAGCTCAAGTGCCTAATGATCCTTACCTAGCTACACCTCCCTCAGGCTAGGAGGCAGTCAATCAAGGTGCACTAATTGGCACTTCGCCCCTTGTCTAACTGGAGATGGGAGTAAGACCCATCCACAATCTTCTACAATCTCTTTTTCAAGAGAGCACATTTTATGGACGGACTAGAATAGTACATTACTAGACTAAAAATCACTTCATTTATTTTAAATAAAATGTTTGGTCAAAGTGCTAAGGATAATTATTTCTCTTTATGTTGTGGTCTTTGAGATGCAAGTTTTCTTACAAGATTAAATGAAAAACTCAAGAAAGCAGAACATCTCAGGATATAAACGTATTAAAACATTTCTAGACAAAGTTAACCATTATTTTATGCTATCAGTAACCTAAATCAAACATATTTCAAAATTTCTGTTGATCATCCCCACATCCAACAATTTATACAACTGTCATCATTAAGCGCTAATTTGCAGGACATAACTAATAGTTAAGACCTTTCCTGAATTGTGGGATGATCTTTAAATAATTGCTGAGTTGCAGACAAGACATAGAAAATCATGGAAAAGTAATAATGGATCTTTGTTAATAGCGATAATTTGGAAAAGCCAGAGTAGGCCTATTTTGTAAAGAAAAAATTCCTGAAATGTTTATGATGTTATGCCTGTAATTTTAAAAAATAAAATCAAATCACAGAATTTGGTGCAACTACGGGACTGTAACCAGTGTGGAACAAGTAGGGCAGCCTTCAGAGTTGGGCTGCCAGCCAGGCACCCAGCTTTGAAGGCAGTGCTGCCACGAACAGCAGTGCATACGTAAGGGTGGCAATACCATGCCCACTGCAGTGCTCTACCCCATACCATTTTTACCACCCTGGGCAGCTGCTCTGCTCCACTCCCCCTGCCCCAGTTACTGCCCTGCCCCAAACTCTTTAAGATTTCATGTCCTAATAGTAAAAATATGAGTGTGGCAAACCTCGACATGTATGCAAAACGCTGGACTATGCAAAGTAAGCTAATTTGAAACAAAATTGTGGTGGAACCCTAAAATTGTAGAATCCACAATGTTGCCAGTCAAATAGGACCTTACTAACAGTGGAACAACTTGGCATGGAAATTTTGAAAATGCGTCATCCGTGACATAAAATTATTGTACTCTCCCCAAAAATATAATCAGCATCCAAATGCACCAGTTCACACAGTAGGTAATTTAACCTGGTAAAAGGAGATAATGACAAACAGAATTTGTTACGCTGTTTCTTTCTTAGGGGGAAGGATTCAGGTGAACACCACAATGCACAAAGATAGGACCTGAGGGAGGGAGGGACAGAGAAAGTTTTGTATCATGGCAGGATTATTAAATGCTTCTCGGCCAGGGGCATTTCCTCATCTGCATCAAATCTGAAGCACTCTGCGATCAGCTCCTTACAACAATCAGACCCAGTAAGGTCTGTGGGTGGAGAGAGATCAGTGACTCTCAAAAGGGATCATGTAGCTAGATGGTGAAATCAATGGGAGAGTAGGACACACCACCTCATATGTGTGGGCCTCTAGGGTCACAATTCCGTAATGCACATAAGCACGTATTGATGTGATGTGCTGAACTGAGTGCTCAGTGCATAGCTGACCACCAGTATGAGGGTCTCCCCCTCTTCCCTTTGGACAGAAACGTAACTATAATTTACACAATATTATATATGTTAAAGAGCTTTATGGACATTAAATTAATCCTAAAATTAACTCCATTACGTAGATAATGTTCTTGCTTTTACAAAATGAGTAAATTGATGTGGAGAAGTTAAAGGGCTAGAGTATGCCATTTATCCTCCTAAGAAGTGTGTGGTTGGAGGAGGAGGGAGGAGAATGACAGCTCTACAGGGGATGCTGTGGAAGGAATAATGTTTCCACTACTATGGACCTTTCTTCTCCCTGCCCCTTGGATTTGTCTCTACATGTTTATTTAGATTAGTTTCAGAACTGAATTTATTGTACCTTGTCTAAATGTGAGCTTGTCCACAACTCAGAATTTAACACATTGGGAATAAAGTAAAAAAAAAAAACAAACACACCCAACAACGCAAAAAAAAAACACCCCAACCAACCAAATAAACAGTCGTAACAGTAGAAACTGCTGGATGAATTCCTTACCCTAGAGCCATTCTCAAATGTGGAAGAAAATTCCATAAGCCATACAGGTTTATCTACACTGCACAATAACTCAGGTTTGAGCCCAAGTCCCCAGGCCCTGTCTTTTTTGCATTGTAGGTGCAACTCAAGTTGAAGACTGAGTCTGGAGGACATATTAGCAAGGCTGTGACACCTGGATCCAGCAACTGTAAACCCCGATTTACAATGTCGCGTGGATGCTCAAGAGTGAGTTTGGAAACGAAGTCCACAAGCCCAGGTTCACAATACCGTATACACATACCCACACAGGATAAGTTAGTATGGAGACAAATAAGAGTTTTGCCTGAACAAAAATTTAATACCAGGGACTACAGGATTTGGACTAGGATGTGCAGTACCGACATGATCATTTTTATTCTCTGCATCACTTTCAGTGGTAACAAGGGCTACGACACCTTTACAAAATCCCAAGAGAAATCAAGCAAGATCTCAGTAGTGAAAGATACAAAATTAACCTGTCACTCAAAACAGCACTTCCATGGTCCATTGGAACAAGGCAGGAAAAATATGAAAATATTGCTTGATAAATAAGTTCTCTCTCAGATTCTACTTTAGGCATAAAATTAGAGTGACCAGATGTCCCGTTTTTAAATGGACAGTCCCTTTTTTGGGACTTTCTTCTGTAAGTGCTTAATATCCCCCACCCCCCATCCTGTTTTTTCCACAGTTGCTATCTAGTCACCCCACATAAAATATATGTGTGTGTGTGTGTGTGTGTGTGTGTGTGTGTGTGTGTGTGTGTGTACACACACACACACACACACACACACACGCATACACACATATACACACACATATATACACACACACACAGGGGCCATTCCTTTTCTGTGCAGAGATTAATTTTGATCTCTAGGAGTATCCATCTGTCACCTTTAAGAAACATTACATTTCAGTTTTAAAGAATACAATAATATAGATCAAGAATTTTAAGTAGTAATGTGCTACTTATGTTTTGAGCTAACAGCCTAACGTGCCAGTCTCATCTCTGTATCAGCTAAAATAACGGAATACCCACACAAACATAATTCAGCAAAAAGGCATGACAGCATGAATGAAACATTAAAGACAAGAATATAAATTCAATAGAAGTTAGAGATATCCAAGTTATAGTCCCCACAGCAATATAAATTATGTCCCTTGCACATTTCGTACATAGTATCTGATATGTGGCATTAAGTTTTATGTCTTAATATACATACACAATGGGGATGAGTTTGTGTTACAATGGAAAATTTAAGTTTGTGGTTCTTACTTTTGAGCCCATAATACTGTCACTGTGTATTTTTGCACTGATTCTTCTTTATTTTTTTTTAAATAGAAATAACTGATTGATTGCACAAACACACACATTATGACCCAATCTTGTAGTCCTAGATTCAATCCAGCTCCCAGTTAAATTTTTAATTGCCTTACCCATGGAAAACTCTTGTTGAAGCCAATGGGGTGTTTCTCTAAGTAATGATCTCTGGATCAGTCCCAATTTTGAATTAGCATCATATACCAAAAAATGCACTACATAATGAGTTCCATAGTGTATTGACAAAGAAAGTTGCAGTTGTAAGGGGATATACAGCATAGTGTATTTAGAAAATGCAGTGGAAAAATCACGTAACGGATATGCATGTAGTAACTATTTTAACTAGGAACTTCATTATTCCTCACAAATTTTCTTCAAACATGTTAAAGCCCCCTGACCTCAATGAAAAGTGAATCAACAAAAGGTTTGAAGTTACGCAATAGAGTTTTTTGTCCGAGCAAAAGTAAAATAAAAAAGCAACTACTGAATTTTTATAAAAGCATCAAAAAGTTACCTTTATTCATTCTAGAATAACTCAAAAGCGCAGACACCAAAAACAAAAAATCCACACCCCAACAAACTGAACCAATTGGTGTTAGACCTGAGAATAATTAATGTTTCATATCCTTGAGCTGCCCTGTCAACAATAACTGCAACGATTTAAAAATATAAATGGGGTTGACTTGATTTTTGTTAGAAGCTTGACAATTTGTCAGCTTGGACCAGTAAGCCTAAAGAACTTGTTCACCAAAGTTTGTATCTCAGCAACTAAGTTGGTGTAGTCCTTCAGATCATATATTGAATCAGGCATTCTACTCATCCTGTAAAAACAAGGGAAATATCCTTATGCTGGAAAGGATTCAAAAATTTACCCAAAATGGAGGTCATTTATTTCCTTGTATTTTGCTGGAAGTCTATCTTGCATTGAAGACTATTGCCAGGGATGTTGTCACTAAGCAAAACAATTTTCCACCCTATCACCTCAGTATGGTGGGTTATAAAGTTTTTAACTTCAGAGAGAAGAGTTGTTTTAGATAGCATGTCAACAGATTTGATAAAATGACAATGACCATAGCAAGAAAATATTTCAGTAATTTGTGAACAAATAACAGATTCTTTGCTATGTTGCTAAAAAAAACCCGATTTTTGCCTTAGAGCCCCTTGACATCTTATTGTTACTGCAAGAGTGACTATTGTCTACAGCTCTTGACTGAAAATAAAGCGACAAAAGGATTTAATTGAAATAAAGCTCTCTGTTGATGATCACCCATGTAAGCAGTTCATTGTATAAAGTGGGCATGAATTCTGGACTTGTGGGCTTTTGAGAACTGAATAAACCATCTTTATTTATTCAATAGTTTGTACATCTTGGACAGAGACATCTAAAACACTAACGAAGGAGTCTGCGGCACGCATCCCAAATTTTTACTGGCACGTTGCTGCCAGCCGGGGTCCTGGCCAACACCCCTGTTCAGCCCACTGCCGGCCTGGGTGAACAGAACCCCGGGTCAGTAGTGGGCTGAGCGGGGCAGGCGGCCAGGATCCTGGCTGACAGGAAATGGCGGATGGAATCCCAGACTGGCGGCAGGCTGAGCGGCTCAGCCTGCCGCCAGTCTGGGGTTCTGTCTGCCGATGTAGTGCATTAAATTTCTCCCCATAGGAATGTGCTACTTGCAGACCACCAGAACTGGCAGCCGTAAGTAGTACACCATAAGTAGCACATTCCTATGGGGAGCAATTTAATACACTACATCTGGCCCCGCTCAGCCCGCTGACGGTCTGTATTCTCAAAATATGTTCTCTCACCCCTTATCAAAAACTACACTACAATTAGCTTAAAAACTTGAAAACTTTGTTTGTATATTACAGTAATTGTTAAAAAATGTATAATGTTAATAAATGCATAGGTTTGATGAAACAAAGTAGTTGTACTTATGTGCCTGTGCTTAATTAGTGTTTTCGATGATTTACCTTCTAAAAAAATATCTCGCATGTCTCGCACCCCCAGAAAGGGCATCTCACACCCGAGGGGCTGTGTACACCCCAGATTAAGAACCATTGCAGTAAACTGATAAGATCTGCATTTTAATTTCATTTTAAATGAAGCTTCTTAAACATTTTAAAAACCTTGTGTACTTTACATACAACAATAGTTTAGTTACACAATATAGACTTACACAGAGAGACCTTCCAAAAACGTTAAAATGTTTTATTGGCACGGGAAACCTTAAATTAGAGTGAATAAATGAAGACTCTGCACACCACTTCTGAAAGGTTGCCGACCCCTGCACTAACGCTAACAGCAGTCACCAAAGAGAATTATTTTTTTTTGCAGGGGAAGTGGGGAGGAAAGATGCAGTCATCAGAACTGATTGCTAATCCTGGGCCAGACTCCAGCCAGTCTCTATCCAAGTGAGCAAACTGGACTGGGCAGAGAACTTTCCCTCTCACCTTGTGACTCCTGCTCAGGGGCTAGCCACAGAGCAGTTCTTGCACTCCTCTAAGTAATAGTTCTATGGACTAGTTCTCTGTGAGGCAGTACACCCCTCCTCAAGGGAGGGGAAGGGAGGGCCAACAATCCATCCCTCCCATAGCCAGACAGAGGAACTGGCTGATCACAGACAGGAGCACATTATTATTGTCTTATCTATTTGGAAAGTGCTTAGTGAGATGCATGGATTGTAAGGCCAAACATGATCATTATTGACCATCTAGACTGACATGAGTAACACGGGTGAAAGTATCTCACCCACCCAGAATTTTTATGGATCCAGATCTTGCTGTACCCAGGAATGCTCTTTTTATATATATATAAACCCAATACCTTTAGAGTAACTACTAAGCATGATACATTTCATTCTAAGAGGAATATTTGAGACATTTGTATACAATGGAAAAAAAGGAGCAGTCTTCAAACTTGCCATTAAAATTACTTGTATATATCGGATATAATATTGAATATGTAGTGTTCCTAAAAATAGTTGTAACTTGAATAGCCAAATATATCACAAAATAGCCTTTCAGTCACTTGCAGATATGTTTAATTCCTTCCATTTTGATAAACAAAACAAAAAACTTCGCCACAATTTTGTGTTGGGTTGGGTTTAATTAAATGCTTCAAAAACATCCAGGTTTCATTAATGGATCTATTCTGCTCTACAAGCTTTTAATTTCATTTACTAAAAGCCATAATTGGACCATAATTCTCTGCTCACTCTAACAATCTTTTAGAGACTGAATCCTGATTATTTAACTATTTAACTCCTTGCAGAGGGAAGGGAGAAGCCTAGAGATAGATCTGTTCAGGTAATTTACATTTTAAAAAGCAAGACAGACATTGGTAGGTGTCTGCTGTGGAATTTGTTCTGCATAATGTAAAAGCCAAAGCTCCAGTGGGATATCACTGTGTTAAAAAAAGTAAACAAAGATGGCACAATATATTGGAAAAACTTCCTGCTTTTCGCAAAGGTGATTTGCAGATTTTGACATGTATTTTCTAACTCTTCAGATGAAAAAGCCACTTGTATCACCCAAGATGTACAGTGGGAACTCAGGTTTCTAATTAGCATCAGATCCATGTAAAACTGCGAGGACTGTCTGCTAGAATATTCAAATACACACCTGCAAAGTTGTCTAGTTAGCAGTACATCTCTACACTAAGCAATGTCATGACTGGAATGCCAATGATTCTGCGTTACATGTAAAGAGACACACACCATGGCTCTCTGTTGCCTCTCAATTTTTTTTCTAAGCGACCTATATTTGTAGATTCATACTGGTGAACTCATGTAGCAAAGATCCTATTTTCTTCTACTTACAATGCATTGATTTAGAAAGATTACAGTGATCTTTATTGTGCATTGTCTCTCTCTCTCATATGAAAAATGCAGTTTCCATTCTCACAAAGTCCATTAACCAGTTCAGGAACAGCTTCCAAGAGCATCAGTGATGCCAGAACTTTACTGAACTAATGGTTTACTGAATTTGCACTGAATAAACCTTATTTTATGTGTGAATTAAGTCATTAAGACTCTCAGCTTGACTGCTTGTCCCATGACTGCTTACTTTGCTTAAGAACCTTTGGTGAGGGACCTTGTGAAAGAATTTCTGAAAGTCCAAATCCACTGTATCTACTGGATCACCCGTATCCACACACTTGTTGACAACCTAATAGATTGGTGAGACAGGACTTCCCTTTACAAAAGCCATGTTCATTCTTCCCCAACCTATCATGTTGATCTGTGTGTGTGATAATTCTGTTCTTTACTATAGTTTCTACCAATTTACCCAGTGCTGAAGTTGGGCTTACCAGCCTGTAATTGCTGAGATCAACTCTGGAGCCCCTTTTAAAAATATCAGTGTTTGGGATCTCAAGCACGAGTACCCAAATATGAAGCTAGAATAAAAAAAAAAAACTTAAAAAAAAAGGCAAACCAGTGTTTTTCCTCTGTCTCTCTCTATTGAAGAAAGTTGAAACAATAAAAAACTGTATACCGTTTTATGAAAAATGTTTAAGGAAGTCTTCTAAATCAAACATACAAAATATCTTTAGCGCAGTGGTTCTCAGCCAGGGGTATGCATAGAAGACTCAGAAGTCTTCTCGTGGATACAAAGTTTTTTATTAAATATCAGTGCTTCAGTAAATTTTGTATTCTTTTAGGCTTCTTAACGAATACATAAAAAGCACTAGCGAAGTCAGTACAAGCTAAAATTTCCTACAGACAATGACTTGTTTATACTGCTCTATATACTATACACTGAAATGCAAGTACAATATATATTCCAATTGATTTTATAATTATATGGTGAAAGTGAGCAATTTAAGTAATACATGTATTTAACAGGTTTCAGAGTAGCAGCCGTGTTAGTCTGTATTCGCAAAAAGAAAAGGAGTACTTGTGGCACCTTAGAGACTAACAAATTTATCTGAGCATAAGCTTTCGTGAGCTACAACTCACTTCATCGGAGGCATCCGATGAAGTGAGCTGTAGCTCATGAAAGCTTATGCTCAAATAAATTTGTTAGTCTCTAAGGTGCCACAAGTACATGTACTTAAGTAATAGTGCTCTGTGACGCTTTTGTATTTTTATGTCTAATTTTGTAAACAAGTAGTTTTTAAGTGAGGTGTATCTTGAGGGTACCCAAGACAAAAATCAGACTCCTGAAAGGGGTACAATAGTCTGGAGAGGGTGAGAGTCACTGCTTTAGTGGATAATATTTTCCATCCATTAAATGAATTTTAATGGATAGAATGGGTTTTTTAAATTAAAAAATGCACATTAAAAGCCAAGTGTAAGTTAAATGGATATTGGTGGTAAATTTTAAATCCACAAAAGCCATCCTAGACCTAAAATCCTGGTTTTAAAGCAAAACACCATTTAATAAACATATCAAATCAACACATAAGAAACTTTGTTGAGATTAGAATGTACAGTTTACATCAAGAAGGTGAGATTTCAAAAGTCCCTTAAAAACAGGCTGCCTGCAAGTTGAGCATCAGTCACTGTCACTTCCAGAGTGTGTCAGCAGCTGTTCCATATACTGACACTGCAGTGTGGTAAAGTAATTTATTTTTGAGTACACCATCTCCAGTTAGGTCTGTACATCATATATCCATAGCTATTACCTTTTTCTCTAGTTCACAGTTACTGGCAGGAACAGCAGTTCATTGAGTTGCTCCAGCCCTGGCCTCATGCATATGATAGGTGAGAAGTTCCTGTCTAGCCACAGCAATGAAAACACATCAAATAGAAGAGCACCTGCTTGTGCCATTTTCACTTATTTCGGGGAAATAGAGATGTGATCTATTTGTGTATGTAACAAAGTGAGCAAATTTTCAAGCATTGTATCCAGTCTCTCTCGCTCTCCTAATGCTCTAGCATAAAGGTGACAAACAAAATTCAGAATAATTCCATTAATGTCTGAAAAGAAACCTAATTGTTCTTAAATTTTAATTGTTGGCCATCTTCCATGACAAGCATTGTTGTACTATTATGCAACTTTGCTAGGCGAGAGGCTTAGAAGACCTGTTCCAAATCCCATGAAAAAATCAGTATTTCCATTGATTTAAATGGGCTTTTAATCAGGCCCAGAGACTCTATAGCCAGGCTCCAATCTCCGTTATGCTAGTATAAAACTAGACTAATTTGGCCAACTTCTTCAGAAATGACAGAGATTCCCCAAAATGCTAGATTTGATAGCTGGGTGATTCACATCTACTATAAACACCATACAATGCAAATTGTGCCTTTCCTTCTCAACTATTGCAGAAATCCCAGTCTCATTGCATTTTAGGGTTGTGGAGTGCTCCAAGCCTTTGCTCTACTAACTTTATATATTGCCTTGTACATAAATCCCCAGAAAGAACCAAAAGTTTGACAGAGGAGGGAGGCTCTTAGCTCAAAGGGATGAAACCCCCCCTCTCCTTCCCTCCCCCCCATTTAAGATCTTCTTTTGGGGCGGGGGGTGGGAATCTAAGGACAATACACTGTGAACATGATTATTTAACAAAAACAGCTACCAATGACTAGATGCTCCCAGCTGATTAGTGAAATGTCTGTTCCCAAACAGTAGCTGTATTAGCCTCAGAAATTAAACTCAGATAGGGATGCCCATGGTCAGCAGTAGTAGGAGCAACACAATGAGGAAAACACATATGCATACACACATATATAACATCTCAGTTCAATGCTCCAAGCAGCAGCTCTTCTGAGCATTACTCTGCTGGAGGTCCTGTTTGCATAAGACATACATTTGTCTAAAACTGCATGAACTTTGAATTATATTCCAGTTCCCAATTGTTCCACACTGCTTCACATGCAGTAAAATGTGCACCGAAGTGGAGGCTTGCTACTGAATGCATATTTAGCCATAGAAAGAAGCCCTTGCAATACAAAATCTAGATATAAAATCTCATCTTAGTAAAATGCCTTTCAGAAACATCTTAAGTGAGCAAACAATACAAAAACATCATAAGAAAATCCACAGATAAGCTAATTAATATCCTCATTATATATTAATTTTAAAAGGTGGGCCAAATACATCACTTTTGTAGTTTCACTGAACTTGATCTACAGGGTTTTAAACTAATAAAAATAATTTTAAAGAAAAATATGATGTATTTGACTATGTACTTATTAATTACTGAAGCAAATGTGAGCAAAGGACATGACTTTTTAAAAAGAAAAACATTAGAATAATGTATACCTCCAAGAACAACCAAATGGATTGAACGTTAAATCGAAAATCTTAGTCAAAACACCAATGTGTTTTCAAAATTACTATCTTAAAAGTGGTGATTTTTTGCTTACCTTTCTTACATCCATTTTTATGCTGAGATATGTAGATACTCCAATTCAAATATTAGGAATTCAGAGAAGAATTGCAAAAATTGTTAAGAAGCTGCAGTGATTCATTGAAGAGAAAAGATCAAGGAGCCATTTAACCTGGCTAAATGATAACTAGTGGGCAGGAGTGAAAGCTGAGCGCAAGTATTAAAAACGTGAACACCAAGTAGTGAGAGAATATTTGATACAAGGTGGGACAAAACTACCAGGAGGAATAATAATGGGATTCAAGTAGAAAAAGGAACATTTAATCTAGTAATATCACTTGCTAAGGTGCATTGTGAACTAATCACCCATCCAAGGGAAACCGATTCATTGCTTGAAATATTTATTAGACTGGACAAAGCACTCAAGAACCAACTTTAAAGGAACAATCCAGCCCTTCCAGGGAGTGGGGTGAAGGAGGGATTTATTAGAGGACCTTGAGGAATAATTAATTATTTTCAAACTCTATGGCGTTGTCTCCAAGGAAAGTTGCACTAGTTTTACAAAATTTAATTAAGTCAAGGCAGTCCCCTAATGTAAATTCATTTGAATCAGTTTACCCTCTTGTATCAATGCAAGCTAAATGATTTAAGCATGTGTCAAACACATTTAAGTGCCTTTACATTGGGAGTTTGTGCCGATTTAACTAGATTGATTTAAAAGCCAGAGAAGTTCACCTTTTCTTAAATAGGAATGGCTTAAGTTTATATGGTTAATTTTGTGCTGGCAAAGATGCATTTAAAGTGCACTTAATGGTCACCAAAAAAAAGTGACCATGGAAATGGAAACTTCTGATTCAACAAGTACGTTTGCTGTATGTATTCAGATTTTTATCTGCTTACTTTTAATGACAAAAATTAAGTTTTGCTACTTTTTTATGCCTTCTAGCACTGTGGAGCCAACACAGATCCTGACGTAGTAATTTGCTTCTGCTCAATTCTACTTGTCCTTGTGCATCAGAATTATCAAACTGGGTTTTTAATGCAGATCCGAATTCCGTCCTCACTTATACCTGTACATCCCCATTAAAGAAAACAGGGTTGCACAGCTTTTCATAAGGCTTAAATTGGCTTGCAGAATAGTGATGATGCCTGAACCACTAAGAAAATGCAGCTTGAAATCAGGGTTCAGATTGAGTTTGGTAAACTGATAGTTTTTATAACCATATTTTTCCTTGAAAAATGTGCACAGTTGATATAGAAATCAATGGAAAGAATTAAATATGTAACTCCATTATACTGTTTTTTAGAGTAAAAAAAAAATCTCACTTTAAGTTTGAAAAACAGGTTTCAGAACCGAAACTCAAGTTTGCTAAATCGAACAGAAATGTTACTTGGCCTTTCTGCTACTCAACATATTTCAAATATTTTATGTATTAAAACTACTGTTGTATAAAGCACAGCCACCAAGCATAGCAGTTTAGCAAGTTTTATTCCCTCTATATATTTGGATTTGGTGGAGGCTGGAGAGACACCCAAAGGATAATCTATTTATCTTTCAAAGAAGGGTTGCCGATTGATAATAAGAGATGAAAACAGCCAAATCTCTGCTGCAAAAGACTGCGATGCTGCGTCCCGATGTTTTATTAGAAAACCATAACAATTCTACAAGTGAAGGAAGGGGGGAGTGCACTAAAGTGGATATTTATGAGATTACAAAAAAGTTGATAAGTGGTCTCTTTAAACACATTAAGTGGCAGCTTTTTAAACTCAGATCTCACTCTCTCCTCATTTTTTTCTTTGATAGTAACTGCATTTCAGTTTTCATGCAATTTATAGAAATATAATGTCTGTAGTATTACGACCAAAAATCCTCATATAAATATTTTATATAAAAGGCATCAGAATGGCTGGCTATCATTCCATTCCCACCTCTAAGATATCTGGTGTAACAGAACATGCAAGTCAGGATTAATTTAACCTGCTCATTGACAATCCAATAGCACAGAACAGCCAACATAGTCTAATAGATAAGGCACTAGACTGGAAGTCAGGAGACCTATGTTTTATTCCTACCTCTATCACTGGCCTGCTATGTGGCCTTGGGAAAGCAACTTCACTTCCTGGTGCCTCCATTTTGCCAGTCAATACAGTGCCCTATACATTAAATAAATATAGCCTCTCCTCATAATAATACTTACCTACTTAACAAAGGTGATCTGAGAACTATTTTTACAACACTATACCTCTATAGGATGGCAAGTATCAGAGGGGTAGCTGTGTTAGTCTGGATCTGTAAAAGCGGCAAAGATTCCTATGGCACCTTATAGACTAACAGACATATTGAACATAAGCTCCACGAAATCTTATGCTCCAATATGTCTGTTAGTCTATAAGGTGCCACAGGACCCTTTGCCTCTATCGGATGGATATCCAACAGTATACAGCCCACTCTGTACAATTATGATTGCTTGGAACCCTGAGGAATGCTGTTAATATAGCCAGCACAACAAATTTTCACAGAGCTGGTGAAGCTCTACATGAGTCATTTAATACCTATAATCACTACTTTTACTGAGTGTTGTCAGGAATCAGTATTGATATTTGATTGCAATTACATTAAAAAAATGTACACACTACTTTGCTCCAACCAACAATAGTACATAGTGATTACTGATGCCTGTGTACTACATACTTTCACTGGAAAAAAGAAAAGGAGTACTTGTGGCACCTTAGAGACTAACAAATTTATTTGAGCATAAGCTTTTCATCGATGCAGCCGATGAAGTGAGCGGTAGCTCATGAAAGCTTATGCTCAAATAAATTTGTTAGTCTCTAAAGTGCCACAAGTACTCTTTTTTTTTGCGAATACAGACTAACACGGCTGCTACTCTGAAACCTATACTTTCACTAGAAATCCCATGTTCCATCTTCATTTGACCTATTGAACTTCCTGCTCAGAGAATTATCTATGACTTGGGCCAACTAGCAACAGGCTTTAGGGGTACACCTCTATCTACTTGTTATATTTTGTAGCCCCAGCAGCTCTCTCTACTTGATAGGGATATCAGGAGCAGTCTTCCATTGGACATTTAATGTGGTAAGTAAAGGTTAATATTTTGGCACTTTCTTTGGCCTATTAAATTAGATATAGCCAGAGCAATAATGCCTATCCCTCAGAATATTTTCTCTCCCTACTCTGTTTTATTATGTACCATGCACCTTGTAATAAATAGCAGAAAGGATTCTGAAATACATCCAGAATTATTGCAGTAGATATCTTAAGATGAAGAGACACAGCTCCTATTATAAAAACAAGCTATATATATATATATATAACATCTGCTCTCTTCTGAGCATGTATCTGATCTTCCCTGAACTACGTTTTAGACAAGAATGTGTGTGACTGATTGACAGATCAGCTAAGTCGGCACTTTTAAAAATGAACAATGCTCTGATAAAAACCACCATGGGTTACTCAAAGTGCTACCCTTGCCATTTATTTTGATGAATTAGGAGTTACTCTTCTGGCAATCCACCAGTGCAAGTGATGGTTTTGGCAAAAGTGAAGTTAAGACGGACACAAAAACTTTGCAAAAGTGTCTCAGTGCCACCTTTTTATTAAAAAATAGTGTATTAACAAGCAAAAATATTACATTCAAAATTCTTGTAGTCTGTAACCAGTTTATTGTAACATCACTCTTGCCACACATGCTACTATCTGGCTATGTAATCCATCACAAAACAGAAATTATCTCTAAATGCTGATAACGATGGAGGAAAAAAACCACCAAACCTTTTCTAGTTGGAAAACATTGTCATATAAAGTTCGTTATTTTAGTCAAAAAGATAGTGTTACTGGGACAGAAAATTGTCACCAGATAATGGTCTCCTGCTGCTATATAAATGCCAAGGGAACGTCAGTGTTAAAAGTTGCATTACAATTGCTTTATTTGTATTACACCAAGAGATTTTAGATTTATTCATTTTATCTGATGGACATCAGTACAGCACAGTAGTAGCAACAGTGGAAACAGAATGATAAGATGCCAAAGAGGTGAAGGTAGTGTGTGCTTCACCCAATCAGGGAGAAATTTATCCATGAAAGTACAGTTTTTATGAAGACACAGCAGTTACAGGGAACAGCTAATTTCTTTTAACGATGTTTCATTTAAAAAGCTTTTATCAGTGACTAACAGCACTCTGATGGGCTGGAACAGATACTGTTATGGATCATGTTCACAAATGCAGCTAAGCTTTTTTTTTTTTTTGTAAGACATGCATTAAGAGCCTTAGTACAGTCCTTCAACATAAAAATGTACCTATCTGGCATGATATTTGCCATTGAGTAATACTGATCACCGTAAAAAAGGATATCTATGTAAGTATTTATATGGACCCCATCCCCATGATACATGGGCCCAACAAAACATCAATTTATCCTCACAATTCCCCTGTGAAGGAAGTATCACTATCCCCACTTAGCAGAACTGAGGCACACAGAAATTAAGAGACCTGCACATGGTCATACAGGAAGTTGGGAATTGAACTCAGATCTCCCGGGCCACATTTCCGTGCCTTCATCACACAACCATCCTTCCTCCTCCAAAGACCTGTTTGCCTGCAGACAGGTGGAATTTTAAGTCTCCAGGTCTATAATTATAAAACATTTAAATGCCACCCATCACTTAAAATGCACCATGTGTGTGCGCGCAATACACAAAAATGAATTAGGCTGAACAAGGTCCCTCATATGCTTTGTGCCTGACCTTCTCTTTCATATAGAATAAACTGTTCTGGAAACTAATCTCTTTGACTGGCATATTCACACTAAGAAATTGGACTGCTTGCCAAAGGTCACGTCTGATCAACTCTCTCTATTCTAATGCTACCTTTTTCACTTCTCCCCCACTCTGTAAATGTTATGTTTTATTCCCTGAATACATCTTGCAGGTCATATTTATGGCTGGTATTTGTTTCAAGCAAACATCAATTTGAGAACCACGATTAGAATTTTTCAAGAGCTTAAATCCCTTTTTAAAAAAAAACAAAACTAAAATTGGACTTCTCAAAATACTGTAAGTCTGTAGAAGATGACATTGTGAAGGTGTGGTGGCCAAGTAGCCACCTTAAAAATGTCCAGAATAGGCACGTCCTGAAGTGATATTACCTTTGCTCTAGGGTAATGGGCTCTTATCTGGAGCTCAAAGTGTGCTGCAGCAGACAAAATGTTGGGAACCATTGATCTGGGTGTCCCAAGATACTGTCACCATTTCATTTCATCTGGGCTGTCGCCATGAAGAAGATCTTTGTGAAGACCTGGGTGCTGTGGTTAGTCCGAATGGAAGAAGTCTGAACTGGTATTGGTCCTGTCCTACCAGGAACCTGAGGAAGCTTCTGTGGGACCAATGAATGTGCACAGAAAAGTAAGCATGTTTCATGTTGAGAGCCGCAAATCACATCTCCTCCTCTATGGAGGGGACTATAAATGCCAGAACAATCATTCTGAATTTTGACGGGAAATTTAAAAAAAAAACAACCACCCCCCAAAAAGACATTTAACAGTTGAAGATTGAAAATGAGCCTGCAGCCTCATTTTTTCTTGGCAATGGATGCTAAGGAGGTACTTGCTCGACATCTCCTGACTGGAGCAGAGAACTCACTTCCTGATACCAAATCCAGTTGTGAAAGTGGTCCCAGAAGAGGGACTGGGAAATTCAACGATGTAGCTGAAATGGATGCTCTCTAGTACCCACCTATCTGTTGTTACTGCCCTCTAGCTGCATGTGATGAGGGTGAGATGGCCATCAAGTATTCCTGAAAATAAACCAGAAAACCATGCTGGGTCTGGAAAAGAGAAAATATTTAAATAAAATAGCTAGAGCCGTCAGCTGTGGGTGTTCAAGAGAACAATATTAGGGCTGCAAGCTGGTTGTTTCTTTTGGATTTAAAAAGGCCACCTGTCCCTAGAAGAGCCTGCTCAGCATTATTCCTGGAAACGTAGTGAACCTAGACCTGAGAATTTAGCTATAATAAAATAAAATGAGAAATTACAGCCACAAATAATTCTGGATAGTCCTGGTGAGAGAAACTAATGTGCAAGTCATACTTCTTAGATCTACATGTGGATCTGGGCAGAGATCACAGAATACTAGGATTGAAAGGGACCGCAGGAGATCATCTAGTCCAATCCCCTGCTCAAAGCAGGACCAATCCCCAACTAAAACATCCCAGCCAGGGCTTTGTCAAGCCTGACCTTAAAAACCTCTAAGGAAGAAGATTCCATCACCTCCCTAGGTAACGCATTCCAGTGCTTCACCACCCTCCTAGTGAAAAAGTTTTTCCTAATATCCAACCTAAAACCTACCCCACTGCAACTTGAGACCATTACTCCTTGTTCGGTCATCTGCTACCACTGAGAACACTCTAGATCCATCCTCTTTGGAACCCCCTTTCAGGTAGTTGAAAGCAGCTATTAAATCCCCCTCATTCTTCTCTTCTGCAGACTAAACAATCCCAGTTCCCTCAGCCTCTCCTCATAAGTCATGTGTTCCAGTCCCCTAATCATTATTGTTGCCCTCTGCTGGACTCTTGCCAATTTTTCCACATCCTTCTTGTAGTGTGGGGCCCAAAACTGGACACAGTACTCCAGATGAGGCCTCACCAATGTCGAATAGAGGGGAACGATCACATCCCTCGATCTGTGGCAATGCCCCTACTTATACATCCCAAAATGCCATTGGCCTTCTTGGCAACAACGGCACACTGTTGACTCCTATTCAGCTTCTTGTCCACTGTAACCCCTAGGTCCTTTTCTGCAGAACTGCTGCCTAGCCATTCGGCCCTAGTCTGTAGCGGTGCATGGGATTCTTCCGTCCTAAGTGCAGGACTCTGCACTTGTCCTTATTGAACTTTATCAAATTTCTTTTGGCCCAGTCTTCTAATTTGTCTAGGTTCCTCTGTATCCTATCCCTACCCCACAGTGCATCTACCTCTCCTCCCAGTTTAGTGTCATCTGCAAACTTGCTGACGGTGCAATCCACACCATCCTCCAGATCATTAATGAAGATATTGAACAAAATTGGCCCCAGGACTGACCCTTGGGCCACTTCACTTGATACCGACTGCCAACTAGACATGGAGCCATTTGATCACTACCCGTTGAGCCCGACGATCTGGCCAGCTTTCTATCCACCTTATAGTCCATTCATCCAGCCCATACGTCTTTAACTTGCTGGCAAGAATACTGTGGGAGACAGTGTCAAAAGCTTTGCTGAAGTCAAGGAACACCACATCCACTGCTTTCCCCTCATCCATAGAGCCAGTTATCTCATCATAGAAGGCAATTAGATTAGTCAGGCATGACTTGCCCTTGGTGAATCCATGCTGACCGTTCCTGATCATTTTCCTCCCCTCTAAGTGCTTCAGAATTGATTCCTTGAGGACCTGCTCCATGATTTTTCCAGGGACTGAGGAGATCCCTCTCTTATATGGAAGTTGGGGTTGGCTAAGTTTTTGGCACCTTCCATCCAGTCCAAAATCTGTGCAGGAGGAGAAGGAGAACATAGGATGAGCTGGTGCCGGTGACTGGGCAGGCAAGAGGAACATGCATAGTTGTCCCTCTGCACATGTGGAGCTTACGCAGATAAGAGAACATAGCCTAGAGGGTGATGAGTGCTACAGAATCTTTTCCACGAAGCGTCCTGCAAGTTCCCATATAAGAATTTGAACAAACTCTACACATGGACTGCCTATTGGATTGTAAATTATTGATCGGACTCTAGAAGGACTTTTACAAACCAGCAACCTGATACTGGATATGACCCCTGGCTTCAGTTTCAGAATCCCAAACTCCTTCTCCTAGTCCTGCCACCCTTTGCTCAGGATCCTGACACCACCTAATCTAGATAATGCTGCACAGGCATGGAACTATTTACAAGGGTATGTTGCACTGGTGCAAGCCCCCTTTTACCTTTGGTGGTCTACATTGATGTAGTAATGCTGGTTCATATTTCCCTAACCTACAAAAGCCCTAACTGTATAGGAAATCCCAAAGGAATCAAATATACCACATTCCTATCAAAATGCCATCTTAATCAAGCATACAATATTATTAAGGGGAAGAATTTACTCAAGCATAGCAAAATCATTGTTGTGTTAAAATCAAACGTGACTTGATATGCCTTCAGAGAGACCCTTTGAATTAAATTTACTCATGTCTTTTAATAAAAGCGGGGAAGTGAAGTGAAATGTAGTGTTTTGGGGAAACAATGTTGTATAGTAATTTTCAAGTTAAAAAGGTGAATGTTGAAACATAGCTAGTTAGAAAGAGCTCTTAGGAGACTGACTAAAGGCTGTGGCCACTTCCTGGAATGGGAAACACTGATACTGAATTATTGTGCATGAATAGCTTTATGATATCAGAAGGAAGACAATGGCTATGTAACAATGTTAATTTTAATAAAGATTTTAGCCTGAGCAAAGAGAGTCATGTATTACTCTTTTATAGGTTTGACCTTGTTGTTGCACATAGAATGTAGCATTTATTTTACAGGTAAGAAATATAGAGTGAACGGCAATTGCTGAACAATGTCTCACTAAAAATAAAGAGGCATTGATAAAAAGTTAATCAGATCTGCTCACAATATTGGGGAGAAGCAGAGAGAAAAAAGGTAATTACACATGCTGCACTTATTTTGAGTCTCATAAGTAGGATCAGTACACAGTGCTTTCTTAGTAGTAATATATGCAATATTAATATTAATGAATGCCATAATAAATATGCTTTTTTGTGTTATAAGTCATGAACATGGCAGCATTTACACCAGGCAATCACTTTGCCAGGTAAATAGCCACTATCCACCGATAAACAAAAAAATTAAGTCAGTTAGAAATCACCTTATTCATAAAAGCAGAATTCAAAAAAAAAAAACAAAGGTGGGTCTGGTTAAATTTGTCCCTCATGAACTAATGTATGCTATAGATTTGTTTTATAAAGCAGCCAGAATGAGGTAGTCAGCAATGGTGGAGTGATCCACTGTCATTCTTTTTAAAAAAGTATGTATTTAATATAATCCTGCTTTATTTATTAAAAAGTTTCTGTAATAGTCACTGACAAAGATATTCCTTCAGCATTTGTGTAGCACCAAGAACATTATTCTGAGATAAATGATTGTTTCTGATGAATACAAATATTAACTTAACCCCCCCACCTCATAAGGCCCTGATTCAGCAGACTCTTGGGACAGATTCTTTACATGATGGCAGTGTAACAGGGCCTTGAGGCAAACCAAAATTACATTTGTACCGATCTTAAGGCATCTTTACTCCATCAGAGAGTGTTAAATGAGACTCAAACCTATTACCTTCTTTATGTGGACTAGCCAATAGAGTAGGGCACAGATGCATGCTGTGTTAATGCACATTTTTTCCCCGATGAAGTGTATCCTGAGTGCCAGCAGTCAACAGCAGTTCAGCTCCTGGAACACGGTACCATTCTCTCATGGATCATCATTACAGCTGTGAGAATAACCGATTTCTCAGTTCATTGGTAGTATTGAAAAACCCCAAAGTATTGTTTTAGATTGACTCAAAACAAGTCACCCCTGCAACCCCAAGTGTTAAGTAAACTGAAAAATCAAAAGCATTTCATTCTTAAAATGTAGAAAAAAAACTTTTGATTTTTCTTCACTTTTCTTCCCCTTATTGAAACAAGCTGGCAAAAATACAAAATTTGCAAAGTGTTTTGGACAACATGAATCGGGGTGTGGAGGGGGGGGGGGGGAGAGTTTTGACCAAAAAACTTGGACCAGTTCCAGTCATCAGCAAGCACTTTACAAATCATAAGGCTCCAAAAAAAACCCTGTAACATGGATAGGTACCAGGATTGCATTACCTGATGAACTAAGTAAGGCACAATGAGGGTTCAAGATCTTTGGGGAAAGGACTCTTTGTTCTGTAAAGCATCCTTGCACACAGCTTGGGCACTGAAAGAGTAACAAAGCAGTGTGACTTGCTTTAAGTCACACAAGGTGAAATCCACCACGACCTGAGGGCCAATGGCTCACTTAAGCCTCACTTCAACTCTATTAGTTAGGCTTTAAATGGGGGTTAAGTGGTGGAGACGTAACCCACAGAGAAGTGTGTTTTCTGTATTCCCCATTGTGTTTAATATACTGTTGATGTGAGTCTGTTTTAGCTCTCAACTATAGACTCTGGCTCCTTAGCTCAAGTTGTAGAGACTCATTCTTTCAACTCCAGAGGTTCCCAGTTTAACCTCGTGTTGACCAAGATATCAACCATGACACATAGACCTCATGCTGGCCTTCCATACAGATGTAAATTTCACCCTTGGTAAATTCAGAGTAAGAAATAGAACCCAGGATTCCTGACTCTAGACTTCTGCTCTAACCGCTGAACCACATTACCAGGATTCCTTGTCACTGGCATGTGATAAAAATTGTTATAACAGTAAATCAACCATAGGCTTCTTCCTGCTCTCCTCCATCTGTACCCGGTATTTGTAAACAATGAATGCCAATGAACAATAAAAATACTAAAATGTCTATTATTAATATGTATGATGTGTATATCCATTTCTACAGTAACACTGACACTCCTGGTAACATGTCTGCCACAGGCAGGGCTGATGACCACTTGGAGGGCAGGGGGAACAACTGTACCAAGACCCAAAGCCCAGAGGGCCCCGCAAACATCTGAGACACCTATGTAAATAAAGTTAAATGGGAAGGGGTGGGACCCCAATGAACATGATGTATCAGGGCCCCACATATCTCTGGAAGTGCCTGACCACAGGGACACTTTCATATGTCAAACTGAAATTCACAGCTTTAAGTCATGCTTCATCAAAATTTTCAAAAGCATTATATTTCAGTCTGCAGCTCCAAGAAACCATATCATGTTATACAATGCTTGCACTTTTGGGTTATGTGCCTAAGTTGCATTTGATTAGCTATTTTCCCCCCAAACCTCCATTTCATTAAAAATATATTCTGTTGCTTTAGGTTTGGGTCTTTTATGAGCTTTCCTTAAGGTGAACATGTAAATTAGATTTTAGCTCCTCAAATTGTAGAGGAAGACCAATCTCTAATTTAAAAACCTAATTATGAACTATTAAATCCTAATATTTGAGCACATAATTATAAAACACATTTACTGATTCCCTTAAGAACCACACTGAAACAAATTCATAACCAGGGCTTAATTGGAAATGCAATAAGATTAATAGAAAAACCTAAGGATGAAATAGGAGGCTGCATTGGGGCTGCTGCCACAATGGTATAAACACAAAAGGAGATCTGGTATTCTGAATCAAAAAGACTGAAGTTCTTGCATGTCTAGAAGTCCCCTTACCATGGGTGGGGTCAGACCAGAGTCCTGGGTCTGAAGATGAACCCTCTAATTCTGTGCAAAGATCAACTGATTTTGGTAGGACTGTGATGTGCCCACATTTATCCAACTGCAGGATCAAGGTTGATAGCTACAAAAGGATTCCTGCAATGGTCTTCCCCAAGACAATGATGTAAGCGACCAATGGAATCTAAAGAAACATTTTATCTTCTGAAAATCTTTTGAGTATCAGAGGGGTAGCCATGTTAGTCTGTATCCACAAAAACAAAGAGGAGTCCAGTGGCACCTTAAAGACTAACTGATTTATTTGGGCATAAGCTTTCGTGGGTAAAAAGAAGCAGGTTTTTTACCCACGAAAGCTTATACGCAAATAAATCTATTAGTCTTTAAGGTGTCACCGGACTCCTCATTCTTTACTTTTGAGACATTTGTCTTCTAGCTGACTTACCTTGCTGTCACTAGGTATTTATTGTGTGCAGAATGAACATGACTCACTAGCCAACATACCATAAAATATATTTGTACATAAAGAGATTTTTTGCTTTACGAGAGGTTTATACACCGATGAACATGCTGATGATGAGAACAATTACAAATTTCCCTTGCAACAAGATGAAAATATCTCAAGTCTAGGAACAAAGTGTGCATGTGTAGAATTCTCACAAAAATGCAACCTATAACAATTAGAAGAGGAAGACTGGCCTTCCAGCTTTAAGGACTTGAATGGTGGAAGCAATATTGGTTTGATTGTGTTCACCTAGCTTCTGTGAGCTTTACATCACGAAATCACAAATGATCTATACTACAAGAGCTTGACGGAATAGCAAAAAGTGAGACATGTCAGTATTAAGACACCATGGCAAAGAAATGCAGAGAAGTTATTACCCAACCTTTTACTTTTCAGTGTCACTGCACCCAAGGAAATAGTAAAGAAATGTAAAGAAACACTACAGGAAAAAGATTATGGTAGCAAGGAACAATTAAAAATACAACTCAATTTTTATTACTAAGGATTTATAGTCAGAGGGACTTGAATGCCAACTATCACTCATTGCATAAATAGATATCCTGCTCCCCCACACAGTATATGAAAGATGGGACACAGTATTTAGTATTATACAGGTTTCTTTTGAGGAAGAGGACTGATTGATCTCTATCTGATGTCTTTGTGAAAAGTGTTCACCCACAGGCAGTAGCGTAGCTAGCGGGGGAGTGGGGCAGCGACCGCTCCCTCGACAAGCAGAAGTGGCACCTTTTAAATTCTTTGGCGCCTTTTACATTTTTACTCACCCGGCGGCGCTCCGGGTCTTCAGCGGTGGGTCGGGGGAGTGGAGATAAAAAAAGGCGCCACCCCCTGCCACTCACCCAGCGGCACTCTAGGTCTTCAGCAGCACTTCGGCGTTGGTCCTTCACTCATTCCAGTCTTTGGCAGCATTGCAGTGGTGGGGGTCCTTCAGTGCCAAAGACCAGAGTGAAGGAGCCGACGCCGAAGCGCTGCTGAAGACCTGGAGCGCTGCTGAGTGAGTACCGGGGGGGTGGAACCTTTTTTTTTTTAATCTCCGCTCCCCCTGTTTTTTCCACCTGGCTACGCACTGCCCACAGGTGATATGGCTTTTATCATTTTCCTGTAACAGTTCATTTGAGAGCATAGTGATTTTTTGATTTCACCACAAAGATGATGTTGCGGCATTTGGTGCACCGAGTAAGGTACACTGTATGTCATGTTAGGCACGTGTAGGACCCAGGAATCTTGAGAGGTGGGTGATGGGGGTGTTGATTATTGTAGCAGTGGAGATATGTCTGCAGGTTTTGCATCTGTTGTTCTGGCAGAGTTTGGTGCTGCTTTGAGTTGCGTGTCCTGGTCTGTGAGGAGATTGCTTCTGATGAGGAGTTTGGAAAGGTTGGGGGGGAATGTTTGAAGACCAGAAGGCAGAGTTCAGGAAAGATTTCTTTCAGGGCCCCATTCAAGCATGGATGTTGTTTTTTGGTGATATGCTGTATGGATTCCAGTGTGGAGTAGTAGGTGACAACTAAGAGTGGGAGGGGAATGCGGCAGGGGGAGTTTTATTTCTGTACTGAAGTAGGCTCTCCTGGGCATTTGGATGACCTGTTTCATGATGCAATATACTTCCCTGATGGAGTGTCCTTGTTTGGTGAAGGCAGTTTTGAGCATGTTGAGGTGTATATCCTAGACTTTCTCCTTGGAGCATATTCTGTGGTCTCTGAATGCCTGGCTGCACAGAACAGATTTCCTTGTGTGTTCACCTACAAGGTTCACGAAGCGATAACTCTATAGCTGATCTATCAGTCCTCTTCCTCAAAGGAGATCTGCACAACCTTCATAAGACAAGCCTAGGAGCTTAAATTCATAACTTCTCTAGACACTAAAAATCACGGTCCTAAAGATACTGGATTTATGGGCTATTACAACAATCTGTAACACACAAACCCCAGCTTTTGTCCTGTAACTACAAGGGTGTTAACAGGCCACTAATTTGAATGGTCCCTTATGATATGTGCTAACTATTTATGCTAAACTATCTGTTCAACCTTGTATACAGCTGTGACACTGAGTATTTTTCCCAGACCTGAAGAACAGTTCTGTGTAGCTTGAAAGCTTGTCTCTCTCACGACCACAAGCTGATTCAATAAAATATATTATCTTGTCTCTCTAATATCCTGGGACTGGCACAGCTATAATAATGCTGCATATACCCACTTCACAACAGTAGAGGAATTTGTCCCCTATTGCTGTGTTGGATGTCTTTTCCTAGAAATTGGGTGGGGTAATTATTTAATTTCTGCTAGCCTGGTATCGATTATTCCCTTGACACACTGTTGGACTCAGCCTAAAAGCTGTAAATACGACAGTCTACTACTTGATATTGAAAGTCTGTGTCACCCAGAAGTTAGCCTAGGTGCTGTAATAGGAAAAATATTCTAGCTCTACACTCACCTATATTTTTTGTTGCTTTCCCAGCCAACAAAAAAGTTAAATTGAGTTCCACTGAACTGTCACATCCTGTTTTAATTTTCTTTTATGGGCAGGTTGTTTTTTGGTCTTGTGGTTTGCCCCTAAACTTATGGTTCTTTTCTGAAAAAAAAAACTTAAATGGGTGAAGGTTTTGGAGCTCTCTGCTAGAAGCAAATTAATTCTTCTTCGGGAACTCATACACCAGTGGGCTCAGACAATGTGTGAACATTGACACTACTGTGTTCCAGCTACCTCATATGTCTTTCACAATACTGGCTCCATTATCTAAAATAATAATAGCAGAGAAAGGCCTTGGGTGATAAGATATATTTTGATTTGATGTTATTTTTGATAGTGGGCTGGCTGGGTGTCATCTTCTGTCGGTGGAAGAGACTCTGACAGATGCTTCTGGGCATGAAACAGCGTACTATGTGACAATGATTACGCAGACACTGCTATTGCTAAGATTAGGGCTTAGTTACTAAAAATTTCACACCATATCTAATACAAAGAACTAATTCTATCAGACACAATGGTAATTACATAGTAGTAGTCTGTCTCCTCTTAATTGTGCAGTTAAATGTGTTTACATTCACTCAAGTCTTGTTTTCATTATGTTAATGATAGTTTTGTAAGGAGACTACATTGTGCAAGTTCCATTTCATATGAGATAGTATTTTCAACAACAGTATTACAATGGGCCTACATCACATACAAATACTGTAGAACAGGGGTCGGCAACTTATGGCACACGGCCCATCAGGGTAATCCGCTGGCAGGCCATGAGACATTTTGTTTATGTTGACCATCAACAGGCACAGCCCCCACAGCTCCCAGTGGCCGTGGTTCGTTGTTCCCAGCCAATGGAAGCTGCGGGAACCAGCGCAGCTTTGTTATCCATTATAACCACTCTCAAATAAAATCAAACATTTGCCCAGTAGAGCTGATAAATTCACTCATTCAGAACCCTGTGACTTAGACAAATCCTAAGAAGCAGGATGAGTCTATGTTCAAAGTTGTACTGGTTTAAGTAAATGTAATTTTTGAACCATTTAGTTCAACTGATGCAACCCCACTGACCAGGTATCAGTGTGCAGCTATCATGAAGAAGGCATTAGCCTACTTTTTTCACACATTCCTTTAGGACTGGGCCAGAGACACTGGCGACATTTGATGGTTTTGGCTGTAAAAAAGGCCTAGGCAATTAGGCTCCGGAAATTGGCTTGTTGTAGCACCTATGTTTTCCCTATAGATATTTAACTGGGGTACATCACATTTCTGAATTTACCTTACTTGTTATTGCAGGAGATAATCAAGAGATGAATCAGTGTCTGTATTTGCAAGCACTCTATTGTGCATTGGGCCCACAAGCAGGTAACCAGGTGTAATCTAATCTTTATATTGAAATGTTCCCAATTAATTCAAGATAAAGGTGCAATAAAATTCACAAATGGGTTTAACCTAAAACTGTAATTCAGTTATAGAAAACGAATTTAGTAGAGGACCACTTTTGCCACACTTTGAATAATAAAACCTAACTTTATTGTAGAGAAAAGTGATTAGTTAAGAAAACAAGCATGCAATTACCACTTACACTCAAGGATGAATTAATGCATCAATGGATGATCCATCCACTGCCAACACAGTAGGTTTGCCAGTGTGGTTGGACATATTCCTGGAGATTTAATCACATGACCATCTTTAATTAAAGATTAATTTTTAATTCCTGGAGACTACAGGGCAATCCTGGAGGGCTGGCAACCCTACCACAGAGTTGAGTACAGCCTTATAGTCCCAGAACCTAACAATATCCTTTTGATGTTAATTAGAGCTCTCTCCAATTTAACAAAACTAATTTATAATCCATTATACATGTACTACTAACTAATAGTAAATCTAACATTACCATATCCACATTTCTGCCACCTCCTTATTGGCTCTCTACATTAGAATTATTTAAATCAACATCTGCACCAGTGTCCTTCCTATACATTTAACAAAACATTTACGATTCTGAAAAAAAAAATTAATAAACCCCACTAAAACCAGTTATAATAAAAAATAGCCATAACCATGGGTAATGTGCTTGCTAACTTCCCTTCTGACTGTCTCAAACTTATCTCTAACTTTCTCACACTAACAACTTAAATTTTCCATATTCCTCTACCTTAGAATAATTTAGGCCAGAGCTTAATTTCTACATAAGATTTTACAGACTACACAGGTCAGCAGATGGATTGGAACTGAACTTCAAGGCTCATGCAGTCTGCCTTTGATGCTATAGCAGAATGGGCATATTGTGGGATCAGCTAATCCCTCTTCTGCACTAAACAATATTGATTGCTAAACAATAGCCACCCAACTCTTTGGTTATTCACCCTTGATGAAAATGATCTCGGGCCTCTTACCAGAGTAAATTTGAGAATTAGGACTCCGAAACATGTGGAATTGATTAGGTGATTTTAGCCAAACACAAGGTTTGTATGGCCAGAGATGCTTGAGAGGTGAGTTTGGAAGGGAGCCAGCCCACATTGGCAGGGCCTGGAAGAATGTGAACTGCGAAGGTGCCAGGATAATTTTGGAAGTAGATGGCTCAGTGATCACACAAAGGGACTGTCAATAGATGTCTCAGATTGGAAGAGACCCCAGAGGTTTTTTCACCTTCCTCTGCAGCATGGGACATGTGTCACTTGCAGGTCTAAGCTAGCGTAAATGGTGGATTCTCTGTAACTTGAAGTCTTTAAATCATGATTGAACGTCTTCAGTAACTCAGCCAGAGGTTAGGTGTCTATTACAGATGAGGTTCTGTGGCCCTGTGATGTGCAGGAGGTCAGACTAGATAATGATGATGATGGTCCCTTCTGACCTTAAAGTCTATGAATACATTGATTGTGAGCATCTGAGGGATGATGGGGTCTATCTGTTGGATATTCAGGGGCTAAGATTTTGTTCCATGATCTTGAAGACAGGTCTGGTAGGAAAGAGATACCAGGCAATGCGTGGGTGTGTGGGTGAGAGTGTGTGCACGTGCATGCAATCATGCTAATTGCTGATGCATAAGTAGCCAGTGTCAAGTGTGGATAAACGCTAGAAGAGTCAGCTTCTCTGGATGCACAAAATCACAATAGTTCCAGTAAAAAAGCCAGATCTCAACTTCCTAAATCCAAATGGGACACAACATAACCTCACCTATTCTATTCCCCAGTTTCCAAAACATTACTGCACCCACACTTGTTCTATATAAGAACTGTATATGTAATAATATTGAATTTTTACCAATTGTTCAATTTCCAATAACGGAAAGCAAAACTGAGCTACTGAGCCAGCTAATGTCACTGACAGCTGCACATTAGAGGTTTTAAAAATATTCCTAATAAGATGCAGAATTATTCAAAGAAATACCTCTTTGCAAATCATTGTGAACTTAATGGGAGCATTTTTGTGAAAAAATTGCACTGAATCATGCAATATTTTTAGCAAAGCCAGGCCCATATTTAAATAAAAATAGATGCAAAGGTGAGTATTAAAACAGAAACAGAGGTAACAACTACTCATGTTTTTTGCTAAAAAAGAGAGCCAATTCATTAATATCCACATTTATAAAAATATAGGGATGAGAATGTGAAAGCAAAATTTCATTATTCCAATTAAATAATTCAAAAAAGACAATTTTTAATCTCTGCACAAATGTAGTACATATTTAGGCCCCAATCTTCGAATTGGTAGCACACACATGGACTGTGCAGTGCCCCATTGATATTACGCCAACTTCCAGAACCTTTGCATTAATTCTGTTACCAGACAGGTGACTTGCCTGCAAGTTGGAAGGAGAAGACATAGTTCTATTCTACAGGTTTCAGAGTAGCAGCCGTGCTAGTCTGTAGTCACAAAAAGAAAAGGAGTACTTGTGGCACCTTAGAGATTAACAAATTTATTTGAGCATAAGCTTTCGTGAGCTACAGCTTACTTCATCGGATGCATCCGATGAAGTGAGCTGTAGCTCACGAAAGCTTATGCTCAAATAAATTTGTTAATCTCTAAGGTGCCACAAGTACTCCTTTTCTTTTTGAGTTCTATTCTACGTATACCATGATTCTGAAAACATGGAGATTAGAAGGAATCATTTACTTTCTGCTGGTTACTCCAGCCATTCATAGATTATGTAGCTCTGGAAATATCTCTATATACATCTGGCCATATTCTCCCATTTATTTTTTAATACAGGATTCCATGAAATTAACGTGAAGTCCCATATAAAAAATGATGGTGTGACATGGCTCCTCCCACTCCATAGGATAATGTACCACTTCTGATATAAATCAAAGTCTGAACTACCTTTAGCTCATGTGTCTCAAGGTTTGTTATCTAACTGGCAGCCGTACATCTGGGACCCTCAAACAACTACATCACAAACATGGAGATTCTGCTTTCAATAATAAAAATCTTATTTTTGCAGTGCCATGTAATATAGTTATTTTACTGCTGTATGCTGTGTAATGCAACCTGCTTTGGTAATGAAACAGAGCCCGGATGTCTTGTGACTCACTCTTTGAAAACTGTAAGTTTGACTTTCCAAAAAATAAACTTCAACAATATTTAATTTGTTTAAAATCACCATTCTAACAGTGTATGTACACACACACACACACACACACACACACACACACACAGAGATATATAGGTAGATAGATAAAACCCCAAACTAGTGCTTTATACATAAAGATACATGATCCCAAATACCCTGGACTAGTTCTGGTCAAAAAATTTCTATTAAAAAGCTTTTATTTAATTAATTAATTATTAAGGAAAAGTTTGAAAACTGAAATTTCAGACAAAAACTGGTTTTTAATTTACAATTCTTTTGTTTTTTGACAAAAGATTGAAAGATCCCAAGGAACAGTCCCTGTTTTCCAACCAGCTCTACACCCTGGACTATGCCTCAGCTCAGGAAGAAGCAGCAACAGCTGTTTTGTAGTTTGAACATTTGCCTACAAGGTTTTGTTTTGTTTGACTGGTACATGTACCTTTCTATGAACATTGCTTAATATTAGAGCTGGGTGGGAAATATTTTACCTATCCTGCAAAAAGTTTTGAGATTTCAAAGAGAGTTATTGTTCTACACTGGGAAGAACTCAAGACCCTTCAGAGTTTTATCTGACAACTTTTTTCCAAGTTGACGAGAGCACAGCTACTTTAAAACAAAAGAATGATGAACAAATGGTTTGCCTTGATTTCTAGTTGTTAATAATTCAATACCATAGAGTTCTGAATCTAATTTAACTATCAAAAATAAGTTTACCTTTGTGATGATGTAAGACATATGTAGAGAAAAACAAACATGGTAAAATATTAAACAGATATTTAAAATGTTTTACAGTTGGTGTGCCAAATTCATCCCTTTTGTACTTCAATGGCGTTATACCAGATACACATTTCACCATCTTAATTATTAGTGTATATTGAAGAATGGTAATATAGTTTGAGAAATGTTTCCGGAAATTTTTCCTGAAAGTCTCATGAAAAAGCTTGGCTTCACATTGTTTCAATGAAAAAAAAGTGTGCATGTGAGAGAGAGAGACATAGCTCTGTTCCTGCCCACCTCTTCTGGGATTCAGAGATTCACTGCGAGAGTCATTTAATTCCAGAGGAAGTAGGGATGGAGCAGTCCCTGCACTCCCTCATCCCCCGAAGTGCAGGGTTAGAAACTCAGACTAGCCTTTTATGGGATCAGAACTGGCCTTATGGATGGGCAATGGGGGCAACTGCCCAGAGTGTCAGGACAAGGGGAGACCATGGTCAAGAGGCTGCAAAAGGGCCATGCCCACCCAGGAGGCAAGGGAAGGCAATAAAAGGGATTGCGGGGCAGGCGCCAGGTGCTCTCACACATCTCCTCTCCATCCCCTGGCAGCATGACACCTGCAGCACTACTTCCACTGCTTCATCTGCGGCTGCTCTGCCTGCTGAGGGGTTTCCTGCTACTCACGAAGCAGTATTCAAGGGCCCCAAGAAAGTTTGCTCAGGGCGCCATTTTCCCTCAGGCTGGCCCTGTAAGGGACACAGTCAGTTGTTGAAAGAAAGGTTCTTTAAGCTGTCCAACCCAATCTACCCCTTTTAAGTGCCAGGCAGAATCTAAACCTGAACATTTAATGTTGAGATATTTTAAACTCACAAAGGCTTGTGTAAACATTTAGTTTTCCAATGCATGACATTAAAGGATACAGTCCCGTCCCACACCTTATCTGTTCAGTGTCTTGTTTTTTCTGATCAACGTGCTTCCCCACCTTTTTATTTCCAACAAAATCAAAATCCTGCAAGTCCAACACTTCTTTAAAACAGTCAAGCAGTGGATAAAAACACTACCAGCACTTTTTACATACAATACCTTCTCTGTTTCCATTTCCTTAAGTATATTTCATTCTTTGTGCCCCTAAACAGATACCAAACTTTCATTGCTATTCATCATACCACTGGCTTAGTTGCAGAAAGTTATTGACATATACCTGATTGCCAAGCCCCCATTCAGATTCTGAGAGAACTGCACAGAGGGGTAATTCCTACAGTGGCCTAGCATATTGGGAGGCATGCATATTGTGAAGGGGTAGAAATTAAACACACAGTTGGATTACTATATCAGAGGGGTAGCCATGCTAGTCTGGATCTGTAAAAGCAGCAAAGAGTCCTGTGGCACTTTAGAAACTAACAGACGTATTGGA
Source organism: Dermochelys coriacea (assembly GCF_009764565.3). Classification (NCBI taxonomy): domain Eukaryota; kingdom Metazoa; phylum Chordata; order Testudines; family Dermochelyidae; genus Dermochelys; species Dermochelys coriacea. The sequence continues at coordinate 173,573,342 of NC_050069.1, forward strand.
GTGAATACCCACTTCTTCCGATGCACGTAGTGGAAATTTCCAGAGGGAGGTATAAATATGCAAGCAAGAATCAGGGATAATGAGGCTAGTTCAATCAAGGAGGATAAGGCCTTCTTCTTGCAGGTGTGAACACCAAAGGAGGAGAAACTGCTTTTGTAGTTGGCTAGCCATTCACAGTCTTTGTTTAATCCTGAGCAGATGGTGTCAAATTTGCAAATGAACTGAAGCTCCGCAGTTTCTCTTTGAAGTTGGTCCTGAAGTTTTTTTGCTGCAGGATGGCTACCTTTAAATCTGCTATTGTATGTCCAGGGAGATTGAAGTGTTCTCTTACAGGTTTTTGTATATTGCCATTCCTAATATCTGATTTGTGTCCATTTATCCTTTTACGTAGGGACTGTCCAGTTAGGGCCAATGTACATAGCAGAGGGGCATTGCTGGCAAATGATGGCCTATATTACATTGGTGGACATGCAGGTGAATGAACCAGTGATGGTGTGGCTGATCTGGTTAGGTCCTGTGATGGTGTCGCTGGTGTAGATATGTGGGCAGAGTTGGCATCGAGGTCTGTTGCATGGATTGGTTCCTGAGTTAGGGTTACTATGGTGGTGTGTGTGTGTGTGTGTGTGTGTGTGTGTGTCATTGCTGGTGAGAATATGCTTCAGGTTGGCAGGTTGTCTGTGAGCGAGGACTGGCCTACCTCCCAAGGCCTGTGAAAGAGGGATCATTGTCCAGGATGGGTTGTAGATCACATTCTTGCTTGCATATTTATACCTGCCTCTGGAAATTTCCACTACATGTATCTGAAGAAGTGGGTATTCACCCACAGAAGCTTATGCTCCAATACGCCTGTTAGTCTATAAGGTGCCACAGGACTCTGCCTCTTTTAGTTAGATTAATGACTGTCATCTTTGAAAGTAGCAGACTGTGTGTGTGAATCACTTAGCTTATTAAGCTATGGTTCCAACAAAAGAAAATATCATCAGGATGGAGCCAAAAATTATCTCTGTTTCCTTGGAACATGCAATAAAGAAATAATTTGGGCTGCACTAAGACAAAACTCATCAATTTAAATTCCAAACCAGGTTAACAAGGCAGATTCCAGGATTGCTTCATGTTATTTTGCTTAACACGTATTGAAGTCTACTTCAACTTTAGAGAAGTAAATGGAAAGAACCTTTATTACTTTATATAAACTCCATTACAGCTAGATTCTGCCCCCTTCCCCGCACCGTCTCCTTACTCATGTTGGAATAAATTACTGCTCATTGGTAGTACTACTGAGATCTGTGTGATGAAAGTAATATGCCGGGTAAAGGTGCCAGACTGATCTCTTAGCACCCTGTATTGTGAAAGCTATGGATATCTTAGCTGTAACTTTTAACAACAACAAAGGCCTTTTATCTACTGTGATCTCCTTTATCAGGTTAGCTTGTAAGATCTTTGGGGTAGGCCTGCCTTTCTGTTAGGTTTTTGTACAGCACATAGCACAATGGGCACTGATCCCAGTTATGGGCAATAGGCACTACCACCATATCAGTAATGCAAATAGTAATAATTACCAACAGTTCCTTCTTGTTCTCCTGATTATGTTCGCTCTAAGGCAGGTTATCTGTTTGTCATGTTTACACCCCTATAGCTGAGTGGAGGGAGGTGGTTCCATTCCCACACAGTGCTATCTGAGGTAATCACCACTTTGCTCTTATAAAGCACTTTTCAGCCACATGAAGAACTTTACCAAGGAAGTCAGTAACATTATCCCTCTTTTGCAGATGGGGAAACTAAAGCACCGAGGTGAAGCAATTTGCCCAAGGTTACCCTCGCAAGCCATTGGCAGAGCCGGGAAGAGAGTCCAGGTCTCTTGAGTCCAAGTCTAATTCTCTTTCCATGAGACCACTTAATGAAGTTATTTGGTGTTCCAATCATTTACATATTCAGAGTAATCAAATGCTAGAGAGACTCAAATTTTGCAAGAAGAGCACAAAAGATCCAGTTGAAAATAAAAGGTAAGCAAAAAGAGACCATTAGTTCCACACTGTTGCCTGAAAGGCAAATCCTGCCTCTCTTCCCCCATGTGGGGAAAAAGATAACCCAGAAGACAATGGAAATGTCTCTCCTCCTCTTCAAAACCCAATAATAGCAGCCTGGCTCTTACCTGTTCTGTCATAGAAGTAATAATATAATGCAACACACTGGGTTTTCCAAACTAAACAACATTTTAAGACTGGCAAAGTGTTGTATCAACCAAGCAAGGTCCTAACAAGCTTCAACAGGATTTTATTTTCAAAGTGGAAACCTCTTTACCAAGCTGCTGCTGCACCCTCTGTAGCTTTCTCCCAGCCTCTAAACTCCTCCCTCTCCTTCCTGTTTCCTGTCCTTTCAGATTCCCAACAGCCAGTGCTCCCAATTCTAATAATTACAAGCAACATTTAAACACCACATAAAGTTAAATTAGTAATAAGAGTAGACAGCACCAGAAGATTATTATTAGAAAGCTACATTTAAGGTCAACTAATGGTTGTTAAGAGCATATCTGTGGTGAGGATCTATATACTGCCAAAAAAAAAATCTAGTTTTTTCTGTCATTTCTCATTAGTCATGCTTCACATATTTGCAGTTCTCTTGAGCACAAAGGAAAGAGGGCTACATTTATGAGAATTTATTTACAACAAATAATTTTACTAACTCCGGTTTTCAGGGAATTTCAGGTGGACTGAAAATTTTAAGTGCTTATCAAATATTCATCACATTGCAAGATGCCTATGAGACTTCATCACACCTGTAGCAGAATCATGCTGATAACCCAGAGATTTGGGGAAGTGACATGGATTCAGATTTCTCAGCATCTGCCAACTCACAGCTACTGGGATTCAGAGATGTAGTCACACTACAACTTGCTAGACCAAAAAAGACTGTTCACACCATCTCTGTGATAAGCATGGCAGTAGCCAGCAGAACAGTAACCCCTTTGCAAGTCACAGAATATTATTAGCATTAGCTAGGAAGAGAAGCAGCTTGGATTCGAGTATATATACCTGACTGGTGAAAAAGTATCAACAAATACCTTCTTTTTTGTCCTGTGTTTTGACAATAACTGGCACAAGAGGGTCCTGGTTCAGGACTCGGGATTCCTAGGTACTACTAAAACAGAAATAATAAAGATTAATGGGAAAAGGAGAAGTTAAAAGTCTGATTTAGATTTACCCCAGTGTAATAACTTGTCTTTCAATGAAGTAATGTCACAACCAGGCATTGTGGCTTTGACACTGGGATACGAAGATGGAATAAAGGAACACTGAGGAGAAAACTGATTTAAAATACTTATGAAAGTATTTGCTGGGGATACAAAGGAACTGAAAAAAGTTATTCACCAGATTCATCATTTGGAGATTAGCATACTCAATCTTGTAATGATGATATATACGGTTCACTTTTAATTGTAGTGCTTCCATTTCTCTGCATTTATTTAGCAAAAATTCAGAGACTTTTCCAGCAAATAATATTGTGAACTTCAAAGGACCAACACTAGGGACACTCTTGACACCTAACCTAACTCACACAGCAGTCATCTAAACACCTCTCCCCAGAGTGAGGCACATTAGGGGAAGTCTGAGGATGACACAGTGGAGAGCACATAAGAGCTGATTCTAAACGCCCATGGAGATTTTCCACAAATATCTCCCCTCTGCTCTGAAAGGAACAAGGCCAGGCATTTTTCCAGCCAGGGAAGACTAGCTTTGGTAGTCTCTAAAGAAGTGGCATTTTAAAAGCTCTCAAATCACATGGAAAAAACACTGCAGAGTGAGTCAAAATTCCCTTTAAGGATTTATTGTAGTGCTTCTCTCACATTCCAAGTCCAAGCTAGAGTGGGAGTGCAAAGGACCAATCCTCTTCTTCCACACAGCAATACACTGAACTACTGGGTCAGTGACCTATTGCTCTTCGAGTTGCACCTAAAATCCCTCACTGTGAGACAGGTGAGGTCTAGTGGCCAAGGGGATTGAAAGACAAGATTCATGAAACATAGTCCGGGCTCTGATGCTGACTTGCTCATGGACACAGAGTGAATCAATTTAATTCTCAACTTCCCCTTGTAAAATGAGAATACTATATTACTTAGACCCTCATTCAAAGTATTTAAGCACATGCTTAACTTTAATGCTTTATTAAAATGACTTTAGATGTCCATTGATTTCAATGGGCTTCAGATTAAACCCTTAGATCAAAGAATCTTAAAGTTAAGACTTCTACTTTGTAGACAGATTGGATTGACAAATACGGAAGAGAACATAGTGCTTTAGAAATAAAGAGTCTGGGAACTTCAGGTCAACATCTGAAATTTTTAAATTCATTACCTTAATTTACAGCTAGTATCCACTGCTTTAAAAAAAAAAGAATTAAGAATGTGACATCCCATTACATTTCCAGATACTTCAGTTCAGCATGTCTTATTTGGCTGGTATAGCCCATTACCAACCTTGACAAGAAATTAATGCCTTTTTTTTAAGCACTGCTGCTGCTCAAAATGTGCTTCTGTGGCAACTCCCCTCTTTTAAATTGATTTATGAACCAACTACTGACAGAAAGTCAGTTCTCCCACTCCATTGAACAGACAGAATGATTCACAGGGCTACTATCATTCCAAAGTAACACTGAACTAGCAGTGTTTGCAGATCGTGGAACACATATTTTGTTCTAATCCATGTGGTTTGTGATGTGAAATAAATGAGTGAAAATGTGGAACTATTTGTTGAAAGACAGCTTAGAGGCAGAGGATTTTCCAAATTCTGAAAAAAAAAAAAACTTTTGCAAATCAAAGCCTCTCTCTCTTTCAGAGACTATATATTAAAGAGAGGGGAAAAAAGTCAACTTTTAGACCTAACTAATGATAAAGGACCTAGTAATTGCTAATGTACATGCTGGGCTTCATTGCCTCCCAGCCTAATAAGTTTCACAACTAACTGCAAATTGAGTCCAAAAAATAATATGAGCTCTGACTGTTTCAGTTTAAATGGCTATTTTCCAAGAACAAGACACAGCAGCTTAAAAATCAACAAAATATAGGGATGCAAAGCATGCCTCTTGTCAACATTCAGAGAATTTTCTGTCTTGGTAACAGTTTCTTCTGAGTATTATTCAGAAAATAATATACTTTAGTCACATATGCTTTCTATACTATTGTAATAATAGGGCCAGCTTTTCTGACCTCATTTACACTAAGTGTGAAACTGAAATAATGCCATTGCCTTCAGCAGAATTATTGTGGATTTACACTGGTGTTGCAGGGAAGAGTTTGCCCCAGTGTGTATTGTGTAACCATTTAACAGTCTGGGATGTTGAAGCTTTCATGTATGTAAGTTATGTACTGTTTTCTAAATGGCTGTAAATTATTAGAAGAAAATTATTTTTATCCCCAAACCATTAGAAAAGTGAATATTTTTGTGTTTCGTTCCCTAGAGATTTTCTACTTCTAAAATACATAATGAAGTTTACTTTTATTTAGCACTTGCTAATTCTTAAATGAGTTTTAAAAGGAGCTTCCCACACGGATGATACATTTCTCTGAAACTGATCAGTTTTATACCTTAATGCATCAGAACATTTGTATCCATGTGGTTTGTACATAAAAAGGCTAAAAGAAACTCGGCACTTTGCTTGAAAGCAGGAAACAAAAGCATTTGTTAGAACTCTGTAGTGGAAATAAAAGGATAACAGAAGACTGTGTGGAGCCTCAATAAACACCTACTTCTTTTAAAACAACAATTCCAGTAGACAACAAAGAGGGATCAACTCTGAAAAGTGACAACTCCATGAACTGCGCACAGTTAAGTTTTGTGATTCTAAGTCTCAGTCAAGCATAAACCCCCATCTATTTTCCATTATCTAAGGAAGCCTGGAATCTGAGTCCCACACTGACATCTCAATCCACACTAAATCTTCATATATCATGAGCTGTTATCAGAGCTGGCAGGAACCCAATATTGAACCAAGAGCTGCTTTCAGATTAACATCTCTACTTGGAAAGATTAACATTTATTTTATGCTTCAAAATAAGCTGAGAATTCCTCACCTATACTACCATCCACTAGATCAGCTCTCATAGGATTTTACCACCTGTGCAATGGAGGAAAGAAGTGTGTGGGGAGGGGGGTAATCGGGGGATTCATTAAACTGCAGGAGTGACACACACAGTTATCTCTACTTTCCAGCCTGATGCTCTGTATCAACAGTCTCCTCAACAGAGGAATGTTGGTCATCAGAGTGATGAACCTTATATATGTAAACAACAAGAAGGCAGTAGAGCTCTGATTACTTTTGTTCTTTTCTAAATGCAATAGAGGAGGGGAGGAGAAGCAATGTTGCCAATTTCAAAACACAATTCTAAAAAGCTGGGCACAAGATAGGCAAAAAGGCTATGCACCTAGAACAACATAACTTTGGTATCATTCACTAGCTAGACCAATTTGTTTCCTTTTTACTTATAAACATCCCCTTTCTGATTTGACCACTGCTTATTGGACGCAGTCCCAATTTTCAAACACAGGTGTCTAAATTTAGGTTCCCATTACAGAAGCTTGAGTTTTAGACTTGCTAAGCACCCACAAATCCCACTTAAGTCCATGAGATTGGCAAGATCTGAGCACCTTAAAAAAAATTTAGGCACTTCAATTAAAGATTTAGGACCCTAGCTTTGGTCGAGGATAGGCTTCCACTCACCACCACAGCGTCCCCTAGCTTCAGAGTGGCATTGTAGAGGTCTTCATCTTCAGCACCCCCTTTGGCCCTGCAATAGCCTGTTTCTCACTACATCTTCCATGGCCCAACTCTCCAGCTAGGTCATCTTTAAAGAACAATCCTCTTTTAGGGAAAAGAAAGTCTAGCTGAAAATCCAAGCAAACATCCAAACATACAGTTCTTCTGCCTTTCTTGGGCAACACTGAAATTTGCTGCTCTTTGCCCCTACTCCTGGACACAGCAGAGTTTTTCTGTTCTTCTAAAACCAAGTGCTGCCTGGCAGGATGTTTCCCCTCAAAGCCCTTCTTCCCAGTATATCCCCCCCCAAGCTACCTGCCCTCCCTAACAACTACAGCAGCTTCTTTCACAAACCTCCCTGCTCCAGGAGCCTAACCTGATTCCTGTAGGTCCTCTCTAGCTTGTGTTCACTAGGCTCTTACTAAACCAAGGAAGCTCTTTTGTTTTAGGTCCCTTTCCCAGACTGAATTCTTCTCTGTGGCACTGACCCTTTCACAGTTGGGCTCACTAATGGTAATTAAACCACCAGATCAGGATCAGCTGGGAGATAGGAAAGGCTAAGCCTGAATCCCCTCAAAAGGGCTAGCCAGTCTGTGACATCTGATTTAAGTTTCAAAAGTGCCTCAGGGAATCAGGCACCCAAATACTTATTCACTTGAAATGTCCTACTTTGAAAATCCCAGCCTTTGTCCACAGTAAGCTATTAGGTGACACCACTAATATCAGTGTAAAATGATCTGTCATTACTTCCATCAGAAATCCTCTTTGGCAGGCTTTATAGCTTACATTAAAAACTCCCTTCAGGTTGGAAATGTGATCTAGTAGGTAAAGCAGAGCACTTTGACTCCTGCATGTTTCCCTAGCTTTGCCACTGACTGGTGTAATCTTAGCCCAGGTCTACACTAGGGGGGAGATCAATCGAAGTTATGCAACTTCAGCTACGTGAATAACGTAGCTGAAGTCGACGTACTGAGATCGATTTACCGTGGTGTCTTCACTGCAATGAGTCGACTGCTGCCGCTCCCCCGTCGACTCCACCTGTGCCTCTCGCGGCGCTGGAGTGCAGGAGTCTACGGAAGAGCGCTCAGGGGTTGATTTATCGCATCTAGACTAGACGCAATAAATTGATCCCTGCTGGATCAATCGCTGCCCAACAATCTGGCAGGTAGTGAAGACATACCTTGAGAGTTTACTTCTCTTAAATGGAAAGAACACCTCTGAGGAGGGCTGTGAGTCGATAATTAAGGCCTGTAGTGTGCTTTGAAATCCTTAGATAGAAGCTGCTTTAGTGCAACAATGTATTATTTCAATATATGTTGCCAGTTTTTGAGCCCATTTCATCCCCTCCCCCAGTATTGAGATGAATGAGTTCAGAAGTTTGCAGTTGTAAGATTATACAGTCATGTATTCTTAAAACAATATTTATCCCTGTGCTGAAGTGAAGGGTATATCACTGTTTTATTTGGGTTTTTTTTAATCTTGTTTTCCTCTCTCTTCCTCCCCCCAGCTGTGTGTCTAAGGCGGAAGATCCTCAGCTGTGGTAAATCAATGTAGTTCTAGTCAAGTGAATGCAGCTATGCAGATTTACACCAACTGAGAATCCAGCCCTCTAATTCTACAGCAATTAAGGTATCCTTCAGACTGAAATTTATTGTGTGCTGTGAATTGTCTGCTCAAGAATCAGATTTTAAACTAAATTAGTGTGGACTCTCCCTCTCCCACCCTGTGAAAGGATGAAAATAGTATTGAGGTTAGTTTGCCTCTAGCACATACTAATATTGGCAGGAGGAGGGAAAAGACCAAAACAGTTGTGCCTGGAAGCACACCAGAACAACAGTGGGAGCATTTGCTGCTTTATTTTCTGTTGTCCCAGCCCAGTAAAGCACTTGAGCATCTGGTTAACTTTGCACATGTGATCAATCCCACTCATTACAAAATGATCTCCTGTGCTCTTAAAGCAAAGCACATGCCTAAATTCAAGCACTACAGTGCTACACTTTTTACAAGATAGCATCCTTGTATTTGAGTTTCTCATAGCATGGAAAGTTTGGAGGATTCTTTCAGGCTGTTGGGGGAGTTGGAGGCAGGGGCAGGGGAAATGATGAAACGTCTCATAAGGTTTGGTTTGTTTAGACACTGAAACGTTCAGATGCTACTCTCAACCACCAAAACAAAGCCAAACAAAAACAACAACCCTGAAATCTTCCAAATTAGGCTGGAAGTTGCACAAGAATAAACTTTGAGAAATTTCTGGTGCTCTTTGGTTTTAGAAGAATTGGAAATAACAATGACACAAACCATAAATGCAGATGTGCAAAATGAAAATAATTGGGTGTGGGATTTTTCTGATTCTCAACTCCTGCACACCTAGCACCCCCACCCCCACAAACCCTACCTGTATTGGTGCTGACAGTACTGGGTTTCTAGCTATTTTATTGTTATTGTCACCGTTTCAGGATTCACTGAACCTTTGACTCCCCTCCTGATCTTCCCAGAGGCCACCCATTTAAAGATTTCAGGCTCTCAACCATCACCTCTTTTAAGAGGAGACCTGCATACCTCCTCCTTCATAACAGGGGTTTAGGCCTGCAGTCCTTCTGCACTTTAGAGCTCAGCAAATGCAGTTAATCTTTCTCCAGGGACTACAACAGTGTATACCAGTTACCAACCAGCCTTCACAAAATCAATCAGAAGTTGAAGTAATACCCATTAGTCCTTGCTGACTCTTAGCCTAAAATAAGATCTAATTTAATTATCTTTCTTTGGGAGCTGTCCATTGGTGTAGTGTCATCAGTCAGCTCTATGTCAGAAAGTATGTCAGCGAGTAAGTGGCATCACCTGACCCTACCTAATAGCTTTAAAACAGACTCACCAACAGTTAGCTATGGCTTCAGACAGAAGAAGTTTAAGACGCAGTTGGAAAAAAAATGAATTTGTGGCCCATGAGGAATAAGTACTATGAGTATACAGGAAAAATCTTGTTTTCATTGCAAGTCAGCTGAAAAGAAATAAACATCCAGCGAGTCTTGGATGAGAACTGAGAAACAACCAACAGTGTGGACAAAAATATCCCATATTGTCAAATATATCTTGGTCTGTAAATTGGATTATACTCACTCAGGAGCTGTGTGTGTCACCTGCATTTCATTTTAGAATAAACTGTTGGAAACAGGGTTCTGTCATTGAAGCCAGAAGAAAAAATTAGGGCTTGTCTATTATTGATTGGAAAATCCTGAATAAACTTAATTCACTTAATTAAGCTAATTTGTAACAAGGCACTCTTATTCTGGAATAAGAGTGTCCACACATGGAATTAATGAGGAATAGTTATTCCACTTTAAATATACACCCTATCATAATCCTAATTTATTTCCCTCTGCAGGCAAGCCCTTAGTGAGGGGTGAACCACAAAAGGTTTGATTCAAAGTTCATAAACTGCTTGCAGACCTTTCCCCTGCCCCTGTTGTCTAAATCAATAGAATCTTTTATTACTGTTTTCTTGGACCCTTCACTGGAAAAAGCCAAATATTCTGATTAAAGCTCTTGATTAATCGCAGTTGACTCATGCAGTTAACTCAAAAAAATGAATCGCGATTAAAAAAATTAATCGTGATTAATCGCGCTGTTAAACAATAGAATACCAATTGTAATTTATTACATATTTTGGATGTTTTTCTACATTTTCAAATATATTGATTTCTATTACAACACAGAATACAAAGTGTACAGTGCTCACTTTATATTTTTATTACAAATGTTTGCATTATAAAAAACGATAAACAAAAGAAATACTATTTTTCAATTCACCTTATAAAAATACTATCATACAATCTCTTTATCATGGAAGTGTAACTTACAAATGTAGATTTTTTGGTTACATGACTGCACTCAAAAATAAAACAAATGTAAAACTTTAGAAACTACAAGTCCACTCGGTCCTATTTCTTGTTAAGCCAATTACTAAGAGAAACAAGTTTGTTTACGTTTACGGGAGATACTGCTGCCTGCTTCTTATTTATAATGTCACCAGAAAGTGAGAATAGGTGTCATATGACACTTTTGTAGCCAGCGTTGCAAGGTATTTATGTGCCATATATGCTAAATATTCGTATGCCCCTTCATGCTTCTGCCACCATTCCAGAGAACATGCTTCCATGTAGATGATGCTCGTTAAAAAAACAATGTATTAATTTAATTTGTGACTGAACTCTTTGGGGGAAAATTGTATGTCCCCTGCTCTGTTTAACCCACTTTCTGCCATATATTTCATGTTATAGCAGACTGAGTTGATGATCCAGCACGTCTGTTTTAAGAACACTTTCAGAGCAGATTTGACAAAACGCAAAGAAGGTGCTAATGTGAGATTTCTCAAAATAGCTACAGCACTCAACCCTACGTTTTAGAATCTGAAGTCCCATCCAAAATCTGAGAGGGACAAAGTGTGGACTGTGCTTTCAGAAGTCTTAAAAGAGCAACACTTTGATGCAGAAACTATATAACCTGAACCACCAAAAAAGAAAATCAGCCTTCTGCTGGTGGCATCTGACTCACATGATGAAAATGAACATGAATCTGTCCACACTGCTTTGGATCATTATCAAGCAGAACTCATCATCAGCATGGACGCATGTCCTCTGGAATGGTGGTTGAAGCATGAACGGACATATGAATCTTTAGTGCATCCAGCACGTAAATATCTTGCGATGCTGGCTACAATAATGTCATGCAAATGCCTGTTCTCACTTTCAGGTGACATTGTAAACAAGAAGTAGGCAGCATTATCTCCCGCAAATTGTAACCAAACTTGGTTTTTTTGAGTGACTGGCTGAAGTAGGACTGAGTGGACTTGTAGACTCTAAAGTTTTACAATGTTTTATTTTTGAATGCAGTTTTTTTTATAAATAATTCGACATTTTTAAGTTCAACTCTCATGATAAAGAGATTGCACCACAGTAGTTGTATTAGGTGAACTGAAAAATACTATTTCTTTTGTTTTTTACAGTGCAAATATTTGAAATTATATATATATATATATATATATATATATATATATATAAGCACTGTACACTTTTCTGTTGCAATTGAAATCAATATATTTGAAAATGTAGAAAACATCCAAATATTTAAATAAATGGTATTCTATTATTGTTTAATCGTGAGATTAATCACGATTAATTTTTTTAATCGCTTGACAGCCCTAATTCTGATTTTTCTACATGGATCAGCAAGGAATTACATATATGTTTTAAAGCAGAGCTGGCCGCTAGCTGAAAAATTCCAATCCAATTTTGAATTTCAAATCTTCCTCCCCACTCCAAATTTGGCAGTGTTTGTATCTGGGGTTCTGGTTCAGTCCATTATAAAGAAAGTGACCATTTTATAAAATCAAGTCTGAATCCAGTTTTACATTTTGAAATGCCACTAAGTCTGGGGATCTTTGTTGCCGGAGCCAGTGGCATATTTCTACTTTAGGTCTGGATCAGTCTTTAGTATGGGACAAAGTAAAGGAGGGAGATTATAATCACACACACTAAAACATCTAATCCAACTGTGACTGAGGAAAGCGTGATGCAGGGGAGGCAGCTGAATGTCACCAGTCTACCATGCATCAGAAGAGCCATCCTGCTGTGAGAGTGCATGCACCAAACATGACAGAAAGCTCATATTGTTGCCTCTTTGAGCAGGATCAACATGTACGCCACATCTACTGGTGGCCAGCATGAACGTTGATGGCAGCTTATGTGCTGGCTTGCCCAGACCTAGCCACATCTCTTTTCCTAAAAATCATATCTGAGTACCCTTGCTATGAAGGTTGAATGCATTCGATGAAATGAGCTGTAGCTCACGAAAGCTTATGCTCAAATAAATTTGTTAGTCTCTAAGGTGCCACAAGTACTCTTTCTTTTTCCGAATACAGACTAACACGGATGCTACTCTGAAACTTGCTATGAAGCACACCTTCGTATACCCTAGGATATATTCCACCCTTCCTTGATCCTTATGCATAGGCAAGAGCCATATGTATCTACTACAGTGAATTGATCTATGCCTTATAGGCCTGATCCAAAATCCATTAAAGTTAATGGAAAGTCTCCCATTGACTCCAGTGAGCCAACTGAATCAGGCCCAGTATGAGGTTTCATATTGATCCTATTTTAAGATTGTGCAGCACACTTCGTTATAACACTCTGCTTTCAGCTGCCTATAATTTTGCCAAAGTAACAGTCTGGACTGAAATTTTTCTTGCTGTGTCCCTAGCTCAGGTTGAATTTTTCTGGAAAGTTCCAGCAAAACACAATGCAGCCATTTTAAAGAATTTCATTTTAATGAAAAACAGGTAGTTTTGACAGAACTAACACTTTTTTTTAATGGAGTGTTAGTTCCTGAGGAGCTTGCAGCAGGAATTTAAAATTTGGTATTGTCTCTGATGAAAGAGTTCCCACAGCTATATGCTTAAGTAAACCATCTGTAAAATTGGGCTACACCTTCATAAATAACACATTGTTGCAAGCGTGGTTGTACATGTCCCACTCTCATTAATGGACCACACAGTATAACAGTCTACTTCTACTGCCGGTTACTATATTTAATCATTTAGCTCAAATGGTAGAGGTCTGAGTTCTGATCCTATTAATGACTTACATAGGAGTCACAGAAGGGGTCATGCATTGTCTTTTTTTGTTTATTTCTCTTCTAATACACCTGGAAAATTGTATTAAAAGATATAATTAATAAACTACATTGTTAAGGTTGCAAAGTCAAAGGTTAGCAAATGCCAGATTTAAAGTGGCCCATGCAACCTTTATTTCCCTCACCCTTATGCATAAATACTATAATACTGTCACTAATTAGAGGGCACTTTTTTCTACAGGATCCATGCGTCGTTCTGTTCTGTTAGAAGCTATTTAATATTAAATTCTTAATCTGTGCTGGAATACAGTAACATTTCTTTGAATTTACAGACAGAATCCAGCTCTCTCCACAGGATAAATTTTACTGCACGATATAGAATGCAGTGTACCTTGGCTTTGTTTTAGTTTACACTCCTACACTTTTTCCAGTAATTCATAATTACTGTAGTTCATTCTCCTACAGTTATATATCTTCCTGTATAACATTAATAATGTAAAATACAAGAGAGAGGGAATCTGAAAAAATGACCCCTCACAGAAGAGAAACAAATATACTAATCTGACCACTAGGAACTCCCACTTGCACTTAAAAAAAAAAAACACAAACACAAAAAAACCCCAAGAATCCCAATCTAATAAATTTCAAATACTATTTTAAATTCATTACTCAAAAATATAGTAAGGTTCATTTCCATATACATTCATGGATAAGAACCCTGGATCCCATTCAAATATCTGAATTGCTAGTGGATTTCATTTAGCAACACTAAGCTCCAAAGGAGGAGGAATACCAAAAGAGGGGATTATTCTTGAGGCACTGAAATCAACCCTGCCCAAATTGCAGAGCTGAATTAGCCTTTTACATACCTCATTCTAATGACTTTTACTTATCGCTGAGGATGTTAAACTGTTAGTACTTTAGTACTGATCTGAATTTTAAAATATGCTAATGAAGCCTGAGAATGTCCCCATGGGGGGCGGGGCGGGGGAGGGGAAGGTATTAAATAAGGAAAAATCCACAACTCTCTTTCTTTCCTACTCGGGGGTGCCTTTTTCCGGAAAAAGAATTTTAATGGACACCTTGCAACTGTATGGCTAACTTTATAAGTAAAACGAGATTCAGAAAGCTAACTGTGCAGAAATTTCAGTCTGGAAGCGAGTTAAAGGAAATATGTGGAGAACCATTTAAAATATAGCCTATTATAATCTAGATACATAGGGCCAAATTCTCTGTCATGTTTCCTTTGCATAGCCAGATGTCCCTAGCCACCTGCTCCTGCATTAAAGTAAGGAGGAGTGGACGGAGGTCCTGAGAGGCAATGATGTCCATCCCAGGGGCATGTGTGCAGCTCTTGCTCTCTCTCTTTCTCCAGTGTGGTCTCTATTCTATGCATAATGTTTGAGGCTCACAGTTCTTTGTATGAAGAAAAGGAGTACTTTGTGGCACCTTAGAGACTAACAATTTATTTGAGCATAAGCTTTCGTGAGCTACAGCTCACTTCATCGGATGTATTCAGTGGAAAATACAGTGGGGAGATTTATATACTTAAAGAACATGAAACAATGGGTGTTACCATACACACTGTAAGGAGAGTGATCACTGAAGGTGAGCTATTACCAGCAGGAGAGCAGGGGAGGCGGGGGGGACCTTTTGTAGTGATAATCACGGTGGGCCATTTCCAGCAGTTGACAGTTCTCTGTATGTAGACTCCTGTACATCCCTGTGACTCTTTAGTTCAATTAGTCTTTGGTTTGGATTTTTACATGATTAATTTCAGAGTAGCAGCCGTGTTAGTCTGTAGCCGCAAAAAGAAAAGGCGTACTTGTGGCACCTGAGAGACTAACAACTTTGTCACAAGTACGCCTTTTCTTTTTACATGGTTAATGTAACACAGAGTTCCATTTAGATATAAGAGAAATCCAAGTATTGTCCGGAAATGCACAGATTCAGGCACACAAATAACCATAACTCTACCCTATAGTATGTAGTATGGCATCATAATGATTCACTTTGGTGTCTGTGGTTCCAGATTAGATGAAACCAACTTTTGAAATACTTTAACATTCATTTTTATCTTTTCCCTTCTGGTGTCAGGCACTTTAGGACCAGGAATATGTTTGTGAATGGTTAAGAAAATTATGGCTATCCAGGTAGTACAACCTGCTTGGTGATGTAAAACTTTGTAGAAGTTTGACCTGAAGAAAAGCTCTGTGTGGCTCAAAAGTCTCTCTCTTTCATCAACAGAAGTTGGTCCAATAAAAGATAATACATCATCCATCTTGTCTCTCTAATACCCTAGGACCAACATGCTAAGACAACACTGCATAAAATTTTGTAAACCCTTAATCCAAGCTATGGCTGGCAGCTGGATTTGATAGTTTCAATAGTTTATCCGCTTAGTGATTCAAGTGTTTAGCTTCCACAGATTGAAGAATTCACTGTCTCAAGCTTGCCCACTCCAAATGGCTCACCACAAGAGGCATTTAAAGAACTTATCCTGAGCTATTGTTTCTGCCTACTTGAGTTCTTATTGAAGAGAAACCTGTCTGATGGCTTGTCACAGCTTCTGTAGCTCTCACTGATTAAGACCAATATGCTCAACCTTATTCTTCAGTCAGGTTTCCAGGTTTAGGTGATATCTAAGTTCAACTTTCTCAAAGATGGAGTGAAGTACAAGGGAAGTCTCCCTATTTTACAGTCCCTTGCAAGAGTGGATGCAATGTGATACATGTGCCTTAATCACTCAATAGGAGAAGAGAACTTAGTCTTGCAAAAGGAGAGCATGGGCACAGTTAAACACATTCTGCAGCAAGCTGTCTTCCTAAAGTAGTACAGAAAATGTCATCAAGAAGTGAGCAATTATAAATAGCCAAGACAAGTTTGAACTGTTTCCCTTTCCTCCTTGCACAAGAATGAAGCCTGTCCTGGCAACTACCATGTCAAGTGAGTAATCACCACTACAGATCTTTGCCCCTTGAGGGACAATGTATACACATGGGATGGACCAATGGTCAAATAAAATAACAAAATGTTATTTCTGTAGATATGTATGCCTTAATGGCTTTATATTGCCAATAGGTGTCTAATACTAAATAACCCAAATAATAATGGTAATAATTTGCAGTTCTCCCCTTGTCATCCAAGCACCTCAGAATCCTTTAACATTAATTAATTTTCACCCTTACATAGCAAGCACAAACTATTAATTTTACAGATGGAAAACTGCAGCTTAGAGAGGCTGGGTCATGAAGTGAGTCAGTAGCCCTTTTGGCTCCTACTCCTGTGCTCTACTACAGTTGGTTCCTCCTGGGTGGAAATTATTTATTTATTAAGATGTGTGTTGTTAGGCATTTAGGTTTGGATTACTGAGTGTAGAGGTACTATGTCCATGGCAAATTCATCTCCCAGTGCACCAGGTGTCAGTAGGGATACCAATATTGTTCCTATTTGTTTTATGGATGTTACAGTGGTCATTAACAACCAGAATTTGCCACTTATTACAACACAGTGATGAGAGGGTACTGCATTTTTCTCTATACTTGAAAATGGTAACGGTGTAATATTTTCTCACACATACTGATTTTTTTAAATGGCAACCACTGTAAGTTTGATACAATCTACCCAAACGTTGCTTTCCATAGCATGCCCAGCACTTAGAATATCGTTAGAGAGCTTCCAGGCATGGGATGTATTTTGTACAAATTAAATCTCAGAATCTCATACTATTAATGCCTTAGAAAAATTATTTCCAACATTTAATATGTGCTAAATGTTATAGACACATCCTTGGAGTAACTACATTGATTTAAATGGCCATTGATTTCATGTTTCTATGGGCCAAATTCATTTTTGTGTAAGTCCACTGAAATCAAGTTTCACCAGAAATGCATTAAGTTGGAGGGAGTCTCTGATATTCTAATAAATTTGCCTATACTCTCTATCTCTATATGTCATAGCTAAAGAGACAAATCAGCCTTAGTTTTATTTCAAGACAATTCTATCTAGATATTTAATGGGCTAAATACTGTGGTAACAAGTGACAGCATTACATTAAACACATACATTACATGTCTATAACTTTCACTATAACAACCAACTTTGCTTTTATTTTTGTATTCATTCTTTGGTTTGTTTTCTCTATCTTTGACACTTTCCCCCCTTACTATCTGATGACTGCAATGTAAAAAGGTTTGGAGCCCCCTGATTAAGAATGCAGGGTCATCTAACAAATGCAGAAAAAGTGAATAGTTCCACTTCTATCCAATTTACAGGAAAAATTAAACAGTCACATTTCCCTATCATCTTTTTTCTATTTTCTCATCTATTGAGTAAATTCTGTTCTGCAGTAATTCTTCAGGGGCACTAAGAGGAGGAAATTACTGGATTAGCTCCAGGTCTAGCTATAATTTGTTCCATGGGTTGCACAGGCCATCGTGTCGTGCCGGCAGAGTTTACCACATTTCTCAATAGCTATCTTTTCCTTTTGAACCATGGAATGTAACTCCTAGATTTCCAGGTAAGTGCACTCCAGGCACTGAAGAGGATGTAAGGGCTATAGTATAGCCGGCACTGGGAAAGCTGATTGTATAACAGAAGACAGCAAATTCTGGCACAACAACAGGCCTTCAGAGGCCTTCAGTTTGGGTTTTGTTCAAGGAGATTGTTTATGAGGTTTTTTTTATTACCCCATTATCATCAGCTTATTGACTAGTTTTAAATCCACTCTACCTTTTTATGTGGGGCTATTCGTGTATGTAATGATAAATACAATATAAACAAATCTAATAAAAATTGTGTTCTTTAATCATTAAGAAGCTTTTTAAGAGTACCCACTGCAAAAAGTAACTGGTTGGATATTTGTATTTCTGTCAAGCTTCATCAACCTCTCCACTGAATCTAAGATTATAAACAAGGGTCATCTGGCCCTGCCTTTCAAAAAACATTTCTCGTGCCCTTCATAGATCATCATGATATACATCATATGCCCTCTGGGTCACATGCACACTACACCCTGGGAAATTGCAATTAGGTCCGAAACACTGGTTGTCAGTAATTATACTACAGGATAAATTACAATTTTATCCATGCTGGGATTAGGCAACAATTTAAACTAGTTGCCACATGAAAGTTACATTTAATTGTTTAATACTTCATATGTATTCAATAAAAGAATCACATCCATCACTTCAATCCTCACAAAAAGGATGATGAAGAGGTGAGACGCAAGAGAGAGGAGATAGTGAGGAAGTCCCTTCTACAGCATCAAATTACTTGCTTGTCATTATCAATTAATTTGCATTTTTTAAAGTTAAAATGTAGATACCAATTTATCTACATCTTGGGTATGTATTTTTAAAAGCCGATAGTAAAGAAAATATATAATGCTGTATAGCAAACTCAGTTTAAATGATTGAGTTTTGTGAATGATGCATATGTCTAAACTGGGGGAGATTTTCAAAGGTACAAAAGGCAGGTAGGCACTTAAATCCCACTAAAAGTCTATGAGAGTTAGATGATTAAATAGCCTTTGGAAACCTACCCTATTTAGATATATGTTTCATTTACAAAACCCATTCATTTAATTTGAGGTCCAGACTGTGGCTGGCCGCCATGTGTATGCATGGAGGTGGGAGCCTGTCCCGCGCTGTGCTCCTCGTTGTCATAATTGAGGCCTATCAGGCCTACCCCAATTTTGAGCTTAACTGGTGGAAAGTAGATAAAGGTTCATGAAGTGTCACAATAACTTGTTATGTAACATTTTTAAAAAAATATATGAAGAAGAGACATAGACCAAATTAATGTTAACGAAGAGGTCTACTGATACCACCCAAGAACTGTGTCAGGATCACATATAGTAAACAAGAGGACAATGGAACCCAAAATGAAGCCTAACTGATGGACAAAACAACAAGAAGATGGGCTATTCTGCCTGTCATCTCTTTTTGCAGCCTTCAGAAGAGATTTTGAAGGGGGGAAAGGGAAAGGACTTCTACCACTACTGCAGCCCCAGTGGAAGGGTTTTCATCATGACTTGGATCTTGGCACTGCAGTGGGGACACCTGACCATCACTGTGGCACCATGAGGACCCCTGCCTGATAAATGTGAGATTATTCTCTCTCTTCCCCTCCCTAATCTGTCCCATTACCTTCCTTCTGTCCTCTCTCACTCTCTCTCTCATACGTGAAATGCACTGAACAGCATCAGCATGGAGAATGAGATGGGCCATCCGGCACTGCTCAGCCTCAAAAAGACCAGTGAAGAAGGAGGACACCCAAAGGGAGTCCTTCCATTGAATTAAATGTATTTTAAGTCAGGACCTTAATGTGTAGCAGCAGACATCTTCCCTCTGCAGACCAGGAAGCTACAAGAGGCACTATGGCTCTGCTTTTCAGGATATCTGAGCGCTAACAGCTTCCGTTGAAATCAAAGAGAGCTTTGGGTATTTAGCACCTGTGATTTTCAGGTCTTCTTTGAATGGAGCCTACTGATTCTCTCACTAGGCTTGTGAAGATCCATGCTATCTTCAGTATAGCAGTATGGCTAAGTCCTAAGGTGTATACCTTATTCTCTGCCAGCCTTATTTACTTTGAGCAACTGATTACTGGTGGTTTATTGGTCAGTAAGACCTGCGACTTACTTAGTCAAAAATTCATGGTGCCAGATGATGCGAGGGCTATACGTGGACATGAATAAATGAATGACATAATATATTTGGAACTCTGCCACAAGAGTCAAAGAACGTGGGCACCACTGCAGTGTGCAGCTACAGTTGTAGTGCCTGTACTTTACACACTGCCGTAAGTGCAGACATACACTATTCCATCCAAATGTTACCTAAGGCTACGTTATCCTGGGAATGTGGAAATGGGTGCATGTGGCTAGCACTGAACAAAAGAAACATTCTTAAGTCAGAGTTGGAATGAAGATGTGGGCCTCAAAGTGATTTACTGCTGGGCCATTAATTAGTTGATATAAGTAATCCTACTTTAAAGGCTGGGTGCTGAGAATGAAAGGATAAGAGATTTGTCCAAGGCCACAGAATGACTGTGATAGAACTGAGATTAGCATCCAGAAGTATAGCTGGACAGGAATTTTTCAATTAAGCATTTCTTCATCTAAAAATGCCAGTTTGACAAAACTTATTCTGGTCCACGAGATAGATCACTTTTAGTGTGTATATCTACCTAGCTCCTGCACCTGACTCATAACCTTGGTTATGAGAGAGAGAGCAAGAGAGATGCACACAGCTCAGAATAGCCAATAGTCAGGGCACTCAACTGGGATAGAGGAAACCAAGGTTCAAGTGCTAGTTCTTCCTGATTCAAACTAGAGTTGGTCTCAATCTCTCCTGTTGATGCTGTTCCACTTCATATAGATAATTAAATATTCATTGTACCCTTGAGAGAATAACAACTTTATAGCCTGGTGGTTCTGACACTCATATGGGATGTGAGCAAATTAGGTAGAGGAGAGATTTTAACATGGGTCTCCCACCATATCGCAGGTGAGTGTCCCACCAATAGGGTGGGTTGGTCTCTTATGTTCTTTCCAATAAATTTTTGAAAGGTCTTGTTTTGAAAGGTCCACATCACAACAAAATGTTTTGTGAAATGAAATTCTCCTTTTCCAGCCCCCTCTACTCAGGAGATCATGGCTCCCACTCAATCCACTAAATAATGCCTATGCTATAAAATATGTCCATTTCCAACTTAATCTATATATAAGGACACGTGCACATCCCAAATGGATTTTCTTTTAGGGAGAGCAGCTGCTTCAAGTTTCTATCTGTATTTTATCATAAAAGCTTATTACAGCTGTTTTTAAAAACTAAAAGGAAGACTGATAACTTTTTTGGCATAAGTGAATAACGAATTGTTTATTGCTAGAGAGCAAATTTAGAGGCATGCTCCTTGAGAAAAAAAACAATAAAACACCATAGCATATGGCTTCAGAGGTTATTTAATTGAAAGATATTTATGTTCTTTTCCATTCCCAGGAAATACAAGTAACTGTATAATATATTCCCCACATACAGAAGTTAAGAATAATTGGCTCAATAAATTCTGTTATTCTAAGGAACAGCAAAAATCAGTTTGAATATTCTCTTGGTATTGTTATGATCTACTTTCAGTTATAACCTCAAACAGTAATCCATATTTTTTGACAACATGACTTGTAAAAATTGTACAATAATAAAACTTTCCTGAGTTACCTGATAAATGTCCCAATTTTACAAACTACCAGTTTTTTACTATTCTCTTTTTTAACTACCAGTTTCTCTAGTCCCTTTGTTTGAATAGACTGTCATTTGTATGAAGTGTTACCACTGATCTCCAGCACTGGGCATTAATTGTTTCTGCACAGTGCTGAAAAACTGATATGACAGAACTAATTGCTTTCAATTTGTTTTGAGAATAGAAATTTGGACTTACCATTCTTCCTAGTGGCAAGCAAGACATGGGTAAGCTTCAAAGGCATTGACACCACTGATTCAGTGATTAATTATAAAGACTGATATATTATTTTGTAATTTCATGACTATTTAGAATACATAACATTGATCATACCATGATCAATAGTTGGCAGAACTATGTTGGGGGATATTACATAACATGAGATAAGGTTGCAGTATGAAAGAAATGATAGTTACTCAATCCCCACATCCCAGTATGAAGGTTATTCATTCACTTAATTTCACTTCAATTAATGTCGAGGACAGGCGGGAACCAGCCATACATTTGTGGTGTTATCACTTCATGCAGGAAAGGGGCAATAAAACCAAATTGAATGAAATAATTATAATATAATTATAATTGTATAAATTATGAAGTGGTAATACAGCACTTCCATTTAATGGGATCCCAAAGTGATTCTCAAGTTTAATACATATTACATGCAAATATATATATATATCCAAAAAGCTACACAATATTCAGTGTCTTTGTAGAACTTTCATTCGTAAAGAGATCCACACATTATAAACTGCATTAGAAAATTGAAGGGATAGTGACTCTCCAGGGATTTGAGGCAATAGCTCTAGGGCCCCAAGGAATTTCAAACCTGATTCTTACACTAGGCTATCCCCCTTCCAGCACCAACAAGGACCACATTTTCAAATGTATTTAGGTGCTTAAGAATGCAGACAGATGCCTAGTGGGATTTACAAAAGCTCTTGAGCAGGTTAAGTTCCTAACTCCCTGAAAGTCAATGGGAGATAGGCACCTAACCTGCTCAAGTGCTTCTGTGTATGCCATTAGGTACGCGTTTGTATCTTTAGGTAGCTAAACACTTTTGAAAATCTGGCCCACAATCTGTATGATTCTTTTATTTTTTTTAGGTAGAAATGCTGGCACCAGATTGCATCCTCCTTGAGCCAATAGTTCTGATCCCTTCTCAGTATGGGCTATACAGGTGAAGTGAATAATTTTCTTTTGCAAGCATGCAGCTGAGTTTCTCAGCACACACAATTCTGGCAAAACTCCAAGCAATAAATAGCCATGAAAAAAATAAAACAAATGGAAAGAAATAAAGCCACCCTCACATCTCTTGTCCAAAGAAAGTAAACTAATTTTGCAATTGATCCCTTGGATACTAAATGTCTGGCTCTGAGTTATCCCATAGACCCCCCCCCCCCCCCACACACACACACTGTAGATAAACTACATTAAAAATAAAGATAAAACTAGGTATTATTGTGACCTTCAAATTTCCTGCAGTCTTTTGATCATGGTTTCCAGCTGCTGCCTGAACCATTCCCCACAAATCATCTTCACTGTTGGATGGCACAGCCCAGATCTAGTTATTATTTAAAATTTACAGAGTACCATAAAAGGTCACATGGTTTAAGGAGATGCAGGTTGTGTCATTCTGTAAGGGAACTATAATTTTAAAATATCATAAGGAGAAAGATGACAAAGGAAAAATATCATGGTTCATCCTGGTATGTAAATGTGGGGTTCACAAGTTGGGGTTTTGTGTGTGTGGGCATGAATGCATGCACAGACACATATGTAAAGAGAACTGTACGTCTGTGTCGTTGCATTTGTCATAGTCTGCAACTTTCACTAATTAATCACTCTCTTAAATTCACTAAATTAACTTTATCATAGACGTAATAGTGGGGGGCTCCTCACAGTGTTCATCATACTCCATGATTCCTTCCCTCACAACTATTTGTGACAAGAAGATTGGAGGTGATAAGAAGACCGGTGGTCTCCTGAAAAGTTATCTGTCAATTTTACATTGAGATCCTTAACATTAGAGTCAGCTTCCATTCCCAGGGGAATACGAGATTGATATTGAGGACATCAGATATCCCCTGATACCCGTATAATGGTGGTGGCACTTCACAGCTAGCTAACACAGTCATCCTCACAAAATGCCCTTTCATGACAGGCAACTAGCGTGCTAATGGATGCATATGTCCTCCTCTCCCCTTTTTTAGACAGTCATAGCCCTGGTCTACACTGCAGGCGGGGGTCGATCTAAGTTATGCAACTTCAACTATGTGAATAACATCTTTGCCACAGTGAGTCGATTGCTGCCTCTCCCCCGTAGACTCTGCCTGTGCCTCTCGTGGTGCTGGGGTACAGGAGTTGATGGGAGAGCGCTAGACTAGACGCAATAAATCGATCCCCATTGGATCAATTGCTGCCCACCGATACAGTGGGTCGTGAAGACATACCCATAGTTTCCATGGAACTAGTGACATGCCTTCCAGTAGGACTTGGGGCTCATCTTAAGGCTCCATCAAAGTGGGTATATTTTGGTGCATTATACACCTCTCAAAAAGCTTTTTGCAATGGAACACTATGTCCAGCAGACTTAACTAACACACTTTCCCAACCAGACTAGTACCTGAAAGATTCCTAGATAAAGCTACACACATACCCACAGCATGCACTGAGAGGGCAAGACAATATATCTACAGGGCAACATAAAATTGTAAGCATTGATTACCAAAGAAATTTCTACTGAGCAAAACACCTTTGATTCCTCCTGTGCACTAAGCAACTTTACTCATTTTTTTTAAAATCCCATTGATCCACTAGAGGATATAGGAATAAGCAAACACTACTCACATGAGGATCTGGCCCTGCAAAGCATTGTGCAAATCTATGCCACTGTTTAAATAATCACAGTGAAAATCAGAAACTACTGTGATGTAGGATTTCTATATTGCACTATCAAATGTGCTTTCAAAAAGGTTTTGAATAACAATAGCAGATACAATAGAGATAGGACTGGTGTCCTTTTAGGGCTGTCGACTTTAAGTCAGTGAAGCAAGTTAATAACACGTAAGCTCCAAATTACAGTTTCTTTTGTGCACACAACAGTTAAATCTACTGAAATAATTCTATATAATCTGCTGTTTAATTCTCATTTTATGTAGCCACATACACAGGACATGTTTTAAAAAGCTTGAGTTATTAAAGTTGTTGGAGGCGAAGGTGACATCTTTTGTAACTACATTTTGCTGAGCAATCTGAACTTTTCTGATTAATGAAGGAAAGACTTAACTAAACTTCCAATTCATTTAGGGTCCGATTTGCAGCAGCAGCTCTGAAAAATCAGGTGTGGGTTTTTCATAAACACGCAACACTGGCCCAGCTTTGTTCCAGGTGACGTCAATAGGAATATCACCATTAACTTCACTGGGAGAAGAGTTAGGTCAATGGTGAGTGTTTTGGAAAATCCCACCTCAAGTCCCCAGCTCTGTACGAAGTAATGCTGGCTCTTACTGCAGATTATGTTTGCTGGTTTGATTTTAAGAGTTTGTATTTGATCTTCAGGCTATCCTTTAAACATGCAAATTGGACAAACTTATTGTAGTTGAATAAATTCTTTAAATGTAGTGTAGGAATGAACCAATTTAGTAAAAGATTAAAATCTAGTAAAAGAAAAAAGTGTAAGAAAATATAAGAAATGAGTCTAATATTCTATTTTAAATCATTTTCTTACATCGCACCCATTGTTCCGGTATTTGAGCAATTTAAAATAAGTTTAATTTTAAAAGGGAATACACTGTTACAATTAAGTCTATTAGTTAAGGAGCCCTTAGATTTTACCATGAAATGTATTTACAATTCTTATTATGAAAAAGACATTTGCCAACTACTCCAATACAGTAGTATTTTGAGATATGTTATCATAATACTTCCCTTTATTTTGAATAGGAAATAAATGCAGCATCCAAATTTCTGTGCTTTTGTAACACTTGGTAAGCACTAATTTCTAATGGTGACAACTTTAAATATACTGTTTTCTGGCAACTTGTGCTAAGACATTAGAAAAAACTGACAGCAGACAATGGCGGTTTTATGTGTTTTGTCCATTACATTACCATAGCCAAAACTTCAAGGGAGACCCTTGCAGTCTATGAGATCAAAGTCTTCTAGTTGAGTCAAAAGGGATTCTTTACTGAGCCAAACAACGGAGGTTGTTAGCTGTACTAAACTTCTCTCTGCTTAGTTAGTTGCTTGCTGCATAGCCTGTAGCATTATAAGCATTACCCAGATGTACTTCAAGCTGCTTTCATAAATTAGATTTCCTGGAGTAAAGAATTATTGAGACAGAGGTGAATATGATAGCATCAAGAACAAGACCTTGACTTTTGAGGAAAGTACGCTGTGTTAAGTCAGAAAGAGTGCAGAGTTGTTCAGAGATGTCTCATAGATCTATGTATATTTTTAAATAGCTTGTGTATGGATTTACCTGCACTTGGAAGAACAGTATCAGAATATGCAAAAAAAAAATTTAATTCTGTGCCATGGATAAGGGAGATTATTTGGTACAGATTCTAAATGACAATAGCCTAAACTGGAGTCCTGTGGTACTCCCCCTCTAATGAAACAATAGGTCAGGCTCATTACACTATTTAAAATTCCTCTGTTTTTGATGCAAACCTTCTTTGAATAATATTTTAAAGCTCTTGCACAGGGCACTAGAAGGTTGAAATTTGTTAATACTGTATAGTTAACTGCTCCAAAAGTGCTCTCAAGATCAAGAGGAATAGCTATGAATAGTTCAACTTGATCAAAAAGCAGAGAAGGCTTTATGTTATGACTTGCCAGCATAGCTTCAATAGAATACTGTAGTTCATTATGCTGTAATATTCACACATTTGAGTATGGATGACACATTCCATTGTTTTAGTTGAAGGAAGGACAACAAACTGGGTAGGATTATCAGATTTTCTAAATATTTATATGGGGGAAGGTCAGTTAAGCTATTTCTCCAATATTTTGGAACACTCAATTTTTATTATTTTAATATTTATTTTAGAAATAATTAAATTTATTGTAATACAATATACTCTGTGTAGTGGAGCAGCTGCCCAATTCAGTAGGCAGGGGTTAAAAGCAGCCAAGCTAGGATGATTGGGGAAGCAGCCACAGCTGAGGCCATGCCAATTAGGGCCAAGCTGGCCCTGATAAAAGGGCTGTGGGGCCAGGAGACAAAGGAGTCTCTCTCCAGCACTGGAGGGAGAAGGGCTAGCTGCCCAAGAGGAAGGTACCTGAACTGGGGAATAGGGCAAGGGATCTGGGGAGTCCCAGCCTGGTAAAACCCCAGGCTCCAGCCTTGTTGAAGGCTTACAGAGGTACTGGCGCTGCAGAGATACAGCCTGGGAATAGGCAAAGGTAGCAGGTCCTAACCTCCTTGCCAATGATGAGTGGCCATTACAGACTGCAGTTCGCCCCAGTGAGTGGGCTAGATGATGACTGGCAGTAGCCACTGAGGTAAGGTGGGTTTAGAGGGTTGGGGGATCCCCTTGGGAGGGGAGACCCAGAGTGTGGACCCACTGCTGGGGCAGAACCCCGAGGTAAGAGGCATCGGGGTCTAGGAAGGACGTGGGGCCAGCAGCAGGCGAGACACCGGCCTGCAGAGGGCACGCCATATACTGGAAAAGAGCTAATTCCCATATGACCTGGAGTCGTCGTCATCACTTTGCTACACTCTGATCAAGCTTTGAAGTTTTGCATTGAGATGGAGAGTCTGATGGATTTATCACCTTCCTTTCCTCAAATTAATTCATATATTCACAAATAAGAAATCCTTCAAAAGATTAATTTAATTAGATTTCTGCATGGAATAATGAAAGTAATGCAGCTGGAACAGAAGGAGAAACAACTAATTAGCCTTTAGGAAAAAAATATTGATGTACAGACATATATTTAAGACAAGCACAATTTGGATCTATTGTTCTTCCCATGATACTCAGATTTCTACTTAAATTTCAAGAGTCAGGCTTTTGAGAATTCATCTCTCCCGTAACTGACAAAATTCTCCCATATAAAACTTAATATAATTCAAAGATAACAGATGGCCAACACTAACTTCTTGTTCAACTTTGCCCACCTGATATGCCAGAGCTGCTGTTGTTTCTTTGGAGAGTCCAGGAATTCAGAGCAGAATAGTTGCAAAATATAGTCCCTTCAGAAGAAACCATATTGGATACAAACTTTGTCTGTTGTGTAAAAGTAACCCATTTAAAGCATAATTTAATTGTGAAGAAGCACATTGTAAGGGTGCAAGGAGTCAGATTCAATTATAGAAAACCTTATCATAGGTAATTAGAGGCTTCACTCTTTCAATACATTGTTTTCATCATATGGTCTATTCTTGAGGATTAGAGTTGACCAAAAAAAAACCTCTCTGTGAGTCCAAAAGGACACTTCATCTAGAGTCTTATGTAAAGAGAGCAGATGTGTGAGCAATATGCTATCATTTTTACATAGCTACTTTTCAGAGGTACACATGCGGTTTATGTGCCTGTTACAGAGGTTGTAGCTGGTTTAGTTAGTCCCTCGTTTATTAGTACAAGTGTTCCTCTGAGCCCCATTTGCCCCATCTCCTTTTCTCTTTCACATTCTCAGATCTCTCTTTGAATGGTTTAGTTCTGTAGTGCACACTAGCTATATACCCAATATTAAATTTCCTTCAGTCAGCAAAATCTTTTTACCACTTTTTTGCCTACATTAGGAAAAAGGTGGTGGT
Organism: Dermochelys coriacea; assembly: GCF_009764565.3. NCBI lineage: Eukaryota > Metazoa > Chordata > Testudines > Dermochelyidae > Dermochelys > Dermochelys coriacea. The sequence continues at coordinate 173,601,723 of NC_050069.1, forward strand.
GAAGAAAGCATACCTACATGGGACCATCGGTCTAGTCAAAACACAGCCCTTAAAATGCAAACACATCCCCCTAGTCAAAAAAAAGGCTGAGAAATATTCAAGAGAGGAGAGGAAACAGCAACAAAAAAACATTTCATTCAATTCAAAAGGATTCAGTCATTTGGCTTGGTGTTCTGAAGCCACTGTTACATCCACATTGTAAATGGATTTAAAGACACCTATAGAACATCCTGCTATAGGAACAAATGTAGATCTGACAAGAATCAACTGAAAAAAAAGTGGAGCATGGAGGGAGTTGAAAAAACTGCCAAGGCAGTTACAGAAAACAACATCAAATCTATCAAACTATCAGTAGGGAGATTGTCAGAATCCAGAAAAATGAAAAGCAAAATGTTACAATCCTCAAGACTTCTACACAGATTTATGATACTGCCTTAGCATTTTAAGGCTTAAGTATAATCTGAGAAGGTAAATCACCTTATGTTCCACACTACCGTCTATATTTGGCCCTATGACGTAGGGCCAGAATTTATAGCCCTTTTTCATTCTGTGACTCCATATTTGGTTCTCTTAAGATATGCCTTGGCACCTTTTGTTCCAGCTCCCATTGGAGTTTCATAAGGAATTTACCGAGAGTTTACCACAGGAATTATCCAGTCATAAAAGCACTTCTGGTATGTGGATATCACTGGGTGCAAACAGTGCCAGATTAAGGCATATAAAGCAGATTAAGGGGGCCCTTGACTCCTGAAGTCATGTGCTTACATCATAATCAAATCTTCCATTTAAAAATAATAAAGAGTTTCTAGTCCTCATGGTTGAAAGGAGTTTGAAAACATATCCCAGTATAACCAGTGCATAACCTGAGTCTGCAGATAGCTCAGAGGTATGAACTGTCCATGCATCTCAAGGGGATGTTAACTCAAGCTCACTGCTTTGTAGGTCCCATCAATACCACTCCAACATAGCACTGTGTGTATGGTGGAAGAAGAGGGTGCAGCAGGCTTGCTCCCCTCCCACCAATGGTGTTACAAACCAAGCAGCTGGAGTATATTTCTGAGTTCTCCTTCCTCTACTCTTGCCCAACTGGAAGAAGAGAGAAGCTGTGAAGCCACTCTCAGAGGGGACAGAACCACAGTTTAGGAGCAGAACCATGGGCTGGAGCCATGTAGACCTCTTGGGTTCAGTGTTCCTATGATCTCAGATTGTGTCACTTTGAGGTGGCAAGCGGCTGGCCAAATCTGCTTCAGCCTTCAGCAGAAGAGAGAGAACTAGCCAGGTTGCCCCAGACAACAGCTGATGACTTCCTTGTGGGTCTTAACCCACAGGTGGGCTTCCCATGACTAAGAAAAAGAATGTGTTTTATGGAGGGGCAGACCACTTACATAGTTCATACTCTAAATTAAGCAACAAGTTTCAAGCACAGAGGAGCAGCACAAAACTGGAAACATAATTGCATTATAAATCATCATAACTAATAAATTTACTAATTTATTACTCTCAACTCTGTTGGGAAAAAACAACCAACAACAACAATTCTGATCTCAATTATTTCAACCTATAACTATAGTAACTCCATTGACTTCTGTACAATTATTTTGTCTGTAAACCAGTATAAAATCATAATTTTGACCAATTGTTACAATTGTCTTTATCGGTACCCAATTGCGTCTGAAATATATGCTGTTAGTATTTCACCAAAATTACTAACTGGATTGCAATTAACACTTGTTCACTTTTAAGAACGATTTTTTAAAACTGATTGTGGACTGTTTCACTCTCAAAATTACAGCAAAGTTATTTGCAGATCAGTCTGTGATTTACTGCGTATAGCTAATGCAATTGTGCCGCTGGCCTTTATATAAAACTAATAATAAATCTCTTGGCAATCAGGTTGTATTTTTGATCTTTGAACACTAGAACAGAAACACAGGCTGAAATTGCTGCATGCCCTGGATAAAAGTATAGCAGGTAAACTAGGCCATCTCATTTTCTGCAGTTCAAAGCAATATTAAGCAATCTAGTAACAGAGGAAATATAGAAAACATTTTATTACATATTCCAATGTCACCAGTCACATTGTTGGTCTTAGTAATACGAACCTGCTATATTGTCGATCATGACAATGTAGCATGATTGGTAGGCAAAACTCATGAAGAATGAGATTTTTTTTTTTGCAGTTTGAATTCTAAGCAGGTCACATCCAAAGCAACCAAACAATTCTAATGTATAGGCTTGTTTTCGATATCTAATTAGCTTAAGTTATCAGTTTCCATATAAAAATCTTACCACTCATTTATCTATTTATAGACTCACAATAGTATATTTAGATACCAGCAGTAAAATAGAGTTACTTATTAAGTTTAATATTTTGAACTTCTCTACAAGCCCACTAAAATAAATAGAGAATCATGTAATTCTTTAACTTGGAAATAGAGTTTTCCCCACATGCTGGGCAGATAGTCAAAAATAACCCTGAGATTGCGGGTCCTAATGATGGGGAATACGATAGTGTTATCAACAGGGACACAGAAGGGAGGAAAGCACAGAAGGTTTGGGAGGGAAAATAAGAAGTTCCATTTTGGCCACGCTCCATTTAAGCTGACAGCAAGACACCCAAGAGACAAGCTGAGCTATAGGACTGAAAGGAAGGACACCGTTAAGCATCGTAAAAGTAGAGTTGTGAGTCATCACCATCTGTAGCTATGACAGATCAAGCTATATGAGCTGATGAGATTACCAGAGACAGGGAAGTAAAGTGGGAAGAGCAGAGGGCCATGGACAGATCCCTTGGGAATCCCCACAGCATATGGTAGAGAAGGAGGACAATGAAAGAATAGTGAGAGAAGTAGGACGACACCTAGGAGGGGTATAGTATCATGAAAGCTCAGTCAGAGGGTGATACATCAATATGATGATCAATAGTGTCAAAAGCAGAAGGCAGGTTGACGAAGATGGTGATGATTAATAAATTTGGCCAGGAAGAGCCCAGTTAAAGAAGCACTAAGGGCTGAAGGAGCTTTTATTGAGGATAAATGAGATCAGGATGTTTTATATTTCAAGAAGCAGCTGCCAGAGGAAAGTGAGGCAAGGAAAAGGGTGACCGTGTGGGTGCATACAGGTCCCATATGAGGAGAGAATAAAGAGGCTAGGACTTTTCAGCTGGGAAAAGAGGAGACTAAGGGGGAATATGACAGAGGTATATAAAATCAGGAGTGGTGTGGAGAAAGTGAATACGGAAAAGTTATTTACTTGTTCCTATAATATAAGAACTAGGGGCCACCAAATGAAATGAATGGGTAGCAGGTTTAAAACAAATAAAAGGAAGTTCTTCACACAGCGCACAGTCAATTTGTGGAACTCCTTGCCCGAGAAGGTTGTGAAGGCTAGGTCTATAAGAGGGATTAGAAGAGAACTGGATAAATTCATGAATGTTAAGTCCATTAATGGCTATTAGCCAGGATGGGTAAGGAATGGTGTCCCTAGCCTCTGTTTGTCAGAGGGTGGAGATGGATGGCAGGAGAGAGATCACTTGATCATTACCTGTTAGGTTCACTCCCTCTGGGGCACCTGGCATTGGCCACTGTCAGTAGACAGGATACTGGGCTGGATGGACCTTTGGTCTGACCCAGTATGGTTGTTCTTATGTTCAATCCATTCCCATTCAGTGTGGCATTCTTTTCCTCTCTAGTGGTGGCTGGGTGACAGAGAAGTTGATGTGTCTGCCATAGCCAAACTCATCAACCTCTATGTGTGGTCCAGCTACCACTAGAGAGGGACAGGGTGCTACACTCGGTGGTATGAGTTACACACTTCACCAGGCCAGGTAAGGTAATCCCGCATATAAGAGGTCCATCTAGCTCAAATCCTTGTGATGTCGGAATGGATTGGATCACTTGAACAGGTTGGACTTTGGAGGTGAAAAGAAGGTAGGTGACCTCACGAGTGGTGATGAGGGAAAAGAGTGCTGGAGGAAATGGTTGTAGAGCATAGGAGGGAAGAAATGATGGGTAAAAGTAAGCCGAAGAAAGGACATTCTGGTGGATTTAGCTGATTTTCTCTTGGAAGAAGTCTTCAAGATCCTGTGCAAAAGAAAGAAGGGGAGAGAGTTTAAGGATGGACTCAAAGGTTTCAGATAAGTGACATGGACTGCAGGCTATAATTCAATGGAGAAGGTATTGTTCTTTGGCAGGGACATGGCAGACTTCTTTTTAAATAGTGGGCATTACTCCACCTTGGGATGGTATAGATCTATATTGTTCCAAAATGGCATATTGAGTAATATCTTGACCTGATGCAAAGGATATGAGGGGTGACTGCTCATATCACATTGAATCAATAAAAGACGAGATCACAATAATGCATCATTTACAATATGTCTTTGTACCTCCTGCATTCAGAATAATTACACTTATTATGCTCTTTAGTTTCAAGAAAATTCACATCTTTTCTGCAAGGGAAAATGACTTTCCAAATTGATAACTGATTTCTGAACCAAACATAATATGCTGTCCAGAATTTAAAGGAGTACGCTTATTTTGCACTTGGATAATCACCAAACTTATTTTAAAAAGCAATGTTGAAAAGTATTTACAGACTCTTAGCCTACAAATTTAGGTATTACAGTCACTTAGGTCCATCACATTCTACCAACTTAAATATATTTATATAAATAAATACTCTACCTTCATACACCAGCAACTCACAAAACTATGAATTTCTAAACTTTAAGACAATTCTTGTTGACAGCTCTTACCATCTGAGAAGATGATAGATTGTATCTCTCTTAGCTGAGACACAGCATGGACAAAAGCATTTATCCCTCATCAGAGAGTGTAAACCAAGACAATGAAGTTCCATAATCTCTTTCCCTAGCCTGCACACTTCGATTTTGTTGTAAGTGAAGCCATTGATTAGTCCACAATTTCTGCTAGTTCTTAGGAAAACACATTTGTAGTTCTCCTCCGTGATGTACTATTGTCAGTGTAACAGACTAATTTACAATATGATAATTTGATATTATCAAAACACTAATGCCTCATTGCACGCAGCTTTCAGTTGGTCATAAATCAATCTTGCAGTTTAAGTCACATTTTCCTACCTGTCCATCTTAGCGAGACAGCACTCCTCCTGTTTGTGAATAATAAAAGCTTGCAACATGCCATTGTTTCCAATGCCAACAAGCTCGTTTCACAGATATTAAAAACAGTGACTTACATGATCGTCAGTCTTTAAAAAAAAAAAAACAACCTATAAATAGTTATGGATGGCTAATTATATTATTGTTCTATCACTGGTTCAACTCCATTCCAAGCCAGTACTGACAAGATAGTCTTATCTTCTGACAACATTTTTGCTGACCTAGAGATTGTCATAGATACTAAGGTCAGAAGGGACCATTCTGATCATCTAGTCCAACCTTCTGCACAACGCAGGCCACAGAATCTCACCCACCCACTCCTACGAAAAACCTCACCTATGTCTGAGCTATTGAAGTCCTCAAATCGTGGTTTAAAGACTTCAAGGAGCAGAGAAGCCTCCCTCAAGTGACCCGTGCCCCATGCTACAGAGGAAGGCGAAAAACCTCCAGGGCCTCTTCCAATCTGCCCCGGAGGGAAATTCCTTCCCAACCCCAAATATGGCGATCAGCTAAACCCTGAGCATATGGGCAAGATTCACCAGCCAGATAGTACACAAATATTTTTCCTGGGTAACTCAGATCCCATCCATCTAATATCCCATCTCAGGGGATTAGTCCTATTACCCTGAATATTTAAAGATCAATTAATTACCAAAATCACATTATCCCATCATACCATCTCCTCCATAAACTTATCGAGTAGAATCTTAAAGCCAAATAGATCTTTTGTCCCCACTGCTTCCCTTGGAAGGCTATTCCAAAACGTCACTCCTCTGATGGTTAGAAACCTTCGTCTAATTTCAAGTCTAAACTTCCTGGTGGCCAGTTTATACCCATTTTCTCTTGTGTCCACATTGGTGCTGAGCTTAAATAATTCCTCTCCCTCTCCAGTATTTATCCCTCTGATATATTTATAGAGATCAATCATATCTCCCCTCAACCTTCTTTTAGTTAGGCTAAACAAGCCAAGCTCCTTGAGTCTCCTTTCATAAGGCAAGTTTTCCATTCCTCGGATCATCCTAATAGCCCTTCTCTGTACCTGCTCCAGTTTGAATTCATCCTTTTTAAACATGGGAGACCAGAACTGCACACAGTATTCTAGGTGAGGTCTCACCAGTGCCTTGTATAATGGTACTAAAACATCCTTATCCCTACTGGAAATACCTCTCCTGATGCATCCCAAAACCGCATTAGCTTTTTTCACAGCCATATCACATTGGCGGCTCATAGTCATCCTATGATCAACCAATACTCCAAGGTCCTTCTCCTCTTCCGTTACTTCTAATTGATGCGTCCCCAGCTTATAACTAAAATTCTTGTTATTAATCCCTAATGCATAACCTTACACTTCTCACTATTAAATTTCATCCTATTACTATTACTCCGTTTACAAGGTTATCCAGATCCTCCTGTATAATATCCCGATCCTTCTCCGAATTGGCAATACCTCCCAGCTTTGTATCATCTGCAAACTTTATTAGCACACTCCCACTTTTTGTGCCTAGGTCAGTAATAAAAAGATTAAATAAGATTGGTCCCAAAACCGATCCCTGAGGAACTCCACTGGTAACCTCCCTCCAGCCTGACAGTTCGCCTTTCAGTAGGACCTGTTTTAGTCTCCCCTTTAACCAATTCTTTATCCACCTTTTGATATTCATATTGATCCCCATCTTTTCCAATTTAACTAATAATTCCCCATGTGGCACGGTATCAAACGCCTTACTGAAATCTAGGTAAATTAGATCCACTGCGTTTCCTTTATCTAAAAAATCTGTTAATTTCTCAAAGAAGGAGATCAGGTTGCTTTGGTACGATCTACCTTTTGTAAAACCATGTTGTATTTTGTCCCATTTACCATTGACTTCAATGTCCTTAACTATTTTCTCCTTCAAAAATTTTTCCAGGACCTTGCATACTACAGATGTCAAACTAAGTGGCCTGTAGTTACCTGGATCACTTTTTTTTCCTTTCTTAAAAATAGGAACTATATTAGCAATTCTCCAATCATTCGGTACAACTCCTGAGTTTACAGATTCATTAAAAATTCTTGCTAATGGGCTTGCAATTTCAGGTGCCAGTTCCTTTAATATTCTTGGATGAAGATTATCTGGGCCCCCCGATTTAGTCCCATTAAGCTGTTTCAGTTTCACGTCTACCTCAGATATGGCAATATCTACCTCCATATCCTCATTCCCATTTGTCATGCTACCATTATCTCTAAGATCCTCTTTAGCCTTATTAAAGACTGAGGCAAAGTATTTGTTTAGATATTGGGCCCTGCCTAGATTATCTTTAACCTCCACTCCAGCCTCAGTGTTTAGCGGCCCCACTTCTTCTTTCTTAGTTTTCTTATTTATATGGCTATAGAACCTTTTACTATTGGTTTAATTCCCTTTGCAAGGTCCAACTCTACTCGACTTTTAGCCTGTCTCACTTTATCCCTACATGTTCTGACCTCAATTAGGTAGCTTTCCTTGCTGATCCCTCCCATCTTCCACTCCCTGTGTGCTTTCTGCTTCTTCTTAATCACCTCTCTAAGATGCTTGCTCATCCAACTTGGTCTACAACTCCTGCCTATGAATTTTTTCCCCTTTCTTGGGATACAGGCTTCTGATAGCTTCTGCAGCTTTGATTTAAAGTAATCCCAGGCCTCCTCTACCTTTAGATCCATAAGTTCTTCAGTCCAATCCACTTCCCTAACTAATTTCCTTAATTTTTGAAAGTCAGCCCTTTTGAAATCAAAAACTCTAGTTGCAGATTTATTTTTGTTAATCCTCCCATTCAGTTTCAACTGAATTAGCTCATGATCACTTGAGCCAAGATTATCCCCTACAACCATTTCTTCTATGAGGTCCTTGCTACTTACCAAAATTAAATCTAAAATAGCATCCCCTCTAGTCGGTTCAGCAACAACTTGATGAAGGAATCCATCAGCTATCGCATTTAGGAAAATCTGAGCCCTATTATTATTATTATTAGCACTGGTCCTCCAGTTTATATCTGGGAAGTTAAAGTCTCCCATGATCACGCAGTTTCCATTAGTATTTACTTTATTAAAGACATTAAAAGGGGCTCTTTCCATATCCAAATTAGATCCCGGAGGTCTATAGCACACCCCAAGCACTATCGTAGGAGAGGCTGTACTAGTTATCTTCCCCAATGTAATTTTTGCCCACACGGACTCTGTCTTATCCATTGCATCGCTTCTTATTTCTTTACATTCTACCTCATCATTATATACAATGCTACTCCACCCCCTTTACCTTTGTTTCTGTCTTTCCTAACCAGCACATACCCTTCAATACCTGTAGTCCAGTCATGACTACTATTCCACCACGTTTCTGTTATCCCTATAATATCTGGTTTCACTTCCTGCACCAGTAGCTCTAGTTCCTCCATTTTGTTACCTAGGCTCCTCGCATTGGTGTACAAACATCTTAATTTTTGCTGTTTGGTCTTGCTCACATTTTGTACCCTATTAGGCATAGTCATTCTACAGCCAGTATAACCCATTAGACCGGTATCCACACTGCCCTCGCTCCTTATATACATTCTCCTACCCACAGCTGTATCTTTTCTTACTTCATCTTCTTCCCTCTCAATGCTAAAATCTGGCGTGGAGATTACCTGGGCCTCTCCCAACCATCTCCCCCTAATTCCTAGTTTAAAGCTCTCTTTATCAGTTGTGCCAGCCTCCATCCTAAAAATCTATTTCCTTCCCTACTCAGATGAAGTCCATCCCGAGAGAACTGTCCTCTGTCCATGAATGCCTCCCAGTGGCCATACATCCCAAAGCCCTCCTTATAGCACCACTGCCTAAGCCATCTGTTGATAGCCATAATCTTGTCCCACCTTTGTTGCCCTTCTCTAGGAATAGGCAGGATCCCACTAAAGATCACCTGAGCCTTGATTTCCTTAAGTATCTTCCCCAGCTTAGCACAGTCTCCCTTAATACTTTCCAGCGAGAATCTAGACATATCATTTGTTCCCACATGAAGGATAATTAGGGGATTCTTTCCCACTCCCTTTAGGATCCTTTTCAACCTCAGGTCTACATCCCGTATCTTAGCACCCGGAAGACAGCACACCCTTCTATTCTCTGGATCAGCTCTAGTTACAGGCCTGTCTATTCTTCTCAATAAAGAGTCCCCAGTCACATAGACCTGCTTTTTCCTGGTGACAATGCTATTCTCCAGTCTCTCCCCTGTTCCCTCTGGCTGCAAGTTCTTTCCATTCCTATTTTCCCTTATAATCCTCTTCAATCCATCCTGTATCCTCCTGGGGCTCATATTTGATGTAGTCTCCCTTGACTCTTCCCCTTTTCCTATAGGACTATCCTCTCTTCTCTTCTTCCTTGCCCTTCCACCTTCAGCAACTACCTGCTGAGCCCCTTCTTCATTTTCCAACTCTGCAAACCTGTTCCTAAGCTCTATTTCTCCTTCACTAGCCAGTCTTTTTCTCTGCCTGGTTCTTTTAGTCACATGCTTCCACTGACCACTTTCCTCACCCAGTCTCCCCTCAAAATTCCCCAGCCCGGCTTCCATCTGTGAGTCTGAGCTTTTCCCTTCAGATACCTCATGTCTTTGCTCCATCATCTGCTCAAACCCCTTCCTTAACTCAACCAGACTTTCCACCTGCATCTCCAGACCTCGGATCTTTTCCTCCATGAGCTCTATCAGACGGCATTTCATGCAGAAAAAAACTCTAACCAGGTCCCCCATGTACATATCACAGCTTCCACATCCAGTCATCTTCATTGTGTCTTCCACTACCGGAGTCGCTCCCACAGCTGCCTCCTTATCCATCACAGCCTTCCCACCTAAATCCTGTTAAACTGGGAAACACAAGCCACACCAAAAAGACCACTCCCCACAGCAAAAACAAACCCCAAACAAGCACCACAATACAAACTCCCCTTACAAACTCCCACTCAAACTCCCCTGTTTACAGCTCTGTTAGCTAGCTCCTGTGCCACTGCCTGACTGGTTGGCTATCTTTATAGGACCCCTAGTCAGAAAAGCCCCGCCCCCTAATCAGGGCTCAGCTTCTCTCCCAGCACAAAGCCCCTACAAGCCTCTACACGCGCACACACACAAATACTAGAAATACAAAACCAAGTACAAATACCTTCTCCTCCAACAGAACTCCCACTCAAACTCCCCTGTTTACAGCTCTGTTTGCTGGCTCCTGTGCCACTGCTGATGTCTGTGTGTCATTTTGAGAACAATTACATAAAAACCTTCAGAACTAAGGACAAAAGTTTCCCATGCCCTAAATTGGGAAAAGTGACCAGTATTCACAGGACTGACAGCCTATTCGAGGTCTAGAGTACATGCTTTGTAACAAAGAAATGTAGAAATAGCGCAGCCACACATGCAAACTAAGTAACTGGAACTGGTTGAAATATGATGAGCTTGTTTAAAATTATATACAAGTTCATTTTTTTCTGAAAAAAGTTTAACCAGAAAATCTTCCCATCTTTTCCATCGCCCTTTTCTTTTGCGGTGGCAAAATCGAAAGAGGGAAAAAAATCAAAAACAGAAAAATATTTTTTTAATTTGTTGAGAAATCAGGAAATTAAAAATATCCATGTAAAATGTTGTTTCAGAAGCTGTCCAGTTTTCATTTAAAAAAAATGCTAAACTAGATCTGCCTAAAACTTCAAATTACCAATTTGTGGGAAATATCAATATTTTGAAATTAGGTTTTGGTTCAATTTTGACCAAAACAGTCCTTTTAAATCTTTCTTTAAATCTTCTTCTTCTTAAATCAGACTTTGACTCCCTCAGGGAACAGATGGCCAGGATCCCCTGGGGGACTAACATGAAAGGGAAGGGAGTCCAGGAGAGCTGGCTGTATTTCAAGGAATCCCTGTTGAGGTTACAGGGACAAACCATCCCGATGAGTCGAAAGAATAGTAAATATGGCAGGCGACCAGCTTGGCTTAATGGTGAAATCCTAGCGGATCTTAAACATAAAAAAGAAGCTTACAAGAAGTGGAAGGTTGGACATATGACCAGGGAAGAGTATAAAAATATTGCTCGGGCATGTAGGAAAGATATCAGGAGGGCCAAATCGCACCTGGAGCTGCAGCTAGCAAGAGATGTCAAGAGTAACAAGAAGGGTTTCTTCAGGTATGTTGGCAACAAGAAGAAAGCCAAGGCAAGTGTGGGCCCCTTACTGAATGAGGGAGGCAAGCTAGTGACAGAGGATGTGGAAAAAGCTAATGTACTCAATGCTTTTTTTGCCTCTGTTTTCACTAACAAGGTCAGCTCCCAGACTGCTGTGCTGGGCAACACAAAATGGGGAAGAGATGGCCAGCCCTCTGTAGAGATAGAGGTGGTTAGGGACTATTTAGAAAAGCTGGACGTGCACAAGTCCATGGGGCCGGACGAATTGCATCCGAGAGTGCTGAGGGAATTGGCGGCTGTGATTGCAGAGCCCTTGGCCATTATCTTTGAAAACTCGTGGCGAACGGGGGAAGTCCCGGATGACTGGAAAAAGGCTAATGTAGTGCCCATCTTTAAAAAAGGGAAGAAGGAGGATCCTGGGAACTACAGGCCGGTCAGCCTCACCTCAGTCCCTGGAAAAATCATGGAGCAGGTCCTCAAAGAATCAATCCTGAAGCACTTAGAGGAGAGGAAAGTGATCAGGAACAGTCAGCATGGATTCACCAAGGGAAGGTCATGCCTGACTAATCTAATCGCCTTTTATGATGAGATTACTGGTTCTGTGGATGAAGGGAAAGCAGTGGATGTATTGTTTCTTGACTTTAGCAAAGCTTTTGACACGGTCTCCCACAGCATTCTTGTCAGCAAGTTAAGGAAGTATGGGCTGGATGAATGCACTATAAGGTGGGTAGAAAGCTGGCTAGATTGTCGGGCTCAACGGGTAGTGATCAATGGCTCCATGTCTAGTTGGCAGCCGGTGTCAAGTGGAGTGCCCCAGGGGTCGGTCCTGGGGCCCGTTTTGTTCAATATCTTCATAAATGATCTGGAGGATGGTGTGGATTGCACTCTCAGCAAATTTGCAGATGATACTAAACTGGGAGGAGTGGTAGATACGCTGGAGGGGAGGGATAGGATACAGAAGGACCTAGACAAATTGGAGGATTGGGCCAAAAGAAATCTAATGAGGTTCAATAAGGATAAGTGCAGGGTCCTGCACTTAGGATGGAAGAATCCAATGCACCGCTACAGACTAGGGACCGAATGGCTCGGCAGCAGTTCTGCGGAAAAGGACCTAGGGGTGACAGTGGACGAGAAGCTGGATATGAGTCAGCAGTGTGCCCTTGTTGCCAAGAAGGCCAATGGCATTTTGGGTTGTATAAGTAGGGGCATAGCGAGCAGATCGAGGGACGTGATCGTTCCCCTCTATTCGACACTGGTGAGGCCTCATCTGGAGTACTGTGTCCAGTTTTGGGCCCCACACTACAGGAAGGATGTGGATAAATTGGAAAGAGTACAACGAAGGGCAACAAAAATGATTAGGGGTCTAGAGCACATGACTTATGAGGAGAGGCTGAGGGAGCTGGGATTGTTTAGTCTGCAGAAGAGAAGAATGAGGGGGGATTTGATAGCTGCTTTCAACTACCTGAAAGGGGGTTTCAAAGAGGATGGCTCTAGACTGTTCTCAATGGTAGCAGATGACAGAACGAGGAGTAATGGTCTCAAGTTGCAATGGGGGAGGTTTAGATTGGATATTAGGAAAAACTTTTTCACTAAGAGGGTGGTGAAACACTGGAATGCGTTACCTAGGGAGGTGGTAGAATCTCCTTCCTTAGAGGTTTTTAAGGTCAGGCTTGACAAAGCCCTGGCTGGGATGATTTAACTGGGACTTGGTCCTGCTTTGAGCAGGGGGTTGGACTAGATGACCTTCTGGGGTCCCTTCCAACCCTGATATTCTATGATTCTATGATTCTATGATTCTCATGAAGTGGAGACACAAAAAACCCCAAAACCTTTCAGGAAATGCTGAAACATGGTGTTTCTGAAACAAAATCTGGTCCCTGGGACCCTTGGCAGCTGCTCAATAACACCAACATTGTTCTGGAGAGTTTCATCACTCCCCACCACTGAACAGTGTGTGCAAACTGTCATTTTTCAAATGCTTATCAACTTGGACAATTTGAGTGTATTCTCACAGGGATGACAAGAGCCACATTTCTGATACAAAAGCCAGCCTCCAAAGCATAGGTGTTGTTCAAAGAAAAGATAACCAGAATTTTTAAACATGGGCAAAACAATTATTTTTTCAATAGGCTCATTCTTGGCTGAAATCTCTGTGTGTGTGTGTGTGTGTGTGTGTGTGTGTGTGTGTGTGTGTGTGTGTGTGTACACAATACACACACACACACACACACACACACACACACACACACACATATATGGAAAGTATCAGACAACCATAACAGGTGATGCTACCAGCACTGTCTGTAATAATGAATTCTATTACCCTCTTTTATGGTACTAAAGAAATAAGTAAACACAAAATACTAGATTTATTTTAGTTCCTGTATTTTGATCTATTTCAATGAACCATCAAGTGTTAAAATAACAGACTATTAGTATATTACACTGTGAAACGTGCATTGTCTTTATATATTAAACGGGGCCAAAGCACAAATTTCAAGCCATTCCTATACCGCATACGTCCATTCACCCTTTCCCCACCCCCGAGCTGGTGCTGTGGGTCTGTCTCTTTCTAGCAGGCAGTCACTCAATCCTCTGACCCTTAAAGCCTCCTGACCGTTTTCTTCCCCTGTTGGGCTTATAGATGAACAACAAAACAGCCCAGTCAGCAAATGAGGTTAAATAAAGGTAGGAAGCAAAAGAAAAGAAGGAAAATAAACCTGGAGGCAGCTCACATCAGGATATGGGTCTCTCTTACTTTAGAGGACCCTGGGAGTATCCTAGCCCTCTGGGTCTCCAGTGGAAGTCTCCATCTTTTCTTGCTTTTAAGCACAGGGGATCCACACCCTCTTTCTACAAGGGCAGATGCTTTGCTGCCTGTCAGCGCTCTCTCTCTGAGGCCGGAGAAGCTCAGATACCTGGTTCCCTTCCCAGGGTTGTCCCCATCTGAGTGGCGTTCCCTCTTTTTAACTCCTCCCCCAGTCCTGACATGATTTGCAGGCATGGAGGGTAGGGGCTACTCCAGCCCAAAGCAGCTCTTTAACCTCCTCCATGCTAGTGCAGGGTTTATGTGCCTCATCACAGTGTGGTCCAGTGGTCCAAGTGTAACCTAGATTGCAGGTCCAGGTCTGACAAAGACTCCCTTTGTGGGCCTGTAACTTTACAGTAACTCTTCTTGTAAAGTTGTAATTCTATTCCTGAATAATGCTACCTTAAGCAAAACGATGTTAAACAAATCCAATTTCCCCATAAGAATTAATGTAAATAGCAGGGGTGGGGAAGTGGTATTGGGTTCCAGGGAAATTTGTTTCACCAGACAAAAGACTATATTTTTTATATATATACACACACACATATACACAGTATAAATTTTAAACAAACAATTTAATACTGTACACAGCAATGATGATTGTGAAGCTTTGTTGAGGTGGTGGAGTCAGAAGGTGGGATATTTTCCAGGGAATGCCTTACTGCTAAATGATGAACTAGCATTCAGTTGAGCCCTCAGGGGTTAACACATTGTTGTTAACTAGTCTCACAGTCTACAAGGCAGCACAAATGGAGGGAGGGGAGACAGCATGGCAGACAGAGACAGAGACACACACCGTGTGTGTGTGTGTGTGTGTGTGTGTGTGTGTGTGTGTGTGTGTGTGTGTGTGAGAGAGAGAGAGAGAGAGAGAGAGACACACACACACACACTGTGAGTGTAAGACTACATGTGTGAGAGATGCCCCTTTAAGTATGCTGACCTCACTCTAAGTACACTGCCTTTTTAAGTAGATCAGCAAGTTGAGACAGCAGCTGCTGTCAGCATGCTCCCTCCATCCTGAGCCCTGTTATGCGTCCATCCAGCCCTGCTCTGTGGAGATGGGATACAGAAGTGAGGGGCAGGAGCGGGGAGAGGGGAACACCCTGACATTAGCACCCCTTTCTCCCCCCCCCGCCCCTGCACAGCAAGCAGGAGGCTCCCGGGAGCAACTCCAATGCAGAGGGCAGGAGCAGCACAGGGCAGTGGGGGGGAGGGACAGCTGAACTGCCTGGCAATTGGTAGCCTGCTGGGCAGCTGCCACATAGGCAATTTAGGGGAGCTGATAGTGGGGCTGCCGGTCCACCCTGGTTCCAAGGGGCTGCTCTTTCTGCAAGCAGTGGACCAAGTAGGTGGCTGCCAAACAAACTTATAAGGGAGCATTGCGCAACTTTAAACGAGCATGTTCCCCAACTGATCAGCAACGTAAAAACGAAAGAACATTAACCGGGACTACATTAAGTGAGGCGTTACTGTACTGGTCTCCATTAGCATCCTCTTCTGTAAAATGTCATTCAATATTTATATTCTTCATAGGAATGTTGAAAAGATTAATAATAAATATTGGAACAGATGCTTTGGAAAATGAAAAGCTAAGGGAGCCTATAATGGCTAAATGTAAATATATGTTGGTGACAAGACTGTTGCCACTTACTTCTGACATTAAAAGCATTTTCTTCCTATACTTCTGTTAGATTGTAACTAAATTGAAGGCACACTGGTACACAGCTTCCTTGCAAAGCAGATTCTAGCCACCACTATAAAAACAAATATACAGTAAGTGTTCAAAGCCCTGGCTGCTTTGAAAATCTGAAGAAGAAAATACTTCCTCAGGAAAGCTTTTGTATTCCCTGTTTTGCATTAGTTCTTCCCAACTGGAATAATCTCATTTTTAAAGGGTTTCAATTAAAGCTTTACCACAGTGGTACATAATTATAGCATACAATGCATTACAGTCTGTAATCTGTATTAAAACTCTACAAATTAGTCATGCTGGGAGGCGGAAGCAGGAACATCACTCATGCAAGGACCCCTGGAGGCTATATGCCCCCGGAAGCCAAAAGTAGGCACAATGCCTCCAGGGATTCTTGGGGAGCATGACTGCTGCACTTGCTACACCTGTCCTGCAGGCAATATATGTATTGCACCCAATGAGGCCCTGTATCTGCCAGGCCATGCATGTTGGTTTGAGGCTGGAAATGTCACTAAGCCACTGCAATGCCCCCATTAGTGCACACACCCCCACACACAGGAGGCAGCCATTATTTGGCAGTCTGTGTCCTTGTATCAGCACACCTCTTTGATATCAAAGAAAGTGGGGTTGAACAAACTGAAAAAAACCCTTGCAAGACAAAAAAAATCTACCACCCCAAACAGTAATTATCTCAGCCTAAATGAAAATCTTTAGAGCAACCAAGAGCTCTGGGAAATAGCTGGCATCCTATGGTTTTTCTCCTGCCAAAATGTACATTTTTACAGAACATAACGTTCAGCCCTCTGATATGATGATAACCTTAGGGTTATACACAGCACTACCATCAATCTCCATGTGTACATCTTCCATTCACATGGAAGGGAATTCTGAGTGTGGATCGCAGATGGCATATGGCTCTTAGCTTGGATTTACAATTCCAAACTCAGCACTCTGATTGTCTGCTTTATTTCCCAAAGAAGCTTAAGAAGCAATGTGCAGAGAAATGAATGAAAGAAAATTGCTCGTACTTTGTACTTCTCAGCAATTTCAGGAAAGAATAAAAAAATACTTCTGTGGTTATTTAAATTGGGGGAGCACTTTTCTTTAAATTACCCTAATTATTTCCCATGCAACTTATTGAACAGGCAACTCAAATAGATGGATGGATATTCAAGAAAAGACGCATAGTGATCAATTGAAATGACAACCACATTTAACATTATCAAGAGTTACCTGAAAAAACATTTAACACAGTCATCTTTTGCATCTGGCTGTCTAATGGTCCTTTTAATGAAAGAGACAAGCATAACTTAACTAATTACTTAGAAATATTGAAATCCGTCATGTCAGCAACTCCTTCATGCACGTTTTCTTGGGCCTTCAGTTTTGTTTCCTTTAAAGAGGAAAAAATTAAAATCAGGCAGCTTTCAATGTTATGAAGAATGAGGTCATATTGTGACAAATTACACAACTCACATATGAAAGCAATTCTAATTAAAAACCCATCTCATCTGGGAGAGCAACTTTCTAGTGTATCATAAATTGGAAATTTCAGTGAGCACTGTTTTGCTTAGTTGAGCTATGAAGAGTTAGTCAATGCATTAAATGTTCTAATTGTAAAATGGATGCTGCTTTTGCTATATGATCATTCATGTAATTAGAACAAAAGCATTAAGAAGTGGAGCCTGTGCATCTTGAGGCTGAAGAATGTAATCTCTCCCTACTTCAAGAAGTCCTTCATGTCTTTATGAGAATGCTGTTTGGTTCCCTCCTCTCTTCCAGTGGAAACACCAAAAAGCCTCCTGGCTGGTCCACATTACAAACACATTTTTGGCCAAATTTCCCTGAACCTTCTCCTTGGATCTTGCATCCAAGAATGTGTCATGTGCTTCTGAAAAAGCTATTTAATCTAATTTGTTCAGGAGCTTCAGAAGCACATGAACACCTGAAAACCTCCAAAATACAGCTAACTATGTACAGAAGAGCTACAATGAGAACAACTCCTGGAGGTAAACAGGGAGCTAGTCCAGCTATTTTGTATATCAGAGGTGGCAACCCTATCCAAGACACAAAGAGTCAGATTCACTTTTCACAGTCAGATTCACTGTCATTTACACCAATGCAAAGAGTGTGCAAAGTGGATATAAAAGGTGTAGCAGGGTGCTAGTGCAAAAGCACCTAATCAGCCCCTGCCCAGTCATTTCCAATCAGGGGAAACAGATTGGGGCTGATGGAAAAGGTCTGATGCCAGCCTGAGGATTGGCAACACCTGCTGGCCTGACAAGCCAAGGGCTATAAAGGTTGGGAGGGAGCCAGGGAGAAGTCAGTCAGGGAGGGAACTGGAGGCCTCCTAGCTGATGGCTGACTCTGCCTGTAAAAGAGGTTGAATAATCCTGTAAAGCTTGTAAATAGATAAACACTGGTGATGGGAAAACTGTAGGTAAATAAAGACATGGGTGTTCACAACCCTGAAGCCTGTCTGAGTCTTATTGGGGGCAGCAACCAGGCCCCAGGAAGAGGGGCAGGTCGTGGACCATGTTACAAAAGGGCCCACCAAAAAAGAGCAGTGAAAGCAAAGTTTCACTTCTTTTTGAACATAAAGGTCCCAATTCTGATATAATTCATAGTGATGTAAGCCCACTGACTTCAGCTGAGTTATTCCTGGTTTATGCTGAGAACATATCCAGGTCCAGGGTTTACTATTAGAAGTAAATCAAGAGGAATTGAGTCAGGACATATGGAACCTTGGGAGCCTAATTGCCAATCAAAACTTTTCTCAGTCCACAATTCTGCATTTCTTTCTTATCTTCCTAGCTGAGGAATCGGTAGCCCTCTCATAGGGTCAGGCTGCATTCATTACACTGTGTCGCATACTGGCTAAACTACTGAGCTGCACCATCTAAGTGGAAAGCGGTGAGAATGGCACGCCTCTGCGAGCTCCCCAGTGCACTCACTGTACCATTCCTTTAGACCAGTGGTTCCCAAATTTGTTCCACCACTTGTGCAGGGAAAGCCCCTGGTGGGCCAGGCCATTTGTTTACCTGCCGCATCCACAGGTAGGGCCTATCGCAGCTCCCAGTGGCTGCAGTTTGCTACTCCAGACCAATGGGAGCTGCTGGAAGCGGCGGCCAGTATGTCCCTTGGCCCACACCACTTCCAGCCTGGAAATCTGATCAGGATGTTTATAGACATCTTTTCCCACATCTTGGTGGGGGGGGCAGGGTGGGAGTGACAGGGAGGGAAGAGTATAATTCATTTTTCTTATCAGAACTCTCAACATGAAGCAGTGCTACTAAGAAATGCTCATTCTTATTCAGGACTTTTCTTCTAGCAAGAGAAGATAAATTGAGTCAGGACATAATAGGTGGCGGCAAGTTAACTGATGAATCCACATCCTCAAATAAAATTGCTTTCTGGTATTTAGGGGGTAAATGGATCGTCGTGCTTCTGGGAAGGACTAGTTGGAGAAGTAAGAATACATGTAGGTGTCCATAAACGTCTGTACTAGTGCAGTGATGCTTAAATAAATGCTAGATTTGTGTCTATTGGTTAATTGAAAATTACCAGACTTAATGCAAAAGAAATTATAAATAATTCTAATTAAAGGTAAGAACAATTAAAACAGACTGGCAAGTGGAACAGTGCAAAATAAATACTGTAAACAACCAGGTTGATTAAATATCTAGAACACTTGAGTACAAAATACATACAATGAAATTAAAGGAGTTCACTCCGAGATTAACACTGTACAGTGACTGCCACAATGGGACGCAAACACTTAATAAGAGACAGTCCTGAAGAGTTAATATCAATCTGCAGAGAGCTTTGTGTAGATGGACCCCACTGAAGTCACCTGTGGACAGCTTGCTACATAATCAGAGCTTAAACATCCAAGAAAGACAAATGTTGGAAGAAAATAATTATGCCACAATTGTAGCTGTGTTACATTTCATGAATTGCAAGATATAGGAGATACACGCTGAACAATGCAAAATGGGTTGTACTATTTGCACGCAACTTTAAGAATATATAAATCTTTGAATATGTATTCCCTTCACTGATGAAGTTTATAATAAATTTGTGAATTGATATCTCCAACAGTTGTGAATCTGACTACTTCACCACCGCAAAGGGTATAGGAAAGATGTAAATAGCCAGTGAGATGACACCAAAGAGTATAATTTAATAGAAGCTCAATATAAAGCACTAGGGGATGCAAAACTCAAACAGCTGTCCTTGAAGCCATTAACTGGCTACACTGGACATGACAGAGGTTGTACTGTACAAAATAGTATTCAAGGATAATGAGAATTATTGGAAATGTGGAGAAATGAGGTTATTATAGACCTGATCTAAGCCTGCCCATATATTTAAGATTATTGTCACCTATCTGAGATAATTCATCATGGTAACCACAGAGAATAGCAATAGACTCTATACTTTTTTAAATGGCATTTTGATATTGAAGAAGGTTGCATCAGCAATATAAATACTGTATACCAGCAGTGTCATCAGTAATACGAAGATGAGGTATCAGTAGTAGAGTTGATTGAAATATGAATAGACAGCAACTCATATGAAAGCTGTGTACACATGGAATAATTTAGAGAACACATGAAAGAGAAAGTAAAGAGAACACATGAAAACCATTCATTTATCACAATAAGAAATAGAACTATATGTCATCTATTATTCGTGCTGCGGGGCATGCAATGCCTGTGCTCTAAACACTGCCCTAAATGTAGATGAATACTAATTTTAGTGAGTTAGTGGGAGTACAGACAGTGTTGTTCAGTCTACATGAGCTGCCATTCACACCCATGTTGTAGTGTAGCTGTACCCTCAAACAGAGTGAGGAAGGTTTCCCCAGCAGTTCCTTTTCCCAGCTAATAGAAACTAGCACAATTATGGCTGAGCATGCAAATAAGGCTTCCTCCTTTTCCCAATTCCCAGAGCTCTATCTGCTCCCCACTTCTTCACCGTGCCTTTCAGTGGGGAGACAAGCACACTCTGGAGAGGAGGTCGTTGTCAACACTGACTACCTCACACTTCTCAGCCCCATGGCCCTGAGCAATAGCAATAGCCCAATCCATACTGGGAGGATGCCATAGCATTGGAAGAAAGCGGGACAGATTGTGGGCAAAGAAAGACAACGGGATAAAAATTCCAATATATGTTATGCAATGATACAAAAGGTTATATGGTTCTCCTCTCTCCCCTGCTTCTCAATAGACAGACTGTCTCCTGTACCCTCATCTCAGTTAACATTTCAGTGGACTTGCACCCGCTTTTGTTGAATTTATTCCACACTTTCCACGTATTTTTAAAGTACATTTAGTGTTAGTGAGAGATGATGTCCTGACAGCAACCCTGGAGACAGAAATGATCACTTCATCAACACAACAAGTGCAGTATAGGCAGTAACACTGAAAACATCCCTGCCAAAATGTCACTCAATTCTGATCTGCGCGAACCACTTCTGACAGGGAGAAGATAATTCCATTCCCATTTAATTTTTGGTCTCTCTGAAGAGACTGCTGAAAATAAATCGAGTTAATCAGTTCAAACTGTAATTGTGTTTTTGTTTGGTTGGGGTTTTTTGGGGAGGTGTAGGATGGGAGGTATGTGGACATTTGGTCTGAGAGAAGCTTTATCAAGACCAGTAATTTATTTCTTATAGTTCACCAAATGGTTGTCACAGATAGCACCGACTTTCAGTCACTATCCATCTGGCCTAGATTTAAGGCAGAAAGACTCCATTTTAATCCTCTGAGCCAACCAATCCTTCATAGTGGGCAGGGTGAATTGTCCTCTTCTTGGAAGACAGGTAATGTCCAAAAAAGAAACAGTATTGACCACATTTTCATGCATCATTTATAAACATATTTTACTATGTTTCCTATGGTCAATGAAAGACAAGCAAGAAAAGGTAAACATATATCACGTGTCCTTGAAGGAATTTATTCAAAAGTGTTTTGCTTTAAAATAAATATAATGAATAGTTGATGCTATTGTGATTTGTTTTGAACACTACAAGACTAGTTATTAATGTAAATCTTTTCCAGTAGAAATAAATCTTGACTGATGAAATTTCAAGCCATTACTTTTATGCATCCTTAAACTTTCTTGGTCTAATTATACTATGCACCAGCTTCTAAAGGAATGATATTGCCTCTCTTATTCCATTAATACACTCATTACTTCCACTTCAGATCACAGCAATGGTTGAACATATAAAATTTGTCTTGAACATTATTTATATATGTTCATGCTAGCACTTGTCATTAGTGCACTTATTTACAATAATGTTTCAACATTACATTTATTAAATGATAAATGACCACTTTAGATACTATGAAGTTAAGCAATATGTTTCTGAATTAATGTCTGACTTTTAAAATAATCTTTAAACCTCATAAAACAAATGAGAAACAGTTCTGAAATGCCAGGAAAATAAATTTAAGACCCAAGACCCAATTTTCACTAAAGATTTTCTTTATTCTTCTCTATAAATTAGCCTACATTATGAAACAAAAGCCGCAAAGTATGTAGGTGGTATTTTTTTTTCCTTCCATGGCTATAACCATTTTCTATGCAGAATAGTATTTTTCCAGTTATAGCAACATTACATTCAGCTAGTTACACTCAGATAGTTCATTCATTTTTTGCTCGTTACAGGCTTGATCTTGCTCAGCACGCTGCCCGCATCCAGCAAAGCATTTAAGCACATGCTTAACTTTCAACACTAGTAGTTCCACTGATCCCTCACTCATACAAACTACATAATATTCACCCTTAAGTTGATAAGACCATGCATGTGCTTTAAGTTAGTGTGTGCTTTGATAGATTAGGACTAGACTGCTGAGCAATTTGCTGGACTGAGCCCCAACTGTACAATCAATATATTCTGCCAGTTTTAAATTTTACACCCTAAAAAATGCAGGAAAACAAGTTTGTAGCTGTGACGCAGCAGGGAGCAGGGTGGAATGACCGGGAAATGCCGTCTAGTTCTGCTGGGACTGTCTGCACGGGGGATGGGAGAGGAGGGGATGACTCCACTGGAGTGAGGATACCTGAGTCTGTAACCTGAGCTGGGAGGGGGTTGGACCCAAGTGACACCTTTGCCCAGGAAACTGGACAAAGGCTGGAGGAGGAGCCGGGGGGAGGAGGAGTGAGACTGAGGGAGTGGGGGGGTTGGTTTCAGTTTTGGGGCTGCGTGGTCAAAAGCAGGGAACCCCAAGGCTGGAGTGTAAGCTCCCTGCCCTGCAGAAGAAATTGACTGAGGGGTCCTGGTTGTACCCAAAAGCTCTGTTTTAGACTGTGTTCCTATTGTCCAATAAACCTTCCATTTAACTGGCTGGCTGAGAGTCATGGTGAATCCCAGGAACAGGGGTACAGGGCCCGGACTCCCGCACACTCCGTGACAGTAGCCTACACAGGAAATACACCAAAATGAAATATCTTTAGGTCTGTGGTCTCATGCCTAGGAATGATGGGCAGTAACAACACTTCCTCATCTCCCAGGAGGTGGTGGGGTATGGTTAAATTCCAAAGGCTGAGATTTTCAAAAGAGGCTAACGGAGTTTGGCACTCAGCTCCCATTCAAATTTGATGGGTGTTGGGCACCTAATTTCCTTAGCCTCCTTTGAAAACCCCAGCTTGAATATTTGTCAAGCCCTTTGCATATCTGGAGCTCATTTCATTTGAGACCCAAAAGCAATATTGGTACTCCATCACGTAAAACAAACGGCAGATTTCCGGGTGTTTTTCCTCTTCCCCACCCATGCTCTGCCATTTATATGAGGATCAATGAAACAAGATACATCTGTACTGGATCAGACTTAAGTTTGAAAAAAAAAAAAACCAGGATGTTAAGTATTTTTCTTTATTAAATATTTCCCTTACCCATCATGTGCATTCCCTCACTGTGGTTTTTGTCATTCATCTTTCACTTACTACTGAGTTTAAAAATATGGTCATTAAATATTAAGCAGTACTATCCTATCAAATTATTTCAGGTATGTAAGTTCAGACACATTCTCCAAAGTCACTGCATTAAAAATGTATACAATATCTCTGATTCTACCTTCCCTATTTTTTTTCTTCTCAGATCTCCATTAATGACTTCTCACTGTTAACCTGATTTGGTCATAGCAACTGAAAGGAGGTAAACTAATTTCTTAGGACCAGATTCAAACACCATTTTTCCATGTTGAGTTATGCCATACTCTGCAAATAGCCCTGTTGAAATCAATGGGACAACTCAAGGAATATTGCTCAATATGAACAAGAGAAGAGCACTGGTCTTTAATAAGGAGGCAGATTATTCCTGCAAGAAAATCAGATAGTCTTCACATCACTGTAAACTGTAAACTATAAGTAGATTCAGATGTTATTGCTAACACATTCATTGCTAACATGTCAAAAGACTTTCACAAGCAAATAGGCTGTATGTTACAACTGATTGTAATATGTAATAAAGAGGTTTTCAAATCACTGAATACTATCTAAAATAATGCATACTCTACATTTAGGTAAATGGAGACTATATTGTGTGTTGTTGAGAACTGTAATTTGTGTCTACGTGTACTGTACAACACTGATGATTAACCCAGGTAAATTGTACTTCATTGTTCAATCAAGTGTGTTGACTATAATACAGCAGACTCTATGTCATTCATTGTTGACTGTAATCTGTGATCAGATAGGCTGTACATCCCTGCCCAAATGTCATTGGGTAGATTGTATAGCTCTGCCTTTCTTATTCATTCAGGTACACTGTACATGATCACTGACTGAATAAATATTGTAGGTTATATGTCAGAGCTGATTGTGCTCTGTAATCAGGTAAATTTTACATCACGGCCAACTAGAATACATCTGAAAGATCATCATTTAACTTTCCCTACAGTAAATTGTTGAATCCATTGCTCGTACATTGTGTGCTTCAGTTGTCTCCTAAGCTCCTTTTGAGCTTTTCAGTTTGTATTGAGATCTTTCCCAGGCAAATTTTCCATAGATTTCAAGGAGTTGACTTCATCTCTTTTCGAATATATAGCAAATGAAGCATCATAAATTAACATCTAGCACACACATATAAAGAGTACGGCAGATTCAAACAGAAATTAGGAGGCTTTCATGAACCATGAAACAGAACATGCTTCTGTTTCACCTTGGTCCCAACTGATCAAATAGTCTGCCTAAACAAACCGATAGTCACCAATACCCGAAAGAGACCAAACCCTCATCTAGTATGTTTACGTGCCAACACATTTTGTTAATAGAAGTTTATTCCTACCGAAAAACTTTTACATAAGATTTGTTATGAAAAGTTCTAAGAAACTGGCTGATTTCTTTAATAACTATTAGTTAAGGTCAAATCCTGAAGTCCCTATATCAGCAAAAATCCCATTATAGTCGTCTGAGTAAGGACTGCAGGATTTTGCTCTTTATGAATTATTTTTTAGCCATCAACCAAAGGATTCTGAACACTGATGGAGGAGGGATCTGTTCATTCAGCTCTCTAGTATACAAATCCAGGGCCCAATCCTTCAAAGACTGAATCACATGCATAACTTTGCACATGTGACTAGACCCTTTGACTTCTCAGTGATAAATTACATGTATGCTTAAGTCTCTTCAGAATCAAGTCCTAATTGTTTTGACAGTAACAGACAGATATTTAAAAGAATCACTGTCAAGAACTCATAATGGGAATCAATGAAGAGTAGATAAAAATACTATGTAGAAAATAATTCATTGCTAACCCGTGTGATAAAGAGCCAAGTATGTGGTATATTATTTCCATAATAATAAATAATTTATTAAAGATATTGGGTTTCCACATTTGTAACTCTTTAAATAACCATTCCTGAGATTATTGTAATTTCAAATATTGTGTAGTCTAGCCATTCAAAGATGAATTTAAAGCACAGACTTCAATGAGGCATGAAAACCTCTCTCATTTAATTTGCAATGTAAGATGCCCATGTTTTATGACAGCACTATAGAATAAAAAATTAAATATTCTGGGGATGAGAGCATCAGAGTTTGTTTCATGCCCTTAATTGATCAACAGATTCATAAGCATGCTAGTAACTGACTGAGAAGGGAAAATTACCTCTAAAAATAAATGGGATTCATGATGTAGAGACAAGAACAACAACAATCCATGTCCTTGTCAGACTTCCTTGTGCAAAGCCAAGGGCTCTTATCACTTCTAAACTTCCAGGATGCAAACTTCCAGGATGCTCCATGTTTTAATAGGAACCTAGTATTTTATGTGGTTATTAAAAGATATTTGTTTATGCACTGGAGGTTCAGTTCTTAATGGAACAGTGCAGAGCCATACTTCTCTAATTAAGCAATGAGATTTAATGACAGAAAGCAGTACTCAGCAAGCTGTTAAAAACACTTTAATGCAGCCATTTGTCCCAAAAGTTCAAGAAAATCATAAATCATACCAAAGTCTATGATTTATTATGGTGTTACTTGCTAAAGATTTGAAGTGCTTTCTATTATAATTTTACTTTAAAAAATATATTTAAACCCAATGGTGTTTACACAGCCTAGTGGATACAAGTCAAATAAAATAATAGCGGTTGTGATTTGTAATGAGTTAGAACTATGAAGCTCTTGAATTGCTCAGAACTAAGCAAACATTACAACCAATGCATATTCTTAGGACACTTCTAACCTAAGTTTGATTCCTGATGTAAAGGAGTGCTTTAGTTACAAATAACTGAAACAGTTCTGATTCCATTCAGTAGAGGGCAGTATTATGCAAACAGAGGTTGCATTATTTCATCTAACAGTTTGTCAGTCCTAGTTTTCAAAGTCCCAAACAGTTGTTCCATTAGCTGTAAAAGTCATACAGATTTATGGAAATCTTAAACACCAAGAAAAGAACATTGTTTGTGCAACTTGTGGTGTAATTATGATTAATGAGATGAAATTAAGCAAATTCAAATGTAGGGTGAATATCGAGATAAGATAAACTTTCTGAGATTACAATAGAGCAACGGTTCTCAAACTGTGGGTTGGGACCCCAAAGTGGGTTGCAACCCCATTTTAATGGGGTCATCATGGCTGGCATTAGACTTGGTAGGGCCCAGGGCTAAAGCTGAAGCCCTGAGGCTTCGGCTTTGGCCCTGGGTGGCAGGGCTCAGGTAAGAGGCCCCCACACCTTGGGGCTGAAGCCCTGGGGCTTCAGCTTTGCCCCTCTTCCCCCTCCCTGCCCCCTGCCCCAGGAGCTCAGGCTTCAATCCACCCTCCTGGGTTCATGCAGTAATTTTTGTTGTCAGAAGGGTGTCGCGGTGCAATGAAGTTTGACAGCCCTTGCAATAGAGACACTAAGGATGACACTAAGCTGAAGATATTGAAGTCCCATTGTTTGTGACTCAAAAATAGCTTGGGCAAAGTGCTAGAGTCATAGATTACAAAGCCAGAAGG
This sequence comes from Dermochelys coriacea, assembly GCF_009764565.3. Lineage (NCBI taxonomy): Eukaryota > Metazoa > Chordata > Testudines > Dermochelyidae > Dermochelys > Dermochelys coriacea. Next base: position 173,628,944 of record NC_050069.1, read on the forward strand.
GATAATTGTGACCACGTAGTCTGACTTCCTGTGTAACACAGGTCATAGAACTTCCCCAAAATAATGCCTACAGGATATTTTTTAGAAAAGCATCCAATCTTGATTTAAAAATGGTCAGTGATGAAGATTCCAGCATGACCTTTTATAAACTATTCCAATGGTTTAATTACCCTCAGTGTGAAAAATGTATGCCTTATTTTTAGTCTTTATTTGTTTAGCTTCATCTTCCAGCCATTGGATTGTTTTATACCTTTCTCCACTAGACTGAAGAGGCCATTATTAAAATGTGTTACCCAGGCAGATACTTATAGATTGAAATCAAGTCCCCCCTTAACCTTCTCTTTGTTAAGATAAATAGATTAATCTCCTGTAATTTATCAGTCCAAGAAAGGTATGTTTTCCCAATCCTTTAATCATTCTCGTGGTTCTTCTCTGAACCCTCTCCAATTTATCAACATCCTTCTTGAATATACTGTAAATGACTGCCCAATGCATATGAATATCATTGCCCTCTATGGGATGAAATCAAAACCACTCAACTGTTGGTGGCTAAATGCCTTTTGAGCTTAAGTGGCAGGGACCTATGGTAAATTTTTCAAAAGCTCCAAAGTGACAGTGTTTTTGGTCCAAGGGGTATAGAGTTCTATCCTCAGCTATCTCCATGACATTCTCATCAGCCATGCTGTGCAGTGCTGTGACAAAGATGAAATGCCTAAGTGACCAGCATGAGTTTCAGCACTCCAGTAAACAATTCCCCTGGCTTGACGAGGGAAAGAGACTAGAAAAGGAATTAGTTTCTGAACACAGGTGTTCAAAATATTCATGACAATATGCTAAATTATTCAAAATTCTAGATTTCTCACAATTTCAATGAACATGTCCACTAAGCAGGCCGTTTTTGAGCATTGAAAATGTTTATTTTCGATGAAAATGTAGCCATTGCAGCAAAACTCAGTATAAAGCAAAAATTGGGAGAGGGAAGAATCAAACATTTTCAAGCAGAATTTCACCACAACAAAATGTATGAATTACAAACACCCATAATTCTGTACACTGTATCCTTGGCAGAAGGTACATTGGCATATGGGCCTGTTACATACCGGAGCTATAGAATCCTTCCTCCAAGATTCCACAGCTTCACTCTGAATTTCTCCCCTAATGATTCACTGCTCTTTTTCACATGCTCAGTAGTCTCTCCCCTTACATGTACTGTAGCCATTGCATCTAGATGAGCTTGTTTTGCCTATTTTCAAATCCATTCAGACATCATGGGTTCAAGGTTTTGACATGAATGTTGGGTTCACATTCTGTTTTGGAGAAGCCATGTAAAAAGCAGTGACAAATACAAATATTCTAATGAAACAAAATGTTAAGTGGGCCATATTCTGTTCCATACACTGCTGTTCCTGCAGAATCACTCCACTATATACAGGTATAACTGAGAGCAGGGCAGGGTTTGGGATAAGGAGTAAAAAATACTTCCAAAGATGCCTGTGTTCTGCCCCATCAAGAGTAATTTTTTCCCCTTTTTTAAATTTGAGTGTGGGGATAAATTAAAAGCTGATGAAATAACAGCACTGGCTCTTAACAGCCCCATGCAAACTTCTACACAAAGCTCTGCTGTATCTCATTCCTGAATAACAATAAGGTTTCCCTGCTAACCTTAGTCATGAGCACTTCCTAATTAAAGACTGAAAATGGTATCCATTCCACATGATAATTATGTAATTTGAACAAATTCAATGAAGGCGCAACCGCCTAACTTGATTTTATTTGTGACCTAACAATGTTTGAATTGAGGTGTCCAACTGTGCAAGTTTTAATCTACTAAAACACCTTTTTCCCTGATTGAGAATGTTGTATATAAGTAGTACAAAGCATAAAATTTCTCAAATCAATTTAGGTTATGTATCCTTGAAAATTCCTCCTCTTAGCTGAAACCTAATTTAAGCGGTTTAAGGATTACATAGTTGAAATCCTGCAAGTTTTGCCGTTAGCTTCAATGGAGCCACAGTTCCCGTTCCCCCTCCATTCCATTTGGATAAACAAGATTCTACTGTTATTTGTTTTTAAAACAAATTAACTCAGAGCTGCAAGAAGCCTGGTTACATTTGGAATGCTGAAAACTACTTAAAAATATCACTCGTTCTGGTCCGCAGCTCTTGGTCTATATCTCTTCTCCAATTCACGTCAACGGTCTGATTCCTTGCATCGCTATGCATAACAAATTAATTCACTGTACACCATGGAAAAATTATACTGAATTGTAGTATCCTCAACACCAAACAGTAACAACTAAATGGGCTGATCCAAAAAATGAGCTCAATAATTGATGTTTCATAGCCACAGTTAACATCATCAACCGTGAAAGCAAATCCAATGGGCAGGATCTTTCTCTGTCTTGCTACACTTTGAATAGTAAAAAGCCAAATGAATTATTTAAACATGACTGGAAAAAGATCGTAAGTTTCTTCTTCATCTTTCAAACTTTGGAATGTGAGGTAGGAACACCATCAAATTTAAGCAGCCTCATCACTTTGCAAGTGGCAAATCTGCCTTTAGAAAAAAAATATTACATCTACATGTCAGATCAATTAATTCACTAAGTAAGAGCTATTACACCTGCCTTCTTTAATGGATTACATATTAATGTATTAGACTTGTTATTCATTACCTTCAGGTACCTATGTTCTAAGATTCTGGCCTCATTGCCAAGAGAGCGTCTAGTTTTCTCTAGGCAATTTTGAAACATTTGTATAAAAGTTGCATTTAGCTACAAGCCATACAGAATATTACATTAGAGTGTTAAAAAACTTTAATAGATCATAATGAATTCAAAAGTCTTCTGCCTAAAAGCAATGATCATACAACAATGGTGTTAAATAAACAGGAAAACCCATGGTTTCAAACACTAAGGGCCGGATGCTCTTCTCCCATCCATGTGGAAATGGGAACAGAAGTTAGGATATACTGGAGCAGAAGATGAGGGAAAGGAAAAGCAGTGAGCAGCAGCTCCACAGCATAGTCCTCATTTATTGGAGTTTAAAGACTCTACAACATGGGATTCCTCTCCAGGGCTTTGAGGGAGGAAAGACCAAGGGGAAAAACGATGTTTGATTGAGTTGGAAACCAACTTGAATATCACTGAGATTTCTATTGATAATATGATCAATCCCCAAAGCTGTGATATATGCCATCATGTGCCAGCAATGCCCCTCTGCCATGTACACTGGCCAAACCGAACAGTCTCTATGGAAAAGAATAAATGGACACAAATCTGACATCAGGAATTATAACATTCAACCTCCCTGGTCACTCAATAACCGACTTAAAACGGCAATTTTTCAACAAAAAAACTTCAAAAACAGACTCCAACGAGAAACTGCAGAACTGGAATTAATTTGCTAACTGGACACCATCAAATTAGGCCTGAATAAAGACTGGGAGTGGATGGGTCATTACAAAAACTAATTTCCCCATGCTAATTTCCCCCTACTGTTACTCACACCATGTTGTCAACTGTTTGAAATGGGCCACCCTCATTACCACTATGAAAGTGATTTCTCCTCCCTTGGTATTCTACTGTTAATTGAATTGTCTCGTTAGCACTGATCGCCCCACTTGGTAAGATAACTCCTATCTTTTCATGTACTGTGTATATATACCTGCTATTGTATTTTCCACTCCATGCATCTGATGAAGTGGGTTTTAGCTCACAAAAGCTAACGCCAAAATAAATGTGTTAGTTTTTAAGGTGCCACAAGGACTCCTCATTGTTTTTCCACATAGCTGTGGCTCCTTTGAGGATTTTAAGGGTGAAGATTACATCAGCAGAGAGTCTGACCAAGGCAATAGGTTCCACTTATATCCTGTGCTAAAAGCGTAAGTGGGATTCAGTGATATATAAGGCTTGCAGAGGACACGAAAGCATTGGGGGTAAGGAGGACTGAAATTCACTACTATTCAGAGGATTCATATAAATCAGGCTTTGTACTGGTCTAGTGCACAGCAGCGAATTTCACTTTGGAATGAAATTTATCCTCAAAGAGTATCTTCTTCCCATCATTCTACAGGCCTAGATTATGTCTATTAGGTGTGGATGTGCACATTAGTAGCTGAGGTAGTATCTTTTATTGGACCAACTTCTGTTGGTGAAAGAGACAAGCTTATGCAGAGCTCTTATTCTATGTAATCTCAAAAGCTTGTCTCTCTCACCAATAGAAATTGACCCAATAAAATATATTACCTCACCCAACTTGTGTATTTAATATCCTGGGACTGACATGGCTACAACAACACTGCAGACATTAATAGCCATCAGTTCCAATTCTCCTTCTGCAAGTTTTACAGGACTAACACTATGAATGTCACTGGAGTTACAAATTTACTTTACACTGACATGAGGAAAGGAATCAGGTGTATTGGCAGAGATTTTCAAAATCGTCTACCCTCCATTAATTTTATAGAAGATGTGTCTGTATCCTCTAGACTGCTTTGAAATTCTCAAGTATTGTGTTTGTAAGCTAAGTATTCTGTGTGGTGCTATTTACATTATGTATTTACAACCTAACTGTTCATTTCCTCTTTTGAAGGATACACTTTATTTTAATATTACAATGGTTTGGCATGGTATGCATTATTTATTGTACAGTATACTAAAACAGGTGAACAGTATATTTGGGATGTGTTAAAAAGGATGGAATCTATTGATGAGAAAATATTCATTAATAGGATACATCCTCGCTAAAAAAATCTTGAATTCCTACTTTTTTTCATCAATATATTTTTAAAAAAATGTATTCCGATAAAGTGAGCTGTAGCTCACGAAAGCGTATGCTCAAATAAATTTGTTATTCTTTAAGGTGCCACAAGTACTCCTTTTCTTATTCCAAATACTGAAACTACTTCTGGTGTCTAAGACTGAGAAATTCACCAATATATGTAAGCCAAGCTTACAATATATGTAAGTCAAACTATTCCTTCTAAAGGTTAGCTATTGTAATTATTATATATATGATCCGTGGAGCATATAGTCTAATTCTATAATTAGCCCTTGTAAAACAAAAGCTATTAGATAATTTCTGAAATTATGTGGGCGCTATCATTAAACATTTGAATCTATCCTGAATAATGTTTCTTATCAGCTATTACTTTTCATGTCCCATAGCCAAATTGGCAGAAGAAATCACAGTTCTTATAAATTAAAGTAGACAGACAGATTAAGGGATGGTCATATTTGCATGATTTTCTATATTAAACAATAAATTTATACATATTTTAGTAGCCTAACCTAGTTTTTACCCCTCCCCCCCAATCTCATCTGGCAGTATGCACATTAAGGGGAGCCACTGTTGTCAAGAAGAAATGGCAAATAGATTGTTATTAGATCAGCAAGGGAAATATGTTTCAAGTGGGCTCCTTTATACAATGGGTTTTGTATCTTTTTATGGGCACTAAATCATTAGGCCTGGCTATTGACTACCATGCTGGTACATTATAAAAGTAATTGCAGTGTCTGGCTCTGTAATATTTTTGAGGGACAGTACCTTCAATCTCTAATGTGTTGTTGGTATCTATCCCACATCAGCTGGTAATAGTCGTACAACTAGAATTTCATTACAGGCAGCGTTATGTCACTGCAGTGGATCCCTGCCAGTGCAAGGTATTGATACTGCAGTGGGTATCTACATCATGCTGTATTATTTCTATTAAAGTTTCTTCCTTGTAGTTTTCCTTTATGCAGTGGAATGCTAGCCACTCCCCACACAACAGCCAGCCTTACTATGTTGGCTTTATAGATGCACACATAGAGTTCTGTTTATCCAGCCCAAATCACTATAAAAAAATCAAGCTTTACAAAATATTAAACCAATGGAGATCATACAGGTGAACTTATACAGACTTTCAGGCTGGCATGGGCCCCATGTAATTTATCAGCCCACATAGAAAAGTAGCTAACTAGTGTATAAAAAGAAGGGACTTTAAAAATTCAGTTTTCAATATTATGTTTCTCCAGGAGTCTTGGTAAATTTGTGATATTTGGAATCTGATTAAAAAAAATTCAGCAGAGTTCATTAATTATTATTCAACATGTAGTGTGGAATTTTTTTCATACAACAGCCTCTCCTTTTCAAAATATTTATGACCATACACATGAAGGTCCTGATCCTGCAAAGACACATATATGCATATTTCTGCATACTATGAATACTCCCACTAGTATAATATTAAACATATATCTTAGTCTTTTCAGCATCAGGGCCATTTGGCATTGGTTCTCAATCTTGTGATGGCTCAGTTACTGACAGGCTGTCTCCCCTTTCCCCAATCATTCCTACTAGGTTCTGGTGCATTTTTTGCATCATCTGTTTTCTCTATTTTCCCACAAGTTGCCTACCTGTCTGTCTCTCATTTTTTGACTTCTTATTTTCCACCTTGTCATACAAATAAAGGGAAGAGTAACCACCTTTCTGTATACAGTGCTATAAAATCCCTCCTGGCAAGAGGAAAAACCCTTTCACCTGTAAAGGGTGAAGAAGCTAAGATAACCTTGCTGGCACCTGACCAAAATGACCAATGAGGAGACAAGATACTTTAAAAGCTGGGGTGGGGGGGACAAAGGGTCTGTGTCTGTCTGGGAACAGAACAGGAATGCAATCTCAAAAACTCTGTTAATTTATTAAGTAATCTAGCTAGAAATGCATTAGATTTCCTTTTGTTAAATGGCTGGTAAGGTATTTACCATCCTGATTTTACAGAGCTGATTCTCTTACCTTTTATTTAATTAAAATTCTTCTTCTAAGAACCTCATTGATTTTTCATTGTTCTTAAGATCCAAGGGTTTGGGTCTGTGCTCATCTGTACCAATTGATGAGGAATTTTAATCAAGCCTTCCCCAGGAAAGGGAGTGTAGGGCTTGGGGGGGTTTTTTGGGGGAAGACGTCTTCAAGTGGGCTCTTTCCCTGTTCTTTGTTTAACAGGCTTGGTGGTAGCAGCATAGAGTTCAAGGACAAGGCAAAGTTTGTACCTTGGGGAAGTTTTTAACCTAAGCTGATAAGAATAAGCTTATGAGGTCTTTCATGCAGGTCCTCACATCTGTACCCTAGAGTTCAGAGTGGGGAAGGAACCTTAACACCCCTACTTTCTATTTTTCATTCTGTTTTTTGCTCCTGATGATATTCTTTCCTCCAGAGCCTCCCCTCCCATCCCTCCAGTTCTTTCTCTCCTTAGTTCATATTTTCCCTAGTTCTGTATAAATACACAGAGACAATATTTCTACACATGTAGCCCACTGCCCCCAGTTCTTTTTTAACATTTATATTACAGTAGTTTCCAAAGGCCGCCACCAGAACGGGGACCCAATTGTCCTGGGCACTATGCAAACGCAGACAGATAGTCCCTACCATGAAGAGCTTACAATCAATACCCATTCTCTTTGTTTCTTCCCCATTATGTCTCCACTTGCCTCCTTGCACCCTCCTTTCCCCAGTGCTGCTGCGTACTCTGTTGCAGCCCATGTAAACCCAGTGCATACACTCATAGTCTGTTGCTGTGGGGACAGGGAAGAGGGAGTAGAATTCTGTAATGCCATATAGGTGAGGGGAAGGAAAATGAGAATGAGCTGAAGAGGACAACATACAGTTTGTAGCATCAGGAGAGACAGAGAGCCCCTGCAAAACCTGTAACCTCCCACAAGCAGCTAAATGAATGAATGTGGTTCCATGGAGGAGGCAGGTAAAGGAGATCCTGGACATATGGATGAATTTGGAGAGGGGAAGTGGCTTAACATCTTCCCATCATCCAATCATACACAGATGGACATATATACACGCTGCTCATTGTAGCTTTGCCTATAACCTAACTGAGACAGGTCTGATGCAATAGATCCCTCACAAATTCAGCTCCTGCCAAGAAGGATATGCAAAGATGTGGGGATGTGCTAAGTTCATGCATGTTATACCCCTTTGCAGTTCCTTATCAATAAAATTTACTATTATAATTCTCAAGAATCTCCAAGTCATTTCCAATCAGAGCTGTTTGAAACATTTTCAGCAAAAGTTCAAAAGATTAGGACCATTTACAACCATTAATTGTCTCTATTTATTCTACAAAACCTATGGCCATAGAACTTGCTGTGGGATCCATCCCATGTGGAAGAATTATGTTTCAAGCTTTCATGCTTCTGAAGAAAGTCTGAAGGAGAACTGAGTGGAACCAATTCAGTAAACTCAAGTCAGCAGAGCGTCTGAAACAGTAACACTAAAAGAGGTGCAATTGCCCCATTTATTTCAATAGATTTTAAAACATAAAGCATGACAACTGACATGTCAGCACTGTTAACCATTTCATTGCTGATCGTCTTAACAGAACCATTGAGTTAGCATGTTTAACCTGAAATGCCAGACTGAGATCCCCAATGCTGAAAGCTCCAAACAACCTGTCCCTGCTAAGCTGCAAATGGGCTCCAGTTTCCCCTGAACAGCCCCTACAATGCAGTCATGCATAGCCAGTATAAAAATCATTTTCATATTTGATTCATTTTAAAGTTTCTATTTTTAGAATTAAATGAAGCTGACACAGAATTCCCAGTCTACTGCTGCAGAATGCCACAGAATCCAGGAACATGACACTAAGTATGTGGAGGGGAGGCGGGTCTTGCAAATTTGTGTTTATTGAGACAAGAGTAGTAAACACTATTGCACAGTAAAACAATTAATAATGCATTATTATAGCAACAATGATTACAAAATTATAACAATAGTCAATAAAGTGGGACTTAGGACTTTGCTCCTAAAGCACTTAGGTGTTCCTGAAATTCTACCTAATAATCATAACAATGCCAAGAAAAATCTCACCTAAGGTTAGTGATGAAGGTAGTTTGAAAAAATTTTGCCCATTGTCAGTCACATAACAAATAAGAAAAAAATTAAAAATTTATAAAGGGAAGGGTAACCACCAATGCTCATGCAGACTGTGTTGATTCTTTTTAAAGTCTCAGTACTGTACTTTCAGAGACTGATTTGACAAGGGAGGAAGATGGGTGTGCAGGAAATCTTGATTCACTGCTTTTTTAGCTCATCCTCAACAGCCCTGATGTGTGGCTGAATAAATGACTATTCTGGATCACTTTTTTTTTTTTAAAATAAACACCCCCATGTGCTGTTGAAAACTACTTTTCTGCTCTATAGTGAAATTGTCAAAACACTAGCAAGGAAGTTGTCAGAGTTTTCTCCCCACTATCAAGATGAGTGAGAAGTCATGCTCTAGCAAGTGTTGAAGGCAGGTGCAAAATTTTTCACAACATTCATGAAGGTTAGTGTGTTAGTATGTGACGTAACAAATTAATGGCTACTTACAATTGCATGGTTGTCACTATTTTGGACGGTATGCACACTCAGATGTCTGAAACAACAAGGAGCATAAATCTCGCATCTTCCTGCCTTAGAACCACAGGCTTCTCATCCTTCAGGTAAGTAACAATCACTGTCAGCTGCTATATATATATTGTATATATTTAGATTGACACTTAAAAAAAGGACTGCCCATGTAAAGCCATGAGACAATAATTCAACTTTCACTAATCACCCCACAGCATAAATTGAAATACATGAACACCACCAGCCCATAGTCTTCAAAAATCAAAAGTAGCTAACATTTTGCCTCAGCAACTATTTGTCCAAATCTTCCCTCAAAACCCTATCAAACAAATAACTTTTGTAATATGCCCACACTACTAGCTTCAGACAGAACTTGAAACTTTTTCTTTCTTTTTCACTCTATTTCTCTCATTGACCCCTTTAGATACATTTAGGATTTCAGTACTCCATGGGAAATAAAGAAATCTTCTTGTATTACTCTATGTTTATCTCACCATTATGTCAGTCTAGTCACTGTAAAGGACAGTATTTTTTGACAGCAGTAAACAGAAGGCCAGATCCTTGTCCCTACTACAGTCCCTTTGCTCCTCTTCATTTATATAAATGAGGGCATAAAGCAGCCCTAAGTAGGTAGGCATCTGAGGATTCCCCCATTGTAGGCAAATCGCCAGGTGACACTAAACCAGAACAGCTGACTCTATTTCACACCTGTTCCCAGATCCCTTCCTGATAGGGAGTATGCTGGATATGTTGTGGGGCGGGGACCTGGGTGTGGCTGGAGCACTGTTTAGGGACTTTTACAGGTTAGAGAAAACCTGAGCCCTCTAGAGACTGGGAGAGCACACGAACAGACTAAGTGTTTTTTTCCTGAAGAAGTGGGTTTTTTACCCACAAAAGCTTTTTACCCACAAATAAATCTGTTAGTCTTTAAGATGCCACCGGACTCCGCATTGTTTTTGTGGACACAGACTAACACGGCTACCCCTCTGACACAAACAGAACAGTCATTTACTGCAGTGAGCACAGCAGCCATCTTTGTTTAGGCCCAGGACTTGCACTGAGGGCAGCTCTACAAGTGGTCAAAATACTGCAGAAGTTAAAAAAATGGAACGGAATCCAACAGAACAATGTTCATTCTGTTAAAGACTGAAAAAGATATTACTGGAGTTACTAGAATAATATATCTGGATTTGTAGTGTAACATAATTATTAGATTATTCCTCCACCTCTACCCACTCCGCCAACTCTCCCTCATCCATCCCTTTTTTTTTACTTATATAAACTGTGATTTGTATTTGTATATCACTAGTTCTCATCTTTGAAGAGCTGGAGAGCTTTGTGATTACTGTGTGGATCTTTATAACTCCACTTCACATTATCTCTTTTCGATCTTTCATCCCACCAGCCCAAGCTTTTAGCTGTTCTGGCTCTGTTTCTCCTGCCTTCACAGGAGGGAAGATTATCATTTTCCTCTTCACCTCACTTATTTGCTTCTGGGAAGCATCAAACTAAGCATTAAAATGTAAAATAGGTTGTAATTTAGGTGCCAGCATTTGGGAACAGGTCACATGGTATTTTTATTGGTAATTGTACTGTTCTAAATGTTTCACACAGGCTAATGTAAATACACCTGATCACTGAAACAATGAAAAGGAGTTTTCAAGTTTCTCAGTTTCCCTCTTATTAATCTGAGCTCTTTGCAAGAAGGTCTGAACCATAGTTATGTGGGGTAATGGGCTGTAGATATAAAAAGGGAGGGTATTAGTTTAGGGACAGATTCTGATAGTTACACTCACATTGAGCAGCACATTTGTCCAAGAGTCCCTTTGACTTCCCTCGGACTACTGAACTAAGGTATTCAGTGTGAACAATGGTGGCAGAATCTGGCACTTAGAATTTAGAAAACAGGCTTCCCCAGTGGACAGGAATTAAACCACAAACAAACAATAAAAAGAAGCTTACCACGTGTTCAGAAAATAGAAAAGCATTGTCTGAAGTTAACTACAGATTTCCTCACAAGATGACTATGACACATATGAACAATATATGAACATTTTTCTAGGACCTGAGAAACCCTAAACCATTATGTCTTTGACTGAGGTAACAAGAAAAAAAATGAGGGAAACAAGTGACTTAATATTAGCATAAGAAATGTTTAAGTTAACTGACAAAAGAAATGTACAAAGACAACAGTGAACAGCTGAAAAGAATTTTTATGAAAATGTCCATTCCATTAAATGTCATACTGTATTGCCGCTCCACAGTGATCATGTTAAGGGCTTTCATTACCTCTTTTGGATTTTAAATTCAATGTCAAATAGAATTTGGACAAGAGAGAAATAAAACAGCAAGAGCATCTAGGGAGGAAACTTAATAGCTCTATTTTTGCATTACACATTAACATTTGCCAAATGTTAAACTTGATTAGTCTTTATTTGTTTCATTGCATAGAAATTCTAAAGCTACAAATATTTGTTCTTCCAACATAAACACTGATTTTTTTTTCTTTCCAGACAATTTGAAGAGCCCAAGAACTACAATGGTTAGGAGAAAGAACAATTTCTGGGTTTCTGGGTTCTACTTAAGTCATCAGAATCAGCAGTGGTAGTGACCCAAGGAATGGCAGATACAATGAAGATGACTGGATGTGGAAGCTGTGGGATGTACATTATCCTGGAGTGGGTACCCCAAAAGAGCTTCATTTGTATGAAGTGACACCTGATAGAGTTGACTAAAGAGAAGATCTGAGGTTTGGAGATGGAGATGGAAACTATGGTGGAGTTTCAAAAGTGATTCAAGCAGATGATGGGAAGGCAAGAGGAGGTGAAAGGAAAAAAGTCAAGACTTGCAGAGGCAAGCTGGACTGGAGGACTGTGAGGGGTAGACTGCTGGATGGAGGAAAGAGGCCAGCAGAAGCATGTGACTATGAGAATCAGACAGACAAAGAGGCTAGTGAAGGAGAAATAGAGCTCAGGACCAGGTTTGCTGAGTTGGAAAATGAAGGAGGAGCACAGCAGACAGTAACAAAAGGTGGGAGGGCAATGAAGTAGAGAAAAGGCCTACAAGAAGACAGGAAGAGTCAAAGGAAAGAGCCAGAGTTCAGAGGATAGAGGATGGCATGCAGAAGAGGACATGCAGCCAGAAAGAACAGGAGGAAGGCCAGAAAATCACACCAAAACCAAGAAGAGGCAAGTCTTTGTGATTGGTGCCGCTCTACTAAGAAGAACAGACAGGCCTGTCACCAGAGCTGATCCAGACAACAGAAGTGTGTGCTGTTTGCTGGGAGCTAAAATATGGGAAGTGGACCTCAGGCTGAAGAGGATCCTAATGGGAGCAGGAAAGAATCCACTGATTGTTCTTGATGTGAAAACAAATGATACAGCTAGATTCTCACTGGAACACATCATCAAGGGAGACTATGCCAGGCTGGGGAAGATAGTTAAAGAAATGGAGGCTCATGTGATCTTCACTGGGATTCTACCTTTCCTTAGGGGAAGAGAACTAAAGTGAGACAAGATTATGATATTCAACAGATGGCTCAGGCCGTGGTGCTATAATGAGGGCTTTTGGATGTTCTAACACTGGGAGGCATTCATGGACAGACAACTGTTCTCAGGATTCCACCTGAGTAGGGAGGGAAATAGACTTCTGGGATGGAGGTTGGCTCAACTGATTAAAAGAGCTTTAAACTAGGAACTTGGGGGAGATGGTTGAGAGATGCTCATGTAATCTCCACACCTGATTCTAATATTGACCAAGAGGAAAATCAAGAAACAATGGAGAACAGAACAGCAGTGGGTAGGAGAATAGACATTAAGAGGAAATATAGTGCCATCAAAGCTAAACTCACAGTCAGGCAGGTGACACTGTCACTAAAATGACTGTACATAATTGGGTGAGAAATCTGGACAAAGCCAAGCAGAAATAACTAAGATGTTTGTAAGGAATCTGTATAACAAAATGGAGGAACTAGAACTATTGGTGCAGGAAGCGAAACCAGATATCATAGGGATAACAGACATGTGGTGGAATAGTAGTTATGACTGGAGTACAGGGATTGAAGGGTATGTGCTCTTCAAGAAAGACAGAAATAAAGGTAAAGGTGGTGGAGTAACAATGCATATTAATGATGAGATAGACAATAAAGAAATTAGAAGTTATGGAATGGATATAACAGAATCTGATTGGGTCAAAATCACTTTGGGGAAGAAAGCAACCAGAGGCTGTCCTGGGATAGTGCTTGGGGTATGCTTAAGAGACCCCCAGATCTGATCTGTATATGGATAGGAACCTCTTATATTTTTAATGAAATAAATACTCTGGGAATTGTGTAATTAAGGGAGACTTTAATTCCCAGATATAGATTGGAGAACAAGTGCTACTAATAATAGTAGGGCCCAGATTTACCTGGATGTGATTGCTGTCAGATTTCTTCACCAAATAGTTACTGAACCTACAACAGGTGATGCCATCTGAGAATTGTTATTGGTTAGAAATGACAACCTCACAGAAGAACAGGTTGTAGGGAACAAACTTGGTTCAAGTGATCATGACCTAATTCAGCTTAAACTAAATAGAAAGAAACAAATATAGATCTGCAATTAGGGTCATTAATTCCCAAAAGGCAAACTTTAACTAATTTCCTTAATTTTTTAGGGAAGTGGACTGGACAGAAAAACTCAAGGATTTGGAGGAAGCTTGGAATTATTTTACGTCAAAGCTGAAGAAACTATCTGAAGCCTGCATCCCAAGCAAAGGGGGAAAAATTGAAGGTAAGAGTTGCAGAAAAAGCTGGATGAGCAAGCATCTCAAATAAGTTATTAAGAGAAAGCAGAAAACCTACAAGGAATGGAAGATGGAATGGATCAGCAAGAAAAGCTACCTCTTGGAGGTCAGAAAGTGTAAGGAAAAACAATTGCCAAAAGCCAAGCAGAACTGGACCTTGAAAGGGAAATTAAAAACAAAGTAAGAGGTTCTATGGCTACATAAATAGAAAGAAAACAAAAGAAAGATGAAGTGGGACCAATAAGCACTGAGGATGTGGTGGAGATCAAAGATAATCTAGGCATGGGCCAATACCTAAACAAATACTTTGCCTCAGTTTTTAATAAGGGAGGGTCATGAAGAGCTTTGGGGTAATGATAGGGTGGCAAATGGAAATCAGGCTATGGAAGTAGAAATTACCACCTCAGAGGTGGAAGTCAAACTCAAACATCTTAATGGGACTAAATCAGGAGGGGAAAAGGGAGGCTGAATAATCTCCATCCAAGAATATCAAAAGAACTGTCATATGAAATTGCAAGCCCAATAGCAAGGATTTTTAATTAATCTGTAAACTAAGGGAATCATACTATAATATATTACTATACTATATATACTATATACTATAATCCTCCAGTGGGATTGCTAATATAGTTACTATTTTTAAGAAAAAGGGAAAAAAGTGATCTGGGAAACTACAGGCTTGTTAGTTTGACCTCCATTGTATGCAAGGTCTTGGAACAAATTTAGAAAGTAGTTAAGAACATAGAGTTAAATGGGAATTGAGATAAAACACAACATGATTTCACAAAAAGTAGATCATGCCAGACCAACCTGATCTCTTTCTTTGAGTCGGCAACTAATTCTGAAGACCAAGGAAATGTAGTAGATCTAATGTATCTGGATTTCAATAATGCATTTGATATAGTTCCATATGGGAAATTATTAGTTAAATTGGAGAAGATGGGAATCAATGCAAGAACTGAAAGGTGGATAAGGAACCAGTTAAAGCAGTGGTACCCAAACTTCATTGGTCACATCCCTCCCTTACCTGCTCCATGACCCCGTCCCTCCCTCCAGGAGTCACATTCGGGAGCCGGCGCCCACAGCTGGGAGTAGACCTGTGGCTGGGAAAAGGCCTAAGGTCAGGGCTGGTAGCCAGAGGCCACAGTTGGGAGTGGGAGCAGGCTTGTGGTGAGGGCTGGGAGCTCAGCCAGAAGCAGGCCCACAGTTGGGGCCAGGAGCCAGGGTCCAGCGCCAGGAGCGGAGCTGTGGCCAGAACTGCAGCTGGAGCCACAGCCACGAGTGGGGCCAGAAGACCGTGGTTGGGAGTGGGGCTGGACCTGCAACCCTGGTTCATCATTGGCTCAGCAAACTGCTTTACCACATCACCCCAGGCAGAAGTTACAGCAGAAGTTTCTAGTCCCTTCTGTCCCCACCCCACTGACTCTAAGTGTGCCGGGAAATGGTACCAGAGGGCTTTTTCTGTAGTAGTACCATTTCTGTGGTAGTCCATAGCAGTGGTTCCCAAACTTGTTCTGCTGCTTGTGCAGGGAAAGCCCCTGGAGGCCGGGCCGGTTTGTTTACCTGCCGCGTCCGCAGGTTTGGCCGATCGCAGCTTCCAGTGGCTGCGGTTCACTGCTCCCGGCCAATGGGAGCTGCTGGAAGCGGCGCGGGCCCAGGGACTTACTGGCCACTGCTTCCAGCAGCTCCCATTGGCCTGGGGCAGCGAACTGTGGCCACTGGGAGCTGCGATCGGCTGCACCTGAGGACGCGGGAGGTAAACAACGTGGTCCAGCTCTCAAGGGGCTTTCCCTGCACAAGTGGTGGAACAAGTTTGGGAACCACTGGTCCATAGCATAGGACTGCCTAGAGGTTCAGTTCAGGGTTCCAGAAACTGGCAAACTGCAATTAGGGTTTCCCTTTTATAGAGTAGGAAATTGAGTATAGAAAAAGTGATTTCTAGATTGTTCAGAGCCACAGCTATATAAGTGAGAGTGGCAAAATATCTTTAGACAAAGTCTGACGGAAAACAGGAAACTGTAACCAAAGTTCTTCATAGACAAACAGAGCAAATAATGAACACGTAGCCTAAACTTCAGGACATAGAACAATTACCTTATCACTGCATTTCACAGACCTCTTTTGAAGCCAAATGCATGAAGTGAAGAATAAAGAATGTAAAATTCACATAACAGTAAAGGATTATTTTAACTTCCAGAGGTCTATGGTAAAGTTCAGAATATTGCTTGATCAAACAGTCCGTCAGACTATAAAGTAGATGTGTTGTAATCAGCTAAGTTAAATAGCCCCATATTATTTAGAAGATCTTTTTGTTTCATTGCTTGATAGCCTTACATGTCCCAGCAAACCTATATTCATACCAAAAAAAATCTATTTTACCCATGACACCTAATTTTTTCTACTGTAAAATTCTTTGGACAGTACAGTCTGTGCCAATGTGCTTGAATTTATTTTTAATATAGGATCATGGTTAACATAGATAATAGACTATTGTATTAAAAACAGTACTGCAATGGGGCATAGCCCATCATGCCTAGTGGTTGGAGCAGGAGTCATGCCAAATAGTCAGAGCAGAGGGTCAAAACCAACACTTGACACAGGTGCTAGGCCAGGGTCCAGAGTCAAAGACAGTGTTCGGGGTAAAGAAAGGAAGCAGGGGCCTGGAGTAGAGCAGGACAGCAGGAACTGGGAGAAGATGGGGATATGGGGTAGGAGGACAGGAACCAGAAGCAGGCATGAATGCAGGGGTCAGGAGGCATCCATATCCATAGCCAGCCAAGGATTCCTCTAGTTTCTCAGATAACTTCCTGGTTTATATAGCACTCCTAAGCCAATGGGGGGGGAGGGGAGAGGGAGGGAGCTCAATGTTTCCCCCAATGAGAAGGTTTGGAGGCAGGGCCCTCGGCAAGGTAGCCCTTCCATGGACCTTCCTTAGTTACGAAGATGAGCTGCTAGGTGGAAGTTGTGGCCTGAGCGCTACCCGGAGACCTACATGCCTGGGTTGGATGCCTGTGATCCCTCACAAGTAACAGTGGAACAGCAAATCATTGTGTGTTCATGCTCAAAAATAAAAAGGGGTATTCCTTCAGATTTCACTCACTGTGAAAAGCCTTATACAAATAGGCTTAATACTAATAGGCGATTAATACTTAATTGCAGGATCAGATCAAAAGAAATAAGACAATTCAATATCTGTTGCTCACTTGCTTTCATTCTTACTGACACTTAGTGGTCAGTTTTTCCCTTCCACGTGTAGCCCAAGGAAGTGGTTGAAAAAAATAGTGTTGCACATAGCATGAGGGATGAGATGCTATTTATATGACTATTCATAAGAAATTTTAGAAGAAATGCTATTTTAATACAGCCAAATATAAGGGCACACATCTAGGATCAAAGAATGTAGGGACAAGGGACTATATCCTTGAAAGCAGTGACTTGAAGAGGACATAGGGGTCATGGTGGATAACCAACTGAATGCGAGGTCCTGTGATGCTGTAGCTAAGAGGGCTAACAATTCTTGGATTTAAACAGGGAAGTAAGTAAGTGGTACTGCCTCTGTATATAGATTAGTGAGGCCATTACTGGTACACTGTGTCCAGTTCTGGTGTTTACATTTCAAATAGGATTAAAACACTGGAAAGAGAGTCCAGAAGAGAGCTGCAAGAATGATTAGAGGACTGGAAACCTGGCTTACAGTAATAGATTTAAGAAGTTTTATCAATTTTGTTTGTCTGAGAGAAGGTTGAGAGGTGACTTCCTCATAGCCTAAATACGTTCCTGGGGAGAAGATTTCTGATAGTAGAGGACACTTTAATCTAGCAGAAAATGGTATTACAAGATCCAGTTGCTGGAAGTTTAAGCTCAACACATTCAGACTCAAAATAAAAGTATTTCGTTTTGTTTTGTTTAAAAAAGTGAGGGTAATTAACAATTGAAATGATTTATCAAGTGATATGATAGATTTTTCATCCCATGAAATCTTTATATCAAGACTGATGTCTTTCTAAAAACTTCTAGCTCAACAAGAAGTTGTGGGCTTGATGTAGTAACTACTGAGTGAAATTCTATGTCCCATGATCTGGAGGAGGTGAGATTATATGAATATAGTGGTCTCTTTTGACCTCAGAATGATGAATGTATTAATCTATTTGAATGAATATTTGTGATTGATCCCTTACAGTGCTTTTTACACTGCAGAAAGAACACAAATCTGAACTCTCAATTAAATGTGTTATGAACACCAGTAGTCTCCGCAGAAACTTCATTAAATAAGTAAGAATATGTAAATGAATGTGGACATATCAGTAATTCCTATGTTTACGATACATGGCTAGGCAGAAATTTAGGTGCGCAAGTTCAACCATTTTCACTGTGGGTGTAACAACCTCCTCTCCCCACTGTGTCTAATTATTTTTATAAAATGACAAAAGACAGAAAGCATACATTAAATCTGTGGTTAGATATGGATTATAATTGTTCATTTTTTTGATTCACAGCCACTTTGCACCACACTACTGGCAGATTCTTGACCTAAACCTATTACAGCTAGCCATAGCAGAATAAATGCAGTATGGAGGAAACTCAGTTGTAAACAGCAAATGTAGTAACACTGCTCCTGGAATAGGAAGGGTAGCTAAGAAAGACTGACCTGAGCTTATTTACACCCCACAGCTGCCATATTTGCCCCAAGCTGAGCTCTCTGCTCATTGGTGGTAGCTAAGGATACACGTTTCTATCCAAATTCATACAGATTCCATGAATGTATAATTTAGATCATGCTGGGGTGTGTGGAGAAGAAACAATTCTCATTTTTCCCCCAAGGAAAAATTCTAAAACCTGAACACTTTGTTAGATTCTCTAAGGCATTAAAACTGTAGGAATGTCCAGTCTTTCCAATGCAAAAAATTTAATTACTAAACTAGCAAGGATGAAGATAACTGTTTAAACAAAACAAAACAAAACAAAACAAAACAACTGAATATCTACAACATATGGTCTGATTCCTATAGATGCTGTTCACCTCAACTCTGCTCTCAGTCAATAGCAGGAGTGTGCAGCCTCATTCCACAGGCACTCAGCACCTCAGAAGTTCAGGCTCTTAGTCCATTCCTGAACAGCATTGCGCTACAGGAATTTATTGTGCTATGAGTAGGTGCCGTGTGAGAGTTTCCCCTCCCCATGTTTTTGCTGCTCTCCTGAATTATTAGTTTTGCTTTCTTCTTTTCCAGACGGATGGTATAGCGATTGCCCCGCAGTAGGTATTCCACACCAGGTTCCTCAGAAAGGTCTTGACTATTGGGCTGATTTATCACACTTAGTTAAAGTGCTGCCCAAAAGCTAGCAGTGAAAATGAAAGCAATTACAACTGTGTGCTGGCGCTGCTTACAAAACAGGATGCAGTTTTCTTAAGATGCTACCAAAAATATTTGAATTGCCTCCATGTTTCTTTCCACTCACATACAAGGTGACTTAACAAAAGTGACCAGCACTATTAGAGCTATGGGCTGCATTATGGCTTTTACTCCACCAGTGGGAATCCAGAAGGAATTTTCACCTATTCAGAGGTCTTCTATGTGAACGCTCTTCACAATGGGAGCTTTGCTTTGCCTTTTTTTTTTAAACCAGATGTGATGTGCTCTTCCAGCTCACCTCATTTGAAGAGACCAGAACCATTTGTAACGAGAGGCCTGGACCTGACATGACTCACAGCCATCTTGTGTATGAACTTAGCATAACCCACAGTCATCCTGTATGCTCAGTCACGTAAGTTGGAAACAAAAAATAGAGTCAGGAAAATTCAGCCTTGACGTCAGCAAACAGATAGAAAAGTATGAGCTGCAGCATTACTAACAGGGATAGATAAATATTCACAAAGTCATGAGAATGGGGTGAGAATGGACAAGCTAGTCTTGAGTTCCTGCAGCTTCTTCCTGATAGTAAAAAGTAAAAAGTTTTGCTGTTGCAAATGCATTCCGCTAATGAAGCATAAAGATAAACAGACCTTAAGAAGTTTTTACTAACTCTGAAAAACACAAAAGTTAATGAGTAGGCACTTTTAGGCATGTGAACCCTTGTAGAGAGAAAATGATTGGTTAGTGTTTTTTGCATAGAAATGTTTTGAGTAAAATAACTGGTTAAGGTATTGATAAGAAGAACTCTCATTTTAACTATATAATAAGGGTCAGGAAACAAGCTTGTTGGAACTTAACTCCGAGATACAGCTCAAGACCAAAGCTGCTAGGATTTTTAACTCCTGCATAAGTAGACTATGTGGAAGTTGGATCCCTGAATGAGATTGGATCCTGACTGGCCATTGGGAGACATCTGTCTGCTTTATTGGTAGTGGTGAGCATTAGATGTTGGTGTGCATATTCTGCGTGATAAAGGCTCCATTACTGGGACAAGGTCCTGTTAACCCGTAGGGAGCCACTGTGCGGGTAATACATTGGCAATATTAGCCAATGCAATCCTTGAGGAAAGCTACACTGGGAATTACTCATGGTTTCCAAACTACCATCATGTTGGAGAAAAGAGGCTTGCCGGCTTGCAGAAGAAGTAGAGGGGATAGATGCCCTGTTATGCTGCACACTCACCACCAGAGTATCCTCCCCTCCCCCGGCACATCAGGGTACATCGTTGCTGGGATCCTCATCTCCAGCATCCCCTACAAGATATCTGCCTCTTGCACAATACAGCCCTCAGGCTGAGAAGCATCTAGTGCAGAGCCCTTTCAGGATAACACAAAGCTCAAACTAGTATCTAGTATCTCAACAAATCAGCCCCTTGCTGGGGAATTTTACCATACTGAGTGGCTATTCCTAAACCACCACTCCTCTCCATAAGTCAGTGTGTGCAAGGAAGGATTTAAATTATTCTGATTTGGAGGAAGGAAATGATGCTTCGTCCACTAATTCTCCTTTCCCCTCCTCCACCCTGAACTGATCTACGCTCTTCTAGCTGTAAGATTACAACCTCTTCCTTTGTTAGAACGTCTGTATAAAGGAAGGGTGACGAGACAGGGAACTCTGGCTGTGGCTGGGAGAACCCAGTATGGAAACTTGCAGCAGGAAAGAGCAAGGTGGGGTAGGTGACAGAGTAAAGGTGGGAAGTATGAAGTTATTAGCCTGTTGGGAGTCAGTGTGCTTTATTTAGGCACTCAACAAAGCTCCAGATTGGGGAAGAGAGGAGAAACTGAAGGTAAGTTTTTGCTTTTGCTGCTCTAAGAGTTAAAGTAACTCCACAAAAAGCATTACTTGTGTTTCAGATCAAGCTTATGCATTTTATTATTTATCAATTTGGAAAATACATTTCTGAAGAACAATACTTCACAAAACTGTTCTCAGTTCAGATTTCTTCTCTCGCTATCAAGTTAGTTAGAAGCCAATTCAAGTTAAATTACTTAAAAAAGAATCTACAAAGACAGATGTGAGTCTGGACTTCAGCCAGCCAAGATACAACGTCATTGGGACAGATTCATCTTTACTCTAACCTCCAGGATCCATGACAGACTTGTAAGTAACAGTTTCCATAAATAGAGAGTGGTGAACATTCCACTCTGCACTTGAAACATCTTCTAATCTCTTTATTATAAATCCAGTGCCCTGAATGGTGTTAAGTACTGGGGGTAGCTGTGTTAGTCTGTATCCCCAAAAACAATGAGGAGTCCGGTGGCACCTTAAAGACTAACAGATTTATTTGGGCATAAGCTTTCGTGGGTAAAAAACCCACTTCTTCAGATGCATGAAGTAAAATTACAGATACAGGCATTATTATACACGAAGAGAAGGGTGTTACCTTATAAGCCAGGTAACTCCCTTCTCTTCATGTAAATATTACCTTCCATATCTATTTATCTCCAAGCATGTAACGAATGTTAGGTCCCTCACAACTCCTATATATATTATATTATATTCATTTTATGGATGGCTAAACTAAAATGAGGTGAAATTAAAATCACTTTCCCTCCAAGATCGCATTCACTTCACCATGTTTAAATGAAGGCCATTGTGGGAAATGCTGAGTATCAGATGTTTTAGAAATGTGTGCCAAGTAATGGAAAATAACAGTACAAGAGATAAAGGACAAGGCCAGAAGATTTTGGCTGGACTGAGGACTAAACTTTGGCTGAACTAAGGACTAATGATATAAGCTGCACATGAGAGTCTTTACTACCACAAGATAATGGAACCCAAAGATAAGAATGATGAGAACATTGGGTGATAAACAATATAAAAAGAATAAACAAGTGCTGTATATATATTGCTGTGGGAAGGGAAATAAAGTGCTTTTTACCAGCAACTGTGTCAGTTGTCCTGTAAGCCAGCCTGCTAGCAGCAACAAATGGTGACCCCGACATGATAGAATTCTGTGAATTTGATACCACGGACAGAGGAAGAAATAGCAGGGACCGCCGCTGCCGGTGTCCTCCGTTCGGGTGAGGAACCGGGACGCCCAAGAGGCGGGGGAGCTCCCACTGAAAGGTGAGCGGCGGGGAATATCTCTCATAATGGGAGCGGCAGCATCAGCAGATGAGCAGGCCGTGTTTAAGGTCTTAAGCAATCTGCTTAATAACCAGGGAGAAAAATTTTCCCCAGAAGCTCTGCAAAAATTGCTTCAGTGGGGAAAGCGACGGGGTGTCCTTGTTAATGCAAAGAATGTGTTTGACTCCTCGGTGTGGAAAACAGTGGGGGAAGACCTGTGGGACTTTGTGGGGGTCGGAAATAAAGAAGCTGCTGCCTTGAGCCCTATCTGGCGGACTGTTCATCGAGCCGTTACCACCGCAGCGGCTCAGGCAGGGGCGCATATTGCATTACGCGAGGCATTAGAATCATCAGTGAAAGGGGCCTTCATGGTAGGAGCGAAGGACTTTTTTGGTAAAACAACACCTATGATTCCTTTGGCGCCGTTGGACCCCAGTGAGGTACCGTTGCCCTTGAAGGATGACGACTCAGATCGGGGCGAACCGATGGCCGTGGATCAGCCTGTGTCGGGGGAATTGTCATCAGGCAATCCAGAGAACCCGTTACAAGGGGGGTCAGGATTGCCGCCCGCGGTTGTGCCACCAGCCCCTCCCCGACACGTTCAGATTATTGACTTGCCTAAAACTGGAGAGTTTGATAACTTGACGCAGGACCAGATAATTCGGTGGTTATATAAGGAAGGTATTGCAGCTCAACAGATGATGGATGAGCTGGATAGAAAGGAAAACAGACCGCAAGGATCGTCACGATCGCATCTGCTACAACAGCTTCAAGAGCACGGCATACCTGACCCCTCACGTTTGCCCCATATTTGTAGGTTGTGTGGGTATTATGGTTGTACGGAGCAACTCACTCCTGAGGGAGAGTTGCGACCGACAACAGAGGAAGAATATCGTAAAATTTATGCCCCCGCTACGCAACCTGTTCAACCAAAAGTGAAACCTCCGCCACCTACGTGTTCTTCAATTGGACGAGGGCAAGAAGAACGGGAAACGGGGGTGATTTGGAGGGATGGGGGGGAGGAGTGGGATCTCCTGACCCAATTAAGCGCTGGCATGGATTGATAAAGGATGCTGTAATTGAAGGGGAATTTTTGGATGCCATGCCGGCTACTTTCCCGGTATCGGTATCAAGGGAGGGGGTTAAATCTTGGGTGCCGTTAGACTGGAAATTGATGAGGGAGGCTCAGAAAGCTATTGTGGCGTATGGTTTGAAAAATCTGTATGTACAAGCGTTATTAGAACAAATATTCTCGGGGCAAGCAATGTGTCCCTTTGACGCCCAGAAATTTGCAGACATGTTGTTAACACCCACACAGAGATTATTATGGAAGGATTCATGGAGAAAAAAGGCTGAGTACGCGGCAGTGCTTAATTTAGATAGACCCCGGGACGACCCTCTCCAGATAGCATCAATAGACATGTTGTTGGGACGGGGCGATTTGAAGAGCCTCAGCTACAGGTGCAATTGGTACCCCAAATATTACAACAGTCTCAGCTTCTAGCATTGGAGGCATTCAAAGAGCTCCCTGATTTGGGCACCCCTTCACCTCCCTATTTAAAAGTCATGCAGGGAGTGGGAGAATCTTTTGCCCTCTTTTTGGACCGCCTAAGGACGGCATTGGATAGGGCCCCTAATTTAACACCAGACGCCAGATCAGCATTGGGGGTAGATTTAGCCCTTCAAAATGCTAACCCCACGTGTAAGAAGATTTTGGTGACTTTACCAAAATCGGCCTCCCTAGTTGACATGATTGAAGCCTGCACTTGTGCTCCTTTGGTGGAGGAGGAGGATAAGGCAAAGATTCATGCACGCGCCTTGGCGGTAGCCTTGAATACCTCCAAGTCGAATTGGCGTAGAGGAAGGGAGGGGGTGTATTATTAGTGTGGAAAGATGGGTCATTTAAAACGGGATGCCCCAAGAAAAGAGGTCAGACTAAAGCCCCTTTTTTGTATTTGGGACTTTAGATTACTGACTGCACCGTACGCCCCCAGCAGTTGAAAATCTCTCCTTATGTGCGCACACTGTATGATGCACAGAAACTGCTAGGTGAACTGCAATCGCTTCGCCCCCTTTGTGGCATCACAAATCAGGATATAATTCCTCTTCTTCCCTTATTAGAAGGGGGGAGAGCCCCTGGAGATAAACGACAACTGTCGGTACTACAGAAGCAAGCATTACAATGAATAGGACAGAAGGTGGTAGAGGGTTATTCCGGGAGATATCGGGAAAACTTACCCTTCGTGGTAGCGGTCTTTAGCCTAGATGCAGTATTGGAAGCGCTATTATTTCAGTGGGATATAAGGGATAAAGACCCCCTAGTCGGTTTGGAATGGATATTTCCACCGTGTAAAAATGTGCGTACGGTAACTTCCAGAATTGAAGCAATAGCCATGCTAATAGTGCAAGCGCGGAAAAGAGTAACTGTAATGACAGGAATTGATCCGCATCAGATTTTGTTGCCATATCCTGTTTATTTCCAGAATGAGGATGTGGGTTATCGATATTGTTATAGTGGTATTGCTTGGGTTACAGGGGGGACTCCTTGTACCCCTACGCGTGCGAATGACGTATAACCTATGGGAATGTCTAGCATTGATAGCCAATGTCACACACTTTTGTTTGTCTGACTCTGTGGCAGCCGGGGAACTACTGGGCACTTGTCTTGTGCCCATATGTCATCATCCCGAAGAAATTGGCAGTCACACCATGCTTGCAGCTTATGCCAATTTGTCTTCACAGTATTCGAATATGGCAAATTGGGGCCCTGCCAATTACTCCTTGCCCCCTGGGGCCCTATCTTTACATACCCCGTACCCAGCCGGGGCAGATAATGTAACGTGTGCGCGAGTGGTTAATTGCACACGCGCAAAGGTACCCATGGGCTGCCAAACCGTAAGTGCCCCCCTTTTGAATTGTACTAATGCGGTTAATGTTTCTTTTAATTATGGACATATTATTTTGCCGTCTGGTTGGTTTTTTACCTGCGGCGCACGAACCTTTAGTTATATTCCTGCCAATCTAAGTCATAATACCTTGTGCTGTCTTAGCCGAATGACCCTTTTGTTGCCCGGAAAGAATCAGCAGCGAAATCGGCGAAGCACGGCCCTGCAAAATACGTGTTCCGCCGATGTTACCTTATATAGTCACTCAGAATATTTGTCTGTGCTGAATGCTGTTGCAGGCATTCCTGGCTTTGCAACTTATTACACGGTGCAAACTTTGAATGCATTAGCTTGTTTTGCTGTTAAAGCGCTTAATGCTATATTACAGGCAATTGCTCTTTTAAGTATGGAACAACAGGAATTAAGAGATGCCATTTTAGATAATCGAGCTGCGATTGATTTTCTATTGCTTAAGCATCCCTGGTGTTGCTATTATGGAAAATGCTTTTAATTTAGAGAAATTAGTGTGTTGGAGTATTAAACAGTTTAATCTAATTTTTGAAATATTAACTGAGTTATTAATCGATGTAGATAGCATTTGCCATGCAGTTTTATATAATAGTGCTGCAATTGAATTTTTATTATTAGCACATGGACACGGATGTGAAGATTTTGAGGGTATGTGTTGTGTTAATTTGTCAGATCATTCTCACTCTGTTCATGAGTTACTTGCAAAATTAGAACAAAATATGAATAACATCATTATAGCACACTCTTTTATTAATTGGTATCTGTATTGGTATAATTTGTTTGTGTGGTCCATATATAGTTCAATGTATGCGTTGGGGAATGTCACGGATGATTCAAGCTGCTTTTTAACAAAAAGGGGGAGATGTGGGAAATGCTGAGTATCAGATGTTTTAGAAATGTGTGCCAAGTAATGGAAAATAACAGTACAAGAGATAAAGGACAAGGCCAGAAGATTTTGGCTGGACTGAGGACTAAACTTTGGCTGAACTGAGGACTAATGATATAAGCAGCACCTGAGAGTCTTTACTACCACAAGATAATGGAACCCAAAGATAAGAATGATGAGAACATTGGGTGATAAACAACAGAAAAGGAATAAACAAGTGCTGTATATATATTGCTGTGGGAAGGGAAATAAAGTGCTTTTTACCAGCAACTGTGTCAGTTGTCCTGTAAGCCAGCCTGCTAGCAGCAACAGGCCATATTATAGATTTGGACTACATATGTGACATCATGCAATTCTATTTCTACAGAATTAGAATTTTTCTATATTACAAATATATATTCTCTCAAATTCCTTATGAAGGGTCTATCTTAAAGCTCTAGGCATTTGTGCAAACATTTATAATACACAGAAGTAATCTAATTTACAAAGATCAGTTCATCCAAACCAACCCACAAAATATACATCCTGCAAATAACATTTTTCATCTTGCAGTCCCCTATCTATCAGCTCACCGGAAAACAGAGGAACAAGCAGTATGCTCTGAAATTCAACACATTTGTGTTCTGCCATACCAAATCTCAGAATACCACACCAATATAATCACTGTTTATATCTAGAAGATATACACAAAATATTACCAAAAGAAATATCCCAATTCTAGAAATTATCAAATGTGAATATACATAACATAGAAATTCCATCAGGGGGTTCTGGTGACCAGTCACTGACCCAGCTGGTGACTGGAAGATGGTGATGTCTCATGGGTAAAGCACTGGGCTGGAAAGAGGGTAAGCTGGGTTATACTTCTACTTTGTCATGGAGTAGCTGCATGACATTGGCTTTGTGCATCTGTTTCCTCATCTGTAAAAGGGATAACACAACTTCATAAAACACTGAGACACTCAGATGAAGGGTAAATAGGTGCACAATATTATCACTAATATGCCATATGATTGTACACATGTATTATAGAATTTCTCTAATATTTTACCATATTACACCTACATGTGATGCACTCGATTGCATAGAACTGTGATTAGATCAAGTGTAGGAGTGGCTCATGAGATAGGCAGAAGGTTTGTATTTAGTGTGTTTATGTACTCAAGTCTTTACTGCAGATAAATGGATATAACAATCACTAACTTTATCCATTTAACAGTTTATTAATTTTAAGTATAATAACCGCACCATTTTACCAGTAAGTACATTGGGTGTTTTATTAACACAGCAGATGTGCAGCGATTCACTATCAGGTGTTCACCTACAATAAAAAGGGAATAGCTAGAGTTTGGTGCAGGGCTTTGTCTAATATTAGCTACTTGCTCATGTGGGCAATCACGATGGTTTTTCCTTTCAAAAGGATCAAACTCTATTCTAATCAAAAAATTTTAACCACCATCAAGACACATTGGTAATTTATAGTAGCCAGTAGAGGGCTAGGATTCTAGGCATCTCATCTTCATTATAGTATACTAAAGGAAGCCTGGGAGCAAGGCAGCATTCAGCACTAGAACTAGAAGGGTCTGCTTGTCTCAGCACAGAGGGGGAACAATGGTATGACTAAAGTCTCTGCCAGTGAGGAGAAAGGGCATGGAAGGAAGATAGTTATGAAAATATTGTAAGTCACAGCACTAATAATGGTTAGCAACCATGTTTGCATCCATTAGAAAAAATAAACAAAGCATCTGATTCACACTGATCTGCAAGTGTCTCGTACCTGGCTAAGGCAAGAAGTGAAGGCAGTTAGCTACAAATGACCTTGACATAAAGTTGAAAATACCCCATTATGTGCTCAGAAAAAAACTAATTCAGGCATACGACTTTTTAAACTATCACACTAAAAATGGGAACAAACTAGCTCCTTTTTTCAAATGGACACATTATGACAACCTTGAAAGAAGGCAGTCACACTAATGGGCTTTTTTATTATATAATTTAATACAATTTATTTTTATCTAGTGTCCTTCATACGCTGTATTAGAAAAAAATCCTTGCAGAGAGTCAACAATAATCTAAAGCAAAGGTGGCAGTGAATAAGCATAAGAGTGCAAAGTTTTTAGCCTTTCTGATGAGCACGCTATCAGTTATGAAGGTGGTTTTTAATGATCATTTACTAGATTTCTGACTGCTCCCATTGTGCTCAGTGTTGTTCATGTGTCCTTGAAACTAGATTCAACACATACAATTTTTTTTAACCTTAGAAATAATTCCTTGTTGTTTAAGGGGAGTTTTATTTTAATATATCATATGACAGCAAAACAAGAGAGAAGCTGTTTTCTTGTGTGCTGGTTGTGAAGAAATATTGAGCAAAACATATTGCTAGACATATTTTCATGAAGTCTTTCGTGTACTGAACACAGTACAGTTAGAGCTGACATCAGTTAAGGAATGCACTTTGACATCTGTAGCACTTATTTAGAAATAAGTTCAATTCACTTATTTGGCCAGTATTAATGTTTGGTTTTGGACCTTTAGGCATGTCCTCCTATTGTCTATTTTCATAGCATACAACTATTTATTTAAAACAAGCTAAAGAGAGACTAATGTTCAGAGTCTAATAAATCAAAGAGCTGACTTCCGTGCTAAAGATTGTGAGTACACTTTGTGCTATGGGGATTGTTTTCATGAAAAATATGGGAGCAGATTTTGCCCTGATATCCTGCATTTACTTGTGCAACACCATTTAAATCAGAATTATGCTACTAAAAAGCAGGCATAAATGAAAGCATAATCTGATCCATTTATGCGTTTGGGTTTTTTGATATTTTATTAGTGAATCTACTTGATTAATTACTTTCCAAACCAACAAGAAATAAAAAAGGTGACATCTGGTCAAAATGCCTTTTGGCAAATTCAGTTCTCAGAACTGTGTCTATGCAAAAACACCGAAGCCAGTGGAGTTGCTCCAACTTTCCGTTTGAAAAATAAAATGGTGCAGATGGGGGACAATTAATAGGGTGTTTATAGGCAGCACATTTTTACATTAAGGGCCTGCTTCTCCTTTCTTTTACACAAACATACCTCTAGGAATTACTTCTGATCTATATTGATTTGAGAGGAAAATCAGGCCCTAGAGTAATAGCAGCAAATTAGACTTAAGTAGTTAGTTGTGAACAGTGACTATACTTCATGCAGAATTTCTACTCAAGCCAATGAGTTACACATATGCAAGCAGTGACAGAATTGCACCCAATGTCATAATTAAAGCAACTCAAATTTAGGGCTTGATTACCTTGTAGCTTGTATAATTAATTTACACCAGTGCCAATGCTACCATCAGTATAAGCGAGTGAAGAATTCTGATGTGGTAGGGATTTAAACCAGTACAGCAGGGATGTCCATCACTGCACAAGATAGAAGGCAGGAGAATTAGACCCCTCAAGTTTATAAATCCCACCTAGTCACCTCCACCACAACCACACGTAAACTCAAATGATACTGAAATCCTAAGATTTTCTTACTTATAATCACATAGTTTGATTCATGTCCATGGTCAATATAACAAATTATGCATGCCTTGGTTATACAATGCTGTTTAAAGTGGAAGTTTCTGTACTAAGCCTGTAATAGCTTGTGCCAATTTTTCCCTTGATGTATAGTTATTTCCCTAACAAGTTATCTTTTTCACATCCTTTCTGGCTTTAGAATGAGATGCAACAGTAATCTTTGTGCAATGCCACTTGTAAACTCAATTTATGTAGCAGATTTGCATGTTAAGTGCTTTACTAGTAAGAGCAGCTCTCGAAGACAGCATGTTTATGCCTCCATTTGTTTAAATTTGAATGCTAACCCAGAGCCAAGTGGGAAAAAAAAACCAAACAGATGATTTTAGATCTTTATTTTAAATAAAATATGGAGTTCTTATTTTAATTGTTGACTTGTGCCACCCTCTTCTTTGAGAAAAGGCAGCTATTAGCACCAGCATGATGCCAGTATACTTGCCACTTGTGTTGCCTGCCCTGGGACTGGTAATCTAGTTTACATATGTTTTTGAAGATCAGAATTTCTAATGTAATGATTGCTTTCCCTAAAAATTACCCCCGGTCATCCCTGAAGGAAGACTAATGAATGACATATTAGTCTTATATTACAATATATTCTGTTTAGAATACACGAGTTCCCGCTTGTAAGCACAAGGCAAAAGATTTTTCATGAAAAAAGCCAGCCACCGAAGAAAAAAATCATGTATAAAATGATTGGGGTTTGATTACTTTTACATACATGGGTGTTGGTTTATTTAAGCATAAAGACAAAAGTATTGTGTGTTTAGTCACAAAGCATATATAAAGTGCACTGGATTTTGCTGTTGTGATGTCCTTTATTATGGTAGAACCCAATGCTGCCAACTTTCCTTTATCAATCAATCATCTCACAGTATTTAGTGTTTTCTTGAAAGCCCCATCTCCTGGAGTCCTGTGACTACTTGAGGAATTCAGCTTTCTTTCTTCTTTATTTTAAGTACATCTCTAGCCCCAATGGTAGAAGCAAAAAGCTTTAGAACAAGAATTCAAAAACCTAAAGGCAAGTCAAAATATATCATTTTTTAAAAAAAAAAAGATTAAATCGATGTTATGATTTAAGAATGACTGGGTGTGGCAAAATGGAGCAATTAGAAGCTTCAGTTAGGAATGAGGGCTCCACTGTATTAAACACTATGTAAACACTTATCTAAAAGCCAGTCCTTGTAGCAAAAAAATTTCAAGGTAGTTCAGTTTTGGTCCCCATTATCCCCCCAATATACAGTGAGATAAATCAAAGCAAAAGTCGTCCTTGCTGTACAGTGGCAGTTTTGGGCAGGAGGATATAGGCAGGTGTAGTCAGTTTTGTATTCCACCTCCTCCAGCCCCATAATATCAGAACTCTGTGTCCCAACCTTTACAAATAAAAGCTTTATGAATGATCTTTTACATTAAACTCCCCCACCCCAGGCATTTTGAGGTGTTCATAAATGTTTGTAAAGCATCTTGAAATGTTTGAGTGGAAATTATTTATATTGGTACATGATATTAAAATATGAAAGTAGGGACAGTTGTAATAGAAACTAAAACAGAAAAATATGCAGAAATTCAGAGAGTCAGACAATCTCCTCTCCTTAAAGCTTTGAGTTGAGGTTTTCTTCAGAAAATCTTCAGCAGCATTGCTAAATCTCTCCCCAGATATCTATTATCACTGTAATGTACACTGTAATCCTACTGAGCAAGAGAAGGCCGTCATGGGAGTGGTAGATAACACTCACCCTTGGGATGCGAAAGGGAGTTGTGGTTACCTTATGATTAAAGTAAAAGGTTGGCATAGGCAGGGAAACTATACAGCAAATGACAATCAGAATGACACAGAGGTGCCTAGATCTTACAATAGCTTAGAGAAACTACATCTGAAGTCTCTGAGGAAAAAAAAAAATTATGAAAGGGCCAGCCTCACAGAAGTATACAACATTCCATGGAGTAAAAAACCACTAAAATATGTCTCAAATGAAAGAGGAAGCAACAAGGAGTCTGGAAAAAGAAAAGTTACTGTAATATGCAACCGTTGACTGAAAGCAAGGAATGTATTCTAATTCCTGTTTGTAGGATCACTACTTATCTGCAAAAGCCTCTATTTTTTCTAAAGGCTACCCATGCATTAGCTTGCCTCTTTCAGTTGAAACAATATTTACTTTTGGCAAGAGCACATTTCTAGAAAATAGGCTGTGCAGCTTGCCTCACTTATTTGGGCTTTGATAGTTTGGCTATGGTTACATAGAGAAAGATTCAGATCTTATTACCTTGTACCAGGAAAAAAATCATGAGTTTGGTTAAATGGAAAGCAGAAGCAGCTCTGCATCCTCTTCACCTTCAGTAGAGTTTGGTAATTGTCATGGTGGGCACTCCTTGCCCCCTTGTGTCAAGGTTGACGAGTCTATGTGCATGTTCCTGCCTCAGTTTCCCCTATTGAGCTTTCATTGAGTTTAATGGGGCTTTTGTGCTTCAGGGATCTAATTTATTCAGTGAAAGGTTCAACGTGACACCCAAGCAAGCCTACATCTCAGCATCCTCGCTGTGGGGCTAGGGCGGAAGAGGAGGGCAGTTAACCTTAGTCTGTCTGCTCCATCTGAGTCCATCCATCGCCTCTCTACAAGCTCCTTCCTAGTGAGGTGCTGTTGACCTGCAACCCTCCTGTGGGATCAGGTCTCTTGCTGTCATCAGGGAAAATGTTCCTCCTCTGGGCTTACAATCCCCTGCAGAGGTCATAACATTGCACCTCTTCTCCAGAGCAGTGTGTAAATCCTCTGCAGTGTGGAGCTCCTGACTGGTAAGATCTTTCCACTGGGACTAGGTCTCCCCAGGGCTTGACTCTCATAGCTATTCCCCTTCAGAACCTTTTCTCTCTAGGAGCACCCTTCCGATGTTCCTTTTCCTAGTAAGCTCCCTAACTAGCTCATCCTGAGAAGTCACTCTCCTCCATAGCTTCATGTCTTCTGGAACCTCCTGACAGAGCCTTCATAACCCTTATTAGGCCCAGATATTCCATAGGTAATTACCTGCTGCCCAGCCACCCAGACAATTTACTCAGCATCCCATCTGGGTTGGCTCATCCTCCTTAGCAGAACCTATCACAGACAGGTTGGATGCAGGGCTAGCTATCTTGTGACTCTGGACAGTGAAAAATAAATGTGGGCATACGTGAACTGGTGAATCTGAGACCTAAAGCCCGATAATAAGGGATAGTATCATATTTTAAGATATTGACTTTAAAACTTGATGGCCAGTGTGAACCTGCTTGATTGGAGGAGTCACCACTGCTTTTGCATTGTCATCATCTTCATTTTTTCTCCTTTTCTTTTTCTCCTTTCTTCCCCTGCTCCCATCCCATGTTGTTCTCCTGTGATGTCCAGCTCACCTTTGAATTATGGGTAACACAATTAACGGAAGGGGAGTGGCAAACAGGCAGCTGTACATGACTATTATATATTGCAATGTGTGACTCCTAGTAGGTCACCTGATTATTACCAAAATTGAAATGGCCAGAATGTGGCTTTATGCCAGCATTTCCTCAACTTTTGAAAGGTCAGACCCCTTTCAGGAAAATGAGACCAATGGTATCACCCCTGTAACTCCACCATCTGCTGCTAGAGGCCATATTCTGGAATTTTAATCAAAAGAAACTGAATTGTGTCCTTTTAAATATTTTATCAAATGCTGATATTCAACACTGATTTTAAATACCTTCCAAATATGATTACTTTGCTTTCTTTGCTTTCATACGTCCTTTGAGCAGTGAAATTGTTAAAATGTTGACATCTATGGGTATTTGAGTTAGCAGCACCCAATGAGAGGGAATAGGGTAGCTAGCACTGCAAAGCTATTGTTTCCGTATCTTTACGGACTCAGGCAGATTTTCTTCATCAGTTACACTACAGTCATTTTTAAGGCTTTTTTCACAACTGTTTCAGCTTCTTTAAAAAATGAAAGCTGAAGCTATGGAAAAAATTAAACCCCTCCGGTCCTCCAAACTAGTTCTTCATGCCCCATGCGTATATCGCACACTTTGCAAAAAGAAAAGGAGTACTTGTGGCACCTTAGAGACTAACAAATTTATTAGAGCATAAGCTTTCGTGAGCTACAGCTCACTTCATCGGATGCATTTGGTGGAAAAAACAGAGGAGAGATTTATATACACACACACAGAGAACATGAAACAATGGGTTTATCACGACCTTATGCTGTGGCTCATACTGGAGTGGGTGCACCTTTCCAGAACTGAAGGAAGCTGGCACCTTTCACACTGCAATACTGGCACACAACGTATTCTTTGAGAAAGCATATATTGTTGCCTTTTAATAGGCAGTACTGTCTTTTTTTTTTACACTTTTGTTAGAAACTCTAATTGTAGCTTTTCATTTGTACATTAGCAGATTTGTTATGAAGCATCTAATGTCTGAAAGGAAAACCATCTTGAACTGAACAAAGAACATATTTTCTCTAAAACATGTGGTTGCTCTTTTTTGATACCAATAATTACAATCATCCAATTTTGATTTTGATTCCTCATCTCTTCTGCAGAAGCTGGAAGTATTGAGTTCCACCCTGAAAGCTGTTTTTTGGAGTGCTTCTAATCATTGTTCCTACAACTGATAGCTCCAAAGAAAGATATGTTCAGTTCTTCTCAACGATAAGAATGGAGGATAGGACATTTGACCCATAATGATAGTGAGATTAAAGAGAGGCTGGAAAATGGGTGGATTCGTACAGTATATAGAAGCTCTTTCACAGGCATTAACCAGAGGCCAACGCTTTCGTCAAATAAATGGAAAACTCACTTAAGGTGTCTACATTAGAGAGTTTACAGCAGCACATAATTAAAACCACCCGCAATGAACGGCTGTATCTATGTCAGCAGGAGACGCTCTCCTGCCAACATAGTATTGAGCTCACCACCGCTTATGTCAGCGAATTTATGTCTCTCAGGAGGGTGGTTTTTTACACCTCAACATATGTTTTGCTGACATAAGTGGTAGTGTAGACATGGCCTTAGCCTTTTCTTGCAAATGTTTTTAATCATCAGAGAAGGGAAGGAAGAGACTGATTTCTTTTCCAGTTTTTCATGCTATATCGTCTTTATAATTGCAATATCACAAACATGATTGAAAGTGACCCTTTCCATTTAACGTGAACTAGAATAGCATACAGTGTCTCTGGTATGTCTAAGTGTAGTCTAGTGTTTGAATAATAAACAAGTTCTGTAAGGACAGCTCCCTGGAAGTCACATTGCTGCAATTTAGAATGGTGGAGTCTCATTTCTATTGCTGGTTAAAAATATGCTTTGCAGAAATTCAGGCAGCCCCACTCCAGGAAATGTATAAGTACAATTAAAAAGTCAACCAGTGGTATGGAGCTGAAAACATTTAGAGAAGAATTTCAAGTGGCCATTGATAGAGCGGGGGTTTGCCTATGAGGACAGCTAGTATGCAGTTAATCTGGGATATAAATCTATAGGGCAGTAGCTTGCAGTGTATTAACTGGCCTTTTGGTCCCTGCAGCCATACACTGAAAATCTGTAGCTTGCTTTGACTTACTCCTATTTCAAATGCACTTTTAGTGTGGGGTAGCAGGGCCCACATAACCAGTTAGTGTGTGGCAGGCTAGAGCAATATATATTTATACTCTAGGTTATCATGACAAACTGTCCTTATAGACAGGCCCCATTCTCTAAATGGCCACTTGGAACTTTTTATAGAATTTTCTTTTACTTTGTCCATATAAGAAATTCTCTTGTAGTAGTTTGGTGATACTAGCTGGTTATCTCAAGGAACCCAGTGCGTCCTTAAGTAGAGAGAGAATTGTAGTTCTGCTAGCCAAATCTTTCTGAATTTACCCATCAGCTCACTCCACAGGGCATACAGAGTCTCCATCAATATTTCTTCAGTTTATTCTTCAGCTAGAAAGCACAACTGGACACATGGCAGCTTTTTAAAATTGTCAACTCTTCTGGAATACTGCCAGAAGTTTGTGCAAAACTCTGACATATTTTTCAGTATGTTACGGTTCCTCTCTTTTGGTAAGAATTAGGCTAATTATTACTTGTTTTATTTTTCTGAAAGAAATCCAGATTTTCAACAAAAAGTAGCGGCGTGACAGATCACTGGGCACAACACAGTGCTCATTGAGATCAATGGGTTAATTACAGCTCAATATTCCCTACCTGTAGCACAAGTTATCTGGGAATAGGCTTGAAGAACATTCCTTAGGAGACAGAGCAGGAGAATGCCCTGGGGAAGATGGAGCTCTACACCTATGGTTATTGGACTGGGATGAAGTCCAAGCTGCAGAGGTTTCCCTTTTACTCTTTTCACTTATTCATTAATGACTAGATCTCGCTTACCAAACTTTGTCTTAATAAAACAGTTTTCTGGTAAAGCAGAAGAACTGCAATTGCAGCAATAGGCAGTCAATTTTTTTTGTACTTTTAAACAATTAACTGTGGACAATTGAACAATTTCCTCTTTCTTTACAATTGTGTCTCACCCCTTCTCTCCGCAAAGAGAGAATTACTTAGTAATGTGGCTTATTGTGCAATCCATTCCCCTATCCCTTTTAAGAAGAAAGTCCATTCTTCATATTTCCTCTTCAAGATATTTTAATGGTTAAAGTGAAATATTTTGGAAGTCTACACAGTTTTAGATCATAAAACAAAATACCAGATGTTAATACTGAGTGCTGTATGTTATCTAAGATTAAAAAAGCAGTGTGACTGAGGTCTACAATTATTAGAATTTAATTGAAAACATGAATTTAATTTCAATGGCTCGATTAAAAAACAACAACAATTGCACAGAGCCTGATGCTACATCACTGAAGTCAATGGGTATTTTACTATTGACTTCAATCAGTGCAGTAACAAGCTATTAAATCTGATCTATAAAGGTAATAGGAGCTGTCAGTTGTTTACCATCCAGCTAGTACATGCACTCATCCAATCCAAATATTTTATGCCTTTGAGTATTAACAAAATAATCACTGCTTGACACAGTTCTGCATCCTCACCTTTTTCTCATTGTAACAAAGCTGAAACTAATGTTATATTTCTAGACAGTCTCCCACAAAAGATTTTTTTCTGATCACTATAAACTATCTTTAAATAGTATATCAATCTGTGTGAGCAGATTGGGAATTTTATTCTGGGAATTTTATTCTGGCTCCATGGGAACGATTTAGTGATCTTTCTCCAGGAACTAAAATCAGTGGGAGAGGGGATGGGATTCGCTGCAGATCCCAGGACATGAACTAAACTACCACCCCTGGGGGAATGGCATATACTGATAGAGATCAGGTTCAAGAGGCCCAGCAGACAAATAAAGAGCTTTTGCTTTAAAGTCTCAGCCTGAACTGCGTGACCCTTGTTTTGATCCAAAAAAATGACATAAACCTGTAATCAGGACGACAAAACCCTACTAGAAGGGTTTGAAGGATTGGAAGCCAGCAACCCCTGCAGGTCTTCCCACGGAGTGGGTCATGGTGATGCTTGGCACTGCAGCATATAGGGTACTGAGGAGACATCACACAACCTCTTTGCTTCCTCTCCTCTACCGTGCACAACAGAATTGCAACAGTTCTGCTATATTTTTTTCCTTCAACAGCTGTGTGGGTAAAGAAGGATTTACCCATAATTATCACATAGGGCAAATGCTGAGAATGCCTGTCTGTTAACTGGCCTTGCTAAGACATCAATTTAAATCCATTTTAGGTCACTGTTGAACTCGTTTGAGAGTAGCCACCAAAGACATCACCCAATTCAGCAAAAAGTGTTAGAAATTGCTCAAAAAAGGTCAAAGACTGACCTACCAGGACAGTTATTGTCCAAGTCTGAAGACCATTTGTATAATACTGAAGGCAAGATGCTAAACTGGTGTAAAACCAGAATAGCTCCATTTATTTCAGTGGCCCTGTGCTGAAGGTCTAGGCTAAGGAACCTCAGTAGAGAGGTTTTTCAGCGTTACTTATCCTGGTCATTCGTTCCACAACTGCTATAAAATACAAAAGCTGATTAATATTGGTACAAGGCCTTCCGCATTACTACTAAAATAGGAAAATTGGAAGGGATGCCCAAACTGAAATTGATAGTGGCCATTAAAAATGGGTATTATTTGTTATATTGTCATACATCATGTCAATATATAATAGAATGAAAGCTATATAATATAACCTAGCAGATTAATTATGAATGAGACAATTCCTATTTTTACACTCCTCAAACCTTATATGGATCATTATTTCACTTACTGCTTTCAGTCTTAGTATGGCAGCAGAAATGGTCAGTGTTGAGTAAACGTGTCAGAAACACGCCATTAAAGTCAAGTTTGACAAAATGATACAATGTGCTAAGTTGAAATCTTTTAAACTATGTACAGTACCAGACAGAAAAGCAGCAACATATACCTCATTGGTAGTTCAGTGATGCACTGCACCAGTTCAAGCATATCTTAGACATATCTGCAGAATCAATCAACTGGAAACACTCTCTCCCTTGTAATCATTCCATTTGCCCCAACTCATTCTTATAACTGAAATTTCAAGAGGTTATCCAGAGACAAGTACCGACAATGATGGCAACCAGATTGGAAGTATTCTATTCTTTTTGAAGTAGGTTTTTATGCCATGCTTATCACCCTGGTTTGAGGGTCTTCCAGTAGTACATTAAGTAACATGACATTAAGCAACATCTGTCATGTGTGGTTTGTTCTCTCTTCCTCTACTCAGAGAGAGAGAGAGAGAGAGAGAGAGAGAAACATGTGCAATGGAGTGTCTTTTATTGGTAGTGTAATATATATATATACACACATACACATATATATATATAAAAATATGTGTGTGTATATAGATAGATAGATAGATAGATAGATATGACAAAGCTCTGTCCTTGCCTCCGTGGGTCCCGCGTTTCCTGGCAGATTTCGCTAGCCTCAGAGGCTCACTGTGACCATCCACATAACCTTTCTTTCTCTAGAGACAAGGGTCACCGTCTACTGAGCCATTTTCGTCATAAGCCAGCGAGGGAGGTGAGGAGAAGTTATCCTTCCTTGCACAGTCTCAGATGTCTCCCAGTCTCAGTGATTAAACAGGGGGCAAAGGTGGGGGGGAGCCCGGGCCCACCCTCTACTCCGGGCTCCAGCCCAGGGACCCTAATAGTATCAGCTATGGTAGCTGACCTTTTAGAAACATGACATGTACAATTCCCTGGGCTACATCCCCCACAGCACCCCTCACTTCCTCAAGCTCCTTTTCACCCTTACCTCAGAGCCTCCTTCCTTGTGCCTGATATGGTGTGTACTACTCAGCCTCTCCAACCGCGCAACTTCTTCCCACAGCTCCTGACATGCACACCCACCTGACTGACTGGGAGGCTTTTAACTAGTTTCAGCCAGCCCCTGATTGGCTTCAGGTGTCCCAATCAACATAGCCTTCTCCCTGCCTTCTGGAAAGTTCTTAATTGGCCCCAGGTATCTTAATTGACCTGGAGCAGCTTCCATTTCACTTAACCTGGTACCAGGGATTTGTTTAGTCTGGAGCTAATATATCTATCTATCTCCCACTACTTTTCTATAGCCATCTGGCTTTGCCCCGTCACAATATATATATATATATATATATATACACACACACACACACACACACACACACGGACATGCATGCACACACAACACTACTATATATATGTTCCTATGAGTTTGTTAGAGAAGAAAAAGTCAAATGCACCTTGACTTGGACTGGAAAGCAGCGAGGTCTGTGATGGTTTGTAGCTCCCGGGTGAGTTCATATCACAGTCTGGGACTAGTCTCCAGAGAAAGTTCTGTCTCCTGCACAAATAAACTTTACACTTATTGCTGGGTGGCATTATTCTTGGCCATGGCCAAGGGGCACTGAAACAGCCTCATTCAGGGGCAGCATCAGCTGCCACCACAGAAGCATATAGGCCACAGCATCTGGGTCCCTGAAGCAGGAGACTGACATCAAATATACCCTTTTCCCCTACCCTTTAATCTATGTAAGAAATAGAGGTCAGCAGAGCAATACCAAAATGTACAGGCTGGGCCTGTGGGAAAGAAATCAGTGGCTTGGTTTCTCCCTTTTTTCATTAGATACAGTTCATTGACTCCTCGTGTGGTCCAGGCATTAGCCTCAGACTCAGGAGACTCCAAACTCTTCTACAGACATCCTGTGAGACCTTGACAAAGTCATTTATTCTCTCTCTGCCTCAGCTCCCCATCTGTAAAATGGAGATAAAAGAATTTCTGTCCCACACTGAGGTGTCTTTAGGATTTCATGAGAGATTATAAAGTGTACAGTTGAGCTGCTTGACAAATTTTACAGTTTTCTGTCAGAAAATGCAGTTTCTTTGAAACTGAAATGTTTAATGGGAAGTGTCAATTTCAAAGAAATTTTCAAAGGGAAAAGGCAAAATGATTTGTTTTGACTTTCTTGTTTCAGCTTGACAAGATAAAAACATTTAGCCTCAACAAGGTAAAAATGTTTCATTTTAACTTTCATTGTCTTTCCTTTCAACCATTAGAATATATTTTATATATGTGGATAAAAATAAATATAAAATAGCCATATTTTAAAACATTTCAACATTATTGAACCTAAATGATTCAGCATTATTGAAGCAAAACATTTCAGTGTTTCAGAATGAAAGTTTTTCAGAATGTCCATTTCCTGATAAATGTCATAACTTTGACTTATATTCTTATTCAGAAAAAAAATTTTGAGATGGCCATGTTTCCTTTGGCATGGAAATTCCATTTTCTGACCAGTCTGGTGTTCAGATTCTACAGTGGGGGCCACAACAGTTCTTTAGACAGATAAAGAGGGGAAGATTGAGGAGCAGTCTTGAAACATTTCTTTTCAAAAGACTAAGCCTGCTTGCCAGGGTGAAAAATATCTGTACCACCAAGCTCCTAACACTTTAAAGGGGTCACTTCGCAAAAATAGAACACTTGGCTCTAAAGTGACGCTCTTAGCTGGGAAGAGGAATGGGACTCATTGGCTAGAAGAGCCTATCCCAGTATGGGTCAGGATGGGAAAAAAGGCTCATGCAAGTCAACTCTCATCTCCAAAGCAGCTGTGCGTCGATCCTGCTCCCTTTTCTCCACCTGGACACAGAAAAAGTCAAGATGGGGTCTAGAGATTATTATTGTTTATTTAAAATGATTTTAGTTTCATCCTAGCTAAGAGTAATGTAAGAGTTTTCAGTAGTTATACAAGTTTTGTATATGCACACGCACATGTTGCTGCTGCATACACACACATATATATATATACGCACACACACACACAGCTGTAAACGGATCTATCCTCATGCTACCAGATAGCATGTGAGGGGATTATTGCAAACATTTAAAAAAACAGAACACACACCAGTCCATTATTAAGAACATAAGTGACTATTACAGTTGTCTACACATGAACAGTAATAAAGGTCATAATATAAAGACTTCTTTTAATCTGGTCCCTGCATTTACAAAGACAATTACACCACTGGATAGACTCTCGCTCATAATAATGGTATATATTATGTCATAAATTTCTATTATAACATTTTAATCGCATAAACCTTTTTCTATATTAGCTGTAAAAACTAGAAATATATTTTAAAGTACCAAATTTTATCCTCTGCCAAAACAATTATATTATAAGGAGCTGTTAAGTTACAAAAATCCATAAACTATTATAGGAACAAGAGATTTATTGGCATTAATAATACAAAAGATTTGTTTACTTTAGAGCACAAAATGAAACCTAAACAAATTATATTACCTCGCCAGAATGACTTTCTGCTGGGAATTAATATACAACAGACTACACAGCAAGGGAGAATTTCATAGAAGTGCAGTGGGAAAGCACTTCCACATAGGTGTCTTGTACTCAAATAATCAGCACGCTCAAAGATCCAGATAGCCAAAAACAAATGTGTGTGTATGTACATGTACACAGAAACCATACCAAAGGTCATATACTCCCCAGCCCCTACCAAAAAACACAAACACACACAAACTACAATTTGCAAGACAGTTAAAAAGGTCAAAGATCACATTGATCAAAACCTAGCACCACTTACTACATATTACTAGCATTTTTAAATATAATTCACCACCCAACATATCACAATAAAGGAAAATCCCTCAGATAACAAATTACACTTAAATATTAGGCAACTTTCCAACTTGCAAGGGAAGTTGACAAAAAACGCATCCAAAATTGAACTGCGAAAAACACTGGAGATATAGTCCTCTGATGGCAGGGAAATCATATGGCAAGAAACAGATCTTTAACTACTCTAACTCCTTCAGTCTGGGTGAGAGAAGAGGAATTCAGTTTACATGATTTTCACAAATACTGTAAAAATCACATAATGATCAATTTCTTTTTACATAATCCCAGTGTTCTCCCTTCTTACCTTTAACTTTGCCCTATATATCCATCCCAAAGAAATTTGCATCTACCATTTGTATGCCACTACAGGCTGAACTGAACTCTGAGATGTACAGACTAGTTCTGGTTGGAAAATTTTCAGTGAAACTTTTTTCCATTAGAAAATGCTGATTTGTTGAAAGCTAAAAGTTGAATGAAAATGTGTCAATTCTGATTAAATTTAATTTGGAGAAAAATGAGAAAGTATTTTGATATTCTCA
Organism: Dermochelys coriacea; assembly: GCF_009764565.3. Lineage (NCBI taxonomy): Eukaryota > Metazoa > Chordata > Testudines > Dermochelyidae > Dermochelys > Dermochelys coriacea. The sequence continues at coordinate 173,671,615 of NC_050069.1, forward strand.
GAACAGGATTTTTTTGATTTTTTGTTTAGATTTTTTTTTAAATGTAAAACTCAGAAGGAAACATTTAGATATTATCAAAACGAAATGTTTTGATCAACCCACTCAAAATATTTTTTAGCATTTAGTTAAGTGGGAAATTACAATATAATTTAGTTTTCATTTTTTTATGAAAAAAAATTGTGGCCTTTCCAGTGAAGTGGAATTAAAAACCAGTCTCCATGTAGCACCAATACACACAGCTCTTATTTTAAACTAGGGTTGTCAACCCTCCTGGATTGGCCGGGAGTCTCCCGGAATTGGGCTCGATCTCCTGTAGGCTACTGAAGCCAATCTGGGAGATTTTAGCCCACTAAAAGTCTAGCTGCACAGCAAGGCTAAGGCAGACTCCCTACCTGCCCTGACTCCGCGCGACTACCAGAAGCAATCAGCATGTCATGCACAAGGGCATCCAGGGGATTTCTGCATGCTGCCCCCGCCCCAAGTGCTGACTCCACAGCTCCCATTGGCTGGGAACCATGGCCAATGGGTGCTGCGGGGGTGGTACCAGCAGACAGGGGCAGCACGGTCATTAACTTCAAATAGGATGAAGATTTGATCCCTGATTTAGAAAGCTGCATTTAAACTCAGTCTAACTGATTTTGTCCTCTCTAACAGCTAGATACAGCAATATTCTGAGGTCTCTGGCCCCGATCCAGCAAACCACTTAAATACATGCTTAACTTCTAGAAAATAAATATTCCCATTGACTTTGTCTTACAGGGTAAGAATCATGAATACTTTCACTGAAGTAAAAAAAAATGTATTAGTGCAGAACTAGTGTGAGAGAAGAGTCAAATCCAGTTTTTAAAACCACTATGCCCGACAGGCAAGCACAGTTTAAACTGCATTAGCAATGACTGGTTTAAGAACAGTGTTTAAAACTTGCTCAGCAAATAGTTCTCTTGTCCCACACGATTGTGCATTTTGGAAAAAGAATCAATTATGCCCATTCTAAAACATGCGTTGTAGTAGTCACGCTAGTCTCACGATATTAGACAGACCAGGTGGCTGAGGTGGTAGGTTCTATAAAAGATATTACCTACCCACGTTGTCTCTCCAATATCCTAGGACATAACCATTGTTGTTAAAAAATGATAAAATATAGCCAAGTAAAAGGATAATTCATGAAATCTTAAATATTTTATGAAGAGGAAAGGGAACCCACATATTGATCTGCATATTTACATTGGGACAGAACACCTTAAGCCAGAAGTTTAGTATTACTACAGCATGTTCTTTAATGTTAAAAAGATATTGTTTCACTTCATGCATTAAATGCTTTGCAAGATTCCAAGGAATCTGTAAAACTGTTCCAAATTAGGATATTATCATCCCATCAATAATCTCTCAAACAAATAAAGTGTATTACTTGTTTCATATTCCATTGCCATTAATTTGAAATGTTTGAAAAGTACAAAGCACAGATTTTTTCCAAATCTAAGCGTTAATTAAACATGCAAATGTCTTTCAGCCATGGAGTTATGGTGAATAATTGATTTAAAGAGAAAAAAATGGCCAATAATTTACAATTTATCTGTTTTCCATATCAGAAAAATCAATACAAGTCAGACTGAGAACAGAATGTTAAAAAGTTCCAAGTTCTGAGGATTTACTAAGTATGCATAATAAATGAAACAACCCTCTCAGAGCACTCCTTTTATCACATTAGTTCCACAAACCAATTTATCCTATTGCATTGTTCACATGGAAAAAATTCTCATTTGTTTATAATTGCCTAATCAACTGAAACTTAATTCCATTAAGGACCTTTGATGAAGCTTTAAAATCTGCATACACATTAATAATTTGGAACCCTAATTAATAGTAGAGGAATAAAAAATAATTAAACTTTACTTTAAAAAGAAAGAGCTTTTTTTTTTCATAGCAGGCTATTTGTTGCTGAGGACAGTGGGAAAATGAGGACACACACATGGAATTAAGCAGCAGGTTGCTACTTTTATTAAACTTTAACACAGAGAAGGGGTGCTAACCATGCCCCATCACCCATTCTTTCCTATACCAGGCATTTAATTGGCTCCAGTGCGGTGATTACTGGGCTCCTTATCATATAACTCATAACTCAGTGGTGGGCAACCTGCAGCCCACGGGCTGCATGCAGCCCATCAGGCTAAACTGCAGGCAACAGGGTAAACTGATTGCGGGCCGCGAGACATTTTGCTGATGTTGAGTGTCTGCAGGCACGGCCCTCCTGAGGCCTGTGGCCAGTCAACATCAGCAAAATGTCTCACGGCCTGCAATCAGTTTACCCTGCTGGGCTGCAGATTGCCCACCATTGCCATAACTGGTGCCAGGGTTACAGGGCTCCATGCCATACAACCCATAACACAGGGTGCGCTCTTCTTAGTCTACCCCCAGGACCCATTTATCTGAGTCCTAGCACCTTCCCCCCACTGAGGGTGATATAGGGTACGGATCTCGGCCTGCCAGTCCCACGAGTTCTGACCTCAGCCTGTGAAGACCACAAGGTTTCACCCTATCAAGAGCCCAAGGCCCAATACCAAAACCAGGCCTTTTACCTCTAGGAACCATTCATTTTAACTGCACTGGAAACCAGCCACAACTTCCCCCCAGTACCTCAGTTAGATACTAAATGTGTTCCTACTCAACCCATTGTGGTTTGAAAGTGCTACGAGGAAGGCAAAAAACTTCCTGGTCATCTGCCAATTGACCCATGTGAGAAAAAATTCCTTTCTGACCCCCTAAACTGGTGATTGACTAGCATCTGTCAGCTTGGGTTTCCATTTCTAGTTTGGGTGCGTAGGGAGGGCTGTTGGAATGGAGCATAAATAGGCTCCACATGGACCCTGCAGTGGGCTAAATCCTGGGAGCTGGAGAATGCTGGCCAATCAGCACCCCTCGTCCCCAGCTGGCCAATGAGTGCAAAAGGCTCTCAGGGGAGAAGCGACCTATTGTCCCTTGACAAGTGTCTCCCTCCCTTGATACTGGTACCATCTCCCTTTCACTGCTGGTCCCATAAAGTTCCTCCACCCACTTATGTGGGTCAGTGGCATTTTGTACACTGCTGTACAGTATTCTTTAATCACTTCCAATTTTCTATTATTTGCTTTCCCAACAAGCTACAAGAATAAGGAAGATACTATGAGGAGGAGTTTTGTATCTATTATACCTAGATATTTCTCCTGACATTTAAACAGGTATAATAATAAGTGAAAAATAAATAATTGAGCTAATTGGCACAGTAAAATATCTTTGTAATTGAAGAAAGGCAGAAGAATAAGAAGAGATGCTGATAAACATCATACATCTTCCTCTCTAACATATTTTTTAATCCTTCAAAATAAGTTTCTGTGATGAGTCCAAGTAAATTCTTCAATATCAATGGAATCACAGCAGCATAAACTGGTGTAAGTGAGGGAAGACTTAAAGGGGCAAAAATAAATGTTAGCTGAGTTTATTACCACTTGTTCGCCAATATGAACTCAACAGAAATGTGCTGGAGGTGTGAAAGAAGAAAATCTACTACATTATTGTATGTTGTAGGACCTGAAAAGCGCCGGACAGAAACCACATGAAGCATGGTGCTTACTGATATCCTGCATAGATGCATCCAAGATTCTAAGTTCAGACCCATCTCCAAATATTTCAAAGATCAGGAGAACACATTCATGTTTAGGTAACTTTTTCCCCTTCTAGAAACAAGCATCATTTGCAAAGTTGAAATCCAGATCTGGACCTCCCCTAGATCCAGGGGTATTCAGAAAGACTCACTTCTTTAACACACCATTTTTCCCTTCAACTCTTACTGCTGTGCGACATAGCACCATATGACCTTTTTTATTCTGTGTTACTGTTTCTCGTTACCTCTTTATTCTCCAGTGTAATTCCACTGTCTCAGTTCAGCTGTAATACTAACTAGTGACGTATTTCTAAACCATCTGAAATGAAGTAGTACAAATAATACTTTAAGAAAGTCTCTTCCTACAAGATTTCCTACACAATTTCTACAGAAAAGCAATTTTCTCTAATGTCAACTAATTGTGAATTGCTGATTTATAAGAATAAGCAAACTCAGTTTGCCTAACTTCAATCTTTCTATGTTGTTTTTTGCAAGGTGATAGTGCCTAGGAGTCCTGGTCACAGACCAAACATCCATTGTACTAGCAGTTATACACACACACAAAAAAAAGTTGCTCTGCCCTATGCATCCCAAGAGCTTACTATCTAAGTATGAGACAAGAGACAACAGGTGGGTGTGGACAGATAAGCATAAGGAAACAATGAGACAGTACTGCTCAGCATGATAGGCAGTGGTTTCAGCACACCAGCTACCTAACACTCTTAAGATTCTGAGAGGCATCGTGGCAAGAGAGTTTTACAGAGGGTTTAGAAGAAGGACAATGATATCGTTGTGTGGATGTTTATAGGGAGCATATCCCAAGTATGAAGGGCAGCATGGGAGAAAACATAAAGGTGCTTTTATTGGGGGGGGGTTTGCAGGGGAGTTATTGAGCTTACATTTCACTTAGGAAAAGAAAGCAAAAAAAAGACAAGTTAGCAACTAGGGTGAAATACTCAGAAGAGAGAGAAAAATTCTAATGAAAAATAAATACTGCATATATCGGATCTGATCCTAAGCCTATTGAAGTTAATGGGAAACAAGCATAGTGTATCAGATTCCCCAGTGGTGTAACCCAAGACAAGCAGTACGAGGAGTATCTCCTATATATATTACCTGCTTACATTTTAAAGAAAGCGTATGTCACATGGTGGGATTTTGATGGAGAAAAGTTGCCTGGTAGGCTGTGATCAAACATTATTTGACCCTAAGCCAATTTGAAAATCACTGATTTCTATTGCAAATCTTCCCTTTAGATCATCAATCTCTTTTTTTTCCTCCATATAACTCTGCCTTCTTGATCTCTTAACACTCACCACGAACTAGAAACTCAAGCATCCGAGATACAGAACCAGATCAAAATAGTAGGTCGATAAACAGAAAGGTCTTTTAAATGTAAACAGTTTTATGGAGTTGTAGTAGAAACTACTGTAGAATGTACAATGTATTGTGTTTCCATTGATAACTCAATGTTCATCAGTACATTTGCTAAACACTTCATTTCACAGAGGTTTTGTTTTCCATGACATCATTCATGTTCTCATTTAAGAAGCAATGCACATCTGTAAATTAACCAAACACATCCTTTTTAGGCTCTAAAGTTCTGCAATATGGCAGTAGACTAGCTGTCAATCAGCTCAATAGACTTCATGCACAGATTACAGAAAGTGAAGTCAGCGAACATTATTAAAAAAAGTTGCATGCGTTTCTTAGCCAAACTAATCTCCCCACACATCCACCCACACGGAGTCACATGTTACCAGCTCATTCAGAACTATATTTGCTGCACGATTTTTCTTCAATACATCAAATAAAAATCATTGTATAAGCTATGCTCATGTTTTAACTATGCTATGTATGAAATATGCTATACATCATATTGCTACGCAGATGTTGTGTTGGTGTAGCCGTCCAGACTTCTTCTTATTATTGTTGTTAACATGAAGTTTTGAGCATCCAAAAAAATGCTAGGTGTTTCACAATAACAAATAGACCATAGCCTCTGCCCGACACACCTTGTAATCCAAGATCTTACTCCTGAAATTGACTATATGTGTGGGCCCTGCCCTTGAGCTGATCCCCTTAGAAGGAAAATGGTGTTATATGTCGGCTCAATCATATGTATAGTTTTCTATCATTGGTTTTCAATCCCTAAAGATAAGTATTCAAATTAATGAAAAATATTTAGTGCACATGTGAAATGGAAAATACCACATTACTATTTCTCTAGCTTTAAAACACTTTTGAGGAAGAGTAATGTTAGGTCATTGCTAATCATGGCCAGAGAAAAGGTAAGTAAATTTTGAAAGATGTGAAGGCTTTTTTTTGTTTGTTTTAATATTCTGTGACAATTTTCATTCTCCCCCTCTATTAGGGTTGGATGTATTCCTGGAGATTTCATCACACAAGGTAGCTTTTAATTAAAGATTAATCTTTAATTCCTGGACACTCCAGCAGAATCCTGGAGGGTTGGCAACCCTACCCACAATAAAGAAAATACTTTCTAAGTGGAATTTTTGAAAAAACAACAAATCATATGGTTGCAGGGAAAACATATAGTAAAACATCTATCAGTGCTCAATCAGTGATACTTTCTGTTAGTTGTATCTAGTCCTACACTCTTCTAGAATTCCCAAGGACTTCTCTGACCAACTAAACTAAAAAAAACAACCTATACACTTATCTGAACCTTGTGTGACTACTTTATAGGTCTAACTGTTTCTTTGATTCTTCTTCAACCATAATTAAATCTGCCAACTATACCAACACACTGGAGGACAGAATCAAACTGCAAAAGAGAATTGCAGAGATTAGATGAGAGGAGATTCAACACTAATACAAAGTAATATCCCACTTCCAGAGAGAGGGGATGGACAGACTAGGAACAAAAGGAATGGAAGACTTAACAATTAATTGTTAACAATAATTCATTCCCCAAAATTGACATTACAACATCGTATCTTCTCTGACTTATTACTTTTTCTTCATGCAACCAAGCATGGTAATTGCCACAGGGAAGGATAGATATTTGGAATGGGGAGTTAAGGTAGGAAAATGTGCACAAAAGGACTTCCATTTAAAGATTAAGTCCTCATTGCCAAACATCATTCTAGATTATATTTACTGACTGCTTTGTCTTAACAGCTTAGACCATTTTTGCCTGGATTCCCTGTTCTAGGAACTGAAGACTTTCAAAAGAGATGTCTCGGTACTGGCCAATAAATATTTCAGCTGTGACGAAATGGAAAAAAATGAGATAGATAGTACAAACTCTAGTAATCCCAGGACCCAGTAGCTGCTGTTGACTGATTTCTGCCTATTCTAAAGAACTCATATAGTATAAAGCCACAGTCAGCTTCATGTCTTTAGGCCACTGAAATCTAACAAAGATCAATACTAATTTTATCCTATGCACAACTAAAAGGGGTTACTAAATGGTTATATTTCATCTAGACAAGTTATTTTAGAGTAAAATTAAAATAATTTCATATTAAAATCAAAAGAAGCCCTTACCACAGGAAATAACTGGCCTGAATTCTACCTTATCTCACCTCCCCACTTCACTAAGGTAAATCAGAGTAATTCCATTGTAGTATAAGGGCCCACTTTTCTACCACCTTACATTTAGTGTAGTCGCTTACACCTCTGTGAAGTGGATATAAATTGCAGTATCCACATTAAGGAGGATTTTATATCCACTTTACGCAGGTGTAAATGATAACACAAGATGCAAGGAAGGAGACAATTACACCAGATGGAGTTATAGCATTATACACTGTAAAACCTGTTATAGGCAAGAGGATATCCTGATATCTTACTAATGAGTGGGTCTGAGGGTGCAAGTGGCCAAGAATGAGACTGGTGAACATGTAATTTACCACAGGTTTCAGAGTAGCAGCCGTGTTAGTCTGTATTTGCAAAAAGTAAAGGAGTACTCGTGGCACCTTAGAGGCAAACAAATTTATTTGCACGTAAACTTTCGTGAGCTACAGCTCACTTCATCGGATGCATTAGAAAACGCATCCGATGAAGTGAGCTGTAGCTCACGAAAGCTTATGCTCAAAAAAATGTGTTAGTCTCTAAGGTGCCACAAGTATTCCTTTTCTTTTTATGTACTTTACCAGCATCATAAAATAGGGGAAAGAATTAAAGTGCATTTGCAGTTCCTTCCTATAACAACCTGTCTGAAATGGACGGAAGACACTAGAATCATATAAACTCAAAAGTATACTCAGTGAAGGCTTTACTTTAAGATTATTCCTTTAAAAACAAACCAGAACAAAGATTTTCTACAGAAGAGACATGAACAAATTATAGCTAAAAACAGACGTTTGGATCAGCATGGGGACAGATTGCAAGTGATTATTTCCACAAAAAAAAAGAGACTGAGGGCAGAAAAATGGAACAATAAGCAATCAGAATTTTTGGTTGGGAAGGAGACTGTCCACAAGAGCTTTAAGTATTTACATATCCATTTCAGAAACAATGAAAGTTATGCTATCTACTTAACATTACAGATGGTCTAAATCTCACAGAGACAAGGTGGGTGAGGTATTATCTTTTAGTGGACTAACTTCATTGGTGAAAGAGACAAGTTTTCGAGATCCACAGAATTTTTCTTCAGGTCTGTCTCTTCTTACAGTTGGTTACAGAACTGGCTGGTAGAGTTTCCAGTCTGTTTTTTATTTTAAGAATTTGTAAAGACACTGATACCCACATACAGTAGAAATCTCTTTTATATCCCTCCAGTGACTTATTATCTTTCATCTGTCAGAGTCAGATCAATAAACCCTCCATCTATTTGCACCTGTGCAAGGTCAGTTCCAATTTGGTAGTGTTTGAGATTCATTTGCCATCATTTTGCACAGATGTATGAATTTGATCCACAAGACCAATTAAGGCAATGGGCTTTGGATCAGGCCCTAAATGACTGCACAAGGTGCTCCCTACCATTCACGCGAAGGTCCAGGGTGTATTTTGATGTTTTCATTATTTATTGTATGCAGGGTCACATAACTAGACGGTTAAATGGAAAATCTTTTTCTACAGATTAACTTCTAGCACAACACTGAATTTCTGTTTACATTTTTTCTTGGAAGGACTTTAACATGCTGCATGCCCAACAGTTCTGTGATTAAAAACTTTCATCTGATTCTTCAAATTGGTGAACTCAGATGCTTTGATGAGGAGGGTTCTTTGTTGCTGTTTTCTGACTTTTCATTTTAGACACAGTCAGAGTCTTCTTCCAAACCCAACAACGATTTTTAGTTGTCAGCCACAAAAATCATGCAATGATTTGAAACCTAACAGCTGAACTGAGTCTCCTATTAACTTCTTTGCCATGGTAATGGGGTCCTTGTTTCTCTTCTGGCAGGGGTTGGCTATGCTCATTTTACAAGAACCAGCCAGCAGGAATGCATTGCCATCATTGCTTTGGTTACTGGCTTGCTGGTGTGACCAGTATTCCTAACCCTAAGAATAAGACGTTTTACCAGTAACGCAAATCCACTTTTCCTGAATATTACTCTAGCCCCTGAGAGCTAGTTGTTGCTACTTAATTAAAAGTGGTGCACAGCTTCTTGGCCATATTTGCCACCATCTTCATTAGGACTACCCCTGCAGCAAAGGCCTACTCGGCATAAGGCTGGCACAATCTGGCCCTCTGAATCTTAGCTTCACAGCCAGAAAAGACCCATAGTACATGACCAGTATTTTAAATGTAATGCCTTTTGACAGAGTTGGTTGTGGTGGTTTTTGTGAACAACAGAGTGGTGAGACAACAATAAGATGGTTTAGCGTCACAAAGGTGATATGCAGTAGCTTTTAAATGTTTAGTCAGTTTCAGAGTAATTACCAACTTTAAAGGACTCTGGAGAGTGAAGACAAATTTACATGTTGTCACAGCCAAATATATGGCCATATATTTTTGACATATCAATATTCTCATTCGTTATATTTCTACTAGAGGCAAATGGAAGGAGATTTACGAACCAGAACTATTTATTCACCTAGTTCCCTATGTTATACATATGGCACCCATATCAAAATTTGTAATTTCTGAGAAAGAAAATTCAGTTCAGACTTTGTATAGAAAAAAAGGAAAGGTCACTCCAAGATTTAGGATGTTTAATGGACCCTCTGTGAGATGAAAATCAGTTTTAGAGACTGCAGTGTTTTCCACAAATATATTTACTTGCTTTGAAATTCTAATGAGGGACCTACAGTACAGCAGTGAACTAGGAGTAGTATATTATATGGGACTGTTTCATGAGTGAGAATGACAGATAATCTAGTACCAGCAGCTGAAAAACTTTGGAGGGGAAGTGGTTTGAGCATTTTTGATATACCATTGTATAGGGAGTTTCTGGTTTTGTCTGCCATGTGTTTTGTTGTTGCTGCTCAGAGCTTTATTAGGTTATACATCATTTTGGTTGCCTAGTCTCTGTTGCATATCCTTGCTCACTCTGTTTTCCTGATGGAGCAGGGAGGGAGAAGAATCAAAGGGGTATAGTTATTCATACATTTTAATCAGCATCCTTCTCTGTCCTGAATATATATATACTATTGGACTATACATGTGAACGTGGACCAAAATTAATTGATGACATACGCTAAGGCCCAGATTCTGCAAGTGAATCTGTGTGGTTGTGCTCCACATGGATATAAGGCTCTGCATATACATATCCAGAGTCTTCCTGAATATGTGGTTCAAGTGATTTGCCCAAAAAGGTCACAGAGCAGGATGGCATCAGAATTAGAACCCACGTCCTCTGGCTCTCATTCGTAATCCATGGAACTGCAGTGTCTCTATCTCCCCGGTTCCTCCACAGCAAGTCACAAGTCACCAGAAATGCTGTAAACAACGAGTATATTTAAATCAGGAAATACTACATATTAAAACATTACAAGATTGCATGCTCCGACAGCTCTTCTAGATGTTCTGTAATTTTAAAATATGAATTTGACATAATTAAATACACATCCCACCTATTTGAGCAACTTATTTTTTCTGTAGGTTCTCTAGATTTTCTGTGACTTCTCTGGCAAGGGCAGATGACTATATCATCATCCTTTTTATTGCGGTAGCACCTTGGAGACCAAATCATGGATCAAGAATCCATTGTGCTAGGTGCCGTAAAAGAGAAAGTCCCTACCCCCAAAAATACAATATATACTTGCTGCTGGAAGCAGAACAAAGGACCAACTGCCTAGCAAACTCAAATTCTTGTACTTTTCCTGCTCTGGATGCAGTACACTCTGAGGAACTGGGTTTCCGTTTTGGGATCATAATCGGTACTGAGTTTTCAGTCCTGACAGTTACTACCCCCAAACCTTATAGGGTGAATATAGGGTACCCATAGCCACCTAGTGTCCAGCAGTGGTTAGTTAACATGCAGCAATGGTATTTCACTAAGCAATTATTAAATTATTTTGTTCTACTGTAATAGCCAATGATTAGCTTTCATAATACTGACATTACATGCTTTATTTATTTAGCTCTTACACTTATTAAAAAATTAGGTGGGGAATCTTAATAGAAGGAAAATAGTGCAATTATCTTTCAAGGTTAAAAACCGTCTCCTACTGGGAAGCAGACAAGGAGACGCATGGAAATTAGTTAAGGGAGAAGCTTTAAAATGTTGTGTCTTAAAATTGCCAGTAAAGGCAGGAGGCATTTGAAAGTGAAGGGAGAGTTTCATGGCCTGCTACAATATTCTGCATACTACTCAAAGAATTTAACTGAAAAATGGATGCCAGGGCGTGACCATCATAGTATTTTAGGTCTGGTGAGATAAATGATCACTATCACATGTATTTGTAGAAAGAGGCAGGAAAAAGAAAACATCTCTGTGGAGGAGTGGATTCTTGACTTAGTTTGTTGATCTCTTGCTAAGTATACCTTCTATAGGACAAAGTGTTCATGAGGTGCAGGCCCATGTACAAAGTAGGTCACTTTTTTGAAGGGAATGCTACCATGGGGCTACAGCATTACTTGTTGGTAGAACCTCTGCTCACAAATCTAAGATGTAGCACTGAGCCCCACTGCTTATGTAAGACAAAATATATCTGTTGTTACAATGAGTTCTGATGGAGATAGATGCTTTCTCAAATCTCCATCTGTATATGGAGGTTTCTGAGGTAGTGTTAGAGACAAGTATTGTCCCTGGGCTTAGTTCTCCATTCCCTTGCATGTTGTATAGTCTTTTACATTAGTGTTGCACTGGTGTAAAACATTTTATATCCACTTTGTACTGGAGTAAATAATTACACTTAGTGCAAAGCTGGGAATAATTGGTCCTCAACTCTGGAGGGCTATGCTATCTAGCAAACCCATGCAATGACTGCCCCTTTCCCAAATCCACAACCGCAACCAGTAAAGTAGGTTCAGGTTGTGTGTTTGCAGCATATATGTCCAAATTCAGTCCTTTTCATAAACAAATCACAAGTCCATCTAAGTTAATGGAGTATGCCTGGTGAGCCAAAAGTTGCCTTTGGCTTTATATCCATTTGTTCTGTTCTGCTAGAGTTCTGTGTGCTTCCTTAATATCTTAACATTTCAATTATATGAATCTATGTTGTTCATCTTTATTCTGTAGCTATAATAGCTCTTGGATGAGAGAGAACATGACTGGCCATAAAAACCCTTTTCCTGGAAATATACATAAGCCAGTCTGAACTGACTGTCCTCTCAACTGCAGTTTAAAATTTGGAGAAGTACCTGATTGTCACATTAAAATTTCACTGCTCCTTGCCAACAGCTGGTGCCACTATCATGTGCTTCAACTCAATCCCTGTGGACAAGCAATCATCATCACATTCAGGGAAACAGCCTAGCCAATTGGAAACGTTGCTGATACCTTGGTTTCTGAATGGCTTGAGAGCTCTATTAAGTAGCTCCTCCATTACAGCACTGCCTGAGGTTTTCCCCAAGGCATTACCGGGTAACATTTAGCCTGACAGCCATTTACTACCTGAGCAAAAACAATGGCTTGAATAAAAGTGAGGGAGTGCTCTTGGAAAAAAGAGACAACCAAAAAGACCATTGTTATAAAGGTTCAGGGTACAACTCTCAAGTCAACAGGAATTTTGTCTATGTGACGGCGTCAACATTTGGCCAAACAGGCAGTGAAAATATGCAGCTGTCAGAAGAACTATTAGGAGATAAGTAGAATGGAAAAGAAATACTGTACAAATCATACATGAGGGCCAAAATGTAAACAGGCAATAGCACACTGAGCCCTACTTTAAGGCTCCCACAATGCAGTGTCCCCAAAACGTGGTAAGCTGCAGCCCTCCCGTAGTGTGTGTGTGTGTAAACTTTCAAATAATGACATAGTTAAATGGATTTTGTCTTAATTGCGATTCTCTCTGTAGCTGGACAAGTGAGTATGGCATATTCATGGTATTTCTGAAATAGTAGGACAGTTCTGCTCTATTAAACAATTTGACATGTTTTCCACAGACCCAAGCACTGCTATCCGGCATATTAACATATACATCAGATAAAAAAGCATTGCAAGGCACAAGAAAAAGCAGATGAACTTCAGGGAGATCAGTCTTCACTATGGACAATCTTACAGCAGTTAAATTATTTTAAAATCATAACTGCATACCCTTCAACTAGGTCATGGGCTGGTTGTAGCATTATACCCTTAATCAGAATCTAAACCTGTCAAATATGGATATGCTTTGATGAGAAACACTGGAAAGCTGCCCATCTGAATCTATTTTAAGCCAGTCCCATGCTTTTTTTTTGCATAATCACAGGTTTCAGAGTAGCAGCCGTGTTAGTCTGTATTCGCAAAAAGAAAAGGAGTACTTGTGGCACCTTAGAGACTAAATTTGTTAGTCTCTAAGGTGCCACAAGTACTCCTTTTCTTTTTGCTTTTTTTTTGGTGGTTTTTGGGTTGAATCCCCCTTAACATAAGCTCCTCACAGCTTCCTTTAATACAAGCATCAATTAGAAAGGTTCAAGTTGCTTTAATTATAGCCTTACACAGCAGCATCAAAGAGTTTGTACAAAACCGTGTTCTCGTCTCTTAAACCCTTGCTTGAAGCTATACTGAATTTTTAATGGTATGGCTGCCTATTGTGGCTGTGTTTGAGCACCTTTCTTTTTTTAGTGCACATATGCAAGCTCCAGAATGGTTCTCTTTTTTAAGAAGCAAGTGGAAAAACTAGTAAGTTTTCAGAGCTCTTAGCAGCCTATAATCAACTGCCTCCCTTCTTAAGGCAGGTCAGATAATAAATGGCAATGAAATACATACTAATGAATCCTCCACATTTTTCCTGCTCGAGGCTGGCTGCCTGAAGAATGTTCAGACATAACTCTGAAAACAGAGCTAAGAGAGGCCAGGTTCTAGGGAACATGCTTTTTTTTTTTTTTTTTTTTTTTTTTTACAAGGGCCATTACATCAACCTAAGCAGCTCATTTGTTTTCCCTGTCATAGTCTTATAGAAAGGAGCCTATTCTTCCAAAAGGGGGTCACTCATGTCCTATATTATATTCTGGTCATTTAGTCTGATGGCAAGTTAATGCTTGCAAAAGTTGTTAAATTCTTGCAACTTTTTTTCCCCATAAATGTTGTTCTCCAGGTAGTCTGTACAAGAAAGTTAATTGTCCAGTAAGGTGGTTAGATTGGCCTGAGTACACTGCTTGTCAAGTGTGAAAATGACAGTCTTCAACCCCAATCTTCATACTCATCAGTTATGTTGTACTTGTCTAACAGTCTCCTAGAAAAGAGCAATATGATTTACAGTACTGATACACGATTAGAGAGCAGATTACAATTACTTTTATATTCACATCCCTGTGGAATATAACAACTTAATATTGGAACAACAAGACTGATTGACATATATCAAAAAGGCATGACAGAGATCAAGATCTTTTTCCACTTCCGCTCATATATATTTTGACTTTTTCTTAATTATGAGGATTTGCTTTCTGTCCTACGTTTGACAACAAAAATATAAACTAAAAGCATTCAAGTGTAATGCTTTTTAGTCCCAATGTTCTGTTGAGGCCATGACAGGCAAAAAGGAGCTACAGAGCTTTGCAGATGAAAAACACCAGTTTTTGCACACAAGAGATATATTTGGAAATGTGTAACATTTTAGTAATGAGTCATACCATTGACCTGGTTTGCACAAGTCTGATTTTATTTGTTTGTATGTGCCTCTGAGGAAGTGGTTTGATGCATCTCCTCCTGTTCAGGAGCACAGACCGCTCTAACACCTTCTTGTTTGTAAACACCACTGAGTAGTTTATTGACAGTGTTTTAATCCCTGCACAGATACTTATCAGTGTCTCCACACCTTTACAATGTATCTCACCGTAGCTTTCTAATCCGGTCTCCAAAATTCAAGAAAATGAATCTCACTCATTTTTGTAAAAATTAAAACAAAACTAAACAATTCCATAGCCTGTCCTCCAACAACCCTCTGAGGTCAGGTGTCAAATCTCAACTAACGAATGGAAGAATATTTCATCTTTAGGTTGTAAAATGAACAGAAGAAAAAACCTTTAAAATGTGAATGTTAAGGACCTGATTCTTCAACTACTTACACAAAAGTAACTTCACACAAGTAAGCAGATCCTGAGATTAACGGGCCTACCCACATGCATGAAGTTTCCCATGTATTTAAGTGTATGCAGGACTGTGTTTTAAGGGAGGATAATTCATGTCTGTAGACTTTCTTCATTTCACATTGGACAATGAAACTAGACTGGGTCAGTTTCATGTTTATTTCTAGTCAGGCTCATTTTCTAGTTCTCACTATAATAATACTGTTAACTATTATGTTACGTCCTGCCGTGTCATAAAACCTATTTAAATCTGTTTTCCACTGAAATTCTCTAAGCTGACAGCATTGCTATAAGATAGACATTATTCCTTAATTCATCCTTCTGCGACTGCATTCCATAAGGGGCTCAAAGCAGTGCAGAATACTATGTTTGATAACTTATGTGCAGTACTTTAGGACACTATAGAATGGAGGGAGAGATGCATTTCTAACATGATACATTCTTTTTTAGACTTATTACTATCCATGGTTTCAACAGGAGCCATTCAACAAAAGCTTTATACAGCCAGTAGAAAGTTTATTTCAGACCGTTTGCCTCAATTTTAAACCTTATATGCACAGATATTTAGAGTTAACTTTAAAAGATTACTTCAATGTAGACTAAATACAAATGAATATTAAATGTCTATCTGAACTGTATAAATATGAAAAGAAAGAAAATGGAGAGGCAAGTTCATACTAGCAATTAGTGGCTGATACAGGCAGGCATGGTAGAACTCAATACAAATGAACAGTTAGCAACTGGACTTTCAATCAGCTTCACTGTTATGGATCCCTGTGCCCATGCAGAGCTGCTTTCAGGATCAGGGTTTTAGTCTTCAAGTTATAGACTGACAATTTTGGGTAAACTTTTCTCGAGAAATCAACAGACCTATGGGGACTCTTAAAACAAATGGTGTGCTAGATCAAATTCATGTTATATATTTTTTTGGTTTGTTTCAACTCTAATGGGATACATTTGCACCCATTAATGTAATACTTAATGGGGCAGATGTGTTATTAATGTTGATTGAGTTGTTCCTTTTGCATGTTTTAAATAATAAAGATCACAAACAGATATTCACCCACCGGTTAAGGGAAGTAGTCAATATTTCAATGAATAATCTGTAACTAGTGTTGAAGAAAGACATTGGTTTATTAAGTACTTCCTGGTATGTTTTCCTAGGTTTCTGTGCAAGCACGATAATAGTCATCATGGGTCAGATTCCAATACATTATTCCAGTTTACTAATACCTTACTCCCTGAGCCATCTCTGACTTCAGTAGGGTTATTTGTAGAGAAAGATACTCTCCAATTTGACTACAGCTATCAGAATTTGGTGGATGATAACTGTTCTGAAACTATAATATCATTAACAGAGATGAGACAATATGGAAACTCTTGTCTGAACTTTAGTGGTTACAGTAAAATGCAATATGGATCCAAAAGAGCCTTGGTTTTCATTTTTACAAAACCAAACCAAATTCTTTGGGCCGTCTCTTGTCAATATAAAGACAGTGGGGTTCTTAATATTAAGGTCTTCTAGAACAATAGATAACTATCAGCTACTTAGTGTTTCTCCATTTTGCATATTTTTAAATTCCATCAATATCTCCTGTACTAAAACCTGATTCAAACGTCTAATTGCTATTTGTCTGCTTATGCCAGCTGTGGCATTTCATTCAGGAGCAGAAAATAAGTCTTTCCATTTCCTGTTCTCTGCTTTGCTCGGACAATTTTATTTTCTTAACAAATAAAGTTATAAAAACAGCACACGTGTGGATGTATACACCATCTGAGCAGAATCCTTTTAACAGAGCCATGCTCTCCACATATTCTCATATTCTGAATGGAGGTTTTTGTAGAGGCTGCATTACAAGGGTGAAATCCTGACCCTATTGAAATCAATAGGAATTTTGCCTTTGACTTGAATTTGCATCAGGAACAATATATTTGTAAATGATAGCATCTTTTGGCTAAGTTAGTGACTTTTTTCTTCAGGAACCGCTCTCTGAAAGCAAGCTAAAATTATGGCCTCAGCAAGCACAAAAATTATTTAACGTCATTTAAAACATGCACACTTATGTACTCATGAAATGGTCAAAAAGACCCTCGTTACCAATAAAAGTATGTATCTGCTGGAATATGTATATGTTATGAACGAGGTATGGTACCTTGTGACTGGATCCCATGCATCATGCTAAACAACAGCGGAAAAAAAAGTTACAATTATTTATCTCGCAGCATAAAGACTCAGAAGAAAAGTGTTTGCCATCTTCCTATGGAAATGCACAACTCTTTAAACCAAATGGGAGAGAAGGGTCACTTAGCCTCTATTTATCCCAAACTTTACATGCATCTTTCAGAATCTGAAGTCAGTGGCAGCTAGAATAATTTTGAGGGGGGCTAACTAACAGCCATGGTGATCTACATTCAGACCACTACTATAGCTTCTTTTAGCATGATTCCCATTTTCCCCAACCCTTTGGAAGCAGGAATCACGAGCATGTGTACTGAGCTCAAACACTGCAGAACTGCAAACTGCATTGTGTTATAGGATACGGCTGGGAATTCTTCTATTTGCATCCAGATGGAAAAGGCAGATATGAATCAGTTAGCCCCATACGACGACATGATTTGTATATTCCAGGGCATTATTTGTTCATTTGCTGCTATTAGTGACACAGATCGAAGGATATTAAGGTGTGAATCCATGTTTAAGAGTGCCTCAGATTTTGGACTATTGATTGAACACTGACCATCTCTCTGTAATCATAAAATATTCAGATTGAAAGAGACCTCAGGAGGTCATCTAGTCCAATCTCCTGCTCAAAGCAGGACCAACACCCACTAAATCAGTTATACAGTTGAGAGGGGACAAAAGATTAAGGATGATTGGGATTAGACAGACTGGGTTCAATTCCTGCATCTATCCCAAGACTTCCTGGGACGTGAACCTAGACAAGTTACTTAACCTTTCTAGGCCTCAACTCCACATCTTGAGGATGATCATACTTATACTTTAAATCAACAAAGCGTTAGATCAAGTCAGTTCTTTGGGGCAAGGACTGCCTGTTAGGGTACCCCATGCATAGTTGTTCCAAATTTTTGCCTTTAAAAGGGAGTCATCCTAGTCAATGGCCAGCCCCACAAACGTCCATCCTCAAAAGGGAGACCGAGAGAATTCCACATGAGGCCTGTAAACTGGCTGGCAGGCTGATATCTACTCAAAATCCTAAACTATGCATGCAATCCTCCCTGAAAGGAAGATTGCATCCTTAGGCTTGAAAGCTCTCCCTGCTGTGCCTGGGTCCTGCTGGCATGAGGCATGCTACAGATTAATTCACAGCCTTAACTTTGAATTTTCTGGCTTTTGTACATTTGCTTCTGTCACAACTGTAAACATAAAGTGTTTGTATTTAATGGGGCTTGCTCTCAATTGTTTTGTTTATGAAGAATCCCTTTAATGTAATGTTGGCTTATTAAGTTAATAGTTTTAGTTCCTCACAGCTAGTGCCAATTGTTGAACAAGAACTGGCTGGAACCCATGGGGCTTTCCACATATGATGTGCAGTTGATCCTGTGATTTAGTTTAGCAATAAGAGACAACAAGGCAAGTGTTAGTGTGAGATAACATATGTTTTGTGAGAACTGTGAGGAAGGTGAAGCCCAGAGCTTTCAACATCTTTGGCTGTGTATTATCAATGCTAACACAAGCCTTGATATAGCTTACTGTGATTATGAAACAAATAAAATTGTTTTTCCTTATTTATTAAAGGTTGAATATTCTCTGGCTAATGAAAAGTTCAGCAACAAACTTCTGAGGGGAGTATCTCCCTCTTGTCTAGGGCGAATTTGACAAACATTTATGCTCTGTATTTTTATCCTATATGTGGCACTTTATTTCCTAATTTTCTTTTAAGTGCCCTGGAATCTCACAATTTTCCACACTGCCACATTTAGAACTTTGAAATGAACAATCCTATATGCATTAATGCCTAGGGATGAAAAATGTTAGTTTTCAATTCCATCATAAAAGAAAGTAAGTTTAAGTTATTTTTAATTATTTTGGACAATAGCTGATTTAAAACTGGACTTGTTTTGGATTAGCCAGCCATATTTTAAACTGCTGTTGCTCAGAAATAAAATGCAACTGTGGAAGATGAACAGTTAAATTAGGATACAAGATACAGTTCCCACTACTTTCATGCACTTACTGAAAAATATTATACAGTAACAAGGGAGTTCTACAATTCATTAATGATGAATAAGCAAGGAAATTATTATCATGCTTGTGTGTTTATATGGTAAGCAAAATCTTATGGATTGTGGAATCCTGATTAAGAATAAGTGACTGGAAAATAAGAATTCTGTTTTGAGAAAATGTCAAGGTTTCCAAGTTTGTTTTCATTAAACATCAGAATGAAGAGAGAGCTTCCAAATTTTGAATGAGAAAGCATAAGCATGTACAACCCCAGAATGGCCAATAGCCTAGGGTTAGGGCCCTTACCTGGGTTCAAGTCTCTATCAGAACCAGGCAGAGTAGGGAGTTAAACCTGACTCTACTACATCCCATGTGAGAGTCCTAACCACCAGGCTAATGACTACTGTGGAGTAGGGCTCTCTCTATTCATTGAAACTGATATATTTCCACAAAATGTTTCACCGTTAAAAGAAT
Source organism: Dermochelys coriacea (assembly GCF_009764565.3). Classification (NCBI taxonomy): domain Eukaryota; kingdom Metazoa; phylum Chordata; order Testudines; family Dermochelyidae; genus Dermochelys; species Dermochelys coriacea. The sequence goes on from NC_050069.1 coordinate 173,691,499, forward strand.
TGGTATTTTCCAAAGTAAAAATGCTTTGCCAAAAAAGTCCCAGTCAGCTCCAGTTAGAATATTCTTCACTTATATTTAAGTATATTTATATTTTCACACATGGAATTGAGCTTGCTCAGAGAAAGCAACTGTTTTCATACCTTTCAGTCCCAGTCCCAGCCTTTGCAGGGACACCTGCAGCACTCATTTAATAGAAGCAATTCTCTTTGACTTCATCAGGAGTTGCAATTGTTTATGTCAAGGATGAATTTATTCCACAGAATATTGAAATTGGTGCAAATTACAGTACTGTGCCATTTCCAGATCAGCTTACACTGCCATTTAAATCATTGCTAAACTTGGCTTAGGGTGCCTATCCAAAAAGACATATGCACTTTACTACGTTTGACAGATGTTTCAGAGGAGAACAAGAAACTAATCTGTATTGATTTATTTTCCACTGGCAAAATATTAGCTAAGTCAAACAGCTGCCGCTGACTAGTAACATTTTACAAAAGACACTGGTGATGTCTACAAGTTTTAGATTTTAGGTAGTGCCTTGATCAGTTATGTAAAACTACGTCTCTCCAGGCTTACTGCTAATCCAGTACTTAAGCATACATTACAAAAATTCTTAAGGAAAAAAAAATCTGCCACTGGAACTTCTCAAGCATGCATAGGAGTATTTTAAGTAAAGAACACCACTATTAAGTGCACCTGCTTTTCAACCCCAGATTTTACATTTTGGGTCAGATTCTCTTCTGCACAAAGAAACTCTCCATCTAAGAGAGGTGGCAGAGGCAGGGGTTCTGTCATGATCACAACTTCTGGTTCTCAGGCTGTCCCAGTCATAGAGTAAGTTAGAACATCATAGGGGCTGCTCTAACCTATGATAGCAGCTATGATTACTATGGGACTACATGTGATGAGGCATATAGGCCCCCACACTAGCAATGAGGTGGTTAATGAGGGCCTGTGGAACCAATTATCCCTGCCCCACTATACCTGCAGATGATGTCAGCTGTGGAGAAGACAGTTGAAAGGAGAAGACCCAGCGCAGTTTGGGGCTGCTGAGGAAGCAGATCTTGGTTTCAGCCAAGAATCTGAAAGAGCTTGCTGCCAAGATGAACCTTCCAATGGATGGGATGACTGGATAGGCCCAGGGAGCCTGACCAAAAGACTGATTACATGATGACAAGTTCTGAGTAGAAGGGTGGGGTCCTGCTAAAGACGATTCAGATGACCCTGGGTTTGAGTTCATAGCATTCCTTATTTTTGAACTAATACTCTGGAAGGAACAGAACTCAAGTGTGCTTTAATCAGAAGGGCCAATGCACCATGGTACCAGACCCCATCAAGGGTGGCAACTGACCATCCGAGCTCCTGAGACTAGGTAAGAAGTTCCCTGTTGAGCTACAAAGGGGAGCCATGGAGATGGAGCCTGTTACATTGCCACTGAGCTCCACTTGAGATCTCTCGTCCAAACAGGCCCTCCGAAAGCAGATTATGCCCCCTCTGTGTCCCTTGGTTAATTGGGATTGGGGATCTGGCCCTTAGTGCCTGTGCCTTACTAGTGGGCATTTAAGAGGTTGCATTGTACTGAGCTTGAATATTCCACAGTATGCATGGGAAGTTATAGTGCAACAATCCAATGGAATCTTCTTTTAATAGACAGATATTCCAATTTCTACAGGGAGAATATATTTTATTAATATTCCTGTTCTACACATTATTGGCATAGACTCTGAAATAACTTAGTACTTCAGCAGTCCAGTTTCTTTACCCCTTATCTCCAGCTATTTGGAAATCCTGATGCTCAGCACCAGTACATTTTGTCTGAACTCTTACGGCTGATGCACCAATTCCCAGGAGATTTCTGGGTTGTATTGCCTGTGATTTTTAAAATCACACACACACACACACACACACACACACTATTTTTTAATATAAAGTAGCTGATTTGCTACTGTAGCACCATGCAAAATTATCATGGCTTGACCTGTACAATCTAGTACAATGCATAAATCAGTGCATGAGATACAATTTATTTTTTTCAAAACAAAAGATGTTGAAATAGGATTGAATGGCTGCTACTCTGCCACAAAAGTTTTAATTTCTCTCCAATGACCTAAGTATCTTATGTATTTTTGGAGTATCTTCCATGGCCTAGATATCTTTGTTTTAAGTTAATTATGTCTCATCTGCTGCATAATTGACTGTATTTCTTTTTACTGTTCTTGGCCTGATTCTCCAGTGCCTTGCATGATGTGTATTCATTTACATATGTGCAAAGGGAATCAAAAGTGTATTTAAAATACTACCCAGTAAGAATGGGTTTTGAACAGATATAAATGATTACAAAACATGCAAGGCAATGGGAAAAAAAGTCCCCTGATTTACGGGAGGATGAGATAAACAGACATGGTATTCACTTTTCCTCCCTCAAGCTCTTGCTATTTTGGCTGTAGTGGACATTCTCTGGAAGTAATGAATTGCAATTAATATGGCTTAACCTGTTGTCTAAAATCCATATATATCTCAATATTACGTTTCAAACTTTTACCAATTCAATTGCAATGGTTGTTTTTGATTTTTTTTCATTAGATCCTACACCCCTAAAATATTTGCCTGTTCATTTCCAAAACCGAACCTTAAGACTCTGATTGCTGTCACACAGTGTTCCGGGGAGCTAAATTTATTTTACATAGAAGAAGTTGTTACGTGTGACCTATGTCATTGTAATTTGGTGCTGTTGTCTTTACAGGTAATAAGCTGTGGCTGATGAGATGGGAGAAAACCCAGAGAAGCAGTTATCCCTATAGGAGAGTATAACCATAATCAGCAACTGGCAGAAGAATCACATACAGAGAGCTTCTAAAAGGAACCATTAAATACAGAAAACACGCAGCAATCAAAATCTTTTCAAATGCAAATATGAAAGCACATGGATGAGCTGAAAACCACATACAGAAACGCTACAGAGTAGGCACTGCCGAAGCTAGCATTACATGTCAACCTTTTGAAGTGACCAAAGGCTTTTTGTTTGTTTGCTTTTTAAAAAGACAGACACACCTAAAAGGTCTAATTGACTAACTCTCTGGAGACTTAAAATGATGCAAAAACAGACATCACAGGAAATAAAATAGACATATGCTAAGACATCTAGACAGACCACCTCTGAAAAGCTCACAATATGGCCATCTCCTCCTCAGCTTCATGTAGAGAACCACCCTGGAAAAGTACAGTGATAAGATACGTCTTCTTGTAAGCGGGGGAATAGTCCTGCTATTGTGGGGAACTTTCCTGGCTTCTGCACTACCCTGGCGAAGTGGGCTAGCGGAAAGGATCCGAGTCCTCGCTCCCACTTCCTTTACCCAGTGGCCTCCCTGCCCTTGAGGACTCCCCTTCACTCTCCTGTCTGGCAGAGTCCTCGTAACCCCAACAAGGCTGGGCCCAGGATTTCTGGGGGGCTCGACCCCCAACCCTTCTGCGGTCACCTAGGATAGGGGCTAGAGTGTCCCCACTCCGGGATAGTCTCTCTCTGCACTGGGCACTTCTCTGACCCACTGACCATTACATACAATCTGAAGCAAATGCAAGTTATTTAATCAACAATTAATTTTAAAAAGAGTAAGGAAGAGTGGGAAAGGTTACAGGAAACACATCAACCCGCTCTGTCGCAGAGAACATCACAAACAGTGTCTCTGGAATGTCAGGGCAGTTCACAGTCTGTTCCTTGTAAGACCCAGACCTTCTTCTCAGGCCCTGGCTGTGCTGCAGGGATGCTGTGAGTTGGACACTTGCTCCGGTGGTGGCCACACTCTCTCAGGCTCTAAGTGGTAGGACCCTTCTTCCCAGTGTCGCCCCCGCCCTGTCGGGGTTACGATCCAAGTCTGGCCTGCAGAGCCTCTTGGCTGAGGCGTCTCCCTGTGCTGGGCCCGCTGCCCAGGGTCCCCCTCGGTCTCCCCAGCTGCTCACCGCACCCACCTCCAGACTGCTCCAGCCCCAGCTCCACCACTATGTCTCTGCACTGCTACTGCTGCTCTGCCTCCAGCTCCCTGGGCTGCTTCTCTGGCCCCTCTGGCTCTGGTTGCTACAGATCTCCTCCCAGGACAAGTCTGCTCTGCAGGCTGCTTCTGTGACTCTGCTCCCAGAACTGACCTGCTTCCTGGGCTGCTTTTCTGGCCCCTCTGGCTCTGGTTGCTACAGATCTCCTCCCAGGACAAGTCTGCTCTGCAGGCTGCTTCTGTGACTCTGCTCCCAGCACTGACCTGCTTCCTGGGCTGCTTTTCTGGCCCCTCTGGCTCGGGTTGCTGCAGCTCTGCTCCCAGGGCAAGTCTGCTCTCTCTGGGCTGTGCCTCTGGCTTTGGGGCTGCAGCTCTGCTCCCAGGACAGGGTTTGCGCTCTCTGGGCAACTTTTCTGGTCCCTCTGGATCTGGTCCAGCTCTGCTCCCCAGCTCACCTTGTGCCTCTGCTTTCTCCTTTGCTCGGCCCCACTCTGTCTGACCCAGGCAAATGCAGCTCACATGGAGGACGGGACCTCCCTGGCCTCCCGACTCTCTGCTTAGCCTGCCCGCCCCGTCATTCAGGCTGACCTGGAGCACTGGCCTCTCCCCATTGTTCCTGGGGACTGTCAGTCTCAGCGTCCTGGTTTCCCATAGATCCTTCCCCTTTTAGTACTGGGAGCTAGCCAACCAAAACATCCCCATTGAATGTTAGTTAGGGGGCAACAGTTCCCTTACATTCTATACAGGAGTTACCATTAACAAAATGACCTTCTGTGTCCTTTGCTGGAGAAGCTGGGGGAATAGAGGTCACCACACACACATTTTCTGAGACTTCCCTCAGGTTCAAACATTCTGGACACACATAACCAATAGCCTCCACAAAACCCTATCCATATAGAGCTAACTGGAATAAATTTAGTAAATGCTCGGAAATACCCTGCAATCTAGGTACTTGTGTGGTTCCCATGGTCATAGTATCTGCTCATCTCATAGATATTAATGAATTAAACCTCACAAAAACTGTTATCCAATTACCCTTATTTTACAGTTAAGTAAAGGAAGTTGAGAGCTTAAGTGACTAGCCCAATGTCACACAGTCTGTTTGTTGAAGAGCCATGGATTGAACTCAGAGCTCCCAGAGTCCCAATCCAGCACTTTAATCACAAGGCCTATGTCCACTCTCTACTTTTTCAAAAGTTCCAATCAATCAAATACAACACAGTTAAAATATGAATAGGCAGTTAGGAAATGTCTCACCATATAACAGCTCACAGCAACAACAAATCCAGTCACTAGGAGGAAATAACGTAGGAGAGATGGAACAAATCACTGTTCAACCCACACAATCCCCAAGGTTTGAGACAGCCTACCATTTGCAATATATAAAAGAAAAAAAACTAAACAGCAGCAGCACTGAATTTTACTCGGTCTCACAGCAGTTCAATTCATAGAAAAATTCTACCTGTCTGTGTACATACAGGTATACTTACATAGGCAACATAAATGAGAAGTAACTTTGGTTTTACATCAGATAACTCCACTGAACCAAAGTAAGAGCAAAGCCAAACCTTCTGTGCTAAAGTGTGCATAACCTGTCTGTTTACAACATTCACCTACACAGCTGCATATATAATTGCTTGCACATATACCAGTATATTTAATTTATATCTGCCCACATATACCCCTTTGAAACACAAACTGTTAAAACAAGCAAAAAACAGCACAGTGGGAGTGTAATGAATTAATGTGCTACTAAGAGACAACAGATAAATGACACACAGTGGATTAGAACGAGAGCTGTGCAAATAACCAATTTTTTTTCTGTTTGATGACCGAACTGAAAAAAAAGCCCGTTTCAAACCAAACCCTACCCGATATGAATCATTTACTTTTCAATTCAAAATGTAAACAATCATAAAGTTCAAATGTTTTATTACAAAAGTTTTTCAGGATTATTTGGAATTTTTTTAAACCAAAACAATTCTGCAAATTTGATACAGAAGTGCAAAAGATTTCAGCGGACTCAAATCTTCATTTGTCAGTGAAAAAAATTTTGGCTGTAAAATTTCACTCTGCTCTACCAAGAACACATTCCCCTCCAAAGACACTGGAGCACATTACATTACAGGTACAAATAGCAACATTCGCTATGGGATTTCCTCAGGTCTTCTAGAGCCCCAAGCAAACTTAGTTTACTATGACTCTCATGGAATTACCCCAAAATGTCCTTACTATTTCTCCTCTTTGAAACCAATATGGTACTGAGGATTCTGAAAAGTCATGAGCTATATACAGGCACAGACCTCAGAGGTGCAAATCTACACCAGTAGGGACCATAATCTGTGAACTGAAATTATTTACGTACTGTAATTGTAAATCCCTTGTATGTTGACACAACAGATTCCATTAAGATTCCTAAAACTGCATTTTTAGCAAATCTAATTATTGCCAGAATATGGGTTGAATGAATCTGGAAAGGGTCTAAGATGATCTTAGGTAAATAAGGCTATTAGGAAAACAGCAAACAAACAGCATTGAAGTGGCTATTAACATCTTAATCATGGAGCTTGTAATTTAGGATAACTGCTTGCTGTCTCAGTAGCACAGGTGAATTATTAATCACACTAATACACAGTTCAGACAATACTGAAAATGCAGTTTTAAGTAGCTGGGTTCCAGAACCAGGAAAACGGAGGACAAAATTAAAGCTTTGATAATAAATGCCTGACTCAAAGGGAGAGAGATAAGCGGTATAGTATATGACAGGAAGAAATAAGTAACATTAAAACGAAAAGTATATAAAACTGGCCAGATCACCATTTTATTGTATGGTGCTGGGTGCTGGGCAACAAAGAAACACGAGCAAATTATCTGTTCCTCAGAAATGTAAATGTTGAGATGGATGAGTGGTGTCAGCAAGAAATACCACATAAGGAATCTACATTAGGCATGCTCAAAATAGCATCCATAAACAAAAAAAGTGAGGGAAGGTAGGCTCTGATGGTTAGCTCATATAAAGCACAGTCCTGATAACTATCTGGTTAAGAGTCTGACAGATGAAGACTGAAGGAAAAAGACAGAAGCTGACTGAAGAAGTGGTAGTGGGATGTCAAAAAGGAAAACATATTAGCATGTGATGGGATAGAGGACATGACATTGAACATGGAGGAAGATAGAGAACTTATAGAGCATACCTCCATGCAAGAAAGAACACAAATATGCAGCTCAGCCAGACAAGGATGACACAGTAAACCTTTTCCACAGCTACAAAAGACTGCATGCATCTTTTAAATTCCAAGTGCACTGGATAATTTATGAAGGGATTCATTTTATCTTGAAAGCCACCAAAAGACATGCATAACCAAAGATCATTCAGTAATAGTCATATTTTCTTTCTAGCCAACTCAGAGTCTATTTGACCAATAGTCATTTGATTAGTTAGAAATAATCTGCTTTAGCACCTTACAAGCCACCTGGAAACTCAATTATTTCATACTCTTACACAAAATGAGATCATTAAATTATGTAAAAACTATATGAACAGTGCTCAGTCTTCTTCTAGATATTGATATTTTGGATAGAAAATGCTATTGGCTAGGAAATTCTTAAAGAGATTTTTTTATAAATGATAAAATGTGTGTGTGTGTTTTTGGCTACAAACTTAGAAACAGGAATTTACAAACTATAATACCAGTCAGACTGGAAGCCCATCTAGTTCTACGTCCGGTCTCAAAAGGTTCTGAATAAGGTCTAAGGTATGCATTACTGGACAATTATGGAGTTTCTTGCCCATAGGAGATATTTCTTCCTAATCTTTACCAGTTAGGGGCTGGCTTATGCCCTTCAGCAGGATGATTTATGTCCTCTTATATAGTTTCCATATGTTTTGGCAAGACAAAACATATTGCTCAATTCACAATTTTAGGCTGATGCAACTCATTTGAGGTCAGTCTAGTAGTGACAGCAATGGAGTTACACTGGCTCATAGTATAAAGAAGTTAGAGAATGCTTGCAGTTTTCCAGCTTCCTTTTTTACATTACCTTCTGTGGAGTAGGATGCCAGTGTTATGTTAGTTTTCTCAAATTCTACTGGATAGCAAAATTTTAATTACGTGAGAAATTGTTACAGTGACATCTGTCACCATAGTTTGAGACTTATCTTTGCCAAGTGCTTAAGAATCAGTTTAATCATAAAAGCAGGTTATCAAAGATTATATAGTTTATGGAAATATTTGTGAACATATATGAGCTGATGTCTGTTGTCACTCTAAGGAATGCATATTGGGCATGGGAAATGTTATTCAAAAAGAGTTCTAACTATTTTTGGTAACCTATAAAATGAATATGACAGATGTGTGATCACAGAAGCATAGAAACTTACAAGACTATTATATTGAGACGTGCCAGACACTATGGGCACATGGGTTATTCATAGATCATTTTATCAATAAATATTATATGCATCTTCATGTTCCTGGCTTGCTGTGTAGGTTTCTTATGGAATCTGAAATCACTGGGGAGTGGTAATTAATACAAATTGCCAATGCCAGTTATGCAGATACCCAGCTATTGAAGCTTTGCTCTCTAGAGGAAAGAGCATTGACCTATCTGACTCAATACAGATCTAGAACAAAGAATTGACTAACTTGCATATGGATCTACCAAGATCCCATGTGAATGGTCAGTAATGCCTGAAAAACTGAGCATGCATCTAGACTGTAGGGTTTTATTACATGTTTTCTTTGTGATGCTTTTGTCCTAAATAAATGTACCCTGATTTGCGAAAGCTGGCTGCTCACTGGTAAATGCTGTCATAGCCCACTGGGAAAGAGCAGAATTGCAGGTGGTGAATTAAAGTCAGACCTTCTGAGATAAGCACAATGAATTGCAAAGGAAGTGTAACCCTGTGCAGGAGGGTTACTGTGGTCTGAAGGAAGAGCATCAAAATTTCTATATCAAAGAAGATGGCTGAGAACATAAGAACCACCATACTTGGTCAGACCAAAGCTTCATCTAGCCCAGTATCCTGTCTTCCGACAGTGGCCAATGCCAGGTGCCCCAAAGGGAATGAACAGAATAGGTAGTCATCAAGTGATCCATTCCTTGTTGCCCATTCCCAGCTTCTGGCAAACAGAACCATCCATCCTTGCCCATCCTGGCTAAGAGCAATTGATGGACCTATCCTCCATGAACTTATCTAGTTCTTTTTTAAACCCTGTTATGGTCTTGGCCTTCACAACATCCTCTGGCAAGGAGTTCCACATGTTGACCGTATGTTGTGTGAAAAAAATACTTCCTATTGTTTGTTTTAAACCTGCTGCCTATTAATTTCATTTGGTGCCCCCTAGTTCTTGTATTATGGGAAGTAGTAAATAACACTTCCTTATTTACTTTATCCACACCAGTTATGACTCTATAGACCTCTGTCATATCCACCATTAGACATCTCTTTTCCAAGCTGAACAGTCCCAGCCTTTTTAATCTCTCCTCATACGAAAGCTGTTCCATGCCCCTAATCATTTTTGTTGCCCTTTTCTAAGCCTTTTCCAATTCCAATATATCTTTTTTTAGATGGGGTGACCACATCTGCATGCAGTATTCAAGATGAGGGCATACCATGGATTTATATAGAGGGAATATGATCTTTTTCTTCTTATTATCTATCACTTTCTTTATGATTCTCAACATTCTGTTTGCTTTTTTGACTGCCACTGCACATTGAGTGGATGTTTTCAGAGAACTATCCACAATGACTCCAAGATATCTTTCTTGAGTGGGAACAGCCAATTTAGACCCCATCATTTTATATGTATAGTTGGGATTATGTTTTCCAATATGAATTACTTTGCATTGATCAAACACTGAATTTCATCTGCCATTTTGTTGCCCAGTCACCCAGTTTTGAGAGATTCTTTTGTAGCTCTTTGCAGTCTTCCTGGGACTTAACTATTTTGAGTAGTTTTGTATCATCTGCAAATTTTGCCACCTCATTTTGCCCTTTTTCCAGATCATTTATGAATACGTTGAATAGGACTGGGCCAAGTGCAGACCCCTGGGGGGCACCACTATTTACCTCTTTCCATTCCTACCCTTTGTTTCCTATCTTTTAACCAGTTACCAGTCCATGAGAGGACCTTCCCTCTTATCCGATGACAGCTTACTTTGCTTAAGAGCCTTTGGTGAGGAACCCTGTCAAAGGCTTTCTGAAAATCTAAATACACTATATCAGAGGTGGGCAAACTACAGCCCGCGGGACCGTCCTGCCCAGCCCCTGAGCTCCCAGCTGGGGACGCTAGCCCCCAGCCCCTCCAGTGCCAGGCAGTGTGGCGGCGAGCTCCTGCTGCTCTGAGTAGCTTGGTAAGGGAGTGGTGGGGGGGTGTCGAATAAGAGACAGGAGGTCCCAGGGGGCCTGTCGGGGGTGGAGCAGTCAGAGGATGAGGAGTTGGGGGGGTTGGATAGGAGGTGGGGTTCTGGAGAGGGCGGTTAGGGATGGCGTGTCCGGGGGGGGCGGGCGGTTAGGGGACAAGGAGCAGGGGTTCTGATGGGGATGGGAAGTGGGAGGGGGCAGATAGGGGGCAGGGGCAGGGGCAGGCTATTTGGGGAGGCACAGCCCTCCATACAGTTTTGCAACCCCTATGTGGCCCTCGGGCCAAAAGGTTTGCCCACCCCTGCACTAAATCCACGGGATCCCCCTTCTCCACATGCTTGTTGACCCCCTCAAACAATTCTAGTAGATTAGTGGGCATGATTTCCCTTTACAAAAACCACGTTGACTCTTCCCCCACCAAGTTATGTTCATCTATGTGTCTGACAATTTTGTTCTTTACTATAGTTTCAACCAGTTGGCCCAGTACTGATGTCAGGCTTACCAACCTGTAATTGCCAGGATCACCTCTTTATAAAAATTGGTGTAACCTTAGCTATCCTCCAGTCATTTGTTTCAGAAGCTGATTTAAAGGATAGGTTATAGACTACAGTTAGTAGTCCTGCAATTTCACCGCAATTTCACATTTGAGTTCCTTGGGAACTCTTGGGTGAATACCATCTGGTTCTGGTGACTTACTACTGTTTAGTTTATCAAATTTGTTCCAAAACCTCCTCTAATGACATCTCAATCGGGGAGAGTTCCTCAGATTTTATACCTAAAAAGAATGGCTCAGGTTTGGGAATCTCCCTCACATCCTCAACCGTGAAGAGCGATGAAAGTAATTCATTTAGTTTCTCTGCAATGGCATTATCGTCCTTAAGTGCTCCTTTAGCATCTTGATCATCCAGTGGTTGTTTAGCAGGCTTCCTGCTTCTGATGTACTTAACATTTTTTTTTTTTGCTATTTCTTTTTGAGTGTTTGGCTAGCTATTCTTCAACTTCTTGTTTTGGCCTTCCTAATTATATTTTTACACTTCACTTGCCAGACATGCTCCTTTCTATTTTCCTCACTAGGATTTAACATCCAGTTTTTAAAGGATGCCTCTTTGCTTCTCACTGCTTCTTTTACTTTCTTTTTCTTTCATTCTTTGTTGTTTAGCCACGTGGCTCTGTTTTGGTTCTCTTACTATGCTTTTTAATTTGGGTGTATACATTTAAGTTGAGCCTCTATTATGGTGACTTCAAAAAGTTTCCATGCAGCTTGCAGGGATCCTACTTTTGGTGCTGTACCTTTTAATTTCTGTTTAACTAACCTCATTTTTGTGTAGTTCCCCTTTCTGAAATTAAATGCTACAGTGTTGGGCCGCTATGGTGTTTTCCCCGTCACAGGGATGTCAGATTTAATTATATTATCGTCAGCGGTCCAGGCTTGGTAATAGTGTTAAAACTCTCCTCCTTACTAAGACATAGAGAATCTCCATTATTAGATCCTCACCTAAGGGATGTCTCTGTCCAAACTACATGCTCCTCCACACCTTTCGGCTTTCCCCCCACCCTTTAATTTAAAAACTGCTCTAAGCCTGAGACCCAAGAGGTCAGCAACCAAATAGCAGGCAGTCTTGCCTAATTATTGGTGCAAGAGTCCAGCCTATCAGTTAGAGCTAAACCCAGACAAGGCAGGCCTGAGAAATAAGCCAATAGTAGAAACCAGGCATCAGAACCCAAAGCCTAAGCCAAGTGTTAACCAGAGTTGCAGTCAGAAAGCAAGGCCAAGGGTCTGAGCTGGGAATCAGAAAGAAGCTGGTGACTAGAGAAGGAGTGAGTACATGCTGGGGCAAGGCTAGAGACAGCAGAGGCAGGGATAGGACCAAGCACAGCTGCATGTTAGGAATGTACTGAGAAGCCAGCAACTCCCACAACAAATCAGATGGCACAATCAGACAACTTCTATCAGGACCAGCCGTGCACATTAGTTTGCCAGGAGACTGAGTGTTGCAGGCTGGCCCCTCACATAAGGGTGTACATTTGAAGAGGCCATGAAGAGGGCAGAAGTGCAGTTAACACAAGAACTTTAATAATGAATACTTGCAAAAATCAATACAATAATAAAGGTAGTGTTTTTAAATCAACCTTAGTCTTTGACCTTCCCAGCACTTAAGGGCATGATTAACTTTACTCACATAAATAATGGTACCATGTGTATAAATGTTTGCGGGAGCTCGCTCTTAGTAAAGAAATGGTGCAAGGCAGGCATGTTTCTTGGTAATTTTTAAAATGGCTGAGCAAATCAATATTAGGAATTTTCCAATTTTAGAATATGCATCCTAGCTGTAGATTTTTTTAAACAAATTTCTGTATAGCCAGTCCCTCATCCTTTTTTTCTCTGTATATCCTATCAGTCATTCATTTTTTTCCATATATATTCCTATCAAGACTTTTTAAAACCAGTAACAACTTTGGTTTCACCCTCAGCTTTATCTCACAAACTCAGAAATAGTAAATATTAGTGATCATGCTATTCAGCTATATGTGCACGGAACTTTTTCTAGTTGGATGCACCCAGAGAAGTACTGCAAATATAGCACAAGTCTCTCTTTGATGGTGACTAATATCTTGCTAATACAGTGAGCCAAAATTGTCTCAGCTACTAGGGTAGAGGGGATGTTATACAGTTAACTCATGCATATGTTACAGGTTTTCTATTTCATGAAAACAATTGTTTGCAATCAGATTGGGCCTGTTTGTCTGTTCTGCATAAATTTATTCCCCAGGAGCTATGAAATATGGAAATATCTGTACCTTGATTGGTTGACAGGCACTTTCCAGAGTCATTTGCAGTTGTTTTCACTAAGGATTCTGTGAGTATACAAAACTTTCTACTCTGTTTGATTACTATTGTGTTATTTTGACTCCTCTGCCTGACCCCTAGCTAGCTACCTATCTAGGCATTTTTAGTGCATCCTTCACCAGAGCATTTAAGCACTCTTACATAACAGTACATTTTTCAAGTCACTTGCAAGCAACAAAAATGCATGACACCACCAGGAAGCAGAAAGTTTCCACTATCTTCATGAAATAGAAAAAAAAAATCTAATGGAGAAGCCACACAGAATTTAATAGGAAATTACAACTTTCCTATATTTGAACCAGCTGATAGAATTTAACAGATGTGTAACACAGGAATATGATTCTCAATAAGATCTTTAAAGCACCTATCCAATTATATGCATTTGTGGAGTAATTTCTATAGAATACTATCTGTTTCATCCCTTTTACATTCGATAGGATTTTGCCATAAAGCAAATGGACAAAACTTCAGGAAATGGATTTTTTAGTCCTTGAGAGTCATTTCTTCCTTTTGATCCTGCTGCTTTTCATTTCCCTTCCTAAAGGTCCTGGCTCTTCACATATAACAACTCAGGTAGTTGTCTTTATGTTGCAAATTTTCAGTACAGTAACTCCTCAATTAAAGTCATCCTGGTTAAGGTTGGCAGCCCCATTATCAGCTCCCCGCTCCCCTAAGTTCCTTGTGCACAGCCACCCAGCAGGCTATCAGTTGCCTGCAGTTCAGCTGTCCCTCCCCCCACTGCCATGTGCTGCTCCTGCCCTCTGCCTTGGAGCTGCTCCCAGGAGCCTCCTGCTTGCTGTGTGTGGGAGTGGGGGTGGGGGAAGAGAAGAAGGATAATGTCAGGGTGTCCCCTTTCCCCTTGCTTACCCCATTTCCATAGAGTGGGGGGGCATGACAGGGCTCAGGCTGGAGGGAGCATGCTGGCAGCGGGGATGTCTGAACTTGCTGATCTACTTAAAAAATGTAAAAAGAAAAGGAGTACTTGTGGCACCTTAGAGACTAACAAATTTGTTAGTCTCTAAGGTGCCACAGGTACTCCTTTTCTTTTTGCGAATACAGACTAACACGGCTGCTACTCTGAAACCTGTCATTAAAAAATGTACTTAGAGTGGAGTCAGCATTCTTAAAGGGGCAATGCGCATCTCTCTCACACACAGTGTGTCTCTGTATCTGTCTGCCATGCTGTCTCCCCTCCCTCCATTTGTGCTGCCTTTTAGACTGTGAGGCTACATTAACAACAATGTGTTAATCCTTTAGGGCTCGGATGTTCTAGTTCATCATTTAGCAGTAAGGCATTCCCTGGAAATATCCCACCCTCTGACTTACCACCTCAACCAAGCTTCATAATCATTATTGCTGTGTACAGTATTACATTTTCTTTAAACTTATACTGTGTGTGTGGGGGGGGAACCTAACCCCCCATTTACATTAACTCTTATGGAGAAATTGGATTCGCTTAACATCGTTTCGCTTAAAGTCACATTTTTCAGGAACATAACTACAACATTAAGCGAGGAGTTACTGTACCTCAAGTCTCCATCTATAAAATAGGAAATATGATCCCTTTCCCTCACCCTTTGTCTGTCTTGTCTATTTAGGCCTCGATCCTGCAAAGACTTATGCATGTAAGACTTACTGCAAGTAATCCCAATTTCATAATTATGTAAAGTTAGGTCTCTTGTAGGGTCATGGGCTTTGAGCGAACTCTTCAAGGCAAGGACTGTATGTTACTATATATTTGTACAGGTCTTAACACAGATAGTCACCAGTTTCCAGGGAGGCCTCTAGGTGATGTTATAGAACCACAGATTCTATCAAGTAAGTTTTGAGACACAATACAAAGACCATTTATCACGTTTGCTAATGACAAGTGCCTTGCTGACTTGCCCAGAGAAGAGTGACAATGGGGGAAAATGAACTAAGGAGGTAACTAGATAGAAGGAAAGTGGAACAAGGAAACAAGTGTTGAGGTGAGAGGACCAAAATATCCTTTACCTTTAAAGAATCTGTTTAAAAACATTACTCCCAGTATGAATTAAAATATTTAAATATTTCAGGTATACTAATTCAGTAATAGGTGGAGCTGGTAGGGAAGTAGAATTTCACTCTCATGAAAAAACAAGTTTCTGAAAAATATTTCCATCCTGAAATGATTTGGGGAAGGGGTGGGGTAAATCAATCTTTTGATATGTTTCACAGGACTGAGGTGCTGCAGAGGACCTTTTCATTATTCCAAAATGAAATATACTTCCCAGAATTCCCTGGCATGTTGCCCTGCTCTCACCTGTGGGTAGAGGGGTAGACAGGCTGAGGAAGGAGGCAGAGTCTGGCATTCTGGGATCCTAACAGTTGGAGATAAAGGGCAGTGGGCAGCCCATGAAGTGAAGCAGCTTAACAGCCTACCTGGAAGGCAGGGGGTAGGAAGGTGGCCTGGGGCCTGGAGCAGCCCACCAATCCTGCAGGAGGAGGAAACCCAACACAGTTGGCTAGCGGGCAGGATGGCAGGAAACCAGGCAGGACAGCTTTTTTTCTGTCTGAAGTTTTGATGGAGTCTACGTGTTCTTGTGAAACATCTAAAATCTGTCAAATCAACATTTTCCAACTGAACAAATTGTCGAACAGCTCCAGGGCCATAACCAAGGCAAAAAACCTCTTGGGTGAAATCCTATAAAGGGGAATGGGAGTTCTACCTTTGACTTCAATGGGGCCAGGACTTCACCCCTGACCCCTTCAGTGTTGGTTGCAGTTATTACTGAATTAACTGGATGTACTCAAACTTGTTAGAATAAATAAGATTTCTTGGCATACTCTGCATATGCAGTGCTGTTTGCGTAAAAGACTCCACACAACATAATACTATATTGTACTGGCACTATGTAAACCTGTTTTATATTAATGGAAATATACTTCTTTAAAAGGTGGATAAAACTACGTAAATTTAATTCTTCACAAACAGATATTGAACAGAGAGGAGGTGCCTATTCAGTTCATTTCTAATTGGTAATGCATTTTTAATGCATCTTCTGCATTAGTTTTACAGATTATGGCACCATTTATCATCATCATTAGACATATAGCCCATCTTCAGTGTCACTATTGAAAGGTGTCCAGTTGCAAAGAGCAAGATGATTAAATTATTTAATATGATATAGAATACTACCAGTCCAGGATACTTCATGGATTGGATGAAATATCTGTGAGTTTGCTTCTCCAGTATCTTAACATCATGCTGTTAAACAACATTTACTACAGTTATCTAGCCCCTATTAACATTACCCCCTTCTGGTCTGCTAATTAGACATTAATCTATTAAATCAAAATACATTTATTGTACTCACTAATGCTTAAACAAGCAGGATCATATTTAAAATTATCATCTTGTTTGAAGAGACCCCTTATAAATTAAAATCAGTTTTCAAAATCAGCAATTATAAATTAAAATCAGCTCTTCATTCTGAATGAAGCAGTTAATGCTAAGTATATACTGGACTTCAGCAACCTAGGTCTTAGCTTGTATCCTCCTAATAAATGTGTGGGGAGGGACAGGATGTGATGGTAGAGATGGAATGGTGTGTTCCTCCGCATCTGAACTCTCAAGATTGAAGATCCCTCTAGTCTCTGCTGCTTAGAATACCACACAACACTATGTCTCCAAACCTGAGGCCCAGTTTCATGGCCTGCACTGATCTGGGTGATGAAGACTGTTCTGTGGTGAGCATGCAGCTACTATGGCCAATCATGGGTTGCTACAGACCTTGCTGCAAGGCCTCAAGACTCAAGGCCTAGAGGTATGTAGCATACTTTATTGAACATCACTGCTTCTGCATGGTAGTGATAAGGTTATAATATTACAAATTTTTGCACATCAGTTTTGTTGTTCAACTGTTTTCTTGCTCTTAGTTTCCTTCCAGAGTCCAGAGGTTGGAATGGTCCAGATGTGGAGGAAGGGCATCCATCCAGGCCACTTCAAAGGGAACCACAGGGAGCCCGCTCTCCATGCCCATCCCCATGGAGGCTATACAGGTTATTTGGGGGGACAGAGGCAATTAATGAGTCACCAAGAGCCACTTGGAAATTAAATGGATTGTCACTATATATTTGACCCCATAGATTTTAGCGACACATTATTAACAATACTTCTCACTTCACCCAGTGCAGGACCTCACAGTGCTTATAAATATTAATTAATTAATCCCTAAGAAAGCAGGTAATTATTCACTACACTTCAGAGATGAGAAACTGAAGGCAAAGGGAGTTAAAGGAGTTAGACTAAATGATTTGCTTAAGGTCATAAAAGAATCAGATATCCTGCTGCTCAGGCTTGCACTTTCATCAAGACCATTCTATTTAAATAGGGTCAATGAACCTTTTAACAATAAATATGTATTTGTTTGATGGGGTCACTAACACAAGTAAAAGCAAAGGCCACCCCCCCCCAAAAAAAAACAAACAAACAGAAAAAAAACCCATAACCCAACAAATTCTACTTCTCATCTATCATTAGGTAGTGCTTGTGAGGTATGAGTATGTTGGTTAACTGATCAAAATTTACAGCTGAATCAAATCTGCTGCACTCCTGATGTCCAGAACATTTTGCCAGCTAAAATAGGTAAAGCTGTACAATCCCCAGAAGCAGGTGTTTAATAAGAGATCAGATGATGTCTGCTCTGCCAGATTCTGAGCATCAGGCTCTTCGACCCCTAACCCCCAAGTTCCACTGCAACCATTTTAATTACTGATAATTTACTAAAACTCAGTTGAAGCTTAGCCATTTGAACTGCTTGTTCATGAAATAAAAAATCATCATTTAGGAGGCCAATAAAATGAAGTAATTTGCTTTAAGGAAGGCTGTTTGACTTACTCCTCCCTTCTCACCCCCACACCAACTTCTCTTTTGAAGCCATCAATTTAAAAAAAAAACCTGATCAAAACTTGCCATAGGTCAATGATTTAGGGTAAAGTTTTCCTCCTGAAAACCATCACGTTCCTTTTTTTTAGCCCCAATTCTGCAAGTCCATACATGCATGCAGAAATGTACGTACATGAGTAGCCCCACTGAAATCAGAAGAACTGCTCAACTGTGTAAAGTTATTGTTGCAGAATCAGGGGTTTAGAGTAAGTTTCTCAGGGCAGACGTGATAAGCACGATTCTGGTCTCTTGCTAGTTCTACACTAGTAAGGTTCCAATGACTTCCATGGAGTTATTCCAGATTTGCACGGATGTGAAAACAGAATTAGAACCAATGGTTATGTCAACATGAACAGCATCAAGCATGCTGTTAGTGCTTAACTAAGGGAAAACAACAGATGGTTATATACAGACATTTTTTGCATATTTAGAGCTTTAGTATTAATAAATATGTTTATGGTCCAACTATACATTTCAAACTGCTTTACAACAGATAGCTGGGTTTGTAATGACAGAGTACTGCAAGAACTGCCTGCCAACATACATATAGCCTTATAGGTAATGTTGGGGAGGAGCCTGTGGTTGGGGTACTGATAGGTACCAATGACATAGGGAAAGTTAGGAGAGAGATCCTGGAGGAGAAATTTATGCTGCAAGATCAAAGATTGAAGTCCAAGACCACCATAGTAGTATTCTCTGAAATGCTCCGAGTTCCACTTGCAGGGCCAGGCAGACAGCCGGAACTGCAACGTCTAAATGTATGAATGAGACAATGGTATAGCAAGGAGGGATTTAGGTTTATTAGGAACCGGAGAACTTTTGGGGAAGGACTGGCCTACCTGGTCCTTTGGGGAAAGACAGGAGGGATGGGCTCCACCTTAACTAAAATGGAACCAGACTGCTAGCACATGAAATTAAAAAGGTAATAGAGGATTCTTTTTAAAACTAAGGGCTGGGGGAAAGCTCACAGATGTGAAGGGTCACAATTCAGGCAAAGATATCATTTAGGGATGAATTTATTAAAGGGGGAATTCTAGTCCTAGTACAGAGTATAGGAAAGAAGTTGGTAAAGTACAAGTAGGAGCTAGTGAGGAGCAGTCACATGCAAAAGAGTCATAGAATCATAGAATCATAGAATATCAGGGTTGGAAGGGACCCCAGAAGGTCATCTAGTCCAACCCCCTGCTCAAAGCAGGACCAAGTCCCAGTTAAATCATCCCAGCCAGGGCTTTGTCAAGCCTGACCTTAAAAACCTCTAAGGAAGGAGATTCTACCACCTCCCTAGGTAACGCATTCCAGTGTTTCACCACCCTCTTAGTGAAAAAGTTTTTCCTAATATCC
The DNA here is from genome assembly GCF_009764565.3 of Dermochelys coriacea. Lineage (NCBI taxonomy): Eukaryota > Metazoa > Chordata > Testudines > Dermochelyidae > Dermochelys > Dermochelys coriacea. The sequence continues at coordinate 173,710,950 of NC_050069.1, forward strand.
AATCTAAACCTCCCCCATTGCAACTTGAGACCATTACTCCTCGTTCTGTCATCTGCTACCATTGAGAACAGTCTAGAGCCATCCTCTTTGAAACCCCCTTTCAGGTAGTTGAAAGCAGCTATCAAATCCCCCCTCATTCTTCTCTTCTGCAGACTAAACAATCCCAGCTCCCTCAGCCTCTCCTCATAAGTCATGTGCTCTAGACCCCTAATCATTTTCGTTGCCCTTCGTTGTACTCTTTCCAATTTATCCACATCCTTGTGGATGTAGTGTGGGGCCCAAAACTGGACACAGTACTCCAGATGAGGCCTCACCAGTGTCGAATAGAGGGGAACGATCACGTCCCTCGATCTGCTCGCTATGCCCCTACTTATACAACCCAAAATGCCATTGGCCTTCTTGGCAACAAGGGCACACTGCTGACTCATATCCAGCTTCTCGTCCACTGTCACCCCTAGGTCCTTTTCCGCAGAACTGCTGCCGAGCCATTCGGTCCCTAGTCTGTAGCGGTGCATTGGATTCTTCCATCCTAAGTGCAGGACCCTGCATTTATCCTTATTGAACCTCATTAGATTTCTTTTGGCCCAATCCTCCAATTTGTCTAGGTCCTTCTGTATCCTATCCCTCCCCTCCAGCGTATCTACCACTCCTCCCAGTTTAGTATCATCCGCAAATTTGCTGAGAGTGCAATCCACACCATCCTCCAGATCATTTATGAAGATATTGAACAAAACGGGCCCCAGGAACGACCCCTGGGGCACTCCACTTGACACCGGCTGCCAACTAGACATGGAGCCATTGATCACTACCCGTTGAGCCCGACAATCTAGCCAGCTTTCTACCCACCTTATAGTGCATTCATCCAGCCCATACTTCCTTAACTTGCTGACAAGAATGCTGTGGGAGACCGTGTCAAAAGCTTTGCTAAAGTCAAGAAACAATACATCCACTGCTTTCCCTTCATCCACAGAACCAGTAATCTCATCATAAAAGGCGATTAGATTAGTCAGGCATGACCTTCCCTTGGTGAATCCATGCTGACTGTTCCTGATCACTTTCCTCTCCTCTAAGTGCTTCAGGATTGATTCTTTGAGGACCTGCTCCATGATTTTTCCAGGGACTGAGGTGAGGCTGACCGGCCTGTAGTTCCCAGGATCCTCCTTCTTCCCTTTTTTAAAGATGGGCACTACATTAGCCTTTTTCCAGTCATCCGGGACTTCCCCCGTTCGCCACGAGTTTTCAAAGATAATGGCCAAGGGCTCTGCAATCACAGCCGCCAATTCCTTCAGCACTCTCGGATGCAATTCGTCCGGCCCCATGGACTTGTGCACGTCCAGCTTTTCTAAATAGTCCCTAACCACCTCTATCTCTACAGAGGGCTGGCCATCTCTTCCCCATTTTGTGTTGCCCAGCACAGCAGTCTGGGAGCTGACCTTGTTAGTGAAAACAGAGGCAAAAAAAGCATTGAGTACATTAGCTTTTTCCACATCCTTCCACAGTCCCATGAAGGCAAGTAACTAAATATTGACAAAGTGTACAAGTGCTTTTATACAACTGCAAGAAGTACAAATAGTAAGCAGGTGAGCTAGTGTGCTTGACATTAAATGAGAATATTGATATAATAGGCATCACAGAAACTTGTGGAATGAAGATAATTAATGAGGAAACGGTGTAAATAGTGAAGTGGGAAATCTTGCAAATGACACAAAATGATTCAAGATAGGTAAGTCCCAAACTGACAACAAAGGAGATCTCACAAAACTGGAAACAAAACGTTAAACGGAACTCAGTGTTGCTAAATATAAAGTAATTCACACTGGAAAAAATAATCTCAGACATATACTCAAACTATACATAGACAATGATGAGTTCTAAATTAGCTATTACGACCCAAGAAGGAGATCTTTGAGTATCATGGATAGTTCTCTGAAAGTTTCTGCTGAAACGTACAGCAGCAGTCAAAAAAAGCTAACAAATTTAGGAACTATCAGTAAGAGGATAGAAAATATAAATATATAAATCCATGGTGCGCCCACACCCTGAATACCATGTCCAGTTCTGGTCTCTCCAACTCAAAAAGGATTGTCAGGGTTCCCTCCCCACTCTGAACTCTGGGGTACATGAAAGACCCCCTAATCTTATATTCTACCAGCTTAGATTAAAAACTTCTCCAAGGCACAAATTCCTTTTCTTGTCCTTGGATGGTATTGCTGCCACCGCCAAGTGATTTAAACATGCATTCAAGGAGGGGCCACTTGGAGCCCTATCCCGCACCAAAATATCCCCCCAAGCTCCTTCGCCCCCTTTCCTGGGGAGGCTTGAGAATAATATACCAACCAAATAGGTTAACAAAGTGAGCACAGACCAAATCCCTGTTTTCTAGGACAATGAAAATTAATCAGGTTCTTAAAAGAAGAATTTTATTAAAAAAAAAGTAAAAGAATCACACCTGCACAATCAGAATGGAAGATAACTTTACAGAGTAAATAAAAAGATTTAAAATACAGAGGATTCACTCTGACTTTGCTTCCCAGTTACAAAACAGGAATAAAATTACCTCTTAGCATAGGGAAAATTCACAAGCTAAAACAAAAGATAATCTAACGTAGTTCCTTGCTATTACTTACAATTTTTGTAATTTTAGATGCATCTTTTTAGGAGATTTTTTTTCCTGCTTGGTCTCTCTCTTTATCCCGAGAGGGCACACAACAAAAGAGCACAAACAAAAACTTTCCTCCCTCCCCCAGCCCAGAGATTTGAAAGTATCTTCTTTCCCAATTGGTCCTTCTGGTCAGGTGCCAATCAGGTTAATTGAACTGATTAACCCCTTACAGGTAAGTGATTCTGTACCTGGACACTATTCTTGTAGTGGTTGCACCAGTTCCAAAAATAGAGATAATATAACTTATCTCCTCTTGTTCAATATTCCTGTTTATACATTCAAGAATTGTATTAGTACTTTTGGCCAGATTGTCGTATTGGTAGCTCATGTTCAGTAAAGTAGCCACCCTGACATGCAAGTCTTCCCTTTAGCCAGGTTTTTTTTATTTAACCTATGTGGCCTTCTTTCTTGATTGCAGCATTTTTTGGCATCTAGTACAGAGTTCTTAAACAATTCCCAATTGTCATTCACATTTTTATTTTTCCCAACTCATCTAGCTCAAATTTTCAGTACTGTGACATTGGCCCTTTAAAGCACCAAGTCTTTATATTGGTAGTTTGGATTTCATTCTATTTACACATTATAAATGTGATCAAAACACTTGTACCTAACCTACTGCTATTTTTTTTTAATTCTGTGATTAGTTCCTCTTTATTTGTCAAGACAAAGGCTAATGCAGAATCCCCCCCCTTGTTGGATGCAATACTTTTTGAATTAGGAAATTGTCATCTGTAACGTTTAGAAATTCGAAGAACATGTTTTAGTACCAGGAGCACGAAACCTCCAGCTGTGTCATTCAGATTGAAGAACCCTACGATCATACAGCTTTTTCCCCCTATCCATTATACACAAGTGTGTCAGGAGCTGGTCTTCCTGTTCCTTAGAGTAATTGGTAGTCTGCAACAGACACCCACTAGTTCCCCATCTCATGCTTTACTTGTTAGGACATTAATCCATAAGCATTCAAGAGTGTCAGTGGCTGAGCTGACAGGTAATGTCATTTTTGACAGAGTTCCATCTTATGGCATCATATTGACATTCACATGGTTAATCAGCAGGTTGGAATCTTTAGATCAATCTCAGAGACCTCTGGCAATTGAGCTAACAGTGTAACTGAAGATATAACTTCATGAACTCTCCCTTTTCAGATAAAAATATTGTATGGGGCAGTGTATTCGTTTTGGATATTTTAGACTTAAATTTGGGTGTGCGTGTGTGTTTTAAAAGTGGTGTCAATGTTGTGCGCTTCATTCTTACAGTGGAAAAACCTTTTCAGAAAAATAGATTTTACACCATTTCCTTAAAACAGTCAGACTCTGGATTAATGTGATCTCCACTGCAAGTTAGAGCCCCTTATGTGGAATGCTGTGTCTCCGGCTCTTGCATATTTTGTCCCAGAGGAGCTCAGCTGTTACAGTTTTAATCCATATACTTCTATGTAGAATACATGAAAAGCTGTCTGTAGCAATCCAACAGTTAATATGCTAATGGGAGAAGATAGTTATTAGATCATCAATATGTCAGTTGATCTATTGGCCTACTATGTGCTGAAAGAATAGCTATTTTTTTAAAAAAAAAGTCTGATAGCCTTATCACACATATTATTGATAAAAGTCCTTATTAAACAGAAGTCATAGTTCACTGTCCCCCTTCGGGAGAAAAAGCTAAATATTCAGACTCCCTTCTGTTGACCTGGTAAGACCTAGCAAGGGGTGACTAATTATATGTGATTTCTTAAAGCAGTAATTGTCTGACTCCTGATGTAGTAGAGCACTCCATGGAATGAACTCAAAATAGGCTCACCAAGTCATTTGGAGGGGGGGAGAGCACATCATTCAAGATTCATTACTACTTAATGTTTCAATGTTTAGGCTCTGTCCTAATTAATACTGGAAGGGGTGGCGGTTGACGACAAGTTAACCTTTCTGAAGCTATTCAGATTCAGTCATCAACATGCATTTACTCCCTCTGTTTACCTTTGGTTTTCAGTCTGTATTTACATTATCAGAGCAACTGGTTCCAGGCAAAATTAGTGTTATCCAGGTTAATGTTATGCATTAGATTTTAAGTCCACTGTAATGCAACACTTCATTACTACCTCTTTCTTCTGTTTAGTTTATGTTCCAGTGTGGATGACCCAACTGGCCGTGCCCCAGATTTGTACTCTGTGATTTTTTTTTTTCTGTAAAGCTGGGAATGTGATAAAACACTTGGGTAGCAGAGGCCAAAGCCATACTGATAAGGGAGAGCAAGAGAAATTTTATCAGTAAGAAGATGCTATCCTAATCCACCATGCCTGTCTTTTTCAGTTTGGTTCTAACTGACAAACAAGCTTCCTTAAAGTCAGTCTAATAATTCAGATGAACATTAAAATCCAAAGAATTATTTTAAACCAATTTAATTTTTCCACCATAGATGTGGGTTATTACTGTCTGCATTTCAGGCTGCTTGGATATACCTAGCCATTGGTTTCCCTTTTGTTTCTAATCAGTTTCACTTCTCCGGCACTGCCTCTAATGCACTAGCACATAACTGCAATGTTTGAGTTGCAAAAGATGGAAGGGAATATTTAAATCCCAACAGAATTCTCTCTGAACTTGTAAATCATAGAAATATTTTTGGTCGTTTTAGATTTTGTAAAACCTTACTTCTATAAAACTTCAAATTAAACTTTAAATATGAACTGAATTGACCTGTGAGTGTCCCTATCCTAACTTTCTGCCTTTTTTAATCAAAGTCTTGTCCCTTTTTGTTCCAGAAACAAAGGTTAGTTTTCTTGTATAGTCAATCAACACAGTAAATTTTGTAGTGCTTTACTTACTGTAGTTTTAAATATTCCACATTGACCATCTTTCATCACCTCCCTTCAGAAGCTATTTCACAGTCTAAAAAGATTTCAGTTATGAAGTGATATGCCTGAGTCTCCAATTTAAGCTTTAAAAGACTCTGGGACATTTTGATCTTTTTACAGTAGGAACACCACAACACACACACACACTCCACTCTTATAATTTAAAAGAAAAAGGACTTCTGCCAGTCAGTTCATGCATTGTTCCATTGACATAATAAACTAAGATCTGATCTATTCTTTCCAACTTTGAATTTAATATCTGAGGACATCTTTGTTGGTCCTGGTCTATTCTCTCAGAAGGTAATATCAACATCTTCACTCTGCTATAGTGATCAATACCATTCTCTGTCTGGTCTTGCTGTCAGTACCTCAGTCAGTATCACGTCTTAAATAAGCTAGGGACAAAAGACATGTTACTCTCATTCACAGACTCCTAATAAATTTGTAATCTGCCCTACTCATGGGAAGAAGAGACTCCCTGCTCCTTTCTCTTTACACCCAATTTCAGTGCAACCATGCAAGAGACAATAAACTTTTCCACAATATCTACACAGAAAAAGGAGAACTGTAAGAAATAACATCCCCATCCTCTTTTGGGATGAGAGAATGAAACTTTCATCACCAGTACATGTCTAAAAGTACAACAGTTACATTTTACTTTGCAACTGGCCAGACTTTTGAATTATCATTGAAGCAAGTAGAAATGAAGGCAGGTAAGCAGCTACAGAAAAGAGACAGTCAAAGTTTGTAGGAAAATTCAGAGTGGGCAGCACTCTGGGCAGCAGAGCAGTGCACTCATGCAGGACAACACGGCAGCATGTCTGGCTCCGGCTGGGCAGCGCAGCTCCAGACATGCTGCTCTTAGCAGCATGGTAAGGGAGCCAGGGCATTGGATATGGGGCAAGAGATCCCAGGGGGCAGTCAGGGGACAGGGAGCAGGGGGCGGAGGGATGGGGCAGAGGTTCAGGGATGGTCAGGGGACAAGGAGTGGGACTCTGAGAGGGGCAGTCAGGGGGAGGGAAGTGGGAAGGAGTGAATAGGGGGTGGGGGCAGGGGCAGGCTGTCTGGGGAACACAGCTTTCCCTACCCTGCCCTCCATACAGTTTCGCACCCCGATGTGGCCCTTGGGCCAAAAAGTTTGCCCACCCCTGTTCTAAAATAAAAACCTATTTACAACCTATTCATTTATTGATAAGCAATGAAAATGTGAAGAGACTGTATGCTATATGAACTAACTCAGAAGGTTTTTAAAGTTTTGCTTTTCCTTGCAGACAACATAATTACAAAGGCAGTATATAGAAGAAGCTGAAACCTTTGAATGGACCATAAACAATTCTCTTAAATTTTCAGTTACATGGCGTTTAGCCAGCAACTCCCATTAGTGCAACTCTGAAAATTTAGAAGCTTATTTATGCTCCAGCTTCCTCTGTACAGTATCATTGCCTGCAACGTAAATACAGTGGTGGAAAAAAAATCTGAGCTAGTCATAATTCATAATATTATGATTAATAAAAGTAAATTATACAATACTAGAAATTGATGGATCAGGGTTTTGGCTACAGGGTTATAGAGTTTTTAACCTATAGTAGGTTACCAACTTAAATGAATTCTGAAATCCAGATAGCAAATCATCATTTGACAACTGCAAGTCTACCTAGTTAGTTTGATGGCCTCAGTCCAGTTCATTAGACAGGTGTTCCCATTACAAAGACGAACACCACAGCTAGCACTAGCTATCACCCTTTTGGTAGTCTTGGCAGACAGGCCAAGGATTGGATTGTCATGAACACTTAGCTGCCTTGTTTTCATTGGTGATATGTCAAAAACTGAAATGAAGTGTAATGTTGAGGACATGTGGAGAAGACCGTGTATGATCACTGACCATGATTGGGATACCCCATGGATAGAGAACTTCAGTTTCCAAGGTGGTTAAATCACTCCTTCCATCTGCACTTGATTTAAAAATATATTATATGAATTAACATATACTGATGTATTGTACTGTATGCTCCATATGGCAACTGATATTTAACTTCCCTCAACATATTATACCCTTTGTAAAACTAAATGATTTGCCTGCACATTCCCTCCAGCATTAATCTAGGTGTTGAATATGAAATAATGCAGCTGGCAAGTTTAGAAATCCTCTCTCTGAATATTGTCTGGATTCAGGCAGTTTCAATCAAAAGGTGGGTAGCCAAATAATACCATACATTTGCTGCCAACAAGGCTGTCCAGAGCTGCCATAAATTGAACACCCACTATCCATCATTCTTCTAATCTGTATAGCTTTAGCCCTTAGTGGGAAAGGTTTGATTTGCACATGTACTTTAACAGTTCCTGGTGGCTATGTTGCGTCAGGGACACCAAAATATTGTAAATGGTTTAATAAATGTTGACCCTCCCCCATTAATAATAAGACGACAAGCACTGTGAGGCACATGGCAGTTCTGTTCCGCATGGCTATTCCTACATGGATTGAGGGCTGTTTGAATTAATTTGCTATCACCGCATGTCACCCACCAGCCAGCAGCAGATTCATCACCAACCAGACGTAATGGAGGGTAGAATGGAGAGATAATGCAGAGAAAAGATAAACAGGCCCAATGCCAGGTATTTTAATGAATTTAATATCAATTGTACTTGGGAAAACAATGTCCTCAAATCAGCTGTAAGAGTGGCTTGTTCATTCTGTGTCTCGCATTTGTGCTAATGTCCTGTGGTAGGGAGGATGGTCTAGTGGGTAGGACACTGGACTGGGACTCAAAAGATGGGGTTAAGGTTCCCAGCTCAACCACAAACATCTTATGTAACCACGTGCAAGTCATTTACTCTTCCCTGTGCCTCAGTTAGATTAGCAGAGCATGCACAAACTACCTGATATCCAGTAGCTTCCTAATGAATTGACTAATACAGCTAGATAGTTAACACTATGCTTGTGCTGTTCAGTATCTCCTGGTTCAGACAGCTCAATTTTCTGTAGCCTCTGCTTTTAGATTAATAAAATGCATGTGATTATGCAAGAAAAAAGATGATCAAAGCATTATTATAGAATCATAATTTCAGAAATATACATCTATTGCCTAGGAGACTGGTTTACATTTTTCAAGGAGACATGATTATGGGCACAAGAGCTAACTGTCCCACTGCATAGGAAAAATAGGAAGTATGGCAAGAGACCATGCTGTCCTAACCAGGGGATTTTCAATGAACTGAAACTCAAAAAAGAGAGTCCTACAAAATGAGAAAACCAGGTCAAATGACAAAAGGATGAATATAAACTAACAAGTATGTAGTGACAACGTTAGAAAGGACAAGGTACAAAATGAGATTAAACTAACTAGAGAGAGAAGGGGTAACAAGAAAACATTCTACAAATACATTAGAAGCAAGAAAAAGACCAAGGACAGGATAAACCCATTACTCGATGGGGGAGGGGCAGTAATAGAAAAATGTGGAAACAGCAGAAATGCTAAATAAATTTTCACCAAAAAGGTTAGTAATGATAGGACATCTAACATAGTGAATGCCAGTGAAAATGAGGTAGGATCAGAGGCTAAAATAAATAGGGAAAGAACAAGTTAAAACTACTTAGACAAGTTAGATGTCTTCAAGTCACTGGGGCCTGATGAAGTACATCCTAGAATACTCAAGGAACTGACTGAGGAGATATCAGAGCCATTAGCGACTATCTTCAAAGAGTCATGTAAGATGGGAGAGATTCCAGAGGACTGGAAGAGGGCAAATATAGTGACCATCTATAAAAAGGAAAAGAAGAATAACCCAAGGAATTACAGAACAGTCATCTTAACTGCAGTACCTGGAAAGACAATGAAGCAAATAATGAAGCAATCAATTTGCAAACATCTAGAAGATAATAATGTGATAAAACAGTCAACAAGGATTTGTCAAGAACAAATTACACCAAACCAACTTAATATCTTTCTTTGACAGGCTAACAAGCCTTGTAGATGGGGGGAAGCAGTAGATGTAGTATACCTTGATTTAGTAAGGCTTTTAATACGGTCTTGCACGACCTTCTCTTAAACAAACTAGGGAAATACAACCTAGATGGAGCTACTATAAAGGTGAGTGCATGACTGGTTGGAAAATAATTCCCAGAGAGTTATCAGTTCACAGTCAAGCTGGAAGGGCATGTAAATAGGATCCTGCAAAGATCTGTTCTGGGTCCAATTCTGTTCAATATCTTCATCAATGATTTAGATAATGGCACAGAGAGTACACTTACAAAAAGTTTGCAGATGATACCAAGCCAGGAGGGGTTGCAAGTGCCATGGAGGACAGGATTACATTTCCCAATGATCTGGACAACCTGGAGAAATGGTCTCAAGTAAATAGGATGAAATTCAATAAGAACAAATGCAAAGTACTCCATTTCGGAAGGAAAAAAATCAATTGTGCACATACAAAATGGGAAATGACTGTCTAGAAATGAGTACTGCAGAAAGGGATCTGTGGGATCATATTGTATTACAAGCTACATATGATTCAACAGTGTAACAGCGTTGCAAAAAAAAGTAAACATCAATCTGGAATGTATTAGCAGGAGTATTGTATGCAAGACACAAGAAGTAATTCTTCTGCTCTACTGCATGCTGATTAGGCCTCAACTGGGAGTATTGTGTAAAGTTCTGGGCACCACATTTCAGGAAAGATGTGGACAAATTGGAGAAAGTCCAGAGAAGAGCAACAAAAATGATTAAAGATCTAGAAAACATGACTTGAAGATTGAAAAATTGGATTTGTTTAGTCTGGAGAAGGAAAGACTGAGAGGGGACATGATAACCTTTTATTTACTTGAAAACTGTTGTTACAAGGAAGAGGGAGAAAAATTGTTCTTCTTAACCTCCGAGGATAGGACAAGAAGCAATGGGCTTAAATTGCAGCAAGGGCGGTTTATGTTGGACATTAGGAAAAATTCCTAAATGTCAAAGTGGTTATGCACTGGAATAAATTGCCTACAGAGGCTGTGGAATCTCCATTATTGGAAATTTTTAAGAGCTGGTTAGACAAACACCTGTCAGGGCTGATCTAGATCACTGGTTCTCAAAGCCAGTCCACTGCTTGTTCAGAGAAAGCCCCTGGCGGGCCGGACCCATTTGTTTACCTGCCGCATCTGCAGGTTTGGGCCTATCACGGCTCCCACTAGCTGCGGTTCACCACTCCAGGCCAATGGGGGGCTGTGGGAAGGGAGGCCAGCACGTCCCTTGGCCCGCACCACTTCCCTCAGCTGACAGTTGATTTAATTTTTTTTTAAATATTTCTTAACTATTTTAGTTAAAAAGAATTTTAACAAAAACAAATCTGATTTTAAAAAATTGGAATGTTTAACTAAATTCAAAAATTCATACGCTTGTTTTGTTAAAATATTATATAGAATCATAGACTTTAAGATCAGAAAGGACCACTATGATCATCTACTCTGACCTCCTGCACAACGCAGGCCACAGAATCTCACCTACCCAATGACTTCATAAATATCTGCTTCAAATTACCTTTGGTAATTGAAATAACCAAAGAATCATTCATTTTCTGATATAGCTGTAAAACTAATCTGAAAAGTTTTCAAAATAAATCACTTAAAAATGTATAGTGTGTACCTTCTAAAAATGAAACCTACATCTATCTGAGTTGTGAAGAATATGTATTTAAGATTATAACAACCATCAAGAATGCACTTTTATGTAGAAATCCATGATTAAATCAAGTCTTCATTTTTAATCATGATTTAAATCACTAATTTGATTTAAATCAAATCCACCCTGCTTCGCCTAGTAGTAATATGAAAAATAGCCACAAATAATGCCAGGGTACAAGATACTTTGTTGTTGAAATAATAATACAGCCTTGTTTCTCCTAGTACTACTCACTTTGAATCGTAACTCACAATAGTCAACCTGCGGAATTCATTGCCAGGGATGTTGTAACCATCCAAACTGTAACTGGATTTAAAAAAGAATTAGATAAATTTATGGAGGATAGGTCCCAGCAATGGCTATTAGTAGGGCCCTACCAAATTCATGGCCATGAAAAACATGTCATGGAGTGTGAAATCTGGTCTTCACCCTCCCCCGCCGTGAAATCTGGTTTCTTGTGTGCTTTTACCCTATAGTATACAGATTTCATGGGAGAGACCAGCATTTCTCAAATTGGAGGCCCTGACTCAAAAGGGAGTTGTGGAGGGCAGTCACAAGGTTATTTGGGGGCGGGTCACGGTATTGTCATCCTTATTGCTGCACTGCTTTCAAAGCTGGGCAGCCAGAAAGCGGCGGCTGTTGGCTGGGAGCCTAGCTCTGAGGTCAATGCCAGGCCAGCAACAGCGCAGAAGTAAGGGTGGCAATACCATACCATACCACCTTTACTTCTGTGCTGCTGCCTTCAGACCTGGGCAGCCAGAGAGTGGCGGCTGCTGATTGAAGGCCCAGCTCTGCAGGCAGCAGAACAGAAGTAAGGGTGGCTGTGACAGGTTGGGTCACAGAAACCCCCTTGGAGGCTGCCACCTGATATGCCAAGACTACTTCTGCTCCTGCTTTCCTGACCAGTCAGCTTAGAACTTCAGTGCCCTGCCTGGTTTGAACTAGACCCACTAGCCTGCTGCAAACCCATACCCAGGTCTGAACCACGTCCCCTGTAGGCTTAACTAAAAGCAGCTTACAGAAGTGTTCCTGTCCTTGACACTCAGATGCCCAACCCCCAATGGGGTCCAAAGCCTAAATAAAATCAGTTTTACCCCGTATAAAGCTTATACCCTGTATAGCATTTTACTCTGTAAAGCTTATACCCTGTATAGCGTTATAGCGTTTTCCCTGTATAAAGCCCGAGCTCCATGAGCTCAGTCAACTGCATGGGCCAGCTGTGGGTGTGTAATTGAAAGACAGACATACCTTAAAAGGCCTTGTTATAAGTGTGGCCCATTAAGTGGTTCTTTCAACTATAATAAACAAAGGGTGTGTTCACACCCAATCTCAGAGGTTTGTGATCCAAGCAGTCACCAGTACCCTTCAGCAGAACATTTAAATGTATTTTGAGTGCTGGTTGGCCATCCAGAGAGCTATATTGAGAGTGATCAGAGTGCTGTTCCACTGTTATATCTTCCCTCTGCATGCATACCCAGCAATGCCATTCAGTGGACATTTATATAAAAGATGTTCCATTTCAAGATATTCCACATGGTTTTGGTAAAATCTCCTTATTTTTGCAGTCAATTGGTGTCCTTGTTGGCAGCTTCAGAAGTGAGATAAAAGAATTGAAAGGGTCACAGAGACTTAAATCTGCCCTCCAGCCAATGGCATTCTTTAGAGCAGTGTTTTTCAAACCGTGGGTCACGACCCACTATTAGGTTGTGCATGTAAGGTGCTGGGTCCCGTCGGTGCTGCCCAGCTAAGGCAGGCTAGTGCCTACCTTTTCTGACACCGTGCTGTGCCCCAGAAGCGGCCAGCAGTGGGTTCAGCTTCTAGGCAGGGAGGCCACAGGGCTCCGCGTGCTGCCCTGCCCCTAGCACTGGCTCCACAGTCCCATTGGCCAGCAACCAGCCAATAGGAACTAGGGTGGGAAGGCACTTCCAGGATGCAGCGCAGTCTGTGGTGCACCCTGGCTGCGCTGCTGACCAGGAGCTGCTGCAGGTAAGACTGCACCCCAATCCCCTGCCCCAGCTCTTAACCCACCCAAAACCTGGAACCCCTTCCTGAACCTCAAACCCCTCATCCATGCCCCCTGAGCCTGCACCCCCAGCCCAGAGCCCAGACTCCCTCCTATGCTAAAGCTAATGCTATGCTAATGCTAAAGTAACCAGAGCTAACTTGAGCCCTGAGAAACCAGAAAGTGTGAAATAAGCATGGAAGATTCACCTGTAATGAAGTATGTGGATGCTGAAACATCATTATAGAACGAAATCAAGGGGAATTATGTATGTGTGTGTTTGTATATGTATATATCACTGTAGGATATCATACCATTGAACGGTGATTTCCATGTTTCTTTAAGAAGTATCACGTTGACTGCAGTTATTAGCACCGTAGATACTATACGTGTGTAATGAGATGTTCATACACGTAAGATAGGTGGCGATCACTCTTCAAATATTTATTTTATTGGAAATTTTATTTTCATTTTTTAAATAGGAAGATTGAAATGAATGCATATTCTTTTTGGAAATCAATATGTGCATAAATGTCAAATCAGCTTTTGCTGATAATTATTGGTCCACATTACTTAGTATGTTGTAATACGTCTCTGTTGTAACTTCTTCTGCTCCAGAATTTTGTTTTCAGTGCAGGCAATTACATTTGAGATTTTTTGCAGGGAAAGCACAGATTGACAGTTTCCACAGAACAAATGTTAATGTGCTATTCCATAAACTGCATATTTGACTTTTCTCCACTATATGATGATGATCTTTCTGGATTCTGTGATTCATATTTCATGGCATTGGCCTTTCAGCCATAAACTGATACGTGATGTAGTCCTTAAAATATATATAATGCTGTTCCATCCCCTTGTTAAAAAAAAAATCTTTTCTTCAAATCCTATTATATTACTCAATAGCAATACAGATCCTCTTTAAATGTAGTTTTAATCTCAAATCAGTATTTGATATATCTGGAACCTCAATGTTTAAGTAATGTAAAATGGATCTCTAACAGAAATAATTTAGTATGTATTTGGTTTGATAACTATTTATTAGAGCTCATTACATTATAGTCTTGAACTCTTAGGGAGATGTTTTCCTGTCCCTGTGCATGCATAACTTCTGTTGACATTAATGGAAGACGCCACATTCTCAAGAGACTGGAGCCTTTCCAGCATCTCTTGTCCTCATCAGAATATATTTTGCACCCGAAACCCTTCATCCCCAGCCCCAGCCCAGAACCCTAACCCTTTCCCACACTCCAACCCCTTGACCCAGCCCTGAGCCCCACCCCAAACCCAGAACCCCTTCCTGCACTCCAAAACCCTCATCCCTGGCCCCACCCCAGAGCCTGCACTTCCAACCCAGAGCCCTGATCCCTCCCACACCCCAACTCCCTGCCCCAGCCCGGAGCCCCCTCCCAGCTCTGTTGGGTCACGGGCATCATCAGTTTTCTTCAACTGGGTCCCCAGAAAAAAAGTTTGAAAACCACTGCTCTAGAGATGGCAGGATATTGTAGGTTTCAGAGTAGCAGCCGTGTTAGTCTGTATTCGCAAAAAGAAAAGCAGTACTTGTGGCACCTTAGAGACTAACAAATTTATTAGAGCATAAGCTTTCGTGAGCTACAGCTCATTTCATCACGAAAGCTTATGCTCTAATAAATTTGTTAGTCTCTAAGGTGCCACAAGTACTGCTTTTCTTTTTTCAGGATATTGTAGGGAAGCTGCATAGCTGCTGTTCATGCTCTCCCTGTTCAGTAACGAGGAGAGGATTTCACTCTCCCAGTACTGAGCTCTCAATCCTTTGTAAGTACTTCCTGTAATTTGCACAGTGTGGAATCAGAAACTTAGTCTGTTGATTTTGCTTCCTTAGAAAATCCAAGGACAAGCATAATCATAGACTCCCTTTCTCTACCTTTCTCTTCTTCAGTTATTCCTTCTTCCTCAGAGACAACAGCACTTAGTAGGAACTGTTTATTTGATGAATGCTGCTTGAGTGCTCTCACACAGTGTTGCACTGCATTTTTATAGTCAATAGAGGAAACTATTAAAATGCAGAAGGTCTTGAAGTTTAGCATGGTAGGTTAAAGGATCAACTCTTCCCCGATGCAGGGGAAATTTATACTACTAACCCCAATTAGCAAGAAGTGAAGTTAATGTAAATCCCATGCACTGATGGGAAAATACACCTTTAGAT
This sequence comes from Dermochelys coriacea, assembly GCF_009764565.3. Lineage (NCBI taxonomy): Eukaryota > Metazoa > Chordata > Testudines > Dermochelyidae > Dermochelys > Dermochelys coriacea. The sequence continues at coordinate 173,726,307 of NC_050069.1, forward strand.
TACCACACTATTGCAGAAATTCTAGTGAAGGGGCTAGTCCTTTCAATATCCCATCCCATTCACTTCAACTATGAGTGGCTATAAACAAACCCATATAGTAGAGAAAAAAGAGAAAGGGCAGACTCTGGCTAAACGTGGTCCCTTTCTTTCCTAAGGGAAGAGAAATCTCTTTTCCCATACGTACTTAATGTTGCAGCCTGCATTTGCCTCTAGTTAAAGAGTTCAATCAAAACTAATTCAAATCATACTAACATTGATGCAAATTCAGTCCTGGCCTATTAAAGTATTAGAATCATATCAACATAAAAATAGCTTCTGTATAGCCAATAACAATGACGGGCAATTTCATTTTAATTAAATGTCTGTGTGAAAAACTCTCCAATTTTTATCACATTAACTGTTCAGACCAAAGGGGTTGGGGGAGTTAAACAGTTGTTTTAATGCCTTTTTCATGAAAAGACATTCAACTTGTTGGCTTTTGATTGGCTTTTACTCCTTTTAGCATTAAAAATACCAAGGTTAATTCTTCTCACACTGTAGTACTGTTTGTGTTGTGTATTAACATGGAAAGCACATCAAGACAACTGCTTGCAAAAATACTATCTCTAGCCTAACTTCAGCTATGCTTTCTGAAGGAGACAGAAACAGAGCTGGGTGGCATCAGCATACTGAAAGCAATTCAGTATATAGCTCCTCACTATGCCTTTTAACTGCCTTAGTTACGCTTTGTTGGGTTCTTCTCCATCATTCCCCTCTCTCAGCACCCGACAGGAGACATCCAGTGAGGCAGAAGAGCAACTGCCTGATACCAGCCTTGAGGAAAATCAAAGCCTGGATTAAGCAAGCAATCTACAGATTAAATCTTGACCTCCACCATAGTACAGATGAAATATTAAAAGCCTTTTTTCTTCCAACGTTGCCAGATCATAATTCAGTTTTGATGGTAGAATGCTGCAATCAGTTCTCTAACCATCTTCCCTTTCACAGAACAACAGTACACCAGTTTAACATGTGAGAACAAAACTACAGAATGTAGATCCAAGGAGACATTTACTTAATACCAGAGGGAAAAAAACTAATTAGACTGTCTACTTAAAAAAAATCAAATCACTGATGGAGTGGTCATTTGAGGAAAAACAAACTTGTTCGTGTCATAGAGTCAGATTTCAGGGTCAGAAAGGACCATTGCAATCATCTTGTCTGACCTCCTGTATAACACAGGCCATAGAATTTACCCAAAATAATTCCAAGAGCAGAGCTTTTAGAAAAACAACCAATCTTGATTTAAAAATTGCAAGAAATGGAAAATCCACCACAGTCCTTTGTAATGAACCATTGCAACAATTTACAATGATTGTGAAAAATTTACACCTTATTTCCATTCCGCATTTTCTAGGTTCAACTTCCAGGCATCGGATTGTGTTATACATTTGTCTATTAGATTGATATTAAATATTTGTTCCTCCTGTAGGTACTTGTAAAATAATCAAGTGACCTCTTAACCTTTTTTTTGTTAAATTAAGTAGAATAAACTCCTTGAGCATGATTTTTAATATTTTAAATCATTCTTGTGGCTCTTTAATGAACCCACTCAAATTTAATCAACATCCTTCTTCAAGCATGGACACAACAACTGGACATGGTATTACAGCAGCAGTTGCACCAGTGCCAAACACAGTTGTAAAATAATCTCTCTGCTCCTACTCAAGATTCCCTTGTTTATGCATCCAAGGATTTGATTCGTCCTTTTGGCCAGAGCATCAAACTGGGAGCTCATGTTCATCTGATTATCCACCAAGTCACTGCATCCTAGGATAGAGTCCCCCATCCTACAAGTATGGCTACATTCTATGAATACGTTTACATTTAGCTGTATTAAACACATATTGTTTGCTTGTCCCCAGTTTACCAAGGGTCCAGATCAGTCTGAATCAGTGACCTCACCTCTTCACTATTTATCACTTATCAAAAAAGAAACAAAAAAATGGGTATCAGTAATGTTTTTCTTCCAGGTCATTGATAAAAATATTAAACTGCATAGGGCCAAGAACCAAACCCTGCAGGACTCTGCTAGAAAAACTTCTTAAGTTCCCATTTCCAATCATATTTTGAGGCCAATCAATTAGCCTGCTTTTAATCCATTTAATATATGCCATATTAATTTTATATTTTTCTGGTGTTTTAATCAAAGCATCATGCGATACCAAGTCAAATGCCTTACAGAAGTCTAAGAATATTACGTCAACACTATTTCCTTTATCAACCAATCTCAAAAATAAAACATGGTTAGTTTGAGAGGATTTATTTTATTTGGATAAATTAATTATATTACCCTCCTTTAATTCTTTATTAATTGAATCCCATATTAGCTACTCCATTACTTTGCCTAGTATCTATGTCAGACTAACAGGACTCTAATTATTGGGTTAACATATTTACCCTTTTTAAAATATTGACACAACATTAGCTTTCTTCCAGTCTTCTGGAACTTCCCCAAGGTTCCAAGACTTACTGAAAATCAACATTAACAATCTAATGAGCTCCTCAGCCAACACTTAAAACTCTTGGATCCCAGTGATTTGGACCTGCTGATTTAAAAATATCTAACTTTAGTAGTTGCTTCTGAGATACTAGTGGAATGGAAAAAGTGTTATAATATAAAAGACCACATCTTCCCCAAATACAGAACAGAAATATTTAATATTTTTGCCTTTTCTGAATTATTCTGAAATTTCTAGCTAGTAATGGACATATATCATTGTTGGCATTCTTTTTGTTCCTGATATACTTTAAAAAACTCATTCTTATTGTCCTTATCTACGTCCAGCAGAGTTTTCTCCTTGTGTCTGGTTGCTTCCCTTATCCATCTTCTACAGTTCCCACATTCTTATTTATATTTATTACCATCAACTTTCTCATTTTTCCATAGGTTTTCTTTATAGATAGATATTTTATATCATCTGCCTTCAGTTCCCCATTTTTCTTCAAAGTCCTCCAAAAAACAGGTTCCATTAACCTCCAAGGGTTTATCATAAAATTAGATCATTTACCCTGCCAGAAGAAGTATAACAACCTCAAGGCACAGGAATCAAAGTTCAATCTATGAAACAGGAGTAATATCTAACCCTCTAATCCCTAATCCTAATCCACACTCAGATTTGATAGTGTGATTGGTAGCACATATTGGAGCTACAGCTCTTGAGGTAAAACCATGGCTGCTTACTGAATTCACCCTCCGAATTCACATATTAACAGTGGCAAGAAAGTGGACAAAGGAGGAAGGAATTACCACCAGACCATGATAAGAAAGTTAAGATTTTCAGAAACAGGTGCCTAAAGTCATCTTTTAATAAGTGACCTGATTTTCAATTGTGCACCCAACAGCTCCCAAGTGAGATTAAGATGAATGGTTGGATGCTTAACACTTTTGAAAATGAGGCCATTTATTTTAAATACCTAGTTATGGGTTTAGGAGCCTAACTTTGGATACTCATTTTAGAAGTCTTGATTCAAGTCTCTTTCAGGACAACACTAAAAACAAACCACTGACCTATGAAATGAGATGTATTACACTGACATCCCAGTGACTCAGTGGGACTGGCTCTGAGGATAAGGGAGGATATAAACCCACATGTTAAGAAAAAGAGAAGAAAGCAAGCATTAGCCTTGAAAAGCATTTTTCAAAAGGTACAATTAAGTACCTAAGTCCTCTTGAAAGTTGGGCACCTAAGTCCCTTTTATATCTTTGAAAAAGTTTCACCCTGTATAGCTAAGTTTATGAAGGTATTTGTTTTAAATGAAAAAAAATCATAGCTTGATACTTTATAAGGTTAAAAATACCCACTTGTGTACAGAATAATTAAGTCATGTTTTTAATATACATCTGTATCTATCACCTGCAAGAAAAATAGTACTGAATTTATTGTGGATCTCAAGGCTTCTCTACCTCTAGTGCAGTTCTTGAGCATGTACTGACTATTTACATTGCTAATGTTAATTATTTATCAAAGTAATGGAAATATTGTAACTCCCACTAATTATCGTTAATTTTCCCATGGACTGGAGGATAATAGCCTTAATTTCTGTTCAGCAAGGGCTGGCTTCTGCAAGATGCAGAAGAAAAAAACTTTGGGGATTAAAAGACTCTTTATCTTAAGAAAAATACATTAGCATTTGTTTTCAAACAGTGTTAAGAAATAAAATCAAGTTTTATTGCAAAAAAATCTATATAGAGAATCGTTTCAGTGAAAGTGCAGGAAAATATCTTAGACCCTGATCTGGCAAAAATACAAATTTTGAATTTTACCTGAATGAAAAATTCCAGAGATTTTAATCATCTGAATAGTTACATTAAAATTAAGCATGTGAATAAGCCCTTGCAGGACCCACGGATTAGAGAAGATACAAATGGCTCTGCCTGGCTTTTTTAAAAAAAATATCTTCTGATGCTTATTAATATGTGAAACAGTTCTATCAGATTGGATCCTGTATCCATGGTTCTAAAAGCTTCTTTCCTCTCATTATGGTAATATTTATACCCACAGAAATCACTGAAAGAGAGATACATAGGAGTGTGCCTTGTACAATGGAATATGGTACTCTGTTATTTAAAATGCAGAGAGCCGTTCTCCATTTTCCAGTAATCAGCTATAACATTTTGAAATAAAGGCCATCATTCCTCTTTTCAAACAAACCTGTTATTGGGAAATGCACTGCTCAAAAACCAGTAGAGTAAGATGAATGATTAACATGTTTTAAGAAAATTTTAAAAAATGGTTTTTCTGATCTAATATAAAATCTTTCAGAACATTACATTATTTCTGCAGGCAAGAAAAAAATATATATATTCTAGGTGGGGCTGATGGTGCTACCTGTTAGTAAGATTGCCCACCATTTCCTACTATAAGACTCTTCTCAGTTGCTTATAACTGTGCCAAAAACTTTAAGCTTTGGGGTTGGAATATTCCATCATGATGGATGTTGCCTCAGAGACTCAATTTTTTTGGGGGGGGGTGGAAATTAGTAAATGTGGATCAGCCTCTTTCATCAATGGGCTGGGGAAAACATTATGTGCAGATTTAAAATACAACAGCCAACTTCTCTTTGAACTGCTCTAGCACTCCCATGCTTCGGAGTTGAAACTTGAAATTTGCCCTTTGTGTCACAGATACCCTTTTTTGCTATCACTCGGATCTTTCCCTCCTGACCCACTGAAATACAGCCAAGTTGTAAGCCTTTTGGGAGGTGGTGGGGGAAATCATAGCTTGCACATGCCTAATACAAAAATTAGATTTTAGTAACCAAGTTCCAAAATTCCACCCACACCAAGCATGCTCCATCCTCGCAGTTCCTAGTCCTGAGCAGACTGTACATGTGCCATCTCTCACAGAGCAAATAACTATTCCCAATGCCTGGAAGATAGCTAATGTAAACGCCAATATTTAAGAAGGGCTCTAGAGGTGATCCTGGCAATTACAGACCAGTGAGTCTAACGTCAGTACTGAGCAAATTAGTTGAAACGATAGTAAAGAATAAAATTGTCCGACACATAGAAGAGCATAAATTGTTGTGCAAAAGTCAACATGGTTTCTGTAAAGGGAGATCATGTTTTACTAATCTATTAGAGTCCTTTGAGGGGGTCAACAAACATGTGGACCAGGGGGATCCAGTGGACATAGAGTACTTAGATTTCCAGAAAGCCTTTGACATGGTCCCTCACCAAAGGCTCTTATGTAAATTAAGTTGTCATGGGATAAGAGGGAAGATTCTTTCATGGATTGAGAACTGCTTAAAAGACAGGGAACAAAGGGTAGGAATAAATGGTAAATTTTCAGAATGGAGAGGGGTAACTAGTGGTGTTCCGCCAGGGTCAGTCCTAGGATCAATCCTATTCAACCTATTCATAAATGATCTGGAGAAAGCTGTAAACAGTGAGGTGGCAAAGTTTGCAGATAACTAACTTGAGCAGGTTAAGACCAAAGCAGACTGTGAAGAACTTCAAAAAGATCTCACAAAACTAAGTGATTGGGCAACAAAATGGCAAATGAAATGTAATGTGGATAAATGTAAAGTAATGCACATTGGAAAAAATAATCCCAACAATACATACAATATGGGGGGGCTAATTTAGCTACAACTAATCAGGAGAAAGATCTTGGAGTCATCGTGGATAGTTTTCCGAAGACGTCCACGCAGTGTGCAGCAGCAGTCCAAAAAGCAAATGGGATATTAGGAATCATTTAAAAAGGGATAGAGAATATCTTATTGCCCTTATATAAATTCATGGTACACCCACATCTTGAATACTGCATACATATGTGGTCCCCTCATCTCAAAAGAGATATAGTGCTATTAGAAAAGGTTCAGAAAAGGACATCTAAAATGATTAGGGGTTAGGAACGGGTCCCGTATGAGGAGAGATTAAAGAGGCTAGGACTTTTCAGCTAGGGAAAGAGGAGACTAAGGGGAGATATGATAGAGGTATATAAAATTATGAGTGGTGTGGAGAATGAAGTGAATGGAGTGAATACGGAAAAGTTATTTACTTGTTCCCATAATATAAGAACTAAGGGCCACCAAATGAAATTAATGGGTAGCAGGTTTACAACAAATAAAAGGAAGTTCTTCTTGACTCAGCACACAGTCAACCCGTGGAACTACTTGCCTGAGGAGGTTGTGAAGGCTAGGACTATAACAGGGTTTAAAAGAGAACTGGATAAATTCCAGGTTAAGTCCATAAATGGCTATTAGCCAGGATGGGTAAGGAATGGTGTCCCTTACCTCTGTATGTCAGAGGGTGGAAATGGATGGCAGGAGAGAGATCACAAATCATTACCTGTTAAGTTCACTCCCTCTGGCATTGGCCACTGTCGGAAGACAGGATACTGGGCTGGATGGACCTTTGGTCTGACCCAGTATAGCCGTTCTTATATTCTCCTCCCCTACAAAGGGATAGAGAGGTGAAGATGGACTTTCCAGGTCAGACTTAGTCCAGGGTAGGGTGTGCCTGGGCACTTAAACTGAGAGCCGAGAGCCTGTCACTCCTAAGAACTAATTGACCCTCCTGCTGACCCCCAGGCAACATGGAGAGAGAAGCTGTCAGACTCAAAGGCAGAGGGGACAAAAGCTGGATCCTGGGGGAGGGAAAAGATGTAGATTTGTGCAAGGAGCCTGGTGAGACTTGGACTGGACTGTTTGTGGGGGGAATGGCACTGGTTGGGTCAGGAAACTAGGAGCTGGAGGGAAGGGGAGGCTAGGATTAGAAGCCAGTTAAGAGGAAGTTGGAAGGGGAGAAGAGCTGGGGATTCATGGGAAGAACACTAATATCACTGGATAAGAAGTCAAGGGCAGCAGGGGAAGACTGGAATTGGCTAGACAAAGAGACTAGAACTATGTGGATATAAGAAGAGACATCGGACAAGGAGCTAGGATGTAGAGAAAACTGGGTGGGCAAAGAGACTGGGACAAGGAATAAGTGAGAGGGTATGGGGGGCACTGAGTTTGAATGAGGAGCTCAGGAATGGAGAGAGATCAGATGAGGAGTCAAAATGGGGGAAAACTAGAACAGCACAGGCCTATACATCGCTTATGGCTTACTTCAGTGGTTTAGAGGTACTGAGGGGGTGCATGGGCCCAGTGATCTTCTGCACAGGGTTAATTTCACCCCTTTTTGCATTACGAGGATTGCAGGGCTAGATCCTGTGGGGGTATTGATGGCTACAAACTCCGAACAAAGTTAGCAGGCATGGAGATTGCATAGCTCCTCACAAGACCTGTTTAACGTCTCAGAAGAGCAGGCCCCAATCAATTATATTAATCTGTTATGTTACCTTCATTACTAAAGCCTCTGTTTTAGAGCTGGGCCCAAAACAAAACTCTGAATACGAACATGGCAATCTTTGGAGAAGTTCAGATCTGAATCCAACTTTCTGACGGTTCCTTCTCTGTCATATTAAAGTGATATAAAAATCTTAATACTTCCAAAGTTTGGGATAGTCCAGGATCATATTCCAACTTTGCAGTGTGGGCCCATTTCTGCTCTATATAAAATGCCGTCTAAGGGATTTTAGTCATCTTCTCAATAAAATACTTCCTAGAACTATTTTACAACCAGCTCAAGGGGCTTTATTTAGCTAGTCAGTTTTCACTCGTACTGCAAACACTTCCACATATATTAACAACCTTATCTGCCAGCATCACCTGAGAGGTGTGAATTTGTCAGTTGCACATTTTCTCATGTCACTAGCAGTCATCTGCACCTAAAAGCACTAAAGAGACAATGGGCCTAATTGTGCAAGGTGCTGAGCATCCTCATCACTCACTGCACAATGAAGGCACTCACTACCTTACAGCATCCTGCCCCACATGTGGATCATCCAGGATCAAAGCTTTCCACATATATTATATATATTATATTATATATAAAAAAGAAAAGGAGTACTTCTCCATAAGCTTTCATGAGCTACAGCTCACTTCATCGGATGAGCTGTAGCTCACGAAAGCTTATGCTCAAATAAGTTTGTTAGTCTCTAAGGTGCCACAAGTATTCCTTTTCTTTTTTGCAAATACAGACTAACACGGCTGCTACTCTAAAACAATTATATATGTTATCTTTCCCCAGCCCATGATAGGAATAGCTAAACTTCCTGTGATAAATAGCTTCCTGTTAACTTGTGAAATGCCAACCACCTTATTATCACTACTGTTTATTATAGGCACATTTATGAATTCCAGTATGTTAGGCACTGTACAAAACTACTAACTAGAAAGGCAAGCTCTGCTCCAGAGGGCTTAGAGTCACAATGTTACACAGAGGAAAGTGGTGGACAGGCAAACGTGTGACAATGTGTCTCTGTGCCTCAGATCCAGTCTGTAAAATGGAGATAATAGTTTAGTGATGTTGTGAGGATTCAAGAATGTGAGGCATTCACACACTATAGTAATGGGAGCCATATAAAACTACTTCAGACAAATAGGGTGCTCAGCATCTTACAGGAGAAGACCCTTGATGCTGAGCCCCATCAGCTATATATTAAATGCCACAAGTCAAAAAATCATTAGAAAATTAGAGCTACTGACAACTAAATTATTTAGTAGCAATTTTTCCCCCTTATGCCGTGAAGAACTATTCAAAAAGCCCATAGTCTTGCAGAAAGATTCTAATTGATTGAGTTATGATGTGCTGGAAGACTAGTTAATTATTAATAGCGTCATTTTACTTTTTTGCATAACAAGAGTTATGGAAGAGTTATTATCAAAGCTTTCTTTTGTATAATTAGTGAGGACTATAGAAAAACAGCAATAATTAATTTGCTTCACTGGATACTTGAAACTGGTTACTTTAAAATTGTTCAAGTAAATGAAGTATTCTAATATCAAGAGCCTGAAAAATTGCGACTCTCTATTAACGCTGACAATAGAGTCAGTCTTTAAAATAAGCTCAGAGAAGTGTTTCCCTAAGGAGCTATGTAAATACAAAACTGAAGAAATACCAAAGTTTTAAAAACTTTAAAATGTTTCAGATTTTTAATGTTTGAGAAATTTCAAGTATTTTTTTCAAATAATTAAAATTATGGAAAACGATTCTATCCTTTCCTAAGTGTACATAACTACCAACACTGTATAGTTACAGATTTACGTGAAAATTATCTTGTGTATTATATCACAGGGTTCACCAAAGAATCAAAGTTATTTCTTCATGGACTGCACCGATCACTAAGCTTGGAATTAAAAAGAAACTGCACTTGGGTTCTCTGAACACAGCAATGGGAACTCTATGAATTAATGGCACATCAGCTAAATTGGATTTAATACTGTGTTACTTCATTTGGCAGTCAAAATTGTCAGGAACTAGAGCTTTTGGAATGCTTCTATGACAAGAATTGTTGCCAGTTTCATTGGTATACTGATTTAATTCTGTCTCTCAAGTGTTTTAACTGCCTTAAATATAATTAATACACCACATGCTCATATAGATGAGAATGTGCTTATGTGTACAGAGCAGTGGACTGTTTTCTGCCTTGTTTTCCATTTTATGTAATAGAGATCTTGCTCACCAGAAGCATGTGCTATTGAAAAACAAAGTGTACACAATGGACCTGACTATCCATTACCCTGCACCTTGTGTTGTCATTTACCCCAGTGCAAAGTGCAAACCATCACCAAATGAGAATGATAAACCATTTTGCTTTGGTGTAAATAGCTACAAAAGGTGCAGGGTAATAAGTCAGGCCCAAAAGTCAATTAAAGGCAAAATCACCTATCCACAAAACCAAACATCCTAAACTATCCCCTTTAGGAGAATAAGGAAAAAAACAGAATAAATGGATGGACCTTGCAACATGCACAGACGCCAAAGTCAACAAACTCAGGATATCTTGCACAAGCAGTGATGTTCCAATGTCAATGCCCAATCTGTGAAGAGATCCTGCTTTCCACATCCACATGTTTCTATCTGGGAGTTGTTAATGTGAGTGCCACAGTGGAGCCTCAACTGTCAGAATTAGACACAGGCAAAGGTGGTCTTCAATGAAAAACAGGTGTGATTGTAGCACAGGTAGACATAAATATCCTAGCTTTAATCTAGCTAGCCTGGGCGACAACGGTACAAGTTGTGTAGCTACCCGAGTACAAGCTCACCAGGGATCCTGAGTGTGTACACTGATTGTTAGCTCATGTCACTACATCTTTACAGCTATTGTTACCTGTGCTAGCCAAATTAAAGCTAGCACAAGTATGCCTCCCCTATTCTAAGGTAACCACAGGCAAAACCATTTAGGCCCAAGTTCAGCAAGTCATGTAAGCATGTGCTTGTGCCCCACTGAAGTAGAGTCACGGGTCTTTAATTAAAATGTATTGTACCCAAACAGTACATATACTTTAATATGCTATTCAAGCCTACAACAGGACCAAACCACCAGCAAAATATAAAGTCATAAGAGTCCTCAATTCCCAACGACTTGTAAGTGAGTTAAGAGCATTCAGCACCATGCAGGAATGAGCCCAGGAACTTTTCTGTAGGTAGAAACAGGGTTGCTTAATATGCTATTCCAATTTATAGATATAAAGCATTTCCCTATCTATCAAGGTTGAAAGAAAATCTAAAGCTGTGTATTTCTCATTTAGCGCGAAATTGTGCAATACACTCCCACTGAATGCCTGTTGACTTTCCTGGTAGCAGGATGGTGCCCAAAGTGAATATTTCAATTTCTAGATTTCTGTCCTTCTGGTTCTCCATGAGAAACAGTCCTTGTTTGTTTTTGCAGAATGCAACAGTTTATTTCCATTTCTGTGGCATTTTCACAAATAAGCAATTACTATGTGCATAAAAATATGCTGCATTTGTATCTGGATCCACATTTTAATAAGAAAGCATAAAATAAGTATTCATGATTCTCCTGTTGTGGCACCACACTCATTTATGGAAATAATTCCTCACAAATGCTGTAGTTTTCTAGGCTGTAATATTTTCTACTTCTATCTGCTGTTCATCTCTCCTTTGTAATTGCATGAGTCAATTTTTTATGGAAATGAAACATTCGTCTAGTAATAGGATTTATTTTTCTTTTAGTTTTGAATTACTTTCCCTTCCTGTAGGTTCCTTTCCTAATTATAAAAAAGAAACAAAATAAAGCAAGATATCAAAATGTGGTCAAGTGTAATTAAAGAGCTCCACATCACAATTTTGAAATCACAGAGCCCTTAAGTTACATTTGTTCAGCTTTGCAAGCAGTGGGAGTTAATTAGATTTCACAGATAGATTAATATTATAACTATTAACTTGGTGTCAAAAATGAAAGTTAGCAGAACAATTATTTCATTAAAAATTGTTATATGAATGCAAACTTATTTTCTTTTAAAATGAGAGATGACTGGCAAAAAAAAGTTAGATTTTTGACAGTATCTCCTCCTTTTGGGTCTTTCATGAGAAAGACATAGATCTGAAAATACTATTTAATACCGCTCATAATCATATCTTTGCTTACTGGGTACAAATAAAACTCCATTGTCTCAAAGCACACTGTAGGTTACACTCTCTGAGAACAGAAAAATGTTTTGTTTAAGTGACCTATAATCCCAAATTTATTTGTAAGATATGTTAACGAGAGGTAAGATAGTAAAAATTCCCATGGAGTACTTTTAATATTGATCCTCATTAAAACACAAATCTTTCAATCTAGGGGTTAGCGCCTAGATTGAATTCTTCTCTTTTCCCATCTCAGAACAAAGAGGGCCTTAAATTCAGCTCAACCTACTGTGCTTCTATCACATGCATATACACCAATGTGTGCTGGTGGAGGCAGAATGAGGACAGACAACACTGCACCTATACATTGGGGCAGCTCTCGCCGCTCCTTTTAATTGCTGTGTTGTTGAGCCTGGAAATGCAGATGAGGTCAAAGGAGTATGAAATTATAAAGGTCAAACTTGCCCACATTATAGTAGTGCATGTTTCAGGGACAGCTCTGCCATTACTGCCTAGTGGTGATAACAGCAAATGCAAAGTGTCCTGGAAATGGAATAACTTTCCTTCTGAACTCCATGAAGATCCTCCCACTCCAGCCTACAGCCTCTTTAACCAATCATTGCACAGGTGACTAGGACTTAGCTCATACTGCCTATGGTATTTGGTAGGTATCTTAATATTCAATATCTAAGACAATGCAGTTTATTATCAAAATTTTAAAATCTACAGGTATATGAGATATATTTCCCCCTTTCAAAAGCAATATGCTGGATATCACCAAAGCAGGACAAGGATTCACAGTACTAAAGCCAAACACCTACATGATGTTGACAGCTGAACAGTTTCATAGATACTGCATGAAAAGAATAGAAAAGCAATTAAGAACACAAATTCAGGAAAAAAGTGCAATTGTGTTAGCTAATTTTAAGATCTCCCACTGTACAGATAAGCTAAATGTCAGGACTTCACTTTAATTTTGCTTAAAAAACAAAAATCTCATTTTTGCAAAGGTGTCTTTTCTGGCATATTGGGCTCAACTTATAACAACAGTGCACCCTTCATCTTTCACTGATTTAAACAGGAAGGTAAAGTTGTGAAGCACCACACACAAGAGGCACTCAAGACATTGCAGAATTACGGTCTGAATGTCTAGCGTACTGTATGTTCTATGTGAAAAAACACCAATAGTAGTTCATCATGCATTTTTAATGAAAAATCCATATTAGAAATTCCTACAAGGAGTTAGTTGAAGTAGACAAGTGTTTTTATATATAGTAACTTTTTCAGCACAACTGATGAAAAGCAAAAGAACAAGGACATTATTGGGGTCCATGCATAAAGCAGTGGATCGGATTCCAGAGCTGGGGCTAGAGAGAAAATTTTCTTAACCTCAGTGACATTCTTCATTTTTATGCCTTGTACAGCACTGCACATATTACTGGATTGTAAAAAACAGCTATCTGATCTTCGTGAATGAAACTCAACAGCTTAAAATCAGGAGATTTATGCTAGAGTAACACACCATGAGACAAGTTTCACAAATACTCCCCTCCCCTTGTTTTTAATCAAAACTCACAATAATATTCACTGACAACTTTCAGCCTGCTCTAGTTTTTTGTTTGGGGATTTATTTATTTTTTTAAAAAATCAGTATGTGTGGGTTTGTAACAGTCAAGTTTAACACAAAACCAAAGTAAAACTCAACTGAATATGAAAATGTGAGTTTTGTTGGTTTTTGAAGCAAAATCGTGAAATAAGGAAAGTTACTGAACCGTTTTGCTGAATCTGACCTGAGTTGAATTTGGAGTAGGTAAAGAAACCAGATGAGTTTCAAATGGTATCAGGAATCATAATAAAAGTTTCACTTAGCTCTTATTGAAGTCTCTCTCTGTTATCCTTTTCCACAATTATAAGACCATGGAGAAAAATCATTCTCAAAATGGAGAACAAAAATTACCTAAAAACTGTTGATTTTTAATGAATATTGTTAACAACGGTGCCATAGCCACTGGGCATCTATGGAAGAAGTGAGACAAAGCAGTGTAACAGGAAGAAAAAACTCTGAAGAAAAAATATTCCCAAGTGCCAAGCAGTTGCTAACACACCTCAGCAGTAATCCATTAAAATGCACATGGTAGCTTTAAAGTGGATCAACAGGTAAGTTACAGAGGAATGAGAAAGTATTTTTGGGGGGAAAATCATGAGTTAAATGCTTGTTTGAACCATCCAGGTTGACATTATTGACAGGCCACCTAGCTATTGCATGTCTGGGGACAAAAGTTACTCAACACTGGCAGCCCCAGTCCCTATAGTGACTGGTTATCTGTGCTAGAGAAATGCAAAATGTCACTAGTATGAACAATGTGAAGGCAACTAAATTGAATAGGAATGATCTTAAATTAGGTTCCCAGCATGGTGGCAAAACTGCCAATAGAGAAAAGACCTGATTCAAACCACTCTGATGCCTGTCTTTCACTGGTGTAACTCTACACAAGCCATTGGTGATCTATCCAGTTTTAGGGGCCGTCAGAATCGCCCACAGAGTGCTTTTACTCGGGTATTTTGCAATTAGCTTAGCATAGCTACTATTTAATCTTGTAAAGCTTCCATTTTTCTGCTGAATAAGCCTCACTTCAGAATTCCATCCAACTCTGCCATTATAATATAATGTGTTTAATGCCCAAGCGTCAGAATAAATGGGTTTTAAAAACTTTTAAGCCACATTCCTTTGTATGCCATTTATATCATGCAACAGCAGCAGTCAGGGAAAACAGATCTTGCTTTATTCAAAAATCTCACTTCCTATGCTAAACTCTGTTTGATATTTTATTTAGCCCTGACACTGTAAGTAGCTTTCCCAGACCTGAAGAAGAGCTCTGTGTAGCTCAAAAGATTGTCTCTCTCATCAACAGCAGGTGGACCAGTAAAAGATATTACCTCACCCACCTTCTCTCTCTAAAGCGTGGAAGTGAAATCAGAATTAAATTAGGCTTAGTATGTTCAGTAATTATCAACTCTGACCAAAAAATATCTGCAAGTATGATATGATAGTTTCTGTGAGCATGCATTTCCCCAATACACTTGTCATCACTTCAAATATTTCCTAAAGATGATTAAGTTTAAGGATTCCCTCGCTTACATAATTGAGAGAGCCTAAGAGCTGGGAAGTTAGAAATCTAGTTGTCACTTATCAAAGCCTGACTTTGTCTTTCTATAACTGCTTGAAATATTTCTGAAATAGCTTACTCATATCACAGAGAGGTGTCAATCTCTCCCCAGTGGGTCTAGCAACATCTATTATTGCAGATTTGATGTTGAAACTCAGCAGCTGAGCACAAGAATCTCCTTTCTGTCTTCCTCTCCAATACAAGTGGTGACACTTAATGTGATAACAATTACTTTTTTATAATGGAAGGAAAAAAAGCATCCTTGCACTCACAGCAATTTATCTTGGCAGACTCTAGCTGATATACGGTCATGGAAGGATTTTTACTAGTAAAAAAGTGGTTTGGGAAGATTTAAAGGATTAAAAATGTTTGTTATTAG
Organism: Dermochelys coriacea; assembly: GCF_009764565.3. Classification (NCBI taxonomy): domain Eukaryota; kingdom Metazoa; phylum Chordata; order Testudines; family Dermochelyidae; genus Dermochelys; species Dermochelys coriacea. The sequence continues at coordinate 173,741,818 of NC_050069.1, forward strand.
TTTTTTGCTTGCTTCTAGCATTATATGGTCTCATTTTGTTAATTAATGTTGTAAAGGACAAGGGTGAAGTATACTATCCTCACTGTACCTGGGCTTTGTAGTGTTACTATATCTTACTGAAGTTGGGTGGCCAGGACCTAAAACCTAAGGTTAGATATGTACGTTATTAACTAGGGTAACCACTGAAGTAAAAAAGTAAAAGTAACCAATCACCAAACCAATGACAATAATGTGTATATATAAGGAGTAACCAGATAAGGATTAAATAATTTTGGCAGCAATACTGCAAGACAAAAACATTATTTATGTACATTTTTTATTAACAAATTGTATGCCTACTTAGTCCCAGACCCTGCAGCTTAACACACAGGCAAAGTCCTGCACTGAGTCCCCCATAAACATAGGGTCTGCACTTGTGAAGTAGGAGCTAGGTTTGGTTCTATAAGTAAGCTTCAGCACAATCTGGAGGGTTTTTTTAATGTCTGTATATTAAACCAACAAGTGTTATCTGTATGACATTTTGATGATAGATACTTCATTTGTAGCTAATATACTCATGTTCAATAAAGTCAGAAGGGTACAGTTATGCATTTTTAAAAACAGATACATTTATTAAAAATTAGAACTTTTACCTACAGCTGTGACAACATAGTGATAAAAATTCAAGCTTCTATGGAGAGAGACCTATATGTATCTATTCCTCCTACCCCCATCCTTGACTCTTCTGAGCAGAGTAGGTACAGTCCCCTCCCAGAAGCATAGATCAAAAGAGTTCTACTTACTCAAGTGAGACAGTAATATCAAATTCTAATTGGCCAATACTTCAAGGGCATTCCTAGTACACCATCTTGTAGAAGCAAGATGCTAAAAAGCTCTTCAGGCTGTCGTGTGTGTCTAATACAGTAGTTAGTAAAACAGTGGGCACTTGCAAGTAGTTAACATTTCAGTACCATTTTTTTGGCTATGCCACTTGCTTGTAGACAGTATTATAACTTCAGGCTGTCAGGAACAGACTCTCTGCTTCTCATATCACCTTGGTTTAAATGCCAATGGCATCACTGCGTGATTTACATTGGTATCAGAAGAAAACCAGATACAATATTGCCAAGCTCTTCTGGTGAATTGACATAAGTTATGATATTTCATAGTAATAAATAGTGACAAGCTTTGTTAATGAGCTATTTTTGTAACAAACAAACAAAAGTATCTCCAGCTATAAGGTAAAATAAGCCCGGTAAACTTGTGCTGAGACAAAGATTTTTCACAATCAATGTAAATGTAAAAAGTCAAATCATGTAGTCTTTGACAAAGCAATCAGCCTTGAACAGGCTTTTAAAATTATTTCCAATTGATATTATTATAGCTCATCTACTACTGTAATCTTTCACAAAAAGAATACAAATCCTAGAGTGATTCCGCAATCCAGGAATTTCAGAAATCACACACACACAGGTTTATAAAATGGTAATGCTCTACCCATTGCCCCAATCTGTTTTATGGAAGTTACTTGTCTATAAGGTAGAGAGAGACAATTTCCACTAGTTCCCAAATTTTGGGATCTCAGGATTACCGGTAGGTTCTTTCTTCCTGAAGTCAGAAACCCTCAAGCAATGTTACTGCTGTACTTTCAAGTGGCATAAAGAAAAAATAGAACCACTCATAAATCTCTATATGGGAAAAGCTGAATGTAATACTATAACATCAGGGATAGACTTGATGCTGCAGGACCATGTTGTCAGGAAGTTCAACAAACTTTAGCACTGCTAGAGCCCTAACTCAGTAATGCCTGCCTGTCATATACAGCACACATATGAATGCCTTTTATTGTAAAATGTTTTATAAATATTAACTAGTGAATCATCACAGGGACCAGTGAGGTATTCTCATCCTCATTTTACTGCTGTGGAGCTAAGAGACAGACGTTCAGTGTCATAGCCTCCATAATTGTACAAGGCTTCACTTCTAGGCGCAGGTTCAGGATTCGGTTCTTGGCTGCCACTCACATATTCAGTCCTCTAGATCCTTCTTTCTTTACAATAAGCAGAACTCCTAGGATTAATTATTCTCTCTCCAAGGGATCAATTGGAAAACATGGTCATGTAAAGTTAAACGCTTAAATCCAATTTCAACAAGTGGCCTGATTTTCAGGTATGCACTTCAAACCATCTTCCACAAAAGTCAGTTGAACTTCTGTTAGCTTCAAGTCACATATACAGATTCAGTTGTTTAACATTAGGCATCCAGATATGAAAGATGTCCCCCCCAGCAGATCTTACAAACCCCCCAGAAAACCTAAGACTAAGTACTTAAAATAAAAGCTGTTATTTAGTATATTGATTTATGTGCTATATTCTGCATTATACATGGAGATGGATCCTTAGCCAGTGTAAGATGGCAGAGCTCCACCCAACCCATACAATTATGTCAATTTTCATGAGCTGAGAACCTAGCCATTGTCTTGAAAACAGAAAGAGGTCTGAACTTCCCTGAAATGCAGGGCAGGGAAGGAGGGGCATCAAATGCAGGTTTGACTCACCATATATATGCCGTAGGTTTCATAATGATTGATCTACAAATCACTACATACAGAACAAAGTCTTGTGGCCAGTTAGATAAGAGTATGTGTTCAAACTTTAAGATGTAATTTATACCCTTATATCTACACCCACAGTAGGTGATGGCCATATCTGCCCAAAAGACAGACCGCTATCTATATGAACACCTGTATTTCATTCAGTCCTTTTCAGCAAGCTTTCACTTTCAGTGCTGCAGCATTTTATATTTAAGCTGAGGATGGGCAGGAAAGACAGAAAGCAGCTTGTAGTCGAAGGGATGCTTTCATCTCAATCATCAATCCCTCATTCATTAGATATTCGAGCAGATTTTTTTTGACAAAAAAAATTAAGGGTCTGAAACAGAAAGTTTCAGAAAAAAAGGACTGATTTTACGTTTTCCAGGTTTCTTCCTCTAGCCAAAACAATCAATTTCATTTTTTGTTTTATCAATATTTGGTTTCCGCCCCTTCAGTGACAGAATGGAAAAGAAGGAAAAAGGGTCGAGATGCAGCACAGGAATATAAGAAAACCTGAAAATTTAAGACTGGAAATGTTTTGATTTAGAAACACTTCATAGAGTTTGCATCTTCCATTTTTCAAAATGACTGCTATACGGAAGCCCCCAAATAATGCTGTTCTTTAATTTTCTCTGCATGATAAAATGAAGCAATTTCAATAGACCTTAATCACGCTAACAGCTAGATATTATATTAATATTGAAGGTGATACTGCTTGTGCCTCTTGAAAAGTTCTGTGTGTGCACTGTGTGAGATTAAGTCACTTCCCATTTAGTGATGTTTTGACATTAACTGCCAGTGATCAAACACAGAACTGCTAAGGAACAAATAATCAATTTTACTGTTGCATGCAACAGTAACATTGATGTACCTTTTCCTCATCTCCTAACCAATGAACATATTTATGGGAAATTTCTTGCCTAAAGCCTGATAAATAAACGTGGTGGCCTCAGCTGACCTTCATTTCCTCTATTAGGTTCCTTGTACCCAGTGTGACTAGTTCAGAAGAAATTGCTTTAGTTTTAAACTATTACCCTGAGACAGATGCTTGGAATCCAATGAAACTGACTGACGATCTTTTCTGGGAGGGTCAAATTTCATTCCTGAGATTTTTCTGCATTCAGCAGCTGATAATGAGTAAGTGTTCCAAACTTCAAGATGCTAGTTTAACAGGACCATGCAAATTATTTGTCAGTCAGTGAGTGGCATTTTATTGATATTTATATTAAAGACTCTTTACCAATCGGAAATTTTCAGTTATAAAGATTGTGGAGATAAAAGCTTACAAAAGCTTTGCTATACATTTTCTAATCTTTAGGATAAAGTTGAGCTTTGGGCAAAATTCTGGTGGTCTCTCTAAGATGGTTCAGTTCTTCTTGAGTCCTTGGTTCTCATGGTTGCCCATCCCCAGTCACATACAGGGGACCAGTTTTCAACAGTTGCTGCCTAATGGCCTGGCTCTCAACAGAGTTAAATCCGTACAGCCCCATTTACCTTAGAGCAGTGGTTCCCAAACTTGTTCTGCCGCTTGTGCAGGGAAAGCCCCTGGCGGGCCGGACCGGTTTGTTTACCTGCCGCATCTGCAGGTTCGGCGGATCGCAGCTCCCAGTGGCCGTGGTTCGCTGCTCCAGGCCAATGGGAGCCGCTGGAAGTGGCACGGGCTGAGGGACATACTGGCCACCGCTTCCAGCGGCTCCCATTGGCCTGGAGCAGCGAACCACAGCAACTGGGAGCCGCGATCAGCCGAACCTGCAGATGTGGCAGATAAACAAACTGGCCCGGCCCACCAGGGGCTTTCCCTGCACAAGCGGCAGAACAAGTTTAGGAACCACTGCCCTAGAGACACACCAGTTTACAACAACTAAATATCTAGTAAAAAATGGTGTAGAATCAGTGCAACTTGTCAATTTAGCTTCTCAAATATTGTGTGCACCCAACACATTTGTGAAACTGTTTGACCATTTCTGCCATTGCTAAGCACCTATGCCATCCTTATTGACATTAAAATTTTGGGAAAGTACAAGATTCTGTACCTGTTTGTTTGGCTGTTTTATTATTTCTTTCAGACTTTACATATTAACATAAAGAGAAAAGTACTCAAACTTATGGGAAAATAAACCATTAAGCTATAGTTTTCTTATTTACTGAAACTTACAATGTGTTGCCTTCATATAAGACATGAAAATAGAAAGTGCAAGAAGCAATTAGCTTTTGGTGGAAGTTAAAGTGCCAATTGCAGAAGGAGTCCAATTCTGTTCAGTATTACTGCAACTTCCCAAAGAACTTCAGAAGTGGAAACATGCTCTCATATGTGTTTTGTTTTCTTAAATGCTTTTCTCTCCAGTCATTACAACAAAGCATATGGTTGATAGGATTTTAAAATGACACAAGAGCAAAAGCCTGTCTCATTGCAAGACTACAATTCGATCTTGATTATCAATGTTGGGCCCAAACCTTCAAGATTCACAGCATGTCCTGCAAAGTATGCTGGTCCTCAACTCTAGCTCCAATTGATTTAGAAAGGAGGGCATTTGTCACTTTGCAATTGAAAGTCTTTGGTACACAAGATTAACATCCTGCAGATGTCAGAGTCTTTTCTCTCCATCGCCATATCAAACCTTTCCATTTTCAGTAATAAGTTACATATTTGGTTAGATACTTAGTCCTGCCTTGAGTGCAGGGGACTGGACTAGATGACCTCTCAAGGTCCCTTCCAGTTCTATTATTCTATGAAATAAGTAATGCTAGCTGACAGCTACCCTGATAGCAAGGCATTGGCAGAAGAAGAAAAAACAAACAACACATAAGCGAATCACAAGTGAAAAATCAGCAAGGTAAGCATACAGGGTAACCTCATTCTCTAGATATTCCTCTCACACACTCCCGGAAACCATCTCTCCTGCTTAACCATTCTGGTTTTGTTGTTCTCATGAAAAATAGACAAGCACTGACAATTCCAATTTTTAAAGCTTCAGAATATATTTTTCCTCTGAAGTTTAGAAGAGGATACTTGACCAGAATAGTCCCTTAAAGGAACAGAAATTTTTATGAGTAAATTGACTCATCTGAGATGGATTTCTATCAAATTGAGACAAAAAAATAAATCCAGGATGAAAGAAAACAAGTGAAAGCATATCAAACATTGCTTATTCTTAAGAAGGAAAGAACACCTCAGTAATCAGTAGTGGGAGAGACCCATCAGAGCCAACTAATTCATAAATTCTCACCTTGGGGGGCATGAACAGATATATTGCTCAATAGGAGGGGGGAGCCCAGCTAGGTGGAAGAAAGGATCCTGGTATATAAAAGGTTGAGAACCACTGATCTAATCCCCTCCCCAACCCCTATGTGTCACTGCAAGGTTGTTCCTATGTTCTCCATTGCTTGTCCTGAAATGTTTAAAACCAAACAAAGGATCCCTTACTTCTCTATTATATGCCCTCATCCTCAAATTTAATTTGAAATAATAGGAACTATAGTATATCTTTATGTATACCTCCAGCTTTTGTTAAAATGAAAAACATCTCTCTCTCTGGCTTCAAAATAGACTGACACTGACAGATGGCATACAGTTCTAGTGACATATAGCCACACAGCATGCTCTAAACAACATTGGTGTGCATGTGGGGAAAAAAATTGGAACCTTACTTTTATAGAAAGTGGCATAGGGTATTTTTAGGATCAGATTTCAACAACTGTGTGTCTGCAGACAACAGCAGGCCTCAACTGGTTATTTACTTTCAGTTTTAACATACATCTGGCCATGTGCAAATATCAGATTTGCACATGATAGGACATCATTTTGTGCAGAGATTAGGCATGTACACCCAACTCTGCCAGCATAATTCTGGAAATGAAGGAGCAAGAATGTCCATGCAGAGCATCCAAAACTTTAAAAATAAAAGTCTTCTGAAAGATTTCCACACACACAAAGATGAAGTACTCAGCTGGCTATGCCAGGGGTTGAATCCATAATCCCAGGGACTCTGTGTATTTAATTTGTATGGTGAAGGTGTACGGTAAAGGCCTGACTAATAAGTGAGTTTAGTTCCTAATCAAAGGCCTCATCCATCTCCTATTCAAGTCAAAGATGGGATCTTTCTAACGACTTTTAAAAGCAGTTGAATTAGGCTTCAAAGGCAGTGTCTATTTGATATGCACTACATCTGCACCTGCCCCGCAAAAAAACAGCATAAATATTATGGTGTTAACAGCAAGTTGGCTGAACTGAGGCTGCAGATAGCTGAATGCTGCTATTTTTCATTGACATCCTTTGTAGAACTTGCTACACTTAACATCTGATACTGCTTGCTGCCACAAGTAGTACTTGCTTGAAGTATTTTAAAATGTACTTACTGGTGTGCACTAAACTCAGTTCCATAAAATTGTATCTTAAGTTGGTTAAGAAATAATATTCATGGTTTATCATGGGTGTTTATTTGCATAATGGCATGACAATGGGATGGCAGCTCTGCAAGAAGTGATTACTACCTATATAAATGAGACTGATTTAAAACAACATTTTAGATGCGTTGTTACCATTTTGAAGTTGATTATTTTAAAGTGATAGCTCTGTGCATGCATAAAACATTGAGCTGGCTCATTTTCCTAGATATGTATTAAATCTCAAGTGTGACAAACATTAGTAGTGCTTTTTTAATTTTGTGACACTTATACTGATAAACAGAGCAACTATTGTAACTAGTGCAGAGCAGGAAACTGTTTTCCCAGCTGTGAAAACAATAGTTAACAAAAAGTGTTCCCCGGTCCCAAATTGAGTCAAAAATCTCAGGTTTTGTGAAGCAGACATCTGGGGAAAAAATATTCAGGACAATTGAATCGTTTTATTTAGATTTTGACACTTCCTCACATGCCGTACACATACGCACACACTAGTTGGCTTTGTTTCCAAATCTAAACTTTGTTTCAAGACAGAAATGCAAGTCTTTCATTTTGAAAACATCAAAAGTTTGTTTTTGATATGTTCAATTTCAAGAACATTTTTTTAAAAAAGATTAAAAAAAATCAAAAAAGGACCCAATCCCACAGAAAATTTAAGTTTTGAAAAATTGGCAATTTTCTGACAAGTGTGTTCTTGAAAGATTCCTGAGCAACTCTAGTTATCAAAGTTTCTTGAAAAGGCATATTTAACCGTCCCCCTATTTATAATTCTTACATTAAAACAAATAATAGGCTGCAGAAGGGGAGACAGGAATAACCTACCCAGGTGCTAGGAAATACCGTGAGTTCTACGTAGAGAGTCTCCTCCAAATTTTTCTTCTGGGAAATATGGCTTGTCTCCCCAGCCTCATGGAACTGGCAGGGGATCCTGTCCCCTAAAGCAGTTTATCTTGTAACACCTACCATGGGCAGGAATACCTGCACTCAGCATTCAGGCCACAGCACACAGGCTCACCTCTCCCATTCAGGTTTCCCCAAGACAAGTGCAAAAAAGGTTGCAGCTGCAGAGGGGAGTTTACTACTGGTTCAATGAGAAGTAGCTTTCAAGCACAGTTCTAATTGGCGGTTGCCCAGGACCCAAGTGAGTGTGGAGTAACTGTCACTATTACATAAGGAGGTAAGTGTAGATACAGAAACCAACCAGCTTGGAACAGATCTGAGCTGACAGGGCACTTTGAAAGCTCAGATTCTGAACTAGAAGGCGCAAAACACTGACTGACCGAAGCTTACAGCAGACTCTCATTTTTTGTGTTTAAAATACATGCATTTAATTGTTAAATGCAAGCTCCTCCCCACCCCAGTCTTAATAGGGCCCCACCAGAATGGGAAGAATACTGCCTAGAAAAGTTACTTTTCAATTCCTCCTTTTCCCCTAGTTTTGCTGTTCAGAGATCCAGGGAGATCTAGCACAATGGCTTTAGTAGACTTTCTAGGGTTGCCAACTTTCTAATTGCACAAAACTGAACACCTTTGCCCCACCTTCTGTCCCCACTCACTCCAGACCCCCCTCCCTCAGTCGCTTGCTCTCCCCAACCCTCACTTACTTTCACTGGGCTGGGACAGGGGTGCAGGGTCTGGGAGGGAGTTAGCGTGCAGAAGGGGTCACAGGGCTGGGGCAGGGGGTTAGGGTGAGGACTCCAGCCTACAGTGCTTATCTCAGCTGTCTCCCGGTCGGTGGCACAGCAGGGCTAAAGCAGGCTCCCTGCTTGCTCTAACTCTGCACTGCTCCCGGAAGCAGCAGGCATGTCTGGCTCCTAGGCGGAGGCAGCGCTGCATAGTGCATGCTGCCTGCACCCGCAGGCGTCACCTCCACAGCTCCTGTTGGCCATGGTTCCTGGCCAATGGAAGTTGCAGAGCTGGTGCGGAGGGTGGGGGCAGAGCACAGAGCTTCCCTGATCACCCCTGCGCCTACGGTTCTGCAGGGATATGCCGACTGCTTCCAGGAGCTGCATGAAGCCAGGGCAGGCAGGGAGCCTGCTTTAGCCCCACTGCACCGCTGCAAAATGATTGGAGCTGCCAGGGTCCCTTTTTGACAGGGTGTTCTTTTCAAAAACCAGACACTCTGCAACCCTAAGTCTGTCATGGGGGAAGACAAGACCAAACAATCCCTTTCTGCAGCTCTATAACAAGATCCACCCAATTTGAGTCTTCTGCTTGTAGGAGAATGAAGGCGCAAACAAGCCCATTGTCCCATACATTACATGGGAAATTATAGACAGGCAAATTCCTATAAAGATTATATATGCTTTTTACCCCATCTGTTAAAAGAAGGATGCCATTTTGATTTTATGTACAATTTTCACACTTTATGCATGATAAGCAACAAAAAAAAGGATCTAAAAAGTATATTTGGCTCTAAGCATATTGAAGATACGCAGGGTATAGGACATGCTCTAAAAAGGTACAGAAATGTAACATTTTCTTAACCTATTTTTGCAGAATGGTTTAACTTCATAATCGAGAATGCCCTAAAAAGGTACAGAAATGTAACATTTTCTTAACCTATTTTTGCAGAATGGTTTAACATCATAATCGAGAATTGTAATATAACTAGAAGAACCAATGAAGTAAACCTGAACCAGACTCCATGAAGCTTTCCATAATAATGTTAAGACAAATAATGAAATATTGTTAGCAGATGAACTTTGCATTACACATGAAAAAATGTATTAGTGATGAAACATAGCACATGTGCAGGATGTAAAGATGGCCAGGAAAAACTGAACATTGTACAGCCAGCCACAAAACTTAGAAAGTAGTAACCAACTCAGAACAGATTTGAATTGACTGGGCTGTTTCCCAGGTATTGCTATGTACTTCTCTGTCTTGATCTGTCTCTGATTAATAAACTAATTGAGCCGAGTTATCTGGAGTTTGACATGTCATTAACCTAAACCAAACCCTAACACTTGTAATTGTTGTCAGTAGAGCTGTCCAGAGAATGACAAATTCTGTTTGTTGCAACTTTCAAAATTTTCATTTTGAATTGCAACAAAAATGAGAACTTTTGAATATTTTTATGACTATGATATTGTGTTTAAATATCCATTTTCATGTTGAAGCTGGAGCTTTTTGATTGTGTGTCTGTAACTATAGCCTAGAGGTTAGGGTGCTGGCCTGGGATGTGGGAGACCCAGATTCAAACCAGTCCTCTGCCTGGATTCAAAGCAGTCTTTCATCCCAGATAACTATGCATCAGGCAGAGCACTGGCTTGAATCTGGGTCTTCCCAGGCCAGTACCCTAACCCTATGGACAATTTCTCTCTTATTAAAAAGATTAAGCTTCCATTTCCAACATTTTTATCAAAGCCTGAATGGTAATGTTCTATCCAGCTCTTGTGCAGAGGAACAAGAAAACTATTTTTTTTAAAAAAATGGAGAAAAACCAAAACAAATCCCACCATTCTGTGTTCAGATTTTGGCTCAAGGCTTGGGACAGTTCTTAATTTGTCTGAAAAGGCTCAGCAACCCATTCTTATAACAAGAAATAACTGCATGGAGTCATTCTCTCCCCTCACCCCCCCGGGAACATCACTAACATCCATTTTCCAGTCAGAATAAATCTAAATTTGCATTCACTTATGGATATTCATTTTAATAAGTACCAGAGGGACGTTCAAACTCAATTACCACCAATGCAGTAGCTTCCCCCTAAATGCCCAAGGTGATGGTTTTTGTTCTGGGTTTTTTTTGGACACCCAAGTGTTTCCATTCAGCGGAATATTTTTAAACATTCAGCTTTGACCAAGATTCCGTAGGGAGAATAAGATTAGCAGAATTGTTATAGCATATTCAGAAGGAAGAGTCAAAATAATATTTATATATTATTCCCCAAGGAAACATTCCGAACACTATCAACTTTTAAAATAAAGGTGAATTATTTATTTCACTGTGCTTTACTTAACACAATTTCTATTTTAAATACTTTAGCAAGCACAATACGCATACAATGTAGTTGCAAGATGATCCACACACAGCCCCAGGAAAGTCAAATTTTAGCCCACACAGATACAGGGGCCATTCATGCATATCATCTTGCGGAATTAGGACATTCATTTTTTATGAGTTTACTGAAATATGTCATCTATAGGACTGGATCTTTTTGTGGTTTTGAGATTAATAGCATAACTCATCCTATTGATGTATCCTGCAGTCTGACTGGCTAAAGAAGAGGCTTTAAACCCTTGTAATTATTTTGTGTGTGCAGATGTCAGGTTTATAATAGCTAAGATGTTTTATATACACATTTTAGTGAAACTTTCATGTAAGCAGTAAGAGAATCATAAAAATATATTGAATTATTTCTTTTGGTTGGAAAACTGTTTAACATCATTTTTGGTCCTGGTGGAGATATGTGGGGAAAAGATCTTCCCTAATTATAACGGCATCTGTATACTGCCAGAATCATACACAGACCAAATGATCCTATCTGCGGGGTGTCTAAAGTTGCTTTGTTTTTGGTGAAATAGCACATGCCAACCCACCGGCATGACTTTCTTATCAGGAAGGTAGTTATATATTCTTATATTGGTCAATCTACATTGGGACAAGCTTCCCTAGCTATCCATATCTGACGTGCAAGTGGTGTTTTAAAAGCAGAGCTTTTCGTTTTATTTCCTTTGGATAGAAATATACAGAATTGCAATTTCAGTTGCTTTTCTTCCAAAAGCTGTGTTGCCTTCTCCCCCTCCTCCCCACTTCACGCACAGCTGATAAGAAGTCCAGGCTGGACCTCTTGAGTTTTACATTAGGGACTAGCCATGGCTGACTTCAGACCCATCCCTAAACATGCTTATGCATATACTGAACTTTAAGCATGAGGATTTGCAGGACCAAGGCCTACAGATGTACATCAGAAGGCAAAACTTTAGTTAGCATATATTTTTTAAATACTGACTGGAACGTGACTTGACATCCAGATTAAAAAGTGGCATATGCTTTAATAATGAAACCTCTTTACATGCTGGGGACCATGGGCAGGTAGTCAATACATTTATTATATTTAAAACACGCATCATGAGATTTTACTAAAAACTGCTGTTTTGCAGCACCACAGAAGTATATGAATAGGGACTGGTAAGCTTCTGCCATACCATTGATGAAAATAACTAAAAAAAATTGCTTTGTAAAACAGTAAAAAGGGATCAGGGGAAAGAGATATTTCTGACAAATGTTACTCCAGTGAAAATGCTAAGCCTCCTTTTCACTGAAGTTAAAAAGCAGCCTCTGGGTGGAAATAAACATTCAATATCATCTAAGGTTTTATACTATCCAATGTTTCTCTAAGGCACTTTCACAGAGGTACTTAAGTACTGCAACAGTTAATGACAGCATGGAGTACACTCTAAATTACAATATTCTCACAGCCTCCATTGATGAGTGTTCATATGGTTGCCTGTTGTGTTTTATTCTCCTTTCTTCTTCTGCTCCTCTCATATCCCCAATTGTGGGAAGATGCCATGAACAGGGTAAGACTTCTTCAATGAGGTAGTGTCACACATTTACACCTGAACATTCTGAAGGCTGACTTCCATGCAGTCTCCTTGAGAAACCCTTGAGAAATCATGAGAATCCTACCCTGGGCTAGCCCATTTGTAGTGATACTTCTCTGGGTGACCATCAGGATGTTGTGAACTGAAGTAGCTTCTCCACTACCCGGAGTCACTACTAGGACTTTAAAGTCAACCCAAAAAGGGACTAGCAACTAGTGGAGTACTGGTTTGATGTGTTGGGTACCAGTGACAGAATGAATAGCGACAGAATCATAGAATATCAGGGTTGGAAGGAACCTCAGGAGCTCATCTAGTCCAAACCCCTGCTCAAAGCATCACTCACTTATAGCCACTTCCTCTCCCCGCCCCCCCGCCCTCCCCCCAATACACCACCCAATGTGCTATCAGGCTTCTAATTCTAATGAAAGATTTAAAAAAATGTTTAGTGGATTTAGAGCCTCTGTCACCAAGGTATGCTAAATTATGTAAGTCTGCCTCAGAGTATAATAGCTGCACATACTTTTCAATTGTAACATTTTAGTAACAGGTCACCCCTTCAGCTCTAAATGTGTGTGTCTGATAACCATGACAATCCTTAACTATGAACAATTTCTTGTTTACTTGTTTTGTTCTTAAGGACCTTTCCTATTGGCAATAAGGGAATGCATATCAAGTAAAATCAGTGCAGACAAAGCTATTTGCTTCCACTTGTATAATAATAAGAAAAGGAGTACTTGTGGCACCTTAGAGACTAAACAAATTTATTTGAGCATAAGCTTTCGTGAGCTACAGCTCACTTCATCGGATGCATTCATTTTCCACTGAATGCATCCGATGAAGTGAGCTGTAGCTCACGAAAGCTTATGCTCAAATAAATTTGTTAATCTCTAAGGTGCCACAACTACTCCTTTTCTTTTTGCGAATACAGACTAACACGGCTGCTACTCTGAAACTTGAATAATAATGTGTCTGAACAACAGCCCAATGAATTTTTAATAAGAAACCCTGTTACTTAAATATACAAAGATATTATGCTCTCAAAAATACCATCTATTACATCTAATGACACCATGTGGCATTTTTCTTTTCAGCTCCTCATAGTGGGAACCCATCATTAGAGCAGGCAAAACATAAATTCATTAGTAAATCTTAACTAAAATTAGCAATGAGCTTGAGGTATAAAGTTCAGCACAGCTCCAAACCCAAAGTTGAGAATGAAGAGAGGGAGTTTAAAAAAATTAATTAAATTAAGTTTAATTAAAAAATAGTCTCTCTCTCTCTCATTCCATTTAACAATAGAAAAACTGCTTAGTTTTCAGCTGCTAACCTCCATTAAAAAACAGAGGTTTCACTTGTGCCATTCTTGTCTATGGTGAACAGCAAGAGAAGAAAAGCAAACAAGCAAGCAAGCTCCAATACAAAATTCACTTAGCATAAACATGAACATTTAGACACAATGCCATACACCAACAGAAATGCTTAAACATTCTATTATTTCAGTTATTCCCCCTCACTCCTTCTATTGGCAACTGAAGTAGAAGAGCCTAATGTAAGGTTTCTTCACTTATCTGAACAGCAGCCACAAATGAAGAAAGAAAATACTTCTTCTCCCTTTCCCCAAATGTTGAAGTTATAGAACCAACACTTGCAGGCTGTTCTGCAAGCAGCAACGTTAAACAGTAGTGGGGCAATCAACTTTCCACTAACTTTTCTGGACTCTTTTGAGAAGATTTTCTGCAAATTTCGATTACCACAGAAGTGAACTCAATGCAAAATAAATAAAATAAAATAAAAATACCCATGATGGTCAAAACACACATCCTCCAAGTCAAAAAGATAAGTATTATTCTCAATATAAAAACATTTTACCCGAAAACTAACTAACTAAAATGTGAAGAAAAAGGAACACAAAAATGAGAGACCCATCTTAGAGCAAACCAAACACACCCTCTTTAAAACTAGACATAAGTAACCACACTACAAGAAGAAAATGAACATTGTCATAAAAACAAAAGAAAAATCATTGTTTTCAACATAGACTCAAAAGTTTTAAAAAGAGTTAGTACCAATGCATAGCTAATTTAAAGTCTCATAGGTAACATAAGTGTTCAATATGAATAAAATGTATACAGAAATGATTGGTTAAGTACAAGGAAAGCACACCTACCTTATCTTGGTTATGTCATCATTTAAGATCCCACCCCCCACTGTTCCTCAGATATTCTTGTTAACTGCTGGAAATAGCCTACCTTGCTTGTCACCATGAAAGGTTTTTCTCCTTCCCCCCCTCCCCCCGGCTGTTGGTGATGGCTTATTTTAAGTGATCACTCTCCTTACAGTGTGTATGATAAACCCATTGTTTCATGTTCTCTGTGTGTGTATATCAATCTCCCCTCTGTTTTTTCCACCAAATGCATCCGATGAAGTGAGCTATAGCTCACGAAAGCTTATGCTCTAATAAATTTGTTAGTCTCTAAGGTGCCACAAGTACTCCTTTTCTTTTTACAACTCAGAAGAACAGTTAAAGTAAATGACAAGAGACTAACAGAAAGCAGACCCAAGTACTCCTCTGTAAAAAGGGCTTTTTTGTTTTTAAATAGTTCCATGCTCACATATCTGCATGGACTTCTTGTTCATTGCAGAGTGTAAATCAAAATGTGAATAGTGATCTTTAAAGCTCTCAACAGTCTGAAAACCTCTTTCATCATAGTCCATCATATACCCACCAAGGTTCTTATCTGAAATACACCACCTTGTACTCAACTTTTCTTCCCACCTGCACTGAAGAATATATACTGCTTCTTCCCAACTCCTTAGTTCTGCAAAGCCTATCTAGTTAACAATCTGTCTGCTGCATTCTGTTTCCCAAGTTCCAGTTGCAGGCTCAATCAGCAGTTACACCTGTGGAAAGCCAGGGCTGATAAATAGGTTGCAAAGGTGTGACTAAAGTTTGGGTTTGCTGTGCAGAATCTTTATTATAGATGATGATGTATAAGATGTATAAGATGATGTATAAGACCTGACTCAGATCTCAAGGCTCAACAGGAGAAAATATATATTTTAACTGTAAATTAAACGTATTCAATTTAGAAACTACTGTGTGCCTATAATCAAAGAGTCCGATAGAGTCATTTTTTCCCCACAGAATCTCTTCCTTGAATACAACTGTACTTTAAAATTGACTCCATTTCTTGAAATCCTGGCCCAACTGAAGTTAATGGCAAAACTCCAACTGATTTCAATGAGGCCAGAATTTCACTGTGGGGGGGATGGGAAGGAGGAAAAGAGAGAATGTGTGTGTGTGTTTCCACCCCTAACCCACCCTTCAAAGTTCCTAGGGCTGTGACCTCAAACTAGAAACAAGATTTTCATATTTTAGGATTCCCATCTCTGGAACTCACTCTGATTGTTCACAATGTTCACTCTGAAAATCACACAGGAGCTCCAGGGCATGATGCAAGACATTTATTTGGTCTTTGGTTTTGGTTTCTGTCTGTATTATTTTGTTTTCTTCTTGTTTGCTAACATACTGTGCTAACATGGCTTCTAATGTTTCCAAAAGGAGCAATATAGTTTCTCTAATATCCCACATTGTGGATTAGTTTTATCTAAGATAAAAAATGTAAATAAGTACCTTACAACTATGATGAGAGGTGGTCAAGAAATCAATAAAATAAATGAAGTGGATTGGCAACTTTAGTGAATGTGAAATTGCATATGGAATGTTTTAATTACCATATAAAAACTGGCAAAATGCTCATTCAGAACAGGCAACATTAGAAAGTTGCACCTGTCAACATTTATTATATTTTGCATTCACAAAGGGAAATGGACACAAATTGGATAAGTGATACCTGCCAAAGTACATCTATGGAAAGAGGCATTCTGTATGGGAGAGGAATTTGTTGAATAAATTATATATATTTAAAAAATAAATTCACGTTTGGAACTGTTATTTCTTCTAATTTGGCAGGCCCTGTTGAAAAAAAATGTAAAGTCCTCTCTCCAAAAAGAAAAATCTACTTATATATTCAAATTAAATAAAATCTAGAATGGGTTGGTACAGATAGGAAATTTATGGGACAGTAAAAAAGCATTTTGTATCCACTTTACTAATTAGGTTCATTTTTTCTCTGATTAAAAACAAATTCTAGAAACCAACATCGGAACAAGTTTTCATTTTGTTTGATTTGTTGAATTGCTCTATACCGATTAGCTTCTACAGCCTGAATATTTATGGGCATATATATTCTCTCTCATACTAGTATACAATTAAATGCCAGGATTTAATCCTGTAAATATTATTGGACATGGGATCAGATTTACATGGTTTTAAACCTTGTCTAGTCCCTGATCCTGCAACTTTAAGTATGTGAGTAGACCCTTTTACTTCAATAGGACTATTCACATGTGTAAAGTTTTATGCACATGGAAAAGTATTTGCAGGATTAGGGCCTTAGTTACGAGGTTAAACTAAAACAACCCAAGGCCCTAGACACACACTGACACTACCTCCCTGCGGATGCTGTTCTGTAGCTTTCTCACCTTCTCCCACCCTGTGAGAGATGGGGTGCTAGCAATGGGGGTACTTGGTACCTCTGGTACTTACTCTAGCAGCAGGATTTATGTCCTTGGCTGAGTGGGCAGGGCACCAGCTACTCTTCAGTGTACTTTGGTGTTTATGAGGACTCCCAAGGCAGTGAATCTTAGAGTCAACATTCCACAGAGAGAAGGAGAACTTGTGGCACCTTAGAGAGTAACAAATTTATTTGAGCATAAACTTTCGTGAGCTACAGCTCACTTCTTTGGATGATGCACTCAGACTATGAGGCCAGAAGGTAACATTGTGATAGTCTAGTTTGAATTTGTCTAGATTTCAACTTCCAGCCATCGGATCTTGTTATACCTTTGTCAGCGAGATCGAAGAACCTTCAATTATGAAATTTCTGTTCCCCATGGAGAACCCCAAAAAACTTTGAGATCAAGTCACTCAACCTACTCTTTATTTAGCTACATAGATTGAACTCCATGAGTCTATCAATATAAGGCATGTTTTCCCAATCCTTTTGTCATTCTCATGGCTCTTCTCTGAACCCTCTCCAAAGTATCAATATCCTTTCTGACTTGTGGACACCAAAACTGGACACAGTATTCCAGCAGTAGGCGCACAGAGGTAAAATAACCTCTCTATTCCTACTCAAGATTTCCCGTCTTATGAATCCAAGGATGGCATTAGCCCTTTTAGCCAAATTATCACACTAGGAGTTTATATTCAGCTGATTTCCCACCATGACACCCATCCCCTCTCCCCACTAAAGTATCCCATCTGATAAGTATGGCCCGCATCCTCTGTTCCTAGATGTATAATATTACAATCTGTTATTTACCTCTCTCCCAATCTTTGTGCCATCTGCAAACTACCAGTGATTTTAGATTTTCTTTCAGGTCATTGATAAAAGTGTTAAATAGCATAAGTCCAAGAACAGATTCTTTTGGGACCCAGTAGAAACACACCCACTTGATGATGATTCACTATTTACAGTTTCATTTTGAGACCTGTCAGTAATCTTTTAATCCGTTTAATGTATGCCATGTTGATTTTCTTTCTTCTAGATATTTAATCCAAGTCATATGCCTTACAAAAGTCTGTAAATCTATATTACATCCACACTATTTCTTTTATCTAATAATTTTTTTGAGATTACAGAACAAAAATATCAAGCTAGTTTAAGAGGATCTATTTTCCGTAAACCCATGCTGACTGGCATTAATTATATCACCCTCCTTTAATTCTTTATTAATCGAGTGATTCCATTATTTTGCTTGGGATTGATGACAGAGCTTACCCAGGTCATCCCATTTACTCTTTTATAATATTGGCACATTAGTTTTCTTTCAGTCTTCTTGAACTTCCTAATATTTCAAGATTTATTGAAAAGCAACATTAACAGTTCATCAAGCTTCTCAGGCCACCCTTTTACAACTCTGGTCAAGTCAAGACTTGACTTTTACAAGTCAAGTTACATGGAGCTACTTATTTATAAATGTCTAACTTTAGTAGCTGCCATTTAACATCATCCTGAGTTACTACTGGAATGGAAAGTAATTTAATTATATATCTAGATTTTCCCAAATATAATTTATTAAACATTTATGCTTTTCCTGTATTATTATTCACAATCCTACCATTTCCATCAATAATGGACCAATGCCCTTGGTAAGAATTTTTTGTTCTTGCTGTACTTTAAAAACTCCTTCTTATTGTCCTTAACTCTATTGACCATAAATTTCTCCTTTTGTCCATTGGCCTCCCTTATCCATTTTTGACAATTCTTAGCTTATGGTTAATATTCATTACTACAACTTTTCCTTTCTTCCATTTCTTATATTTATTTAATAGCTACTTTCACATCTCTTCTAGATCAGGACTGCTTGCCTGTTTGTTTAAACCAGTACTATCTTCTTTTTCAATTGTAGGTTTGTGCATTTTGGGTTATCTGGTTTAGTGTTCTTAAACAAATCCCAATTATCATTCACATTGTTCTGTTAAAATTCTTTCTCCCAACTGATCTGGCTCATAATTGTTTTCAGCTTTGTGAAATTGGCCCTTTTAAAGCATATGTGTGTATTAATGGTTTAGAATTTATTCTGTTTGCACATAACAAATATGATCAAGTCATGACGCTTTATACCTAAACCACCAGTAATTTTTAGTTCTGTGATCAGTTTCTTTTTCATCTTGCAAGAGGAGTTCTAATATACAATTCCCCAGTGTTGGCTACAGCATGTCTTGAATTAAGAAATTGTCATCTAAAATATTTAGAAATTCGAAGGATGTTTTAGTACTGGAAGTGTGAGATCTCCAGAACACATCACTCAGCCTGAAGTCCTCTGTGATGCATCCGATGAAGTGAGCTGTAGCTCATGAAAGCTTATGCTCAAATAAATGTGTTAGTCTCTAAGGTGCCACAAGTACTCCTTTTCTTTTTGTGATCACACAGATTTTTTTCCCTACAAAATGTGAGTAGATGATTCAGGAGCTGATCATCCTGACCCTTAGTGTGATTTGGTGGACTACAGCTGACACTAACTAGTCCCCCACTTTGTACTTTATCTGTAAAGACATTGTTCCATAAGAATTCACAATTCACAATTATTTTCTTCCAATTTGTCAATGACTGAGAAACAGGTAATGCCATTTTTGACCTAAGTCTGCTCCTCCCATTTTTGCCCACTAAATCCTTCTTAAATACGTTATAAGCACTGATTTTAACATTTTAATTATGCGAATCATTATGCCTGGTTTTCAGAGGCTAGGTGCTCAGCAATTTCTGAAAATCAGGCTCCTTTAAAGAGTCTCAAGCTGAGCACCAAATGACTGACGCACCCCAATTACTAGCTGCTTTTGCAAATTTTGGCATCATATATCGGTTACTATCACTATTTTGTGTTAGAAATTACAGAGTATCCTTAATAAACAGTTTTTGTCATTAATGAAGTTACTGTTGTTAATGAAAGACACTCCACAATTTCTAATATAGAAGAGAGGTACTTCATCCGTGAATGGACATTTAACAGAACAAAAAGTTTATCTTACAGGGACAGCACCAAAGTCCCTATCAAAACTGCATGTTAACGTTCATATTGTGCACCTCATTCTTTCAATAGTATTGTTTGATTAAAACAAGAGGGAATTCTACCCACAGACACATGCACACAACTGCAAAGAAAGTCAACGGGAGTGGTATGCAAATACCTAACTTTGGCTCAAGGATAGAGATGTATCTTATACTTTAAATGACAGACCCAGGTGCCCCTAAAAAAATAACTGCATGCGACTGCAAATCCACTCTGTAAAACAAACTTGCACTTGGTGTCCTATCACAGACTTTAAGTCCCACCGCTTTAAAAAAAATGTCAAAAGATTCTAACTAGTCACAGACAAAATCTACCACCTGTTCCCTGAGTCAAATCAGAATCTTGGTTAAGTTTTGGATTGGTTTAGTTTAGAAACATCCTTAGCTTTTCTGCTGCCTCCTCTAGCCCACCATAATCCCTCATTATTTGTCTTCTCAAAATCGTTTATGTCCTCAATCTTCCTCCAACTCTCCCACCACTGGTCCTTTGTGCAGCAGTGTTTCACAGAACTAATGCAGGACAAAGGCAAGCCTCTGTTTAGCCACAGATCTCTGTTTTGACTGTTTCATGAACTGGCATGTTGCAGGATCTGGTGCTTCCCAGCTCTTGCTGTGGGTCAGAATGCAAGAATGCAAGGTATGAGTGCAGGTGCTCTTGCACAAACTCAGCTGCATCCTACAATTCTTCTCAAAACAGTGACAGAGAAGAAGAAAATGCCTGATGTGATCATGGACTTATGGGTATATACTGCACTAACAAACACTAATATTTATCCCCTTTCTTTGCAATGTGCTTAGAGGTGCCCATGAAACCCATGCTATAAAACACAAATTATCTTGTATTTTATTTGAAAAGTTCCAATCCTGCAGCTTTTAAAGTAAAAGTGAAGCTATCAAAGGACTAATCTTGCATCATTGAAGATAATAGCAGCAGGATCAGGTTCTAACAGAGCTCAGCGTGTGCCCAAGTCATATGGTTTCATAAAGCCAATCTGACAGTCAATTGATTTCTAGTATCACATTGTAGCTAAAGGACAAATACCAGTGTGACTGGGTAAAATAAACTGTTTATCAGCTACTTTCCCTCAGAAGTAATTTTCAAATATTTCCATCTTGTGGAATTCAGCTATAGTAAGCAATGAAGCTGAATCAATACCCAAGGTGTAAAACCAGAAAGCTGTACAGAGATTTATTACTATTATGAAAGAGCAATTTAAAACGCTTTTAAAGAAGTTCCTTTATAAATTCAAAGTCTGCCAACAAGATGGGGAATGCATCAAAATTTCAAAGACACTATTTTTACATGAACATAAACAACTCTTTCAAAATGAGAAAGCTAAATGCATGTCAGTTTAGGTTTGTGCTACACAATTGGGTAAAAATTAATCTATTTTTCCTCTCTTTGATTTGATGCTATTAAATATTGGAGATCAATAAGCAAAATATCTCCTGAAACGTTGCACCTGATTCAGCTGCAATTTGTCCAGATTTAGGCCTTTATTCAGCAAAACAAACAATGCACTTTAGGCCATGTTGAACCTTAAATGTTCATTTGAAGTCAAGAGGAGTATCCATGCACTTAACTGTTTGCTGGATTGCTTAAACAATATAATCCTCTAAAAAAGAAGCTGCAAAATAGTGTACTTCCTGTCATATAGATAAGCAGTGTCTGTAATGGTTGCAGATTACAACCAGATTACAATGGTTGCTCCTTTAATAATGGATAGTAAGAGAGTATAGAGCTGGATGCCCAGCTGAGGGGATTTATGTGCTGCTTTTGATAAAAGCTTGAGATTTTGAATCTGAGTCTGAATCCCATGGCCTTCACAAGGGGGAAGAGACCCCTGGATGTAGCTGGATGTGCCTTCCTTATGTGAGCTGAATTATATTGAAACTAAAAAAGAAGAGCAAGGTAAATGGTGGGTTTATCTTATTTGGGAATTGGAGGGATGCAGGTCATTTGACACAACTTTGATAGTAACCAAGACCAATTTTTGAGATCTTAACTGAGCATTATGGGCCAGATCTTGAGCTAGTTTAATTAACATGACTCCACTGACTCCAAATGAGATTACAGCTCTATTACATTTTTGAAGCCCTGCAACAGGCACAGGAGCTAGCAAACAGAGCTCTAAACAGGGGAGTTTGAGTGGGAGTTCTGTTGGAGGAGAAGGTAGTTGTACTTGGTATTGTATTTTTAGTATTTGTATTTGTATTTGTGTGTGTGTAGAGGTTTTGTGCTGGGAGAGCAGCTGAGCCTGATTAGGGGGTGGGGCTTTGTGCTGAGAGAGCAGCTGAGCCCTGCCTAGGGGGTGGGGCTTCTGACTAGGGGTCCTATAAAGGTAGCCAGCCAGTCAGGCAGCAGCACAGACAGCTGCAGCGGCACAGGAGCTAGCAAACAGAGCTCTAAACAGGGGAGTTTGAGTGGGAGTTTGGCTTGTGGTGCTTGTTTGGGCTTTGCTTTTGCTGGGGGCGTGTTCTTTTTGGTGTGGCTTGTGTTTCCCAGATTAACAGGATTTAGGTGGGAAGGAGATGACAGATACAGAGGAAGTTGTGGGAGTGACTCCTGCAGTGAAAGACACATTGAGGATGACTGGATGTGGAAGCTGTGGTATGTACATGATCCTGGAGGGGGGAACCGTTAAGAGTTTTGTCTGCATGAAATGCCGTCTGATAGAGCTGATGGAGGAAAAGATCCGAGGTCTGGAGATGCAGGTGGAAAGTCTCGTTGAGTTTAGGAAGGGGTTTGAGCAGATGATGGAGCAAAGATATGAGGTATCTGAAGGGAAAAGCTCAGACTCTCGGATGGAAGCAGGGCTGGGGAATTTTGAGGAGAGACTGGATGAGGAAAGTGGTCAGTGGAAACATGTGACTCAAAGAACCAGGCAGAGAAAAAGACGGGCTAGTGAAGGAGAAATAGAGCTTAGGAACAGGTTTGCAGAGTTGGAAAATGAAGAAGGGGCTCAGCAGGTAGTCGCTGAAGGTGGAAGGGTAAGGAAGAAGAGAAGAGAGGCTAGCCCTATAGAAAAAGGGGAAGAGTCAAGGGAGACTACACCAATTATGAGCCCCAGGAGGATACAGGATGGGTTGAAGAGGATTATAAGGGAAAATAGGAATGGAAAGAACTTGCAGCCAGAGGGAACAGGGGAGAGACTGGAGAATAGCACTGTCACCAGGAAAAGGCAGGTCTATGTGATCGGGGACTCTTTATTGAGAAGAATAGACAGGCCTGTAACTAGAGCTGATCCAGAGAATAGAAGGGTGTGCTGTCTTCCGGGTGCTAAGATAAGGGATGTAGACCTGAGGTTGAAAAGGATCCTAAAGGGAGTGGGAAAGAATCCCCTAATTATCCTTCATGTGGGAACAAATGATACAGCCAGATTCTCGCTGGAAAGTATCAAGGGAGACTATGCTAGGCTGGGGAAGACGCTTAAGGAAATTGAGGCTCAGGTGATCTTTAGCGGGATCCTTCCTGTTCCTAGAGAAGGGCAACAAAGGTGTGACAAGATTATGACTGTCAACAGATGGCTTAGGCAGTGGTGCTATAAGGAGGGCTTTGGGATGTATGGCCACTGGGAGGCATTCACGGACAGAGGTCAGTTCTCTCGGGATGGACTTCATCTGAGTAGGGAAGGAAATAGACTTCTAGGATCGAGGCTGGCACAACTGATAAAGAGAGCTTTAAACTAGGAATTGGGGGGAGATGGATGGGAGATGTCCGGAAAATCTCCACGCCAGATTTTAGCATTGAGAGGGAAGAAGATGAAGTAAGAATGGATACAGCCGTGGGTAGGAGAATGTATATAAGGAGTGAGGGCGGTGTGGATACTAGTCTAATAGGTTATACTGGATGTAGAATGACTGTGCATAATAGGGTACAAAATGTGAGCGAGGCCAAACAGCAAAAATTAAGATGTTTATACACCAATGCGAGGAGTCTAGGTAACAAAATGGAGGAACTAGAGCTACTGGTGCAGGAAGTGAAACCAGATATTATAGGGATAACAGAAACATGGTGGAATAGTAGTCATGACTGGACTACAGGTATTGAAGGGTATGTGCTGTTTAGGAAAGACAGAAACAAAGGTAAAGGGGGTGGAGTAGCATTGTATATCAACGATGAGTTAGAATGTAAAGAAATAAGAAGCAATGCAATGGATAAGACAGAGTCTGTCTGGGCAAAAATTACATTGGGGAAGAAAACTAGTAAAGCCTCTCCTATGATAGTGCTTGGGGTGTGCTATAGACCTCCGGGATCTAATTTGGTTATGGATAGAGCCCTTTTTGATGTCTTTAATAAAGTAAATCCTCATGGAAACTGCGTGATCATGGGAGACTTTAACTTCCCAGATATAGACTGGAGGACCAGTGCTAGTAATAATAATAGGGCTCAGATTTTCCTAGATGCGATAGCTGATGGATTCCTTCAACAAGTAGTTGCTGAACCGACTAGAGGAGATGCCATTTTAGATTTAATTTTGGTGAGTAGTGAGGACCTCATAGAAGAAATGGTTGTAGGGGACAATCTTGGCTCAAGTGATCATGAGCTAATTCAGTTCAAACTAAATGGAAGGATTAACAAAAATAAATCTGCAACTAGGGTTTTTGATTTCAAAAGGGCTGACTTTCAAAAATTAAGGCAATTAGTTAGGGAAGTGGATTGGACTGAAGAACTTATGGATCTAAAGGCAGTTGAGGCCTGGGATTACTTTAAATCAAAACTGCAGAAGCTATCGGAAGCCTGTATCCCAAGAAAGGGGAAAAAATTCATAGGAAGGAGTTGTAGACCAAGCTGGATGAGCAAGCATCTTAGAGAGGTGATTATGAAGAAGCAGAAAGCATACAGGGAGTGGAAGATGGGAGGGATCAGCAAGGAAACCTACCTAATTGAGGTCAGAAGATGTAGGGATAAAGTCAGAGAGGCTAAAAGTCGAGTAGAGTTGGACCTTGCAAAGGGAATTAAAACCAATAGTAAAAGGTTCTATAGCCATATAAATAAGAAGAAAACTAAGAAGGAAGAAGTGGGGCCGCTTAACACTGAGGATGGAGCGGAGGTTAAAGATAATCTAGGCATGGCCCAATATCTAAACAAATACTTTGCCTCAGTCTTTAATAAGGCTAAAGAGGATCTTGGGGATAATGGTAGCATGACAAATGGGAAGGAGGATATAGAGGTAGATATTACCATATCAGAGGTAGAAGCGAAACTGAAACAGCTTAATGGGACTAAATCGGGGGGCCCAGATAATCTTCATCCAAGAATATTAAAGGAATTGGCACCTGAAATTGCAAGCCCATTAGCAAGAATTTTTAATGAATCTGTAAACTCAGGAATAGTACCGGATGATTGGAGAATTGCTAATATAGTTCCTATTTTTAAGAAAGGAAAAAAAAGTGATCCAGGTAACTACAGGCCAGTTAGTTTGACATCTGTAGTATGCAAGGTCCTGGAAAAAATTTTGAAGGAGAAATTAGTTAAGGACATTGAAGTCAATGGTAAATGGGACAAAATACAACATGGTTTTACAAAAGGTAGATCGTGCCAAACCAACCTAATCTCCTTTTTTGAAAAAGTAACAGATTTTTTAGATAAAGGAAATGCAGTGGATCTAATTTACCTAGATTTCAGTAAGGCATTTGATACCGTGCCACATGGGGAATTATTAGTTAAATTGGAGAAGATGGGGATCAATATGAACATCAGAAGGTGGATAAGGAATTGGTTAAAGGGGAGACTGCAACGGGTCCTACTGAAAGGCGAACTGTCAGGTTGGAGGGAGGTTACCAGTGGAGTTCCTCAGGGATCGGTTTTGGGACCAATCTTATTTAATCTTTTTGTTACTGACCTTGGCACAAAAAGTGGGAGTGTACTCATAAAGTTTGCAGATGATACAAAGCTGGGAGGTATTGCCAATTCGGAGAAGGATCGGGATATTATACAGGAGGATCTGGATGACCTTGTAAACTGGAGTAATAGTAATAGGATGAAATTTAATAGTGAGAAGTGTAAGGTTATGAATTTAGGGATTAATAACAAGAATTTTAGTTATAAGCTGGGGACGCATCAATTAGAAGTAACGGAAGAGGAGAAGGACCTTGGAGTATTGGTTGATCATAGGATGACTATGAGCTGCCAATGTGATATGGCTGTGAAAAAAGTTAATGCGGTTTTGGGATGCATCAGGAGAGGCATTTCCAGTAGGGATAAGGAGGTTTTAGTACCGTTATACAAGGCACTGGTGAGACCTCACCTAGAATACTGTGTGCAGTTCTGGTCTCCCATGTTTAAAAAGGATGAATTCAAACTGGAGCAGGTACAGAGAAGGGCTACTAGGATGATCCGAGGAATGGAAAACTTGTCTTATGAAAGGAGACTTAAGGAGCTTGGCTTGTTTAGCCTAACTAAAAGAAGGTTGAGGGGAGATATGATTGCTCTCTATAAATATATCAGAGGGATAAATATAGGAGAGGGAGAGGAATTATTTAAGCTCAGCACCAATGTGGACACAAGAACAAATGGGTATAAACTGGCCACCAGGAAGTTTAGACTTGAAATCAGACGAAGGTTTTTAACCATCAGAGGAGTGAAGTTTTGGAATAACCTTCCAAGGGAAGCAGTGGGGGCAAAAGATCTGTCTGGTTTTAAGATTCTACTCGATAAGTTTATGGAGGAGATGGTATGATGGGATAATGGGATTTTGGTAAGTAACTGATCTTTAAATATTCAGGGTAAATAGGCCAAATCCCCTGAGATGGGATATTAGATGGATGGGATCTGAGTTACTATAGAAAATTCTTTCCTGGGTCTGGCTGGTGAATCTTGCCCATATGCTCAGGGTTTAGCTGATTGCCATATTTGGGGTCGGGAAGGAATTTTCCTCCAGGGCAGATTGGAGAGGCCCTGGAGGTTTTTCGCCTTCCTCTGTAGCATGGGGCATGGTTGACTGGAGGGAGGCTTCTCTGCTCCTTGAAGTTTTGAACCATGATTTGAGGACTTCAATAGCTCAGACATGGGTGAGGTTTTTCATAGGAGTGGTGGGTGACATTCTGTGGCCTGCGCTGTGCAGGAGGTCGGACTAGATGATCAGAGTGGTCCCTTCTGACCTTAGTATCTATGAATCTATGAACTTTTAGCTACCTATGGACACTAATAAGTTCAGTTAAATATATTTCAGGCTAAATAAGCACCAAGATATGTAAATCTATTTGCACGTGTTGTGAGAATAGATTTCCTTGGAAGACTGGTCCACAAACCACATAATAACAGACCTTATGATATTCATTTTCTGGCACTTCCATTTATTTGTTGGAGATAGATAAATAAAGGGTATGTCTGCACTGCAATCAAAGGTGATTTGCAGCTTGGGTAGGTATATTACACACTTATTCCATTAGGCTAGTGTGATGTACCCCAGAGTTCTGGGCAGGCTTGTACAGCCTGTGCTGAAGACCAAGCTGCCGTGTCTTCACTGCTATTTTTAGGGTGCTAGGTACATTAAAGCTAGGATTAGTATGTCTATCTGAGCTGCATGGCAGTCACACCTGCAGTTACAGTGTAGATGTACCCCAATGCAGCTGTGTTCAGAAATGAATAAAATTAAAAACTTTAGTCGATATCAAAAAAGAGTTGGTTGGATTGTGATTCACGGTTTTTGTCCAGGTTCCCATTTGCTAATTTTATCCCTTCCAGTTCTCCCTTCATTATTGCCTTTAGCTTCCACAATGGCTGCCGAGGGACTCCCACCAAAGATGAAAATGAACTTAGTTGTGGCGGGACCCTGAATTGATTAAAGCTGCTTCGCTCTTACCCATTATGTCAGCTGACCTTCCATATGTCCCTTTGTCTCTTCCCCTTGTTCCTTCCCTGTCACTCCAATGTCAAAACACTGCAGCAGGAGAAAGAAAGTCAACTCTTGTTGAATTTGATCACCTAGCATTCTCTAAACATGAGCCTATTATATCTGTTGGAGAAAGAATGCAAATTCTTACATCTAGCACCTAAAAATGCTGAGGTAAGAATAATCATTCCCATAATACATCATCACTGAAAATCTTCAGTCAAATCTTCGGAAAATTGCCAAGCAAGACAGCTTGTGCTTAAAGATTATTTAAGTCCATAACTTTTAACTATGAGCTTGTCAAAGATTTGTGTTCCCGCGTACTTACAATAAAAACATTCTCCATGTTGGTTTGCTTCTATATTTTCTTGTTTTGCCTGAAAACACCAGTTTGTCTGTTTATTGCCATCTAATTTCTTTGCCATATTTAGTCTTGATAAGAGATAGAGAGACAATAATTATTAGTAAGCATGTTGAGCGTTTGGATTTAGGCAAGAGCAATTCATTCCAACACTTCAGTACTTTTTTGTACAGAACGTGATACAGTACAACCCTGATCATTTAATATTATTTAAAAATAAAGCTTCATGTGAAGACTTCATAAAGAACTTGAGAAAATGTGTAGCAAAGGGTGAAGTAAATCAGGAGTCTTCTCCTATGCCTATTGGGTTACTCTAGTGCCCAAAGCGAGGAGTCTCTACACCAGAATACGCTACCAAATCCAGTGCACCAAAGTATGTTTTCTACTGATAATCTTGCTTGATAGTTCTAATATATTAAGATGAAAATATGTGCTCTCCTGATCTATACCATCATATAAAAATTCACCCAACCTAAAACAAGAAGAATACTCCAAGTTTTCCCACTGTACACCATACGTTTACTTTTGATTCAGTACAACAAAAGGGTTCGGAGGTGGTAAATTGTTCTGATAGAGTATCAGTAGAAGTGATACCATTGTCTGACAAATTCAGTCCTCTAATCACCTTCTTGATAATTGTTACAAAAAACTGGCATGGCTGTTTAAGTTTAGGGAAGATTACAGGTCCTGTAGTTTCTTGAATCCCTCTTCCTGGCAAATTTTAACTTGTTTCAAATCAGGAATGTGGTGTGATTCAAATGACATTAGATGTTTGGTTAAAATATTTCTAATACCTTTATAGATTATTTTTCATTTCTAAATGGGTTTGGCACTTGCAAAAATAGATACACTGGCTGCATTGAGAATAGAACTATGTTGTTTATATCCACAGAACAGACAATAATGCATGCTTCCCCTCCACTGATCCATCAATGTGCTTCAACCCGAATCTGTGGAACAGCCTAGAAGATGGTTAAATTTTCTGTGCATGTGCAATCCTTGGCCTCTCTGCTGAGAATGCCAAGATGTTGACCATGAATGACAGATTGTTGCAGTGGGTTTTCTGATGTGGCCCTGTATCCACAAAGAGACATACTGAGACCAGCAACTCCTATAGATACGCTAATGATTTACAGCTATTTTCATCTTCATATTTGCTGAATTACTAATCACCCTCAAATTTGAGGCAGAGAACATTATATTGCCTGATTAATCATAACAAGCAGCAATCAATTAGAATTCTTTGTGTGTCCTATCAATGAAGCTGTGCAGTATATAAATATAGCATCTTACTAATTCATCAAATTCAGTAACAGTATTTTTTTTTAAAAAAAGCAAGTTATATCTGTACCTTCTTACCAGTATGAGAAAGTAAATATGTAGTTGCTGTTTACCTTAGTTGCTAACTGCTAGCAATGCAGTTATTATTCCTAAAAATAAAGTTTAAAAATAATTTATTCAAGTGTGATCACTGGAAAAAAATTCTAATTATTATTATACATTTTATGGTATTTCATTGTTAATTGAATTTCAATATTTATATTGCATCAACACCTAAAAGTCACAATCAGAATTGGTGACTCATTATGCTAGATGTTGTACAAATACAGCAAGAGCTGGTCAATAAATTTCCTTTCCCCGCCCCCAGGAAAATATTCAAAGTAATAAAAATTTGTTTCTTAATTTTTAAAATAAAAATATTTTTCATTTTACAAATTATTTCCTTGTTTCCAACAACTGAAAAATTTCCAGACCACAAAGACTCCTGGGTCAGCCACAGCTGAAAGGAAAATTTCAAGTATTTACGCGCATATATCCAATTAAGGAGTCAGGAAAACACCATAGGATAACATGTCACAATAGGTGCCCAATCAAAAGTTACACAGAGGCAAATCAAAACTTGAAAATATGATTGAAAGATTTTTTTCACAAAAAATAAAGCAAAAAATTGACAAAAATTTTCATATAACTTGAAATGAAATGAAACTGAAAACTTTTCAGAAAAATATTTGTTTTCAAAGGGAAAATTTGTACAAAAATTTTGATGAATACTGACTTGACTTTGTCCCAAAGATTTTATAATTTAAAAACACCATAAAACAGATCCAAAGCAGGGATGGATCATGATGCACATCTATATTACAATTTCTTTTTCATACTTATAAAGCTGGTTGAAATTTTTGCAGAAACTTTTTTTGGGGGAAAAAAGGACAGAATGGGACTAGGGACAGGGAGCTAGAGAAGGGACAGAAAGAAATATTGGAGAAGAGGGAAGAGAGGACATGGAGCAGGGAGTGTGATGGTGGCAGTGGAGGGACACAAACAGAAGGGGCCAGAAGTGAGGGACAAGCAACCAATCAGCAGTCAGAAAATAATATCTAGAGCTCAACTTCTAAAAAGCAGTCTACTGTTATCAATTAGTCCAAAGACTGTGAACGTATCAGGTGGGGGATAAGGGCAAAGAATAGGAACCCTAGCTGAGCATCTCTCTGTCCTTTTGATGATGATACTCCCATTGGTTGTGGGTAGGGTGACCAGATGTCCCATTTTTGGGGACTTTTTCTTTTATAGTGCCTATTTCCCCCCACACACACACCCTTGTCCCGTTTTTTCACAGTTGCTATCTGGTCATCCTAGTTGTTGAGTAAATCCCAGCTTTTCCCAAGGACAGACTCCACCTCCAGGATATACTGTTCTGCTTCCCGCAGACTATAGCTTTCTAGTAGCTCCCACCAATGCTATTAGTACTAACTACTCAAAGGGGAAACACAACCATTTAGAGATACTATTAGAATGAAAAAAGAAAAGGAGTACTTGTGGCACCTTAGAGACTAACACATTTATTAGAGCATAAGCTTTCGTGAGCTACAGCTCACTTCATCGGATGCATCCGATGAAGTGAGCTGTAGCTCACGAAAGCTTATGCTCTAATAAATGTGTTAGTCTCTAAGGTGCCACAAGTACTCCTTTTCTTTTTGCGAATACAGACTAACACAGCTGCTACTCTGAAACCTGTTACTAGAATGAAAGGAGTTAGGTTTGTAATGTCACTTACCTATACATAAATATACTTTCTATGCATACCAGTGACAGAAGGCTTGATTCTGATCTAATCCCATTATTACACTAGTATAACTTTCATCTGTAAAGGAGTTATTCCTGATTTAAACTGAATTAGGCCCAACATGTCCATAGGATTCTGCACTTAAGTGGAATGCTGTCCCCTCATATAAGAGCTTCCTAAAACTGATTAATAGTAAAATTGCTCTCAGGCAATTCTTTAAGAGCCTTAAAAGCAAAACCACTCATTACATGTATTTAAAAATGGCATGATAATTGGATGGCATAATGCTCCCACACGGAGAAAAAGAAATAGAAAAGAAAGTCATTTTAGTTTTGTTTTGTTAAGGCCAGATTCCAATATCCTTCGCCTGAATAGCATTTTGTTCCAGTAAGAACTCCTTTGTAATCAGTGAGCTAATCATAAGGCCAGGTGCTATTTAACAGGGACAATGGTGACATAATCTGACACCTTGTCAAGAATGAACATCTAAATAGTATCTAACAAGCATCTTGCTGATCACTTCTTCAGAATAAAACCCAACACTTCACATGCTTCACCAACAATAAAAAGGATTATCTTTCCTCATGTTCTACTTATTCATTGGTAACTCCTGTAGTGGCATTATTTGGGTAGTTTCCAAAAATAATGAAGCTTGATTTAAGAGTATCCATGCTTTAAATTTAATATGTTAGCTAATTTTAACACAAGTAGCAAATAACGTTTCCTCTTTCAGTTGAAAGTACATGAAGTATACATTTAGGACAATGAATACCTTGGTAACAGTCACACCCACATGAATGTGTTTATCTGACTGGAGGACAGAGCAGCTGGATGTACTGGGTAACATAAATCCAAATGGAACATACGTATAATTCACAAAACAACAACAACAACAAAAATCTGAATTACATATTTTATTCATTAGTCCAACATGCCTGATTAATCATATATGAAATTTTGGTCATTGATGTCAGAAATTTTTACATGAAATAATTGGGAATAATTTCCAGGCAGCAGCCACATCATTATCATTGGTAAAATAACTACTGGTTGCTGCTACAATTGATTGCTAGAGAGCAAGTAGAAATGGATGATTCATTGTCTTATTAATAAGTTAAGTTAATGTTTTAATATATCTTATCTTTATCTTCACCTTGCAACACAGTGCTGTGGTGATAAGAAGCAGTCACTGTAAGTGTATCATAAAAATAAAAGTGTTTTATATTAGTGACATTTAAGGTCAAGTACTAAAGATGCATAGTATAACAATATATCAGAAGACAAGTTAATGTATGCCCTTTATTTTGATCTAGACTGTTTCATAAAACCAATTTTCATGCACATGAACATGATGAATTGTACATCCTAGAAACATCCTGAAAACATTTACAGGTGGCCCTTGTTGTTATGTGTGGGAGAGGAAAAAAGTATTTGATTACTTTTTTTTATTTAAAAAAAATGTTGCTGGTGGTTGTAAGTGCTGTTTATAAGCTACACTAAATTATTACTTAATTAAACTTTGTGTCAGATAGGAAAAGAGTCCGTGTTTGTTTTCCTCAAGGAATGAATTTTTATTACAAAAGATTTATCTAAAGCTAATAAATGATTACAGTTTATTACTGATTCACTCTGAGGAATACCCTTCTTAGCAGGGAAGAAGATTGCCTTGCTCGTGAATACATCTCAGTTCTGTGCATATAACTTTGGTAGCAAGAAACAGAAGCACAGTCAAGCAACTTACAGTACTTTACCAAATATATTGTTAGTACATACCTTGATCTATCATTGGTGGAAATGTTTACAACAGAGGTTTCAAAATGTTTACAACAGATAGTTTCTGCATACCACACATTGGTAAATTGTCAGTGTAGACATCAGCATAGCTATGTCATTTACGGGTGTGAAAAATCTACACCCTGAGAAACATAGTTAAGCCAACCTAGCCCCTGGTATAGACTGCACTAGGTTGATGGAAGAATTATTCTAGCTACCACCTCTTGGGGAGAGAACCCCTCTTCTCACTGCAATAAGTGTTTACACTGAAGTGCTATAGTGGAAAGTTGCTGCACTGCAGCTGTGCTGCTGTAACTAAGTGTAGACATAGCCTAATTAAGTCAAATAAAGAAGAAGTTATCTGTCTTTCACAACTACTAGGCAGAGAGCCCCATCCAGGAGAAACTGTTCACTCTGATGGCTAAAAAAAAGGAGAGCTCAACTTGAGATAATCAAAGCAGTATAGAAACAGGAAGGGGAAGTGGTTCACAGGCTCTCAGGGGGATGAGAACACGCTTTCTTCCACTCACATCTGTGGTGGTCTAGGAAGGTAGAAGCATCCCAAAACAAGCCCTGACAAGAAGGCATGAGGACCTTGAGAAACTTATTTCTTAGTCACACTGTTTATGCTTCACACTCTGTTTTCAGGCTATTGAACCAGGGAGGTCACAAATGTGCAAATAATGGATTTTTTTCATTTGCTGCCAGTTTAAAAAAAAAAAAAACAACAAAACAACAAAAACCACCAATACCACCTTGTTTTAAAATTGATTCAAAACTAACAAAATTTGAAAATGTTGGCAAACCAAATGGTCCAAAAAAGTTTCAGGTTAAAAACTTTTCATTTTGATTGTTAAAAAATGCTCATACTTAAAATTTGTAAAATAAATCTGAATAAAATTTTGAAACAAAGAAATTTTGAATCTAAATATCACAACATTTTTGTTTCAAAAATGTAGAAATTAAAAGTTGCAGCTTTTGTTGTTGATGTTGTTGCAAAACTGGACAGTTTCAGTTAAATATTTTTTATTTTGAGTTTTCAAGTGTATTTGAACTCTAAATACTAATAGAAACAAATCCAAACAAATAAAAACAAAAATGTTTGTATTCCCCTGTGAAAAGAGAAAAGGAGTACTTGTGGAGACTAACAAATTTATTTGAGCATAAGCGTTCGTGAGCTACAGCTCACTTCATCGGATGCATTCAGTGGAAAATACAGTGGGGGGATTTATATGCACAGAGAACATGAAACAATGGGAGTTATCATACACACTGTAAGGGGAGAGTTCACTTAAGATGAGCTATTACCAGCGGGGGGGAAGAAAACCTTTAGTAGTGATAATCAAGGTGGGCCATTTCCAGCAGTTGACAAGAACGTGTGAGGAACAGTGGGGGTGGGGAATAAACATGGGAAAATAGTTTTACTTTGTGTAATGACCCATCCACTCCCAGCCTCTATTCAAGCCTAAGTTAATTGTATCCAGTTTGCAAATTAATTCCAATTCCAATTTAGGCTTGAATAGAGACTGGGAGTGGATGGGTCATTACACAAAGTAAAACTATTTCCCACCCCCCACCATTCCTCAGACATTCTTGTCAACTGCTGGAAATGGCCCACCTTGATTATCACTACTAAAGGTTTTCTTCCCCCCCGCTGGTAATAGCTCATCTTAAGTGATCACTCTCCTTACAGTGTGTATGGCAACACCCATTGTTTCATGTTCTCTGTGTATATAAATCTCCCCACTGTATTTTCCACTCAATGCATCCGATGGTGAGCTGTAGCTCAGGAAAGCTTATGCTCTAATAAATTTGTTAGCTTTTCCTGACCTTAAGTAGGGGGTCTGTCTTTCCTCCCACGTCTGGATCTAAACCCTTAAGGGAGAATGGTAGGGGGACCCATACCCTACATCTCCACTGGCTCCCAGCCGAGGCCCTGTGAGAAGCAACACCGGCAGGGTCCACCAACAGTGAGTACAAGTTGCTTCCCTGAGTTACTTCCTACTTATAGGTCCCTTCAGTCTGGGGCATGGCCCCTGTAGTCCAAACACTTAATCACTTTACAACTAAAGAGTCCATAAGAGCAGGACTCTGCAGGACCTGCTGGTTCTCGAAGGAGAAGGCCTTGCCTCTGGGCCTTACCTGTTCTGTGGTCCCTTCTCAGGCTCACTCTTCTGGCTGGCTTCCTGGAGAAGGATTCCCCTCTCCTGCAGCCTGTCCACAACTCTTTGACTGGGCCTCTGAGCTCCTTTTAACTCGCTCCTCCAATCAGAGCATGCTTGGCAGGGCAGGGCTATCTGGGCGCAGTACTGCCTTTTAATACCTTCAGACGCAGTTTGTATACCCCATCACAGTAAACAAGCAATTCATTTTTCCTGAGGAGAGAATCCTGTTTCAAAAATGGGTTGGAAGGGACCTCAGGAGATCATCTAGTCTAACCCGCTGCTCAAAGCAGGGCCAATCCCCAATTTTTGCCCCAGATCTCTAAATGGCCCCCTCAAGGATTAAACTCACAATCCTGGTTTTAGCAGGCCAATGCTCAAACCACTGAGCTATCCCTCCCCCAGATATTATGGTATTTCCATGGAAATTCCTCTTCACAGGTAAGGGGATTATTTTCATATTTCTATAGCTCCCTCTTTCTGATGATCTCCAAGTGCTTTAGACATAAAGGGTAAATCTTGTTCCCATTTAAGTAAATGGCAAAACTCACACCGACTTCAATGCGGCCAGATTTTCACCCAAATCAATGAAGCCTTCCCCCTCATCCCCTCCCCCCGCTACTGGAGAGGTAGATAATAATATCCCTACTTTACAGCTGGAGAAGTTGAAGCAAAGAGATGAAGTGACTTGCTCAAAGTTATGCAAGAAGTCTGTGGAAGAGCAGAGAGTAGATTACAGTTCTTTCAGCCCCATATTTTAGTCACTTGTAGACTGATGCCAAAGTTGAAAACTTGGCCCCATTTAAGTCAATTGCAAAGATCCCAATAATTTCATTGGGGCCAGGATTTCATCCTTATAATTTAGCAAGACTCAAGAATGGATTAGACATTTCTCTGAATGAGAGTATTCACAGTTACATAGGATGAAAAGAGGTTATATACACATTTCACAACATGTGCTAATTAATAGACTACGGGAGCAACTTGATTGTGTGCTCATTTGTGGCTTTCTTGCACCTTCCTTTGAAGCTTCCATTTTAAGGCTTGTCTACATTGCCCTGCAGTTTGGACTACAAGGGGTCTGAACAGCAGTGTGCACCAAAGTGCTGGGTGGCATTCCCCCATGTGGATGTTGCGGGTCCAAACTAAAAGTTTCCTTGTTCATGTTAACAAAGTCGTCTTCAAACAGGATTACATTAATGTGAAGCTTGCACCTTTTAGTTTGTACTTTGGTATGCATTGCTATTCACACACCTGTAGTCAAAACTGTGGAGACAGTACAGACTTAGCCTCAAAAAGAGGATCATGGTCTAGACAGACCACTGGTCTCATACGGTGTTACAATTGCCATATTTCTACACTAGCATAACCCCTTTGAGGGTTTAGAGAGCATGGCCCCTTTCAGGGCCGGCTCTAGATTTTTTGCCGCCCCAAGCAAAAATAATTTTGGCTGCCCCCCCCTTTTTTTTTTGGCTTTTACACATTTGCATTTTGCAATGGTTTTTTTGTTTTGTTTTGACTATTTAAAATTAAAAAAAAATTAAAACAGAGAATGTGTAGTTCGTGAAATAAAACAAATTTCCTACTAGTGTACTCATTTAATTTTAACAAAATCACAATTATAAACAACCAATGTGGGATCAACTATACACTGTAATGAAAAATGTTAGTGTCTTTCGGTGTGCCCAGTTTCTCATAAATTAAAAGAATTTTTATGAACTGAATTTTTCTGGTTTTTATATTTGCATAGTCTTTTAATAATTCAGTGAAATCTAATTTTTTTGCTATGGTACTTTCAATTGAAATTAATGTAAGTCCTGACAAATGATTTTAAGACATGGTGGACCTCAAATAATTGTTTGGTAATTTCAGTTTTGAGAAACTGCGCTCACCAGAAGCCACTCATACTGGTAATGTTAAAAGAATGTATAATACAATAGCAGTGTTTGGAGTAAAAAAATCATTTCTTGCTAGAAAGTCTAATACTTTTAGAGGAGAAGTTTTAGGACTTATTAGCTCAGATAAAGCTATTAATTCATCATACAATTCTACTCCATCAGTGTCAGCAGCGTTATCAGTACTGAGCGCTAAATGTAGGTCTTGGCAGTGCTTCAGGAAGTCTTCTTTAGAAAACTGATTTTTAATACTTCTAATAGTGTCTATCCTGCTTTCCCATCTAGTTTGACTTAGAGGTTTAAGTGTGAGTATTTGTTCAAGATGCTTCTTTAAGACTGTCCAACGGAGTGTGGAAGCACTAAAAAAGTTGTAAATTGCTTGCACTGTGGTAAAATATGAAACGGCATCTTTAGATGATTTGGCGGCATCACTGACAACCAGATTGAGCGAATGTGCATGGCAAGGAATGAAAAAAGCTTGATTATTTAAATTCAATATTATTTGCTGTACACCTGCATGTCGTCCTCGCATGTTTGAGCCATTATCGTACCCTTGACTGCGCATATTTTCTAAAAGGTATTCCATAGTGTTCCAATCTCTGTAGATTTACATCTGTGAGGGCTTTCCTGTAGTTTCATTCACTGGTATAAATTCTAGAAAGTGTTCACAAATATTCACTTCTGCATTTTCATCAATTTTCACAAATCATAAAACTATTGACATTTGCTCGATTTTGCTCAGATCTTGAGTACAATCAACTATAATTGAGTAATATTTGGCATGTTTCAAATGCGATAAAATTTAATTATGCACTCCATTAGAAATTAATTGTATTATCTCATTTTGTGTATTTTTACCCAAATAATGGGTGTGAATCTGTCCATCTTTCACTCTTCGTACATGCTCAGCCATAACACTATCAAATTTTCCCAATAACTCAACCAATTTCAAGAAAGTTCCATTGTTATTCTCATAAAATATCCGAGGATCCGTGGAATGTGAGGCACTATTCGGCTAGGAAATTAATGATTGCCAGTAAACGTTCCAACACAGCTTGCCAACGTCGAATTTCTGAATTTAGTAGACATTGCTGTACCACATCGATTGTTGTACCGGAATGTAATCTGTTTGACAGCTGAATCCAATTTGTCAACGAGCATAAATGATTTATTGATGTTTCATGTTCTTTCAAATGCTGATGCAAATTTTGCCAGTCATTAAAACCTGCAGTTGCCAGAAGAATGTCCAAATTATAGAACAGTTTGCAGCAAAACCAAAAAACTACATCTTTGGTCTGTGAATACACTAACCACTATCTATTAATTTGCTCCCCATTTTTTATTTTTTCTTCATACTGTATGACATAAATAAATGATTCAACTCATTAAATGGATATTCAAATGTAGGATCTAGTTTTGAAGGACCTTTTTTCACAATAATCATTAGCATTGCATCAGTAACTATTGTCGGCCATTTACTTGGATCCAATCCTATGTCAGTCTCTCCACCTTTCAATAATTGTTCTTCAGTTTTAGATTTGGATAACAGTTCTTCGTTTCTGGACTCTTCAGCTGAAGAAGTAAATCTTTGGATGGATTATGATTGTTCATCTTTATCAGTTAGCGAAGATAATCTTTGGTCAGATTGTTATTCATCTTTATCAGTTGATAAAGATAATTTTTGGTTCGATTGGTCTTAATCAGTTGATGAATAATCACTTTCAATGCATTGCTTAGAGCTTTCTCTTTGATTGTCGACTTTTTAAACATACTTATTTGAAGTATAAGATAGTTTCTCTAATTCTTTTTGCCGTTTCTCTCTTTGTTGCCGATAGGCAGCACCAGAAAGTTGTTTTCATTTTCGTCCCGGCATTTCAGCCCTAAAACCACTGGCACTGATGCGATCTGGAAATTGGCATGAATGGCACCGATAGGGCGGCACAGTTCACACAAGTAATAGTGATTCCTGATTTAATTAATCAATAACCATTAACATTTACACATTTATGCATGTTCACATTATGAGTGACCGTGTCACGATATGACATGATATTTTTCACGTCATGCTACTATCACACTCCTGGAGATTTTTTTGATCTTCATGTTTTTGGGGGGTTTTTTGGTACATTGGTGGATTCTCCAAAAAAAGGATAGCTGGAATGCCGCCCCTAGAAATGTGCCGACCCAAGCACGTGTTTGCTTTGCTGGTGCCTAGAGCCAGTCCTGGCCCCTTTAAAATCTTTTTCCTGGGGGTGAGGGGTGGAAGTGCTGATTGTTCCAGAGGGAGGAAGTGCTGTTGGGGGGAAGGCAGCAGAGCGAGAGGGGAGAATGACAGGGGAGTATGTCTGGAGCTCCAGACAGAAGGGCTGCAGCAAGCAGGCCCTCAGAGAGTGAAGCAGCCGAGAACCTGCCTGAAGCCTGGGAGGGACAGCAAATCAGGGACACCCCAGGACAGGATCCAGGAGGAGCATTGTGCCAGGGAGGAATTGCCCAAGGAGGACAGACTGGAGCTTGACCCAGTATCACTGTTGCCCAGAGCTGCATGGAGCACTGAGTACTGGGGCTTGTGACTTTGCATTGGGAATAAGAAGGAAGGCTGTTAGCTATTTAAGTGGGGAGGTTGTCACTCTGTGTGGCTTTGCAGAGAGTGGCAGAAGAGGGCACAGGAGGGGTTTGTTGCAGAAAGTTTACTGGCGCCAAAGACAACCAGGAGCACCCAAGACGCACCACTGGACTGGAACTTTTCCCAGGACTCCTGAACTATGTGTGGAAACACATTGCTCAGTGTCTGCCTTTTCAGACTGTGGTAACACTGGGCCTTTGGGGCCTTGAGTTGAATGCAACCCTGTTTTGCCGCTTCCCTTATATTTCCCACTGTTGTTTTTCTCCTTTCATCCCTCTGTAAATAAATATGTCCCTTTCCTATATTCATAGTGCTTTTCTGGTGGGTGGGTGTGTTCACTCTGAGAGGGCTGGAACAGGTGCCCCATTCCTTCATGCACCTTCTCTTGGCCAGAGCTGCCCCCAGAGCAGACTCCATCTTGGCCACTGGGCTTCTAAAATTACACTGGATTACCTCCTGCTCCAAGTTATATCATGTATTGCAGTCAGTGATATTTGTTCTGTGTAGAACTAGTCAGGAATTTTGCTACAAAACTGTTTTTCATCAGAAAATACCCATTTGTTCAAAAGGAAACTTTTCACAGGAAAGGGTTAGTTTCAATTAAACTTTCGTCAAGAAGGTTTCACAGCTCCAGGATGGAATTTCTGGTCAATACCCCAGAGGTTACAGCACTCGATGCAGGACAGCCATGTGCAAGTCCCCAACCTGTCTGACTCAAATCAAGAAGCTGAACCTTTGTCTCTTACATCTCAGGTGAATGCCCTAAACAACAGGCTATTGACTATTCTAGTGGGGGCCTCTCAATTTTTCCTGTTGGAGCTGTTCCATTTTGTATAAATATTCAATGGACCAGAGAAAGACTGACTCTATAGCCAGATGGTTAGGACACTGGGATGTGAGAGATACAGATTCAAGTCCTTTCTCTAAATAAGACTTGAACGTGAATCTCCCACATCTCAGGTGCATGCCCTATGCACTAGGCTCTTGACTATTCTGGTGTGTATGTGTCTCATGTTCATCCCAATGCAGAACAGAAAAATATTTTGAAATCAAAGATTTTTCAGATGGAAAAATTTCCCACCCAACTCTGTTTTGTTCCCTGTTTTACAGGGTTTTTACAAACTACAAGAAATGTACAAAACTTCCAGAATATTTAATTTTACAATGTTTCATCAGACTTCAAAGGAAAATTTGATAATGTTTATTAATATAATAAACAGATATAAAAGCCATATTTTAGACAGAAAAGAGGACTTTTAGATAACAGTAGGTATATTTTAAAGATTTTTGAGGATCGTGAAGCTTCCAGACGATCGTTTTGCAAGCAATTGTGATAACATAATGCAGAAAGCAATGTAGGTCTTCTCTGCAATTTCATAAATTGAGTCATCCACAGGGAATGCCATTAATTATGTAAAGACTGATGGGGCTTCATTCACTTGATTTCTTCCTGAACCACTTGACTCCACACTGTTTAATTAAGCAATAGTAAATGTGGTGGCAAGGAAGAACTTGCATTGTCAGTGAACAATACCAAAGACTTCTTGGGATTACATACTTTATTCAGATCTGCCTCCACTTTAAGCTTTGTGCATCTTAAATAAACTCCAGTTATTATCCTACTAGAGATCCCATTGTTAATGGAAATGCTCTCAGGTATATTACTGCCTTCAAAATAGGCATTTCGAAAGCAGCAAGGAAGTACATATTGTGTCATTAAGTAACAGCTCTAAATATACCTCTGAGAAATTTCTGACATATATGGCAAGTGTACCTTGGGCACCACTGTTTAGGAGCATGCAATATGTTGTCCCGTCTGTAGCAGCCACAGCCAGTTCTCCTGACTGATAGCCCTTCCTTTTTAATGTAGCATATGTCCTAGAGGTTGCTAGCAGGGAACAGTCCTTGCATTTTGCTATGTGTAGGCTCTATCATTGTGGCTGTCTGTCCCCACTCCCCATACATATATTTCAAATGAGCGGAAAGCTTCCTTGCGTCCTCTCAGTTTTGCACATCCATGAAAGAGCCAGCCCAATCGTGCCCTTCTTGTATTTAGTACTTAAAAAGGGGCATAGTTTCATGATCTTGTTACAGGACAAGAACCCCAGTACATCTGAATTCCAATCCTTGTTGTGAAACTAACTCCTTCTAGGAACTTAGGCATGTCACCTATCTTCTCAGAGCCTCAGTTTCTCTTTATGCAAAATGGGATAACAACCGAGTTCCCAGAAGTGTTGTGAAGAACAGTGTGTATAAGAGACTGGAAGATGAAAAATGCAATATAAAATTTAAATATCTTTAGACCCTCATTATGTAGATTTCACTTGCATTAATATTACCACCTGTAGGAACTGGACATACATGTCCTGGGGAATAACAGACCCTTGAAATATTACATATACAGTATAGACATTCATAATTCTATATTGATCAATGCCACAAAAATCACAATTGAGAATTCCCAGGTCTGTAGTAACAAGACTATATTTGAGACATTTTAACTACATATTCTATAGTAATAACTTGCTAGTATAAATGTCATTCTTTCCTATTATCATACAGCATGGATCTACATTACAATATTGCTTTTCCCTTCTATTTTCCTTTTCATCTACTTATTTTGGCACTAGGGGTCAGTATAGGCACAGAACAAATCTGGCCACTGTAGAAAAAAAGCCAGGTTCTGGGCAATATTCTTCCAGTGACATCATGCTCGCTAGTGACTTTCAAAACAGTTGCTTTTGTTGAACGAAACAGGCTTGCTGTGCTGCACTAATCCCATATGCTATTATTTGCTGAACCTGAATTCTGTCTGAGAACAGTTTTTCTAATGTAGGAACCTAAACACACTCACTTTGTTCCCCTAGTACTTAGACATTCCCTACTGCCACTCCTACTTTGTACTATGATAGGATAACAGAAGAAAACTCCCCAAATAAATAAAATATCCAAGAAAA
The DNA here is from genome assembly GCF_009764565.3 of Dermochelys coriacea. Classification (NCBI taxonomy): domain Eukaryota; kingdom Metazoa; phylum Chordata; order Testudines; family Dermochelyidae; genus Dermochelys; species Dermochelys coriacea. The sequence goes on from NC_050069.1 coordinate 173,784,653, forward strand.
TACCTCATAGTATCTCACTGACTGCAATCAAAGTGTATGCAAAACAAAAAATGCTCTATCAACTGCTTCTTTCTCTCTCTCCTTGTGTCAGACTTTTTAACCATTAACTTGCACCTCTATAATAACAATGCCTTTCTTTCTATAATACTATGCCTAAATTAGATTATAAATTCCTTGAGGAGATACCTGGATTCTGTTCACAATTAGGCCAGTGCATCTAAGGAATAATTCTATTAAGTCTATGGAGTTACATCAGTTTAAAAATTGACTTGAGATCTTATTAAGCCCTTTGACTTGTTTCACTTGTAGCATGAGCAATTATGGGACTGTACAAACAATATTAATAATAAATATTAGTGTATGATATAAGTCTAGCTTCACAAAGGGATTTAGGTAATTAACTCACGCTTTATGTGCATAAATCCAAAATTTAGATTCTGAATACCCCCATTCAGCCTCCTAGCCCAGTAAGTGCCTCAGTTTCCACCAAAAAGTCTCTGCCAGTGATCATGTGCAAAAATAACTAACTAATAAATAAGTCCTGACATCCAGCACCAAACTCATGCCTAAGCCCTGGGTTAAACCAAGGGTTCCACTGCCTATCTCACATCTGGGGCCCAAGCTGGTAGAGATGTTCAGAGGCTGAAAGACTATAACTACTGAAGTGGGCTCTGCATAAAACAGCTGAAAGTGTTGGTGAGGCTCCCTTTTTACTCAATGCCCAGTGGTTACAACGCTCATCTGCAATATTGGAGACCTGGGATTCAAGTACACCCTCTTCTTGAGAGGAGCTGGAATTTGAATCAGGTCTCCTATCCACATTCTGGATGAGTGTCCTAACCACTGGGATATTCTGTGATGGGTCTCAATTTCTCCTGTTGAAGCTGTTCCACTTACTATAAAAATAATGAAATATTCCTCAGAACAGGGACTTGAACCTGACATACCAACATTCCTGGGGAAGGCCCAAACCACTGTCTCATAGAGACATTTTATACCCTTACTGGCAAAATGAACATTTCACGGTCTAGTCAGTTCCTATTAAGAAGTAAATGCTTTGTCAACTTAAAGAAAACTACAACTATGCATGGCTATTGCTCAGATTCTAAAATCTGTGGGAAAAAAAGTAGGTTCATCTCTTAACAATGATAGCATAAAAGTCAGATGGTTTCCTCAAATTACTAATTTGTTTATAGATGTAGCCAGTAAAATGATCATTAACATTGAAAATGAAACCAGCAAAAACTGATAACTGAAACATGAGACCTCGAAGAATATATATATATATATATATATATATATGGTTATTTAAAAAGTGAGCATTTCTCCAGAACTACCACATAGTGGTATCTGACATAATGTAGTATTTCCCTACACTTAGAATTGGAAAAGTTGAAATAATTTAAGATCTAGTATTTCATTTCCTGATTGGCAGAAATACTGTCAGGAGAAGACCAGACTTCACATTATTAGAATCTCATACAATATTGACTTCCTATGGCAAAATCTCATTACATCTTCAAACCCTGATAGTAAAAGATTCAGTTATATTTGGGTTCTTGCAGATCCTTAATGTACAATCCTAACAGATACTTACTATTCCATATGAAGAGGTGGTTTTTAGTATGACAAAGTGGATATAAAGTAGGGAACGTTAATCCAGTTAAGCATTTCTGGGAATTTATCCCATACATAATATGGAAAAGGGAGCCAGAAAATGCACTGTTTTTATTTGATGTTGAGTAATTCAAAGGGTAAAATTGGATTCTACAATTTTTTGAATAAATTCCATTTAAGCAAGAATGAATTTGATCTATTAATACTTCACATTTCTATTGTGCATTTCGTCTAAAGATCTCAAAGTGCTTTACAAATAGCATGAAGAGGTGGTAGCAAGTCTATATTTAAGGTTGTAATTATCCTATCATTTTACTCTCAGTTTCCACTTGAAATTTGGCATGCATTATCTCTAGCTAGGAAATTTTCTGTGGAAAGTTTCAGATCATACACTTACAGAGTTGTAGGTCAGGAGAGAAATGGGTTGCAAGTTTTACAAAGATACAGGATTTTGAAAAAATAAAGTATATTAAGCTTTTGGAGAATCTACTAATTTTCTTGATGAAAGGGAAGGAGGAAAAAAAAGGCGAGCGGAGGGAAGCCACATATGGTTAGACTGAAATATCTTCAGGCTAGGGACTGTCTCTTACTATGTGTCTGTACAACACCTAGTCTCAATTGGGTTGTCTCGGCTTCCACTGTAATACAAATAATAAATAGTAATGATCCTCACAAAAATGGCTTGTACTAAACAATGTTAATTTTTAGTGCTAGATGCACAAGGCTAGTGCATAGTACTATTGTTCTATTAGGAGTAGACGTAGTAGCAGCAGAATCTTATAGTAGCTTTGAAGGGCCCCAACCATTATTGAGGGCCCACTGTGCTAGTTGCTGCATGTGCACAGTGAGAGAATATCCCTTGTCTGAAGAAATTACACTCTAACCAGATGTGTCTTACCCTTTTTTTCTCCTTCCCTTCCATCAAGAAAATTTGTAGATTCTCCAAAAGTGTAATGCACTTTATTTTTTTTCCCAATACCCTATATCTCTGAAATGTATACAAAATCCAGACAAAAGGATAAAACAAGGAAGCATTATCCCCATTTTACAGATGGGAAACTCAGGCACAGATTAATTAGGGGCCTTATCCAAAGTACAATACACTCAGTGGATGGACTCTATTGAGCTTTACTCAGAAATAAAACGGTTACAGATTTAGCCCCAACTTTGTACGTTTCCTCTTGAAATGATGGTCTTGTAGTTAGACTGAGACTCAGAAGATCCAAGTTAAGTTTCTGATGCTGAAAGACATCTTCTGTGATCTTGGACAAGTCACATACGCCTGACCAAAAGCACACTGAAGTTGATTAAAATCTTCTGAGAGTTCAACGTTTGGGGTAAATTCTGCTGCCTCGCCATCCAAGCCTGAGTATATGGGCTTTGTACAGAAGTTCTAGTGGCAGTTATATGGAGTCGATTCCTATAAACAAGTCAGCTGGTGAACACAGAGCAACTGCACAGCTGTTCAACTTCCAATATTACAGCCCAAATGAATCTAACACTTTATATAGAAAGAGACAAAAATATTGTTCTCTCAAGGGAATCAACACTGTTTAAAACATATATTGTTCTCTCACTTGTGAGCCATGTAAACTCTTGAAAGTTTGAATGCAGAATCTGTTTCTTAACCCAAATTATTTTAGTCCATCTTCTATGAAGACCACTCTATTTATGAAGGCTGGGCAGCTGGTGAGAATTGTTTCTGTATTCATTCTTTTTCATTAAAAAAAACATGGAAGCCTATGTTTTGAAGGAACAATACAACATTAAAGAATGTCATGTATTTTGCAAACATTAAAAAAAGAAACAGAGTTCAACTTTTGGGTCTGCAAAACTTGAAAGTTCCCTATTATATGCATAAAGAACTACTTACTTCCAAAAGTACTTTAGTGCAAATGGAAAAGGATGAAGGAAAGTGGCTGCTGGATTGTAACCAGGCTTAGTATTAAGACTGATTTGATTTATTTTTATATAGATAAATGGACTTGAAGGAAGCAAGTAAAATCAAGACATTTGCTCAGAATATGAAATAGGTAGAAGTATGGTGATTAGGGGTATGGCCATATGGCACAAGTGTCTAATACAATTTAGTACAGAGACAGAAGATGATAAAGTCAGGGAGAAGAAAATTAAGACCAGTAGATACCTGTTCAGGCATGTACCTATTTACAAATGTCACTGGTAAAATGTAAAGATTGCACACTTCCCTACTTCTTTTTCTCATGCAGCTACCCCATTTTCTTTGTATACAGCTATCAGTTTGTTATACCCTTTCAAAAGAAGCAAATTTTGAGTGATGTTCTTGCAAAAATGCAGTTTCCACCCCCAATAAATCCATACAACTAATTACATATTGTTCTTGATGCTACTAGATATTTCTTACTTCAGTTAGATGTATATTTACAAATATGATTATAAGGCCACAGCTTATCTATTGTCTAATACAAAGTCCTTCAAATAAGGATAGATTCTAGTATCTTGTAATGGGGTCTACAAACCCCATACTGAACTTAGACAAAAAAGGGGAGGGGAACCTCTCCTGTTTGCAGGTAAGGAGCTTGACCACACTCACAGGCAGCTGCCAGAGCTGCAAATCATGGAGGCAGATACTCACAGCTGTACCCAATAGAAGAAACAAGATCTATTACAAAGAAGAGACTGTAGAGCTAGAGGGGCAGGTAGACAAGCCTAGGACAGCAAAGGGGGCAACACCCCTGCACCAGGTTGTCTCCCTGAGCACAGCTAAGAGATGCTTCTAAACTCAGTCAAAGGTGGGAGTCAAAGAACTGGGGTACAGGTGAGGACAGCAGCGATCCTTCAGAGGACCACAGTAGAAGCCAGTGACATACCCTTACTCATGCTGGCTAGCAGCTTAGTCCACAAATAGTCCCACTGACTGAATTGAGACTATTTGTGGGCTAAGGTATTACTGAAAATGAGTAAAGGTCTCAGAATCTATCCCTTAGAAATGAAAGTTTTATGCTGTACCTTTTATTTATAAATTTGTCTTAATATGAATTACACAGAGTCGAGACCCCATCATATTGCAGGATATAACTTACAAATCTTCTACCCACTTGTGATTATTCTGCATGTCAAGTTACGTTTCCATGTCCAGACCATTACCGTTTGTTGTGTGTGATGTTGTTTTATCTTTTCACTGCCTCAGCACCAATTGAAGAGCTGTTAATTTTCTTGCAACTTACTATGAACAGAGACTAATTTCCATCGTTTCAGAAAAAGAAGGAAGTTGAATGAGCGTACCAACAGAGGTCATTGTTTGCTGCGTTTTGCAGCTTTGTTAGGAATACTTTGTGCAGTATAGCTGAGCACAAGTTAAACTGCATTCCTAATTTAAAATATACACATGACCCATCACCACTCCTGTTGGTTACTAGGTGACAGATCAGAACAAACAAAGCCATGTAACATCTGAATACCACTGAATGTTGATCAGGAAAACAATTTCTATTTGACAGACAAGTTATTATAAGGATTGTATTGTGATAACACCTTCTGAATAAAATTTTGATACTGGTTATCTGCCTTTAACTCCCATTGTCTTCAACAGGACCTTTAAATGCTTGACACAGCAGAATTTGATGCATCTGTTTTTAATTAGGAATGAGCACAGGGCCAGATTAAAGCATGAGCACAACTGGGGTTCTAGCACTGGTCCTGGAGTCACACTTCCAAACCAGAATCTCAGCTTTCAAAAAAAAGTTTCCAGCACTCATGGTTGTTTGTGACAAAAAGCTTGAAAACATGGAGTATAACCAATACAATTAATCTGCCTGAATCTGCAGACAGTCTGAAACTATAGCTCTGAGATGTGCAACTTGCCTCATACATCTTAATGGAGTGTTCAGTCCAAAACCTACTTTTTGGGGGGGGGGGGCGGACAAACACTATAGCAGAAGAGGACTGGGAGTGGTCAGGGGAATACAAAGGGCCCCATCACCCTAACAGATAAGGTAAGTACGATGTGGGTGAGACTGTTGCCACTCCTGGGAAGGATAAGTCGGCCCCAAAGCTGCTTCCAACTACTTAAAATGGGAAGGGGTTCCCCTGCTACTCCTAGTGGGAAGATGTGGCCACAGTGCGGGCCTGTGTCATGGTATTCTAAGGGCACTGGACTCTCAGTCAAGCCCTCCAAGGATTTGCTGAAGGTTTCAGTTGAGCTAAGCAACCAAAAGCTGGATGCACAAAGCAAGCTTGCCAAACTACCTGAGTGCTAACTTGGGCTGAATGCCTCATAGGAGGTTCTCACAGTATTTACAACAGTTCCTGTTCATATATATATATATATATATATATATATATATATATATATATATATATATATATATATATATATATAGGGAGATATATAGGGAGATATAAAGAGAAATATATATAGGGAGAAATCGTTTCCTTGTGATATTTTTACACTTCTATATCCACCCAAATGGAAAAAAAAGGATGTCTAGGTCTATGAAAAAAACAATCTGTCCTCCAGGATAGAATTCAAATTGGGTTCAGGGATGAAGATTAAAGTCACATGTTTTATCCATACCCGTCTACTCAGCCCTACTTTTTAATAACTTTAAAATACAGATGCATGTTTTAAAATGTTAATCAACACTGGAAGCATGAAATAGTGTTATCATAATACTTAAATTGTAAGTCTAGCTTCTCTGGAAACAATAAATCAGGCTTCCTGTAATTAAACTTTCCAGCCTTGAGTATTTAAAACAGATTCATAAAACAAAAATCTAGTGGCATTTTTAAAGCTATTGCTGCTCCCAGTTTACCCAAGTTTAAATTGTAAGGGCATTGTCAGACCTGAATTTTAAAAAGTCACTGCAGTTACATACCTGATTTTCTGATAGTTTCACTATCAATTTTTAGAGGAAATATGTTTGAATTTGTTTGATGAAAATTTGATTGGCAATTTAAAAAGGAAAACAGACAGACAAAGGGAAGTACAGTTGCCATAGCATTTCTTCAGTTTACCTACTACAATATTAGGCCTTGTTCCTGCAAACATGTGCAGTTGAGTAAATTGGTGTTACAGTAGAACCTCAGAGTTACAGATGCCTTGGGAATGGAGGTTGTCTGTAACTGACATGTTCGTAACTCTGAACATAGTGCAGTTCGGGCTCCAGATCCAGTAGCCAACACTCCAGGCCAGGCTTCAGCAGAAGCTGAGCTCCCTAATCAGTGCAGGCAAAGGGGGGGGCGGGGAGAGAGAGAGAGTGTGTGTGTGTGTGAGAGAGAAAAAACAGCATGCCCGCTTCCTGGGGGGGCAAAGGGGGAGGATGGGTTAAAAACAGTGTGCCCCCTCCTTGCAGCAGAGGGAAGGGCTGAAAGCAGTGCAGACCCCAGCGCCGCTCCTGCTGTGCTGGCTCTGACTGCCATGGGCTGGCAGTATCTTGCTGTAAGTGGCTGCCCCCCACGTGGAGGTAGGAGTAGGGTGGGGACAGGCAGCCCAGATGTGCCTACTTTGAAGATGCAATACTGGTACTATACAGTATTTGCTTCTTTTTGGGGGGGCATGTTTGTGTTTTTGCTGCTGCCTGGATTGGTTACTTCCAGTTTCACATGGTGTCCAGTTAACTGGTCAGTCTAACTCTGGTGTTCATATCCTTGAGGGTGTACTGTACTTAGGACTTTGGGGAAGAGGCAGGCTTTTCATTACACATGTGCACAGTGCCTAATACAACTGAGTTCCAAATGATGGCCTTTACATGCTAGAAAAATGCGTATGAAAAATATGAATATGAGCCTTCACTATGAAATCAGTGAGGTTACTCGTGAGAAAGTAAAGTTTGAATGACTGTGGCCTTATTTCATAAGGCAGCGGAAATGTGAAAAAAAGATGGAATGTGTTTTTACTTGAAAGTTTCTTAAATCATTCTAGTTTTATAGGTTTGATTACATCTGGCATCAAGACAAATAAGATATTAAAACTCTGAACATATTATATATAGAAGCTGGCCTTTGCAAATTGCCCAGAGTGGATCTCTCTCCCCAAGAGCCATGCATACAAGAATAAATATTGGCAAGAGAAATTTGACTGTCTTGGATAAAAGAATAATATAGTGATATTCAAAAAAAACAACAACAAACCACCACTGAAACAATATACTTTATTTCTTAATGAGAGAAAAAAATATTCCTTCTACTCAAAAACTTAATGATTTATACAAAGGGAGGGCTGAACTAGGCTAGCATAGAAGCTAAAACATTACTTTCCATTTCATCTTAACAGCTCAAAGCACATTTACAAACATTTGATTAAGTCTCAACACCCTTGTAAGGTAGGTGGTATTTAACCAGTTTTACAGATGGGTAAACTAAGACACAGAGATTTAGAGACAAATATTGGTATTAACAACATATTTCCAGTTTATTTTCCTGCATCCACAGCCTGATTACAGAGAATCACCATGCAACAATTGACAAGGAGCTGGGTCACTGCTACTACAGGGCATACTAGATTGCTGCCCCTGTGCATGGTTTTGATTTTAAGAATCCACTGACCAGAAAACATTAACAAATCCAATTCCACCTTTATGTTTCACCATACAAAGCTGCTTCAGGGCTCTGCTCTATCGTACACTAGTGTGAACGTTGTCCCTTATGTGCCCAGGCAGGGCCACTCAACATTTGGCCTCATGTAGACAAGGACCACGTGACGCATCCTAGGGCAAGTTACTGGTAGAGCTTGGAATAGAAGTGAGGTTCCCTTTCCATAACCACTTGACAGCACAATCACAGTGTAAAAACACAAGAGTAAAGGTAAGATCTAATTTCACTTCCTGAAGCATTTTCATACCCATAAGCACAATTAGGACTTAGAAAACAGCAAGGTGTCATTGTGCACCTTAATGAAGGTCACTTGAACATGGTAGAAATAGCCTGGAGAGAAAGGAGAATTATGCTTCAAAGGGTATATCATCCACTCGCTTTTCACCAGGTGATAAAAGGTGTTAAATGTATGTTTCCAGATTGATACCCCAGTACTCTGGGGCCAGTTCTGCATTGCTTGAATGTGGAAAGTGGCGCATACAGACACAATATAAAAAAAAAAAAAAAGAGCTGGCTGAGATTTTCCAAATTTTGAGGGTGACAATGTCAGTTTTTGAAAATCAATTTTCATGGAATAAATCCTGTTTTTATTTTATTTTTTTTTTTTACAAAAAAAAAAAAAGTTTGTTCAGGCATACCCATTCCTTGTTGCCACTCCACTTGAAAACTTACTAATAATTAGATAAAAAGAAAAGGAGTACTTGTGGCACTTTAGAGACTTAGATTCCACCAAATGCATCCGATGAAGTGAGCTGTAGCTCACGAAAGCTTATGCTCAAAGAAATTTGTTAGTCTCTAAGGTGCCACAAGTACTCCTTTTCTTTTTGCGAATACAGACTAACACGGCTGCTACTCTGAAACCTGTAATAATTAGATATGATCAAAACTCAGGGAATATTTTGTAAACCAAAATTGTGAAAAATTCCTCCCTTTGGTTTTTGTCAAACTTCAATTCTTCAATAACATTTTAATTGACATTTTGAAATTCAAAAATTGTTCATCAGCTTTGCTAAGAGATCACTAAAGATAGTATTGAATGAGGTAACCTAATGCATAGCTTTCACTGTGCCCAAGAGTAGCCTCTACTGATATTAGCACAACAGCGAAACAACTTGTGTGCCCCATTACTCCTGCACAAGGACTCACAGGACCAAGGGTTCCAGAGAGTCCAGTTTGCATCCATCTCATTAAACTTGGCAGTATATTCAGATGACTAAACATTTTTCATAATGTACATCTGTGATCTTTTCAGGTCACAACTTCAACATATCACTGTCACTCTTTCAAGATGTCTGAAAATGAGCAGTCTGTTCCAAATTTCTTCCTGGCTAGTAAAGAAAAATCAGATCATCTTCAGAGTTACAGGAAACACAAAATCTGTTATTGATTAAATGCCAAGACCTTAAGGTTAAAATGTATATGTAACCCTTTTGCCTGTCAGAGTTGGCAGAAACAAGGGCCGGGTTCAGTATCTAGGGGTTCCATTCCAATAACACAATGCAAAACCGGCTCGAGCCCCGACCCAGTGACTTGGGACAAATATATATCACCCCCGCTGGGTGCCTCCAAAAGGCAATACTTCCCCTCTCGCAAGCACAGAGTCTGAGTGTAGCAAAAGCCTTTTAATAACAGAGAGAAACAATGTGGCATATTGTTGGGAAAACACATCACCAACAGGATTCATAACACAACCCATGAGCAAAAACCCCACCCCAAACAAATTGGGGCATGTCCTTTCCCTTTGGTTCTTGAGTCCAGCAACTCAAAATCACCCAAAGTCCCAAAAGTCTCTGTCCCTGGTCAGGGCAGCCCCAGAGTTCAAAAGTTTATCTGCAGAGTTTTACCTCCCAACCTGGGTGGAGATGGGGGGTGGTTAAGGGCACCTTACGTGGTCCAAAGCTGATTGCCCCACCTCTCCATGGGGCTCCGCTCCGCTTCACCAGCTGTCCCACGAATCGTTCCGCTCTGCCAGCCGCCCCCATGAGCTGCTCCAGGCATCCGATAAATGGCTCTGCTCTGCCAGCCATCCCGCAAACTGCTCCGCAATACATCTTCAGGCTCCCCCCACTACTTAAACACAACACTTAGTGATTTCAGCTCTTAGTAAGTTGAGCTCTTTTATGACTTCAGCTTGTAGTAAGGGAGCCCCAGTGCTGGCGCACCATTGGCCCAAAGTGAATTCAGCTCAGCACCCTGTAACTAGACTCGTAATGGAATCAAAATTAGCTCTGATATTCCACAGTGGAGAGAGAAGGAAGTGCAATTAGCATATAAAGCACTCACCAGGAGTCCCATACCATCAAGTATTAATACCTATCCCCAACCTCTCTCTATTCACTGGGTTTTGGAACCCATGACCCTTGCCTAGCGAGTGCTGCTTAGTTGATGGTGAGTCCCTCCATCATAACAAAAGGCCAGGTACAGTTCCACAGTCCTTGATTCACATAATCAGTTTATTCCTGCCCCAATAACAGAGAAACTGGGGCTCCTACAGCAGCCAAAGTGACCATCTAGGCAAGGTGGGTGTCCCTATGCAAATAAGATCAGCCCCTGAAGTTCTTTTCCACAACCCACCATGACTTGCCAGATGTCAGGATAGAGCTCATCCTGACTCTGCTTACAAATATTTGCATAAAGTGGCATGATTGAAGATCCTGTCTCCTTTTCCAAGAAAACACAAGCTAATCTGAATTTTTTCACGTCAGATTTCTATCGTCTCTAGCCAGTTTCTGTATGTTGGAGAACAGAAAGACTGTAAAAGGATTCTGTAGTCATGAAAACAGCAGAAGCACAGCTGCATGGTTTACTACACCAGATGATCCAACTGAAGACAAAGAATGTAAGTGATTTGTATCAGGCCACACAAGTAAGTGATAGATTTAGCAGTGGAACCTAAACACTGCTTTTACAAGTCTTTCTGTTATTCCCTTTTAAAAGGAGCACATGTTTTAAAGCAAGTTACATTCACTGGATTAAAGAGCACCTTTCAAGTAGTTTGCCACTTCTGTAGTAATTCACTGCTTAATTCCTTTTGGGTAGGTGTATACCATCTTTTGCTGCTTCTTTATAAATGATCCACTGCTCTTTTCCAGGTAAATTAACAGATTACATTTAAGGCTTCTGATTGTCAGTTTTGACAAACTGACAAACACTGATAAAACACCCCTGAGGAAAAAAAAAAGAGTCAGAAATATTAGTGTTTATCCAATAAATAAGAGAAAAAACACCTGAGGGCTTGTTTACATGGTGCAATAATGAGGACTATTGGATGGTGGGTGATTTCAGAAGCACACTAACGTGTTGTGCATTAATTTATCTGAGTAGACCCTGCTGGTACACACTAAAGGTTCCCCAGTGAACTTTAATGTACTACTGCTTCAAACGGTACTATGTTACAGTGCAGTAAGGGATATTACAAAGCTTAATTTATATTATATACATTATTCATTACTATAATGGTTACCGTATAATATAAATCATATATTATAGTATATTCAAAGACCCCAAAAAATATTTGGACAGCTGCATAAAACTCAAAATTGCTCAAAAAAGATAAACCCCAAAAGATTAAGTTCATGAACTCAAAAACCTTCAAAAGTCCTATTTATATTTGACCTGAAGTAACCAACACCATTCATCCAACAGCAAAAGGAAACTGTGTATTTCAAGTTGGAGTACTGATGGTAGCCCTCAACATTTGAGACATCTTAAAAAATACTTTCTTTTATTTCATACTTGCAATATCAACTACTAAAAGTGCCCCTTTTCTGTGAGATCTCATTCTACAGAAGATAATATTTTGTAATTCAGATTTTTCTTTCATTACCTGCCAAATTTCATAAATCCCATCTTGTAGCAATTCAGTTTTCAACAAATCTTTACTGCACTGGTATATGTGCCGCCAACGTGCACGGAAAAGCAGCATCACTTGCCCGATAACCTCAGCCGTGCAGAACACAATGCCATCCACAGCCTCAGAAACAACTCTGATATCATAATCAAAAAGGCTGACAGAGGAGGTGCTGTCGTCATCATGAATAGGTCGGAATATGAACAAGAGGCTACTAGGCAGCTCTCCAACACCACTTTCTACAAGCCATTACCCTCTGATCCCACTGAGAGTTACCAAAAGAAACTACAGCATTTGCTCAAGAAACTCCCTGTAAAAGCACAAGAACAAATCCGCACAGACACACCCCTAGAACCCCGACCTGGGGTATTCTATCTGCTACCCAAGATCCAACATAAACCTGGAAATCCTGGACGCCCCATCATCTCAGGCATTGGCACCCTGACAGCAGGATTGTCTGGCTATGTAGACTCCCTCCTCAGGCCCTACATTACCTACACTCCCAGCTATCTTCGAGACACCACTGACTTCCTGAGGAAACTACAATCCATTGGTAATCTTCCTAAAAACACCATCCTAGCCACTATGGATGTAGAAGCCCTCTACACCAACATTCCACACAAAGATGGACTACAGGCTGTCAGGAACAGTATCCCTGATAATGTCACGGCTAACCTGGTGGCTGAACTTTGTGACTTTGTCCTCACCTATAACTATTTCACATTTGGGGACAATGTATACCTTCAAATCAGCGGCACTGCGATGGGTACCCGCATGGCCCCACAGTATGCCAACATTTTTATGGCTGACTTAGAACAACGCTTCCTCAGCTCTCGTCCCCTAATGCCCCTACTCTACTTGCGCTACATTGATGACATCTTCATCATCTGGACCCATGGAAAAGAAGCCCTTGAGGAATTCCACCATGATTTCAACAATTTCCATCCCACCATCAACCTCAGCCTGGAACAGTCCACACAAGAGATCCACTTCCTGGACATTACGGTACTAATATGCAATGGTCACATACCCACCACCATATATCGGAAATCTACTGACCGCTATTCCTACCTACATGCCTCTAGCTTTCATCCAGATCATACCACACAATCCATTGTCTACAGCCAAGCTCTACGATATAACCGCATTTGCTGCAACCCCTCAGACAGAGACAAACACCTACAAGATCTCTATCAAGCTTTTCTTACAACTACAATACCCACCTGCTGAAGTCAAGAAACAGATTGACAGAGCCAGAAGAGTACCCAGACGTCACCTACTATAGGACAGGCCCAACAAAGAAAAAAAAAAAAAAACAGAACGCCACTAGCCATCACCTTCAGCCCTCAACTAAAACCTCTCCAACGCATCATCAAGGATCTACAACCTATCCTGAAGGAAGACCCATGTGAGTCGAAGGACGACTCACAGATCTTGGGAGACAGGCCAGTCCTTGCTTACAGACAGCCCCCAATCTGAAGCAAATACTCACCATCAACCACACACCACACAACAGAACCACTAACCCAGGAACCTATCCTTGCAAGAAAGCCCGTTGCCAACTCTGTCCACATATCTATTCAGGGGACACCATCACAGGGCCTAATCACATCAGCCACACTATCAGAGGCTCGTTCACCTGCGCATCTACCAATGTGATGTATGCCATCATGTGCCAGCAATGCACCTCTGCCATGTACATTGGTCAAACTGGACAGTCTCTACATAAAAGAATAAATGGACACAAATCAGATGTCAAGAATTATAACATTCAAAAACCAGTCGGAGAACACTTCAATCTCTCCGGTCACTCGATTACAGACCTGAGGGTGGCTATCCTTCAACAAAAAAACTTGAAAAACAGACTCCAATGAGAGACTGCTGAATTGAAATTAATTTGCAAACTGGATACAATTAATTTAGGCTTGAATAGAGACTGGGAATGGATGAGTCATTACACAAAGTAAAACTATTTCCTCATGTTATTTCTCCTCCTCACCTCCCCCCCACTGTTTCTCAAATGTTCTTGTGCTGCTGGAAATGTTCTTAGTACTGCTGGAAATAGCCTACCTTGCTTGTCACCATGAAAGGTTTTCCTCCTTTCCCCCCCCCCACCCGCTGCTGGTGATGGCTCATCTTAAGTGATCACTCTCCTTACAGTGTGTATGATAAAACCCATTGTTTCATGTTCTCTGTGTGTGTATATAAATCTCCCCACTGTATTTTCCACCAAATGCATCCGATAAAGTGAGCTGTAGCTCACGAAAGCTTATGCTCAAATAAATTTGTTAGTCTCTAAGGTGCCACAAGTACTCCTTTTCTTTTTTCTTTTTCTTTAGCTAATTCACTAAAACAGAGCAGCATTAGTATACTCTCTCACTCTCTCTAGTGCAATCACACTTATTTCAACCAAAGTGTGGTAAAATTCTTTCTTTGCATCCCACTTTACTCCTGATGCCAGGCTAGATTTTCTCATTACAAAATCAAGTTGATACATCTTACAGAAGCGAAGGGAACATAGGAACAAATATTTCCTTAGTCATTACTCAGGTAAAATCCCACTGGGTTAAAGAAAGATGTCAGGACTATATCCACAGGTAGCATTGGAGATATTTATTACTCTTATTTTGTCATCTGCTAACCACCATTAAGGGTGATATGGGGATTTCACTATGTTATAAGCACATTCAGCTGTGAATATACTGAAACTACAGCTGAGTAGGAGTCCCATGTTGTTCCCACAAACTGCCATATGCAATTGAAATAGCACAAAATAAGTTTACAATGTGAAATCCTGGAACTTGTGAATGGCCCATCACAGTGAATCCACTGAAATTTCAGTGAGGAGAAGAGGGGGAAGATGTGGTGGGTGTGCACGGAGACTCCACAGCAACCTGCAGAGCTAAGGTGTGCAGTGCCCTAATCTGTGGTAGCTCAGAGGGTCACAGCCAGTTGGTCAGCAAGCTGCATGTAACCAGTAACCCACACATACACATCTGGAATAACAGCAATCCACGTACTACTCCTGTACCTACTCAGCAGCAAAAGGTCACTCAGCAGAAGTGCAGGTTGGTGAGAAGGATTATATTCCTAGATTCCATGTGCTGGGGTCAAAGCCTGTCTGTTCAGCTTTATTACATGCCATTCAGTCAAGCTGCAGTAGTAGTAAAGCTCCACCTTGTTCTCAGTAAACCACAGTGAGATAAACTGCAGAACAGGAACTTTATAGGAACTGGACTATAGGCATTACAGTGCAAAACTGAGTTATAAATATTATTATCCCAAAATAACCTAGCACCCCACAACATTCTAACAGGTTCGTGTCACTTGACTCACATTTTCATGTTTTCCTGTATAAGTAATGACTTCCAGTCTGTATGTTACACCAGGGAGACTATAGGTGCTACATCATGTCTGTCAAAGCAACAGTTCATACCACCATTTATATGAAGAGCGGGTTACAACCAAGGTCCATAATTCCTGGTTTAGCCCTCATTTCTGTCTGGCTATCAAAATTAGATTGGCTTAAAAACTTCCAGGTTTACACCAAAAGCTTTTTTTCTTGCAAAGTGTGAAGAAAATATATCAAACTTTTACCAAGTTATGACTTTATTAGTAATTACCCTTATATGAAGTTTAGTTGTGTCTAAACTTCATGCCCCAGTCTAACTCAGAGATGCCTGTTACTAGCTATTCAATCTTTCCACATAATTAAATGTCTTTGAAAGTTGTATGTAGGCCATATTTGAAGAAAGGCTGCAATTAAGAAAGATTAGCAGCCATTGCTAATGAAAGTGTTTAAGAACCAGCTTACTTCCTCATGCAGTACTGTGGATGGACTCTGTGGGAAGGGTATGTAAATTATTATCGTAAGAAGCAGAGAAGGAATTGTGACTTAAACTCCAATACCTTCCCTGCTTTGCTCTTGAGGTGGTTCAGCAATATACTGCCCTTTATTATGGGCTGTATCCTTGGGAATGCAATCTAATCCTTGAATATAAAGGACTGGGGTTCTAGACCTGGTTTATCAAGTTAATCTAGTAACCATGTTGCATGGTTGTTGTTTTTTTTTAACAATGATTTGGTTGCATAACAGAGCCTCTTCTTTTCTGCAATTGGTGCGAGACTTTGAATTACTAGCTATTCTATACATGAATCCAACCAGAAGCAAGCTCTATAGTTAAGGTTAGAACATGGGTTCCATTGAAAGTCATATGCACTCCTCTTGTGACTTTACACAAAAGAAGGGATTTCAACATTTTAAATCGAAGGCAGTCAGTCAAACCACATATGAATGCTTACAAGTAAACAACATTTTAAAAAAAAGTTTACTCAAGGTTTTCTAAATTTTACATGTCCAGACAAACCCTCAGCTTGACTGCAAAATCCCAAACTTTACATACATTAAAATATTATTAAAATATAAGGCCTAACCAATTTTTTTAAAAGACGCATTTACAAGTATTTGCTTCAGAGTGGTAGCTGTGTCAGTCTGTATCAGCAAAAACAAAGAGGAGTCCTTTTGGCACATGAAAAGATGGGAGTTGCCTTACCAAGTGAGGGGTCAGTGCTAATGAGGCCAATTCAATTAAGGTGGAAGTGGCCTATTCTCAACAGCTGATTACTTTTGTAGTGCTAACGAGGCCAGTGCAATCAAGGTGGACATCGCTCATTTCCAACAGTTAACAAGAAGGTGCGAGTATCAGCAGAGGGAAAATTACTTTTTGTAGTGACCCATCCACACCCAGTCTTTATTCAGGCCTAATTTGATGGTGTCCATGTTTGCAAATTAATTCCAGTTCTTCGGTTTCTCGTTGAAGACTGGTTTTGAAGATTTTTGTTGAAGAGTTGCCACTTTTAAGTCTGTTATTGAGTGGCCACAGAGGTTGAAGTGTTCTCCGACTGATTTTTGAATGTTATAATTCTTGACATCTGATTTGTGTCCATTTATTCTTTTGCATAGAGACTGTCCGGTTTGGCCAATGTACATGGCAGAGGGGCATTGCTGGCACACATCACATTGGTAGATGTGCAGGTGAACAAGCCGCTGATGGTGTGGCTGCTGTGATTAGGTCCTATGATGGTGTCCCTTGAATAGATATGCGGACTGAGTTGGCAACGGGGTTTGTTGCAGAGATTGATTCCTGGGTTAGTGTTTTGATTGTGTGGTATGTAGTTGCTGGTGAGTATTTGCTTCAGGTTGGGCGGCTGTCTATAAGCGAGGACTAATTGGTCTCGTTAGCACTGACCCCCCACTTGGTAAGGCAACTCCCATCTTTTTATGTGCTATAATATATATACTGCTTACTGTATTTTTCACTCCATGCATCTGATGCAGTGAGTTTTAGCCCAGGAAAGCTTATGCCCAAATAAATGTGTTAGTCTCTAAGGTGCCACAAGGACTCCTCATTGTTTTTACAAGTATTTGCCTAATCTATTCGTATAAACACCAGTCCATTTTAAAAGCCACATGGCAGCTGCACTTGTGTGAAAGGCTAGGGGAAAAAAAAGAAAGATAAATGGGAATTCTGTGGATCAGTCTAGGAAAGTTTGAAGGTGCTTGTGAGAGATGCAGACAAACTGATAACCTTCACACAGCAAGGAAGCCAGGGTGTGACAACAGAAGAGGTCACTGGGAGTGACAAATTGTGGAAGGTCTTAAAGGTTAAGAGAAGAAGCTTGTGTTTAATGGGGAAAATAGTGAAGAAACTCAAAACCAAGGTGACATGGTCATAGAAATGGGTCAGAAAGATTTTAGCAGCAGCATTTTGAATGAATCTGAGAAGGATGAGATGGAAGGATGGACAGACGGGAGGAGACCATATTACAGAAAAGGGCCTGGATAAACGTTTTTTGTGATTCAGACAAAAAGAGTCCTGTTCTTGGAAACTGCATAAAATAAAAATGGCAAGATTTGTATATAGACTGAATGTATGGCTAGACAGAGATAGGGTTACTAGGTGTCCAATTTTTGAAAAAGGGACACTGGTGGCTCTGGTGGGCACCACCAACTGGGTTATTAAAAGTCCGGTTGGCAGTGCAGTGGGGGCCTGGGGTTAACCCTGCCTGCCATGGCTCCCACAAGTGGCTGCCAAGTCCCTGTGGCCTCTAGGTGCATGGGCGACCAGGAAGGCTCCACACACTGCCCACTCCCTGGATAAGCAGTTCCCATTGGCCAGGAACTGCGACCAGTGAGAGCTGCGGGGGCAGCACGTGCAGACACAAGGGCAGCACTTGGAACCTCACTGGCCACCTATGGGCCGCAGGGACCTGGCGGCCGCTTCCTGGGAGCCGCAATAAGCGCTACCCTGGATCCCGCATCCTCTGTCCCACCCTGGAGTCCCCTCCCACACCCAAACTCCCTCCCAGAGCCGCAACCCCCCCAAACCCCTGCCCTAATCTTGAGCCCTCTTCTACTGCACCGCAAACCCCTCTTCCCTGGCCCCACCCCAGAGCCCACACCTCCAGCCAGAGCCCGCACACCCCCATACTCCGAACCCATTGGCTCCAACCTCGAGCCCCCTCCTGCACCCCAAACTCCTCATCCCTGGCCCCACCAACAGCCCATATCTCCAGCTGGAGCCCTCACCCCCACCGCACCCCAACCCCCAGTGACAGCCTGGAGCCCTCTCCTTCCCCCCGAATTTCTAATTTTTGGCCCCACCCAGAGCCTGCACTCCCCAGACCAGATCCCATGCTCCCCATCACCCCAAACCCTTGACCCAGCCCAGAGCCCTCTCCCTCACCCCAAACCCCTCATCCCCAGCCTCACCCCAGAGCCCTCACCCACATCCCTCACTCCTGCCCCAGCCTGGTGAAAGTGAGTGAGGGTGTGGGAGAGTAAGCAAGGGGTGGGGAGGAGGGATGAAGCAAGCGGGGGCCGGGGTGTTCGTTTTTTTTGCGAATAGCAAGTTGGCAACCCCAGACAGAGCAAAATTACACTCATTTTATAAATGTCTGGGTGGATGGAGGTGATAGGTGATAAAAGGAAGGAAGATGTGAAGTTTTGTTTTGGTCTTCATAGGGAGACAGAAATACCATCGTGACAGAGGGTCAATCAGAGCAAAGTTTATTACGATTCATGAGTGAAGAATGCCCTGCTCTCTTAAAAGAAGTTAATGAATAGGATGATGTGCCTTGGCTAACATAGCTCTTTAATACATGGTAGTAAAGCCTGCTATTATGAGTCTCCCATCTCAGGAACACTTACATTAAGAGTGTGAAATGTTAAATAGCTCTGCCAGGTGTGAGCCATTAGGTTTCTCTGATTTGGTGCACTTTGGTACATCCATTTGATACAAGGTGCACACTAATGTGCTTTTGATTATGGTATGCTGCTGTGGGGATTCTGGAAAAGGCTGCTTTATTTTTAGATTACTATATCTCTTGAACCGTTAGAGCTCTCATGCTGAAATTCACTTTGTGACTAATATTG
Source organism: Dermochelys coriacea (assembly GCF_009764565.3). Classification (NCBI taxonomy): domain Eukaryota; kingdom Metazoa; phylum Chordata; order Testudines; family Dermochelyidae; genus Dermochelys; species Dermochelys coriacea. Next base: position 173,804,128 of record NC_050069.1, read on the forward strand.
GAGGAACACTGAAACACAACTATCATGTGCTATTACTGCACATAAGGCCTCTAGAACAAGAAGTCTTAACATGCTCTAATATTTCTGAGGGCTATAGCTGAACCATGAAGAATTCACACCTTATCTGGAATTCTTAAAAATAGCAAAGGGTTATTCAGTATAAGAAAACCAACCCAGTCTTCTATTGCAAAGAATGAAGACACTGATAAAACAGATCACTATTCCAGTAACATACTCTATTCTACCTTTGTAAAATATTCAGCATCTTCTCTTACCAAACACCAATACACACTTAGGATACCACAATACAAGCTCATGGCAGATGGAAGAAAATCTTTGAGGCCTTTCCCAGGTTAAACTCAACTAGGTAAGATGTAATGGGATGTTTATATATGTAAAAAAGTCAAGTTAGAACCAGCCAGGAAACTCTAGTTTCAGCTCAGAATTTCCTACACATACTTGGTGCAGGGGTGCTAGAACAATTTGCATAGCGGAGGTGCTAAGAGCCATTGAATCAAACTGTAAACCCTGTAGATAATGGCAACCACTTCAAGCCGGGGGTGCTGCAGCACCCTTAGTTCTAGCACCTATGACTTGGTGTGCAGCTTTCCTACTCCACCATCACTGTGAAGTGAGTAGTGGCATGGCCTCAAAGGCTCTGTAAAGATAGCAAAAAACAAGGGACTCTGTTGGGCCATACAAATGAGCGCATATGTCAAAGGGTGAGAGCAGAAAGTAGAGGAGCTGCTCCCCAGATCCAGCAGCCCATGCCAGCTTACTAGGAACCCGGTTCAAAAACAACCTGGGAGGATGGCTTTACAATGAGCTGTAGAGTTTTTGCATGTGAATGCTGACAGAACTGGCTTGGTCTTCTGAGAGGAAATACTCCCGTGGATGCTGCTGCTAACAATTGTCCCCCAGCCCCTATTTTTACCATGTCTACCTGAACATCTCAGGTCCACAAACACAAGGGATTTCCCTAGATTTCAGAGGGAGGAATGTTGATGCCTTTTGAACAAGTTTCATTTATTTAGCCTTCCTCTAATGCCTTCACCATTTACATACTGATGAAATGGCCCTCCTCATTTTGTTCACTATTATTGTAGTTCATGGCTTAATTCCTTCTAGGACTTCTGGGTGTTCAGAGTCTTTTGGCTCTGTTACAACCTGCCTGCTGTTTTTCTAGGTCAGCTCATAGATTATTTGACTTGAAATGACCCTTCCATTGGTTTAACCAGTGTGGGCTTATCCTTATGAAAAATGTAACACTGTAAAAATTGCTCTAGTTTGTTTCAGTGATCTGTATAAATTCAAGAAAGAGGGTTGATCTACAGCCAGTGTTTAAAGATGCTTAAAACTAAGTAATAGTTTAATCCCTTTTTCTTACAATGGCAGTCACTAAATGTGTTTGTTTTCTGTGATCTCTCTCTTTTTAGGAGACACTGTTTAGTTAGGTTTCAGAGTAGCAGCCGTGTTAGTCTGTATTCGCAAAAAGAAAAGGAGTACTTGTGGCACCTTAGAGACTAACAAATTTATTAGAGCATACTTTACTGTTTAGTTATTCATGCTACCTCTTTCATACCTGTAGTAATTTGCATCTCTCCCTGTAGTGATTTTTTTAACTGTCTTCACTATATTGGCCACTGAACTCAATGGAGCTACTGAAATTTACACTCGCTGCAATTACTGTATCTATTTAGGGCACAGTCCCATAATTCTTATGCAAGCAAAACTCCCAGAGATTTCAGGAGGAATTCCCCCTACATGTGGAGGACAAGATAGGACCCAGAGTGTTATTTTAATGCCCATGACAGAGGTGAATGAGTCCTGCCGGAGGAGGAGGGAGGAGGTTAAAACTTTGCTTATACAGTCAGGCACCCTTTCTGGAATTGTAAAGGAAAACTACTGACTGAGCTCTAGTTGCCTTTAATATATCTGCCATAATAGTCTAAACGGACAGCAGACATTCCTTGAGGGGAATGTAACAAACCTAGGGCCCAATTCTACAGCTCTTCTGTGTACACAACCCTCCTTAATTTTGAGACTACTGTCACATATAGAGGAGCTACAGGTCTAGGCTTCTAATTTTTGGCCTAAACCAGATTCCCTAAATGTTGCAAGGAAGTAGCAAAAGGCAGTTCAGATGGTTGTACTCCTAAATTATACCACCATGCATCCATAATGCTTTTTTTAAGTAGGTGTTATGCTTGTCCTAGGAACTTCTAAAACAGTCTTCCCCAGGAATTGAAATTAGAGGGGGTGTTCAAATTTACAGCGGGAGGTGGAAAACGACTAAATTGACAACACTATATGTAACTAGTTGGCTACTGGGGGTTGGACAGGGGAGTTGCTGGGGAGGGATGTAGGAAAATCCTTGTGTCTGGTTGCTAAAAGTTTTGACTTAACTATTTTTGACACACGATAAACCACTCAGAACGGATATATATCAGGTCTGGGGTTTTTCCTGTATCTCCCAGCATGAATCACACCACTCTAAACTCTATGGCACTGTGTTTCTATGCTATCCCAATTCCTGGTGCTTTACTAAAATAGAATTATAATCTGAGATGTGAATTGTTCATGTGTAGAGAACAAAAATATTTGTATATCTTTTAATCAAAAACACATGACCCTCAATGTATCTGTGTGATAGTACCCTGCAAGAAAGCACAGAATTAGATCAAAAGGCATTGTTTAAGAAACCAGGCAGGAAAGGCACACAAAAAAATGTCCTACATAAGAGCACCTCCTCAAACAAGGTTTATAGCCCTGATGAGGGATTCCTCAGCCCTGACTAACAGCTGTTTGCCAAGGCTGAAAATCTGAAACCAGTGGGTATGTACTTGGAACCATTCAGCCATGCCTCTACTGCTGCTAGTGCTACCATGGATATGCTGCTATTTAATACTGTGCTCACTCAATGAGAACTAGTGCCAACACATGTAGACAATAGGGGACTCACACTCCTAGCTCATAGTGTAGACATAGCCTAAGTGTTTTGTCAAAATAAATCATACTGAGTTTTGCAGAAGCTATTTCTGTGTCACAGTATACTGCTTCAGTCAACAGACTCTTGGAGAATTCTTACTGGTGCCAAGTCCATTGCTAAGTATTAGAATTGGCTACCGGCAGGGTGCAATATAGAAACCCAGCTGGGGAGTGGATGGATTGCGAGATCTCATCCCAAAGAACTGTGGAGGCCTGGGACTGCCACTTGAAAGGGGTGCATTTGAGGGGGGGACTGGAAAAGGCTCTCAGATGCAGTAGCCTGCTCAGGGAGTGAGACAATATGATGCTGCAATAAAACAAATTCTTATGTGTTTAGAGTTAAAGGGCTGCATATGGATCATTTGCAAGTTATACAACAGTAAGTGGGTATAACTTGCATCCCTCGGAAGTAGATGTGGGTGTCATAGTATGAAAAAAATGAACAGAAAATGTGAGGGCCTGAATCTCAGTTACACTAAGATGGCTTGACATTGCTCTTGCAAACAGTCTATAGGCTATATACCACTGTGGATTCATATGCAGATGGAAGGATGGTATATGACCCTACACAGAATATAAGAATGGCCATACTGGGTCAGACCAAAGGTCCATGTAGCCCAGTATCCTGTCTTCCAACAGTGGCCAATGCCAGATGCCTCAGGGGGAATGAGCAGAACAGGATATCATGAAGTGATCAATCCCCTGTTGCACATTCCCAGCTTCTGGCAAACAGAGAATAGGGACACCATCCCTGCCTCTACGTAATCACCTTAAGTGATTACCAAAATCTCTTATACAATATAATAATTAACAATGTGTTTATATATTTATTTTATCTATCTATAATAAAACCTTTCTTCCCAGGGGATGATATAGCTATAATATACAAATGTGCAGTGCACATATGTTCTATGGCAGAGGAAGACAACCAAAGACTGGTTAGCAAAACCTGTGTTGATGCTTTGCAGTGAAGGAGAAATTTTGGTTGAGGACCCGGGGCAAACCCCTAGCTTAAAAAAGGGTCATTAAAGAAACAATTATCTCTTCATTATGACTGTGGAGTTTGCATTAATGCAAATAAAATTCATACATAATGGGTAGAGAATGCATCTGTGTATCTGTGGGGGGAAATGTTTGCCATTTGTAATCACTAGTTGTTTCACTAATCATTTAAACAGCGAATTAACTAGATAGGATCAATTCTAAAAAACAACCTTCATCTAAACAACATTCTTACTAGGCAATGAATATTCTTATAGCCATAACTAAAGTGATTCCAAAGACCAACTAAGCAATAAAAAATAAAAGCATATGTATAGCTTTTTCTTCATCAAAACCTATTCTAGAGAGAGTGTGGCAAACAGCAAGCTTAGCATGAAGTAATTAAAATTCCAGTAGAAAACAAGGACTAGAAATGATTTTTCATCATCATTCACTATACATTCAAGACTATTTTTTTCCACTGTGAACAATCACTGTAGAATCTTCTAGCATAGATTTGTACATTCCTATTAAATGTTAGAAAAATGCCATTTGCCCCAAACAGCAATCCTTTTAATCAGCCCCTCCTGCTCATTCAACACCTTTCAACTCTTCTCTCAAAATAAGCCAACGCTGGTCTCCTGATGTTTTAAATAAAATTATTAATACATTCTGCTTTATTCTCTCACTACTAACTCTGTATGTTTGTTACTTGGTTTCAAATACGGATGCTACTGTGACCAGGTGCCTGGATGGCCACACTAACAATGCAACATTCAGGGCAGATTGCAAGGCATAGGGCAGACAATCCCCATTAACTAGTGGTTTACTCTATCATTTGATTCACCAAGCTGGTAATGAAAGTGCTTCTGCAGTACCACCCTAGTTAAACAGAAGCCAACAGTCCCCTCGGGTACTTCAGCCCTTGGCTTCTATCCAGACAACCAAGTCTAATATAATGAGAGGTTACTGAAAACTCATTTCACCATATGTGAGGTTCTTCCTAATCCCAAAGGACCAGAAATATCCTCAGGTCAATATGAATCTCAGATCTTACCCCAATATCACACTGCCAGCCAATCATTAATAAGTTAACTAAAGATTTAATAATAAAAGAAGAGAGTTGTTAAATGGTTAAGGAATCTTGTACATAAAAGTGATTGCAAAGTCCTTACATGGAATAAACCGCTGGTTTGCAAAAAGAAAAGGAGTACCGGTGGCACCTTAGAGACTAACAAATTTATTAGTCTCTAAGGTGCCACCGGTACTCCTTTTCTTTTTGCGAATACAGACTAACACGGCTGCTACTCTGAAACCTGTGGTTTGCAAAAGTCTCTCTAAATCACCCAAACAGATTGGGGGTCAGTCAGTCCTTGTCAGAAATCCAGTCCAGAGAAAAGACGACAAAATGCAGATGTTTTGGGTATCTTTTGCATCTTCTGCCAGGTGCATGAAATTTTACTATCCCAAACAAAACCCACAGGCTCTGCTTGTGGAAAGTTACAGGCCCAAGATGTAGTCCAAGGTCACATGAGCACATCACATTACATGGGTTGCCCAGTCACAGGGGGTAGCCACTGGTCCCTCCATCTTTGAGGCATCCTCAAGAGCAGCTATCTAGCTGGGATGAGTTTCTTCAATGGGCCATTCTGAGAGCCGAGTGTCCTTGATGGGCCATCAACACACAGCTGTTTAGCAGTGATGTAAATTCTGTCTGGGGGCTGTCACCCAGGAATACACCACATGTGTAAGATTCAAGTACATAAACAATATTCATAACTTCAGATACAAAGATTATACATGGATTTAACCAGGATAATCACACTCAGCAAATCATAACTTTTCCATCAACAACTTACATGATGCCCAATTTCCATAAATACAAAGTGTAACAGTGGTAACAACAGTGATATAAACAGTCACTTTTCTTATATACAGCATCACAACTTCTGCACAAGTTCCTTATTTATTGATAGGCCTGAATCTATACTTAGCAAAAGTCCCATCAAATATAATGAAAGCCTCATTTAATTTTTTTTTTTGGAAGAAATGCAATCTGTTTGCTGTAATTATGTGGTCCATTAGGTCTCCCTTGAAGTGTCCTTTTTTTCAATGGATGTTGGACTGGCTGCACTAGAAATCAGAAGGAGCCATTTTAGGCCAGATGGACTTTCCTAACATTTCAAGCCCCTTTTTTACTTACTTCAGTGGGCATTGGGTCAGGTCCAGGAAGAATAAGACCAATTCCCTTAAACTTTCTTTGTAATTTAGCTTTGTCAGACATAATAGTATTTTATATTGCTTAATGCTACAGTAGCTTGCTGACCCCTTAGTGTCTTCCTTCCCACCACAAAATTTTAAATGTTTAGTTTCAGGCATTTAGATTTCATTTAGGCCGCAGCGTGTGGACACAAACCTTTTATCTAAGTTTAATTAGCTAAACTACCTCAAAATAATTGTGAAACATGTTTGTGGTCACTTGTAAAATATTATTTTGTCGGACCTCTGACAGCTCCACTTGTCAAAGTTTGAACTCAAGAGCTCCTATATTAAGAATCGGAATTTAATTATGGTAGTTACACTTGTTAATAGAACTATTTTCAGGAGATTATATTATGGCATTAAATGACTCTTACCACGTGTTGTATAGGGAAAAAAAGGCTTGTGGTAAAGCAACATAAGGCAAGATTTCAGACTGAAAAATTTACACTGGATCTTACAAATGGATGTAAACTTCAATTGGATCACTGCATCTGTAACTAACTCAGGCCAGACTCTGCTATCCTCACTCACACTGGTATTTAGCATTTAGTATTTACCTCCTTTCAAATCAGTCGTATTATTGCAGAGGAAGGAATTATTCAACATAAATAAGTGGGGAAGAATCTGGCCTTAAGAGAGTTCCAACTATTAATTATCCTGACAAATACAGTTAATATTCCATAAAATATGAAGAAACAATTAAGAAAATTGATTATAACAAGAAAAATCCCAAATATTTCTTTAAAAGGAAACTAATATTTTGTATGAAAAATATTATATGTACTGCACGTACTACAGAACTATAGCTTCCATTTAGAGTATTGGGAACTAGATGATTAAGGAGCAGGATTTTATAAACTGGCCTGCTTTTTTGAAACAAAAATTTTGCATGTGCAAAGCTACACCCTCAATTATTATCTTGCACATCTTATATCATTTACATATGTGATCAATTAACTTAGAAATTTAAGTGACATATTGTGCACACAAATAAATGCATAATTTTGCAAAGCTATCAGTGTAAAAAAAAAAAAGATCAACACAGTTTAGACTCAAGCTTTAAGGCCAAAAAGGACCATCATGATCATATAGTCTCACCTCATAGCGAGTCTAGTAGTCTCACCTCATAGTCTCACCACATTGCAGACCATGGAGCCTCACCCACCCATTGCTGTAGTGGTGTGGCTAGAGCAGTGCTCCCTTGTGGTCCTTCCAGGTGTTCTAACACAGCAATAGGTGTCCGAGTAGGGAGGGTAGGGGAAGAAGTCTCATCTCCCCTGTCCACTGAGGTGGGCTGGAACTCACCAGTTAACTGCCTCTTCCGTCTTATCCTCTTCTGGGGGTGGAGGATCAACCCTATAAATGTTCTACAAAAAAGCAAACCTAATTCAATACAGGGCCATCCCTCAGTCTTCGTGAGGCATTCCTCCCCTTTCTTTTGGGGTTGGCTCCCAGTCTGATCTGTACATTGCTCATTCCTCCCCAGTGGCTGCTCCAGCTAGCAAAAGTATTTCTCTGTTACTCTGCAAGTAAAGCTCTCTTCAGGTGGAGTTCCATCCTCCTTCCTGGCCAGTCAGCCCTGAACTAATTGAAAAGTTCTCTCCTTTTATTCCCCCTATACACTTGGAATTAGTTGCAGGTGCATGGGGCAGGAGCTAGCTGGGACAATAGGCTCTCCTTAACCCCTTCTCTGTTGGTGTGGAACCCCTCTGCCTCATCACACACACAGGCCAACTAAGAATCTTAAGGCACCAGAGTGTTTACAATGCTCATCGATGAAAAAAAGTGTACCAAAATTTATCATTTGAATTATTACTATTCATTTTATGTATTTCAGTACCATCTACAGACTCCAACTGATATCAGGCACATTATGCGAGGTGAGAAAATACACTCCTAGTAAGAGACAGAATGCCTACAGTCTAAGTAGAGAAGGCAGATAAAAAATGATATCTCCATTTTACAGAAGTGGAAGTGAGGCAAGGGGAGATTAAATAACTTGCCTGGGTCATACAGGAAATGGCTGAGCCCAGAACTAAACCCAGGATTATGAGTTCCAGTCCAGTAATCATCCTTCCATTAAATCAGGAAACTCAAGCTTTTGAGGATCATCCATCTAAATCAGTGTTCCTCAGCTGATGGGTCATGACCTTCATGGAGGCCATGAAAAGCAATGGGGAGAGGGAATTTCCAGGCATTGGAAATTTTATTACAATTTAAACCAAGAAAATCTTGCTCCCTCATTCCCTACACATCCTTCCCCTTCAAGATCAAGTATTCTCCATCAACCACTTGAAATGCGCGCGCGCGCACACACACACACACCCCTCTTATGTAAGAGTATAACTGTTTTCATTAATACTTTTTTTTCTTTTGTAGTAAATGTAAAGGAGTCGAGAAAGTGTTAAGCTTTGAATAAGCAGTTAGCAACACGAAAAAGCTGATAAACACTGAAACAGCTGCCTTTGCTTGGTTTGGCTCTTTACATATTATATACATCTCTCTCTCTCTCTCACACACACACACACACACACACACACACACACACACACACACACACACACCATAAGAAGAGACAGTAAGTTGAGAGAATTCATACTGAGGCAAAACCTAAGAGGGAAATTTTTCAGGCTCTTCTGTCACTGAGCTTATGGTACTTACAAACAATTGACAATAAGTAAACAGACAATGGAAATAACAGGTTTTATGAACAACAGAACACCTTGACTCCTTCACGCTAGCATTTCAGAAGCTCCCCATACTAAATAAATGTTTTGTTTGTTTTATTTAATTTCAGCCAATAAAATCAGTCTCTTCAGGAACCTGACTGGTCCTTTGTCATAAATATAAAGCGAAGGGTAACCACCTTTCTGTATACAGTACCATAAAATCCCTCCTGGCCAGAGGCAAAATCCTTTCACCTCTAAAGGGTTAAGAAGCTAAGATAACCTTGCTGGTACCTGACCCAAAATGGCCAATGAGGGGACAAGATTCTTTCAAATCTGGAACGGGGGCAGGGAACAAAGGGTTTGTTCTGTCTGTGTGATGCTTTTGCTGGGAACAGATCAGGAATGCAGCCTTACAACTCCTGTTAAGTTAGTAAGTAATCTAGCTAGAAAATGCGTTAGATTTTCTTTTGTTTAATGGCTTGTAAAATAAGCTGTGCTGGAGGGAATGTATATTTCTGTTTTTGTGTCTTTTTGTAACTTAAGGTTTTGCCTAGAGGGATTCTCTATGTTTTGAATCTGATTACCCTGTAAGGTATTTACCATCCTGATTTTACAGAGGTGAGTCTTTTACCTTTCCTTTAATTAAAGTTCTTCTTTTAAGAACCTGATTGATTTTTCATTGTTCTTAAGATCCAAGGGTTTGGGTTTGTGTTCACCTGTACCAATTGGTAAGGATTCTTATCAACCCTTCCCCAGGAAAGGAGGTGTATGGCGTTGGGGGGATATTTTGGGGAAAGACATCTCCAAGTAGTTTCTTTCCCTGTTCTTTGTTTAAAATGCTTGGTGGTGGCAGCATACTGTTCAAGGACAAGGCAAAGTTTGTACCTTGGGGAAGTTTTTAACCTAAGCTGGTAAGAATAAGCTTAGGGGGTCTTTCTGCACATCTGTACCCTAGAGTTCAGAGTGGGGAAAGAATCTTGACACCCCTCCACTCCAGACTAACAACAACTACTCAGGGAAATACTTTAGACATGGGAGTCATTCAGAATGCATGGGTCTTCTGAAGGAAACAAAGCACCATTGAAAAGCATGAAAGCAGTAATTATCTAATAGACAAGTCACACTGAAAAAAGGATGCAGAGGTCAAAGCATGCCAAGAGCATTATACAAGGCCACTGCTTGCTTTAAAGAAAGATAGAATCTAACAGCAAAGCTATCCAGTAGTAGTCTATGATTCTGATAGCATGTCTATGCTGCCCCTCAATTTGAACTACAGGGGTGTGAATTGCAGTGTGCACCAAACTTCTGCACTTTACCTCCCCTGTTTTGATGCTGCAGGAGAAAAGGAAAGAGGCCAACTCTCGCTATCCCCAGTACCATGAACCCCTAAAAATATAACTGTGATGCTATAGACTTGGTGCCAACTCTTGCCAGGAAAACAAGCATTAGCTAAGAACTGACAACCTCACAGCTGGAAACCAGACCAGTTCACCCTTATGTTAGTTTTTCTCAAAATACATAGTAGTCTAATAAGAATACATTTAGTGTTTAGACTCTATAAAATGCTCAAATTGCTGCACCCATTAATCTCACTTGCAATGTCTGTAGTCCATGCTATTAAAAATATGTAAGTTTTGCTTTATAGATTTGAAATGTTTGCTCTGAACTTGTGAAATCTGGCACAGGGGGACTGTCCAAATTTAAGTGGGCTATTAAAAGACAAAAGTTTTGTTATAATTTCCCCATCCACCCGTGGAGGAGTGAGTGGAGAAGGCTTTGTCCTATTGCTCTGAATGCTGGAAGAGGAAAATAAAATAGTCAACATGAAGATTTTTTATCTCTTCTCTGTTTGAACTCTCCGAGAAACCAAACTGAAGCCAGAGATCCCCAAGGATTACCTCCCGGGTCTGCCCTGAAAGACACTTTGAATTGACAGATAATTGCATTCTATCACTCTTAGGATCTAGATGGTAACTCATTTGTTTGCATACGATTACTTGCTTTGACCTGTAAATATTCATTTTTTTTCCTAGTTAATAAACTATTACATAGTTTATTACAGGATTGACTACAGGCATTGTCTTGGGTGTAAGATCTAGGCCCTACCAACTGATCTGGGATAAGTGACTGGTCACTTGGGACTGGTAGCAGCCTGAATATTGTATGATTTTTGGTGTTAGCGACCATTTATCACTAAGTCCAGTTTGTCTAGGTTGCAAGGTAGATTGGAGAGTCTGTCTGACTCCTGTTACAGTGAGCCAGGAGTTCTCATTTGTTACTGGTTTGGTGAAATCTAATCACAGAACACACCACGAGTTTGAGGTATCTGCCCAGTTTTTGACAGTGTGTGCTGAGGTAGGCCCTCACAGTTGTGAGCCACTCCAAACAGTGTGACAGTATCCAACTATTTCTTGCTTAAAAGTATAGCCAGGTGGCCTCTCTAAACCATTTCGTGTATCTAAAAAGGTGAAACAAGACCTCATGCTGTAACAAATCCTATTTGGCCTTGTCTTCGCAGCTGTTCTGTATTATGCAACTGACAACCTTTAAAAGGTCCTCTCTATAAGGTACAGAACTGATGGAAAATCCTTCAGTCTCTGAATGCTTACTGCAAAGAAAAGTCCTGGAGGCACTCATATGTGAAGTCCATTTTGAAGGTTTTCAGAAGCAGCTAAACCATTTGGACTCACCGTCAGCTTGAAAAAAAATCAAGTCCTCTTCCAAACACTACCACCGAGGCAACCACTAACACTGATGGTACAGAAGTAAAGAGCTTCAATCACTTTACATACCTTGGTATCACCATGTCAAGTGATGGCTCCCTGGATCAAGAACTATTAAACAGAATATGAAAGGCAAGTCAGAGTTTCAGAGGACTTCACCAAAGGATACTCAACCAGCACACCATCGAACTGTCAAAAGAACTCCTGATATACAATGCAGCAGAGACAGCATCTCTTTTATTCAAATGTGAAATGTAGATAGTTTACTCTAGACATAATCACACAATTCAAAAATTTTCATATGTGCTATCTTTGCTCTGTTCTGAAGGTCCACAGGCAAAACAAAATGTCACACATTAACATACCTGAAAAAGCAAAAACAACCAGCAATGAGGCACTGATCAATAAAGCTCAGCTGAGATGGACAGTTCATGTTATCAGAACTGGTGATGACAGACTCCCAAAAAGCATCCACAATGGTGAGCTGAAACTCAGAAACTGCAGGAAGGGCTGTTAATAGAACTACTTTAAAGATACCCTTAAAGACACCCAGAAGTTCACCTCATGCAGTAGAAATATTGATAACTTAGAAGACATGGCTAAGAAAAGACCTAAATGGAGAACAGCTATCGATATATGAAGACAGATGTGAAAAACTGATTGGAAAAAAGGGCCAAGCACTAGGCCCAATCCTCAGGGACAGCCTACATGTTCCTATGTGACATCTGTTTGTGACCTTGCTACTCATGTTTTAGACTATATAGCCACAAGAACACATACAAGATGTGGTCATGTCATCATCAGATACAATGGATATTTATATCCATATCTATGTATAATATAGCCTGATCAATTATTGTAATTATACAATTATTGGAGTACAATATGCACTAGTTACAAACAGGTTCATTACTCAGATGGCTACCTAGAGTTAGTTGAGATGATGAAATTGATGAAGCACACAAACTTTGAGCTTTAGTTAATACAAGCAAATATAATTAAAATCATAGGAAAAAAATCTATATACACACACAAGTATAAGAATAAGATAAGTACAGTAAAGTGGTTTCCTGCATTCTGCACACTTGATAGACAGCTTTAGATCTATCAATACCTCTGAAGGCTCAGCATAGGCAGAGGAGTGCGGGGAGATCCATGTAAGGCTGTTCAACAGAGTTGCGAAAATAAATTTTATTTAGGATGAGTTCCCTGTAGGGGTACATTAAAAACAACTAAATATCAAGGCCCTAAAATTGAGACATCCCTCAAAATGCATTACCAGGAAAATTTCCAGTGAAGTTTGTGTTATGATTCACCAATAAAACTGGACTTTGGATGAAAAAAAAAATACACATTTAAAGATAAACATTGACATGAAAGAATCATCATATTTTCCATAATTCCCCCTCCTCTTTCTAACAGATTAAGGGTAGCACAGAATAACACACTTAAAACATTGAAATATAAAATGAAGAATTGTTAATGATAAGGTCAAAATCTTTTGATAAATACTAATCATTAAAAATATAGTTATGTTTAGAGAATGAGTACAGATGAGGTAACATTTAGGCCAAGTCCTGGTTGGCATAAGTGGGGTTTTGCCATAGAATTCTTTTTACACAGAATTGCTGATCTGCTTAAAATGTTATTGCTGACCAAACAAAGGCAACTTGTTGTGCTGGAAGATATAAGAGACACAAACATGTTATAAATAAATAAAAGAACTCTCTGGGAAGACCCAAGGCAGCGTGACAAAAACAGCATGAGCCAGAAACTGCAAAACCAACAAAAAAAAATACAGGAGTTGGATAACTGAAGCTTGCACATGCATAATGTACAAGTTACCTAAAATCCAAAAGGGTTGATCTCATTTGGATAAAGCTATTTGGATAAAGATGAAGTAATCTGTAACATAGAAATCTGTATGAGACCTAAGTGAACAGGGACTGGAAACTGGAAAAACACCATACCAGAAATTGAAGAATAGGACTGAAGGACCAGACCAAGGGATCAGAGAAGGCAACTGCAGACCTTTCTGGAGTTTTAAGCATAGCTAGAAGTATGAGCCAAAGGAAGACTTGTTGAAATAGTAGCACTGGGTGTCAGATAAACACAGACTTCTCAAGGAGCTACATAAACACATTCCTAAAAGGATGGTACAGGAACACACTGACCCAGGAACACTGACCCCTGTAAAGATAAGGAAGGGTGACAAGATAATGGAGGATGATGTTTTGTTCGAACTATCAGGTACAAGGAACATATGGAGTGCATTATGTAACTTCTGCAATTTGTGTCAATGTATAAAAGGAAAAGTCATAAGGGGAGCAACTTTGTATTGGCAAAAGGGAAAAATTTATGTTGATTGAGCCAATACCTTGTCATGAGCATACATATGTTAGTGAACCTGTAGCTTGGTTTGTAGGGCACTAGTACTATGCATTATTGACAACAAACCTGGCCAAGCTTCTATCACTGAACCAAGCCTGGGGTCTTTCTGAGTAACATCGAGGTCTGCTGAATCAGCAAGCTGCAAACATTCTGCTTGTGCAGAGCACACAGGAGCTCCAAGGACAGCAACACTAACAGCATCAACAACAATCATGGAAGAAGGAACAACTTTTCAGGACATAATAACTAGGACCCCATTTACCAATTCTGTCTTGTCTGTTATTTGTCTGGCATAAATGCATATCCAAGCACTGTTTCTGTCTGAAATTAAATACATAAAGGCAAAAATTGATTAAACCTAAATTGGGTGGACTTGTGATTCAATTGCCTATTTTTTATGGCCAACATCCCTGCCACTTCCCATCAAGTAGTAGGTGCAGATTCTTTCTACTTCCAATTTGCACCAGACCCAAACATCTTTGGGAGCAGTGGGACTAAGGCTTGATCCTGTAAGGTGCTGAGCACTCCGGCCGTGATCCATCTAAAGAGTTAAGCACATGCTTAACTCTAAGAATGTGAGTAATTACTTAGTTTCAAGGGGGCTATTTACATGCTTAAAGTTAAGCTTAAGTATTTTGTTGGAGCAAGGTCAGAATACTCAGCACCTTACAACATCAAGCCCACAGTGCACAACCAAGGTCTATCACAGAGAGGGACTGCCATGACTCTTAGCATTACATCAATTATTTTAAATAATTCACCCAAGGGTAGTAAGGTCATAGAGACAGGCTTGAATTCTCTGTTTAGCATATTTCTGCACATAATGTACCATGAACAGCTACAGTGCTATATAAGTGATAAATTATGATAATATAGAACTCAGGATGAAAAAGAAAGATTATCTAAAATCATGGAATATTTTCAATTATGGTAAACAACTGTGTCCCTTTAAAACTCTGTCCTTCGGGGCTGTATTTATTTTCTCCTGTTCTGAAAATATTTACAATGCTTGAGAGATAATCTCCCCGGTCCCCACGTTCCCATTTTCAAATGATCAACCTGTTTTATCATTCCAAAGCTCAAAGTTGAACTTGTAGCTACTAGAAATTTGTTCAAATTTTTTTCTCCATTGCAAGTAAAAGTGCAAAAGAAAAAATTGGGAGCAACATAAGCAGTATATGCAGATAAGACTGGAATGCATTTTCCCGTCCTGCCCTTGCAGTCTATGCACCAGTCAGAGAAAAGATAACACTGTGGAGGAGACACAGGACTTGAGACTCAGAAAATCTGTGTTTTGTTCTCAACTCTGCCACGCACTTCTGGTGTGACTTTGGGCAAGCCACTTAATGTCTCTGGGCTACAATTTACTCGTCTGTAAAATGGGAGCAATATTATTCCCCTGCCTCATTGGTTTAACGTTAATGTTTGAGAGGTGCTCAGATACTATGGTGACAAGTGCCATAGAAATGTCCATTAATAAAACATGACCAATTTCCATTTTTTTCTTAATTCCTTTAGATCCATCTCTTCTGAAGTAGTGCCATTGCCACTGACTGGGCACAGAAAAATAAAATAGGGCAAAGCCAAACCGAAAGAAATGCTGTGGTAGAGAGCAGCAGATGCATATGGTGAATACAGTGGTCTGGATGCTATGGATGATATTATTCATTTACTTAGTGGAGAGGGTTTGGAATGGGAATAGGCATTCATCTATCATCTTTGCATCATCCATCAGCTGTGTGTTTCCCTAAGCAGTTGGCATGCTGTTGCTAATTTTAGTTTGTTTTTGTAAAATATCTGCCCAGAAAGGCTCGGCTCACAGACAGCATCTGGTTTCCACAAAGTTCCTGCTTTTAATTGGTTTTACCAGCTAGTTTAACTGAGGCACAAGGAAGTCAAGTGACTTAGTTGAGATCACAATCCAAGGTAATAGCTCAGCTTGGATATGAAATTCAGATCTTCTGACTAGTAGGCCTTTGTGTTATCTCTCCTTCTTCTAAAGCATTTACATCAGTGGCACATTTCACACACACACACACACACACACACACACACACACACACACACACACACACACACAGTTTCCAATTACTATGCAAAATCTCATTAGAGCATCATTTTCACCATGTGTGAAGGCCTCTCTTGAGAACTTGTGATAACTAAAATGATTGTGAAACAGCAGGACTTTTCCTACCCCAACATTTTTGCACAAGTATATTGTCATGCTGTATGATAATGGAATCAAGAGGAAAGAGATGCATATTTCTGGTCTCACAAGGTACTGTGGTTCACCCTCCTTAGTAGTTGCTTTGGGTATTGATGCCAATACTGTTATTGGCCTTTATCATCATCATCATCATCATCATCTTGTAATTTCTGTTCATTGCAGGACTACATATTGAACAACTGTGTCTTCACCAATGGTCAGCATTGTGTTTGAAAACTGGTGGCCAAGCAGAAGGATAGCTTTAACCAGTTATTGAAGTCTCAGCTACTTAGGCTTGCTGTGACTATACATATATGTCCCCTACACATTACCAAACATTAGACTCTGAC
This sequence comes from Dermochelys coriacea, assembly GCF_009764565.3. NCBI lineage: Eukaryota > Metazoa > Chordata > Testudines > Dermochelyidae > Dermochelys > Dermochelys coriacea. Next base: position 173,820,698 of record NC_050069.1, read on the forward strand.
AAGAGCCTGAGCCCTCTGATTAATAGACAGAAGAGTGAATCAAAAGAGGCCTTTGCTAAACTGTGGTGGTGGAGAGCAGCTCTGCTACTCTCAGGGAGAGTTGGTATCTTCCCTGTACACACTAGACCTGCCAGTCACTTCCATATTTGAGGTCCACTTTGTGTGATAACTGATAAAAGCAAGAAAGTGAAGAGTTAGGTATTTCTTCATGAAGTATTTCATTTGTCTAATCTGCTCCATTAGAGTTCCATGCATCTAAAATATTAATACTAAAAGATTTCAGATACAACAGATTCACCATATCTAACTGTAAATACCGTTACTGATTGGACCCATCATCTTTTGCCTCTTCCCTTCTGCACTACTATGTGATAACTCTCAAGGGATATTTGGAAATTCCTTATTCCAACGGTTCAATATTTTAGCCAATCCTGGCATAATACTCGAGGTCAGAACTGTATCACAGACAGTAGAAGGCTGTCCCAACATCTAAGCAGCCACAAAAAGTGTTTGGGTGTCAGGAGTCAGAGTAGCAGCCGTGTTAGTCTGTATTCGCAAAAAGAAAAGGAGTACTTGTGGCACCTTAGAGACTAACAAATTTATTTGAGCATAAGCTTTCGTGAGCTACGGCTCACTTCATCACATCACATCCAATGAAGTGAGCCGTAGCTCACGAAAGCTTATGCTCAAATAAATTTGTTAGTCTCTAAGGTACCACAAGTACTCCTTTTCTTTTTGGTGTCAGGAGTGGGTTTCTTCCTTAATGGGAAATTAGGGAGTACAAACACAAGATATTCCTTCCTACCCTATTTTTATTTAAAATATGCACAGAGTTCCTATAAAGGATTTGAACAAGGATGGACAAATACAGCAAAAGTAGCAGCAAAATATACAGACATAATTTGTACCATACTCCAGTAAGAACATCTGTGTGTTCAAGTGCTCCAGCCCTATTGCTTTCTACCTTGTGTATGATTTTGCATGTTAATCAATCTCCCTGAACACATTATAGTCTTCTGTGTTGAGGCTTCAGCCAAAATTCTTACTTTGGACACCTAGAAAAACATCACCCTCCAGATCACAAATGTATGCCAATCCATCTAGATTACCTGGCTTGAAAGAAACTGAAGCACTTAAACCCATCACTTGATGATTACCTGTTCTGTTCATTCCCTCTGAATCACTTGGTATTGGCTACTGCAGAAGACAGGATACTGGGCTAGATGGACCTTTGGCTATCGCATTTATATTCACCTTAACCTATTTATCGATTTGTGATAACGCTGAATTTATTTCTGTTATTCATATTTATACATATTATTTATCTATTAATTCTACTCAAATTTCTCATAGATACATTTTATTTACTCTCTCTCTCATATATATTATATACATACACACACACAAACACATATAAAAGATATAAATCAGTTTTTTCTGTTGACAGTTACAGAACTTCATTCTATCAGACTCTGAACGTATATCCAGGTTATACTTTTTCATCACTAACATTTTCATCACTGATATCTCAACAATTTATACTGCTGAAAAATTCACTAATATGCTATATTTGAATAGTTAATTATTATCTATAATCAGTATCAGTTCAGAGATACTGAATACAAATTTCTTTCAATGGTCCCTGTTTATGTTTAAGCATAAGCATGTGGTGAAGTCCCAGTCAAGTCAATGGGACATAAGCACATGCTTAAGTGCTTTGCTGAACAGGAACAGACTTCAGCACATATTTAAAGTTAAACAAGTGCTTTTGGTGAATCAGGCTTCAATGATTTCCTTTCTATGCTCACTTTTGTTACATGGAGAGAAAGAGCTTGAATGTTTCATAAGAAACTCTATGATTTGATTAAATGCCTCCTTAGAACCAGAATCTGTCCCACTGAAGTCAACAGGACTGCTCGCATGAGTAATTGCTAGTCTGCCTATGGAACATTGGCATAATGTAATTCTCACCCTTGTGGAGATATACATCCCAGCTATACAATACTTAAGGTAAAATTTACAAAGAATAATAAGGCAATTACAGTTAAGAAGATACCCAGTAGCTAAGGTGCAATTAATTTTCCTTTTTCAAATATAATTCAGCAACACTGAAGTAATAATACTGCTGCACAGTTAATACACCTCATTTACAAACCACTTAGGAAGAGATATATTTAAGGTGTATATTGTAATCTTGAGGTGCACCTGTTATACCTTAACTGCACATACAATATATCTGATCATGTGTAACTGACCTCTTATATAGAGTTCAAAATATTCAGTCAATCTAGCAAAGTGACTGAGTTATCATTTTAAACTGGTTTATCTGCCAACATATTTCAAATAGTTCAGAAATCAGGGATTAGCCTTTACCATTTCTTTCCTCTGAACTGCTTGGTATTCAGCACTGATCTAAACAAAACCAATTATGTTTTATATATAACCTATGGTTAATGTCTTGTTAGCATGCATTTTTAAACAGTGTTTTGTTTCTGTAAAAATGAGCATATGACCTACTATATTAAAAATTGGATATAAACAAAAGTGAAAGACTCACATTGTGTTCCTAACTGAACCATTAAAAACATTAAAAACCTTATTAACTTTATCTTAGGATATAAAAATAATGCCAGGCAGCCTTGAAAATAAACAAAAAACCTCAACATCTAGTATTCCCAAACTACATTTTGAGTAAATCTTATCATACCCCATTCATCTCACACCCAACTTTTGTTTAAAGACTCTGCTATCTCCAAAGCTAATTCATTTTTTATATTTAATGCTCTCTTTATGTCCTTATGAAGTGGAGACTCAGGAGGTGAAAATGGGCAGACCTATATATTTTAATACCGAATGCATACATGTCGGTTCAAGATTTTCTGTGCAATGGTATAATAAAAGGTCTTCATTTTTTTCTATCCACGATTCACAGCAGCAGTTTGGTAAAAGCCCCCCCTGCTGGCAATAGTCTGTAAATTTGCCCCAGAATAGGTACAATTTTCAATTGTACAGTAAAAACCTCAGGTTTAGGAACACCAGAGTTACAAATTGACCAGTCAACCACATACCTCATTGATAACCGGAAATACATAATCCAGCAGCAGAGACAAAAGAAAAGCAAATACTGTACAAGTTCCATAAAAAACATTATTCTGGAAATTTTTTTCCCTACAAGAAAATATTCCCAAATGTCCTCTTAAGAGGCCTTACAAAAAAAAGTTCTGGGTATAGTAATAGGTGACTATTCCATGGCTATTATTCCGGTGTCAGGACTAAAACAGGCAGGTTCTACAGACCACTGCTAAGTGGCTTGTTGAGTTTGCGACTAAATTGCATGTTTTTCTAAAAATATGTGCTCTAGTTCAAACAGGAATTAATTCAGGGAAGTCCTATGAGTCATGTTACACAGCTCAGACTAAATGAGCATAATGGTCCTTTCCAGCTTTATAATCTGTGAATTTACCCCAGAGGCCCTCACAATTCTAGCCCTTGACCTTTGGGAAAGAAACACCTTGTCAATACAATTTCCTAACTATTCAAATAAAATGGAATGAAACAAACCAAACCAATCAAATAAAAATGAAATGGATTAATATCCAACCAACTTAATCTAATTATCAGGATCTAACAGCTTTAACCATATTAAAACGTATCAAATAGATTCCTTATAGGTTTTCTCTAATTGGGAAGTCCCACTATCAGTTTCATTGCCACATGTGGGGTCAGGAAAGTATTTTCCCCCTGGTCAGATTAGCAGTGACCTTGGAGGGTTTTCGACTTCCTCTGCAGTGTGAGAGTGTGGGTCATTGCCAGGATTATCCGAGTATAGCTCACTTAATCATTTTCCTATCATTATAGGGGACTACATGCTGGTGCACCACAGTCCCTTCTATTTTGTCTGTGGCACATAATAGTCTAATCTCCTATGAGCTGCGATACTTTGGTCTAATTTCAGTTGTTGGGTTTAGGTGTGGTTTTGATGGCCTGTGATATACAGGAGGGCAGACGAGAGGGTCTGGTGGTCCCTTCTGGCATTAAACTCTATGAGTCAATGACCATGACTGTAAGATGTAGTTATATTTGAGCCAAATGGCAGATAAAGGGAAGATCAAATCAATTTCAGGTTGAAGTTAATATATAGACTACATCTCTGATATTATTTAAGACAACCTGCTCATAAAACAGTCAGTCAATCTCCCCCACCCTCCGGAGGCGGACATGAGATGTGCGAATACTATTCAGGATAACATAGCTTTGTTACATTTATCTAACAAAAAATGTAGGTGAAAAATCAACATTTCTTTAGATTTAAACATGCCTCCCAATGCATAAAATAGACGGACGTGTATAAGCTTTTGGAAAATGAGATTGTTTAACCTCGGGCAGTTTTAGGTTTTTGAGGAACTATTCTATACATGCCATTCTAAGATAAAGTCTGAGGGTTTCGGCCACACCCACATTCCTGCATGCACATAAACCACTCACTACGCTTCCGCTCACCTGCCAGAATTACAAAGGTAAGTGCAATAATGTTGAGGAAGAGGCATTCATCTACTAACAAAAAACAAAAAGTTGATGTCTGTACAGGAGGGTTCTTGTGAGATTTTTGGTTTCATTCACTGTCAGGTAGCTGATGTGGGGTTGAAAAATTAGCCAGTGGTTTTCCAGCACAGCTGTTTAACATCAGCAGACTTTCTGGCTGGCTTACAGATGCCAAATAGATTTCACATGGTTGCTACTGTTTGGTGGCCAGTCAGGAGAGTGGAGGAAACAGACTCCTCTCTGTTAAACATGGTGGCATTGCATATACAGAAGCAGAGGATTCTTCTTTTCCTTCAAGTTATGAGGATGGTGTCCTGGCAGGTACTGTCCTCTCAGAACTCCTTCTCAATAATATTTTATCCAATTAGAATGAGATATTCCCCTACTGAAATTATTAGCATCACCCAATGAGGTTTGAGTAGGTGCTCATATGCTAACAAAGACCTTCACCTTCCAGTATGGAAAATCCCCAAAATATCTTTGAGATGCAGAAATCCCAAATCTTTTAATTTGGAGAAGATGGACATCAGTTTATTTTAGGCATGAGGTGTAGCAACTTGAAGAAACTAGTTTAAAAATTCCCACAAAATAATTTGAAAGCTAGTATACAGTTGAAAATGAAATTGTAAGAAAATGACTCATGCACACTCAGCCATGGACAAGAGGAAAATGCTTTCTTAGTTCAAGCAATTGTTCTCCTTCCCCACTGACAGATGCTTGCATTTTCTTTTATATTTTGATACTCTGGGGCTCTCTGGAGTTCAGCTTTGTTCAGGATTTCTGACATACAAAACCTGGTTAAAATGTTGGAGTGGAGCTCTGTCAGATTAAAGAGACTTTAACTAAAAAAAAAAAAATCACACGTTTAGGTTCAATTTTAATATATAGACCTTTGTGCATTACACAGCTTTTTTTTTTTTTTTGCAAACTCTATTATATGAATACCCCAACCCTACAATTTAAACCACTTATTATCCATTGTGACGGGGCAAGGCCAGATGGCTATAGAAAAGTAGTAGGAGATAGATATATTAGCTCCAGGCTAAACAAATTGCTGGTACCAGAATAAGTTAAATGGCAGCTGCTCCAGGTCAATTAAGAAACCTGGGGCCAGTTACGAACTTCCTAGAAGGCAGGGAGAACACTAGGTTGATTGGGACACCTGAAGACAATCAGGGACTGGCTGAAACTAGTTAAAAGTCACGCAGTTAGTCAGGTGGGTGTGGATGTCAGGAACTGTGGGAGGAAGTTGTGCTGTTGGAGAGATTGAGCAGTACACGCCATATTGAGCACAAGGAAGGAGGCCCTGAGGTAAGGGTGAAGTGAAGCTTGAGAAAGTGGGGGCTGCTGTGGGGAAGTAGCCCAGGGAATTGTACATGACATGTTTCTAAAAGGTCAGCTACCATAGCTGATACTATTAGGGTCCCTGGGCTGGAGCCTGGAGTAGAAAGTGGGCCTGGGCTCACTGAGATTAATCACTGAGGCTGGGAGACAACAGAGACTGTAAAAGGAAGGATAACTTCTCCTCACCTCCCTCGCTGGCTTATGATGAAAATGGCTCACTAGACTGTGACCCTTGTCTCTAGAGAGAGAACAGTTACATGGAGGGTCACAGTGAGCCTCTGAGGCTAGCGAAATCCAACCGGAAATGCCACAGAGACAAGGACAGAGCTTTGTCACACCATGTATGCTTTTCTTTTTAGAATGTTCTTTTTTTTTTCTGATGAAATACAGTCTTACCATGGTGACACTGTGATGACTAACAATTTCCTTGTGTTACAAAGAGGACTCTGTAGGATTCCTGGAACAAGGTTAGTTATAATGATTCTCTTCATCTATTATACATGGTGCTTTCAAAGATCCCTGCTTTTTAAGTAAGCCATAAAACACGTGCATTCATTTGGAGGAAAATTTTTGATCCTTGGACAGGCATTGGTAGTATAATGTCATTATGAATGAGGGAATCAAAATTGTTTGGTCTATAAACATAGTGGTTATTATGCACTATACCCCTAGAGGTCTCAAACAGAGAAATTAAACAGTTGTGTACATGAAACAATTTTATGATCCATATTTAAAAAAAATGGTTAAAAGATTACTTTTAAATAGCAATAACATAGGGTAGGCTTAGTGACCTGGCTGGTTATTATTAAACACTAGCAAACTGGAAATCTGGATTTGACTGTCATCAGACTCTTGCTATCTGAACTGGCAGAAGTTTAACAGTGCTGTAGAGATGAGAGGCACAGCTAGCAGGAACATGAGCCAGTGTAATTCAATAGTCATACCTACTTGCTGATTACTAGTGGCAATGACAGAGCTCTGGAATGAGATCCATTTTGTCCTCCTAAATAGAGGATAGTCATAATAACAGAGCCTTTCTGTAGGAAAACTTAAGGTTATGAAGATACATAATTTTCATCTGGGAATCTGCCTTAAAAAGGTCCTGAATTTCATTACTTATCTAGAACTCAGCTGGATTCACATGCTGGATGAACAACTGATATTTTGGTTCACTGGAAGTTCCCAAAAAAGAACAAAAAATGGTTTAGGTTAAAACAAACCCATATGATTTTTGGAATTTTCAGTGAATAAAAAATTCCTAATTGTTTGACCCAAAATATTTTATTTCTGGGCTAGATTCACAAAAGGAGGCATTCACATACAATGTGAAAATCCTAGGTTCAAATCCCTATTATCTGCTTCATATGGAACAAGGATTTGAACCTGGGTCTCCCATCTCCTAAGAGTGTGTAGTAACCACTGGGCTACATGATGTAGTCTGGACCACTTGTCTCATTCTCTGCTTTTGAAGCTCTTCTGGTTTGTATGTAATACATTAATAGCCACTAGGCCAGACAGAGAAAGTGAGAGAGAGGCTCTATAGCCTGGCAATTAGGGCACTCTCCTAGGAAGAAGTGGACTCAACTTCAAGTCTCTCGTCCAGTGGATATTAAATTTATATGAAGTGAAACAACTTCAACAAGAAAGCTTGGACGGGGGAACCTATCTATACCCCCAGTGACTAGGGCACTTACTTAAGTGATGGGATACCCAAGTTCAAATCCCTGCTCTACATCAAAAGGGGAGAATTGAACCATGGTCTCCCATGAGTACCTTAATTACCAGGGTAAAAGTTATGAGGAAGAAAAGGGACATCACCTCCTCTCTTTCCCCCCCCCCCTCCATTTTGTGAATGACTTACAAGTTCTCACCTGAATCTAGCCCAAAACAAATTCTTCAGTTTAAACTATTCAGTAAATTAATGTCAATTTTAAAAATAGTTTTGGGTTGGTCATCACAGCATTTTTCAATGAATAAACTACTTGTGCAAAAGATTTCATTCAGTGCTAGTGGGAATTGGTGTCACAGGAACCATGCAGGAAATACATAGAGCAAAAAGCATCAAAACTCTGGAGGAGATTAGGCACATCCAATAGTAACTTTACTTTCAGATGGTTCTAAACCAGTAGGAGCATGGAAAACAGATTAAGAGGATCCCAGTCCAGGTATATTTCTGTGGTAATACTATGCAAGATGCATACACAGATACATTGTAATAGAACAACTCCCACTGATTTAGAATCAGCATTAGATCAGGAGTACACCCACCAGATAAATAGTTTGCTAATTAGTTTCAGAGTAGCAGCCGTGTTAGTCTGTATTTGCAAAAAGAAAAGGAGTACTTGTGGCACCTTAGAGACTAACAAATTTATTTGAGCATAAGCTTTCGTGAGCTACAGCTCACTTCATCGGATGCATTTGGTGGAAAATGCAGAGGGGAGATTGATATATACACACACAGAACATGAAACAATGGGTTTATCATACACACTGTAAGGAAAGTGATCACTTAAGATAAGCCATCACCAGCAGTGGGGGGAGGGGGGAGGGATGAGAGCTGAGGAAGCGTTGTTCTAAGTCAGCCATAAAAATGTTGGCATACTGTGGGGCCATGCGGGTACCCATCGCAGTGCCGCTGATTTGAAGCTATACATTGTCCCCAAATGTGAAATAGTTATGGGTGAGGACAAAGTCAAAGTTCAGCCACCAGGTTAGCCGTGACATTATCAGGGATACTGTTCCTGACAGCTTGTAGCCCATCTTTGTGTGGAATGTTGGTGTAGAGGGCTTCTACATCCATTATGGCTAGGATGGTGTTTTTAGGAAGATCACCAATGGATTGTAGTTTCCTCAGGAAGTCAGTGGTGTCTCGAAGATAGCTGGTATGCTGGTAGCGTAGGGCCTGAGGAGGCAATCTACATAACCAGACAATCCTGCTATCAGGGTGCCAATGCCTGAGATGATGGGGCGTCCAGGATTTCCAGGTTTATGTTGGATCTTGGATAGCAGGTAGAATACCCCAGGTCGGGGTTCTAGGGGTGTGTCTGTGCGGATTTGTTCTTGTGTTTTTTCAGGGAGTATGCCAACATTTTTATGGCCGACTTAGAACAACGCTTGCTCAGCTCTCGTCCCCTAATGCCCCTACTCTACTTGCGCTACATTGATGACATCTTCATCATCTGGACCCATGGAAAAGAAGCCCTTGAGGAATTCCACCATGATTTCAACAATTTCCATCCCACCATCAACCTCAGGCTGGAACAGTCCACACAAGAGATCCACTTCCTGGACACTACGGTGCTAATAAGCAATGGTCACATAACCACCACCCTATATCAGAAACCTACTGATCGCTATTCCTACCTACATGCCTCTAGCTTTCATCCAGATCATACCACACGATCCACTGTCTACAGACAAGCTCTACGATACAACTGCATTTGCTCCAACCCCTCAGACAGAGACAAACACCTACAAGATCTCTATCGTGCATTCCCACAACTACAATACCCACCTGCTGAAGTGAAGAAACAAACTGACAGAGCCAGAAGACTACCCAGAAGTCACCTACTCCAGGACAGGTCCAACAAAGAAAACAACAGAACGCCACTAGCCATCACCTTCAGCCCACAACTAAAACCTCTCCAATGCATCATCAAGGATCTACAACCTATCCTGAAGGACGACCCATCACTCTCTCAGATCTTGGGAGACAGGACAGTCCTTGCTTACAGACAGCCCCCCAATCTGAAGCAAATACTCACCAGCAACCACACACCACGCAACAGAACCACTAACCCAGGAACCTATCCTTGCAAGAAAGCCCGTTGCCAATTCTGTCCACATATCTCTTCAGGGGACACCATCATAGGGCCTAATCACATCAGCCACACTATCAGAGGCTCGTTCACCTGCACATCTACCAATGTGATATGTGCCAGCAATGCCCCTCTGCCATGTACATTGGTCAAACTGGACAGTCTCTACATAAAAGAATAAATGGACACAAATCAGACGTCAAGAATTTATAACATTCAAAAACCAGTTGGAGAACACTTCAATCTCTCTGGTCACTCGATTACAGACCTGAGAGTGGCTATTCTTCAACAAAAAAAACTTCAAAAACAGACTCCAACGAGATACTGCTGAATTGGAATTAATTTGCAAACTGGATACAATTAACTTAGGCTTGAATAGAGACTGGGAATGGATGAATCATTACACAAAGTAAAACTATTTCCCCATGTTATTTCTCCCTCCCACCCCACCCCCACTGTTTCTCAGATATTCTTGTTAACTGCTGGAAATAGCCTACCTTGCTTGTCACCATGAAAGGTTTCTCTCCCACCCTCCCCCCGCTGCTGGTGATGGCTTATCTTAAGTGATCACTCTCCTTACAGTGTGTATGATAAACCCATTGTTTCATGTTCTCTCTGTGTGTATATCAATCTCCCCTCTGTATTTTCCACCAAATGCATCCTATGAAGTGAGCTGTAGCTCACGAAAGCTTATGCTCAAATAAATTTGTTAGTCTCTAAAGTGCCACAAGTACTCCTTTTCTTTTTGCTAATTAGTGAAGTTCTTTTTAGTATCTCACTATGACAGATAATAGATATGTGAACAAATCGGGTAGCCCTTAGCCTGAAGTTAATAAGAAGTTTTGCCTGATTAAGAACAAAGGTGTTCTACTTATTTAGGATTTATATACTGTGATTATCAACAAGTCTTAGGCACATATAAAAAATTACAATCGTTGAATATGTAAAATGTGAAAAATCCCTTAAAATACTTTGCAGCCTCAAAACCAAACCTTCTAGGTGGCCACTATAAAACTCTAGAGAAATCCCTGCTCTCAAAAGCATGGGTAATTAAGCACTGTACACTGAAGGTGACACTATCTGGGCTCAAGAAGATATGTTTGCTAGGGCCTTTGGGGCAGGGAGTGGGGGAGTAAAAGTGATATATTCCACTGATATTCATTACAACATCAGCAGAACTATTTGGTCATCCATTTACATTAGATATTCTTCCATATGTGAATTTAATTACATTGCATTACAAATAGCTAAAATACTTTTTAGTAGCATTTGCTGGGCACTCCAACAAATATCATGCCATACAAGCTTTAATAATTACATTTCATTTGACAATTTTTAGCCAGTAGAACGCAATACAGGAATAAAATAGTGTGCAAATTATCCTACATTGATAATTAGGGGTAAAATGAGTCACCACACACTTTCACAAAGTACCTTGTAATTGTTTAAATGCTTGAGAACAAACATATTGATCCTGAATGTTATTACCCAACTAACATTTATGTTTTTATATTTTGTAAGTGTAAACAAACCCATTTAGCATGTTTGGATGCAAGTACTGAGCTCTTTTACCCATTGCTAGTGACATTTTTCCAGGGGAAACTTTTTTTTTTTTTCCCAATCAAAGCAAAATATTTCTATACCTGCTGACCTACTGTCTGACACTGGGCAACTGTTATCACCTCTTTCTCTTCCCCTTTTTTCCTGTCAGATTTAAAGTGTAAGCTCTTCAAGCAGGACTGTCTCTATGTATTTGTACAGTGCCTAACATGGAACTTTGACATTCGCTGGGACATCTATGCATTATTGTGATACCAATTAATAATATAAAAACGTTATTACTAATTTCCTGAAATGGGAATTATTTCTGATGCTGGTAGAACAAAACAATATAGACTCACATTACCAAGAAACACCACAAGAACGATGGCAAAACCAAATGTTTCTCAGAAGTTTACAGAACCACAATGCATAAGGAACAACATAAACCCAACAAAGAAGAAATATTATAACAACCAGAAAGGTTAAGGAAACGGATCTCTGCCAGATCTCAGAATCATTGGCTCAAATGACATTTCTGTGTGCCCCTGGTTCATTATATTGATCCTTTCTCTGGTATGAGAAGACTCAGATCTTTTGTCATTCATTGCCAGGTGGGTTTGTGACTCATGGTATCAGACTGCCTATGTTCGATACTTACAGGGCTCCCATAATTGTAACTTCTAAGTAACAAATGAAGCTGATAAGCACAAACAAGTATTTTTCCCAAGAATAATTTGAAAGGAAAATTCATCATTAAAAATCATGACACTTCCTAGTTTTTTAATAAATATATAGAAAGTGGATCCGTGTCTTGTAAAAATATAAATTTTTGAACACAAGTTTTAATTTAGGAAAAAGTCTTAAGTTTCAAAGGAAGTTTTTCCACTAGCTTTAGAACAAACTTAAATTGTTCCCTTTAGCCATTAGAAAGGTACACAACTCTAATACTTTCTATAGTTCAGGTGCCATACCTCTTCATCTACCTGCCATCTAGCTACAGTACCTCCCTATCACAAGGTAACTGATTACGGACTATAGTGTCTAACAGATCACTTCCTGTTACATGGCCTGGGGCAAAGGATAAAAGGAAGGGGATGTTGAGTCAAAGGGGAATTAAGGGGAAAAAATAGTGGTTTCTCTTCTGCTGACTAGCTAAAACAAGAAAAGTGTGGGAATAATTGCCCTATGTTTTTTCAACTGATTTACTTGGTTTTGTGGACAATAAAAGAGCCCCAAGGAAGGGCCTAAAAAAAGAATAATGCTTACAACTTTATTTCCTCCTCTTTTGCTGGTGAAACTACCAACTAGCTTACACTCTCCTTCCATGGAAGTCATCACAGACCTCATTATGTATGAGAAAACACACCTACTTACTGAACCCTCTTCCAACTTTAAATTATCACTTTCTGCCTCCCTACTGTTGCTAATTACATTACTATTGTCATCCACTAATCATTCAGATGAAGACCTTTCTTAAGTCACACAACTGCTGTTATCAAGTTCTTTCTGAATGGGACATCACTTAGCCCTTCCTGACTCTCAAAGCTACTATCCTACCTTATACTTAGACATTTGTGAAGGATAAGAAGCAAGACATGAGCTATTCACGTCTGGAATTCTTTCATGACAACTCTTTCACCTCTAGCCTCGCCTCTCTTTTAAAACTTCCTATAGAAGTTTTTTAAATTTTCCTCAGAAAGGTTCCTGGTAAAAATGATCTTAGTACCATGAAAAAGGTCAAGAACTGTACTGAAATTACTGAGACTACTCTTCTCCAAGCTGTAATGATGTTCTTCTTGTTCCTTATTGTACATCCCACACTCTTGCCACTGGGACACCTGAGGTTGAGCACCTCTCAACTGAGAAAAATTCAGATTTAAAAAAAAAACCCAAAAAATAGCTCTTTTATTCTAATTCTGTTTTCAGCAGATCACTTATCAAAATTACTCTTCCCAATAGGGTGCAGCTGCATCAGTGGGTCAGACTGCAAAATGAAGTTCCATAGCAATGCAGCAGGGCTTCACTGAATACCCTTGCAGTGACAGTACAATGAGGGGCAAATTTAAAAGAGTACCCTTAATTAATGAACTAACACACTAGTATTTTGACCAGTATTCTTCACTGGCTCTCATCCTACTTGACTTCTGCTCCTGTCGGTGATCTGATCATTTTTAAGCTCCTCTCCCGTTTTTGAATCATACCTTTCTAAACATTCCCTTATTATAGCTGATGGAAGCTTCACATCTTCCCCTTACTCTCTCAGGCTACAGAATCTAAGCCCCTGTTTTCTTCTCTAGTTATCTTCTAGTACATCTTCTGTCTTAGGTTTTAACTTTGGACATCGCTTCTATATGGGACTCAAACCTATATATCCTTAGCATATTTTCTGATTGTCCCTTATCTGTTTGCTCATTTTGAGTGTTAGCTCTTGGTTACACTATAAGTGCCAACTACTGACTGCTCCAGGAACTGAAATCCTCTTTTTAGATACAAAGTCCTCTTTGCTGTACGACTCCATCACATTCCTTAACTCATGCCTTAAAACTTTACTCTAAGGCCTGGCCTATACTGGGGGGTGAGGGGGGGTAGGTAAATCCGCCTACATTACGCAACTTCAGCTACAAAAATAGCATAGCTGAAGTCAACATACTTAGAGCTACTTACTGCGGTAGGTCGACTGCTGACACTCCCCTGTTGACTCTGCCTATGCTTCTTGCTCCAGTGGAGTACCGAGTCAATGGAAGAGCACTTGGCAGTCAATTTATTGCGTCTTCACTAGACACTTTGACTGCACCAGCAAAGATGTATTGTGGTTTGATCTTTTCATTAGAGATTCATCTACCTGTATTATGAAGCTCCCAAACATCATCAATATGGAGGTGAAGCAGATAAAAAACACTACATGGAGATAGGGCTATATCCAAAGCTCAAGTTAACCTGTACTGAACAGAGTTGTGTTCTCACAACTCTGCATCAAAAATCTAGTGCATCAAAGTTAAAAATTTATCCTTCATTGTCTTCATCCATTAGCACTGAAAAGCACAGGATGGAAAAACCTAGAAAGTTATTCCTTAAACGTTCCATCTACAAAAGGGCCAAAGTACAACTCATTCTCTGATCCAACCAATGAAACTTTAACATACCAATATAGATAAGTAAAGAAGAATTCCATGAAAAATGAGTCTAGTAAATATTGCATAAATGTTATTCAGATTTATCAAAACAAATTTATGTTGTTGCAGGCAACTCTTAATAAGATCAGCTATTCCAGGTGGACAGCTACTTTTTAGAACCTTTTAATACTGATTTTCAAAAGGAAATAAAAAAGAAACTAACTAGACAGCTGTCCTCATTGTTTTTTTCTTTTTAATGTAACTTTCTAGGATTTAAACCAATTAATGCTTTTTCCCCCACTGACAAGTTGTCCCTCTCTGAAACCATGCAACTGATCACAAAACTAGAGTCACAGTTACCTGAAAATCCCTCATACTGAACATTAATATGGATGCACAGAAAAAAGACAAACTCGAAGAAGAGCTCTGTGTGGCTCAAAAGTGTGTCACTCTCCTCAACAAAAGTTGGACCAATAAAATGTTTCCTCACCCACCTTCTCTCTCTAAAACTCAAAATATTGTTAACCAGTGATAAGAAAATAAGGTAAGTATGCTCTCAAACTGGGCTCAGCTTTATCAAAAAAGAGAAGGAACGTTTTAGCTGATACATTGACTATGATTTTCAAAAGTAACTATTGATGTGGGTGCCCAATTTGAGACATCTTAGAGAGGACTGAGTTCCAGAGGGCAGGTTCTCAGCACTTTCTTAAAAAAATCAAGCTCTTTAAGGTGTCTTAGGTTGGGCACCCAAAATCAATACTAGTTTTGTAAAATCTTTGCTCCTAGCTAGTATTTTCTTATGTCCACAAGCAAAGTAACCTTTATTGTTGCTGCTCCAGAGATTTGGGGATAAATTGCAAAGCAAACATTGATTGATAATGTTTGAGATAGACTTGAAAGATCAGCTTGAAAATATGAGTCACAAGTCTGCTTGCCTATTCGTAACATAATTATGCATAGATGGTGATAACATTCATTTTGTTTTGCTCACTCTAGAGAACCAGAAAGGTATAATTTTTCCAGGGCTTGTTTAATATACACATTCTCGAGTTCCAAAAAATCATAGTCCCTAATCCTACAGTGCTTTTGAATTTACTTCAATGGAAGCTCATTCATTGTGTGAGGTAGTTGTATAACTGGGCCCTTCTTTATGAAACCAATGGAAATATTTTAATCATTTTCACCAGTTTGTTTTCAAACATCACAGCTACACTTCTAAGGTTTAGGCTTTACTAAAGATTTGCCCCAGTTTCAGGCATGAATGATCAGCCATAATGTAGCTGCATCAGTGCAGCCCACAATGTAGATAGGCAAAGTAATTACTTGAACTGGTGTAGCTTAAGCCTACTTGAAATCAAGGCAAGATCCACTGGTGCAAGTAGTGGTTTTGACTGTATACATTATGAATAGCACCAGTACAGCTAAAACAATGGCTGGAAATGGATCCTCAGAATAGAGGAGGCCTAAGATCACTCAAATTAATTTGCCTCGCTGCAGTATCTGAAGTGGCAGAGCCACTGAAAAGTAAGGGAGATTTCAGTCCCCCTGCTGCAGCTGCCAAGCAAAGCAATCTTAAACAATTTTAAATGGTAATGTATCTGTATGTTCGAAGCTAGAAGATTCTGTGTTTTGTTCCTTTTGTAGTAATGTAAGCGGGGGAATAGTTCTGCTATTGTGAGGAACTTTCCTGGCTTCTGCACTACCCCAGTGAAGTGGGCTAGCGAAAGGATCAGAGTCCTCGCTCCCACTTCCTTTACCCACTGGCCTCCCTGCCCTTGAGGACTCCCCTTCACTCTCCTGTCTGGCAGAGTCCTCGTAACCCCACAAGGCTGGGCCCAGGATTCCTGGGGGGCTTGACCCCAACCCTGCTGCAGTCACCTAGGATAGGGGCTAGGGTGTCCCCACTCCAGGGAACTCTCTCTGCACTAGGCACTTCTCTGACACACTGACCATTACATACAAGTTAAAGCAAATGCAAGTTATTTAATCAACAATTAATTTTAAAAAGAATAAGGAAAAATGGGAAAGGTTACAGGAAACACATCAGTCCGCTCTGTGGCAGGGATCACCACAGTGTCTCTGGAATATCAGGGCAGTTCAGTCTGTTCCTTCTAACTCCCAGGTCTCCTTCTCAGGCCCTGGCTGTGCTGCAGGGATGCTGTGGGTTGGACACTTGCTCTGGTGGTGGCCACACACTCTCAGGCTCTAAGCAGTAGGACCCTTCTTCCCAGTGTCGCCTCCGCCCTGTCGGGGTTACAATCCAAGCCTGGCCTGCAGAGCTTCTTGGCTGAGGCGTCTCCCTGTGCTGGGCCCACTGCCCAGGGTCCCCCTTGCTTTCCCCAGCTGCTCACCGCACCCACCTCCAGACTGCTCCAGCCCCAGCTCCACCACTCTGTCTCTGCACTGCTCCTGCTACTCTGCCTCCAGCTCCCTGGGCCCCTCTGCCTCTGGTTGCTACAGCTCTGCTCCCAGGACAGGTCTGCTCTGCAGGCTGCTTCTGTGACCCTGCTCCCAGCACTGACCTGCTTCCTGGGCTGCTTTTCTGGCCCCTCTGGCTCTGGTTGCTGCAGCTCTGCTCCCAGGGCAAGTCTGCTCTCTCTGGGCTGTGCCTCTGGCTTTGGGGCTGCAGCTCTGCTCCCAGGACAGGGATCTGCTCTCTCTGGGCTTCCTTTACTGGTCCCTCTGGATCTGGCACTCAGCTTGGGCCCCTGCTTTCTCCTTAGCTCGGCCCCACTCTGTCTGACCCAGGCAATTCGAGCTCACAGGGAGGATGGGACCTCCCTGGCCTCCTGACTCCCTGATTAGCCTGCCCGCCCTGTCATTCAGGCTGACCTGGAACATTGGCCTCTCCCCATTGTTCCTGGGGACGGTCAGTCTCAGGGTCCTGATTTCCCATAGACCCTTCCCCTTTTAGTACTGGGAGCTAGCCAACCAAAACACCCCCATTGAATGTTAGTAAGGGGGCAACAGTCCCCTTACAGTAAGGATGTGGAACTGCAAAATTCCCAGACTACTTGTCATAAGGGAGCCTCACTGAAGAGTTGCACTACTACCAAGCAGGAGTCCATAGGCTCCACTCTGACTTCTGAAACAAGTTCCAACCTTGAAGATAAAGAGCTCATTCCTGCATAGAGCCGAGCACCTGAACTCCTATTGATTTCAGTGGGAGTGAAGGGCATTTAACAATTTGCAGGGGGCCTTCAGCACTTCATAGGACTGGGTCTCTGTCTTAGATGAACACATCAAGTTTTAAAAGGCAAATAATAGGTCTCTGCATTCATGACCATTTGCAGCAGATTACCATTTCCAGAATGACAGAATTTTGCCAACCTACCAACTGTCGTGAAACAGATACAGATTAGCACCTTAGTTGTAAAATTGCAAGTGACTTCATACTAGCAGAACTCTACATCTGCACAGACTTCCCACAGCATTAACCATGTAAAGTCATTGCTAGGATCAGGGCCCAAAATTCTAAATACTAAGTGCCCAATCATTCAGTTCTTCTACAACCAGAATTCCCCACTGATTTTTTTCATGGCAAAAGACTGAGTTTTGGGACCAAGGAAGTTTTCTTCTTTTAAATATTTAACTGTGAAAATCTTATGTATCTTTTGGTTTCACATCTTTTACATTTATTTACTGTGGTACACAAATACACAATAATCCTTTGCATTCTGCACTAAGAGTAGCATACATACTTGAACATTAATAAATTGTACAGATAAAATTATCTTAAATGTAAATCTATCCACATATTTGACAGAGCAAATTAAAAATAATTAGGGTTAAAAATTCCAAAACATATACTACAGAATTGCTTTTGAAATTGCCTAAGTCCAGCAAACAGCAAAATGAAAACAAAATTATCCTCAAACATTTCAAAATCTTTCCTCCACCTTTGCTTTTTGGGGGTTCATGTAGACTTCAAATATTTCTTTGGGAAATTACAGCTAAAAACCTTTTGTTTGGTAAACAGAAGCGGTGATATTTATCAGACAGTAATTTTTATCAGACTCTCTTACACTCTAGTCAACCTGCCCAATACTACTTGGATGAAATTGTGGCTCTCAAAACATTTAAATTCCTTTTTTTGATTACCAGTATCTTGTGGACTAGTGAGGAAGAGTGATGTTACATTCCAAAACATACTATATAGCGGAATAAGTCAAATCTTCACTTTCAAAGCACTTAATTTATCCTTTTCCTCTGTATGTAAATGTCTACCAGGCCCCAGATGGAACATTTTGAATGAGAAGAAATATATCCCGAAGTTTTTCATTTATGGTACAGAGCTGAAAAGCAAGTATAATATGTTAGGGGGATCCAGTTCTCTTTAGTAAGGCATCTTTCCCTTCTTCCCACACCACAGCAGCTAAAATTGCAAAATGACCCTAAATACAATAAATCACATTTGTGAAAAATACTAAGGAGAGGGGTGAAGGAGAAAGGAAACTATTATCGGTAGCAGGAACAACTGAAAGATTCCTGGCTTCCATCAACAACTCTGCCACTGACTTTGGGTGTCATCATCAGCAATCCCTCAAGGTTGAGGATGATCTCTTTCACAGGTTTTATTTTCCATGGATCCTTTAGTGATTGAAGAGTCCAATCATTGAGCCACAGGCTCATTGGCAGACATTGCAGGTGGTGGTGGAAGATGGAGTTGGGCCGTGATTGCTGCAGGACAGTTCTCTTTTCTTTCTTTTCCAGCGTTTTTCTGCGACCACGGCAAGGTGATTTTCCTCAAAAGTGGATGTTCCCTCTCTGACAAGTCTTTGACGGTTATGCCTTTGGGTGTAACCTTTGGCAAATTATTAAGACATATCCGACTACCAATCATATAAATGGACAATATTCTAGTAATTTTGGGGAGCACTGGATCGGAATGTTGACTTGGTGCCTCAGTTTACTCTTCCATTAAATGGATGTAACAATAACCTCCAAAGGGCTGTTAGAACTGTGGTGATAGAGACCAGTATCTTTAAGTAAGAAAAGCACTATGTATTGAATACCTGAAACAGAAATTTTCTCTTAAAATTTAGTGGCAGCAAAGAAAAAACAACAACATTTTCTCCCAATTTAATTAAACTAATTAATTAATTAATGTTTTGACATACATCGGGGTGGCCAAACTTACTGAACCTTTGAGTCTCATGAGCCAATCTTCAGGAGTTTGAGAGCTGGGACATGCCTGCCAGGGCTCAGGGCTTCAGCCTGGGGGCGAGTGTGGTCTCAGGGCTTCAGCCCCACGGTGGGGTAATGGGGCTAGGAGCTTCTGTCCTGTGTGGAGGGAAGGCTCGGGGCTTCAGCCCCCTGGAATGTACCTGCCAGGGCTCGGGGCCTCAGTCCCACTTGAGCTGAATTCCCAAGACCCTCCTCCCCCATAGGCAGAAGAAGCACTTAGCCCCATCACAGGGGGGAAACCACGAGCTCCCCATCCCCAGTCTGGTAGGCAAAAAATAGGGGTGGGGCATGGGGGCTTCTACAGCTGCACTTTAACTGTAAAAGAGCCATGTGCGGCTCTTGAGCCATGGTTTGACTACCCTGACATATATCATAGTAATGCCTAGAGACCACCTAACTTAAGACCCAATTGCGCTAGGTGCTCTCCAAATATATAGTACATGATGATTGATATCCCTGCAGAACTCCATGTAGGGTTTTTCTTAAAAGTTAATACAGCCTAAGGCTGTATTAACTGTTGAATAGTGCCAGTCTGCATTGTGGAAACTCTCTTCAGGAGTAGGATCCAAGTGGGGAAGCAGATAGTAAAATTCCTGGCTGTCCAATCTCCACTGAAGCAGTTCTGCCAGAGAAGGGGTGGGGGCTCTGGAACTGGTGACCAGATCTCCAATGGATCAAAGAGACCTGTGTGGATGTCCAAGGATCAGGTGATACTGTTGTGCACTAAAAAACACTTCTAATGGTCTGAAAAAGATGGTTCTCCAAAGGGCTAGTGACATGAAAATATATACAGGTTCCATGTGTGCACATGAATTGATTAACTCTGAGGAGTTTAAAAAAAGCAACTCACTGCAAACTACAAATCTTCACCAGTTTCATTTCCATAGCCCAGCTCAGAATTCAATAAAAGAATCATACTGCACAGGTGAGATACTGTTAATGATTTCCTGACATTTGAATATCATTAGAAGCTCTCTCTGGATTTTAAATATAAATTTATACCCCAAGAAGTAAAAATTACTTTAGCCAAGTAATTGCAGGATTTAAATTAGTCCAACATAATTTGGCCTTGTATTATTCATTAGTAATGGATACCTCAGTTGCAACTGATTTAAATATTTTCTCCTTTCAGCAAAGTCTTCAATGACATGTGACAAAGATCCCAGTTCAATGGATGACTTAGTGAAGGAAAAATAGACCTGTATATCACAGAAGTAGTACACAATAAAAGTTACCAATGTGGTTAGGAGAGTATCTAATCACCTAAGACTGGAGATGGTCTAAAAAATTCCATCAGAACTAACAAAACTGAAGTGTTCCATCAATAAAGTTTTAACTTTATCAACTCAACTTATTTTGCATTATCATTTATAAAAGTAAAAACATAAAAGTTGAGATTTTTCATTTTATTGATAAATAATTTAAAATAAGGGTCAGGTCAATAGGTTGAAACACTTCATTTTGATTACATAAGAATTTCAGAACTTCTGTTCATGGGAAATTTTGAATTTTTGCTCTGATTTACAACAAAAGAGTTTATGTTTTGGAGTTTCGTGGGAAATGGGAATTCCAGAATCTTCCCAGCTCTGCCTAGGACTATACCATCATTATTGTACAGTAGACCATGGTGACACAGGACTTTCTAGCAGTGATGGAGCTCTGGTCCTTTGCTCCAAAAGCAGAAGCTGCCCCTTCAAGATAAAGTGGTAACACTATTAGGGCTTATAATGCACACTGAGCAGTTCTAATTCCATGCAGTAGGGAACAGCAATACACAAAGATTACAATCAGCAACTACTAACTATTGAAGTTCTGATAACAAACACAACACTTGTTCCCAGTATGTTCTATCCACAGCCTCACAGACATTCTTATTATTTCACTGCTGTCATGGTTCAGTGATAATAAAAGTGTAATAAAACCTGAACGCAAATGAACAGCAGAGCTGTATACAGAAAGCCCAAGTTGATGTGCGCTGTTCAGAGCTAATAGTTTTGTAATAGATTTAGAGATTCAGTTTAAGAACCCAGAACTTCAGATGATTACTTGACATTCATCTCCAAACAGCGTGAACCTCTAAGGTGTGCAAAACTGCAAGTTTCATGGGAACAGAATCCCTTTCTTTCTTTGTATAAAAATTTTGCCTTTTTGCTTCAGATGCTGGTAAGAACTCAGTAGTGCAGAGACCACACATATATGAAGCATTACTTTTTCACTGCTCCCCCCAAAGTTGTTTTGGTTCATTTTTTGCATAAACCAATCTGTCTCCATCAAACGTTTATCTGAAATGATTCATTCATCCATTTTTGGACAGTTGATGGTTCATCTACTCCATTTGGATTAGTGAGTTGTGCAGACATTTATTTCCCTTTGTACTTCCCATGCACTCCAAAACTTTAACATGCATGAAGGAATATCTGAGTCTATACATATCAATGGTTAACTTCTGTTTCTCTCCGTTTTTGGTGAGAATTGCCTTATGTGTACTTAGGGTGTGTAAGAAATGTGAAGCAAAGCTGAGGTATGTGAGAAGTTTCACATATGTATGAATCAACACTAATGAAAAGTAAAAAGACCTAGCGTGTGTCATTCACAGGAGTCCTGACAAAAGAAACCTGAGGTTTATTTCCTGGCCTTAGTACCTTGACTCTGACTAAGGTTAAAATGATTGATACCCCTGTAAAAGATCATGTACTTTGTAAATCATTTTGAAAGTTTATGTATTTTTAATGTTTAATTTTAACTTGACTACACTTCATAACATGACTCTCTTCAAGCCATACAAACTAGCAAACTATGGACCTAATCCTGCACTTGTTACTCAGACTTATTTTTCATTCAAGAAAATGGATTTTTTTTTTCCAGAGTGATTCCTTCAGGACCAAACCCTGTGTTCCTAGGACCAGTCCAGAGAATGTCAACACCTGTAAGAGAACCTGCAGTCCCTTGAACATTTAATAGGGGGCTAACTTTTTCAGTCATTATTCAATCTCCATACAAACAAAAAATCTATTGACATGTTTTTTTCCTGAATGAGGAGTGCAGCATTTGGTCTGGATATAGTAGTGACAAAGCTTTTGCATGAAAAAAATTATCACTATTACCGCAAACAATCATATTACCAATTAACTTACTGAATTAAATTTTATTCATTTCAAACCAGCCCATTAATTAATTATTATTTTGCATGCTGAAGAAATAATTGTGCAAAACCAATTAGAAGCATTTATGATTGGCACAATCATTTTATGGCAAAAATGTGCTTTTAAAAATACAAGAATTTACAAAGTTTTTTATGAAGAGCCACAGGAAACATTTCTCTCCCAAGCACAGAAAATCACTCCTCCCCTATCCTACAACAGCTTAGTCAGCACATTAACAAGATTCATCAAAATCTAATAAAGCAGCTTCATTAATAAGTATCAATTATTAATAATTCACAGGTTAGCAAGAAATACAGTACTAACAGTATTACAATGCATCCTTTTAAACAAGAAAAGACCATTATTGTAATGCTCATTAAGGTGATCTCTGCAGAAGTAAAATTTGCAGCACATATATTTGTATGTTCTTAATGTAAATGCATAGCATGCATGCACTTATCTAGCAGCATCACTGAACAATGTTTTGCTATATTTGTTCTGCAAACTCGGGCTAAGCCACCCAAGGCACTTCTGAAAAACATATCAGCTTCCCAGTAAAGAATCCTATTAGAGTTTAAATATATTGTTGCACTAAGGTCCTAAACACCAGCAGTACTCATTAAGTCAATGGTCTTCATTCTGTCCTCACTTCTATCCTGATGCAGAGCCCATTGAAGTCTATGGCAAAATTCCCACCGATTACAACGGACTCTGGATAAAGTCCGTACACTAGTATATAAGAGAGCTCTGAATCAGGCCCAATTCATATTATGTGGAATCAGCTGATTTGAGGATTAGACCATATGTTTGACAAGAAGTTTTCTGACTATTGCAAACATTTTAATATAGTAACAAATAAAAATAATGAATTACCTTTGAAGATATACTAAGTGTTTAAACTCCATTACCACAGAAAAGCAGGGATAGAGTCAATCCACAGTGAGTACATACAAATGTATAATGGTATTGGTAGTCAGCATGCAGCAGTCAATGCAACAGAGTTATAAAAAACCATTTCCAACTGGCAGGCAGTCAGGATAAAATGGTCACAGAAGGGGTCAGGCTGAGTAGGAGAATTGCTAATGGAATGCAGTGCCTGTAATGTTCAGGTCACCAAATCAAATCTGTTGGAGAGTGGGTAGTGACGAAGTTATTACTATTTGGTGGTATATCTGAAGAGAGTTAGCGTCTCTGTCCTGAGCCTAATGCAAAGTTTGCACATATCAAAACCCACTGATACTTATTTCCAAATGTATCTGTCTCAGCAGAGGATGACATGGGCATGGAGACAGAAAGAAATATCCTTTCACTCACTCCGGGTGGAGGACCCTCCAGAAGGCAGGTACATTAGCAGGGCCATGTGAAGAAGCTTAAACTGATGCTGCCTATGCTGCTCTGAGATCATTGTTCATCTTCAAGCTCCTGATCCTTCCAGTCCACATGCACTGATAGACCTGTGCACCCACCCCATTGTCTTTGGCCACATATGAGCTCACAGATCAGGACCCATCACTTTTCACAAGCACTAAATACTTTGAAGTCCTGATCTCACTAGTGTCAATGGCAAAACTCCCATTGATTTGAACATGGTCAGGATCACATTGTGCATTATTATAGAAGTCATACAAGTGATTTATAGCAGTTAAAAACAGTCCACTCAAAATGCAATAGTATTGCAACGAGATGCAGAAACAGAAAGTACTGGAATTAAAATGGGGAATATTCATGCTTTTCACAAAAGTATTTTACCTCAAGCTGTAAAGACATGTTTAATTTTGCATACAATCTTCTCCTTTGAAAAATATTGATTTTGACCATTTCCATGCTTACAAAACTCAATACTTGTAAGTACACATGGGCAAACTGAGTGGGATAAAAATAAGAACTGACCTGAAACTCCATGCTGAATTTGAACAAAATCAGAAGAGAAATATTTGTAAGATTAAAAAAAAGTTAAGTATTCCTCATCTTCATTTTTATTTGTCTCTACACTTACTACTTCCAGCCAGAAAAGAAGCTGTTTTGACAATATTTATGGCCTAGTAGGAAGCAGAAATTACAAGAATTCTCATAACACAATCTGTTCAGATGACATTTCTAGACCAACATTGCAGGCAAAGGGGGAAGGGACAATTATCTCAAAGAAAGCAACTGAACTTTAAGAGGTTTCCCCATCACTAGTATACAGGAGTTCAAATAACAAAGGGTTTTTTTTTTTTAAAAAAAAAACTAACTTGAATTATGACACTAACTGCAAAAAAAAAAAAAACACATACTGGATACATTTAAAAATTAAGTTTTAGAGATATTACCAGTTCTTCTTTTATTCCACATTTTACAGTTCACCAAATACTTCTCAACCCTATAATCTCTCTCAAGGCAGAGTGAACCTTAAGTGCACCCAGTGTAACCTTTGCCTACTACATGTAGCTTTTCTGGAATGCTTTGTCTTCGGTGCTATAATGCTTCATTTTTATTTTTAAAAATTGTCTTGTGCCCATACGGATTCTAGGCTGCACCAGTCTTCAATTAACTTTGCTTCCTCATTGTCTCTGAATTAGGCTTGCAGATAACTAGAGTGGCTTTTTACCTATGGGAAAAGGAAAACAATATTGCTCAGCTCTCATTCAGTTTTTGTCACACCAAAACTTATTCTGGGATTTTTAAAAAAAAATGTTTGATGTGGACACGGTGGGCCAAATTCTGGAAGTTTCAGGGTAAATTCACAACAAATATTCATACTGACTATTTAGATCAGCTGTATTACATAAATGCAGAGAACGCTAATGTCAACCAAGATTGGAATATTTATAATAAATGCCATCATGGTTAACTTTTTACAGCTGAAGAATGTAATTTTGCTCACACATAGGGGATATAAATCCCTCAGCTCCATTTTCCAGTTTTCTTATCCATCTAACACTTTTATACAAGCAACAGATGCCCCCAAGAGATTTAAATATCAGAAAACACCCCCAGATCAAGTGGGATGTTCAACATCATACCATATACTCATTGGGGTAAATGTTTTGTTGCTGCCTTAACTGATTTTAGATGTATGTTTGTGATGAGAAATGGGATTTTTATTTTGCATTAGGAAACAAAGTAAAGAGGATTAATGTAAAAGTAATATTAGAGTTTTAGAACATAAGAACAGCCCTGCTGGGTCAGACCAAGGGGTCCATCTAGCCCAGTATCCTGTCTTCCAACAGTGGACAGTGCCAGATGCCCCAGAGCGAATGAACAGAACAGGTAATCATCAAGTGATCCATCCCCTGTCACTCATTCCCAGCTTCTGGCAAACATCAGTTAGGGACACCATTCCTGCCCATCCTGGCTAATAGCCATTGATGGACCTATCCTCCATTAATTTATCTAGTTCTTTTTTAACCCTGTTATGATCTTGGCCTTCACAACATCCTCTGGCAAGGAGTTCCACAGGTTAACTGTGCGTTGTGTGAAGAAATACTCCCTTTTATTTGTTTTAAATATACTGCCTATTAATTTCATTTGGTGAACCCTAGTTCTTGTGTTATAAGAAGTCGTAAACAATACTTCCTTATCAACTTTCTCTATACCAGTCATGATTTCATAGACCTCAAGCACATCTCCCCTTAGCCTTCTCTTTTCCAAGCTGAAAAGTCAGTCTTATTAATCTCTCCTCGTACGGAAGCCATTCTGTGCCCCTAATCATTTTTGTTGCCCTTTTCTGAACCTTTTCCAATTCCAATATATCTTTTTTGAGATGGGGCAACCACATCTGCACACAGTATTCAAGCTGTGGGCATACCATGGATTTAGAGGCAACATGATATTTTCTGTCCTATTATCTATCCCTTTCTTAATTAATGTTAGCTTTTTTGACTGCCGCTGCACATTGAGCGGATGTTTTCAGAAAACTATCCACAATGACTCCAAGATCTCTTTCTTGAGTGGTAACAGCTAATTTAGACTATTGTATAGTTGGGATTATGCTTTCCAATGTGCATTACTTTGCATTTATCAACATTAAATTTCATCTGCCATTTTGTTGCCCAGTCACCCAGTTTTGAGAGATCCTTTTGAAGCTCTTTGCAGTCTGCGTGGGTCTTAACTATCTTTAGTAATTTTGTATCATCTGCAAATTTTGCCACATCACTGTTTACCCCTTTTCCCAGATTATTTATGAATATGTTGAATAGGACTGGTTCCAGAACAGGCCTTTGGGGGACACCACAATTTACCTGTCTCCACTCTGAAAACTACCCTTTGTTTCCTATCTTTTAACCAGTTACGAATCTATGAGAGCACCTTCCCTCTTATCCCATAGCAGCTTACTTTGCTTAAGAGTCTTTGGTGAGGGACCTTGTCAAAGGCTTTCTGAAAAATCTAAGTACACGATATACATTGGATCCCCTTGGTCCACATGCTTGTTGACCCCCTCAAAGAATTCTAATAGATTGGTGAGGCATGATTTCCCTTTATTAAAACCATGTTGATTCTTCCTAAACAAATTATGTTCATCTATCTGTCTGACAATAATGTTCTTTATTATAGTTTCAACCAGTTTGCCCAGTACTGAAGTCAGACCTGTAATTGCCGGGATCACCTCTGGAGCCCTTTTTAAAAATTGGCGTCACATTAGCTATCCTCCATCTGGTACAGAATCTGATTTAAAGGATAGGTTATAGACTAAAGTTAGCAGTCCTGCAATTTCACATTTCAGTTCCTTCAGAACTAGGGTGACCAGATAGCAAGTGTGAAAAATCAGGACAGGGAGTTGGGGGGTAAAAGGCGCCTATATAAGAAAAAGCCCCAAATATCAGAACTGCCCCTATAAAATTGGGACATCTGGTCACCCTATTCAGAACTCTTGGGTGAATATCATCTGGTCCTGGTGACTTATTTCTGTTTAATTTATCAATTTGTTCCAAAACCTCCTCTACTGATACCTCAATCTGGGACAGTTCCTCAGATCTGTCACCTAAAAAGACTAGCTCGGGTTTAGGAATCTCCCCCACATCCTCAGCCATGAACACTGTTGCAAAGAATTCATTTCTCTGCAATGGCCTTATCATCCTTGAGTGCTCCTTTAGCACCTCAGTCACCCAGGGCCCCACTGGTTGTTTAGCAGGCTTCCTGCTTCTAATGTACTTAAAAAAAAAAAAAAATTTACTATTACTTTGAGTCTTTGGCTAACTGTTCCTCATTTTTTTTTTGGCCTTCCTAATTGTATTTTTACACTTCATTTGCCAGTGTTTATGCTCCTTTCTCTTTTCCTCACGAGGATTTAACTTCCACTTTTTAAAGGATGCCTTTTGACCTCTCACTGCTTCTTTTACTTTGTTGTTTAGTCACGATGGCTCTTTTTTGGTTCTCTTACTATGTTTTTAAATTTGGGGTATACATTAAGTTGAGCCTCTATTATGGTGTCTTTAAAAAGTTTCTACACAGCTTGCAGAGAATTCACTTTTGGCATTGTACCCTTTAATTTCTGTTTAACTAGTCTCCTCATTTTTTTGTAGTTCCCCTTTCTGAAATTAAATGCTACAGTGTTGAGCCGCTGTGGTGTTTTTCCTGCCACAGGGATATTAAATGTAGTTATATTACACTATTACCAAGCGGTCCAGCTATATTCACCTCTTGGACCAGATCCTGTGCTCCACTTAGAACTAAATCAAGAATTTCCTCTTTTCTGGTGGGTTCCAGGACCAGCTGCTCCAAGAAGCGGTCATTTAAGGTGTCAGAAACTTTATCTCTCCATCCCTGAGGTGACATGTACCCAGTCAATATGGGGATAATAGAAATTCCACATTATTATTATTATTATTGAGTTTTTTATTTTAGTAGCCTCTCTAATCTCCCTGAGCATTTCAGAGTCACTGTCATCAGCCTGGTCAGTAATATATCCCAACCGCCATATTCTTGTTATAAGAGCATGGAATTTCATACCATAGAGATTCTATGGTACAGTTGGATTCATTTACGATTTTTACTTCATTTGAGTCTACGCTTTCACATATAATGCCACTCCCCCACCAGCACGACCTGTTCTGTCCTTCAGATATGTTTTGTACCTGATATTACTGTATCCCATCAAGGGTAAGGAAGAAGAGAAGAGAGGCTAGTCCTATAGAAAAAGGGGAAGAGTCAAGGGAGACTACACCAAATATGAGCCCCAGGAGGATACAGGATGGGTTGAAGAGGATTGTAAGGGAAAATAGGAATGGAAAGAACTTGCAGCCAGAGGGAACAGGGGAGAGACTGGAGAATAGCATTGTCACCAGGAAAAAGCAGGTCTATGTGATTGGGGACTCTTTATTGAGAAGAATAGACAGGCCTGTAACTAGAGCTGATCCTGAGAATAGAAGGGTGTGCTGTCTTCCAGGTGCTAAGATACGGGATGAAGACCTGAGGTTGAAAAGGATCCTAAAGGAAGCGGGAAAGAATCCCCTAATTATCCTTCATGTGGGAACAAATGATATGGCTAGATTCTCGCTGGAAAGTATCAAGGGAGACTATGCTAGGCTGGGGAAGACGCTTAAGGAAATTGAGGCTCAGGTGATCTTTAGCGGGATCCTTCCTGTTCCTAGAGAAGGGCAACAAAGGTGTGACAAGATTATGACTGTCAACAGATGGCTTAGGCAGTGGTGCTATAAGGAGGGCTTTGGGATGTATGGCCACTGGGAGGCATTCACACACAGAGGTCAGTTCTCTCGGGATGGACTTCATTTGAGTAGGGAAGGAAATAGACTTCTAGGATCGAGGCTGGCACAACTGATAAAGAGAGCTTTAAACTAGGAATTGGGGGGAGATGGATGGGAGATGTCCAGAAAATCTCCACGCCAGATTTTAGCATTGAGAGGGAAGAAGATGAAGTAAGAAAGGATACAGCCATGGGTAGGAGAATGTATATAAGGAGCGAGGGCGGTGTGGATACTAGTCTAATAGGTTATACTGGCTGTAGAATGACTGTGCCTAATAGGGTACAAAATGTGAGCGAGTCCAAACAGCAAAAATTCAGATGTTTGTACACCAATGTGAGGAGTCTAGGTAACAAAATGGAGGAACTAGAGTTACTGGTGCAGGAAGTGAAACCAGATATTATAGGGATAACAGAAAGATGGTGGAATAGTAGTCATGACTGGACTACAGGTATTGAAGGGTATGTGCTGTTTAGGAAAGACAGAAACAAAGGTAAAGGGGGTGGAGTAGCATTGTATATCAATGATGAGGTAGAAGAAAGATGTAAATGTAAAGAAATAAGAAGCGATGCAATGGATAAGACAGAGTCCGTCTGGGCAAAAATTACATTGGGGAAGAAAACTAGTAAAGCCTCTCCTACGATAGTGCTTGGGGTGTGCTATAGACCTCCGGGATCTAATTTGGATATGTATAGAGCCCTTTTTAATGTCTTTAATCAAGTAAATACTAATGGAAACTGCGTGATCATGGGAGACTAACTTCCCAGATATAGACTGGAGGACCAGTGCTAGTAATAATAATAGGGCTCAGATTTTCCTAGATATGATAGCTGATGGATTCCTTCATCAAGTAGTTGCTGAACCGACTAGAGGGGATGCCATTTTAGATTTAATTTTGGTGAGTAGCGAGGACCTCATAGAAGAAATGGTTGTAGGGGACAATCTTGGTTCAAGTGATCATGAGCTAATTCAGTTCAAACTAAATGGAAGGATTAACAAAAATAAATCTGCAACTAGGGTTTTTGATTTCAAAAGGGCTGACTTTCAAAAATTAAGGAAATTAGTTAGGGAAGTGGATTGGACTGAAGAACTTATGGATCTAAAGGTAGAGGAGGCCTGGGATTACTTTAAATCAAAACTGCAGAAGCTATCGGAAACCTGTATCCCAAGAAAGGCGAAAAAATTCATAGGAAGGAGTTGTAGACCAAGCTGGATGAGCAAGCATCTTAGAGAGGTGATTATGAAGAAGCAGAAAGCACACAGGGAGTGGAAGATGGGAGGGATCAGCAAGGAAAGCTACCTAATTGAGGTCAGAACATGGAGGGATAAAGTGAGACAGGCTAAAAGTCGAGTAGAGTTGGACCTTGCAAAGGGAATTAGAACCAATAGTAAAAGGTTCTATAGCCATATAAATAAGAAGAAAACTAAGAAGGAAGAAGTGGGGCCGCTTAACACTGAGGATGGAGCAGAGGTTAAAGATAATCTAGGCATGGCGCAATATCTAAACAAATACTTTGCCTCAGTCTTTAATAAGGCTAAAGAGGATCTTGGGGATAATGGTAGCATGACAAATGAGAAGGAGGATATAGAGGTAGATATTACCATATCAGAGGTAGAAGCGAAACTGAAACAGCTTAATGGGACTAAATCGGGGGGCCCAGATAATCTTCATCCAAGAATATGAAAGGAATTGGCACCTGAAATTGCAAGCCCATTAGCAAGAATTTTTAATGAATCTGTAAACTCAGGAATAGTACCGAATGATTGGAGAATTGCTAATATAGTTCCTATTTTTAAGAAAGGAAAAAAAAGTGATCCGGGTAACTACAGGCCAGTTAGGTTGACATCTGTAGTATGCAAGGTCCTGGAAAAAATTTTGAAGGAGAAATTAGTTAAGGACATTGAAGTCAATGGTAAATGGGACAAAATACAACATGGTTTTACAAAAGGTAGATCGTGCCAAACCAACCTAATCTCCTTTTTTGAAAAAGTAACACATTTTCTAGATAAAGGAAATGCAGTGGATCTAATTTACCTAGATTTCAGTAAGGCATTTGATACCGTGCCACATGGGGAATTATTAGTTAAATTGGAGAAGATGGGGATCAATATGAACATCAAAAGGTGGACAAGGAATTGGTTAAAGGGGAGACTGCAACGGGTCCTACTGAAAGGCGCACTGTCAGGTTGGAGGGAGGTTACCAGTGGAGTTCCTCAGGGATCGGTTTTGGGACCAATTTTATTTAATCTTTTTATTACTGACCTTGGCACAAAAAGTGGGTGTGTGCTAATAAAGTTTGCAGATGATACAAAGCTGGGAGGTATTGCCAATTCGGAGAAGGATCGGGATATTATACAGGAGGATCTGGATGACCTTGTAAACTGGAGTAATAGTAATAAGATGAAATTTAATAGTGAGAAGTGTAAGGTTATGCATTTAGGGATTAATAACAAGAATTTTAGTTATAAGTTGGGGACGCATCAATTAGAAGTAACGGAAGAGGAGAAGGACCTTGGAGTATTGGTTGATCATAGGATGACTATGAGCTGCCAATGTGATATGGCTGTGAAAAAAGCTAACGTGGTTTTGGGATGCATCAGGAGAGGCATTTCCAGTAGGGATAAGGAGGTTTTAGTACCGTTATACAAGGCACTGGTGAGACCTCACCTAGAATACTGTGTGCAGTTCTGGTCTCCCATGTTTAAAAAGGATGAATTCAAACTGGAGCAGGTACAGAGAAGGGCTACCAGAATGATCCGAGGAATGGAAAACTTGTCTTATGAAAGGAGACTTAAGGAGCTTGGCTTGTTTAGCCTAACTAAAAGAAGGTTGAGGGGAGATATGATTGCTCTCTATAAATATATCAGAGGGATAAATATAGGAGAGGGAGAGGAATTATTTAAGCTCAGCACCAATGTGGACACAAGAACAAATGGGTATAAACTGGCCACCAGGAAGTTTAGACTTGAAATCAGACAAAGGTTTTTAACCATCAGAGGAGTGAAGTTTTGGAATAACCTTCCAAGGGAAGCAGTGGGGGCAAAAGATCTATCTGGTTTTAAGATTCTACTCGATAAGTTTATGGAGGAGATGGTATGATGGGATAATGGGATTTTGGTAAGTAATTGATCTTTAAATATTCAGGGTAAATAGGCCAAATCCCCTGAGATGGGATATTAGATGGATGGGATCTGATTTACTATAGAAAATTCTTTCCTGGGTATCTGGCTGGTGAATCTTGCCCATATGCTCAGGGTTTAGCTGATTGCCATATTTGGCCTCGGGAAGGAATTTTCCTCCAGGGCAGATTGGAGAGGCCCTGGAGGTTTTTTTGCCTTCCTCTGTAGCATGGGGCATGGTTGACTGGAGGGAGGCTTCTCTGCTCCTTGAAGTTTTGAACCATGATTTAAGGACTTCAATAGCTCAGACATGGGTGAGGTTTTTCATAGGAGTGGGTGGGTGACATTCTGTGGCCTGCGCTATGCCGGAGGTCGGACTAGATGATCAGAATGGTCCCTTCTGACCTTAGTATCTATGAATCTATGAATCTTCATTCCACCAAGTTTCTGTGATGCTTATAATATCAATATCCCCATTTAATACAAGGCACTCTAGTTCATCCATTTTATTATTTAGACTTCTAACATTGGTATATAAGCACTTTAAAAACTTGTCTCCTTTTATCTGTTTGCCATTACACAATGTAATTGAATGGGACTCTTATTTGACTGTTTCTGATCAGACCCAGCCTGTATTTTATCATTTTCCATCCTCTTGTCCTCAGTAGGACATAGAAATTCTCTATTAATAGATCCTCCCCTGAGGGATGTCCGAACCATGTGCACCTGTAGCTTTTTATAATTTTCTTAAAGGAACACACTACCTCAACATGATTTGAACTTGTTACAGCCCATATTAAAAGTCAAACTAGCTGCCACCTTAGCCACCAAGCTCCACAAATTTGTTTATAATTTAAAACAGTAACTATCATAAATTAGCTACTATTCTGAGCCCATAGTGCCTCATGACTATTAAACAAATTGATAACTTTGGGAAAAATGGATATGAACTGCTTCTCTGCTGAGCTCAATCTACATATCTCTACTAACATGAGTACTTTTGAAAAGTCTCATTTACTCTAAACTTCTCATGAGTGAGGATTTGTAGTATCAGACTCCATGCCAGGTTCATCTTGGATCTGCACATTGTTGTGGTGCCAAACATATTCCCTTCTTTCAATGGTATGTTCAAGTTCAGCTTGCCTTCTCTTCCAGTCCTTCAACTCTAGCCTCCCTCCCCATCACAAATGCATCAATTTCTTGTGTGGTCTCCTCCTCTAACCCCTCCATTTACCCCAATGACCCCATCCCATCCCCTAACCTCCTTCCCAACCACTATTGTCCCCGGCTTTACCTTTTGCTCTCCTTTGGCTCTTTCTCCTCACAATACAAGCATGCTTTAGTCTCTCCCATCTTAAAAAAAGCTCACTTGACCACATTTTCCTCTCCAACTACTTCTTTATCTCCCTTTCATCTCTAAGCTCATTGAGCACCATTTATAATCACTATCTGGAGTTCCGCTCCTCAGTTCCATCCTAACCCCTCCCCAATTCAGTTTCTGCCTCTTGGTTGACTGAAGCAACTTTGGCAAAAGTCTCTAATGACTTCCTCCTAGCCAAAGCTCAAAACCAGTATTCCATTCCATCCTCATCCTTCTTGACCTGGAAACTGCCTCTGACACCAACCACCATGCTTTTCTTTTTCAAGTCTTGTTCTTCCTTAGCTTTTATGGTTCTATCATCTCCTGGTTCTCCTCCAACCTCCTTCAGAGGATCCTCCCTATTTCCCCTCCGATTTTCTCCAGAAGTTCTACAAAGTTCTGTTCTTGTTCCCCTTTTATCCCTCTGCACCTTATCTCTGGGTAATCTTGCCTACAAACACACTCAACTACCATCTCTACTCCGATGATTCACAAATCTCTCTCTACAACAGACTTGTCTTAATCTAACCAACAGTTCAAGCTCAACATGGCTAACTAACAGCTTTTAACCTTCCCCAAAAAGCCCTCCCTTCTTCATCACTGTGGACAACACCGTCCTACCTGTCAGTCGGACCCATGACCTGGACATTTTCAATTCGGACCTCTCTCTACAGCTTCAAAATCTAAATCTTGCCAATTATTTCCACATAACACTGCTAAGATATCTATCCATCTACATAACTAAAACTCTCATCTAGACTTCTTACCTCATATCTACTGCAACATTCTTCTCTCTGGTCTTGAAAAATGCAATCTTGCCAGATTCAAGATTCAGAATTTAATCAGAATGCTGCTGCAAAGATCATTTTCCTGGCCTGTAGTTTTGACCACTTGAACCCTTTCCTGACATCTCTCCGTTGACTCTCTCTTTTCTATTACATCAAACATAAGCTGTTTGAATTTACTTTCAAGGCCACTCCCCACCCTACCTATCATCTTTCATTTGCTACTGAGCTGTTGAAGCTCACCTCTGGTCAGCCCATGATGGCGGTCTCCATAGCCCACTTATTAATTTTTCACACAAGCACCTTTTTGCTTTCTCCAGTGCTGCCCCTCATGCTTAGGAGGCACTCTCTATAATAAGAAAGCTTTGCAGATGTTTATCAGGCTTCAAATCCCTCCTCAAAATCCTTTGTCATGATATCTACAAAAAGATTGACAATGGTCCCGTCAGACAATGGTGTGCTGAAACCACTGTTTGTAATGCGACATTTGTCTAGCAATTTGTTGATTTATACTTAGATTGTAAGCTTCTTGAGGCAAGGACAATTTTTGGTGTGTTTTTATACTGTGCCTTGTGCTGTGGGGTGCTGGTCTAGGCCTGGATTTTCCAGGTGCTACAGTAATATAAACAATTTTAAAATGGCAGCAAGAGCACTGGGTGGAGTGCACAGAGATGATTATTAAAGAGATCTTCAGTTCAAATTCCCTTGTGCATATCAAACTGAACATGGAAGTAGCAGTATTACATTATAATGATTTAATATTTTGATTTGATTCTACAACACAAATCACACTAGAATGTGTTGCATTTGATGTCGCTTCAGTTTGTTACAGTCCTTGCCTTATAAATCTTACAATTTTAACTAGTGTTCTGTATATTATACTATTAGCTTGCCTGAAAATAGGGACTGGCTACCATTTGCATTTGAAGCGTTCTCTCAAGAGGGACTGAAGACAATCAGCACACTTATAAGTTTTTTATGCAAACACCTGATGATCAAACTTAGTCAATGAATTGGGCAAGGAAAACTTTTATTAAATGCATATCAATTTTCCTGTTGCAATGTTTACAAGAGAAGAAACAGCTATTAAACACCAGTTTTGTACTCAAAGTAACCTAAAGATTGAAAGAATATTGTTTTACTGTGTGTTGATCACAATCAAAACCCTTTAACAATGGTGAATCAAGTGAACATTATTACTTCAGTGGACAAAACTGCTATATGACAGGGCATTCATAAACAAAAAAGAGGAAGGGGACAATGATTATCTAGAGGAGCTGAGACTTTCAGAGAGATCCTTAAAACTCCAAGATGAACAACTGAGAGAAAACCAAATCCTTAAATTGAAGGCATTAGGCCAGATTTTGATCTCAATTATACCAGTTTAAATCTGGAGGAACTCCAGCGAAGACAACTATGTCGACAAAAAGTCCAGACTTTGTAATACCAGCTTTGTATACACCTTGTGGTGCTTTTGTAGAATCTGATTAGCTGCGTTAATTTGCAATTATATATATATACACACAGCAATTTGCCCTTTGTCCTAAGCCAATCACCACTTTTGTTTACTAGAATCAGAATTGGAGTTCACAACTTCTGTGCTCATAAAAACGTACTGTTGGATGTCTCATAGAATAGAAGACTAACTTAGACCACAGAGGTTGATTAAGTAGTGGTGTACCAACCTGGAAGCTCAGTCAAGGGTTACCCCTGGCCAACTGGTGCTCAGAAAAAGATGGCTAAGGTTAGCATGGGTATGAAGACTGCCCAACAGGAGGAGTGCCATGCTTGGTAACAAAATGTTTTTGTCAGATGTTCCATATATTTGAATAATAAAATGGTAATAATTTAGTTACCTATTTCAAAAGATCAGTTTTTAAAAGTAACAAATGCTAGTGATTGAACTCAGTTGCCTAAACAGTTCACCAATAATTTATCTACCCACATTGCTGCTGCTTAGTATCTATTTTACAGGAGAAATAGACCTGGGGATACTTAAAAGAGACCCACAGGCAGAAGAGAAACTGCCCTAAATCACTATCTGGGACATAGTCATTAAAAAGGGGCACTCATGCAACTCTGTCTACCCACTATTTGGCACCAAAGATGTGTCAACAATATTATGGTCAGCAGTATTAAAGCCAGGTGACAAATCTAGAGGAATTCAACATGGAGGCTTTGTGGAAGAAAGCAGCAGCAGTTTCCATCCCAGACAGATATAGAGAATAGAAATCTTCCTACTGCATGTGTGGGGCATTGTGACGGGGTGTACCAATCCTGCACCAGGCCAATAGGGCCTGACCAATCACTGTGGGCCCAGGTGACCACACCCTCTTGCCCCTGCTCCAGGTGGAAGGGACAGATAAAAGGAGGCAGCCCAGCTCAGTTTGGGTGGCTGAGGAGGATGAGGGGGGAGGGATGTGTACTGCAAACTCCTGCAGAAGCATCTGTGACTCTCCAAATGGTAAGAACCATGGGCCCGGACTATGCTGCGGACCACCAGCTGACTGCAGAGACTGTCTGAGATGCCAAGCCACTGCCAGCCGAGGAGGTGCCTGACATGCACCTGGCCATAGGAAGTGACCCAGAGAATATATTAGAAGTCGATGCTTGAAATCTTAACTGCGATCTTCCTGGCTTCACAGGGCCCTGGATCAGAACCCAGTGGAGTAGGGTTGGCCTGGGTTCCTCCACCTCCCCACTCCACACAGACACACACACACACACACTTGCCACTAGAGGTGAATACTGTTTGCTTTGCCCTGCACTGCTCAGGGGCTACAGACTGATCGTTTGCTCTGCCCTGCCCAGAGGCTCAGAACCCCAACTGCTATTGCCAACCCCAGCCAGGAGGCTCATGGGCCATAGACTGTGCTTTGCTCTGCCCCGCCCAGGGACTGCAGATTGATTGATTGTTTGTCCCCACCAGGGGTCCTGAGCCCTCCTTATTGCAATTGCCTGACCGCACAGGGAGACCCAATGCTTGTGTGATGGGATGTACCAACCCCGCACTGGGCCAACCAAGGTGGTCCCGCTTGGTCCACAACACCCCCATGACAGGCATGACAAATAATTTAGCAGAAGCCTAAAGGGAATACTTGTAACACAAATCAATAGACTCACTACTTTACTGAGCTAGTGAGGAATACATCACAATAGAAGTTAATTAGGACAGGTTAGCGTGTGAGTTACGAGAGGGAATCTAAGCACTTGGTTTCAGGGGGTTTTTAAGTTGTTAACTGTGGGTTCTGAATATAGATCTGTAGCACCTCTCTCTCTCTCTCTCTCTCATTACCTGTAGTGAAGTTTTGTGCTGTTTATGGTAGGCTGTAGGGTCAATGTTTTCAAGAGTGACTATGGATTTGGGGTGCCTAAGTTTCTGCATGCCCAACATGAGATACCTTAGAGGGATTTTTCAGAGGGTAGGAGCTCCAACAATCAATAGTAGCTTATGAATACCTTGGCCTAGATGAATAGGACACTTCAAGAATGTGGGAGAATGGACAGAGCCAAGAGTTAAAACAATTAATGTGTGTATAGACTGCAGCACTGAAGTTCCTAACAAATGCCTGGGGAATGCGTGAACCTTGCCTATCATTCATTTAATCACTTTTGGTAACATACATGCCAAGTTCTAAATCACAGCAAGATGAAAAACATCTCCTCGACTTTGTTCTCACTTTTTCATTGGTGCAAGTGGGAAAATGGAGATCAGATATAGACATAATGCATGTTTTTGTTATATGCAAGAAAAAGAAAGATGGGGAAAATAAGTGTCTGGTATACAAAACATTAGAGAATTCTTTAGTATGTTTTGGATTACAAAACATTGCTATTTTTAAAAATCAAAAATTACATTCCTCTCAAGTTATACCAGATATCAAGATCGGCACCAAAGTCAATGATAAAAATAAAGCAATTTTATGAACTGGCTTTCTGAAAAATAATGTGGCTAATTTACAGACTAATACAGGTTATTTTGTGCTAACATTTTCTATAGTCAGTACCATAACAGATCATAAAGTTTTTCTAGATCAAAGTATCAGGTACAAAGTGGTAAGGAAATACAAGGGTCATGAGAAAATGGCAGAAATCATAATCCCAGCATCCCTCAAGGTTTTTAGGAAGCTGAAAGGATGTTCTAATTACTACCTGCAGTTTATTAAAGGAATAAAAGTTGGTGAGAAATTTCTTTTTTCCGCTCGCAGGGGCAAATGACAGACGACTTCACATTTACCCAAGTGTCATTTTCCCTCTCTCTCAGGACTGATTTACATCCTTAGCCTCTCTCCATCTATATTTCCCATAGCAGAAGCCTCCCTTCTCCCATTCATGCATATACAATGTTTTCAAATAGGAGAGGATATATACTTTCCTCTTCTGCATGAAAACAGAGGAGATTCACACTGAGAAAGAAGGGCAAGGCAACAGCACAGCCGAGCCTTCAGAAGCATCTTCAATTTAGACAGCCCAGGGTAAGGTACATCCCAGTAAAGAACTTCCTCTCACAGGCAAATTCGAACTGCTAGGAATCATTTTTCCCCATTTTGAAGCGAAACTACTTTGTCTACTCACTGAGTAGTGTTGGCAGACTTTTGCTGGAGGGAGAAAGACAGTTGTATTGCAGTCTCATTCTTGTTAAAAGCTATAGAGGTTTTCAGGATGCTAGGTACCAGGGTTGTTGAATAATTTAGATCCTACCTGGATATTAATCTCTCCAGACTTCCTGTAATAATTAGACGCAGGAGCACAGGAAAAAGTTTGAGTCACAGCTCATAGTCAGGTTGGACTTTGAGGCAGCTCCATGAAAGTATCCGCACATGCATGCTTCCCAGGCAGCACAAAGAATGCTGCAGGGCAAGGAGTTTGAAAGTACAGTCTGAAAGTACCGGGGATGAAATCAACTACTACATCCTTCATGTCAGATTGCTACTATTCATAATACTCCTATCAACAAGAACTCAATATACACAACTAAAACTCAAGGCAAGGTTGGACTACCCTGCTCTCCAAGGGAGATGACAAGGCTTCCACATTTAATACAGAACTCTATTGCATTTCAGAGAGGGAACATGGGACAATTTTTTCAAACCTGGGTGCCTAAAGCTAGGTTTCTAATTTCATGTTTAGGAACTTAGGGTGGAATTTTCAAATGTGCCAAAGGCTTCAAATTGTGTGCAATGTATTTGTAGTAATGTTGGTCCCAGGACTGTAGAGACAAGATGGGAGAGGTAATGTATTTTATTGCACCAACTTCTGTTGGTGTGAGAGAGAGAAACTTTTGAGCCACAGAGCCTTCAAAGATTTTCAAAGAAGTCTACAGGAATTAGATGCCCTGTTCCCATTAGTTTTCTATAGGATGTGGGTGCCTAAAATCCATACGTTCCTTTAAAAACCCAGCCTAAGTAACTTAGGACCACACGTCCCAATGAAAGTCAGTGGAACATACATTTTCTAGTGGGTTTGATTTTTGCCTTTTCCTTGACTGGCTTTCTCCATAGCAGAACTTCCCAATAGAGCTGCAAATGCTGTCAGCAAACTGCAAATGCTGTCTGCGAACATCTGATTTGTTGGTAGTTCTTAAATTAGGAATAGTATTTTTTGTTGCATCATAATGGTCCAAATATGGCAGCAAATGATGGTGCCTAAGGGAACTTGCACTTTGAAAGAGGTATGTCCTATACATTTCCATCAGTAAATCAAGGGATCCTCCCTATTTAAGTACCATGCTGTCAAGGTTCCTCCCCACTCTGAACTCTAGGGTACAGATGTGGGGACCTGCATGAAAACCTCCTAAGCTTATTTTACCAGATTAGGTTAAAATTTCCCCATGGTACAAATTATTTTACCCTTTGCCCTTGGACTTCCGCTACCACCACCAAACATTTGACTGGTTACCGGGAAAGTTGTTTGGAAACGTCTTTCCCCAAAAAATCCTCACCAAAACCTTGCACCCCCCTGCCTGGGGAAGGCTTGATAAAAATCCTCACCAATTTGCATAGGTGACCACAGACCCAAACCCTTGGATCTTAAGAACAATGAAAAAAGCATTCAATTTCTTACAAGAAGAATTTTAATATAAGAAAAGGTAAAAAGAATCACCTCTGTAAAATCAGGATGGTAAATACCTTATAGGGTAATTGGATTCAAAACATAGAGAACCCCCTAGGCAAAACCTTAAGTTACAACAAGACACAAAGACAGGAATATCCATTCCATTCAGCACAGCTTATTTTCTCAGCCATTTAAAGAAATCATAATCTAATGCATATCTAGCTAGATTACTTACTAAATTCTAAGACTCCATTCCTGTTCTGTCCCCAGCAAAAGCATCACCCAGACAGACACAGACCCTTTGTTTCTCCCCACCTCCAGCTTTGAAAGTATCTTGTCTCCTCATTGGTCATTGTGGTCTGGTGCCAGCGAGGTTATCCTAGCTTCTTAACCCTTTACAGGTGAAAGGGTTTTTACTCTGGCCAGGAGGGATTTTAAAGGCGTTTACCCTTCCCTTTATATTTATGACACATGCATGCACTGCACCTCACACATCCTAATGCTCTATGCTGACCACAAGTACAATAATTGGGAAAGGCAATGTAGCACCAGAATAGGACTCGGAGTCAGGACAACTGAATATTATTCCTGGCTATACACTGACTTGCTGTGTGAACCTAACTTTTCTATTCTTTAGTTTCCCTAGCTGTGAAATGGGAATAATTACATTTACCAATTTTTTTAATCTGTACATACTAAGGTTCTAAGTCTCTAAGCATTATTTATTTCTGTGCTTGAAGCTCTTGACTTTCGACTCAAGGAAAGTCATAATTCCTACTAAAATATGTAATAAAACATAATAGATTCAGAATCTACAGTCATGATAGCCCTGCAAACAGACCCACGGATGCTGCCTTACAAACAGCCTTCAGAAGAAGAACATGTGTCATGACAGGGGATGTGGATTACCTCAATTGGAGAATACAGGAGTTAAGCTAGGAATAATATAGCAGCTACTTTGGTCCCCATAAAAATAAGGATATGAATTAAGTTCTGAACACTGTATTCTTGCTAGGACACTAACAAATAACCTCCTGCATTAGGATTAGAATCTCCTTTCTTGTGAAGCATCTGGTACCAGTTGCGGAAAGTTGATCTAGTTCCATAAACCAATTGGTTCAATCTGGTGTTGTAATTTCTATGAAGATAGAACCGTACTGAGTTGGAAAGGCTGTTGCACCATTCCACAACTTCATCTTTATTTGTTCTCTCCTTCGCTCATGTCCCCTTCCACAAGTGCTCCATACACTCGACTGCTTTGTTCCTTTTCCTCCCTTTGTTACAGCCTGAATTGCAACCATTTCCTATAGTCACACTGTCACATCTGTGATTGTTATTAATGATTGCTGATATATGAACATTTAAATTAACCAAACTGAAGACTATCCATACTAGCTTCATAACCATTTGTTCACCCACCAGTGGCTTTACCTCTGCACTCTCCCATCAACTGCAAACTAAGCTTGCTCCAAAGTTGCATTGTAGGTTGTTTTTCTGCCACCATCCCAATCCCTTTCCTGCTCAATGCGAGGAGGAGATAAATGCTTCCTTAGGGTGACTTGAGACAGCCCTGGGAGCATACTCTGAAGTCACTCAGAGCCAGAGGGAATATTAAAACACAACCTGGCAATTGATGTTCTTCTCTCCTCCCTACTTTATAGAGAAGGGTGAAGATCGTGGGTGGCTCTCTCTTGTTCCCCTTCCCTAGGTTTTGGAAGGCAAGTCCAGAAACGTGCCCTTTTTATCGCTCCTCTTCTTCCTCTGGCTCACTCAGCTACATTCTAAAGCATTTTTTTTTTGTGAGGGGAATTAGATCTCCTGATTTGGCTGCTTCGCTGCTTCTTCCACCTTGATGCTGAAAGAGGAGTGGTGACCCCCTCTTTGCTATAAACTGGCTCTGAAAGCTGCTTTGAATGTCAGTTAATACCCATTTTCAGATGTCACAAGCCTTCATTGTGTAAGAGGGTGGAGAGAGGAGGTGAATAAGCAACATGAATAGCGCTATTAAGTCAAATTGCTCGTTTGCAGCTTCATCTTTGTCCTTTTCCATTCAGAAATTTAGTGTTTTAAGAGGTACCTCTTCCACTCCACTCTCACAGGGTATTTTAACTTTTAAAAAGTATGTTATACACAGCACAACAGTAGGGAAAACAGTAGATTTGTATATGGAAGGGGGTATTTGTCTAACTAGAGCAGGAAACAGGAACACAAGACACTTTCCAGCTCCCCTACTGAGTTGTGTAGTCTTTGGCAAATCACATAACTTAGTCGTTTTAGTTTACTTCTCTATAAAATGGGCACAACAATGCATGTGCACGCGTGGGCGTGCACGTGAACGTGGTGGATTAAATAATTTGCCAGTTTGACCCTGCAATCCTTAAAAATGACTAATCCTTAAAACACACAATTAGTCCTATTGATGTCATTGCAACTGCTTTCTTGCATAAGAATTCCAGTGTTGGATCCAGTGTCTGTAGACCATTTTTAGAATCCCAAGCAAAGATGCTATTCAATTGTATATTATTGTATTGAGGTTTCTTTAAACAGTAAAGAGTCATCCGCACTTGGAAGAGGTGAATGAGAGAGTCTTGGTTATTTTCCATTACTATTCTCTCGTTTTACTGGAAATCGTTTATGTGGTTTTAGAAACATTACAGAGACCCAATACCTTTTGGGAGCTGTAGCAGATGTCATTGGGCCAAATCCTACCCACATCGGCTTGGTCCTGTTTCCACTGAAGTCACTTGCAAAACTTCCACTGAATTCTATGGTGCAGGGACAATGCTTGAGTTAGTAAAGTGAGTGGGATTTGTCCCAGTATGATGGAAGTGGAAAAAAACCCAACCACCTTACACAGGGCCTTGGAGTTTGTGAAAGATTCCTACTGACTTAAATGGGCTTAGGATCAGGCCCACACACCCTTACTTGCATGAAATTTCAGTGGGAAAGTTCCCATTAATTCAACAGAAGCCAGATGGCCTCCAGTATCCTACGGATTCAAAGGGCCCTGTGTAGCAAACCCTAATGGTCTTGAGTAACTTCTTGTAAAAATTTCAATTGAAGCCAATGGGAACATTCCTTCCAATTGGGTTTTAAACATGTGCATAAGCAGAGTGAAATCCTGGCCCTCTTCAAGTCTGAGTTTGTCATTGACTTCATTAAGGCTAGCATTTTACCAACAGTGTGAGCCATGCTGGTAAAAGGTTACTTTAAACTCTGGTGCAACCATTAGCATCAGTGAAGTTTGTCTTCTTACACTAGTTTATATCAACTCAATCATATTAAAAGTGCACCCATGAACAACTTACCCAAATATGTCAAAATCTGATACAGCTGATTTAAAAACAACACAACTAGTTACAAAAACAGTATAGGTTGCTTAGAAAATTGTTTTAGATGAACTTGTCATTCCAATAAGATATTGATAATGAGACCAAAATTATTTCCGTACTTCACAAAATTCAAACTGTCATGGTTGGAAGGGATCTCAGGAGGTCATCTAATCCAACTGGCTGCTCAAAGCAGGACCAATCCCCAATCTTTGCCCCAGATCCTTAAATGGCCCCCTCAAGGATTGAACTCACAACCCTGTGTTTAAGCAGGTGTAAGCAGAGG
Organism: Dermochelys coriacea; assembly: GCF_009764565.3. Taxonomy (NCBI): domain Eukaryota; kingdom Metazoa; phylum Chordata; order Testudines; family Dermochelyidae; genus Dermochelys; species Dermochelys coriacea. Next base: position 173,865,004 of record NC_050069.1, read on the forward strand.
AATAGTCCGCTATTATTGGGGAACCTTCCTGGCTTCTGTACTACCCCGGTGAAGTGGGCTAGCAAAAGGATCAGAGTCCTCGCTCCCACTTCCTTTACCCACTGGCCTCCTATCTGGCAGAGTCCTCGTAACCCCAACAAGGCTGGGCCCAGGATTCTTGGGGGGCTTGACCCCCAACTCTGCTGCGGTCACCTAGGATAGGGGCTAGGGTGTCCCCACTCCAGGGTACTCTCTCTGAACTGGGCACTTCTCTGACCCACTGACCATTACATACAAGTTAAAGCAAATACAAGTTATTTAATCAACAATTAACTTTTAAAAAGGATAAGGAAAAATGGGAAAGGTTAAAGGAAACACATCAGCCCGCTCTGTGGCAGGGATCACCACAGTGTCTCTGGAATGTCAGGGCAGTTCAGTCTGTTCCTTCTAACTCCCAGGCCTTCTTCTCAGGCCCTGGCTGTGCTGCAGGGATGCTGTGGGTTGGACACTTGCTCTGGTGGTGGCCACATGCTCTCTCAGGATCTAAGTGGTAGGACCCTTCTTCCCAGTGTCGCCCCAACCCTGTCGGGGTTACGATCCAAGCCTGGTCTGCAGAGCCTCTTGGCTGAGGCGTCTCCCTGTGCTGGGCCCACTGCCCAGGGTCCCCCTCACTCTCCCCAGCTGCTCACCGCACTCACCTCCAGACTGTTCCAGTCACAGCTGCACCACTCTGTCTCTGTACGCTGCTGCTACTCTGCCTCCAGCTCCCTGGGCCCCTCTGCCTCTGGTTGCTACAGCTCTGCTCCCAGGATAGGTCTGCTCTGCAGGCTGCTTCTGTGACCCTGCTCCCAGCACTGACCTGCTTCCTGGGCTGCTTTTCTGGCCCCTCTGGCTCTGGTTGCTGCAGCTCTGCTCCCAGGGCAAGTCTGCTCTCTCTGGGCTGTGCCTCTGGCTTTGGGGCTGCAGCTCTGCTCCCAGGCAGAATCTGCTCTCTCTGGGCTGCTTTTCTGGTCCCTCTGGATCTGGCACTCAGCTTGGGCCCCTGCTTTCTCCTTAGCTCGGCCCCACTCTGTCTGACCCAGGCAAATCCAGCTCACATGGAGGATGGGACTCCATGGCCTCCTGACTCCCTGATTAGCCTGCCTGCCCTGTCATTCAGGCTGACCTGGAACATTGGCCTCTTCCCATTGTTCCTGGGGGCTGTTGGTCTCAGGGTCCTGATTCCCTATCGACCCTTCCCCCTTTTTAGTACTGGGAGCTAGCAACTAAAACACCCCCACTGAATGTTAGTAAGGGGGCAACAGTCCCCTTGCACAGGCCAATGTGCAAACCACTGAGCTATCCGTCCCCCCTCTAAGCTAAATGGAATTGAGTTATTGCAAGAAAGTAGTACTAAACACACATAGTACAAAGTATCTAAAGGAGTCTGGGATTCTTATCTGGATATTTATTGTCCAGAACCAAATAATTCTGATACATAATAGATATCAAAATGATGTAGGCAATTTATTGGGTCTCATCTCAACATAGCAATGTGTATACATAATGTAATAGATGACATTATTTCTAAAAAGTCAGTCTACAAACATCAGCAGACACTTTAAAATCAATTTTAAAGACAACGCTATAACTTTCGATGAATCTCCATGAACCCAAAATCTGACTCTATCACACCATGTTTGAACCAAATTATTAATTCCTTCTATATACAACTTTCTCATTGAGTTCATCTATCCATTTCAAACCAGTTGTGAGTTTCACTTTGGCTGTACATTATGCATAGGGAATATGGAAATTTAAGATGCACCTACAGAAACACTGTTCTCCTCTGACTTGAACCGTTATTGTAACTTCTAAATTAGAATTGAGAGACACTGATGTTAGTCATCTGGAGATTAAAAAGCAAATATCTGTGGGGACATGAATCTATTTTTCCCTCCCCACACACAGCTAGACCAAACACAGACCGGAAAGAAAATAATGTCTCATGCTGAGAAAATTTTCTTTAGAATATATTGTTTAATTTATTTTACCTGACAAATTTTTTTTTAAAATGGTGGTAAAAAAACTCTTGTAATTAAAGCAAAGGTCAGTATCAACTAAGTAATCAAGCCCCCTTAAAATGACAAGTATGTAATAAATGACAAAGTGCTTGAATGTCTGAACAGTCAATTTAAGCGAAGAGAAGGAGAAAAAAGCAACAATGAAAAAATGAATGATTCAAGCGCAGATCTGATTTGATTACACATGAATTTTAAATGAAAATTTTTAGTTAATATGATAATTTGGCATTAAACTGTGTATCAGAAAGTAACATTTGTATTTCTGTACTATTTTATCGATAGGACCTAATTTTGTAGACGTTCAGGTTGAATAATTTGATCTAATTTAGTCAAAATTCGACTGATAAACAAAATCCTGTGACATGCCCACATCAATGGTAACTGACGATGCACCTCAAAGGATGAGTGCAAAAAAAAAAAAAAAAAACAAAAAAAAAAACAAAAAAAAACTTCTCTAGTGCTATTTTGTGATCCAGAAAGGAACATGGTTATTTTTTTTTCTTACTTATTAGCATATCAATAGACGCTTAATTCTGTAGACTTGTTTACTGAAAAAAATCTGATTCAAGTAAAAAAGAGAGGTTTGACTTATTTCCATATCCATCTCTCTATATGATCTGGACTGCAATGTCCCTCTTATTAATGAGAGGTCAGCCTCAAACCTACAAAGCAAGCAGGTGTAAATTTATTTCTGTTTGTCTGGAAAATAATTGCAGTTTGACTTAGTTCTATTATTTGCAAGAATTAATGCACCAGAAAGAAATTTTGTACAAGTTTTTTTTTAATTTATTGCATACTTGTCATTTAAAGAAGGTCAATGAATTAGTTTATACTGAGTTTGCTTTAAGATTGCCTTTATAAGGTTGGCATCATGATTCAAGGATTACAATGGAGGAAAGGGAGTAAAAAAAAACAAAAAAAACACACAGATTATTTTAAGGGATTTGCAGCTGGTTCATTGTTGGACTTCAATTAAATCACCAGCCTCTCTGTGGGTCATTTTTCCCTTGTGCAAAGTGGGCGTGATAATATTTACCTACCTTTGAATGTGAAATCCTGTGTATGGATGATTGGGAAGCTAACAGGTGCTGGGAGGAAGTGGAAGGATAGGTTGTGGAGATGTAAACCACTAGTGTTGGGTGGGTAAGAGCTTTACAGACTACACCATACACAAGCATTACTTTCACCTACTCCCTACAGGAATGTCCTCGAGGACACAATGTAGCAAGTTAACAGGACACACTTACACTACAATCCTGTCTAGGCCAGGAAGCAAAGAATGTCTTATCCAGTCAAAGCCGCTGGAGGAATCTGGTTTAGGCCAAGTTACATTACCCATTTACTTCACATGTATTATTAGAACAGTGTGTAAAATAATGCAGCAGAAATTTTCATGGCCAATAGTGATTTAGACCTTTGATTTATATTGTATGGCCAGGGACTTTAATCCCACTGGGCTCAATCTTGCAAGATGAGGAGTGCTCTCAATTCTCATTGAAGTTGATAGGAACAGAGAAGGAGTGCTTCACGGAATATTCTCACATAATGTTTAATAAGCACTCGGGTGAAGTCAGGTTTGTCAGAAGATCCAGCACTTTTGTCAACTATCCAAATAGTATAGAGGTTGCCATTTCAGCAGTCACCCCAAGGATTGAATTGAGGCCCTCCTAAACCAAAAAGGATGAGTCTTCATCTTAAGAGCCAGGCTCTCATGCAGAAAGCTATAACTGTCACATTCTGGGCAGACAGGCACAAACTAGGGTTGCCAATTTTGGTTGAATGTATTCCTGGAGGTTTCATCACGACAATCGTTAATTAATGATTAATCTTTAATTCCTGGAGACTCCAGGACAATCCCGGAGGGTTCACAACCCTAGTACAAAGGGGGACACAACACACACTGACATGTATGTTGCACAAGCACTCAACTCAGGATTAGGGAAACATAAAATTAACACTGGGCCTGTTTAGGGCCTTAAAACAGATATTACCAAAGCCACTCCATTATGAATATTGCATCACCACATTTGCATAGTCTCTCTCATGCTAATATTGTGAGACCTACATTAACACTCAGCAGCTTGCATGACTTGGCCCTTAATTTTGATACCACTGCTCTCAGTATTTGTTTTTGTATTAGATCACGTTTTTAAACAGGCTAATTTCCTGGACACCAGTCATATGCATCTTCCTCCTTGTGGTTAGGTCCAATAGGGAAGCCAAGATAGACATAGAATTGCAGAGAAATAAAGCAACAAAAGAGGAACCAGCATGTCTAGAATATGCTCCATACCCTGTTTCCCATTAACAGTGTGTCTCTGACCAAATCAACAAGCTAACAAGTAGTATTAGAGTTGATATGTTCACTTAATTATGGCCTTCTTTCCTTTTGCCACAATTTTGAACATGACAGCCAAATAATGGTTTCATTTCTATCATTAGCATGCTTGTGTCTCTTCCTATATTACTTTTACACACATTCATGGAAGTTCACAACATACAAACAAGCAGTTTTAACTGCAGCAAATACTTAGTTTATTGTACATGGCTATAATTATAACACTAGCTATGACAGCTTCCAATAGCAGATCCATTTATTGAAGTCCGTCATGATGACAGCTTCATATAGGACATACTCAAGTATTTTCCAAATATATCAATTTCAATCTATTGGTTTTATTAGTATACAAAAGCAGTTTCCAAAAACAGCAGTGTTGCATTTCTTTCCAAACATGTGCAACATGGGGCTCTAATATTAAAGAAAATATAATTTGCTCCAATCACATTTTAGTGTATAAAAATTATTGATCTTAAACCTCCAATTCTATAATAATTCAGTATAAAATTATAATAGCTGCAACATATTACCAAACACATTCAGTACACAATACATGTAATAGGGTATTATTATTAATTTGTATTACTGCAGTGCCTACAAGTCCTAGTCATGGACCACGACCCCATTGTGCTACATGCCATACAAACACAGAACTGTAAGTTAGCCCCTACCCCAAGGATCTTAGAATCTAAGCAGCAGGATATAGTGTAGTTTTAACATATGATGAAAACTTTGGCACTTGCTGTTGTGCTGGGGGGTGAGACTTCTAGAAACCAAACCAAAGAACAAAACATTGGCAGTGTGAGCAAAGTGTAGTTAAACTATCTGCTGGAGTATTTTAGTATCCCCATTACTTCAGAAAGACAGTATTTTAGATGAAAATGGTCACAACTATGAATCTTTTCACTGTCGAATTTAGATTACATAGTTCAATGTTCGTACTAGGGGCTGCAGCTGTCCTGCTGCATCCCCTTTGCCAGCCTGCCCAGCGAGTGCCAAGGGGGTGGGTGTTTATCCAAGCACAGGTCTGGGAGCCAGGAGCACTGAACACTGGCTCAGGCACCCACTGGGCCAGATCCTCACCTGCTCTGTGTCTCAATTTCCCCCTCTGTGAAATGGGGGTGATGACACCCATCACATGGGGAAGCCCTGTGCTAAGCATCATCTGGGTGGCCCAGCAACATCGGCCTAGTGGGCAGGCTTATCTTATGCAATATGAAGATTTCCAAAATTACAAGCAAACTTTTTAAAAATAAAATATGAAAATATTACATCAACAAGTTCTGTATCTTATTGGCAATATACTTTTCTTTACCCATGTTTTGTGAAATGGAAATAGACACCTTCTTGGGACCAGAGAATTTATACAGATAAAATACTTAATTTGAGCTAGTACCTAACAAAATACACCCAAATAATTTGAATGAGATAAAACAGGAGAATATTTTGTAAAAATATATCCAACATGAGATTTACACAATCTTGATTATTCATTCTTTATCAGTACAATCTGACCAGCTGGAATCTGCAGCTATTTTTGTCATCAGAAAAATATTTTAAACTTCTTTCACCTGGTATCTGCCAAAAATCATCAAAAGATACTAAAACAAGTTGACAATTCTAACTACTGTACACTAGTCAAACAGCCTGCACATGACAGCTTAATTTGCAACCAAACTTTTTACTTTTTTGGTCTAACCAGTTTAGAAAGATTGACAATTCTTCTGCCTCCCAGAGTCAACAGCTCAATACACAGTTAAGCAAATAGTATCTATAGCTCGCATTCAAATACAAAAGCATTTGTGACCTTTTGGACCTTGCAGTTACTAAAAATCCTGTGGAACCTAACTTTAGAAGTGGTCACCCTATTTTAAATTAAGGTTGGCAAGTAGATAAAACTCTTAATTGAGGAGCTGGGTTATTGATGAGCCACACAGAAGTCAAAAAGATCATACAATTGAGTTAGCAACTCCTACGCTCCCAATATTCAGGTTCTTCTCTCCCTGAGCCATAGAGCAAGCAAGGGTTAATCCCACTCTAGACTGGAGTAACTCTCCTGCATGGTCATAGGCAGATAATTGGATAGGTTCAGCAATTCATCTTCTAGGCTGGGTTTGTTTGTTTTTTTAAACTAACCCATCACTCAGAAAGCACTGCTTCTCACATTCAGTTGCTGTATTGCAGCACCAGCCCTTCTCCCCTCTTGCCTTTTATTTTTGTTTCAGACACTCTAGCTTTTAGGACACAAGTCCTTCTCTTACGCTTTTCCAGACTCCAGAATGGAAACTGGGACGAGAATAATGGATTAGATCCTCAGCTGATACAAGTCAGCCTAACTACCCAATTTACACCAGCTAATGTTTTGGCTCAATGACTTCAGGCTGCTGCTCCTTTTAGTTATAAAACGCATGATTTTCAAGTACTCAGCATACACAAAAGCTCCCTTTTAGACTCCACAATAGAGTTGCTCAAAAAAAACACCACACCTCAGAACAACAAGTTGTCAGAAAATTTATTTTTGTTGAAATCTAGAAGTGTCAATTTCCATAAGATTCATTGGGAAAAGTCAAAACACATAACTTTCTAATTTCATTTAGAAAATGTCAAAATGTTTAATCTGGATAAAGAGTGTTTTGTTTTGACTTTTTTGGATTAATTTTATTATTGAAACAAAACATTTTTATGTTATCAAATAAAACACTTAGTTTTATTAATTCCAAACTCAATTTATTCAGAGTTTACATTTTGAAGGTGATTTTGAAATGACAGCTTTTTTTGTTCCCATGTGTAATGAAAACAAGTTTAGAAATATCAAACATTTATGCAGAATGTAAATTCTGGTTTCCGACCTGCTCACCCAACTCAGGGCCAGATTTCCTAGAAAGCTCATCACCCAATCACATTTAAAAACCTAGTGTTGATTGTGGTGCTGTACTCCCTTTGAAATCTCTGCCCTTCGGCACTGCACAGCTTCCATAAAATATAGCGGTGGACTAAGTTTTTTATTTGAATGTTCTTTCAAATTAGTGCCTTTCTTCTACAGGCAAACTTCACACATTTCTTTATTCAATTTAAGCTGCATCAGAACGATTGGGCTATCTTAATAAAGTTTATGAAACCATATATTTTTCTTTTTTTCCCCCACAAAGAAAGCAGTTCAAAAATTTCAAAAGTTCAAAATTTAATTAGCCATCTGTAGGGTCAGACATTTTATGCACATTCCTCTTCTCTTTTAAAGCACGTATGGATCGATACAGGGCCAGATTATTGTCTCCTCACTCCTACTGGTGAGCAGTTACTCACACAATTTGAATATTCTCCCTATATATATATATATTATATATATGTATATATTCATAGGATTGGCCGTGGTATAGCATGGACAACAGTGGGGCACACAAGTCTTCAGCTCAAGAACCCAACCCCCTGTAGATTCCAGGCAGTCATGCAAAGAGACTTCTTCATACCACTTTGCAGCCCATCCAACCCTGAGATACAGAAGCATGACAAGTCCAGTTGCTGGGCTGCTTATATAAAATGGAGATAATGATACTTAATAAAGAACTTAATAAATGAATGAAGTCTGTGGATGAAACATGCTACATATGAGCTACGTATAATTAGCAGTTTTCAGAATTCTGATACATTCCGTGATCCCATGAAGATCTTTTCCTTGAAGATCAAACAGCCTGTGATGGGCAACCATGATGGTCAGCATAGCTCCCATCCATACCCTTAGCCTAAACACTTCTGGATTTTAGGGGTGAAGGATGAAAAAAAGTTCTGTTTAGACCTCTTTCTACTCCACATGGACCCATTTTCTCTTTCAGTGTGGATATGCTACCCTGTTTACCATGCAGTAATGGGGAGAATGTTTGTTTGCTTCCCCCCCCTTATTTTCTTTTACCAGAAGAAAATGCCTCCCCATTCAATTAAGAATCTCAGATATGAAGTAAATATTACTAAACTTTTATAATTTTTAAAATCAATATACCTGCTTAGAAAAAATAACACAAAAAGTATTATTTACAAGTGGTGAAGAGCAACCATACCACAAAACATTAAAAAAGTGACACCAGGACAAATTTACTTTACTGTGTGCAGGCTATGGTTAAAAAAAAAAAAAAGAAAAAAGAAAAAACTTTCACATATCTGCATGTACATGTATGAGATCTTTCATAAATGTGTGTTTAGGCTTTTTCCTTTAATTAGAGCTATTAAGCAAACCATACTGATTTAGAAGTAGAAATAACAGGCTATGCTTGTAAATACTTTTCTTCTCAGGAAGCAGGGTATTTTTCCCAAATATATGAACTGTGGTAAAATGCCAGACATGCCATTGATACTGTACTTGAAACTGTGCAAGAAAGTCTCAATGCTTTGCTTGTCTTCCTTTGTCTTTACTTAAATGAAACATTTGCTAGTAGATTCTTTTTCACTCCTACATGCAGGTTTGGAACAATTGTTTCTGTTCCTCAGTTATGAAAAGGTTGTATTTATAGCTCAGCTGACAGTTTATTTTTCTGTTATTACATTTGTCTTTTTGTTCAGTAGAGCCCATACATTTTTCATGTAGCTGCTGCCTGCAACTGGACATACTTACCAGACATTAGGGGATGCATTTTGTACACATCACCATGCATGGAATACATAAACAACACACAGTGAATCCCAAGAGACTCTGCTTGTACAAGAGAGCTATTGAACTAAATTTTATTTTGGTAAATTTCAATGACTACAGGTCAGTGATGAAAGTAGCCCAGTATTCATCAGTGAAGAGCCTCAATCAAACCCTGGGTCAGGCCACACCACCTTTTGTGAATCTTAGCTCATGACTCACATCCAATTTTCGCCCTCTGTGCCCATCTCTGATACCATGTAAGTTTGATTCTCTCCCTTCAGTTCCACCAAAAAAAAAAGTAGTCATGGACATTCAAGGACCTATATTTCCTCAGTTTTCCCAAAAAAACAGCAGATGTCAATGAAAGTCAATGAAATATATTTGTAGGATAGAGCAACTAGCTCTGGAGTTTAGGACTAGCCTTGGTCAGTCTATACTGAAAGTTGCTATCATCTAATTTTTGTTCCATTACCTGTGTGTAATGTGTTAATTACCATAATTCATATTGTTCACATCTCAAAGCATCATCTCAATTTGCACTAATAACTGGCAAACTTATTGGCAGTGAGAGAGCAGAGTCCAGAGGTTAGAGCTTTAGGTTCCAATCCCTGTTACATCACAGATTTCTTGTGTGACCACAGACAAGGCTCTGACAAGTCACTTAGCCTCTCTGTGCCTCAGTTCACTGTCTGGGAAATGAGGATAACAGAATTTCTCTACCTTACAAGGGTATTGTGAGGATAGATATATTAAAGATAATGAAGTGCTCAAATGCTATGGTGATCAGAGCCACATAACTAGGTAAGACAGTCTCAGCAAAACAGTTGAGTAGTGCTGGTAGGTTAGTATGCCAGTTTCCCCCCCGCCCCAAGATTGTTAGTTTCCAAAAGTTTCAAATATTTCAGCTTTTCAGCCCGATTCTCATCTAGGGCTAGTGTTCAATCTTTCTTTAAAATAAATAAAAATCAAGTGCCAGATTTCTCAAGCACCCAAAAATACCTTTACCTTTAAAAATGCTCTCTTCTGTGAGATTTGGATAAGGTCTTAATTCACAATGAGGTCTCTGGCTTACTAGAGTGAGAAAGTGTGGTGTCTATTTTTTTAAAACAACATGAGAGCTGAATCTACAAGGGACCAGTTGAATGGATTCCTCTTCAACACAATGGCCTCTGTTAGCAGTTGCAAACATTGCAATTTCAGTATCTCTAACCTGATATTTGACAAAAGTATCTTTTATGCAAAAAAAAAAAAAAGTTTGAATATATTTTCACTGAGTTACAATCAAACTTCAGAGCGAACAAATTCTGTCTCTTATCAGCAATTATTCATGCTCCAAAGAGAGGCAATATGAAGAATGACAAATTATTTTCCCCCTACAAAATAGGGTATCACAATACTTAAATATTTATTGACACACGATAGCGCCTACATCAGAGGCCAACATCTGTACTCTAGGTTAATTCAGTCAGATTTCCACCAGAAAGATCTGAATTTTATATTAGAACTCACTTCATCTTATCCTCACCACGTTATATCATCCTTTTTTGAAAGAGCGTATGCTTTTGGCACTTTACAAAGATAGCCAAGTTATAAGCATATGGCATCACACAACAACAAGTACATAGACTAGGAGTACTTGTGGCACCTTAGAGACTAACAAATTTATTAGAGCATAAGCTTTCGTGAGCTACAGCTCACTTCATCGGAGGCATTTGGTGGAAAAAACAGAGGGGAGATTGATATACACACACAGAGAACATGAAACAATGGGTTTATCATACAAACTGTAAGGAGAGTGATCACTTAAGATAAGCCATCACCAGCAGCAGGGGGGGAAAGGAGGAAAACCTTTCATGGTGACAAGGAGGTAGGCTATTTCCAGCAGTTAACAAGAATATCTGAGGAACAGTGGGGGGTGGGGTAGGGTGGGGTGGGGGGGGAGAAATAACATAGGGAAATAGGCTTGAAGAGAGACTGGGAATGGATGAGTCATTACACAAAGTAAAACTAAGTTAATTGTATCCAGTTTGCAAATTAATTCCAATTCAGCAGTCTCTCATTGGAGTCTGTTTTTGAAGCTTTTTTGTTGAAGGATAGCCACTCTTAGGTCTGTGATCGAGTGACCAGAGAGATTGAAGTGTTCTCCAACTGGTTTTTGAATGTTATAATTCTTGACGTCTGATTTGTGTCCATTCATTCTTTTACGTAGAGACTGTACAGTTTGACCAATGTACATGGCAGAGGGGCATTGCTGGCACATGATGGCATATATCACATTGGTAGATGCGCAGGTGAACGAGCCTCTGATAGTGTGGCTGATGTGATTAGGCCCTATGATGGTGTCCCCTGAATAGATATGTGGGCAGAGTTGGCAAAGGGCTTTGTTGCAAGGATAGGTTCCTGGGTTGGTGGTTCTGTTGTGTGCTGTGTGGTTGCTGGTGAGTATTTGCTTCAGATTGGGGGGCTGTCTGTAAGCAAGGACTGACTGGTCTGTCTCCCAAGATCTGAGAGAGCGATGGGTCGTCCTTCAGGATAGGTTGTAGATCCTTGATGATGCGTTGGAGAGGTTTTAGTTGGGGGCTGAAGGTGATGGCTAGTGGCGTTCTGTTATTTTCTTTGTTGGGCCTGTCCTGGAGTAGGTGACTTCTGGGTACTCTTCTGGCTCTGTCAATCTACAATACCCACCTGCTGAAGTGAAGAAACAGTTGTAGGAATGCATGATAAAGATCTTGTAGGTGTTTGTCTCTGTCTGAGGGGTTGGACCAATTGCGGTTATATCGTAGAGCTTGGCTGTAGACAATTGATCGTGTGGTATGATCTGGATGAAAGCTAGAGGCATGTAGGTAGGAATAGCGGTCAGTAGGTTTCCGATATAGGGTGGTGTTTATGTGACCATCGCTTATTAGCACTGTAGTGTCCAGGAAGTGGATATCTTGCGTGGACTGGTCCAGGCTGAGGTTGATGGTGGGATGGAAATTGTTGAAACCATGGTGGAATTCCTCAAGGGCTTCTTTTCCATGGGTCCAGATGATGAAGATGTCATCAATGTAGCGCAAGTAGAGTAGGGGCATTAGGAGACGAGAGCTGAGGAAGCGTTGTTCTAAGTCAGCCATAAAAATGTTGGCATACTGTGGGGCCATGCGGGTACCCATCGCAGTGCTGCTGACTTGAAGGTATACATTGTCCCCAAACGTGAAATAGTTATGGGTGAGGACAAAGTCACAAAGTTCAGCCACCAGGTTAGCCGTGACATTATCGGGGATACAGTTCCTGACAGCTTGTAGCCCATCTTTGTGTGGAATGTTGGTGTAGAGGGCTTCTACATCCATAGTGGGTAGGATGGTGTTTTTAGGAAGATCATCAATGGACTGTAGTTTCCTCAGGAAGTCAGTGGTGTCTCGAAGATAGCTGGGAGTGCTGGTAACGTAGGGCCTGAGGAGGGAGTCTACGTAGCCAGACAATCCTGCTGTCAGGGTGCCAATGCCTGAGATGATGGGGCATCCAGGATTTCCAGGTTTATGGATCTTGGGTAGCAGATAGAATATCCCAGGTCGGAGTTCTAGGGGTATGTCTGTGCGGATTTGTTCTTGTGCTTTTTCAGGGAGTTTCTTGAGCAAATGCTGTAGTTTCTTCTGGTAACTCTCAGTGGGATCAGAGGGTAATGGCTTGTAGAAAGTGGTGTTGGAGAGCAACACCAAACAGACTCCAAGGAGAGACTGCTGAATTGGAATTAATTTGCAAACTGGATACAATTAATTTAGGCTTGAATAGAGACTGGGAATGGATGAGTCATTACACAAAGTAAAACTATTTCCCCATGTTATTTCTCCCCCCCACCCCACCCCCCACTGTTCCTCGAATATTCTTGTTAACTGCTGGAAATAGCCTACCTTGCTTGTCACCATGAAAGGTTTTCCTCCTTTGCCCTCCCTGCTGCTCGTGATGGCTTATCTTAAGTGATCACTCTCCTTACAGTGTGTCTGATAAACCCATTGTTTCATGTTCTGTGTGTGTATATATCCATCTCCCCTCTGTTTTTTCCACCAAATGCATCCTATGAAGTGAGCTGTAGCTCACGAAAGCTTATGCTCTAATAAATTTGTTAGTCTCTAAGGTGCCACAAGTACTCCTTTTCTTTTTGCGAATACAGACTAACACGGCTGCTATGCTGAAAAAAGTACATAGACTGACATTCCATGTTTAATATAAAACCAAAACCAGTTTTCCTTCTCCACTTAGGATAGAAAGAATGAATTTACTTCAATCTCAGAACATCATTCATAATGGAATTGGTGTCTGCACTGGTAATTCACTGTAGGTTTGCCTATATTAACCACCAGAAAAATAGTTTTTGAATTCAAGATAGCAATATCCTACATCACATCAAGAACTTCAAATGAATACCTGGGGATGGAATAGTGTTCACTTAAAACATAATGTCACTCTTCATCATGCACTGGGCAATATGGCAGAGGGCCCAATTTTGCAATCCTTATTCACCTGGAGTAGCATTTATTCATGAAAGCAGACACTATGATTTCAGTGTAACAATCTGAGTAAATAAGTGCGAAGTGCTGGTCAAGGTAAGCAGATATGGCTTATCTGCCAGACAATTAACGATGTCAAAAATCCACTGGTGCCCCTCCTCACAATAAAATGATTTTACCATTAAAAATTTATAATACAAGCCCCACTGTCTTTGTTACTTCAGAAGTCTTACCTACAGGCATAGACAAACACATTAAACAGGTAGTAAAGCATATACGGGTTTTTTTAAAAGACATCTAGTGAAGTGTCCCAACTCACAGGAAAGACAGGTTGAAATTATGATTTGCGTGGTTTAACAAAAATCAATTTAACTTTTAACACCCAGGCTAATCTAGAAGGATTTACCACCTCCAGGACTAATCTGTTCTGCAGGTGTACTGTGACACAAGAGTCTGTGATAGAGGATGAAGTGGCCAAAACGGAACTGATTGGAGAGGTCAGTCCCTCTCCGCCTCACTTTCCTGCAACCATCCATCCCTAATCTTTGTGAAAGTCTTGCCAGATTCCCTGCTGCCATCTATCCTGTCTCATACCAGGAGTGTGCAGGCTGCTAAGAGTAGCAGCAGCAACCGAGGTAAACAGAACAAAAATGGTAAGGAAATAGTAAGCAATTCTATGCTCCAGTGCTGGCTGGAGTGAGCACCAAAAGGTGGGAAGCAGATAGCTCTATTTGATTGGAGTGGAACCAGCTATAGCACCTTCCAGTGTGTATGTGGAATGAGGAGGAGGGGCTCCAAAGGCGAAATGTGGCAGGGGGAAGGAGGGCAAATGAAAAGTAGGAACCAAGAGATGACAGATGAGCAGTTAGGTCAACTTCCACCCTTCAGCTCAGAGCCCTGTTCACTTTTAAGGTTATATGAGTTAATATTGAGTACAATACAAACAATGTAGCTTCAAAAAAAAAAAAAAAAAAAAAAAAAAAAGACATTTCATTTGTTATGTTCCAGGAAACATTAGATTTCCTATTTACCAGAGGAGGTATAATTATCTATTTCCAACATTGTTTGTCCTCCAAAATGGTTTCTCACCCTCTTCTCCCTTCTCGATTTCTTTGTATTTCTCTAGTAATTTCTTTAAGAATCTTTTAAAACTCTATGACAAGAAAATATCCTGGTACTTCAATAAGATAAATGATATTATTGGAATCAGTTAAAAAACCCAACTCTCAAACTAGCTTTTTAAAAAAATAAAAATCTGCTTTTAGATAAGTAGGTCTATTATACTCACAGAATTCATAGGGGCCAAACTTAGCTCATTGGAAAAAAAGGATCAAGAGTATCTTATTCTACATTAGCTCAAAGCGTTAGTTGACATCAACAGGAGGTAGGCATAGGAAAAATGACATAAAAGGACGTGTACACTGTGAAAGTCCATAGAGAGTAGTTTCACATTGTGCCTACATCATTCCTGGAATGATTCATTTCAGATCAGAGGCTTGTTGTCAAATTTAGGAAGCAGCAACTAAAGACAAAAAAAAAAAAAAAAATGACTGAAGGCTGTGCCAAAGTGTTAAGATAAAAATGAAAAATGGAAAATGAAACAAAAGGTTTAGGGCCTATTGTAATTTCTGCATCCAAAGGGTTGCACCTAAGTAGCAGTAGCCAGAGGCATTCTGCCTGCAAATTACTGAGACTGGCAACATGCCTCTCTCTAGGCTTATCTATTGGCCATGATAGCACTTTTTTATCCCTTGTAGCAAGAGAATACAAATCTCAAGACTGCACCAGTGTGCAAAAGGCAGCCACAATTGGAAACCAGAATCTGGGCCTTACTCTAGAAGATAATCAGTACTATATCATGAGGTTGTTAATCCTTCATCTACTGGTTTTCCACCTATCTTGCTATAGTTATTGGGCTGAATGTTCAGAAGTGTTAGGCTCCAAACTTCCATTTAAATTCATCAACTCCTTTTAAAGTTTTCAGCTCTTTATCAGTTAAATATTGCAGGCTCTCATTGAAGTCAATGAGGGTTTTGTGACTGACCTCAACCAGATAAGGATCAAGGCCTCCTTGGATATCTATTAATCATTGGGGAATACCTTGCACATTCAGCAGCTCAGTAGGTGTGTTCTTCTTGGACATATTGGAATGAACAGCAGCAGCAGGCAAGCTTCAAGAATTTGAGAGAATAAAAAGCATTTTAAATGTGGTTTTAATTTTGCTTCACATTTATAATAATAAGGGTGTAATTCAGCTATTTAGCTTTGAGACTGCCACTTTTGAGTTTTAAGAATGTATTGTTGTTAGGCACAGTACTGTACCTTACATAAAAAGAATTGCATTATCCCAAGCAGCCCCCTGCAGGGGATGATGCAGATTTGTACCTGAAAAGCGGGAGCTTTTAGAAACAGGTGCTTTGAAAATTTTAACTAAAGTGTCTTCAGAGCCTAAGTTTCATTTAGAAAAGTAGTTTAGGCACTTTGGCTCAGGTTTTTTAAAAGGTATTTAGGCATTGCTTTTCAGTTTTCTATGGATAAGGCTCAGATTCAGAGAGTTACTTCGGTGCCCAACTCCCACTGAAATCAGTAGGATTTAGGTGTCTAAAAACTTAAACCTTTGGAATCTGGACCTAAGTGATTTAACACTTGTTTACATGACTAATTTGAACACAGCAAGCTGGGGTCTGACTCTACCCCACACTAGTCTGCTGCTGTCTATTTGTCCATATGCAGTTAATGTAATTTCAGCTAGCCTGGTTTCAAAGAAGACTAGATCAAAGCACTAACAAAATGTTAATAGGTTAGAAACAGGATGCACGTGAACTCTTGAATCACAGCAGGTCTGGGCTGGATAAATTCACACTCCAGTTTGTCACAGTTTAATTGTTCATGTAGACAAGCCTTTAGATATCGAAGTCCCATTTACAAAATGGATGTAGGCATGGAGGAGCCTAAGTCACATCTAAAGTCAGCTGGACTTGGGCTCCTAAAACACATAGGGTAAAATGATCAAAGTCACCTTTGTGTTTAAGTAGGAACATTAATTCTCAAACACAAATGCAGCCACTTCAGAGCAGTTCAGTATCCATCCAACAGCTCCTGGCCCCATTCCCACCCAGTGCAAACCTCTTTGTAGAGGCAACTGTCAACAGCATCATTATCCTTCTACACCCTGAGCACAAACAATACAAGATCAAAGGAGAAGTAGCCTCCATATGTCTCCATATAGGAACCAAGAGAAAATTGTTTCTCCTCCTCTCTGGGAGCAGGTACAATCTTGTGCTTTGTCTGCCTTACCTCTTATTTTCCCACATCCATAACACAGAACTAATTACTGAAATCTATAAAGAACTCAATAAAAGTCACTTACTGATAAAGGAACAAAGTGATTAGTTAAAAGAATTAAGGACCTAAGGGAAAGCTAAAAAGTTGAGTGCTACTTCAGTCATACAAGTTGTTGCTCTGTGCATCTTATGCCAAATTTTCTCTCTCTCCCTCTCATTGACATACTGTACTCCACTTTGTCATTTATCCTTTAGAAATAAAACAGGGCTATCTGGAGTGCAATAAATGAATATTTCTGGGAGTATGTATTTAATGAAAATATGCTTTGGTTTTCACATTTTTTCTCAGCTTCTTTGAGTAGATCTTCATTCTGGAGTTAATGGACTTTTTCTGAACAGGGCTTTTTATTTTTCTGGGCCTCTGATGTTATTTTAGCTTGCACTTGTCCAGTGACCCACTGACAAATATGCAAAATAGGAGGGGTGGGGAAAAAGGTAAATATTCAGTGGTTTTCATGTGTTCTCTCTACAGGGAAGAGGATGTCAATGAGTAGCCTCCCCGGGTGGCCTCAGGGCAGCCCTGCAAGAAACCCCTCACCTCAGTTTCCTTTCTCAGGCAGCTCAATAAATGCTAGCTCATAGCCTAAAGTTAATCAAAACACTCCCCTCCTGGGGTCCAATTTATATTGTCCTCACACTCTGGCCCTCCAGCCCCCAAACTCTATTCAGCCTCTTTCCACTTAGGTAAGGAAGCCCCCCAACACCTACCCAGAGCTGGGTCCCAGGTCAATATCTCTGCATGAGCCAGTCTTGTTCCCTGCAGCACTCAACTGCTGCTTCAAGACAGCCATGGCTTCTCTTTCTTAAGCATCCCCCTCCAAACTCTTCCTTTCAGGATTGTGAACTCTCATTGTAATTCCCAGAGGTAACCCCTCCCATCTCATTACACCAATCCAGGGCATTCCTGAATTGGAACAGGAGCACTGGGCCCAATTTCATTTAAGGATCCACCTAGCTTGTAACATGCCTCTCCCCACTTCACAAAAGAAAAACAAACAAACCATGCCTCTCTCACAGGCAGCCCCCTGCTCTTTTCCTTATCCATCCAAACATATTCCCCAGATACACCATACACACCCCAGAACATGACACATTCCCCTCAAAACATAAGCCAGGAGTTTCCCACATTTCCCCAAGTTCTCAAAATAGGCCCTGAGGAAAATGTCCCTGTGGCCTGCGCCGCTTTCCGCAGCTCCCATTGGCTGGGAACGGCAAACCACGGCCACTGGGAGCTGCGGGCACCCGTGCCTGCGGATGGTCAACGTAAACACTGTCTCGTGGCCTGCTAGTGGATTACCCTGACGGGCCACGTGCAGGCCACAGGTTGCCACCACTGCTCTACAGCCAGGTGCCTCTTGTAAACCCAGTTGGAACAAGCTGATGAGACAGGTGCACTTGTCCTGCTCCTTCTTAAAGGGCCAGTGTCAGCTTATGACTATATGTCTGCTTAATGCTTCTGAGGCAAAAGAGTCCATGTTCCTTTAAACTCATGGACCCAGATCTTCAAAGGGATTTAGGAACCTAGCTCCCATTGAAATGAAAGAGAGTTAAACCCCTAAAATCCCTTTGAGGATATGGGCCATGGAACTGTTGTGACAACTAGGTCTGCAAATTTACCCAAATTATGAGCTCAACTGTAAAAAGTATGTGAAAGTTCATAAAATATTACAATAATTTATAACAGATATTGATGGGGAAAAAGGTGTGGAGAGGAGAGGGAATAAACTAATCTTTAAAAAAAACCACTCGTTAAAAACAGGAGATGTGGAGCCAGACATTATGATATGTTGCTAATGAAGCCTAATTGGTGTTCAAAATAATGAGGAGATGGGCTATTCCACCCAACACTCCCTTTTGGGTTCTTAAAAGGAAGATTTTGTAGGGAAAACAAAAAGAAGAACAATTGAAAGAACAGACATAGGCTATTGGAGCGAGCTTCACCATACTGGTTGCCACTCTCCTGGTCCCCAGGACACCTACATAATAATCTTCAGAAATGTCCTGACCAGACTGGGCCAGAGAAGCCAGATGGCAGCACTACCAATAACAGCTCCAGCTGAATCCCAAACCTGGTATCGGACTTTAACAGCAACAAGAGGTTTTCCCAGATTGAGATGTCAATAGAGGTGGTTTTGTAACAAATTGATAAATTAAACAGTAATAAGTCACCAGGATCAGCTGGTATTCATCCAAGAGTTCTGAAGGAAATCAAATATGAAATTGCAGAACTAACTAACTGTGGTATGTAATATATTATTTAAATCAGTCCCTGTACCAGATGACTGAAGGATAGCCAATTTAAAAAAAAAAAAAAAAAAAAAAAAAAAAAAAAAGCTTTCTGAGGTGATCCTGGCAATTACTGGTCAGTAAGCCTAACTTCTCTAACAGTCAAATTGGTTGAAGCTAAGAATTGTAGCCAATCAGTTTATCACCCAGGAGCTGTTTCTTGCTCTCCCAGGCCCTACCAGCACTGAGCTGTCCATGGTGCTGCTGTTCCTTTGGCCAGCCAGGAGCACCAGCTGCACTTCTCTGCAAAGAACTGACTTTGGTCTGCACTGCAGCTCCTTTTATACTAGCCTCTGACTGGCTAGCCCTTTCCAGCCTCCGCGCTGCCCCAACTGGCTGTTTTCCTGAGCCTCTTTGGGCAGCTTAGAAGATTTTTCTACTGCTCTTTTCCTAGGATGGGTGTGGCAGGACCATGAGGCCTCCAGCAAGATGCCTCTGAGCCTAGTCCACCCTGTCACAGATCCCAAGAGAAGACCCCAGCAGCAACCACATCTCTGTTAATGATTGTCTGTTGAGAGATCCATCAGCTCCTAGTTTATTTTCTGAGATAAGAGTAGGACAACCAGTCTTTGTCATTGCATGGGTTTCTGTAGAATTTATATGTGCATGGGTAATTGTAACTTTATTTATTGCTTTAATAAAAACTTATGGTAAAGATAAAACTTAATACTTGTGATTGTGTCTGTGGTCACTATCCTTGGTCTTTGTGCTTTTGGAGTCTCCAAATATGAGAAAAGCACCAGAGGTGATTTTCACTGTGTTGAGTTTGAAACTGTAGCAACAGGAACTGAACCTATACTCGTTTAATACAAAAATCACTAAATTCAATTTAAATTTAAAAAAGGCTACAGAATTATCAGACACAGATACATAAAATATGTAGGGGAAGAGTCATCACAGCTATTGTAAAGGGAAATCACACCTCTCCAATCTATTAGAAATCTTTGAGGGTGTCAACAAACATGTGGAGAAGGGTGATCCAGTGGATTTAGTGTACTTAGACTTTCAGAAAGCCTTTGACAAAGACTCTCACCAAAGTCTTTTAAGCAAAGTAAGCAATCATGGGATAAGAGGGATGGTCCTCTCATGGACCACTAAATGGTTAAAAGACAGGAAGTAAAGGGTAGAAATAAATGGTCAGTTTTCAGAATGGAGAGAGGTAAATAGGGTCCCCCAAGGATCTGTACTGGGACCAGTGCTGTTCAATATATTAATAAGTGATCTTGAAAAAGGGGTAAACAGTGAGGTGGCAAATTTTCAGATGACATATCATTACTCAAGATTGTAGTCTGCTTTGGATTTAACTAAGAGTTATAAAGGCATCTCACAAAACTAGATGATCCTGGGCAACAAAATGGCAGATGAAATTCAGTGTTGATAAATACAAAGTAATGCACATTAGAAAATATAACTCTACCTATACATACAAAATTAAGGGGTCTATATTAGCTTTTATCACTCAAGAAAAATCTTGGAGTCATTGTGGATAGTTCTCTGAAAACATCCACTCATTGGGCTGTGGTGGTCAAAAAATCTATTAGACTATTAGGAAACATTAGGAAAGGGATAGCTAATAAGGCAGAAAAATATCTTAATGCCACTATATTAATGCATGGGATGCCGGCACCTTGACTACCATGAGCAGTTCTGTTGCCCCATCTCCAAAGAAAGATACATTAGAAGTGGAAAAAGTATAGAGAAGGGCAACAAAAATTATTAGAGGTATGGAACAGCTTATATGTGAGGAGACATGAAAAAGATTAGCACTTTTCATTTTAGAAAAAGAGATGACTAAGCAGAGATATGATAGAGATCTATAAAATCATGAATGGTGTGGAGGAAGTGAATAAGGAAATGTTATTTACCCACTTCATATAACACACGATCCAGGGGTTGCCCAATGAAATTAATAAGCAGCAGGTTTAAAAACAAACAAAAGGGAGTTCTTCACACAATGTAAAATCAACCTGTGGAACTCATTGCCGGGGATGTTGTGAAGGCCAAAAGTATAAGTGGGTTCAAAAAAGAATTAGATAAATTCATGGAGGATAGGTCGGTCAGTGGCTATTAGACAAAATGGTCAAGGACAGTGTCCCTAAGCCTCTGATGCCAAAACCTGGGACTGGAAAACAGGGAATGGATCACTCAATAAATTGCCCTATTCTGTTCATTCTCTCTGAAGCAGCTAGCACTGGCCACTGTCAGAAGACAGGACACTGGGCTAAGAGAATCACTGGTCTGACCCATTATGGCCATTCTTATGATCTAAAGAACAGCTCCAGCCCATCTCAACTAACTTCTCTTTTCCCCAAAAGGACAGATATTACAGTCTTTGATGTTATCTAAGAGACTAACAAGTGGGCTTTTCCTTCTAAAAACTCTCTAGATAAAAGGAAAGGGGAAAAAAGGGATATTGTTAAACTGAAATTATTTAACACTTTAGATGCCAAATCATTTAACTCTTTTCCCTTCCTTTCTTTATCTTTAATAAAAGGATACAAAACAAAGTTTAAAGGTGCGTTTGCCATGGCATTAAGCAGACTGAAGTTTCTGTATACCAAACCCCGTGCCTTGTTTAAAACTGTGTAATGCTGGACAATGCCTGAGTTATGTTAACACTTTTGGACTATTTATTCCACCTAAATTAATACAACAGACTAAAAATCCACTAGGAAATTTGGGTTCTTAAGACACTTATGCCTCGCACTCCCCAGCTCCCCATCCACCAGCATCATAGCTCATTTTACAGCAGTAATTCTTTCTTTGGTTATCTCACGGTGTCTGCACACATGGAGTGAAAAACGTCAGGACATTTTACTACTGATTTTATGCACATTTGGCAGTGCAAGTGCCCTCCTGAGAAGTACTAGCTCCTGTGAGGGGAATGACAGGAAAGGCTGCATAGAAGTGACTGTAGGTTAATAAGTCCATGCAGAAAAAACTAGGAGTGATAAAATCCATAAACCTTTCCCTCTTCTCTAGAATTGAAGATCTGATTGGATAACCAGATTTTCAAATGAAAAACAAGACAGACATACTAAGGGAGGAGGGCAGTGCAAGGGATCATTTTAGTAATGCATCAAAGCATCACTTCATTTTGGCTTAGCTGCAGTTAAGGTTTCAGGTGTGCAGCGTGCTGTTGGATACAGAAACAGGACAATACATCTTTGGGAGCTTGGATAAAGTGAAATGGGCAGGCTCTGGAAACAGGAACATCCCCAGTTTTCAGAAAATGTAAACTGACTAGGTAGCATAATCTACTGCTTTCATTGATGGACAATGTAAAGAAAATGAAGGTCCTTCCTATACTCTAATATTACCGTAAAACTTTCCCAATCTAACTCTCTCACTTAGTACGTAAGAAGTATTTCATTGGCTATGTGGGGCACCTATAGAAGAAGGGAAAAACCCAGAAGCTTTGTGGCAAAGCTGTCTAGAGCCAATAAAATCAGGGTACATGACTACCAATCAACTGGCAAACTCTATGCTAACGTCTTACAGAAAACAGGGACTTCTTTCAGTTTGAAACAAAAGAAACTAATACCTTTTGATGGCATGTTACACCTGTACCTGTCTGACAAAGGAATTTAATCCACAATACCAGTACACCCTACCTGCAGAAATATGAAGTACCTAGCAATGAATACTATTTTGTGAGAGAAGAGAATGATACAAGTGCCTGCAGCCGTTAAATCTGATATAGTATTTGCAATGTTTCCCATTCTAAGTTTTATGAAATACACAGGTACTGAATTAAAATCAAACACCATGGTATTTAGTGGTCCTCTCTTTATCCATTAGCTCAAAAGACTCAACCAATTTAAAACATTTGAACTGTTATGATTTATAAAGCTATATTACCTGTATCCAATAATTGTACATGTATCAGCAATCCAATCATATAAAACAGTCACTGCTTATAGATAAATAACTGATATATGGAAAAACATTAGCAGACCTGACAAATCTGTAAATAAACTATAAGCTAATTATCACTCTCTGATGCATGAGTGTAACTCCAGCGGGAGTCTATTGACTTCAGTGTAGTTATCTGAGATTTACTCAGGTGTAAGATGGAGCAGAATTTGTATGATGCTTTTTAATAACAAAACTTAGTTAAATGTATAATTATTCCAAAGAAAAGGAACATAATATCTGATTGAAAAACCATAGTCTGAGCTATTGGCCTGTCCAATTAAGCCATCAGTCTGTAACAAATATAAACAGATGTCATATTTCATTCTACCCCGATTGCATTACTCTCCCTGTGACAACATGCTTCCAGACAGACATTTCATTAGATTGCCTCAAGCACAGATACCCCAAGGCATCTCTTTTTCATTGCTTGTGGGACACTCCCTCCATAATGACATTCCAAAAGTAAATAAACAGCTGTCAAACAAACACTAAACACAAATACCAACCTACAGCATACTCTATATATTCCAGGGATTGATGCCAGGGCACTGCAATAACCCACATGTAATTAAAAATGTACACCACACTTTTAGCTCAGGAGAAATATCCTAAATGTCTGGCTCTCATCCTACCCATTGTTCCAGACATACAAGCACTTCTTCCCTGACCTTTTTGCCTAACTGAACTCTAAGCACATTTGAATTAAACATTTAACACGTCTTCAAAATCCATGTATAGACTAATGTAAATAACTCCACCTTTAATCTGAAGGCTTTACAGACTGAAAAATATTCATAAGATGTCAACCTACTTACACTGCAACTATTTTCCCTATAAGCCAAATTACAACATGTTATCAGTAGAAGAGGAAGGGGAACACAGTGAGATCTTTGTTACTTTTACAAAACAAGTTTTATTTTCTGAATCTAGAGTGTTAGAAATATCAAGGTAAGAGTAAGCTTGGAAAGTGAAAGCTCACAGTCACCCCACTCAACTCCAAACACAAGCTACATGCATACTCATTGTAGAGTCAGAAAGAGATCTGCTTCTGGAGTCTGGTTATACTATCTCTATTAATTCCAAAATAGCCCTATAAGTGCTTCAACCTATTCCCTAGCTCTTCCTTCCATCAGAATTGTCTCAAACCCTAGCTGTCTCTGCCAGAGGGCTACCACATATCCTGTTTAGTATGGAGATATGTCTGCCCCAGTGACTCAGCACCTATTAACTTGCATCTCCCTGCAGAAATCTAATACCTGCTAACAGGGTAAGCAAGCAGGAGAATCTTGTCACCCAGTTACTGCATATTTAAATCGCAAATATGGATGTTCCTCCTCAAGTATGGTTTTTTATCATCTTCATTTTCATGATAGCAGGAGTTATTTTTTTTTAAATAAAATGTAATGTTGCTAGAAGATTAACAACAGATTCAGAAATAAAACATTTAGTAATCATAACATTTCCTTCTGTACTTGCATTTTTAAGCATCAACCACAATGTACTGAAAAATGAATTTCTACTGTCATACTGCCAGTGATATAATCAGAAGGCATGTTTACCCTCCTCCTTAACTTTGATTCCTACATGTGTTTATGATAATTATGGCCCCATATCAACAAAGCATTTAAAGTCCATCATTTTTCAATGAACTCAGGAACATTATTCAGTGACTCATTTAGCACCCAAGCATATGCTTAATTTAAACCACATGCTTACGTTCTTTACTAATAGGGTTGGACTACTGAATTGGGGCCTCAGAGGGACTGTTATTAGTCTTCAAGTGAATTGTTTTTATATAAACAGTTCTCTATATTTATGTTGTTTACTCATAACAGTTTTTCTGTTGCTTTTCAGTGAAGTAGGAAGTCAATATTTAAATATGTTTGCCAATTATGTATAATTATTTCAAACATAATTGTGATCGATAAAGCAAGATTTCCTCACATGGGACCATATATTGCCCTTAATACTCACATTTCACTCCCTATGACAAATTGAAAGTTTCATATAGCATGCAGTATATAAACAACTTAGTGCTTTAATGTTGGAGAATTTTTTATTGCATTCCTGTATGTAGAGTTTATAAAGCCATTTGTGAAACATGTGTTTTTCATAATTGCTGCTGGAAAAGTTAAACCTAGAAAAATCCAGAAAGGTCCAATATTCAAAACTTGCATTTACACATTAAAATATAATATAATATAGAAATGCTACTTTTCATATTTTTTTCCATTTGCATGCATCATTATCTGTTTGCAACTGTAAGTAGCCATTTTGTGTTTGCACAATGACACATTTTAAAGATGCCCTTAAGGAGGCCCACTCAAACATTGACCTTAAATGCCTATTTTTCAATGGGCTGAACATATTATTGCATGAATACTTTAATGCTAATGCATTAAGTGAATATAATATATTTAATCTGTTTATCATTAGTGAAAGTAATCTTACAATCACTGTACTTTATTTCATAGGAGACATATTTCATTATGTCACCATCACACAGGTAATTTATTTTGATATGTGAAGGTGGAATTATAATTGTGTGATGAAGGTGTTTAAGTGGGATACAACTATGGAGGCCAGATTGGAAATATGGGTGTTTTAATCAAGAATCTATTAAAACAAGCTCACAGACTTTTAAGGTCAGAAAGGACCATTACGATTGTCTAGTCCGACCTGCACAACACAGACCACAGAATCTCTCCCACCCACTCCTGTAATAAACCCTTAACCTATGTCTGAGCCACTGAAGTCCTCAAATCATGGTTTAAAGACTTCAAGGTGCAGAGAATCCTCCAGCAAGTGACCTGTGCCCCATGTTGCAGAGGAAGGTGAAAAACCCCCAGGGCCTCTGCCAATCTGCCCTGGAGGAAAATTTTTTCCCAACCCCAAATATGGCGATCAGCTAAACCCTGAGCATGTGGGCAAGACTCACCAGCCAGACACCCAGGAAAGAATTATCTATAGTAACTCAGATCCTACCCCATCTAACATCCCATTGTAGGCCATTGGGCATATTCACCGCTAATATGAAAAGATCAATTAATTGCCAAAATTAGGCTATCCCATCATACCATCCCCTCCAAAAATGTATCAACCTTAGTCTTGAACCCAGATATGTCTTTTGCCGCCACTGCTCCCCTTAGAAGGATGTTCCAGAACTTCACTCCTCTGATGGCTAGAAACCTTCATCTAATTTCAAGTATAAACTTCCTGATGGCCAGTTTATATCCATTTGTTTTTGCGTCCACATTGGCACTGAGCTTAAATAATTCCTCTCCCTCCTTGGTATTTATTTCTCGCATATATTTATAGAGAGCAATCCTATCTCCCCTCAGCCTTCTTTTGGTTAGGCTAAAGAAGCCAAGCTCTTTGACTCTCCTTTCATAAGACAGGTTTTCTATTCCTCAGATCATCCTAGTAGACCTTCTCTGTACCTGTTCCAGTTTCAATTCATCCTTCTTAAAGATGGGAGACCAGAACTGCTCACAGTATTCCAGATGAGGTCTCACCAGTGCCTTGTATAAATGATACTAACACCTCCTTATCTCTAATGAAAATACCTCCCTTATGCATCCCAAGACCGCATTAGCTTTTTTTCACGACAATCTCACATTGGCAGCTCATAGTCATCCTGTGATCAACCAATACTCTGAGATCCTTCTCCTCCTCTGTTACTTCCAACTGATGAGTCCCCAGTTCATAACAAAAATTCTTGTTATTAATCCCTAAATGCATGACCTTGCACTTTTCACTATTAAATTTCATCCTATTATTGTTACTCCAGTTTACAAGGTCATCCAGATCTTCCTGTATGATATCCCAGTCCTTCTCTGTATTGGCAATACCTCCCAGTTTTGTGTCATCCGCAAACTTTATTAGCACATTCCTGCTTTTTGCGCCAAGGTCAGTAATAAAAAGATTAAATAAGATTGGTCCCAAAACCGAACTCTGAGGAACTCCACTAGTAACCTCTCTTCATCCTGACAGTTCATCTTTCAGTATGACACACTGCAGTCTCCCCTTTAACCAGTTCATTATCCACCTTTCAATTTTCATATTGATCCCCATCTTTTCCAATTTAACTAATAATTCCCCATGTGGAACTGTATCAAATGCCTTACTGAAATTGAGGTAAATTAGATCCACTGTGTTTCCTTTGTCTAAAAAAATCTGTTACCTTCTCAAAGAAGGAGATCACATTGGTTGGCATGATCTACCTTTTGTAAAACCATGTTGTATTTTGTCCCAGTTACCATTGACCTCAATGTCCTTAACTACTTTCTCCTTCAAATTTTTTCCAAGACCTTGCATACTACAGATGTCAAACTAACAGGCCTGTAGTTATCCAGATCACTTTTTTCCCCTTTCTTAAAAATAGGAACTATGTTAGCAATTGTCCAGTCATACAGTACAACCCCTGAGTTTACAGATTCATTACAAATTCTTGCTAATGGGCTTGTAATTTCATGTGCCAGTTCCTTTAATATTTTTGGATGAAGATTACCTCGGTCCTCCAGTTCAGTCCCATTAAGTTGTTTGAGTTTGGCTTCTACTTCAGATGTGGTATAATCGATCTCCATATCCTCATTCCCATTTGTCATCCTGCCATTATCCCTAAGCTCCTCATTAAAGACTGAGGCAAAGTATTTGTTTAGATATTGGGCCATGCCTAAATTACCCTTAACCTCCATTACTATTAAAACAAGCTCTTTGGTTCCAGGTGGCAAAAGTCCAAAACAAGCCCAGGTCAAAAACAGGAACTTAAGAGCACAAGCTAAGAATGGTCAAGGCAGCTATAGGAGAGCTACGCTGTTGCAGGAACACCTCCTGGAACTCCCCTTGGGTTTATATAAGGCAGAGTGCCAAGAGGCTGCTGCCTGTTGGATCCCTTGAGGTAGGACTTCCCATGGTCTGTGTCCAGAGTGGGGTGTGGAGGACAAGCTGGGTATAGCTACTCCTGGGTGGCAGTGTGGAGGTGTTCCCTTCCTAGCAGCTCCCTAGGCCTTACACATTATGACCTGGAGCCCAGGGTTGCAGTGCTGCTCAGCTTTGGCCTGGAGCTGGGCGCAGACCCATGGAACAGGAGCTGTCACTGTGGTTTGAGTGTTGTGTGGACTCACTCTCCAAAACAGCCCCTCCCCCTGGCTTCCACTCTTTACCAGGCCTGGGTTACAGTGCCCCCTCAGCAGTTCAGTATTGTGCACACATTAATCAGGAGGCTACATCCACCTAGGTCAAACTGTACTAACCAGATGGAAACCAGTCCTATATAGGGAGAAAAAGAATGCACAGGCACATGCGGCTTTGTGTACCTTATTGCTTTAATATTAGAATATTTCCAAGTCTTAAATATTGCTAACATTACTAAAAATTGAACATGTCATGTGATCGTTTAACATTTAAAGATCCAAGTTGAAACTAAAGAACTCCTCCAGAAAAAAAGTTGTATGTCATACCTCCAATGTGATGTGAGCTAGCCAAATTCAGCTGTAGTTTTCAATGTCTGTTTAAAATACTAAATATTGTTATTGTATTAAATGAAAGACTTTTCTGGTGCTTACACAAACTAATGGTACCCAAGACCAAACATGGGGGGATATTCAGAAAAGAAATTTGGTTTGTTTGGAAGAGAAGCAGTCAAAACCCATAGGGCCAAATTTTCGACACATGGCTTCTGTTTGAGCTTGCACATCACTTGTGCTTCACTTGCAAGCACAATTTTTATGTCTAATCACTTATTACATATGATAATTTGCATATTAATTGTGTAAAAAATACCAAGCACAAGTAGTTTTTGCATGTGCACATTCCATAATATAGATAAGTGATTCAATGCCTATTAGGTAAATGGAAAGCCTCCCATCAACTCCAGTGGGCTTTGGATCTTACTTTATACACACTGATAAGTGTGTGCAATCAGTTTGTGTGTGGTGGCCCAAGCACATGAGCTAATGCTGTTTGAAACACAGGCCTTTCATCTTCTTGGAATAGCAGATTTTTTTTTTTTCTAGTTTTTGGCCCAACTAGGGCTGAGGCAATATGCACCGTTTCAGTATGTAGAAAAAATATTCTCCTGTTACTACCAATTTATAATAGATTAGCAGAATATTTTGTTTATTTATTTATTCACAAATAATATATATAAAGTTTATTCATTCAGCTACAGTCACCTACCATGACGAACATAAGTTTAATGTTAACTGAACATTTTAAAAACTAACTGCTTGTTGGTTTCTCTTTTTACTTTTGATTTAATGCAAAAGAATTATACAGAGACAATCAGAGAGATATGTCTGGCCATGCCAAGTCAGCAAAACACTTAAACACGTGATTACTTTTAAGCACGTGCTTAAGCCCTGTTGACTTCCATTGAAGTAAATGAGGCTTGACTTGCCATTGAACTCATACAAGTGCTTATCTTTACGCACATCCTTAAGTGCTTTGATAAAGATGGGAATATTCACATGCTTAAAGTTAAGCACAAGCTTAAATGTTTTGTAGAATTGGGCCTATGTCCTCTAAGCTCTTCTCCTTATATTTATGGAATAGAACCTAAAGAAAAGAACAAAGTTAGATTAATAAAATATTAAAGACCCATTTTCTCACCTTGAAGTATACCAGATTTCATAAAATGTTTACTCTGATTTTTTTCCAAAATAAGATACTCCGAAACACCATTTTAACAGGATTACCCCCATATAACATTCAAACACTCTGAGTTAGACAGATATCTCCATTCCTACTTTTTAACCATCCTAGAAATGAGGCTTCCTGTATCATGACTCACACTTTGAAAGGGGACATCACTTTTCTATTTTATGTTTTTCTTCAGACCTCCCTCGTTTTCCCCAGCTGAGGCTACTGCAGGAAAGTCTGACTAATTTGAAGACAAAGCACATTTTTCATATGTATGCAGAGCTAAACACAGCACTTCATGTTTTAGCCTGTTGTAAAAAAAGGGGCAAATGAGTTGCTGCTTCAGCTGAAATAGTGGAATGGGTCATATTGCAAAAGCATTCACATTCATATGACTTTAAATGCAGATTTAGTAGTGAGAAATTCTGTGCTGAACTGACTTTTGTTGAACATAAACAGTCACTGAAAACAAGTTCTAGCTGAGAGAGGCAATGCTTTTTGCTTTTACACTAGGGCTGCTTTTACCTAGAAATAGATGACCCAAAGAGTGACTCATCCTAATATGTTTATCAGATAGGCAAGGTTTTTTTTTTCCCCAATGAGAATGTATCAATTGAAAGCTAGTCTCAGTCACTTTCTTCTTACCATCACATCCTTAAGCCAGGTACAGTAGCAAAAAAAAGAATTAAATTTGGATTTTCCATGTTACTTTTTGTCTTGTGATGACCTCTCCTGGTTGAGCTGTTCATTAGCCTTGATGAAAACAGTTGAGAGATTTGATCCCCTTTCTGTCTATTAAATATTGATCACAAATATACCATATAAAGAACTTATTGATGGAGGTTTTGTAAAGATAACTATCAACCAAATTAAAAAGCAAACGAACAAGGGAGGGTTATGGATAATACTATATTAGTTTATTGTATTCAGTGCATGCTTATTATACTAAACACCCAGATTCACATTCCCCAATTCATCTTTGGGTTATATTTTATCACTATCATACCATGTTTATTTTCACACTGACACAGACATGGTCAAACTAACTGACAGGCATCATTTCAGTGAAATAGAGAGGTTTAGTGAAAGTACAGAGAAAATGAAAACTTGACATCCAGTCTGCTCCTGCTAGTGAAACTAGATGGAAAATGAGAACTCAGGGTTCAATTCTGCTCTCACTGAAGCCAGTGGGAATTTGATATGTATTTCCATGGGAGCAGGATCAGAGAAGGGAGTAATAGATACAAGTGTCTTATGCAAATATTTAGTATATTCATAATACACCAAACATACATTTTTTTCTAGAAAGCAGACTGTAAAAGGATTGTTTATATTCATGTTTTCCAGTAGCGAAAAAGTAGAGATTTTTTTTTTAAAGCTTTTAGTAGTGGGTCTAATGCAATAGTTTGGGTGGAAATTAGTTGTATGCTAAAATTATAAATATTCCTTTTATTTCATTAAGTCTATAAATCCTTCACAGGTATTCCCACTTCGTCTCCACAAGCCAGAACCAAGAAGAAAATGGAGGCAACTGGCTTCTCTTCAAAGATAGAGTGTGGTCATCAATTCAATTCAATTTACAATTAGCTGGAGACAACAGAATTAAAATACGCAAAATACTCAGTTTGTATACCAAAGTGTGCAACAGAATATCCAGTTATCTGACAGACATCATGATTTATGAATGCCTACTCTAGAACCATTTCAGTAGCACTGGGAATGGCAAGTACTATAATATTTCTAAACAGACATGAATGCATTTTTATATGCTATCATGTTCATAGTCTTGTTGCCAATGCTAAAGGAGATTGATATATGTTTGTAGCTATATTTCCATTGCCTATAAACCAATCCACATTTCACTTTTAGTGAATCAGAAAAGTGTGAACTCCATACTCAGCATAAGGGGTTTGGTGTCTAGTGCTTTTTCAGATTAATACATTGAGTATCTGCAAAGATCTAGAAAACTGAAACACACAAAAGTGAGTTTTCACTTTTTATCATTAAGACAAATATGCTTTTTACCTGACTTTATTTTAGAAGTATTATCAAACTTTTTCTAATGTTAAACATATGCTTACTGTGTAATCAAATAATATGACAGTCTTAAGATACTGTTTGTTGTTCCCAAATTTAAACTTGTAGCAGAACTATAAACATTTGCTACAGCATTATAAAATACATATTACCTAAAATTGCATGGGAGTTTATGTCCCAAGAACAGAATGATGGTAACCTAAGTTACTACGTCTTTTTTCTGAGTATTCCAGTTATGCACAATGACCTATTACAAAGTATGAACATTCAGAATAAAACCGAGATGAATAATCAAGTCAAAAGTAATAATCTTCAGTACTATTGCTCCCGAGGGAAAGGGGAAACTACCTGAAGACAAGACTATAGCCTGAGAGGCTTAGGATACAGTAGAGTGTCTGTTTTTTATCTCTCTGGTTTAATGCATGTAATGGTCTAAATATATGGCAAATCCTGGGACAATCACATTAGATTTTTTTTTTTTCAGAACTGACCATATGAAATGGGGAAAAAACCAGTGAGTCAGGTAAGTACAGTTGTATTCCGAATTCCAAACCTAACAGTTTTGTTCACCCCCCGCTTCCCCCCCCCCCAAAAAAAAAGAGGAAGAGAGAGAGATCCTCTCACACCTCCATACAACATACATTCCAAAACAATTCGCTGCTTGATCAGGAAAATTGTCATACCCTCCCCCCCACCCCCATCTGTCATATTTTAACATGTTCTCTCTATAAACCGGCTATTTTCCACAAGTCTTTTTCTCGCTAGCACCGCGGATCCTGTGTAAACGCCACACATCATTTCA
The DNA here is from genome assembly GCF_009764565.3 of Dermochelys coriacea. Taxonomy (NCBI): domain Eukaryota; kingdom Metazoa; phylum Chordata; order Testudines; family Dermochelyidae; genus Dermochelys; species Dermochelys coriacea. The sequence continues at coordinate 173,897,521 of NC_050069.1, forward strand.
GTATCTGTTTCAAAAATACCCTTCAAACGGCACGTTCTCTGCATCGGCTACAAAGAAACAACTAAATACTTCACAGTGACATCTACCTGCGAATATTTTGCTGCAAACTAATCGCTCATTGCAACATTAACGGTTTGATGCCCCCATTGACATCAACGAGTGCGCTGTCCTTACTGGCAGCAGGATCCGGCGCTATACAGGGGCTTTGCTCTCTTAAGTTCAGCGATTTTTCTGCTTTTTAAACTATTTCGCTAGCACTTCTGGGAGCGCAATGGCTGCTCAGCGCCAACACAACTTGGAAAGCAAAACTTCACTCCCGAGACAACAGCATCTCGCCTCAGCTCCCGGCACACAAGCCGCCAGCTGTCTTTCCCGCCCCTCAAAGTACCAAGCTTTTTCATCCTCCAACACACACACACACACACACACACACACACACCCCTGGTTGCGGAATTTGCCCGCGTCTCCCTACAGCGGTCCAAGCGCCAGTATTTGCAGATCCCAATTCCCAACCCAAGCAACTGGGGCCAAGTCCCCACTGCAGCCCCCGCCAGCTCTCCTGTACCAGTTCCCAACTTCCACTAGCCTCACCCAAATCCGCCGAGCGGTCCTCCACCGAGGCGCCCGCACACACCACACCAAACGAGCCCGAAACCTCGAGAAACTTCCCTCCGGAGCCACCGTGGGAATCTTAATGCGGAGCTGAAAGCGGGCAAAAGGGGCTTTTGAATGGCTACTTACGGGATGCAGGGAGCGCCGTCCTGGCTCGGCAGCTGATGCTGCTGAAAATCCAGAGGAAGAGGGCTGCCCTGCAGCCGGCTCGGGGAACCACAGCCATCCTTCCCTTCCCGGCTCCCTTTACTCCAAAGGCCAGCGCAGAATAGCTGCTTTCCTCCACTTTTCCTCCGTCCCTCTCGCTTTGCTGTGAGGCGGCTATGGGGGAGGGGGGGAGGAGCAGGGCTTTACCCTGGGGGAGAAGCCAACCCCCCTCTTCGCCTCCTGCCTCTGGGTTTGGAGCAGCACGGGGTCAGTCCCAGTACTTTTCTTTCCCTTCTTGCTGCGTGCGCGCCGCCCTCGGAACTCCCCCCCCCCAAAAAAAAAAGAGCCGAAGGAAGAAGCAAGGAGCGGGAGGAGGGATAATAAAACTCTCAAAAGAGGGGGGAAGGGAGCAAAGAGGTGGTGGTGGGGGGGGGGGGGGTGGCTGCTGCCGCCACTGCAGCGGAGCCCTTCCCTCTGCATAGAGCAGCGCTGCTGAGAGACGCTTCCAAGAAGCCTCCCCGCTCGGGTATATATACACACACACACACACGCACGCGCGCGCGCACGCACGCACCGACCGGGAGCCCCGCGCGCACTCCCAGGCGCGCGCGCGGGCGCCCCCGGAGCGAGAGCGGCTCCCGCCGCGGAGGTGGCGGCTCAGAGTCTGCCGCTCCCCGCCGCGGGGGGGGGGGGGGGGGGGACGCCGCCGCCAGCAGCAGCAGCGGCGGCGGCCGAGGCTAGCAAGACAAAAAACAAACCCAGCCCCCCCCCAAAACAAACCCCGGAGTGGAAAATCCTCCCCCGCCCTCCCTTCTGCTTCACTCCCCCTTCCCCGGCTCCTCCCTCCCTCCTCCTCCTCCGGGGCCTGGGCTCGCCGTCCCTCGCTTTTCAAAGCAAAAGCGAACAGGAAGGCGCTGCCCGCGCTCTGGGCCAGGCAGAGGGGAGGCGGCCGCGCGCGCTCAGCCCCGGCCGTGGCTGTCCGTGGTGATGAAGTTGGCAGCTCCGGCGCCTAAGCTTGCAGCGCGCCCTCCCCCTCCCCGCCTCCTTTCCCTTCCCCGGGCCAGTACACCAGAAAGAGCCGGCAGCCCTCCGCTGCCGCCGTGTCCCTTCCCGCTCTGCTCCCCTGGCGGTGCTCCAGCCTCCTGGGATCCCCAGTCAGGCCCGTCTTCCGAGCGGTCCTAAGTCTGAGGGGCTGAGCAACGCCCCGCCCGCGAAAGAGCTGGGAGGGCTGCAGAAGCCTCTAATGCAGAGGTTTTCATTATGGAATTACCCAGGGCCTAGCGTGGGCCACGCTGAGCCCCAGCACCCTCCAGGTTTGGCAAGTCAGAGCCCTGGCAGCTCTGGACTTGCTGCATCAGCTCTGAATGTAAAAGAAAGAAAGAAAGAGCTTGAGCCCCAGCACCTCTTCCATTATAAATTAAGCAGTGGAATTACACACCCACGTGCACCCCCCCTCCCCCGGCCCCCCAGCGATGTTAAGGTAACATTAAGGTTTGGCCCGTAAGCAGCCACTAAGGAAAACTGGCAGTGCTAGAGCTCTATATTTTAGGCAGTTTAAAATGCTGCTCTCCAATTGGGGTATGGGTTGGGGAGCGGGAAGGGGTTGGAAACGGAATTAAAAGATACTGCTCTCTAGGCAGGGTAGAATAATGGGCAGGTGGATTATTCATGCTGCAACTGCTGGGGCAAAGAAAAGTTAAAATCACTCATTCACCAGGTACTAGTCTACAAGCCCTAGGAAAGGGTGAGTAATGATTGGGAGGGAGGAGAAAGGAGAGAAAACTGACATCATTTGGCATCGTTCTGTGAACAAATTATCAGCGCTAAATTATATGCTATGGATTTATTCACCCAGCAGTACCAGTATTTGCTGATACCTGGTGAGGTTGGAGAAGCAGATAACCAATTCTTAGGGTGCCACTTCCCTTAGAGCACTTTGAAAATTCCAGCTAACTCTCACTGACATTAATAGATGCTGTGTGCCTAAATCTTAGGCCCCTTTGAGAATCCCAGCCTTAATTTTTATACATAAATTATGGTCTGCAGAGAGAGTCGATGTCTAATGATTTGAGCACAGGACTAGGGCTGAGGAATTCCAGAGCTAAAGTATCAGGCCTGACACAGACTTTATACTGGTCTTGGGCAAGTCTCTTAAACTCCCCCCTCCCCAATTCTCCCCCAGGAGTATAAAATTGGAATATTAATATTCGTCTTACATGGATGTTCTTAAATTAATTCAGTTATGTTTGGGAATAATTTTGTATATGACAAGTGTATGTATAAAAGAAAAATAACTCTTACAGAAACTTCCCCTAATTTCCTGCAACCTCCTGATCCCTACACCTTTCACACACAGCTTTTAATATTTACTAATTTTAGGCATAGACAAGTTTGTTAGGGGAAATTAAACATTCATTTAACATTAGCCAAATTCAAACTGATTCTTTTTGAAGTTTTATTACCCTTCCCCTGCTTCAAAACTCATTTTTCCCTGGTTCCTATCTGGATCAGAAGCAGAAGGAGAAATGAGAAATATCATGAGAAACACTGCCTACTTGTATCTCCGGTAAGAAGGAAAACAGCAGAAGTCTCATGAGTCAGTTCCACAAGATTTCCATTCCAAGACCCTGTAAGCCTTTAAATATTGAGTATCCCTTATTACTCGTGTGAGTAATTACACTGAAGCCAATAGGACTATTGTCATGAGTAAGGATAACTTAGTTGATTAAGAGTTTGAAGGCTCAGGCAGAATGAAATTGTGATATCAATATAGAGTTTTAGGGCACTTACCATAAGCAAAGCAAACATCAAACCTGTTGAGAGTTGCAAATCACTAGTTAATGCAGTGTTCACATTAATCCAAATTCTGATCTCAATGGAAGTCACAGGTAGGTACTCAATATCACCATACTGTAAATTTGTATTATTTCATCTATTAGTACTACTTTGCACTGTAGAAACTTTCCTCTGAGGTATTAAGAACATGTTAAAACTCTTCACTAGTAAATACTGAAATAAAGTAAAGCAGTGTTTTAAAAAGTGGTTGGCTAAGACCAATTCTATTAAAAAAGAAAACAGTCATTTACAAAAGGAAGAATCCAACTGTTAATGGATCTTGACAGTAGTGGATCTTCATGGTTTAATACCTTGAGAAGTATCAAATAAATTGATTGCCCCCTCCACTCCCAAAATGGGACTGTTCCTGATTTAAACCATCTAGTAATAGCCAAAGGGATGTTGCAATTGTGTTTACTACAGCCACATCTAGAGCCCACAAGATGGTTAATTTTGATCAAAATCTTTCATACAAAAAGCTTAAAAGCCCTTAGTTTATTTTAGAGACACACACACAGACAGAGAGCCTAGCAGATGTTTAGAAGTTTTAGGTTTTATATCAGTGACCAGGATATGGACAGTCATGACGAGTTGTTAGAGGAGGAGTTGGGGTCCATGGTTAGAGCTAGAGTTATAGCCAAAGTCAGCAATCAAAGTCAAGGGGTCAGAATCAAAAGTCAGGTACCAGAGCCAGAAATCAGAACTAAAACTCAGGACCAGGTTGCCTGGAGCAATGTAACAGAGGGAGTAGACTAGATCAAAGGCAGGAACAGGACTGGGAACAAGCAGCTGTTGAAACTTAGCACAGGTGCAGACAGTGGTGAGGGGGGCCCCAAAGGGTCACATAACCCTCCCCAAAATGCCAAGGCTGGCAGCAGGGGAGATGAAGGGGCAGAACCAGAGCTGGAAGGGAAGAGGCAGGGCCAGCAAACTACTACTACTACTGCTAGGCTTAAGAGATGACTCCTCCAATCAAACAAACAGCCAATCTTACAGCCTACTACAGGCCAGCTGCAATTGTTAGGTTGCCCACACACTGGCTCTGCTGGAGGCCCTGATTCCTGACATGCATTTAATTGTAATATGTTAATGCATAAAATGAATTCAACAAGGAAATATGTACTTAAGTGTAACACTAAGTTATTTGGTACTTCCATCCTTCCTCCACAAAAGCCCACCCTTTCTCTTTCCACACAGTTTTTCATTTCCATATGCTCATCCTTGACTGTCCTGCTTGCATGAAAACACTCTGGAAAATTTGCTCAAAATACTTTTTCCCTATCCTGAACTTGATGGGTGCCATTTTCCCTTGGCTGCTTCCTGCCTTGAAGGAATGGTGAAGAACCAATAGCATCTGCTTCCTGCACAGCCTCCCAGTGGCTCTATTAATTGCCCTTAGCTTGCTCCGTCCAGGGTGCTTGCTGCCTTCAGCCTGCAAGGCAGCCAGTCCTCCTCAAGCTGCAGGGAGCCACTGAAGCTGCTCTGCTTTTCAGCCCCTCCTATATGAGCCAGCCCAGCCCCGATAGCCAATCGGAGAGGGGCTGTGAGGAGCAGCCTATCTCCTGCACAGCCTCCCAAGGGCTCTATTAACTCCTTAGAACCCAGTGTGGGGCAGGCACCCCATCACAGTGGCATATAGCACAAGTATAAGCTAAAAGAAAGAATGATTCCCAGCAGTGAGGTAGAAGGGACAGTCAAGGTTTGATGAAGGCAAAACTCTCAGATAGGCCTGTCTCCCAAAGGTCACAGAGCCTCTCTCTTCTTCAGCACAACCTCAGTAGCAGAGGGAACACCCTGGTCCACAGGTGACATCCACCTGGAGATTAGTTAGATTCCTAAGAGTTAAAAAATGCTTGCTGCACACAAGTAATTTTTCTTGAGCTTAATGGGAATTGCGCACACAAGCACATATTGATGAGTGAATAGATTTTTCTGAATTTACTAGGGCTGTCAAGAATTGTCTGCTAAATGGAATTAATTCTGAACAGGGCTATATATACACACACAGTATACAAAGGACAAGTAGAAAAACAGTATCAGAAAGCTAGAAAATTTGTTGTGGCCAAATGTGGCCGTCCTTTTCAGGCAAGACACCGTCAATAGGAGTTTTGGCTGAGTGAGGACTACAAGAGGAAGATGAAACAAAATTAAAGTGTCTGACCAGGGGAGGGGAGGAAGCTGTGCTCAGTTATCTTCAACAACACCATTATTTCTATTTACATATTTCTCTTTTATATTTTTAGTTACCAAGAGCCCCTTGAAGATCTAAAAATTACCCACATCTGAATTCCACCCGAAATATCGGAGATGGTAAATTTAAAGCCTCACACAGGAAAGATATATGTAACATATTTCAACCTGTGCCCAAAGAAAACTATGTTTATATGCATATAATTATCTCTCTGTACGAGGGAAAGATCTGTTATGAAGGGTCCTTTGGCTATATTAATAAATAGGGGTTGTTCACTAGGACTACCTATGAAGAAGGATTTTTTTTCCTCAGTGCTTTGTGGCTGAGGGAGGCATATGGAAAAAAAACAAGGAAAGGGTACATCCTTCCTTTTGGTTGTCTGTATATCTTTTAAAATGTTTATTTTTTCTAGATGCTTAAGGAAAGGAAGTCTTGATAGAAGCAGTCTTTCTTCATCTTCCTAATGTAGGTAAAGGGAGGGAGATGGCTCTTAATCAGAAGAGAGACATTATCTTCATGCAGCTGAATAGACAGCATATGGGCTGACATTTTTGAATGGTCCATGCACTTTGGCATGATAACTTTTGTTTTCTTTAGATAGCAAGCTCTGTTTAGTTAACCTTACACAGAAAAGTAATGTGTTTCCTTTCATTCTTGTACATGCTTTTTGGCCAAGGTTTTCCAACAGCAGAGTCTAACATGAGGTTCATAAATTAAAATGCCCAGATCTTCAAAAATGCTGAACCCCCATTTAAGTCGAGGGAAGTTACTGAGTTCTCTGCACTTTTCATAGTCAAGCCACTTATTTAGAAGATTAAATATGGATTTAGGAATCTAACTTTAGACTCCTATTTTGGAGAATCTTGATTTATTCATCCTTCAATGTATAATACAGGCTCTCATCTATCAAAAAGAATCCAAAGTCATACTGTGTGTCTCATGGACACAAACTAGGCCTGATCCTGCACTTGGTTTTCATATTATGAACAAAGAGAAAGCTTACTCATGGTATTAAATCTCATTCCTACTCTATCTTTGACACAAAAAGCATCCAGAAATTCAGGCTACTATCTGGCTGTTGTAGAGGTAATTGTTTGCATAGATCACCAGGTTTGAGGCTGTTTTGCAGTTTATTTAGGGTGACCAGATAGGAAATTTGAAAAATTGGGACGGGGGTAATAGGTGCCTATATAAGAAAAAGCCCCAAATACCGAGACTGTCTTTATAAAATTGGAACATCTGGTCACCTAAGTTTATTTGCTCTTTCAGAAGCTGCCTGGTTGGTTCAGACATCCCACAAAAGCCATGCAAAATCTGCAATGAGTGGCACGTACAAGGAACATGGAGATTTTTCCGTGAAGAAGAACAGATATGATAACTACATAGAATAGATGTCCATGTGTCTGTTATTCCATTTTATTCCTAAGCCTCCTGCATTTGGTTTATTATTGGCTGTATTCTGAGCTGAGAAGGAGCCACACTTAACATCAAGAATGGGAGAAGTTGTTTATCTTAAAATACAAAAGATGGTTGCTGCCCCTCATTTGTCTGAGCAGCCCAATTTGGTATACTTCTATTTCCTTCAAGATTTACCTCTCCAAACATGCCCCCTTTTCTGCTGAGACAGCTTTAGCACCCTCTCTAGAACTCAGTCCCCCTGCTCCCTCACGTAAGCATTGCTTGTTTGATTTTAATTGGATGTTTCCATAACTAGGAAATAATTTTGCACCTTTTCTAAGGCCACATACTCATAAGTAAAGGAGGAAAATATTTGGGAGTGCCACTTAGGAAAATTCTTTTTGAATTGTATTTTCTTCCAAAATGCCAATAATTTGTTCTGTTCTCCTAGGCTGGAAACATTGCTTCCTTGTATGTCTGGATTTGAAAAACTGACTATTTCTATGGACTTATATGAAAGGTTTTATCTTGAAGTTTACACTCATGCAAATAAGCCAATTGAAGCCTCATCTTCTTGTATGTCATAAGCAGATAAGATTCTCATTGAAACCAGTGGGAGTTTTGCCTACTTATTACCTACAGGGTAGGATTTTGCCTGCATAAGTAGTATAAATTTGGATCAAAAATCATATGGATCATACTGATCATAAGGGAGTTTAACCAAACTAATCATGTAACAGAATTCCATTGTGAAATATACAATTTAAAAAATGTGGATTAATTTTTGCTAGATTTTGCCTGCTACACAATGCTATTTCTACTTTATTCCTGAAGAGAGTGGGAAGGATGGGATGTGTTGATCTAGTAATCTAAAAAGCTCTTTTTGCATCAATCTGCTGCATCATGTAAATGCCCATTTTTGTACCAATACTATGTTGCATATTCTTGAGAGTTGGAGCCTTGAGAGTGAAGATAGAATTGGGGCAACAGTAAACTTTCTCACAGTTAATAAACATTTTTGTTTTCAAATTGCCAAAACCAATTACATTAAGTTTACTTTACAGATTTGGGACTGTCTTGCATTCTTTGTGCATCTAGGGTGAAAACCTAGCACCAAAAAGAGTTTCGCCATTAAGCTTAATAGAAAAAGGATTTTACCTCTGTCTTCCACTGACTTAAATGGGAGTTTTGGGTATACAAAGAAAGCATTATTGGGTCTTTAAAAAAAAACCCACACACCTGAAGCCATTGGTTATTTTCCAAGTATCTAAAAATAAACAAACTTCTGTGTTCATAATTACCTAAGTACAAAAGCATTGGATAGATTTTCCTTAAAAATATGTTAAAAATAAAAGCCCTGTGCCAAAATAGGATTTACTACATTTGGTTTGGAACATTTCATAGCCAATTTACAAGCACATGAAAAAAGGCTTTCTGTTGGAAAACAAGCACACAAGCTTATTTATAGTAAGGCTATCAGAAAAAGTTGTAATTATGTGGGAAACACCCCTCACTAATGTTAAGGGATATTTGAAATGAATGCAAATCTGGAGCTTTTTATTTTGATACCTGTAGAACAAAGCACTCTGTTAACTAGTGCCTAACCATCAACATAAGGGCTAAAGCGGGGATCATTAAATGTTCTCATAGCATTGATCATATCTTAATAGGGAGACTGCATATGAAAATTAGCAGCTGGATATAAGGAAGAGAGCCAACTGAATTGGACCAGCCTGTTCTCTGCAAACTGACAGTGGCCTACAGACCACAGTTGGGAATCTCTTTGCTAGAGGATTAGCAAATGTTATAAGTGGTAGTCTTAAAACAGTGATTAATTTGAAGTAATTTGTGTTACCAACTATGTAGTCTCATTATCTACTCAATACATTCTGGAAGAGATTAGAGGGAGGTTAGCAAAGTAGTGCATTAGAGTGACTGAAGCATAAGAAGCCATTTAAGTATTTGAATAAATATTTCCTTCATTTGAACATTGTCCACACATCCATCTCCATTACAATACTAATCAACCATAGTTATCCGCCTCCATCATAAAGAGCATACAGATCTATGAAGACAAAAATGCTATAAAAATAATTTACTCTATATTATAATATTACTAGGGTCAAGACCCCTCTTGAACCATGTTACAGATTTTTTTTCATCCAATTATTATGGTGAGGCACTTTGCTTTATTGGTACATGTGAAGCTATAGTAATTCTCCATTATAAATCAGGCACGGTCTTATTACATGTCTGTATATCACCTAGCGTAGTAGGGCCCTAATCCTGGAATATAGAATAAATATGAACAAGTACACACAGACAAACCAAAACCCACAGTGATGCCTGTCCCCACTTTGTCATGTCTGTCTTAATTTCTCATGGTTGCAGCTATTACATTTCTTAACTTTTCCCCTCTTATATTTTGTAGTCTCTGACAAATACATTTTAGCCTAAAAACTCCAAATTTACTTTTTAATTTGATGGCCTTGGCAAAGATTGACAACCATTTTTAACAGTTGGATTGTTAAATACGGTTTACATGATCTTTAGGAAGTCAACATGGGCTAAGAAGGCATAATGCCTGCTTGGGCATTAGTGAAACTTCTGAGCAGTGCAGGAGGTAAAGCAGAGTTTCTCAATCTGGTCTGATCAGCCTGGTAGCCTAAGGCTCACTTTGGAGCTACTGTACCATATACCACGTAGAACGTACTCATTCACTGATTGTAGACCTTCCTTAGAACCTCTGCACCATAGCACATTAGACTAAAATATATGCTGAATGTACCATTTGTTGATGATCTCGGGGAAAGGGGTGCGTGAAGGAGTGGTCATCAATTTATCAGCTTGATATAAATTCTGTACAAGCTAATTATACCTTGTTATAGAGCCCAATTATTTGGCCTCTACTCATGCATGTCCTTCCCCTGAAATCAAGCTGTCACTTCATGGAGATATTTAAAAGGCTGCAGTAGATTATTAAAAAAATGCCAGTCGATTGATTTAGACACACATGCACACACATTGCTCAAGATAAATTTGCTGCTCATGAAACCGCAGTACGTAGATCAAGAGCAAGGTAAGACACTATGGGTGAGATTCAGCTCTTCCCACATAAAGTTGGAGTAAATGGTCTGTATGATTTAATTCAACTCCCACCTAAAAGCAGGCTGAATGAGTGCAACACAGTCCCTCTCCATCACTGCTGTTCTCCCCTCCTCACTGATCTATTCAAAGGAAATGTGAAGTCCTACTAGGATGGTTTAGAGACCTTCCCTGTGCTTGACTGCTGTGTCCATGGCCACCCTCACTGACACATGGACTCCCAACGAGGCTTGAGTGGTACAGATGATCGTGCAATCAGATGTATTTCATCTGAACTGCACGAGCTGTGCATCTTTCTAGAATGTTTTTAAAAACCAAATCAGGCCTGACCTAGCACTTTGAAAAATGGTCAGGATTTACTGCCATGAGCAAGGAAACAAAACCTACCAATTCTTAAATCTCCTCTGCACTCCAGATGTAGCAAGCAATCAAGTGCTCATGTGTTTGGCTGTAGGAAGGGTATTGGCAGGTTGTGGGTGGGCCTGTAAATCTGAGGTAGGTGATTGCTCCTCTGCACATAATGACTTGCAGTCGTCATTATGGTGCATCAGATTGGAGGCCAGCTTCCAGTTTGATACCCCATGAGTAACTTTCTGAGCGGGATCACTGTTGTGGAGGGCATAGCTAGGGCAACACTTATTGATTAATGGTTTCAGAGTAGCAGCCGTGTTAGTCTGTATTCGCAAAAAGAAAAGGAGTACTTGTGGCACCTTAGAGACTAACAAATTTATTAGAGCATAAGCTTTCGTGAGCTACAGCTCACTTCATCGGATGCATTTCCGATGCATCCGATGAAGTGAGCTGTAGCTTATGAAAGCTTATGCTCTAATAAATTTGTTAGTCTCTAAGGTGCCACAAGTACTCCTTTTCTTTTTACTTATTGATTAAGGAAGTATCACTCTAATTCCCACAAAGTAGTTTGAAATGAAAGGGAAGGGGGGATTGTGCAAACAAATGGTCTATGGGTAAGATGTCTTGTTTATATGCCTGCTGCCAGGACATTACTTGCAATCCTTTGATATGAATACAGATCTTATGTCTTCAAGAGCATGAATAAGTACACATGCAACCATCTCTGCATCTATCTATCCAGCCACATCTGTATTCTATTTATAATTTGAAATATATACACCTATTACTCATATACGCAGTACATATTATCTCTAGTTATAAATATTAGTATATTATCTGTATCTAAGCTGCTGTTCATTCCCAATTTTGGTATAAGTCAATTTCATCTGAGATAAAGCCATTTGCCTTCTCATGCATACCCACTCCACATGTTTCCTTCTCATACATCACCCCTTTACCAATGTGAGGGAGTGTTGCTCTGAAATATTTACTATCAGGTCCAGAAAGAATAAACATTTTGGTCATCAGGTTTCTTTAGGCCCAGAGGGGTCAGCATTCATGTTGCATTCCCTGTCAGTACCCACCCTGAGTCAGGGAAGTTAATGATCCAACCAGCGGACCAAATTTGGTGATGAATCCTGGTCATGTGCCACCTGAGGCACGTTGCACGTACACTAAGAAGATGACTGACCAGGTCTACAAGAAAATTTTGAAAGGGGTCAGGAGTTCTTTGGTTGAAGTTCTTCTCAGAGCCTGTAAAATACAGCACTGTAGAATTCTATTACAAAGACTGATCAAGCCAACCACATGACTCCTCTTTGGATAGTTATGTCTGAATGTACACTACATGCAGCTCCATAAAACAGCAAGCTTTCTAAACCAGAAATGTGCAAAGAAAATATCTCCATTATGGAAGGACAGAGCAACTACTACAGTTCCAGATGAGATCAGTCAGCTTAATATTGGCTGTAACTGACACCCTCATGAGCTGAAACCCTTTTTAAATTGCTGGTGAGTGGAAAATGTGAGAAATTGTTTCCTGCCTGTGAAAATAAAAAAGTCATAATAATTTTCACTCAGATACTTAAAGCCAAAGGCTCCCTAATCAGTGAAATCAAGGGTAATCATCATCAAAATGGGAACTAGCTTTTAGAAAGTAGGAATTAATCTATGCACATAACTCATGTAGGAAGCTTACTATTTTATGAATACACATATAATGCTCAAACAATTATCTAAATGGGAAGAGAAGAAGCTGGACAAATGACTCTTTGTAAAAGAAATAACTTATCTAAAGAACTCTTGAGTTCTTTCAAAACTTCCATTTAAACCCACAGAGTCAGTCAAGCAAACTGTGTTGCACAAATACTACAGTGAAACAGTAGTTGAATAACTAAAGGGATGCAGTCATGCAAGGGGCTTAGCTTGTCCTGTCAGATCCACTTAGTAAAAGAGTCACCTTTCAATTCAAAGAACTACAGGACTTCACCAACCAACAGATATTTTTACCATTATTTTTTTACTTGGTGCTCTAGCTGCATACATGTCTGAGACTAAATTGGGGAGCAGACCTGTGGCTGAAGACTAAAGATTCAGCTTGTGCCTTTGAAATAAAAGGGAAGCTTTGTGCCTTTGACTGCAACAGAAGTGGGTCCCAATTTAGGACCAGATTGTGGCCACCCCTTTCACAAGTGTGAGGTGCAAAGAATTTTCTCCCAATCTTGCACAGCCCATGTATGAACCAGACACAGTTGCAGTCCCTGCCCTTAGAAGAAAAAAATCCCTGAATTTCCCCATCAGGGAAACAGCCCCTGCATTCCCCCAAGCACAGGTGCTGCATTCAAAGGGATTTGGGAGGACAGATCCATGCCCTTGTTTCCCCTTGAAGTATGTTCCTTCTACCAAGGAGAGCAGAATACTCCATCCCCTTCCATAGGCACAAATCGCTTCAGGAATGATGAAGTCCTGCTACTACCGAGCCACAGTTATGCACTATGATCTCAATCCTGCAATGAGCTCTGTGCGGGGAGACCTCTGTACTCATATGGAGTCCTATGGAGGTCTGAGCTCACTGTAGGGAACTGAAAAGTAAGTAGCAGAGGACAGCAGTTAAAGTTAAGTGAAAACGCTAACTTTCTAATCAGACTTTCTTTACAGTAAACTAGAAGTGAACAGGTTTGATATTTGGTGTAAAAAATCTTTAAATGTCAAAATGTTATTTTTACAGATATTACAATCAGATTAAAAAGACAGCAAACTGTTGAGCATTGGAGTATGCAGGTTTGATTTTTAAAAATATATTGTTAAAAAGACATCTGTCCATTTTAAATTATGCACCCAACAGATTCTTTTGAAAGATACATGTTACAAAAAAGCAATGTGTTGTTTTTCTATTTAATCTCTTTCTGTAACAAAAACGTCATGCATGGAGGGTTGTGAGTTGTTAAAAAACTCACACAGAGCAAAGGTACTCAACTGAATGTGAAAAGCGTGCTTTTCTACATCCCTCTAGAAATTAAAGCAAGCTAATTTAATTAGCTAAACATTTAACCTATTCTCACCTGGAATTGCCACTTTCTGGTACGCTGGCTACAGTAACATTTTTAGTCTGGCATACCATTCTACACTTGCATGCAAAATAGCACTGTCTACACCCGTGGCTCTAAACCTATTTAACACATTTGTTGGCCCCATCCAATACTACCTGTATGGTCTTGAGGATGTCACATGGGCCACATCTCTGTGCTTATTGGGCTGCAAGCAGCCCGCAGGTTTAGAGCTAATGATCTACGCAGTGTTACCTCGCATGTATGGTGCATGAGAGGTTACGCTGTGCAGAAGACCCCATTTTGTGCTACACAATGATATCCTCCACAAGCATTCGGAAGCCACAGAGAATCATTCCTCAGGCACAGCTGGTCCTGGGGCATGTAATGTGTTCATTGCATACACAGATGGCACACCACTTTTGAGAGATCATTTAGTCCAGCCTGCTGAACTGAGATAGGACGAAGCACACTAGATCATCTCTGACGGGGGTTTGTCTAATCTGTCCTTACAAACCTGTGGGGATTCCACAGCCTTCCTTTGAAGCTTATTCCAGTGTGTAACTACCCTTGTAATTAGAAAGTTTTTCCTAATATCTAATCTAAATCTTCCTTGCTGAAGATTAAGCCCACCAGTTCTTGTCCTACATTCAGTAGACATGGCAAACAGTTGAACACCATCCTCTTTGTAACAGCCCTTAAAATATTTGAAGACTATTATTAGGTCCCCCCTTCAGTCTTTTTTTTTTAAACGCCTTTTCTCAGAAGTCAGGTTTTTCAAATCATTTATCATTTTTGTTGCTCTCCCTGGACTCTTTCCAATTTGTCCATTCATACCATTCTTAAAGTGTGATATCCAGAACTGGACATAGTACTTCAGCTGAGGCCACACCAGTGCTGAATACAGTGGAACAATTACCTCCCATGTCTTACATATGACACTCTTGTTAATACACCCCAGAACAATATTAGCCTTTTTAGCAATTGCATTATATTGTTGACTATATAAAATTGTGATCCATTACAACCCCCAGATCCTCTTTAGCAGTACTACTGATGAGCCAATTATTCCCTATTTTGTAATTGTGCATTTGATTTTTCCTTAAGTGTAGTTCTTTGCACTTCTTTACTGCATTTCATACTGTTGATTTCAGACCAATTATCTGATTTGTCAAGGTAGTTTTGAATTCAAATCCTGTCCTCTAAAGTGCCTGCACCTCTCCTTCCAGCTTGGGGTCATCCACACACCTTATAAGCATGTGCTCCACTTCATTATTCAAGTCACTAATGATGATCTTGAAAGTATCAAACTCAAGGCAGATCCCTGCCAGACCCCACTAGATACATCCCCCCAGTTTGGCAGTGAACCACTGACAACTACTCTTTGAGTACAGACTTTCAACCAGCTTTGTACCCACCTTATAGCAATTGAATCTAGACCACATTTCCCTAGTTGTTTATGAGAATGTCATGTGGGACTGTGTCAAAAGCCATACTGAAATCAAGATATTTTGCCAGGCTTGGAGGATGACATTTTAGTTGCATGTTTCATACAGAAAGCTGATACAGGGCCCAATTCAGCAAAGTGCTTTCTCAATTGCTTCAGTGAATTAGACTCATAGTGATAATCCTGCATTTTTGCAGCTCAGTAAATTCACTTCAATTCAAGTTTCAGAGTAGCAGCCGTGTTAGTCTGTATTCGCAAAAAGAAAAGGAGTACTTGTGGCACCTTAGAGACTAACAAATTTATTAGAGCATAAGCTTTCGTGAGCTACAGCTCACTTCATCGGATGCATTTGGTGTCATGTCAGGAAGGATTGAAGATTATGCCAATGAGAATAATTGTAACAGATTAAATTTATTTGGAAGCCAAGGATTTATATTAAAAAAGAGTTTTGGAGCAGAAATTTTGATAATGAATTCATATTATTCTGTACTAAATAGAGAATGTATAGTATATCAAAGTGTGTTAGTTTGTCTAATGGTTAGATCAGGGTAGAGCAGTGTCAAGCTGTCTGAATTGGCTCACAACTGTGAGTGCCAATCTCTGGGCAGACTTATAAACCAGGGCACAAACCCCAAATTGGTTGTGTGTTTTATAATTACATTTCACCAACCAAGTGTCAAGTCTGAACTCCTTAAGCACTATAACAGTCTTAAGATGTAGCCACAGACAGTCCTCTAGATCACTACGGTCTATATTGCCTTTGTGACAGACCCCTTGCATCAAAAGTCACAATATTCAGATTGCTCCCAGTCCCAAAGGACCAATCACTTACCCCATCAAGTGCACCCTAGATCTCTCACCAAAGACAATGCCTGTAGCCAATCCTATAATAAATTAACTAAAGCTTTATTAACTAGGAAAAAGAAATGAGAGTTATTTGCAGAGTTAAAGCAGGTAAACATACAATTAAGTTAGTCTTAGATTTCAAAAAGTAATAGAAGCTGGTGTAATGTGCAAGCTCTGTATGTCTTTTAGGGCTAACCAAAGCTAAGCAGCTTGGGGATCCTTTGCTTATGCTTAGAAATACTGCCCTCTTCAAATTCAAAGCGTAGTGATACAGTTCCTTATGGTCAGGGATTTTTATTCCCTTCCCTCAGAATTCAAATAGGATAGGACAAGGGTTTGTGCATGTCCCCTCTTCATGGGTGTGGTGGGAGCAATTAATAGTCTTTTGTCTACTGATGTTCCACAGTGGTTCATCTGATGTCTGTAGGCTCTCTTTTGTTAGGCAGAAGATGACACCTCTTGTGGTAAACTGGTATATCATAAGTGGTAATGCTTCTCTGCTAACTGTGGGGTTTCTAGTTTCATAGTAAACATTTTCACAGTTACAAAGCTAACACTTAAATATTACCATATAACATGGGATACAGATATTATAGGTGAGATTAATGCATGTAGCACCTCACAAACATTTCCTGAAGCCCAATCACTAAACGCAGTCTTGTAAACTTATGATAAATTTTAACAATGCTAATACACAGATGAGCCAGACTGGTTTCCAGCTTTGCATTTGTCAGTGTTCAGTGAGGCCTTGGCATGAGCTGACACTGGTCTGTCAGCATCACAAGCAGATTCCTGGATTTTATTCTTAACTCTGCCACTAACTCCTTATTTGACTTTGAGCTAATCATTTAGAGTGAAATTCATCCTGTGAAATTAGCCCTGTCCGAGGCCAACACAAGGCCTATGCACTACTTAAATCCAATTTATGTTTGCAAAAATAGGAATTACTTAGGATTCAAGCGATTACATATATTAATCTCTATTTAGTGGCACTCTATTTAAACCCGGCATCTAATTTTGCCTCAGTTTACCAATTTGTAAAACAGATTGAATCTACCTAGTAGAGATAGTCACATAATTTTGAATTTCTTATTTGTTCAAGAAAAAAAGACACAAATTTGTCAAAGATTTTCAATATTCCCCGTCCCCATTTTTCCAACCAGCTCTGCTACTTACATCATAATGTAATTGACAGGCCCCATCCAACAACTACCACTGGGAAAACTGTCTCAACAATTTATTCAACAAATGCCACTCTATTTCATTCACAAATTGAGTTTTACATATATAATTATTTAGGGTTTGTTTTTGTTTTTTAAATACAAATTTCATCCTATAATTGTTCATGAACTTTGCTTGGTGTTTGCATTCACTATTTGCTTTGACTTCTGTGCAATTGATCACTGTACTCTTATAGAACCCGATTCTCATCTCTCTTTTTCTTTTCGTACTGGTTGAGTCAGGCCTGGCTTACAAAAAAAAAAAGTAACAGTATAGGCTCAATTTGCATTTAAAATCCATTTTCTCTCTCACCACATTCACATATATTGATTGCATGTAGCATGTACAGTCATAGCTAGGAAGGGTGCAGCCCAATTCTTGTCTGGGCTATTCAATTGTCTATGCCAGATCTCAGGCCATGGGTTTTGCACAGTCATAGTTGTGAAAGACACAGTCACAACTATGCTCATCTCTTTAAATTGCCTTGAGTTTTGCAAACACAGTTTGAGTTTATTGTGTTAAGTATATTCCATCCATGTGCAAGGATATTTCATATATTTATCAAGTGCATTTGTTGAATTCGCTGGTCTCCAATTTTCTATCACATTCATCACACAAATTGATTAGTAACAGAGCATGAATGTACATGTGCAGTCAGATGCTGGGGTCTGGCCAACTACTATTGGTGCAGAGCCTGGGCCCTTCCTTCCCCTTGAAGACCTAGCTCCCCTCATTGTAGAACTGGGCCGGTCACTGATGTAAGTTAGAGCAACCTTAAGGCTGTTCTAAATTATGTCTAGCTGCCCGTGGCCCAAGAGGACATTACAGCAGACAGGGATCACCAGGGCATAGGAATGCACTAGTCACACCTCCTGCACTAAGGTGACAAATGACATTTAAGCTGCTGTGGTACCTCTGCACAACCTGAGGATTCCACTAGGCAGCTAGAGTGGGGCCTGCATCTGGTTTGAATTTAGTAAAGGTGAAGTCAGATGCCTATAATAACAAGGCTCTGCCCAGGAATCCTGGGAACATTTCAACAACTTTGTCCCACCATTGTTTTAATTAGTTATTGATTTATTTGTTATTATATTTATTGGTCACCAGCACACATCGTAAGAAGGAGAGAGAGCAGACAAACTTGCAAAAAAGACAAGTTTAGGCACTATCCAGTTACCTGGAACAGTTCAGTCTTGTGCACAACCAGCCACGTCTGTTGTGACAGCCTGCCATGTCTGATCAGACAATGTGGATCTGCTGCAAAGAAGGAACTCTCTTTTTTTGAGCAAATTGACTAAGAAAAGCCAGAAGTCTCCTACTTTGGCCCATAATGAATTCAATTAATTTCTGCAATGAATTTTGAGTGCAAGCTTGATATTTGTTTGTGAATGTGAATTTTTCTGCAAACAGTACATTAAAATGTGACCATGGGAAAGCAAAATTTGGTTTCCGAGACACCAAAATGTTCAAAAATAATTTCTCCCACTAGGCACCTGCTTCTATCAATAATCCTTACTCATGCAAGTAGTCATTGACTTAAATGTGATTACTTACAAGAACTACTCATGAGTCAGGATTAGAAACAATGTTTGTAAATGTCTCTGAAATTCTGATTCACCTCTTACATTCGTGTAACCCCATTTTCTTCAATGGAGTTACTTTTGATATATGCCACCATAAGTGAAATGAGAATCAAACTCAATCTCTGCTGTTTTTACTGTGTATAATTTGTACTCATACACACACTTGGTTGACTGGTTGCTTTCCAGTGGATACTATTTTTTTTTCCAGTGGATACTATTTTTTTTTTGCGAATAGAGACTAACTCGGCTGCTACTCTGAAACCTATTTTTTTCTTATATACTTCTATAATGAAATCTTAGTACTTTGTGAGTCATCTCTGACAAATGCTCGCTTTACTACAAATACCCAGTTCTGAAGTTACTCCATGAATAGACAGCTCAACAAGAGAGCCAGTGGACAAGACAGAAAAGACATGTTTACTAGCAAATAGCTTTAAAAAAAAAAAGAGAGAGAGAGAGGCTGGATCCAAAAAGAAAATCTAGTGCATGCTTCTCTTCCCTCCCACTTTTCATTGTTCTGCAGCCTAAACTTTCCATGTGTCAAGGCTGAATCTCCACTCTGTCACTCCAAGTGCAGAAAGTGGGGGCTCACAAGGATTCTAAAAATTAATAAAAGCCCAGAGTGGTAAGTATTAAACTCCCAAGGTTACAGCTTTTCTCTGTCTGTGGCTTGGTAAATGCTGCCATCGCCCAAATGCAAATAAAACCCTTGAACCCAGGAAGGAGCACTTGTGAATTCCTCCCTGTGGGGTACCCTCAAGCCCTTTCACTCCCCATCTCCAGGGAAGAGCTGAGAAAGAAAACAAAGGAAATTAGTTCTTGCCTCCAGCTAATCAAACAGCATATTCACAAAGCTCTTAGGACACCAAAAATCCAATCCTGTTCTTAAAAAAGGTAAAATTTTATTAAAAACAAAAAAGAAAGAAAATACATCTGGAATTTAGGCTTTTGCTAGATTTTAAAAGAGCAATTCCAAAAATCAAGCGCCCGAAATAGCTTACTTGGGGGTTCAGCTTATAGGTTACAAGCAAACAAAAGCATCTGGGGTTAGCACAGAGGAGTCCACAAGCCAATAAGAAATAAAAGAAATAACCCTAATCGCATCTTTAGACATTTCCTAATTTTACTTACATATCTGAGGCTTCAGATAAGTAGGTTTGAGGTATGAACTAATAATCTATAATCATAGCTGGCTTAAACTGCTTACAGCATTGCTGCTCCATCCCTGCAGCCCAGAGAACACCAGACAAAGGGAACATTTCTTTCCCAATTTTAAAAAGTTCTACCTTCCCATTGGCTCTTTTGGTCAGGTGCTCACTCCTTTTCTTTTACCTGTGGGCTGGTTAACCCTTTATAGGTAAAGCAAGCAGAGAATAGACCAAGAGGGATTTTACAGCTAAGTGGCTGGCTGAGTGTCCATCAAAGGGAGCTACTCCCCCCACCCCCCGCCCCCCACTTCATATATCACACCATGTAATAAGTGGTTCTGATTTCAGTAGAGAACAGATTTTCCTTTGGAGCCTATGAATTACTGGTACCTATTTAAATTATCTTGTCTATGTTGATTCTAAGCTCTTTGAGGCAGAGACCTTATTTGCAAAGCCCTTAGAGCACACTGAGTATTGTATACATGAAATAATGAATAATCATAATAAACAACAACACTAAAAAGTGCAGACCACTCACTGCTGTGAGTGATCTGAAGTACTTCCTTCCCTTTGAAGCCAATTGTGCCACATGTTGTACTCAAAACACTGTTGACCCACAGCCAGATTCTGATACCTGTGTCCTAGAACAGTACGTCTATCTACAAGCAACACTATTGACTTCATGAAACTACTTGTGCAGTAAGGTGCTACTAAATGAGAGTAGGAGTATCAGAATCTGAGCCACAATAGCTAGGGTCCAGGATTTGAATAATGGGTCTTCCTTGAAGCCCTTTTATTTTTTTCTTACTATACATTACTTATAATTAATCAATGTCAAAAGAAAAGGAGTACTTGTGGCACCTTAGAGACTAACAAATTTATTAGAGCATAAGCTTTCGTGAGCTACAGCTCACTTCATCGGATGCATTTGGTGGAAAAAACAGAGGAGAGATTTATATACACACACACAGAGAACATGAAACAATGGGTTTATCATACACACTGTAAGGAGAGTGATCACTTAAGATAAGCCATCACCCACAGCAGGGGGGGAAAGGAGGAAAACCTTCCATGGTGACAAGCAGGTAGGCTAATTCCAGCAGTTAACAAGAATATCAGAGGAACAGTGGGGGGTGGGGTGGGAGGGAGAAATACCATGGGGAAATAGTTTTACTTTGTGTAATGACTCATCCATTCCCAGTCTCTATTCAAGCCTAAGTTAATTGTATCCAGTTTGCAAATTAATTCCAATTCAGCAGTCTCTCGTTGGAGTCTGTTTTTGAAGCTTTTTTGTTGAAGTATAGCCACTCTTAGGTCTGTGATCGAGTGACCAGAGAGATTGAAGTGTTCTCCAACTGGTTTTTGAATGTTATAATTCTTGACGTCTGATTTGTGTCCATTCATTCTTTTACGTAGAGACTGTCCAGTTTGGCCAATGTACATGGCAGAGGGGCATTGCTGGCACATGATGGAATATATCACATTGGTAGATGCGCAGGTGAACGAGCCTCTGATAGTGTGGCTGATGTGATTAGGCCCTATGATGGTATCCCCTGAATAGATATGTGGACAGAGTTGGCAACGGGCTTTGTTGCAAGGATAGGTTCCTGGGTTAGTGGTTCTGTTGTGTGGTGTGTGGTTGCTGGTGAGTATTTGCTTCAGATTGGGGGGCTGTCTGTAAGCAAGGACTGGTCTATCTCCCAAGATCTGAGAGAGCGATGGCTCGTCCTTCAGGATAGGTTGTAGATCCTTGATGATGCGTTGGAGAGGTTTTAGTTGGGGGCTGAAGGTGATGGCTAGTGGCGTTCTGTTGTTTTCTTTGTTGGGCCTGTCCTGTAGTAGGTGACTTCTGAGTACTCTTCTGGCTCTGTCAATCTGTTTCTTCACTTCAGCAGGTGGGTATTGTAGTTGTAGGAATGCATGATAGAGATCTTGTAGGTGTTTGTCTCTGTCTGAGGGGTTGGAGCAAATGCGGTTATATCGTAGCGCTTGGCTGTAGACAATGGATCGAGTGGTATGATCTGGATGAAAGCTAGAGGCATGTAGGTAGGAATAGCGGTCAGTAGGTTTCCGATATAGGGTGGTGTTTATGTGACCATCGCTTATTAGCACCGTAGTGTCCAGGAAGTGGATCTCTTGTGTGGACTGGTCCAGGCTGAGGTTGATGGTGGGATGGAAATTGTTGAAACCATGGTGGAATTCCTCAAGAGCTTCTTTTCCATGGGTCCAGATGATGAAGATGTCATCAATGTAGCGCAAGTAGAGTAGGGGCATTAGGGGACGAGAGCTGAGGAAGCGTTGTTCTAAGTCAGCCATAAAAATGTTGGCATACTGTGGGGCCATGCGGGTACCCATCGCAGTGCCGCTGATTTGAAGGTATACATTGTCACCAAATGTGAAATAGTTATGGGTCAGGACAAAGTCACAAAGTTCTAATCTAATAATTAATAATCTAATAATTAATCAATGTCAGTAAGGGGAATTAATAATCTATCCTTGGTTAGTGTCAATTATGCTGAGAAAAAATACAATTAAAATAAATCTCTATTGAGACTTAGAAAAAATGGTCAGACATATTATGACTATTAAATTCTCCTCTTCTTTTTGTCTGTACTTCAGGATACAGGGTTTTTCTTTCATAATATTTGCCGATGTAGTGGAAGACAGTTCTTTTGTAAGAATAAGTATTGGCTTATAATAAGAATGCAGAGCTCAGCACTTCATTTAGTATTGCAACTCATAGCCATACAAAAGCAGATGTGCAATAATGTGGTGCTGTGGAATTAAAAATGTTCTACATGCTCTCTCTCACCAACAGAAGTTGGTCCAATAAAAGATATTACCTCACCCACATTGTCGCTCTAATATCCTTGGACCAACACAGCTACAACAGCACTGCAGACTACATGTTCTCTATCCATTGTAGCATCTTTCTTCTAGGGCTATTAGTTCTTCAGTTCCGAAGACCAACTGTATATAAAAAAAATACTTCAGACACTCTTCTTCCAGGACATTATGTGCAAATAAATTATTTACTGGGACAGCAGTAAAGAAAAATACTAAAATTGCAAGATTTGCCACTAGGTGGCATATGAGCCATATAGTGTATGGGCAGCAATACGGTAAATGCAGATAGTATTGTCTTGCACAAGATGTGAGCCTGCCTGATAGGTCTGTGGTCAAATAAGGACCTATAATTAATCATTCTAGCCCAAAGACTTAGTTCTTATTGTATGATGAGAACTACCCTTGTGACTTAAGCTCCCTAAAAAACATTGACCATTCCAGTGATGTTGGTTATGAGTATACTTTTTTCTCCAACTTGTTTTCCTTTATAATAGTTTCCTTTCCTGGCTTTTGTCACACAATTCAGAATTCATACAATTTAACAACTAGATTTATAAAGACAGATAAATTTGGAAGATATACCGATAGATAAGACAAGACATAACAAATCAGAGGTTTTCATGTGTTTTAGAGAAGACCATATTTTCCACAGAGAGATTGCTTCCTGACCCCGCCAATCCCACTCACACATAGAAGGACCACCTTCCTTCCCATACATGATCACATAACATCTCCCCTTCTCCCCCCAGGAATGCCTGCAATTAACAGCAGCCTACAAAAAGAAAATAAAAAACCTTAATGCATCTTTTGCTTATTTAAATACAAATTAGCAACTGGAAACAAAAAGGAAAGCCAATACTTGTGTGACCAGCCAGCTCTCCGCAAGCCACCAAGCAATTCTATAGGAATTGCCATTGGCTCATGCAACACAATATGAGAGCTGCTGAACTGGAGGGATTAGATGCCTAAATCTGTCTTTGATACACTTTTTTTTTTTGGAGGGGGGGAAGAGGGAGACAAGAATGTGCCTGAACCAGAACACTGGCCCCAAACACCAGAGAGCTTTTTTATAAATTCAATATCTGACTTTAGGTGCATATTTCTCAACTTTCAATGTGGCTACGGCATTAAACAGGTAATAAGGAATTCTAGGTTCTACTCCTAGCTCTGCTCCTGGGACTTGCTGTATGAACAAGGGCAGACATTTCACCTCCCTGTGCTTCTGTTTCTTCTTCTGTAAAAAGGAGATGAAGCTGGTTACCCAGCTTCGTAAAGCACTTTGAACTCTAGGGCTAAACAGTTCTGTATAAGTACTAATATTATTTGTCTAGAGTAAACTGTGTGTGTTAAGGACTGCTGATTAGCCAATTAGATTTTATAAAGTTGTCTCTCTTCTTAACATGTATATGGAGCTTTTTTATGTTGAGCCCAACATTCCGAGTGTTGTAATGAAGATAATTACAAACAAAACTATTTATTTGTATTATTTTATAGCACCCCAGGTGCATCTAGAAAACAAAAATAGTCTCAAGTGAAGAACATGTTATAAAAAGGATAATGCTGTAATGACAATACAATTATATTTTTAAATTTTTCATAACTATTTGGTATGTATTTTTGCCTTCTTGTGTTTTTCAGCTGCAGAAAGTCCAGTTCCCTAGATATCTATGAAGTTTTCTTTTTACCCATCTTCCATCATCTGTCACTCACTCTCTTTCTTTGATCAAAGGTTCTATATAAAGCAGTGATGGGCAGTTTTGAGCACGTATTGGTATTATTTTGAATTAACAGAGATCCAGTTAAGCAAACATGAATCCATTTTTAATTCTTCATAACACTCATGCAAAATGTGTGGGTTTTCCACGGCTTCAATGCAAATCCAGGAGCTGTTTTGGAATGAGTTTCATTTTAAGATGATGGTTTGAAACCAAGTGGACTGAAATAAAATAAAAAGTTTGCACAAACTTCTGCAAAAGAAAAATCATTGGGTTTCATAGTATGTATATTATTGTTATACATATGTATGGCACCACTGCTTACATGGCATCAAGATCATGGCCCCATTGTTCTAGAAGTTATACAAACATGGTCTAGGTGACAGCCCCTACCATAAAGTGCCACTTAATCCCATAGCAAAAACATGAAAAAATATAGTAACTAATTGAAAAATCACTTCTTCCTTCTGTTTCCCTTTCAACAAATGGTGACATTGCTAACAACTCAAACAGCATAACTAGATCCTTCTTCTGTTTTAGAGGTGAATGGTGAGAGAAAATGCAGACCCTAACATTATTGAAATGATTCACCATCTCCATACATCAGTTGCTGTTGCTTCAGGTTTGATTGCAACAGCACCAGTCCTTGCATTTGTCTATTTTATATTATGAAGAACTATTCTTAGGGATTTCATGGTGCTGGAGAAGGACGGTAGGAGTTCTTCTCCCTCACTTGTAGCTGAGTCTCTTTTTATCTTATTTTCTGCCTTTCTAAGTTGTTGTTGTTCTTCTAAGGCTTGAGGCAAAGCCCACTGAAGTCTCCCATTGACTCCAATGGGCTTTGGATCAGGATCCTCAGTAGGAAGTGTTATTTCACAGATTGAATTTGAGGGTAGGAGTCCAGAACTCTGTTTTCATTCCTGGCATCACTAGTTTGGCACTGAGGCAAATCAGTCAGATCAATTTCAAATGTGCATTTGTTAACATAGACACCTAAAAAAAGAGTCCTGATTTTCAAAGATGACCACACACCATTCTCATTGACTTCATGTGGATTAGGGCCCCAGGTCTGAACATTTTGATTCCCACCCTTTCTGCCTCATTTCCATCATCTATAAAATACAAGGGTTCTATAAGGATTTTAGAAAATATCAAGTGCCAAGTGTGATTATTAATTAGAAGACACAATTGCCATCCTCAGGTTTCCAAATTCTCTCCTCAAAAAGAAGAATAAAACTAAAACAATGGATGAATTAATTTTCTTCTTGGGCTTTAATGCAATAATTATGAAAAAAAAGAAAAATAAAGTTAAGAGCTAGATCACAAACAATTCTCATCACTAACCAATGATGTTTCTCAAAGTCCTCCCTATATTTTAGGGCAGCTCCTTTGTTCCCTCTTTCTCCATCCTCCCTGAAAAACACTCTGTTGAGAGCATGAATGCTGATGATTATGAGGACAAACTTCTGTCTGTTAAATATTTCAATTAATGTAATTTGTTACTGTACCTGTAGAAGTTATAAATAGGGCCATTCTTGGTCCCACTAAACTCAATGAGATTCCATCACCAGGTTTTGCCTTAGCAACAAAACCATTCTTCCATCCATTTAACCACAGCCTGAGAATTAGGTAATATGGAGTCACATCATCCCAGAGAAGACTCGGGGGGGGGATTGTACCTTGGGGCACAGGTCACATGATTATCTTTAACCCTCATGCAGATTAGCTGGGGAGGGACACGAGGTGGGAAGGAAAGGAAAGATTCCTTACATACCAGGAGCAATCTAACTCTAAAACAACAGATTTCAGATTAAGAGAGGTTTTCAAAATCACAAAGGGCAGTTAGGAGTCCAGAGGATTTAGGCACCTTGCTCCCTTAAGCTCCTTTGGAAACTGCAGCATAAATCTCAATTTTCTTTACTACAGCATAAACAAAGTAATAGAAAAATAAAAAAAACCTTTTGCAAAGATATATAGTTGATGGAATTTCAGGAAGGTTCCAAACACCTATTGGTGTTATCCTTCAAGCAGGATTCTGTCATTCCAACTTGGGTACATCATGCCTAGGGTGGACAAGCTGGCCTTTTCTAAGGAATTGTGTAAGTAGTAAAACAAGGGAAAAAAATAACCATCTCCAAGACTGTTGTTGAAGTCAAGGCACAAAATCCAAATAATCAATATCAAAAAAGAATTTATTACATCAATTCCAAATGGAATAAGAAACCCACAAAAGAAAAACAAATCCTTTATGTCTAGATGAGAGTAATTTATACAACAGAATAAAAAAAAGCACAAAATGCTGGGTTGTAGCAGTGAGCATGATAGTCAGGGACTTTCCTGGTTTTTCTTTACAATGAAGTGCTTGGACTTGCCAACAACTTCTCAATTGTATAATAGCAATTTCATGATGATTTTTTCGGTTTTAGAGTATACTATAAGTCCCAGATGGATAATTCAAGATATTTCTTTCTTTAGCCTCTGAATTCATTTGGAAAACAGGAAATTAATTATTTTTTAGGAGGATGAAACAGTGTGTGGGGCAGATTTTGTGTGTGATATACATGAACTATGCCCAATCTCCTTGGGATACTACTGGCACCAGTGCCTCAGAGACAAAGTACAAAATATCCCAGCTCTGAGTAAACAAATGATTTTGGCCCTTACACAGAAATTTCCTTTGATGGGAAATTTGATATTGCCTTTTCTGTTAAGCACGGCAAGGAATTATGACAAGGAGCAATAAACAAAATATTAATTAGCAAACATTGCACTGACACAATGTTTTCAAATGAAACTTTACTCGACATTTAGAGACTGCAGGTTGTTAGGAAAGAGACTGACTTTTGTAAATAAGTACCAGTAGAAAAATAACGATAATAAAATAAAACGGAAATGGGGAGATGCATTAGTCAAATTCGGGTAAGTGCAGGGAATACAGGCCACTCTCTGCTTAAATGGGTATTTGCATATGTTGCAAAATAACCATTAACGTGCACCCTTTGGGCTATCATTCCTGTGCTGACAAGAGGACAGAAACCTGCCCTAACATTGGAGCTGGGATTCCCCTTGTATAGGAGAAACCCCATGTGATGTAAAACTGGCATACCTGGCTATGTATCACCAGCTTCCTTCTGAAAGGCCACATGTGTCAAGTTTGGGGCCTGAAGACTACCCCTTCAGGAGACATTCCAGCCAGTGTCAATGAAGCTACATCTATACTTATGGCAGCATGTAAAGTACAGACATGGAACACCTAGTTAACATGGGTATAAATAGCAGTTTAGACAGTGAGACACAGCTTAGGCATGTAGAGTACAGCCACACCAGAACCTTAGGGTATGAGCCCTACATGGCTCTCTACACACATAATCTGTTCCTCCCTGGTCTGCACTGCTCTTTTCGGTAGTGTAGTGTTCCACTAGTTCATGCTGGAGTGAAAGGCTCTGGCAGCAGGAAAGGCTCTGGCAATATGGAGGCAGCAGGGAAAGTCTCTGGCAGGTTCCTGCTACTGAAGCTTTTCCCTGCTGCCTCCCTCCTGCCAAAGTCTTTCACTGCCACCGGTATGGATGCAGCCTGCTTTTCACTGCAGCATTCAGCTACACCTCCCCTACACGCAGCAAGTGTAGACTTGGTTTAGAGTGACCCTGAGGCTGCTCTAATCTGTGTCATGGGCTGAACTGGCCTCTTGACGCTCCCAAGATTGGAGAGACAGAAAGACTGCAGAAAACCACATTTCCCCCCATATTCCCAAAGCTTTAACAAGTAAAGCTTGGTGCTCCAATGCCCATATTCTCCTGAGATGAAATGTACCCATGTTATGATGGTCTAGTGCAAAGGCCACTGCATGTTAGCCACATATAAGGGCTGTTCTTGGAAACCTGGGGAGAAGCAGCCAAATAGAGAGATCTGCATACCAGATCCAGGAAATTGTCTTTGCACTGTGCCGGAGGTCAGCAGGTAGGGATTTAATTGGGGCAGGCCAGAGGAGAGCCATGGCATTCTTTCATATATTTAAAAAAATATAGAAAAATTACTGTATGTATAAGTGACATTTCCAACATTAAGAAATCACAAATTTAAAACTGTGGACCTAATTTTCTTCAAACTTAGACCCCACTCCTGCAAAAATGTACATGGGGACTTAACTTTATGCATACAAGTTGTCCTGCCAATAGAATTCAAAGGGAACACACCAGTGTGATGTCGCACTCTATAGCTTTATGAAAATATGCTTATGAATGTAAATATGACATAACTGAAAAATGCTTTACGCTAGATATGCCATGTAACATATCTTTGCTAAGGTTATAATCTACTGAATAAATTCATCCTATTTATATATGTGTCATTTTTCTATCTTAAGGTATGAGCGTTGGCTCTCTGCTTGTATTTGAAGTGTTTGCTGTAGGAAACACATAAGGGAGGTTTGGCCAACATATTGTGAAGGGACTATTCAAGTAATTGGGAGTTCTTAACTAACAATGGACTTTGGGAGACACCAATCCACATCTGAGCTTTCCTGGGAATGTTCAAACTAACATGTAAACTAGCACTGACCTGCAAAAAGTGGAATTGTTCATGGACATGGGACTTGCCCAAGTGGCTACAAACTCCATCTTGTTGCTGTGATTTTGTACAGACGTACAAAGGAGTTTCTGCCCATGAGAGAGAGAGAGAGAGAGAGAGAAAAAGAATATAAGAGACCCTGGAAGCCTCTCCATTTTGGTCTTCAACTGGCTCAAGAGATGGCCTCTCCACCCCAAAGAGATGCCTGAAATAAACTGAAACAAAGGACTGTAACTACAGGGGTGTGAGTGATTGCTGGACCCAGGCCATAAATTACAACGCTGGTCTGAAAAAGATTGTACCTGAGATAACATCCAGGGTGAGAACTTAGTATTTGTAACTAGATCCTTAGTGTATTAAATTAGCCTTGTGTGTTTTGATTTTACTTAGTAACTTACCTTGTTCTGTTATTACTTGAAACCACTTAAATCCTGTTCTTTATACTTAATAAAATCACTTTTATTTATTAACCCAGAGTAAGCGATTAATACCTGGGGGAGCAAATGGCTGCGTATCTCTCTCTATCAGTATAATAGAGGGCGGACAATTTATGAGTTTACCCTGTATAAGCTTAGTACACAGTAAAATGGATTTATTTGGGGTTTGGATCCCATTGGGAGCTGGGTGTCTAGGTGCTGTTTCTAGGCTGTTTTCAGTTAAGTCTGCAGCTTTGGGGGCATGGTTCAGACCCTGGGTCTGTGTTGCAGCAGGCTTGCGTGTCTGACTCAACAAGGCAGGGTTCTGGAGGCCCAAACTGGCAGAGAAAAGGGGCTCGGAGATAGCCTCAGCACATCAGGGAATAGTCCCAAAGGGGTCTCTGTGACCGAACCCGTCACAACCAGTGCATAAATTTAGGCATAGGTGTAATTCTTTGCAGGATCAGGGCCTTAGCTTTTTAAATCCCAGTGGGGGCAATAAAACAAATCATGATTTATCATAGAATCATAGACTATCAGGGTTGGAAGGGACCTCAGGAGGTCATCTAGTCCAACCCCTGCTCAAAGCAGGACCAATCCCCAACTAAATCATCCCAGCCAGGACTTTGTCAAGCCTGACCTTGAAAACCTCTAAGGATGGAGATTCCACCCCCTTCCTAGGTAACGCATTCCAGTGCTTCACCACCCTCTTAGTGAAAAAGTTTTTCCTAATATCCAACCTAAACCTCCTGCACTGCAACTTGAGACCATTACTCCTTGTTCTGTCATCTGCTACCACTGAGAACAGTCTAGATCCATCCTCTTTGGAATCCCCTTTCAGATAGTCGAAAGCAGCTATCAAATTTCCCCTCATTCTTCTCTTTTGCAGACTAAATAATCCCAGTTCCCTCAGCCTCTCCTCATAAGTCATGTGCTCCAGCTCCGTAATCATTTTTGTTGCCCTCCGCTGGATTCATTCCAATTTTTCCACACCCTTCTTGTATTGTGTGGCCCAAAACTGGACACAGTACTCCAGATGAGGCCTCACCAATGCCAAATAGAGGGGAATGATCACATCCCTCGATCTGCTGGCAATGCTCCTACTTATACAGCCCAAAATGCTTTTAGCCTTCTTGGCAACAAGGGCACACTGTTGACTAATATCCAGACAGTGTTGACTCAGATCTATATTATTGGAATATATAGGGGAAATATATTCATTTCATACATGTATAATTGGAAAATCCTTAAAAACTCTTTTGATCAAACTTTTCAACAACATTCCCCTTTGTGCTGAAACCAAAATTAAAAAATTTCAACCACATAATAATTTGTTTGAGAAAATTACAAAAGTTATTGGAACAAAACCTTGAAATATCACATGCTTCAAACCCCACTTGATATGTTTATGCTATGCCTATGTCTACATTACAAGCTAGGTGTGTGATTCCCCCACTCGCGTACACATACTCACACTATTATTTATACACTCAGTCAGAGCTAGTGTTGCCATGGCAGCATGGGCAGTGGCAGCAGAGACTAAGCTTAGCTGGGCCAAGTACAAACCTGCCTGAAACAGGTGGGTATATACTTGGCACAGCTAAGCTGTACTTCTTCCGCTGCTACCCATGCTACAGTGGCTAAACTGCTATTTATACTTGTGCTAGCTTGACGAGAGCTAGAGTGAGGATGCATATGGAATCAGGGGACTCACATTCCTATCTCATAGTACAGACCAGGGGTGGCCAAACTTACTGACTCTCCAAGCCGCATACAACAATCTTCAGAAGTTGAGAGCTGGGGCGTGCCTGCCAGGGCTCAGGCCTTCAGCCCTGCGGCAGGGTGGTGGGGCTAGGAGCTTCTTCTGTGGGGTCAAGGGGTCTCAGGGCTTCAGCCCCATAGGGCACACCTGCCAGGGCTCAGGGCTTCAGCCCCATTCCCACTGAAGCCCTGAGCCCTGGCAGGCTCTTCCTGTGGAGCTGAAGCTCTAAGACCCCACTCCCTTCTGGGCAGAAACCCCAGGCTCCCCTAAACAATCTGGTAGGCAAAGAAGGCAGGGGCTCCAAGAGCCGAACTTTAAATGTGAAAGAGCCGCATGTGGCTCATGAGCCACTGTTTGGCCATCCCTGGAAACATCTACAGTTAAAGTAGCACAAATGTTTTCCATTGTAAGGGGTTATTTTCAGCTGCTGCTAACTTTGTCATCCTTCTGCCTTTCAGGCTGAAGTTTCTCAAGTTTGTTCCCTGCCCAAGAATGATTTTTTTTAAGCAAAAATGGTTTTATTGGGTCTGATCAAATGAGCAGATTTATCAGAAGTTGGCCATGACTATAAATAGCCAAACTAGCTCGCTGATCAGATATTTTGAAGTAGTTTTAGAGATATTTAGAGACTTAAGCATCTTTATATAACAAAACAGAAGAGAGGACAGTAGTAATTGACCATGAAGTGGTACAAGTGTTCAAAGTAATAGCTCATGAAAGTGCATAGCTTCTTAAAATGAGCCCTTACAGAAAATATTAAACAAACAGAGTGCTGGAATGGGGAGGGAGGGAGGAAAAATGGCAAATCTCTATGCTACCCTTGCACTAACTAAAACAGCTTAATCAGTGATGCACAGTAATTGCTGCTTTAACAACAACATTACAGTGTCTGCAGAAATACATTAGTAATTTGCTATAGGGACTAAACTAGAGTAACTGTAATTTTATGTTACATACAAAATATACTTTCAAGTGTATTTTATTTTCAGGAAGTCTACCACAGAGCACGTTTATATTATTGTATTATTTTAATTTAATCTGTACTGAAATTTATAACATAGCACATGTTATAAATTCCAAAATAGTTTAACATTTTTTAAGTAATAAGACAATAAGCACTATCCATGTTCTGAATATGAGGCAGCTTAGTCATCACTGAAAGTTGTTACCATGTGAGTACTGTTCAGAAGCATTTATGAAACAAGCAAGTGATCTCCACACAATTCCTAGTTGATGGTAGTGTTTGTGATGTGGAAAGTATCACAGTTGACGCTAACTAGAAACTCTGTTGACTATCTCAACAAAATCCAACAAGTGAAGGGGGCTGGCAACTGAACTACTCTCTAGGCTGGTTAGGGTTGCCACCTTTATCATTGCTGGTAACTGGAACCCAAAGGCTATGCGCTGCCTCTTCCCCCAAGGCTCCGCCCCCACCCTGCCTATTCCCATAAGGCCCCTGCTTGCTTCTCTCCTCCCATCCCCCTGTTGCTTGCTGGGTTGTTTCCACCTCCCTCCCCACCCCAGCTGGTCTCCCTCTGCTCGGGGGTTGGGAAGACAGCTGCTGCAGCCTGAAAAGGAGCCTGCCTGCAGTTTAGAGGTGGCCTCAGGTGAGCAGAAGCTGGTGTGAGTTATTGACCCAGCACTTCCTCTGCCCCACAGTAACCAGACTTTTGGTGTCTGGTCAGTACATGGACTGACTGGACACTGTTAGGTCCTCTTTTCGTCCAGACCTTCAAGTCGAAAACTGGGCACCTGGCAACCCTAATTTATAGTATCTGGACAAAGAAACCAAAAACCAGATCATCTGGGGAAAACTCATATGGGTGGCAATCTTAGCGCTGGTCGAGCCACCCTCTAATAGAAAGGGCAACTACACAGATTTGGCTAAGGTAGCAAAACTGATGAGGTGATGACTTTTCTGCTGGACCCTTTGCTGTTCTTTCACTCCTTCTTATGACATTTTCAGAGCAAGAAGTTCACCAATAGCCTTGACAGATATCCAGCTTCAGCAGTGAACATTTGATGCCAGTCCAAATTGAACAGTCTGGCTTGTTGAGGCCCAGAACTGTTAGTTACAAAGCAATCCCCACCTTGCCCACAGGTCCAGTTAGACACTCAGTGGTAGTCAGGGATGTCAGGAGTTGGCTTGCCCCTGCCTCTCTGCTTCAGTCCAGAGAAGACTGGACCGCCAGGTCCTGCTTCAATTTGCAGATAGCTGATATCACAAAACTGGAATAAGTATGTCACTACTGGTCTGGTCAGGTCCTATTGTAAAGTTTTAGCTCTGCAATACCACCACCTGTCAGAGTACTGTGAAGTCAACTCTGACCTGCTGCTGGTTCAGTTGGGCCTCACTGTGCCATCAACCACTGCTTGTCCAGGCAAACTCTTCTGTGACACCAGCTCTGTGCCATTGGTTTAGTTGGACCCTGCTGTTAAGTCAGCTCTGTATTAATGTCACCAGCCCAGTTTGACCTCACTGCGAAGTTAGCTCTGTGCTGTTACCAGTGGTGTGGTCTCATATGAAATCAGGTCCGTGCTATCACCATTGGTCCAGTCTAGTCCCATAGAATCACTCCCTACTGGTTTCAGGCTCTCCAGGTGGGGAACCTACACTTGGACAGAGTCCCTGGGCTAGAGCCACTGGCCTGTTGGACAGAGCCCTCTACTCTCTGTAGTAGAGCCTGAATCCCATTCCCAAATCAGAGTACCTGTCAAGTCAGGATGACCCACTCTCCAGGACATGTCTTGCACAATTCCTATACCCTTTAATGAGCACAGATACAGTAATAATCTCATAGCATTTATACAATCAGAACATAGAAAAATCAAGAAAACCCAGTATGTGGAACTATGAGTAAACTACATTATATTTCACATCAATGAGGCAGTATAGAGCTTTTCCCCTAAAGAGGGAGCAGAGAGTTCTTTCCCTTGGAACCATCTAGATCTGGGGCTTATACTTAGGCCTTGTCCATACTAATGCTGTAATTTAGATCGACTTGCGCTAGTTAAGTTACATACGTGACATAACTTACATCAACTTAAAGCAGTGTTTACACTATACTATGTTAATGGGAGATGCTCTCCAATTGACATAGCTTCCGCCTCTCACTGAAGTAGATTAATTAAGTTGAGGGGTTAATTAAGTTAATTAAGCTCTCCCCCCAACTTGTCGCGTCTTCACCAAACCCACTAAATCATCACTGCTGCATTGATTGCAGTGGCGCCAATTTAGCTGTGTAGTGTAGACAAGGCCTTAGCTTTATTCAGTTGGCCTGACAGAGCTCTAACACAAAGAATTCTATGCATACTGACAATCTGGGATCTGTAGACAGAATCTGGAGTAATACCTACTTTTTTCTGGATTCTGTGCATGAGGTTTTGATTGTATTTAGTTATTACAGGGCTATTGTTATTATTCATTATCGGTTCCTATTGATTCTTGGTTCTTTTCCTTTTTACTCTTTCCTTACTTTAAACCTATCCCGTTCCCTAATAAACTGTTGCTTCTTTTTAATTTTGGCTAGTCCATTTTTCCTTTTAATTCTTACTGCCATAGGATCTCTCTATTCATTTATTCACCCAGATGCTAAGGGGAGGCAACACGTACCTAGAATCCAGTTTAAGTCTAGTGACTGGCAAGCTAAGGACTGACACCTGCTTTCAACCCAAAGAACACAAAGACCCTAGGGCCCACTGTCCTAAGGGAGGAGTGGGTGTATCACAGAGTGACTAGGGAGGGAGGAGTAAGTGGAATCTAGCACACTTAGGGTCCCAGGGGCTACCTAAAAAAAATATTGCAGGCATATATGATAAACTACGTCAATTGCAATGATTTTTGTCTTTGCATAAGGAAACTGATAGAACACAGGGTAGCTTGTGAAACTCTTTGGATTCTTAAGTAGACAGGCCATCTGGGAGAGAGGAAAAACTAGCAAAGCAGTTATCAACTGTTAAAGTGGAGTCTTTCTGTAAGCAAAATGGTCTGTTAGCTAGTTCCTATTTTTTCCCTAGCCTGGTAATTCCTGACCCTATTCCTGCTCTTGGCTAGGATTAAAGAAAGAAATAAAACTTCCTCAACCATTTCCCTGGTTTAATATTCCTGCTGCACAGGAGCCTTTTCCTGCCTACCTTAATGTAGATTTAGACCCCGTTTCAAGTTTTTTATATAACTTTTTACTCCTCCAAACACATCTAGAGTACTAAAAGATGCTTTTTCTTAGCAAGTTCCCACCCCTCAAAAAACCCCAAAATTTGTAGATTACAGGCAACTCATTTTGTAAATATGACGAACCAAACCCCAGGAATTTTTTAAAAATAGCTAACAGGGAAAGTATTTAAACACCATATTCTAGATTCCCATCTGTTGTAAATTGATTTATCTCCATTAATGTCAGTGGGGATACATTAATTTACACTAGCCGAGAAACTGTCCCATCATTTTAAAAATCTTTTCCCCTTTTTTTCTAAACTTCCTAAAGCAAGGCTATCCAGTAATGAAATATGGCAACTGAAATTTCAGGGGTATTGGTCTTTATTTATTTATTTGGGGAGTGGGGGAGGAATAACGGTATTTCAAACAAAGGTTGGATTGGGAAACTAGTTTCAAGCCTAACTATAAAGTGTCAGGCACTATCTATGAAATCACCCTGTACTGAGACACGTTATTGAGTTAATCAGTAATCTATAACGATTCAGCCTTAAAAACTTATACTTACATCATATAAGTAAGGACTTTCAGGACTGGATCCATAAGAAAACTACAACATTTTATTGAGGAGAATATTACCACAGATATAACAATTCTGAGAATAATAATACTCTCCTTACCACTTGGTACAAAAAGACTCTGCCTTAGGCAGATTCATGTTATTTAACTCAACACATCCATTATCTATGAATGAGAGGTTGATCTCAAGAATGGTGAATGAAATTTACAACATTTACATTACTCTGACTCAAAAATGAATCTCTTGTCATGCATCTTACTAACTGCCAGAAATCCCTTCTGGTCAATAAAAATGCATTACAAATTTATCAAAATACCAGTTGGCAAACAAAAATAAAGATGAAACTCAAGACACTCAAAATTATTTGGCTTTTACATAAGAATTTCAGAACAAATGCAATGAGTTTTGAAAGCACCAGGAAATAGCTAGTGTTTGAAAACCTTGGGAAACCATTAATAAATATTGCTCTTCACTGAAAGATCCTGTTCCTTTAGAAAATACATAAAATGTAATTTACAATACTACATCACCAACAGCAACAATTCATTCTTCAATGGTGATGCTGAATACATTATATCAGAGATTAAAGAAAGAACTATGTAACTTGTAACCAAAATAAAACATATGTAAACACATTATTTAATTATATGTTTAAAATGTGCCTAAACTAGGCTATACACACTTTAATAGATATTGAAAAGGGTTAAAATTTTCACAGATGGGTGCCTAAAGTTAGGTGCCCAAATCCATATTTAGGCTCCCAGATAAGTTGCCTGATTTTTAGGGCCACTCACTTCCCATTGTGTTCAATGGAATCTGCAAACACTCAGCAATTCTGACAATCAGACTGTTTATTGATGTACTTACAGATGGAATCAGGTATTTGATTCTCTACTTGCATGGAATGGAGAGATGGGGACTGCAGGGACTTGGTTGTGGCTCTCTGATTCAGGGTCACCCAGTTTAAGTATAAATTAGGGCACCACAAGGGCATAACTTTCTCCTCCTTTGTTGAATGTCAATTCCTTGATGCCCTTACAACAACTACCTGGAATTCTATGTTCTTCCATTCACTTCAGTGATTCTGCATAGCTTAAGGGCATCTTTTGCTAAGGCCCAAATCCAAAACCCATGGAAGCCAAAGGAAAGACGCTCATTCATTTCAATGGGCTTTGGATCAAGCCTCTAAAGATATGTCTACACAGCATTTTAGACCAAGCCGGCGTGGACCTCTCAGCCGGGGTCAAAAGACTCAGGCTGGTGAGGTTCACACTAGTGCTCTAAACATATCTGTATAGACAATGTTTTGAAGTTGTAGCTCAGGCTGGAGCTGAGGCTCCAAAACATAGGAAAGGGGCGGGCTTCAGAGCTCGAGCTCCAGCCTGAGCCACAACTTCAAAGCACTGTCTAAACAGCTTTGTTGAGGTCACTAGCGTGAACCTCCCTAGCTCAAGTCTGTTGGCCAAGACTAGGAGGCTTGCTCCAAAATGCTGTGTAGACCAACTGCTACTGCTACCTTGCCGGCCTGCCCCCTCCATCCCCATCTCCATCTTGGAGAACTGAGGACCCTCAATACCATGACCCTCCCTGCCTGGGTCTCACCTGGCTGGCTGCTGCCTGCTTGCCTCTGCAGACTACTGCTCCTGAGCCTGCTGCCTCCTCAAGGAGAAGGAAGACTGCTGCAGGATGCTGTGGAGGGGTTGGTTGGCATTATTGAACAGAGTGACTCTAACATCTGTGCTCCTGGGGTGGCCTTTGCTGCTGTGGGGGGCCAGTGGAGAGGCATGGAGCCCTCCCTCTAACCTAGCTGCTCCCCACTTTCCACCACCACTGCTGCTGCCCCCTTCACCAACCCAGCAAACCACCGATACCTGCTTCTTGCCACTTGATGGGGCCATTTGCTCCTCCCCTCACCACCATCTGGGACTGTACCTAGCAGTAAGCAAGGACTGGAGTGAGCCTCACAAGTGCTTGTGGGTGCACTCCCCCCCTTGAACTTGGCCCCCCTGCCCCAGTCTCATGGGGCTGGGGGCCTCCCCACTAGTCCTGTCACAGCCAAGTTTTTCCCTCCCTCCCTACCATAACCCCCAGAAGTTTTTTTCCCCCGTTGTTTTCCTGTCCTGGCCCCGCCCTAGGTTCTTGAGTTTGTTGCTTGGCTTGCACCGCCCTTTCCAGCAGTTAGTTTTTCCCATGTTCTACCTGCCTCGCCCATAGCTATTTCACCAACTGTTCCTACTCCCCTGCCTCCCATTGGCCCCCTACCCACTCAGCCCACCGCACTGTATGCCCATGTCCTTTCCCTAAGCTCTTGTATCCCCACCCCTTTAAGTTGTAAACCCTGATCACCACACCCCCCTGATGCCATTGTAGCCCTTCCCCATCTGAGTGAGGCCGGAGGAGTTGATATCCTGCCCTGCACCTGTGATTGTGCTCACTTTTGCCCCTGTGTCCCCCCACCACTGGCGCCCTCCTCCCCTGCCTGCAGTCTAGTGGGGAGGAGCGGTTGCTTCTTCCCCTCCTCTCAGCATCCCCTGCAGTCTTCTTTCCTCCCCCTGTCCCATGCTGGTACCCTCCTTCTCTGCGTATAGCCTAGCAGGGAGGAGTGGTTAGCCCTATTCCCTCTTTCCCCTTTCCCCTGCCCCTCCTGCTGGTCCCTCCTCCCCTGCGTGTTGCTTAGCGGAGAGGAGTGGTTGCCCATCGCTCCACCCCCATACTAGGGCCTCCTCCTGCCTCTTCCTACCATGAAGGAGGACCCTGCTCCTGCCCCTGCTGACCCTGTGGCCCCCCTTTGCCACCATCCCAGCCTGCCCCTGTGGCTGACCTCTTGGCCACCACTGGTCTGAACTCCGCCGCTACCATGGCCCCCCTTCAACGAGCAAAAAGGGCCAGGGGAACAAGAAGGGCAAGGGCCCCGCCCGGAAAACAAAATCTCCTGTGGGTGGGGCCTCCCTCACTGCTGCGGTCCCGACACCAGTCATGGCCACTCCTTCCCCAGCTATTCCTTCCACCAGGTCTGGGGGCGCTCCATCTCAGGCCCCCAGAGCGTACGCCCAGGTGGCTGCCACCCCCCCATATGCCACCGCATCAAATGCCCTGACCACTGTCTCTGGTACCATCCCCGGGGCCCTTCCCTTTGCTGACCAGGAGACACAGCCTCCGGGCCTGTGTGGAGGGGCTGACCTTAAACCTAGTCATTGTTTATGCCCCAAACGCAGGCCCAGACTGGGTGCGATTTTACAGGCAGGCGTCAGCCTTCCTCGGCACCTCGGATCCTCACAAGTGCCTGGTTTCGGGGACTTTAACATCACCCTCGAGGAGTGGGACTGCTCAAGACTCGAGAGTTCCCAGGCCGCCGTGGGCATCCTTAGGGAGATCGTGGACCATCACTCCCTGGTCGACGTCTGGCGCGTCCACCACCCGGACCACGATACCACCTTCACCTATGTCCAGGTGGAAGATGATCGGTCACACCACTCCCGGTTGGACCGAATTTGTTTCTCACATTTCCATCTGGCACGGGCCCATGCCTCCAGCATCCATCCGGCCCCGTTCACAGATCACAAGTTGGTGACTGTGATGGCCTCTCTCAGTTCAGAGATGCCGGGGCCAGCCTATTGGCATTTCAATAACAGCTTGCTGGAGGATGTGGACTTTGTGGCATCCTTCCAGGAGTTCTGGCTGGCCTGGCGGGGGCAGCGATGCACCTTTCCTTTGGCACGGCGGTGGTGGGATGTGGGGAAGGTACACGCGTGGCTCTTGTGCCGAAACTACACCCGAGGCGCCATCTGGCAGAAGGATGTGGTGATAGGGCAGTTGGAGCCGGAGGTCTTAGAGCTAGAGAGGCGTCTGGCCTCCGGCCTCGAGGATCCACCCTTCTGCGCAGTGTACCGGGAGAAGCAGGAGGAGCTCTGGGCCCTCAAAGATCATTGGGCCCGGGGTGCCTTTGTTAGATCCCACATCCGTATTCTTTGGGAGATGGATCTTGGCGCCAACCTTTTCTCCCCAGATCCGATCGACGCCAAGGCCTGTAGGACTACTCTGGATCGAACTCCCGATGGTCAGCGCAGGTGACCAAGACCAGCTGGAGCTGCATCTCTCTCTGGCCAAGTTCTTGGCCCTCCATCTCATGCCAACCAACAAATCTCCAGGCACGGACAGGCTGACTGTGGAGTTCTATCACGTGTTCTGGGACGTCCTTGGCTCAGACCTCGTCAGCATCTGGGCCGAGTCCTTGAAAAGTGGCGTCCTCCCTCTCTTGTGCAGGCGAGCTGTGCTTGCCTTATTTACGAAGAAGGGGGACCTCTGCAATTTACGGAACTGGTGTCCCATCTCGCTCCTCAGCATGGACTACAAGGTCATAGCGAAGGCCATCTCACTGTGGCTGGGGGTCTGTGCTGGCGGACGTGGTCCATCCCGACCAGACCTACACTGTCCCAGACTGGACCATCTTCGGTAACTTGTATTTGGTCCAGGACATCTTGGAGCTGGGGCGTAGGGACAGTCTGTCGTTTGCCCTCCTGTCCCTGGACTAGGAGAAGGCATTACCTATGGTCCATCCTGTTGATCTCCTGGGCACTCTGTGGGCATTCGGCTTCAGGCCCCAGTTAGTGGGCTTTCTCCAGGTGCTGTACGCTGTGGCGGAGTATCTGGTCAGACTCAACTGGACCCTGACCAAGCCGGTCAGCTTCAGGCAGGGAGTATGGCAGGGGTGCCCCCTCTCAGGTCAGCTGTATGCTCTGGTAATTGAGCCCTTCCTTTGTCTCCTCATCTGGAGGTTGATGGGCTTGGTGCTTTGGGAGCCGGAGCTGTGGCTGGTCCTGTCGGCGTACGCCAATGATGTGCTCCTTGTGGTCCAGGACCCAGGTGACCTGGTGTGGGTGGAGGCCTGCCAGGCCATTTACTCGGTGGCCTCCTCCGCTCTGGTCAACTGGGTCAAGAGCTCTGGCCTAGTGGTCGGGGACAGGTGGCAGGTGAGCTCCCTCCCACCCGCACTTCAAGCCATCCAGCGTTTACCTTACTTCCATTTATCCTTCTCCGCCAGAGAACTGGCAGGGTTTGGAGGCCAGGGTGGGTGAGCGGCTGCGGAGATGGACCGGACTGCTCCGGTGTCTCTCCCTGCAAGGGAGGGTGCTGGTGCTGAACCAGCTAGTCCTGTCCATGCTCTGGCACCAGCTCAACACCCTGAGCCCGGCCCCTGGCCAGGCTCCAGAGGACAGCCCTGGAGTTTTTCTGGCCAGGACTGCACTGGGTCTCTGAAGGAGTTCTGAGTCTTCCCCTGGAGGAGGGAGGACAGGGCCTGGTCTGCCTTTATAGCCAGGTCCATGTCTTCCACCTCCAGGCCCTGCAGAGACTCCTTTATGGTGCAGGTAGTCCGGTGGCTCTGATATGATCAGCAGCTCTTTTTTCTTCACCCACGGGGTCTTCCGCAAGACCTCTCAGAGCTGCCAGTCCTCTACCAGGACCTCCTTCAGACCTGGAAGCTCTTTTCGGCAACCAGGTCTGTTGTGGCCACAGAGGGGGGTTGACCTTCTCGCGAAGCCCCTGCTACACAACCACCATCTATGTGTGCAGGTGGCGGAGTCTGGTCCTGGCAGAAATCACCAGGATTGGAGACCTCCTGGACTACAACGGGAGGACTAGGTGGATCCCCGGGTGCTTGCTTGGTGCATGGGACTCTCCACTCTTCCAACCCTCCTGCGCGTACTCCAAGAGGTGGGTGCTGCCTTGTTGCCCCCTTCTCTCATCTTCCTGTGGTGCACCCTGCAGCCGGTTTGCTTCCGAACTGAGCCCAGGGATCAACTGTACATGCTCGTGCTCCACACATTACATTTCCTCACCCTCTCGTCCCACCCCGACACCAAGTGACAGGACTATTTACCACCTGTGGAGGGTAAGGAGCCCTGGTGGGCCAGCCTCTATTCCACCTTGGTCCCACAGCCCACTGGGGACATTGGTTGGTGGGTCCTTCATGGAGCCGTGAGCATGGTGTGTATTTGCACGGTTCACCCCCATACCTGAGGCCTGTCCCTTCTGCGGCATGAGGGAGAACCTGGCACACGCCTACCTCAAATGCACCAGGTTGCAGCCCCTATTTTGGCTCCTCCAGAACCTTAACAAGAAGTTCTGGATGCACTTTCCCCTACACCTGTTCATTTTCGCACACCCTATCCGAGGCCCCACAAAGTCTCAAGATCTCCTTGTCAACCTCCTCCTGGCTCTAGCTAACGTCACCATCTATAACACCAGGAGGAAGATGTTGGACAAGGGGGTGCTCTGCAACTGTGGGGCTTATTTCTGTTCTTCCCTGGTCTCACGTCTCAGGGCAGAGTTCCACTCGGCAGCGTCTGCTGGCTCCCTGGACACCTCTGAGGACGAGTGGGTGCTGTCCGGGGTCCTCTGCTCAGTGTCTTCATCCGGTACCTGTGTTTTGAGCCTGTGATCATCACCCGAACCCTGTTTTTTTCATTAGTTGTCCCCCATATTCATTTGGTTCCTGGGTCCAGTGGTCCCTCCTGGGTTTTCCAGTGGATGCTGTTGCTCCTGCTCCTCCAGCTACTTCTCTGGCTGGGCCAGAAAATCCCCACCCTTCTCTGCTACTTGGTTACTAGACCACCCTCCCCCCCGCCCCAGTTGTTGCTGCTCCTGCTGCAGCCCCTTATGGGTGGGACCTGCTGGCCTATTCCCCAGAAGAGGGAAGTGAAGGACCCCAGCCTCAGCTATTGGTACTGCTGCTGTGGACATCACCACCACCACCTGCGAGGGTCCTTTCTGCCTGGCCACCAGGCTGCCTGCTGGAGCTGCTGTTTCTGTCTGGGAGCTGCTGGAGCCTTGAGGAGGAAGAAGGGGACCATCTGCTGCTGGGGGAGCATGCAGAGCCTCTGCAGACCACTGTGGAGGGGGCCTTCAAGGACTGAGTAACTCTTGAACTGTGCTTTTGTGGTGGGGGTCTTGACTGTGTTTGTGGGGACATGAGATGTGTTGTGGATGCTGCCCCCGGTCCATCTGTGTCTCCTACCCACCCCTACCCCCACCCCCACCCCCATCGCTGCCCCCTCCACCACCCTCAGTCAACACTTACCATCTGCCTCAGCTCCTGCCTCAAGAACTCAGCTGCATGCTTGGCTTGCCATGCCCCATTTCCCATTTGGGCCTGAAGCAGCAGCCAGCAACCAGTGTCTTTTTTTGCAAGTGCACATGGGTGCACATGCCCCCCACATTGGACTGACACCCCACATTTCCCTGTAGCTATCTCCCCCTTTCCCTTTGTAGCCCTTTGCCACCCCTTTCCCTCTGCAGTTTTGTTTGTTTGCCCCGCTCCAGCCTCTGAAGCTAGTCCCTTGGTTTCCCTGTCCTTCACCAAGCCTGGTTGCTCCCCACTGCCGTCGGGGTCCCCCGCCCTTACTAGGCCTTTGCTCCATGTGCCCTGCCCCCTCCCATGCATTTGTCCCTCTCCCCTGTTTCAGTTTGAACCCGTCTCACTGCACCTCCCAATGCTATTGTCACTCCTCCTCCCCAGTGCAACTAGAGGAACCAAAATTCCATCATGTGTCGGTGATTGAACCCCCCCCGAGTCCTTGATAGCCCTACCATCCAGCCTCCCTTGCCCCCGCCACTTCTGGCGCTCTCCTCCCCTGCCTGCAGTCTAGTGGGGAGGAGTGGTTGACCTGCTTTCCTTTTCCCTACTCCCTCTCCAGTGTTTCTCCTCCATTCCTGCTCATTATGGTGGGGGACAAGGCTGGTGAGACCCCTTGAGCAATCCCCGCTGTCCCTCCTCCACCTGCCCCCCCCGTCATCCGCTGTGGCTCCCACCTCAACCTCCGCTGCCAAACAACTTGCTACCGCCCCCTGCTGGGGCACTAGCAGCGGCGGACAACAGGGTGAACTACACTGCTGCCGGGTCCCTTGCCCCCTCTGATTCTGGGGGAACTCCCCCCAGCCAGCGGGCTAGGCCAAGGCAAAAAGAAGGGAAAGGGCCCCTCCAAAAAGGCTAGGCCCTCCATGGGGACAGCCCCACCATTGCATCCAGACGAGCATGCAGGCCTTGCCTCCCCCAGTGCGCCCAGCTGAGCAGAAGAGCCCCGCCTATGGAGGAGGGTGTGGTGGGATTACCACTGGGCCTGGGACAAGGCCTGCCCCGGGGGAATCTTCCCCCTTCGTACCATCCCACCGCTATCTCCCCTTGTTCGTGCCATCGCCCTTGTCCCCTGACCCAACTCCTTTTAGCTAGCCCACAGATGATGTCATGTACAGGGGAGGCTGGGCAAGCAGAAGGCTCAAGGTCTGCTTCTTCCATCTGATGCAGAGGCCCCCCAAAAGACCATGAAGGGGCCACCAATACCGAGCCTTCTGTGTTGCCCCCAGGTGCATCCCATCTACTAGAGCCAGTTGGGGATGATGAGGCAGCAATGGAGGGTAGCACTGCCCCTCCTCCTGAGTCCCTCCCGGGGCCCCCCCCGATGGACCCCTTCCGTTCCCTTGCCACCTGAATTCCCTGCATGCTCCAAGGTGAGCGTCACTTTGGGCACCAGCAAGGCGATCCCCTGGGTGGTGATTTCCCCTCCATCTTTGAGGCGATCGAGGCCCTGGGTCTGACCTCAGTCACTCACGGGGAGGATGACCCTCGGCAGCTGGTCTCGATCTGGGTGATCTCACCCCAGCCCCCCTCTCCCCATGGTCCATTCCCCTAACCGCTGCTTCTGCTCCTGCCTCAGAGGAACCCCTGGACTCTTCCACCAGCCCTGCTGCAGATAGCCCCCTGCTAACGGCCACCGAGCCTATTGAGGCAACAGCCAGTGCCATGCCGCTGGGACCTGAGTCACCAGGGGCATCCCTCATTGATGCGGGGCAGCCGACTTCCTTCC
Organism: Dermochelys coriacea; assembly: GCF_009764565.3. Taxonomy (NCBI): domain Eukaryota; kingdom Metazoa; phylum Chordata; order Testudines; family Dermochelyidae; genus Dermochelys; species Dermochelys coriacea. The sequence continues at coordinate 173,942,352 of NC_050069.1, forward strand.
TGGGTGGGGCCCCCGCTGCTGCTTCCCCACCTATCGATGCTGGGACCACAACACCTGCCTTGGAGCACGAGCCCTGTACAGTCAAGGGCCCCCTTCCCACTCCCCAGACCCCTGAGCCCAGCCAAGAGGTTCCGCCACCCAGGGGTTTGGCTGCTGGGGCCCACGATCCCGGTTCTGCCCCTCTCCCCGACCCTGCTCCTGACCCCTGCCCTGACCCCGATGCCAACCCCGTCCCCATCCCCACCATCTCTTGTGCTACTATTGCCGTCCCTGGGGCCGCCTCCTTCCCCTTCCCGGAAGACGACACCCAGGGAGCGGCCTTTGTGTTCCCCTGTCCTGACCCCTAGGGGCTGCTATTTTCCCTCCACCGCCCCCTACTGAGCCGGGGTCTGAGGTGGTCTGCGTGGTACTAGCACATCGGGTGCCACACAGGGGGTCCGCCCCCTGCCTGCCCATCTCCGTAGGCCACAGGGCTTTGACAGGGGCCCCACTAGAGGATGGCCAGGAGCCTGTAACACCGCCCCCTGACAGGCTGCAAGAGGAGCTGTGAGAGTTTCTCCAGGATGGCAGTGCATCCCGGAACAAGGTGCAACTCGCTCTCCAGCTCTGGGGGGACTTTTATCAAATTCTCCAGGCCATAAGGGCCATTCTTGGGGGGAGGGTAAAGGGATTGGGAGGCCAGCTGCTTCGGCCTACCAGCGGCCCTTCTATGACTTTTTGCTCACCTACTGGGCAGGTCACGGTTTGCTGCGCAGCCCCATGGGAGCCGTGAACATCCTTGCTGGCGAGGATCCCCCCCAGCCCTCCCCGTGGCACACATCATCTTCACACCATTAAACACCTGGGGCTGTAGGATGGGTCTCCGCAGGTGCCAGGTACTCTCCATTGTTCGGGAGGGAGTGTACTCTGTGGTTTTCCTGCAGGAGACCCATAAGGATCCAGCCGCCAAAGCAAGTTGGCAGCTGGAGTTGGGGGACAGGGTCTATTTTAGTCACCTCACAGTTCATACGGCTGGAGTGACTACCCTGTTCTCCCCCGACCTACAGCCTGAGGTGCTGGGGGTCGCTGAGGCTGTGCCGGGCTGCCTGCTGCACCTCTGGATCCACATGGAGGGGTTGGTGGTCAACCTGGTCAACATCTATACTCCGACATTGGGCCTGGAGTGACTACGCTTTTATCATCAGGCATCTGCCTTCCTCAGCTCTTTGGATCCTCACGAGTGCCTGGTCCTGGGCAGGGACTTTAACACCACCCTTGAGGAGCGGGACCACTTGGGAACTGAGCAGTGCCCAGCCGCCCCAAATGTCCTCCAAGAGATTGTCGACCGTCACTCCCTCGTGCCACTCCCGGTTGGACCACATTAACTTCTCATGCTGTCACCTTTCACGGCCCACTCCTCCAGCATCCGGCCGGCTCCATTCTCAAATCACTACCTAGTGACTCTCTGCGTGGAGAGGCTGGGGCTAGCCTATTGGCACTTTAATAACAGTTTGTTGGAGGATATGGGCTTCGTGGCGTCCTTCCGGGAATTTTGGCTGGCCTGGCGAGGGCAGAGGCGTGCTTTTCCCTCCATGCAGTGGTGGTGGAACATGGGGAAGGTGCGCACCTGGCACTTCTGCTGTGACTACACCCTCTCCTGCCGACGGAGTGATAGAGCAGTTGGAACGGGAGATCTTAGAGCTGGAGAGGTGTCTGGCTTCCAGCCCTGGAGGACCATCCATCCCAGCGTGCCGGGAGAAGCGGGAGGAGCTTGGGCTCTGGAGAACCATCGAGCTTGGGGTGCCTTTGTTCAATCCTGCATCCGCCTCCTTCGGGAGATGGATCGCGGCTCCCACTTCTTCTATGCCCTGGAGAAAAAGGCAGGGCCAAGAAGCATGTCACCTGCCTCCTGGCAGAGTACAGCACCCCCCTCACAGATCCAGAGGAGATGTGCGGGAGGGCTAGGACCTTCTACAAGGACCTTTTCTGCCCAGATATGACTGATCCTGATGCTTGCAGAGTGCTCTGGGATGGACTCCCGACAGTCAATGTGAGCGACCGAGACCAGCTAGTGCTGCCTCTCACTCTGGTCGAGTTCTCGGAAGCCCTCCACCCCACACCCACCAATAAATCTCTGGGCATGGACGGGCTGACCGTGGAGTTCTACAGCGTGTTCTGGGATGTCCTCGGCCTGAACCTTGTCACCATCTGGGCTGAGTCCTTGGAGAGTGAGGTCCTCCCCCTGTTCTGCAGGCGAGCCATGCTCGCCTTGCTTCCAAAGAAGGGGGACCACCGCGACCTTTGAAATTGGTGTCCTGTCTCGCTTCTCAGCACAAACTACAAAGTCATAGCAAAGGCCATCTCACTGCAGCTGGGGTCCGTGCTGGCGGATGTGGTCCACCCCGACCAGACCTACACCGTCCTGGGTCGTACCATCTTTGATAATCTGTATTTCGTCTGGGATCTCTTAGAGCTTGGGTATAGGGATGGTCTGTCATTTGCCCTTCTGTCCCTGGATCAGGAGAAGGTGTTCGACAGGGTGGACCACAGGTATCTCCTGGGCACTCTGTGAGCGTTTGGCTTCGGACCCTAGTTTGTGGGTTTTCTCCAGGTGCTGTACACTTCTGCGGAGTGTCTGGTCAGGCTCAACTGGACCCTGACTGAGCCAGTCAGCTTCGGGCAGGAGTATGGCAGGACAGCTATACGCTCTGGTGATCGAGCCCTTCCTCTGTCTCCTCTGCTGGAGGCTGACGGTGTTGGTGCGGCGGGAGCCGGTGCTGTGGCTGGTCCTGTTGGCGTACGCCGATGATGTGCTCCTCATGGTCCAGGACCCAGGCGACTTGGTGTGGGTGGAGGCTTGCCTGGCCCTCTACTCGGCAGCCTCCTCCGCCCAGGTCAATGGGGTCAAGAGCTCTGGCCTGGTGATCGGGGACTGGTGAACTCCCTCCCACCTGCACTTCAGGCTATCCAGTGGAGCGCAGGTCTGCTGCTCTATCTTGGCATTTACCTTTCTGCCACACATCCGTCTCTGCCGGAGAACTGGCTTAGGTTTAGAGGGCACGGTGGTAGAGCAACTCTGGAGATGGTCAGGACTACTCTGGTGCCTCTTCCTCAGAGGAAGGGCACTGGTGCTCAATCAGCTAGTCCTGTCCATGCTCTGGCACCGGCTCAACACCCTGGTCCCAGCCATGGATTTCCTGGCCAACCTCCGGACATTGGTTCTGGAGTTCTTCTGGCCAGGACTGCACTGAGTCTCTGCAGGGGTCCTCCAACTGCCCCTGGAGGAGGGAGGACAGGGCCTGAAGTGCCTGTGCACTCAGGTCCATGTCTTACACCTTCAGGCCCTGCAGAAGCTCCTTTATGGTGCAGGTAGTCCAGCGCGGAGCGTACTGATGCACGCCTTCCTGCGCTGCTTCCAAGGGCTTCGATATGACTGACAGCTCCTTTATTTCCATCCGAGGGGTCTTCCGTGAGACCTCTCTGGGCTGCTGGTCTTCTACGAGGACCTCCTCCTGACCTGAAAACTGGTTTCGGCCACCAGGTCCGTGGTGGCCACCGAGGGGGCGGTTCTCCTCCTGGAGCCCCTGCTATACAACCCCAGCTCCATGTGCAGGTGGTGGAGTCCTCCTCGGTGTGCCAGAGGTTGGTCCTGGAAGAAGTCACCAGTGTTAGAGACCTCCTGGACTATTACTGGGGAGACTGGCTGGATCCCCTGATGCTCACTCGGTGCATGGGGCTCTCCAGACCTTGTACTCCCTGGCACTTACTTCAGGAGGTGAGGGCCACTTTACTGCCCATTGCTCGGGTTTTCCTTGACTCGGTCCTGCGAGAGGGCACGCCACACCCACCCTCCACCCCAGGGCCTCCAAACCTTTTAATCTGGCCCCTGCCCCATGGACCTGCCAGGCCATCCCACCACTTTACCGTGAGACAGCTGCACAACTTGCAGCTGGTTCGGTTCCGGATTGTACCAAGAAAACACCTGTACATGCTCATGCTCCACACTCTTCATGTCCTCACCCTTGCATCCTGCCCCAACACAAAGTGGTGGGACCTCTTGCCACCTCTGGAGGGTGAGGAGCCCCTGGTGAGCCAGGCTATGTTCCACCCTGGTCTGATGCCCACCGGGGATGTTAGCTGGCGTTGTGAGCATGGGCGTGTCCTTGGCATGGTTCACTCCCCTCCCAGACACCTGCCTCATTTGCGGCATGAGGGAGACCCTGGCGCACATGTACTTGGAGTGCGCCAGATTGCAGCCTCTATTCCAGCTCCTCTTGAATATACTATTACGGTTTTGGTTGCACTTTTCCCCTCACCTGTTTATCTACGCACTCCCTATCTGTGGCCTCACGAAATCGCTGGACCTCCTTGTGTACCTCTTCCTAACCCTGGCCAAAATGGCCATCTACAAAACCAGGGAGAGGAGGTTGGCCAATGGGGTTTCCTGCGACTGTGGGGCCTATTTCCATTCCTTAGTCTATTCACACAGCTAGGTAGAGTTCCTCTGGGCAGCGTCCGCTGGCTCCCTTGACACCTTCAAGGAGCAGTGGGCACTGTCTGGGCTTCTCTGCTCAGTGTCCCCGTCCAGTTTCCTTTGTTTAGCCCTGTGACCTCACTCCCATTCCTGTTATCTCCTTAGTTGTCCCACACAATTTTTTGGTATCCCAGACCTATGGATCCTCCCCTTAGGCTTGCAGGAGGTCCTTTAGCAGTTTTTTGGGCTGGCGGATATCAACAGGACTACTCTGCTATACCCAGCTGGCCTGGGTCTATCACATATCTAATACTGAAACCACTGTGCAATGCGAGAGTGCATCATGAGATATATTTTGTGTGATCAATGCAATATTAAAATAAATTGCTCTGTGAAACAGTAGTTATTGATGTGTAAGCATGAGCAGTGTTGCTGTATTGATATTTTTCATCTTCCAGAAAATATGTGCAAAATCTCAATGTTATATTTGTAGTCTTTTTGCAGGTAAACCCAGAAACTAAACATGTCCACATGGATTGTTTATGTCTGATGAGCTTGCTAATGATAAAAAAGGATGTGAGAAAGGTGAAATTGTCAAAGCAATCTGTCCGCTCCAAGAAAAGTAAACAGTAAAGCTGAATAAGCATAGACTTACCTTGAATTTGCATGCATATGTCTCCTAGAATTACTGTGAATTATTCAAAACCTGAGTCATCCATTACAAATGCACTGTGTATCACAGTGTCATTAAGGAGCACAATGAAAGACAGAGCCGTGTACCTGACTCTTCACTAATTTGGACTCCCAGAGGGAAAGTGCATGTATCATAGTTACATGGCAATCTGTTTTAGCCTTCTTTTAGTTCCTCAAGTGCACCCTTCTGGTGACAGGTTTTGCTGACAGGGTAGAAGCATGCAGTCCTATCACTCTTAGACTAGATCCCTGTGTTTCAGCCCCCCTGTTTCCCAATGATAACATGTAAGACCTTACTGTATCCAACATCTGCACAAAACTTTCCCATAGAAACCTGTGACCAGAATTGACTTAAGTGGCGCAAAAGAGGTGCTTCAAAAATAAAGGTATTGTTTATTCTTCCAGGGGTACATAGCAAGCATAGGAAAGGGTTAAACAACAAAAGTCATGTATCTGGTCCCACCTAAACTTTATCCTTCCCCTGAAAGTTTTAGTAAGCCCCTCTTAGCCCAGCTATCTCCATTTCTGAGTTGGGAGAACCAGACTGCTCCTGCATTACCTTAGTGTTTCTCTGTCTAAGTCTCACCTTCAGCAACTATTGCCCACTCCCCTCTCTTTCCTCTTTAGGCAGAAATCTTTAACGGGTTAGCATCCCTCTGATTCTAGGCTTTAGCTTGGGAAAAATAAACCTGGTGGCCTAGCCAGACATGGGGGGAATTTCCCAATTAATAGCTTCCCCAGGATTTTTCACATATTCCAAGGCCAGAAGGGATGACTGTAGTCACTGTTTTGTTTCCTGCTTGTTTTCACCCTAGCAGCCTAAGCAAGGAAACTGAGGTATATATGATATTCATAAAAAAGAATACAGATCTCCCTCATTAGTCACAGCATGCACTAAGGCTGAAAAACAGTGAAAAGTTATGCCTTTAATCACTAGCAGCCTCCTTCATATGCCAGCTCTTAATACCTGTCATGACTGGAAAAAACAGTACTACACAGATGTTTTCAAACACCTACTCTCAAGGTAGTCATTAAGGCAAGGATTTTCAAAGGAGCTTAAGGGAGCTGACACCCAACTTCCTTGGAAATTCAATAGGATCTGATCACCTATTTTGATGTATCTTTGTGAATGATCCTGCATGGACACACCACGGGGTAGAGGGCATAGGAAGCCTTCCCCACATACAAGCCAGGCACAATGGGAGCCTTGGTGTTCAGGGAATGCAAAGGCTGCTCAGGGCTGGTGCCACTACTGGTGATAGTCTAACTGAAGGAGACACGAAGGGCAAGGGAAGAGCCAGAGCCACCATTGAGCAGTACATTACAACATCATCCCTTGTGCCTTAACAAGACATGGCTGAAACCAGTTAAGGCCAAACGGCTATTGAATAAGCAGAATAAAACCACTAGAGGAGACAGATAAAGCTGTGTGCTTGGGGAAACGACTGGCAAGTACTGGAGAGATTATGGAACATCAATACTGTGAGGAAGATCCTAATAACATCAATGTGACTATGTGAGAGTATGGATTGTACAATGTAGGATAAGGTTCTGCATTTGGGAAGTCAGACAATACAGTGTTTGCCAGTGTGGAAGTGTGGCACCTTATCTTGTCATTTCACTCACAGCGCACCATAAGGCCTAATACAGATTGAGGCAATTTTTTCAAAAGCTTACAAGTAATTTAGGGGCCTAAATTCTATTGAAATCTTTGGGACTGAGGATCCTAAGTCACTTAAGCACTTTTGAGCATTTCATATGTATAAATATGGTTAAACTGGGTTACTTTAGAGGGGACACGCTATAAGAAATCACAGTGTAGACTGTAGTCAGTGGATACTACTAGATGCTCAGCACTTTTGAAAATGAGGCCACTTAATTAGGTGCCTAAATAGGGACTTAGGAACCTAACTTTAGGCACCTGTTTTTGAAAATCTAGGTCTAAGAGAACATTCCCTCCATCAAAAAGTAAGAGACAAACTAGAATGTAAGTTCTATAGGAAAGCTGAGGGCAATGGAGTGTTATGAGTTAATCAAATCCAGAATGGATTGTGCTTTTCTCCCTTTTTTTGAAAAACTATCAAATTCCATTCCATGGATTGCTAGCATGGCTGTCAGCAGTTTCACATTTAGTTGAAAAGATGTCTGCTCTCAACTAAGCTATTCATCTGAATGTGTGCTATACACATCCGTTCCAAAAATGATGCTGCAGATAGGAAGCATTAAAAATGACTCCACAACATAAATACAGCTGCTCTTGGTATAATGTTTCTTTACAAAGACCAACAAAGTCAGTATTCCTCATTGTATGTGGAATTCCCTTCCCCCTCTCTTATTTTATTTATTTGTCTATTTGCTAGCAGAAACCTATGAGATATTTATGGTTCTGTGGATGTATTTCAGCTTATGGGCCAGATTCTGATCTCAGTGATCTGTTCCATAGACTGCAACCACTGGAGGGTGATGTAGTTCCATGGACTTTAGCAAGCATGGCATTCAGCACATGGCATTGGTGCCATATTTACACTCATGGAGGACAGGTTATTATATAGACTGGAGCCGGGAGATTGGGGGAGGTGTGGGGAAGCTGCCAGGGATAATTCTTGCAACAGATATACAGGTAAAACATTTTTATAAAACTTATACTGAGTATCCTTCCCATGTCTGCATATTTGTGGTCTGTCTTTAATAAAATATATATTCTGCTTTATAGAGAGATACAGTGAACCACAAAGAATAATACAAAGGATGAGTGGGTGGGTGGGGGGGAAGAAGTTAAAGACAATACAGCAGGTGATACATACTCTTGTTCAGATTTCCAGCCTAATCAATAAGACTGCTTGCGGAATAAGGTGCCATGCAATGTGATTTAAGGCATCAGAGTCTTGGCTTAAGTTACTGATAGCAGAAAAGCAAGGATTATCAGCATTATTCACATAAACCCTGTGTTAATTGCTCACTCAAAACATCCATTGATGTTAATGAGAGTTTGCATGAGTAAGGACTGTATAAGGAATGTAGATCCTAACCCATTTTGAGCCAGATTTCATGAATGGGGGCAATTTTGACCCAAAACGACAAAAATAAAGTACTTTTCTCCATATCAATGATATTCCAAACATGTCTAAGCCATCAGTGAGGAGGTGGTGTCCATTTTCTCCAGCCACAATCAATCAAAAGAAGAACTTGAAAAAGTGTGTTCTAATTTATTCAAATCATAAAATTTGACATTTTGACCAAACAGAACAATTTAGTTGAAAAGTTTAATTTATTTCTAATAACCTGCCATCCCTGTTTCCAAAAAAGAACAAGAAGTAGAAGGATATCTATCTATCTATATCTATAGATATATTATACACACACACACTCCCTACACAGACTCTTGGGCTTCATGTCTTGGACAGAACTTTAGAGCATGAAAAAGGATAGCCCAATCTGTAGTGCATGATCGATAGTAGGTTTGCAATGTCCATATACAAATGTTGCCCTGATCTTTTAGCTTGGGATTTTTAAAAGAGTCAAAAGAAGTTGGGTGCCCAGTTCTTGTTGAATTTCACTGGGAGCTGAGTGTCAAACTTCCTTAGTCTCCTTCAGAAATCCCAACCATCATCTCTCATGGGGAGTTATGCACATGATGAGGTTGCAAAATTGGATCAATAGTGAAGAAAACTTATCTTTCCATATAGGTTATCTAGTACACAAAGTATATACTTCTGCTCCCACTGAAGTCAATAGCAAATTCCTCATTGATTTTACTGGGTGCAAGATCCAGCCCAAAATTCATGAAAATGATGGAGGGTAAAGATTAGCAAGCAGAGATTTTGGAAAGAAAAGTAAAAGCTCATCCATCATCATTATTTTCTTGTTATGAAATACTAAGGAAATACTACCTGGACATTCATGAATTATATTTCAATAAAATGTTGCAATACATTCTGAAAATTCTATAAGACTTGATTTTTAAGCCCTGGCTCACATGAGTAGTTCCAATGAAGGATCACGTCTATAATTTCTACAGAAGTATACTATTGTTCACAGTTTTGGCCCATTCCTGCAAGGTGCATGCTACTTACTAACATGGCCTCTGCCACTGTAAACTCTGAGCACCTCACCAGCAATGAATTTATTCTCACAAGAACCACTGTTATCTCTATTTTGCTTTTGAGGATCTAAGATACAAAGACAGGAATGTACTCACAGTCACAGAGCTGGAAACTGAACCCAAATCTCCAGAATCCTGGTCCAGAAGCTTAACACAAGGCTATTTTCCGTCAATTCCCACAGACCTCCTATTGATCAGGAGATCATTGTTTAGCAGTCATTCTTGAATAATATGTTTAAGAGTTAGCTTTATGAGGCACTTTCCTGTGCTCCATCATTCTGATATCTATACTGTACTTGAAAGGACCACCTTGGCTAATGAGAGGTGCAGTACTCATAATGACAGTTCCTACCACTGGAGCTTAAAGAGGACAAGTGTTAGAAGTATAAGGCCTATGTCACACAGTTGAGCATTATGGATACTATCCAATAGAGAGCGTCAGTAACTTTACATACTACTCAGTTTATTCAAATATATTGTTGTACTCGTAATACTTACTGGAATCTATGGCAGATATCAGTGACCTAGCTGGATAATCCTAAAAATAAATAAATAAAAAAATATACTAGTTAAAGGATATTACTTTACTTATTTTTTTTCCTTAGGAGTTAAGAAAACTCTAGAGCAGCTATGGTAAATTTTTACACACATGTATTATTTTCTGGGCTGCGGAATAAGTGACAACTTTGTCAATAAAAGTGACCAGAATCAGTCATTCTGGGATGCTACTCAATGTGCATACGAAATCGTAGTTTGTTTCAACACTGTCAAACACAGGACTGACTGTCTTCCTTTTTAAAGGATTGGATCACAGTACAGGAATTAGGATGGAGTCAGTAGATACTCCACATGCAGAACTTCCTTTTCTGGTAAGGAAGTCAGCATATTAAGCGATTGCGAGATTTCACCCATACTTTTTTAAGGCATTAGGAATAGTTTAGTGGGGCTCTTAGTCCTGTACTGTACTCCTACTGCTTTAACATGAACATGTATAAATAAAATGCGGGAGAAAAGAACAAAATGTATTACATTGAACAAATATGTAACTGAGGCAGAAAAGCTTTCATTTTGTTGCCCCAATACTTGACCTTTATTTTACTATGAAAATGGGCTTGTCCTGAAGATCTTTGGACTGGAGAATCAAGAATCCTCTTGATCCTCAGACCAGAAGGCTAGTTAGAACTGGTTCATAGCACATGAATCTAATAGCCATAGGAATTTTTGCTATCATCTTCTTGGGAGCAAGATGGGGCCATAAGGTCTTGTCAAGACTAGAACAAAAGTGGTGTTCTTAACAGATGTTAGCTAATGCACTAAGAAATTTGAAATGTTTATGGTAGGTAAGGCAATGTATACTTTAATATGTACTAAACTGGTTGACGTAAAACCTAGGCTGCCCCCAAGCTTTAATTCAACTAGTTCATCATGTGTTAAAGGCACTGTGCCTCAGCTACACTAGATGTTTCAAATGTGTTAATTAGCAGATTAGCTAACACATACTTGTGACACCAGGAGCCCCTTGACGCCAGCTGACAGAGAGTCCACCATACTGCAACTCATCTCAGGCCTGACACACCTGTGACCACAAAACACTGTTGTCATAGGGTGTATCTCAAAGGTGTCTTGTAAGATATCATATGTAAACTAGTGACACACTGGTCCCTAAAATCATTGTTTCAGAGTAGCAGCCGTGTTAGTCTGTATTCGCAAAAAGAAAAGGAGTACTTGTGGCACCTTAGAGACTAACAAATTTATTAGAGCATAAGCTTTCGTGAGCTACAGCTCACTTCATCGGATGCATTTGGTGGAAAAAACAGAGGAGAGATTTATATACACACACACAGAGAACATGAAACAATGGGTTTATCATACACACTGTAAGGAGAGTGATCACTTAAGATAAGCCATCACCCACAGCAGGGGGGGGAAAGGAGGAAAACCTTCCATGGTGACAAGCAGGTAGGCTAATTCCAGCAGTTAACAAGAATATCAGAGGAACAGTGGGGGGTGGGGTGGGGGGGAGAAATACCATGGGGAAATAGTTTTACTTTGTGTAATGACTCATCCATTCCCAGTCTCTATTCAAGCCTAAGTTAATTGTATCCAGTTTGCAAATTAATTCCAATTCAGCAGTCTCTCGTTGGAGTCTGTTTTTGAAGCTTTTTTGTTGAAGTATAGCCACTCTTAGGTCTGTGATCGAGTGACCAGAGAGATTGAAGTGTTCTCCAACTGGTTTTTGAATGTTATAATTCTTGACGTCTGATTTGTGTCCATTCATTCTTTTACGTAGAGACTGTCCAGTTTGGCCAATGTACATGGCAGAGGGGCATTGCTGGCACATGATGGCATATATCACATTGGTAGATGCGCAGGTGAACGAGCCTCTGATAGTGTGGCTGATGTGATTAGGCCCTATGATGGTATCCCCTGAATAGATATGTGGACAGAGTTGGCAACGGGCTTTGTTGCAAGGATAGGTTCCTGGGTTAGTGGTTCTGTTGTGTGGTGTGTGGTTGCTGGTGAGTATTTGCTTCAGATTGGGGGGCTGTCTGTAAGCAAGGACTGGTCTATCTCCCAAGATCTGAGAGAGCGATGGCTCGTCCTTCAGGATAGGTTGTAGATCCTTGATGATGCGTTGGAGAGGTTTTAGTTGGGGGCTGAAGGTGATGGCTAGTGGCGTTCTGTTGTTTTCTTTGTTGGGCCTGTCGTCAGGAACAGTATCCCCGATACTGTCACGGCTAACCTGGTGGCAGAACTTTGTGACTTTGTCCTGACCCATAACTATTTCACATTTGGTGACAATGTATACCTTCAAATCAGCGGCACTGCGATGGGTACCCGCATGGCCCCACAGTATGCCAACATTTTTATGGCTGACTTAGAACAACGCTTCCTCAGCTCTCGTCCCCTAATGCCCCTACTCTACTTGCGCTACATTGATGACATCTTCATCATCTGGACCCATGGAAAAGAAGCTCTTGAGGAATTCCACCATGATTTCAACAATTTCCATCCCACCATCAACCTCAGCCTGGACCAGTCCACACAAGAGATCCACTTCCTGGACACTACGGTGCTAATAAGCGATGGTCACATAAACACCACCCTATATCGGAAACCTACTGACCGCTATTCCTACCTACATGCCTCTAGCTTTCATCCAGATCATACCACTCGATCCATTGTCTACAGCCAAGCGCTACGATATAACCGCATTTGCTCCAACCCCTCAGACAGAGACAAACACCTACAAGATCTCTATCATGCATTCCTACAACTACAATACCCACCTGCTGAAGTGAAGAAACAGATTGACAGAGCCAGAAGAGTACCCAGAAGTCACCTACTACAGGACAGGCCCAACAAAGAAAACAACAGAACGCCACTAGCCATCACCTTCAGCCCCCAACTAAAACCTCTCCAACGCATCATCAAGGATCTACAACCTATCCTGAAGGACGAGCCATCGCTCTCTCAGATCTTGGGAGATAGACCAGTCCTTGCTTACAGACAGCCCCCCAATCTGAAGCAAATACTCACCAGCAACCACACACCACACAACAGAACCACTAACCCAGGAACCTATCCTTGCAACAAAGCCCGTTGCCAACTCTGTCCACATATCTATTCAGGGGATACCATCATAGGGCCTAATCACATCAGCCACACTATCAGAGGCTCGTTCACCTGCGCATCTACCAATGTGATATATGCCATCATGTGCCAGCAATGCCCCTCTGCCATGTACATTGGCCAAACTGGACAGTCTCTACGTAAAAGAATGAATGGACACAAATCAGACGTCAAGAATTATAACATTCAAAAACCAGTTGGAGAACACTTCAATCTCTCTGGTCACTCGATCACAGACCTAAGAGTGGCTATACTTCAACAAAAAAGCTTCAAAAACAGACTCCAACGAGAGACTGCTGAATTGGAATTAATTTGCAAACTGGATACAATTAACTTAGGCTTGAATAGAGACTGGGAATGGATGAGTCATTACACAAAGTAAAACTATTTCCCCATGGTATTTCTGCCCCCCACCCCACCCCCCACTGTTCCTCTGATATTCTTGTTAACTGCTGGAATTAGCCTACCTGCTTGTCACCATGGAAGGTTTTCCTCCTTTCCCCCCCCTGCTGTGGGTGATGGCTTATCTTAAGTGATCACTCTCCTTACAGTGTGTATGATAAACCCATTGTTTCATGTTCTCTGTGTGTGTGTATATAAATCTCTCCTCTGTTTTTTCCACCAAATGCATCCGATGAAGTGAGCTGTAGCTCACGAAAGCTTATGCTCTAATAAATTTGTTAGTCTCTAAGGTGCCACAAGTACTCCTTAAAATCATTGTGTGAGTTAGGTCATTAGGACATTGGGTTCTGTACAAAATGTTATCTGTCTGTGCTAGATATCTGTTCTTAAAATGTGTTTGGAGGGCAGTACCTAAACGTAGGCTGTCCGAGAGAGAAGAATACGGATTTTCCAGTGTGACCAGTTAGATTACATGAAGAAGACAATGAGAGTTTACCTCACATATAAGGTAAACAAAATCCAGAGAGAAGACAGTTTAGTGATCATGCTAGGGGACAGAATCTGCACCCAGGAAACCTGTCTGGAGTTTGAGGCAGAGACAAACTACTTTGGGTAACATAAAGGGAGCAAAAAAACAAAAAAAGAAGAAGACAACAATTATCCATCACGTAGGAGAAGTAAGGTTCAGCACCCTAGAATCTTGTGAAAGTTGGATGCCCTACCCTACGCAGCAGGAGATGCTGGTAACTTGATCTGGGTATGAAAGCAGCTCAGGCAAAAATTGTAACTTGCTAAAAATAAATTTTAGTCACTAGAAAGCGTGTTTTGTTTTGTTTTGTTTTGTTTGTAACCATGCCTATCTCTTTTTCTCATGCTTACTATCATTTAAATCTCTATTCTTCATTAATAAACTTACTCTTGTTTTATTACAAAACTATCTTAGTGCTCTGTATTAAAGTGAAATGTGAGTCTTCAGCTAAGCTGAAACACTGATGTGTGCGCTGTCTCTTTGAAGGCAGCAAACTTAATTTCTGTAAGTGTTCAGTGAGAGGGACTGGATACTGTAGAGAGACATCTCTGGGGGAACAGGGGTTCACTGATTGCCATTGTACACCTTATCTTGCATGTGACAGCCTCAAAGCTCTCACTTGCTTAAGCAGAGGGGTGGCACAGTGGCTTACAGTTTGGGGTGTCCTGAGCAGCATGTCACAGTTCTAAAATCTCACCTTTAAATCCTAGTCCGGACAAGGTCTACGTGTACATTACAGGAGAATGGACCAATAGCAGTGTCAAAAGTAAAAAGTTTACTGTACTTGGTGGAATAATGAATTATTCCTACTATTTCAATGCCCCTGAAAAGACTAGGATTCTGGGAATATTCCTCTAGCCTTATCAAATCGAATGCATTTATTTTCTACTCACAGCCATATCAAATAAAAAAGGAAGTATTTTCCATGTAAATGCATCAATGAAAATTATACAGTAGCATTTATTGAAGTATATCAAAATTATCATGAGTGATCTGCAGCATCCAAAGTGACTAAGTGGAGACAGCTTATTTAAAGTTTTCAATACATGAAAGAGAGAACTAATAACCACAATTTCTAATATCCTCAGATAACCATTTCTGTTGTGCAATGAAGAACAAATTCCAGCTGTAGGAAAAGCATTTATACAGTAGGCTGAATTTCTGAGGTTTACCTTTCAAGTGAACCTTTTTTAATTATCACAGCTTCTCCTGAGTACAGTCTTCAGTTGCTTTAAACTTGCTGCTGCTTTCTCTGCTAGAAAGAATTCTGCATTTCAAACAGAATGAGAGAATGAATGAGAGAAATCTATAATCTGAAACAGAAAACATAAAATCCTCATAGCTCCATTAATGATCTTTATATTAAACAACAACAGTACTAAAACATCTTTTCTGCTAGGATGGCATCAGTAGGAAGTACTTGGGAAGAAAAAGCCCAACACATTTTGTTCTACTTTGCATTCTGAGGGACAATATTTAGTGAGATAAATATTAAATGTGAAGAGGAATTCTTGAGATTCCAACAAAAGGAATGCACTGGGGATGTTCTACAGAATTATCAAGAGCACAATTAAAAGGTACTTAATAAAGTCAAAAGAGGACAATGCACAAGTCCTTAAAGTAAAATCTTATTTCCATTGACCCATCACCATCAAATTACTGTTCAATTATTGTTTATTACTAATGATTAAAAGATGAAACAAGACCATCTATTTAGCAGGAAGTTATGTGCCTATACCTGCCTCTGGCTTAAAAGAGAACGAATAAAATGCAATCTTGATATTTTCTCACAAGACCAATAATCTTTCTATCATTTTAAAAAAGAGCATCTGAAGGCTCTTCCATTCATTTTCTTTGCCGTCTTCATATTCTGGAACTTGCTAGTGGATCAATATTTTATTGTTTCATTGCCATTCCTCATACCATTTTAAACACTGAACTCTGCAGTTATTTCTAACACAATACAGAGAATGGAATTTGGAGCAGAGGTGTTTAGTGCTTCTGTGATCATCTGCAGGTTGATCACAGGTGCCTCCTGCTGTCTGAGTGCCGTAAAACTTGTGGTGCCTCAATCAACATGTCTCCTCAATACTAAACCTAACCAAACAGTGTGTATATTTGGAGGGGATGGGACCCTCTGACTCCTACTCCCCAAGGCCTGTTAGCATAAAAGTGGGGAAGGGATGCAGTATCAATCACTGTGGGGCTCACTGGACCTAACCTGCCTGGCTGGTGTACCAGAGCCTACTACCTCCTTGTAGGGACATGGAATCAGAGGGCAGTTTCCTGGATCCTCTCCAGGGGGTTACTTTGGGGACCTACAGTCTACTCTCTGCCAGAGCTGCCCACCAACTGACTGGCACTTTCTGCTTTTAAACCCCTATTCCACTGCTACATAACTGACAGGGCCAGGAGGCAGAAACTGCCTTACCCACAGGAGCTTTTTTACTCCTTTGTCATTGGTACAGGGTTTTCACACCCCATCACAGCCTCTCTGTCAGGACAGGATAAGCTGGATATTGTGGGAGAGGTGTAATCACATTTTCCTTGTGCTGCTTGTTTCAAAATGTCGTAAATGTCTGAAAGCAGACTGTTAGTGGAGGGCTCACAGTGACAGGCTTCATTCACCAAATGCAGTGCATCTGATGGGATCAGCAACTGCAGTTAATTAGATGTGTCAGGTGAGTTCCTAAGCACATAGATACAAAGAAGCCTTACACAATTCCTATGCTAGCCTCAAGGAACCTAAGCATTGCATTGCTCTTTAGGCTTTAGTTTTAATTTATATTTTAGTTACAGTACTTTAACCTTTGGGCTGTGGATAATTTCTCCACAAATGATTTAGCCTGCTGACCATTTCCTATGACTTACCATATATCTTTGTTTGGAAACCACTGTTTCCATTAAATTTAACTACTTTCCCCTGTGGCTTGCATGGTAAAGGTTCTTGGTAAAAGGTGCAGCTATTAAATGAGTGCTGCTGCTACTAAACAAGGTCAGCTGCTATTAAAAACTATATAGTAAAGGCACAGGCACTAAATGAGGGTGATTACTATTTGAGGGCAGCTTCTAAATGAAGATATATGAATATGCCCGTGACTTTTGCACTCAACAATGTTTTTAATATGATGTGAGAGGCTTGGCAAGGTATTTCCACACATTGATTTTACAGCACTTTCATGTTAAAAGTCATTGCTATAAAAATAAAATGTATGATCTTGAATTGTTTGCTTTATTAGGAAAACACAGGGAAATCTGACTCTCTTTGTTTGGAGTTTTTAAGTTTACCATCAATTTAAATTCTTCTAATATAGTTCAAAGTAATCAAATATTCAAAAAAATACTGAAACATCTATACAAATTTACCCCTGTGAATTTGAGGGGACAAGTATGAAGTTCTCACTTTAAATACCAGCTTTAGTGGGATACAGTTTGGGAAATCACTGCTTGCTATCTTCAGGCACCCAGCTAAATTTCTGTAATATAGCAGTCACTAGAAAGGCTGCCATTCTTTTTATTCGCTTTGTTTTTTAGTGTTCCCTTCCCAAAGACTACAGTGTCCTTCAAAGAATGAGCTTACAGTACACAGTGGACTTCATATCATTTTCAGGGTGACACAGTGATTATCAAAAAAGGTATTACAACATTGTTGTTTCTACTAGATAATGTGACATCAGTATTCCCAACACGTTATTAACCAAATATACAATTTGGTTCTGATCCAAAGTCCATTGAAATATTCCCATTGATCTCTATGGACATTTGATTAGGCTTTGTATTCTTATTATTTGCTTCTTGTACAGCCCATCATCATGTACTTGACATTGCAGAAATACAAAAATCCCTGTTCCAGAGAGCTTACACCAATATCTTTCACTTGTTCTACAATCTATCTGACTTACCTTCAGAATAAGATTCCAGAATTATCTGTCTGTCTGCATGTGTGAGGCCTAGAATGTCTGTTGAGTCAGTATGAAGCAATGGAAACTACTACAAGCAAGGCTAAGAGTTCTTTTTGTTTAGAATATCACCAGGTTCTATCATTGTTTGGATTTGGGGTCTGTTCCCATACATACGGGTATACAGACACATGACTTTATGAATTATGGCCATCCAAAAGCACAGCAGCTCCCACTGATTTCTGAAAATCAGAAATTAAAAGCACAGGCTTTTGTATAGTCATATTTTAAATTTATTTTATACTTAACATAAATTTCATTGAAATAATGATCTAGCACACATTTATTTTTTGGCAGGTGTTTTATAACACAGATTCTCCTCTCTGGGTATAAATTATTATGTCAATACCCATTTGGCAAACATTTTCAAATTATAGTAATCAACCTAAAACCATATTTGGGCACCTAAATTAATGGCCTGATTTTCAGAAGTCAGTGGGAGCTGCTGGGCTCTCAGCGTTTTTCTAAATCAGCAGGCCATATTTATTTAGGTACTTAAATAGGGATTTAGGTGCTTCATGTCATGCATCCAAATTTGAACATTCTCTAAACTTAGATTTTTTATGCAGTTCCTTAGGCGAAAAAAGATGGAAGAAAGAACATGAGAATACGGTGCTTCATTATCCAAGACTTCAAAGTTCTACAGGCTTACAATACATTTGTAACAGTGTATGTAAGTTCTATGATCTGGGACTGTTTAGCTACACACTGCTAGGAACTATGGAATTTCCAAAGTGCATCAGAGCAGAAAGCCCCTTTGCAAAATTACAAAGTACACAACAGCCTTCTCTATCTCCTACATACCTTGCAAGGTCTGCAGTGGTTGAAGCTTGGATCAACCCTTGAATATATCTTCCTATGCATGCATCAACTTTCCCTAACACCTGTGCACTGTATAAAGAGTGAGGCAGCCTTCCCTAGCCCATTCACACCTTACAAGTTCCATAGGGGGTGTGAAGTCATTGGCACAGTCCCTGTACATGTTTAAATATTGAACAGTAGACCCTCCCAGCCCCCTTCAGTACATTTTCCACCATGTAGCAAAGTTAGCCTCATACCTGTGCTCAGAGATGCCTTTCTTAGCTACACAATTTATGAATTGAATGAAAAGTTCATTGTAAAACACACTTGTATTTACAGTGCATGCAGTTCCTTAGACTCATGACAGTGTTTGTTCTATGTTTGCTACATAACTGTTAAAAAGGGGCATGCTATTTGTTTTGGGGGGATGGGGTGGTAAAATTATACACTTTCTTTTTACTCAAAGGCTGCTCATACTCTTCCTCCCCACCCCCCAATTTTTTTAACCTCGAAAATTTCAACACAAAAGTTGATCATCTTAGAAACTTTTCAGTGACTGGAAATGAGAGGTTAAAATGGAAATTCCTATGCAACCTTAATAGCAACAGTCACTGCTGCTCCTGCTGTAAATGTTGACTTGTACTTTACATTCTACTTTGTGTAATAATCCAGGAGGGGGAACTAGAAAGTAAATTCTGTCAGGCAGTGTAGGGAGAAAGTTCAGATTTGTGTCACTATGAAGGGTAGATGTTAAGGGGAGGAAACCCCATGAGGTATGCATTCCTTAACCCCTTAGCTCATGGCATTCCATGCTGGAACATTCTCTCGGTAAGTGTGTATCTAGAATAGATGTGTCCCCTCTTATCTTTTCTGACATGTTCAACTGACATTTTGAGGACACCCTGCCACAGACCCACATAAATATATAGTGACATGGGGGATAATTTGTAAAGTTTTCTGCATTTTTCAGTAATTTGGAGATGGGAGTAAGGGTAATATAGGAAATGGGATTCATGAGCAGGGTTCAATCCCTAGCTTTGCCACAGAATTCCTGGCTTACCTTGGGCAAGCCATTACATTTCTCTGTACCTCACTTCCCAGTCTCTTCCTCCCACACTTTTTCTGTTTTGTCTATGTAAGAACTTAAGAGCAGAGACTATCACACTATTTGTACAACATCTAGTACAATGAAGACCCGACATTGGTCAGGGGCTCCAGGTGTCATGGTAATAGAAAAATAATAAATCTGAGAATTATTGTTTTTAATTTTGTGCTGGGGACTGGAAGAAATATATTTTTTCCAGTATGGATGTTATATTTTTAATATGAAAACTGCAGCTATCGCAGGCAAAGGGAGTGCTGAGGAAGTATCAGCAAAGGAATCAGAAGGTCTTTGAGCCCATAGCAAATTCCAGTCAATGAGCTAACAGTTAAATGTCTTGCTGGTCTCCAGGAAAAGAGGGAATCTGCAGGCCATATTCAGAGTGCTACAGGAATTGTGAAACATCCTTCACAGCAGACACATCTCTTGGTCCTGTCAAGCAGTTACTGAGACCACAAAGCTGTCGCCAACTCCTATATTTTTAGTCTTTTTCTATCAAGCTCAATTTCCATCCACCTCTCAGATGGTGAACCTTGACAGACTACTTGACTTGAATGGAAGCTTTCTGAACTGCTTCAGAAACAACTACTGAGAAGTTTAGTAACTACCACACTCCCTCCTTTAGATATCTGTAGGCCTTTGTAACTATATTAGCCTACCCAGCTCTGCACATGTGCAGAGACAGAGGATTCAAATAAAATCCATGACTCTTCCCCACTGCTTTTCTCCCTTTCCTTAGCTTTTTAAAAAAAGAAATCAAATAAATAATGGTTATTCTACTATTAATAGAAATTATTTATTTAAAAAGATCAGCTTAATAAAGAAAAAAAATCCATCTAGCCCATGTGTTTTTAAGATACAGCAATTGCTGATAGAGCAAATTTAACAGCTGAGAAACACTTAAGGACAAACACCTGAGTATGTGGAAAGCAACAAACATGCTTAAGATAGAGGGAACAATATAATTTGCTAACAACATTTATGATGGTATTCATCAATAGTGGTTATAGATCAAAATTGAGCTTACCCTCTATAATACAACAAAAGATAGAATCACTCGTCCACCATACTTTTGACCTTTCTTTGTTTGTGAAGCATTTCACATACTGACACGTTTGCTCCAGTGTATCTTACTGGGACCAGATCACGTCCCATCCTGTGCACTAAAGCAAAGGTGTAAAGGGGTATAAGTGTGTCATAGTCTCCCTCTCTTTTGGGTTACTCCTGGGGCACAGAACACCACATGGCCCCTTACTCTGGGCTTGTAACAAAGCCACGACTAAGCCCTTGGTTTTTATCTAAATAAAGCAATCTCATCTTTACAAATACATCATTGAGATGTTCTGTCTTGCAGCTTTCTCTCATGGAGGCATGATTTGCTTATTCTGTGATACACTATGAGCATCATCTGAAATACTGTGGGCAGATCCTCAGTTGGTATAAACTGTCATAGCTCTATCAACTTCAGAGCTATACCAATTTACACCCACTGCTGTTATGTGCCTCTGTCTATTTCGCTGCATATAGTAGAGCATTGTATTTTGGGACATTAAAAAGCATTCTCTCCTTGAGTAAGTTGTATGGGCTGATGAGAAAACAAACTAGCTCTCTCTTAATATGGGATTGTGAGGACACTTAAAAGCTGCTACATTTGACAGAATTCAAAAATCTATTTTTAAATTGCAATGTAACAATTTTAGGGAGTACATGTTGGCTTTGTTTTCAATGGTGCCAAGGAAACTCAGCAACATTGCATATTGCATCCTTCAGGTAGAAGTAGAGCAGATCATCTCTGCATTTTTTTTCTATTGAAAACACAATGGTGCCACTAGTTTATTTTTTTTTTAATATGCTGAAAAATATGGCAAGAAATGGATACCATGCTCTTCCCTTAGGTAATAGCACAAATATAACCAAAGTTTGCAGCAGTAATTACATTTACAATGTGGGTTGTTATGTCCACAACCTGCACTAGTGAATTAGGTATGGTGGCAGGTCAAACAAAAAGTAAACACTACACGCATGGAGTTTGTTTATCCATAAAGGAAAACCCTTTTGTAGCCTGGGGCTTTGTTTCAGTTCACTGAACAAGGCAATACAAAGTAATTACAGTATTTTCTTGGAAATTGTTTTAGAGCCTCCTTAGAGGGTTCTGCTTCAAAACCATTCCAAAATACAACAAAAAAAGTGGGTTCAGAAACACAACCTGTTTCTTTTCAGTTCTCTGCTCACAGGAAGACAGGGCAGGATTTATATGATCTCTTATCTCCAAGGATTACAACTTGGCAGCCAGTGAATGCCTGAATTCCTGAGAAAAGCCTGCTGGAAACTACTCTGAGCCAGCCTTATACCTCACCACTGAGGGAGATCAGGCCTATGCTATTAAATGGAATCTTGAGCCGTAGAGGTATGGATTTCCCCTGGCCTCAGACTATCTCCTGAAGACAACTTCCTCTGTCTCAGTGATCCAATTCCTTTGCCCCTGAGGTATGTTGTAAGAGGCAAAACCTGGAATAGGCTACTTCCAGGCCAAGAGTATTCCCTCATAAGTCTCAAAGGCCTGTTGCACTCCTGTTGTGCGAATGCTATGAAAATAATTGTCTATGGAGAATTTGACTTGGGCAAGCCATTTTACTCATTTCTTTCCCACCATTTCTGAACTGCACAGCATCCCTGTCTCCTAGCTCATTCAACCCATCATGAGCACTCGATTTACTGTGTGTTAAAGTACCGGTCAGATAAAAAGAGTTTAAGGTATGTTCTATGCCAAGGAGTCAAGTGTCACCTTTCTAGTTCCATCCCAGTGAAATCTCGCCAAGACTCATTTCAACACTCTCGCTCCTTGAAAAGCTAACAGATAGGTATACACAAATTAAGTTTCAGAGTAGCAGCCGTGTTAGTCTGTATTCGCAAAAAGAAAAGGAGTACTTGTGGCACCTTAGAGACTAACAAATTTATTAGAGCATAAGCTTTCGTGAGCTACAGCTCACTTCATCGGATGCATTTGGTGGAAAAAACAGAGGAGAGATTTATATACACACACACAGAGAACATGAAACAATGTTCAGGCTTGACAAAGCCCTGGCTAGGATGATTTAACTGGGACTTGGTCCTGCTTTGAGCAGGGGGTTGGACTAGATGACCTTCTGGGGTCCCTTCCAACCCTGATACTCTATGATTCTATGATTCTATGAATGGGTTTATCATACACACTGTAAGGAGAGTGATCACTTAAGATAAGCCATCACCAACAGCAGGGGGGGGAAAGGAGGAAAACCTTTCATGGTGACAAGCAGGTAGGCTAATTCCAGCAGTTAACAAGAATATCAGAGGAACAGTGGGGGATGGGGTGGGAGGGAGAAATACCATGGGGAAATAGTTTTACTTTGTGTAATGACTCATCCATTCCCAGTCTCTATTCAAGCCTAAGTTAATTGTATCCAGTTTGCAAATTAATTCCAATTCAGCAGTCTCTCGTTGGAGTCTGTTTTTGAAGCTTTTTTGTTGAAGTATAGCCACTCTTAGGTCTGTGATCGAGTGACCAGAGAGATTGAAGTGTTCTCCAACTGGTTTTTGAATGTTATAATTCTTGACGTCTGATTTGTGTCCATTCATTCTTTTACATAGAGACTGTCCAGTTTGGCCAATGTACATGGCAGAGGGGCATTGCTGGCACATGATGGCATATATCACATTGGTAGATGCGCAGGTGAACGAGCCTCTGATAGTGTGGCTGATGTGATTAGGCCCTATGATGGTATCCCCTGAATAGATATGTGGACAGAGTTGGCAACGGGCTTTGTTGCAAGGATAGGTTCCTGGGTTAGTGGTTCTGTTGTGTGGTGTGTGCTTGCTGGTGAGTATTTGCTTCAGATTGGGGGGCTGTCTGTAAGCAAGGACTGGTCTGTCTCCCAAGATCTGAGAGAGCGATGGCTCATCCTTCAGGATAGGTTGTAGATCCTTGATGATGCGTTGGAGAGGTTTTAGTTGGGGGCTGAAGGTGATGGCTAGTGGCGTTCTGTTGTTTTCTTTGTTGGGCCTGTCCTGTAGTAGGTGACTTCTGGGTACTCTTCTGGCTCTGTCAATCTGTTTCTTCACTTCAGCAGGTGGGTATTGTAGTTGTAGGAATGCATGATAGAGATCTTGTAGGTGTTTGTCTCTGTCTGAGGGGTTGGAGCAAATTAAGTTGGCATTTCTTTTATTCTTATAGCTGCAGAACACTGCTATTCAACCTGAGCAGTGAAGAATGATATCTGGCAGACATAGCAACCTCAGGAAAGAATGAAAAAGCTTAGTCTACCACTGAGCAGTTCAGAAAAACTGAAGTGGTGAAAGGTCACACAGTTAATTGTGGGCTAGAGTCTCATTTTGAACTGTACCCATTCAGCTCCACACTAATCCTCTGTAAAGCCAAAGTGGCCACTCAGAGCCTTGCTGAAGAATTCCAAATACTGAGCTCAGTGAATAAGATAGTGAAATACATATCTAGCCCCCAATTTAAAAAATCTCATGAATAGTGCAGGTCCAGTGAGCTGCTCAGTGGAAAAAAAAATCATTTATTGTTTCTGTCCCAGTAACCACAAGGTCTATAAATACCAAGTGGTTGTACCTGATAAAACCCTGCATTCTTTGCACTGTCAGGTCTATAGAACAGTGGAAACTATGCAATCAGGTTTCCTAATCATGATGTCTTATCTTGAAGCGGAGCAGTGTTCCAGAGGAGAGGCTTTTCAGTTTATCTGAAGATATCTCTGCCAAGTGCCATTACAGGTTTCTCCCAGATAGCAGAGAGCTTGTGTTTTTGAAATACAATCAGCCCAAAATAATTAAATAAGTATTAAGTATGAAATGTCTGTATTTATTGTGAGACTGATGTTATGTACAAATGCTTACTAGTATTTTGCAAAAGATACCTGCTTATTCAAAGTATGGACAGTATTGAGTTTGAATTAAGCAGCACTCTAAAAACAGCCACACTCTTTAGGTAAGATTATAATATTATTTTTAATATTCTGCAAAGCTCAAAAATAGATTTTAGAAGAATCCAGCAGCCAGATATTTCACTTCAAAAGAGTTCTCTATAAAGTAGGCTAAAATGACAGATGATTCTAAAAATAAAAGAGACTCATCTCATTCCTGATAAATAATTTTTGTGTTCTTGACTTATACAAATTTTATAATGATACTGAAATCCAACTCTGCTGCTAATTTCCAATTTTGGTGAATTTTGTTTCTTGAAGAAACAAAAATTCTAGGGCTGTCGATTAGTCACAGTTAACTCAAGCATTTAACTCAAAAAATAATTGTGATTAATCGCAACTTTAATAGTACTGTTAAACAATAGAGTACCAATTGAAATTTATTAAATATTTTTGATGTTTTTCTACATTTTCATATATACTGATTTCAATTACAACACAGAATACATAGTTTATATTATTTTTGATGATCATTTCTACAGTGCAAATATTTGTAAACAAAAGAAATAATATTTTTCAATTCACCGCATACAAGTACTGTAATGCAATCTCTTTGTCGTGAAACTACAACTTACAAATGTCGTTTTTTTTTGTTACGTAACTGCACTAAAAAAACCCAAAACGTTGTAAAACTTTAGAGCCTAAAAGTCCACTCAGTCCTACTTCTTGTTCGGCCTATTGCTCAGATAAACAAGCTTGTTTACATTTACAGTAGATAATGCTGCCCTCTTCTTATTTACAGTGTCACCAGAGAGTGAGAACTGGCATTTACATGGCACTTTTGTAGCTGGCATTGTAAGGCATTTACCTGCCAGATTGTAAAACATTCGTACGTCCCGTCATGCTTCGGCCACCATTCCAGAGGACATCTTCCATGCTCATGATGCTCTTTAAAAAATAATGTGTTAATTAAATTTGTGACTGAACTCCTTGTGGAGAACTGTATGTCCCCTGCTCTGTTTTATCCACATTCTGCGATATATTTCATGTTATAGCAGTCTTGGATGAGAACCCAGCACATAGAAATCATAGAATTTCAGGGTTGGAAGGGACCTCAGGAGGTCATCTAGTCCAACCCCCTGCTCAAAGCAGGACCAATCCCCAATTTTTGCCCCAGGTCCCTAAATGGCCTCCTCAAGGATTGAACTCACAACCCTGTGTGTAGCAGGCCAATGCTCAAACCACACATGTTCATTTTAAAAACACTTTCACTGCAGATTTCACAAAATACAAAGAAGATAAAAATGTGAGATTTCTAAAGATAGCTACAGCAGTCAATCCAAGGTTTAAGAATTTGAAGTGCCTTCCAAAATCTGAGTGGGACAAGGTGAGGAGCATGCTTTCAGAAGTCTTAAAAGAGCAAAATTCCAATGCAGAAGCTACAGAAACCGAACCACCAAAAAAGAAAATCAACTTTCTGCGGGTGGCATCTGACTCAGATAATGAAAATGAACATGTGTCGGTCTTCATTGCTTTGGATTCTTATCAAGCAGAGCTGATCATCAGCATGGACACATGGCCTCTGGAATGGTAGTTGAAACATGAAGGGACATATGAATCTTAAACGCATCTGGCACGTAAATATCTTGCAACACCAGCTACAACCAGTGCCATGCAAATGCCTGTTCTCACTTTCAGGTGACACTGTAAATAAGAAGAGGGCAGCATTATCTACTGAAAATTGTAATCAGCCTTGTTTGTCTGAATGATTGGCTGACCAAGAAGTAGGACTGAGTGATCTTGTAGGCTCTAAAATTTTACATTGTTTTATTTATGAATGCAGTTTTTTTGGACATAATTCTACCTTTGTAAGTTCAACTTTCATGATAAAGAGATTGCACTACAATACTTGTATGAGGGGAATAGAAAAATACAATATTTTTATTTTTTACAGTGCAAATATTAGTAATAAAAATAAATATAAAGTGAGCACTGTACACTTTGTATTTTGTGTTGTAATTGAAATTAATATATTTTAAAATGTAGTAAACATCCAAAAATATTTAAAATAAATGGTATTTTATTGTTGTTTAACAACATGATTCATTGCTCAATTAATCACGATTAATTTTTTTAATCACGTGATTAATTGTGATTAATTTTCTTAATTGCTTGACATCCCTAATTTATATTGAATAATATTGAAATAGGGTAACTGGTAATATGGGGTCTGAGTCTACTTTTACACCATTGTCAATCAGGTATTGATTTGATATAAAATAAGTATAAAGGATAAAAGAAACAGGGACATGGTGTTTATAATCCTTATCTTCTAGAAGTATCCTATCTTTCTGTGTACTTTTCTTGGTGGAACATGCTATCACTTGAGAAACTTAAAACTACTCGACGAAGCACTAGAAAATAAAATGTAAGAAATGCTTTGGAAAAATGGACAGACTAAATGACTTAGCGAAGTCATTTTTAATATCTGAGTCTGTGGCTCATGGTCATTAACGTTTTAAGGAAAATGTAATTTTAGATAGTACAGGATATTTAGAGAGGTACTTAGGAAAAAATCATGAAAAATTAAAAATAATTTCATGAAATAAAAATGGAACACTAAATAGATAGCCCAGGAAAAACTAAAATAATTAGACATAAAATGTTGGAGAGAGGGAAAGAAGTCATCAAATTGTGAAATTACTTGACCCAAGTTAATAATTTTAACATTACAATTAAATGCACATGGTCTATAGGAGATATTGTCTAGATATTCAGATATACATTCTTTTGAAGTTTTTACATAGAAGAGCAACAAATCTCAGAGATTAGCTTTCTTTTTAAAAAAATTAATCTGAGCCAAAAATGATGCATTGTTTCCTACTTGGACTAGTTTAGCAATATAACTGATAACTATTACAGTAAGAGGTATGAACGGTTACAGGGTTACAGTTAATTTCTGTTACTCATCCAAAATTGGAGAAGAAATGGCCTATTACAGATAATTTTGTATGGGAAACAATTCTTATACCCCTTCTCACACAGTACTGACAATGACCAAAATTCAAATATCAGGAGTCAGACCTTCTGCCCCTTAAAATTATGAGATTTTAAAAAAAGCTTATATTGTGTGTTCTGATCTGTTTTCTCATTTTTAAACTCACCTTGTCCATCCCCTGGTGTATGTGACAAGTGCTGCTAACTTTCATGAATATGTAGCGAGGAATATGATTTTGGTCCCCCACGGCAATAACTTGTGCTAGAAGCCCCAGCTGAAACCAAATCACACAAATGTATATAAAGTGTTGCCTGCTGGTAAAGAGAGTTTTCAACTTTTTGCCCAACCCAAAAATTCCAGTTTATTAAAGCTGCTGCCCCCCCAAGCCATCTGTTCAAAACCCAGTGATGAACATGGGAGACAAATCTAGGACTCAAGCTATATGAAAGCCAGTTTGATTGTATATGTAGTTTTCTTTATTAAACTCCACCTCCCATTAGAAAGGTATGCTATTCCATGTATCATAACTTTTTAAAGCGACCTATCAAGTTACATATGACCCCAGGATATCTTTTACTCCTAGTTCAATGCCCCAACCCCCCTAAGAAGTTACATATGACCCCAGGCTCCTATAGTTATTTTCTGTGAATGGAAATAATTTTGAAGGAGAAAGTAGTTAAGGTCATTGAAGTCAATGGTAAATGGGACAAAATACAACATGGTTTTACAAAAGGTAGATTGTGCCAAACCAACCTGATCTCCTTCTTTGAGAAAGGAACAGATTTTTTATACAAAAGGAAACGCAGTGCATCTAATTTACCTAGATTTCAGAAAGGCGTTTGATACTGTTCCACATGGGGAATTATTAGTTAAATTGGAAAAGATGGGCATCAAAATGAACATTGAAAGGTGGATAAGGAATTGGTTAAAGGGAAGACTACAACGGGTCCAACTGAAAGGTGAACTGTCAGGCTGGAGGGAGGTTACCAGTGGAGTTCCTCAGGGATCAGTTTTGGGACCAATCTTATTTAATCTTAATTTTTGGAATAGCCTTTTAAGGGAAGCAGTGGGGGCAAAAGATCTATCTGGCTTTAAGATTAAACTTGATAAGTTTATGGAGGAGATGGTATGATGGGATAACATGATTTTGGTAATTAATTGATCTTTAAATATTCATGGTAAATAGGCCTAATGGCCTATGATGCGATATTATATGGGTGGGATCTGAGTTATCCAGGAAAGAATTTTCTGTAGTATCTGGCTGGTGAATCTTCCCCATATGCTCAGGGTTTAGCTGATTGCCATATTTGGGGTTGGGAAGGAATTTTCCTCCAGGGCAGATTGGAAGAGGCCCTGGAGGTTTTTCACCTTCCCCTGTAGCATGGTGCACGGGTCACTTGCTGGAGGCTTCTCTGCTCCTTGAAGTCTTTAAACCACAATTTGAGGACTTCAATATCTCAGACATAGGCGAGGTTTTTCGCAGGAGTGTGTGGGTGAGATTCTGTGGCCTGCGTTGTGCAGGAGGTCAGACTAGATGATCAGAATGGTCCCTTCTGACCTTAGTATCTATGAATCTATAAATACACCCTTGTACAGAGGGCCAGCCTGAGGCACTAAGAAACATATGAGAAGCAATCTTCTGTATAAATAAGATGAACTCCAAACCCTTGGGGATTATAATCACCCACTCCTCTCTCTGTAGAGTAGTCCATTATTGTTCCCTAATATTCGTTGTTTTGCTTTAGCTTTTGATTGTTCAGTTTTATATTTTGCTTTTCTGTGCTATAGGTCATTCTCAGGTTTGTAATGTATTTTTATACTTTGCTTAAAAGAAGCTGAGCATTACTGGTGGGTGTTACTTGAATGGATGTTGAAGATGGTTAATGGAAACAAAGATGCAATTACTCCTTGTCATTGATTCTACTGTTTATCTTAACCATGGATATATTAGCATTTTTTTTGAGTATTTATTGTTGCCTCTGCAGTGGCATAAGCAGCACTGATTAATCCCCTTGGGTTTTTTGCTGGAAGTGTACTTGTGTAATAGTTCCTGGGACTTTGTGTATTGCTCATTTTAATAGATCACAGAGTTCAAATATTGTCATAAAATTCAGTCATATTTAATGCTTGACATAATCATGATCGGGTTACATGAACCTCCACATAGGGGAGGCAAAAGGTGTGGGGGGGGGAGGGCAGAGGTGGAGTGGCCTGCCTAATTATGAGCTCACTGGTGCAAGTAACACAGAATTTATAAGACATTAAGTAGGATCAGACCCCACAGGTGCCATAGTGCTCAGCCTTGGTAAACAGAAGCTGCAGAATCGGGAATGACAGATTAAAAGAGCCCTAAATATAGTTAAATGATTTATTATTGTGACCAGACAGCCCCTGCCCTTCATTCATGTTGTGCAACTCTAATGACATCAGTGGGAGCTTTACTGTTGTTCAAGGTCAATATACTGACCTTCCTCTGTAAATACAGCTCTGCATGGCTCATATCACCTAATAGTCCTTTGCAGACTTGGGCCAGAACCTCAGCTTATGTGACTCAATGCAGGTCAATCAAAAACAGTGGAGCTATGTCAATTTACACTAGTTGACAATCTGACCCTTGGTGTCAGAAAAGGCCAATCCTGAAAGGTGCTGAGAATGTTCTAATGGGCAGTGGGACTGGAATGCATTAAGCCCCCCAAAGGATAGGAGTAAAATTTCACAGTTTCATGCCATTGTTCTTTAACCCAGCCTCCTTATAAAGGGATAGCTGTGTGCTGTAAGAGATGCCAACAATTAGCCATAGATACATGCTGGACACAATAAAGGGAATTTTATTTTTAAGCACACTTAAGTTGAAAAATATTGACCTATTGTATATCTCAGACTTTTTTTTTTACTTCACATGATTAAAAAGGACTCTGCCCATTTGTAGCTATGTATTCAACACGACTACCAGCTAAAAAAGCAAGGCAAGATGATTTAAAGGTTGATAGGGATTGCAAATTGCATTCAACTTTTTATTATATGTTTTAAAATAGCTAAGTATAACTAAAAAAATAGTTGATGGCAAAGGAGGGCTTTGGAAAAGTTTATCAGTTATTATTTTTCTCTTTGTGTTCATGCAGGATTGACTTATTGCCAAGACAAGTTATCTGAGATGAGTAAAACTGTTTAAACATGTACACAAGTGGTATTGAATGAGTAAAATCCAATCTCTTTTGAGTTTACTGTCATGTTTGTGTCAGCCTCACATCGCAGCAACCTAGACTGCTGGTTATTCTCCTTTCAGCTTCTGACACTGTACCTGAATGATGGAAAATATAATAGAGGTTGAAATGTGCTGTGGTGTGGCATCCAGCATACTGTGTGAATGTTAGTGTCTGACAATTGCTAACACATTACCAGATCTTCTCAGAGCTCACTTAATATTCTGGGTTGTAAACTATTTAAGCGTGGTGATTTATTCAAATTTTCTTTTTTGATTTGTTTTCAAGCACAACACAAGTAGTTATAGTACTTTCTTTGTCTCTGTCATGAGGGATTTCACTCACCGCTGGTCTGGCACCTCTTCCTGGTCACTCTGGGGATTAGCTCTCAAGCTCGATGTCCCCTTCCGTGGTTGGAATCTATTGCTCCGAATTTCTCTCTGGTCTGCAACCCCTCTCTCACTCCAGGAAATGCAGTATCTTCCTTGTGAAGGTTCACTGGCTTCTCAGGGGCTGGTAGGGGAAACTGGGCCGGTCCTCTACTCCAGGTTCCAGTCCAGGGATCCTCAATCCAAAAGTTCTTGGCTTTCGAGAGAGCCAACTCTACCGTTTTTGCTGCCCCAAGCAGGATGGTGCTGATTTGCCACCGCAGCAGCCTGCAGACTAAAGCTGCAGCTGGAATTGCCGCCGCGGCAGCCTGAGGAAATAGGCTGCTGCCGAATTGCCGCTGCCGCGGAAAGACAAAACACCACCTTGATGGCTCATGGACTGCCGCCCCTTTCACAGTGCCGCCCCAAGCACCTGCTTGGAATGCTGGTGCCTGGAACCGGCCCTGGCTTTCATCTCCCAGCCCTCGCTGATCCTTCCATGGACTGCTTCCTACCATTCTGATTCTGCTCCTCTCTCTGGATGTACCAGCTCCCAACTTTCCTCCCTCTTCCCAGGGCATGACTGCCCTTTCCCAGCAGCAACCCCTTTCTGTTTCCAGCTACCTGGCTTTATAACCCCCATCCATTCCTGCTCAGGTGAGCCTATTTTCAATTAGTTCCCAGCCCCATGGCTCCTTCCCCAGGAGCAACCTGTGGAGTTAATTGGCCATCCTGGCCATTTTAACCCCTGTCAGTCCTGTGTGGGCTGGACACCCCATTACAGTCTCCCTACCACTAAGTATAATAGTGATATATTTATCAGGACATGTTTGCAATCTTTTAACATGAATACTCTGAAAAGTTTATTCAGCAACTTAGTTATTCTCACATCCTCTGAGTCCTACACTCATTCCTCCCATTAAATTACATGTACCTAAACCACTTAATACTTCTCATTCTTGGTTAAAATTCTGTCTGCCAAAGAAGTATGGTCCATTATATGGAGACATAGTAGGCAACATGCCATGTGATTCTTAGTATCCTTGAAATAACTTGCTTGTGAGAAGTGTTCAGATACTGTTAAAATTAGCAGATTTAAGAATTTAGAGAGACACCGCTACTTGTTTATTGATATCCATCCCTAAGGACATTACTGACCATTCTTCAGGGTTAAATATATCAAATCTGGCTCAATTCTTGTCTTGTTGCTTTGCTTTGGGTGACACCACTCTATTTCCACTTCTCTCAGAACAATTCTGGTCAGGTCCCGCTTTTCCTTGGCAAGCCCAATCTGATCTAACTTTGTTCAGTGCAGCTCCAACTTACAGCTCAGTCTCTTACTTCAGTAGCTGCTATTCTGGAGAAGAACAGAAAAGTAAAATAAAAAAAATAATTTTAAAAAATAGCACTTGCTCTATACTTTGGTGTAGTATTGTAACTCAGCAACTTCTTAGTGCTAACTGGAAAGGGGCATATAGGTATTCACAGGGGTTTCAGGAATCTCCTGACTCTGTTATGTACTTTCTAGTTCACTAAAGAATGTCATGTGATATCTCAAATAAAAGCCAGTGTCACACTGGTCATCAATATCATTGAAAAACACATATATGGATGTTGTGTAAGGAAGGATTCATAGGCCAAAAGAGACCATTGTCACCATCTATATATAGCACAGGTCACAGAACTTTCCCAAAATAATTCCTAGTGCATATCTTTTAAAAAAAAAATCCAGTCTTGATTTGTCAGTGATGAAGAATCCTCCATGATCCCTTGGTAAATTGTTTCCATGGTTAACTACCCTCATTGTTAAAAAATGTATGCCTAATTGCCTGCCTGGGAAGTAGAGCTTGTGTTGCTAGACACTGATAGTTTCCAGGAGCTGATCCACAGAAGGCACAGCCAAGACTTCCTCACACCAATCGCAGGGGGTGGTGAGGACCCTTGCAACCTTGCTACCCTTGGGGAGCCTCACAAGTATTACGAGTTGCCTTCCATTGGAAGGACTCGATTTTCTTTCAGGCCTTTATCAAATATGATGAACAGTTTGTGTAGCAACCATACACTCCTAAACTAACACTAAAGTGAACTGAACAAAAAGTAACCCTATTGTTAAAGATTTTCATTTGAAATTCCACCTAAAAACCCAGCAATCACTTCATCACTTTGCATATGGATTTTAATACACATTCCTTTCAATTTCTGCCTTTCACCAATAGATGGCACCACATATTTCTTCTGTAGAGTTTCTTTAATAAGGGGCCCTATAGCCCCATGGCAACCTAATAATCACCACACATCTGTAATTGTAAACTAGCTACCACCAGATGATGTATATGGGTTTGTGTCTGGTAATATGTCTAAGTTGGTATTGAAGAGGTTTGCCCAGTGGCTAATTAGTGATTGTCATGTTCATTTTGAAATCAAAGGGTTTTGTACAGCATTCTGGAGCCACAACACACCTTTGATTTTACTTACCAGCTGATTCTCACCTAGTTATTTCCTCCAACTCTAACAGCTCATGCTTCAATGACATAAAAGGTTGTTACAAGGAGGAGGGAAAAAAATTGTTCTCCTTAACCTCTGAGGAGAGGACAAGAAGCAATTGGGCTTAAATTACAGCAAGGGAGGTTTAGGTTGGACATTAGGAAAATCTTCCTAACTTTCAGGGTGGTTAAGTGCTGGAATAAATTGCCTAGGGAGGTTGTGGAATCTCCATCATTGGAGATTTTTAAGAGCAGGTTAGACAAACACCTGTCAGGAATGATCTAGAACAGTGGTTCTCAAACTTTAGTATTGGTGACCCCTTTCACACAGCAAATCTATGAGTGCAACCCCCCCCTTATAAATTAAAAACATTTTTTTTATATTTAACCCTGTTATAAATGCTGGAGGCGAAGCAGAGTTTGGAGGTGGAGGATGACAGCTCGTGACCCCCCACATAATAACCTTACGATCCCGTGAGGGGTCATGACCCCCAGTTTGAGAAACCCTGGTCTAGATAATATAGTCCTGCCATGAGTGCAGGGGCCTGGACTAGATGACCTCTCGAGGTCCCTTCCAATCTTGATGATTCCCTACATAGGCCATCGCTTATATCTAGGGAAACCCCATCCTTTCTCTAAGTAACATGAGCTTGAGACACCTGAACAGTAAGTGCAGTGTCTCACTAGCAAGGCAAGAGCCTTTCCTCAGGGGTGAAAGTCAGTTGAGTGACTTACTGGTACGCTGCGGCCAGCTCTGGCCCCCAGAAGGGACGGGGCTGAGTGGGTCAGAGCCAGCCCCAGCCCACCGTGTAAGGTAAGTACCCTCTCTTTTCCCCTCTCCCCCACCGGGGTAGCAGCAGCAGCCCAGGGCTCCCGGGGTTATTTAAAGGGCTCGGGGCTCCACTGCTTCCACTGACCCAGTCCTTTAATTAGCCACCGGAGTCCTAGGGAAGTGGCAGGGCTCCAGTGGCTATTTAAAGGACCAGGGCAGCAGAGGCAGCTGGAGCTCCGGCCCTTTAAATAGTTCCTGGAGCCCCCGCTACCCCAGGGCTCTGGGGACTATTTAAGGGGCCTGCGGCTTCCCTGCTTCTACCGCCCCCGGAGGCGGGGCTCCGGCAGCTATTTAAAGGGCCGGGGTGGTAGAAGCAGGGGAGCCCCAGGAACTTTAAATAGCCAACAGAGCCCCGCAGCTCCTACCCCAGGGCTCCAGCAGCGGGGCTCTGGAGGCAATTTAAAGGGCCTGGGGCTCCAGCCACTGCTGGGAGTCCCAGGCCCTTTAAATTGCCCCCTGGGGAAGCCGGGCTGCCCCTGTACAGTGCACCAGCTCTTGCCGGTACGCCGTACCAGGGCGTACCGGCTTACTTTCACCTCTGCCTTTCCTGCTCGCTCTGCTGTAGTTTGCTGGAGGCAGGCTGCCTCCATCCCTGCCTGAGGGATTTGGAGGGGCAGTGGCCAAACAGCCTGCTTCTGTTCTCCACAAATGTTCAAGGATCTCCAGTGGCCATACTCAAGGTGCCACACCATGCATCCTTTATGGCTTCTAGAAGTAGCAGCCAGTGGGGATCTCTGGAGAACCACTGATTGCCTATCTCTGGAGTGGCAGTTGGAACAAAGGATAGGAAAGCCCATGAGTGACTCCAATCCCTTCACCCACATCATCAATAGTAAATTTCTGGAAAACAAAAGGAACAGCTGAGTGTAGGGGGTGAGGCGCTGAGTGTGGCACCTGAATATTCTGGAAATTTCTGTGAATACTATTCCAAACATTTGGATTTTTCACTTGGGTTGCAGATCCCTAGTGCAGCATTATAGAGAAGTTAGTTTTCTTGTTCTTGTATTAATTTATTTTTGGAACCATGTAAACGAGGAGAGTAACTTGCAGCCAGACATGTAATCAAATAACATTTGGGGAAGGATGATGTTTTCTATTGTCTATGGCCTTTTTGATTCATGCAATATTAATGTGACTTTTTGGCTTCCTTCTGTGTGGAAGACACTTCCTCCCGCTCAATGTAGTTTGATGTTTGACAATGACTTCATATTCACAAGGCAAACAGACAGACTTCTATACACACAGCTTGCAGCAAGAAAACACATTTTCTTCCTCCCTATAATATTTGCAGTAAGGGGGAGGGAGGAGTGTGATGCAGTGCCTCCAATACCAACCTAAAACAAACCTAAACAATTTCTTTTCATGGAAATTCTTATTTTAGGGTTACATTATCCCAAGACAATTGAGATTTTTTTAAAAAAATCCACAACAAACATAGGAGTACACAAGTTGTCTACGTTCTTACGTTCTTAATGAAACAAAACAAAGATGAAATACATAGAACTATAATATATTCATATTGAAACACCCACAACTCATGGACCAAATTCAGCCCATACTAGGGATATGATAGCAACAACTGGGGAATGTGAAAGAAAGATGTTACACTTTAATCACTTCTAGAAGCTTTCATTAACCTTTTTGCATGTGCCAAAGTTTCTGTTTGAAAGGGTGAACTCAATGCTCAGCCTACATTACACATAAACGTCATTGGGGTAGCACAGAGTAAATACCAGGATTTCACCCACTGCTGGCAGCCATTAGAAGAAAACTATTCCTCATTAATAATATTGCACATTATTTTTTGTGATTCCCACTGTCATTTGTAAATACAATAAAAATGAAGGCCCAGTCCTGCAAAGATGTATGCACATGCTCAACATTATCCACTGTGAGTACTCCCATGGGAGCCAAGATTTCACCCAAAGTGCATAAAAATAAGCATCAGGGCCTTAAAAACACCGCCTCGCTTCAAAACTACAGTAAGTGTTCAGGACAGATTCTGCCACTCTTTGTTTCTACGTCTGCAGCCCAGGGGTTTGGGAACATTCTTGAAGGCAAAAAACTGGGAAGTCTTAAAAGCTCCTAGAATCCTCATGCCAGGAGGAGGGGATGCAGAAAAAGTCCTCAGTGGGGAAGTTAAAGGGCAATCTATTTGCTAGCTGACCATTCTGTTTAGTATGAGGCAGAGATTTTAATTTCAGGCCTGCAATAGTTTTCTGTTAACTTTTCAGGCTCTTCCGGTTTATTTTGCATTTTCTGTGAATAATTATGTTATTCCTTCCTGCTCCCCAAAAATGGGGGTGAGGAGAAGGGATGGGAAGTTCCTTCTGGCAGGATTTCTGGGAATTTAAATAAAACAACAACCATTGCTTTTGTATTTATATTCCTTCTGAATTCTCTATCGGGGACTTCTCTGAGGGAGGTGGAACTGCTGTTTCCCTTTATGGTGGATGGTTGAGACATCCTCGTATGGTATGCTGTCACAGAGTTATGGCTCACTTACCCCCATGCCTTCTTACTTTTGCTATACCTAATCAGTTCCCTATTACATCAGTTTCCTCCATTGTAGTCACCCCCTCTCCTCCAATGGAAGTATGGCGAGCAAGAAAGTGTCAGGAGCAGGATTTCCTAACACCTTTTGAGACTCCTCATTCCTTCACTCAAGCCAGGGAAGTCCTCACATTTTACAGCCAGCCCCATAATGTACAGACAGAGGCTGGAAGCAGCCTGCCTGTCTCAGGAGGCCAAGACCTTCTTGTTCAACTGCACCAGCTACCCCATACAGATTGCTCAAGGCATGCCTAGAAGAGGGCAGGAATGGCTCTGGGGAAGTACAGCTCAAGGTTGCCAACTCCCATGATTCTTGTGATATTTGTTATATTTGCTTTTGCAAATGAGTGCTTCTGGTAATCTTGCTTAGAATCCCAGTTCCTGAAGTGAATTGATTAGGTGACAATCTTAAAAAAAAGTAATCTTTTAGCTCTACTAGTTGCAGAGAAAAGCTTGAAAACATGAGCCAAATGTTTCCTGAAGTCTTAAAACTTCGAAAGTAAATGAAAAGGCCCAACATTTATTATTATTTTTAAATCTCATGATTTTTAAGTCAAATTCTCACGATTCTTTGGGACCTGACTCCTGATTTTGAATGGCTGGAGTTAGCAATACTGAATGCTGATGGCTAGTTCCTCTTTCACTTTCAAAACCATTGTGAACAACTTTTAATTTTGTACCCAACACAATTTCACAGGATACTAAAAAAAAATGCTTTATAATATATGAAATGATAAACATCCAGTGTTCTGCAAAACTCATGTTTAAATTCTAATAAGATAGTGTCAAAAGAAGTCACATGGCAAATACAATTAGGCATATATCACATAAAAATAGTCAAACCAGAAATCTCTGAAAATGCATTGTTAATGCCATTCTGTGAGAGTGTTTCTCTAGCAAACAATTTGTAAACTGCTGCGATAATAAAACTGTTTATACATTTATCTGAGTCCTAAGGAGAGGGAGGGACTTTTTAATGGGACTTATTGTTCAAATCTTTCTCGCATAATAAATCTGAGGGATTACCACACAGAATCAGAACAGTAGTCCACCTAGTTCAGTATCATGTATGACACTGAATACTGTAATACCAAATATTTCAGAGTGAGGTGCAAGAAACCCAGTAGTGGGTTTATATCCATTATATGTAACTAATTATTGTATAAATATCTAATCTTTTTTTTTCAGTCCCACTAAGCTCTTGCTCTTAACAATATCTTGTGTCAAATGAGTTCTGCAGGTTAATTTATTAAGGGCAGATACTTAGCTACTGTAAACTGGCACAGCTTCATTTAAGGCAATGGAGCTACATTGATTGACACTAAGTGAGAATTGAGCTCTAAGTGCCTCCCTTCTTGAGTTATCAGGAAAGGGTAACTAGAAATACCCCCATTTACCTTCTCTGTACCATTCATTTTCTTATATACTTCTATCCTGTCCCATTATTCACCTCTCTAAACTAAACATTTTTCATCATTTCTCTCTTTCCTTTTATAGGTGTCATTTAGGCTTTGTCTACACTGGATCCTGAATGACAAAACTTTTGTCATTCAGAGGTGTGAAAAAACACCCCATGCCCCCCCCTTTCCCCCCGAATGACAAAAGTTTTTCCAATGAAAAGCACCGGTGTGAACAGCGCTTTTTCGGCAGGAGAGCTTTCTGCCGACAAAGCTACCACTGCTCATTGGGGGAGAATGTTTTTTGTTGACGGGACAGCTCTCGCCAGCCCACAAACAGTGGCTACCCCGCATGTCTTTTAGCAGCATGGCTGTAGCATCACAGCTGTGTCGCTAAAAGGTGCATAGTGTAGACATAGACTTAGTTTAATTTATTGTTTCCATCTTTCATCTTTAAATCCCTTCTATTTTTGTCTTGAGAACAGGTAGCAGCATTAACCGTTAATAAATTTTAATGAAAGATGTGTCTAAATACCCTGGACTGCTTTGCAGATTAATGATATGTAATGTGATTTTGTTTCTGTACTGAGGAACACAGCAAAGAACTTGATTGTATTTGTATTAAAAAGCTAGACAATGCAAAACACAGAAACAACTACTCTACAACTAAAGTAGTAATTTCTTCCTCCTTAGTTCACCTTTTCCTTTTATGAAGAGTATATAAAAGATGACTAAAATGTGTTTGACTGGGGTTAAGTGTTTCCTGGGTAGAAGGTAAATCAGTGAAGGTTGTATCAGGGATCTCACGGAGTGGAGTTTATCCTCGAGGTCATTAAAATGAGGAAGAGAAATGTGAATTGATGGCAGTGCCGGTTATTGCTGAGTGCTCATGCTTGAATTGCTGCTGATAAACCTAAGACAAGGAGGAGGAAGAACTACAGTATATGAGGGAGGAAAGTGTAGATGTGGAAGAAAAAAGATAAATAAAAATAAAAATCTTTGCACAGATCTTCAAACTTTTTTTTTAAATTTTGATTCCAGCCTGTCAACCGAGACAAAATGCAGGATATACTTTCATTGTCTTTCTAGGCATATTGATACTATATTTTTTTACCTTTTGTCATAGATCACATTGTTTTTAGAAGAAAAAATTATTACTTCACCAATGAAAAGCCTGTTTCACTATACAAATTTATAAATATAATTGGAAGGCATATTAATGCACTTACAAATTTGAGATCTCATTCATTTAAAAGCAGAGTGCCCTTGGAACTTATATTCAAAGAGTTAATTTAGGAATCAAAATAGTGGAGTCAAAGACCAGAACAAATTATATTGAGAGGCACTTGGAATTAATAGCATCTGTAGACCTGTCAAGACTGAGTCTTGAGCAATGAGAATCACTCTTATTTGGGACAAAATAAAAGAAATGAAACTTTGGTTGTAAATTGCCTCACTCCTGCACCAGTTTAAAATATACTGTTGGACAATAGATTAAATCAGTTCATAAGGGGACCGCTGAATGTACTCAAACATTCATTCTCAAAGCCCCTTCCTCTTTCCTCAGATATCAGTCTCCCCTTGAAAACCTTCTGTTTCTAAAGGTCAGAGGAAGGTGAAAAGTTATTGGATGGATACCAAGTTGCAGAAAAAGTTATTGTGGTTAATGAACAGGTCATTTTTTTTTGTCTAAAAAGAAGACTGATTCCTCTGCTTATGTGAGCTGAGGATGTATGCATGTTGTGTCCCACTGTCCACAGGCAAGTATAATTTATACTCTGTTGTATAGTCCCCCCATTTTCTTGGGGATCTCAAAGAAGCCTTTACAATCAGTGGGGTGATGACATTCTCAGCACACTCATCAGGTGACATTCTCCATGGCATCATCACCTGCTCCACCCCCAGATTTCCACATGGAGATTAATGCGGCTTCAGGCAACATTCAGCCTTGTGCAATCTCCTTTCTCAGTTGCTAGTGAATGCCTTCAGTGGAATACAGACAAAGCTGGGCTGCCAAAGGGGCATTTACTCAGGCAGGACTAGGAGCTCAAGAGATCTAGTGGTGTCCTTCTCCAGGAATTCTGTGGCAGCCTCAACCTCATGCTTTGCTGAGGGAGGTCTCTAAAATCCTACAAACATTTTTGTGTAGGGGCAAGGCTTCCCAATTCCAGAAGTCCTCTGAATGCGTGAGATTGGGATGCATCTTCCCACTCCCTTCCATGATTTTGCAGCTCTCCTTCCTTCAAGGAAAGAGTTTTTAGGTGCTCACAGAACTCTCACCTCCAGCCTATGATCCTGGGGTCTGGATTGCTGCTCTCCCCAACTTACCCTCCTTTCAGAGGTTCAGGGGCTGTTTGTGCCCAGATTCACCAGTAATAGTAAAAATAACTTCCTCTTTAGAGAGACAAAGTGGGTGAGGTAATATTTTTTATTGGACCAGCTTCTGCTGGTGAGAGAGAGAGAGAAGCTTTCCAGCTTGCACAGACGTCTTCAGGTCTCAATAGAAGTTGGTTCAATAAAAGATATTACCTCACCCACCTTGTCTCCAATATCTTAAGACCAAAACAGCTATAGCACTTCCTATTTATAGTCATGGTCAAGTCAAAATACTGCATCCACTGTCATCATTGTGGTATTTCAGCACTACTATTTCTGGTCCTAACTGGAAACCAGAAATAGACTATGGAAACAGAAGTCCTTTAAGAAGTTGCCCCAATCCTATTCTGAAATACGATGTCAGGCCTGCTATGAGTGATCAAGAAAGATTCAGGTCAGTTCTTATTTGTTTCTGAATTGGTTTGCCCATTCCAGATATCAATGTACATCAGAATTCTACAGAGGATATTTATAATTAATTAGATATTTTTAAATCAGCAGGTCTAGATAATTCAAATCCAAGAGTTTTAAAAGAGCCAGCTGAGAAGATCACTGGAGCACTAATGTTATTTGCAATAAGTCTTGAAGTAATGCTGGAGTTCCAGAAGACTGGAAGAAAGCTAATGGGGAGCCAATATTTAAAGAGGGTAAACAGGACAACCTGGATAATTATAGCCCTATCAGGTTGACATTGATCCTGGGTAAGATAATGGAGCAGCTGATATGGGACATGATTAATAAAAAATTAAAAGAGGATAATATAATTAATGAAAATCAATGTGGGTTTTTGGAAAATAGATCCTATGAAACTATCTTGATATTTTTTTTGATAAGATTACATGTTTGGTTGATAAATGTAATACCATTGATGTAAGATACCTAGACTTCTGTAAGGCGTTTGACTTGCTATCACACAAATTTTTTATTAAAAAATGACAACAATGTAAAATTAAACAATGTAATATTAAAATGGCAGACATTAAATTAATTAAAAATTGGCTAAAGGATAGGCTTCAAAATGTAACTTTTAATGAGGAATTGACATCAAGTATGTGTGTTTCTAGCAGGGTCCCACAGGAATCAGTTCTTGGTCCTAAACTGTTTAACATTTTTACAAATGACATGGATGAAATAAAATCTACACTGTTAAAGTTTACAGATGCCACAGAAATTGGGGGAAAGGTTAAAAATGAAGAGTAAAAGTCTCAGATCCAGAGTGATCTGTATCATTTAATACACTGGGTGCAAGCAAACAGTATATGTTTTAATATTGCTAAATGAAAAGATATACATCGAGGACACAGAATATAGATTGAATTTACAGGATGGGAGACTCGACCTGGGAAACTATGACTCTGAAAAAGATTTGGGGGTCACGGTGGATAGTCAGATGAACACGAGCTCCCAAAGTGACACTGTAGCCAATGGAGCTAATGAATACTTGGATGTATAAACAGAGGAATCTTGAGTAGGAGTAGTGGTTATTTTACCTCTATATTTTGCACTTGTGTGACTGATGGTGGAATACTGTGTATGGTTCTGGTGCCGGTAAATCAAGAAGGATGTTGATAAACTGGAGAGGTTTCAGAGAAGAACCACAAGAATGAATACAGGATTAGAAAACATACCTTACAGTGATGACTCAAAGAGCTCAATCTATTTATCTAAACAACAAAAAGGTTAAGGGGTGACTTGATTACAATCTATAAGTATTTACATGGGGAACAAGTATTTGGTAATGGGCTCTTCAATCTAGCAGAAAACATGATCCAATGACTGGAAGTTGAAACAAGACAAATTCAACCTGGAACTAAAATGTAAATTTGTAGGGTGAGAGTAATTAACCATTGGAGAAATTTATGAAGGATTGTGATAAATTCTCTACCACTCACAATTTTTAAATCAAGATTGACAGGGTTTTGTTGTTGTTGTTGTTGTTGTTGTTTTTAAGGGTATGCTTTAGGAATTATTTTGAGATGTTCTGTGGCCTGTGTTATTCAGGAGGTCAGATTACAATGGTCCCTTCTGGCCTTGTACTCTATAAATAATATTGCACATATCATTAGTAAAACACAACAAAACACAAATAAAAAGAAAGAAAGTTCTTAATCTAATAATTAGTT
This sequence comes from Dermochelys coriacea, assembly GCF_009764565.3. Lineage (NCBI taxonomy): Eukaryota > Metazoa > Chordata > Testudines > Dermochelyidae > Dermochelys > Dermochelys coriacea. Next base: position 173,985,278 of record NC_050069.1, read on the forward strand.
ACAGATAAAAAACCTTTAGAAGTCGACACTGCCATTACAGAAGAAACTTTTGGCACCAGTTTCTCAAAAAGTTAAACATTATCTTTCATAGGTACATTATATATCAGCTACTAAATTAATAGGCAGTAATACATGGGTGCAGCTCCCATATCAGCCATTACATGGTATGGGAAGCGAGAAAGAAAGGGAGAGCTGACAAAAAGACAGAGACTAATGCAAAAGCATGGAAACACGGGCAGTAATAGTAGTGACCTTAATTGCTGGTAGATGATGGAGCACTGCTGATCTAGGCTGCCCAACTCAATTCAATTTTTTGGTTAGTTTTTGAAAATGTCCTTGCATTTTAGGGAGTGATTGATGTTAATAACATCATAAGAAAATGCTATTTATTTTCTTAGCATTTACATCTGAAAGTCCAATGGGTCATGGGTCCCTGAATTCTCTTAAAGAATTCAATTTCTCCTTTGTGAACAGGGAGCAAAAAATGCTTAAGGAGAAGTTCTAGAGTAATGGTGAAATGATTAACATTAATTCATACTGAAACAGTGTTGCACTTACACTGTTCCTATAAACAGAATGAGGTGTTATGCTTGCTTTTAAAATGTATTAAGAATAACACATATTTGTTTCACTAGCAAGAAATGAATTTAACATTTTTTAATTAAAAATTGAATGAGTGTTTGTGATTTTAAATAAATCCCAGTCTATTGGGTATGAGAAAGAGGAACAAATTAAAATAATTCAAGCAGAAGCATTGCAAGCTCCATTTTCCATTATTACTAAAGCTATGAAACACCACAATATGCTGTTATTATCTCTAGAATGAAAGTATCCTCTGCTCAGTTTCTGAAAATGTTTCATTCACTTTGATAAAATGGGTATGTAAAACACTCATTATAAAAGTAAGAGTGACTATGTTGCCCACTTGTCTGACAAAATCCCCTTACTTTGGGTGGAAAGTTATGACCCTTCTCTGGTTTAACACCACTATTTGGTGTTACAAAATGGTAAGCCATTTAATTGCTATGACTCAGTTTACCCATCTATGAAATGAGTTTATTCATATTATTTATTTGCATTATCATAGCACTTATCATTTGTACTTCCCTTCTAAGGTAAGGGTCTCCATTTTTCTGCCACACAATGTAAGTGAATTGTACTTATAGCCAATGGCTTGATAGCAGAATGGTCTTGTTAGTAAGGTTCAATTCTAGGCTTTGCCACAGAATTCATGTGTGACCTGGGGTAAAACATCTGATCTCTCTGCACCTCAAATCCTCATTTGTAAACTGGGGATAACAACACTTCTTTTCTCAGATGCTTTGTCTGATGTCTAAATAGACAAGGAAATCTCTTTGGGGTAGGGACTGTTTCTTACTGTCTGTACATACAACACCTATAAGAGTGGGGCTTTGAGCCTGGTTGGGGCCTCTAGGCATTATTTCAATACAAATACATAATAATCTGATGATAGGAGCTGTATACTATTGCAAGGCATTATTAATTGTAAAAACTCTTAAAATTACTGTTTGCTTCTTAAACTTGTTTCTTTTTCATGAACCCTCTTTGCTCACATTGCTGTGCACCTCCCATTTCTTTAATTGCTGGCTTTCTGCTATTTAAGAAGGGAATAGGATGTCTCTCTCCTTTGTCTGGAAAGCAGGAAATGTTTTAATGCTTGAAGACTAGAGCCATCCTTTCCTTCCCAAATTCCTTTACCTCTGGAAAATAAAGGTGCCACCTCCATGACTCACCCATCATTTTGTCATTACTGATTCTAAACCTCTCCTGAACATAACTCTCCCTAATTGCAACACATTGAGCTACAGCTATATCCACTGTTTCACGTTTTGTACTCTGTAAATTAAACCGACCACAGACTCTCTCCAAGGACCTTTTGTTAATACACCAGACTCTTCTCTGTAGTAACATACACACACAGTACAAATAACTAAATTGGGCATGTTTTCCCATTGCTGACATGTTCACTCTCCTAAGGGCTTGTCTAGACACCAAAGTTGTACTGCTTTCACTGTATCTGGATAGTGAAAGCAGTATAACCCCCCTCGTATAGTCAGTTTTAAGGATATAAAAGGTACCTGTACAACTATAACTCTGTCCTGTATAACTCTGTATGGGAAGGGGGATATGCTACAACAGTATAAGTCACCTTTACACCACTATAACTCCATTCACAATAGGTATTTGCACCAGTGTAACTAATTTTGTAATAATCACACTGCAACAAGGCAGGGTTTCCCCACAGCTTGCTAATGACTCACTATACCTTGCCTATACTCTCTTATAGGCAAGTTTATTGTCCCAACGAAAAACAACCAAACCAAACAAACAGTTGCTCAGCTGACCCTTCACATTTTAGGCTCTGACTGCTTCCCCTCACAGGGGACTCTGAAAACTTCTACTGCTTTCTACAGCTGCTCAGCCAGTTTCCACCCACACCTATAGCTCTCTCAGACCCTATGTAACCCAAGGTGTAGCTCCACCCTCTTAATTGGCCCAACTGGGAGCATCTGATCTGGCACAGGCATGTGGACCAACTTCATTTACAGGGGCCAACTGCTTTGTGACACACACCCTATCTAGAATAACTGTACCAGTATAAAACTTATGTAAACCACACCTACATATTGGAGGAAATAAGGTGCAGAGCCTCAAAGGTATGTTGCCTAACTCCCATTGATTTTAATGGGATTCAGATGCCCATATGTCTATCTGGATCTGGGCTTAAGCACATATCAAGAGAAGATAAGATCCTTAACAAGTGGTAAACATTTTCCTATTCTCTTTGTACCCTAACTTTATAAATCCCTTTTGGTTAATATTCTCAACCAAAAAAATGAAGATGACTTATATTCTCCTTTTTATTTCAAACAGCAAAAGAAAAATGTAAATGCTACAGTTAAACCTATTTATTGTTTGTAGGCAAGAAAATGAGAATTGGGCATTACATAATATTTACAAATATTTCACATTTCTATCACATTTTTTCAACTAACAATTTCAAAATGCCTTACAAAAATTAATTAAGTTGCAGAACTTCCCTTGAAGTGTATAATTAGGACAATAAATTTGGGGGCCATTTAGGAACTTCACAATTGTCACTGTACTGCACCCCATGCTCACTCAGAATGTCATGGCAACACAATGGAACACAGACTTGGGCAAAAGGTGTAGAATTCAGATTATTTGCCTCCACAAAAACCCAAGCTCCTACCACATCCTATGACACACAACAAAGCAGTTCACATTGCCCCTACTAGGTGGCAGAGAGACACACATGAACACATTATAACACTGTACCCATTTTATTGAGGGGTAAACTGAAGCACATAGAAGTTAAGGGCTACTGTCCCTTTAAGTACCTGAGCAAGGTGTGGTTCATAAACTACATTGCCCCAAAAGTAGCCATAAGAGACACTAAAATCGATTTTAGGCCCCTTCAGTTGCAGAGACACACCTAGTGGGATTTTCAAAAGCACCTGAGCATCTAACTCCTATTGAAATCAATGAGAGTTAGGAACCAAAGAGCTTTGGAAAATTCCAGTTGGTGCCTATCTGCATCTTTAGGCACCTCAATATCTTTGAAAATCTGGCCCTCTGTGCCTGAGATAACTCTCTGAGGCACAATCCCTCCCCTGCTTTCCTCTTGTTCTGGCTTGTGGAGGAAATTACTACAATCCTTGAAAGGATAAAACTTATATCCCTTATAGCCCTCTTGCACCTGGCCAGCAAGCACACAGGGCAGGGCCAAGGCCCCCGCACCCACTACCTAATCTTCTCAACACATATTTTCTAGTGAAGAGAAACAGGGGTTGGGAACCCTTGTACACAGGGGCAACAGTGGCACTGGATACACGAGCTGCTGTACCACTTGGGTCAGAAAAAAATGTCCACACCTTTATGGAAAAATGTCTCATAAATAATGTTTTAAAGGATGAAGCCAAGAGGGTTCAATTTAATACAATTCTATAGAAATTACACTACATCCCCGTATAATTTAACAAAATATGAAATTCACCTCATAGGTTTTGTAAACCCTCCTGTATCCATACTACAACATTCTACAGGTTGCTTTAATGATTCTATATCCCGACTATCATCAATTCCTTTAGGATTTTTCCATAAGGACAGAGAAGCTGTGGACCTTCTCACTGCCCTGCCCACCAGTTTGCGGTGTATTTCCTCCCTCCACCCTTCTCCAGATTTTTCCACACCACACTCATTTACAGGCTGTGTGTAAGGGAATGTGGATGTTAATTTGACCCACACTGCATCTGAGAGGGAGCCTCCCAGTCCAGGTACACAGATTTGGGTTAGCACAGCTTGGGTTAGCCATTTCTGCCCTGGCTTGAGAGCCCGAGCTCCAGCTCAAGTACAATGTCAAAGCAACATCTTCACAGCTGGTTTCAGCACTTTAGCATGAGCCCCACTGGCACAAGGCTGTGAACTCAGGCTGGGAGGCTCATTCCCAGACGCGGTGTAGACAAACTCACTATGAGCTGACAAGTTTAATTATAATTAATATAATAGAGCTGCTGCTAACAGCAAGCCCACATATTAGATCTTTAAACTTGTAAACTTATAAGCCACCTCTGATGACCCTATGGGTTGTTTTCTTGAAATGATGCCAAAACAGCTGCCTTATCTTCTATTGGATATTGGAGGATATTGACCCTTTTCTCCTCAAACCATGAGGCATCACATCCCAGTGGAAAGTAATTAATGAGATAATTAACATTAATCAACTTCTTTTAAAAAAAATCTAGGCTATTTGAAAATGTAAATGAAGGGGGAAAATAAACATTGCTTAGAAACATTAACACAGATCTGTTTCAGTTGAACTGGCTATAAATTATTTCCATAATAAGCCCCCCGTCACAAAGTCATGTACTCCAAGGTTAAGAAATGACAAAACTAAAGGTTCCCACACAGCAGTAATTCTACCCCCTCTGCTTACACATTATGATACAGTCTTTAATTACATGATCATCTACTGTTTTTTCCATAGGACCCCTGTTTTATTCATGGTGAACTGAGCATCTTTCAGGTGTCTATGGATTTATCTTCACAACATTCCTGTAAGGTCCGGAAGCATTATCATCCCTCATTGTTCAGACTGGGAAACTAACACCCAGAGAGATAAGTGGATAAAATACAAATTGAACCCAGACCTCCTGCAGCTTAGCCAAAGACCACCCAATACAAAATATTAAAACTGCCATGTATGTGTTTCCACACAAGGCATCATGCTAATAACACAAATGAAAGATTACTCTAAGGGCTGTTTTGACTTTGGAGAAATGTATACGGATTTTTTTAACTTTAGGAACAAAAGGAACAGCAATTTAAATCTACCATTAAATATTGGTTCTGTAGCCATGTAGCTATATATATTTAATGACATGGCTTTGCATGATATTTTTCAAGCACTTAGATCTTAAATTGTTTAATCTCAATAGCTCTTGTATTTGATTTTTCAATTAATTAGTTCCTTGGAAATGTCAATGTGATTCTACAGATAGCAATACCAGAGTGCTACTATCGTTAATTAAACTATACAGCTGGTAGCCTAATAGACGAAGTGTAGTGGGCGATACAGTCAAAGATATCTGGGTGGATAAGATGGCATTTAGTCACCCAAGAAGTGACTGGCTGTTCAGACACATGAGCAAATTGTGCTGATAGGTATCTATGTATGCTCTAAGCATCCATTTAGCCGTGAGCCTGAATGCCAGCACTTACGTGATTTTATGTAAGGCTGTTAAAGATACCTAATCTACTATCTTGCTCTTTAACTGTGAGGAAATTTTAATGTCCAAGAGATTTTTATAGGATCCTTCTAGGATGACATAGGCTGCCAATGTGCAAAATACAAGTTTAGAGGTAAAGGAATGAAATTTTCAGAATAGGCAGAAGCAGAGTTAGTCATGGTGAGATCACACCTATCTTGTTGCAGTACCCCATTCACTAACAGCCTCTTAAACCTGTCATATAAGAGGCATCAGAAGGCAAATGAAAGCTCAGGGTAAGTGAGAGCAAGGTAGCAACAGAGAGCAGGGGTCTGAGGCAGATAGGGAGAGGGTCACAGGTCTCCATCTTAGTGGTTATGGACAGTTTTTGTAACTAATGGGGAATGGGCCTATGGGCTGAAGAAACAAGTTAAAGCCAGGGTGCAGAGGCAGCGGAGGTAGTCTGGTAGATGTCTGAGCTGGCTTGTTTGGGGAGGTGGAAAGGCTGGGGAGGGATATTGTTATCTGGACAGTAAAGGGAACCAGGTGGGGTCTTTGGATTTGAAGAGGATGTGCTTTGCTGGTTGTAGAGTGAGACAGGCTGGATCTGGGATCTTAGGAGTTCAAGGTCTGTTAAAATTTATTTTCCCGTTAAGTCAGAGCAAAGCAACTGGATCCAGGCCAGAGAGTTTACATCGGTCTATGGCTATGTCTACACTAGCACTCATACTCGCGTACTAAATCAGGCACCTGCTTACGTATGCTCCCCATGTCTGCGCTGAATGTCCACGTAAGCTGAGCTGGACACAGGCCTAACACTGTGTATGCTTGTATATGCTGTTAACCGATGTTAGTCCTGCCATTTCAAGGTTCTCTGCAGGGAGACAGTTTAGGAACTGCTTTGTTGTGTGTTGTTGGTACTGTCCCTTGGCTTCATATATTTGTGGGTGAAAGTTCCTAATCACAATGCCCCTAAATGGCGATCTCTGCCAAACTGGGTGGAAAACATGCAGCAATGGGGTGATGATCTGGATCTGCTTCTGCTCATTATTGTGGGACAAATGGGTATGCAGTGGAGAAGACAATTGGCGAGATGCTGAATGGAATTTTGGAAGAATTTTCTGACATGTTGAAGATAGCTGATCTTGAAAGTCATTGACAATTCATTCATCTCCTATGGAGCAGATATGATGAATGCCAGTATTGTCACAGTATGCCTATTGCCAAACATTCAACCATGTGAAGATGCTCACCAACACTGGTGTGCTTCCATTCCTATTTTGATATGATTAAGACACTGGATAAATGGTTGGGTTTTTTTTCAGTACCTGCAATGTTCTCATCACTTTCCTGTATTATAGGAGGCATGGGTAGAAAAGGCTGCTGTGAAATGGCACTTTCCATTACAAGACCCTGTTTTTATTTTTTTGTAACTTTGCCAAACATAAACTGTTCAGGATGAAATTTTCTATGTGGGGTGTCTGCCTCAGACTGAATAGTTGAGGAAAGACTCTGCTAAAATGGCTTAATCATTTTTGAAAACAGGGTAATGAAAAACTGTTATTTTGCCATTGCTGAAAAAAAGTTCTTACAACTTTTTCTTGAGAAGCTCTAGACCCCTCATGCTTTGGAGCAGGGACTTGAAATCTGGCAGGATGTGGCCTTTATGTCATAGATGTCTAAACTGCATCAGCAAAGCAGGCCTCAAGCTCAATTGGTCCAAATGCAAATTTAGACAAACTGAAGTCTCCTTTCTGGGGCATACAATTTTACAGGCTGGACTAAAACCTGATCAGGCTTATATCCTGGCAATTTCAAATGCTCCTCCTCCAACAGATTTGCAAACCTTATGTTCCTTCTTAGGTCTTACCTCCTGGTATGCAAAATTCATTCCCAATTATGCTTCTGTCATTGAACCGTTATGAGAATTACTACAGGGAAGTTCAACCTTAGTGTGGACAATGGATGCACAAGCTAGTTTCGAAATGGTGAAAGACTTGATTGTACATAGTCCAGTACTTGCACTATTCAGTCCTGCATTGCCCACAATTGTAACTCTTGATGCTTTTGATTATGGACTTGGGGCTGTCTTCACACAGCTTTATGAGGACAATACAGAGAGGACTGTTGCATTTGCTTCAAGTACACTAAGTAATGCTGAGAGAAAATATTCTACAGTTGAAAACGAAGCACTTGCTTGTGTCTGGGCTACTGAAAAATTGAGAACTTACCTGCGGGGCCACACGTTCAAGTTGCACACAGAGCACAGCCCTCTGACGACATTGCTCACCACAAAAGGACTGGGAAGAGTAGGATATCATATTGCTAGATGGTCTGCAAGACTCCTCTCTTTAAATTATGAATTGGAATATAAGCCTGGAAACCAAAATGTGGTCACTGATTGCCTTTCTCGCCTGCCTTTGCCTTCATCAGATGGTCCACCGGAGGATGAGGATGTAGTATTTGCGCTTATTACAAGCACTCTTACTGCAGTTACAAGAGGACAATTTCAAGCTGCTTGTTCAGCGTGTCCAATTCAACAAAAACTATGGGAATTTCTGACAAAGAGATGGCCCAGTAACCCTAAAAACCTTGACCCAGTTTTGCTGCCGTATTTTAGAGTTTGGGATGAACTTTCAGACAGCTGCAGCGGCACAGGAGCTAGCAAACAGAGCTGTAAACAGGGGAGTTTGAAAGGGGAGTTTGTATTGTGGGGCTTGCTTGGGGTTTGCTTTTGCTGGGGGAGGGTGGTCTTTTTGGTGTGGCTTGTTTCCCAGATTAACAGGACTTAGGTGGGAAGGCGATGACAGATACGGAGGCAGCTGTGGGAGTGACTCCTGTAGTGGAAGACACATTGAGGATGACTGGATGTGGAAGCTGTGGTATGTACATGATCCTGGAGGGGAGACCCGGTAAGAGTTTTTTCTGCATGAAATGCCGTGTGATAGAGCTGATGGAAGAAAAGATCCGAGGTTTGGAGATGCAGGTGGAAAGTCTCGTTGAGTTTAGGAAGGGGTTTGAGCAGATGATGGAGCAAAGACATGAGGTATCTGAAGGGAAAAGCTCAGACTCACAGATGGAAGCAGGGCTGGGGAATTTTGAGGGGAGACTGGGTGAGGAAAGTGGTCAGTGGAAGCATGTGACTAAAAGAACCAGGCAGAGGAAAAGAAGGGCTAGTGAAGGAGAAATAGAGCTTAGGAACAGGTTTGCAGAGTTGGAAAATGAAGAAGGGGCTCAGCAGGTACTTGTTGAAGGTGGAAGGGTAAGGAAGAAGAGAAGAGAGGCTAGTCCTATAGGAAAAGCGGAAGAGTCAAGGGAGACGACACCAAATATGAGCCCCAGAAGGATACAGGATGGGTTGAAGAGGATTATAAGGGAAAATAGGAATGGAAAGAACTTGCAGCCAGAGGGAACAGGGGAGAGACTGGAGAATAGTACTGTCACCAGGAAAAGGCAGGTCTATGTGATTGGGGACTCTTTATTGAGAAGAATAGACAGGCCTGTAACTAGAGCTGATCCAGAGAATAGAAGGGTGTGCTGTCTTCCGGGTGCTAAGATACGGGATGTAGACCTGTGGTTGAAAAGGATCCTAAAGGGAGCGGGAAAGAATCCCCTAATTATCCTTCATGTGGGAACAAATGATACGGCTATATTCTCGCTGGAAAGTATTAAGGGAGACTATGCTAGGCTGGGGAAGACGCTTAAGGAAATTGAGGCTCAGGTGATCTTTAGCGGGATACTTCCTGTTCCTAGAGAAGGACAACAAAGTTGTGACAAGATTATGACTGTCAACAGATGGCTTAGCAGTGGTGCTATAAGGAGGGCTTTGGGATGTATGGCCACTGGGAGGCATTCACAGACAGAGGACAGTTCTCTCGGGATGGACTTCATCTGAGTAGGGAAGGAAATAGACTTCTAGGATCGAGGCTGGCACAACTGATAAAGAGAGCTTTAAACTAGGAATTTGGGGGAGATGGTTGGGAGTTGTCCAGGCAATCTCCACGCCAGATTTTAGCATTGAGAGGGAAGAAGACGAAGTAAGAAAGGATGCATCCGTGGGTAGGTGAATGTATATAAGGAGCGAGGGTGGTGTGAATACTAGTCTAATAGGTTATACTGGCTGTAGAATGACTGTGCCTAATAGGGTACAAAATGTGAGCGAGGCCAAACAGCAAAAATTAAGATGTTTATACACCAATGCGAGGAGCCTAGGTAACAAAATGGAGGAACTAGAGCTACTGGTGCAGGAAGTGAAACCAGATATTATAGGGATAACAGAAAGATGGTGGAATAGTAGTCATGACTGGACTACAGGTATTGAAGGGTATGTGCTGTTTAGGAAAGACAGAAACAAAGGTAAAGGTGGTGGAGTAGCATTGTATATCAATGATGAGGTAGAATGTAAAGAAATAAGAAGCGATGCAATGGATAAGACAGAGTCCGTCTGTGCAAAAATTACATTGGGGAAGACAACTAGTAAAGCCTCTCCTATGATAGTGCTTGGGGTGTGCTATAGACCTCTGGGATCTAATTTGGATATGGATAGAGTCTTTTTTAATGTTTTTAATGAAATAAATACTAATGGAAACTGCGTGATCATGGGAGACTTTAACTTCCCAAATATAGACTGGAGGACCAGTGCTAGTAATAATAATAGGGCTCAGATTTTCCTAGATATGATAGCTGATGGATTCCTTCATCAAGTAGTTGCTGAACCGACTAGAGGGGATGCCATTTTAGATTTAATTTTGGTGAGTAGCGAGGACCTCATAGAAGAAATGGCTGTAGGGGACAATCTTGGCTCAAGTGATCATGAGCTAATTCAGTTCAAACTAAATGGAAGGATTAACAAAAATAAATCTGCAACTAGGGTTTTTGATTTCAAAAGGGCTGACTTTCAAAAATTAAGGAAATTAGTTAGGGAAGTGGATTGGACTGAAGAATTTATGGATCTAAAGGTAGAGGAGGCCTGGGATTACTTTAAATCAAAGCTGCAGAAGCTATCGGAAGCCTGTATCCCAAGAAAGGGGAAAATATTCATAGGAAGGAGTTGTAGACCAAGATGGATGAGCAAGCATCTTAGAGAGGTGATTAAGAAGAAGCAGAAAGCATACAGGGAGTGGAAGATGGGAGGGATCAGCAAGGAAAGCTACCTAATTGAGGTCAGAACATGTAGGGATAAAGTGAGACAGGCTAAAAGTCGAGTAGAGTTGGACCTTGCAAAGGGAATTAAAACCAATAGTAAAAGGTTCTATAGCCATATAAATACGAAGAAAACTAAGAAAGAAGAAGTGGGGCCGCTAAATACTGAGGATGGAGTGGAGGTTAAAGATAATCTAGGCATGGCCCAATATCTAAACAAATACTTTGCCTCAGTCTTTAATAAGGCTAAAGAGGATCTTAGGGATAATGGTAGCATGACAAATGGGAATGAGGATATAGAGGTAGATATTACCATATCTGAGGTAGAAGCGAAACTGAAACAGCTTAATGGGACTAAATCGGGGGGCCCAGATAATCTTCATCCAAGAATATTAAAGGAATTGGCACCTGAAATTGCAAGCCCATTAGCAAGAATTTTTAATGAATCTGTGAACTCAGGAGTTGTACCAAATGATTGGAGAATTGCTAATATAGTTCTTATTTTTAAGAAAGGAAAAAAAAGTGATCCGGGTAACTACAGGCCAGTTAGGTTGACATCTGTAGTATGCAAGGTCCTGGAAAAAATTTTGAAGGAGAAATTAGTTAAGGACATTGAAGTGAATGGTAAATGGGACAAAATACAACATGGTTTTACAAAAGGTAGATCGTGCCAAACCAACCTAATCTCCTTTTTTGAAAAAGTAACAGATTTTTTAGATAAAGGGAATGCAGTGGATCTAATTTACCTAGATTTCAGTAAGGCATTTGATACCGTGCCACATGGGGAATTATTAGTTAAATTGGAGAAGATGGGGATCAATATGAACATCAAAAGGTGGATAAGGAATTGGTTAAAGGGGAGACTGCAACGGGTCCTACTGAAAGGCGAACTGTCAGGTTGGAGGCAGGTTACCAGTGGAGTTCCTCAGGGATCGGTTTTGGGACCAATCTTATTTAATCTTTTTATTACTGACCTTGGCACAAAAACTGGGAGTGTGCTAATAAAGTTTGCAGATGATACAAAGCTGGGAGGTATTGCCAATTCAGAGAAGGATCGGGATATTATACAGGAGGATCTGGATGACCTTGTAAACTGGAGTAATAGTAATAGGATGAAATTTAATAGTGAGAAGTGTAAGATTATGCATTAGGGATTAATAACAAGAATTTTAGTTAAGTTGGGGACACATGAATTAGAAGTAACGGAAGAGGAGAAGGACCTTGGAGTATTGGTTGATCATAGGGTGACTATGAGCTGCCAATGTGATATGGCTGTGAAAAAAACGATTCCGGTTTTGGGATGCATCAGGAGAGGCATTTCCAGTAGGGATAAGGAGGTTTTAGTACCATTATACAAGGCACTGGTGAGACCTCACCTAGAATACTGTGTGCATTTCTGGTCTCCCAGGTTTAAAAAGGATGAATTCAAACTGGAGCAGGTACAGAGAAGGGCTACTAGGATGATCCGAGGAATGGAAAACCTGTCTTATGAAAGGAGACTCAAGGAGCTTGGCTTGTTTAGCCTAACAAAAAGAAGGTTGAGGGGAGATATGATTGCTCTCTATAAATATATCAGAGGGATAAATACAGGAAAGGGAGAGGAATTATTTAAACTCAGCACCAATGTGGACACAAGAACAAATGGGTATAAACTGGCCACCAGGAAGTTTAGACATGAAATCAGATGAAGGTTTTTAACCATCAGAGGAGTGACGTTTTGGAATAGCCTTCCAAGGGAAGCAGTGGGGGCAAAAGATCTATCTGGTTTTAAGATTCTACTTGATAAGTTTATGGAGGAGATGGTATGATGGGATAATGTGATTTTGGTAATTAATTGATCTTTAAATATTCAGGGTAAATAGGACTAATCCCCTGAGATGGGATATTAGATGGATGGGATCTGAGTTACCCAGGAAAGAATTTTCTGTAGTATCTGGCTGGTGAATCTTGCCCATATGTTCAGGGTTTAGCTGATTGCCATATTTGGGTTTGGGAAGGAATTTTCCTCCAGGGCCCTGGAGGTTTTTTGCCTTCCTCTGTAACATGGGGCATGGGTGACTTGAGGGAGGCTTCTCTGCTCCTTGAAGTCTTTAAACCATAATTTAAGGACTTCAATAGCTCAGACATAGGTGAGGTTTTTCGTAGGAGTGGGTGGGTGAGATTCTGTGGCCTGCGCTGTGCAGGAGGTCGGACTAGATGATCAGAATGGTCCCTTCTGACCTTAGTATCTATGAATCTAAAACTTTCTTTCCTCGATGGCTGTGTGCTACGAGGTACACACTGGCTCCTTGTGCCAGAAGAATTACAGTCAAAACTCATACATCTGGCATACAATACTCATCAAAGAATTGTCAGAACCAAACAACGACTACGGGATCTGTATTGGTGGCCAGGGATGGACTCTCAAACTGAAGCAGTCATAAAATCTTGTGTCACTTGCCAAATGCATGATAAGACAGTAGTGATATGTATCCTTCCATTACAGCCTGTTCCTCTTCCTGAATCTGCATGGGAAAAAGTGGTGATTGACATTGTAGGGCCGTTTGATACTGCTCCAATTGACTATTGTTATGCCATCACCTTAATAGACTATTTCAGTAAATGGCCTGAGGTAGTGTTTACATCGCAAATCTCTTCTGCTACGGTAATTAAGTTCCTCTCTTTAGTTTTTAGAAGGGAAGGTAACCCCAAAGAACTGGTTTCAGATAATGGTAGTCAATTTACTTCCCTGGAGTTTGAAACTTTTCTAGCAGAGAGGAACATTTTACACAGAAGGTCATCCCTATACTACTGTCAAGCCAATGGGGAAATGGGACGGTTTAATAGAAGTTTAAAAGAGAGTTTGCAAATGGCTAAACTGGAAGGGCAATTGTGGATAACCTTCACTACTGATTTCTTGCAAGCATACCGGGCTACATGACATGCCACAACACAAGATCACCTGCAGAGTTACTACATGGGAAACAGATGAATACTAAACTGAACAATGCTGGATTGGCACGATCTGAGGCCCCAACCGAGGATGATGTGAGAAAAACAGTTGAACAGAACCAAGCAAAGTATAAGGTTTTCACACACAAGTGGCGGGGTGCTAAGGAACCAAAGTTTCAGTGTGGTTCCTTTGTTAGAATATGAAAACCTGGAATTTTACGCAAAGGGGACCATAAATTCATAGCTCCTCTTAAAATCAGAGAGAAGAAGAGACCTTACACCTATCGACTTTCTGATGGGCGGGTATGGAATGCTTATCTTGCACCTGCCTATGCACCAAGAGGAGATTATGCCAACACCCAGTCTGCATTGGATGACTTCACCGTAGTATGAACACAACAAGAGATTGCACTGGAATCTGGGCTTGAGAGACAGCCTGTCAGACCCAGACAACCACGTGTCTGGACTAGATACTATGTTATGTAGTATCTATAGTGTTTTTAGTTTAATAATTCTGTCAACAGTATAATGCCTTGTTTCCTATTTGTTCCTGTGGTTAGAACAACAGTGTTTATTGTAACTGGGAGAGCTTCTTAAGAGAGGAGGGAATGTGGTGTTTAGATGTTGCTTGTAATTATTAGAATTGGGAGCACTAGCTGATGGGCATCTGAAAGGACAGGAAACAGGAAGGAGGGGGGAGGAGTTGAAGAGGCTGAGGGAGAGATCCTGAGGGTGCAGCAGCTGCTTGGAAAAGAGGTTCCCACTTTAAAAAATAAAGTCCTGTTGAAGTTTGTTAGTACTTTGCCTGGCTACTACAACAGCAGAGGTTCTGTGGAAAGAACAGCCTGTGATGATTTAATTAAAGACTGTATCATAATGTATACACTGAAGGGGCGGAGGATTAAGGTACCACAGGCAACCTTGATTCTGACATTTCCTACTTCTGAGTATTTGAGTTCACAAACTTAACATTATTTCAATATAATTTTTAATGTAACTTTTACTAAAGACTTCCTGTCTCCTTTTATTCCTGTTATTTAGTTATCTAAGCCTACTTAGAGCAAAAGATGAGCAACTATCAGCCAGGATGAAACCTGATTCGTAAGAGAGGAATAATTTGGTATCCTTTGTGGACCTGTCAGCGATTAGGGGTTAATTGATGAAGTGACATTGTTTTTCTTCAGTCACGTTCTCATAAATTGAAATAATTTATTGCACCTTGATGTGGTGTATCACTTAGTTTACTTAAAGTGAGAGATATTTATCTCTGAAAAGTTTAGCAGCACATTTTGCTGACTTTTCCTCTCTGGTTGTTTCGACTGTGTCTTGCTTCTATATTGTTTCTCTCTTCATCTACTTCTCCCATTGACTATGTGACTTTTACTATATCACAGGACTTTGTCTTTTCAGAACCACATCATTCAATATGCATGCTATGCCCCAAGTACTGGGCTTGTCAGGCAAAGTGAACTGTAGGGCACTTCTGTATGTAGCAGATATCTAAAACCACATTTTAGAACTAAAATCCTGAGACATTAACTTCATCTTAGAATGAGAGTCCTTTTTATGGCATGTCCTCCTTTTTTATGACTCATTATACATAATTTGAGCATCATTTTTAAGAACTGCCATATGGTGTCAATAAATAAGTCTTCAGTAGCTCTCATTTATCCTCTAAATATGGATCAATTGCACCTAATTAAATCAGTGTTTAAAAAAGCCCCAAACATCCATACAAATTAAGCATCTTGAGCTGATTATTTCAGTATTTATCATCAGGTTAATTAAGGACACCTCAAAGATATAAGAAGTCATGAGCAAAGCTGAGGTTCTTTCCCCATTCCTCAGATTCATAGGGTGTTGATGACTTTATTTCCTGTAATGCTTTATCTCTTCATTCATTCTCAGTCAGAGTCACAGCAAGAGCTGTAGTAAAGTCATTCACACAGAAACATTGGCAGAAATTTATGTAATATAAAAGCCCTTATTTTCCTCTCTGCTCATGTTGAAAACTATATGAATATCTAAATGCATTGCAGCTAGTTATCCAAGGAACCAACAGCAATGGTTGATTCATCTAGATGACATTCCTAGCTACTCTTTGGAAAGACCTGGTGTCTGCTACAAAGAGGGCACAGTATACTCTCTGTAACACAGAATTGGGCCTTGACCTGCTCTTAGCTGTTCAGAAAGCACTGTTGATCATTAATGAGCTATATCCACACTAGTAACTGTTCAAGTGTCCATGCATGTGGTTGTGCCATAACCCCCTCTATTGTCTGAAGGAGAATAGAGAGCAACTAAGATAGCATGCCTAAGGGGTGTGAATAAGTACACTCCTCATCTGAGGCATGGCCCCAAACCCATGTCAGTTTGCAGTGTGGATGGGTGTAAGAGGTGCACATTAGGTCTTGAGTTTCAGTAGTCATCCTCCATCCCCATAATGCACTGAACCTTTTTCTTCCCAACCCTTACCCAGTCCATAGAGGTCCGTTTCCCCCCATTTTCAATGGTAGTAGTCTGCTGCACTGACCACATTAGAACAGATTTCTGCTGCACTCTACAGATAAATACAGGTGAAGATAGATCCAGCTCTGAGAGCAGCTGCTTGGAAGATTACACAGTTTCAGTGCGTCTCCCCTCTTTCCCCCTTCCCCCTCCCGGCATCCCACAGTAAAGTCTGGGAAGGAGAAGGCAACAGAACACAGTTGTAGAACATTTTGGTTGTCTAAGAAAAAGTTGGTTGCAGAAGGAAATTCTGGGAATAAATAAAGTTGTGGTGTGTCTCTTTCTTTCCCTGTCCAGTTCATGTTGTTAGGCAGGCTCAAGGGCAGGATTTTCTGGTGATGCCAGGGTCGGGATGGGGGTAGACAGGGCAGTGTTCATGGCTCGCATCTCCCTTTGCACTGAAACTCTGTATGCTAGCTGAGAATATAATCAATTTCCAATTGAATTGCCTTTTCCAGGAAATTTCTGGTGTAGCAGAAACTCCAATTGGGTCTTGAGTTTCCAATGGCAATGCAAATCTGCTTGGTCCATCTTCATAGCTGACCAAATTCTTCTGTAAATGCATCGTCTTCTCCCAGGCACGTCCTTCTGCCCTTCGGGTAGCCCTGCAGATGTCCCCTTAACTCACTATTCCTCTTGGTTCCCCAGTAACTCCATGCAAGCTGGTCCTCTAGTCCATTAACATAGTTCATTCACAAAACATAGTGCAAATAGTTAATAACAAAAGTCTCAAAACATAGTCCATATCACCCCCAGTATATGTAATCTTTGACACCTGACTTTGATCTCATCATACCCTGGTATCTTCTGCCCCACTTCTGTGCCTCTGCCAGGACTGCCACTGCAGACCTCCTCAGGGGTGCAACCCCATTCTGCCCACTGGAATTCCCACAATCTCTCTGCTGGGAGCATTCTTGCCGGGGAGCATCCCTCACCCCTCTCACTGTTCTTCTGAATGCAACTCTGCAGCAAGGAGGCAAGTAA
The DNA here is from genome assembly GCF_009764565.3 of Dermochelys coriacea. Classification (NCBI taxonomy): domain Eukaryota; kingdom Metazoa; phylum Chordata; order Testudines; family Dermochelyidae; genus Dermochelys; species Dermochelys coriacea. The sequence goes on from NC_050069.1 coordinate 174,002,593, forward strand.
GCCCTCCACTGTTCACCCTTCTTCAGCCCTCTCTGGCCCTTGGCTCCAGCTCTCTAGCTTAGAGCCAGCAGGTATTTCCCTCTTCTCTTCCTTCTGCCTTCAGTCCTCCAGCCCTGGTCATTAAGAAAGATTGAGTGCTATCGATAACAGAAGTTTGTAAACAAGTGTGAATAGCAAAGACAAAAAACATTGCACAATAACCACATAACAATTTGGCCACCATCTTCCAAAGAACAAACCCAACCCCAAGGTGATAACCCAATGGATGTATCCTGTTATAATTCTTTAATGTATGCAATGTCACACAAATGGATGACCTGATTACAAGGGAACAAACCCACACAAAGCTATGTAGCCCCACATGTACCAATGTTTCATCATTCATTTCCAGTGACTTAGGATGTAAAAATGACCCTTGGCACAGGCACATATAATCCTCTGCATCCCTGCTGTGCCAAGATGTGTGCACATATGACATCCCTGAGTGCCCTTGCCCACTGAGGACCAGTGTGCACATGGGCAGGATCTGGCTGCCTGTACAGAATTTATAAATCAGACTTGTCTTGAGCCTACTCAGGATGAAAACACACTCGTTTATCCTCACAAATGTTATGCTATGTACTGCAGGTGATGATTATACAAACAGCATTATCTTCATTGGCATCCCAATGAGTGGATAGGCAGCACCTACAAGATTTCAGTCTACCATATGCACACTCCACAACCATTCTGCAGCTATTGAGTTGGTAACTGAATTCCCTTTTTCCAGGGTCATTGATGTCAGGGTATGGTTTCATGAGCCAAGGCAGGAGCATGTATACAGGGTCCCGCAAAGTAAATTGGTGCAGACAAATCGTACAGAACAATATTGTTTTGGGGGAATAAAATCCCTTCTTCCCCCTTCAAGTGAAACCTATTCTCTTCAGCACCTTGACGTCATGAACCTTTCCAGTGTTTCCTATGTTTGTATTACCTAATCTGCCTCTGTGGTAAACTAAGTCCAGCAAAACAAGAGAATAGTGACTTTTTTGGTTTGAATACTCACTTAACCCTTGTGTTAGGCAAAGTATTGGGATATAGGTGCCATTGGTGGCTTCTGCACAGATCAGAAATCCCATCCTCTGAAATCCAGCTATTATTTCTGGAACTTTTTGTATGGCAACCACTCATGGGGCAGATCACAGTGTTAAGTGCCTTACCAACCTGCATAATCACAATCCCAACAGTGGACGTTACAACCCCAATGTGGTTTTCAACAGACCTATAGCTGTCTGGTGTTACCAGCTTCTACTAAGCAATTACAACCTGCTTATGCATCAGTATGGCTTTACTGAATCAAGTGTTCTGGTGCTGGAGGTTTGATGCAAGCTCATCACATAGCTCCATGATGGTTTATTTCCTTATTCAGAACTTCTGAAGCCACTGCTGGTCATCCCAGGTTTCCAGAATGATGCAACCCCACCATACTAATGCAGTTTTTCCTGCACCAGAAGTCCATGTCCCCAATCAGATCCATGCCCAGACAAACAGAAGTATCAGGGATGAAATTCTGCTCCATGTAAGTCAATATTTGTATGTCTTACTCACACAGCACATCCCTGAATCTCTCTTCTCACACCCCAATGTGTGGCACCATATAGACCTGAACAAGATGGAGAGCCTGTGTAGATATAGTCACATCAAAATGGAGGATCTAAGGGGCACAAACCCCTAAACTGAGCAAGTTCTGTTGCAATTCCCAGACTTTCAGAAGATTTTAAGGGGTTTCAGAAAATAATTGTGTGCAAAGTAAAATAGTAAACCTACCTGTTTCAACTCATCACTGGGAAGTTCTGCCTTATTAAAACAACAAATGGGGAAACAAACAAACAAAAAACAGTAGCCAAACTCACTCACGTTAAGAGATAAAATCACCTCAAATGCTAGCATTACCAATATAAAAAAACCCATATCAAATCAAAGCAAGCTATTCTCTTCTCTGGGCTCCTGTGCTTCTCTCTCTCCTCCTCAGCCATGTCTCTGGAGCCATCTCCTCCCACACAGTCATTCCCTCTGTCATCTAAATAAAACAGGTATTTCAGCCTAATATTTTGGCACCTGGGCAACAAACTTTTACCGACATTTTCCCTTTATTGCACATGTTCCCAATAGCTCTAGTCTACCTCATTTTTTTTCTTAATTCACTGTATTTTCTCTTTTTCTGGCTGCCAATCTGTTTTCCTCAGTCTTTCAACTTTTAAAATTTTCCCTATGAATAGCTTTTGTTCTATTTTTTCCCTCTAAATCTTTCTTACATTTCTTCTCTTCCATTATCCACCATATCCCACTCCCAGTCTCCCTAGTCATCCTTCCCTTGCTTTCTTCTCCTTTGCCTCCAAATTCATCCTGACCCCACACTCCCACTCAGAAACACTGTCTGGGAAGTCCCAGCTGGACACATATTCCTTGCATTACTCCCAATATAGTTTCTCCTGCTTGGTAAGTCCTTACTTCACAGTCCAGCAGAGAGGTGTTCCAAGGGGAAGCTCTGGGGAAATAATTCTTCCCAATCTAGAGAGAAGAGGGGGAGCTTTGTGTCTTTGCTTTTAGCAGATGAAGGGATGCCACTTTCCTCCATCCTCTCCCTTATTTTAAGCTCCATCTTCATCAAAGACAAAATTATCAAGTGTTAAGTATGTCCATAGTACAAGTACGTAGGCTGAGAATTTGGCATTTTACACCTTTAGAGTGTCAGAGCTGTGAGTCATGAAGATGAATTCACATACTTTTATAGCGAAGTTCCCATTCCTTATATATAGGAGCATCACATCTTTCAGTGGAAGTGATGTAAAATCATCTCCATTATTCATCTTATAACAGAATGAATGTTCTTTAATCTGTCTGTTCAGCTTATTAGTACTGTATTTCTGAGAGTTGCTTGGCAGTTTTGCAGTCACCATGTACTTTTGGAATTTACAAAGAAATGGAAAAAAGTTAAGAGTCTTGTAACTTCACCTGGTGACAAATCCTTCACTATGAATGTTGCGTGGCAAAATAATCAATCCAACATTTATATAAAAGAGAAAAATATATACCCACTATCCTAAAAGAAAAATAAGGTTAAATATGTTTCATTTAAAATGCAAATAACTAAGCATATGCCTTCAAAGTAGACTTTTATTCCACTTCTCTTCTTGTTTGATTTAATTATATTTCAAATACTTTCCCATTGAAAGCCAACAATATAGGATTATTACAAAGTAAAATGAGACAGCATCCTATTGGCAAAAAGATACCTCTTTAAAAGGTTTGTTTGACATTCTGAACTAGTAAAAGAAGCTTAAAGTCAGAAAGCAAGTGAGAAGAGAAGATGGAAATAGCAAGGTGATAGAGATTACAAGGATATAACAGTGTAAGAATTAATTAAGGCTGTCTGACCTACATCCAGATGAAGTACATTCTGGAGTTATAAGCAATATCCCCAGTACTGGATCATAAAGCAGGTTTTGCAGTACCTGATGAGCCATAACCTCAACAGTAGGATCTGCTTGGAATGTAGATCTAAGAAGGGTTGCCATACTATGTCATGTTGCAGAATGGTATGATGAGGTAGCACCAACTATTATTAAGGTTGCCTGACACCTCATATTGTAAGACCCTGTTTTTAGATGCTTACAACTTTGCCTAACTTCAGTTGCTTGGGCAGAAATTTTACATGCTAGATAAGTGCTCAAGCTAAAATTTTGGGGAACATTTTAGCCAAAACACTTCAACTTTTTCAAAAAATGAGGCTAGGAAAAATACATTATTTTCCCCAGGTTAAACAAAGTGGTTGCTGTTTATTAAATAATAAAATAATACGTACATGCTTGAACATCGATTTGAAATTAGGTAGGGGTAGGAGATGGGATGGGATGGGGAGAGGCCTTTGTCACGAATGTACCTTTTGAGGTCCCTATAAAAATCCACCTAAATATGGTCAAATTACCATCCTCTGAAAAAGTCATAGTTAGCACATGATCAGTAGAGGTGTCTTAGATTTTAGCAGCTCACAGAGTCCATCTTCAGTGAATATGTTCCAGTCTCTCACAGTTCCTAGTGCTGACCAGGCTGTGCATAGGCCATCACCAAAGAACAACTGAGCTTGTTCCAGCTGAGGGCTACAGGGGTGAAGACAGACTTTCCCTGCTTCCCTGGGCCAGGGTTGGGCTGGGCAATGGAACTGAGAGTGGGGAGGCAGAGAGAGCAGGGGAGCACTTTGACTGGTGGGGCAAAGACTGGGGCAAGGATATGGATAGGGGGAAACTGAGACAAGTGGCTAGGTAGAGGGTGGGGAAGAGATTGAGGAGGGATACTAGGATGGGGAACCAGTGGAGAAAGATCAGATGAGGAATCAGAAGGGGGAACTGGGCCTGGGTGGGCAAAGAGACTGGGGACAAGGTGTTGAGATGGGAGAGGGGAGAACTGGGAATGACTGGACAAAGAGAGTAGGACTGGGTTGAGAAACCTGAGATGGGGGAGACTGAAACTGGTAAAGAGAATGAGACAGAGAGCCAGGGTTGGGGGAAAGACAGGACTGCAACAGGTTGGAGGGGAATGGGGCAGAAGAAGTCAGCCTTGGAGGGAACAAGAAGTGTCTGTGACCACTAGAACACACTCCCCTCCAGACCCTGGAATGGAAACCAAGATTTCTGAGTCTCAGTATTTCTCCGCTGTCAACAAACATCTATGAAAGCCACTGGCAAAGTTTGTCTCATCTAATTCCATTAATGATAGTGGATGACAGCCTACGACTACAACTATAATAAGTTATTCTGTTAGCTTAAATGGCAGAGATCTGAACAGAGGATCTAAAGGTTTCAACAAGAACTGAGCAGGGAACTGAGTTTTCCTTTCAGGGGAAATTTTGCAATTTCTGAACGTATTCTGTTTTGGAATGAAACAAAAACAAAATTGCCCACAAACTGAAATATTGAAAAAATGTGTTTCAGGTTAGTCAAAACATTTTGTTCTGATTTCAGTTTCTCACTCTATATTACATTTTATAATAGAAAATTAAAAATTTGAGGCAATAAGTAATTTTGAAATGGAAAATCAAAACATTTAATTCTGAAATGCTTGAAGTAGAACATTTTGAACTATCAAAGTGTTGGGGGGGTTCAATTTTCATTTCAAAGAACATTTTTGTCATATGAAATATATTTTAATAACTCTTTTTACTTTCAGCTAATTGGCATTTTTCAATAGAAAAACATTCATTTGGAAAATGTTTGACCAAGTCTAGTTCCAGCCCTGCCGATGACTCACCTGGGAGTCAATATGATGTTTGCAATATGGAATTTCTGTTTTTTTCAGGTTTTTTTTAAAAAGGTAGGAAATTACACTTCCACAACCTACATTAAAAAAAAAGGTTATTAAGTTAGTAAAGTCAACCACTCAGATTAGGAAATGCCAGAATTAAGGTTGCCCTTGCAACCTAAACTCTACTCCTTATGCACATGCAGTCTTTAATTACATGATCATATACTATTTTCCATGGCATGCCTACCTCATTCAATGTACAAGATGGAGCTGCTATGGCAATGAGTCAGGGCAGCGCAGAGAAGGAGACTGTTGGCTGCAGGCAGGGGTGAAAGTGAGCCGGTACAGCATACCAGTAAGAAGCCAGTACCGGCCTGTATGCAGCCCACATTAAAGTGTTGCCATGGCAGCACTTTAACATCCTTGCCCCTTTTGCCTTCCCCACTGGCTTAAAGGCTGCAATGGCAGCACTTTAACGTCATTGCCCCTTTTTCGTCCCCCGGCTGTCGACCGGGGGAGGCGGGGGCAAAGGGATCAGCTGCCCCAGGGCTGGCAATTTAAAAGGGCCCAGGGCTCCAACCAGTGCTGCCTCAGTAGTGGCCAAAGCCCCCAGCCCTTTAAATCGCCACTGGAGCCCTGGGCGGTGCCAGCCAGGCGGCATGGTAGGCGTTTGCCTCCCAGCACCGCCCCTTCTGCCCGAAACCCCACCCCTTCTAGGGGCTGGAGCTGGCCCCCGTATTGGTGAGTCTTTGGAATTACTTTTACCCCTGGCTGCGGAACTCTTGCTTAATTTGCTGCAGAAGTTGAACGGTGTTTAGTGAATGAGCAGGAAAAGAAAGGACAATGTCGTGTTTGAGGCAGTTGAATGCTGCCCTGCAAAACTGGATTCTCTGTCCCAGTCTTTCCCTATGTGATGCAAGTCAAGTCACAAACCAAACTTTTCATAGGTGGTCACTAACTGCGTGTCCCTCATTTTCTGGGTGCCCAGCTTGAGACTCACAGCTTCAACTGAAGTCAATGGGAGCTGTGCATTTAACATAGGAAGTGGTATATATTGCTCAGTAAGTACTCTGAAAAATCGGGTCCTAGTCATCTCAAATTGGGCACCCATAATTAGTGGTAATGTTCCACCTTAATCTTTCCATGCTTCAGCTCTCCATCTGTAAAATGGGAATAACACCACCTCTTAATCTTACAGCGGTGTTGTAAGGATAAATTAATGTTAGCGATGCATTCAGATACTGTACTGATGAGTGCCATACAGAGCCCATGGGGAAATTAATAGTACTCTCTTCAGAGAAGCATTTAAGTAGTGTGCAGTAAATAAGGCCCAGGGCCTCACACTGAACAAAGGATTGTCTATTAATATATTTAATTGAACACCATCCATCTTGTGCACTGAATGAGGAGGTGTCCTCTGGACAAAATAGTCTGTGATCATGTAATTAATGATTGTATCATAATATATATACACAAGACGGCTGAATTAAGGTTGCCCATGCAACCGTAGTGCTTGCATTTTTAAAATTTTTGAGTGCTTGACTCTGAAACCTTAATAATGTTCTTTTAACAAGTGTGCACACGTGTGTGCAATAAACATATTCACAGATCTGTCAACATATTGTGTATTAACCCATTCCCCTCCATCTCAAGTTTTAAAAAAATGCCTTAAGACAGTGGTCCTCAGCCTTTCCAGACATCTGTACCCCTTTCAAGAGTCTGATTTGTCTTGCATACCCCAACTTTCACCTCACTTAAAAACAACTTGCTTACAAAATCAGACACAAAAATACAAAAGTGTCACAGAACACTTTTACTGAAGAATTGCTTCCTTTCTCATTTTTACCATAATTATAAATCAATTTGAATATAAAATTGTATGTATAGTATATAGAGCAGTATAAACAAGTCATTGTTTGTATGAAATTTTAGTTCATAAGGACTTAACTATTGCTTTTCATGTAGCCTGTTATAAAACTAGGCAACTATCTAGATGAGTTATACCCCCTGTAAGACCTCTGCATACCCCCAGAGGTACACATACCCCTGGTTGAGGACCACTGCATTAAGCTATGCAGGCACATTGTACTTTCGATTGATTCTTATCTTGTTGTTTATTATTTGTCACTTTTACTCATAATTGTTTATTCCAAAAGATTTACTTGTGTTATGGAGCATTTCTATGTGTAGTAAATCAACAGACTGAAGGTTTGTAACAAACTGATACCCAAATATGCTTTCCCTAGCCATGGCCCATGATAGATTTAAACATATCTTAGATGGAAAACTGATTCTTTTAATGAACATACACAGCATTTTAGACCTGCCAAAATAATAAATCATATCCCTCTATATGCCTCACATATTTGTCAAAAACAGCAGTTTTTCTTCTATTTTTGAATCATTAATGGATTTGTAAAATATCTCACTTAGAATCTTTTGGATCTGGTCCAGTGGTTTGGGGTCCCCTAGGGTATCCAGTGCAGACTGATTTATTATAGTAAATATTATGCAGTTTATGTCTCTGAATAGCTCATACTGTAGCAGTGCCTCGGCTCCAGCAAATGATTAATAACAAAACTGGTTCTTTAGTACACTTATTGCCCACATACACTCAACTACCGGAATGATATAGCATTATGAGTTCTTATGACTAACCAGGGGCACAAAGCATTTCTTTTAGTATTTCTGTAGCTGTCCTAAGAGATCACAATGGATGCTGAGCACAAATTGAAAAAGCTGCAACATTCAAAAGATGAACAAAAAGTAAAATAGCCATTCTTTGGGCAGACAAGCCTTTTCAAACCCAGATTATTCATGAGTTTTTCCTCTTTTGCTGGAGATGGGTGTTGTGCACTTCAGTTTGTTTCTTGAGACACATGCACTGATGACAGAACCAAATGATATTTTTTTCTTACCATGAAACCATCTGATTTCTATAAAAATAAAATCTGCAAATCGTATTAAGGAAGCATTAGCTCTTTATATAGTATGCAAATAGTGAACCAGGATGAATGGAAGATCAATTAGTGCCGTAATGGTAGCTGCTGGGCACTAGCCCATGTGGTGTGGTAGCTCTTTGAAAATCTTGCCGTACACTCTTTTGAAAATCTGGGCCAAATCTCAAGGACCTTTTTCAGGACCAGAGTATGGTTGTAAAGTCGGTGACCACACTGCGGACAGATAGTGAGAAGACACAAGGAACCAGTGAGCTCTAGAAATCACACCAACAGCTGGCAACAGGAGCACAAATCCCATCTCCCAAGTGCTTGGGAGCACAACACAGAAGGGGGCTCACTGGTGCTACTCTCATCACTCAGCCTCAGCAGCCAATTCTTAGCATTGCTCAGCTGCAGCTGTTGCTGTTCTGGCTACTACCACTAGAGGCAACCACTGACAGGCCAGAGCTGGATTAGAGTTTCCTCTCCCTCAGCTCCTGGTTCCTTTAATCCCTTCTGAGCACAGAGAACTGGTAGCTGGCAGCAGGCAGAAAAGAAACTGAAGGTCTAATAGCCTGTTGCCTGATACCATAATATAAGATTACCCCCTGGATGATTTAATGGCTATGTCTGTATGTGATTGTGTGTGTGGCTGTATATATTCATCAATGTGTGCTTCTGTGTGCACACACATGTGCATTACATTCACATGTTCAGTGTGTCATGAAGAGAACCCACTTTGAAGGACTGTTTGGGGACTTGTCCAAAAATCATTACCCGCTCCTCCTCACCTCTTCCCACCCACTCTTTGAAGAGATAATACACTAGACAATTCTTTGTAATTCCAGAGCACAATGACTAAGATTGTGCCCCTAGGAAAAGGTACATGGAGATCTTGCCTCCCATTCTTATGCACTCAGGTCCTGATCAAAAGCCAACTGAAGTAAAGCTATTACCAGCAGGAGAGAAAAAAAAACCCACTTTTTTTAGTGATAATCAAGATGAGCCATTTCCAGCAGTTGACAAGAACGTGTGAGGAATAGTGAGGGCGGGGGGGGAGGGAATAAATACAAGGAGACACTGCTGAATTGGAATTAATTTTCAAACTGGACACCATTAAATTAGACTTGAATAAAGAGTGGATGTGTCATTACACAAAGTAAAACTGTTTCCCCATGTTTATTTCCCCTGTCCTACTGTTCCTCACACGTTCTTGTCAACTGCTGGAAATGGCCAATCTTGATTATCACTACAATTTTTTTCCGTCTGCTGTTGGTAATAACTCACCTTAACTCATCACTCTCATTATAGTGTGCATAGTAACACCCATTGTTTCATGTTCTCTGTTGTATAAAATTGTCCTACTGTATTTTCCACTGCATGCATCCGATGAAGTGAACTGTAGCCCATGAAAGCTTATGTGCAAATGAATTTGTTTGTCTCTAAGGTGCCACAAGTACTCCTGTTCTTTTTGCAGATACAGATTAACACAGCTGCTACTCTGAATACTGTGTTAGGCACGCTACAGATGCATAGAACAGACAGAATATAGCCCTGAAGAGCTTACTTCTAAATAGAGAAAACAGATAAAGAGTGGGAGGGGGAAGAGATGCACAGAGGTGAAGTGACTTGCCCAAGGTCACACAGCAGCTCAGTTGCAAACCTGGAAATGGAACCCATGTCACTGGAATTGGTTTTTGCAAAAACTTGGTGCCCATACCAAGTTACACAAGTTACAGAAGACTTAAAGGTGTATAATAAATAAAGTCCAAAAGAATAAAGTCCAGACCACTAATATATCTACTTGGCGCTTTTAAATGGCCAATTTCACAAATTTATGAGCCAAATCAGCTGGAGGAAGAATTTAAATAAGAAAACTGAGAATGAGAGAATGATAATTGGGAAATGGTTAAGAACACTTCACTAGATGGCCAAAATACCATAATCCCACAATCAAAGCAGAAGGTTGTGTTAGTTTGAAAATGACCTGGTTTAGAGGGAAGTCAAGACAGCTATAAAATATTATATAAGAAATGGAAGAAGGGGGAAGTTGATAGTAATGAATATGAATCAGAACCTAGGACTTGTAGAAACTTGATATGGGATGAAAAGGGACATCAGAGAAATCTATGGCCTGCAGAGTTAAGGAAAATAAGGAGTTTCTAGAAGTATATTAGGAACAAAAAGAATCCTAACAATGGAATTTGTCCATTACTAAAGGCAAATGGTAGTATTATCAATACTAATGCAAAAAAAGCAGCATAAATATTTCTCTTCTGTATTTGGGTGGGAAGGGCGAGGGAACAGATGATGTAGATGTATAACATGCTGCTGATAATACTTTTTCCATTCCAGTAATTTAGGATGATGTGAAACAGCAGCTATGAAAGTTAGACATTTTTAAATCAGCAGGTCCATATAACTTGCATCCAATAGTTTTAAAAGAGCTGGCTGAGAAGCTTACTGGATCATTAATTTGATTTTCAATAAGACTTGGAACACTGGGGAGTTTCAGAAGAAAGTTAATGTGGTACTAGTATTTGAAAAAGGTGACCCGGGTAATTATAGGCCTGTCAGTCTGACATTGATCCCAGGCAAGATACTGGAGCAGCTGACATGGGACTCAATTAATAAAGAATTAAAGGAGAATAATGTGATTAACGCAAATAAATGGGTTTATGGAAAATAGATTCTAACAAACTAACTTGATATATATTTTTTGTTGAGATTACAAGTTTGATTGATAACATTAATAGTGTTGATGTAATATATTTAGATTTCTGTAAGGGGTTTGACTTGGTACCTCACAACATTTAGATTAAAAAACTAGAACACGACACTCAGTAACGGATTAAAAACTGGCTAACTGAGAGACCTCAAATTTTAATTGTAAATGTTGGGTCACCATCGAGTGAGTATGTTTCTAGAAGGATCTCACAGGGTTTAGTTCTTAGCCCTATACTATTTAACATTTTTATTAATGACCTGGAAGAAAATATAAAATCATCATTGATAAAGTCTGAAGATGACACAAAAATCAGCGGAGTAGTAAATAACGAACAGGACATGTCACTAAAAGAGAACGATCTGGATTGCTTGGTAAACTGGGCATAAGCAAACAATGTGTTTTAATACAGCTAAATATAAATGTATATATATAGGAACAAAGAATGTAGGCCATATTTACTTGATGGGGGACTCTATGGGTGACTCTGAAAAATATTTGGGATAATTAGCTTATCTGTACTCTTACTGTCACACTGTGGCGAAAAGGGCTAATGTGATATGTGGTTGCAGAAACAGGGAAATCTCAAGTAGGAATACAGAGATTATTTTACCTCTGTATTTGGCACTGGTCTGACCACTGCTGGAATACTGTGCTCAGTTCTGGTGTCCACAGGTTCAAGAAGAAGGCTTGTAAATTGAGACAGCTCTGAGAAGAGCCACACAAATGATAAAAGTATTAGAAAACATGTCTTATAGTAATACATTCAAGCAGCTCTATCTATTTAGTTCAACAAAGAACAGGTTGAGAGGGGTGACTTGATTACAGTCTACATACGTACATGACAAACAAATATTTAATAATGGGCTCTTCAGTCTAGCGGAGAAGGGTATAACATGATCCAATAGCTGGAAGGTGAATCTAGATAAAGTCAGACTGGAAATAAGGTGTACATTTTTATCATGGGGAGTAATTAACCATTGGTACAACTTACCAAGAATAGTGGTGGATTCTCCATCACTGGCAATTTTTAAATGAAGAGTGGATGTTTTGCCAAAAGATACTTTCTGGGAATTATTTTGGGGAGGTTCTCAAAACTGAAACTCAGATTCCTTTCATGGTTATGCATCTTGATTTCTCTAAATGGGCCTAGCTCTGGTTTTAAACTGGAATTGTGTAGAGCTTTAGACTATATTATATATAAAAATCAGTGCTCAGAAAACAGCTGGTAATCACCAATTTGCAATATCAGCACTTCTCTGAAGCTACTGTCTCATTCTCCAAAATCTTGGGGTTGGGTGGGAGTGGAGAGGACTGTTTGTTTTTTTGTTTAAGTAAATCTCTAACTCTTACAGTTATAAAGAAAACCTCAAAAATGTGACAAAGTGTAACCAAAGCAGCTGACTGTAAAATGCACCTGGAACAATGCTCTGACAGACACAAACTCACTCAGTAGCCCATCCACACACTGGGCAGATGCTTAGGATTGCAAGGTGGGAATCCTCCTCCCCCAGCCACAGAGCTGCTCAGCCACTGGCCTACAACAGTGTCCACAAAGTAGTCTCTGTAGTCCCTTATGTGGCACTTTCCTATATAAGGAGGAGAGGACACACTCATAATCAATGGGTTTTAGGTGACGTTAAACACGTGCTCAAATGTTTTACAGAATGCTCAGCACCTTGCAGGATTGAGCCCAGTGTTTGGTTTTGTTTCAAAGTTGTTTCCATTCAGGGAAGCATTACAAATGTGCCAAGACAATGAGCTTGCAATTAATGGAATAATGTAGGTTTATTGAGAAATACTGTTTTCGAGCCTGCCATTGGTGACTAAGGTGTATTATATTGGGGAGCTCTAAATGAACACAGAGGAGTTCAACACAACCCTGAATGAGCCAGAGCTACAGTTTTAAATGAATTACACTTATAGTCTTGCACTCTGCTCCAGTGTTTATTTTCGATAAGATCTATTCTTCCATGTAAGATTTATTGTTATGCATCACCTAGTCAGTGCTAGTTGAATCAGCGTGCTTTTATTACAGCAGAGGGGTGATTTCTTCACTCTGCAAATCAAACACTGAGATATCAGCCAAGCGCAGGATTCTGTGTTGTTCTTACTAGAACAGCATCTTTGTAGAATGTTTGTTTTAAATGGCACATATGCAGTCCAGATGCAAGTGAGATTCCTGGTGGCCTTAATAGGAGCTTTACCTCTAGAAAGACTACTAGAATCAAGTCCAGAATCAACAGATTTCTTTCTTTGTGAAAAGAAAAGGAGTACTTGTGGCACCTTAGAGACTAACAAATTTATTAGAGCATAAGCTTTCGTGAGCTACAGCTCACTTCATCGGATGCCCCCCGATGAAGTGAGCTGTAGCTCACGAAAGCTTATGCTCTAATAAATTTGTTAGTCTCTAAGGTGCCACAAGTACTCCTTTTCTTTTTGCGAATACAGACTAACACGGCTGCTACTCTAAAACCTTTCTTTGTGAGACATTAAGGAATACATTCTGATGCTCCCTCCCCAATCAAAATGTCCCCCCAGCTGCATAGGAATCTGACTACAGTAAAGCAGTGTGAAGCTGCAGTAATAACTGTAGCGGCTCTGCTGACACTCTGCTGATCGAGTGGTACATGCTTGTCTCTACATGTCCTAAAATTGAATAGAACTAAAATGACCTGAAACGTCAGATCACAGAGTGGCATCTGAGAGTTTACGTGTGATTTGCCATCTATCCAAGCTTGATAGTAGAAAATTTAGAATAGAAAATTCTAGTCATTAATGAGGCTGCCTTGTATTTTAAAAGTATTTATACCCTCTGCTCCGTGATTGTCAATCCAACCAGAGAGGGTGGGTAACAGGACATCAATTTTCTGCTATCACCAAGAGAGAAACCACCCACTGAAGGAGAAGAAAGGAGGATGGAGGGAGGTCAATGTGTTGATTCTTAAGAGCAGGGTGGGGGGGAAGCTGAGGGAGTAGCTTTAAGTACTGTTGTCTCTCTCTGGGTCACCTAAGAAGTCTCCTTCCTGAGAGCTAGATTCTGATCTCAGTTACACTAGAATAAATCTGGGATTGATCTCAGTTTCTCAGTTACACTAGAATAAATCTGGCATTGACATCAGTGATGTTATCCTGGATTCACACAAATATACTTAAGAGCAGAATCTGACCCGTACTCCATTAAAGTGTCTGCAGTCACCCAGTGATCTTTCTAACCAATATAACGAACAGTAGAAGGCTAGAAGTAGATGTTAAAGTGCCCTAGGCTTTCCCTGTCAGCAAGACCTTAGTTCAAATGTGACTAACACTCACAAAGGGTATTAATTTGGAGGGTCAAATCCTTGTTATTCTAATAGATGTTAACCCACATCACAAAAACCCATCACGTGATTTGGTACAAGTAGCATTCTCTAGTCAGGACAGGAGAAGGCATGTTTGGAGAGGGTTAATGCAAATTGAGGAATAATGCAGGATTGAAGTTATTGGCTCAAAGGTATAGCCAATTGTTTAACTACGCTAGCAGTTCATTCTTAAAAGTGTTCAGACACCAAATAACCAAACTTATCCAACTTTATTGTCAAAAGACAAATCAGCACAACACAAAAAGGAGACATATGTATCTTCTTTCCAGTAAGCAAATTCACACAGCATGTTCATCCTAAATAAAAGGTGTGCTTCCAAGATATGCAGTTCAGCTAGTAGTATTTATAGGATGATTTTATAAAACTCTTTACACATCCCTAAAATTCAACCCACCCATTTGTACCAGTTCCTTAACTTGTTGCTCTGTACCTTCCTTATCCATTACAGGAACTGGTCTGTGAAGGTACCTCTCTAGCTTGTACTCAACATAGGTGAACAGAATTGCAGGGAGAGCATAATAAATTCAGTTAACATAACTTTCCAACACTTTTATTTATGTATATTTTAAAACCATGCACATAATGTGGTATATACTGCACCTAACATATATGAACTGTCAAAAATGTGTGAGGAAGTTGGCATATTCCTTGCCTGCACTTCACATTTTTCTATGAGGAAATTCACCATTTATAT
This sequence comes from Dermochelys coriacea, assembly GCF_009764565.3. Lineage (NCBI taxonomy): Eukaryota > Metazoa > Chordata > Testudines > Dermochelyidae > Dermochelys > Dermochelys coriacea. Next base: position 174,017,593 of record NC_050069.1, read on the forward strand.
ATTTTATAAAATATTGTTTTGTTTGAGGAAACATTATGTCCTCTACAGATTTAATCTTCATCTGAGAAAGTTGCCGCTCATCCTGTAGTGCACTGTTCAGTGCCACACTTCATGTTGTCACTCACAGACTCTCTCTCACCAACACAAGGACCAGAGACTGATTCAGTAAAAGGACAGGAAGGATGGTCTAGTGGTTATGGTCTAGCCTTATGTTTGGGAATCCTGATTTCAATTTCCTCTTCTGCCATTGACTGTGTGTGAGAGACCTTGGGCAAGTAACTTAGGACCAGATTTTCAAAGATATATAGCTGTCTAACCTGAAGGTGCTTTTGAAATCCCACTAGGTACCTATCTGCATCTTTAGGCACATAAATACCTTTGAAAATCTGGCCTATAAACTTTGTATCTCAGTTCCCCATCTGTAAAATGAGGATAGTAGAAGTTCCCTACTATACAGTGGTGTGAAGATTAAAGATTGTGAGGTGTTCCTATACTATGCTATGGGGCCAGAAAAGATCCAAAATACATAAAATACAGCCAGACTACATTACATTTTTCAATGTTAGCTACATAACTACATTATCCTGAAACCTGCCTCAATCATCACGGAAGTAATATACCATAGCAGCATTTTATCCTTCTTATGCACTCAGTATCTTACATTTTATGCTTCCCTTTCAGCTCACCTTCCTAAAAAAGTTAGGATTTTTTAAATGTTTACATACCATAGACAAAAACTGGAACTTCAGGTCACAAGGCAGCCAACTTACTTGTATTTAAAAACAACAAACACCATGGGTCTTATCCTGTTCCTACTAAATTTGGTAGGAGCTGTGCCATTGACTTCCTTTTTTAGCAGGATCAGAGAAACAGAAAAGATAAAGTGTATGTATAATATTGTAAAGACTCACAGCAAAGTGCAATTCAGCTGTGCATGTAGAACATTAGTTTCATTACTGGAGAGTTTATGTTTCATTTACAGCAGGGTTTTCTTTTACTTTCTCTTCCTCTTTCAAGTTCAAAGTACCTTCATTTTCTGTTTTCCTTCTGTGCATTATTCTAAGCCAATGAAAGATTTTTTTAAAGTGTGATAAAGAGAAATGTGTGTGGGAAGGGGAGGGTGTTGGAATCACCTGATTTTGATGGCACTTTGAGGATTGTTTAATGAGCCTGTAACTGAGTTAGATGTATCTTGTGCCCTTAATATCTTTTACTTCTACTGAAGTAAACCATGGAGGCCTTTGAATACTGGGAATCTGAAGATGCAAGTAACAGGTAATGTTTTGATGCTTGATGTATTTATTATTTGCTAGAGAGAGTTCTCTAGAATGCCTCTGAGCGTGAGGAAAAAATTCAAGCTATTCATTCATGCTTCTTTTTTTTTGACTCTTTTTCATGAACAAACTACTGCCTTTTTTTCTTGCTAGTAAGCTTCATTACTGTAGTTTTGCTGAAAGACCTATGGTTATGCTTTGACATGAGGTTCTTGTACTGAGATTAAGCAATAACTTTTGAATTCAAAATTCAAGTTCTCCATTTAGTACATTTGAAAACGTCATTCTTTCAAGCAACTGATTGCAGAGCAGAAAGCATAGTACAAGAACTAGGTTGTAACTCATGCCTGATGGAATAAAATGAGCTAATGTATTGCTTCATCTCATTAGAAGAACCCCATGTCCACTCACAAATTCAAGTAATTTCATTCACTACATACTATCCACTTGTACACAGAGTTAGCAGGAGTGACATGGAAATAATATGTAAACTAGTTTATAATTAAGGACTACATGGTAAAGCATATGCATGGTAGGAAAAGTCAAGGTGGGCAGATCACCATATTTTACTGACTTTTGAGTATTTAACTGTGCAATCTTAGTGAACTCTTACCATAGTTATTAGCTTTACTGGAGCAAATGTATTATATTTGAATTCTATTTCTTCATAAAGGGACTGCTAAAATGTAAAGTTTGAAAACTGGAAAAAAATGTGAAAAAATGCTATTCTCTGTGCTCAATATTATTTTATGGTATTTTCCTTTCGTGAAGGCTCACTGTGCTAATAATATGTAGTTTTACTGCTCTATCCTAACAGTCCATTAGTTGCTATTAATCTAAAATTCTTGGGCTGCTAAGTAACATATTTAAAGAAATATGGGAGTTTGGGGGGGTTTATTTAGGTTTCTTATGCCATTTTTATGTTGATTGTAATGCTCTTGAAAGTGAGGGACTGATACCACGCCCTAAAGCCAGGCTCCCTGGGAACAGACACTGTAGATATTGATTCCCTGCTCAACTGAAGATGTTTGTTCTATTGCATTTTTGGCCCCCTTCTTGCTGCTGCATCCATGTTGGCAGAGCTATGTATTTGTGCAGAGCCCACAGAAGTCAATGGGCCTCCAAATAGGCCTGTCCTTATGCAGTGTCCACCCTGGCTGGCAGCAGCTTTGCTATTTCATAACTTAGGCCTCTCGTGAGCATGGACAACCAATTGGGTGGAACTGGTGGTTTTGGAAGAAGCACACAAAGTTAACCAAACTCACTGCACTTATGATAATAACAGGTAAAACAATTTGTGTTTGAATGGAATTGGATATATATTTTGCATTGGGAGTTGGAGGCCATTTAAAAGAAAACAGGTATCTTATCAAACCCTGCCTATGAGATCCATGAGGCACTTAATGAGATGTCTGTGTTTGTGTATAACAATATGTATGGTTTTCCATTATATTATGGTTATTAGTTTATTCATGTTATGGCAGCACCTACAGACCACAACTGAGACCGAACAAATCCTAGCACAATGGCATCCCAAACACATAATAAGATACAGTCTGTACCCCAAAGAGCATATAGGGAAAGTAGACAAGACAGTCAAAGGCTGGGAAGTTAAACAGAGGTGAAGTGAGTTGCCCAATGTCACAGAGCAGATCAGAGCTGGGAATAGAATTTAGGTCACCTGACTAGTAATCCACTGCCTTATCCAGTAGTCCATGCTGCTGCCCCATGGCCACATATATAATCCACAATTGGTAGCTAAAATACACCCCGACTCCTGAGTATTTAAAATATTTTAAATCTTAGATGCAATGATTGAACCTGCAAAAATTTCTAAAAATCTTATTTGTTTCTGTATATGGAACTTGGATGCACCATTGCTCAATTTGGTTGCCAAAATGACCATTTCAAGGATGTTGGAGGGACAAGGTGGGTGAAGTAATATCTTTCATGTTGGTGAGACACAAACTTTCAAGCTTAGACAGAGCTCTTCATTTGCAGGAGCATAAATGCATATTTTTTTCATGTACATTATTACAGTTTGGGAAGAAATCCTCTTTTGCATAACATGTTTGAAACGGGGCTATAATCTAACAGTACTCAAAAAATGTAAAAGTGCACAGCTCTGCTTGATGTCACTAGAGCTACCTGCCTCCTTAAAGTTAAGCACACACTTAAGTGCTTTGCTGTATCGGGACCTAGAACCCTAAGTGAATCCCATCCCAAGAAGAGCACCCAGTTGAAGTTACATTGCTATAATTTATTTCAGAATTTAACATACGTCAGACTCTTGTGACAGTCCAAAGTTGGGTCTTTTGTGTTTACCTTTAAATCTGAAATATTCAGAGCTAGCGTCCGATTTGAATTTTGAGCCTTTGCTAATACTCTGTCCAATGACTTTAATACCTATTCATCTGCTATTTATGAGATTCCCCATAAACTTTCCTTTTTTGCTGACCTCTCAGATTTTCCACCATTTCTGACAGCTGCCCAGTGATACTGTCCCCCAGCACCTTCCCCACATAAGATGGCAATATAAAGATCTCTGAAGTGATCTTATACTTTAACTTCCAAAGAACACATGAGAAATAAGACATGTTTGTTTAGTGCACATCTGTAAAAGGGAACAGGATCATCTGTAAAAGGGAATAGGATCATTGAATGTTCTCATAGTTTCCTGGCCATTTCTATTTCTTCCTAGTTACTACCTCAACACCCTATGAGGAAGTGGTGTAAGGCCCAGCAGGAATACACTCTTATGACAACAATCACAAGTATATTAATGTAACATGGCTTTAGTAAACAAAAAAAATTGACAAAAAGCTGTGGAGCTGCCTGTTAACATTGCAAAACTGCTGATCTGTCGTTTAGTATAGTCAGAGGCATTGGGAATCAGTGTTTTACAAAGCAAGCACTCCTCGCGGTTCTAACTAGGGATGCTTTTGGTTTAAACATCAGACATATTGTTATCATATGTTTCCACTATGGAGCAGGGAGAACTTTGGATGTCAAAAAGAAAAATGTCCCATCTAATGAAGAGTTATTGCATTTCGCTTCCTTGACTGATTGCCCCTTCTTGCTTATATGCCAGGGAAGCTTTACAACCAGAACGACTCTACATATGACTTTCAAATCAAGGACATTTTCATTTGGAGCACAATCAATTATTTCATATTCACCTCATAATGCTATATCTTCAGTCTGGTGAAGAAAAGCAACATGCTGACAAAAGTAATTTGAAATGGAGCATAATGATTAGGTTTTAAATGGTTCTTTTTTAAGGCTGACACTGTTTATATTTTACTGTAAGTGGGTATTACAGTAAGGATAACTTGAAACATAAACTGTCCCATCTTTCAAAAACAGTAGCTAAACAACTAGTGACAATAAGCTTTACTTACAATCTAAGGTTACTTTGCAATTTTTATTTGTATTTCTTTGCACAATAACTTCAGCTTTTTAGGCTTTGTAGTTATAATGAAAAAAATAATGTGGCATGGGGTTAATAAACCTTCTGTAGTAAAGAGTTGCTTAAGATTCCATGTTAAAATGGGACAATTACTAATTCAATACACTGTTTCCAAATTCAAATTGTCTTTCTATACTTTTTATTGTAGTATCTGCCACATTCAGCTCCTTTTGTACGTAGCATTCAAAGCCAGTATAAAAATCTACCAGTACAGCTTGTTCCATGCATGGGGATTCCTCAAACTGTATTCTGGTCTGGCTGGAATGTAAACAATTGTACTCAAAACTGAACTTCCAGTTAAGAAGGCTTTCGTATCTACACATTACAGCTTCACAGGGAGGTGAGAAGGTACAGGAATCTCCTACCTTGTGCTACTTTTCTCACAAAGAGACAGCCATAATATGGCTGAAAGTGCTCCACATCACAAAGTGGCTGTGGTGGGGAATTGCTAGTACTACCAGCAGTATATGTTACCCCACATGAGTGAAGTTTGCCCATGCAGAGAGGGTATGGCCATGGCCTCAGTCAATCGTGCACCACTTAGCATCAGCAGAGCAAGACAATGCAGGCTATGTGGGTCTACAAATGAAACAACTACCGCTCAACCCTTCCCCCGTCCTCCCCCTGCTTTATAAAGGCATATTAGGCTCTTTAAAAATATTTTCAGAGTAGCAGCCGTGTTAGTCTGTATTCGCAAAAAGAAAAGGAGTACTTGTGGCACCTTAGAGACTAACAAATTTATTAGAGCATAAGCTTTCGTGAGCTAATGCATCCGACGAAGTGAGCTGTAGCTCACGAAAGCTTATGCTCTAATAAATTTGTTAGTCTCTAAGGTGCCACAAGTACTCCTTTTCTTTTTTAAAATATTTTGTTTCCATTTAATGGCCCAAACTATTAACTGGTGGGGAAGGGTCACATGGCTCGAGAGGATTTAGCATTACCAGTTTCCTGCTTTTAATTGAATTGTTTTTGCAGTCTGAAGGGTGGAGCTATGTCTCTGAATCATCCAACAGCCAAGTGTCTCCCCCTGGCCTTTAAAACATGTGGCTCAGACAGGCAATAAAACATGCACAAGAGAGACTTCTATAACATGCACAGGTACCAACTTTGTTAATTTTTGCCTCTTATATTTGAAGTTCTAGCAATCAGCAATGAAGTAAAAACAGATGTCTGTCAAGCAGGGTAAACTTAGTCTTTAGGTAAGATGTACAAGAAGGTCCATTGCCCTCTTACTCTTCCTTTAGCATCTCTTTCCCTTTTAAAATTTGATTAAAAAGTACTTAGGATATTAACAAAGTGAGTATCTTATCTCTAAATTTCAGAAAGAACCTGCATAACTGGGGCAGCTGCATTCCTTGAGGCTCCCTAGAATTCTTGTTGTCTAACAGAATATGAAATATGTAGTAGTGAAAACTCCAGGTTGGTTTGGTTTTTCTCATTGTCAGTTTTTTCCCCCTTCTTCTCTTTGATATCCTTAAGTTTGTAGCCTATACTGAGTAGCAGTACCAGAAAAGGTCCTTAGCAAAGTTTCTACTTATCTCAATGCTTTGTGGGATTTTCCACACACCCAGCCACCAGAGGGCTAAAAAGAAGGGGGAGGGAGAGTATAGTAGGACCAATGATGTGGGGCCTTGGTTTTGTGTTTTCACAGGGGCTGTGTATGTGTACTGCCAATATCCTGTGCTCAAAATAATAAGATTGGCTTAAAAGCAATGACATTTTTAAAAGAAAAACTGGGGTCATCTTATTTACCTTCTGGGTTTTATGCCTTCAGGGTTTGCCTCTTCCAGCTTTATCAGCAAAGCTAAAAGCTAGAAACTTAGCTTCATTTATTTATTTATTTTTAAGTGTGACATTCGTATCTAAGCATGTGACTCCAGATAAACACCAAATAATTGTGGTTAAAATAATGAAAGGGAGCAAAGTTCTTTCAGTAACATATAAGACCTTTAAAAGAGATCTGTTGAATATTATTGGCGTTTCCCCCAGTGTGAGACATCTTAAACAGCTTTTTGCAATTGGAGTAGTGACTTCACTATAAATACTTAGATGTGTTGTAGGAGGCCATGTGGCCTGCACTGGGACTCAGGAGACCTGAATTCTAGTCCCAGCTCACTCAGTGGCCTGCTGAGTTACTTCACCTCCCTGTGCCTCAGTTTCCTGATCAGTAAAATAGGAATAATGATACTGACCTCCTTTATAAAGTGCTTTGAGCTCTACTTATTAAAATAACTGGATATTTTATTATAAGATATAGGTATTATTATTAACATTTTCATATATTTTATAACTTCATCCTCCCTTAATAAAAATGTATTTAAGAGGGAAGGGAGAAGATGTTTTCCTTAAGGTGATTCTTTGATCTAGGTTGAACTCTACTTTAGCAGTGCAGCATTTTAAAATAATGAGTAAAAAAGTTCATTGGTGATTCCTGTATTGCTATTAATTACTGTTGTCAAGCGATTAAAAAAATTAATCATGATTAATCGCGTGATTAAAAAAATATGTGGCAGAAGGTGGGTAAAACAGAGCAGGGACATACAATTCTCCCCCAAGGCGTTCAGTCACAAATTTAATTACTCATATTTTTTTAATGAATGTCATCAGCATCGAAATATGTCCTCTGGAATGGTGGCCGAAGCATGAAGGGTCAAACAAATGTTGAGCATATCTGGCATGTAAATACCTTGCAATGGCGGCAACAAAAGTGCCATGTAAATGCTTATTCTCACTTTTTGTTGACATTGTAAAAGAAAGAGGGCAACATTATCTCCTGTAAATGTAAACAAACTTGTTTTTCTTAGCAATTGGCTGAACAAGAAGTAGAACCGAGTGGACTTGTAGGCTCTGAAGTTTTACATTGTTTGTTTTATTTTTGAGTGCAGTTATATAACAAAAAATCTACATTTGTAAGTTGCACTTTTGCAACAAAGAGATTGCATGACAGTACTTGTATGAGGTTAATTGAAAAATTCTGTTTCTTTTGTTTATCATTTTACAGTGCAAATGTTTGTAATAAAATAATATGCACTTTGATTTCAATCACAACACAGAATACAATATATATGAAAATGTACAAAAACATCCAAAATATTTAATAAATTTCAATTGGTATTCTATTGTTTAACAGTGTGATTAAAACTGCGATGAATCACGATTAATTTTTTGAGTAAATCACATGAGTTAACTGTGATTAATTGACAGCCCTACGATTAATGTAAATATTAATAGCCTGCTTCTTATCTGTTCAAGGAATACATTATCACAAGTTTATTTAAAAAGTAATGATATCTTTCTTACTCTTACACAGACTAAAACTTGGGCTCACACCCAATTTCAGTGCAGTACTGAGGAGGAAGGAATGTACTATTGTCTGCATCCGATGAAGTGAGCTGTAGCTCACGAAAGCTTATGCTCTAATAAATTTGTTAGTCTCTAAGGTGCCACAAGTACTCCTTTTCTTTTTCCAAAAGGACAGGAACATTAAAAGTCCAGTCTGTCTCTGGCACTCACCCACATTGCACAGACTGTATATACGAAAAGGCAGAAATCAAAAACAGTCCATACTGCAATGTGGAAGAAAGTGAATCTTGCTTTGAGCATTTTAACTTTTTTATTTCCTGACTTTTATGTATTTAAATTACCTGTCTTATTAAGCACTTTATCCCACAAGGCACTGAGTGCTTTTGAGACATGCTGAACAGCTGCAACTCACCTTGACTTTTATAGGAATTAAGTGGGTGTGGCTCCTGACAGGACTGAGCCTTAAATAAAGGAAAGTTAATTCCTTTTGGAGTTTGTCTTTTATAGACAAATAAGTGGCAAGGGGAATCCGAGACAGAAATGAAAGCCACCTAATTACAGTATCTGATTCTGACAAGTTGTACTGGTTGTTACACTCCCCTGAGGGGTATAATCCAGCACTCAGTATGAACACATCAATTGGATAGCAGCAAGGGAAGCAGAAAGCTAATGGGGCCTTGATAAGCCTACTCAAAGAGGAATATGATTAAGACAATCTGAATTTCTAGGTAGAATATGGGTTACATCACAAGCAAACACAGATTCATTTACTCGAACTGACTGAGTTTTCATTCAAACTTTCTGGTGCATTTTTATTAATGTAAATTTCAGTAGGAAATGGTCATTTTTTGGCAAGTTTCTTTTCTTAAAAACAAAACAAAACACTCCTACCGACCCCCCCCCCCAAAACCCACAGGAAACTCCCCCCCACCATATATGTTGTGGGTTCTGTATTGAAAACTTTTGGCATGTCAAGTGAAACATTTCAGTAAAAAGTAAAATATTTTGCCCAAATGGTTGACATTTCTCTTTTTGATGGCTGAAAATGTCAGATTGGTTTTCAATTACCAGAAATATCAAGAAAGTCACTCTTGTGAACAATTTTCATGGGAGGGAAAATTCTAACCAGTTCTAGTATCTACAATTGAAGAATTGTTTCCTGATGGTCCTAAAGAGGATGCCATAACAAGGTGACATTAGCTTTGTATGTTAATCCAACCTGTACAAACTGTACTGAGACAAAACACAGGGTTGAAAATAGTCTGAGAACATATTTTGATTGGGGGAGGGTAACAGACAGAGTGGAGACATGGATAAGGTCAAAATACAAGAAATAATGGACTATGAATAGGTAACTGGTCAACCAACACAAAGTTTACTTACTGTTTTTCCCCATACTGCCTGCCTGTGTCAGAAAGTGCATAGGAAAGCAGATTTTTGCCTTTTTGGTAAACAAACCTCTCAGAGTTATGAAGAGAGTGACAGAATACAAGAGAATTCATATGAAGGTAGCAGCAGCAGCAGATCTGGTGCATGAAGAGGACAAAATGAGTAAGTTTGTGGACAGTATGCTTATAAAATTTGTAAATAACACTAAGCTGGGAGGGGTTGTAAGCACTTTGAAAGACAAGATTAGATTTCAAAATGACATTGACAAATTGGAGAACTAGTCAAATAAACACATTGAAATTCAAAGTATTACACTTAGGAATGAAAAATCAAATGCACTGTCTAGACAGTAGTACTGCTGAAAAGTATTTGGGGGTTACAATGGAGCATAAATTGACTGTCAACATTGTAATGCAGTTGTGAAAGGCTAAAAATCATCCTGGGATGTATTAGCAGGTGTGTGTTATGTACAACACAGGAGGTAATTGTTCTGCTCTACTTGGCACTAGTGAAGCCTCAGCTGGAGTACTGTGTCAAATTCTCGGTGCGATATTTTAGGAAAAATGTGGACAAATTAGAGTGAGTGCAGAGGAGAGCAACAAAAATGATGAAAAGGTTTAGAAAATGTGACTTAGGAAAAGCTGGGATGTTTAGCCCCGAAAGAAGACTGAGGGAGGACTGGATAAGTCTACAAATTTGTTAATGGCTCTTATAAAGAGGACAGTGTTCTCCATGTGCACTGGAGGCAGGACAAGTAGTAATCTGCAGTAATGGAAATTTAGGTTAGATATTAGGAAATCCTTTCTAACTATAAGGATAGTTAAGCAGTGTAATAGGCTTCCAAAGGAGGTTGTGGAATCCCTGGCATTGGAAGTTTTTATGAGCAGGTTGGACAAACCTGTTGGGATGATCTAGGCCAGTGGCTTTCAACCTTTTTTCATTTGTGGACCTGTACACAAATTTGAATGGAGGTGAAGGCCCCTTTTAGAAATCTTAGACATAGTCTGCAGAACCCCAGGAGCCCACAAACCACAGGTTGAAAACCAGAGGATTAGTCATACTTGGTGCTGCCTCAGCACAGGGGCTAGACTTGATAACCTCTCAAGGTTGCTTTCAGACCTACATTTCTGTAATTCTAAGCGTGACCATTGCTGGCATCATGTTTCAAGGGTACAGTAAATTCTGGAACTATGAAAACCAGACTATGATTTCAGTATATAACACATCAAACCAGTACATGGCCAGTGTGTATTTATATGCCAATATGGAAGCAGATTTATAGGGCTTTATTGTGCATTTTGGATACAAATATGTGGCAAGATAAATGGAAGGCAGTTTTAATTGTGATGAATTAGTTCCTATTTATTTTTCAGAGATTTAAACAAGCCAGGCTATTATGTTACCAGGTGACCTGGTAATCTGCAAATGCCACCTGTGCTGGTGAACATCAGGGAGGGACTGAGGCATTTAGGGATGGACTTTCCGTATGGGGAGAAATATGGTGTAAACTGGCCATTTTAATTCACAGTAGGTCTGATTGATGACTGCTGATTAGAACAATATGTGGTTAGAAATTGGGGAAAATGAGAAGTGCTTCTGTTCCTTTGATTGTGTGACTTGACTTAACTATTGTATTTTAACATTTAAGAGCATTTACTTTCTGGATGGGCATTCTTTGGTACTGCGTTTTAAATGAAACCAATATGAAGCATCTGTGTATAAGGAGGAATGGAACATGTTGTTTTTCCTTACTGAAAAATAGATATATTTGAGTAGAAACTCCTTAATCAAGAGGCCTTGGAAGATCCAAATTTGTCCTGGTTAAACAGTTGTCCCATTTAAACAAAATGTATCTAAATATTACTTAATATTATTTATAACTACATATCTTTGCAACTGAATTCATTCTATTAAAATATTTGTTGTGACCTTTAACCACTATATTAACACCTCTAATTATAATTGACAGATCAATTTCTTGGTTGATAGTGTATGAGACAGTCATACAGCAGTAGCCTGGAGAAATTTCCAACCTTTAAGTGCCATATTAACACCTATAGTTGGAATTAAAAGGGCAGTTAGGTTGAATATCATCCCAGCAAAGCAATCTGACCAATTATGATGACACCATTAAAGCCAGAGAACATGCATTCAAGTTGAAAGGGGGAAAAATGGGTGCTGGAGATTTGCCCCAGTTATGTGGCTTTCTCAATGGTCTGCAATCCATTTGACCAATTATGAAAAATAAACCATTCCATTTTCTGTTGCTTGAATAAACAAATCACAAACTTTCGAACAATAACTAAATATTTTAACAATGATAAAATTGTTGTTTCTAACTTCAGTCTCCAGGATATCATGGGTCAATGGCTGTGATAAATTAGATCATTCAGTTTCAAGAGCCTCTGAACATGACTGTCAACCCTGTGCCATCAAAGTCTGTTATCCTAGTATTTATCTTGGTTCATCGGCATCTACTTTATTCATCAGGGACAAATAACAGAATGGATTGCAGACAGTTTTAACAGGGAAACAGCAAGGAGTAGAATGAAAATAGTTTTCAGAGATTTCCTAGCTCTCCAGTTCTGTCTGAATCCTGGCTACTGTAAAGTGTTAGTCTCTGAAGATGTCTATGCTAGGGCTACAGGAGTCTTTTCTATACTATGATTCCTACCTTGATTGGAATGTTCTTTGTAAGGTCTCCAATGTAGACAAGGTTGGATGGACTACGTGCATGAGGCTAGATAAAAGCATCTATTTCCTTACAACTAACTAAACCATTGAACATGGTCAGCTGCTCAAGGCACCATATAGTGGTTACAGAGCATGTTTAATCAGCTGCTCCCTACAATTGTTACATTATCCTTGCTTAGTCGTTTTCCTCACATATAAATCTAGGTCGAAAAAGAAGATTTCTACATATTGTTTGAGACTGTTTTCCTAGTCTCCAGCAAAAATTCACAGTTTATTCATGAAGCGTGAACACATGGTTATTACCGCACATAGCTATGCTTCAGGTTTTCTCTTGGAACTCAGGGTTGTATGGGTGGACTCATCACTTGCATTCCTTGTGCTTTAAGCCAGATGAAGTGGATTATGGCAGAAGGCCCTCATATCAAAACAACTCCTATATGAATTCCTACAAAAGGAATTTTAGGAAGTGCGCATTCTACTTCAACAACCGGACAACCAAGCCTGGATCGCTTTTTTTCAGAACCTCAAGATAAGCAATTTGTGCCTCCATCTTTTACATATGCTTTTGGAATAATGAGTTCAATTTATAGAACAGCTTGTCTAATATCTTAGTCAATTTGCTGTTGTAAAGATTTAATACTCCTATGGAAGTTTGCACTATTGCTGTCTTCATAGAATCATAGAATATCAGGGTGGGAAGGGACTCAGGAGGTCATTTAGTCCAACCCCCTGCTCAAAGCAGGACCAATCCCCAACTAAATCATCCCAGCCAGGGCTTTGTCAAGCCTGTCCTTAAAAATCTCAAAGGAAGGAGATTCCACCACCTCCCTAGGTAACGCATTCCAGTGCTTCATCACCCTCCTAGTGAAAAAGTTTTTCCTAATATCCAACCTAAACCTCCCCCACTGCAACTTGAGACCATTACTCCTTGTTCTGTCATCTACTACCACTGAGGACAGTCTAGATCCATCCTCTTTGGAACCCCCTTTCAGGTAGTCGAAAGCAGCTATCAAATCCCGCCTCATTCTTCTCTTCTGCAGATTAAGTTGCAAGCCCTGTAGCAATGCTTCTTGCCACTCCTCATGGAAGTGGTTCTGAGGAGGAGAAGGGACACACTCAGAAATTTTTCAGGATATTTTATGGAACTTTAGGATTTTTACATGGGAGTTTTCCCTGCAGAAGGTATGGTATATTCCAGCATGCTGTCATTCTGCAGATTTGCTACAGGTCTCAGAAAAAATTAATGTGCAGGAACAGAGCAAAGTCAGTTTACAGTGGCTACAGATCATGCCACATGACGACCCCTGCAAGATTAGTGACATTTTTGGACTTTTTATGATTTAAATAAGACAGGTCACAGAGTACATGTTACATGGTTCTATCTAACATACGTCTAGGCCCAGTTCTAGAAAGCCCCCATGAATGTACCCTGTTTAACTGTACCAAAGGTTATTTCCTTAATGAGATTTAACTGTAGAAAAACTAGTTTCTTTCAATTCTGAGCCCTTCTACATGTTTTTATCAGAACCTGATTGTGTGGTCCTGCAAAAAAGAACTGATTTTTAAATACAGCTGGGTGGAGTACACAGTTCTATTTACCATCCACTAGTAGCAGCTTCCGTGGTGGCACTGCAAAATATAATTGATTTAAAATTCTCAGAAACACATTTGTGGAAATTATGCAGTTCTTCAAAGAAGGTTGGATAATTAACTAGCTGTTCTACAAGGCACGACTCTATTAGAATAATTTAGATGAGCAGCAACTTACTAGCAATATATGACTTCTTGTGAGAAGACCCTACAGGCTAGAGTTCAGTCTCTGAGAAGGTCCTGTTAAACTAAAATTCACCCCCTATCTGCTTTGCAGGGGTTCCACTCTGCTACAGAAATGCAGATCAGTAGCAGGCAACTCACAGTAACTTTGAACTCTAGCCTGCAGGCTCTGCTCACTAAAGTTCAAAGTTACTGAGAGTTTCTTGCTGCCATTCCACATTTCTGTAGTAGAGGAACACATGTGAGGCAGACAGAAGTTAAAATTTATCAAACCTTCCTGCAGTACGCTTGGAGTTCCTCCACTTCACTAGATAACTCCATAGTCAAATCCATCCTGAATTGTCAATCGGAGGAACTCCTCTGCAATCATCATAGCTACAGACCACATATTAGGCCCAGCTTGGTAGTAGTAATGTGCATGAAGTAAGGGTGGAAGTAATTTTGGACACTAAATTTCTAATTACAATACATCAAAGATATGTTGTGAGCCGGATCCTGTGTTGATATAAATCTACTACCTTTAAACAAGAATCTTCATTATTTGCATAGCACAGGCTTCCACATGGTTAGCAATACAGTGGGGGGATGTGCAAATCCTTAACTGCATTAGGGCAGTTTTGTACCATACCAGGTCCTTACCAGGTTCCCAAAGGATTTTCTCTTCATAAGGGGATCCTTGGACAGTATACAGTTGCTATAGTGACTCCTGACTCTCCCTGCCTTTGCTGCCAGTACCCAAGGAATGACCAGGGAAGATGAACAGGACCTCCTCATGCCCAGATGACACCAGGCTGCTTAAAAAACCCATTTGGGGCTATAGGTTTCATGGAATCTACACACCGCTCTAATTTATGTAAGACATACCAGTTAACAAAGATTGGGGGAGAGAAAAGGGGATCTTTGTTCAAGGGCTTCTCAGGATCTGACATAGGGACTTCTACATTAAATTACACTTGTACAACAACTTCCATTCATTTAATGAATGGGAAAAGTATTTAATGAAGTTAAAAAAAAGTTTACCAAAATGCAGATGTTTAAGAAAAGTTCCAGAGGTTGAGTAAACTTCATCACATTTATTCCTTGTTATAACGGAAAGTTGTCTTGCACTCTGTCTGTAGTCCACAAATGCTAGAATACTGTAAACTAACACCAATTAAAAAGAGTCGATAAGTTAAAGATGACCAGGGACCTAGCAATAGGAACCTTATTTTCACACTTACCAATTCATATTAAGACACCTTAAACTACCCAAATAGTATTTTATTGCTAGTTTAAGAAAAAGTTCTCTGAACACTGTAGTGGACTTGAAATATAATTTCTTATTCTGATTTGTCATTCAATCATAATGGGTTTTATAAGATCATAATTTATGAAGATTTCTAATACATCCCTAATAAATCACAAGGTGGAAACCAAAATTAGATCTGTAAAGATTTCTGACTTGCATCTTATTTGTATTTCTTTCTTTTGGGTTAGTGCCATTTGGAGAACTCACTTCTAAAGGCTAATATGGTGTAAGGAGAAATGACTATTTCAGAAGCTTTTTCAGTGTTCCTGAATAAGAAGGTTCTTACTCACATGTGGTATGCCTCACTACCAGATCCACCCTGCTTGTCCATATGGTTCAGCTAGCTGATATCTTTCACATGAACTGGTAAAGAAGGCTCTTCATTGGAGATCTTTCTGTGGCTTAGAAAGACACAGGCTTTATGGTGGAATGAACAGTGCTCTCTGTTGGTGAGGCCAACCCAATTTATGTGGAAGCATGATAAAATGGCAGACATAAAAAATGGGCAGGAAAGAAAAAACTCCTCTCTTTCCTATACTCACTACATTAGAAATGGCCAAGAAATTCAAAGTTTGGCTCTACATTCAAACATTCCTGAAGTTAAGGTAGGAACTGGGGAAAGTGCCACCCAATAAATTTAAATAAAAAGAAAAACTGAACCGAGAACCTTTTATGGGGTTATATTTTATTGATTTTAGGTGAATTTGTGGAGTTTGCATTGATTGATACATCTTTCTTTCCTCCCCTCCCCATCATTGATCAAGTTGTCTCAGTGGCGGAGAATGGTAGAAAGTCAAGTAGAGTAAACAAGCAGGTACGTTTGGTTTTGGTTTTTTTGCTGCCCCAAAATTTAATAATATAACTTCCTAAGAGGAGTTCAAAGAAACTTAGAAGAAAGGAATGCAAAAAATAAAACTATCCAAAGAAAACCCCAGAAAGGCTGTCCTATTATATATACAAATGATTTCATTTTCTGCCAAGAAGTCCTGCTTGTTTAAGTGAATAAAGGGGTAATCTAAACGGAAGATCACAAATGACTAGTCACTTTAGATGGAGCTTGGGAAATTGTTCCACATAACTATCACCAACAAAGTTGGTTACTTATACAAGGCCAGGAAAAAAATGGTTAGTAAAATTTCTTCAAACAACACACCCATTTATTAGGCACTTGCCCAAAAACCTCCAGGAAGTGTTTGTCAGGTAACTCATTTACAGGCAGATTCTGCAACGCTTAATGATATTGAGTAGTACCTTAGTGTGCAGGGCACACAGTCTCATTGATATCGACTGGACTACTTCCGTAGTAACATGGGAGACTCTGACCATTAAATAAGCCCCAGTATGAATTAACATCACAACAATCCATCAGGCCATGTATAAAGCACATCCATAAATACATTCCAGTTTTACTTCATCATGATGATAACAGCTCTTCACAAAGTCAGTCAAACTAGAAAATGGGTTTCAGTTCAACATATACATATGGCTCTTCATTTCCACAAATATTTATGGAAATACAGTTTTATTTGTACAAACTTCCAACTAAGAAAATTTACTTCATCACTGTAAACTGAACCTACTAAATTATTTGCCTTACATCATCCTTTCTCCCCCATTCGGTTTTGAGGCGGGGAGGATTTTTTCCATACAGCCTTAGGGGCCTGATCCTGCAGTCTCTACAGTAACGTTGTCTGTTTTTTCAGCCTACGTATGGACTGCAGGGTTTTAGAAAGAAAGTAGAATCATTTCAGCCACATAAGCTAATTTTTTTCAAACTGATTTTTTAAAAATTGAAAACACACACACACACACACACACACACACACACACACACACACACACAGAGACATACAAGCCAAACTACCTTGGCTCAACTCTTTTGAAGTAAATGGATTTAAACCCAGTGTGGTTTTTTTTCAAATATATCTCTAACAAGTAAAGCAGATAGTAAGTATTTTTAATTCATGTTCTGTTTTATAAATCTCTTGGGAGGGTCTTTCTGTTTATCATTTTAACACTTAACATAGTGTTTTATAAACATCTACTTAAAGTGTCTTTTTGTGAGGCAAAAATTTACTCCTGAAGCAAATTACACTTATTTCTTGACAGCATTGAATTAAGGCTGTTTCCCTTCATGTTAAAACCTCCCGAGTAAAGATCAAAACCCCAAAACTTGGGAACACACTGATTTACACATTCATTGTATTAATACTGGTGGGGAGAGACATTATATTAAACACCATTAAGTAACAGAGCAGAGAGAATAAAAAATATTTTCTGCCCCCCCCCCCCCGAGCTTTTTAACCTTTAGGACTTTCTTGAGGGGAAAATGATTCAAATTCTGAACTCACAGTTATGCATACACTAGGCAGAAAAGATGCAAGGTTTTTATGTAGAGAAACTAGGAAATACATTGAAAATTGCATTAAGATCCTCAGTTTTCCTGTTCCACTAATTTTCCTTCTCATAACTCCCTCAACCACAATCAGAACCTTTCCCAAGCTCAGCTATGGTATCTTCCCCAGGAGCATGTTTAGCTGAAGACAAAGCCTCCGTGTCCTCAATAATGTAGCTTTTGAAAAAATTCAGTGTAAACAGTTAAAGTGCTGTGATAAATTAATAAGCACAATATGGGATCCATTGCCGACTGCTCAGCAAGAGCTCATGTTAAAAGTGATCCATTCTGAAGGATAGTGGAAAGTCTTCAGGTATATTAAAAATTAACTGCTGTATGCAGAGAAATTGAGGAGGGCCATAGCTAGTTCCTCTTCCTCTCTGTGGCTTGGGTAAGCTGTGCTGCCTCCCCTCCTCCTTGGCGGAGCTTTCACTGTCCCAGCCTCTAACTTTTTTCACCAGACTGTAACCCCTGGGCATGTCAATGTGTATCTATGCAGAATCAGAGAAATGTGTGTGGAATACAGAACAATAGAATCAATCTTTAACACAGTTTAAGGGCCTTCACCTGGTGAGAGGTCATACAGGACTTGATATGCATTATTCTCAGGAAGTAGGGAGGCTGCTGTCTGCCTATCCAAAGGCAAGGATGTCTTGCTAAACAAGGCCAAAAATAAGGATGCTTGCTGCCCCACAATTCCCAGTTGTTACCTTGGCATCTGAACTAAGGATTGCATAGGGCATGAGTACTGCTGCACTTCTAGGGCTGACATAACCCTGCTGCTTGGCCCTAATGGGGTGGGGAACAAAGGAGGTGTGTCTTGATAAATATTTTTGTAGAAGCCTGGTGAGCAGAGAGAGGTGCTCCCTTTTCAGCTCCCTGAAAGCTGGTGGAGCTCCTTCCATAGATGCCTTCGGTAGTGGGGGGTCCCAAGTCACCCAGTCATAGGAGAGATTCCCCTGCCAGATCTGAGATGTTTGCCTACAAGACTTTGTGGTCAGGCAGTCAGAATATGAAACCTGCAAAACTACCCATCTCATGCACTTAATCTCAGCCATGGGATTGGGGGCGGAAGGTGGAATGTTGATTGGTCGGAGAAAGATAATCCCCCATTAAAGCTAAAGTTGCAGCTTCTTTAACATCCATTCCTGTGTCTGTGTATCATTCTCCCATGTGTCCTGAATATAACATACTTCTGGAAACAAAGAGCAGCCTCTTTAACTTGTATAGCCTGTGTGTACAGGAACTCCAGATGTTTAAGTGATAGAGTTCCCCAGTCAAGGAGTAATATGAATCCTATTGTATGTAGCTATACTGAATGTATTATGAGAAATTCACAATTGTAGGATGCTGAGAGCATGTACTTCCAGCTCTGTCTTTTCAATAAGGTTGTAGCCACCACCAGCGGTATTAGCAACTGGATCTGGACCCGTTGTACAATACAATATGTCAGGGTCAGTGTTCCAGAAAATGAACCAACCACAAATTGAACCCAACTTGAACTAGACTTTCTTTGTACTTAGCACACAGAACACATTAAGAAATGGGCATACTTAAAATTCTTATACATCAAATTATAAAATAGAGCAATAGTTTAGCAAGTTTAGTTTTAAATTTGTTTGGGAGGAAAACCTTTAATACGCTAAACCAAAGTATGTCCCCCCCCCCCCAAAATAAAGACTTTAAATATGAATACCTATTAGACACTAACTTGCACAGCAGATATATTTGCCATGCATCAAGGTTATACTGTAAAAAAAGGTTTCTTCTGCATTTGAATTACTAGTGCATCATTTAGCACCCCTCTCGTGTCTAGACCATATGGCTTCAATTCTGACAGCTGATGAATCTGGTAATTTTCCTCTTGCATTAGTCATTGGTTATACTGTTGTGCAGCTTCTTGATGGCAGAAGGAGAAACAAGCTCCCGAGAACAGTCTTGGAAATGCATGTTAAAAATGAACAGAAGCCAAAAATCTCAATTTAAGTGTGATTATAGCTGGGGTAGAGGTGGTGAAAAAAGCATTCATGAAAATGTCTGCTAAATCTGAATTGTGGTTCAATCAGTGATTGGTAAGACTATGATTTAGTCACAGAGGTTGCATAAGTCAAGGAATCCGTGATATAGAATCATGGATAGCTTAAACAGAAAAATTGGCCGGATCCAGTGAAGAAGTTGTTGATGATCAATAGTTTCACCAGCTCTAATTGTGATTTTTGGTACATGCATTTGTCCCATTATATATATAATACACAGATATAGTACAACTATTGGTTTGAGCATTGGCCTGCTAAACCCAGGGTTGTAAGGTCAATCCTTGGGGAGGCCATGTAGGGATTTGGGGCAAAAATTAGGGATTGGTCCTGCTTTGAGCAAGGGGGTTGGACTAGATGACCTCCTGAGGTCCCTTCCAACCCTGATATTCTATATTCTATTTGTCCCATAAACAGAAGACTACGGTACTTGAAATCGATAAGAAATATTACCGCTGAGAAATTGTAATTGAAAGCCACATTTTGCTCGGGTAAAGTTTAAATTTTTGTTTGACTCTACATACAAGTAGGTATCACAACTACTGATAGACAAATCTTTAAAAGTTTGGGCTTGGTTTCAATATACAGCCATAGAAGATTCAGCTTTTTAACCAGACTCACTGATTTGCCTAGTTTGTAACCTCAAAATGTTTTCTAGTGAGAGAAGGTAATGTTAATATCAACCCAGAAGTATGACTGCAACAGCTTCTCTGTTCATGTGGGGCATGCAAACATGGAAATAGAACTGGATGAAATTCAGAAATTATATACTGTGGGAAATTTCAATTTTTCAACATTTTTATTCCCAAATTGAGATGGAAAATTGCCAGTCTGAAAAATTTACATATGGAAATGTTGAAACATTTAACTTCAACATTTTCAATATTTCAAGAAATATTTTGACATTCCTGAAACCTAAATGTTTCATTTGAGTTTGTTGAACCGACACAAAATGGTTAATTTTGAGTCAGTTCAACATTAAACTTTAGTTCTCCATTATGGTGCATTATCTCATGGGGACTATAGTTTGGGAGTAAAATGCCCCCATTTTCTCAATGGGCCAGGATTCCCGGCCAACAATATCATCCAATATACAGCACTGAGTTTGGTCAACAGGGAGGCTATGTTATTCTATCAGAGATGTAGTCCTCCAGGGAACATAGCACACAGATAAGAATAGGGACCTGAACCAAACCTCCTATGAGTCAATGCATCTTTACCTTAAGTGCTCAGATAGTAAAGTCAATGTGTGTGATACAAAAAACTGAAGGGAACAGATCAGCTGTCGGAGCAACAATTTCTACATCATACTTTACCAAGCATACCTCATGTGAAAATAATACATCATTTTTATCATTTTTAACATATTGGAACCTGATTTAATATGAGCAAATCCCATTAAAGTCACTCGCACCCACTGGCAAGATAATCCCTGTGGACCCTGTTCATTGGCTCCAGACCTCTTATGCTTCCCCTATTGCTGCTTTCCTTTCCTTTTTATGATTCCCCTCTCTCTTCCCCATCTCAGACTCTCTTTATAGCCACTTAGATGAGAAGAATGTGGCAAGTTCCTTCAACAAAGTAGGCATTTCTGTCAGATACAATTGGTTGGCTTGCCATTTCCTTTGGAGTCTCACTACTGCTGCCATCTGAATTCTCTCCAGTAACTGGACGTCAAAACAATCCAGAGCTTTCTTATTTCATCCACTTTAATTGGCATGATGCATGCCTATCTACACCAGCAAGAAGTCTGGACATGATGTTTCTGTTGTACACTCCATTTCAGTTTTATTTTCTAGTCTGATCTTCCTGCTAGATCTTTCAGAGTTGCTGGAAAATAAAGTTTGATTTGCTGGGTCTTCTATGAACCTTTCTTTTTGGTTTGATTTGGCTATCTATATAAAGATATGTGCTGTTTAGCTCCACATAGAGTCACACACAGTATGTTCTTCTTCAAGACTATTCCAAAATGATAGACTCTCCCTCTGCTTCCTTCCTCTCTCTCTCTCTCACACAGTATTAGAATGCAGTTTTGATCAAAATTCTGTCTAAAAATGGCACCTTCTTACAGAACTCAGAAGGAAGCAAAAACCACAATGCAGAGACTGAACAAGCTGAGCCTCTGAACAAACCAAAAGTACACTGACTTTGGTTAGGCAGAGATACAAAATTTGCTTAATATTTCAATATTTTTCTCTCCCACTGATTAATTAACTTAAACTAGTATGAGCTCAGTTTGGGTGTTTTACTTATGTAAACAATTCATTTCTTTATTGACTATGCTCTATAGGGAATACTTTATAGAGGGAGCTATCCATTTTATGAAAAAGGTTTCAAAATTAAGCAAATTTTAAATTAAAAAGCTGTGTCTCTCATTTGTTCTAGACATATTTTTAAAGAATGCTATGAAGTCATGTTTCTACTAGAGATTGTTTTAAAAACTTACTTTTTTAAACTTATATTTTCATTTTAACCAAGTAATTTATAACTTGACAAAATGGTTCCTATTCTCATTGCTAATTACCAGGTGTGATGGGTTGGATTACAGAAACCCCCTGGGGCTTCCAACTGATGTGCCAAGACTACTTCTGCCCCTGCTTTCCCTGCCAGCTTGGGACTCCAGCACCCAGTCTTGCTGAGCCAGACATGCCAGTCTGCTCCAACACAGACCCAGGATCTGAAACATTTGCCCCAAAGCTGCAGACTTAACTGAAAGCAACTTAAGAAGTGTTCCTGTCTTTAACACTCAGATGCTCAACTTCCAATGGGATCCAACCCCCAAATAAATCCATTTTACCCTGTATAAAGTTTATACAGGGTAAACTCATAAATTGTTCGCCCTCTATAACACTGATAGAGAGATATGCACAGCTGTTCCCTCCCCCACACCCCAGTATTAATACATACTCTGGGTTAATTAATAGGTAAAAAGTGATTTTATTAAATACAGAAAGTAGGATTTAAGTGGTTCCAGGTAGTAACAGACAGAACAAAATGAATTACCAAGCAAAATAAAATAGAACATGCAATCCTATGTGTAAGAAAACTGAATACAGACAAGGAGTACTTGTGGCACCTTAGAGACTAACAAATTTATTAGAGCATAAGCTTTCGTGAGCTACAGCTCACTTCACTCTCCTTACAGTGTGTATGATAAACCCATTGTTTCATGTTCTCTGTGTGTGTGTATATAAATCTCTCCTCTGTTTTTTCCACCAAATGCATCCGATGAAGTGAGCTGTAGCTCACGAAAGCTTATGCTCTAATAAATTTGTTAGTCTCTAAGGTGCCACAAGTACTCCTTTTCTTTTTGCGAATACAGACTAACACGGCTGCTACTGTGAAACCTGTGAATACAGACAAAATCTCACTCTCATTGGTGTTCCATTAAGCTTCCTTATACAGACTAGTCTCCTTCTAGTCTGGGTCCATCAATCACTCACACTCCCTCTAATTAATGTCCTTTGTTCCAGTTTCTTTCATGTATCCTTGGGGTTGGAGAGGCTATCTCTTCAGCTGGGGGGGTCTCCCATGGGCTTAAATAGACTTTCTCTTGTGGGTGGAGACCCCCTCCTCTCTTCTAAGCAAAGTCCAGCTCCAAGATGGAGATTTGGAATCACATAGGCAAGTCACATGTCCATGTATGACTCAGTTTTTACAGGCAGCAGCCATTGCTTACCTGCTACCTTGAACGTCCTCATGTAGACTTCTTATGTGGATTGGACCCTTTCAAGAGCCATTGTCCCTTAAGTGCTTCTCGATTGGACACTTAATTTGCACATTCCTTTCTTAAGAAACTGACCAAATGCTTTACAAAGGTTACTTAAAAATCAAGTCAGTACACAGCCAATATTCATAACTTTGAATACAAAAATGATACATGCATGCAAATAGGATTAATAGATTCAGTAGATCATAACCTTTACAGAGATATGTTACATGGCATATGTAGCATAAAACATATTCTAGTTATGTCATATATACATTCATAAGCATATTTCCATAAAGCCTTATGGGGGGCACCGTCATACCAGGCATGGGAGAACTGCTGTAAAAATCTTAATTCCCATCATCCTTGCACAGCTTTATCATTTCCCAGCAGGAGAGAACGGGGTGAATGCTGTGTTCCTTTATGGATAGCTGGGGAAGGGTGAATCTACTCTCCCAATAGATTGACAATCTGATTG
The DNA here is from genome assembly GCF_009764565.3 of Dermochelys coriacea. Classification (NCBI taxonomy): domain Eukaryota; kingdom Metazoa; phylum Chordata; order Testudines; family Dermochelyidae; genus Dermochelys; species Dermochelys coriacea. The sequence continues at coordinate 174,041,398 of NC_050069.1, forward strand.
CAGTGGAGAGGAGTGGTGAAGGTCACTATTTTTGACATGCTGAGATATAGTGCAATGTAATGGTTATTTGTCCTCAGTCTCCAAACTCTGAGCCAATGTCAGTTTATTTTCTTCTTTCTTAGAGACCAGTCCTGCCAGAAACTCTGCACCTTCAATTATCATTACATTTAGTGGGAGTTACGGGACTTGGAACTTTACAAGAACTGTTCAGCACTTTTATGTATTGGAACCTTTCTCCAGAAACTTCATCATGCAATATTTCTCCGAGAAAGATCCACCTTCATAGCCCACACTCAGATTAGCAGAATATACTGGAGTAGAGTGGTGTTAGTAACGTGTAATATAAGCACAACTGTGGTCAGTGGGCTCTTTAAAAAAAACAGAAAATTTCTCTTGATCTTGAGCTTTGTAGATCCGTGTTCAAACAAAAGCACATTCTGAGACTGAACTGAACTGTCACTTTCAACAGGACAAGTATCACAAATCAGTCTTCTCCCTTTTGGGAAGAAAATTCCATCAGAGCAGATATGGAATTTCTCTAGTTTTCCTGTCTGCAACTCTCATGATCCTGGATATCCAAATAATTTTGAAATCATGGTGCTATCTTGCATATGATCATTATACTCTGATCTGTGTTTAAAGATTGTTTGAGTCTATTTTCCAAGTCTCTGTAGTTAAACACTCCATAACCACAACTTGATTATTATATTGTCTCTTCAGACCAATATCCCTAGTGTTCAAACATATTTAATTCTCCAGCATGTCTAGTTGATGATCATCTGAATGAGAATTTCTTACCAAGTATACCTGTGACCCTAAGAGCCCCTCAGTGCTCACTGTCATGTAACAGCAACTCCGATCTTGCCTGACAAACTCACTGCACCTCACACATTGCTGTCATGGTTTTCATCCATAAAGAATGCCATGTAAGGTATCAATTGAAAACATATATCATACTGGTCATTTTAATTATTGTGTGATATATGTAGGGTGACCATTAAATAGCTGTATGTATATATTTAAACAGAGCAAACCAGGCAGGGTAGATAGATAAGATCTTCCTAGGCAAAGGAATGTTGATTTACTTTCTGTCTAGCTCTTATATGTAAACTGATCACGGTAAAAGCCAATGCATAGCAAGGTTTGTTTGCATATGAAGTCAACAGGAATAGTAAATTAACAGAAGGATGAGAAACAGCATAGGCACCATGGCATCTGCACACCAGTGGGGGAGAAGAACTTTGTCTGGGAGTACACTTCAAACGCATACATTCCACAGATTTTCGGGACTCTCAGAAGAAGAGGAAGGAACCCCTTGGGTAACCATCACTGAGGGAACAAAGAAATCAGCAGCTTTTGTATCCATGAACAGTGGATCCCCAGCCATGTGGGCTGGTGATGCTGAGAGGTGGCTTTAGATAAGAAACTATTTTAGACAAGAATTGTATCTGGTTACGTTTTAAAAACTAGAAAGCATGTTATACTTTCATTTTCATTCTGTAACCATTTTCTGTTTCCATTATCTTTGCTTGGTATCACTTAAATCTCTGTTCACTTCTAATAAACTTATTCTTAGTTTTACCCTTAATTCAGACAGCTGCAGCGGCACAGGAGCTAGCAAACAGAGCTCTAAACAGGGGAGTTTGAGTGGGAGTTCTGTTGGAGGAGAGGGTAGTTGTACTTGGTTTTGTATTTTTAGTATTTGTATTTGTGTGTGTGTGTGTAGGGGTTTTGTGCTGGGAGAGCAGCTGAGCCTGATTAGGGGGTGGGGCTTTGTGCTGAGAGAGCAGCTGAGCCCTGCCTAGGGGGTGGGGCTTCTGACTAGGGGCCCTATAAAGGTAGCCAGCCAGTCAGGCAGTGGCACAGACAGCTGCAGTGGCACAGGAGCTAGCTAACAAAGCTCTAAACAGGGGAGTTTGTATTGTGGTGCTTGTTTGGGGTTTGCTTTTGCTGGGGGGTGTGTGGTCTTTTTGGTGTGGCTTGTGTTTCCCAGATTAACAGGATTTAGGTGGGAAGGAGATGACAGATACAGAGGCAGCTGTGGGAGTGATTCCTGTAGTGAAAGACACATTGAGGATGACTGGATGTGGAAGCTGTGGTATGTACAGATCCTGGAGGGGGAAACCGGTAAGAGTTTTTTCTGCATGAAATGCCGTCTGATAGAGCTGATGGAAGAAAAGATCCGAGGTTTGGAGATGCAGGTGGAAAGTCTCGTTGAGTTTAGGAAGGGGTTTGAGCAGATGATGGAGCAAAGACATGAGGTATCTGAAGGGAAAAGCTCAGACTCACGGATGGAAGCAGGGCTGGGGAATTTTGAGGGGAGACTGGATGGGGAAAGTGGTCAGTGGAAACATGTGACTCAAAGAACCAGGCAGAGAGAAAGACGGGCTAGTGAAGGAGAAATAGAGCTTAGGAACAGGTTTGCAGAGTTGGAATATGAAGAAGGGGCTCAGCAGGTAGTCGCTGAAGGTGGAAGGGTAAGGAAGAAGAGAAGAGAGGCTAGCCCTATAGAAAAAGGGGAAGAGTCAAGGGAGACTACACAAATATGAGCCCCAGGAGGATACAGAATGGGTTGAAGAAGATTGTAAGGGAAAATAGGAATGGAAAGAACTTGCAGCCAGAGGGAACAGGGGAGAGACTGGAGAATAGCACTGTCACCAGGAAAAGGCAGGTCTATGTGATCGGGGACTCTTTATTGAGAAGAATAGACAGGCCTGTAACTAGAGCTGATCCTGAGAATAGAAGGGTGTGCTGTCTTCCGGGTGCTAAGATACGGGATGTAGACCTGAGGTTGAAAAGGATCCTAAAGGGAGTGGGAAAGAATCCCCTAATTATCCTTCATGTGGGAACAAATGATATGGCTAGATTCTCGCTGGAAAGTATTAAGGGAGACTGTGCTAAGCTGGGGAAGATGCTTAAGGAAATTGAGGCTCAGGTGATCTTTAGCGGGATCCTTCCTGTTCCTAGAGAAGGGCAACAAAGGTGTGACAAGATTATGACTGTCAACAGATGGCTTAGGCAGTGGTGCTATAAGGAGGGCTTTGGGATGTATGACCACTGGGAGGCATTCATGGACAGAGGTCAGTTCTCTCGGGATGGACTTCATCTCAGTAGGGAAGGAAATAGACTTCTAGGATCGAGGCTGGCACAACTGATAAAGAGAGCTTTAAACTAGGAATTGGGGGGAGATGGATGGGAGATGTCCAGAAAATCTCCACGCCAGATTTTAGCATTGAGAGGGAAGAAGATGAAGTAAGAATGGATACAGCCGTGGGTAGGAGAATGTATATAAGGAGCGAGGACGGTGTGGATACTAGTCTAATAGGTTATACTGGCTGTAGAATGACTGTGCCTAATAGGGTACAAAATGTGAGCGAGGCCAAACAGCAAAAATTAAGATGTTTGTACACCAATGCGAGAAGTCTAGGTAACAAAATGGAGGAACTAGAGCTACTGGTGCAGGAAGTGAAACCAGATATTATAGGGATAACAGAAACATGGTGGAATAGTAGTCATGACTGGACTACAGGTATTGAAGGGTATGTGCTCTTTAGGAAAGACAGAAACAAAGGTAAAGGGGGTGGAGTAGCATTGTATATCAATGATGAGGTAGAATGTAAAGAAATAAGCGATGCAATGGATAAGACAGAGTCCGTCTGGGCAAAAATTACACTGGGGAAGAAAACTAGTAAAGCCTCTCCTACGCTAGTGCTTGGGGTGTGCTATAGACCTCCGGGATCTAATTTGGATATGGATAGAGCCCTTTTTAATGTCTTTAATAAAGTAAATACTAATGGAAACTGCGTGATCATGGGAGACTTTAACTTCCCAGATATAGACTGGAGGACCAGTGCTAGTAATAATAATAGGGCTCAGATTTTCCTAGATGCGATAGCTGATGGATTCCTTCATCAAGTAGTTGCTGAACCGACTAGAGGGGATGCCATTTTAGATTTAATTTTGGTGAGTAGCGAGGACCTCATAGAAGAAATGGTTGTAGGGGACAATCTTGGCTCAAGTGATCATGAGCTAATTCAGTTCAAACTAAATGGAAGGATTAACAAAAATAAATCTGCAACTAGGGTTTTTGATTTCAAAAGGGCTGACTTTCAAAAATTAAGGCAATTAGTTAGGGAAGTGGATTGGACTGAAGAACTTATGGATCTAAAGGTAGAGGAGGCCTGGGATTACTTTAAATCAAAACTGCAGAAGCTATCGGAAGCCTGTATCCCAAGAAAGGGGAAAAAATTCATAGGAAGGAGTTGTAGACCAAGCTGGATGAGCAAGCATCTTAGAGAGGTGATTAAGAAGAAGCAGAAAGCATACAGGGAGTGGAAGATGGGAGGGATCAGCAAGGAAAGCTACCTAATTGAGGTCAGAACATGTAGGGATCAAGTGAGACAGGCTAAAAGCCGAGTAGAGTTGGACCTTGCAAAGGGAATTAGAACCAATAGTAAAAGGTTCTATAGCCATATAAATAAGAAGAAAATTAAAAAGGAAGAAGTGGGGCCGCTTAACACTGAGGATGGAGTGGAGGTTAAAGATAATCTAGGCATGGCCCAATATCTAAACAAATACTTTGCCTCAGTCTTTAATAAGGCTAAAGAGTATCTTGGGGATAATGGTAGCATGACAAATGGGAATGAGGATATAGAGGTAGATATTACCATATCAGAGGTAGAAGCGAAACTGAAACAGCTTAATGGGACTAAATCAGGGGGCCCAGATAATCTTCATCCAAGAATATTAAAGGAATTGGCACCTGAAATTGCAAGCCCATTAGCAAGAATTTTTAATGTATCTCTAAACTCAGGAATAGTACCGAATGATTGGAGAATTGCTAATATAGTTCCTATTTTTAAGAAAGGAAAAAAAAGTGATCCGGGTAACTACAGGCCAGTTAGTTTGACATCTGTAGTATGCAAGGTCCTGGAAAAAATTTTGAAGGAGAAATTAGTTAAGGACATTGAAGTCAATGGTAAATGGGACAAAATACAACATGGTTTTACAAAAGGTAGATCGTGCCAAACCAACCTAATCTCCTTTTTTGAAAAAGTAACAGATTTTTTAGATAAAGGAAATGCAGTGGATCTAATTTACCTAGATTTCAGTAAGGCATTTGATACCGTGCCACATGGGGAATTATTAGTTAAATTGGAGAAGATGGGGATCAATATGAACATCAAAAGGTGGATAAGGAATTGGTTAAAGGGGAGACTGCAACGGGTCCTACTGAAAGGCGAACTGTCAGGTTGGAGGGAGGTTACCAGTGGAGTTCCTCAGGGATCGGTTTTGGGACCAATCTTATTTAATCTTTTTGTTACTGACCTTGGCACAAAAACTGGGAGTGTGCTAATAAAGTTTGCAGATGATACAAAGCTGGGAGGTATTGCCAATTCGGAGAAGGATCGGGATATTATACAGGAGGATCTGGATTACCTTGTAAACTGGAGTAATAGTAATAGGATGAAATTTAATAGTGAGGAGTGTAAGGTTATGCATTTAGGGATTAATAACAAGAATTTTAGCTATAAGTTGGGGACGCATCAATTAGAAGTAACGGAAGAGGAGAAGGACCTTGGAGTATTGGTTGATCATAGGATGACTATGAGCTGCCAATGTGATATGGCTGTGAAAAAAGCTAATGCGGTTTTGGGATGCATCAGGAGAGGCATTTCCAGTAGGGATAAGAAGGTTTTAGTACCGTTATACAAGGCACTGGTGAGACCTCACCTAGAATACTGTGTGCAGTTCTGGTCTCCCATGTTTAAAAAGGATGAATTCAAACTGGAGCAGGTATAGAGAAGGGCTACTAGGATGATCCGAGGAATGGAAAACTTGTCTTATGAAAGGAGACTTAAGGAGCTTGGCTTGTTTAGCCTAACTAAAAGAAGGTTGAGGGGAGATATGGTTGCTCTCTATAAATATATCAGAGGGATAAATACAGGAGAGGGAGAGGAATTATTTCAGCTCAGCACCAATGTGGACACAAGAACAAATGGGTATAAACTGGCCACCAGGAAGTTTAGACTTGAAATCAGACGAAGGTTTTTAACCATCAGAGGAGTGAAGTTTTGGAATAACCTTCCAAGGGAAGCAGTGGGGGCAAAAGATCTATCTGGTTTTAAGATTCTACTCGATAAGTTTATGGAGGAGATGGTATGATGGGATAATGGGATTTTGGTAAGTAATTGATCTTTAAATATTCAGGGTAAATAGGCCAAATCCCCTGAGATGGGATATTAGATGGATGGGATCTGAGTTACTATAGAAAATTCTTTCCTGGGTATCTGGCTGGTGAATCTTGCCCATATGCTCAGGGTTTAGCTGATTGCCATATTTGGGGTCAGGAAGGAATTTTCCTCCAGGGCAGATTGGAGAGGCCCTGGCCGTTTTTCGCCTTCCTCTGTAGCATGGGGCATGGTTGACTTGAGGGAGGCTTCTCTGCTCCTTGAAGTCTTTAAACAATGATTTAAGGACTTCAATAGCTCAGACATGGGTGAGGTTTTTCATAGGAGTGGGTGGGTGAGATTCTGTGGCCTGCGCTGTGCAGGAGGTCGGACTAGATGATCAGAATGGTCCCTTCTGACCTTAGTATCTATGAATCTATGAATTCATCTTAGTGCTGCAATATTAAACTAAGGTGTGAATACACTGCTGAGCTAACATGCCGGTGTGTATATTGCCTCTTTGATGACAGCAGACTTAGTATTTGCGGTGAGTGTCCAGTGACAGGGGCTGGATACTGAAGATGAACCCAGGGGTTGGGAACTGGTTTTTAAAGCATGGTTTTTAACACCAAGTGTTACCTGCAAGGCAAAGTAGAGGCTGGCAGAGTCCCTAAGGAGTTTGTTTGGCTAGCAGACAAACTGGGGTGATGGAGATGTGACTCAGTTTAGCACCAGCAAATTTATTTAGCTAAGGCAGAGGGGTAACAAAGTGATTTACAATTCTGGATGCCCCGGGAAAGCATCACACCACCATTCTAGGAATATTAGTCATTTTTATTTTTGCATGGATATATTTTCACGTCCAGTCCCCCATCATCACCCATGCTTCATTATTGTCACATGTTTTCATCAAATCCTAATTTCCCTTCTGTGAAGATGAACTTCTTTTAATGTCATCTATTCTAATATGGAGCAAATCTTACATCTCCTAGCTATGATTCATCTTGTTTGCAGATGAGTGTGGTGGCTAGGTTCATCTTGCTGAACCTAAGAGAAGATCTGCTTCAGGGCCAAGAAGTAGATTCCCATTGTATAAAAAAAGGTCTAACTTTGTTAATTTCTCTTTCCTTTTTGGTGTAGTCCAAGGATAGTAATGTCCTCTTGATTTCAATCAGCAGTCTCCTGTGGGCTCTCTGCAAACATAATGATTTCCCAGCAACTCCCCTGAGATTTCTCCTCTCTGCAAATTAGGTTCCAAGAAGAAGGCCCTCTCGTTTGGTTTGCAGGCTCTATCATGTTATACCAAACTAGAAAACAGTTTCTATACGTTGATTGCATTCTTTGTGTTACTGTTAGTAAACTCCCCCTGACTCTAAACTGATCCATGACATCATAATAGCACGTTCAGCAGATACATGGCAGCCTCTGATAGAGGTGATGATCAGTGTGCTTCCATCTGGAGCTGGTATCTTATTGCAACACCTTTATCTCTTTGCACCGTTGGTGGGTAATGTCCATAACCCATGAGAGCAGAATATTGTGATGCAGAGGATTTTTCAGCTGCTCTCCATGAAAATGCTATGCGCTATCCAGCATCAATGGTGCTAATCTGACATCATGAGCTGAAGCAGGGAGAGATCTAGATCTGGATTTATGTCAACTAGTGAAATTGGAGTAGTGTCAGTGAAGCACACTGTTTAGGTATATAGGAATTTAATATAGTTTTGAGGTGGTCACAGAGAGAGGGAAAACAGAATGTCAGCTGAAAGGAATCAGAGCTGTGAAATTGTGGCCTTGGAATGTTCCGCCAATGGTGAGCAGGCAGACTGGGGTGAGACACTCGAACACCTGAAAGGAGGAGTGAGGCAGGCAGAACACAGGTCTTCAAATAGGTCCAGCTCCAAAGGTGCATGTTTTCAGTCAGGTCCACATTCTAAATGGCTCAAAGCTGATTGGTGGGCTACCCTGTATACGAGGCAAGGTGCTGGCAGGGTTGAGTCAATCCATGTCATGCACTTGGAAATCACCAGTGAGCAGCAGAGGAGTTGTCCTCAGAAGATTAGAAGAAGAAGAAACAGCTGAAGTCACAGAAGAAAGAAGCAGCGCTTGGAGCAACATCAGGTGACAGAGCAGAAGGAACAAATCAGGGGGATAGAAAAAAGACAGCAGAGAAAGTAAGCCTGATGATTTTTAATAGACTGAAGCATGTATGTGTATGCCTGAGTTAATAAAGCTGGATGTCTGTGTATGTGTGTCTCTATGTTTAATGCCTTGCCGTCAACATTCTGCACGTGACTGGCCATTGCATGCTGAATGTAACCAACGAATACTAAACAACTAACATGGTTCATAGTATTGAGTATTGATTATTATAGTATCAGATAATATAATATTGGGTATTTGAATGTGCATATATGCTGATAGAGTTGTTTCTATTCTTAACATAGCAGGCATATATTAGAAGGTTTATAGTTTATTCTTTGTGGTACATGCATTTGATTTATTAGGGAATATTTTGTGTTAAATAAAAGTTATTTTGTTTTCAAAGAAATTGCTGCCTGTGTGTTAAACCTTTGAGCAAAAGGATGTATCCATGTTATCCCAACGGTTAACAGAACTAATCTGTTCTGGGGAGTCCTCTGATCATTAGAGACAAACTCCCTGGTAAAACCTGGACAATTCCACTAGGGTGGGCTACCTCCTGTTGCCCACCAAAGCAGACCAAGCTTATAATTGAATTATAAGGGTAGGAAGGCCATTGTGGGGTACCTTAGGTCTGAATTTTTGGGGTAACAATTGAATTCTCTCATGTGATGGATGGTATATAATTGATTTCACCTTTTCTTGATACAGACTTTCTACTTTATATATCCTTATCTTTAGGACATGTAAGAGTGTCTTTTGTGTTTTTAAATGTGCATACACAGATGCATGTGCATGCACAAATATGTGAAACTTCTACTAGCCACAGACCAACACTGTAAGTTGTCACTGAGGCATTCTGATGACTCCTTGATCTATGATCACTTCCTTTAGATGCCAGTCCAGGAATCAGTTCTAGATTTAACTAGATAAGGTGGATATCATATATATATTACTAAATGAATGCTCAGATTTAGAGCCTCCTCCAAAGCCCAGGGAAGTCAACTGAAATATTCCCATTAACTTCAGTATGCTTTGGATCAGGCCCTAACTGAACTAAATTGCTGTTTGGATGAATCATTAGACTTGAGATTTTCCCTATTTCTCAGTTCTTCTTATAACAGAAGTTTAAAAAAAATTAAAAATGACATGGATAAACGCAAGTACTAATGTGTCCAAATGAAGCCAAATTTGAGGCAATACCAATTTTATTCATTGTTGTTTTCCTTAATATGTATTCTTGTATTAAACTGTATTTCTAAATTGGAAGAAATGAAGTCTTGTGCAATAAAATTAAAATTAAATCCAATCTGATAATGACCCACAACATAACCTGTTCCTACAATCCCTTTACTATTCAGTTAGACTTCATAGAATCATAGAATATCAGGGTTGGTAGGGACCTCAGGAGGTCATCTAGTCCAACTCCCTGCTTAAAGCAGGCCCAATCCTCAATTAAATCATCCCAGCCAGGGCTTTGTCAAGCCTGACCTTAAAAACCTCAAAGGAAGGAGATTCCACCACCTCCCTAGTGGAAAAAGTTTTTCCTAATATCCAACCTAAACCTCCCCCACTGCAACATGAGACCATTACTCCTTGTTCTGTCATCTGCTACCACTGAGAACAGTCTAGATCCATCATCTTTGGAACCCCCTTTCAGGTAGTCGAAAGCAGCTATCAAATCCCCCCTCATTCTTCTCTTCCGCCGACTAAACAATTCCAGTTCCCTCAGCCTCTCCTCATAAGTCATGTGTTCCAGTCCCCTAATCATTTTTGTTGCCCTCTGCTGGATGCTTTTCAATTTTTCCACATCCTTCTTGTACTGTGGGGCCCAAAACTAGACATAGTATTCCAGATGAGGCCTCATCAATGTCAAATAGAGGGGAATGATCACGTCCCTTGATCTGCTGGCAATGTCCCTACTTATACAGCCCAAAATGCCGTTAGCCACTTGGCAACAAGGGCACACTGACTCTCATATCCAGCTTCTTGTCCACTGTACCCCTAAGTCCTTTTCTACAGAACTGCTGCCTAGCCATTCGGTCCCTAGTCTGTAGCGGGGCATGGGATTCTTCCATCCTAAGTGCAGGACTCTGCACTTGTCCTTGTTGAACCTCATCAGATTTCTTTTGGCCCAATCCTCTAATCAGACTTCCTGGTCTGTTCCATAATTGAACTGATTGTGGAATGGGTAAAAGCTCTGACTATTAAAAGCTGTCGGTCAATTAATCCCTATTTTGAAAAAAAAAATGCAAAGCAACATGAGCATCGATGGGGAATTTGTACCTAATAAAACAGGCATGGAATATCAGCTAGGGAATCTCAAAATTGCATATACTGGATTAGCATGTAGGTTGTTAAGGGAAGACAATTTATTTTTTAAAAATACATAATTATATTCAAAGGGACATATTTATTTTTAATCCATCTGGACCCAAATCCTGAAATTATATGAGGAAAATATCTAGGAAGATTGCCCAGTTATGAAGTGTTTCCAGGAGCTTAGAAAATTCTATTTATACATAAGTCTTCAGACCTCCCAATAGATCCAGGATAATCATTCTATTGATCCTGCTAATAATTTTGTGAAGGGCCTCTCCACTTCTCTGGGTAGCATAGAAAAATAAAAGTCTCAATAAGTCACAAGAAACCCCACACATCTTGACTCCTTCTGAGTGACCTATTGCCCATTATAAGACAGTCTTAATTGTCTCTAATAGCTCATAACTGCTATTCAGGTACTCAAAACTTGTCATTTCCATCCCAACTATTACCCTGCCCCCCACAAATACTCCCATAGCATCCCTCAACCATCCATCTGTCCTCCTCAGTAAAGTCTGGGAAAATACATTGGTCTTACTGTGTCCTGAAAGTTGCCAAATCATTTTCTGTGGACCAAGCTGGAAAGTAAATTCGGCTCTGGCACTGGTCCTCTCCCATTTATACCAACTTGGGGCTGTCACTTCAAATTACCTCAATTGCTGTGGTAAAACACAGGGATAGAGGTGATCTCTCAAATAGCTCGGACCCAAACCAGAAAGAGTTTTAGATAGCACAAACAATATTTTCAATTTTGTTGTAAATCACCTGGTAGCCAGTACATGTGACTAAGCGTGGGTATAACATGATCTGTGCTGAAGCTCTGCTTGAACAAGCAGATGGATGCAATTTATGAGTACCTAAAGGTATAAACCCATGCAGAAAGCACCATAAGAACATAAGAATGTTCCTACTAGGTCAGACCAAAGATCCAGCTAGCCCAGTATCCTGTCTTCTGACTGTGGCCAGTTCCAGGTGCCCCAGAGGGAATGAACAGAAAAGGAAATCATCAAGTGATCTATCCCCTGTCACTCATTCAGAGCTTCTGGTAAACAGAGGTTAGGGACTCCATTCCTGCCACCACAGTAATGTTGCAAAAAAGTGCCAAAAGCATGGATTACATCTACAGCATCACATTTCAGATGAACAAACATACATGCCCTTGGCAATATGGTTATGATAACAAGAGCACTTGGCTACTTCTGCTGCTGGACTCTCAGGATGCAATTGGGAACCAAAAAATTAAAGGCCTGCTTGGTCAAAAGCTTTAGAAACAATGGGAGACGCAGCACATTTGAACAAGTGTTGATATAATGTTAGCCATTTTCTCCAGTTGCTTTCCCTGCCCAACAAATATTAACTATGTTATCTGGATTGAGTTATGTAGGAGAATTGTTTGGCTAGATGCATTTGTCTGTCTTAAATTTTATTTTATTATCTTAAGATATCAGATATTGACAAAAGCTGGTAGATAAATGCACCCAGTTAACCCATCTACTCTTTAAATTTACCTCAATCTTGCCTGTAACTGCAGTCTGCAGCCATCCTTGGCCTCATACCATTTGACATGAAATAAATAAAGGATATTAAATATATATTTTAACAAAACATTTATTGATACCCACAGAAGAGCCAAATAAACTACACCATCACAGAATTTTTAAAACATTATTACGTTTCACTTGCAAAAAACATTTCATCTCTACATCATGTGACTTTATATACTTCTTGGAAACCAGAATCTATTTCTACTAGGTTCAATATTTAGTTTCTGATAACAGATTATCCTTTGCTAATTAAAAGCAAATGTCTGCAGAAGGAATACTGCACCTTAAACTTTAACTTTAATCATTGGAAAATACTTGAGATTAAGAATAATCAATTGCAGTTACAGAGATCCATATTTGTGCATACTTTTACCTCTGAATACACAAGGCAGGAGCCTCTACTGGAGTAAATAGGCAGAGTTGCGCTGATACTGATTTTATCAGTAGAAAGGGCCAAAAAAAGCAATAGTCTGTTGGGAAAACAGTAGACTTGACCAGTCTTATTCATAACATAGATGTTTACAACCACTCATTTCTTTCCACCACCACAAGTCAAACATATTTAGAGGAGGATTGGCTATCGCAGGTAACTCCAGAGATGTAATTATCACTAGCTAATCATTAAAGAAACAGAACTTTCAGAAAACTGCAGAAAGTGTTATACACTCAAGTTTTCTGCTCCTAGAAGATTGTTTTCTTTGACACAATTGAGTGGTCGTAGATTGCTTCTCTGTTTTGCCTGTCAATAGTCCATTTCCTATCTTTTGCTTTGTTGTTTACTCCATTGATGTTCAGTCAGTATAGCTGACAAGTTTATTTTAAGTGTTTTTTTCCTGTGTCTGCCAAGCATTTTTCTCAGTTAGACAGGAATATACAACCAGTCTGTTGGTTAGCTAGACTGAACACCTACTCATTTGATCTGGTGAGCTCATGCACATTTTAAGACCTAATCAAGCACTGGTTTTGCCACCTTCTTTCTTAAGATATATGGGAGTGAAAGGGATCAGTTGTTAGATTTTACTTTTTGTTCCTCCCCCTTCCTCCCAATAATGGCACATATACACCAAATGATATGAGCTGGTAAATTCTGTGTATGTTGAAGGCCTGACTTTTATCTAGACATATTCAGTTTTTACACACTGGATGATTTATGGAATAAAAACAAGATAAGTAAAAGAGTCCACTGGGGATTGAGTCCCACTTACACAGTGCAACGGTTTATCCTCATTCATTTTGCTGACATGTCTGTCTCTGAGAGTGCTTTTCTGCAAATCTGGCATGTAGATCTGAGTTTCAGCTATAGATCATAGGAGAGTTGTCTTAATGACTTGTGGTTTTGGAGCTGCTACACCTACTATGTGGTACTTTAAGTTTGGTAAAAGAAAACTCTAATTGGAACTTCAATACTAACCCCTCTCTTCTAAATATACATCTTCATAAATGCAGCATAACTTTAGGTTTCAGAGTAGCAGCCGTGTTAGTCTGTATTCGCAAAAAGAAAAGGAGTACTTGTGGCACCTTAGAGACTAACAAATTTATTAGAGCATAAGCTTTCGTGAGCTACAGCTCACTTCATCGGATGCATTTGAAGTGAGCTGTAGCTCACGAAAGCTTATGCTCTAATAAATTTGTTAGTCTCTAAGGTGCCACAAGTACTCCTTTTCTTTAGCATAACTTTAGGAATACTTCTTGATTTAAACAAAAACCCTATCATTAACCTAGGTAACTGTAGGAGAAAATGCATGCAGAAGCCCAGCTGCAGAGTGGGGACTATCATTTTTATTGCACTCAGTGTAGTATGTATGGATTACCTGCCTGTGGGTGGGTGGCGTATATGTGCATTTGATGCAAGGAGCTCCTGGCCCTCAAAGACCATGTATGGGCTTTGGAGGCCAGGATTGCGGAACTGGAGGAGCTAAAGGAGGCAGAGAGGTATGTTGATGAGGCTTTCCGGGACACTGTAGATTTGTCCCACCTCTGGTCAGACAGACCCTGCACTGCTATGGAGGATGAAAGGCCCAGAGAAGGAGAGCAGTCAACGGGAACAGCAGGAAACCTTCCCATAGTTGGGACCCTCCTTCCAGATAATGTTGGGGTATCCTCTTGCACCTAGGTTACCTCTCCAGGGGAGGGAACTCCAGTCATTAGGAAAAGGCAGGTTTTAGTAATGGGAGATTTGATCATTAGCAACATAGATAGCTGGGTTTGTGATGACCAAGAGAACCATATGGTGACTTGCCTGCCTGGTGTGAAGGTTGCGGATCTCTCGAGGCATCTAGATAGACTTATGTGTAGTGCTGGGGAAGAGCTGGTGGTCATGGTATACGTAGGTACCAATGGCATAGGGAAGGGTAGGAGAGACGTCCTGGAGACCAAATTTAGGCTGCTAAGAAAGAGACTGAAATCCAGGACCTCTATGTGGCATTCTCAGAAATGCTTCCAGTTCCACGGCAGGGCCAGGTAGGCGACAGAGTCTCAATGCATGGATGATATGATCGTGTAGAGAGGAGGGGGTTTCGCTTTAGTAGGAAATGGGGAAACTTTTGGATGGGGGAGCCTATACGGAAGGATGGGCTCCACCTAAACCAAAGTGGATCCAGACTGCTGGCTCTTAACATTAAAATGTTGCAGAGTAGTTTTTAAACTAAGAGAGGAGGGAAGCTGATTGCTGCAGAGGTGCATGTGGATCGGACAGAGACTTCTCTAGAGGAGAGTCTATTGATAGAGATTCTCTAGGTTTTTGGGCAGGAGGAGGGATGGAGAGGATAAAATAGGGCCAGATCAGACGAGAAACATTCACATAAAGAATCTGACACATCAGAAAAAGGGAAGACAAAATAAGTTAGTGACAAGTTTTTAAGTGCTTGTACACAATGCTAGAAGTCTAAATAATAAGATGGGTGAACAAGAGTGCCTCGTGTTAAAGGAGTATATTGATATAATAGGCATCACAGAAACCTGGTAGAGTGAGGACAATCAATGGGACACAATCATTCCAGGGTACAAAATATATCAGAAGGACAGAACAGGTGCGGGAACAGCGGGGGGGGGGGGGGGGGAATGACACTATATATGAAAGAAAATGTAGAATCAAATGAAATAAAAATCTTAAATGAATCCACATGTTCCATAGAATCACTATGGATAGTAATTCCTTGCTCTAATCAGACTATAACAGTAGGGATCTATTATTAACCACCTGACCAGGACAGTGATAGTGATGATGAAATGCTAAGGGGAGATTAGAGAGGTTATCAAAATAAAGAACTCAATAATACGTGGGCGATTTAAATTATCCCCATATTGACTGGGTACATGTCACCTCAGATGAAATGCAGAGACAAATTTCTCATACTTTAAATGACTGCTTCTTGAAGTAGCTGGTCCAGGAACCACAAGGGGAGAGGCAACTCTTGACTAGTCCTGAATGGAGCACAGGATCTGGTCCAAGAGGTAACTATAATAGGACCACTTGGAAATAGTGACCATAATATAATAACATTTAACATTCCTGTGGTGGAAGAGCACCTCAACAGCCAACACTGTGGCATTTAATTCAGAAAGGGAAACTATGCAAAATGAGGAAGTTAGTTAAACAGAAATTAAATGTACAGTGACTAGAGTGAAATCCTTGCAAGCTGCATGGACACCTTTTCAAAGACACCATAATAGAGGCTCAACTTAATGTATACCCCAAAATTAAAAAACATAGTAAAAGAACTAAAAAGAGCCACCGTGGATTAACAACCATGTAAAAGAAGCAGTGAGAGAAAAAAAGGTATCTTTTAAAAAGTGGAAGTCAAATCCTAGTGAGGTAAATAAAAAGGAGCATAAACACTGCCAAATTAAATGTAAAAATACAGTAAGAAAAGTCAAAAGGAATTTGAGAACAGCTAGCCAAAATTCAAAAGATAACAAAATGTTTTTGAGTACATCAGAAGCAGGAAGCCAGCTAAACAATCAGTGGGGCCCCTGGATGATCGAGATGCAAAAGGAGCACTTAAAGATGATAAAGTCATTGCAGAGAAACTAAATGAATTCTTTGCTTCAATCTTTATGGCTGAGGATATTAGGGAGATTCCCATACCTGAGTCATCTTTTGTAGGTGACAAATCTGAGGAATTGTCACAGATTGAAGTGACACTAGAGGAGGTTTTGGAATTAATTGAGGAACTTAACAGTAACAAGTCACTGGGACCAGATGGCATTCACCCAAGAGTTCTGAAAGAACTCAAATATGAAATTGCAGAACTATTAACTATGGTTTGTAACCTGTCCTTTAAATCCACTACTGTACCCAATGACTGGAAGATAGCTAATGTAACGCCAATATTTTAAAAGGGCTCTAGAGGTGATCCTGGCAATTACAGACCAGTAAGTCTAACGTCAGTACCGGGCAAATTAGTTGAAACAATAGTAAAGAATAAAATTGCCAGACACATAGACGAACATAAATTGTTGGACAAAAGTCAACATAGTTTCTGTAAAGGGAAATCATGTCTTACTAATCTATTAGAGTTCCGTGAGTGGGTCAACAAACATGTGGACAAGGGGGATCCAGTGGACATAGTGTACTTAGATTTCCAGAAAGCCTTTGACTAGGTCCCTCACCAAAGGCTATTATGTAAATTAAGTCATCATGGGATAAGAGGGAAGATCCTTTCATGGACTGAGAACTGGTTAAAAGACAGAGAACAAAGAGTTGGAATAAATGGTAAATTTTCAGAATGGAGAGGGGTGACTAGTGGTGTTCCCCAAGGGTCAGTCCTAGGACCAATCCTATTCAACCTATTCATAAATGATCTGGAGAATGGGGTAAACAGTGAGCTGGCAAAGTTTGCAGATGATACTAAACTGCTTAAGATAGTTAAGACCAAAGAGACTGTGAAGAACTTCAAAAAGATGTCACAAATCTAAGTGATTGGGCAACAAAATAGCAAATGAAATTTAGTGTGTATAAATGTAAAGTAATGCACATCGGAAAAAAATAACCCCAACTATACATACAATATGATGGGAGCTAATTCAGCTACAACTAATCAGGAGAAAGATCTTGGAGTCATCATGGATAGTTCTCAAAGACATCCACACAGTGTGCAGTGGCAGTCCAAAAGCAAATGGAATGTTTGGAATTATTAAAAAAGGGGTAGAGAATAAGATGGAGAATATCTTATTGCCCTTATATAAATCCATGGTATGCCCACATCTTGAATACTGCGTACAGATGTGGTCCCCTCATCCAAAAAAAGATATACTGGTATTAGAAAAGTTTCAGAAAAGGACATCTAAAATGATTTGGGGTTTGGAATGGGTCCCATATGAGGAGAGATTAAAGAGGTTAGAATTTTTCAGCTTGGAAAAGAGGAGACTAAGGGGGGATATGATAGAGGTATATAAAATCATGAGTGGTGTGGAGAAAATGAATAAGGAAAAGTTATTTACTTGTTCCCATAATATAAGAACTAGGGGCCACCAAATGAAATTAATGGGTAGCAGGTTTAAAATAAATAAAAGGAAGTTCTTCTTTACTCAGCACACAGTCAACCTCTGGGACTCCTTGCCTGAGGCGGTTGTGAAGACTAGGACTATAACAGGGTTTAAAAGAGAACTGGATAAATTCATGGAGGTTTAGTCCATTAATGGCTATTAGCCAGGATGGGTAAGGAATGGTGTCCCTAGCCTCTGTTTGTCAGAGGGTGGAGATGGTTGGCAGGAGAGAGATCACTAGATCATTACCTGTTAAGTTCACTCCCTCTGGGGCACTGGCCATTGTCGGTAGACAGGATACTGGGCTGGATGGACCTTTGATCTGACCCAGTATGGACATTCTTATGTTCTTAATAGGATGAGACCCTGATGAAAATTGCTTGCCACTGTGGGATGTGACTGAAAGTGGGACACACATCAGTGGGGGACACATCAATCCTGCAAGGAGTGTGCTTGTGTGTTAGCTACTGGGCTGTATGGGTAAAGTTGCAAGTGGTTCAATTACTTTAACAAGAAATCCCATAGGCAATAAGGGCTCTTGAACTCAGCAAGAAACAAGTAACTGGAACAATAACTAGATCTCTGTTAAGCCTTAAAACTGGCTGCATTAGATGTATCTGCCCTAGAAAACTGTGTCATCTTGCAGCTGCATTATGGCTGAAAACCAAACACTGGCACAGACAGGGCTGGGATATTTTTGTCACTGCTTCATGAAAGCCTGCTCTAGTATAGACAAGGCAGAGTGTAAAGCCATAAGAAGTTGAATTCCAGTTCTCCAATGATCTTATCCAAAGCCCATTGAAGTAATTGGAAAGGCTCCTAATGACTTCAGTAGGCCATTGATCAAGTCCCTGGAAAATAAACATAGGTGTCAGTGGGAAGATTAAATCAGTGTGTTGTATAACCTGAATAAATTCAGGTCTTCTGCCTTTATGTGCAGAGGGGACTTAAGGTAACAATCGTCCACGTTCTTTTGACTTTGCTAAAATGAAAGGAAAGATGAAGGTCCTGCTGAAGTGCAGCTATATCTGAAGAACTTTCAGAAATCCTATATGTTGCTGTTCACACTAGTATAAGTCACAACACCTTCCCGCTTTTAAAATGCATAATGATAAAATGTATTTCCTCTGTGATGGGGTGAATGCAAATCATGCCTCCAATAACTTTAAAAAGCCATTTATGTTGTAGATGACACAAGGAACAACAACAGTTAACTAAATTTGCTACAGTTTGAGTCCATTCTTCAGACGGAATAATTGTGCAGCTAACACCAAGATATGCAACATGATCACATACCTATATATATATATATAGCCAAGTGCTTTTTAGCTGACTTTTATCTAATTATTTTTCTTTATAAATTCCACTTGCTTCCTATCCCAATTTAGTCTTATGGGAAATTTTATCTTAGCCTAGTTCAAACAGGATTTAAATACCATTAGCTGTTAAGTTTGTTACAACATATGTTTATATTTTCATCCAACTCATTTATTTTTTTCTCAGCTAAATAACCCTGCCAACATTGTTGTTTTTTCCAGACAAATTAATTCAGAGAATGCTCATTCACGCTGAGATCTTGTGTTAATTCCTACATTTAAAATCAGTTTGCAAAAGGTCACAAATTGTAACTAAATGTGTATCGATATCAAAGCTTTAATTAGTGCCTCATTACATCTATATTATATAAAGAAAATAGTGCTAAAAAGTACAGGAAAGCAGTTTATATATGCATAAGCAGTGTTGTGCAAAAGTCAATACTTTTTTATTCAAAAAGGGTTATGCCAGCTTCATTTGGTTTTAATTTGCACATCTTGGGTCAGCTCTTCAGCTGATGTAAATTGAAGTGAAGAAAACTCACTTCATTGTTCATAGGGCTGAATAGATATGCAGCCACAGAATCAGCACAAGTTCATTTGAAATTGAGCCCAGATTCTTTCAAAAAACTGCAAACCTGGCTCAAGTTCTATGTCTGTACAAGACCACTGGACCATCAGGCATTGGCTTGATGGGCTAGTATTTTGCTTCGGCCATTGGACAGTTCTATTTCTTCCTGCATGTTAAGTGCACAGACAGCTCAGTCCCAATGAATCAATTGACAGAATCTCGCTGCCTTCAATGCTCATGCAAAGTGCTTCAGCTTGCACAGTACAGAGACAATGTGTCATCTACAGTCATTTGCTGAGGCATCTCAGTTGAGAGAATGGAGGAGGAGGGAACAGAGGGAGTATATGTCAGTTACCAGGCTAACTGCACCTCTGAGGCATCCTGGTCTTTGAAAGCACCCCTTCTCAGGTTTCAGGGCCTTGTTACCTCTCTCAGGGTGGAACCACATGAATCTCCCACTCTAAGACCAGGCTTTGGGCTGCAGTCCCTTATGTAATAACAATGATTACCTCAGCAGACTTAACTTAAGTTCAGTACCTGCAGGTCTCTTCCCTCCAGGAGCTACAATCAGTGCCATCCCATGATCAGACAACCTTCTTACAGCAAAGTATTGTTTGTTTAGAGCTAAAACATTTCAGAGAAAGATCTTAAAACAAGCTATGTGTATGCATGCCTTTGTCAAAGGGCTTACCATTCTCTGGAAGCCAAGAAAGGCCCCAGTTGGTTCAGACACATCTTGCACATCTGTCTCTGTGTGACAATTCC
The DNA here is from genome assembly GCF_009764565.3 of Dermochelys coriacea. Taxonomy (NCBI): domain Eukaryota; kingdom Metazoa; phylum Chordata; order Testudines; family Dermochelyidae; genus Dermochelys; species Dermochelys coriacea. The sequence goes on from NC_050069.1 coordinate 174,061,712, forward strand.
CTCCCCCCACCTTCTTTCCAGATAGTCTTTTTAGCCATTTAGCATCCTTTCAACCTCTAGGCTCTCAGCTTTGGCAAAACAACTGGGGAACTTTTGGCTGGAGCCTGGAAGTAGCATCTTCACCTCTAGCAGCTATTGTCTTGTAATTGCCTCCCAAGTGTTTGTTGGGAGGCTGCTTATCTAGACACATTGTATTGACTTTCTGCTTATTTTTTCCAAGTGTCTACTATTAAAGAGAGCCAATACATTCATACAGGAAAGCCCAAGAACCCAACAGAGGTATACAGTGACTCTCATAAATTGAGTCATGCACTATTCATAAAATTATTACAAATGAGCATTTCTGAATTACATGTCTGCCACAGAGAGAGCAGAGGGATTTGTGGTGGGTGCTCTGAGAACAGAGAGATTTGTGGAGGGATCAGGTGGGGTTTGAGGCAGATTCACTGAGTGAGGGGGTGGGGAAGTAGGGGGTCAAAGAAGAGAGAGAGAGAGAGAGAGAGAAGATATTGTTTCTTTATGAAAATTGAGTTACAGACCGGGACAGTATCCACATCATGGTCAGACCTTATCCTAAAAGGAGTGTCTGCTTGAGGCTTGGCCTAAAGTAGAGGTGATCAAAAGTAGGTATTCCCCACCTGAAAGAAAATCCTATGTTGCAACACTGGTTTTCCTCACCTATTGAAGTTTCGGCAAAAAGCTAAACTTTTTCTGCAACAAAAATTCAGAAAAAAAATTGATTCTGAAGTGTCACAATGTTAACATCAAACTGAATCTAGGCCACACTGCGTTACAGGAGCTTTAGGGTGGGTATCTTGCAGGGCCATCCTTAGGATTTATGGGGCCCTAGGCAGTATATATTAAAGTGATGTCCCTATGCTCCACTGAAAGCGGTCCCCAGCCGGCACCGCTGACCCCAGTGTGTCAAAGGGGCACAGCCACCACCCCCGCCCGCGGACCCCCAGAACTCCCCCATTGCTGACACACACTGAGCTTCATACCTCACAGATGCTGCAGCAGTGGCTCAAAGCAGGCTTTGTGCAGTCACATGGGAACTGCATCTTGCCAGAGCCCACGGCCCTCCCGCAGCCCTTAGCCACTCCAGGTTCACCACGAGCATTTTGACAGGAAGTACCAAGCAATAATAACAGTAATAATATGTGCGCGCGTGTGTGTGCGTGCGTGTGCGTGACAGAGTGTGTGTCTGAGAGAGAGGAGAGAGCCAGTGTGTGTGACAGAGACAGAGAGAGAGCCTCTGTGTGTGTGACTGTGTGCGTGTGACTGTGTGTTGGGGAGTGTAAGACTGTCTCTCTCTCTCACACACACACACAATCTGTATTGGGGGTCTGTGACTCATGGGAGGCAGAGTGTATGTGGGTGTGAGAGACAGTGTGTGTATCAGGGAAGTGTGAGACACAGTGACCGAGTGCCCCCTTCCCTTCACCCCTCCCCCGGCTTGGCCCATCCTCCCCCCTCCCCACCCTGCTCACTCACATGGAAGTTTCGCTCCTCCTATCCTGGCCCTGGCCCTCACCGGAGACCAAGCATGGGGGAGGGGCCGTAGAAGAGAGGAGTCCAGCTGCACCAGCAAGGGGAATGGTGCCCCAAATTTTCGGATGCCCTATACCGTGTATGCCTAAGGCGGCCCTGGTACCTTGTGCCCCCCGTCTCTTATATGGGCTGGAATCTCTGGCTGGATGATGGGATGGAATGTTCCATGTCTTGAACCGAGTTCTAGGAGTCCCCAGACAGCTGCTGCATCCGGGTCTCCACCCAATGTCTGCTGAAACCTAGTAGGCCGAGAAGCTAGTAGGACTATTACCTCAGCCAAGGCACCATAAACCTGTCTGCCTCCTATTGTGTTCCTGATTCCTGCTCCACTCCTGGATCCTATCTCACCCCTGACTTCACTCCTTTTCCCATCATTCCCCTGCTATCTGCTTGACCCTTGCCTCTTCTCTAGTTCCTGCCCTTACAGCTTGCCTTCACTCATCATTCACCAGTCCTGGCTCCGACTTCTGAGCCTGCCTCTGGCTTGACCCTGGGCTCTGACATTTGGTATCTGATCTCCGCTCTGACCCTGAGCTTGGATTCTTGTTTCTGACCTTGGATGGACCCCTGGGGCTCTGATAATTGGCAGTTGACTCTTGTGCTGACTCTTGGCTTCGTTCCCCAACCTGGACACCTGCTCCACTCACTAGACCTGACTTCTGTTCTGATTACTAGGCCAGACCACCTACATCGTGGTCCATAATAGACTACACCTTCCATGATGCATCTCTGTCATACTTCTCCCCTGATATAGCACAGCAGCTCAGGCTCAGGATGAAGGGCGGGATGTAGTTGATCCTGCAAGTCCAGCCCATATAGAAGAATGGAGTTGTGAGGTTCCCAAACTACATTTCCATGAGATATTGCAGCAGCTCACAGGGATGCAGATTAATGTCAAACTGACTTTAAATGAAATGTTTCAGTTCCCCCTTTCCCCCCACCCTCCTCAAAACAGAAAATTGAAAATTTTCAGCAAAACTGTCATTTTCCCTATGGAAAATGTTGATTTTGAAGAAGCCACATTTCCCATGGAAAAAAAAAACATTTAGAAGGCAAATTCCAAATTACTTGTATCATAGAGCCTTACCAATGCTTCAGTGTAGAATGGCAGCAACTCCCAGCTCTGATTTCCATAGCTGAACCATCCCATGGTCTAACTGTCCTTTCCTCTTTTAGCATCTTGAGACTCAGCTCTTGCTTGAGGTCTTTTAAATCACAATGCCATCCCTGAGATGCTGAATCAGTTTTCCTCATGTCTTTAGATACATGAAAATACCAAAGGGCCAGATGTGAAGCAGAAGAAAGAAAGTAATTCAGAGTTTCCAGGGCCACTTTATGCTGAACTTGCCTCTTTCTGCCTACATATCATTGCTCTGCATGGAAGTGTAGCCACTCATCACCTCTAACTCTCATGAAATGTCCAGCTATCTAGCTATGGCTGAATATCTCACTGAGAAAAGGGGAGAGGTGCATATTGAAACTAATTGTTTTCTCCTTGTATTTTCTTTGTAAATGAATCGGCCTTAGAAGGCAACATCATTGCATTGGGATTAAATTCAGTTCATACCTTGAAGGGTTCCTCCACAACTACAAGAGCTAGAGACTTAAGGCCAGGTCTACACAAGAAAGTTGTACTGATATTAACTGTTTCTTCAGTTAAATATGCCAGTTCCCTAGTGTGTACTTAAGTAAGAGTGCCCACACTAGGGGAACTGGCATATTTAACTAAATCAATTTCTAAATCAATTTGCTTAACATCAGTACATCTTTCCTCTCTAGAAAAGCCCTTAGTAATTTTCAACTGAAAGCTTAGATTCTGGGATATAATCATGCTGCCAGTTAAAAATAAACTGAAATGATATGGCAATTTAGAAGGCCAAGCAACTGCATTATAGAAGCATCCCTGGTATTGCCCTCTTCAGTAAGTATCTTAACTGGTGCCTCTTGTATCCCTAAAATGTTAATCAGATGAACATGTTTAATCTAAGAGAATAACATGTGAACTCCATATTTTTGTGATGGCTTACTCGCAGACAATGAATCTGCGGCCTGTCTTTCTGAAGATATTTTGATTTCTAGTAATAAAGACATTAATTTTTTTAAATTGAGGTTTAAAGGGACACACAAATCTATCCCATTGTAAAAGAAGAAATACTACAGTTGAGATTAGAGATGGGGATTCTGAACCAAGAGTTCTAGTTTGATTTTGAAAATAAAGTCTCTGTGCACCGTGTATCCAGGAATCATTCACTTAATGGCCATAGTAGTGGTCTGCTTTCTCTCTACTGCTGCAGTCCTTTATTCACTGATTTTGAGTAAATACATGGGCTCATGAGTTCATTTTATTGTCTAAATTATTTAAGGAATGTAGTTAGTTTTAGCTATAGAAATAATAGTGAAACTGGGTATAGCACATATGCCCAAGGGACTAATGCTATCTGTTATTATAGTGTCTGGGGTAGGTGCTAAATACTAACAATTTACATGAAAAGTAACTCCTATTCTTAGTGCAGATGTATGTCAGCTTTTAACAACAAACAGATGATGCTGAACCCACTTACAAATGCACAAGGATGACTGGATTAGACATTAAAGAGAACTGTCTGTGCAAAATACAAATCAGATGGCGAGGTTAGTCAGACAAGTCACATTCAAAGCATGATTCAGATGCTGGCAAATGGCAATATGTGTCAATTCTAAAAATTTGATTGTTTGATCACGTAATTATGCTTTTCAAGCCATTAAACCATCCTGAAGTGCTGTATCCTTTTTAAAAACCCTTTGAACCAGACTCACTGAAGCATGTTGTTCAAGGATGTATTAATTCACCTCTCTGTACTATTAAGGCCCCTTGCTGTTGATGTATGCAGGAAATTTACCCTGACAGAGGGAAAGTAGGAAGTTTTACAACACTTCCCACAGGGCTTCTGCCAAGCCAGAGCAGTTTCAATTTCCACTATGGGTCCATAAGAGCCCCACCAGCTGAGGCTGCTAAGAGGGTGTTTCTACAACCACAGCCTCCTTCCTTGTGGTCTTTCTGCTGCTGTTAACCTCTGCCAAGGTCTATGTATTGACCCTAGAGTGAATTTATCCTGCTTCATCAGGAGAGATGTTGAGAGAAATGTACTCTACTGAATAAGTTCCTTCAATGATATGAGCTCAGTCTTGGTTATATATTAGCTCCTAAAGACACGTTTTTCTTGAAGAGCAAGTGGAAAATAAAAGGATGAGAGACAGAATAGCCTTGAGGTTAAATCACCAAGAGTCCGATGCAGAATCGCATCCGGGCTCTGCCACAGACTTCCTTTGATAACTCAGTTACTCTTTCTGTGCCTGACGTCGCATCTTTAAAATGGGGCAATAATATTTCTGCTCTCCTGCCCCTGTTCTGTTTTCTCTATTTTTATTGTAAGTTGTTTGGGATGGGAACGCGTACTTTGTTTTGGTACAGTGCATACCACAAGGGGCCCTCAATCGCCAAGGCTTCACTAATCATCAAAAACCACACAATTCCACACAGCTAGGAAGAACCTTAACATTACTTACCTGAATTCAGATTTTTAATAACACTTTTATAATTGAGGCATAGCTAACTGGTAACATTCAAAGTCGTGGTTTATAGATGTCAGCATTCCATTTGTTGTTGTTATTTCATTAGATTGCCAATTGGAAGATTATAACTTCTTCCTGTCAGGAACTGAATACTCAAAACATTTTTGTTCTTTGTCCTTTAAAAGGATTTTCCAATTAAAATTCAATAGCAGTGATCCCATTCAAACTGGCTTTAAAAGTGATTTGAAGTATATTAATTTGACTTGGTTACTTGTTTTGTTAAATAAACCGATGAGGCAATTTATTTGCTCATTGCAGCCCTGACATTAAATGACATTTCATGCTATGAACATCCGATATTTTTATGCTAATTGAATAACTTTTGATTTGTATACACCAGGTTGATTTGTGTAGTACTTGAGTGTAAAGAAAAAAACCTCATATCAGAAAATAATAAGCAATCTTGGTGATTTACAAGTAGAGTTATTAGCATTTTGATCACAGGTGGCTGTATATTTTTAGATTTACTAAGGATTTTAGGTTTCAGAGTAGCAGCCGTGTTAGTCTGTGTTCGAAAAAAAAAGGAGTACTTGTGGCACCTTAGAGACTAACAAATTTATTAGAGCATAAGCTTTCGTGAGCTACAGCTCACTTCATCGGATGCATTTGGTGGAAAAAAAAAACCCAAATGCATTCGATGAAGTGAGCTGTAGCTCACGAAAGCTTATGCTCTAATAAATTTGTTAGTCTCTAAGGTGCCACAAGTACTCCTTTTTTTTTTTTTTTTTAAGGATTTTAGCTAAACTGTCTTTTCAAACTGCTATTTTTAACCAGTGTTTTGGAAATCAAATCAGAATTACATATTTCTATATTAATGAATCACTGTCTAAAAATAGTGGCTTTCTTTCTGTCACTTGTTCTGGCAGAAATAGGCCAACAGATCCAATTTTTGACATCAGAGGTAGCTGTTAGGTAAACCCTTGAAACCTGACTTAGTGAAGAAGATACAGCATCTCACAACATCTGGATCTGACACTTCCCTCAGCATATAAATTCTATTATAGACATCAGGTTTGGTTTCTTTTAAAGTTATTAAAGTATCGAGTAATAGCGTTATGTAAGCACTTTACAAACGTAGTCCTGCCACTTCACCTGAACACATCCTTCATAATCTCATATACCTCAGACATCTGTTTGCCTTTAGAATAGGGATAATTTTTCCCATACAACTTGGAATTCTACAGTCTTATAAAGATATTCATAAGAAGCAATTCCTGGAATATCAATAAATGGGATATAATATAAATACTTAATTCTTTTTATAAAAAGAAAAGGAGTACTTGTGGCACCTTAGAGACTAACTAATTTATTTGAGCATAAGCTTTCGTGAGCTACAGCTCACTTCAACAGATGCATTCAGTGGAAAATACAGTGGGGAGATTTATATACACAGAGAACATGAAACAATGGGTGTTACCATACACACTGTAAAGAGTGTGATCACTTAAGGTAAGCTATGACCAACAGGAGAGCAGCGGGGGGAGAGATCTTTTTGTAGTGATAATCAAGGACCATTTCCAGCAGTTGACAAGAACATCTGAGGAACAGTGGAGGGTTGTGCGGTGGGGGATAAACATGGGGAAATAGTTTTACTTTGTGTAATGACCCATCCACTCCCAGTCTCCATTCAAGCCTAATTTAATTGTATCCAGTTTGCAAATTAATTCCAATTCAGCAGTCTCTCATTGGAGTCTGTTTTTGAAGTTTTTTTGTTGAAGTATTGCCACTTTTAGGTCTGTAATCGAGTGACCAGAGAGATTGAAGTGTTCTCCAACTGGTTTTTGAATGTTATAATTCTTGACATCTGATTTGTGTCCATTTATTCTTTTACATAGAGACTGTCCAGTTTGACCAATGTACATGGCAGAGGGGCATTGCTGGCACATGATGGCATATATCACATTGGTAGATGCGCAAGTGAACAAGCCTCTGATAGTGTGGCTGATGTGATTAGGCCCTATGATGGTATCCCCTGAATAGATATGTGGACAGAGTTGGCAACGGGCTTTGTTGCAAGGATAGGTTCCTGGGTTAGTGGTTCTGTTGTGTGGTGTGTGGTTGCTGGTGAGTATTTGCTTCAGATTGGGGGGCTGTCTGTAAGCAAGGACTGGCCTGTCTCCCAAAATCTGTGAGAGTGATGGGACATCCTTCAGGATAGGTTGTAGATCCTTGATGATACGTTGGAGAGGTTTTAGTTGGGGGCTGAAGGTGATGGCTAGTGGCGTTCTGTTATTTTTTTTGTTGGGCCTGTCCTCTAGTAGGTGACTTCTGGGTACTCTTCTGGCTCTGTCAATCTGTTTCTTCACTTCAGCAGGTGGGTATTGTAGTTGTAAGAATGCTTGATAGAGATCTTGTAGGTGTTTGTCTCTGTCTGAGGGGTTGGAGCAAATGCGGTTGTATCGTAGAGCTTGGCTGTAGACAATGGATCGTGTGGTGTGATCTGGGTGAAAGCTGGAGGCATGTAGGTAGGAATAGCAGTCAGTAGATTTCCGGTACAGGGTGGTGTTTAGGTGACCATCACTTATTAGCTCTGTATTGTCCAGGACGTGGATCTCTTGTGTGGACTGGGGTTGATGGTGGGATGGAAATTGTTGAAATCATGGTGGAATTCCTGAAGGGCTTCTTTTCCATCGATCCAGATGATGAAGATGTCATCAATGTAGTGCAAGTAGAGTAGGGGCATTAGGGGATGAGAGCTGAGGAAGCGTTGTTCTAAGTCAGCCATAAAAAGTTGGCATACTGTGGGGCCATGCGGGTACCCATCGCAGTGCCGCTGATTTGAAGGTATACATTGTCCCCAAATGTGAAATAGTTATGGGTGAGGACAAAGTCACAAAGTTCAGCCACCAGATTTGACGTGAAATTATCGGGGATACTTTTCCTGACGGCTTGTAGTCCATCTTTGTGTGGAATGTTGGTGTAGAGGGCTTCTACATCCATAGTGGCCAGGATGGTGTTTTCAGGAAAATCACTGATGGATTGTAGTTTCCTCAGGAAGTCAGTGGTGTCTCGAAGATAGCTGAGAGTGCTGGTAGCATAGGATCTGAGGAGGGAGTCTACATAGCCAGACAATCCTGCTGTCAGGGTGCCAATGCCTGAGATGATGGGGCGTCCAGGATTTCCAGGTTTATGGATCTTGGGTAGCAGATAGAATACCCCAGGTTGGAGTTCCAGGGGGGTGTGTCTGCGGATTTGTTCTTGTGCTTTTTCAGGGAGTTTCTTGAGCAAATGCTGTAGTTTCTTTTGGTAACCCTCCATGGGATCAGAGGGTAATGGCTTGTAGCAAGTGGTATTGGAGAGCTGTCTAGTAGCCTCTTGTTCATATTCCGACCTATTCATGATGACGACAGCACCTCCTTTGTCAGCCTTTTTGATTACGATGTCAGAGTTGTTTCTGAGGTTGTGGATGGCATTGTGTTCTGCATGGCTGAGGTTATGGGGCAAGTGATGCTGCTTTTCCACAATTTCAGCTCGTGCACGTCGGTGGAAGCACTCTATGTAGAAGTCCAGCCTGTTGTTACGACCTTCAGGAGGAGTCCACCCAGAATCCTTCTTTTTGTAGTCTTGGTAGGAAGGTCTCTGTGGATTAGTATGTTGTTCAGAGGTGTGTTGGAAATATTCCTTGAGTGGGAGGCATTGAAAATAGGATTCTAGGTGACCACAGAACTGTATCATGTTCGTGGGGGTCGACGGACAGAAGGAGAGGCCCCGAGATAGGACAGATTCTTCTGCTCGGCTAAGAGTATAGTTGGATAGATTAACAATATTGCTGGGTGGGTTAAGGGAACCACTGTTGTGGCCTGTAGTAGTTTAGATAGTTTAGTGTCCTTTTTCTTTTGTAGAGAAGCAAAGTGTGTGTTGTAAATGGCTTGTCTAGTTTTTGTAAAGTCCAGCCATGAGGAAGTTTGTGTGGAAGGTTGTTTTTTTATGAGAGTATCCAGTTTTGAGAGCTCATTCTTAATCTTTCCCTGTTTGCTGTAAAGGATGTTGATCAGGTGGTTCTGCAGTTTCTTTGAGAGCGTGTGGCACAAGCTGTCAGCATAGTCTGTGTGGTATGTAGATTGTAATGGATTTTTTACCTTCAGTCCTTTTGGTATGATGTCCATCTGTTTGTATTTGGAAAGGAAGATGATATCTGTATGAGTTTTTTCATGAAGTTCTTTTATACCACTCTTCCATCCCTAGATCCCCAAGCACTGAACAAAAGAGGGACAACACTGTGTTCCCCATTATACAGATAGAGAAATGGAGGCATAGAGAGCCAAGCAGACTTGCTGAAGGTCATAACAACATAAGAACGGCCATACTGGGTTAGACCAATGGTCTGTCTAACCCAGTATCCAGTCTTCTGACAGTGTCCAGTGCCAGAAGCCTTAGAGGGAGTGAACAGAACAGGACACTTTATTAAGGGATCCATCCTATGTTGTCCATTCCCAGCAGTCCATTCCCAAGGACCCAGAGCGTGGAGTTGCACCCCTGATCATCTTGGCAATAGCCATTGATGGACCTATCCTCCATGAACTTATCTAATTTTTTTTTCAATCCAGTTATAAGTGTTGGCCTTCACAACATGCCCTGGCAACAATTTCCACTGATTTACTGAGTGTTGTGTGAAGAAGTACATCCTCATGTTTGTTTTAAACCTGCTGCCTATTCATTTCATTAGGTGACCCTTAGTTCTTATGTTATGTGAAGGCATAAATAACCTTTCCTTATTCACTTTCTCCCCACCATATCATGATTTTATAGACCTCAGTCATTTCTTTTCCAAGCTGAACAGTCTCACTATTTTTAACTACTCCCCTTATGGAAGCTGTTCCAGACCCCAATCATTTTTGTTGCTCTTTGTACTTTTTCCAATTCTAATAAACCTTTTCTGAGATGGGGTAACCAAAACAAATTTGATTTGACATTATGCTGATTTTCTGTCTTATCTATCCCTTTCCTAATGATTGTTAACATTTTTGACTGATGTTGAACACTGAGCAGATGTTTTCAGAGAACTGTCCACAGATCTCTTTATTTAGTGGTAACAGCTAATTTAGACCCTATCATTGTATGTATAGTTGGGATTATATTTTCCAATGTGCATTACTTTGCATTTATCAATATTGAATTTCATTAGCCATTTTATTGCCCAGTTACCCAGTTTTGTGAGATCCCTTTGTAACATTTCACAGTCTGCTTTAGACTTAATTATCTTGAGTAATTTTTAGGGCTCTCAGGTGATTAAAAAAATTAATTATGCTGTGAAACAATAATAGAATACCATTTATTTAAATATTTTTGGATGTTTACTACATTTTGAAATATATTGATTTCAATTATAATACAGAATACAAAGTATAAAGTGCTCATATTTTTATTACAGATATTTGCACTGTAAAAACAAAAGAAATAGTATTTTTTAATTCACCTAATACAAGTACTATAGTATAATTTCTTTATCATGAAAGTTGAACTTACAAATGTAGAATTATGTACCAAAAATAACTGTACTCAAAATTAAAACAATATAAAACTTTAGAGCCTAAAAGTCTACTCAGTCCTAATTCTTGTTCAGCCAATTAAGTTTGTTTACATTTGTAGGAGATAATGCTGCCCGCTTCTTGTTTACAATGTCACCTGAAAGTGAGAACAGGCATTCCCATGGCACCGTTGTAGCCAGCATTGCAAGATATTTACGTGCCAGATGCGCTAAAGATTCATACGTCCCTTGATACTTCAGCCACCATTCCAGAGGACATACTGATGACGGGTTCTGCTCGATAATGATCCAAAGCAGTGCGCACTGACACATGTTAATTTTCATCATCTGAGTCAGATGCCACAAACAAAAGTTTGATTTTCTTTTTTGGTGGTTCGTGTCCTGTAGTTTCCGCATTGGAGTGTTGCTCTTTTAAGACTTCGAAAGCATGCTCCACACCTCGTCCATCTCAGATTTTGGATGGCACTTCAGATTCTTAAACCTTGGGTCGAGTGCTGTAGCTATCTTTAGAAATCTCACATTGGTACCTTCTTTGCGTTTTGTCAAATCTGTTGTGAAAGTGTTCTTAAAACAAACATGTGCCGGTCATCATCCGAGACTGCTATAACATGAAATGTGGATAAAACAGAACAGGAGACATACAATTCTCCCCCAAGGAGTTCAGACACAAATTTAATTAATGCATGTCCTCTGGAATGGTGGCCAAAGCATGAAGGGGCATATGAATGTTTAGCATATCTGGCACATAAATACCTTGCAATGCCGGTTACAAAAGTGCCATGCGAACACCTTTTCTCACTTTCAGGTGACAAGGTTAATAAGAAGCAGGCAGCAGTATCTCCCGTAAATGTAAACAAACTTGTTTGTCTTAATGATTGGCTGAACAAGAAGGAGGATTGAATGGACTTGTAGGGTCTAAAGTTTTACATTGTGTTTTTGAGTGCAGTTATGTAACAAACAAAAAATCTACATTTGTAAGTTACACTTTCATGGTAAAGAGATCACACCATAGAACTTGTACCAGGTGAATTGAAAAATACTATTTTCTTTATCATTTTTGCAGTACAAATATTTGTAATAAAAATAATATAAATTGAGCACAGCACACTTTGTGTTCTGTGTTGTAACAGAAATCAGTATATGAAAATGTAGAAAAACAGCCAAAAATATTTAGTAAATTTCAATTGGTATTCTATTGTTTAACAATGTGATTAATCGCAATTATTTTTTTTTAGTTAATCGCATGACTTAACTGTAATTAATCGACCGCCCTACTAATATTATATTGTCTCCAAACTCTGCAGCCTCACTGTTTACCCCTTTTTCCAGATCATTTGTGAATAGGTTGATTACCTCTGGTCCCAGTACAGATCCTTGAGGGACCCTGCTATTTACCTCTTTCCAATGTGAAAATTGAACCATTTATTCCTACCCTTTGTTTCCCATTTTTTTTTTACCAATTACTGATCTATAAGAGTACCTTCCCTCTTATCCCATGACTGCTTACTTTGCTTAAGAGCCTTTAGTAAGGGACCTTGTCAAAAGCTTTCTGAAAGCCCAAGTACACTACCAAGGTCACTAGCTGCAGCAAGACTGGGAATAAAATCCAAGTTTCAAAAGTGGCCCTAGCAGTTTTTCTATCCACGGTGGAAAATGTTTGTTGCTCACCACCCTTGAGAGGCCGAGCCAAACAAACAAAAACAACTGAATAGCACAGGTCCATTCCCTCCCTCCCTCCCCCACCCCTCCCCAAAGCTGGCACCCAGAGCAACTGACTTGCTTGCCAGTCCCTAAAACTGGCTCTGCCAAGTCTTTTCATAGTCAATACAGAGCCCTAATCACTGGAACAGGTTAAGAGCTTTTCCATAATCTAATGATCAACCTTTTCACAAAATCATGTTTGTTTTTAAGTGGATTGTTTTCATGGTTGAAAACCTAAGCTGAGTTCATACCCTTGTGATCATTTACCAGTAAGGGTTATCAGCTGAATAACAAAGCAGCTTTATTATCTACATTTTGAGTTCCCATTTTGTAGTACAAGTAGATTTATTTCCAGTGTAAAGATAAGGAAAGCAGAACATTGATTCTTTTTAACTTAAATATATATCCAGAGCTCTAAGTGTTGTGCATATATGATCACATTTATGTGGGATTTCTATTAGTTAAAAAATCACTTAATAAAGACTCCTCCAGTTCATCCCAAATAATTGAAACAAGTTAAATTAGGGAAGTTTCAGATATTTAACAAGCAAAAAGGCTACATCTGCTACATCAGTTATTCACTAGTCTGCTGTTCATCCTCTGGGTGAGATATTGCACCTTAACAGCTACAAGTCTTATGTACAAAATTATGGCATTATTTATTAGCCAATGTACAAGACTAACTACTTTTAATTTTATGATTAGGTAAAGTAATTATGCATATTGAAGGGGAATATTTATTACATTATATTTTGCCTTCATTCTATGCTATATATTCTTGACACATAGGCCCAGACTGTCCAACAAAGGAGCCTAAATAAGACTCCCAATTCCATATTTAAGTACTGAAAGAAGTGGGCAATTTTCACAAAGGCCAGTTTTTCAGCAAGTCATATTTTATTTTAACAAAGTTTATGGAGAATGATGTTTTGTAATACCAACATTTTATAGTAACTAAACAATTTAGTGTCTTGGATTATGCATCTTTAACAAATGTTTAACAGATGTTTGTTGTATTTGATTTTACATTAAGAAAAGTGCTTTTTCAATGTGTTTGGTTCAGTTTATGTAGCCTGTTCTATGAAACATGTCAGTGTTAAAGTATTTGTGGAGATGTGCACTGGTATATGTGTATTTAAAACAAACAAAAAGACATATTTTAGGAGCTCTCTCTCCTTCCTCAAACAGCACATGAAAGAGCCATATGGGATACTCCCCTGAAAGTTTCCCTCAAAGTTTTATAGTCTCCTTTGTTCCCATTTTTTCTCATAAGACACTTATCTGAAGAAATCTGTTTCACACAGTGATATTCCACATTTCTCTATTTACATTTTAAACCCTCTACTTTCAAAGCCATGTCCCTGTACTTGCCAGCAGTCGTCGGTTTCCTAGGGCAACCCAGCCCTGGGATCCTCTGCACCAGGCCACATTCTCTGGGACTACAGGTCCTATGCAATTCTCTTCTCCCAACACTACAAAAGATTTTTACTTCTGGGTAGAGCTGGATGAAATTTTTCACTCAAAAATGCAAATTCACCAACACCAAAGTGTTTTGCAAATTTGTTTTTATTTCACTGAGTTGTTTGTCAAAATAAATCCCTCAAAATTAAAAAAAAAAAGTCAAAATGATTTGTTTTAACATTTTTTATTTTGATTCTCAATCAAAACAATGTTTATTTGTTTTTAAAGTAACAACACAGAGAGGCTCCAAATCTAAAAGTTTTCTTGTGGGTCAAACAATGTTTTGTCTGACCCCAGATGATTTGTATTTTGGAATTGGCAGTGAAATGAAAATCAGTTCACAGTTCTACTTCTTGGGTTGCCTCTCCTCTCACTACCACCCTGTACTGGCTTCAAGCAGTAAGGTGACACCCATAAACTCTGGTTTACTCTCTCCCCAAGCAGGGGCGGCTCTAGCAATTTTGCCGCCCCAAGCAGTCGCCACTGAATTGCCGCTGCAGGACACGGACTGCCACCCCATTCTAATTGGTGCCCCAAGCACCTGCTTGGAAAACTGGTGCCTGGAGCTGGCCCTGTCCCCAAGTGGTGGCAGCTTTCACCCCTTCAAGCGTTACCTCAGAACCCAGCACAGGATGGCAGAAGAAATATGAAGTAAAAAATATTTAAGACAGAACAATACTCATTCTTTTAATTGAAAGACTGAGATTGAGGCAAAAGGGAAAGAGAGATGAGGTGCTAAGACTACCAACTTGGCTTTTACAAATTATTTGTTTGGGTGGGGAAGGATATAATGAGATGAGGAGGCTAGGACAGTGTTACGATTCATTACGGTATAATGTCATGCTCTTGTGTCAGATATAGACTGACTATCAGTGTGTTCATCATAAGTCTTTAGGGCAGTGGTTTTCAACCAAGGGTACCTGTACCTCTAAGAGTACTTGGAGGTCTTCCGGGGGGGGGTTACATCAATTCATTTAAATATTTGCCTAGTTTTATAATAGGCTACATAAAAAGCACTAGTGAAGTTAGCACAAACTAAAATTTCATATAGACAATGACTTGTTTATACTGCTCTATATACTATCCACTGAATTGTAAGTAGAATATTTATATTTATATGGTAAAAATGAGAAAATAAGCAATTTTTCAGTAATAGTGTGCTGTGACACTTTTGTATTTCTATGTCTGACTTTGTAAGCAAGTAGTTTTTAAGTGAATTGTAACTTGGGCATATGCAAGATGAAGACTGCTGAAAGGGGTACAGTATTCTGGAAAGGCTGAGAGCCATTGCTTTAGGGAATATCTACACTGGAGTAAAAGACCTGTGGCACAACTGCTGCTGGCTCAGGTAAAGCTGACTCAGACTTGCAGGGATCAGGCTGCAGGGCTAAAAATTGCTGTAGACTGAGCTGTGGGACCCTCCTCTCTCACAGGGTCCCAGAGCTTGGGCTCCAGCCTGAGTCAGAATGTCAACACAGCAATCTGATAGCCCCCCAGCCCAAGCTATGGGAGCCTCAGTCAGTTGATCCAGGCCAGCCATGGGTGTGTAATTGCTGTGTAGACATTCCCTTAGGGGAGTGGTAGTAAATTATTTCTTTGTCAAGGTCCAGATCTCTTGGTCTAAGTAGAGTTGAAGCCCAGATTCCAAGAAAAATTTTAATACATATTTTTGGATCCATTCAAAAGCATCTGGTGGTCTGGATTTGTCCCACAGTCTGCCTATTGACTACCCCTGCCTTAAGGTAGGTCTATACTGCAATTTAGACACCAATGGCTGGCCCATGCCAGCTTACTTTGGCTTGCGGGGCTCAGGCTGCAGGGCTGTTTAATTGTGATGTTGACATTGGGATTTTGGCTGGACCCTCCCACCTCATGGAGTCCTGGAGCCCAGACTCCAGTCCAAGCCTAAATGTCCGCAGCGCAATTAAATAGCCCCTTAGCCCGAACCTCGTGAGCCATCGTCAGCTGGCAATGATCAGCTGCAGGTTTTTAATTGCATTACTGACGTACCCTAAATGAACTGCTTGGTCTGGCTGAACTTAGTTTAAATAAGCTACAGTAGAAACCTGTTTATCCATCCCTCCATTATCCAGCTCTCCGCATTAACCGAACAACCAGGATGCCAGGGCCAGAAGTGGGTGATCTCTCCTGTGGCCATTGGATGGTACTGCAGCATCACTCTTTCCCATTCTCTGGCTTATCCAGAATTTTGATTAACCGATCTGGTGCTGGTCCCAATTAGATCAGATAAATGGGGTTCTGTTGTATTTTACACACAGTACCACGTCGTGGGTCTAGAATATAATAGTTTGGCACTCCATTACACATGGCAGCTGAGATATGCTACCTCTGCTCGAACAAGCATGCTAAAAACAGCAGTGTTGCTGTGACAGCATGGGACAGCCAACCCCCCTGGCCACATGATCAAGTGTCTATCCTGAACCACCATTCATGTGACTGCAGCCACACTGCAGGATAAACATAAGATGAGATGCTAACTATAGGGTAGCTTGAACTACCCTAATATGTTGGGTCCTGAACAAAACCCATTGAAGTCAGTCAATGGAGAGCCCTTATGAGGACTGGTGCCAAGTCCAATCTCTAGTATGAGCGGATGGATGGTCAAAGGGAAAGTTGAGTATTAGACTGAAGCAAAGGACGGCAATTATGTAGATTATTCAGTTAGGGTTGAAATTCAGCCATCCCTCCTTCAGAATCTTAGAAAGTCCCCATTCAGCAGAACTGTCACACATCCCAAATGGGCCAGGTAGCACAAAGGTGAGTTAGGGGATTGGAGTGTAATCAAGGGGTCTCCAATTATACCTATTCAATGGCCACCACGTCTTTATTGTTCTTGGAATATCCTATTTATTAGGACTATCAACTCTTCACAGTAAGGACTGTATCTACTTTTGTGCTTTGTACACAACAATGGAGATTATTTCAGTTGGAGACTCTGGATGCTACCATACTATAAATATTACATAACATAGTAATAGCCCTTCTGATAGGAAATTGTCTCTTTTTTGTGTTTGTACAGCATTCAGCATAATTGGCTCCCCAATCAGAATTGGGTCCTGGGGCACTGCCCTAGTATTAGTAGTAAATATTTATAATAAAACAGAACCTAAAAATAGTAAGAGGATTGGAGCCACAGGGCTCAATTACACTTGCACTCATATGAGAATAATCAGAGGTCCCACAATGATCGTATTCTACACCAAGTTTGTGGTTTAGCATTGCTTTTGAGTCGTTCTGAATTATAGCAAGCTGGCAAAATTTATGAGGTGTATCCATCTGTTAGGGCTTGTGTACATTACCTGCTGGATCAAAGGGCAGAGATCAATCCAGTGAGGGTTGATTTATCACGTCTAGTCTATCGACTGCTAAGCACTCTCCCGTTGACTCCGGTACTCACCAGGGCAAGAGGCACAGGCAGAGTCGATGAGAGAGTGTCAGCCATTGACTTATGCAGTGAAGACACCATGGTAAGCAGATCTAAGTACGTTGACTTTAGCTACGTGAAGTTGTGTAACTTAGATCGATTCCCCTCCGCCCCGCCCTCAGGGTAGACCAGGCTTTACTTAGCCAGTAGCCTATCCAGTCTTAAGCCAAAGTTGATTGAGCAGCAATATAGAGCATTTGATAAAACTTGGTTCATTAAGGCCAAGTCTACAGTAAAAAGTTAGGTTGATCAATTTAGAATTCTTCTGTTGACCTAGCTACTGCCTCTCAGGGAGGCAGATTAACTACAGTGACAAGAGAATCCTTCCTGTTGCCACAGTGAGTGTCTACTGTGAAGCGATGCAGAAGTGATGCTGTAGTGGTTTAAGTATAGACATAGCCTAAGGAGAATGAAACACTTCAACCAAAGGATTATGAACAGGTACCTATTTAATTAAATTGGAATTACGTTTTGTACTCACAGGTTAAATCCTTATGCAACAGCACATTTGGATGTAGTACAAGTAACTAATTAATAAATTAAATGCCAACGTATATTTTATACCCCCAGCTATTGTTAGATGACATTACAGCAGTAACTTGGATGGACTTTTTTCCATCTGTGCCCGGGTAGGAAATGGAAGCCTGTTAAAGATCTATCATAGGGTTTTGTACTGCCACCCACCACCATAGTAGCTGAGTATCTTCCATGTAAAATCAATAGCAATAGCTCAGTCCCTAGAGGACTTCATGAAATCTCTGGCACTACACACAAACAAAAGGTGGGGAGCAGGAGAAACTGAAATATTTGTTTTGGTTGTTCATTACACATTGAATTTTTTGAACTGAAGAAAAGGTGTCCATTTGCCTTTTGTCAGGAATTGTCTCCCTGGAAGAGGGACAAGTCTACAGGGATTTATCTTCTAAAGGGTATTGTAAATAGTATTTGTCTCTGAAAAAAGAAAAAGGCCATTAAAATAAGACAGTGTTAGTAGGGGGGAAATGTAGACATAGTTCTTTACAAAGTCATTTGCTGACATGGGGTGACATTTGATTTAAGACTACTTTCTCTTTTGAGGATTTGAATGTGCATCAGGGCTGGTTTTGGGGTTTGTTTGTTTGTTTAATGTCAGGTTTCAGCCTGAAGCAGCTTAAATACTTGAAGTTTGAATTCCTGTTAAACAGATTTATATTTGGCAACTGCTCTCAGCTAGACCAGGTATCATTCTATTAATACAAGACGCTTCCCAGTGAATAAGCATTTAGAGAAAAATTGTCTTCTACCCACAGTGATTACTATGGCAAAAGTAATAAACTAAAAAGCTTGTATATTCCCTGAGTGATAGATTAGTTCTACCTATATAGCGTATAGATTTCTGACTGTTTTTGGGGAAGCAAAAAAGTCAGGTTTTATCCTTAGTTTTTCAATCAATCATATACTGTAGTTCACTGAAGCTGGAAACCCAGGTTTAGAGAGATCATAGGTTTTGAAGAGCGTGCCTTTAAGAGACAAGTGTACCATTTCTTTTTTTTTAAATGAGTTATAGGCATTGAGAAAACAGCAATGAGAGTTGGCCTACATTCAAACTAAAAATTAATTAAAAATGACCCCCCCCCCCAAAAGGTAACTGTCTACTTAACACACTGGATTTCTGGTTATTTTATTGGCATCTGGCTTAGCAATTGTGAATTTTGAAATTTCATTAAGCACTTGGCAGACATGTCATGAAAAACAGATCCTGCAAGTTTTTGCACATCCAAAACTCACTGATTTCAGTGACAGTTGTAGGTGCACAGGACCCACCCCTCCATTTTCCCTCACTTTAATCCCCCCCTTTCTTTATGGTCCACAGAGATTCAGAGTCCCTTCATTTTTATGGTTGAAAATTATTCACATCAAAGTTAACGAATCATGAAACTGAGGTTACAGAAATTTATGCTAATAATTGCCAGCAGGTGGGTCTCTGATATCACAGACCTCCTTAGAGATGAGGACCATGCCACACATCCTCCCTCAGGTTCAAAAGATGTAAAAATCAAGTTCCTTTTATGTAGTAACCAACAGCTGATGTCTGTGGGGGTACTGCCCAAGGAATTAAGCTATATGGCTAGAGGTTTTTTTTGGTTGCCAATGCAGGGATTAGAGGTATTGGCAACAGGCTCAATATATTGAAAGCAGAAAGCCAGGTGACATTGTTAATGCGAACCAGAGAAGAGGCAGAGAGACTGGGCCTTTTTTGGCACAGAACTCACTGGAGTGGCAGACATGGGGATTTCTAAGCAAACAAAATGCTCGCTATTTGTTTCTGCTGTGTTCAGGGAAACAGCACTTGATATGTATTTTTATAATATATAAAAAAACAGGACCTGGTGAGGTTTATTTTTAATATATGAACAAGAATATATCAAGAGTATTCACAACTCACAGATTTCTCATTTTAACAGAAACAACTATGCAAGGCCTAAATTTTAGCTAACTGCTTGGGCCAAAAGTGCCACATTAGGCATTTATTCCTCTTGTAAATAAACATTAAGTTGCCTGCGTGAATAATTTTTGCATTCCTTTACTTTGGGTCTGTCCCACATTTGTGCTTTGGCAGTTTGGGAGTTCAGGCACAGGATCAGACCAAGTTTGACTTGGTTTTCGTATGTGATGCTGAAAGTGTAGTGAAACAAGAGAGGTAAGAGAAAACATGCACAAATGACAGCTGCCCAGATGAGCACTTCCACTGGCGTGTCAGCTGCCCTTACTCTCTTGATATCCACAAGTGTGCTCTGCCAGGCCACTGGCTGCTCAAGGTCCCCAATGAATTCCGGCCTCTCCCCAAATATAAGCAGAATTTCTGCCTATATTCCCTTTTTAATCATTGATGCTTCAATATTTTAGCCTCTAGGCCTGTTTAAGAGGCATTTTTTCCCATGAACAAAATACAATACAAGGCTGCCATAAAATCCTCAATTAAAAAAAAATAAATAAAAGAATCATCAAACCAGTTGCCACACTTTTTTTAAGAGCATGATAAAACTTTAGGTTCATTTCATCACATTATATCTTGTTGGCTCATTTTTTTTTAAGTATCTTACAAGTGAGGTTGTTTGGTGGAATTTAAAAGTGGTCTAATAAGATGGTTTCAGAGTAGCAGCCGTGTTAGTCTGTATTTGCAAAAAGAAAAGGAGTACTTGTGGCACCTTAGAGACTAACAAATTTATATGAGCATAAGCTTTCGTGAGCTACAGCTCACTTCATCGGATGCATTTGGGTTTGAAAGTTCAACTCAGAAACATTAATGGGCTTATGTTACACTAAGGAGTGAGTATGAAAAATGGAGCAGACAGAAAAATTAACACAAAGACTAAGGCAAGTGGGAGAAAATGGGAAGGAGATTTTAATTAAAGACCCACTTAGGTCATACTGCATATTTGTCTTAAAGGGAGCGGTCCTTTTGTCCAGAAAGGGCGCAACTTTCCTGGAAAACCTTTTAAATTGATCCACTATTGAAACTAAACATGGGATTAAGTTATCGGGGCAGGGCAGGGCAGGGGGAGTTCTCAGATTTGTGCTACTTTATAACCCCTCTCCCCTCAAAGACTTACAGTCTGAAAATTCTCTAAAGAGCAAGAGACTGTCTATACATACCATGGATATTGAAGGGTTAAATTTCAGACTCTTCTTGATGCAGACACTGATGCAGACATTTCTCACACCCCAGGCTTATCACTAATTACTTCCTCTCCCTCACTCATAGATTATGCTATTTTAAAATCCTGCTGTTTCTACACAGGAATAAATCAGAAATCAAAACCCCTGAATGCAAACATTGGGAATCTCTGGTCCCATCTGCATCTCTAGCACCTTCACACAAACAGGCCCCACAATCACCTACCTAACTAGTCATGATAAGATCATTCTGCCTTGTAGGCCCCACAATCACCTACCTAACTAGTCATGATAAGATCATTCTGCCTTACATGTTTATCTAGCATGATACAAAGATTGCTGGTGTGATTTAGGAGCACACATCTCACTGAAAGTCAATGGGATGAGTACTCTTAAATCATAGTGGTGCTGATGAAAATCCCACCCACTACTATAGAAGGATGGCTATCGTTCTGAAAACTGTAAGATGTCACTTTGTATATCTTTTGTGCACAACCGGAAAGATGTAATATATTGTAAAAAGGACTAAGATGTGCTCATGAAAGTGAGGGAATAGATAGCACTGTCTAGGGTCATCCAGTCTCTGACCACAAATACATGCACACAGCTTTGCCAATGCAGTTCAACCCCAACTTGCAACACCCCCTTGCTGTTCCACCTCATTTTCTCTTCAGCAGAGGCTGCCAAATGTGATAAAGCATAGCTTAGTTTTTAAACATGGACGCGTGTCTCCTAGAGTCTTTTTAAAGAGACAGCTAAACTCTCACGAAAGCTTATGCTCAAATAAATTTGTTAGTCTCTAAGGTGCCATGAGTCCTCCTTTTCATTTGGATTTTGTTCATCAATGCAGAATTTAAACCAAGATTACTCCAAGGTGAAAGGCTAGAAACTATGTGCTAATGAAATCCTATTGATGAGTTCTTTAGAAGGGATTAAAGATTCCATCTTCCTTTGATTTCAGCTGCTGCGACAAAGCCTCTTCTGTATCTTTTATTAGTGACTTGTGTCAATAACTGATTCTTCTCCTATAAATGATCTACTCACAATTACAAAGCCTGAGCTGCTCCTGTTGTAGTTTGCCACAGCTAGAGAAGAAGGAAGCATATGCACCAAGTTTAAGAGTACCAAGCCATGTACCAGTAGCAATATGCATTGTGCCCAGGTCACTGTGCCCTAAACCTTTCCACTTATAAAGAACCATCTACCTGAAGACTTTGGAGTGCTGTACAAACCTTAATTCATTTAACACCCATGTGACACAAGTATTGCTCCCTTTTTACAGAGATAAAGAGACATTAAGTGACTTGGCCAAGGTCTGTGGTTTTTCTAGAAATAGAACACACATCTTCCTGGCTTTAAACACAAGACTAGCTTCCCTCCTCTGTTCTATTCTGTATTCTACTTATGTCCATGAAACATCCCAGCAGGTTAGTAGAGCTGTGTGAATAACTGATTGTTCAGTTTGCTGGCCAAAGTGGTGATGGTGGGGGGATGGGGGGGTGGAATAGTTTTTGATCAATTTGAAATGAAAAATGTTCCGTTTCCCCAGTGAAACAAAAATATAGTAATTGGAACAAGGACTGGAAGCCTGGTGTCCTCCTTTTAGGTGAGTGCCTTAACCACACACTGACACACACACAAAAATTATCCACACACACTCACTGACTATTTAAGTATTTTATATGAAGCAGAACAACTTCAGCTGGAGAGACTGAAAAAACCTTATCTCAGAATACCATATCGCCCAGTGATTAGTGCACTAATCTGCAACATGGGAGACAAGTTCAAATCCCTGATCTGAATTAGGCAGAGTGGGGAAATCAAACCAGATCTCCCACATCCCAGGCTACTGCTCTCAGCAAGAGATTCGTAGGCATCAGGGAGCCACCTCTTTCCCTTGTTTTCTGAATGGTGCCTAAGGCCCTTTGTGAATCTAGTGCTCCCTCCCCAATAGTTTTGGCCAAAACTATTTGGTGAATTTATGTCAAATTGATGAACAGCTTTGGTCAACCTGAAAATGCATTTTTCCAGTGAATAAACTATCCATCTGAAAAATTTCACAAAGTTCTATATGTTAGTAGGTAAAAGCACTGGTGGCCAAAGACAGTGGAAAGAAACATAAAGGACTAACCCTATGCAAGGTGTTGGATATATTTTTGTTGCCCTAAATAGAGGGCAGGCTTATTTATTGAAAGCAAACCTAAACTGCACAGGCAACATGTCCCATGTTACTTTTCTATCAAAGGACAGAGGAGAAAGCCCATTTATTGCTTCAGTTTCATTGGCATCAAATTCTCCTGCATGGTTTTAGAAGCTTTTCATCTATGACAAAATTAAGATTGGTCAGTTTACAGCCTGTGGATCATTACAAGGATACGATAGAATATTAACCAGGGAGAATGAAGCTACATTTTTAATATATTTATGTAGGAAAGAATTAACAGTATATTTCAGAAGCCTGGGCAGACTTATTTGGTGAGGAAACTTGGGGCATAATTTTCAGAGGTGTTGAGTTACCACAGCTAGTACGGACTTCAGTTGGAGTTGTGGGTATTCAGAGTCTCTGAAGATCAGACCCTGGATTTCTCCATCTATATTAATATATATAAGTGAAGAACATAGTATTTGGAATAATAACATTATTTTTTTAAAGATGACCCCTGTCATTGTTCCAGAAAGGTGTATCTTTTTAAGGTGCTTTTAAAAAATGCATTTTAGCCATTTCAAAGCTACTCCATGAACAACTGCTGTGTTTCAGCTTCAGATGAATTGGCACTTTGGAAAGAAATCTGCCTTCAATATAGAGAAGCTATAAGAGGGACATGATTGAAGGTTTAATTCTCCACTGCCTTCCCACTTGATTAGTCATTTATGCATGTACAAAGTAAACCGAACCGACTGCCATTCAGGTTTAGAACAAACAAAAGGAAGTATTTCTTTACACAATGCACAGTCAACCTGTGGAACTCTTTGCCAGAGGATGTTGTGAAGTCCAAGACTATAACTGGGTTCAAAAAAGAAGTAGATACGTTCATTGAGGATACTTCCATCAATGGCTAGGATCGGCACAGATGGTGTCCCTTCCCTCTGTTTGCTAGAAGCGGGGAATGGGCAACAGGGGATGGATCACTTGATTATTACCTGTTCTGTTCATTCCCCCTGCGGCACCTGGAATTAGCCACTGCTGAAAGACAGGATACTAGGCTAGATGCACCTTTCATCTGATCCAGTATGGTCGTTCTTATGTTCTAACTTAATAGCATTTTACCCAGTGTTTGCACAAGTGTAAATGAATACAGGAAGGGCAAGGCAGTGGAGAATAAGGAATCAGGATGGCTGAATGGCTCAGAGGACTAGTGAAAGGAGCACCCTGCAAAGCTCTCTCCACTAGCAACCTTCATAATGAGAAAATTTTTATTTTCTCTCTTTACATTCTAGTAGTTGCTCAAGGCCAGTGCTCAAGTAGGCACCATTACAGCTTGGTACAAAACAAAAGATAATGATTTTACTTTTGTGGGTCAGCTTGTGTAAGTCAGCATAATTTGAAGGATTTACATGGCTGAGGTTCAAGTCCCATATGGCTTAATAAGACAAATTCTAAAAAATCCAAAACCCACCTTCAGTATTTCATGTCACACCTGAGATCTGCTTGAGTTGGAGCAGTTGGTCATCAAAAATAGGAGGGAGCTGCTGGCATTCTCCACAGGGATCCTTGAGTTTGGAATTAGTTCCTTCACACTGGTTTGCTAGAGTCCACTTCTATGAAGTGCCTAAACTTGCTACAGGACCCATCTTCACACCTCCGCATTTGTCAGGTTGACAAAGTCTGAGAGCAAACATACGTCTGAGAGCAAAGCATCAGATGGCACAGAAGAGCAGCTCCAGTTTCAGCACTGCCTCCCTGCTGCCAGAGCCTTTCACTGCCAGGTGTGGCTACTCTCTGGTAGTGTTGACCCAGCCTGCCTTTCACTGCAGTATGTAAGTACAGGTACCCTACATGCCACTTCAAGTGTAAACAAGGCCTAAGTTGTTTGTCCCCACAACTACTATTGGGAGGCTGCTCCCAAACCCCACTTCTCTGAGGGGTAGAAGCCTTTTTCTGATCTCCATACTGAATTTGTTCATGGCCAGTTTATGTCCATTTCTTTGCCAATGTTGTCCTTTAGCTTAAATAACTCTTCACTCTCCCTGATATTTCCCCCATCTCCCATGTGGGAGCAATCATATCACCTCTCAGCCTTCATTTGCTGGGTGAAACAAGTCAAGCTCTTTCAGTTTCCTCTTGTCAGACAAAAAACATAAGAATGGCCAACTGGATCAGACCAAAGGTCAATCTAGCCCACTATCCTGTCTTCCAACAGTGGCCAATGCCAGGTGCCCCAGATGGCATGAACAGAACAGGTAATCATCACATTATCCATCCCCTGTTGCCCATTACGAGCTTCTGGCAAACAAAGGCTAGGAACACCATCCTTGCCCATCCTGGCTAATAATCATTGATGGACCTATCCTCCATGAATTTATTTACTTCTTTTTTGAACCCTGTTATAGTTTTTGACTTCACAACATCCTCTGGCAAGGAGTTCCACAGGTTGACTGTGCATTGTATGAAAAAAATATGCCTTTTGTTTGTTTTAAACCTGGTGCCTATTAATTTCATTTGGTGTAATTTCATAACACTTCCTTATTTACTTTCTCCACACCAGTCATGATTTTATAGACCTCTATCATATCCCCTCTTAGTCACCTCTTTTCCAAGCTGAAAAGTCCCAGTCTTATTAATCTCTCTTCATACGGCAGTTGTTCCATACCCCTAATCATTTTTGTTGCCCTTTTCTGAACCTTTTCCAATTCCAGTATATCTTTTTTGATAGGTCATCTAGTCCCCAGATTTTCCTAGTAGCACTTCTCTGCACCTACTCCAGTTTGAATTCATCTTTCTTGAACAAGGATGGTCAGAATTGTTTGAAGTCTTCCAAATGAGATCTTAGCAGTGCCTTATACAATGGCTTTTTTACTTCTCTATGTCTACTGGAAATGCCTTGCCTGATGCATCTTGGGATCACATTTTACTTTTTTATGCCACACCACGTTGGCTTCTCAGTTAACAGGGACTTTCCCAGCACCCAGTATTCAGACTTTCTGGGAGCCTAAACCCCAAATGAATCCGTTTTACTCTGTATAAAGAGAGATATGGACAGCTGTTTGCTCCCCCAGGTATTAATTACTTACTCTGGGTTAATTAATAAGCAAAAGTGATTTTATTAAGTATAAAAATTAAGATTTAAGTGGTTCCAAGTAATAACAGACACTACAAAGTAAGTTACCAAGCAAAATAAAACAAAACACACAAGTCTAAGCCTAATACAGTAGGAAACTGAACACAGGTAAATCTCACCCTCAGAGATGTTCCAGTAAGCTTCTTTCACAGACTAGACTCCTTCTTAGTCTGGGCCCAATCCTTTTCAGACCAACATTGTGGCTTGTGGCCTGGATCCAGCAATCACTCATGCCCCCATAGTTACAGTCCTTTGTCCCAGTTTCTTTCAGGCAACTCTTTGGGGTGGAGAGGCCATCTCTTGAGCCAGCTGAAGACAAAATGGAGTGGCTTCCAGGGCCTTTCATATTCTCTCTCTTGTGGGTGGAAACCCCTTTGTTCTTCTATGCAAAATCATAGCAACAAGATGGAGTTTGTAGCCACCTGGGCAAGTCACATTTCCATGAATGATTCAGCTTTTTGCAGGCCGATGCCATTGTTTACATGTTAGTTTGAACATTCCCAGGAAAGCTCAGATGTGGATTGGCATCTCCCAAAGTCCATTGTCAGTTAAGTGTTTCTTGATTGGGCACTTACTCAGAATAGTCCTTTCTCAAGAAGCTGACCAGATGCTTCACATTGAGATACAAGTACATAGCCAATATTCATAACTTCAAATACAAAAATGATACACACATACAGACCGCATAATCATAACCAGAAAATTACAACCTTTCCATAGACACCTTACTTGACCTCCTTTGTACAAGATTTGGTGCAACCATAGGACCTTGGTTGCCACAATGATCTATACATTCACAGTTCATGTTATCACAATTAGCATGCTACTTTTTGTGCCAAGCTCATTAATGAAAATATAATAAGCTTGGTCCCAAGACTGATCCTCAAGGAAATCTATGAGTAGCTTCCCTCCAGTCCAAAAGTTTGACTTGCAGCACAACCTGTTGCTTTCTTCCCTTTAGCCAGTTCCTTACTCACTTTACAATTCCTGTACTAATCCTCATCATCTTTAATTTTACTAGTAATTTCCCACATAGTACCATGTAAAATGCTTTACTGAAGTCCAAGTATGTTAAATCTACTGCATTTCCCTTAACCAAAATAAATCAGTTACCTCCTCAGAGAAGGAAATCCAGTTGTTCTGGCATGATCTACCTTAGGTAAACCTATGTTGTGTTACATCTCCTTTTCCATTTACCCCCTTCACAGTTTGTTTTAAAGTCTTGCCTATTACTGAGGTCAGACTAACAGGTCTGTAATTGACCAGATTCATCCCCCTTCCCCTACACCTACTTCCTTAAATATTGGTATGATGGTAGCTATTCTCCAGTTTTCTTTCACAGTCGCTTGTACATTATCCAGGCTCCAGTCCCTGACTATTTTCATGGTCTCTTCTTTTCTTCTGTAGGGATGGACTTTCCTTCTTTTCTTCCCTGCTACCCCATCTTCTGCCTGTTTCTCCTCCTTGTTCCCCAGTGCAGCAAACTTGTTACTTAAATCTTTCACTTCCATTAGCCAGTCTTTTTCTCTGTCTTGTTCTGAAGGTCACTCCTCTGCTGGCAATCTGACCTCCAGGCTCTTTTGTTCAGCCGGTGTCCTCAAATCTTGAGTTGTCAGTGCCACCACCTCTCTCCTCTCCTGCATAATACCTTCAAATACCCATCTGCATTTCATCATTGTCTCCAGATGCATTTCTAATCCTTGGATACTCTCTGCCATGAGCTCTATCAAGTGGCATATCATGCATAAATAGTTCCCATCAGATACCACTCACCAAATGCATCCGATGAAGTGAGCTCACAAAAGCTTATGCTCAAATAAATTTGTTAGTCTCTAAGGTGCCACAAGTACTCCTTTTCTTTTTGCGAATACAGACTAACATGGCTGCTACTCTGAAACCACTCAAGGATAATGTACATCCCACATCTTCACCTCTTCTTTCTCTCCTTGGGTCACTTCTAGTGCTGTCTTCATAGCCATTGTTATCTTCCCTTCCTAGTCTGTACTCTTAGAGAAAGAGATGCCAAAAATTCCCCCAAATTCCCATAGAAACTCCGCTGTAAGCTGTTCACTTATTGCTTTCCTGCTCTATAATTCAAACTGCTAGAGAGTTTTTCTGATCCTAAATTCTATTGGAAGATGAGATGGCCATCTTGAGGTATAATGAGAATAAATATTCTGAAATACATTTTGCAGCTCTAAATCCCTGAACAGATTTTCACCTACGTGCTACTGCTTAATTTAAACATTTGTTTCATATTGTAAAGGAATCAAGAATTGTGCTGGAATAAAGATAGTATTGAACATAATTTAAATTCAGTGGCAACCTGTTATATATATAAAAGGAACAAATATCCAGAGGGCCTTCCTTTTATAGGAACAAATAGCTGAGACATTTCAACAACATACTGGGGTTTGTAACATGCAAGGCCACATTCTGCCATATTTACAAGAGGTTCTCTTTGTGCAAAGTTATTACTTATCTTTCTCTATGTTTTCCACAACCAATACCACACAATTATAAAACACCACAAGAGACAAATAGCATGCTATCCCCTACTGACTTTTTTTAAAAAAAATGGCTTCATTGCTTATAAAAAGGTGGCAGATTGCATTTGCAAGGCCGTCAATCTCTTTCTTCAAAGTAAGGCACAACAGGGGCAGCGGCAGTGCAAGCTTGCTTCATGTTGCCGTAACAGTATGCTTTTGAAGGGCCTATTCTGGCCCTTCTGATTTCTCTTTATACTAATTTAAAGCCACAATAACTCCATTTAAACCAAATTAGTTGCACTGGGTTTATTCTGATGTAATAGTGGTCACAATTTGGACCAAGGAGCGTAAGAGGAGTACTGAGCCCATTCAGTCGATCAATTCTCTGAAGAGTCCACCAAATAGCATGGTAATTTTACTATACGTACATATATCCAAGTGAAACTCCTCTCATAAGTCAGAAAATCCACTCATTCTTCTTACTCTGTCCTGGAAACCATGATTCAGAGCAGCAATATTTTTTTTTTTTTTTTGCCCCCTCACATGTGCAATAGTGAAGAGATATTGCTACAAGTTAAATAGCAAATCAATCTTCTTGGACTTCCTGGAGGTAAAGGCACGAGGCCTAACAGTAAGTGGGTACATTCAGAGGAAGGACATAGGTGCAGCTCACCCTCCAACATTTACAGGAACACATCTTATCTATGACCTCTGAAGCACTCTGTTAATTTACAGCAGTGTTTTATATTATAAATAACGTATGCAGGAAAAAAAATCTTGCTTAAGAATGTCAGTACTTTTTTGTGCATAAGAAACTCAAAAAATGGTTTATTGTAAAAGCTGGCAAGCATGAACTTCAAGGAAAAAATTACGTTTGTGTTAGGTTTAATGAATTTTAGTTGAGAAATAATGAAGCTAGCAACTGAAAAACTGAAAATTGCAGAGGGGCTGTACTTCACTACCCTTAATGAATAAGGCCTGGTCTACACTGCAGGGGGGGATCAATCTAAGATATGCAACTTCAGCTACGAGAATAGCATAGTTGAAGTTGACGTATCTTAGCTCGACTTAGAATCACTTACTTGGCGTCCTCGCAGCGCAGGATTGACAGCTGCCACTCCCCCGTCGACTCCACTTCTGCCTCTTGCTGTGATGGAGTTCTGGAGGCCACAGCAGCGCCATCGGGGATCAATGTATCGCGTCTACACTAGACGCGATAAATCAATCCCTGATAGATCGATCACTACCCGCCAATCCAGCGGGTAGTGTAGATATGGCCTAAGTAAAGCTTTCACTGAACAGGGCATTTTAGATGTGTAGGCAAAAATGTATTTACCACATCTCTAAGTCCATACACTAAAACAAACAGCTGCATTATTTTCTATTATTTTAAAGAAATGAATGATGCTTACATTAGAATGTCCATGTGCATAAGCCATACATATTTGGCTGCATGATCATTGAAATCAGTGCACATTGGGTCAGCTCTTACATCCTGCAAACAAAACCAAAAAATACCCTCTTCCCCCCAAAAAACAACAACAACAACAACAAAAATGGGGAGCGCTCTGAGGGTGTAGTAACAGCTGCCAGGAGTCTGCTGCTGTCCTGCAGCTTGGGTTTTCACTTGGACTTTGACCAAAGGTCAGTCAGCATTGGCCCCTATGGCATACATTTCAGTCTGAAATTATCTGCCCCCGGCTATTGTTTGCTGTATATTTGTTATATCGGTATGCACGTTTCTTTCACAATGCAGTCAATGCAGCACTGGCATTTTATTCCTTTAATTTTTTTAAGTTTACATTAATACAATATAAAGGTTAAAACTTAAAGGAATAAGGTTTGTTTTAAACACTACCCTACTTCTGCAACCACACCAGGACTATATTCGGAATAAATTAATTTTGTATGCATTTTATGGCCAAGTTAAGAATCCTAATTTCTGAACTTTCTGATTTGCATGTACAAGATCTCAACATTAATGTTGTATACCTTAGCTATATCAGTGAAAGAGTTGCTTAGACGGAGTTCCGAAATCCCTCCTGTATATGGGTCACAGGGAGTTATATGATCATGGACATTCAGAACCAGAATAGAACTTCCTTTTGTGTAATAGCAGGCTTAACAGTTGCATTTCTGCTCTGCTGTACAAATTGCAAGGTTTCAGGTACAGCAGATTAGAATAAAAACAGCAGATTATAATTGCAGTTTACTGACCACAGCTTGAAACAGATGACAGTAGGAATATTGTCTGAGAACTTCAAACTATCAAGTTAATGGCTAACAGTATATTTTAAACACAACACTGGAAGGGATTTTTCATATACATTTGGTGGGAAACTATAAAACATGCGGTAGAAGTTTTCTTAAGAGCCTGTCACAGGGTAGCTGGCCTGTGTGAGTAGACTAGCTCCAGTGCCCTGCTGTCAGAGTAGGTAAACCCAGTCCAACCTATTAACATGCTACATCTGGGGCCTATACATGGTAACTAGAGACCAAGTGAAAAAGGGAGTGATAGGGATGGGCTATGCCCAGGGAAGGGAAGCTACTGTGGAGCAGAGCTAAGTCCTGTGGTGAGTCCCTAGAGCAAGGGGGCAGGTGCTCAGGGAAGCAGCCCTGAGGGCTACTACTAGAGGACAGGAGCCCTGCACACTAGGACTGGGAAGCTGCAGGAGAAGGGCATCACAGACCCTTGAGTTGGGTGGCCCAGAAGCCTGAGAGCAAAGAGTGAGTTACAAGATTAGTTTGTTTACACTGAGAGAATAAATCTGCTTGAAAGAGACTGGATGTGGACACACATACTTGGCCAATAGCTGGTGGGGAGAGAAGCCTCTGCCTGGTGATAGAGCCTCTTAGCATTTTTTCTGCAGCCTAAAGTAAGAGGATAAATGGTTATTTGGAAAGAAAACAACTGAAGCTGAGAACCATTCAAACCAAAGGAGGTTCTGCGAACAAACTTACAGTGATGATGACAGCCCTGCTTTTTGTTCACTCTGTTGAATATTATCCTGATATATGTAGGAGGCTGATTATGTTAGTGGAATAATTAATCAAGTAATGACTACACTTGTGTATTCAATTATAGTCTTTATGGTTGATTAATCTTTATAATAAATGTCATTACTGGCTCTATTTTTTTCCCCATCCAGGGCAAAGAAGGCCAATATGCAAAATTAGTAGAGAGATACAATAAACTTGTACATTTGAAAGACATAGGAAGATGATGTTAAGGATGCATTATTTTTCAGTGTCAGAAATATTGGTTTGTTTACTGAAGCTGAAAAGCATAATGACCAGTCACTAAACATACATACATACTTTACCATAGTAGTACCTTGTCAGTGCTATGCTTTTTAATCATGAAAATGCAGGTTCTTTTAAGAGCAATAAATGCCCTAAGGTTTTCCCAGAGCAGTGGTAAAACCAGCTCTGATTTTTTTCATTATCTATTTTCCTCCCAAGGCTCTGATTATGGTAAATGTTGTAATCTGTAGTCCATGCTGCCACAAGAAGTAAATTCTTTCAATTCTCATTAGTTACGCAGGGTTGGGTTGGATCAGTGCTTGGACAGGAGATGCCCATGTAAAACTCCCATGTGGCACGAAGTGGTGTTCGTGTATCAATAGGTAGATCACATCAATTAATAGTTTAAATTGAACACATTCTCCTTATCCCATATGTAGGGAAGAGGGAGTACTATATTAATGAAGTGGCT
This sequence comes from Dermochelys coriacea, assembly GCF_009764565.3. NCBI lineage: Eukaryota > Metazoa > Chordata > Testudines > Dermochelyidae > Dermochelys > Dermochelys coriacea. Next base: position 174,094,110 of record NC_050069.1, read on the forward strand.
TTTTTCAGATGAGATTCAAATCTTACATTCTGCCAGTTGTGTTGGGCAGGGGTGCCCCCTAAAAGTGTTTCACATAGTATGCACCAGGCTCCCTGCCACCTCTCTTCTAGCTGGCTTTCCTGTGTAGGCACTCACCACAGCTCTCCAGGCTTGTAGCTGGTTTCGAGGCTGTTGCTAAGCAAGTCCTGCAGGCATAGCAGAGGAGAGACAGGTTGGTTTAAATGGGGCGAGGCCAGACAGGCCCTAGAGGGGGAGCCCTGGTGCAGCAGCTGGCCCTGTGACAGTGACGAGGAGCAGTAGCCCTCATACCCTCACTGCCCACTCAGATTTGGCCCCATGGCCTCTCCAATATGATGGGGAGAGGAGACCTAGCAGGGCCACCAATGAGTGAATGACAGCGTGACCTGCTGCTTGGCGTTCCCAGTGCCACTCAGGTTTGATCCTGCAGTGCCACTCAGGTTTGACAGGGGGCCACAAGGACACACCTAAGCAGGCAGTGAGTTGGCCACTCTACTTCTCCTCACCCCAGCCATGGGGATGGGAGGTCCCAACGCCAATGACTTGGTGCCCCTGCCAATGGTATGCACTATGTGTAATGTGCACATGGCTGCAGGCACTACTGGTGCTTGAAGTAACATTATCCAAGTGTCAGCTGAATGTGAACTAGAGCAACTGCTTCTCTGATAGACTAATTCAAGTACACGGCACAAAGCGAAAGAAAATCACCTCTTACAAAACATTGTACTGAGTGAAACAACACAGATATATAGATGTATGTCATCAACAGCTAACTCTGCTGGCAGAAGATATGCTGGAACAAAGTCTCACAGCACTGCAGTTAGAACTATAACAATTTACACTGGCTGAGGATCTTCCCCTGAGACCATATGATACTCACTTTATTAATTTTTCAGGGTTTCACTCAAATCAAACTGGGCAGGGGGGTCATTCATGGCCTTTCTGCCAATGTAGGGTGCTATGTTCACCTAAAGTTAGATAAAAAACATAGAAATGCTCTTGCTGGAAGGTTGCAATGTAGCACTACTTTATTTCTTAGAATTCAGAATGATAACACAAAAGAACTCCAACACAAAGAGATAAGATAGGCTGCTCTCTAAAACAAAGAGGCACAATTCAAACCACCTAACTCTAGGCAGGGACTCCGAAGAACTCATTCTGATTTTATGGATCCCTACAAAACCACCTAGCCTGCAAGCAGGACCAGGAAACTTTAAGATGCGGAACTACACAAAAATGAGGCAGCTAGTTAAATGGAAGTTAAAAGGAACCAATCGCAAGAATGAAATGCCTGCTAACTGCATGGCAACTTTTTAAAAACACCATATTACATATAGTTTGAATCTCTGTTCCCCAGATTAAAAAGAAAAAGAGAGAATGCAAAACAAGCTACCATGACTAAACAACAGAGTAAAAGAGGCAGTTAGAGGCAAAAACACATACAAATAGGAAGTTGAATCCTACTAAGGAAAATAGAAAGGAACATAAATTCTGGTATAAGTATAATTAGGCAGGCCAAAAAAAATAAATGTGAAGAGCAACTAGCACAAGTCACAAAAATGAACTGCAATTTTTTTAAGTATATCTGATGCAGGAAGCCTGCCAAATAATCCGTGAGGCTACAGGATGATTGAGATACTAAAGGAACATTCAGGGAAGACAATGTTGGTGCAGAGAGACTACATGAATTCTTCATATTTGGTCTTCTCTGCAGAGGACATGAGGGAGATGCCCACACCTGAGACCTTCTTTTTAAGAGAATCTGAGGGACTGTCCCAGATTGATATGTCAGTGAGAAGGTTTGGAAGAAATTGATAAATTATACAGTAATAAGTCACCAGGGCCAGATGGTATTCACCCAAGAGTTTTGAAGGACTCGAATATGAAATTGCAGAACTAACAACTCTGGCATGATTAGGAGTGTGGAACAACTTCCATATGTGAGGAGATTAAGAAGACTGGGATTGTTCATTTTTAGAAATGATGTGTGTGTTGGGAAGGGGAGATCTGATAGAGGTCTGTAAAATCATGAATGCTGTGATAAAATGAATAAGAAAGTGTTATTTACCCATTCATATAATACAAGAAGCAGGGGTCACCCAATGAAAATATGTTTATTTTAATCCTACTGCCTAAGGATGTAATTCATACAACACAGTCTGTGCATGGTACTTATTGTGGGAGCATGCTGTGAATGCCAAATTATAACTGGGTTCAAAAAAGCATTAGATAGATTCATGGAGGACAGATTTATTAATGGCTATTAGCCAAGATGGTGGGGGATGCAGCTTCATGTTCTCAGTGTCCTAAACCTCTGACTGCCAGAAGCTGGGACTGGAAAACAGGATTGATCACTTATAAGTTTGTCTTGTTCTGTTAATTCCTTCTGAAGCATTAGGCACCAGTCAGTCTTGGAAGACAGGATGCTGGGTTAGATGGACCATTAGTCTGACCAGTGTGACCATTCTCATGTTCTTAAAACCCTTAGGATTTAAACTGATAGCTTGCAATTTTTACAGTTTTCAATAAACCACATGGGGAATTCAGACTGATGTTTGTCTAAATTCCAGGTTTGACACGTTCAGTGAACCTAAAAATCACCTTTGTTTTAGTTAGGGGAAGGTATTCTAAACTTCCTCTCCTAACTGTGCATATTTAACTACTGTGTTTCAACTGCGGCTGGAGAGAGATCTTTATATAAAGACTTTCTAAATCCATTGGCAGTGTTTGTAAGACACTTTATATGTCAAGTGCTTCAAGATTAAAGTAGTTATACAAATGGAAGATCACTATCATGGTCAAAACATATGATTTTTTTTTTGAGAGGCTCGAGAGAGAAGTTGGGAAAGTGCTGGAATGGCTTTGTTTTCATTGCATTTATTGGTGAATATGAAAGGTGTCAGTTAAGATCATTATAGGATATTTGCATTATCATTGGGCCTTGGCAGATATTTTGTTTTTCATGCAGCTGTGCCTACAAAAGTCTGAAAACGATGCAGGAAAACAAAAGTTCACACTAAAATTACATATTAATCTTTTGGTCTCTGAATGTAAAGTCCAGAAAAAGATCTTAACAGATTTCACTGTATGTCTTTCTGAAATGCTGTTCAAACAATAGCAGTGCAGTTGAAACAGAGTGCTAAGTCAGAGTGGCCAAAATGGGTTGAAGGTAATATTTTATTAAAAGAGAAGCAGAATTATAACCAGGTGTTTCTAGGACACTAAAGTCACCTAAGACCTCATAAGTGTTTTCTAATACAAGTTTCACTGTATTTCCAGGAATGCACTTCCTAGTGAATCAGCATTGAACACCCTGGGTGGGTTGGCTTTGACTCAGAAACAATATGTACTATGTATACTTGATAAGAGTATCTTTATTAGAGTGAATAAGTTTAAAAGCAGAAGTCTGGACTTACATCAAGAATGAATTTTGCCTATTGTACTCAAAGAAATTGGGCCAATGTCAAAATACAACTGACCAAATTAACATAACCAGATACTCAAATCGTAGCAACTGTCCCCTGCTGCAGCAGGTCTTACACATAGCTGTGCTAAGCTTCATGGCCTTAGGATTTTAGGAGTTTTTAGTTTCCTTGGGACTGTGCCCCTAAACTTCCAGTCCTGCAAACATAATCTTAGCTTTGTGCACATGTACAGTTCCATTGATTTCAATGGAATTATTACACATGTGCTAAGCTACATGCACCTGAAATGTCCACAGGGTCAGAATTAGTTTTGTTTTTAATTTTGGTTCAAACAAACCCCAAACTGAAAATGAAACCCTAACTGAAACTATCAGATTCTCTCTGCTGTGTTGATACAAAGCCATAGAGCAGCACAACCCTTCCTAAGAAGGTGTACAAGCTTCCTCAAATGCTCAGGAAGCTGGCCGAAAGTTTCAGGTTTGTATGTTTGCCTCGAGGTAGATCAGCAGCAGTGGGCATCAAACCCTGGACCACTGGATCTAAAACTATGAGTCTCAACCACCCCCCTCCCACATACGCACACAAAAAGGATGGATGTATGTTATCAGAAGGCTATGGCAGACTCAAATTAGCCCCTAGCAGGACAGAGCACCTCACTATGCAACTGTGGGTTACAATTAGTATCAGATTTACAGTACTGCCAGGTATCACAATTTCCTCACGAGACACCCGGTTTCAGCTGAGACTGGAGCCATTTTCCCAAGGGAAGGAACAGCTCTACTCCTATTGCAAATTTCATCCCAGCTTATGGACAACCCTTTCTGGCTGACTGTCTCTCTCCCTTCCCGGGCTCCTCTTCCTCAGGAGGCGATGAGACGTGTTGCAGGAGGCAGCCCCAGCTCTGTATCTTTCCCGCAGCAGCCAAAGTTTTTGGGTAGAGGAGGAGGAGGAGGAAGGAGCGAACACCATTTTCATAGATGGGGAAGGGGGAATAGAAAGAGCCCAACAACTCAGGGCAGTTCTGCTCCTTAGTCCCTCCCATGAACAACGAGTCAATCTGGTCTCTGCTTTCCTCCCTGCCTCCATGATCTATGGGAAGCTCTCTGGCTTCCCTCCCCCCGGGCAACTGCAGAATTAGGAAGGGGACCCTTCACCCAGGCCTGAGAAGGGTGAAAAGAGGACCCTCTGCAGTTGCCCCTTTAGCCCTGGAAGAGGGAGTGAAGAACCGCAGAAGCTGCAGGAGGAGCAAAGAGAAGACTAGGGGGACAGAACTGATGTGGGAACTGGCACAAGTAAGGATTTGGGGAGGGGAAAATATGGGAATAATTAGAATTTGGAGGCTTTGGAAAGAAGCTGAAGCTACCCATCAGGCAGTCAGTGAGAGCTCCTGCAGCAGGTGTCAACACTTAACTGTACTCATCTTTGGGAGCATTGGCCTCACCAATTCTCTCTCTCACACACACACACACACACACACACACACACACACACACACATGACTCATTGGAGTCTGACTTATGGATTTCGAACTTCTGGGATAGGCAATACTAGATTTAACAACAAGCGTTCCTCCCATCTCTATGAAACAGCCTTGGGTCCTCTCTTACCCCACCTATACATCTGTGGGTTATACTGTATTATAGCATCAGAACGAATAAGATTCTGTACTCAGAATGCATCACTGAGCTGTATAGCAGTCTTGTGCTGCCATACCGGATCTCAGATCCATAGGCCTGACCTCTGAATGTGTGTGGAACTGGGGGAAGTAGATTTTTTACACACACACACACACACACACACACACACACACACACACACACACACACACACGATGGTTATCAGAAACCACCCTATGTATTTTCATGGTTTCCTCTCATGTTTAGATGTAGCTTTATCTTTGGGGTAATTATACCTTATTACTACCGAAAGCTTTCAAAGGGGAAAAAAGATTTGAAAAAAATCAAGCATCAGCAGCACAAATTGATTAGTTTCTCCAACAGCAGGAGATAATATATGATCTTTGTGGGTTAAGATCATCATTTCACAGCAATATAGTCTAATTAAAAGGTACTTTTTAAAGCTAAATCAATACGTTAGAGAAAGTGATTCCAATCAGATGTTTGTAAGAGTAAGCGCTAAGAGCACAGTATCTAGCAGGTGTCATTTTCAATTTTTGTCACAGTGAGTTTGTGGACAGTGAAATTACTTATTACAATTTTATTAAGCCAAAAAATTGGTGTTCAAATCTGCCAAAAACCTACACTATCAAGAGAATTCTGAGGTATGGCTGTCATTCCTTGCTTAATTGTTCCTGTCCTGCATGTTTCTTGCAGTCAATATGATCATCTTTCAAGTTATCAGAAAAGCAGGTGAATTTATAGGCCAGGTGAACTACAATACTGAAATACAGCAGAGTCAGTTAGGATTAAAGTTTAAGCCTTAGTGAGCCAAGTTCTAGCAGGACTTTTGGCTGACTTAAAGTTGTTGAGTCTGAAGCAAACGCAGATTCCAGATAGCATTTTTTAAATTCCATGAGCCTTCTGTCCTGAACTTGGCACACACAAAAAAGTTGCTACTTTGTTTCTGCAGAGCCTGCCAACAATTAGTGATAAATATGCTGGTAGTTTTTGGGTTGTGAACAGGACTGAAACCAGACTCAACCCAATCGGCTGTAAAATAGCCACGTGTTAGCTTAACTGCAGTCAAGCTGTTTTTGCAGCCTTAGCATGCACATAGCCAAAGGCTAGCCAGGTAAGTGAGGCCTGCAGCTTTGATACCTGGTCATTAGCCTTACCTGGGGCTGCACCTTCACATGAGGTAAAGTGACCTCACGTGCTATGCCAGCAGGAGTTTTAACTGTTCCCTGTAGGGCATCCCAAGCTTGATAGGTTCCAGGATAGGGACTAGATGAAAAGCAATCCACTGGTCCCCCATGTTGGGGCGCTGAACTATATAGGGCAACAACCTATCCTTGTAAAAACAGCTACAGAAACACAATGAGAGAGCCATTCTGGCAAACAGCATGATAGAGAGGGATTACAGAGCCTTGTTCATACCCTGTTGGACATCTCACTACATGGAAAGGATTCAGATTCATTACAAGTCTGGGCTGGAATTCTCCTAGCTTGCTATTCCCACTGAAATTGTAGACTCTTTGGGGCAGGCACTGTCTTTTTGTTGTATGTGTTGTGACAAAGTTCCTCCTTTGCCTTGGTGGGTCCTGTGCTTTTGGCAGATTTACTCACCTCAGAGGTCCACGGCAGCCCTCAGTTTGGCCACTTCTGCTAGAGGCTCAAACTTGCCGTTCACTCAGCTAACCTCATCGTTGGCCAGCATGGGGGAAACAGAAAACAATCCCCGCAGTATCTGTGTCCCACCTAGTGGGTCAGGGACAGGCCAGATCCCTTTTCCAAATTAGGCCTTCCCTTCTTGTGTTTCTCACAGACCAGGTCAACTCCTCCTGTGTCCAATCAGGAGTTGGAGGGATGGGGGAACCCAGGCCACCCTCTACCCTGGTTTCCAGCCCAGGTCCCTGGGGATAGCAGCTGTCTACAATGTCCCCTGCATCAGCTGTGTGACAGCTACAGTTACAACTCCCTGGGCTACTTCCCCATGGCCTTCCCCCAGCACCTTCTTTATCCTCACTGCAGGATCTTCCTCCTGAAGCCTGATCACACATGTACTCTTCAGTCCTCCAGCAGCACACCTTCTCACTCCTTGTGCACCCCCCCAACTGATAGGAGGTCCTTTTTAAACTAGCATCATTGTGAACACAGCAACTCAAGTGTTACTTCTCAGCATGGCTGCCCTCACTTGAACTGGGCTAACTTGAAAGGAGTAACCTGACTGTAGGTAACTAGAGATAACTCGGCAGGGAAACCATTCCACTAGGCTGTAAGCTTTCTGGGACAGAGATTGCTTTATTTATCTAGACAGTACCCAGCACAATGGAGCCCTGATCTTTGTACTAGTAAATAAAAAAGGGAGAAATGAGTGCAAACATGAATATACCCAGTTGTGAACCTGTGTGATCTGAGACAAAGCTGCTAAGTCATGACAAGAGGAATTCTATGGTCATGGAGTGTGTTACACAGGCCCACATTGCTTTCATATTGCCTTTGGGTGGGAAATAGTAACAGTAGTTGCCAAAAAATAATTTTTAAAATGTGTAAGAGAATATATCAAGTTTCATCTTAAAAAACATCTATCCCACCCCCAAATGTGGTATCTGCTATGTAGTATAAACCACTGACTTAGGATCCGGTCCTGCCAATGATAAACTGCAGTTGACTTCACATGAATAGTCAGTGTGTAAAGCTAAGCATGCGAGTACGTCTGCAGGATTGGGAGTTAGATCATATCAGTACTATAAGTAAATCCCAGAAGAGTACAGTAGGATAAATTGGTTGCCAAGAATCAAACACTCCTTTTTGTAGAACAATGATGATTGGGTGTATTCTGTTTGATCATAGTAAATCCACATTATTGGGGAGAAAACTTGAAAGTTACCTATAGGTGGAGGGGGTAGTAATGTAGGGAGAATATATTGCTACTGTGTCTTCCTAGATTCATTTTATTCTCTGATTAGTGGTGATGTATGGCACCAAAATTATTTCTGATGGAGTCAGAACATCCCTCTTACAGCTTTTATTCTTTCTTTCTCCCTTCCATCACCCATCTGAAGACTACTGTGCAGAATATGCATGGTGTGTGTATATATTGCAGGCACCTAGAGAATTTGATTTATTTTCCCTCTTTTTCCCCCCTCCACAAAGTTGTCCTGATTTCACAGGACCAAGCCCCAGTTTGAAACGGCTCTTTTGGTCTCTTAATAGGAGGTTTTATTGGCTCAGTTTATATTGCTTCTGGGCTATTCCTCAAATGCCCGCAGCATGCTGCATGTCAAATTGTGAAATGCTGTCTTGACTCCTTCTAGCTGACATTGAAAATGCATCAGACACAGATAGATCCATGCAGGCTTCAATTTTGGCAGTTAGATTGAGGGGTGGCAGAATAGTTGACTGCCTTAAAATTCTCCAGCATCAACGGGAAAAAGTATCCAACCACTAATTAAAGCAGGAATAATATGTGAAAGCACTTTTATTCCCACCTGCCACACAATTCAAATACCAGTTTCACATTTCCCTGCTCCCCATCACCAAGTAATCATCTTCCTCTTAACAAGAACTGGTCAGATAGTATTAAAATTCATTAATGTTAAAAATTAAAGCACCTGGTTTGGTTCATTAGAACTCATGGGATCATATTCACAAGCATTCAAAAACCCCAACGTGTTTGTGAAAACAGAGCCGTGAAAGCTTTACAGGTTTAGGTACAAATAATTATTTCTCACAAGATTACTACCAGGCATTTGCTATTTACTATTCATTGTCCTCTCCAGAGCTCTCCACTCACCCAGTCAACAGCAGAAAAATATTGGGATGAACTACACAATGGGCCAGGCCCTCAACTGGTGTAGATTGGTATAGCTCTAATGAGGCAAGGAAGATACCTCAATTTACATCTGCCTAAACTCTTGGTTAATATTAAGGACTAGAATCGTAAAAGGACTTAGAGATCTAACTACCACCTTAGGTGCCTAAATCCCAGCATAAGGCCCCACAGGGATTTACAAAACCCCTGCTCAGCTACGGCTGAATGCTGTAGGTGTCTAAATTCTCTCAGCACCTACATTTTGGGAATGAAAGTTCTCTGGGTGCCCATGTTTCTGCCTGTGCGCTCGTGCACTGCAGCCCCAGGCCAGGCATCCGGACATCTAAGCCCAGAGTGCTGCATAAACCAGGGAAAGAAACATTCCTAACTGGCTTGCAGGACCCCATCCAGTAAACATATTTGGACTTCACCTACTGGAGTGGGCTCTGATAGGCGACAGGGGTGCTGGAACAATTTGTAAAGTGTGGGTGCTGCAAGCCATTGAATCAAACTGTAAACTCTGTATATAATGGAAACTACTACAAACCAGAGGGTGCTGCCACAACACCAGCTCCCCTAGTCTCAGCACATAGGATTAGGTGAGCATGTACAAAATGTGCCTGGGAGGGAGAACCTGAGCCCCCTCATAAGTATTAGTCCAGTGGAGGGTACTCACCTGGGATATGGGAGAATCCCAATTCAAATCCCACCTCCACTTGAGGAGGAGAAGAGATTTGAACTGGGCGCTGCCACCTCTCAGATGAGTGCCCTAAACACTGGGCTATAAAAAATTCTGACAGGGGTGGGGAAGTCTCTCAATTTCTCCTGTTGAAGCTGTTCCACTGTGGATAAATAACTTTAAAAAGTCATTGGAGCCGGGGGACTGAACCTTGGGTCTCCCATGTGAGTGCTTTAACCACCAGGATACAATGTCATTCTCATGCTTGTTGTCCTCTTCTGGTCCAGTGATTCTTTTGTTATTTATCAGCATTAACAGGAGTGAGAGAGCATGCTCCCTGATTATAATAGCCCAGTGGCTAGGGCACTTACCTAAGAGGTGGCAGAGCCCAGTTCAAATCTCTTCTCCTTTTCAGGTACAGGTGGGTGTTGAACTGGACATCTCCCATAACCCAGGTGTATCTCCTTCCCTCCAAAATGGTAGTAGTGCCTACATCCAGGAGAGGGGTTGTAGCTGAGAAGCCCAAGCAGAGGAAGGCCCCTATGCCCATGAGTGGGGCAGGGCTTAGCATCTCCCATAGCCTAGCTTAGGCAAGGTGCTGGCTTTTTGTGAATCCCATTCTGAGGCACCTCTCTCCCCACATTCATTGGACAGGGAGCCTAGGTGCCAAATTTGGCCTTTGTGAATTTCAGTTATGTTCTAGGTGCCCAACTTTCAGACATGGCAACACTCAGCATCACTAGTCTGCATGTCCTTGTGAATCTAGCTCTAAAAGTTGTGTCCCCAATTTTCAGACTGAGTTGTTTAGCTGATGAATTCATTCTTTATAGTAGGAGCTGGTTTGCAAACAGTTTTAAAACAGAAAAGATCTAATTTAGTAACATTATTTGCAATAAATAGTTCATCCAGCTCTTTGCCTAACACTATTAATTCATGTGTGTGAATATCCACTGTAGCCTTCAGATAATAATAATCCTGCCTTGCAAAGATCTTTCCTTCACTGGACACGATTATTTTTAAACACAGTCATTTGTTAATGGAAAATACCATAAAGATTAAGTGAGTGAAGTTATTCAGTGTCATTGTCCTTTTAAACATGATTGGACACTAAATTTAGTATTCATCAGACTGAAGCCCTGGTGCAGAATAGAACTCTTTTTTGTTCACAGGATTCATTTGTTTTTCACAGTTGTTAATGATGCAGCCAAAATGTTATACATCACTCGAATGGAGATTCGTTTTTATCCTCCCTCATTCGCAACAAAGCTGATATTTTCCATCTTTTTTATGTGCTATCTTTAGCTCTGTTCCTAGAATGTGCAGTTTCATACCCTGTATGCTGCAAATCCTACTAGAGAGTACTTTTTTTACAGGAGCAGATGTAAGCATCAATGCTTAGATCAGCCTCTCAAGCCACAGCCACCAAGATGAATATTAGGGCTGGACTGTACCACTTGCACCAAGCAGTGTGTAAGAACCTGATACAGAGCTGCACCATTCCTTGAGAAGCACAAGTGAAGACTGTGCCTATGAGAATGTCAGGTTAACTCTTTGAGGCTAACATACTTTTTGGGTAATGTTTCCCCACTGAACAGTCTTCCTCTGGCTGGTTGTCTGATTTGGTCCTTAAGCCAGACCAAAAGTCCTTTCCTTCACAGACCACAAATGGAGAATTGCTTACCCCAAAGCAGTGGCCTAGTTCTTCAGACTGTTTCTCATGCCCAGTCTTTTGACAGTCTCCCAACTAGTTCAAAGGAAAAAAAAATAAGTACAGTCTCCTACCCACAGGCCTCTGTAAGGGATCCTAAGCTACAGTGAAGAAGGCTTGACATCTTACCAGACTATTCTGCACATCTCCTTTTCCTCCTGTCCCTCATATGTAGAGTAGGCAGAGGCCTTCCTCACAGGAAGCTCCAGAGATCTGTGGCTCAGTCTCTGCTGCTGACACCTCACCTAGGGACATGGGCATATCAGTAGTTCCCAGTGCACTAGCCTGGCCTGTGTGCTAGGTTGGAAGGGGGACAGAGGGCTTGGGGCTGTTTTCCTATTGCAGTGAGGAATGGGTCAGCAACAGTCCCTACTGTTGTGATCTGCCTTTCACAGCCCAAAGGGAGGGGGCTTCTTGTGCCCTCCAACTCCTTCAAACCCATGCAAGACCAGATCGCAATCTGACCCTTGACCCTATAGAGCCACACAAGTACAAGGTAGGGACCAGTAGGGATTTACATACTATGGTAGAGATCTAGAGAGTTTCAGACTTGCAGTTAATGAACAGCAGCCTGCTTCTGAAACACAGACTATTATTGCTCTAGACAAAGCAATTAAGTTTACAATTTCTTTCGATACCCCCACAGTTTCTCCCCCAGAAAGCCTTGGCCTCTCCCATCCTAGGGACCAGGGACTCTCTTTCCCAAACTTAGGTCTCCTGTTGAAACACCCTGCTGTTCTGTCTGCCAAGTCAGCTCAATGCCTGACAATGAACATTTCAAGTGACAATTATTTTCAGCTCAGGAGGCTGCTAGTAAGCCAAACAGTGGGTTTACAAACTGAAAAGACATAATAAAAAATGAGCAAGCATTCACCAAAGCAGAATTATAGGCCCCAGAATAGAGGCATATTCCTGACATAACCTGTAAATGCTAATGGCTGAATCTACCTGGAGATTTACAATATATTGTATTTATTACTATAGAGGAAAGATAACTTAAGAGTATTTGGTTAGAAAAGTTGCTTCTTTAAAGTGACATCCTAGTGTTGATAAATGTTCTCCATCTATGACTGCAAAATTGTGTTTATTCAGTTTACCAGTCAAAATGAATATTGTTCTCAAACCTACCGGATCAGTGAAGCTTATGGAAATCACACAGTATCCCATCATAAATTATAAACAACAACAGCCTGATAATGGAAAATAGAGTTTGATTTGGAAAGCTTTGTGTTGGCAGTTTCAGAATGGCAATGCGTAGAGCCAAAAGAGAGAGCAGAGTTTGTTTTTCATAAACTAGTCTCACCCTTCAGTGCTAAGAATAGCAAAAAACACCACCCACAAACGAAAATTTTTTTGTAGCTTTGCTAGTAAACTAAGCAGGACAACGAAGTCATATAGGATGAATGCAACATCATAATGTTACATCTATCTACACAAACATTTTTGAATGCTTTATTTTCTCTTATAAAATACAGCCTCTACCTGGCAGACTAGGTATCAAAATGTTGATGTTTTGAATAGATGTTCTCTCTCTGACTTTGAATGTTCTTGTGAGATGTAATAGCATAACTTCAATTACAGGTTATGCCATTATACAGTTTACCACCACTATCAATATGCCAATATAAAAATTTTCAAAATTTCCTTTTGATAATAGCAATACACCCTTTTTGCATATGAGTGAGACTGATTAACCTTTTCTAGAGGTACCCATAGAATTACATTCGCTCCTTTTTTCTTTCAAATATTAACATACTGTGTGAAAGAAAAAAGCAACAATGTAGAATGTGACAATTTTGCATTACTGGCCAGAAATTACATTGTATTCACCATCCTGAGGTGTCTGCTTTCTTTGTGGGAGAGGCCACCTTAAAAGGTCACTCCAGCTACTCTTATGCTCTGCAAACTAAGGGTGAATTTGTGGTCTCAGAAGTCAATAGCAATCCTCCCATTGACTTCAATGGGGCTAGGATTTCACCCTATGTTTTTGATATAAGGTTCTGATCTGAGAATTATGTACCCCATATTGCCAACTCCTAATTTTAATGGGAGTCTTGAGATATTTGGTGATATTTTTAGTGCCCCAGCTCCTGGAATCAGGTTGTAAGCGGAGATTCTCTGCTTTCATTTTTAAAAGTAGGTAAGGTTCTAGTACTCATGGATGCAGAGAAAATTTGAAGCAGTGTGCCACCCTGCCCCTCCAAAAGCCATTCCAATACCGGAAGGTAAATAAAAAGACCACTTTTTTTTAATCTCAGAGTTTAAGCCAATTGCATGATTTTTGTGGGCTTGACTCATGGATTTTTGAATATTTAGAGTTGTCAGTACTGGATTCCGGTCAGCCTCAGTGCTGAGTTCCCCACCAGTGAAGGCAATGGCAATTGCAATTTACTCAAAATGCCTTGGAAAGCTATGGTAATCAATTAACTGACCGCATTCTTGGGGGAACACAAAGCTGGCAACTTTACATGCCCTTTGGACATTGGAGCAGAGCAAAGGGACTGAAGCATGAGCCGATATATTCACAATTTAAGGAGCGTTAACAAAATGTTTCAAATGTAATCAAAATGGAATAAGCAAATGCATCACTGAGCAGTAGTCACAAATACAGTGGTAGCTATTTTAGGACTTGCCAGTTTTACCTATGATAAGTATCAGCAATATTCCTGGCTATTTCCCTATATTTACTATAGAAAATGCCTTGAATAATGCAAATATTGAGATCATCTAATTGCAAACACTCAATTGTTTAAGGTCTACCACTGTAATCCTCCTGTTCTATGAAGACAATTTTGTCATTACTAATGTTAACTATGGATCACTTGACTATAAGACTTTAGCAATGTCAATTAAACTCTGCGACCTTCAACATAACAGTACAAGCAAATTTAATTCAAAAGTTAATAAATATAATTCCTTTAGTTACTTAAATACTTATTTGATCCAAAACTAATCTTTCCAAACAATTAAAACAACAGTCAATGTCATACAGACAATTTCCTGATATATTAAAGTAGCAGTCCTAAAATCACTGTAAATTGTTTAAATTGTTGTAATCTTCCCATATTAGTAAGGATTAACCATAGGAATTTGTTCAAATAAATCATTATATGCATGTATTATAATTAAATATTTGATAATACTGTACCATTATTCTTAATTGTAATAGCTTAAGATATTCTTTCAGCATTTAAAACAAAAACTTGTGTGATATTACAATTTCCCAGGTAAGTATATGACCATGAGTTTGATTATTTATTAGTTACTCCAGTATGTAGTTTAGATGTCCTTCAGTCTCAGCTCTGGTTACACATTATAGATGGAGCTGTTAGCTATGGAATTTCAGTTCGAGTCAGAACTGTATCTACAATTTTAATGTCACTGACTTCTACTAGAAGAAAGTAGTTAAAGAATGTTCACGTTAATGGGGCCTCTTGATGTTGCCACATGACAGTTTTAAAGGAGATTCTCCAAGAAACTTGTGTGTTTCTGATTTTTTTTTGTAAAATATTATTCAGCTCAAAGTGAAAAGAAGCAAAGAGACACACTGTAGCTTTGTGAAATTTCTGGTGGCTGGTCTTAAGATATCCATTTTTTCTGCAATCTTTGCAGATAAACAAATTTGGATCAATGAACCTGAAAAGCGTTTTTTTGTACATCATGGCCAAGAATTTCAAAAGCGAATACTGTGCTCCATTTTTTGGTACCAAATCTGAGCTACCTTTACAGGGGCTTGAGTTTCAGAGTGTGCAAGCTCAGCACTTTCTGAAAAGCAAGCCATTTTAAGTAGCCCTCAGTTGGACACCCAAAATCATTAGTTACTTTGGCAATTTTTGATCCATGTGACTGTTGTCCAAAAAGGAAACATAACTTAAAATTGAGGCTTCAACTATGTGAAAACACTTTCTGTTCAATAATCTCTCTCTCCAGGTATTTTCAGATCCCCACCCATTTTCCTCTGAATTGTAGTCAGATATTGATGTGTTCACTTGTTTTAATTTCTTCTTTGTCTCATTTTGTTTGCAACATTATGATTTCCCTCGATAAACAAGTTATATTTACTCTCTATTATGAATGACAAACAAAACATAACAGTATTCAGAAGTATGTCAAGCATCAACAATATTGTCTTTACAATATATGCTTAATTCTCTTGAAATGTAATTTATCCTTGGCTTTCGCATAATAATGTCTATTTGGAAACATGTTAACTTCTTCATTTCACTCTTGGACTGACTCCCTGAGAACAAAGCTATTTTGTGATTTTTAAGGAAACACTAATATATTTGTAATTACACATTTATTGACATTTTAATAGCAAATCAATTGCCTCTCTATCATAACGTTTTGATTCCCTTAATTATTTTTTTTATTTTAAGAATACCGTTTCACATTAGCAGAGTGCCAATAATGTGCTAGACCAATATTTTAAAACTTCAGTGCCTAACAACAGGCTCTCAAATCCATATATAAATACTTAAAGAAGAATGGCCTGATTTTCAGAGCCACTAAGCACTGAACTCTCATTCCAGCCAATCTTTAATAAAGCATCTAAATCCTTCAACATTATTCTGCAGTAATGAGTTCTACAGATTAATCGTATATTGCATAAAAAAGGTCTTTCCCTTTAGCCCTTTATTAATGTGTTGCTTTTTAAGTCTCTCAATGCAATATAATTTATGTGCACCCACATTTTTTCCACTCTATCAATCGTTCCAACTCCCTTTAAGCCTCCGTCATGTAGGTAGAATGGGGAAGGTAAGAAGTGGAGCAAGCCCAGTGGTCCTCTCCTGGATTGTAGTATTTAGTCACATGGTATTGGAATAGCAGGATAATGGGTAGGAAAATGGCTGCATGTGGTGTGTCCTGTCAAGTGTGGAACATGTAAGAGATTCATAGATTTTAAGGCCAGAAGGGGTCATTAGATCTAGTCTGACCTGCAGTAAAATTCAGGCCATAGAATTTTATCTTTACATTTACTCATGTAATTTGAGCCCAATAACCTGTGTTTGACTAAAACATATCTTCCAGAAAGGCATCCAGTCTTGATCTGAAGACTTCAAGAGATTGCAAAACCACCACTATCCTTGGATGTTTATTCCAATGGTTAATCACATTCACTGTTAAATATTTGTACCTTCCTGAATTTGTCTAGCTTTAGCCATTGATTAGAAGGTTTAAGCCATTCGTCCTTGTTATGACTTTCTTGACTGGATTAAAGTGCCTGGTATTTTCTCCCCATCAAGGTACTTATACATTGTAATCATATCACCTCTCAGTCTTCTTTTTGATAAACTAAACAGGTTGTGCTCCCTAATTCTCTCACTCTACGGCATTTTTTAAAGCCCTTGATTCATTTTTATGGCTTTTTGGTGCACTCTCTCCAATTTTTCAAAGTGCTTTTTAAATGTCTTGTTTTCCTGTCCTTCACACAAAATTCCTTCACATGGTAAGGAAGCCACAGGTTTATTTCTAGCTATTCTAAAGTTAAAGGACAGCGAAGAAAATGACATTTTTGAAGTATCAAATAAAAGAATCAAAGAGATGATTTCAGACGGGAAGTTATTTTTAAGTTATCTGTAACTGTACCAACATATTAAAAAAATTATTTCCAAGTAAAATACTCAAACTCTTAGTTTTTCCTTTTTAAAAAGAATTCTTGATATCTTTTATCACAATGTTTAAACATTTCCTCTTAACATGAAAAAAAACATTTTCAGTGTTTCTGTATTCACAGTAGAAAGGGTGTTTCTCTCTACCCCTTCCCCACTGAGACTCACCCTCTCACTGCAGGAGCTCTCTCTTCCTCTGTTTCTAAATAAATTATCACATGACAGCTACAAACATAACACAGACAACAGCAGCAGCTGCAATTTACACAGCCCACTAACATGTCAAGACATTTCAAGGTGCTATACAAAAGGCACAGAGTCTTTTAATACAACAATCTGGAGTGCAAAGCTAATGACTGAAAGCAAGAGAAAACATATGTGCCTTCTTTACTGAAAGAAATGATGGCAGCATCCCAAACAGGAAGGAAGTGTTCAATGGCTGAAGCAAGTAGTCTTTTGAAATAGGGCAGGTTTAATCAACAGGGATTGGGGTCCAGCTGTAAATCCAGAGTGAGGGCAGTGGCCTTGGTGGAGTTATTTAATACCCTAATCTAGTAGGTGATAATTGCTATCCAAGAGGACCAGCACAGTAAAATCTAATAACAAGCTAGGGAAAATTTACTATCAGGAATGCAAACCCATTGTATAATGCTGTAGTACTTTCCTGTAAATCGGAGAGCTTTCAGTTTAGGCTCCAGTCCTTTACAGGGCTCAAGGTGAGAAGACCCCTGCTTCCTGGTGGCTTCCCGCTGACTTTAATGAGGCTCTGCAAAGGTGCAGGATCAGAGCCAAAGAATGAAATGATAAAGGCAGGTTCCACTCTATTTTCTGCAAGTGAATGTACGCTCACACTGGAAAACAGACTGTGCCTACTGAATGTCATGCTAATAACTTTGAACACAAAATTAGGATTGCAAATATAGGCGCGGATCCTGCAAACAGCTCCATGCACCACTGGCTTTAGATTAGTGTTCTCCAGAACCTGTCTGCTCTGCTCAGTTATTCCCCTTTTCCATGCTACTTCCCCGGTAGCAACACCAGGAAGTGAAGAGGGTTGGGGAGATGTAACAGCATGGTAAGAAAGACTGTACAAAGTGTAGAGTTTACTGCAGTCTGAACCTTCTAAGTCATCTTGGGCACTAGCTTGGGGACAAAATTACCCTACTTACTCCCTCAGGCAGGACAGGACCTTTAAAAATCTTACATCTGCTTCTTTGACAAAGCACAATAATCAATATTAATTTGGTGCTTGTCAGATAAGGAAATAATTCATGTAGATCTCCAACTGAATGCACAGCCTGGAATGTAGGTACATCCCAAATGTACACAATTTGAAGTAGAATGTATAAATTCAGATTTTTATGCTCTCCCAAAAAGCTGCTGTTTTTCTTGACTGTGTGTAATGTAACATAATGATGCATTGTGTGTATATAATACACTGTATCTGGGGATCTCAAAGCAGATTGCAAAGGGGGCTTATTTTCCAGATAGGAAAAATGTGACACAGAAAGACTAAGACCCATATCCACAAAGGTATTTAGGCTCCTAACTTCCATTGAAATCCACTTCCATTGAAATCAATGTAAATTAGGAGCCTAAATACCTTTGTGGATTGGGGCCTAAGTGACTTGGTCTCAGTCCTCATCCTCAAGTCACTCAATGACCTGGGCCCAGCATACCTTAGGGCTTGGCTACACTTGTGAGTTACAGCGCAATAAAGGAGCCCCGGGCGCACTAGCTCACTACCTGTCCACACTGGCAAGGCATGTAGAACGCTCTGACTCCATGGCTACAGCGCTGCTGGTACTCCACCTCAGCGAGTGGAATAACATTTGCTCTGCTCCCACTGGAGCGCCGCAGGGCCAGTGTGAACGAGGTGTTGCTTTACTGCGCTCTGATCAGCCACCAGAAACATCCCATAATCCCCTTAAGTCAAATGGCCTCTCTTCTCATTGTTTGGAATTGGCTGTAGGAATGTGGAAATGCCCGTTGAAAGCTCCGTTTCTAACAGCCGGCTGCTTATCTCCTCTGAGACAAAGCAACTATTACTGTGGAATGCTGTGTGTGAAAGAGAGAGAGGCAGAGGGAGGGAAAGGGGGACTGTTGCTGTCTGAACTTACAAGACAGCATGCTGACATGCTCTCAGCCCCCCCAAAACCCACTCTCTCTCCCCCCACATACACACAGCACACTCCCTGTCACACTCCACCGCACCCCATCCCCATTTGAAAAGCACGTTGCAGCCACTTGCATGTTGGGATAGCTGTCCATATTGCACTGCTCCCAATGCCACTGCAAGTGCCACAAATGTGGCCATGCCAGTGCGCTTGAAGCTGTCAGTGTGTTGCAGCGCTTTCCCTACTGCACTCTACGAAGGGTGATTTAACTCAAAGCACTCTACAACTGCAAGTGTAGCCATACCCTAAAAGATTGGCTAAAGCTTGGGACGAAGACCATGTTGACAACTTTGCTCCTCACTACCAAGGTGAAGCTATTCTGGGCTGAAGAAAGCACTTTATAAGGGACTGGTCTGAGACAGTGGAACAAACTGACAGAAACTAAGGACCATCAGATACCTCACCACCTTCCACTGCAAGTGCAAGGCACACTTCTGTGACCTTGACTTTTCTAACGCACACATTGCAGTGTGGAAAGAAAGAAAGAAAGAAAGAAAGAAAGAAAGAAAGAAAGCATCCCTCCAAATCAGAAATGCTACTGAAACCAAATAAACTGCACACCTAATTCTCTCGTTGAGGAGAGGATGAGTGTGTGAATGCATAACACACGACAGATATTAGTCACATCTCTTAATGCACTCCTGGAAGGTGCTCAGATTCTATAGTGATGAGGATAGTATAAGAAACTATATAGAATAGACTACAACTTGCCCAAAGTCACACAGTGAACTCATGACAGAGCTGGGAATAGAATCCATTCTTATGATTTCTCAGTGTGTTGCTCTAACCATTAAACAATGCTCCCTCTATTGTAATGCAGAAAAATTATCACCAGAATATCCAGTGGAAGAGGGATGTTAATTTTCTGCTACATTTTTTATTTGGGAATGCTTACTAGAATGAACTTTCTCAACGCCATATATTTCTAAAAAAATGCTCTGAGCCGCCAACCTTAATCTATTGACTGTACCAGTGTGTCAAAGAGCGGGCATATTTTTTTATGAATGTACTACTAACGCTGTGACTTGCACTGAATTCCGATATTCATTATTAAAATGCACTTGTCAACTTGAATATGAAACCAGGACATTTTCATTTGGACACATATATGGAAACTTGAAAAGCAAAGCTCACTGTTTCTAATGTATCACAGCAGTTTTACTCCGTTTTCATAAACTATTGTGTTCACATATCTGATTCTGAATATTACCTACACAATAAAGGATATGGTAATTATACTGTATGTGTGAATTTGTAATATAACACCCTAAACTGAAGGTAAACTAAATGGTAAAATGTAGGGGGTAAATTTTTCAAATGTACCTGGTCTACACTAAAAAGTTATAGCCAGTGTCAGTAAGGGGTGTGAAACCCACCCATGCACCCCCCCACCCCCAACATAGTTTGCCTGACATAATTATGCCAACAAAACCCCCATTGTAGATGCAGTGATGTCACCAGAAGTGAGCTTCTGTTGACAGAGCTACTGTTGTTCAGGGAGGTGGATTTTCTACAATCCTTCTGTCAATGTAGAGTGTTTTTACATTTGGGGGCTATATGAGTATAGTCTCTGTAATGTAGACATAGTTTTAGGCACCTAGTTCACATTGGAACTCATACTCTTAGATGCTTTTGAAAACTTTACCTTTAGTTCTGGAGTGAAAGAATGAAATGAGTAGATGCCATCTGACTAA
Source organism: Dermochelys coriacea (assembly GCF_009764565.3). NCBI lineage: Eukaryota > Metazoa > Chordata > Testudines > Dermochelyidae > Dermochelys > Dermochelys coriacea. The sequence goes on from NC_050069.1 coordinate 174,114,856, forward strand.
CATAGGCCCTGATTCTGCAAACACAGATACATGCTTAACGTTGTGCACTGTAAGTAGTCCCACTGGTTTGGGATTACAATGAGTGTGAAGCATGTGCTTCTTTGCAGGATGGGGGCTATAGCTACTTTCTATTTCTGAACTACATAAAAAAATAAAAGTAAATTAAAATGTATGGTGTTTATGGGGAGGGAGATGAATCAGTAGATACTTGCATAAGACACCGCCCACCCTCCTACTCCCAACAGACACATTTTAAACAGGATGATATAAGGCCTTGTTTATTCTTGAAAGAAGTTATACCTCTATAGTTAAAGGGGTATCACCTCTCTAGTATAGATGCAGTTATACTGGTATTCAGATGCTTTATTCTGGTACATCAATTCCTGGATGGGAAAGGCAACAGCTAGACTGGTTCAAGTCCTATGGTACTTTATACCAGTATAAGTATCATATATATATTAGAGTTGTCAAGCATTTAAAAAAATTAATCGTGATTAATCATGTGATTAAACACACCATTAAAAATAAAAGAATACCATTTATTTAAATATTTTTGGATGTTTTCTACATTTTCAAATATATTGATTTCAATTACAACATAGTATACAAAGTGTACAGTGCTCACTTTATTTTTAATTCCAAGTATTTACACTGTAAAAGACAAAATAAATAGAATTTTTTAATTCAACTAATACAAGTACTGTAGTGCATTCTCTTTATCATGAAAGTTGAACTTACAAATGTAGAATTACGTACAAAATAACTGTACTCAAAATTAAAACAATATAAAACTTTAGAGCCTACAAGTCCACTCAGTCCTACTTCTTGTTCATTCAATCGCTCAGACAAACAAGTTCATTTACATTTGCAGGAGATAATGCTGCCTGCTTCTTGTTCACAATATCACTTGAAAGTGAGAACAGGCGTTCTCATGGCACTGATGTAGCTGGCATCGCAATAGATTTATGTGCCAGATAAGCTAAAGATTCATATGTCCCTTCATGTTTCAACCACCATTCCAGGGGACATGCATCCATGCTGATGATGGATTCTGCTCGATAACAATCCAAAGCAGTGCGGACTGATGCATGTTCATTTTCATTATCTGAATCAGGTGCCACCAGCAGAAGGTTGATTTTCCTTTTTGGTGGTTCGGGTTCTGTAGTTTATACATTGGAGAGTTGCTCTTTTAAGACTTCTGAAAGCAAGCTCCGCACCTTGCCCCTCTCAAATTTTGGAAGGCACTTCAGATTCTTAAACCTTGGGTCAAGTGCGGTAGCTATCTTTAAAAATCTCACATTGGTATCTTCTTTGAGTTTTGTCAAATCTTCAGTTAAAATGTTCTTAAAATGAACAACATGTGCTGGGTCATCATCCGAGACTGCTATAACATGAAATATATGGCAGAATGCAGGTAAAACAGAGCAGGGAACATATAATTCTCCCCCAAGAAGTTCAGTCACAAATTTAATTAATACATTATTTTTTTTAACAAGCGTCATCAGCATGGATGCATGTCCTCTGGAACAATGGCCAAAGCATGAAGGGGCATATGAATGTTTAGCATATCTGGCACATAAATACCTGGCAATGCCGGCCACAAAAGTGCAATGCAAATGCCTGTTCTCACTTTCTGGTGACATGGTAAATAAGAAGAGGGCAGCGTTATCTCCTATAAATGTAAACAAAGTTGTTTGTCTTAGTGCCTGGCTGAACAAGAAGTAGGACTGAGTGGTCTTGTAGGCTCTGAAGTTTTACATTGTTTTGTTTTTGAGTGCAGTTATGTAACAAAAAAAAATCTGCATTTGTAAATTGCATTTTCATGATGAAGAGATTACACTATAGTACTTGTGTGTGGTGAATTGAAAAATACTATTTCTTTTGTTTGCCATTTTTACAGTGCAAATATTTGTAATAAAAAATAATATACACTTTGATTTCAATTACAACACAGAATGCAATATATATGAAAAGGTAGAAAAACATCCAAAATATTTAATAAATTTCAATCGGTATTCTATTGTTTAACAGAGCAATTAAGACTGTGATTAATCACGATTAATTTTTTTGAGTTAATCGTGTGAGTTAACTGCAATTATATATAAAATCTCACACCCCTCTTTGACATAGTTACACTGGTATAACTTTCAGTTGTAGACCTGGCCTTAGTTGATATTGTGCCTTAAAACAAATTTGAAAAACAAAGTAAAAGGCTGCAGTTTATTGCTTACAGAATTGGATCATTTAAACTACTAATTGGTTTCACAGTTTGATCAAGCAGTTTCTTGTTGCGTCTTAAAACAATTTTAGCTTATTAGCTTTTCTGTGTCCCTAGCCTTGTTAGCTTTGATTGTCAGAAATGATATCACCTTAACCTACCCAGTACTCTTTTCACGTAGAACAATGCCATACTGTGAGCAGAAATTCAATATGTAACAAACTTTTGTTCACATTTGCAATAACTCACGTTTGCAATCAGGTTTTATGTCCATTAAAATAGCTCTTTCTCAGGCCCCTCTCCTGCAGAGTGCAGTGCCTAGCATGCTCCTATGGTCCTACAGAGCCCATGCGGTCTACCCTTGTAGAGTCGGGGCCCCACTTTGTTCTCCTGTTTGTATTTGTCTGGCATTTCCTGTTGTCATTAAACTAGCTAATAACTGCTAGCTCTCAGGATAGTAAAATACTGCTGATCTGTCAGGCTCTTTTATTATTTAGCAGATAATTACTTGTTACATTGGCCCACTACAAGATAGTTTATCATGACAAAGACACTCCAGATTGTTTAGTTGGAAAGATGTTGTTAGATTCAAGAAAATACTATTTGTGTGCACATTCATTTTGTGAGTTCTTTTATTCGCCTCACCTCATCCTTTTAAATCTGCAAAATACTGATTCAATGTTACTCTACTCTACTATATTTTGTGTAGACTAAGTCTTAGGGCAGAGGACATGTTTTATTTCCTGCCAATGCAGGCATTTTATGTTGGGTTAAATGTTTCTATTATGGATTTTATGCCATTGATTCAAATGAGATACCTATCAGAATCTGCTGAATTTGAAAATTCAAAGTGACTCTTTATGTCAGTGGACTTTGAATCCAGACAAAAGTTACCTGGGAAAAGATTAATTCCAATGGGCTTATGTTTTACCTCTTGCAAGCCTGAAAGATGAGTTTGTAGTGTTGATTTATTCCCTTTTTCAGGTGCAGTATTTCCAGCTCTCATTATTTGATTGTGAATCTCACAATATTTGTTGTTTTTCTCAAGTCCCAGCTCCTGGAGTCATGTTAGCACATGAAAACCTCAACTTTCATTTAAAAATAAAAGTAACTTTCTATCCTTTATGGTTATGAAGAAAAGCTTAAAAACATAACCCCTTGATCTTTCAAGTCTTACAGCACACCTCCAAGCTCCAGTTCTCTCTCCTTCTTCCTTCCCCCTGACTGCCTGAAGCATGTGGTTTTATTAGGTTCCTGGCATGGCTTTAATTGACTGCAGGTGCTATAATTAACCTGTAGCCACCCTCCCTATTCTACAGGGAGCCATGCCTTAATTAGTCTTGGGCTTATATATTTCCCCTCTAGTACTCTACCACTGCTCCCTGGCCCTCCTGTATACAAGGTATATAAAATCATGAGTGGTGTGGAGAAAGTGAATAAGGAAAAGTTATTTACTTGTTCCCATAATATAAGAACTAGGGGCCACCAAATAAAATGAAGGTGTAGCAGATTTAAAACAAATAAAAGGAAATTCTTCTTCACACAGCGCACAGTCAACCTGTGGAACCCCTTACCTGAGGAGGTTGTGAAGGCTAGGACTATAACAGGATTTAAAAGAGAAGTAGATAAATTCATGGATTAGACAGGATGGGTAAGGAATGGTGTCCCTAGCCTCTGTTTGTCAGAGGGTGGAGATGGATGACAGGAGAGAGATCACTTGATCATTATCTGTTAGGTTCACTCCCTCTGGGGCACCTGGCATTGGCCGTTGTTGGTAGACAGAATATTGGGCTGAATGGACCTTTGGTCTGATCCAGTATGGCCATTCTTATGTTCTTATTATTTTTCAGTAGCATAAAGCTGGATTTACATTTAAATGAAGATATATTTTCACACTCTAATTTCCCATTAAGAAATATTTAGGCTCAGGCTCTATACATTTGTTTAATATTTCAATTTAAATTCACATTTTGAATTTCTTCCTCCTCATTGAAAAAGAAAAACTGTAAGTATTTTTGGTGTCTTATTGTCATGTAGAGTTTTAGTTCAAATGATTGCATCCATCCAAGTTTGGGTAAGGAAAAAAAAATCAACTAAGGACACTTTGCCTAGGCCTGAGTTTAGCAAAACATTTCATCATGTGCCTGAAATCTTATTCAGCAAAGCACTAATGCATATGTTTCATTGGAGAGTTAGCAAGGCTTGTATCCAAAGTTTTGTTGTCATTTCAGTTTTTATGTTTTGTAGCCAAGGTCCTACCCTTCCAAGCAACAATTCCCAGTGCTGGTTCTCTAATACCAATGTACAACTCTATCTGAAACCTCACCACAGATTTCCTGCTACCATCTCCAATTCAGTAGGACCCCAAATGTACTTCTCAACTTTCTTCCTAATCCCACTCCATTTCCTTCTTTTTTTTATCACTACTGATAACTCAAGGGACAATCCTGCCTTCCAGGTTTACAACCTCAGTATCTCTCCTTCTTCCTAATATCTAGCCCTTGCTAAAATTTGTCACTGATTCCATTAGGAGGTCAACAAAACTAGCCCTTTCCTCTGTATTATAAGAACAGCTATACTGGATCAGACCAAAGGTTATCTAGACCAGTATCCTATCTTCCGACAGTGGCCCATGCCAGGTGCTTCAGAGGGAATAAACAGAACAGGTAATCATCAAGTGATCCACCCCCTGTCACTCATTCCCAACTTATGGCAAAGAGGGGTTAGGGACACCATCCCTACCCATCTTGGCTAATAGCCATTGACATGAATTTATCTAGTTCTTTTTTGAACCCTGTTATAGTCTTGGCCTTCATAACATCCTCTGGCAAAAGAGTTTCACAGGTTGACTGTGCGGTGTTTGAAGAAATACTTCCTTTTGTTTGTTTCAAACCTGCTGCCTATTAATTTCATTTGGTGATCCCTAGTTGTTGTGTTATGAGGAGGAGTAAATAACACTTCCTTTTTTACTTTCTCCACACCAGTCATGATTTTATAGACCTCTATCATATCCCCCCTTAGTTGTCTCTTTTCCAAGCTGAAAAGTCTAAGTCTTATTAATATGTCCACATGTGGAAGCTGTTCCATACCCCTAATCATATTTTGCCCTTTTCTGTACCTCTTCCAGATCCAATATATCTATTTTTATATGGGGTCATGACATCTGCATGCAGTATTCAAGATGTGGGTGTACCATGGATTTTATATAGAGGCAATATGATATTTTCTGTCTTATTATCTATCCCTTTGCTAATGATTCTCAACATTTTGTTTTTTGACTGCTGCTGCACATTGAGTGGATGTTTTCAGGAAACCACAATGACTCTAAGGTCTTTAGTGAGTGGTAACAGCTAATTTAGAACCCATCATGTTATATACATAGTTGGGATTATGTTTTCCAATGTGCATTACTTTTCATTTATCAACACTGAATTTCATCTGCCATTTTGTTGCCCAGTTACCCAGTTTTGTGTGATCCCTTTGTAATTCTTCATAATCTCTTTTGAACTTAACTATCTTGAATAGTTTTTTATCATCTGCAAATTTTGCCACATCACTGTTTAGCCCCCTTTTTTTCTAGATCATTTATGAATATGTTGAACAGCACTGGTCCCAGTACAGATCCCTGTACAGAACACCACTATTTACATCTCTCCATTCTGAAAACTGATCATTTATTCCTACCCTTTGTTTCCTATCTTTTAACCAGTTACTGATCCATGAGGGGACCTTCCTTCTTATCCCATTATAACTTACTTTCCTTAAGAGCTTTTGCTGAGCGGCCTTGTCAAAGGCTTTCTGAAAATCTAAGTACACTATATCCACTGGATCCCCCTTGTCCACATGCTTGTTGATCCCTTCAAAGAATTCTAGTAAATTGGTGAGGCATGATTTTCCTTTACAAAAAACATGTTGACTCTTCCCCAGCAAATCATGTTCATCTGTGTGTCTGATAATTCTGTTCTTTACTATAGTTTCAAACTGTTTGCCCAGTATTGAAGTTAGGCTTCCCAGACTGAATTGCCGAGATCACCTTCTGAGCCTTTATAAAAAGTTGTCACATTAGCTATCCCCCAGTCATGTAGTTCAGAAGCTGACTTAAATGATAGGTTACATACGACAGTTAGTAGTTCTGCAATTTCCTATTTGAGTTTCTTCAGAACTCTTGGCTGAATACCATCTGGTCCTGGTGATTTATTACTGTTAAATTTACCAATTTGTTCCAAAATCTCCTCTAATGACTCATCAATCTTGGACAATTCCTTAGATTTGTCACCTAAAAAGAATTGCTCAATTTTAGGAATCTCCATCACATCCTCAGCCATGAAGACCAATGCAAAAAATTCATTTACTTTCTCTGCAACATCCTTATCATCCTTGAGTGCTCCTTTTTTTCATCTGGATTGTCCAGTGGCCTCACTGGTTGTTTAGCAGGCTTCTGATCTACTTACAATTTTTTTGTTATTGCTTTTTGAGTTTTTGGCTAGCTGTTCTTCAAATTCTTTTTTATGCCCACTGCTAAAACCCAGAGCTGGTTAAAATTCCTAAATTTTGGAATTCAAAAATTGAATAAGAAAAAATGAATTTTAGAGGAAAAATATTAAAAATAAATTTGTGATTTCCTCCTTTAAGTCATCTTCCACCTTATTCAGAGTAACCCTCTTTCTCCTTTGTCTCCTAATATCTCACCTCTCCTTCTCCAGCCCTTCCAAAACATCACTGTTACAGCGAACTTCTCCTCCTTACTCTGATCACATAATCCCTTCACTAGTTTCCTTTAAATTTACAATGTTCAAGTTCCTCGCTCTTCCCTTTCCTTTATTTGACGGAATTTGGCCTTTCATTTGCAGGAGATTTTTAAAATTACAGAAGTACAAAAAAGTGTCCAAAATGGGAAACTAGGGCAGCAGTGATAGTGGTGTGTCTCATGGCTGTAATGCAAATATGGACAAACTCATTTGAGTTAAGTGTAGCAAACACAAAGTAAGGTTGCCCTTTCTAGTGCTTTTTACCAAATTGATGCCTGAAGTGAATTACTTCAACTCACTTATAAATCATTTCAACATGTTGGTTTAGGGTGACCAGATGTCCTGATAAAATCGGGACTGTCCTGATTTTTAGTTCTTTGTCCTCTGTCCCGATCAATGCATGGTCGGGATGCCATTTGTCCCAATATTGCAGCTTTGGCCACTCCGGCGGGGTTTTTTTTTGCTTCCCCCATGTGTCCCGATATTGTCCATTTCATCTGGTCACCCTATACTGGTTTTAAAATTAACGGTATTGCAGCAGTACCTAGAAGCACCAATCATGCACTAGGGTGATCCCTGCCCCAAAGGGCTTACAATTTTTAGTGGAAATGCTAAAATGGCTGGTAAATCTTCAACCACAACAACACAAATATTCTGCTCTGAAACAATGAAAACAAGTCCTTGCCCCAGATACATTTTAACTACAATTTTCCAGATCTCCATGTTGAGTCAGAAACTACAGAAAACCCCGGTGTCTAATTTGTCTCAGATAAGTGTGCTGTTTATGACAACCAAAGGCAGTTTTCAACAATAAGGGGAGAAGGGGGGGGGGGGAAATCCTTACAGAATCAGTGAATGTCAGGCTCTTAGAAATGAAGTGCATTACGGAAAACATAAAAGAGCATGCTGTAGTAAGACAAGCTGTAATGAGATCAATGTGTTAGTATGTAAGTTATGAAAGATTTCTCTTCTTTAATACAACATTTTTCATTATCATTAGTCCTTGAGGTGTATGCCAGGCTTTTCCTGCTGAATGTAAATGACGGAGAGTCTCTAAGAAAGATGCAATCGTGGTTTTTTTCATCCCCTTTGAATTGTTACACAACACAGTTTTGCATGGAGAGAAGTCATTTGTAAAATATCAGTATCACAGACAGGAGCTACATAGTTTTGTACAATATCACAAGCTAGAGTCCCTACCAATTGCTGATTGAAAAAGAAATAACTCATAAGCAAATTTCTTCTCGCAGCAGCTATGCTAGTTGCTTCATAAATAATTATCATTTTAAAAAAGGAGATTTAGTGTAATTAAAGGCTTTGACTGGAGGGTAAGATGCAATAAAAGAAAATCTGTCAGGCTTTTGTAACTGACAAAAGCACATCAGAAAAGCAGGGTGAATTTTCCCTAGGAAATAGATGTTTCAATTAATATTTCAACAGAGAGAACTATTTGCATCAAAATGGGGAGGAGGAAACATTTCAAATCCTGCATTAGATAATGAGGCCAAGGTTTCCAAACATCCATTGGGATTTCTGTTGCAGCTGCTAGATACTTTTGAAAATCAGGCCATTTTTTTAGGTGCCTACTTATGGACCTAGCATCTTAATATTAGATACCCATTTTTAAAAGTCTTGTCCTGGACATACTGTGAAACTTACAGTAAGGAAGATTACCTCCACTAAGCAAACCCTTCTCTTAAGCAACCATTTTCAAGTATCCTCAATTATTTTCTGACCTTTAGTTTACATATTTGCATATTGTGCCCTGGGCATTTGGATGCAGAATAGACCCACTGATCCTCTTGCATGTCATAAGAGGCAACTAAAAGGGGGCTGCCTGGAGAGGGCTGGGCTCCATCAGGTTTGAAATTTGCCCAAGATATACCATATGATGAGCAAGTCAACCCACGTCCCTACCAGATTCATTGCATCCTGGGCTAATAACAACCGCGCCAACCGTCTCCCACCAGGATTGACACGACAAGTATATTACTGGTGTAACTCCAACAAAGAGGATCCGTGGAAGAGATAACATCACCATAGCCACATGGAATGTAAGGACATTGAGACAAATAAGGAGGTTTGAAATAACTCATGTATGAAATGGAACAATACACCTAGCACTTCCTAGGACTCTCTGTGGTCAGATGGAAGAACTTTGGAGAGGCATTAATGAAAGAAGACCATGTACTGTATTACAGTGGAGAGGACAAACATGTCACTGGCATAGGATTTCTTGTGCATAAAGATATCAAGAATTCAGTATTAGGATGCCACCCAATATCCAGCAGACTTATTTACATCTGTCTAAAGGCATCTGTTCAGTAGCCCAGTGGTACAAGTCTATGCCCCTACAACAAACTATGACGATGAGCAATTTCAAGATTTTTACAATCAGCTCCAAGACATCATCAGTAAAGTATACAAGAAAGATATCCTGATTGTACAGGGAGATTAGAATGCTAAAGTGGGTACTGACACACAGGCAGATTGGTGAGATTATTGTAGCACTTTCTGTAATGCAGTTACCAATGAGAGAGGACTGAGACTTTTGGAGTTTGCCAGCTATAACAATCTGGTTCTTGCAAACACATTAGGAGCACATAAAGCATCCAGATGATCAATATGGCATGCACCTGATGGTTTACATCACAGTTAGATTGACTACATCATGGTGCAAAACCAATTTTGTTCTGGCATCAACAGAGCTAAAAGAAGGCACTTCCCCAGTGCTGATATTGGAAGTGATCACGACCTTGTGATGCTAAACTTTTGACTATGACTAAGGAAAATCATCAGGCCAAATCACCAGAATCAAGTTTGACTTAGAAAGACTTAGACACAGAAGCACTGTAGAGTCATTCCAAGCAACGATTGGCAGAAAATTTACTCCGCTGCTTGGTCTTGAGGAAGACGTAGAAACAATGACCAACCATTTCAATGCTGTAATGAATGAAGCAGCAACTATCACCCTTGGGAAACACCGTAAGAAGACAAAACCTTGGGTCTCAAATAAAATACTACAAATGTGTGGACATTAGAAGAGAATTCAAGAGAGACAAGAACAGCACGGAGGGAGCTGATAAATACAGAACGATTGGCTCAAAGATCAAGAAAGAAATGAAGGTGGCCAAGGAGATATGGATCAAAAAACAATGCTCTAAAATTGAACAGTGTATTAATAATAATAAATAGCAAACGAGCCTTCCAGATAGTAAAAGATCTGATGAAGGAAAGATGGACCAAAGCTAACAATCTTAAAGAATAAAAGGACATCATCAATAGGTGGACAAATTACTGTTCTGATCTATACAACCACCAGACAAATGGAGATCCTAGTGTCCTAGACAGCCCAGATTCAACAGAGGAGGATGACTTTTCAACACTGCATGAAAAAGTGGAGACAGCTGTGAAATCACTCAAGAATGGAGAGGTATGGACAACATCCCAGCCAAACTGATGAAATTTGGAGGAGAAATAGTAATAGATGTACACACCAAGATCTGCAAAAAGACCAGGCAGATGGTGAGTGGCCCTCCATGTGGACACAGTCACTAATCATCATTCTGCCAAAGAAAGGCAACCTGCAATTATTCCACACCATAAGCTTAATTAGCCATCCCAGCAAAGTGATGTTGAAAGTCACATTGAACAGATTGAAGCCACAAGCAGAGAATATAATTGCCGAAGAACAGGCTGGCTTTCATGCTGGAAGAAGTACCACAGAACAGATTTTCAATCTTCGTGTTCTATGTGACAAGTACTTACAACACCAGCAGGACATCTACCATGTCTTTGTTGACTTCAAGAAGGAGTTTGACAGAGTATGGCACGAAGCTCACTGGGAAACCATGAAGAAGTACAATATTGGCGATCAGCTTATTCTTACCATTAAACAACTGTATGCCAAGGCCAGCAGTACGGTTCTCGTCAATGGCACAATAGGAGAGTGGTTTCACACAACTGATGGAATCCGGCAAGGCTGCCTTCTTTTGCCCACATTGTTCAACATCTACTTGGTGTACATAATGGCCGATACCCTAGAAGATCACATATGCACATCGCATTGGGAGGCAAACAATCTCAAATCTTCGGTTTGCTGATGACATTGACGGTCTGACAGGTAGCAAAGATGAACTTGCCAAGCTTGTGAAACGATTGCATGAAACTCTGCAAAATGCGGCATGGAAATCAGTGCAGAGAAAACCAAGCTGATGACAAACAAACATGATGGGATCAGCTCACATATCACTGTCAGTGGACAAGAGCTGGAGACAGTGAAACAGTTCAAGTATTTTGGGGAAATCATCCCTGATGAAGGATCAAAGGCAGAAATTCTGGCAAGAACTATGAAAACAGCAACAGTGGCAAAGCTAAAGCCAATCTGGAGTAACAAGAACATCTCCCTGGAATCCAAACTGAAACTGCTGCACGCACTGGTCATCTCCATTTTTTCTGTATGCGTGCGAGACATGGACCCTTACAGCAGAACTTGAACGGAAAATAGAGGTAGTAGAGATGAGATACTTCCATAAAATCCTGGGCACCTCCTACTTCGACCACATCACTAATGAAGAGGTCCTCAACATCATCACCCACTGCACTGGGTCATATGAAGACCTCCTGACTACCGTGAAGGAGCACAAGCTGAAGTGGTATGGCCATGTAACAAGATCATCGGGCTATCCAAGACCATCCTCCAAAGGACAATACAGGGGAAGAGAAGAAGAGGTAGACAGAAGAAGAGATGGATTGACAACATAAAAGAGAGGACGGGAATGGACTTTGTGGAGACTCAAGCACTGACACACAATTGTCAGGGGTGGAGACAATTGGTTGATTGCTCATCAACGATGGTGCAACAGTGACCAATGCAGTTATGGGAGTGATGATGATGATGATGATGAGTTTACATATTTGGAAATCTTTGTTTCAGTTCAGGTTGGTGGGAAGGAAATTAGATATCATATTGATAGGGTCAAACTCAGAGTAACAAAAGAAGTTACTTTTTTGTTGTAAATAGAACTACAAGGGGAAAATATGTTCCAAACGTTACCATTTTTCCTCCTTTTTGGGGGAGTTAAATTAGAAGTGTCAATAACACCAGTATTTTTTTTAAATTGGCCAGCTGTACTTTTGAAGCACGTTACACTCTCCACACAGAATGCAGTTTCATCACTTTCACTACCTATTACCAGGTGGTATTTGTGGGATGGTTTGGCTTTTGCTTATTAAGTTTCATAAGGTGGATCACCACAGGGCTGACGACTGTGTATTCAAAAATGCCTGATCGAGGTTTTCACTCTTGATAGGATATTTACTGACCAATACTCTCTGACTGAAACTGCTTTCTCTTATTCCTGTTAATATTTTTACTTTACAAAACATAACACTACAAAAGAATATCACACAACCCTTTCAAGAATTCAGGCTGCTGTCCCTATTTTTTATCTGGTGACAGGCAGCCACGATCTGGTCTGAATCTAAACCAGATTCAAATGCTAGACACTATTGCAAATTGAGGAGTATGAATAATTTGTGCTAGTCAAGGGAATTCATGAATCCAAATACCAAGCACCTCTTTAGGAACTAGAATCCCCAAGACCTTATCCACACTAGGAAATTTTTCCTGAACTGTCCCAGTTTTGCTACACTAGTTCAGCATCATCAGTGAGAACATAAGAGAGTTCTTGCCCATATGAACCCACACAGCCTCCTCCAGCCTTATTCTCCCTCCAGATGCCTCTCCCAGGCCCTAATCCTGCAAAGATTTACACACATGCTTTGTGGTATGCACATGTCCCACTGAAGTCAATGAGCACGTGTAAAATTGCTATGTGTATAAATCTTTGCATGTGTAAAATTACCATGTGTATAGATCGGAAGCTATGACTAATCTCTTCCATAATGCCATCAAATCCTCTAATCTGATTTTGGTCAAGCAAATGGTGAGCTATGACTATCCATCTTCCTGTACTTCTTTTTTCCTACCTCCTTAACCTTACTAAGGGTATGTCTACACTATGAAATTAGGTCAAATTTACAGAAGTCAATTTTTTTAGAAAGCGATTTTATAGTCAATTGTGTGTGTCCCCACTAAGCGCATTAAGTTGGTGGAGTGCATCCGCAGTACCGAGGCTAGCGTTGACTTTTGGAGCATTGCACTGTGGGTAGCTATCCCACAGTTCCCGCAGTTTTTGCCACCCATTGGAATTCTGGCTTAAGCTCCCAATGAAAACATTGTTGCATGTGATTTTGGGTACATGTCGTCAGTTGCCCCTCCCTCTGTGAAAGCAACGGCAGACAATTGTTTTGCACCTTTTTTCCATGTGGGCGCCATACTGCTTTCAGCAGACGGTGCAGTAGGACTGCTAACCATCATCATCGAATGACCTCTTCTGCTGCCACTCTGCTCTCCTGATGCTATGAATCCACCTCGCAGGTCCTCTATATGACCGTCGTCATCCACTGCTTCCACTACCACTCTGCTCTCCTGGTGGTCTTGCAGTGCCACTTCTGTTACAACTTTGCTTCGCTGCTCTTGTCTCACCATAATACGACAAGCGTGCAGCACGCTCAGCTGTTGTGTCCTGGCAGCAGACGGTGCAATAGGTCTGCAAACCATCGTCATTGAATGACCGCTTCCGCTGCTACTCTGCTCTCCTGGTGGTCTCGCAGGGCTGCTTCCGCTGCAACTCTGCTCGGCTGCTCTTGTTTCGCCATACCATGGCAAGTGTGCAGCCTACTCAGCTGTTGTGTCCTGGCAGCAGATGGTGCAGTAGGTCTGCAAAACTGGTCATCCAACCACCACTTCCCCTGCAACTCTGCTTTTCTGCTTTCCTGCAGATGCCATACCACGGCAAGCATGGAGCCTGCTCAGATCACCAAAACAGTTATGAGCATTGTAAACACCTCACACATTATCATGCAGTATATGCAGAACCAGAACCTGCAAAAGCAGCCAAGGAGGCGATGGTGACGAGAGTGATGGGGACATGGACACAGACTTCTCTAAAAGCAAGGGCCTCGGCAATTTGGTCATCCTGGTGGCAAGGGGGCAGGCTCATGCCATGGAACGCCGCATAGTGTTTCAGGTCTGGGATAATTCCCAGTGACTGCAAAACTTCTGCACAAGTAAGGGCACTTTCATGGAACGTTGTGACTTGCTTTCCCCTACCCTGAAGCACAGGAATACCAAGATAAGAGCAGCCTTCGCAGTTCACAAGCTAGTGGCAATAGCCCTCTGGAAGCTTGCAATGCCAGACAGCTACCCGTCAGTCGGGAGTCAATTTGGAGTGGGAAAATCTGTGGGGGCTGCTGTGATCCAAGTAGCCAATGCAATCACTGAGCTGCTGCTATCAAGGGTAGTGACTCTGGGAAATGTGCAGGTCATAGTGGATGGCTTTGCTGCAATGGGATTCCCTAATTGTGGTGGGGCAATAGATGGAACCCATATCCCTATCTTGGCACCGGAGAACCAAGGCAGCCAGTACATAAACTGCAAGGGGTACTTTTCAATGGTGCTGCAACATCAATGTGGGATGGCCGGGAAAGGTATATAACGCTCGCATCTTCAGGAGCTCTGGTCTGTATGAACAGCTGCAGCAAGGGATTTACTTTCCAGACCAGAAAATAACCGTTGGGGATGCTGAAATGCCTATAGTTATCCTTGGGGATCCAGCCTACCCCTTAATGCCATGGCTTATGAAGCCATACACAGTCACCCTGGACAGTAGTCAGGAGCTGTTCAACTATAGGCTGAGCAAGTGCAGAATGGTGGTAGAATGTGCATTTGGACATTTAAAAGTGCGCTGGTGCAGTTGACTGACTCGGTTAGACCTCAGCGAAACCAATATTCCCATTGTTATTACTGCCTGCTGCATGCTCCACAATATCTGTGAGAGTAAGGGGGAGACATTGTTGGCAGGTTGTGAAGTTGAGGCAAATTGCCTGGCTGCTGATTACGCACAGTCAGACACCAGGGCAGTTAGAAGAGCACAGCAGGGTGGGCTGCACATCAGAGAAGCTTTGAAAACCAGTTTCATGGCTGACCAGGCTACAGTGTGACAGTTCTGTTTGTTTCTCCTTGATGAAAATCCACCCCCTTGGTTCACTCTACTTCTCTATAAGCCAACCGCCCTCCTCTCCCCCCCTCGATCACCTCTTGCAGAGGCAATAAAGTCGTTGTTTCAAATTCATGCATTCTTTATTAATTCGTCACACAAATAGGAGAAAAACTGCCAAGGTAGTCCAGGAGGGGTGAGGCAGGAGGAAAGCACTAGGTGGGATGGGGAAGGAGGGGAGGAGGGAAGGATAAGGCCACACTGCACTTCAAAACTTATTGAATGCCAGCCTTCTGTTGCTTGGGCAGTCCTCTAGGGTGGAGTGGTTGGGTTCCCGGAGGCCCCCCCCCCGCATTCTTGGGTGTCTGGGTGAGGAGGCTATGGAGCTTGGGGAGGAGGGCAGTTGGTTACACAGGGGCTGCAGTGGAGGTCTGTGCCTTTCCTGCACCTCAACCAGACTTAGGAGCATATCAGTTTGATCCTCCAGTAGCCTCAGCATTGCATTGCCTTCTTTCATCACGCTGCTGCCACCTTTCCTCTTGATCCCACCACCTCTCCTGTTGCTCCCGCCACTTGTCCTCTCAGGCATCCCTCCAGTCCTCGCGTTCATTTGTGCTTTCCTGGACTCTGCCATTGTCTGCCTCCACGCATTCTGCTGGGCACTTTCAGCATGGGAGGATTGCATGAACTCAGAGAACATTTCATCGCGAGTGCGTTTTTTTTTTTTGCCTTCTTATCTGCGCTAGCCTCTGGGACAGAGACGCTAGTCACAGAGTTGAAACATTTGCTGCTGTGGGAGGTAAAAAAGGGAGATTAAAATTGAAAAAGACACATTGGCCATTTAAAAAGAGAGGCTGATGTTTTTGGGTTAACGTGCAGCACAAACCCAACTAAACCCACACACACACACAATTCTCTGGCATGATTGATTCACCCCTCCCCTCACCGTGTGGCTAACAGCGAGGATGGTTTCTTTTCATCTACAGGCAAACAGCCCAGCAGGAACAGCCACTTCTGAATGTCCCCTTAATAAAATTCCCCTATTTCAACCAGGTGACCATGAATGATATCACTCTCTTGAGGATAACACAGAGAGATAAAGAATGGATGTTGCTTGAATGCCAGCAAACACCGGGACCAAACGCTGCCATGCTTTCTTATGCAATGATTCCAGACTACATGTTACTGGCCTGCCATGGTAAAGTGTCCTACCATGGAGGATGCAATAAGGCTGCCCTCCCCAGAAACCTTTTACAAAGGCTTTGGGAGTACCTCCAGGACAGCTTCATTGAGATGTCTGTGGAGGATTTCTGCTCCATTCCCAGACACATTAACAGACTTTTCCAGTAGCTGTACTGGCTGCAAATGCATCCCAAGTCTTCAGGGCAAATTAATCATTAAACATGCTTGCTTTTAAACCGTGTATTACATTTACAAAGGTACACTCACCAGAGGTGCCTTCTCTGCCTTCAAGGTCCGGGAGCCCGGATTGGGAGGGTACTGTCTCCAGGGTGATAAACAGTTCCTGGCTGTCAGGGAGAACGGTTTCTCCACTTGCCTGGTGTGCACTATCTTCAACCTCCCCCTCCTCATCATCTTCCTCGTCCCCCAAATCCTCATCCCTGTTGCCTGAGACTCCTTTGCAGGAGTCCACGTACAGGTGTGGGGTAGTTGTAGGGGCACCCCCTAGAATTGCATGCAGCTCATCATAGAAGTGGCATGTCTGGTGATCTGACCCCGAGTGGGCGTTTGCCTCTTGGGTTTTTTGGTAGGCTTGCCTGAGCTTTTTAAGTTTCACATGGCACTGCTGCAGGTCCCTGTTATAGCCTCTGTCCTTCATGCCCTTGGAGATTTTTTCAAATATTTTGGCATTTCGTCTTTTGGAATAGAGTTTTGATGGCATGGATTCATCTCCCCATACAGCGATCGGATCCAGGACTTCCCATTCGGTCCATGCTGGAGGTCTTTGGTGATTCTGGAACTGCATGGTCTCCTGTGATGATGAGATCTGCACAGTCACCTGTGCTGATCAGCTTGCCACACTGGCCAAACAGGAAATGAAATTCAAAAGTTCTCAAGGCTTTTTCTGTCTACCTGGCCAGTGCATCCGAGTTGAGAGTGCTGTCTAGAGTGGTCACAATGGAGCACTGTGGGATAACTCCTGGAAGCCAATACCATTGAATTGCGTCCACACTAGCCCAAATTCAACCTGGCGATGTCAATTTCAGCGCTAATCCCTTCGTCAGGGAGGAGTACAGAAATCAATTTTAAGAGCCCATTAAGTCAACAGAAATGGCTTAGTTGTGTGGACGGGTGCAGGGTTAAATTGATCTAATGCTGCTAAATTCATCCTACACTCGTAGTGTAGACCAGGGCTAACTTTCCATTCCTGGCTCTCCCTCCAGTTAAAAATGGAAAAGAAAAACAAAAATAAAGTGGTAAATAACAAAACTGAGTCAATCCCCATGTCAGTTTATTTCTATGTTATATCCCCATCCATTCATCTGATAGATTGGCTTTCATCTGTACCTGTGCAGAACCCAGCACCACAACAGGGCTTCGTTTCAGCAGAGACATTTGCACACTATTGGAGTAGAGATGATTCATAATGTCAGTAGAGTTCAAAAATATATAATCAGGGAGTGTGTGGAAATTGTGGGGGACTTACTTTTGAAATCAGAAGTTTGACCAGCTCTAAGTCCTTTACTGAAGTGAATGTTCTCATGTGAGTAAAACCTATGCAACCATGTGGAGGATTAGCAAGGCACTCCAGCCTCCCGCCTCCATAACCACATCCCCAACTCTGTGGGGGCCAGTAATACAATAGCTGTATATTGGAAACCTGCGGTCAGTCATCTTTGGACAGGTTAGGGGATTCCCCCACTCCCTGGACTCAGCCCCCACCCTAAGTCACTTGTTCCCTGTAAGCTGTGTGGCTGGGCGGCTGCCCAGGAGAGATTCAAGAGCCGCCCAGTTGATTAGCAGAGTGCGCCCATCTGTCAGCATGTGTTCATGTGCCCCTCCTGCCACTTCTTTGAAGCCACATTGCTCCGTCCTGCAGCTGCTCCCAAGACCCTCCTGCTGGCAGTGCGGAGCTGGGGGAGCGGTGGTGCTGATGTCATGGTGTCCCCCTCCTCCCGCCCCTGTACCCCCTCCACCCCCTCCTCCTGCCCTGCATCTCCACAGAGCAGGGAAGAGGTGACAACCTGGCTCAGGAGGACTCTGAGCTGCTGCGGTCTGAGGTCTGAACAGTGAGTAAGTGCCTTTCTTAAAGAGACAGGGCACGGTTTCTGAGACTTCCCCAGCAGTCAGCTCATACAGTCTCTGTCTGTCTGTCTGTCTGTCTCATTCTCACACACTTTCTCTCTCTCTCTCTCTCCCCTCTCCCCTGCCCATGTACCCCATCTCTGCAGAGCCAGGATGTTGGGGGGGGAGGGAAAGAGATAGGGCTCAGGACAGCTTTCAGTGAGTGCCTTGAAGAGACAGCACACAGCATCTCTCAGAAACTTCCCCAGTAGCCACCATACACATTGTCTCTGTGACACAGAGACACACACACACATTGTCTCTGGGTAACACACACTCTGTCTCTTTCACACACAGCTCCCAATACATACTTGTATTATTGTTATTGTTACTTTTTGGTACTTCCTGCACATATAGTATCTGTAATTTTATTCTTTCAAAGTGTTATTTTAGTGTTTTGACTGGTCTATGCATTTCATAATTTTCATTTCTCTTAGACTTAAATTTAATTTTTTGAGTAGTGAGTTCTAAAATGCCTAACCTGTCTTGGTGGGAGTAATTATCCCTATGGTAACTTTTAAAAAATATATATTATATCTAGGGGGTTTTTTTGTTTCTACTGATGGCACATATCCGCACATATCTTGGTGAACATAAAATTTATTCCACACATGGATGGAAAAAATTAGAGGAAACATCGATTCGCACTCCTGCCCACATCATCCCAGCAGGATGGAATTGCAGCAGTGAGAACCCCCCTACCCCCTCCAATCCTGTGCTGGGTGTCAGTTAAGATTAAAAAGGCAGTTCACACCACTTTAAGCTATTGCTGCAGAATCAGGCAGACACTGGTTACACTGCTCACATTTTCAAGCTTCTCTTTGCTAACACGAGGGTGTCATAAATATAAAGTGAAGGGTACACACCTTTAAAATCCCTCCTAGCCAGAGGAAAAGCCCTTTCACCTATAAAGGGTTAAGAAGCTAGGATAACCTCGTTGGCACCTGACCAAAATGACCAATGAGGAGACAAGATACTTTCAAAGCTGGAAGGGGGGAGAAACAAAGGGTCTGTGTCTGTCTGGGTAATGCTTTTGCCAGGGACAGAACAGGAGTGGAGTCTTAGAACTTACTAAGTAATCTAGCTAGATATGCGTTAGATTATGATTTCTTTAAATGGCTGAGAAAATAAGCTGTGCTGAATAGAATGGATATTCCTGTTTTTGTGTCTTTTTGTAACTTAAGGTTTTGCCTAGAGGGATTCTCTGTGTTTTGAATCTAATTATCCTGTAAGGTATTTACCATCCTGATTTTACAGAGGTGATTCTTTTTACTGTCTCTTCTATTAAAATTCTTCTTTTAAGAAAACTGAATGCTTTTTCATTGTTCTTAAGATCCAAGGGTTTGGGTCTGTGGTCACCTATGCAAATTGGTGAGGTTTATTACCAAACCTTCCCCAGGAAGGGGGGTGCAAGGTTTTGGTGAGATTTTTGGGGGAAAGACGTTTCCAAATGGCTCTTTCCTAATAAAAAACCCGGTTAGACATTTGGTGGTGGCAGCCAAAGTCCAAGGGCAAAAGGTAAAACAGTTTGTATCTTGTGGAAGTTTTAAGCTAAGCTGGTAAAAGTAAGCTTAGGAGGTTTTCATGCAGGTCTTCACATCTGTACCCTAGAATTCAGAGTGGGGAAGGAACCTTGACAGAGGGTTAGAAATATTTTTTCTTAAATGAAAACTGATATTCCGATCTCATCATATCAGTCAGAGTTAGGTCCCTACCAAGGCAGAGGCCTGTAATACCTTTGCCATAATCTGGCTTTATGAGTAGGGTCTAGCACCCAAATTTAGCACAGTACCAGGGAAAAGGTAGGAGTAATGGGGTGAAATTTAGAAATAGAAAATTTAAGCTGAATATCAGATAAACATCTAGACAGTGAGATCCATTAGTTTATGGAGCAATCTAAAGAAAGTAACCAGAGTGCCATAGTTTTACATATTTAAAACGCAAGTAGGTGTACAAAAGAGAACTCTGGCACTGACGGGGGATGAACTAGATGGCCGAATAGCTGTTCACTACTTTTCTATTCTATTATTCTAATCACTTAGTCTAATGATGAGTCAGCTGAAAGATGTTACAATAATTAGGATCTTAAACACCCTGTGATGTATTTTTTTTATTGTGAAACACTCTGAAATCTGATGAAAAGCACTCTATAAGAGCTAGGCATTATTTTATTATATATGTGATATATTATCTCAAAGAAGGAAGAAATAGATCAGTGATGACATCAGAGCTGGCATAGCTAGCAAATTTCACCTTAAGAACTCTCATGTACCAGCTGATGTGCTAGTCATATTTCTCCTTTAATCTAGATACTTTATAATAGTTTGGGAAGTTTTAGATCCTCTTCAATTAAATTATATAAAAGCCTTTACTAGCAAGCCTGCTGAGGAAAGCAATTCTTTCTTGAAATTGGTCCAGGCAAATTTCAGAATAATGCTTAAACGCAGCTTGCCAATTTTGAAGTACTCTTGAAAAATACATAGAACATTGCCAGCAAGGACACTACAATGATCCCTTAAGAGAACACAGCATTAGTATATTGTGCTACAACAAAGACAAAGAGAAGAAGGGGGAGAAATCTTTTTTTCCAGATGATGGCCCCAGCTAGCCTGAGTTTATGCCGTATTATCATGTTTCTAGCAAGAGATTAATTTGAATATGGTGTCATGCTGGAAGGTGTTAATGGCTGCCATCAAGTAGGTCCTTGATAAATAGACAATCACAGAGCTGGTTAAAGCTAATGGGTGTGCTAAACACCTTACTTTTCAGGATAAATAGAAGGCGCAATTAAATGCCCCTTTATGTAGGAAGATAGCTGAAAACAACAGAAGCTGTTGCCCAAGATAATGCGTCACAGGGCAAAGCCTAAGCAAGAAACCAACCCAGGGATATTGAGGTATTTCCCTGGGACTGTTTACAAAGGCAGGGTCTATGAGAATGATTGGAAAACCATGTGTGTGTTAGAAGCAGAAAGAGAGAGAAACAGTAGGAAGGGTAACCCTAAGCAGAAGCAGAAGGCCAAATCTTCTTGGGTAAAGAACTCACTGGATAAGTAGGGTTGGTGATTTCTGAGGAAGGAAGCTGCCTGCTGTCTGTTTCTACCATGTTCAGAGAAATGGGAGGACTTTGTGTACATTCCTTGTCAATAAACAGGATCACACCAAAGAATGTATGGGACTCTATCAACAAATTCTCCTCCTAATGGAAACTGCCCTGCAAGACCTTGAATATTGGCTAACTGCTCAGGTCAAAGGGGCAGAAGTATCCTAGAAGGGTTCTACCAGAAGAACAGTTTGAAGCAATGGGTGTAAAACAAGTATAAGAGAATATAAGTGGTAAAGTAGTGCAACTTACACCAATTGGACATGAGTATCTACCATATGCTGAAGGGACATGGCAGGAAAAGCAACTACCACAAGGATGTGAGATAAAAGATGAGCACAAAGGAGGCTACATTGATCAGCTAATTTGTTATGAATGATTTGCTCATCTCTGATATATACAGTCTTTTACGTTTTTCTTTTTCCAGCAAATGACAGTATGGTGCAGTATGGTCATCATCATCACCATCATTCCCATAACCTCATTGCTCATTGGGGCACCATCTTTGATGAACAATCAACCAGTTGTCTCCACCCCTGACAATTGTGTGTCCATGCTTCAGTCTCTGCAAAGTCCATTCCTGTCTACTCTTTTATGTTGTCAGTCCAGCTCTTCTTCCATCTCATCACAGTATGGTGCAGTATGGTCAGTATTAATCAAAACACCTTAAATGACAGAGAGGTTGAAAGCACAGCATTAAAATTGTCCATTGTAGTAAAGGACATTTTGGCTACAAAATGGCTTTACACATTACAAAGCTATAGCACCTGATCTTTTGCTATCTTTTTTAGGATTTCAGAAAACTATACTGTTGAGTCAAGCTATTTGGACCAAGTAATCACCTATACAATGCCACACACTCAGAGTATAATTTCTCCTTTATAACTGGTATTTGGTACACAGTCCAGAGCATAGCCCAAGTCCCTTTCAAAGGCACAAAAAATCCATTTTAAGTTATCCTCCTTAGAAGCGGATAAAGGTACTGAGAGAATCTCCTGTCTGTCTGACACCAGTGCAGACCTATCAAATCCTTTTTACTGTTCCAGACAGAAACAAACCACACAGTGAACTATTCTGTTCCCTTTCTCAATGTAACTCCTTCCTACTTCCCTGTGTTTCAATGGTGCATGCAGTTGCATATTGGTATGCAAACACATCTGCCCTCAATATTGTTCTCCAAAGAGACTGTTAGGTTTGAACTGCAAGATGTGTACACCAGCCTGTCAACTTCATGAGCTAGCGGTAGTGATTACAAATTCCTCACAACTTGCTTTCTGCATCACCATCTCCCCTACTCTACAATACACGAGCCCACAGACTTGGCTTCTGGATTCCTCACAGGTTTGCCTCCTCAACTAGCAACACTAGCAAAAAAAAGAAAACCTCACTCACTTCTGTCTGCCACTATTTAGAATACTATTCCCTATTCTATCAGAAATCACTCTGGCCTTAGTGCTCCTACATTCATGACTTCCAGGCTTGATTGTTGCAACCCATAGCTGGGAGTAAACCCAGATACGTGCACTCTGTATACAAGATTGCTGCGAGGCTGCACAGTTTACGAGGAACGTTGGTTCCAACTTGTACAAAGCTCAACAGCCCATCTGATATAGCAACACAGATCACCATGAATGGATCACCCCAGAGCTCTACTCTCTGTACTGGCTCCCCAATGAATACAGAACTCAGTTCAAGGTCTTTGGCCGCTGCTTATAGTCCTCTCTAGGATTGTCCTTAGCAGCCTAGGAAATTGCCTCTCTCTCTGCACCAACAACTTCCCCTGATAGTGACATTTCCCTGGAACAATGATACTGTAGAGCAATGTAGGGGTGACTCATAAGTGTAGAAGGCAGAATTTAGGGCTCAATCCTCACCCAGTGGGATTTTTTCCCATTGGCTCCATTATTTCAGTGGTGCAGGAATAGGCCTTTCCATAGGAACTGGATCTGAACTATGGAATTTTCTACAAACTGAGACAAATTATCTGGCCTCACTGTGTTCAGAACTAACTGTGACAGCTATGGCAATTTCCAGCAATATCTTTGGGAGACCTTCCCATATTACGTTTATGTATCATAGTTGACCAGGGAGTATACATAATTCTGGGGAGGGAGGTGGAGGGGAGACTGAGCAATTAAGAACAGTGGATGGAGATTGGGAAAATTCATTCAGATTGTAACACCTTCAGAGAACTACCACCATCTGGAGAAGCTCACATATACTGATTCCAACTGGATTATCCAAATGACCAACAGCCAAAGAAAGGACTTTTGGATAAATAGCTTGAATTTAAAAACTGACTTGGGGCCCCCAGTCCTTCATGGGAAGAACTTTGGCTAAAACACATAAGACTGATGGGTGAGCTCTGGTAAGCTTTTAGCATGTATATAGGAACTTTTATTGTTTTTAAATGTTTTCTGAAATGCTTTCACCTTAGAATAAATGTGCTTGATTAGAAAAGCAGTGTGGTAACTTGTCTGATAGCAATTACAGCTGTTCACAGCCTTCAAAGAGAAAGCAAAATGTAGACACTGGTCTATTCAGGCAGTCTGGCTTGCTGAGGATATCACAGTATAGGCAGAATACTTTGCCTGCCTGGAAACACCCTGGTCAGGAGGGAGAGAGACAAACATCTCTACCTAAGAGAGATGACGGTTAACGAGCCAGGATCCTAGAATGTGTGCCCTGATGGTCTACAGAGGAGGAATACAGATGCAGTTACCCTGGATTGTGACACTAACTACAAAAGTTTCTATTTGAGCTTTCCTGAAATAAAGTACCTCTCACATACAAAATAATAAAATAAAACAAACAAACAGACCCATAACACTGGTCTAGCATTTTCTTGTATCTTCTAGGAAGACAAAAGAAGCCAAGAGAGAGCATTGTTCTATCTTTAAATATTTGGCAGGCACTCAGCTACAGTGCTAAAAGGTGGTGCTATAAAAAAGCAAATTAACCATATATGCTGGATGTTTTTATAAAAGTTAGACCGGTTTTAAATAATCAGTATCCAAATTGTATTTCTAAACATGTACAACCTTTATTTTTCTTCATGTTTATTTGGCAATTCAATTTACCAGCTTGGAAACATAAATCTATGGAAATATTTTACTAACTACAATAACCCTTTCAGAAAAGTGTTCAATAACATCTCTTCAAAATGGATGGGGAACCTATAAATGTAATAGAGGAACTTTATGGAAAAATGTATATTTTTCTATTTAGCTTTTATAGAATGTTTGTATAGTTCTTGCAGTAAAAACACATTTGTGAATATTTTATAATGTATCCAAAATATTTTTTCTAGAAAACCTACATGAAAAATCTATATTTATATGTATGATAAAGCATCTTACACTAAGCACATTTTATAAATTAGATTGACAAGTTTTAATTGCTATAAATAATACTGATAAATGAAGTTATAATACCTGTAAATGTATACCCAAACAGGACTGAAGATAGTAAATTATTATAGTAAAATAACCAATATTAATATTCCTAAAAGAATGGAGATGCAGTCAGGTTTTAAGAAATCGGGGATCTGTTCTAAGATATAGTAAAATAACTTCTGGTGACTTTGTAAGACAACACCAGGAACATTTGATTGATTCTATTCTGTTGTAGCATCAGGACATTACCCAAACTGCAGTGCATAGCAATACCAAACAATTACTGTAGCTCATACTGGAAATAAATATAATTCTTATTCAGTATTAAGGACCATTAAGTAATTACTTGGTTAAAAACAAACAACAACTGACAAGTTTTGTTTTCATCAGATAGCACCAATTTGGCACGCTTGGCTTACAATCTCAGAACATGAATCTGTCTTGTGGCTACAAACAGGCATTTAGCTCTGCTTGCCTTGTGCTTTTAAAAACCAAACCAAAATAAAACAAAACACTACCATTTGAAGTTAGAGAACTTTCCTAAGGCCTGGTCTATGCTTAAAAGCTTTACCGACATAGCTGTATCAGCTAGGAATGCTGGGGATGGGGGAAATCATACCTTAGCTGATGTAGCTATGTCAGCAAAAGCCCTAGTGTAGATACAGTTATAACTGCAGTCTTTTTGCTGATATAAAGTATTTTGTTTTGATATAAGCTCTACCAGCAAATAACTCTTGTTGGTATAAGCTGCATGTTCACTTGAAGGGTTTGCTGGTATAGTTATCCTGGAAAACCTTTTCTAATGTAGTCGAGGCTTTAGACACTGTTGTATGTGGATCCCACAAATTACTTAGGTAAATTATTTGTCCATGATTTCTCATCTGATCTATTCTCCCTGTATTCAAGTATTCTTATCACACACATCCTTCTGACAGTGTTCAACCTAATACAAGATGACAATACAGTATGTGTATTACACTGTATCTAGGGTGAAAAAGAAAATTTAGGACAAAAACCTGGGCTTTATGCAAGTGTGTTTGGGGCAACTCAGGAAGTTAGAGAGAAAACACAGATGGCTAATGTCCACTGGTCTGGTCACCGGGGGTGAGGGTGGGGGGGATGAAGCACATTTGTAAAATAGTCTTTGACATATTAATTTATTTTCTACTTTCTGCAGACTTTGAAGTGATTATTCTAAGGTAGAATTCATTTTGGCTTGAATGTTTTTCTGTCAGTTGTTTTTATAGAGAGCTTACTGCAGCTGGCAACTCACCCTTCCCCCCCCTTTTGTACTTACACCTGGGATATTTTCTGGGACTCTATTGTGATTTAATGCCATATCAGGTGCTATCTCCACAGTTTTGTTGTTGTTGTTTGGACAAGTCCCTCTTTTTTCTTCTGGATATTGCATTTTATCTAGTTATTCAAGATTCCTTGAAAGAACAAAAAAGGGAATAGTTTGGCTTTGTTGTTTGTTTCTAGATAAGCTAAAACACTTCTGCTGGTGTTACACATTTGCATTTTCCATGAGCAGAGTGCTTTGAGATCTTCAAAAAGAAAAGGAGTACTTGTGGCACCTTAGAGACTAACAAATTTATTAGAGCATAAGCTTTTGTGAGCTACAGCTCACTTCATCGGATGCTGTAGCTCACGAAAGCTTATGCTCTAATAAATTTGTTAGTCTCTAAGGTGCCACAAGTACTCCTTTTCTTTTTGCGAATACAGACTAACACGGCTGCTACTCTGAAACTTGAGATCTTCAGTATGAGTTGCTGTAGAAGTCTAAAGTACATTAAAGAGACTTCAAAATACCTGTGTTACTTTGAAAGCAGTGTCCTGGAGAAGCCTCCCTGAGGGAATAGGACTATATGCTGAGCCTGGTTAGAGCTGGGATGGTTTGATTTCTTTTTAATTTTTTTCCCTCCTTCTCTGGGACAGAAGCTGAGGGAGGAAAGCAGTGGCAAGAAGTGACCCAGGGAGCGTAACTCAGCAGGCCCCCTCAGAGGCCAAATGCTGCTGACCCTCTTAGGGCCCTGTGTTGGAAGCTGGTGGAGTGGGCGGGCCCGGGCTCCCCTACCACTGCCCCCATGAGTGTTAACCACTAGGCCATCCAGCACACCAAGGACCCTGTTACACTGGCATTATACTAAATAACACAATTACAATAGAAGCCGCAACTTAGCCTTTTTATGGACAAATACAGAGTGAAATTCAAGCTGCCTCTTGTGTATACTTTGTGTATAAGGGCAGCTTTTGCACTTACTCCCCACACTTCTAAAATGTAAAATGAGCTTCTAAGGTCCTCTGTGTTGGCGAGACCTTTCAGAGTGAGTTTGGGGTTAGGAAGTATGGCCTATGTGTTTTAATATGCAACCCTCTATCTAAAGCCCATTGAAGTCAGTGAGAGTCTTTCCATTGACCATCACAGGCTTTGGGCCATGCCAAAATTAACTGCTTCAGTTACAGCATTGGTGTGTTCTTATAACTCTTCAAAACCCAGTTTATCCTGAATTTAGCCCATACTACAGTATTTTGTACCAGGCAAAAACTGGTTTTAAGATTCTACTCGATAAGTTTATGGAGGAGATGGTATGATGGGATAATGGGATTTTGGTAAGTAATTGATCTTTAAATATTCAGGGTAAATAGGCCAAATCCCCTGAGATGGGATATTAGATGGATGGGATCTGAGTTACTATAGAAAATTCTTTCCTGGGTATCTGGCTGGTGAATCTTGCCCATATGCTCAGGGTTTAGCTGATCGCCATATTTGGGGTCGGGAAGGAATTTTCCTCCAGGGCAGATTGGAGAGGCCCTGGAGGTTTTTCGCCTTCCTCTGTAGCATGGGGCATGGTTGACTTGAGGGAGGCTTCTCTGCTCCTTGAAGTCTCTGAACCATGATTTAAGGACTTCAATAGCTCAGACATGGGTGAGGTTTTTCATAGGAGTGGGTGGGTGAGATTCTGTGGCCTGCGCTGTGCAGGAGGTCAGACTAGATGATCAGAATGGTCCCTTCTGACCTTAGTATCTATGAATCTAAAAAACAAGGGGAGTTTGCATTATGCAAAACTAAAGAAGTGGTATTTTAGTCACAGTCCTATAGTTAAGGTGAGAAGGATAGATCAGAGAACTTATTCTAGCTTTGAATCCATCTCTAACTTTCCAAGGCAGAGCATGGTTGTACAATATACATTAAATATATACAATAAATGTAATGTGGCTTAGTCACAGTTGCTGATGGGACTATGACTTCAAATTTCCTTGCTTCTGCATTTGTAAAATGCCAAGCACAGTGTTTATTAATGTCCTTGTGCATTTCAATTTTGTTTTGTTTTTATGTTTTTAAAAGGAAAATAAACAGTAAGCAATTGCTCTCGAAATTGAGCTCATTGCTTGCTATGTTTGTAGTGGTAACTGCAGGGGTAAAATCATCATACTACAATTTGGAAAAAATATCTTTCATTGATAGCAATTGAAACAAATACTTTTCATTAGAAGAGTCAAATGCTCGCACATTGATATAAATAGATTTGTACCCATGTGCTATGAAAAAATAAAAAGGTTCAATTTATAACGACTATTCACATTATGATAACAAATAGATATTTTTAAAGCAATAATAACTTGGTGAATTCACTTCTCTGCCTCCCCAACTCACATGCAAACAGACACATGCACATGCACACACGTGCTCTGAAATCGTTGGATTGCACATGTCGTACCTTTGTGAAGCACATTTTCTTTTTCTTTTTGTAAAGTCCCTCCTTCTTGTTTGTGGTTAAAACTTGTCTAACTTACTATTATAAGTGTGTTTTCACCCGCTCTTTTTACCATTTGATGGAAATTCAAAATGAATCAGTTTGATTCTCCTCTCTCCTTCCAGTATACACACAGACCCACCCACCCTCTCCCACTTTAAATAATTGGCTATTTTACCTCTGTGATGACTGAGGGACAATCTATATTTGCTTTCCACAACCAACTCTTAGTATAAACTTTTATGAGTGATGTACCCGAATATTTGGATGGTAATATCTAAACTGTAGATATTAAATTTATTAACCTAAATTTGGGTTATTGCAGATTATGTACTATATGTATTTTTTGGCTTTAAACCAAAACTTTGTACGTTTGGATAATTTAAGCACTGTACCCATATGTATAGACATTTTTCTTAACCTGTATATTATATAATTTTAACATTGGATTTAATAAAAAATTTTACCTCACAATATTGGCTCAGACATAGCCTGCTCTGTGGGTGATCTTCCTCTGCCTGAATGGAAAAAAAGGTAGGGCTGCCTACACTGTGCTGAACACTCATGACCCCAGACCCCATGGAGAATGAAGGAGATGGATGTGCTGCATGTGTTTTCCCCAATGGAGACCATTGTAAAGAGAGTACGGCCTGAGACTTTCAACTTTTGCTATGCCATGAAATACTCCTCTAAAGGGATTCCCAGTAGAGCTACATGTGTCGGAAACAATGTCAGCACATATTCAGTGCAGCTGTGCTGATAGAGGGATGGAGGAACAACAGAGAGCCATGAAATAGTGTGAACCTCTTACCCAAGCAGAGCTTGCAACTATTTTGAAGAGTGATATGAACATTTGGAATCCCTAAGAGAACCTATAAACAGAATGTGTAGAGTTAAAAAAAAAAAGCAGTAAAGGATCAAAGTTTTGATTATTTTCCCATAGTCCATTGTCACATTGCTCTCACCTCTCTCTCTCTCTCTGTCACATACACATACCTCATTTCTTGCTCACCATTCTGGTGAGAGCTACTGGTGGTAAAACATACTAGCTATTGTTTCTGAAGAATCACAGCACCAGTGCAGAAGGCAGGCTGTGAAATATAAAAGGATTTGTTGTGCAGTTGTTTAAAAACAAAAGCAAAACATTTTGCATGGGATATCCAGAATATAACTGGTTTCGTCACTGATGTCACAATTCATTTGATGAAGAATCATAAGTTCTTTGTTCAAACTACAAGATTTTCCCTGGATTCATGGGCATACAACTGTTTTATATAAGAGCCAGACTGAAACAGAAGGTTGGGGTTTATTGCTTTTCATCACATAACATACAACTTACTCCCCATCTCCAACACCCATCTGACTCTTGTGACATATAACCTGCTAAAGACCACCCACTCCTTGCTGATGTGATACCACAGCACGTGCCATACTTGTGACCTTTCAACAACCAAGGAACCCTGATAGTGCATAGAAAGTAGTCGCAGAAGCCTGTGCTTTCTGCAAAACGTGCAGTTTTGGAATGGTTTAAAATATCATATATCACACAGATTTATAAAATTGTAGAATGCTTCTGCAGTATATAGTTCTTCACGTTTAGTAATAAGGTTTCAGTTGCCTTCACTGGATTTCTTAGCATTTAATAGAAATAAGCCATTATGTGTGGTACTATAATTTGTCTATTTAATTACAGAAATCTTACTATATATTAAAAATGGGTAAATTGATTTGGATGAAATAACAAACCCAAATATCTGCCCAGGACTTGACCTGAACCTGCAATTATTTGAGAGGAATCAAAATTAGGATGCTTTTTCCTGCATTAGTTTATATTTTTGTGCATCTCTAAATTTCCTTAATCTAGCCAGGGCAAGAATCAGAAGTGCCAAAATACCATGGGTGAAATACTGGCCCCAATGAAATCAGTGGAATTTTTGACATTGACATGAATGGGACCAGGATTTCACTCCATGACATAGTTTGTCCGTGTGATATTTCTGTCTCAATTTTGAGGAAGTATTGGAAATCAAGTGAAAAAGCCTTTTAATTAGATTTCCCACTTTTTCAGATCTAAGAGGATCATAGAATCATAGAATCATAGAATATCAGGGTTGGAAGGGACCCCAGAAGGTCATCTAGTCCAAACCCCCTGCTCAAAGCAGGACCAAGTCCCAGTTAAATCATCCTAGCCAGGGCTTTGTCAAGCCTGACCTTAAAAACCTCTAAGGAAGGAGATTCTACCTCTCTAGGTAACGCATTCCAGTGTTTCACCACCCTCTTAGTGAAAAAGTTTTTCCTAATATCCAATCTAAACCTCCCCCATTGCAACTTGAGACCATTACTCCTCGTTCTGTCATCTGCTACCATTGAGAACAGTCTAGAGCCATCCTCTTTGAAACCCCCTTTCAGGTAGTTGAAAGCAGCTATCAAATCCCCCCTCATTCTTCTCTTCTGCAGACTAAACAATCCCAGCTCCCTCAGCCTCTCCTCATAAGTCATGTGCTCTAGACCCCTAATCATTTTTGTTGCCCTTCGCTGTACTCTTTCCAATTTATCCACATCCTTCTTGTAGTGTGGGGCCCAAAACTGGACACAGTACTCCAGATGAGGCCTCACCAGTGTCGAATAGAGGGGAACGATCACGTCCCTCGATCTGCTCGCTATGCCCCTACTTATACATCCCAAAATGCCATTGGCCTTCTTGGCAACAAGGGCACACTGCTGACTCATATCCAGCTTCTCGTCCACTGTCACCCCTAGGTCCTTTTCCGCAGAACTGCTGCCGAGCCATTCGGTCCCTAGTCTGTAGCGGTGCATTGGATTCTTCCATCCTAAGTGCAGGACCCTGCACTTATCCTTATTGAACCTCATTAGATTTCTTTTGGCCCAATCTTCCAATTTGTCTAGGTCCTTCTGTATCCTATCCCTCCCCTCCAGCGTATCTACCACTCCTCCCAGTTTAGTATCATCCGCAAATTTGCTGAGAGTGCAATCCACACCATCCTCCAGATCATTTATGAAGATATTGAACAAAACGGGCCCCAGGACCGACCCCTGGGGCACTCCACTTGACACCGGCTGCCAACTAGACATGGAGCCATTGATCACTACCCGTTGAGCCCGACAATCTAGCCAGCTTTCTACCCACCTTATAGTGCATTCATCCAGCCCATACTTCCTTAACTTGCTGACAAGAATGCTGTGGGAGACCGTGTCAAAAGCTTTGCTAAAGTCAAGAAACAATACATCCACTGCTTTCCCTTCATCCACAGAACCAGTAATCTCATCATAAAAGGCGATTAGATTAGTCAGGCATGACCTTCCCTTGGTGAATCCATGCTGACTGTTCCTGATCACTTTCCTCTCCTCTAAGTGCTTCAGGATTGATTCTTTGAGGACCTGCTCCATGATTTTTCCAGGGACTGAGGTGAGGCTGACCGGCCTGTAGTTCCCAGGATCCTCCTTCTTCCCTTTTTTAAAGATGGGCACTACATTAGCCTTTTTCCAGTCATCCGGGACTTCCCCCGTTCGCCACGAGTTTTCAAAGATAATGGCCAAGGGCTCTGCAATCACAGCCGCCAATTCCCTCAGCACTCTCGGATGCAATTCGTCCGGCCCCATGGACTTGTGCACGTCCAGCTTTTCTAAATAGTCCCTAACCACCTCTATCTCTACAGAGGGCTGGCCATCTCTTCCCCATTTTGTGATTGCATTGAGCTATGATTCAAATAAACATCCAAAACATCCATCCATCCATTGGTACCCTTACAGAAAAGGGTTGTGAATTTAATAGGTATAGAAATATTACAGCCCTGTGGAATCCTACTAGAATTATAAACCTATGTAATTTCATAGAAAATGTTATCCTTTCTACAGATCATTAGAATTCTCTATTGCATTTTAGAGGTAGTTTTATCCCTGGTGTTGAATTCTATTGGTTGGTGTACAAATCTATTGATGGTTAGGGATAGAGGGCCTGATACGCCCTCCAGTTTCATCACTTTTTACATTGAAGTCACAATGGATTTACATCAGTGTGAAAGTGAAGTAAAGCAAGTGACTCAAGCCCATTGCGTATAGCATTTGTATGTGTCTGAGGGTCCACTGCAGATCTTTGGAAGTATTCATGGCACAGTAATACTTTTCACCTGCACTCTAGTGACACACCCATTAGTGTATTTCAGTCGGTGAGATAACTGTGTTTCTTCTGATTACCAGACATGCTCTTAGAGGGTGTTTATGGTAGTTGCCATGTTAAAGTCAAAGTCTACTACAGACACCTGAAGATCACAATTCATGGAGGCCAACTTGTCCTTTACCAACATTATTACTACATGTACACTCATGAGCTCTCACGATGACACTAATACAGCCATCCTTATTTTTACCACTTTAAAGGCAAATTTAATCTGTAAAAGTCTAGCCTCAAATCCTGTTCAGATCAATAGTGGCTGAGAGTCATTGCCATCTTGTGCTTTGATTGATATGCTGAATAAAATGCACTGGTGGTCACAGTCCAGTTCTTAGTGGATAAATATCCTCATCACAAAACAGAAGAACCCACCTTCACCATTCGTGACAACTGACATTCCTGTTCACAAGCTCAGCAGAGAGACCAAGGACTTAATTAGCCTTGAAAATGAACTACCCTCACACTCCTTATGATGTCTCCTCTGGTCCATAGGAAAGACATATTAACTAGATGGTAGTGGAAACCTGCACTACCAGCATATTGTGCTGTATAATACCAGTACATCGTGTGGGTAAATAGAGGACTATTAATATGGCGTTGTGATGGCAGCAGTTATTTGGAAGGAGAAGTAAAGAAAAGTTGGGGTTGGGGGAGATCCAGTTCCCAGTCTGTTTTATAGTATGTAGGGTGCTTCCATTGCTACTGTGTCACAACTTCATGCATTCAAAGTTATGAATGAGTAAACATTTCCCCCAAACACACACAGAAAAACATTCAATACAATCTAATGGGTCATCCATAACACACACTCCCCCATCTATAAATAGCATAGACTCTTGCTAGCAGCTTTTCAGTGTAGAGCTTTCTTGAATCACACTCTCAGCTTTGTCGGCATTGCCCTTTTATAGCCTCACCTCCTGTCAGGGTAGTCTGAGGATGGGCCTCCCCAAAAGCATGTCATAGCTAAAGCAGCACACAGCCTTGCTGTCCCTAGGGAATCGGTTCTTGATATACGAGACAAAACCTTCCTTCAGGAGAAATCTGATTTAAGGTAAAACTTCAAGCTAAACTGCTAAACTACAGTGATTTTGCCACAGGCACTACATTGCACTCTGTTTCTGAAGACTAATACTCAATTCTCATAGAAGAAAATCTAGGTATTCACAAACAAACAAGGATTTCTCTGGCCTTCATCAATTTAAAATATAAAGCCACCACCGGAAGACGAGAGGTTTTTTGGATAGGTTGATAGGACTTCGTGATTTACCAGCTCAAAGCACACAGTACCAAGTGGTAACTACACAGTTAATAGTATAAATTTTGGTGCCGCCAAATATGTTTCTGTTAAACTTAGTGGAGTCCCGTGCTTATTTAACTATCTCCCTTTAGAGCAGATGGTATTTAAGGCTCTTAATCAATACTCTGCTCACTGGTACTAAGCAGGGCTTCTGAATTCTCTCACAGGCTCCGATTTTAAGTTTCATTTAAAAAATTCTTTAAAATCATTAAGGGACTGACATAATCTTTCTTTCCATCATGATAAGTAGTTCCAAGTAGAAAATAAAAGAAAATAACCCTAGTGTTTTAATATATACAGTGTTAGGATAGTTTTGAATACTTTTTAAAGCTTTTATTTGTAACCATTTTCTTATACCCCTGAGCACTGGTGCCCTTTCAGCATGATTTTGTGACTTAATGGCCATTTTCAATTCACTTTTTATTATAAAAGCTAAATTTAGAAATACTTAATAGTTCCTCATTGAATTCTTGTAATAGAAATGGAGAATTCAAGTGTCCAGAAAGTCATGCTCTGGTGCCTAAAGTGCAGTTATCCTCCTGGGAGAAGGGAGAGGAGGCAGACTAAAGGTTATGTTTTCCCCATCCATTCCTTCCTTTTCTCTCCATCAGTGCCTCTCTAATTCCTGCTCAGATAAGACTCAAGTTGTGTTATTTCTGGCTTCTCCATCATCACCTGAAAGAAAGATTCTGTGGGCCAAATAATGATGTTGCACAGGTGTAACTGAGGGCACAAAAATGGAGTTTGACAGTTAGCAATTAGTTGACAAATTTGCTGATGATGCATGAGCCAAATTAGAATCCAGCACTGCAGAATCAGTGCAACTAACAGGAGTGAATAGTAGTAAAAAACCCTCATTTTTGTCACTAAAATTAGTAGACATGATACTGAATATGCACAGAGGGTCACATCACTTTAGGAAGAAGGTGCCATTTTTACATAGTCACTTTTTGACCAAAATTACAATTTCAAAGACTGAATTGGGATGGGGTGTGAGTGTCTCAATTCAGCCTTTCTCATTTTATGGCAGAATGAATACTTCGAGTACTTCTTATTAACAAGTAATGCTGCTTCTAAATGAACCAGACTGAAGTGAAAGTTAAATTTAGGAATCCTAATTTGTACTGCAATATTTTGTAGTAATTTTCCAAACCCTTACATCTTGCAACAGTGCCATGGAGTCATAGGGCTAGAAGGGACTGCAGGGGTCATCTAGTCTACCCCCTGCCAAGATCCAGGATTTGTTGTGTCTAACCAACCAAGACAGATGGCTATTGAGCCTCTTTTTGAAAACCTCCCATGAAGGTTCACTAGCTCCCGAGGCAGTCTGTTCCATTCTCCTACTGTTCTTACAGTTAGAAAGTTTTCCCTGAGATTTAATCTAAATCTGTGATGCTGTAGTTTGAACCCATGACCTCTTGTCCTGCCCTCTGTGGTGAGAGAACATTTTTTCTCCATCTTTTTTATGGCAGCCTTTCAAGTATTTGACAATTGCTTTCATGTCCCCTCTTAATCTCCTCTTTTCCAAACTAAA
Organism: Dermochelys coriacea; assembly: GCF_009764565.3. Classification (NCBI taxonomy): domain Eukaryota; kingdom Metazoa; phylum Chordata; order Testudines; family Dermochelyidae; genus Dermochelys; species Dermochelys coriacea. The sequence goes on from NC_050069.1 coordinate 174,150,469, forward strand.
CATCCAGTTCCTCCAGCCTTTGTTCATACGGCTTGCATTCCATCCCTTTCATCATCTTTGTCGCTCGCCTCTGGATCCTTCCCAGTTTCTCTACATCCTTTCAATACATAGGTGACCAAAACTGGACACAGTACTCCAGCTGAGGCCTAACCAGTGCCAAGTAGAGCAGTACTATCACCTCCCAGGATTTGCATGCTATGCCTCTATTAATGCAACCTAAAATTGCATATTTTTTTTGCAACAGCATCACATTGCTGACTCGTGTTGAGGTTGCGATCCACCACAACTCCCAGATCCTTCTCAGCAGTGCTGCTGCCAAGCCAATTTTCCCCCCTGCTATATTTGTGCATTTGTTTTTTCTTCCCTAAGTGTAGCACCTTACATTTGTCTTTGTTAAATTTCGTTTTCTTGTCTATAGGCCAGTTCTCCAATTTATCAAGATCCTTCTGAATTTTAGCTCTATTCTCCAAAGTGTTAGCAACTTCCCTTAGCTTTGTGTCATCTGTAAATTTGATCAGCATGCTCTCTATTCCTACATCCAGGTGATTAATAAAGATGTTAAACAATGCCAGACCCAGAACAGATCACTGTGGAACCCACTTGAGACCTCCCTCCAATCTGACATCATTCCATTAATAGTTACTCTTTGTTTGTGGTTGTTTAACCAATTATGTATCCACTTAAAGGTAGTTCCACCAAGACTGCATTTCTCCAGTGTACTTATCAGTATGTCATATGGGATTGTGTCAAAAGCCTTGCTGTCATTGTGATACTGCAGTGTTTTAGTCAATCACAAAAGAATACTGTAGTTCACTTTATAAGGTAAACCCTATTTAAAATGTAACCTTTATGCCAGGTGTTGTTGGCAGCATAGAGGGCCAGGTTCAGTTTTCCAGGGATTCTTTCTGAAAGTTTAAATAACATCGGCTCAAGCCCCTACCTAGAAACCTGGTGAACTATATATATCACCCGGGTGCCCTTGATAGGCAAAATTTCCCCACTCATGAGCAAGATAGAGTTTTAGATAGGTTAGGATGTTGGTTTGCTTTGGAATCAACCACAGGCAACACATTTAGTGTGGAAGGACACAATATGGGCATTTTCTTTGTTTTTATGTTTTGTTGGGTTTTTTTCCACTAGTGAAGAAGATGATATCTTTAACATAAGACGACTAAAGAGCAGGTCTCAGATCAAAGCCACAGAGGTTATACGGCTTTGGAAAAATCAGGCTGCAGTGTCTTTGCAAGAATCCCCTCCAGTACAATTGTTCTTATATTGTATTTGTCTGAAAGGCATTCTTACAGATACAGTACTACCTCACAATTATTTTAGTTTTAACAGTGTGGCATATATATTTTAACTCCATTATAAAAATTGTTCTCTTTGTGGAAACAGGAAAGATATCACAAAAAAAATTAATTCTAGAGTCGATCCCATATTCCAAAGGAGAAGAAGTGTAGTTTCCAAATGGCCTCTTTTTCAAAAACACATTTTTTCATACAAAAATTGCTGAGTTTGTTAAAATGATTGTTTTTTGTGAAAAACTGCCCTTTTGATATTTGTTCAAAATATATAAAAATGAGTGCTATTAAAATTGTTATTGCAATTTTTGTTGGTTAATGAAACATTTTGATAATAATTTCAGTAACATGTGATAATTATTTTAATAATGATTTCCAAAAATATACTGAAACAAAACCAAGAAAAAATTCTACAAAATGAAGAATGGATCCATTTCCAACTCCTCAAAACAAAGCACTTCAAAAAATTTTGCAATACCAGTTTTTCATTTTTGCGATAATCTTTCATTTTTTTCAGTTTTTCCTAATTCTAGTGTTTTAGGAAAGAGTGAATCCCAGTACATTCCTCGGCCCGTGCCAATTCCCGCAGCCCCCATTGGCCGGGCAGAGTGAACTGTGGCCAGTGGAAGCCGCAATCGGCCGAACCTGCGGATACGGCAGGTAAACAAATCGGCCGGGCCCGCCAGGGGCTTTCCCTGCACAACCGGCGTCCCACGTTTGGGAAACACTGCCCTATACTATACAGATTTCACAGGGGAGACAAGCGTTTCCTCAATTTGGGGGTCCCAACCCAAAAGGGAGTTGCAGGAGGGTCACAAGCTTATTTTAGGGGTTTCACAGTATTGCCACCCTTACTTTTGTGCTGCCTTCAGAGCTGGGCAGCTGGAGAGTGGCAGCTGCTGACTAAGAGCCCAGCTCTGCAGGTAGCAGTGCTGAAGTAAAGGTGGCAATACCATACCATGCCATCTTTCAAATTTCCCCTTTCTTCAGCTGCCCACCTCTGAAGGCAGCGCTGCTGCCAGCAGCAGTACAGAAGTAGGGGTAGCAGTACTGCAACCCCCCCTACAATAACCTTGCAGCCCCCCCTCACTGTTTTGGGTCAGGACCCCTACAATTACAACACCTAGAAATTTCAAATTCAAATAGCTGAAATCATGAAATTTACAATTTTTAAAATCCTATGACCGTGAAATTAATCAAAATGAACATGAATTTGTTAGGGTCCTAGTTATGAGCTTGTAATTTAAGTAGATGATAGCTGTCCAACACTATGCCCAAGAGCATACTGTGCTTGTCAATTGCTCAGCAATAGTTGGCTAACGCTGATTAGTGTATAACTTGACTTTGTTACCCCTTCTTTGCTGTTTTCTTTGTGACATTTTCCTGCTTGTGTTTTTCTTTTCCATATCAAATTCCCATTTTTAAATAAGCCAGCTGAGCAGGCTTTGTTCACTGACAGAGAAACGCAATATTTCTTTTCATTCCAATCAAGAGTACAAGAGGCTGTGCACACATAGCAATGTAGGCCTTGGTGCTTACAATGCTGTGTGTCTACTACAGCATCCTATTACATTGTATGAAGTGAAATGTGTAGCAGTGTTGAATGATCATTATGGGATGAGCACCATATCCTTCAACTCTCTGCTAGAAATGCTTAGTTTTAATTTGGGTTTGTTTCCTCACTGTGTAATTTCAATTTCAAGAGCTTTCAGATATGACTATTAAAAAAAGAAGTTAAATACCACAGCCCAAGACCCAAGTGTTGGAATTGCTGCTGTGCCTAGTAAGTCCAAAACTAGAACAAAAAATTATCCTGACTGATCCTTTCTACACAACAGAGAGGAAAACTTTGCCTGACATTTGTAAAATAGGCCCTGAACTAGACAAGAAAGAAAGAGATTGAACAAACCTCATGCAGATAAATAAACCACAAAATAGACAGACATAGTGTGTTGTTTAATATCATTTTCCCCTTCTATAGAACACTTTGACCGGATGTCTCATAATAGTCCATCAGTAAAAAATCCATCATACGATGCATCACGATTTGTGCATCTTTCAAGCTGTTGTGGGCTTGTAGAAAGTGCACTTTTTCAACTTAATGTGATTTCAAATGTGTGTATTGATTTTACACTTTTTTTCATTAGCGTGAGCATTAAGTTGATTAGAAGCAGTCAAAAAAGATTTTTTGCCTGAAAATACATTATTCTGTTTGCATGGTTTTTTTTCCCCTTTCAGGAAATATGGACAGCACAGGCTGTAACAACTGAGTTTTGGGAATCCAGAGTTGTTTTTTATGGGCCAAATCCTAAAGGCTTTTCACCCAAGCCTTACTTGGACAAAACTCATCTTGGGACAAATAACTGCTTCCACCTCTCACTGAAGGTCTGTCTTCAGGGTTTAATTAAATCTGAGAGTTTCTGGCAGGCTCAGAGGGAGAATGTTGTTCCTCCAATAGATCACTCTCTGGCTGGTTTGACAGGCATGTAGTTATGATTTTATCATCAAAATACCAATGAAGTGGTCCTTCGATCCCCACTTCCTTAGCTTCCTCCTCTCAGGTCACCACAGTTTGTGGACAGCCCACAGCAATTGAGGCAGGAGATGCTAGATTATAACTCCTGGAAATTTCATGCTGAATTTCATCCTAAATATTTATTGATGGCTTATGTCATGAGTGTGGGGGAGGTAAAGAGGAATTTGTTTGTCTGTGACATTGCATCAACCAATTCTCAAGCAGCAGACTAGCTTCAAGTAGTAAACATCCTGATTAAACCTCCTGCTGTGCAAAAACACCATATCTGTGGAGAAACAGACATGGATGAGGGCTAAAACTATTGGCTTCCACCAGTGCAGAGTAATATATAGAAAGTACAAACACTAGGTTCTCTGAGTTTAGGCAAGTGCTGCCTGCTAAGGTGTCAGAATCTGTGTGTTGGACCAAAATTCTTCTTGACTGGAGAAGGCCAGTAGGAAAGACCTGGGTCCATTGACTGTGGGGATCATCAAGGTCTCTTTTAGTGAGAGTAGGTTGCTAGTTTCTATAAAGGAAGCAGCTGTACAGCTATCACACCATGCCAACAAACTGGCCAGCACTAGCCCAGTTTCTAATATTCTTTATCTGCATACTTTAGACCTCTTTGACCCTCGCCTATAGAGTGACAGCTAACTGGTTGAAGCTCAGACCAGCTAAAACTAAGTGATGTTGTAGGGTGGGGGAAGCAAATCTATGGTACGGAGATGACTATAATTCTTATTTGAGGATGTGTGCCTACCACACCTTTGCAATCGAGGCATATTGAAAGTTTGCAATCAAGGCATATTGTTGTATCCCCAGCTACTGTTAGCAATAGTGATCCCAATGGCTCTTGTGCCTATATCTGGCCAAATTTCTTTAGGATGCAAACCATGCTAGTCTCATCTCTGCTTTTGTCACCTATAGATCAGATTACTACAATATACTCACCATGGGGCTATACCTTAATCCTTTTAAAAACTGAAACTGGTGCAGAAAACTATGAGCACATGACCCCATTGCTCTGAGCTACACTGTGAACAGGGACTGTAGCACCTAGTTTTGACCTATACAGTCCTAAATAGCCCAAGACCAATGAGGGATTAATTACCACCTCCTCCCTCCACACAAAATCTTGCTCCAAAGTCCCACAAATGTGGGAGAAAACTGGAGAAAATAAGTGCAACTCCACTGACTTCAAAGGAAAGTATGTCAGTTTATACCAGCTGAAAATCTGGGTGGTGGGACACTGTCTAGTGACTTTCTACTTACCCACTTCCCAGTGGCATCAGCTATCCCTGGGTCCCTACACCATCACAGCGCAGCCAAAGAGCTACCTCAGAAATGTTGCCTCCTTTAAAAAAAAACTAAATTCTAGATCAAATGTAAGTTTACAGCAGTAGACATCAAATCTCTTTTTGTCTGCAGCCTTTGTGAGAGTTATCATTACTTTATCTATCGTAAAATATGACCTGCAGGAATGACTTTCTATTCTGTAGCAACTATACGCTGACATTGTTGCTTGCTAGTGTCAATCCACCAGATGTTATACTTCATTATAATATCTCCAAATCAAGCTCATCTCCTGAGAAGTAATGTGCATTTTTCTTCAAAAGTACTAAAATATATTTGAAACAAATTAAAATATATGAAGCATACTAAAAATATCTGGAGTTTGATTTGACTCTAGAGCTCAGATTTAATTGGTAGCTAAATCCAGCCTTGAAACAAATATAAAGGATTTTATTTGGCTCATGTAAACAAAGGAACAAAGGGAAATGCTTTATACTGGATGCTGAAAATGATTCCATCCCTCTGAGAGTTGTGTATGAGACTTGCATAGTCAGGAACCTGCTACAAGAGGAGTTTAGTACATTAGCATCTTGGTAAAGAACTGTACTGGTCCACAATTCCTGTGAAACTCGGTGTAATTGATCTGCTATATCAAGGACCCAATAACTGAAGTCGTATGTGACAAGAATTGGTTCTCTATTTTATATTGCAGCTGTAAGAACAGAACAGAACTTGCATGTATAACTGTCCTCCACTCACCTAAACTCTCCCATTAAAGAAGTTACAAATACTGGTTCCTCTGGTCCTATGAATCTCTTCTGCTCAGGCAGAAGGCTCAAATGAAGGTAAAACTGCCTATGTGCTAGTTTAAATGAGGTTGGTTTCAAGATCACACATTTATGGGACACAAGTACATATTACTTGCAAAGAAAACCTATGTTATGAGCAGATTATTTAGGTTTCCTGTGCAAACTTATTTCTGCCCCCTTTTGTGTCCATTCTGTGCACTGAATGAGGGAGGGGCCCCAGGGAAAAGTAGTATGTGATCATGTAATTAAATTCTCTTTTATAATGCAGCCACTCTCCCTGTCATCATAGTGGTTGGCATATGCACAGCCCAAAGCATCCATGAAGTCTGCATCAAATGAACTACTTGTTCTCTTCCCATCTGTATCAGGATGGTCTGATGACCAGCTTGTCTAGTGGTCAGGCCATGATCCTACAGTTTCTGCCAGTCTAGCCATCCCAGAGGGGGCCCCTGACTGTGGCCTCAATTACTCCTGTGTGCTCCAGTTGTTCCCACCCACAGGTTCTTTACCTACCAAAGAGCAAGGGATACAAGGGCAAGAGAAGGGGATGCAGGCTTACCCACTCCAGCAGCTCTCAACTCAGGACCTGAGGAGTTTGTCAAAACATCCATCCCAGTTACTGAGCTACCCCTAATTAGGCTTTCCCCGGGTCACCTCCTACCAATCTAGAGCTCTTCAGTCCTGGGCATAATCACTGGCTTACAAGACTCTCCCTGGTCTCTTAACATCCAGTTCAAACAATCTCTTTCAGGGCTTTTGGCTCCCAAAGAGGGGGGAATCCAAACCCTTGCTGCTTCATAAAGTGGCCTTCACAAAGCTGTAGCCTCCTCTGACAGTTCTCAGCATCAGGCTCACCTCCTGATGCCAGCACCAGCTTCCCTCTTTCCCTGGGCTACCAGTGTGGTTTTATACTGTTCTGCCAATGGGAACATGTCCAGCACCATGCGACTAGTCTGCTGGGTGACATTAGGACTTCTCGAGCCAAGTATTTCTCTAGTCCCAGTCCTGAGTCAGTGTGGGGCCTGTAAATTCAATTATGACACCAAAAAAACTTTGTATAGCTCCCCCTCTTTGGTTGGAAACGTAGACACTGAGAGAAGTGTACAAACCAGCCAGGATGGCAGAAACACTACTTGCTCTTATAGGGACTTCATTGCTTATGCATAGATGAGCAAACTGTAATCATTGTAGTTAAACTAATAAGCAAGACATTCATAGAAGATAAAGAAGCAAGGGGGGAAAGCTTGGCAGTTAAGATAGGTCTACAATAGTGTGGCCAGGTAGCTCATGTATTAGATTAGGACTGTAGAGATCTAGGTTCTGTTCTTGGCTCTGCCACTGGTCTGCTGGGTGACATAGGGCAAGTCAATTCACTTCTGTGCCTCAGTTTTCCCACCTGTAAAATGATACTTGCCTCCTTTACAAAATGCTATGAAATGTATGGATGAAAAGCTTTACCTAAGGGATAGGTAGTATGAGTAGATCCCCAGCATTGAGACAAACAAACATGCAGAAAACATAGACAGGCCAATCATTATGTACACATTTGCACAACATGGAGGAAAGTAGAATCAGGGCAGAATATAGGAATTGATTCATCAAACAAAGAAATAGAGCTGCTTATAAGCATCTCTTGGGTAAAAGTATAATTAAAAATGCACTGTGTGAATGTAGCCATTTGATGATAGAAGCATAAAGCAGCTTCTTATCCTTGGACCCAAAACTATGTAGCATTACATCATGAAATCTTTTAATATTCCTGATTCACAAGACTGACTTTCTTGGTTTTAAGACTGACAAACTCCTTTATTGTTTTCTATTATTTCTCTAAAAGAAAAGGAGTACTTGTGGCATCTTAGAGACTAACAAATTTATTAGAGCATAAGCTTTTGTGAGCTACAGCTCACTTCATCCGATGAATTTGATAATTTTGATAAATTTGTTAGTCTCTAAGGTGCCACAAGTACTCCTTTTCTTTTTGCGAATACAGACTAACACGGCTGCTACTCTGAAACCTGTTATTATTTCTCTGTCCATCTCTGAAAAATGCCTTTGATAGGTGCTATTTTCTTACTACAAAAACAATAATCCTCAACTTTTTTCATTATGTTTGCAAAGGTTACAACCCCTTCCTCTTACCAATGTGGCCTGCATTGTGTAAATCCAGTATTTCTGAAGTCACCACTGTCAAAAGCTCATGCCTCTTGTAATGGTCCTGGAAAATTTCTCTCAGCAAAATCTGTAAATGTATTTAAAAGAAGAAGAAGAGCTGGCCCTGAGATTTGGAGAGATATACCACAGCTGATTAGAGTTTTAGTTATAGATATGTTTGGATCTTGGGACTCTGAGCCAAGGCGAGACTCAATCAAGCAAACAATAGAAGAAAAGGACTAAGGGTAACTAGACTGAATGATTGCTTTAAAATGCTTACAAAAGGCTAAGAGAGTCTTTTGAAACTTCACAGTAGTAGATGAAGACACCAGAATAAGCAATCCCCAATAGAAAATAGATAGATGAATTGTAGTACTGGGCTGCCGTTCAAAACAAGAAGAACAATCATATCTTCCCCACCAAAAGTACTTCACCTCATGGTAGTGCAAACAAGTTTACAATTATAAAAGGAAAAAAAATGCTCTTCTGAGAATGATCTCTAAGTTTCCACAAAATGCACAAACACGACACACCACACAACCTCTGTATCATGTTTTTACCTTTCAGAAAATGATTGCTGAGTCTCTGGAGCCTGGTGGAATGTGCTGTCTCAGTCAACATATTTTTTTCCAGTTTAATTTATAAATTTTATAGTTGGAGTTTCTGAACCTGGAGGAGTAGATCTAGATGGAAATTAATCATTAAGTTGAAGGATATGATGGATTTTTCTCAACGTCTATTAAAAAACATTATGAGCACTTATTTGCCTGCACTTCCATAAGCTCTCAGTATTGATTCTATTTACCTTTCCGCATCTAATTACTTTGCATAATGATATGTTTATATTACCGGCAATCTCCTCTTTTAGAGTGAAATTATGCATATAGCGTCTATACACATCTGATAAAAACTCCATGGGATAATATCCTTATTACCATAACTAAAACTTTGGGTGGAAAAAAGCTTCATAAAGTGCTAAAAACACAGCAGGTTTCAAGCAGTAATAGTCACGTTTCTTACAGTTTGGCAATTCAGTTTGAATGTGCATTTTAAAAAAACGGAAGATGAAGTCAATGGGGGACTAGAGGTCACTGGAAATCTTGTAAGAACAGGCTTTCTAATGAGATTTCCACGATTTCCTAGTTCCAGCCAGACTGTAGATATTGTAAGACCAACAGTTCTTGTGCGATTCTAGTAAGGCTATTTGCGGGGAGAGGGAGAAGAAAAGTGAAGATGCAGATGAAAATATGGGAAAGAAAGGAAGTTAAACTCATTTTAAGATTAGAAAAGGGGAAGATTCAAAATAATTATATTTATCTCAACCAGTTCACCTGTCTCAGAGTTTTAAGTTTTTAGATAATTGAGGAAACTTATTTTGTGGTCCACAAATTATTTTGTCAATGATAACGGTTTGTGACATAAAAGGAAATGAGCATATTCTTCTCTGTCTCATTTTACTCTGTCCTGGAATTTGGCTACTCATTCGTGCTGGGGTTTTTTCCACCACAGATTTTCTCTGCCTCTTCTTTCATGCATTTTTTATTTGCTTTCAGCAAATTGTCTGCAGTTTTAAAGGCATAGAAACAGTGCCCTGTCTGTAACTGACAATATAATTCTCCATTGAGGCTGCTGCCAGCTGCATATGCTAATACCACAATGATGTAGATGCCAAAGCCCATCACTTACCACCTCTGTGATGAGCCTAGTGTCTTTTTACCCCAAGGCACAGGAATTCATCATCAGATCTCTCTTAGGCCAGTTCACCAAGTGGCTGACATGAATTGCCATTGCAAAGTTATCAATTTGCTAATTCCTTTGGATGGAGGTGATAGGAAGGATGTACTCCAAATGCCATGCCTGATTGTACCAGGAGTCATTTATCTTTTACAGATTTTTTTAAAAGGGGGAAAGAAAGAAGAGAGAGAGAAAATTGTTTGCTTAGGAGTCTGGAAACCCCATTTTGTGACAACTTTGTCCCCTCTCTTGTTTCTTGGTATGCCATATGATACACAACTGAACATATTACTATCTATAGGGTGAATTTTGCTCAACACGACAAAAAAGGATTTTTTAATCTCAAAAGGATTCCTTAGACTACTGTGATTAGGAGGATTTTGCTTCTGGCCTCTGGAAATGCCTGCTTATGTCACTGGAGAGAAAACTGATCCAATGAAAAATATTAAGAGTAAATTGTGTTGTAGAGATGGGTGGAAAAGAGTTTTCCCATTCTGTGAGAATTTTCAAGATTTTGAAAACTCATTATAGAATGTAAATGTACATACATTTATATTCTGCATACTTACTTGAATATCCCTTCTTTATTTAGCATGACGTAGAATCTGTACTGAACCATTCATGAACATGTTATTGTTCTAGGCCTATTCAAGGGAATGGTAGAGTACATTTAACTCACACTGGGAATTCTAGTCTCAGTGAGAGGTACGTAATGAATAAGTTTGATTTCAGTTCATTTTCTAGGAGACAAAAATTTTCCATACAGTTAATTGAAACTAATGGTTTACTCAGGAAACACCTGGGGCATATGTGGTAAACAGACTAAACTTCTGCCTCGTACTTATAAAGAGAGTGAGTTTTAAGAGGTATAGCAGTAAATGTTATTCAGGAGAAATTCACTTAATTTAAATGGCATTAAACTGGCTTGAGAGAAGAATTTTGGTCATTGGAGGGTGAGCATAGAGTATTTTACAGAATACAACTCTCCAGCTATACTGGAGATAAAGAAACTTGTTTTTATTCCTGATAGTCCCTTAACTGTCACATGCATAAGAACGGCCATACTGGGTCAGATCAATGGTCCATCAAGCCCAGTATTCTGTCTTCCAAAAGTGGCCAATGCCAGATGCTACCAAGATAATTAACAGAACAGGCATTAACAGAACATTAAGTGATCCATCCCCTGTCATCCAGCCCCAGCATTTGGCTGTGAGGCTTAGGGACACCCAGAGCATGGGTTACCACACGTTTGGTTACCACTTTAAACATTTAAACAAAAATGAGTTGGCATATTGTATGGAGAGTGAACAACAGAAGTCACAACCCAGTTTTAACACGCATTTAACTGGGGAATTCGAGTTCTCCAGTACTGAGCTGGAAGGTTACCATCTCTACTCTGGTATCTGGAATGCTCAGATTAGAGAAGATGGCTGTAATATTCCATTGATGGACATCAAAAAGAGCTCATATCTCTCAGTGAATTGTTTTAAATGCCTACTACATACATTTATTCAGAGGACATATGTCCACTTCAGTTCTTCCAAGGTCATTCTACCATGCAATATTCAGCTTGTATGAAGTCAAAACAATTATTTTTGCAAATACAGAGATATATGCAAATACAGTAGCACAAATCCATTTCATAACCTACTTAGTGACATTTAATTGACTACAAAAATTAGATTTGTACTTGCTCAAAGGCTAAGGTTATTGTAGTGTCTCAGTATCTGACAATAGATAGATGTATCCACACATCTGTTGTATCTTTTTCTTGTTCAGTTCATATCCTTATAATTAAGTTATTGTCTTGTCCTCAATGAAATGAGTAAAACTAAAGGTGAATTACTTTAAATACAAGAGTTTAAAAGTGTATAAGTTACACTATATGAAATATTTGACCAACTGCCATTTTCAAATTAAAATGTATAAATATACAACCTTGTCAAAATCTTAAGACTTATCCCTTAAGAACAACAGCAATAGGACAAATCTTCAGAAATTATTGTGCTTGAAAATAAGTCCAAGAACTTAAGGAGAAAATAATGGCATTTTTTGTCATTCTGCTTTAACAAGAGCCTCCTTGATGATTTGCCATCATGCTTTGTCAGTCCCTGCCCTTCTGAGCCAAAATAAATATTCAGACCACTTTCATTTCTCTCACACAGATAATGGGGCCTTGACTCTATCTAGGTGGTTTCAATACAAATACATGTTTCCCAGAAGTATAATGTATCCTGTTATTTTTGTGTGCATAGTACTTTTGTCTAAATATTTAGTGTGGTTGCATGTACTACAAGTTTGGTTAAAACAGAGAATTCTATTAGCTCAAGTAATGTCCACTTATGCTTGAAGATGCAAAGGTCCCAGGTTCAATCCTTACTGCTGATGACCATCCAGGGACATTATATTACATATATCCTGTCAATATCAATAAGAAATGATGTTATAAACTCCTTTTTTTCTGAATGGGTGGAAGAAAGCCAAAATATTTGTGCTTAGTACCACACTGTATAAAATGCCTGACAAAGCAAAATCAATGGTCTGTCTTTGGTGCCACAGAGCAGTGGTAAAGTATTGTCTTACATAATTCATGGCTTAAATGTTAGGAACAGAAGATTTCATATAAAAACACTGGGTCTATCCCAACTATATGCTTTGCAGGTATGGAGCTCTCCAGAGCAATATGGCCTGCCTTGATCCTATGCTTATTCAGCACTAAGTGAATCCTGAATGGAGGGCAACTACAGAGGAATAACAAGGCTATAGAGAGTTCTGCCCTTCCCTAAGGTCCTGCATACATGGGCAAGAACAATTAATTTTTCTTTCTTTTTTTAATTTTTCTTTGTAGGTTCAAAGTGTGTCCCTCTCACCAACAGAAGTTGGTCAAATAAAAGATATTATTTAACCCACCAAAAATCTAAAAAAAAGTTTGAGGTCAATGCAAACATTTTGATTTTAATCTTTTAAAATTATTTTAAGTTTTACGATAACAAATTTTAAAACAAAGTTTTTTCAAACAAATCAAAACTTTTCATTTTGAAAATGTCAAAAAGGAATGTTTTGACAATTTTTATAAAACTTTTAAAAGAATTAAAATGGGAAATTCATTAAAAAATGGACCCTTGCCCATAAAAAGTTTCAGAAAGTAATGGGCATTGTCTGATAGAAAAATTTTCATCCATAAAATTCCTGCCAGCTCTACTCTCAAGCTTTTTCACATATTTTAGCACAAGAGCTTTTATTATAGTTTTCATAGTTTGTGGCTTTGGGTGGAATACTTTGAAATGTACAATGAATCCAAACTACTCAGTTTCATAAAATATCACTTGGACTCTTAAAATAGTATTCCATACTTCTCTAAACTTATTACCTTAAAGATAGCCTCTGAATTCTGGTACCTTCATCACTTTCTCAAATCACCATTAAGTTACACTTGTCGAAAGTTAGAACAGGAAATTCCAATAATTTGAATTTTCCTGTCACCCCAAATCAGAATAAAAAGCCAGATTCAAAATTTCCAAAAAATGCTTGTTGGAGAAATATCAAACCCCCTTATTGAAGAGCTTCATTTCCAATTTATTTCAATTTTTGGTATACATTATAATGTATAAAGCAAAGTGGTTAATTTGCACTTTGAACCTACAAAGAATTCTTCCTTGTCTCTCGCACCAACAGAAGTTGGTCCAATAAAAGATATTCCCTTACCAATCTTGTCCCTTTGATATCCTGGGACCAACATGGCTACAACAACACTGCATATAATAATTTCAAGCATAGTCATTTTAACTTCATTTTAGTGAGAATATTAGAGAACAACGTACAGAATGTTACAAAAATTGATTGGGTGACATCAACTTACTGTCCAGAGATTACAGGCAGGAAAACACACATTAAATCAAAGGGGAAATTTACTTTTTACACAAAAATGATTTCCTTAACTATTGCATAACTACAGTATTTAAATGGATTTAGAATTACTACCAATATTTCAGTTGTTCCAAACTCTTGGGGTATAGTATATAGAGAGAGTGGCAGAACCAGTTAAAACAAAGGGACCAAATTTATCCCTACTGTAACTTCACTGAAATCTGTGCAAAGGCATCAGGGATGCATTTGGCCTCCCCAAGATCAAATGGGAAAAGATTTGTGCAGCAGTCAATCGTCAATATTTCATCTTGAATGACATCTTAATGATGCAAAAATATGGGTAAAAGAGAACATCTAAGTAATAACATTGACACATTTCAACAACCGACTTTAATTCCCCCCCCTCCCAGTCAGTCCTAAAGATGAGGATATAAATTTATACTGTAGGAAAATATATCTTCTTAAAAAGAATACTCAACATATTTTCCAACATAATTTCAAGTAGGAATGCTAAAATGTATTTCAGTAGAAAACTCTACCCTGGGGAAGAGAAAAAAAAGTCAAAGCTGCCAGCCATCTGCTTGAAGCAATCTTCCCTGCATTTTAAAACAGAGAACATAGATTTTTACCTCTTACCAGAGTTATTTAGTTACCCTGGAAAAAACCCTATAAGGCCAAATGGTGACCCTTCCAGTACTGATGTGCTTGGTGGAGGAAAAGGGTGTGGAAAGTTCTTTCCCTGGCCCCAGCCCAATAATGGCTGCAGAGCTCAGGAGCAGTTAGTACAGTCCCTAGATGTGGTGTGTTTGGGTGAGTTTTGCTAGGAGAACTTCCGCTGACACCTGTTTCACAGGTATAGCTAGATATCTCTGTGTTTTTCCCTGCCTCTTCCCTTCCCTTCAATAAAAGGAGGCATTGTTTCAAAGTATGTGTGGCCCTAAGTTGTGGCTTATACAGGAAAGCTCTTAAATACATGCTTAACTTCATGCATGTATTTGAGTGCAATGTTAAGCATGTGCTTAACTGCGCTTCTGAATTGGAGCATTATGTTTTCAGGCCCAACTGCTCGTGCTGTGAATGTTTTCTCATCCTCAGTATGGTTCTGTCTCTGCAGATGGCTGAAAGCCCTGTGGTCCAAATCCTACTGCCATTAAAGTCAGTGGAAAGATTGCTATTGGCTACAATGGTAATAGGATCAGTTTTGAAATACTGTTAGCTCTTTAAGTAGTTTTGTTGTTTGTTGTTTGGGTAAATAAACTTAAATTGAGAGAAAATGGAAATGATCTTTACTTAAATGTTTCTCCTCCCTATAAAAAATTGTCCAAACATGTAAAATGGAAGCAGACGTGTTTTTATTAGAACTGTAAAGTATGTTATCCAATTAGTAAGAGTGGAAAAACAGAGCAACATACCAAATCTTATTTTAGGGTATGGTGATTGTTGTTGGTTTGGGATTGTCATAGACTGATAGTTTCAAAGGCCAGAAGGGACCACTGTGGTCATCTAGTTTTACCTCCTGCATAGCACAGGCCGTAGAACTTCCCCCAAATAATTTGTAGAACTTATCTCTTTATTTAAAAAAAATCCAACTCTGATTTAAAAGTTGTCTGTGATAGAGAATCCACCACAACCCTTGGTAAATTGCTCCAGTGCTTAATTACTCACTGTTAAAAATTTACACTTTATTTCCAGTCTCAATTTGTCTAGCTTCACCTTCCAGCCATTGGATGGTATTATGCCTTTCTTTGCTACAATGAAGAGTCCATAATTAAATATTTGTTTTGTTACTTTGTGTTTTTGTATTATGTTTCCTTGAGGCTATTTTCTTTTTCAGTTATACCAGAGGTGATCTGTAAGTGTGGACATCATTTCAGGCAGGCTCCTTAAATGCAATTAGCACAGAATACAACATATTTTTTATTGTGCAACTGAACAAGGAAAATCCTGTACAATTTTAACAAGTGAAAATCATGTCACATGGAAAAATAAATAGATTTTACAGAAGGACAAGATTGTGAAAGTTAGGCTGGTCCTCTGAGAAAAGTGATATAATAACAAAGAAGCTCTTGGAAAAGTTAACTTCATTTGACATACAGCGAGAAGGCCATACCCTCAGCTATGGTAAAATTGGCACTGAAATAGATGGGAACTTATGTCACCTTACAAGCAGCTGAAAATCTCAATACGAGCCAGATCCTCCTCTCATTTTACCCTAGTATAAATCAGGAAAAATCCCATTGAAGCGAATGGGTTTACACCAGCATAAAACTCGCATAATGGGAGAATCAAGTCGACAAGCTTATAGGCTGTGATCCTGCAGGCATTGAAGCATCTGACCAGTTGTATGTACTTGAGTACATTCGCTTCAATAGGACTACACATGAGTAAAGTTAAGCAAATACATGTTTTGAAAATCAAGCCCTAAAAATTAGCATCCCCAAATGATCTAAAGAAAGAATTTATGAAGTAAGCAGCTGACCTATGCTTAAAGAGCACCTGAGCCCAAATCCACTAAAAATGGCTGACAGTAAATCTGTAGTTCATTTTTAACACAACTAAGAAATGCACAGCCAAACCAGATCACTTTTGAAGAAGGTTTTACAGGACCCATTCATAAGAAGCAGAAAGGTAGATGCCAGCACAAGCAGATCTTACACTAAAAAAGCCTGTGGATGTAGTGGTAATTCGTAAGACTGCAGAGAAACAGAAAAATGAGTTCAATATATTCCAAGTCTCTGTTCACAGGGCTCTGCTACTCTCACTGTTACACCACTCAGTTCCATTCATAGATATGTTCTCACTCTGGTAAACCACATCACTTGGGTAATATATAAAAAAAAGAAAAGTGTCACAAATGCCAGGACACTGGGAACATTACCTCAGGATTAAAAACTGTAACTGGACCTGTTAATTAATAACATATGGAAAATCCAGAGATTACATCACTGAAAATATTCATTTAACTTTATATCACAAACAGAGGTGATCACATGGCAAAGCTTTTGCTCTAGCTGTTTTGTGGCTATCAGTAAGAACAATTCTGTCTACTACTGTAATGCTGTACATTTAACTGTACTTGGTTAATAAATCTAACAGAATAAGTTTCAGTTGGAAAATGCTGTTTTGATTAAATAAGTGTTTATTGAGAATGTATTGATTACATTGAAATGTGACTAAAAATTATCAACTTGCTTAATTTCAATGAGATGAAAGTACTTCATTGCAAATTAACCACTTTGCTTTATACATTATAATGTATACCAAAAATTGAAATAAATTGGAAATGAAGCTCTTCAATAAGGGGGTTTGATATTTCTCCAACAAGCATTTTTTGGAAATTTTGAATCTGGCTTTTTATTCTGATTTGGGGTGACAGGAAAATTCAAATTATTGGAATTTCCTGTTCTAACTTTCGACAAGTGTAACTTAATGGTGATTTGAGAAAGTGATGAAGGTACCAGAATTCAGAGGCTATCTTTAAGGTAATAAGTTTAGAGAAGTATGGAATACTATTTTAAGAGTCCAAGTGATATTTTATGAAACTGAGTAGTTTGGATTCATTGTACATTTCAAAGTATTCCACCCAAAGCCACAAACTATGAAAACTATAATAAAAGCTCTTGTGCTAAAATATGTGAAAAAGCTTGAGAGTAGAGCTGGCAGGAATTTTATGGATGAAAATTTTTCTATCAGACAATGCCCATTACTTTCTGAAACTTTTTATGGGCAAGGGTCCATTTTTTAATGAATTTCCCATTTTAATTCTTTTAAAAGTTTTATAAAAATTGTCAAAACATTCCTTTTTGACATTTTCAAAATGAAAAGTTTTGATTTGTTTGAAAAAACTTTGTTTTAAAATTTGTTATCGTAAAACTTAAAATAATTTTAAAAGATTAAAATCAAAATGTTTGCATTGACCTCAAACTTTTTTTTAGATTTTTGGTTCATGAGAATTTGAGATTTTAATTTTTATCCAAATTTGGTACAGGAATTTTTCTTCCTAAATCTTGATGCTTCCCACGAGTTGGGAAAATTGTTTCCTGCACAGATTTAATTCAGATATTCCATGCACTGGTTAATTACTAAAAAAAATGCCTAAAACATTGCCAGTGATAAATTCCTTAAAGAAAGAAAGGCAAAAAAAAAAAAGTTTCATGGCAGTGGGCACCACTAAGCCCTTTTCAGAATACGAAGCTAGCGTCATAATTCACCAAGTCTTCAGTGAATATTAAAATGTAATATACCAGCAGTTCTTGCTGTCAGCTCTTCTCTTTTCGGAGAAGAACATTTCTCTCTCATACTAACGAGTTTCAGGACCACCCCACTGATTATGCAACAAAATGCTTAACACCAGCCAACCAAAGTTATACACAGAGGTGTTTATAGTTATTTACAGAGTACAGAAGTATCAAGTGTATTTCTATGTACAATAATCACAACCATTTTACTCTGATCCTTGAACAAAAGAAAATCCAATTTTAAGTGTATTGAAACTTCTGAGGTGGACAACTGCATTGACGGCCGATCAGTCTCCTTCCTTGCATTAATCCCATCAAATGGAGTCTATCTATACAGAATCAAATTTTGCTCTTCAGCACAAAATAATAACACTCATGGATTTTTTTAGGTTGTCAAAAGGATTTTTAATTCAGAATGTTGTCCCAACTGAACCAGCTACCACCGTAGCCAAGCAAATCTACCAGCGCATGCAAATAAATTATCTAAAGGTTTTACATGTCATGATAAATGGATGGTACTTTATTTTTACAAATAGCCTAAACTTTCAGTAGAGGAAGATAACTATCAGCAGAGAATAAGAGTAATTCTTACAGAAAAGCATGATCAGGTTTTAAGCAAACTTCAAGAAAATTAGAACCAGTTGAATACTACAAAACTGTCCATACACATTCATTTGAATTCCAAACTGCTGATTGGATGATTTGATAGCCTCCACTGGGATTCACTCTCAAACATCTGAAAGGGTTATGGTATGCCAACAAAATAATGAATATGCTTTAAACAAAGGTGCCGCTTGCACAGTGTAAATTAAACACACACTGGAATGTATGGTTCAAGACAGACACTGGTGTCAAATAAGGTTGTAGTCTCTGATCTCTACTGTTTGTAGTCTCTACTCTACTGTTTGGCATTGCTATGGTCTTCATTATCAGAAAAAGTTTAGATGCACACAACACAGGCAGTGCATGACTCAATAACAGCACACTAAAAGATCTAGATGTTGCTGATGACATAGCTCTTCTATGTGACAGCTCAACCAACATTCAAGACCAAAAGACTGTCCTGCACTGCAGTCAATAATTTAGTTATTTGTTAACTAATTATAGAGTTAATAATCAGTTATTTGAAACCATGTCTAATGACAACCCTACTAGCTTCCAACTGAGGCATTATTACTTTAGAAGGCAAAGGAATACAAGAAGCTAGTCAGTCAGTTTACATTCTTTGGCAGTAATATGCAGGCAAATGGGTATGCCCAGAAGAAAGTCATGTCACAAATTAGCAAGGTAACATGTGTATTTACCAGTTTAAACAAGATTTAGTCACTAAAAATCTACAACTTGAAGACCAAACTATGAATCTTCAACTCACATGCTATTTTCATCTTAGCATACAATTGTGATGGCCAGACATCTATCAGAGGTATAGAAAGACATCTCAATTCCTTTGAAAGCAAAATGCCTTAGAAAAATACTAGGTATTAAATGGAATAAATTTATAACAAATGCCAGGATTTGTCAGAGCTCAACAACCCTTTATATCTAAAAATTATCCAGCAAGGAAGATGGAAATATCTGAGACATGTTAAAAATAAAGCCAGAGTGCCTGCCATGGCAGCTATGTCATTGAGCAGCTCGCGGAATATGTAAAAGGGTCCAACTGAAAAAAAAAATCCTTCCATCCAACAATACTCAGAGAGGAAAAACTTACAGGACTTAACAACCAAGAGCACATGCAAACAGCACACCAGGATAGGCAGAGAAGTTGGAACTTTGTCTATGCCCTAAGTGACATTCGATGGCATGGGAGAGATTCAGACTGGATGCTTGATTCTCTCTTGTATGTATGTATGTATCCTTTATAACTTTCAAGCATGTTTTATTTGCATAAATGTCTTCAGAGTGTTCATTCTTTATATGAATAACCATTTATGTGCCAACAAGGGTATGGTCACAGCAGCATTATGGGCAGCCAGACCTAGTGGTCAGAGCCAGAGTCCACGGTCATAAAACAGGAGTCAAGAGTCAGCTGAATCAGGATACTGGGAGATCAGAAGCAGGAGACAAATGTGAGATTGGAACCACAAGTCAGTAACCAAAATCAGGCCAGGCTAGGATACTGGGGGTCAGAGGCAGGAGACAAACTGGAGGTCAGGAACCACAAGTCAGATGCCAGGAAGTCAAGCTGGGGGAGTGGGAAGCGCAAGGCACACAGTCCAAAGCAGGGTAGACCCCAGCTGTTCAAACAGCTTTCTGTTCCTGCTGCTGGCTTAAGTAGGGCCAGTGGGCCAGGGCTGCTCTGGGACTCCACCAACAGGACCACGGGGAGAGCCTCAAACTGGAACTGGGCTTCATGGATCCTAGGTAAGCAATTGTCAGCAGGCTGCCAGGTGGAGGGTTAGAGCGTGCCCGCTCCTGTGGACCCCGGTTTGAGGCCTATGGGTCATGACAGATATTCATGTGCCAGCAAGGGCATTCATTACTCATTACTTTTCATTTAATTGTCATTAGTCATGTGTAAAATGTTTCAGCCTTTCAGGAAGCAGAAACAATACCATGTGTGTCTGGGGACTGTTTGAGCCTTTGTTCCCTGGATCATCTTTGATCATATTTGATTAGCCTCAATCAGCCTTGTGATCACCCTGTGTGATTTACGAGCGGGTAGGGCTGTCCTAGGAGAGAAGGCCTTAAAAGCCAGAGGCTAAGTGACCAAGGGGAGCTAGCGAACAGGGGAGTTTGCGAGAGAGTTTGTGGGAGGGAGAGATAATATAATTGTTATGGTTAGGATGGGCCGCATCACCAGTGCCAACGTTGCTCCTGTCTCCTCCACCTGCACCTGTATCCAGACACACAGCCTAACCATGGATGCCTCTACCCAGTTCCTGGTGTGGATTTGTAGAGACTGTGGCCTGCATGTCCTACTCTCAGAAAGCCAGGCTGGGGGGACCATCCAGTGCGAAAGGTGCCTGCTGGTGGAATCTCTCAGGAAGCAGATGGGAGAACTGCAGAGGAGATGACTAGGCTGAGGAACATCAGTGCCCATGAAGAATTTCTCGAGAGTACTCATATGGAGACATCCAAGGCTGAGGAAGCTAATCAGCTACAGAGGACTGCTGTCACACCACTAAGGGAGGAGGATATGGCTCTGTCACAGGGAGGACACTGGCAGCTGGTTACTTCTGGCATCAGACAGTGCTCCACCCCTATTCCCAACCCACCCACCATGGTGATGGAAAACCGATACGCTGCCCTGCCAACGAGTGATGAGGAATCACCCCCAAAGGAGAAGGAGGAGAAGCCATGTACCCCCAAGGCTGTGAGAATCACAGCCACCACTCCCAGGAGGAAACGTAGAGTAGTGGTGGTTGGTGACTCTATTCAGAGGGGGACGGAGGTACCCATCTGTTGCCCTGACATGGCACCCTGGGAGGTATGCTGCCTGCCATGGGCCCATATCCGAGATGTTAACAGAGGAATTGTTGAGGATCATATGGCCCTCTGACTACTACCCCATGCTACTCATCCATATGGGCACTAACGATACTGTGAGGTATGAAGCGACTACAGAGGTCTGGAAGAACAGGTGAAGGAGTTTGGAGTGCAGATGGTGTTCTCTTTGATCCTTCCGGTCAAGAGTGGAGGCCCAGGCAGAGACAGATGCATCCTGGAGGTGAATGCCTAGCTGCAAAGATGGTGTTGCCATGAGGACCTTGGCTTCCTTGACCATGGGATGCTGTTCCAGGAAGAAGGACTGCAAAGCGGAGATGGGGTCCACCTATAAGGAAGGGGAAGAGCATATCTGGACACTGACTGGCTAACCTAGTAAGGAGGGCTTTAAACAAGGTTTGAAGAAGGCAGGTGACCAAAGCCCACAGGTAAGTCAAGAACATGGAGACCTGGGAGAAGGTTGGGAATTTGCGGGGAGCATGGGCTGTTATAGCAGGGATAAAGGAGAGAGAAGACAGAACTGGTGGGGGGAATCAAATCAGTATCTTAGATGTCTGTATATTAATTCAAGAAGTATGGGAAATAAGCAGAAAGAACTCAAAATGCTATTAAATAAACACAACTATGACATAGTTGGCATCACAGAGATTTGGTGGGATAATACACATGACTAGAATATTAGTATAGGAGGGTATAGCTTCTTAGGAATGATAGGCAGGGAAAAAAGGGAGGAGGTGTTGCCTTGTATATTAAAAAAATATATACTTGGACTGAGGTTGAGATGAAAATAGGAGATAAACTTGTTGAAAATCTCTGGGTAAGGATAAAAGGGGTAAAAAAACAAGGGTGATGGCATGATAGGGGGGCTAATAGAGACCACCTAACCAGAAAGAAGAGGTGGATGAGGCTTTTTTTAAACAACTAACAAAATCATCCAAAGCACAGGACTTAGTGGTGATGGGGGACTGCAAATACCCAGACATCTGTTGGGAAAATAACACAGCAGGTCACAGATTATCCAATAAATTCTTGGTATGTATTGGAGACCATTTTTTATTTCAGAAGGTGGAGACAGCTACGAGGGGAAAGGCTGTTCTAGATTTGATTTTGACAGATAGGGAGGAACTGGTTGAGAATTTGCAAGTGGAAGGCAGCTTGGGTCAAAGTGATCATGAAATGACAGAGTTCATGATTCTAAGGAATGGTAGGAGGGAGAACAGCAAAATAAAGACAATGGATTTCAAGAAGGCAGATTTTAGCAAACTCAGGGAGTTGTAGGTAAGATCCCATGGGAAGCAAGTCTAGGGGGAAAAACAATAGGAGACAATTAGCAGTTTTTCAAAGAGACATTACTAAGGGCACAAGAGCAAACTATCCCACTGTGTAGGAAAGACAGGCAGTATGGCAAGACACCACCCTGTCTTAACCAGGAGATGTTCAATGATCTAAAAATAAAAAAGAGTTCTAAAAAGAGTGGAAACTAGGATGAATATAAATAAATAACACAAGTATGTAGAGACAAAATTAGAAAGGCCAAGGCACAAAACAAGATCAAATTAGCTAGAGACATAAAGGGTAACAAAAAACATTCTACAAATACATTAGAAGCAAGAGGAAGACCAAGGACAGGGTAGGCCCGTTACTCAATGAGGGGCAAAAATAATATCAGAAAATGTGGAAATAGCAGAGGTGCTTAATGACTTCTTTGTTTCGGTTTTCACCAACAAGGTTGGGGGTGATTGGAAGTCTAACATAGTGAATGCCAGTGAAAATGAGGTAGGATCAGAGGAGGCTGAAATAGGGAAAGAACAAGTTAAAAATTACTTGGACAAATTAGATGTTTTCAAGTCACCAGGGCCTGATGAAATGCTCAAGGAGCTGACTGAGGAGATATCTGAGCCATTAGCGATGACCTTTGGAAAGTCATGGAAGACAGGAGAGATTCAGAAGACTGAAAAAAAAGGGCAAATATAGTGCCCATCTACAAAAAGGGAAATAAGGACAACTTGGGGAATTACAGATCAGTCAGCTTAACTTCTGTACCCGGAAAGATAATGGTGCAAATAATTAAGCAATCAATTTGCAAACTAGAAGATAATAAGGTGATAAGTAACTGTCTGCATGGATTTGTCAAAAACAAATTGTGTCAAACCAACCTGGTAGTTTTCTTTGACAGGATGACAAGCCTTGTGGATGGGGGAAGTAGTAGGTTTATCTTGATTTTAGTAAAGCTTTTGATACTGCCTCGCATGACCTTCTCCTAAACAAACTAGGGAAAGGCAACCTAGATGGAGCTACTATAAGGTGGGTGCAAAACTGGTTGGAAAACTATTCCCAGAGAGTAGTTATCCGTGGTTCACAGTCATGCTGGAAGGGCATAACGAGTGGGATCCTGCACGGATCAGTTCTGGGTCTGGTTCTGTTCAATACCTTCATCAATGTTTTAGATAATGGCATACAGAGTACACTTATAAAGTTTGCAGATGTTACCAAGCTGGGAGGGGTTGCAAGTGTTTTGGAGAATAGGATTAAAATTCAGATTCAAAATGATCTGGACAAACTGGAGAAATGGTAAAGTAAATAGGATTAAATTCAATAAGGACAAATGCAAAGTACTCCATTTGGGAAAGAACAATCAGTTGCACACATACAAAATAGGAAATGACTACCTAAGCAGGACTACTGCGGAAAGGAATCTGGGGGTCATAGTGGACCACAAGCTAACTATGAGTCAACAGTGTAACACTGTCGCAAAAAAAGCGAACATCATTTTGGGATGTATTAGCAGGAGTGTTGTAAGCAAGACATGAAAAGTAATTCTTCCACTCTACTCTGTGCTGATTAGATATCAACTGAAGTATTGTGTCAAGTTCTGGGTGCCACATTTCAAGAAGGAAATTGGAGAGAGACCAGAGAAGAGTGACAAAAATGATTAAAGGTCTAGAAAACATGACCTATGAGGGAAGATTGAAAAAATTGGGTTTGTTTAGTCTGGAAAAGAGAAGACTGAGAAAGGACATGATAACAGTTTTCAAGAATATAAAAGGTTGTTACAATGAGGAGGGAGAAAAATTGTTCTTCTTAACGTCTGAGGATAGGACAAGAAGAAATGGGCTTAAATTGCAGCAAGGGCGGTTTAGGTTGGACCTTAGGAAAAACTTCCTAACTCTAAGGGTGGTTAAGCACTGGAATAAATTGCCTAGGGAGGCTGTGGAATCTCCATCATTGGAGATTTTTAAGAACAGGTTAGACAAACACCTGTAAGGAATGGTCTAGATAATACTTAGTCCTGCCACGAGTGCAGAGGATTGGACTATATGACCTCTCAAGATCCCTTCCAGTTCTATGATTCTATGTAACTCTGAGTGAAAGCTTACAAATAATGAATACATTTCAAGAAGTCAGGATCAATTTTTGGATCATTCACTAACAAAAGAAGACCTAAGTTCATTGAATACCAGATTTTTAATTAGCAATTTGACAGGTCTAGTGGAAAACATCCATTTATGGTTCGTATAAAGCTTAAATTAGATGCTAAACGTCACAATCAAGGAAGGAAAGGCACAACAAAGATTCAGTTTAACTTTAAACTTTGCCAAAGAACTGTCCTCCAACACAAATTTCTTTGCATGAACATCAGACCCACAGCAGCAGATTCTTATTGATTTTGATAACCTTTTCTTATGTTAATAATCCTTTGATAATTGTAGGTGGACAGTCACATTTCCTTGAAGCTACCTGTATGTCCTCAGTTTAATATCAATGGCACAATAAAGGCTTTGTGCTTCATTCCTATGACCCATGTTGAACACAACTGATCTATAATGGGCACCAGTTTACTTCTCAAGAATACTGTTGACTTGTTGCAAGAGAATAGTATTCTACATTTTTCATCTGTATTATGTCAGCTCTCACAGCTAAAAATTTTGTAAGAACCTTTATCATTGCTGTAAAAACAGTTTAACTCTCTTGTCAATCTTTAAAAGAGAAAATAGCTTCCTTCCTGCTATTTTGTCAAACAATTGACATAGTTCTATAAAATGTATGCCTACAGAATTTATTAATCGGATATTTACACACCTGTACAGACTGAAAGTTAAGGCCCAATTTGGGTAGCCATATTTTTTAAAATATACTGTGTAGAAAATAAACAAGATATTTAGAAGATAAATTCCACTACTAGTTTGTGACAAGGAAAGTGGGGAAAGCAGCTTGGATTTGGATATATCTCGTTGATGTAGGAGAGCTAACTTGAAAAAGGTAAAGTAGCCAGCTCAGAGATTGGGATGGGGGGAAGGTTAGTTGTGTAATTCACATTTAACAGAAAATGGTTATTGAAGGTTCTCTTCCTTTACTGATAAGATGCCAGATAAACTCAGTTGAGTTATTAAACACAGATAAATTAGAACTAACAGGTTCATACATTACCAGACTGTAGAACAGTTTTGCTGCGGTTTCAATCTCTTCCAAAATATGAGCTCAGTTCTGCATATATGTATATCCCTCCTAGTTTAGGACAGATAGAAATTTCATTATATTATTACAGACCTCACTCCCCTTTTCTTATCTATTTTCAAGGTACAATGACATCTCTACCAACCATCCCTAGCATACTGTACCAGCCTTACTTAGCACACTATTCAAATTTGGCAAGCCTCAACAGAATATATATCTTTCTGACAAATTATACACAAACAAAGAGCAGAGGTTATACAAAGGTTATTTAGCAGTAAAATTCTCCTATAAAACATAGCATAAGTACAAGGCATTCTGTGAGTACAGTTCATAATTATGCAGCTTGCCATAAGTGCAAAACCTTCTAGAATTATATTATATTAATAAGCGATGGTCACATAAACACCACCCTATATCGGAAACCTACTGACCGCTATTCCTACCTACATGCCTCTAGCTTTCATCCAGATCATACCACTCGATCCATTGTCTACAGCCAAGCTCTACGATATAACCGCATTTGCTCCAACCCCTCAGACAGAGACAAACAAGATCTCTATCATGCATTCCTACAACTACAATACCCACCTGCTGAAGTGAAGAAACAGATTGACAGAGCCAGAAGAGTACCCAGAAGTCACCTACTACAGGACAGGCCCAACAAAGAAAATAACAGAACGCCACTAGCCATCACCTTCAGCCCCCAACTAAAACCTCTCCAACGCATCATCAAGGATCTACAACCTATCCTGAAGGACGACCCATCACTCTCACAGATCTTGGGAGACAGGCCAGTCCTTGCTTACAGACAGCCCCCAAATCTGAAGCAAATACTCACCAGCAACCACACACCACACAACAGAACCACTAACCCAGGAACCTATCCTTGCAACAAAGCCCGTTGCCAACTCTGTCCACATATCTATTCAGGGGATACCATCATAGGGCCTAATCACATTAGCCACACTATCAGAGGCTTGTTCACTTGCGCATCTACCAATGTGATATATGCCATCATGTGCCAGCAATGCCCCTCTGCCATGTACATTGGCCAAACTGGACAGTCTCTACGTAAAAGAATGAATGGACACAAATCAGACGTCAAGAATTATAACATTCAAAAACCAGTTGGAGAACACTTCAATCTCTCTGGTCACTCGATTACAGACCTAAGAGTGGCTATCCTTCAACGAAAAAACTTCAAAAACAGACTCCAACGAGAGACTGCTGAATTGGAATTAATTTGCAAACTGGATACAATTAACTTAGGCTTGAATAGAGACTGGGAATGGATGAGTCATTACACAAAGTAAAACTATTTCCCCATGTTATTTCTCCCCCCACCCCACCCCCCACTGTTCCTCAGATATTCTTGTTAACTGCTAGAATTAGCCTACCTTGCTTGTCACCATGAAAGGTTTTCCTCCTTTCCCACCCCTGCTGCTGGTGATGGCTTATCTTAAGTGATCACTCTCCTTACAGTGTGTATGATAAACCCATTGTTTCATGTTCTCTGTGTGTGTATATAAATCTCTCCTCTGTTTTTTCCACCAAATGCATCCGATGAAGTGAGCTGTAGCTCACGAAAGCTTATGCTCTAATAAATTTGTTAGTCTCTAAGGTGCCACAAGTACTCCTTTTCTTTTTGCGAATACAGACTAACCCGGCTGCTACTCTGAAACCTAGAATTATATTAGTTAGCATGCTGAATGTTAAGGATGTATTGATATTCCTGTTTTCTACCACTTACCTATATGACAGAAGAATATGTATACCATCTAATAATTCAAGTACATATGTAAAAAATCAAAACCCTATTGATTTTTAAGGAATCAATCCTAGAGGTACCATACATTTAGAGATTCCTTGATCTCTGTACATTAGAAAAAGTGCCAGATCACTTATCAGAGATGGGTCAGAACAGTTTTTCTGTGACTATGTTTCTGAGTTTAGGTAGTCCATTTCAGGTTAAATTATTTAGTTTTATATATTTGTGATTGTTTATTTTAATTAAATATTCAAGAAACAGTATCACAGGAAATGCTATTTTGATGTTAATATGTTCCAGACACCTTTACATAATCTCTGGAAAGGGTTTTAAGATTCTCTTTTGTCTTTAATGAACTAAAATTAAGTCAGAGCTACATCATTTTATACCAGCTGAAGAGCCTTTAGTATTGGCTCCAAGAAAAGTTTACAGAAGTACTATTGATCACCCAGGTCAATCTCACTCACAGAGTGTCAGATGAATAATTAACTATTTCCAACTCTCTACAACAGTATAGAAAAGTAACTGCCAACTATTCTAATACAAGATAGAGATATTGTATAAATAAACATACTTCAGCAAATAAAAAGCACATGAGACTGATTTTAAAGACATGATTACTAACATTACTAAATAGCTATGTAATAAAATACACAAAACCATTAGGAGACTAATAAAGCCAGTGCTGACATGACAGCTGAACTAATGGTTGCTGTGCCTTTAAGAATTTAAATACCTTTCTTCTTCACAAGTTTATTTTTCACCCTTGGCTCAAGTGAAGGTTGAATGGTTAGACAAATATTTCTATAGCATATGTCCCTCCAGATGGGCTGAAATTCTAACAAAAGAGACTGAAACGAAGTTTAGCCAGGTTCTAATCAGACTCTGGTCATATTCTTATCAGAGTCTGATATTTAGCAAGTGATATTTGCTTTTTTTCTTTTCTCTTCTGCCCTGCCATCATTTTATTTACCTTCTTCTGAATAGAAATGAAAGGAAAAAATGTAGTAACTGGCAATCTTCCATTTTTAGTAGTTTTTTAATGTTAACGTACTTTAATGACTTCACCATTTTCCAGAGATTTCCTTGCTTAGTCATATGCTTAAAAGTGACTAAATTGGCTCTAACCCAGTCATTTGTCTAGGCCAGTTCCCCAGTGATTTTGGAGGATCTGAAATCGAGTGTTAAAATGGGAAGCAAAGGAACTACCCCATCTATTAACCAGATTTTAATTACTGAGAGATTGATGCTAAGCCAGCTCTTCACAATGAATTCAAAAAGGCAGAATACAGGGGTGAGTCTATCATTTCATCTGTCCTTGATCATATTTTGCCTTCATGAGATATAAGAAAAGTGATAGGCGGCAGTACAATACGCAACTGTTTAACAACAGCAGATAAAAATAAAATATTTTGGTGGAAGGGGAGAAGAACAAAAAAATCACATGTTCATACATAGTGGATGGTATTAACATTTACAATTTTACATTTGCATGTAGGTAATTTGTGATATTCTTTATATGTTTATAAAAGGAATACCTAGGGAATGAGAGAGATATTGTGGTCATGTTAATTGCTTGCCAGGGCATATGTAAAAGATTTTATTGGTGATCTTTTGAAAGGTTTGTAGGAAAATTTGGATTACCTCCAAAATAACAGGCCAAACTAACCCTTGATGAAATTTCATTAAAGACAACAGAATTATACAACTAGGGATAAACTTGACCCAATGTTTATTAAGTAACCCCCTTATCCAACTAAACATTTAGATTAATGCTAAACTTTAAGAACATGAATAGTCCTCTTGCAAGCTAGTTAAGCATTAGTACTTTGCTGGATTTAGAAAAAAGAAGCAAATGTAACAGGTGTAGCTTTCAGGTTGTCCGGGCCCAAACATGGGACCCAGATTCATAATTAAGGGCACAAGCATAACAGTAATGTAGGAAGATTCAAGTTTAGATGGCATTAATTTCTCTTGGCATAAATAATCTCAGTATTACACTGCAGACCTTTCTAAGGCAAATAACTTTCAAAAGCAACACCTAATTTATGCGAGGTACATTTGGGCATAAAATGAAGATCATTCTTTTCCTAAGAAACCAGCACTCTAAAGGCAACAGACAGAAAAGATGAGGATAGCAAGGTCTAGAAAAAAATTTTCATTAGTGTCCAAACAACTTTGCCATTAATTCAATTTTTTTGGTCAATCTTTAAGGGCAATTATTTCAACAAATAACAGCATAGATCAATTTGAGGGCTGAAAAGTGACTTATAAAAGCAGATACAGTGGGTTTCCCTCAAAAATATTTCCATTGCCTTCAAATCTTATGTTGCTTAACCATATGATATCTAGGGGAGTGTGTGGAATGTTTGTTAGGTTGAGGCAACATTATCAAAGCAAAACTGGGAAGATTTACTTTGCAGTTGGCCCTTTGTGGTAGGAATATATTATTTTGCTATGCAATAAGTGCAGAATGAGTGATTTTGGGACTACCGACTTTCTAGAACAGTGGAGACCAAGCATATCAGCTGGAATGCTGAATGAATACTCTTGCTAGGCCAGCTGAGGAAGTGCCACTAATAAAGCTAGTGAGTGAGCATTGCACTAAAAAAAGAAGCTGAGGAGAAGATTAGGTGTTACAGAAGAACATATTATGAGAAAAATAAGGCCATGTTTATCTGATGCCTGTGGAAGAGGAGAAAAAAAATTAGCCCACAAAAATGGTAAGGGGCGTGGGGTGGGAGGAAATAGGAGGTAAAAAATGAGTGTCTGTCAGTGCTACCATACTTCCAGAGAAACTACTGCATTTAATGAGCAATCAGAATGCTCAATTAGTACTGTGCCAGACCTTGTTTTCAAGGATACATTTTGTGCGCTTAGATTGTTAATTAGCCATAGCATCTATAACCATCGCCTGCATGTACAATCAGGGGAACAGAATAATTGAAGCACATCTAAAACTGCAAAATCCAAAACAATATTTTTTGGAAGGGGAGGAAGAAACCATAAAATAAAGGCTTGATGCCATTCTTTAGATTTATGTGAATGAAACCTTAGCGGAAAAAAACAGAGCGTAAAAACATACCACTCTTCAACCAAGCCCAGTGCAAATAAAATCATAGAAATATTGTTTCTATTATTGCTTGGCATGAGGAATGAAACCAAGTCCCCATTGATCAATTCCTCCTTAAAAATCTCTCTAATGCCCCATAGCTAGTATAGCATGGTTAATAATTAAAAAGAAAAACAGGTCAACCCATCAAGACTGCTTTCACTGTACAGCAGCATATTCAGTACTTGTAGATTATAGTTGCATTTTAATGTAAACAGCTGGTAAAACCAGTTGAATTTAAGGATTTAATTTTTATGAATGGACAGACAGTGAGCAAACAGGCTTGTGTATTACAAAGGTGAAGGTCCCATTTTTTGAACAAGTTCATAATTATTTTGAATCGAAGCAAAGTAAAATCCCCCCCCCACGTACTCCAAAGTAACAAGTTGGCCAAAGAGGAGCACCATAGAATTCCCAGAATCCTCCAGAAGAAAGTACTGCTTCTTCAAATTACATTACAGTGCTAGCCAGACTTTCTTGGAACAGGGAAGCTTATTTGGAAGACTAATGATATAATAATACTTGGCCCTCTTATAATATGGTTCATCCATATAACCAATAGTTCTTTACAAAGGAAGGCAAGTGTCATTATCCCCATATCAAAACTAAGAAAGAATGGGATGACATCCCTTAGTTCACAAGCAAGTCAGGGGCAGAGCCAGGAGCAGAACCAATGAATGCATTTTTCAAATGCTTGTTGCTCCCAGTTCTAATGGCATGTTGTGATCTCATTTGTAGAAGCCTGTAGTCAACTGCACTTAAATAAAGGCAACAAGTTTTAACAGGTTGACTCATGACTCATAATTGTTTTATTAATCTATTATAATTTCAATGCCCCCTCCCCCCTAGGGGTCACAGCAATCTTGTCTTTTCCATTGAGAATGAACATAACTGGTTTCCCCTTTCTTCTATCATTCATTCTTCAGAGATATCATCTTTGTAGTCCCATGCAGTGCTACTTCCAGGGTAATAGAATCCCTTCTTTAATATCATGACCCAGTACTGCATGCATTTTTTTTCCAAATGACAAAAAGTTATGGAGCAAAGACCCTGAACATTTTGACGTCCATAAAAGAAAACTCATCTCAAGGTTGAATTTGGATTGAGCAAAAAAGAAAAAAAAATGCACTATGGAATTTATATTTCTCTGACTCATTTATACAATCATTTGTGGGGGGACATATTGAAAGTGACATATAGATGGTTGACAGTTGTAACAGAATTTTGAATTTTCCCCAGAGAAACAGCCAATTTTGGGATCATGTTTTCAGACAGAATCAGAAGGTAAACAAAGATTTTCAGTGTATGAAGTCAGTTAACAATAACTCTTGCTGTTCTGATTGAATTGCCAATTTAATGTTCATCAGCAAAGTAGCCAAGAAAATTACAAATGCCCCTCCAAAAAAAAACCCAAACAAACCCCGAACAACAACAAAAAACAGAAGTTAGTCATAATACTTTTTTTTTCCTTTGCTAGGAACGATGTTAACCAAGTATTTTTTCCATGATTACTCAACTTGCCAGTAGGAAGATTAAAGTTTAAATATCTAAAACTCTCATGTGCCAATAAATATTAAAGGAGAAAACAATCTGAGGTAGAATGATGAAATTATCTTTCTTGAATGTGAACTGTACATGTTTTGAATCTAACGTGTAACAAATGAAACTCAAGGAAGTGAGAGTTCAGAGGCGCTTCCAGAAGTTAATAACAATTACAGATGTGCAGTGCCAACAGTGTATTACAATAGGTATTTTACAAGTAGGTATCAAGATGAAGTCATTTTGCTTAGAAGAGCTTACTCTTTAGAGAGAGAAAGTACAAATGTAAGAGGCGGGAATGAGAAGCAACATGAGTAATGTAATCAAACAGGGTGAAATTCAGAAAGTCCATGCACAACATAATTCTCTTTAAACCCTTCTTTGGGAGTTTAAGTTGTGCATAGAATATTGTGCTGGCCCTCTGCAGAGGTGAAAGTCAACCTCACTGAAGTTTACCAGACGGCAGTGTGCATCTTGTTCATTACACAGCTTTTGATTGGAATTTTTGTTAAAGATTTTAAAGCTTGTAGTTTGTAAGAACTTTTCTCTAACAGGCAGTGTAGCGGGGCCCTGGGAGAGGGCCGGGGCAGAGGGGAAAGCTGGGCTGATTGGGAGGCAGCCTCAGCTGTGGCCATGCTCCAAACAGACTCAGCTGGCCCTATAAAGGGGCTGCTGGGCTGAAGCTCAGGAGACTTGCTCTAGCTTCTGAGAGGGAGGGACCTGGCTGCAGGGACCTAAGCAGAGTACCTAGATTGGAGCAGGGCTGGGAAAGGGGCTGAGGGAGCGCCAGCCAGGAAAGCCCCAGGCTGCGGCCTAGTATTAGGCCCAACAGGTACTGGGGTTGCAGGGGACATCCCAAGGTTAGCAGAGGCAGCACCAACCTTGCCTGTGATGAGTGGCTTATACTGCAGTCTGCCCCAGGGCGCAGGGGCCAGCTGGTGACTGGCAGTAGCCTATGACTGAGGCAAGGTAGGGATAGGGGGTTGGGGTTCCCTGGGGAGGGGAGACCCTGCAAGTGAGGGGTTACTGTCAGGAGGCAGCACCCTGGCGTACAAGGGGCACTGGGTCTGGGAGGGACATGGGGGTGTGGCATAAGCGGGACACAGGCCTTCAGAGGGTCCTCCAAGGCTGGAAGTAGAGCTAATTCCCAGGACACCAGCAGGAGGCACTGCAGGGGTGAGTCCTACATGCCTACAGGCAGTAGTGTAGAAGTGTGTTTTAAGGAAGGCCTTAAAAAGGAAATGATAGAGACACAGCCAGCTGGTTCAGGGATTGGGGCTCCTGATATAAGAACTTGTGTTAAAGAAGATCTGGAGTTAAGGTATGTAGGCGGGAAGGCATCTTTAATTATGCAACATAATAAGTTTAAACATCCCTTATTGCTCAGGGCAAAAAACAATCACCAAAGGAATAGAGAAGGAATTTGTTCTCGCCCATATACAGCACGGCTCTGTTATGTAGATAAAGAACAGAGAAAGGGTTGCCTTCTGAAGAAATGTGTTGGCCAATTTGTTAAATGATAGAGCAATGGTTTTACAGTACAAAACTCTTTATATTCTTTTATGATTCTTGCTATAACAATAACCTTAAGGTATGAAGAGTAATCAATGCACAAACTCAACCAAAAAATAAAAATATTGTGAACTCTTCTTAGAACTTGATCTTGGTTACAGGACTTTGTACATTTAGAAAATTCCCTGAGAACTGAACTACGTTTTGGTAAGTACACGTCTTCATCGAACGTTGCAACAGGAGGTGTTACTGAGTACCTAGGTGATTTCAGAGGGGAATTTTACTGCAGATGAGGGGAAACCAGTTATTTTCCCTCATCTATTTAGATTTTTAGTAGCTCAGAAAAAAGAATCCTGACATCCAACCTTTTGTACAACTCCAGTTAGTGTGTGCTAGGCTTGCCTCTCCACTTCTGAGCTGGGTAGTTAGAATAAATCTGTTATTGCACAGCACACAGTAGCATAATGTACTTGTGCAACAAAAGCTTTGAAAATGAAATAATTCTTCACATCAATGTTTAATTTGCTCCAATCTGATTTCAACTACATATTGAGTGAACTACAGCAGCCTTGTGACATTATAATTCATTCTACTTCAGTTAACCAGAGTCTGCAACCGGAGACTTACAATAAATCTTTCCTATGAGTACCTGGCATCCTGGCCAGTTATAAATACAAACAAAAGGCATTCTGAGATCTGCTGTGCTTAATTTTAGGTGAGTGCTGAAATATATGGAATGACCCAGAAGCAACAAGTAACTGTTAATCATGTGAAACCCTACAGTGCACTGCAGATGGCTGATGCTTTGTTTAAAATCTATGTTAAGGCTACAGGCCTTGGATAGCGCATACGTTTTCCTACATTTACTGGTGCAAGAGGGATATAGATCATATAAGTCTATCCCTGAATTTACAATATTATCTAAGATTTATGTAGAAGTCTACAATGTAAAATATATATGGAAATTCATCAGATTTCACTTTTAAAACTGCAACAATATGCTAAAATATTCTACAGTCTTATGCAATATCATTGTTGCAAACTGTCCATACAGTCTCACTGGATTTTAGTGGGGTTGCATGAGTAACTAAGAATAGACTTTAGCTCATAATGTGTTGGACCGTTAATGAAGAATACTGAAGAACTTTTAAAAAAATAAATATTGGTTCCCAAATAATAATGCCATATACAAACCTTTCAAAAGCTATACCTTCACAAGAACCATTGTTAGCCATGTACCTAAATATTAAGGGCCAGATTCTGATACCCTTGAACAGCATCTTCCTCCACAAATGTCCCATTAAAGTGAATAGGTCTACATGTGGAGTAAGACCAGACATAAGAAACTAACCTTAAATGAAATTATGTCCCAGAAGACACATTGGAGATGACAAGAGACAATTCACTGTAACAGTGATACTGCCAAGAATGACCTTGAGCAGATCACTGCAGACTACATGGCTCTGGGAAGAAGGATAAAGGAGTTTGAGGAGCAAGTGGTGTTCTTGTCCATCCTCCCTGTGGAAGGAAAAGGCCCAGGTAGAGCCCATCGAATCGTGGAAGTCAACGAATGGCTACACAGGTGTCAGAGGAGGCTTTGGATTCTTTGACCAAGAGGTGATGGTCTTCCAAGAAGAAAGATTGCTAAGCAAAGATGGGCTCCACCTAACAAAGAGGGAAGAGCATCTTCACAAGGAGGTTGGCTAACCAGGTGAGGAGGGCTTTAAACTAGGTACACGGGGGAAGAAGACCAAAGCCCTGAGGTAAGCGGGGAAGTGGGATACCAAGAAGAAGCATGAGCAGGAGAGCGTAAGAGGGGAGGATTATTGCTTTATACTGAGAAAACAGGACGATCAGCAAGTTATCTTAAGTGCATATACACAAATGCAAGAAGCCTGGGAAACAAGCAGGGAGAACTGGAAGTCCTGGCACAATCAAGAAATTATGATGTGATTGGGATAACAGAGACTTGGTGGGATAACTCATGTGACTGGAGTACTGTCATGGATGGATATAAACTCTTCAGGAAGGACAGGCAGGGCAGAAAAGGTGGGGGAGTTGCATTGTATGTAAGAGCAGTCTGACTGCTCAGAGATCCAAACTGCAGAAAACCTGAGAGTCTCTGGATTAAGTTTAGAAATGTGAGCAACAAGGGTGATGTCGTGGTGGGAATCTGCTATAGACCACCAGACCAGGGGGATGACGTGGACGAGGCTTTCTTCAGGCAACTAACACAAGTTACTAGATCACAGGCCCTGGTTCTCATGGGGGACTTCAATCACCCCGATATCTTCTGGGAGAGCAATACAGCAGTGCACAGACAATCCAGGAAGTTTTTGGAAAGTGTAGGGGACAATTTCCTGGTGCAAGTGCTGGAGGAACCAACCAGGGGCAGAGCACTTCTTGACCTGCTGCTCACAAACAGGGAAGAATTAGTAGCGGAAGCAAAAGTGAATGGGAACCTGGGAGGCAGTGACCATGAGATGGTCAAGTTCAGGATCCTGACAAAAGGAAGAAAGGAGAGCAGCAGAATATGGACCCTGTACTTCAGAAAAGCAGACTTTGACTCCCTCAGAGAACTGATGGGCAGGATCTCCTGGGAGAATAACATGAAGGGGAAAGTCCAGGAGAGCTGGCTGTATTTTAAAGAATCCTTATTGAGGTTGCAGAAACAAACCATCCTGATGTGTAGAAAGGATAGTAAACATGGCAGGCGACCAGCTTGGCTTAACAGTGAAATCCTTGTTGATCTTGAACACAAAAAAGAAGCTTACAAGAAGTGGAAGATTGGACAAATGACCAGGGAGGAGTATAAAAATATTGCTCAGGCATGCAGGAATGAAATCAGGAAGCCCAAATCACACTTTGAGTTGCAGCTAGCAAGGGATATTAAGAGTAACAAGAAGGGTTTCTACAGGCATGTTAGCAACAAAAAGGTGGCCAGGGAAACTGTGGGCCCCTTACTGAATGAGGGAGGCAACCTAGTGACAGAGGATGTGGAAAAAGCTAATGTATTCAATGCTTTTTTGCCTCTGTCTTCACAAACAAGGTCAGTTCCCAGACTATTACACTGGGCAGCACGGTATGGGGAGGAGGTGACCAGCCCTTTGTGGAGAAAGAAGTGGTTTGGCACTATTTAGAAAAGCTGGATGAGCACAAATCCATGGGGCTGGATGTGCTGCATCCGAGAATGCTAAAGGAGTTGACAGATGTGATTGCAGAGCCATTGGCCATTATCTTTGAAAAGTCATGGTGATCGGGGGAGGTTCTGGATGACTGGAAAAAGGCTAATGTAGTGCCCATCTTTAAAAAAGGGAAGGAGGAGGATCTGGGGAACTACAGGCCAGTCAGCCTCACCTCAGTCCCTGGAAAAATCATGGAGCAGGTCCACAAGGAATCAATTCTGAAGCACTTAGAGGAGAGGAAAGTGATCAGGAACAGTCAGCATGGATTCACCAATAGCAAGTCATACCTGACTAATCTAATTGCCTTCTGTGATGAGAACTGGCTCTGTGGATGAGGGGAAAGCAGTGGACTTGTTGTTCCTTGACTTTAGCAAAGCTTTTGACACAGTTTTCCACAGTATTCTTTCCAGCAAGTTAAAGAAGCATGGGCTGGGTGAATGGACTGTAAGGTGGATAGAAAGCTGTCGATCATCGGGCTCAATGGGTAGTGATCAATGGCTTCATGTCTAGTTGGCAGCCGGTATCAAGCGGAGTGCCCCAAGGGTCATTCCTGGGGCCAGTTTTGTTCAACATCTTCATTAATGATCTGGAGGATGGCGTGGATTGCAGCCTCAGCAAGTTTGCAAATGACACTAAACTGGGAGGAGTGGTAGATAAGCTGGAGGGTAGGTATAGGATACAGAGGGACGTAGACAAATTAAAGGATTGGGCCAAAAGAAATCTGAGGTACAACAAGGACAAGTGCAGAGTCCTGCACTTAGGACGGAAGAATCCCATGCACTGCTACAGATTAGGGACCAAGTGGCTAGGCAGCAGTTCTGCAGCAAAGGACCTAAGGGTTACAGTGGACAAGAAGCTGAATGAGTCAAGAGTGTGCCCTTGTTGCCAAGAAGGCCAAAGGCATTTTGGGATGTATAAGTAGGAGCATTGCCAGCAGATCAAGGATGTGATCATTCCCCTCTATTCGGCATTGGTGAGGCCTCATCTGGAGTACTGTGTAAAATTTTGGACCCCACACTACAAGAAGGATGTAGAAAAATTGGCAAGAGTCCAGCGGAGGGCAACAAAAATGATTAGGGGACTGGCACACATGACTTATGAGGAGAGGCTGAGGGAACTGGGATTGTTTAGTCGGCGGAAGAGAAGAATGAGGGGGGATTTGATAGCTGCTTTCGACTCCCTGAAAGGGGGTTCCAAAGAGCATGGATCTAGACTGTTCTCATTGATAGAGATGACAGAACAAGGAGTAATGTTTCAAGTTGCAGTGGGGGAGGTTTAGGTTGGATATTAGGAAAAACTTTTTCACTAGGAGGGTGGTGAAGCACTGGAATGCATTACCTAGGGAGATGGTGGACTCTCCTTCCTTAGAGGTTTTTAAGGTCAGGCTTGATAAAAGCCCTGGCTGGGATGATTTAGTTGGGGATTGGTCCTGCTTCGAACAGGGGGTTGGACTAGATGACCTCCTGAGGTCCATTCCAACCCTGATATTCTATGAACAGCCAAAAGACTAATCTTTCACATTAATTCAAACAGTAGGAATACAGATGCAAAAGTAATGATAAAAACTGACTCCTGAACTGGGCAAGATTTATAAGGTCAGTGGCAGAAGCTGAAAACTTTTTCATTTCAGGTCAACATGGGCCAACAATCTTTTGGGTTTTTTGCCAAAACCAAAACATTTTTTTTTTCAGGTTGTAACCATAGGTGCTGGAATTAGGGGTGTTGAGGATAGGCACACCCCTTGGCTCCAAGTGGTTTCGATTATATACAGGGTTTACAGTTTGATTTAATGGCTCTCTCCGCCCCCACTACAAATTGTTCCAACACCCTTGGTTGTATGAAACATTTCATTTGACCCAAAACGTTTTAATTTCTTTTTGTTTTTTGTTTGTTTTTTTTTTACCCCGCGTACTTCTTAAGTTACATCCAAATTTCAAATGAAACATCATTTCAAAATATTTTGAAAGTGTCAAAACAAAATTGTTCGACTTCTGGGATTTCCCCCCTCTTTTTTAGAGCTAAAATTATTTGCCAAATTTGACCCAAATTTGTGAACACTTTTGGTTGACCTGAAGCGGCATTTTTTGCCAAATAAACTATTCACCAAAACAATTCTCCTGCCCCCCCCCCCAAAAGTCTATTTTTGTACCACAGATAAATATAAATGATGGCATACTAGCCAAAAATAACCTACAGGTGTTGAACACACTTCACATAGCCTATGTTTTTGTCAATAAATTCAAGAATCCTACTACTAGTAATCTCTCCTCATTCTTTGTACTATAATAGCTCCAACACAGATCGGGCCCAATTGTGATAGGCTCTGTACACACAGTGAGAGACAGACATTGACTCAGTAGGGCTTACTATTTGAATGATGCTTCCTAAACACAAGGAAACTTTTTTACCCTTAACCCTAGAAGATAAATAGCAATTACAAAACCTGTGAGAGAACTTGACTGACATCACATCAGCACTACCTCATTTCCCTTCTCAGTTCACTTTTACAAGTAGAGCTGATTGAAAATCTTTGATATTTGAAACTTTCTATCAAAAAACGGTTAATTTTGTGATGAGGATTTTCACAAAAAAAGTTGACCAACTCTAATTACAGGTCAGCGGTCTATCTCTGGGAGCCCCCCTTTCCCAGAGCTAGACTGCTGACTGGGGGGTTTGAAAGTTCCCCACTTCCTCCATGGCAAATACAAAGCCAACACGAAGTCCAAATTGAAATGAAAATCCAGATTTTTCACCCAGACTCTGCTGATGGATGCAAGCAAATGTTGACCTCCTCAGAGCACAGCTTCCTGTTCAAGCCACTTTCTTTCAGGGGCTTTCCCATCACCACTAGGAGGTAGCATAAAAGAGCCCAAATGCTTTCTCTACCTCAGGCTCTGCACTTGAGACCCTATACCAGGGGTTGGCAACCTTTGAGAAGCGGTGTGCCAAGTCTTCATTAATTTAAGGTTTGGCATGCCAATAATATATTTTACATTTACAGGGTCTGGTGGATGGAACCCCAGTCTGGCAGCGGGCTGAGCGGGGCCAGCGGCTGGGACTCCAGGCCCGCAGCAGGCTGAGCCGCTCAGCCCACTGCTGGTCTGGGGTTCCGTCTGCCAGCCCCTGCAAGGTGGGGTCCCTGTTGCTGGCCCTGCACAGCCCGGGGTTCCGTTCATCCAGGCCGGCAGCGGGCTGAGCGGGGCCAGCGGCTGGGGCCCTGGCTGGCAGCAGAGGGCTGCCAAAAATCAGCTCTTGTGCTGCCTTTGGTACACGTGCTGCAGATTGCCGACCCCTGCCCTATACCATCAGATCCCAAATATGCTGCTTCTTTGGGCTCGTTCCTACAATACCTTGCTTGCTAGCCTCCTGGGTTGTCTCTGCTGTTTAAACAGCACATCTGAGATTCCTTCCTCAGTTTCTGACCACAGCCCTTCTCCAGACTCCTTCCCTTTGCAGGCTTCTTTGCATCACCTTGAAAAGACTCTCTGCTCTTGCTGAAGCTCCAGCTATACAGTGCAACAGACAGTTGTAAGCTGGCACCTTGCCCCAGGAGAACTTGTTGTAAGCTGAAATCTCATGATTACTAACTGCCAGTGTCAGAATGTCTGTTCTGAGAGGACCACTAAAGGGACAGCTCACCCTATGTCAAGCCCTAAGAGATTTATAATTTTTAAAAGATTCTCTTTCCCAATATCTCCCCAATTATCAACTATTTAGCTATTCAATTATCTAATAAAGGGTGGGAATCCCCAACTTCCCACCCTCATGCCTTTTGGATCATGAAATAACATATCATAAATCAACAGGTGATGTAGTTCCTTGTTACTCAGGATTCTAATTGTATAAATTGCTGTGCTCTTGGACTAAAGGTATATAGTATACCCTATAACGGGAATGCTTTCCTTGTAACCCAGCCTGGCTCTTATTTCAGAAATAAACTAAGAAAAAGATGTAGAAGAGTGTGGTTTGCTCTGCCTGTTTTCATTATTCAATATTGATCTTAAGCTTTAGGCTAATATCCTGGCTTCTCACATAGTGGGTCCTACTAGCTTTATTATTCAAGTCAGATCTGACTAGATTCATTGCTGGTACCAGTGGTGCCAGCGCCTCCCTATAGCCCAGGGGTTAGGGTACTCACCGGGTACAAATCACTCGCCTGGTACAAATCATGAAGCCAATGCCCTAACCACAGGGTTATAAGGTTTTCTGGGGTGAGTCTCTCCCACTGAAGCTGTTCCACTTAGTCTAAAATTCTTGAATGATCATTGTGACAGCAAAAAGAGTGCTGGTGACTCCATACCCTGGTGCTTAAAATGCTCACCTAGGAAGGGGGACACTCAGATTCCACACCCTGTTCTAATGAATATTTAATTATTTGTACAAAGTGGAACAGCTTCAACAGGGGATTGAGAATAGCTGATAACTGGGTAGTTAGGGCACTCACCTCTGGGATATGGGAGACCTGAGTGTAAGTCCCTGCTCCAGAACATGGATTCCAATATGGGTGTCCCACGTCTGAGGTAAGTGCCCTAACCACTGGGCTATAGGGCAGAAGGGAGGGAGGAGGCGTCACCTCCTCTTCCTCCTCAGCTTTTGTGAATCTAGACTTCACTTTTATTAAAACCTTTGCTTTTATGAATAAAGCCTCCAAACTAAACATTTCATTTGACCCTAGATGAATTATTTCCTACTTTTTTCATTAGCTGAAAATTCTGAAAGTTCAGTTTCATTTTAATCCGAACAGTTTTTTTTAGAACTGTCAGCATATCAAAAAAATCAGTTATTCGCACAGCTCTATAAAGGATATTGAACACTCTCCAAATAAAGCCAAATAATAAATGGGATTATCAAGTCTCTGAAATTATCTGCATCAAATATCAGAGTAAAGGTAAAGTAAAAAAATATTTTTGTACCCCATAAAGCAGAAAATTCCCCTGATATTAGTTCTAAATTATCCCTGATTTGGTAACTGGACAGGTGACAAATTTAAAGCATAATGGTCTAAACAAAATGGTTAGACCACTAGAAAAGAAATGGGTGAGAGAACAGAACAGAGGGTGCTAGAGTCTAAGGAAATGCACAGTAAAGACGAAGCCTTCAGAAATTTTTTTTTTTTTTTTTTTTTTTGCACAATGGAAAGATTAGAAATGACTGAGAATCAAATTAGGGCTAAAAAATACTTAGCCAAAATTTTCAAAAGTCACACATGAATTTGAGTACTTCAGTTTTTGGGTGTCCAACCTGAGACACCTCTTTTTTTTTTTTTTTTTTTTTTTTAAATTCAGGCCTGCTTCAGGTATCTCAGAGTAGCCAAAACCTGAAGCATCCAAAATCACTAGTCATTTTCTAAAACTTTGATATCGGTATTTTAGGATTCCCAGATAGACCAGAAGCATGATACCCAGTAGGATTTATGTCCATAACATTAGCACAATTGCTCGAGATCATCTTTTGACAAAGAAATTTTCTAAACACTACTGTAAGATCCTTGTGAGAAGGACTGAAGGTGTTGGAGGTGCTTTCACTGCCACATCGAGTCTGCTGGTGACAGAGAAACACTTCTTAAGTTGTGTCTCTGGAAATTCAATGTGAAAAAATAAGATCTTTTCATTCCCTGAGTTCAGTGACTCACAATGGGAGGAAAGAACTGATGGAGATAAGGAATCCTTCACTCAAGAAAATATGGAAGTGGCTTTTCTGCTCTCTACCACATTGAGAGTTCACTGTTAAAAGAAATCACATATTTTCTGAGCTGAGAACTCTGCTGGAAAAATCCTAAAATAAAGTGGTGACTTCTGCAGCAAAAAAAAAGTACTAAGTGTCTTACAGAGGAAACCTCTGGGACATTAATTAGCATAATATTTCTAAATTAGTTTTATTCTTGATAAACTATATAAAACCAGTCAAATGGAATTGTTACAGGCCTCAGAACAAAACCAAGGCTCTTTAACAATAATAGTATTGTAGAACTGCAGAAAGAACAAGATGCTGCCACACAGACATTTGGCTGCTTCTTCCTTCCCCTTCTATTTAGTCTGGAAGGAAACTTTATGTAACAGTTTTCAAATCACTTATAATTCCCTGCATATAATTGAAACTT
Organism: Dermochelys coriacea; assembly: GCF_009764565.3. Taxonomy (NCBI): domain Eukaryota; kingdom Metazoa; phylum Chordata; order Testudines; family Dermochelyidae; genus Dermochelys; species Dermochelys coriacea. The sequence continues at coordinate 174,193,495 of NC_050069.1, forward strand.
CCTAATACAGCATGGCTGTTTCTTATCTCAATTTCAGTGCAAACCAGGAATAGCTCCGGACATTGGAAGTAGACCACTGTAAAACTCAGCATGAGGTCAGACCAGGTCCTATTTCATTAAAACATATATTATAACACTTAATATTTTAAAAGGCTTATCAGTAGTATAGTGTAAAAAATACAAGCATGCAAAATGGTTCAGAGTCTTGTACATTAAAACGGTTTATTTTAATCCCCACACTAACTTTCATGGCTTCCAGGAGAATTCATCTTGCAATACCAAAACAACAGGCCATACTGTAAGAATAGACCAACTATCTCAATCCCTCTTAAACCTTGTGCTTTTAACTCATCCAATACTGATGGATAGTTAGTAAAGGCACCAACAAACTTATAAAACTGGGGACTTGATTGTCATGCTAATCTCTGAAAAGGATGTATTCTGCACTATTGAAGTCAGCGCGGGGCTTTGCCATTGACACCAACAGAATCAGGAACAGTCCAATACTTGGCAAGTATGTTGTGCAGAGGAAATTATTTAAATAATGCTTCTCTTTGTTTATGTCTATGTACCTTTTAAATTAGGGTGGCACAATAGAAGGGTGGCTTCAAATAAATGGTCACACATGTTTAAAAGTTTAGATTTACTTCTTGTACAGTAGGAATTCGGTTGTGTTATACAATAAACAGAAATATGAGTGTTTTTAAAATCAGTATTCAGTAACAGTGTATCCACTTATTGTTCCCCTGTCTGTACATAGAGATGGGGAAAGGCACAGCCAGACTAAAGTTTGGATAGTTCCTCTCAATTCTTTCACTTTACAAGGGTAGCCAAAACCTGACACACCCAAAAATCGTTAGTCATTTTCTTTTATTAGGTCAGTTCTTCCATTACTGCTATATGCAGTAGCTCTTTCTGTGTGATTAGTTCTTTTTTCTTTCATAGAGGTCATACTGCAGGTTAGAGGCACTTATCCTTTCTGTTGCAAACTAGGGCCTTAATTGTCCCTTTGTTCCAGCACCAGTTGGCATGGGGGGAAGAAAGGAGCCCATCAGGAAGTTGGTAATAGCTCCGTAATTCTACATTGGATCTGTCCCAGCAGCCGTTGGAGCAGCCAAAACGGATGGAAATGCCCAGCTCCAATGCCTAGTGCAGATACCACAGCATTATTTTGAAGGGTTCCAACAAGAAAACTTAGGATACACTTGGCAATACAGTAGCACTGATACTAGAGTCACGACGGAGACCCCCGAATGCAAGTTTTTGTTTTTAATATAGCCTCAGCATATGTGTATGCCTGAGTACTAGGAGGATAGATCTCAGAACAATCACTGAAAAAGATCTCTTCAAAAATATATAATACATGGTAATCATCCTAAAATATCACATGCAGCTACTAGCAGAAGCTCTTAAATTGATTCTCAGTGCTCTTTCTCTTGTTCCATGAGGCCATTAGAACAGAGAGAGCACACAGAAGGGAGATTGGGCATTGTGAGGTAGGGAAGTGTTTGGTTCACTAAACAATCTCACTTACAATGTGAGCTTCAGAATTAACAAACTGGAGGATATCTAACCTATGGGGCCTGATCCAAAGGCCAGTGAAGTCAATAGGAGCTTCTCCATAGACTTCAATGAGCTAAGATCAGGTCCATAGAGTCCTTCACAGGACTGATGTGATAAGCAGAAGGCCAGAACTAAGGGGTTACAATTGGCTGAGATTAGAATTAGTCATAAAAATATAGCTTGACTTTACTTGAATTGCTGTCACGGCTGGTATTTATAGGAATAACCTATCAAAGTTCCTTTCCCCCCATGTTGATAGTCAATATTTTTATTCGTTACTTGCTTGTAGCAGAGAGAAATTTCAATAAAATATTATTGCCCTTTTATGAACCTTTAGTTCATCCAAGTAATGTAAAATGACATTCCATCTGAGGAGAGCTTTTCAGGTACTGTGGGGTCAATTTTAGTAAATTTAGGGGGTCTAAAAAAATGACAGTTCAAACAATTTTTAGTGTGAAATATCTTGCAGGAGGAAGTAGCAGCACAGTGGAGATGCCCTCCATGTAACTATGGTGGTTTTTTTTTTTTTTTTTTTAGACTATAACAGGGAAAACAGTTAAAGTTTGGAAAGTGGGAGGAAAATGGCTTGCAAATAATGAAGCGTGGCTGATTTCACAGTTTGTAATCCTATTGATCATACAGTATTGCCTCAAACCGTGCCCAGAATGTGGCTTTAATCAATAAAAAAAAAAAAAAGGTTAGGAAACAAGGTTATGGACTAAGTAAAACTGGGCTTAAAAAGCCTTTTACTACATTTTTGGACACTAACTGTTCCTTTTTACTTCTTCCTCTTAGTGTGTGATTTATTTTACAGACACTTAAGATGAAGTGTGATGGGGTATCTGCCCTACACAGGTGTAAAAAGGGTTAATCTCAGCAGTTAGCAGTCTTATTGGGATCCGGGAAGTGGGCGGGCGAGGCCCGTCCACAGCTAAAGGATCCCCCCCAGCCTAAAAGGGGGATCCACAGGACCTAGATGCCCAAAAAATTCCGGGGGACAACTAATAAAAAAACAGGGACAGGTGTGTGGTCAAAGGGTCAAAAGAAGGGAACCGGACGGGGACACCGAGCAGAGAACCCCGGACAGTGCCCACTGCTCCTCAAAGGCGTCAAGGGAGTCAGAGGATGCCGCCCAGAGGAACTCTGCCCGGATACGTGAACGGACCGAGGATCGGAAATAGGCCCTACAGTCACAGGAGACTCCATCGGCCAACCTCCTCACTCTGGTTTTGTAGATGGCCATTTTAGCTAGGGCCAGGAGGAGGTTGACCAGGAAATCCCGTGACTTTGTGGGGCCACGGATAGGGAGTGCATAAATGAGAAGGTGAGGGGAGAAGTGCAACCAAAAACGTAATAAGATATTGGTGAGGAGCCGGAATAGGGGCTGCAGCCTGGCACACTCCAGGTAGACATGTGCCAGGGTATCCCTCACGCCGCAAAAGGGGCAAGTGTCTGGGATTGTGGTGAACCGCGCCAAGTACACACCCGTGCTCACGGCTCCGTGAAGGAGCCGCCAACTGATATCCCCGGCGGGCTTTGGGACTAAGATGGAATATAGGCTGGCCCACCGGGGCTCCTCACCCTCCAAAGGTGGCAGGAGGTCCCGCCATTTTGTATCGGGGCGGGACACGAGGGTACGGGCGTGAAGGGTGTGGAGCACGAGCGTGTAGAGATGTTTTCTTGGCGCGGTTTGAAAACAGACCGGCTGCATCTCGTGCAGCCGGCTTCTAGTGAAGGAGTGAAGGGATCGGTTGGGTCCACGGGGCAGGGGTCCAATTAAAAGGTCCGGCGGGCCTGGGGTAGTGGGTGGGCGGGGCGTGCCCTCGTGCAGGACCCGGTCGAGATAAACCCGAGCAGCGGGCAGCAAAGCGGCCTTCACCTCCTGAAGTATGCCTCGGGGTGTACAAGGTCTGGAAAGCCCCATGCGCTGAGCGAAGGCTAGGGGATCCAGCCAATCTCCCCGGTCATAGTCCAGGAGGTCTCCGACTCTTGTGACCTCTACCAGGACCAACCTCTGGCGCACCGAGCGGGACTCCGCCACCTGCAAACGGAGCTGGGGTTCAGCAGTTAGCAGTGGAAGTGAGTCCTCTGAGCAACCCAGAGTGGCTGCATGAGGTGCAGCCAATCAGGGAGGAGTTGCAGGGAGCAACCAATCTGGGCCCAGCTGGCTCAGTTAAGAGGAGCTGCAGGGCAGAGCAGTTCATGGAGTGAAGGTCCTAGCAGGTGGAAAGAGCACTAGCATTGTGGACAGTGCAGTGGTTGAAGGCTCTGAGGTAAGGACAAAGTAGGTGAAGGGGCTGTGGGGAAGAGTTCTAGGGAAAAGTGGTGAGCAGTTCTAAGGAAAATAGCATGAGGCTGCCACTGGGTCCCCACCCATGCATGCGCCACTGGGGAAGTGTCATGATTATTGAACTGCAATACTGATTCCCAGAAGGGGGAAATGTGGATGGTGAGGTGGCTGGAGGGCTGACTCATGAAGAGGCTGTGGCAATTCCTGAGGCTGAGATTGGGGCTGTGGGACAAAAGGAGAGCCAGAGTGCCGGTGTGCAAACTGTGGATTGGGGATTAGCTTGAGGCTGCTGCTCCCCAGTGAACAGGAGGAGATGCCAAACCAGTGGTGAGGAATGTGCTCCGTGACAAGAGGTCAGTGATGCTCACAATCAGAGGAATTTTAGAACACTATTTTTGTGTTCAGATATATTTCTAAAATTTCTCCAAACATCTACAGTTACTCTGGCCCTGGTTCAACAAAGGATTTAAGCATATGCTCATGTTCCACTGACTTCTATGTTAAAGTAAAGCATGTGCTAAACTGTTTACTGGAGAGGGGGAAAATGTAGCCTCAGAGATATATGCATCTGTCTGAACATCTGGGATGAAGCAGAACTTAAATGATGTATTGGCTTAGGAGGTCATAAGAGGCTGATTGGCCCTCTGCATGGGGTGAATTTCATCCAAGAGCATGGCTACTGTTGTGGAGAATTTGTCCTTCAAAGTGCAAAAACTACTTCATTTATTAAAAAAAGAATTTTCTTGCCTTCTGAATAATTTCCTTTGGGGGAAAACCATCCCATCTTAGAAGCCTAACTCTAGGCACCTAAATAAAAATAACCTGATTTTCAGAAGTTCTGAGAATCCCCAAATACTACTGAAGTCAACGGGAGCTTCATGTGCTCAGTACCTTGGCAAGTCAGACTACGTTAATATAGATGTCTAATTTTAGGCAACCAGGTTTGGACATTTAATTCAGAATTACTTGAAAAGGCCTGTAAAAAAAATCCAAACTTCTCAGAGCTCACCAGGCCCCATTAGCAAATTTGATCTTTGCATGTATTAAAAATAGAAAACATGAAGGATTAGGAAACTAAGACTGCTCTTGATTGCATCAAACACAAGACACTGTGAAAAAATGTTTTTAAAGAAAATAATAAAAAAGAGAGAAATCTTTCCTACCATTTTATTAACGAATCATTCAATAATTTAACAAATCAGATGACATACCAACTAACTGTGTCAAAAGGAGCGAATTTGGTATTCAAAGAACGAATAATACATATTTATAATAACATTAAGTCTACCTACCCCCTGCTGTATGCCCTTATGCTTCCTACTGATAATTGTCTCTATTCAAGATGCAGCTGAAGATGTCTGCTGCAGCACACTCAGCTGGCCTTCTGAAGTGTTTCTCAGAGCAAGACTTTTTTTTTCTCCCACAAGTTCTTGGGATACATTTTTATATTTCCAGACTATGCCTGTGTTTTGTAAATTATTTCTCAATAATTCATGGTAATTTGGCATAACTCACTACTTTAAGGAGTACACTGTACATTGGGGAAGACAAAACAGTACAACATCAGGCTTTCTGTCAAGCTGGTATTAGAAAGTCCCTTACGCTGAGGTATTTTTTTTTCCAATATAGTAGTAAGTAAGGTCCTGATCTTCAAGTTGTTCCACAAGAATTCAAGGGAAAGGCTTGCAAATTTGGGGCCTAAATTATGGAATGTACACACAAACTATTCAGTATGGATAATGTCTGTAAAGAAAACCTTCAGTCTTTTAATCCAATCACCTGTCTAAAGAAGGCACTTTCTGTGCAAACATACTTCACAATGCTGATTAATATTGCTTTGAAAATAATTTGCAGCAATTAATATGGTCCATGAACTTGGCCTCTTTTCTCTTTGCAAATGTAATCCACAGGTTTTTATACTGCAGCATTTCTTTCTTTCTCCCCCTCCCAAAAGAAAAGGAGAGAAGCTATGGGGAGGAGATATGGCTTTTAGTTGGAAATATGTCATGTCCCAACACAGCACAACTAGAAGGGCCTCAAAACATCCAGAATTAGGGTGTGGAAGTTACTAGACATGCTCATTAGCTGTTTCAGAACCTATATAGGAAGTATTCATTGTGAGCAATTCACATGGCAGGTCGCACCCAGCAACACTCCAAGACCTGAGCCAATAAGAGGGGAAAAGTTATAAATATAGGAGTTGAAGACAGCCCTGTGGACTCAGCAGCTGATCCACACAGGACCAAGAGATATGTCTGTTGTATGGTCTGGGTCCCAGTCCCTTTGCCACTTTGGATACAGGTGAATGCTATTCCAACTTTACCTAGTAGAGAAGCCCTCCATTAGAATAATGTTTAGTCCAATGCTATGTGTCTTATGAACCAAGAGAGGGGAAAGAAAACTGAGAGGGGAGCATTTGTCACTTCTATGTCACAGTCTATGGAATATACATTTGGCTGTCAGCTGACTGCTTTAAATTGGGATTTTCTTTCCGTTAATGGAAAATGGGATAGAACTGAGTGAGGTGAGGGTTGTTACATTCATGTTTGACTTAGCAGAGCTTATGGGGCGAACATAAGAATATAAGAACGGCCATACTGGGTCAGACCAAAGGTCCATCTAGCCCCGTATCCTGTCTTCTGACAGAGGCAAATGCCAGGTGCCCCAAAGGGAATGAACAGAACAGGTAATCGCCAAGTGATCCATCTCCTGTCTCCCATTCCCAGCTTTTGTTTCACATAGTGCCAAACAGAGTGAAAGCTTTATAGCAGGGCTAATCAACAGGCTGATGGCAGGCCAAATCTGGACTGCCAGATGCCTTTGAACAGACCCTGAAATCTTTTTATTTATTACTTATCATTGGATTTTTTTTAATTTTCTTTGAAGTTTGGACCTTGTCTATACCTTGATCAAGAAATTTGGACCTTCTCAAAAAATAAATGAGATCCAGGGAATGGATATTTTATATGCTTATCCCAGTCCCACTTTGGATACATGCTACAGATGTCTGTTTCACCAGCAACCTAGAGTACATCTACACAGCATTTAAACACCCACATCTGACCCAGGTCACCTGACTCAGGCTCATGGGGGTTTGGCTTGCAGGGATGTAAAATGTCTGTGTAGACATTCAGGCTGGAGCCTGAGCTGTGGGACTCCAAGGGAGGACGGTCTCAGAGCCTGGGCTCCAGCCTGAGCCTGAATATCTGCACAGCAATTTTTAGCCCCACAGCCCAAGTCCCACAAGCCTGAGGCAGCTGACCTGGGCTAAGCTGCAGCCATGCTATGAGTCTTGCTATGCTATGAGTACCCTGAGAGAGGTATGCTATGAGTACCCTGAGAGAACAAGCCAACTATTAACCCACGAGCTGGAATGCTGTTAGCTGTGGAGATCTTCAGAATGTTTGTTTGCTGATGGGGTTCTGAAGTGTTTGAAAGGACTGAGAGGATGTCATCCCAGGCCAGCTACCCGGAGGAGTTGACAAGCCTGCCCTGCACCAGCGATCCTGAGGAACCCATGATGCTGGACCTCCCTGAGGACACCACCCTGACCCAGGTACCTCAATAGGGCGAGTGCAGAAGTAGACTGGGGACAGCCGACCCCAGTCTGGCTGCACCACTGCCAGAACCCATGTCAGTGTGTTGCGGCCAGGATCCCCACTGACGTAGCAGCGGGTCTTCTGCCGCTGCTAGGGCCCCCGGCTGGGACGCAGTGGAGTGGTAGGGCCTGCGTCCCCCCCCCCGCCACTCAACTTGTGACTGGCAGTATCTCCCTCTCCCAGGCCTTGGACCTCAGGCTTGGGCTCGCTGTTATATACTGGTATTGCTCAGCCCCTGCCTTAGGGACTGAGCACCTGGCTCACCATTGCCCCATCCTGACTTAGGGCCTGAGCTTACAACTAACTGTGTTTATTTCTGCCCTCACAAAGGCCGCGGAGGAAAACTCCTGTAGCTGGACTAATTCCCTGCTAGGCCTTCTTCTGAACTTAGTGAGGTGGTGTGTGGTCCCCCCTTCCCTCCTGCCCCAGAGAGATGAGCCCCAGATAACCTCTCTATAGTACTGAAGAAACTAGCTGAAGCAATTATCTGAGAAATTTTGGAGGATGAGAGAGGTCCCTATCTGTAAAAAGAGGAACAAGGAGACTCAGGGAATTATAGACCAGTTAGTCTAACTTCAACACCTGGAAAGATACGGGAGCAAATTATTAAACTATCAGTTTGTAAGCATCTGGGGGATAATATGGTTGTAAAGAATAGTTATCATGCATTTGTTAAAAAATCATACTAAATCAACTTAATGTCCTTCTTTGATAGGATTACTGACCTAGTGGATAGGGGGAAGCAGTAGATGTGATATACCTTGATTTAAAGGAAGGCTTTTGACGCAGTTCGGATGACATTCTCATAAGAAAACTAGGGAAACGTGGGTGCACAGCTGGTTGAAAGACTGTACTCAAAGAGTAGTTATCAATGGTTTGCTGTCAAATTCAGAGGATGGATATAATGGGTCCCTACAGGGGTCAGTCCTAGGTCCGGTACTAGTCAATATTTTCATTAATGACTTATAGTAGAGTATCAGAAGGGTAGCTGTGTTAGTCTGGATCTGTAAAAGCGGCAAAGAGTTCTGTGGCACCTTATAGACTAACAAACGTATTGGAGCATAAGCTTTCGTGGGTATTCACCCATGAAAGCGTATGCTCCAATATGTCTGTTAGTCTATAAGGTGCCGCAGAACTCTTTGCTGTTTTCATATTAGAGAGTATGCTTATAAAATTTGCAGACGACATCAAGCTCGGAGGGATTGGAAACACTTTGGAGACAGGTTTAAAATTCAAAATGACCTTGACAAATTGGAGAATTGGTCTGACTTCAACAAGCTGAAGTTGAATAAAGGCAAATGCAAAATACTTCACTTAGGAAGGAAAAATCAAATGAACAACTACAAAATGGAAAATAATTTGTGTAAGTTGTATTAGTGCTGAAAAGTATCTGGATGTTATAGTGGACCACAAACTGAATGATTTATCAATGTGCCACTGTAAAAAAGGATAATATGATTCTGGGGTGTAGGAACAGGAGTGTTGTATGTAAGACACAGGAGGTAACTTTGCCATTCTATTTGGCATTGGTGAGGCCTCAGCTGGAGTACTGTGTCCAGTTCTGGGTACTACACTTTAGGACAGATGTGGACAATTTGGAGAGAGTCCAGAGGGTAGCAACAAAAATGATAAAAGGTGTAGAAATCCTGACCTGCTGCTGGAGGGAGCCCTGGACCCTTTAAAGCGCCACCCGAGTCCTGCCACTACTACCCCGGGGCTCTGGTAGCCAGGCTGGGGAGGCGATTTAAAGGACCTGGAGCTCTACTGCGGTAGTGGTGGCTGGAGCCCTGGGCCCTTTAAATCGCCCCTGAGTCCTGGAGCTCTCAGCAGCCTCTGCTGCTGGGGCTCTGATGGTGATTTAAAGGCCCTGGGGCTCCCAAATCTTTAAAGGCCCTGCCTCTTGTGGTTGAGGCTACGCCCCCGCTCAGGATGCTGGCATACTGGTAAATCATTTAAGTTACTTTCACCCCTGCTCTCACCTGTACCTTGGCTTTCTCTCCTTCTTCTCTTCATGTTTGCTTTTCCTCCTGGTGATTCCTCCTCCCCATTCCAATGCTGTCCCCTCAGTATGGAAGATGAGGTAGGAAGAATGTCTACTGATGGGCAGGAGGAGGAAGTTCTGCAGTATCTATGCATCTTCCTTCCTTTGCAGTGTGTGCCTGCTGCAGTACCCCTGCCGGAGCCTCAGGGTGGCGGTGGCAGGGCTCAGCCAGCGCTTTAAAGGGCCTGGGGCTCCTGCCGCTGCGGGGAGCCATGGGCCCTTTAAAGCACCACCTGAGCCCCGCTGCCTGAGCTTACTTTCACCTCTGGGTGAGAGGGAAAGAGTCTGGGGCAGAGATGGGATAGAATCTGGTAAGTGTTGAGAAGGATGCTTGGAGGAAAAAGAGCAATAGAAACACTGACAGCCTTTTAATCAAACAATAATATGTGACGCTGCTTTTGTGTATAGAAAACTTGTATTCCTTTTAGATGTTATGGCCATTCAGATCAGTAATTTGTCATCTTTCATCTGCCGTGCTCCAAAGCACCATATGATTGTAAGCTTCCCCATTACACCTCCGAAACCTGCTCACATAGCAGCCAGGAATTTCCTCCAGGAAAAAAATGAACTGGAACAGGAACCAGGGTTAACAAAGTCATTCATAGTCTAGCCCATGTACAGCATTTCCTTGGGTGGGCAACATAGGATAGAGAAGAGTGGATCTCATTGCTTAATCCCTATGTAAATGGCTGGAATTTGGCTGAGCGTTTTCTATCACCCCTATAAAGCAGTTCTGGAAGAGCAGTAGCTCTTAAGAGTATCAATTGGCTTGGTGTTCAGCAGAGCTGAGTGTTCAATCTAAGATGCCACCAGCTGAAGCGATATTCAGTCAGATCTGTTTTCTTTGGTCTCATGCTTGCCATAGTAGTAGCCTGTACAGTGCAAGTGGGAATGTTTGCACACTTGTTGCACACCACCCCGATACACATATACTTATGAACTATAGTGATATGTTTATCCAATTTGCCACAAGTTGGCAAAAGTGCAAGGCAAGAAGGGTAGTGACAGTGCATGCAAAGGGACTACTGATAGAAAATGCAATGCTTTAAATGAGACCACAGCAACCTCAAGACCAAAATGTGGGTTGCAATACTTTTTTTTAGTATACGTCGATAATAAGGGGTGAAAGGGAACAAAGCGGGGGGATCTTAGCCTGGCAGTTACCAACTCTCACATCAAGGAAGTAACAGTAGGACTTGGCACTCAGGTTATGTCTACGCTGGGATAAAAGACCCGTGTCTGGCCTTGTGCTTGTGGGGCTTGTGTTCCAGGGCTGAAAAATTGCCATGTACACATCTTGGCTGGGACTGGAGCCCAAGCTCTGGGACCTTGCAAGGGTGGAGGGCAAACATCTACACAGCCATTTTTAGCACTGAGCCCAAGTCAGCTGACACAGTCGAGCCATGGCCATGCCACAGGGCTATTATCCCCATGTAGATGTACCTTCAGAGGCTTTCCTCAATGAGGGGCTCCCACCATATCTGGGCCAGTTCCTCCAGGAGGATGTTAGGATGCTGAACTGTGTATATTCTGCTTAATTTTCACCTCAGACTCTCTCACCAATTACCCTCAATACCCACCCCTTTGGACATTTTGTTGGTGGACATGCAATACCCCATTAGCTGGCAGTTGGTTGGAAGCCAGAAATGCACTGGATGGCCTTAAGCATCAGATAATCTTCACTGGGATGCAAGGCAAGGTGGTACTGAAGGAAATCCCCTTTTGTGGCCCCACCTTTGGGGGGAGGGAGGAGGAAGGGATCCAGTGAGTTGGGAGAAGGCTTCCTGACCTGTTCTGCATGCCGGGTCACACAATTAGGGTCACATCTGGTAGGTGAAAAGGCATCCAAGACTCTGTACAAGCGCAGTGAGAGAGTGAAGCCATTTATCCCCCACTAGGGGAACCTGAGTCAGCACTGCCTCTTCCCCTCCCCCAATTAATTATCATAGAGATTTCTCTAAGGACACATTGCTAAGAATCTTGTTCCTTTACAGAGGGCCTTGAGGAATTTTCTCGGATAGCTGCAGCCTTTGGTACCCCCTGAATGTTGACAAATGGGGGACAGCAGATGGCCAGGCACTTTGGAATGATACTAGCCTATGTCCACCTTGGCAAGCTGTCCCAAGGACCATGAGATTGGCATGGAAATCTAAATTGCCTGCATTTAACCCTTTTAAATTAATTAACAGACTTGGATGCCTGTAGGGACCCACCTTTCATGCTCTATCTATCCAGGACCAGCAGACCCTAGACTACACACGACCCTCCATTCCTAGGAGATACAGTAACTGCTGGGTACCCAAAACGGCCTTACATTTCACACACTGTGCTTCCAGGACAAGTGGAGATTGGTCCTGATCTTCACACAATCCACAGAGCTGTGCAGCTGTAATGGCTTCTGGACATCTGGAGAGGGCCTGACCGAGCACCAATTGCCCAGGAGCAGCAGACCAATCCTGGCCTCCATGTGTCTGCAGTACCCTGGAGGTGCAATGTTCTCCAGCCATCCAGGGACCACTTTCTTTTTCTCCCTGTGTGATCAAGCATTTGATGCATTATTCACTCAGGAGCAGCAGCATCCTGGAGATGTAATGGCCTCTGGTTGCCTCAAGGGGCCCTGCCTTTCATGAAACCAGCTTCACCGGACATTAGTCTTGTCCTCCATGTGATCCGTCGCACCCTATGATGTAATAGTCGTCTGACACCTGTAGACCCTTTCCTTCTTCTCTCTTTGAAACCCACCTAGCCAGGCTGACCCAAATTACCATAATATTAACATGGCATTTCAAATTGCCTTCCCAGTGAAACTTTGAAATTGGTTAAAAGGCCTGAATGTCCACAGGGCCTTGATTTTCATGCACCATCTGTCTAGGATGAACAGACAGTGGTCCTGGCCTCCACAGCATCCTGGAGAAATAACACTCTCTGGGCACCCAGCGCAGTGGTACCTTGCATGTACTATCCACCTGGGACCAGCAGACACTGATCTGACCTCCACATGATACACAACACCCTGGAGATGCTGGGCAACCACAGCTGTGCCAGCATTCTGATCATTGTAGCACCAATGAAATCACCTTAGAGTAAACCTGACTGTCAAAGATGTGCCTTATTCACAGACTCGAATGGGATGGGTAGACTTAAAGCTCTAATTATCCATTTGTTCAGGGAGTAGTAGAAGACAGGAAGGAAGTAGAAGGGGAGAGAGAACCAGAGTAAGAGGGGCAGATAAGCTTTGAGAGCCAGGGCCAGAAAAGATCTGTCTCTCTTATCCTGGGTTTAAGGAATTAGGTGGTATTGGGAATAGGATACTGTAGAATGCTGTGAAGGTGACAGGGGATCACTGTAAATCAGGGGTGGCCAACCTGAGCCTTAGAAGGAGCCAGAATTTACCAATGTACATTGCCAAAGAGCCCCAGTAATATGTCAGGAACCCCCCATCCGCTTCCCGCCCCCACTCCCAGCGCCTCCCACCCTCCAGCAACCCTGCCGATCAGCACCTCCCTGCACCTCCTGATCAGCTGTTTCGTGGTGGGGAAGGAGCGAGGGCATGGCGGGCTCAGGGAGGGGGTAGGAAGGGGTGGAGTGGGGGCAGGGCCTGTGGCAGAGCCAGAGGTTGAGCAGTGAGCACCTCCCGGCACACTGGAAAGTTGGCGCCTGTAGCTTCAGCCCCGGAGGCGATGCCTATACAAGGAGCCGCATATTAACTTTTGAAGAGCCGCATGTGGCTCGCATTGGCCACCCCTGCTGTAAATAAACCACATGTGGTGTTTACAAGTGGAGTCTTCCCAAGTGATCTGTATGTGCAGAGGAAGACAGGCATCAAGGGGGCACCCTGTTACAGGAATTCTTCCTTTTTCTCCCTTTGTGGGCCACCCAGCCAAGTTAAAACCTGGTACCAGACGATCAGCATGGACTTCAAATTGCCATCGTTGGGACTTTGATGCAGTTCTTTTCCATCTGTCTGGGAATTTAGTCAATACAAAACCCACTCAGGAACTCGCCACAAGCCCAGCTGAGAAAGCCAAAGGAAGGGAATTATAATCTCCTGATTGCCTGAAAAATTGTTCTTTCTTCCAATGTGACTTCTTGATTTTAGGAAACAGTTTCATGATTTGTGGGCATCTGACTCTGTCGTCAGAAGTTTGGGGCAGGCAAAACTGCATACAGTTCATTTCCTGTTCCATATACAGAACTCAGCACTGGAACAAATCTCCAGAGCCTCAAGACCTAATAGTCTGAGGAGCTTCTGCATTTCCCATCTCAGTCTCCCCAAAACAGGGGCTTAAATAAGGGTGGTCAGTGAGATAAGGGAGACCCACTTCCTTCCCCACAAAGCTATGGTGCAAAAACCCCAGTGGGATGATTGAGTATAGAAACATTGTCATTGCCCATGAGTTTTCCCTGGAAAAGGTAGAATTTCTTTTCCCTCTGACTCTCTTCCCCCTTCACTCCTTTGCAACTCAGAACATTAAGCCAAGGTGTCCTTAGTGACACAGAGCTAGCACCTCCCCCTCCCACACTGTGACCTGGGCTAGTTCCACAGTGTGGCCACTCCCCTGCCACATGCTGAGTGACCAGGAATTGCTGTTTATCCTCTGTAAGAGGTATGCTCTCCTCCCTCCTTACAGTTGACCAACTGGTACAGGTTGGACAGTCACTAGAGGACTGAACCCTTCAGTCTAGATTTGCTAGCGATATGCTTCCATCTCTTACAGTCATGGGGAATGTGAAGGGATTTTATCCTCTCTGAAGTCAACTCTTACCCACTAGTCTTATGTGTGTTGGGAGAAAATAGATTGCGAGAGAAGTCAGTGTGGTTTATAGCAACTGTTTCCAATAATAATGCTGTAGCTTTTGTTTTCCATAACCGCTAATTTTACTCTCCCTGCAGCAATTTTCAGTGGAATTGTTCTATCCAGCATCTCCTAGGTGCTTGGACTCCATCCGACAGCTTTTTGGAGGTAGGGGATAGCTCCCTTCAGATTTGAAGGTGCCGTAATTTAATTTCTGTATCAATAGGGAAAAGGAAAATTTCTCAGTCTGGCTGTGAGATGCAGAGGCTCAGCAGAACACTAGCAGTCTCAGTCCATTCCCCAACACAGCCTGGTTCTATAGGAGCCCTCAAACCACTGCTTAGTCTGTGCCAATCGTTCCCTGACAAACTACTTGACACTGAAAGCTCCTGTTCTACGTGATGCAACTCCTTGCTGGCAAACTCCCCAAGAGACTCAAATCCTATCTTATTCCTCTGAACCAGTGCCGCTTAATTTATTTGCTTATATTATTGTTTTACTGGTCTCTCAATGCAGTTAGAAAAACTCCCAGAATCACCATTGCTAGCGTCAAAAAAATCCCAGGATCCATGGAGCTCACACCACCATCTGCCCAACACTCCATAATAAGTCAAATCTTCATAGCTCCACTTGATTTAGGGATTCCCCTGAGTCTGTTGCACTGTTTGTGCCCTAAATGGTTTTTACACACATGCACTCTTATTCTGCACTCAAAAAATTTATTTCTTTCCAGTGTCTTAACTGGGTTTTTCACCTTTTCCTCCCATGTTCACTGGTAACTCTTTTCCTTTATAGTTTTCACTTTCTTCCTGACTTGCCCCTCTGTGTCTATGTGACCATGAAACTATGCGGCCAGCTACTCTGCTCCCACTCTTTTGAGCTGCTGAGTCCCTCCTGGAAAAGAAGGCCATTATGTTGGATCATATTAAAGAAGTTCTGTATTAAAATCACAAATGAGTTTGATTCCCCATAGTTTAAATTCTAGGGTATTACTAATTAAGAGGTCTCTTGGTTTTTGGTACTGTTTCCCTCCCTCTCTGTGTGAAACTTGCAAACTGCTAATTGTGTTAGTACATTCTAAGACAGAGTCTGTTCTCAAAGCAATTCTTTGTAACAACAACTACTCACACAGAGAGAGACTCAAAGCAATACTCTGTAACAACAGAAACAGCGCCCAGAGACTCCCCGCCCTTTTGTTGTATTCATCTCGCTTTGTTAACAATTGTGATTAAAATAGAGATAGAGGATGTATGTGGATGGATGCTTGGTGTAGATAATAACTGAATGGTCAGGGAGGTGCCAGCCTAAGAATCCAGTGTCCATCGGCTGACGAAGGCGTCAAGTGGAGATAACCAGAGGACTCCCGGAGGGCAGACTGGAATCCACCCAAAGTCTCAAGAATGGGAGAACCAAAGAACAAGATAACATCTGGCAGCACAGAGCCGTCAGGAATGTGCCATCTGCTGATTGATCTCTCCTCTGTTTTTTCCACCAAATGCATCCGATGAAGTGAGCTGTAGCTCACGAAAGCTTATGTTCTAATAAATTTGTTAGTCTCTAAGATGCCACAAGTACTCCTTTTCTTTTTGAGCAACAGCATGATGAAGCAATTCCCATAGACTGGCATAGGAAGAAATTCCTATAAAAATGGGCTCTAGAAAGTGAGAACTTAAAGTTTGATTCTGCAAACCAACTTCCAGGAGCATCAAATGAACATCTGACAAGGCCCTGCTCCCTCCTCATCTCTAGGCCACCTGGCCAGTGGCTTGGCATGAGGAACTCTAAAGCTGGTAACTATGATAACAACTTTGCAGAACCTGTGTGTGTGTGTGTTTGAATGTGTGAATAAATATGAGATTGAATGGAATGTTATAGCTATAAATAACTGCTTACTATGATTCTTTCTGTATTCACAATAAATGTGGTATTTTGCCTTTTCCCCTTTAATAAGATCCTGCTGGTTTTTATTTTATTGGTATAACAAGTCTTCATGTTCTCTTGGGACTGTGCTGAGCTCAGCACTGATGTCACAGTGCTGGGCTTTGTGTTAACAGGATGACATCACAGCGCAGAGATGCTCTCCTTGCTGTCTCTTTCCTTTCCACCTGAGTTAGGCAGTATATAATCCCTCAGTTTTTGGAGCTTGCAGCACCATTTTCTAAGTTCACAGCAATGGGATAAATCTTCCTTCCCACCCAAATTTAGGAATTTTCCTTTTTGCACTCTGATCCCTATGCAAATGTGTTTTTTCATCCAAAAAATTTATCTGCTCGCTGGTTGTTCTTTGGGTTCCTCTACTTTGCTTCCCATACTACCTCTTAAATGTATTTCTTGTTTTTTATTTACTTCTGTTTTCTATCTCACCCTCAAGTATGTCTACGCTACCGCAGTAAGCCGACCTATGCTACTCAACTGCAGCTACGCAAATAACGTAGCTGGAGTCAACATACCTTAGGTTGAGTTACTGCATGATCTACACTGCAGGGGGTTGATGGGAGAAACTCTCGTGTTGATTTACCTTGCCCTTCTTGTCAGGGGTAGAGTATAGAGGTCAACTGGAGAGTGATCTGCTGTCAATTTGGCGGGTCTTCACTAGACCCGCTAAATGGACCACCAGTGGATCGATCTCAGAGTGTCGATCCTGGCTATAGTGTAGATGTAGCCTCACTTTCCTCTATGTGTTCTTGTGGCCATAAGACTGTACCCAGCAGCCTTGCTCCTAGTAGGAGCACTGAACTGTCCCTTCTGAAAAGGTGCTAGGCTTTACTGCCCTCTCAGGCTCAGTGCTGACTTGGTCCTGCTGGGTTTTGTGCTGGTAGGATGCAAAAGTAATCTTAATTCTGGCATTCCCTAACTTCTGAGTGTTTGATTTTGTTACTTAAATAAAAACTATATTAAAAGACTATTAATGTGTAGTTAATATGTAGAATACATATGGTAACTGACCAGTATATACACATTGTTGTAGATTGGAAGTATCCTAGTATGTAGTAAGAAACTATGATCTGAAAGTAAAAAATTTGTGTACAGTGTTTTCTATCCCAATCAGTTTCCCCTTCTCTTCTTATAATGTTATTTCAAGTGTCCTACACACCAGGGCCTGTCGCTGGTTGTCCCTCATCTATTTCCCACTGCTGAATTGTTGCTCCCAGAGACAGCACTGCTGCAAGAAATTGACGGGGCAATAGTTCTGATATTTAAGAACTGCTCCTGTATTAAAATCAAACACAAAGGGCCTGTTCTGGCTTCCATTCAAGTCAATGGCAAATTCCTATTGTCATCATTTTGAAGAGGATCAGACTTCAGTTTAAGTTCTGGAACACATGGGATTCTAAATTAAGATTTGGGGTTCCTTTGTATCAGTTGCCTCATCAAATTTTCTTTACAATAGCTCTGGCACTGACTGAAGGAGGAAAACCAAAAAACTGAATTTTGAAATAAAATGCCCCTCCTTCTTTGATTTTCATCATTCATAATTTCCACTCTCAAAATATTAAAGCTGAACAAATGTAATGGATGTCCCTAATCAGTTAGACAAAAAACCAGAACCTCTTATAAAAAAGGACTCTGTTCAGAAAAGAAGGAGCAAGAAAGGCAATTTAAGCAGGACTAAAGGCTGAGTGAAAAGGTTGACTGCACATTTAGGATGTAGGGCAGGGAATTGTAATCGTGTCATTTCTCTTTCTTTCTTTGTGGTATGTTTTTCTACTAAGTACAAGTTGATCTTTGTCTACTCAGCCTACGGTTAGTAGCATCTTAAATTTGCTGACCATAAATTGTTATTTTGATCATTTCTGAGGATACTTTGCTGTGTATATATAATTGTGGTGTTCTTTGTTCTTTATATGATTAGTGTATCCAATTTACATTGCCATGGCTGGTTACTGCACTGTTGTATGTGTTTCAAATCCTCTTGGCTTATAGAACTGAATTTCAGGCAAGGACAAGGAAAGGACAACAAAATGACTTTAAAAAGCGATATTGATCATTTGAACAATGATTTCTGGGAAACCACTTGTTTCCCTTATTTATTGGTTTATTTGGCAGTTAAAAGCCTGAAATAAAGAAAAGAGCACTTAACAGTGACAAACTAGTAGTTAACTGCAGCTAAGTGATAATTAATGAATCACAGTGAACAGTTTTTAACGAGAAGTGTATTTTAAAAATGTTGGCAACTGATGTACAACAAACTGCACAGCTGCAGTAGAAAAATCAGTCACCTCAAAGTTAATGGTGCATTATTCACCAACCAGAATAGAGGATGCTTTTGCTTGTAAAACTTTAATATACTATTTTAGGGTAAGATTTCTGTTATCTATCTTTCTAGTAAAAATACAGATTAATATTCCTGTCACTTTTCACAAAAGCCTGGACACCCAAAGGCTAAATAATGTGACATTTAACCCCTGAACTTCAGTCACTCCAATATGATTGATATGAAGGTTACCTGGTTTTTTGGAAGGAAGGCACTGGATCAAGCTGGTAATGGTGACAAAGTACGAGTAAAAAGACTGCAGCTGTGAAGTAATAAATTATACCTCTCAGAGCCTGAAGTTCTAGTAGTGAAAAGAACCAGAGAGCCAGTAACTGGTATCCCAGGAGCTGTGTGCACATATGTGATGGGAAGGCAGCCCGCATGGATCAGACACCAGGAGAAGGGAAAGGCAGACACTGTCACTTTTAATCAGCTTTTGTTGATTGTAGTCACTGGAGATGAAGAAGACCTTTGTTTTTAAAGATGAATTTTCACTAAAGCACTTGCAGAGAAGAGCACATACATAACTTCTGTTTCACACAGTCCCATTTTGGGGCACTTTTAGGCTTGTTTGATCATTATAGAATTTACTTTTTCTCTCAGCAGGAACATGATTTGACAAGGTGCTGAAATAATACGCTTCAACTGTTCTCATAATTCTCTTGCCTTCTGCACTTAGGCTTGCTTTTTGAAGTTGATAAATAAGGATGGTGGTAAATAAAATGAGCTCTTCTCCAAAACAGCCTTCAGAAGTATCCCTCTAAGTTGGAGTCCAGCACTGTTTTAACGGAATAGTCTGTACATACTCGCATGTTGCTTTGTGCCACTTCACAAAGAAAAGCATGATGCTCCAGTTTGCAGTACAAAAAATATCAATATTAGTCTTGTTTATCCAATACCATATTATATATGGGTATGGCACTTTGCAGACACTAAAACACCAGCATCCCTGATTTGTTTGTACGCTGCACATAGCATACACATGTGCCTATAAAAACTGAGTCAATAATCACAATAAGCAGAATATGGACCCTGGACTTCAGAAAAGCAGACTTTGACTCCCTCAGGGAACTGATGGCCAGGATCCTCTGGGAGAATATCATGAGGGGGAAAGGAGTCTGGGAAAGCTGGCTGTATTTTAAAGAATCCTTATTGAGGTTACAGGGACAAACCATCCTGATGTGTAGAAAGAATAGTAAACATGGCAGGCGACCAGCTTGGCTTAAAAGTGAAATCCTTGCAGATCTTAAACACAAAAAAGAAGCTTATAAGAAGTGGAAGATTGGACAAATGACCAGGGAGGAGTATAAAAATATTGCTCAGGCATGTAGGAGTGAAATCAGGAAGGCCAAAGCACACTTGGAGTTGCAGCTAACAAGGGATGTTGAGAATAACAAGAAGGGTTTCTTCTGGTATGTTACAGGTTTCAGAGTAGCAGCCGTGTTAGTCTGTATTCGCAAAAAGAAAAGGAGTACTTGTGGCACCTTAGAGACTAACAAATGTATTAGAGCATAAGCTTGCGTGAGCTACAGCTCACTTCATCGGATGCATTTGGTGGAAAAAACAGAGGAGAGATTTATACACACACACACACACACACACAGAGAGAACATGAAACAATGGGTTTATCATACACACTGTAAGGAGAGTGATCACTTAAGATAAGCCATCACCAACAGCAGGGGGGGGAAGGAGGAAAACCTTTCATGGTGACAAGCAGGTAGGCTAATTCCAGCAGTTAACAAGAATATCAGAGGAACAGTGGGGGGTGGGGTGGGAGGGAGAAATACCATGGGGAAATAGTTTTACTTTGTGTAATGACTCATCCATTCCCAGTCTCTATTCAAGCCTAAGTTAATTGTATCCAGTTTGCAAATTAATTCCAATTCAGCAGTCTCTCCTTGGAGTCTGTTTTTGAAGCTTTTTTGTTGAAGGATAGCGACTCTTAGGTCTGTGATCGAGTGACCAGAGAGATTGAAGTGTTCTCCAACTGGTTTTTGAATGTTATAATTCTTGACGTCTGATTTGTGTCCATTCATTCTTTTACGTAGAGACTGTCCAGTTTGGCCAATGTACATGGCAGAGGGGCATTGCTGGCACATGATGGCATATATCACATTGGTAGATGCGCAGGTGAACGAGCCTCTGATAGTGTGGCTGATGTGATTAGGCCCTATGATGGTATCCCCTGAATAGATATGTGGACAGAGTTGGCAACGGGCTTTGTTGCAAGGATAGGTTCCTGGGTTAGTGGTTCTGTTGTGTGGTGTGTGGTTGCTGGTGAGTATTTGCTTCAGATTGGGGGGCTGTCTGTAAGCAAGGACTGGTCTGTCTCCCAAGATCTGAGAGAGCGATGGCTCGTCCTTCAGGATAGGTTGTAGATCCTTGATGATGCGTTGGAGAGGTTTTAGTTGGGGGCTGAAGGTGATGGCTAGTGGCGTTCTGTTGTTTTCTTTGTTGGGCCTGTCCTGTAGTAGGTGACTTCTGGATACTCTTCTGGCTCTGTCAATCTGTTTCTTCACTTCAGCAGGTGGGTATTGTAGTTGTAGGAATGCATGATAGAGATCTTGTAGGTGTTTGTCTCTGTCTGAGGGGTTGGAGCAAATGCGGTTATATCGTAGCGCTTGGCTGTAGACAATGGATCGAGTGGTATGATCTGGATGAAAGCTAGAGGCATGTAGGTAGGAATAGCGGTCAGTAGGTTTCCGATATAGGGTGGTGTTTATGTGACCATCGCTTATTAGCACCGTAGTGTCCAGGAAGTGGATCTCTTGTGTGGACTGGTCCAGGCTGAGGTTGATGGTGGGATGGAAATTGTTGAAATCATGGTGGAATTCCTCAAGAGCTTCTTTTCCATGGGTCCAGATGATGAAGATGTCATCAATGTAGCGCAAGTAGAGTAGGGGCATTAGGGGACGAGAGCTGAGGAAGCGTTGTTCTAAGTCAGCCATAAAAATGTTGGCATACTGTGGGGCCATGCGGGTACCCATCGCAGTGCCGCTGATTTGAAGGTATACATTGTCACTTTATGTGAAATAGTTATGGGTCAGGACAAAGTCACAAAGTTCTGCCACCAGGTTAGCCGTGACAGTATCGGGGATACTGTTCCTGACGGCTTGTAGTCCATCTTTGTGTGGAATGTTGGTGTAGAGGGCTTCTACATCCATAGTGGCTAGGATGGTGTTTTTAGGAAGATCACCAATGGACTGTAGTTTCCTCAGGAAATCGGTGGTGTCTCGAAGATAGCTGGGAGTGCTGGTAACGAAGGGCCTGAGGAGGGAGTCTACATAGCCAGACAATCCTGCTGTCAGGGTGCCAATGCCTGAGATGATGGGGCGTCCAGGATTTCCAGGTTTATGGATCTTGGGTAGCAGATAGAATACCCCAGGTCGGGGCTCCAGCTCTGTCCACATATCTATTCAGGGGATACCATCATAGGGCCTAATCACATCAGCCACACTATCAGAGGCTCGTTCACCTGCGCATCTACCAATGTGATATATGCCATCATGTGCCAGCAATGCCCCTCTGCCATGTACATTGGCCAAACTGGACAGTCTCTACGTAAAAGAATGAATGGACACAAATCAGACGTCAAGAATTATAACATTCAAAAACCAGTTGGAGAACACTTCAATCTCTCTGGTCACTCGATCACAGACCTAAGAGTGGCTATACTTCAACAAAAAAGCTTCAAAAACAGACTCCAACGAGAGACTGCTGAATTGGAATTAATTTGCAAACGGGATACAATTAATTTAGGCTTGAATAGAGACTGGGAATGGATGAGTCATTACACAAAGTAAAACTATTTCCCCATGGTATTTCTCCCTCCCACCCCACCCCCCACTGTTCCTCTGATATTCTTGTTAACTGCTGGAATTAGCCTACCTGCTTGTCACCATGAAAGGTTTTCCTCCTTTCCCCCCCCTGCTGTTGGTGATGGCTTATCTTAAGTGATCACTCTCCTTACAGTGTGTATGATAAACCCATTGTTTCATGTTCTCTGTGTGTGTGTATATAAATCTCTCCTCTGTTTTTTCCACCAAATGCCTCCGATGAAGTGAGCTGTAGCTCACGAAAGCTTATGCTCTAATAAATTTGTTAGTCTCTAAGGTGCCACAAGTACTCCTTTTCTTTTTTCTGGTATGTTAGCAACAAGAAGAAAGTCAAGGAAAGTGTGGGCCCTTTACCTAGTGACAAAGGATGTGGAAAAAGCTAATGTACTCAATGCTTTTTTTGCCTCTGTCTTCATGAACTAGGTCAGCTCCCAGACTACTGCACTGGGCAGCACAGCATGGGGAGGAGGTGACCAGCCCTCTGTGGAGAAAGAAGTGGTTCGGAACTATTTAGAAAAGCTGGACAAGCACAAGTCCATGGGGCCCATGCGCTGCATCCAAGAGTGCTAAAGGAGTTGGTGGATGTGATTGCAGAGCCATTGGTCATTATCTTTGAAAACTCATGGCGATCAGGGGAGGTCCTGGATGACTGGAAAAAGGCTAATGTAGTGTCCATCTTTAAAAAAGGGAAGAAGGAGGATCCGGGGAACTACAGGCCAGTCAGCCTCACCTCGGTCCCTGGAAAAATCATGGAGCAGGTCCTCAAGGAATCAATTCTGAAGCACTTAGAGGAGAGGAAAGTGATCAGGAACAGTCAGCATGGATTCACCAATGGCAAGTCATGACTAATCTAAGTGCCTTCTATGATGAGATAACTGGCTCTGTGGATGAGGGGAAAGCAGTGGACTTGTTATTCCTTGACTTTAGCAAAGCTTTTGACACGGTCTCCCACCGTATTCTTGCCAGCAAGATAAAGACGCATGGGCTGGATGAATGGACAATAAGATGGATAGAAAGCTGGCAAGATCATCGGGCTCAATGGGTAGTGATCAATGGCTTCATGTCTAGTTGGCAGCCGGTATCAAGCGGAGTGCCCCAAAGGTTGGTCCTGAGGCCGGTTTTGTTCAACATCTTCATTAATGATCTGGAGGATGGCGTGGATTGCAGTCTCAGCAAGTTTGCAAATGACATTAAACTGGGAGGAGAGGTAGATATGCTGGAGAGTAGGGATAGGATACAGAGGGATGTAGAGAAATTAGAGGATTGGGGCAAAAGAAATCTGAGTTTCAACAAGGACAAGTGCAGAGTCCTGCACTTAGGACGGAAGAATCCCATGCACCACTACAGATTAGGGACCGAGTGGCTAGGCAGCAGTTCTGCAGAAAAGGACCTAAGGGTTACAGTGGACAAGACGCTGAATATGAGTCAAGAGTGTGCCCTTGTTGCCAAGAAGGTCAATGGCATTTTGGGATGTATAAGTAGGAGCATTGCCAGCAGATCAAGGGACGTGATCATTCCCCTCTATTCGGCATTGGTGAGGCTTCATCTGGAGTACTGTGTCCAGTTTTGGGCTCCACTCTACAAGAAGGATGTGGAAAGAATCCGGCAGAGGGCAACAAAAATTATTAGGGGATTGGAGCACATGATTTATGAGGAGAGGCTGAGGGAACTGGGATTATTTAGTCTGCAGAAGAGAAGAATGAGGGGGGATTTGATAGCTGCTTTCAACTACCTGAAAGTTAGCTCCAAAGAGGATGGATCTAGATTGTTCTCAGTGGTAGCAGATGACAGAACAAGGAGTAATGACCTCAAGTTGCAGTAGGGGAGGTTTAAGTTGGATATTAGGAAAAACTTTTTCACTAGGAGGGTAGTGAAGCACTGGAATACGTTACCTGGAGGTGGGGGAATCTCTTTCCTTTGAGGTTTTTAAGGTCAGGCTTGACAAAGCCCTGGCTGGGATGATTTAGTTGGGGATTAGTCCTGCTTTGAACAGGGGGTTGGACTAGATCACCTCCTGAGGTCCTTTCCAACCCTGATATTCTATGATTCTATGAATATTACAAACATACATTGAAACATCAAGATTATTATTTGTATTCTCATAGCACCTACAAACCCTAGTCATGGCCCTAAAGAGGTTACAATCTCATTACAAGAGACAATAGATGATGTGAATGTACCTAAATTGAACCACCATCTGATAATATAGCTCTAATTGCTGTCCTCCCCACCCTCTTTTGTTACACTTACTCATTATGCCCTGTCTAAACATAGGCCTTGATCCTGCAACTGATTCACATGGGTGGACTCTTACAACTGTGTGGAGTAGCACATGTAAGAATGTGCATGCACTGTTCGGATTGCATGATTTAGGCCCCAATCCTGCAAAGATTTACTCATATGTAGGGCTCTAACAAATTCATGGCCATGAAAAACGCATCACGGAGCATGAAATCTGATCTTCCCCTGTGATATCTGGTCTTTTGTGTGCTTTTACCATCTACTATACAGATTTCAGGAGGGAGACCAGACTTTCTCAAATTGGGGATCTAGACCCAAAAGGGAGTTGCGGGGGGGTGGGGGGTACAAGTTTATTTTAGGGGGGATCATGGTATTGCCATCCTTAATTCTGCAGTGCCATCAGAGCTGGGAAGCCAGAGAGTGGTGGCTGTTGGTCGGGTGCCAGCAGCATAGAAGTTAGGGTAGCAGTATCATACTGTGCCACCCTTACTTCTGCACGGATGCCTTCAGAACTGGGCAGCTGGAGAGTGGCAGCTGCTGACTGAGGGTCCAGCTCTTCAAGCAGCAGAGGTAAAGGTGGCAATACCATACCATGCCATCCTTATTTCTGCACTGCTGCTGGTTCTGCCTTCAGAGCTGGGGTCCTGGCCAGCAACCGCCACTTTCCAGCTGCCCAGCTCTGAAGGCAGTGCCACCACCAGAAGCAGTGCAGAAGTAAGGGTAGCAGTACCACAACCCTCCCTACAATAACCTTGTGACCCACCCCCACTTCTTTTTTGGGTCAGGACCCTACAATTACCACCCTGTAAAATTTCAGATTTAAATAGCTGAAATCATGAAATTTACTATTTTTAAAATCTTATGACTGTGAAACTGACCACAATGAACCATGAATTTGGTAGGGCCCTACTCATATGCTTCACTTTATGTATGCAAGTCTTTGCAGGATTGGTGATTTTGGAGGTAAGAAATTCAGGAAAGGGACCAGTATCTCTTTTTTTCTGGGAAGCACCTCACATGCTTTTGTGCATTGTAAAAAATATAAATAATTTTAATATTTAATGAAGTGGTGTACCCAAAAATTATGTTCCAAAGAAAGTGGAGCTTCCTATATCCTTAAATTCTATTTCCTTATTCTCTTATTTTCTGTTTTCAGACAAATAATTTCCCATGTCCAAGCTCTTGGGAATGTGTCAATATTCCCTTGGATATAAATGATGGCAAAAATTTCACTATGGAAATATAGCAACTGTGAATTTAAAACACATGAACCACCCCAGCAGTTGATGGTGCTCACTCAACCAGATCAGCCTCCATTGCATCCTGCCTTGCAAATATGTGCATATATTTCCCAGGTGGTAATTCCTTATAATGTTCTACCAGACGATATAGGTCTTTGAAATGTGGAGTAAAACAACTGAAATCTTATGATGATGATGATGATACAAAATCAGAAGTAACAACCACCAGAATTAGCCTCTGTCATTTATTTTAGATTTGATCTGTTAGACAATTCTAGAGTATGGTTGAGTTTAAGAATCTCCCATGATGTTGTCGGTTAATATTAATTATCACATGCCCTTTGTTATCCTTCTTATTTAAGTAAGATCTTTAGCTGACAACATAACTATGTCACTGCACATTACTGAACAATGCCATAAAATACTGTTTTCCTGCTTTAATTAGAACAATCTGTTCTCTTTTCTGATATTTTATATATTTATTTTACTTAGTCGGGATGTAGCACACTGCTGCCAAACCATTTTCTAAATACATGCACAAAATTTATAAAAATATACAAAACTTTGTTTAAAAATGTTAGCAATAAAGAGTTAGCTGCCTCTCAGCAGTCGTCACCTGAAACAGACTTTCCAGTTTCTTCACTCAGGAAAAAGCTTGACAAAACTGAGGGTTTTAATTAGTTATTTATGGTCAACAATCTTGCACTCTGTCAGTGAAGTGAATTCTAGTGCCATAGGCCCTTATCAAGAATACCCAAACTTCAGTTGTTCCAATCAAGAAACCAGGCACTAGAGTCCTTCACCTGATCTCAACCACCTTAACTTGTACGCAGAGAGAAAGAAGGTATCTTTGGAATGTAGGTCCCAAATCATAGGAGAGATTACAATTCAAAATCAATCTCACTTGCATCCTAATGGGAAATGGAGGCCAGTACAGTTTTCATACATATACACTCAAAGAAATGCTAGTTAAATTTAACTCTTGAAATGAGATAAATATTCAAAATTTTCACAGTTCATACAATCAAATAGCTAATGCATGTGTCTTCATCTTACTGGTCTTTCAGCACAACCTATATTCTTTCCTACTCCAGAGATACCATGTACCCAGCTGTTGTCTCTCATTCCCATTTCTTCTATTTATTTTCATGGTCCCTTTTGGCCACTTACTTATTACTCTTTCAGTAGAATAATGTTCTGCCTGAATTTTCCATTTACTCCTAAAAAAAGAAAAGGAGTACTTGTGGCACCTTAGAGACTAACAAATTTATTTGAGCATAAGCTTTTGTGAGCTAAAGCTAGATTCATCGGATGCATTCAGTGCATTTACTCCTAATGTCTTAACTGTCTATTATGTCCCCTAGTTTGTGAAGCATACACCATAATAAAAACTTACTTTGAATCTCTTTATCGGTCGTCTCACAAATTTTGAAGAACCGTTAGGTCACATCAAAGTCTCCTTGTTTCCAAGAGAATAAGCACATTTTGTAACAGGCAGAGATCTATATCGAGTCAGCTACAAAGTACGGGGACTAAACTAAATCCTTTATGCTTCCTTAACAAAAAAATGTGGCAAACCTCGCTGCTTTGCCCGTAGATCATAAGCTATGAAGGTCCTTTTATTTCTATTCAGAAATAAAAACAACATATTCTAAAAGTAGAAGTAAAAAAGCCATTTTAATAATTCTCTAATATTAGTTTGCAGAGTGCCTCTTCTGCTTGCTGGCTCTGTTGAACTAGAGCAGTGCTGCCTGTTTCATGCACAGTTACTTGTCACATCTCTCTCTCAAACATGATGGTGGGAAGATAATGAGCAACTTTAATACAAAACTGTTTTCAGGGCTCATTTTCATAGTGGTCGGGTATGAATTCTCTCACTTTAGAGATCAGCTTGCTGGAAATGTATAATATTTCTGCACACTATAATTTCTTCACTTCTTGGCAGGGCTTTATCCTGTAGGCAATCCCTGACAGCTTTGGGAGCAGATCCTCAGCTTGTGTAAATCTGCTCCTTTTACCTCAGTGAAGTTAGATCAGTTTACACCATCTGAGAGTCTTACCCGTTGTGCTTCTCATTTCTTCCAGCTTAAAAAAATGACTATAACAGGTGACAATCAAGTTGTATTTATTATCCATTGTGGAAAGATGGCATGTCACAAGGGACATAAATGTCTCGCACTCATATGTGTGGAAGTACTCACAACCAAATGTGTGCATATATCTTTCACAAATTGGGCATGATTTATTTCTGTGGTTATGAGAAACAGGGATGGATAAACCACTGGGTTCTCTTCTTGCACATGTCCAAGTCCTTGTTTGGATGCATCCACCGTAACCATTACCTCTTTTAAATAACATCCTGAACCAATATACCTCCCCTTGACAACTAGTTTCATTTTGGTGAAGACAGAATAATGATGACCATCCCGTGGAAACTGAATATTTTCTCAGGAGATGTCTTATCTGTGTCAACATTTCTACAAGGTGTAGTATAAACAGACAAGGAAAATTGCTATTCCTTATATTTTCTAACTCAGCACAATACTCTGGTGGCCCCATCAGAGTGATTGCTGCCATTTTTCCAACATCAGCTTTTATTTCTGTCCCTTAGAGAATATGAACAAAATACTTCAATTGCTTGGAATAGGCATTTGTCCAGATTTAATCTGACTCCCTTTTCCACATGCTTTGGGAGCATGACATGTAGATTGGTTCATGGGTACTGGGGGTGTTGCTGCCCTCTTTCCCCCCACCCCAGCATGAAGTGGTTTCCATTATATACAGAGTTTACACTTTGGAAAAATGGCTTTCAGCACCCTCACTATATAATTGTTACAGCACCAATGGATTGGCTTCATATTCTTGAACAGTAGCACTGATACTAACATATTTTCCACAATGGCTGGAACCTCATGAAGCCTGTCATAGGTGTTGTCTACTTTCTTTTGAAACACTAATTGGGCTGACTGAAAACCATAGAGTAAGTGGATGAATCTTTATCTCCTTTGGTGTACTAAACTTGTTTAGCATTGAATTTTCTATAAGCTTTTTTATCTACCAGATCTGGTATCCAGGATACTAAAAGTTTGGGCATTAACTAATTTAATTGCATCCTCACACAGGTGATGCTCTCATTACATTGCTGTGTTCAGATATCATGGACCGAAGCACAGACCCAGCACTGTTGTACGTGGTTTCCCAAATTGCGCCAAGTAGCTTACCCACTCGATAGGACCTCTGCATTTTCCAAGTTTCAGTACTTGTTTAGTCAGTTAGTCTTACTGTGCAATTGAGATGTTCATGGAGAATGTATTATGAGATCTATAGTGGTACCCACTTTAATCTTGTATTTTCCAGGAAATGGCTGTAAGAGACACAATGCATCCTTGTGCAATTTTCTTAGGTCATATGTCTTAGTGGCAGTAGAATGGGGATGACATGACTGACCTAATACATTTAAGCAGACTTTGATACCAAACACTGGTACTTGTTTATTTACAATGTCCATTTTTGTCCACTGTTTTGCATCCTCATTGTGTTTATACAAAACTGTGCATGTATCCTGCACAGCTAGCAGCTCAGTTTCTAAACTAAACAATTTATGCGGTGGGTGTGAGACCTTTAGCTCTTCATGTGAAGTGTTTTGTGCATGAGTGTGAAATTTTTAAATTTGACCAAGTAATATTTCTCCTCCCTACTAACCTCTCAAACACCTGTTGCTATTCCCACCCTTCCATGGGTGACTGCTTCCATTGAAATATCATCTGAACTGTATTGTGGAAGATCATTCACCTATTCTTTTGGATTTGTACATTTTGCATAAGAATAGAGAAATCATTATATTTCTGACAAACATATATTTCTAGACACACCTCAGGCATTTGTCTTCTCCCACATTTCCCATGGGCTCTCTCCTTGTTTACAAATTTGTAGCTTGCCTGCTTATGTGATTGCAAAGTATTGGTGAGGCTTTGCTTCCTCTTCAAAATAATTACCAAAGTGATCTAAGGGAGCAGATAAAAGCAGCAGCCAGCTGCACCTGATCCAGTTGTATGTGCCAGCTGCAGCTTATGCAGGAGCTGTGGAATGCTGTCTATGCCTGATTACTTCCTGTAGCCCATGATCACAAGGAGCTTAAGCCAGCTACACACATCCAGACTCCAGTCAAAATGTAAGGCTTTGGAGCAGTTAAAGGTAAGGACCTAATAGAAGGAAGGAAGCTTTTAACACTGGGATGAGGGCAGAGGAGACAAAGTGTATTCAAAACTCAAAGTTATTGAGGGATCCTTTGATTTTATAGAGAAGCACCTGATTCGTTGGAGACTCTGGTTGGATCTAGGCTCTGTTTAATCATAATTTGCTCATGGAGGAAAATGAGCTGTGTGAGCACACTTTATTATTGTAGTCATAGAATCATAGAATCATAGAATATCAGGGTTGGAAGGGACCCCAGAAGGTCATCTAGTCCAACCCCCTGATCAAAGCAGGACCAAGTCCCAGTTAAATCATCCTAGCCAGGGCTTTGTCAAGCCTGACCTTAAAAACCTCTAAGGAAGGAGATTCTACCACCTCCCTAGGTAACGCATTCCAGTGTTTCACCACCCTCTTAGTGAAAAAGTTTTTCCTAATATCCAATCTAAACCTCCCCCATTGCAACTTGAGACCATTACTCCTCGTTCTGTCATTTGCTACCATTGAGAACAGTCTAGAGCCATCCTCTTTGAAACCCCCTTTCAGGTAGTTGAAAGCAGCTATCAAATCCCCCCTCATTCTTCTCTTCTGCAGACTAAACAATCCCAGCTCCCTCAGCCTCTCCTCGTAAGTCATGTGCTCTAGACCCCTAATCATTTTCGTTGCCCTTCGTTGTACTCTTTCCAATTTATCCACATCCTTCTTGTAGTGTGGGGCCCAAAACTGGACACAGTACTCCAGATGAGGCCTCACCAGTGTCGAATAGAGGGGAACGATCACGTCCCTCGATCTGCTCGCTATGCCCCTACTTATACATCCCAAAATGCCATTGGCCTTCTTGGCAACAAGGGCACACTGCTGACTCATATCCAGCTTCTCGTCCACTGTCACCCCTAGGTCCTTTTCCGCAGAACTGCTGCCGAGCCATTCGGTCCCTAGTCTGTAGCGGTGCATTGGATTCTTCCATCCTAAGTGCAGGACCCTGCACTTATCCTTATTGAACCTCATTAGATTTCTTTTGGCCCAATCTTCCAATTTGTCTAGGTCCTTCTGTATCCTATCCCTCCCCTCCAGCGTATCTACCACTCCTCCCAGTTTAGTATCATCCGCAAATTTGCTGAGAGTGCAATCCACACCATCCTCCAGATCATTTATGAAGATATTGAACAAAACGGGCCCCAGGACCGACCCCTGGGGCACTCCACTTGACACCGGCTGCCAACTAGACATGGAGCCATTGATCACTACCTGTTGAGCCCGACAATCTAGCCAGCTTTCTACCCACCTTATAGTGCATTCATCCAGCCCATACTTCCTTAACTTGCTGACAAGAATGCTGTGGGAGACCGTGTCAAAAGCTTTGCTAAAGTCAAGAAACAATACATCCACTGCTTTCCCTTCATCCACAGAACCAGTAATCTCATCATAAAAGGCGATTAGATTAGTCAGGCATGACCTTCCCTTGGTGAATCCATGCTGACTGTTCCTGATCACTTTCCTCTCCTCTAAGTGCTTCAGGATTGATTCTTTGAGGACCTGCTCCATGATTTTTCCAGGGACTGAGGTGAGGCTGACCGGCCTGTAGTTCCCAGGATCCTCCTTCTTCCCTTTTTTAAAGATGGGCACTACATTAGCCTTTTTCCAGTCATCCGGGACTTCCCCCGTTCGCCACGAGTTTTCAAAGATAATGGCCAAGGGCTCTGCAATCACAGCCGCCAATTCCCTCAGCACTCTCGGATGCAATTCGTCCGGCCCCATGGACTTGTGCACGTCCAGCTTTTCTAAATAGTCCCTAACCACCTCTATCTCTACAGAGGGCTGGCCATCTCTTCCCCATTTTGTGATGCCCAGCACAGCAGTCTGGGAGCTGACCTTGTTAGTGAAAACAGAGGCAAAAAAAGCATTGAGTACATTAGCTTTTTCCACATCCTCTGTCACTAGCTTGCCTCCCTCATTCAGTAAGGGGCCCACACTTTCCTTGGCTTTCTTCTTGTTGCCAACATACCTGAAGAAACCCTTCTTGTTACTCTTGACATCTCTTGCTAGCTGCAGCTCCAGGTGCGATTTGGCCCTCCTGATATCTTTCCTACATGCCCGAGCAATATTTTTATACTCTTCCCTGGTCATATGTCCAACCTTCCACTTCTTGTAAGCTTCTTTTTTATGTTTAAGATCCGCTAAGATTTCACCATTAAGCCAAGCTGGTCGCCTGCCATATTTACTATTCTTTCGACTCATCGGGATGGTTTGTCCCTGTAACCTCAACAGGGATTCCTTGAAATACAGCCAGCTCTCCTGGACTCCCTTCCCTTTCATGTTAGTCCCCCAGGGGATCCTGGCCATCTGTTCCCTGAGGGAGTCAAAGTCTGCTTTCCTGAAGTCCAGGGTCCGTATCCTGCTGCTTACCTTTCTTCCCTGCGTCAGGATCCTGAACTCAACCAACTCATGGTCACTGCCTCCCAGATTCCCATCCACTTTTGCTTCCCCCACTAATTCTACCCGGTTTGTGAGCAGCAGGTCAAGAAAAGCGCTCCCCCTAGTTGGCTCCCCTAGCACTTGCACCAGGAAATTGTCCCCTACGCTTTCCAAAAACTTCCTGGATTGTCTATGCACCGCTGTATTGCTCTCCCAGCAGATATCAGGAAAATTAAAGTCACCCATGAGAATCAGGGCATGCGATCTAGTAGCTTCCGTGAGTTGCCGGAAGAAAGCCTCATCCACCTCATCCCCCTGGTCCGGTGGTCTATAGCAGACTCCCACCATGACATCACTCTTGTTGCACACACTTCTAAACTTAATCCAGAGACACTCAGGTTTTTCCACAGTTTCGTACCGGAGCTCTGAGCAGTCATACTGCTCCCTTACATACAGTGCTACTCCCCCACCTTTTCTGCCCTGCCTGTCCTTCCTGAACAGTTTATAACCATCCATGACTGTACTCCAGTCATGTGAGTTATCCCACCAAGTCTCTGTTATTCCAATCATGTCATAATTCCTTGACATCACCAGGACCTCCAGTTCTCCCTGCTTGTTTCCAAGGCTTTGTGCATTTGTATATAAGCACTTGAGATAACCTGTTGATCGCCCCTCATTCCCAGTATGAGGCAGGAGCCCTCCCCTCACAGACATTCCTGCCTGTGCTTCCTCCCGGTATCCCGCTTTCCCACTTACCTCAGGGCTTTGGTCTCCTTCCCCCGGTGAACCTAGTTTAAAGCCCTCCTCACTAGGTTAGCCAGCCTGCTGGCAAAGATGTTCTTCCCTCTCTTCGTAAGATGGAGCCCGTCTCTGCCCAGCACTCCTCCTTCATGGAACACCATCCCATGGTCAAAGAATCCAAAGCCTTCTCTCCGACACCACCTGCGTAGCCATTCGTTGACCTCCACGATTCGACGGTCCCTACCCAGGCCTTTTCCTTCCACGGGGA
Source organism: Dermochelys coriacea (assembly GCF_009764565.3). Lineage (NCBI taxonomy): Eukaryota > Metazoa > Chordata > Testudines > Dermochelyidae > Dermochelys > Dermochelys coriacea. The sequence goes on from NC_050069.1 coordinate 174,226,975, forward strand.
GGATGGACGAGAACACCACTTGCGCCTCCAACTCCTTTATCCTTCTTCCCAGAGCCACGTAGTCCGCAGTGATCCGCTCAAGGTCATTCTTGGCAGTATCATTGGTGCCCACGTGGAGAAGCAGGAAGGGGTAGCGATCCGAGGGCTTGATGAGTCTCGGCAGTCTCTCCGTCACATCACGAATCTTAGCCCCTGGCAAGCAGCAGACTTCTCGGTTTTCCCGGTCAGGGCGGCAGATAGATGACTCAGTCCCCCGGAGGAGAGAGTCCCCGACCACCACCACCCGCCTTCTCCTCTTGGGAGTGGTGGTCGTGGAACCCCCAACCTCAGGACATCGCATCTCATGCCTCCCAACCAGCGGAGTCTCCTTCTGCTTTCTCCCCCCAGACATATCATCTGGTCCACTCTCCGCATTGGTACCTGTGGAGAGAACATGAAAGCGGTTAGTTACCTGTGTCTGTGTTACTGGAACCCGGACATTCCGCTTACCTCTTCTGGAGGTCACATGTTGCCAAGCTTCTTCACTGGCCTCTTGGCCCCTCTGTGCAACCTGCTCTATATCTTTAGAGCTTTGTGCCCCTAGAAGGCTATCCTGAGTTTGGTCCAGAAAATCCTCAGTCTCTCGTATACAACGCAGGGTCGTTACCTGTTGCTCCAGACCTTCAATCTTCTCTTCCAATATGGAGACCAGCTTGCACTTTGTACAGACAAAGTCGCTTCTGTCCTGTGGAAGAAAGACAAACATGGCACATCCAGTGCAGGTCACAACAGCTGAACCCCCCCCTTCCATATCACCTACCTACTATGAGCTTCCTCAGAGACGTTGGCAAGATGTAAGCCTCACTGGGCTCACTCCAGGCGAACTCCCAGGCAAACTCCTGCTGTGAGCTGCTCTGCTGTCCCCGCTGCTCAGCTGGTTCGCGAGGCTCTGGCTATTTTTAAACAGCCAGGCTTCCCTGACGCAAACACACAGACACCCTAATGCCCGCCCCCTGCAGGCTAGCAGCCAATCAGACACTCACTCAGGCTCTCTCCCTGCCCTCCCAGCAAACACACGCTCGGATACTTCCTCAGCAAGCAAACACACACACTCGGATACTTACCAGTCCCAGGCAAACTCCTGCTGTGAGCTGCTCTGCTGTCCCCGCTGCTCCGCTGGTTCGCTGCCGCTCAGCTGGTTCGCGAGGCTCTGGCTATTTTTAAACAGCCAGGCTTCCCTGACGCAAACACACAGACACCCTAATGCCCGCCCCCTGCAGTCACCACTACAACCCCCCACATGCCTATAAAACACTGCATACCTTCACAAAAATATCATGCAATGGTGCACAAGTATTCACATCACCATTGTGACTGAACAAGACTAAGTACCATGGCATTCAACACTGTGTCATTCTCTGCCATTGCAGTGCCAGTGAAGATAGCAACCACAGACATACAATCTGCATTGGTCCTCCCAGTGCTGTCTCATAATTCCTCTTCCCAAGCTTCCAGGACAGCTGCAATGGCTCTGCCACCTGTCAAGCAACTTGCCTACTAACTGCATGCAGACTTGAGAGTACCCAAGACAATACTCCACTAGTCTTCACCTTGCTTGTGTCCCACTCCAAATCAGGGGGATGCAAAGGTGTCTTACAGCAGTCTCTGGACTTGCTTTAAGTGCTTCTTCAGTGGAGAATCAGGGCTACAGGCTGCACAAAGATTGATTGAGTTAAAAGAGGATGCTAGTTGCTTTGTAAATCAGCAGAATAATTAATGCACCCTCTTTTCAGAGTGTGATATATGAGGCTAGAAGCTGAGAGAAGTTTCTTCTGCTTAACCCTGATAACTTGGCATTTTCAGTGTTTTATAAGCAGCCATGTAGGTTCTCCAGTTTCTGAAGGAAAATGATTTCATACAACAGAAGAGATCTTCCAAACAGCAAACCCATCCGACAAGTCAGTATTTGATCAAATTGTAGCTTTCTCCATTACACAATAACAGAAGTCATGGGGGTGTTGATACAGTTTTTGTCATTTTAATGTCTGTGACCATTATGTTGGCAATAGCTACCCTATTTTGAACAGCATGTGGGGTTTTAGAGTTGATAGTTTGGACTCCGGTGATATTAATTGCTTCAGAAAGTATTGCTCTTTTAAATATAGCACTGGGCCCAAAAAGCACTTTAAAAAAAGTGAATATAGTTCTCTCAACAGGAGGTGGAATAATAACTTTGAAGGCTCAAGTCCCCTCAAGTAAATATAGCCTATAGCAAATGCTCCAAAACTATGTGAAAAGGACATTAAGGTTACAAACTCAAGCACTCAGGATATGCCAGGGCCGTGTTACCAGTCCTGCCTATAATTAAAAAGGATAGCTGAGAGTCACCTAACAATTTGCTAGGTGCTAATTAGCATTAGCTGAAACCTGAGCATTCCCCTTTAACTAATTTAAACATGTTGAAGGTTAAGCTCCTTAGCCAAGCATCAGATCAGTGGTAGAATGTTCTCAAAGGCAGATGAGGGTTGGCTGAGGATTGTTACAGGTGGACTCCTAGCTGCTTGTTCTTGCTGTGGTACAGCCTTGTGTAGCACCCAAAATTTGCTAAGTAAGAACTTTCCAACTACAGAGGAAGACATAGGACTAGATTCACAAGGTGGGCGGAAGATCAGGAGCTTGCTTGTCTGTTTAGGTGCCTAAATTCAATGTTTATGTGCTAATCGTATTCACAAAACCACTGCTCAGCTGCCACTTAACCTTGAAGGCACCTACGTTTCAAGTAGTAAAGTCCCTCAGGTGCCTAAATTGTGACACTGCCAAGCTGCTTCATGTTTCACTCATGACTGAGCCCTGGTGGGATCCACTAATTAGGTGTTCCCCTGCCTGTCTTGCTTGAGGTGTCTGATCGGAGCTACCCTCTGACAGCAGCAGAAGGAGCCATTACTTCCCTTGACCTCTTGCTTTTTACTCTATAGCCCAATGGTTAGAGTACTCATCTAGGATGAGAGAGATGTAGATCAAGGACTGGAACCCAGCTCTCTGCCTCTCCCACATGAACTAACCAATGGGTTGCAGAGACATACTTGATCTCTTTCTGGTCCAACTGCGCTTGGCAGTAGGGTGTCTGAAAGTTAGGTGTTGCAAGATTGAATGCTGCAAGCAATGCTTAAGTCCCGCTTGTGAATCTAGCCCACAGTCTATCCCTGTCAGTGGATTTTTCAGGCATACTCCTTTCTGGCTGGTTGATAGTGATAATCCCTGGTCCATTGGGGTTAGTTACAGTCCACCTTCTGTATTTTAGTGAAGAATGGTAACGAAGAGTGGGGTTAAAGCACATATTAGTGTTAAGCTGTGACAATGTAACATATGTTTTAAAAGCAAGTTAATGAAACTGAAGGAATTTTTATACTGATCTTTCAGCTACCTGTATCTCTGTGTATGTTAGTGTGCTGAAGGTATAACAGGTGATCTGGTATGCCAGAGAGGGCTCAGGTTTCTATGGCTTTTGGGCTCTGCAAAGGGGCAGGCTCCCTAAATGTACCACTGTCACTAGGCTTTATTTCTGTGCACTTAAACAAAAATAACTTTCCGATGCAGAAATGTGCAGGCTGATTGAAGGCTCAATGTGGTTGAACTCCTCAGTCAGTCCCTAATTTGGATAGCTATATATTAACTAGTGATCAGCATGTAGCTAGCCAATGCAAACTATATAAAACTCTAGTTCAGCTTGATATTGACTTTTTCCATCTGGTATACAGTTGCAGTGCAAACATTTGCACATCACTGCACCAGGCTTTGTCCATGCTGATTTATAGAGACATCGCTAGAGGTAAAAGGGTCGTCAGTCTGCATTGGCAATGTGTCTGAAACAAAACCCCAGTTCCCAACACTGGTCAACTTTGAGGGGTTCAGATCCAAACTTTGTAGCTGGTTCTTATCTCTAAAATGAGCCAGGATGAAAACTCAAAATCTGAATGTTCCTGAACTGCGCAAGAGTTTGGATCTGGACCTGGATTTAACTTTACCGCACCTTCGTCTTTGACCTGTCTGTTAATACTGCCAAATAAAGTACAATTAACACTAATTATAGCAATAAGAAAGTGTTCTTAAGGATCTGGAATGAGATGACCAGCTGTTGGTAACAACATCGAAAGTGTGGACCAGATTTTCTGGCCAACTCTGCATCCTTTATGCCATTCTGGGTACATTTCACCTGCTGCAGACTCCCTTGGTTTAGAGGAGTCCCTTGCAGGTACGGAGTAGAGCCAATTCATCCACCATTGTCTCTGTAGCTCTGTGTGTAGGGGCCTCTCAGGTGCAGCCTGAGTGTGTGGTGCTGTGACTACCCCCAGCTGGTGGTTTAAAACAACTCTAAACTCCACTGGGGCTGGGGTTGACATGTAGTTGGCTTTAGAAATTAGAAAGTCATAACTTGCTCTGACAGTCCCTCCCATATCTAGCCCCTGGACTTACCAAGAAAGTGAATAGACCTGATCTGCTTTAAGTGCTGCTGATTTTTGCTTCCAAATGCACAAAATATTGTTTGTGATCAGTGTTGCTGTTTTGTGACTATGCAAGTGACTTTCTTCTAGCTATTTTTGACTTCTGAAAGTCTGCATGGACAGGGAGGGAGTTGACAGCACAAATGATGTTTATATCCCATGCTGATAACACACCCACCCTGCTGCCTCATAAAGCCACCTCTACAGTAAATACATTTTTATTGAAGAAGTTCCCTAGTCTTAGTCACACTGCCCTCTTTTTTTATTATTATTACATTACTGAGGCTGCATTGGGTTTTTCTTGCCTTGCGGAGAACTGCAGCTCAGTGTCCTTACTGATATCAGTGCTGACTGTCTAGGACTCTTTATTAGAAAGACTGAGCTTCAAAGCACAATACATAGAGCAGCTCCAATTCCATGATTTTATTTCTGCACAAGATGGATTATTTTTCGGAATACAGACCCATATGCTGCCCTCATCTCCCAACTGTTACAGCAGAGAAATATACAGTAACTGTGAGCATTGGAAAACTATCAATAGGATAAACTGGGAAGCAAAATAGGGAAAACTTTTTTTTCCCCATTGAAATATACAGGAGTAAGAAATTTCTGAAGACAGCATGGAGGGAAAAAATGGGTAAGTTTTTGCTGAAAATAACAAATTTGGTTCCTTTTAAATAAGGGTGGCTGGCATGTATTCAAAAATATAACATGTTAATGGTGACGTAACAAACCCCAGTGCTTCTTTCAAAGGCTCCAATGCTGGTAACTTTTACCCAGGAGCACTGAGTGGGCTACATGCATACATTAAGAAGGGATCTGATTCTCTGAGGTGCTGAAGTTATTTGCACTCCTATTGGAACAAATAGGAGCTGTGAGTGTGTAGCCCACTGATGAGCATGTGTTCTCCTCTGTGTCCAATCCACAGGGGATATGAGCCTGTTGAAGCTCTCAGCTGTAGCCTGGCTCTTTAGCTCAAGCTGAAAAGACTTGTACTTATCAATCCCTGGTGCAGACCTAAGACAGCTGCTGATGTATGCGCTCAGTAGCTCTGAAATCTAGCCATTTATTTAGATACCTAACCTTAGGCATGTAAGTTTGAAAATGTCGAACCTATGGGTACATGTACACAGCAAAAGAAAAACTTGTGGCTGGCCTGTAACAGCCAACTTGGGCTCATACGACTTGGGCTGTGGGGCTGTTTCATTGCTGTGTAGACTTCTGGGCTGGGGCCCAGGATCAAGGACCCTAGCAGCCCAAGCCCTGTGACCCCAAGTTGGCTGGCACAAACCAGCTATGGGTTTTTCTTTGCTGTGTAGACATCACTATCTAGACATGTAAAATGAAGATATTTTCCTATTTGACAGTGTTGTGTAGCTAAATTAATTTTTCTTTTAAACTGTTTTGATACAATCTACAGAAGGCACAGTAGAAGTACAAATTTATTTTTGAAAGTACTATCTATTGAGTTAAGGCCAGACCTGTTTAGTTTTTGTTTTTTTAATATTTCTTGATTGCATAATGGTTTGGCTTATAAGATAAGAATATTACAAATGTTACAAAACAGAAGTTTTTTCCTTCAACGAGCCTATACAATACATATTCAAGTGGTCGCTAATGAATATTGTGAGGATGTGTGTACTGCTCTTTTAAACGTTAGAATAAGAAATCATGCATCAGAGTCTGGGGAAGGTTTGAGGCAATGGGGGAGATCCCTGCTCTGACCCTTTTACACCGTGTAAAAGGTCCAGACAAGCATAAACGGCGCCCTAGAGGTGCCAGTCTTGGCCATGGGAGGATTCTTGGATGCAGGCGCTGGGGGTGGAGGGAGGAAAGCCAGGAGGCTCTCTTCCTCAGACCCCTCCACAAGCACTGGGGTAGGGAATATATTGGAAGTTGGAGGGGCACATGAGGGGCAGGGCCACAGTACATAGGACTGTGTAGATTCTGGGCAATGTTAGAGCCCATAGGACTGCTCTAGAAGCCTGTCATAACAAGTCTCGAGGTCAAAGTTATTCCAGGGTCCCCAGAGCAATCCAGGATCAGGAGGATGCAAAGGTGGTTTGCAGGTAACTTAACATCCCTCTCCCTGACATGCATGTTCTGTGCTACATGTCTTCCAGAAACTTATCCAGAATCTGTACAGCAAAGCAGAGAAGGATAATACTGTTTTCCTTTGATAAAGTTCCATGTCCAGTGTTAGAAGACAGTTACTCTTTCTGTGATTCTTTACCATTGTCACATGGCATTTTGTTAGAAGTGGGATCATTCTGAGCTGGTATTAAAAAAAGAGGAAAAGAAAATGCAAAATTTCAGTCATCCACAAGGCTGTATAGTTTGGGATCTCCAAATGCAGTTGACTCAATGTAAAAAGTGCAGTTGCTACAAAGGCATTTTGAATAAAGAAATATTCCAAACACAAAACTGCATAGCTAAGTTAAGACCAATATGATTCATTCCTAAAATGTTTAACTTAAAACTAATCATTTTCTCCTTTATATAAAGGTGTGGCTGAGATTTATCCTTTGATCATTGGCTCAGTTGGAATTACCATAGTTTAGCTGTTGGACTGGGTTCCTATGTTCAGACTCAGTGTATAGCAGCTATCCAACGAAGCTTTACTGCACCTAGAAAACAAAACTGTGTGTCATTGGGCTTCCACTGCACACTGTCTTAATTAAATAAAATGTTCTACATTTTATTTGGCACAAATTAATAGTTTTCATGGTGGGGCTGTGTTTGGTATACATGCTTCCACTGCCAGTGCTCTAACATACAATTCTTAAATTTTCCATTCGGCTTGACCGAAGCTGCTGCAGAATTGGTTCATCTTCAATATCTCATACATTTTGTCTGAATTATGGACAAAACTGATAAAAAGTCATCAAAGTAGGGTGACTAGATAGCAAGTGGAAAAAATCAGGATGGGGGTGGTGGTGGGGGGGTTTACAGGTGCTTTATATAAGAAAAAGCCCCCAAAATCAGGACTGTCCCTATAAAATCGGGACATCTGGTCACCCTACATCAGAGAATTTGGTCATCTACAATACTTAATACATGTCTGTCTTTTAATTAATGTAATTTCTATAATTGCTTCAAAACTACTGTGAGTTAATTAGCACAACTCCTCAAAAAGAGTCTCCTGTGGCTATTGAATATGTAGTGGTGCACAGTTACAGGCCTCTGTCGTAATGTTCTCCCACTAATGATTTGATTTTTTAAATGGGCAACCTTTCTAGCTAACAGAGGACACAAAGTTTATTATCTGTCTGGGTAACCATCAATACATTTACAAAGTATCATGGAAAAAGCATCAAAAACTGTCAGTAAATGTCAACCAATTGAATGTCAGTGAAATAGCATAATAATTCACAAAATTACTGCCGTCCAGTTGTTAAAGCAGGGAACTGGATGTCAGGACTGCTGGGTTTTATTGCTATATTTGCCACTGACTTGCTCTGTGACCATCAACAAATCATATCCCTTCATTCTAGTTCTTTTTCCCCAATTGTATGATAATAGAGTACCTCACATGGGGTATTGCAAACTTTCATCTTCTGTGTATACCAGAAAACAAATGTGCAAAATGATGAACTTGTATTTTGAAGGTTAGATGACTACCTGCATGTCTGCAGGAGCACAGGTTGGAGGAAGGAAGAGTTTTGGGAAAAGACACTACTAAGTCAGTCTGTGTCCACATGGCTAGAATTCAGTTGCACCTTGTTTGTAAATAGTTCCATTAATAAAAATCCATTTTAGTTTTACAAGTATGGATATCTCTCATGTTATTATTCAGAATGTGGACATAAAACAACTCCTATTCAAGTTACTTTGAATTCAATCTTCTATAAGATATTCTCACGGAAACAATGATACTTCTATCTTAGGAAAATATGGCATTTCTCATAAAGCGTTTTCAGAAAATATTTGATAGTATACTAAGAAAAAGTTTGAAGTTTTTACAGATTATTGGAGGTATTGAACATGTTGCATAGAGCCTAAAGTACTAAAATCAAATGGACTAGAAGAATGAACTGTTCAAACTGTTAAAATATAGATTCCTGTTTATGTACAAACTTGGGGGCTGCACATAAAAACTGTTTGTATGTATAACTGGTTTGCTCATTAGCATGTGCAATTACATCTATGCACTAGAGGTGGACCTTAACCATTCCCCTGGTCAGAATACTTCCCAAACTTTAAGGAAGTTTTGGCTTTGGATTCAACATTCCATCTCAGGTCCATTTTTAATTTGCCATTGTGTCCATCTACATTTTGTGGATAAAGCTTAGGGACATATTTAAAATTTTTGATCCAGTAAGCCTATTTTACAAGAAACCAGGAGTGAAGCGTCTTGATTTTAGGAGGTTAAAACTGGTCTTTGATAAAAATAAGGCATTAACACTCCTATGCCCTAGCAAGCAGCTTTATGGCCCAGTCACACATTTTTAAATACAAGGCTCCACTTACTCCTTGCCACTGCCCACCCACTTCCTCCACCACTTCTTTCTTTTCTGCAATGGATGTGCCATATCTTCGTTCCTGCCTGAAGCTGGAAGGGACTTCCTGTGCATGAAGTGCAAGCAAGTGGCTCTGCTGGAGGAGAAGATTCTTAGATTGGAGGGGCAAGTAGAGATGCTACTGAGAAGTCGAGGAGCAAGTAGAGATGCTACTGAGAAGTCAAGGAGTTCCTATACAGACAGGTTCAGGATACATCAGTATGCCAGGTTCAAGGAAGAAAAGGGTTGGCCACCCAGGAACTGGAGATACATGAAGTCAAAGAAGACTACTAGCAGCTCCTAACCATCAAAGGAAAAAGATCCTGGTGGTATTTTACATGGCTGGAGACAGAAAAGGATGACCAGGCTGTGGCTACCAGAGAGAAGAGGATGGGGAGGAATTCCACACAGCTAGACATTTCCAATTGATACCAGGTCCTCAATGTGGAAGATACCTCTCAAGATCCAGCAGGTCCAAGGGAACTGAGAGATTTGTGGGACACACTTCTGGATGACAGTTTGGTCCAACCTGTAAGAAAATCAAGCTGCCCACAAAGAGTTCTCCAAGAGTCCAAGAAGACAGATGCTGCTTATTGGGGATTCAATACTCAGAAGAATCAAAAGGAAATTTTTGCAAGGGACAGGAGAACAACAGGACAATGGGTTATCTTTCCAGAACCAAGACTTGGGACATCTCTCTAAGATGAGATAGGCTTTTGAAGTGGACAGGAAAGGTTAATATCGGCACTAATGATGCTGCATCACAGGATATCTCATAGATAGTAGATGACCTTAGTGAACTTGGAAACATGCTTAAGAAGAAGAGCATCTAAAGCAATCTGCTCTGAGATCCTTCCTGCACTTGAAATGAAGGAAATCAGGAGATTCTGGAAGTGAACAGCTGGCTAGGTAAGCAGTGTAAGGTGTAGGGCTCTGGTTTTCTGAACATTGGCTCAACTTCCATGGGGAGACAGGGCTGTATAGTTTGGTTCCCCTTCTATTGAAATGGAAGACATCCGATCTCTTCAGGGACCAGATAGCTATAGTAGTCAGAAGGGCATTACACTAATGACAAAAAGGCAGGGTAAAAAAAGGGAAGATATGAGCACTCGGCATAAAATCAGACGAGAACCAAATTAAGCAAAAAGCCAAAAGACATAAAGAGAAGACGCTCTTCAAGTGCCTATATGCTAATGCTAGGAGCCTAGGTAACAAACGAGGATTTGTAATTGCTCATTTAGGAACACATATTTGATCTAGTTGGTATTATGGAAACCTGATGGGATGATTGCCATGATTGGAATGTTAAAATGGATAGTTATAACCTATTTAGGAAGGATCAAGTTGGCAAAAGGGTAGGAAGAGTGGCACTCAATACCATTTTTGACATAACCTGTTTCAGAGTCGTTAATAATTTTGGAAGAAAATGAAGCACAAGTTGGGGTATGAGTTGGTGTCTTCTACAGACCATCAAAACACACTAAGGAAGAGGATGATCAGCTTCTGGTGTACCTGCCTATAATATGCAGGGGAAAAAAATGTGTGATCATGTTTCAGAGTAGCAGCCGTGCTAGTCTATATTCACAAAAAGAACAGGAGTACTTGTGGCACCTTAGAGAAATTTGTTAGTCTCTAAGGTGCCACAAGTACTCCTGTTATTTTTGTGTGATCATGGGAGACTTCAATTTGAGTGATACATGCTGGAAGTCTCGTGCAGCCAGTACTAAAACCATGCTTGAAATTTCTAACTATTCTAGTTGACAATTTCCTAACTCAAAAATTTATTGCATCCAACATGGGACAATTCTATATTAGACCTCATCTTGATAGACAAAGAAAAACTGGTCACAGATCTAAAAATTAATGGTAGTTTGTGTACAAACGATCAAGACTTTAATCACATTTGTAATGTGCAAACAGAATAAATTCCAGACGGGGTGTGTGTGTGTGTGTGTGTGTGTGTGTGTGTGTGTGTGTGTGTGTGTGTAATATATATACCTGATGCTTTAAAAGAGCTCATTTCACAAATCTGAAAACAGTTATGAGCCAAATCAGCTGGGAGGAAGAATTTAATCAGAAAAATGTGAATAATAATTGGGAATTGTTTAAGAACACTTTATTAGATGCCCCAAAAGCCACAGTCGAGGAAGACTGCTTTATTGGTTAAAAATCAACCTGGTTTAGAGGGAAAGTGAAGGCAGCTATTACTCTTTTGGTTTTGGGTGGGGGAGAGTTTGGTGGTAAATGGAAGAAACAGGGAGTTGATAGCATGAATATAAATCAGAAGCTAAGTATTGTAAAACACTGGTAAAGGAAGCAAAGGGGCACAAGAAGAAATTTTTTCTCTGCTGGCCATAGGTCAATAAGGAGTTTTTGAAGTATATTAGGAACAAAAAGAATTCTAACATAGGTATTGGTCCATTACTAGATGGAAATGGTAGAATTATCAATAGTAATGCAGAAAAGGCAGAAGTGTTCAATAAACATTTCTGAATTGCTTAGTAAAATGGGTGCAAGCAAACAATGAGGTTTCTTTTAATATGGATAAATGTATTCTGTGATAGGTACAGCAATATGCTGACTAGACCTTACTAAATTAAATATAAGTATTTTAGAAGTCCCTTGTAGTAAACATTTTGCATTTTTATGTACTACTGTGGGATTGTATAGAACTTCTTTAGGAAAAAAACAGGATCATGCAATCTCTGGGCAGTATTGTGAGTTTCAAAAGACTATGTTGAACAATGTAGTAGTATGTGTGAAGTAGAGTTTCTGGGAAGTACTTGGGAGGAGGAGATTACAAATTCCCACCTACAGATTCAGGGCTTGTCTACACTACAGGTTATGTTGGTATAACTTATGTCCAGGGGTGTGAAAAAGCTTTCCCCCCCCCGCCCCTGAGCAACATAAGTTACACAAACCTGAGCACCAGTATGAACAGTGTTATGCCCTATGTCAGTGGGAGATGTTACTGTAATATCTGAGTGCCCCACAATCATTAATGTGTGGTGAGAAGAAATAGCAATGTGAGATAGGGATAGTAGTACTGCCCTATCTTACAAATGGGGACCTGAGGCACAAGGAAGTTAAGTGATCTTCTCAAGGTCCTGCAGAATGTCTGTAGTAGAACAGGGATTTGAACTGGGGTCCCAGGCAAGTTCCCTAACTATTGGACCATTCTTCCTCTCAACAAAATCAACATTCATTCATCTACAGCATCCACAGGGCCAGCATATTTGACAAGTAGAGAGCTATGTAACTAACTGGTGAGTGTGTGTTATGAGTCCCCTTCTCTGTCAATCCACAGAGGATATGAGTTATTACAGCCCCCCACTGCTAGAGTGGCTTGGCTCTTTAGCTCAAGCTGTAGCAGTCCATGCTTTCAGATCTGATGGTCTGGTTCAGTTCTTGGTGCATTGACCAAGATGGTGGCCATCACCATGTGTGCAGAGAGTAGGTGGAAGTGGTGGGTGGGACATCTGTGGGCCTCCTGGAAGCAGAAGGCATATTTGTTGAGTTCTGTGCTTATAGCATAGCATCTTGGCCTGTGCCCCAGCCAACATGGCCCTACAGCACAAAACATTTTTTGTGACAGCAAAATTAATGCCAATCAATATGGCTTTGATATTGATTTTTTTAATGCAATTAGAAGCTTGGTGGGCAAAGGTAACTGTGTTGACCTAATGTACTTGGAATTGCATCTTTTGTGAGTAAGGCATTTGACTTAGTAAGGAACAAAATTCTGATTTTAAAAAAAGCTAGCACTATGTCCTCTCAATGCAGCACATAGTTTTTCATCCATTTACTAACTGATAGATCTCAAAATAATTATACATGGGGACTTATTGACCATTGGGAGCAATTCTATTGGAATCCCACAGGGCTCTGCCAATTCTGGGCCAATCCTAATAAATATTGGCATCAATAATTTGGAGAAAACACAAAAGGATTGTTGGTAAAGCTTACAGGTGAGAGACAAACTTTGAATGGATCACATGATAAACTGGGTTCCATTGAACAACGTATTTTAATATAGCTAAATAAAAGGTCCTACATCTAGGAGCCAAGAATGTAGGTCACACTTATGGGATGATGGACTGTGTCTTGTAAAGCAATAATTTAGAAAAAGGACTTACGGGTCCTGAAGGACAATCAACTGAACCTCAGCTCCCAGCGCAATGCTGTAGCTAAGAGGACAAATGCAATCTTTGGAGATATATACACCTCTACCCCGATATAACACAGTTGTCAGGAGCCAAAAAAAATCTTACTGCGTTATAGGTAAAACCGCGTTATATTGAACTTGCTTTGGCCTCGAGCATTTCCATTATTAATAGTCACTTCCCGCTCCCTGTCCCCTGACTGTCCCAACCCCTATCCACACCCCTGCCCCCTGACAGGCCCCCCAGGGCTCCCACGCCCTATCCAACACCCCTGTTCCTTGATTGCCCCACTTCCAGAACCTCCAAACCATCCAACCCCCCGTCCCCTGACTGCCCCCCCCCGAGACCCTCTGCCCCCTATCCAACCCCTTGGCCCCAGCCCGGCACCCTTAACATGCCGCTCAGAGCAGCATGTCAGAGCCAGACATGCTGATCTGCCGGAGCACACAGCCCCATCCCGCAGAGCACTGCTTTACCACATTATATCCAAATTTGTGTTATATTGGGTTGCATTATATCGGGGTAGAGGTGTATAAGAAGGGGAATATCAGCAAGACTAGAGAGGTATTTTAACTCTTTATACAGCATGAGTGAGACCATTATTCGAATTACTGGAATACTGTGTCCAGTTCAAGTGTCAAGACTTCAGAAAGGATGGATCTCTTTTTCTGAACCCTTTCCAGTTTTTCTACAAGAATAAACTGACAGCTGGAAAGTTTGCCTTATACCAAGAAATTTAAGAACTCAAACTACTTAGTTAGTAAAGAGATGTTAAGAGGTGACTTAATCATGGTCTAGAATACCTACATGGGGATAAGATTGCTCATATAGAAAGCTCTTTAATTCAGCAGATGAAGGCATAACAAAATCCAGTAACTGGAAACTGAAGTTATACAAATGTTTTTACAACGAGGGTAATTAACTATTGGAAAAACTTACGTAGGGATGTGGTGGATTCTCCATAGCTTGAAGCTTTTCAATCAAAATTGGATTTCTTTCCAATAGCTGTGCTATGGCTCAACCAGAACGTATGGACTTGATGCAGGAACCACTATTGCTTGTGTTATGCAGAAGTTCACACTATAAGATCAAAATGGTCCCTTCTGACCTTAAATCTGCGCACACTGAACAAGAGGATTGATATAATGGAACTTCTCAGAACCCTCAGGGAAGATGAGCAATTGCACAATGCCACTGTTTGGGATCTTTTGGAGTGAAAGAATTAAACCACAGGAGAATAGTTCTGTCCAATCCTGCCAGATTCTGCAGGTGCATAAACAATTAGCTCATGTTCAGTAGCAGCTGATTGAAAAACATGAGTATGGACAGCTCATAATGTAATCTGTGTGTATGGCTTCAGAAATGGAAAAATTGCAATCATTTGTGGACAACCTATGAACAGGAAAAGGTGAAAATTACTGAATAAATTATTTGCTCAGCTGTCGCTGCAGATAAAAAAAAGAGGGGCAAGAATGTTGCAGGGGTTATTTTCCTTTAAATCTTTTTACAGATTATTCCAAGTGGTTAAAGAGGAGATCTTTAATGTTTCAAAGGATTATTTTAAAGTTCAAAACCAGTATGACTACTTTCCCAAGTTCTGGGGCGAGGGGGAGAAACCTATATACCCTTTTCCTCTTTATGTGCCAAGGGCAAATAGCCTCTGAGAAAACAGAGCTGCTTTTGAACATTTAAAAATAGCATACTGTAAAGGATTGACAACACCTACTGTTGTGCAAAGGGGAAGGATGGGGTGTATTTCTGAAGCCAAATGAAGATGCAGGAGCATTCATTACATAGGAAAAAGTTGAGATGAGGGTTCGGGGGTGGGGGTTGTGTGTGAGTGAGAGGACTTGTCACAAGGATTGGCAAAAATCTCTAAAGATGCTGCAACATGAGTTGCACCAAACCAGAAAATATTTCTAATAATTGGCAAAAAGAAAAGGAGTACCGGTGGCACCTTAGAGACTAACAAATTTATTAGAGCATAAGCTTTCGTGAGCTACAGCTCACTTCATCGGATGCATTTGGTGGAAAAAACAGAGGGGAGATTGATATACACACACAGAGAACATGAAACAATGGGTTTATCATACACACTGTAAGGAGAGTGATCACTTAAGATAAGCCATCACCAACAGCAGGGGGGGGAAGGAGGAAAACCTTTCATGGTGACAAGCAGGTAGGCTAATTCCAGCAGTTAACAAGAATATCAGAGGAACAGTGGGGGGTGGGGTGGGAGGGAGAAATACCATGGGGAAATAGTTTTACTTTGTGTAATGACTCATCCATTCCCAGTCTCTATTCAAGCCTAAGTTAATTGTATCCAGTTTGCAAATTAATTCCAATTCAGCAGTCTCTCGTTGGAGTCTGTTTTTGAAGCTTTTTTGTTGAAGTATAGCCACTCTTAGGTCTGTGATCGAGTGACCAGAGAGATTGAAGTGTTCTCCAACTGGTTTTTGAATGTTATAATTCTTGACGTCTGATTTGTGTCCATTCATTCTTTTACGTAGAGACTGTCCAGTTTGGCCAATGTACATGGCAGAGGGGCATTGCTGGCACATGATGGCATATATCACATTGGTAGATGCACAGGTGAACGAGCCTCTGATGGTGTGGCTGATGTGATTAGGCCCTATGATGGTATCCCCTGAATAGATATGTGGACAGAGTTGGCAACGGGCTTTGTTGCAAGGATAGGTTCCTGGGTTAGTGGTTCTGTTGTGTGGTGTGTGGTTGCTGGTGAGTATTTGCTTCAGATTGGGGGGCTGTCTGTAAGCAAGGACTGGCCTGTCTCCCAAGATCTGTGAGAGCGATGGCTTGTCCTTCAGGATAGGTTGTAGATCCTTGATGATGCGTTGGAGAGGTTTTAGTTGGGGGCTGAAGGTGATGGCTAGTGGCGTTCTGTTGTTTTCTTTGTTGGGCCTGTCCTGTAGTAGGTGACTTCTGGGTACTCTTCTGGCTCTGTCAATCTGTTTCTTCACTTCAGCAGGTGGGTATTGTAGTTGTAGGAATGCATGATAGAGATCTTGTAGGTGTTTGTCTCTGTCTGAGGGGTTGGAGCAAATGCGGTTATATCGTAGCGCTTGGCTGTAGACAATGGATCGAGTGGTATGATCTGGATGAAAGCTAGAGGCATGTAGGTAGGAATAGCGGTCAGTAGGTTTCCGATATAGGGTGGTGTTTATGTGACCATCGCTTATTAGCACCGTAGTGTCCAGGAAGTGGATCTCTTGTGTGGACTGGTCCAGGCTGAGGTTGATGGTGGGATGGAAATTGTTGAAATCATGGTGGAATTCCTCAAGAGCTTCTTTTCCATGGGTCCAGATGATGAAGATGTCATCAATGTAGCGCAAGTAGAGTAGGGGCATTAGGGGACGAGAGCTGAGGAAGTGTTGTTCTAAGTCAGCCATAAAAATGTTGGCATACTGTGGGGCCATGCGGGTACCCATCGCAGTGCCGCTGATTTGAAGGTATACATTGTCACCAAATGTGAAATAGTTATGGGTCAGGACAAAGTCACAAAGTTCAGCCACCAGGTTAGCCGTGACAGTATCGGGGATACTGTTCCTGACGGCTCGTAGTCCATCTTTGTGTGGAATGTTGGTGTAGAGGGCTTCTACATCCATAGTGGCTAGGATGGTGTTTTTAGGAAGATCACTAATGGACTGTAGTTTCCTCAGGAAATCGGTGGTGTCTCGAAGATAGCTGGGAGTGCTGGTAACGAAGGGCCTGAGGAGGGAGTCTACATAGCCAGACAATCCTGCTGTCAGGGTGCTAATGCCTGAGATGATGGGGCGTCCAGGATTTCCAGGTTTATGGATCTTGGGTAGCAGATAGAATACCCCAGGTCGGGGCTCCAGGGGTGTGTCTGTGCGGATTTGTTCTTGTGCTTTTTCAGGGAGTTTCTTGAGCAAATGCTGTAGTTTCTTTTGGTAACTCTCAGTGGGATCAGAGGGTAATGGCTTGTAGAAAGTGGTGTTGGAGAGCTGCCTAGTAGCCTCTTGTTCATACTCCGACCTATTCATGATGACGACAGCACCTCCTTTGTCAGCCTTTTTGATTATGATGTCAGAGTTGTTTCTGAGGCTGTGGATGGCACTGTGTTCTGCATGGCTGAGGTTATGGGGTAAGCGATGCTGCTTTTCCACAATTTCAGCTCGTGCATGTCGGCGGAAGCAGTCTATGTAGAAATCCAGGCTGCTGTTTCGACCTTCAGGAGGAGTCCACCCAGAATCCTTCTTTTTGTAGTGTTGGCAGGAAGGTCTCTGTGGGTTAATATGTTGGTCAGAGGTGTGTTGGAAATATTCCTTGAGTCTGAGACGTCGAAAATAGGATTCTAGGTCACCACAGAACTGTATCATGTTCGTGGGGGTGGAGGGGCAAAAGGAGAGGCCCCGAGATAGGACAGATTCTTCTGCTGGGCTAAGAGTATAGTTGGATAGATTAACAATATTGCTGGGTGGGTTATGGGAACCATTGTTGTGGCCCCTCGTGGCATATAGTAGTTTAGATAGCTTAGTGTCCTTTTTCTTTTGTAGAGAAGCAAAGTGTGTTTTGTAAATGGCTTGTCTAGTTTTTGTAAAGTCCAGCCACGAGGAAGTTTGTGTGGAAGGTTGGTTCTTTATGAGAGTATCCAGTTTTGAGAGCTCATTCTTAATCTTTCCCTGTTTGCTGTAGAGGATGTTGATCAGGTGGTTCCGCAGTTTCTTTGAGAGTGTGTGGCACAAGCTGTCAGCATAGTCTGTGTGGTATGTAGATTGTAATGGATTTTTTTACCTTCAGTCCTTTCGGTATGATGTCCATCTGTTTGCATTTGGAGAGGAAGATGATGTCTGTCTGTATCTGTGCGAGTTTTTTCATGAAGTTGACAGATTTCCACTCTATACGGCTAAATTCAGTGCCTTGCATAATCACAGGTTTCAGAGTAGCAGCCGTGTTAGTCTGTATTCGCAAAAAGAAAAGGAGTACCGGTGGCACCTTAGAGACTAACAAATTTATTAGAGCATAAGCTTTCGTGAGCTACAGCTCACTTCATCGGATGCATTTGGTGGAAAAAACAGAGGAGAGATTTATATACACACACACAGAGAACATGAAACAATGGGTTTATCATACACACTGTAAGGAGAGTGATCACTTAAGATAAGCCATCACTCTCACAGATCTTGGGAGACAGGCCAGTCCTTGCTTACAGACAGCCCCCCAATCTGAAGCAAATACTCACCAGCAACCACACACCACACAACAGAACCACTAACCCAGGAACCTATCCTTGCAACAAAGCCCGTTGCCAACTCTGTCCACATATCTATTCAGGGGATACCATCATAGGGCCTAATCACATCAGCCACACTATCAGAGGCTCGTTCACCTGCGCATCTACCAATGTGATATATGCCATCATGTGCCAGCAATGCCCCTCTGCCATGTACATTGGCCAAACTGGACAGTCTCTACGTAAAAGAATGAATGGACACAAATCAGACGTCAAGAATTATAACATTCAAAAACCAGTTGGAGAACACTTCAATCTCTCTGGTCACTCGATCACAGACCTAAGAGTGGCTATACTTCAACAAAAAAGCTTCAAAAACAGACTCCAAGGAGAGACTGCTGAATTGGAATTAATTTGCAAACTGGATACAATTAACTTAGGCTTGAATAGAGACTGGGAATGGATGAGTCATTACACAAAGTAAAACTATTTCTCCCTCCCACCCCACCCCCCACTGTTCCTCTGATATTCTTGTTAACTGCTGGAATTAGCCTACCTTGCTTGTCACCATGAAAGGTTTTCCTCCTTTCCCCCCCCTGCTGCTGGTGATGGCTTATCTTAAGTGATCACTCTCCTTACAGTGTGTATGATAAACCCATTGTTTCATGTTCTCTGTGTGTGTGTATATAAATCTCCCCTCTGTTTTTTCCACCAAATGCATCCGATGAAGTGAGCTGTAGCTCACGAAAGCTTATGCTCTAATAAATTTGTTAGTCTCTAAGGTGCCACCGGTACTCCTTTTCTTTTTGTGAATACAGACTAACAGGGCTGCTACTCTGAAACCTCTAATAATTGGCTCACTAATGGAATGTCTTCTCCATTAACATGTGAATGATGTTTATGCTTAAAATCAGCAGGGTTCTAATTACCCTTTCTTCCAAATATCAATGTGTTGATGCAACTCCTGAAGACATTTTCTTTCTGAAGGCTGCATGAACTAGCTGGTCAGCAATAACATTGATCAGGCTGACTCATAGATGTTACCTCTGCTTATGTGCCTGTAGCATAGTTGCTTGACTAGTATTTACTTTTATTAATTTATCCTTTTAAAGAAAGGTCAGTAGTAATATGTTCCCTTGAGTATTGCATTCTGTACACAACTAGGAACCACAAAAGTGTCCATTTTGATAACAATGCACCATGGGCCTGATTAAAAGCCCATTCAGGTCAGTGGGAGGCTTTTCATTGACTTTTTTGTGGGCATTGGCTCAGTCTGCATGAGACTTTCAGAAGATGTTGATGATATTTGACGCTAATTCACAGAGCCATATACAAGTGCAATCTGTTTTGGAAAGTAGTCCTGAATATTTGTAGGACACAAAAGCCTCTAAGTACCTTAAAGTTGCATAACAAAAACATGTTTTTTTTTAAAAAATGCTCTTCTTATATTTGTAGTTTTTTACACAAGTTTTAATTAGTAGCCTCACACCATTAGAATGTGTGAACAATTTCCAAATGTTTAAATGTTGTGGTGCCCTTGTGTCAAGGTTCCTTCCCCACTCTGAACTCTAGGGTACAGATGTGGGGACCTGCATGAAAACCTCCTACGCTTACTTTTACCAGCTTAGGTTAAAACTTCCCCAAGGTACCAACTATTTTACCCTTTGCCCTTGGACTTCCACTGCCACCACCAAACGTTTGACTGGGTTTACGGGGAAAGCGTTGGAAACATCTTTCCCCCCCACAAAATCCTCACCAAAACCTTGCACCCCCCTGCCTGGGGAAGGCTTGATAAAAATCCTCACCAATTTGCATAGGTGACCACAGACCCAAACCCTTGGATCTTAAGAACAATGAAAAAAGCATTCAATTTCTTACAAGAAGAATTTTAATATAAGAAAAGGTAAAAAGAATCACCTCTGTAAAATCAGGATGGTAAATACCTTACAGGATAATTAGATTCAAAACATAGAGAATCCCTCTAGGCAAAACCTTAAGTTACAAGAGACAAAGACAGAAATATTCATTCTATTCAGCACAGCCTATTTCCTCAGCCATTTAAAGAAATCATAATCTAACACATATCTAGCTAGATTACTTAGTAAATTCTAAGACTCCATTCCTGTTCTGTTCCCGGCAAAAGCATCACACAGACAGACCGACCCTTTGTTTTTTCCCCTCCCTCCAGCTTTGAAAGTATCTTGTCTCCTCATTTGTCATTTTGGTCAGGTGCCAGCGAGATTATCCTAGCTTCTTAACCCTTTACAGGTGAAAGGGTTTTTCCTCTGGCCAGGAGGGATTTTAAAGGTGATTCCTAACTGCAATTAAGTTTTATGATGTTTTAAACAATAAAGCTGCAAAAGCTGCGAATCAAAGTGAAGCTTTTATACTCTACAGTGTATTGCCATTCTTAATTTTAATACAAGTACTTTACTCCTAAAACAGTCTTTTCTTATCCTTTGAGATTTTGTCTTTTTGCTGACTTCATCGGGAATTGGAAACAGATCCTCACTTTCCAACTAACCATCCAAGTTTGCTTCACATCTGAATTCTTCCCTGATATTCAGCTAGCCCTCCCAGCCATCTCTAACTCCTCTTAGTTCCTGCATTCATGGCCATTACCCTATTCCTTTGCTGTAGTGAAATATTTTAGACACATTAATTACTTAGTATTTTTTATTTATATTTATACATACTAAAGTCAGAAGGTACTATTATGGTAATCGAATCTGATCTCTTGCATAACACAAGACAAAGAACCTCACCCAATCATTTCTGTATCGAGCCCATAACTTCTGTTTGAGCTATAGGATATTTTTTTAGAAAAAGACATTGAGTTTGGAGTTGAAGACTTCAAGTGATGGAGAATCTACCAAATCCCTAGCTAAATTGTTCTGATAACTGAGTATCCTCACTATTTATTTTTTTAAAAATGCACCTTATTTCTAGTCTGAATTTGTCTATCTTCAAGTTCTAATCCTTAGAGCTCATTATTCCTCTTTCTACTAGATTAAAGAGCCATCTGCCATTAGAAATATTTTCTGTATATAGATACCTGTAGATGGTGATCAAGTCACCTCTTAATTTTCTGTTTGGATAAATTAAGTAAACTGAAAGTCTTCTGTTTCTGAATATAATATGTTTAGTGCCACTGTTGTTCATGGAGGTTTAAACACATACTTAAAAAGTTAAGTTTCCTGCTCTGAGGATTTTATAATCTAAATTAAAAAGGTAACTAACCTAATATAATGAACAATTGCATCAGACTAAGAGGATCCAGGGAAAAGAAATCAAGCAGGGAAAAGAGAACAACTTGTGGAGTCCTTTGTTTAAAAAATGTCAGTTCCTGTCATCTGATTCTGTTTGTATTTTTCTCAGGTTGTTTGTTTTGTATGTTTAAAGTTTTATGTTTTGCTTCCCATTTTATTTTCTTATTAAATCAGTTTGGGCTGATAGTGACATAAAACAAGACAAAGGAAGTGAATTTTTAACAAGGACTTGAAGGAATTGTCTATTCCTCTACTCCACACATCTTTTATAGCCCTCACAGTTGCTCCTGATATCATACCATTTTGTTGCAGATTCCCAGTCTCAACAAAGAAACCTAGTATCTACCACACAAGATCAAACCGATCATTTACTTAGCACCAGGATACTCTCTCTAACAGGGGCCTGTACCAAAGCTTTAGAGGGCAGGCAAGAAATACCAAATGGTTAATTATGAAATAAAATTGTTAGAAGAAGAGTCCCAGGGAGCACTGGAGTGCTGAATCAAAGCCTTAATAACGTGTATTAAAAAAGCAGGCATTTTAGTCCCATTCTGTCATGCCCTAAAGTGCCCCCTATGCCTGACGGTCAGAGCAGCTGGTGTATAGTTGGCTATGCAGCAGGGGTGTAAAGACGACTTACAGAAGGGTGGAGTCACGTCTACATGCACTTACGCTATCCTTCATTGTGGCTGAACTATTTTTGCTTTTAAGCGTCTTGCGTTAGTGTATACCTGAAATACATGAAGGGTCCTCACCTTCTTTGACACACACTCTAATACTGCAACTTATTCCCCAGCTCAGCCATGCTCAATGCAGCCTAGGGTCTAACGGTTGCTATCCTTTTTTTCTTTTGAGATATTTCTTTCTCTCAAGAAGATTTTGCTCATTTTTATCCCCTGATATATGGGTGGCAATGTCTGCAGTGACTGAACAACTAAAATGATTTGCCACAGACTGAATACATAACTCTTCTGAATTCAACTTTTAGATCATGAGATGGCATAACAGAGTCCTATTAGCAGCTAAGATCAATAGATGAAATCCAGAAACATGATATGTGGCATCACTGGATGACATAAGTCCAAGATTTTCAAAATTGATTAGTGATTTGGGTGTCCAGCCTGAGACATCTGGAAGGGGGCTGATTTTCAGGTAGTGCTGAACACTTAGTTTCTGAAAATCACCCCTTTTAAATGTTTAGTTTGAGTAACTGAAATCTCAGGCACCCAAAAATACTTTTCATTTTTGAAAATCTTGGCCTAAGATTTTTATCTCCATTATTCTTTGGCATTTTTTAAATGTGAAGCCCTCTCTAAAACATATTTTCTCTCAAACAAATTTCTAAAATTCTTTTTTAGATGAGTTGACATTCTTGGACAGATCACATAAAGGCACACATTAATGGGAAACAAAGGCTAACAGTAAATCACAGAGCTATTTTGCCACCAACAGCGTTTTCAGGACACAAGTATCAGTAGACTAATGTTTAAATTGTCATTCACAACAGGAAGCTAATTCACTGTAGATAAAAAATGCAAACACATGAAGTTTGATTACGTCTCTTTCACTGGTTGTATATTCTGGCAGGATCAAGCCTTGTAAACGTGTTTGCTTAGCATTCAGCCTACTTAAACAGCTCTTCAGAATCTTGTTGTGTTATATCAATGGTAACACATTTGAGGTTTGGTTTAGTGGTTTTTTATTAGTGAATCTTAATTATTGAAATATTTGTGTGTAGTTGGCTACTGAGCCAGCCTACAGAACAAGTTGATGTAATTTCTCTTTGAACACTCTATAGCAATTTAATAAAACTAAATTTTTCAAGTCCATCAGATGTTGACAAAAACAAGCAGACACTGCCGGGAAGCAAACTATATCGTTGCCAAATGCTTTTCTCAATACGGTTCAATCTTTTTTTTTTCTTGGCTATACAAACTTTAAAAAAAAAATCACAAAGTGGAAGGAACTAAATGGAGCCCTCCAATTCTATAATTTTAGGTAAAAATAATCCAAAAACTTGAAGTCTGTTATCATTACCTTCTGTGGTGACATATGTAAAGTGAGTTGATGGTGCAGAAATCCTATCTATTTTAGGTGACTCTAGGTACCCCTGTATTCACACCCTACACTCTACTGCAATAATATTTGTACAAAATATGCCCTATCAGGTATCATATGAAAGTTAATAACATGCTGGTTATTAAGATCATTGTAAAACGCATGTGTTAACATTATATGCGAAGTCATGAATTCCCTTTGTATGGTGTTACAAAAAACTGTTTAAGACCAGACCACCTCACCTAGATAAACAGGTGTGTCCTAGACAAAGGAATGTGTGGTTACTTCAGTTTACATAGTATCCATAACCCCTACTGGGTTAGATTGATAGCTTTAGTTATCCTGCACCTGAACTCAAGAGACAGAAAACTAACCTGGCTCCTGTGCCCCAAAGAGAGACAAGAGACTGAGTCCCCAGGAGGCCTTCCTGACTTGTAAGCTAAAGGCAATCCCATTGGGGATAAATAAAACAGAGAGACTCCATCTTTATCCTTCATCTTAAGAGACACAGACACCAAGTGATTTGATCGCTGATGTGCCCTGGCCAGTAAAAGATGTGGGTCTAAGATTTGGTTTGGAAAAAAAACATTTTGAAAAAAGACTATCTTGCTAGATTAAATTTTAGATTTTTAGATGTGTGTGTTCACTTTTATTTGCTTGTAACCATCTCTACCTTTCTCTCTCTTACTTGGTACCACTTAATACATGCTCTGTCGTTAAGAAACTTGTTTTACTTTTACTATAAACCAGTTCAGTGCTGTGTTTGAAAGGAAGGCTGTATTTACCCCCCCAGTTAAATTGATATGCTATCATGTACCGACTCTTTTTAACGAGCAGTGAACTTAATATCTTCTGTGAATACTCAGTGGTAGGAGCTGGGCATTGCAGAGAAACATCGCTGAGGAACACTGGGGCTGGAGTTCCTGATTATTACCTGCTAGGCAAAGATTGGGCTGGGAGATCCTTGTGGGGTTTACTGGTGCGAAAGATTCTCTGTTGTATCAGGGAGTTGCCACGTAATCTAATCATCAGCAAACTTATCCTTGCTTAGGCAGAGAGGCAATGCAATGGCTCACAGCTCTGGGTATCTCCAGCAGCATCATGTTACAGGTGCTTATAAGGTCTCCATTAAATTTTCTAACCATTACCTCTGTGAGGTAGGTAAATACTATTATTCCCCTTTTTGAAGATGGAGAACTGAGGCAGAGAAAAGCTGACTGAGTTGCCAAAGGTCACATAGGCTTCAACCCAATTTCTAGGCTAGTACCCTGTCCAGGAGATCAGCCTTCCTCATACAGGGACTTAAGATGAAAATCAGAAATAATGTAGGAATAATTTGGAGGTCATGTAATTTTCAAGGCTCTTTTTGCTGCTTCCTACTGTGCAAAGTCTGTGTCTCAGAAATCTCATAACCATTAGCATCCTTCTCATATTAATAATGTTGTTGGTACAAAATGTTTCTGCTGTATTCCATCCCAGAAGGGGCTGCTGTTCAGTGGTCGATAAGTGATCTCTACAAAGAAAATATATCTACACAGTTGGTAAAAGCACTTTAATATCTTCCAGGAGGAAAGATGCTATCTATATATACAGTAGTTGGGGAATTTTTTTTTCTCTTGAAGTCAGTATTAAATGCCCTTTCTATTAGCTAGAAAAATCCTGTGGAAAACAGAATTAAACAAGCATTCTGCTGTTATCTTGTTTACAGTAAAAATATACACAGTCTACCATTATCTCATAATCATAGAGGTAAAGGACAGAAGGGACCACCCGATCATCTACTCTGACCTCCTAATGCCAGCACCTGCACACTAAATCCAACAACCAAATATTAGAACTAAGTATTACAGACCACAGGAGACTAAATGATCACATGCCATAGGTGGAGAATAGGGGAAACCAAGGAGCACCAGTGCACAAGGCACCTAAAATGGCAGGGAAATGATTCAGGGAGATATACCCAGATAAGCCTGGCAATTGACCTGCACTCACATGTTCCAGAGGAAGGCAAAAAAAACCCCACAAGTCACTGCCAATCTGACCCGGGGGGAAATTCCTTCCCAATCCCACACTGGGTGATCAGTTGGGCCCTGGGCATGTGAGCAAGAACCAGCCAGCCAAGCACCTGAACAAGAGAATGCTTTGTGCCAGCTTAGAGCTCCCTAACCTATGTGCCATCTCCAGCTGTGCCCACCTCTCATATTTCAGGAGAAGAAGATAAGCTACCCACAATACATTTGGGGCAGGGAGGAAATCCTCTGTAGGTGATCGGATGAAACCCTAAGCTTTTAACAACATAAAACATAAACCAGGACTTAAGCCCTTTACCCATCACCACAAGCAACCCAGTCATCCACCTCCACCTATAAATTTGTCCAGTGAACTAACTACTGGCAGGTTGTTGCAGACCTCACCCCTCTGATGTTTAGAAACCTTCTAATTTCAAGCCTGCACTTCCATTTGCTATTCGCCTTGAAATACAAGTGAGTATTGTGTCACATGTAACCACTCAGAGGAATCTAGGAAGATGAATGTGTCATGAAAAGCACCAATCCCTTCAGAGAAGTTAAATTATGCCTTTGAAAATAAGATAAAGAGGGAGGTGTCAAATCTCCTTTCCAGGTTTGTTGTTGGGTATGGGCTCGTGTACTGGACTTCAGTATCAAGTTGATTCTAAGTACGGTTGCTGTTACAGAGCCTGCTCCAGTGTGAATTGAAGTTGATGAGACTCTTTCCATTTACTTTAATGGGCTTTGGATCAGGCCTACTGGGAGGAATCCAGACAAGTAAGAGAACTTGAGCTGGGTCTGGGAATGGGCCAAAGGAAGCCACAGCAAGAATGAGTTGGTGGGAGACTGGGTGAGTGAGGGATAGATTAAATGAGGGAGCTGGTGCTAGAAGGAGTAAATGAGACACATGTCAGGGATGGGGAAAGGTGGCAGAATGCACTCAATGGAATGGATGGAGTTGTCTGGGACCAAGGATGGGTCGGCAGGAGGGAGCCACAATGAGCAGGAAACCAGTGCTGGGGTTAGGTAAAGTGGCAGTAGGCAGGCTGGGCAGAAGTAGGAACCAGGTTATAAAGCTGTGACAACTTCAAGTGACTGCTGCTATTTTAAAATGGTCACTGCCACATGGCAACATCCATGCTTTTGAGGTATGTTTCCTGACCTTGTTTTCTAAAAGATTGTGTTATGAATACATGATCTCCCAAATGGTCAGCTCAGCGTACAAATCAAAGCTCCTGCCAGCACCATTATATGACTGTACCTTGGCTGATAGTGGACAGGATAGGAAGTGAATACTGTGAAACTGCAAGCTGTAAGCATGTGCTTCATATTTCAGTACCAGTTCTACTTTACACACCTTTCAAAGACCTGCTTTCTTTGACATCACAACCAAACATGAATGTAGTGCTCCTGAAAGGCATTGCATTGACAGCTCTGATGAGCAAAGTCCTCTGTTTATCCAAGATGAAATTAGCTTCTTTGCGGAGGACCTAGTCACCACTTATGTCCCACTTAAAGCCCTATTTTGAGGATGTAAGAAGTGCTGCACAGGCCTTGCAGCATCATTCTGCGCAGCAGTGAATTTTAATGTTGCCATCCAAGCATGCCCTTGTTTAGTTTAATTCATCTGTCACGGAATCCTTCAGTCTCTGTCAGGAGAATGACCAGTGTTTCGAGCACTTATTTATGTCATTTGCTTCAATGACCTTACTCAACAACTTACTCCATGTGTTTACTGCTGTTTGAATGAAGTAGTTCAGCCTGAATTCACAAAAAGAAAAGGAGTACTTGTGGCACCTTAGAGACTAACAAATTTATTAGAGCATAAGCTTTCATGAGCTACAGCTCACTTCATCGGATGCATTTGGTGGAAAAAACAGAGGGGAGATTGATATACACACACAGAGAACATGAAACAATGGGTTTATCATACACACTGTAAGGAGAGTGATCACTTAAGATAAGCCATCACCAGCAGCAGAGGGGGAAAGGAGGAAAACCTTTCATGGTGACAAGCAAGGTAGGCTGAATTCAGGTGCAGTTAAGCAAGGATAGTATTGCTGCTGTGTTTTATGAGGCAATAATCTGGTTCAACCTACTTGTTTATCCCAATCAGGGAACTAGAATATTGCCATACAAAATGGTATGATGGCATTGATATAGTTCTTAGGTTAAAAACATACTTTGTACCCAAACAGTTCAAAGAATGTGTAGTTTATTGCAGGCTGTGATTTTCAATGCAGTTCTACGGTGGGGGTGTTATAAAGCCACCTCACCGCAGAGGGAGCACTGTGAGTGAGGATGCTTCAGTAAGCTCTCAGATACCAAGCAAGACTGTGCAGGATGCAGCTTCAGTTGGGACAGTGCAACCTGCTCTCTTTGATATGTCAGATTATCTCAGAAAGCCTGTTCAGAAGAAGAACAGGGAGATGGCATCACCTCTCTGGAATGATACCTCTTGTGGATTGGGGGAGGCATGTGCAGGGGACTGTAATTGTGACTGGCCTTAGCTTGGAGCATGCAGAGGGAAGACAGCTCCTTGCACATTCTCTTAACTACACTCCTATTTAAAGATCACAAGCAGGACAAGAGAGGAGTGAGGTGGAAGCAAATAAGCACTGTATAGCATGTATCAGAACTCTAACAGCGTGCGGTGACTACTTATGAGAAGTTATTACTGATAGCCCACTCTGTATACATGGCTGATTATCAGAGGAAATACAATAGCTCTGAATTATAAATGAAAAATATACTGCCTTATTTATATAGACTAAGCTTTTTAAAGTTCTTTATTTTAGAGGTCAAACAATTTTAACTTCTTTGTTACTCACAAAAGCATGTTAAAAAGAAGCCTTCAGTATGTTAGAAAACAGGAGGGGCAGAACTGATCTCAGTTACACCATGTAAATCTGGAGTAACTTAACTGAAATCAGAGATCATAATCTACCCAAGAAACTCGCAATGAAATGTAAGGCCGAAGTTCTGCTGAGCCACCCTGCAGTTGATCCCAGAACAATTGTCTCAAATTAAATTAGCAAGTTGTGCATAGGCATTTTGCATGTCATTGAAAATAAAATGCAAACCGGAGAGGATTGAGAGAAATTTCAATGCAAATATACTTGTTAATTCTGAAGAAACAGAGACCATGAGCCTAATACCAGTCCCACTGAAGCCAATGGAAATTTTACTCCATAACCCTGGAAATCTATAATCACAGGACATTGTTTTTGTTTAGAAGTTTATACTGATAAATCTAGTTTGACACCAACAAGTATTTTACTAAACGGACAGGAAGTAAAAATCAATAGCGATAACTTTAACACATCCTCTGATGGTCATTTTTATTTAAATCCCAATTATTCTAACTATTATGGATTATGAACTTTTGAAATGTTTCAGTAACCATTTTAATTCATACAGTGTATTTAGTTAGAAAAGCAGCAGAGAAGAAATTATAAAACTTTTGGTCATCTGTAGAACTTCATGGCAATTCATTATGGAATCCAAACCCACACAGAACTAACTCAGTTGTGTGTTCCATTATAAAATCAAAACCCAGACTATGCTCATAAGTGTAATAAAACTTTTGAAGTAAACCTGGACTGACATATGGTTTTGCATTTGAGCCAGCAGCCATTCATCCAAGTGCTACCACTGAAGGTGCCAAAGGTGCTGATAGATCTAATAGTGACACCACAGAGTTCTGCCCTCTGTCAATGACCATAAGAAGATTGTCCAGCAGTGCTACTAAAGCCAAATCCATGCCATGTGCCAGACTGAAGGCTTAGTATTCAGGGTCCAGGATATCAGTAGAGATGAGTTTCTTAATACTAGTTTTTCAGTGACATTGCCAAAGAAAAGGACATTGAAGACAGACAGAGCCAAAGTCAACACTGTCAGGTTTTGTTTTGGGGTTGTTTTGGGGTTGTTTTTTTTTTTTTTTTTTTTTAAATGAATGAGCCAAATTCATTCATCCTGGTTGTAAATTTGCTGAATATGGTCCCTTACCACTGTAATTTTCATGATGTATAGCTCTCCCTATATTATTCCCATCATTTTAAAAATAGGGATTCAAATACATTATTTAAACTGTTCTTTATATTATGTATAACTGTTGTACATCAGCATTGTCTGCTTTTGTTCTGTTGTATATGTAATGTGATAATCTTTGATTTAAAAAAATATTGTCAAATAAACTCACAGAAGATATTAAACTGAGAGCTGCTGCAAACCTCAGAGAGGACAGAAAAATAATACAAAAGGACCTAAAGAAATTAAATATAGGCAGTAAATAAAAGAAATAAGATTTAACCTGGAAAATAAATGCTAATGCATCTGGGGTGGAAATAATTCAAACAGCAGATATTTATTTGATGGAGAAAGTAGTAATGCCATAAAAGACCTATAGTCACAGCAGACAGCAAGTTCCATATGATCATTACAATGTATTATGCTGGGGGAAAAATAGCCACAAAGATTTTGAGCTGTGAATGCAGAGGCATCTGCTGAGGGTATAACGGGGCAAGGCCAGATGGCTACAGAAAAGTAGTCTTATTGGGATCCAAAGGACCTAGATACCCAAAAAATTCCAGGGGACAACTAATGAAATAACAGGGACAGAAGTGTGATCAAAGGGTCAAATGAAGGGAACCGGATGGGGACACCGAGCAGAGAACCCCAGACAGCGCACACTGGTCCTCAAAGGCGTCAAGGGAGTCAGAGGACGCTGCCCAGAGGAACTCTGCCCAGATACATGAATGGACCGAGGATCGGAAATAGGCCCCACAGTCACAGGAGACTCCATCGGCCAGCCTCCTCGCTCTGGTTTTATAGATGGCCATTTTAGCTAGGGCCAGGAGGAGGTTGACGAGGAGATCCCGTGACTTTGTGAGGCCATGGATAGGGAGTGCATAGATAAGAAGGTGAGGGGAAACGTGCAACCAAAAACGTAATAAAATATTGGGGAGGAGCCGGAATAGGGGCTGCAGCCTGGCACACTCTAGGTATATATGTGCCAGGGTTTCCCTCACGCCGCAGAAGGGGCAGGTGTCTGGGATTGAGGTGAACCGCACCAAATACATGCCCGTGCTCACGGCTCGGTGAAGGAGCCGCCAACTGACATTCCCGGGGGGCCTCGGGACTAAGGTGGAATATAGGCTGGCCCACCGGGGCTCCTCACCCTCCAAAGGTGGCAGGAGGTCCCGCCATTTTGTATTGGGGTGGGACATGAGGGTGAGGCTGTGAAGGGTGTGGAGCACGAGCGTGTAGACATGTTTTCTTGGCGCGGTTTGAAAGCAGACCGGCTGCATCTCTTGCAGCCGGCTTACAGTGCAGGGGTGAGGGGATCGGTTGGGTTCATGGGGCAGGGGTCCAATTAAAAGGTCCAGCGGGCCTGGGGTAGTGGGTGGGTGGGGTGTGCCCTCGTGCAGGACCCGGTTGAGATAAACCCGAGCAGCGGGCGGCAAAGTGGCCTTCACCTCCTGAAGTATGCGCCGGGGAGTACAAGGTCTGGAGAGCCCCATGCGCTGAGTGAGCGTCAGGGGATCCAGCCAGTCTCCCCGGTCATAGTCCAGGAGGTCTCCGACTCTTGTGACCTCTGCCAGGACCAAACTCTGGCACACTGAGCAGGACTCTGCCACCTGCACACGGAGCTGGGGGTTGTGTAGCAGGGGCTCCGCGAGGAGATCTGCCCCCTCGGTGGCCGCCACGGACCTGGTCATTGTAAAGAGTTTCCAGGTCCGGAGGAGGTCCTGGTAGAAGACCGGCAGCTTGGAGAGGTCTCGCGGAAGACCTCTCGGATGGAGATAAAGGAGCTGCCAGTCGTATCGGAGCCCTCGGAAGCGGCGCAGGAAGGCGTACGCCAGTATGCTCCACGCCGGATTACCTGCACCTTAAAGGAGCCTCTGCAGGGTCTGGAGGCGGAAGACATGGACCTGAGTAAGCAGACATTTTAGGCCCTGCCCTCCCTCCTCCAGAGGTAGATGGAGAACCCCTGCAGGGACCCAGTGAAGTCCTGACCAAAAGAACTCCAGAATCGATGTCCGGAGGTTGGTCAGGAAAGCCGGGGCCGGGACGAGGGTGTTGAGCCGGTACCAGAGCATGGAAGGGATTAGTTGATTAAGCACTAGCGCTCTCCCTCGAAGGGAGAGGCACCGGAGTAGTCCTGTCCATTTCCGGAGCCGCTCTATCACCCCGCCCTCTAAATTCTGCCAGTTCTCCGGCGGAGAGGGATGCGTGGCAGAAAGGTAAACGCCCAGATAGAGCAGCGGACCCGTGCTCCACCGGATGGCCTGAAGCGCGGGGTGGAAGGGAGCTCGCCTGCCGCCAGTCCCCTACCACCAAGCCAGAGCTCTTGACCCAGTTGACCCACACGGAGGAGGCTGCTGAATAGATGGCCTGGCAAGCCTCCACCCGCACCAAGTCGCCCGGGTCCTGGACCACGAGGAGCACGTCATCAGCATACGCCGACAGGACCAGCCGCAGCTCCGGCTCCCTCAGCACCAATCCTGTCAACCTTCTTTGGAGGAGACAGAGGAAGGGCTCGATCGCCAGAGCATACAGCTGGCCTGAGAGGGGGCACCCCTGCCGTACTCCTCGCCCGAAGCTGACCGGTTCGGTCAGGGTCCAGTTGAGCCTTACCAGACACTCTGCGGAAGCGTACAGCACCCGGAGAAAATTCACAAACCTGAGTCCGAATCCAAACGCCTGCAGAGTGCTCAGGAGATAACCGTGATCCATCCTGTCGAACGCCTTTTCCTGATCTAAGGACAGGAGGGCGAACGACAGACCATCCCTACACCCAAGTTCCAATAGGTCCCGGACCAGATATAGGTTGTCAAAAATGCTGCGGCCCGGGACGGTGTAGGTCTGGTCTGGGTGGACCACATCCGCCAGCACGGACCCTAGCCTCAGCGAGATGGCTTTTGCCATGATTTTGTAGTCCGTGCTGAGGAGTGAGACGGGACGCCAATTTCGTAAATCGCGGAGGTCCCCCTTCTTCGGCAATAAGGCGAGCACGGCTCGCCTGCACGAAAGAGGGAGGACCCCGCTCTGCAAAGACTCGGCCCAGATGGTGACTAGGTCTGGGCCCAGGATGTCCCAGAACACGCGGTAGAACTCCACGGTCAGCCCGTCTATGCCCGGAGATTTATTGGTGGGCATGCGACGGAGGGCTTCCGAGAACTCGGCCAGAGTGAGAGGCAGCTCTAGCCGGTCTCGGTCGCCCACGCTGACTGTCGGGAGCTCCTCCCAAAGCACTCTGCAAGCGTTAGGATCAGTTGGATCCGGGGAGAATAGGCTTGCGTAGAAGGCTCTCGCCCTCTCGCACATCTCCACCGGATCCGTGAGGGGGGTACCATCTTCTGCCAGTAGGCAGATGATATGTTTCTTAGCCCCCCTCTTTTTTTCCAGGGCGTAGAAGAAGCGGGAGCCGCAATCCATCTCCCGAAGGAGACGGATGTGGGATCGAACAAAGGCAGCCTGGGCCCGATGGTCCTCGAGGGTCCGGAGCTCCTCCCGCTTCTCCCGGCACGCTCCGCAGAGGGATGGATCCTCGGGGCTGGCGGCCAGACGCCTCTCCAGCTCTAAGACCTCCCATTCCAACTGCTCTATCGCTGCATCCCTCCGTCGGCTGGCGCCCCGGGTGTAGTCACGGTAGAAGAGCCGGGCGCGCACCTTCCCTAAGTCCCACCACCGCCGTGCCGAGGGAAAGGCACGCCGCTGCCCTTGCCAGGCCAGCCAGAACTCCCAGAAGGATGCCACGAAGCCCGCATCCTCCAGTAAGCTGTTGTTAAAATGCCAATA
The DNA here is from genome assembly GCF_009764565.3 of Dermochelys coriacea. NCBI lineage: Eukaryota > Metazoa > Chordata > Testudines > Dermochelyidae > Dermochelys > Dermochelys coriacea. Next base: position 174,260,472 of record NC_050069.1, read on the forward strand.
GGCCGTCCCCGGCCTCTCCGCGCAGAGGGAGGCTGTCACGGTGGCTATGTGATGGTCAGAAAATGGGGCCGGCTGGATGCTGGAGGAGTGGGCTCGTGAAAGATGAAAGCGTGATAAATAAATGCGGTCCAACCAGGAGTGGCGCGACTGATGGGCCTCCACCCGGACAAAGGTGAACGTGGAAGTCTCATCCGAGTGGTGGTCGCGCCAGACGTCCACCAGGGAGTGGTGTTCGACTATCTCCTGGAGGACGGCGACGGCGGCCGGGCTCTGCTCGGTCCCCGAGTGGTCCCCCTCCTCAAGGGTGATGTTAAAGTCCCCTCCCAGGACCAGGCACTCCTGAGGATCCCAGGTACAGAGGAAGGCGGATGCCTGCTGATAGAATTGCAGCCACTCCGGGCTCGCTGCTGGGGCATAGATGTTGACGAGGTTGACTACCAGCCCCTTCATGCAGACCCGGAGGTGCAGCAGGCGACCCGGCACAGCCTCGGCGACCCCCAGCACCTCGGGCCGTAGGTCAGGGGAGAACAGGGTCGCCACTCCAGCCGTACGAACTCTGAGGTGGCTAAAGTAGACCCTGTCCCCCCAATTCAGCCGCCAGCTGTCTTCGGCGGTCGGATCCGTATGGGTCTCCTGGAGGAAAACCACAGAGTACCTCCCCTCTCGAAGGAAGGAGAGCACCTGGGACGTGCGGAGACCCATCCTACAGCCACGGGTGTTCAATGTTGCGATGGTAAAGGGTGCCATAAGGAGGGCTGGGGGGGATCCTCGCCGGCAGGGATGCTCGTGGCTCCCGGCGGACCATGCAGCAGTCCGTGACCCACCCCGTAGGTGAGTAAGGAGTCACAGAAGTGGCAGACCCGCTGGTAGGCCGCGGCGCCCTGCCTCCCGGTCCTTTTACCCTCCCCCATGAGGGCCCTTGCGGCCCGGAGGATTTGATTAAAGTCCCCCCATCGCTGGAGGGCAAGCTGGACTTTGTTGCTGGAGCCACGGACGTCTTCTAGGAACTCCCGCAACTCCTCTCGCAGCGCATGGGGGGCTGGGTTTATGGTCTGGTTACTCCCCAACGGGGCCCTTGGTACAGCCCCGTGGCCCACCGAGACGGGCAGACAGGGTGCGGACCCCCGACGGGGCTCCTGATGGATTGACCTGAATGCTGGGGCAATAGGGGGCGGCGGAGGGAGGATAGCAGCCCCTGGTGGGTCGGGACGGGTAAACACAAAGGCCACTCCCTGGGAGTCATCTGTTGGAAAGGGGAAGGAGACAGCCCCAGGGGTGGCAATAATATCTCGGGACGTGGGCGGGATAAGGGCAGGGGCAGGGGTAGAGGTGAGAATCTGGGGTGGGAGAGGGCTCTCACTGATGCCGGGCGCAAGCTCTCTGTTGGATTTGGCAGCCACGACATCAGGAGGTGGACTTTCTTCTGTAGGGTCCTCTCCCGGGAAGGAGGTCGAATGTTCCTCACCAGCGAGGGATGCCCCTGGTGGCTCAGGTTCCAGCCGCGTGGCACTGGCCGTCACTTCAACTGGCTCGGCGGCTCTCAGCGGGGTGCCCTCTGCAGCCGGGTTGATGGAGGAGTCCAGGGGCTCCTCGGAGGTGGGAGCAGAAGCAACGGTTAGGGGGAGGGAACATAGGGAAAGGGGGGCTGGAGTGAAGTCGCCCAGATCGAGGCCTGCTGGCATAGGATCATCCTCCCCCTGGGTGACCGGGGTCAGACCCAGGGCCTCGATCTCCTCATATATAGACGGGAAGTTGTTTTCCGCTACCCCGGGATTCTCCCCGCCAGTACCTGACGCGACGGTTGCTTCGGGGCACACTGGGGTTTCAGATGGCGCCTCGGGGGTCTTGGAGGGGAGGGACTCCCGTGGAGGGGAGATACTGCCTTCCATTGCTGCCACGTCTTCCCCAACCGGCACTGGTGGATGGAACACACCCGTGGGTAGAGCGGAAGGCTCGGCATCGGTGCCCCCCTTCCTGGTCTTCCGGGGGGCATCCGCATCAGATGGGAGGAGCGGAGCTCGAGCCTTCCGCTTGCCCCGCTTCCCCTGGACTAGGGCCCAGCCCTCCATGGCATCATCCAGGGGATGGCTAGCAGGGGTTGTGTCAGGGGGCAGAGGCGATGGCTCAGGGACTCGAGGGGGTAACGGTGGGGCAGCACAAGGGAGGGAAGATTCCCCTTGGGGCGGGCCCTCTCCCATGCTTGGCGGTGTCCCTGCCGCACCCTCCTCCACAGGCCCCGCCAGATGGCAAACAGCGGGGGCGGGGTTCTCCCGCTCGTCTGGGCATAGTTGGGTAGGTGCCCCTTGGGCCCGAGCGGGAGCAATTGAGGACTGGGAAGGAGGAGGGGTGGTTTCGGGCGCTGGGCAGCCAGGGGTGTCGGCGTGACGGGGCCGGTGCCCTGCCGAGGCTCGGGGGTCCTGGATGCCCCTCCTTCCCGGGCCAGGGGGCAGTCCCTACGGATGTGCCCCATCGCCCGGCAGAGGTAGCACCGGGCCTCCCCCGTGGACTAATGCACCCGGTAACGGGCCCCCTGGTAGGGGACTAGGAAGGACCCCTCCAGTGTCTCTCCGTCACGCGCCGCCGGCGGCAGTTGAAGCTGCACTTGCCGGCGGAAGGAGAGGACGTGACGGAGGGCGGGGTCTTTGCAGCCCAACGGGAGAGGGCTGATGACAGAGATTGACTTCCCCAAGGTAGAAAGGGCGGGTAACAGGGCGGCATTGGGGAGAAAGGGAGGGACGGAGGTCAGGACCAGGTGGACGCCCAGGTCCTCTAGCGGCTCTAAGGGGACGAACACGCCCCCAACTGCCAGGCCCTTCTACACCACCTCCTGGGCGGCGGCCTCCGATGCTAAGAAGAAGACGACCTTGCCATACATTTTGGAGGCTGCCACGATGGCCGTGGGCCCCGCCACCCTCGCCAATGCCTGCACATAGGTCTCCACGTGGGGTGAGGCGGGCACCAGGAGGCAACGGACGCCGTGCTTCCTGGTCATGGTGGGAAAGGGGCCCCGGCCGCTATAGATGGTAGCGGAGGCGGTGGGCTGAAGAAATGATGTAGCTGCAGGCGGGGGGGCTGCCGCCACCTGGGCGTATGCTCTGGGGGCCAGGGGAGGGACACCTGCAGAGCTGGTGGAGGGAACAGCGGGGAGGGGTGCCCCAGCTGGAGATGGGGCCAGGGCATTGGGGGCAGCCCCTGCCATGGAGGGCCTGGTCTTTTTAGCTGGGCCCTTCCCCTTCTTCTTCCCCTGGCCCGTCCCGCCGGCTGGGGGGACTCCCCCCGAATCTGAGGGGGTGATAGATGTGGCAGCAGTGGAGGTCACCCCGGTGCCCGTCGCTGCTGGTGCCCCAGCGGGGGCGATGGCAGATGGTTTGGCAGCGGAGGTAGAAGCTTGGGGGGGTGACAGAGGGGCAGGCGGGGGAGGGGGAGCTCAGGCTACTGGAGGGGTCTCACCCGTCTCGTCCCCCGCCACCATGAGCAAGGAGGAAAGGGGGGACACCAAAAGGAGGAGGGGAGAGGGGAAGCAGGTCGACCACTCCTCCCCGCTAGGCTGCAGGCAGGGGAGGAGGACGGCAAAAGGGGTGGGCTGGACGGGGGGCAATCAGGGGTTAGGGGTCAGTCACCGACACAAGGTGGAATTCCGGCTCCTCTTGGTGCACTACGGGAGGGGGGGATACAACAACATTGAGGGTGCAGTGAAGAGGGTTGCAACTAAAATGGGGAATTGCACAAGCGCATGGGACAGGGCATGGGCACATGGAGCGAGGGGCTAAGCGGTCTGGAGGTAGAACAGGGAAACCAAGGGGCTAGCTTCAGAGGCTGGGGCGGGGCAAAAAACAAGGCTGCAGAAGGAAATGGGCGGGGCAGGCAAACAAACTGAAGCTAGTAACGGGGGCTGGATCAAAAGAGGAGGCAAAGCAAGTGGCAAATGGGGCAGGTAGTAAAGGGCAAATCTGGGCGGTAGGCAGTCCGGGGGGGGGGCACATGTGCCCATGTGCACTTGCACAAGTCTTTTTTTAGCTGGCTGCTGCTTCTGCCCCTAAGGGTGGAAATAGGGCGTGGCAAGCCAAGCAAGCAGCTGAGTCCAGAGGCAGGAGCTGAGGCAGATGGTATACAGCCAGTGGGGGTGGTGGAGGGGGTAGCGGTGGTGGTAATAGTGGTGGGGGTTGGGCAGGACACACAGATGGATCAGGGGGCAGCTCCACGCCACACCCCCTGTGTCCCTACAAACACAGTCAAGACCCCCACCACAAGAGCACAGTTTGAAAATTACTCAGTCTTAGGCCCCCTCCATGGTGGTCTGTAAAGTCTCTAGGTGCTCCCCCACTGGCAGATGGTCCTCTTCTTCTCCTCCTCGGGCTTCAGCAGCTTCAGGTAGCAGACTCCACAGCAGCAGCAGCAGCTCCAGGAACTCCAGGTGGTAGTCCAGGCAGGCAGAATGGACCCCTCTCAGGTGGTGGTGGTGGTATCCACAAGAGCAGCAGTGGCTGGGGTCCCTCACTCCTTCTCTCTGGGGAGTGGGCTAGCAGTCCCCTCCCCACCCCAGGGCTGCAGTTGGAGCAGTAGCAGCACCCAAGAGTGGGGGGTCCAGCAACCAGGTAGCAGAGAACAGGGTCGGGGGTGTCTGGCCCAGCCAGGGAAGCAGCTGGAGCAGCAGGGAGAGCTTAAGGCCTAGCAGCAGCAGGAGTAGCAGCTTCCCACCTCCCTCCAAGCTAGAAGGCTATGGGAGAGCAGTGGGAGGGAGAGAGAGAGAGAGAGAGATTCGCTCCAGGCTAAACAAATCCCTGGTACCAGGATAAGTGAAATGGCAGCTGCTCCAGGTGAATTAAGACACCTGGGGCCAATTAAGAACTTTCCAGAAGGCAGGGAGAAGGCTATGTTGATTGGGACACCTGAAGTCAATCAGGGGCTGGCTGAAACTAGTTAAAAGTTTCCCCATCAGTCATGTGGGTCTGCATGTCAGGAGCTGTGGGAAGAAGTTGCGTGGTTGGAGAGGCTGAGTAGTACACACCATATCAGGCACAAGGAAGGAGTCCCTGAGGTAAGGATGAAGTGAAGTTTGAGGAAGTGAGGGCTACAGTGGGGGAAGTAGCCCAGGGAATTGTACATGTCATGTTTCTAAAAGGTCAGCTACCATAGCTGATACTATTAGGGTTCCTGGGCTGGAGCCTGGAGTAGAGGGTGGGCCCGGGCTCTCCCCCCCCCCCCAACACACACACCTTTTCCCCCCTGTTTAATCACTGAGACTGGGAGACAACAGAGACTGTGCAAGGAAGGATAACTTCTCCTCACCTCCCTCGCTGGCTTATGACGAAAATGGCTCAGTAGATTGTGACCCTTGTCTCTAGAGAAAGAAGGGTTACGTGGAGGGTCACAGTGAGCCTCTGAGACTGGATCTGGGGCTTATAGTGGATCACAAGACAAATATGCATCAACAGTGTAACACTGTTGCCATAAAAGTGAACAGAATTCTGGGATGTAGTAGCAGGAGCGTTGTAAGCAAGACATGAGAAGTAATTCCTCCAGTCTACTCAGCGCTGATAAGGTTTCAGCTGGAGTATTGTGTCTGGTTTTGGATGCCACATTTCAGGAAAGATGTGGACTAATTGGAGAAAGTCCAGAAGAAAGCAACAAAAATGATTAAAGGCCTAGAAAATATGACCTATGAGGGAAGATTGAAAAAAAATGAGTTTTAGTGTGAAGAAGAAAAGACTGAGAGGAGACATGATAACAGTTTTTAATACATAAAAGGTTGTTAAAAGCAGGAGGATAAAAAATTGTTCTCCGTAACCTCTCAAGATAGGACAAGAAGTGATGGGCTTAAATTTGCAGTAAGGGAGGTTAAGGTTGGACATTAGGAAAAACATCCTAATTGTCAGGGTAGGTAAGTACTGGAACAAATTGTCTAGGGAGGTTGTGAAATTTCTATCAATGGAAGTTTTTAAGAACAGGTTACTTACATCAGGAATAGTCTAATTATTATGTAGTCCTGCCTTGAATGAAGGGGACTGGACTAGATGACATATTGAGGTCCCTTCCAATCCTATACTTCTATGATTGCAGACTGTAGCAGTGCAGTTATATTTTTGTATGTAGTTTGGGTGTTACATTGCTTAATATATCAGTACTAGATTTCCCCTCCAATATGCCTTTATTTTTAAGTATATAGGAAATGCTATGAGTGTAGGTGGGTGGCTACCTCCAAGAAAGAAGTTTGTCAGTTGGCGACATATGATTCAATTCTAATTATGTAGGCTTTTTCCCTTTAGCAATTGAGTCTGTGTCCTTTCACACAGGTCTAGTGGACAGATGTGTATTTCTATTTTCTAAAGTCCTTAAATATTTAACAGGTCTTTTTTGCATAATTGAAAAGTTCTTGGAAACATTTCCTGGCATAGTGATCTTTAGCAAGATTATAAAGAATGAATCCCATTTTTGTTAGACTGGTAAATGTATTCAAAGTTGCAGCATCTTCAAGGTAAAGTTCCCAGCTCTATCCTAGTATTTGACATCATTGGACCGTCAATTAACCAAGTAATTCTGGGAGATGCCAACTAAATTGAAATGTTATATGCATTAGGGATGTCCAACTATCCAGAACTGAATGATATTCAATTTGTAATTGGACTTCATATTATTTGGAGGATAATTAGAAACTTCTTGATTTAAGAGTTGAAAAAAATCATCAGGGAAATAACTTGTTCACAACGTGAACTCTGATAGCAAGAGACTATGAACAGCTTTAAAATCTCAAGTACAGAAAAAGAGAAGGGGTAATCAGATTATTTTTTAAATTTAAAGGATTATTGTTAAGTTATAAGTGTCCGTAGGAAAGATGCAGGCAGCCTTGGGAAGCCAGGGCTCAGTTTCAGCAGCAAAAAAATATTGATGATGTACTTTTCAGAGTACACCAGGCCTCAGTTTCCACAGCTGTAAATTAAGATAATGAACTTTATCTTCTGTAAATGGCTTTGAGATACAAAGCATTAAATAAGAGCAAGGTAGTAGAAATTAGTAGTAAAACTTCTCACCAATGAAATAATACAATTAAAAAAACCCTCTTTTAGAAAAAAACATTTTTACAGGAGTCAACACAGCTATTTTAACTGTCTCCATTTTATATAGCAAGTAGAAATACAACTAGCAAGTCTGGTAGAAATATGGCTAGCTTTAACATCTCTCTTAAACTTTTTTGTTTCAAAACCACTTTAAAATCATTTGAAAAATAGAGACTACATCACTATTAGTTCTTGACCAGTTGACCAAAACTTGCAATGCCTTGCAAGGCATGAAAATGCATTTTTAACTTTCAATTTCTATAAATGTAATAAAATTCTAGTATTCTTTCATGTTAATTTTTAACAACAGCTATCAAATCTCTGACCTATCAGATTAGTTTAGCTGCAGAACTTGCCAGGCTATTCTGAAAGTGATGGTGGAATTCAGTCGACATCACAAGTAGAACAGTATTGCGGAACATGGGGAACCTTTAGAGTTGGATTTTCAAAAGCACTTGACATTGTCTTAACTCTGCTCTCATTGCATTCAATGGGTGATTTACGATTGACTTCAATGGGAGGAATGTTGGGCCAACATTGAGTGCTTTTGAAAATCCCACCATTAAGCTTTACATTTCAGCAATACATATTGATGGACCGTGTGTATCATACTGGAGTTGATAGATTGTTAGGCCTGAATTCAAATGCTGAGTGTTGCAACCATGTGCGAAGAGGTAACATACGGGTTTAACATATACTTTGAAGTGACATATTAGGATTAGAAGACAGCCATGTGCAGATAGCTATAGTATTAAGTCTGTGGTTGGAGGGGAGAATAGAAACATTGTAAAAGCCATTGTAATAATTACAGATGGGCAGGACCTGAAATACTAAATCTGACCTCTGGCCCCTAGTGCTTTGTGACATTTGTATTTGGATCAAGATCTAAAGTTTGCAACTTGAACCTGCCTCTCATATTTATTTGTTAGACTAATAATAAGCTATTGCACTTTCCCTTCATTTTGTGAATCCCTGCATTTATGACAGTTTTTGTGTATCACCATGAGTTTCATAAAATCTGGATTTACCTTCAAGCACTCTTGTTAGAAAGGCCAAAAAGGCAAAGATAACTCTCAAGCTGCATCCTGGTGGCAACAATTTTGCTTTTTTTAAAACTTCTTCTTTTCCTCATCAAACATTCCAGCTATATATTATATATCTCAGAGACTGTTCACATGGAACTCAACCCAATGACTTTCCCGCGAGACACCTGAATTAGAAGTAATGTACAACTCCCAATTCACCATTTACCTGAAATTAAATGAACAAAAAATAAAATCCTCTTATTGCAAAAGGCAGGAGAGGAAGGGCTAAGCCTGGCTGAGAAGGAGGGAAAAAAGATAAGGGAAACAGGGAGGGGTTCACAAGGAAATGAACTGAAGGCCCAGAGAAGAACAATAAAGGGAAAGTTAGTGCATGTAGTTATATATTAGTTTTACTTTTTAAAACCTTACATTTTGATTGATCAATAGCCATCGAGTGTGGAGGTTCATTGATATTACTAGTGACATGATTCAGCAAACACAAAAGTAGCTCTGACCCAGGCTGTAGTGCTAAGCTAGTGCTATGGTGAAAACCAGCTCATTGGAATACAGGATTTCCTACTGCAATTTTGTATTGAGGCCTTGCATTCTTCTTTATGTCTACGCTTGTAAGTGTAATTCTGTTATCAGCAACGCAACTAGACATAGTAGCTGTGGTGAACAATACACACCTTCACTGATGACTTAAGAAAGCAGGTGCTTAGCTTAAACAAACCAGGTTGAAATAGTCCTGGTAAAAACAGTAAGTTTCCATCTGAGCTTAGCCACGTCTCAACCTCAGTGCGCCTCAATTTCACCATCCCTAAAATGGGTGTATGGATGCAGAAAACAAATAGCCACATCACAGAAATGTAATAAGGTTTAATTAATGTTTCTAAAGCACTCTGAGATCCGAGGATGGAAGTGTAAAGAATTGTTATAAGAGGAGTCACCAGGCAGCGCTATTTTAAAGTTTTTATTTTTCAAAAGTTCTTGGCTTGCGAGCTGTGTTCAGTTTTTGAGAAACTATTATTAGTTTTGTGATGTTGTTTCTTCTGAGGGAACTGTTGGAAGTACAGGAGAGTTCACTTTCTGCCTTAATCTTTCTATCTATAGTAAAGTCTTTGGACAGAATTGTTCCCTGAGAAACAGGCATTGTGTTGGGCTGAAATGCCTAAAAGAGGGGATTGTCTGCATGCTGTCTGTGATCACCTCTGTTCTAGAATTGGTGTGTGTGTCTGTGTGTTTCATACAATATAGAAATAAAACAAATTACACTAAGAAAATATCCAAGCTCCTTGTCTCTCTGATTATTCTTTCAATGGGAAACAGACCTCCAAGGCCTCAACATCTACTACCACAGCGAAGGAGCAATACTGAAACTATTAAAGGCAAAATCATGCCTTTCTCTTGTGTAGGTGTTCTCCATGCAGATTAAAAGATATACATGCAGTCTCTGCTCTCTCCTAAGAGCAGGTAGTGCTTCTTACTAGTGCCCTCAGGGTTGTAACCACCTCAAAATAGTTGGAAATAGACAGGATGTATGTGGGGACAGCTCCCCAAGCTTCTCTCCAGATGGTCCTAAAGACCTGTCAACCTACACATGGGAGTATATGCTCCATCCCTAAAAGGGTGTCATAGAAACCACTCTCCCTACTTACGATTTGGAGCTCTTGGAAGAACGGTGCAGAGACACAATGCATCTGAGCACAGGAGTGATGGAACTCCATATGTTCCCCCAACAGATGATTATTGTGAACGCCACATCAGAGCCCTGAGCTCTCTAAGCCAACTTCTTACATGATGGGAGCTTTGCTTCCCTGATTAACATCAATGGAAGTGTTGCCTGAGTAAGGTCTTCACTGATCTGGATCACTGCTAGCAAGTAACAGCTATCAGGTGCTTCTGCATTACACTTTGATTAATTTGTCTGTTAACTTCCCCTTAGGTTTTCCCAGTGCCCAGCTTTAAAACCAATGAAAGCTAAAGATAATTTCTCCTTTTTTCTATGTCTTCATTTTATATTATATTTATATTTACTATTCATGTTTTCAGCTTTCTCTTTCAGAGTTTACCAGTCTTACAAGGATTTACAGCTAAGAACTTCATATCAGGAGAAATAATCTTCCTGAGAAATCAACTCTTCTCTTTTCTTGTTCTATTCTATTCTTCATCCCAGTTTAAATGTTGCATGGCTCTGATCAAGAAAGAATCTTTGGGGTTGCCAAGCAAATACACATTGAAAACATTTACGAGCACTTACAAATGTGTGGGTTTTTTTCCTGATATTTTTAACGGGGCATGATTTCTGCCTCCCTTATCCCCCCACTCCCAGCCTCCCCACCACCTTTGCAGTGCATGTTTGAAGCTAATATTATAAGACTGTATGGGACCTGTGAACTTTTACAGCAAGCTTTTTGTTGGTCTGATTTCAAGGGAACAGAAGACTCACTCTGACTTGTAATCAGCCTATGAGTTTCTGTAGGGAATGATTGATCAGTTGGGCACTACACTCTGAAGGCTCCTGTAGACCTGAAATTTGGCAGCATTTGCATGTATTGCAAGCAGTTTTTTGAAAATCAGCTCAGCAATCTATAATTTCCCTAGCTCTAGATGCAAACATAGACCTAACCTGCTGTTGTTCTCTAAGGACTGGATCCTGCTATCCCTAGACACATGAGCGGTGCTCTGAATGTGTGTATGTCAAAGGTCAACAGGCCTATAGAACAAATAGAAATATTAGCCTGCACTGTATGTTCAGTGTTTAAGCACAAACGAAGAAAGACCCAAGAGAATTAATCATTCCAACTTGAATTCTTCTTCCACATATGCTATCCTCAAGCACTTCTCATAACTATTTCTATACATAATCATACTATAGCACCCCCTATTGGGAAGCTATGTTAACACTGCATTTGCACATTACATTAACTGAACTACAGAAGCTGACATTACAAATAAATATGTATTTTAACTGAGGCACCTGATGGAATCAATGGAAGGAAGTTTTACCAATGAATTCAGTGGAAAGAAGATTATGCCTACCATCAGACCATGGCTGAGAAATTCTGCCTTTAGAATGGGAGGGATACAAATACAGTTGGTTGCATTTGATTATTTTTAATATTTCAATGGATAATATTGATGTTTACTTTTAGTTTATTAGATTGTTCTAGATTTATATTTTCACATTTTCAGGAAATTATGGGGAGGGTCAGACAATAGGGGAGTTGGCCAATTATTTAATGACAGTAGAAGTTCAGCTTCAAAAAGTTAGTTTTTAAACCAATGAAACACAAATGGCCAACTTCACATGTCAAAATATATAAAGTAAATAGTCTTTGTATATTAACTCAAACTCTAATAAGTTCCCAAGTAGCGTTTTTCTTTCTTTGCCCATCTGTAAAGTTCGATTCTTATCAGGGAAATATTTTTTTTCATCAGATTGTGTGTGTCTGTGTGTGTGTGGGGTGAAACTGACATTTACCAGTGATAATCTAATCCTTCCAAGCCTAGATATATGTATTATAAGTAAATGCAGCATGTCCATCTATCGTAGGTATTTGTATGGCCCCACTTCATAATCTTTTTATGTATTTGTGATGCTGGTAAATTGGGTGTCAGCTTTTGCCCGGGCTGCAGGCGTTGGCTAAGAACTGACAACCTCATCACTAGAGCTGTATGAAGAAAGAAAAGGAGTACTTGTGGCACCTTAGAGACTAACAAATTTATTTGAGCATAAGCTTTCGTGAGCTACAGCATAAGAGCTTTATGTTAGTTTTGTTCAAAACAGGTGTTAGTCTTATAAGAATGTAGGTAGTGTTTTAAATGCTATGAAATGCTTGTAAATTGCTGCACATATTAACCTCACTTCTAATATCGATATTCCATGCTAAAAGCAAAACTTGCCTATTTTCTTAATAACTCAGAAAATGTTTCCTCTGAACTTTTGTGAACCCAGGCACAGGAATCGTTGTTCTCTATCTCGCCCATCCAGAAAGATTATCAAAATCAGATGGGTCATCAAGGAACATCGTAATACAAAGGCTTGATTAATGGCCCTGTGGCAGCTTGGAAATGCTACATGCAAGGGAGCTTTGTCCTGTGGACTTGGAAGCTGAATGGAGGAAATAAACAAAGACGCAGGAAAATTTTCCAAATCTCCCTTCACTCCTTGAACTATGACAGGGCCAGATACTCTAAACTGAGGCCAAGTCTACACTACAAAGTTAAGTCGACTTACATTACATTGACGTACAGCTACCACTGTAATTAAACCACTGTTGCATGTCCACACTGTGCAGCTTGTGTCAGGAGAGCGCATCCATAATACAGGCTCTTGCATCAACACAGAGAGCAGTGCACCCTGGTAGCTATCCCACTCCGCCACTGGCCACAGGGTATTTTGGGAAGGCCTCCTGGAGGCAGGTTCAATGTCACATGATGTAGGTTTCTCAATCCCATCGTTCCATGGGCATCCTACTAGGTTTCCAGCCACTTTTCAACTGCCCTGGTAAACTGGGAGCCAGCTATCCCTGTAAGAAAGCATGAATCCTGCACTGCTCTTCAGTATTGTGCTGTGTGTTATGAACACAAGGCTATAAGAGGAGATCAATGGGGGAGGAGGGGGCTATTCCCCTGAGGGAGGCCTTGAAGGTGCATTTTAACTCTGAGCCACAGTAATGTGTGCTGAGCCTGGCATTGTTTGTTTGCACCATGCTATGAACCTTGCAATGATTACTGTGTGTGCCCGAAAAATAACACCTTTTAAATCAATTTTCAGAGTAGCACTTAGTAATATAACCAAACTGACATTGCTGAACAGTTGCACAAAAAGTCCACAGGTGAGTGTGTGAGAGAGATAAAGTATGTGTGTTGGGGGAGAGTGTGTGTGCCTGAGTGAGTTTGTCAGCTTGCGGTCTCTTTAAGTTCAGCTGCAGGGAGGTCAGCCATTCAGCCCACCCTACCTGCCTGCTGCTGCAATCCTAGTGGTGTGGAGAGCAGGATTCAGTGTAAATATTATGATTCCATGATTTCGTGTTGTCATAAAAATACAGGGAAGGGTAACCACCTTTCTGTATACAGTGCTAAAAAATCCCTCCTGGCCAGAGGCAAAACCCTTTCACTTGTAAAAGGTTAAGAAGCTAAGGTAACCTTGTTGGCACCTGACCCAAAATGACCAATGAGGGGACAAGATACTTTCAAATCTGGAGAAGGGGGAACAAAGGATCTGTCTGGGTGATGCTTTTGCCGGGAACAGATCAGGAATACAGCCTTACAACTCCTGTAAGTTCGTACGTAATCTAGCTAGAAATACATTAGATTTCCTTTTGTTTAATGGCTGGTAAAATAAGCTGTGCTGGATGGAATGTATATTCCTGTTTTTGTAACTTAAGGTTTTGCCTAGAGGGATTCTCTATGTTTTGAATCTGATTACCCTGTAAGGTATTTACCATCCTGATTTTACAGAGGTGATTCTTTTTACCTTTTCTTTAATTAAAATTCTTCTTTTAAGAACCTAATTGATTTTTCATTGTTCTTAAGATCCAAGGGTTTGGGTCTGTGTTTACCTGTACCAATTGGTGAGGATTCTTATCAAGCCTTCCCCAGGAAAGGGCGTGTAGGGTTTGGGGGGATATTTTGGGGGAAGACATCTCCAAGTGGGCTCTTTCCCTGTTGTTTATTTAAAACGCTTGGTGGTGGCAGCGTATGGTTCAAGGATAAAGGCAAAGTTTGTAGCTTGGGGAAGTTTTTAACCTAAGCTGGTAAGAAAAAGCTTAGGGAGTCTTTCATGCAGGTCCCCACATCTTTACCCTAGATTTCAGAATGGGAAAGGAACCTTGACATGATGGGATAATCATCATAGACTGCAAAAGTCCACGTTTCTGACCAGCCCTTGTATTGGACCGGCAACTTGGCTGTAGGCAAGTCAAAAGAGTTTGACTTGAAGAGTTGAATCGTCACTTGGATCTCTGGGTCGATTAAATTTGGGTCCACTAAGGAAGCATGGATAGCCAACACTTGTTCTCCAGTGTTCCTCCACATGGTGACCTTCTTTCCTCCTACACTCATAGTTTCCCTCCACCCTGAGGGTATCTGGCAGGCATCTGGGCCTGATGCCCTCTGGTGTGATTCTGGTGCAATGAAGTGTAATCTGTTGGGGTTCTTGGGGCATGTGGCCTTTACATGCCCTGGCTCATTACATTTAAAACATCGTCCAGCTGACGGGTCACTGGGCGAGGTGGGTTACTGGAGAACGGTGTGGCGGGACGATAAGGTGTCTGGAGTGTTCCTTGGTGTGTAGTTTGGGCCTTGGGCTGCCCCCAGTAGTAGGGTGTGGTCTGAGGGTGTCCCTTCTGGTATCTGCTCCAACTGTGACCAGGATTGTTCCTCTCTCCTCCCTCCACCCATTTTGTTCTGGCTTGCTCCGCCTCTCTGGTGGTCTGGGACTGCTCATATTGATCAGCGTAAGAAGCAAGACTTTCTGCTGAGTCCATTTTTTTTATCCCATAAACACTGTTTTATATCCTCCTTGGACATATTCAGGAATCATTCCTGAGTCATCAAATCATACACTTCTTCAAAGCTAGTTACACCCCTTCATTTGACCCATTTATCTAACAGATCCTTCATCAGGTTTACATAAGCCACATTACTTAGTCCAGGCCCTCTCTTAAGGGCTCTAAATTTTACTCTGCAAGTTTCAGGTGTAACTTGAAATTGCTTTAAAACCAAATCCTTAAATTTTACCATAGTCAGAAGCCTCCTCAATAGGCATCTTATTGAATATGTCCAGACCTCTTCCAGTCAATTTTGCAACCAAGATGGTCATCTTATGAGCTTCAGGAATTTGATGGAGTATGCACAGTCTCTCAAAGGTGAGAAAATATTCAGCAATATCACTGGAGTCATCATACTGTGGACATAGTCCCTCCCATTTGTGAATTGTTGGGGAAGGATTGATAGGGTTATTCAGAATATTCTGCTGAGCCTTTGCCTTCTCCATCTCCAGTGCATGCTTCCTCTCTTTTTTTCTCTTTTCCTCCTCAGCATGCTTCCTCTGTTTTTCCCTCTCCTCTATTTCTTTAGCCTTTGCCTCCTCAGCATGCTTCCTCTCTTTTTCCTTTGCCTCCATTTCTCTCCTGTGGGCAGGCTCCCTTTCTTTTTCTTTGGCTGCCATTTCTTTTTCTTTTGCCTCCATTTCCATCTGCCTGAGTTCTACCTGTCTTTCATGTTCCTTTTGTTTTTCCTCAGCCTCAAATCTGGCTAATTCCAGCTTCTGTTGAACAGTGCAGTCTATCATTGTAACTTCTCTGTTTTTAACTAACTTTACACCCAAGAGTTAGAAAGAAAACAAAAAACTGGCTTTTAATATTTTGCTGTGCTGTAATCTGATACCTTTTTCTCTGATAGCTGTTTTCAGCCTACAGAAAAATCCTTTTATTATGCCTGCTGCTCTGTCCCCCAGGCACAGAGACAGAATCTACAGCTGCAATCACCTTTTACAAAACCCTTTAAAATCCTGCTGTGCTTCTGGTTCAAAATGACCCCACCGTTCTACCACTCTGTCAAGGTTGCTTCCCCACTCTGAACTCTAGGGTACAGATTTGGGGACCCGCATGAAAGACCTCCTAAGCTTATTCTTACCAGCTTAGGTTAAAAACTTTCCCAAGGTACAAACTTTGCCTTGTCCTTGAACCATACTCTGCCACCACCAAGCGTTTTAAACAAAGAACAGGGAAAGAGCCCACTTGGAGATGTCTTCCCCCAAAATATCCCCTCCAAGTACTACATCCCCTTTCTTGGGGAAGGGTTGATAAGAATCCTCACCAATCGGTACAGGTGAACACAGACCCAAACCCTTGGATCTTAAGAACAATGAAAAACCAATCAGGTTCTTAAAAGAAGAATTTTAATTAAAGAAAAGGTAAAAGAATCACCTCTGTAAAATCAGGATGGTAAATACCTTACAGGGTAATCAGATTCAAAACATAGAGAATCCCTCTAGGCAAAATCTTAAGTTACAAAAACAGGAATATACATTCCATCCAGCACAGCTTATTTTACCAGCCATTAAACAAAAGGAAATCTAATATATTTCTAGCTAGATTACTTACCAACTTAAGAGGAGTTGTAAGGCTGCATTCCTGATCTGTTCACAGCAAAAGCAGCCCCAGACAGATCCTTTGTCCCCCCCCCCCGCTCCAGATTTGAAAGTATCTTGTCCCCTCATTGGTCATTTTGGGTCAGGTGCCAGTGAGGTTACCTTAGCTTCTTAACCTTTTACAGGTGAAAGGGTTTTGCCTCTGGCCAGGAGGGATTTTTTAGCACTGTATACAGAAAGGTGGTTACCCTTCCCTTTTATTTTTATGACACGTGTTCGCATTAACATGGATTTCCTAGGGCCCTGTGTACCTGATGCTGTCATTGTGTTCAATTTCCTATGGGGTGGAGTGCCTTGGGTAGTGCTGTGGCCCCGGAAAATACATTGAATCAAAAGGGGGATATAGGGAGGTTCTTGTGAGTCTCTCCCCCTGTCTCCATACAGTGACTTCTCCCCACAGACCCAGGAGATACGCCTCCCATGTTGTCCAGGCAAGAGTGTGTTTGCTGCCTGGAGTGGGCCTGTTAATCTGCACAGTTGCTATGTGAGCTCTTCAGCTGAGAAAACAGGAAGAGCAATTTCAAAACTTCCTGGGGCTTTGAAAGAGGAGTGATGCATGGCTTTGTAATTGGCTTCAGGACAGTGGAGTTTAAAACAGTGACCAGAGCAATCACCTTGGGCATTGTGGGATACCTGCTGGAGGCCAGTTACAGTGATGTAAGCAACAGTGTCTATACTGACATTGTGTCGCTTTAACTATGTCACAAAAAGCTCTATGCCTCTCGTGGAGGTGGTTGTATTATGTCTGCATAGCAGGTGAGTTAAATCGGTGGGAGGAGCACTAAAGTGTGTAGACCTCCAGTGTTTTGTTGACAAGTGTGTAATGTAGACAAGGCCTGAGGCAGAGATCCCCTGGAACCACCCAGAAAGACACTTTGAATTTGCAGATGACAACTCTGTCACTCTTAGGATTTAGACCAGGGGCAGGCAACCTCTGGCATGTGTGCCAAAGGCAGCATGTGAGCTGATTTTCAGTGGCACTCACACTGCCCAAGTCCTGGCCACCACTCGGGGGGCTCTGCATTTTAATTTAATTTTAAATGAAGCTTCTTAAACATTTTAAAAACCTTATTTACTTTACATACAACAATAGTTTAGTTATATATTCTAGACTTATAGAAAGAGACCTTCTAAAAACATTAAAATGTATTACTGGCATGCGAAACCTTAAATTAGAGTGAATAAATGAAGACTCGGCATACTACTTCTGAAAGGTTGCTGATCCCTGATGTAGATAACTCATTTGAGTACATATGTTTTCTTGCTTTAACCTATAAAAATTCTTATTTCTTTCTCCTAATTAAGAAACCTTTATATAGTTTGTTACAGGATTGACTACAGATGTTGTCTTTGGTGCAGGATTTGATGCAGGGTACCAACGGGTTCAGTGTAAGTGACTCGTTTCTCAGGACTGAAAGTAACCTAAACATTGTGTGATTTTTTTTTTCAGTGTACATGACCATTTGTCACAAAGTGCAGTTCGTCTAGTTGGTAAGATAGACTGAACAGTCTAAGGGGACTCTGTGACTCCATGGTAAGATTGTCATAGTGATCCAAGAGTTCACATTTGTTACTGGCTTGGTGAAATCTAATTCTAGAACACACCACCAGTTTGCCCTGTTTTTTACAGTCTGCCCTGAGTTAGGTACTTCAGACAGTGTGACAGCATTCTCACAACACCCTTTTGAAGTAGGGAAGTGCTATTATCCCTGTTTTACAGATGGGGAAGTTATGCACAGCGAGATTACAAATAATGTTTCCAAAAGGGCCTAAATTTCACTGAAAGTCTTTGAAAATGGGTTTATGGCACTTTTGAAAATATTACCCTATATGACTTGCCCATGGTCATGCAGCAAGCCTTTGGCAGAGCTGGGAATTGAACGAAATCTCCTAAGTCCTAGGCTAGCACCTGAACCACTGAGCCTTCCTTCCTCTATTAGTTTAAACTGCTAGTATTTAACTCGGTGAGCATATTTGGAACAATCTGGTCACTTTTATAAAGACGTAGGGCCTGACACCCAGTTATTTGGGGGCAGGGAGGGAGCCTTTACATGGAGAAAAGTCACATTTGTAAGCCACATTTGCTGTTCCCCTATTCTGGGGCTTTGCCAGACCCCCAAAGGGTTCAGGGAGCATCAGAGAGTAGGCAATGCGAGAGATCTCCCTTCCTCACCCTGTGTCAGCCAGCAACACTGGTCCCGCCATGTTAGGACAATATACTGCAGAGAGGTATAGCAATGTGCACTCTCCCCTGGTACACCAGGGATCTCTGGGAGGCATTCTGGCTCTTTGCAGCAGGATGCCTCTGGCATTCCCCTATCTTGGTGCAAACACGCACCACTTCCAATGCAAGGCTGTGATTTTAAATGATGTAATCTAGCATGTGAGTCATTTCTGACACTGGACTAGGGCCAAATGCTCATCCATTACACAATGGGCCTTATACAGGGCAGTACACTAGTATGTGGATCTTGTTATGGTGGACCCTCTCTGAACACAGTGGCAGCTCATGGTGAGATGAAAAAGAGAGTTTGCATCCAATAGCAAGAACAGTGTGCTGCAGTGGGTTTCTACAGGGTTGAAGACACTGTGCTGTTGTTCCACAATACAGGGCTTTTGGTTCTTGAAGATATTAATTATACCCCTGTGCCTTCCTCCCCAGTGGCCCACTGGAAATCCACTGAAAGAAACTGCTCTGTGACACAGGGTACTGAAACTCTGCCATCTCTCCATAACTGCCTTGCCCCATGCAACAGAAGCACACTTTCTGTGTTGCATTTGGGACTTGTATGACCATGGTGGTGGGAGAGTGGAACAGCATTTGGCTTTCCTATTGGTCGCTCAGAAGGAAAGTATCCAGTAAGTCTTAAAAGAAACAAGCTGATAAATTTTAAAACATTCTGACCAAGCCCATTTTTGCTTTGCTCAGAGTTTAAATTCAGAATCATAAGAAACAGAGAAACTAAAGCTCCATCAAATGGAAGCTCATTTGTATTGGTAATTTCATAGTCAGAGTTATTAAAGACCCATAGGTAACTTTTGAAGAATCCATAGAATCACATTGTAGATTCCCATTGCCTTTGCTTACAATCCTACTCCTGTTAATAATAAATATGGGCCTGAAAAGAAGCTCTGGACCTGAACGTCTGGTCTTGATCTCCCTTTGGATCCGAGTTCATAGCTTTAAAATCTCTATATTAGTCTCGCCAGATCATCAGAGGTGGACCACCCAAATTTAGGAAAGCTCAGATTCAAATATTTGTATTTATTTTGTGGAGGTGTTTTGAGCTGTATTTTTTTAAAGCGTTGCTTAATTTAAATGAATGAAACTAGCATCTTTCAATATTTTGAATGAATATCAGATGACTAAAAGGCCATAGAAGATTTGTGCCAAAAAAAAAAAAAAGAGAGAGGAAAAAAATGAACCCGATAATGCATGACTGTGTGCAGATGATGGTCCCCAAATGTATCCATAAGGTCACCACATAGTTGGAGGAGTGGAAAATAAAGCAGTTTTAAAAGAAAAAACAAGCTTCCAGATTAGAAAATAATGATTCCTGCAATCCTTTGTTCTGAGTGCCATACTCTGTGTACTGAAAGCACTGTCACTTTAATGAGTTTCAAGACTTTCAAATGGAGGTATTTAGAACTGAAGTCAACATATGGGGGAGGCAGGTGGTCATTTTCCTCAATAATGGGATATGATATGAGTTCATTTAGCACACTAAATTGAATAGCAGTAGGTTCCAAAATACAAAAGCAAAATAAGCAAAGCCTTTTTCATGTTTTAAGTGATATTAGAAGAGCTGTTTCATAGGTGTGGTTGTCAGTGGGTTGATATTAACTATTTCACCAGAATTGAGGCTGGTGAAGCAAGGTCTTTGTTACCACATTTCAGAAGCAGATCCACGTGGAAAACCTTAAGTTCTGTATCCACTTTACTAATTGACAAGCAATAGGAGAAGAATTAATGATAATTTTCAGACACCAGTCTCCATCTCAGAGTATGTATTCTCAGCAGGAAGTGAACTACATTATCTAGAGAATTTTCTCATCCACTATATCAGAAAAGTTAGGGTAATTTTGCTGAAAAGTTTAGAAAGATAGCAGAAACACTAAAATACTGCATGATTTACAGTCTTCTAAATTTCTGATATACTCCAGTATGGAGGTTGCTATATGAACACTAGAATAAAGATTCCATATGATACTAAATTCCATTGTAACCTTCAATCTAGCCATTCTTAACTTTCTGTCTCCGGGGATGGTTCCCATCATTTACCCCGGAAGACTATGCTACCCTATCATCGCACTCACTGAACCAAATGCTTCCCCCTTGTAGAAAACCCATGGAAAGAGAACAACTATTCCATTCAATGCATCCAGTCCTCCATACATGCACTACATGGTATAGGCCCCAATTCAGAAAAGCACCCCTATTCAGGATGAAGCTTAATTATAAGCACTGGACTTAAACACAATGTAATAGTCAACAGTATTGCAACTCATCACTACATGCAGGAAGCAAGAAGTGTAGGCTTGTAACTACACAGGAATCATGGATCCATTGGCAAATCCAGGTCTAACCTCCCAGACCGTGGGGGATATGCACTGCCATCCTTCAAGGCTGTCTTCCTTGGTTTACAGCGGCCCGCACCACCAGATTGGCTCACTCATCGGTCATGCTACCACTGATGTCTCAGCTGTGACTACATGATAACTTTTCTAAGGATGGGGGGGAGAAGTATAAACTGCCAAGCTGAAGCCATTACCACTTTAAAAAAATCCACCAATCCGCCATAAGGCCCCAAAGCAAACATCTGCTCCCTTGTTGCTTATACTCTGTCCAGCTCTGCCTCTCCAAAACTGCACTGACTGTATGGTGTTCCCATGGAAAGACTTCAAGGAATCAGGTTGTTTAGGGTTTTTTTTTTCCTCTCTCTCTCTCTCTCTGTGAGATTTTCCTCATCTCCTGCAGTAACTTTTTGTTGGATTGTTCATTAGTTTAGTATGGGTTTTTTTGCTCACCAGTAACTAAAAATATACAGAGGCTCAGAGACAAAAGCCTTCAGACTTGGCATATAACATGACCTCCGCCAGGAAAGTCTCTTTGCAAAATTAATTTTTTTAAAATTTAAAAAGAGAAGGACAATTAATTAAATATGTTTCTGAAGTGCATGCTCAGTAGCTAATTGTAATAACTATCCACCCACTTTCGCCTTATCTGTTGAGATCACATCAAAACCTGTAATGAAGTGGTCTCTGTCAGCATGGGGGAGTGATGTTATCAGTGTGCAAACAGTCATCAGGAAAAGGCCTGTGATTGGAAGAGCATGCCTCAGCTATGGTAGCAGAGGAGGTTAACTGGCCTAAGGAGACTCCTGACTTGGGCCCACATGCGTGTGTGTGGAGGGAAGGAAATGGTGGCCTGAGAATCCTGCATTTTAGGAAAAGGTATGGGGCAGGGTGCTTACCCATTGTGCCTGCCCAGGAGGGTGCCCCAAGCTTCCACTGCTTTTCTTTAGCTCCAATATTTCAGTCAGCAGAGAAGAAGATTCTCGATTGTGTGTGAGGGAAGGGGTCAAGGTGGAGAAGGGGAAAAGGACCCAGCTAGAAAACTAGCATAGATATTAAATCAAAATTACGTTAACCCATCAGGAATGGGTTGAGCTTTGGAGCCGCCAAATACTGAGGACAAAGCCCTGATTTTGGGGATTTATCAGTGCAAAGGGAATCATGGATTCAACGTTCAGAAGTATTTTCTTTCTTACATGTAGGTCTACCCGCAAGGAGTTTGTTGTGGCATTGAGGTCACAATGGCTAGGAACATAAGAATTGCCAGACTGGATCAGATCTGCGCTCCATCTAGTTTAATATCCCGTTTTTGACAGTGGTCAGCACCAGATGTGTCAGAGGAAGGTATAAGACTAACAGTAGGCAGATGTGGAATAATCTTCCTCCCACATTAGGTCTCCTGTTAATCCCTAATATTTAGAGATTGGTTTAAACCCTAAAGCACGATATATAATATCTCTGCCAGAATTTTTGTTCACAATAGTAATTCTGAATGTTCTTGCTAGAAACTTTATATTAAAATGAGTGTCCCTTCTACACAAATGGATGGAGCCATTATTGAAGTATCAGTGCAAAGTACCAATGAATATAGTATCTAATCCAATGCCTGGGATTAGCAGAGTAGAACATGATTTCAGTGGACTAATTTCTCAACAAGGAGTCACTATAAAAGGAATAAACTTACTCCTAAATTCACGGTGTTTAAGGCCAGAAGGAACCATTATGATCCTCTACTCCGGCTTCCTGCATAACAGATTCCATGAAACCTCACCCAGTAATTTCTGCATTAAACTCATTACTCCTGATTGAGCTATATCTTTTAGAAAATGTCTAATCTTGATATTAAAGACTTACATTATATGACATTACCTGGTTATGCTCACTATTAAAAATGTGCACCTTATGTAGTCTGATTAGTGATTTGTCTGCCTTCAGCATCCACCCAGGGGGCTTGTTATGCCTACTTCTGTTAACATGCATGAATTATGCTGTGTTTCCATTAACCAGCATTGAAGCAATTCTAGCCTTTCACACCTCAGATTCAGAATCCTATTTTTAAACAAATGTTCTTCTCTATGTCAATAACAGCATCTCGAATTACTGAACTGGAAGGATTTTGAAAATCTTTTTTTTTCCCTGTTCACCACTGACTCACTTTGTCAGTCATGTAATGAGGGAGCAGCTTGCTGTTTCGTTGCCATATGGGAGACGAAAATTTCAGGATGACCTAATTCCTTCATTTAGTGAGGGCTGGATGTACAGCAAAGCGAAGGGGAAGGCATGAAGAGCATGTTGCATCCTGTCCTGCCTTCTGTTGGCATACAGATGCAGCATCTGGGCAAACCAAAATAGAGAAAGAAATCCAATGTTTAAAAAAATAATCAAGATCAAACGTTTCTGAAAAGGACATGAACAGAGCTTTATGATACTTGCTGTGTGGTTCCTACTCATTTAATGAACCTTTTTCCTTAGTATTGTTTTGAGCTTCTTCACTCCCTTTGGATTGTGCTTTAAGTTTCAGCTTCATTTGACCCTATAGGGTTAAGATGAGACTCTAAAAATAAAAATCTTCATTGCATGTAGCTTTGTGATGGTTAGTGCCTATCAAGATTCACTCCACTAAGGATACATCTACACTTCATCTGAGAGCATGCTTTCCTGCTCGGGGAGCCAAACATGTCCAAACTCTGCTCAAGCTAGTGCGCTAAAAGTAGCAGTGTAGCTGAGGGTAGTACGGGCAGTCGTTTGGGTTAGCCGCCCAAGTACATGCTCAGGGAATCCAGGCATGTTGTATTCAGGTGGCCAGCCCAAGTTGCCAGCCCTGACTATGCTTTTTTAGCACCGTAATTCAAGCAAAGCTAATGTGTCTTTCTATCCAAACTGGGAAGCACACACCCAGCTTCAGTGTAGACATATCCCAAGATTCACCATGTGACTGTCTCACATCTCATTACAAAACCAAAATAAAAAAGTGTGATATTCAGTCTTGAAAAGTTAAAAAAAAATCGCTTGGCATTTCAAAGTTTGTAAACCCCAAAAGTTTAGCACCCAACTTAGCAACTTTTGTTTCCATATTCAAACCCTGAGCCAGCCCTATGTTTCGTGGCTTGGGGTTTTGTTGTGCAAAGTGTGCCTGGCTCAAACAGAGAACAGTTCTTCAGAAAGCTGAATTGCAACATGCTGGAAGGAAAGTCATGTTTTAAAACTATATTTCGGTCGAGTTTTTTTTGATAACTCTCCACTGTGCCCTGAGGAATAAGACTGCAGGCATGATCTTGCGTGATGCATTCACTCCACATGTATAACAACTCTTGAAGTCAGCTGTCATTATATATATGAAAAGTTTATAATCTATGGCCAGAGAAGCTCAGATAGGGACTTGATCCTGCAAAGTGCTCGGCACTTTGACCCAATCCTGTGAAGCATTTAAGCATGTGCTTAACATTAGCAGCCAAACAGACCCCCTTGACACTGTTCATCACCTTCCAGGACCAAGCCCTAGAAGAGTTCTACAAAAAATTTGCAGCAAGAGGAAAAACAGTAAACTGATCAGATTGTGCATTGTGATGCTGTAATAGCCATAAATGTGAGTAGTCCCACAGAGTATAAGGATCTTCCAGTGATGCAGAGCTAGTCTAGCAAGCCTCTATGCTACACCTCCTTTCTCCTTCTAGCACAGCTGTTATGGCTGGGGGAAAGGGACAGGCACAAGATTTCCTCACAGTCCCTGGCTGCCGTACCAATCCCTTGGGACTGTCGGCAGCCAGGTCCAGAGCCTCAAATCAGTGGAGTTAGGCACCTAAATATCTTTGAGGAGCTGAGCTCCAATCTAATTTAGAGCAGCCAGCTGCTCTAAATCATGGGCAGGGACTAGCCTAGGGTACAACAAGCCAATAACAAGGGAGCACACAGGCCACTTTTGAAACCCTTTCCTGATCCACACTGTACACTCCTTTAGGGGTTAGGTAAAGATCTGAGACTGAGATGTTTGGGGCAATTTTGTGTGACGTGCAATATTTTGTGGTTTCACTTGGGAAATTAACACGAGGCAGTTTTTTGAAAGGAAAATGAGACCAAAGAGTTAGGGAGAAGAGTACCAAGGAAAAGAAGATCTTAGACTGTTTGGCTAACTGTGCGGACTAAAGATCAAACCATGCAAGCATTTGTGCATGTGCCTAACTTTAAAGGGTGAGGTACTATCTTTTCTTGAACCAAACTTTTATTGGTGAGAGAGATAAGCTTTCGACCTACACAGAGCTCTTATTCAGATCTGGGAAAGGTATTCCAACCATCACAGCTAAATGCAGGGTGGAACAGATTAAGCATAAGTAGTTAACACATACCTTTTCTAGACCTGAAGAAATGCTTGGTGTGACTCAAAACCTTCTCTCTTACCAACAGAGTTGGTCCAA
Source organism: Dermochelys coriacea (assembly GCF_009764565.3). Lineage (NCBI taxonomy): Eukaryota > Metazoa > Chordata > Testudines > Dermochelyidae > Dermochelys > Dermochelys coriacea. Next base: position 174,285,700 of record NC_050069.1, read on the forward strand.
TAAAAGAGATTTCCTCACCACCTTGTCTCTAATATCCTGGGATCGACACGGCTACAACTGCACTGCATATACCTTTAAACATGTGAGAAGTCCCATTCAGTAGGGCTGTTCATGTGGTGGGAATTAAATGTGTCCACAGTGTTGGGACCTAAATCAGCAAGTTGTAAGGTTCAGCCATCAGCGATTAATGCTGTACATAACACACAGCAAACAACTGTCTTTTGTTATCCAGTAGGTATTAAGTGACCATTTCACATAAGTCACGCTGCCTGGCAGCTACAATTCTCTATATTGGTTACCTACAGGTGCATTAGTTTTTAACTCTGACTTGAGTTTTCATTAGAGAGAGAGAGCACGTGCAAAGTTAGCAGCATTACAAATTCCCAGTTGAGCTTTTATTAATAAAAAGAAAATTAAGGGCTGCCACAGCTACAGGTCAGCATTATGGAAAGTCATGCCCAGGCATCAGTTATCATTTTCAAAGCAATTATAGGTAGGGAAAGAGAGGAATACCAAGGGGTTGCATCTGCTGATCATACTCTGGAAAATGCACACTGTGCACAGTGACTGCATAAAGCATGGATTAAATTGACTTTGATATACTAATGTTCTGGTGTGATGTAATGCTTCTGTTTGTGTGTGCTGGTATAATCTGTAGGAGGCAACTCTATTCTTGAAATTACTGAGCTAGACAGATTTTAAGGCAAAACAAACTTGACTGGTGACAAGCTCAGCATCTGAAAAGATGACAATTAGCATTTATCCAAGATCTAACTCCTAGCCACCCAGTTCAAACAAAACTAACAAGACCCTCTGCAACGGCTCCATCTAGTGGCTTCCCTTAGTGGTGCATAAATAAATTTAGCATATTTTGCCATTGTCAATATCAATTGTAAACATCACCTTGTTAATTCAAGATGTTACTAAGAATTTCTTCTGATAAGATTATGGTTCTCTCTCACCATCTTTTGGATTTTACACCAATGTGATTTTTATACTGTATGTCTAGGTTCTTGCATCAAGGGAAAACTGATGATTTTCTTTAAAAACTTTTTAGAAAATATCTCTGTCATGCCTGGGAATGTAAATACTGTTATTGCTCTATACTCCTTGTTATAATCACAGTTCAATGCTGATTAAGATGGACTCACTAGGGAAAGCCTAATTTGTTTGTCTTTCCCAATGTCCGGCCTGTGTAGCTATCAGGTTTCCCTGCTGTGGACAGGAAGAGGAATCCACAAAGGAAGTAGAAAAGAGTGCAGTATAGGGAGCCATCAGGGAAACTGAACATGGGTATGGAAATAGTAGAATAAATAGGCTTTCTGTAACATGAATCTTTCATGGTAACTTTGGTTTAGGAAAGATGAATTTTGTCTGGGTCTTGAAGTGGTTTGAGTAATACACATCCATTGTAAGTGGAACTGACTATCTGGAGTTTCTTTTCAGCAGCAACTGGAGATTACCACAAATGAGATATTGGAACAATATCTGAAATCCTTGTTACAATTTTGGAAAGTAAATACAATTTTCTTCTCCCAGCATGTTTTCCTTCTGAATTTTTTTTACATGTTGTAAGAGATTAGTTTGCAATAATATCTATTCTGAATAGCAATAGTAGGGCTCATTATATTACTACAGGGACAAATCAGCCAAAGAATAGATATCTGCAATGTAAATAAATTTTAGGAAACAATGAGTTTTACTAATTGAGTTCATCTTTGTAATTTAATAAAATTCTATCCAATATATAAAAAATTGGATATTGTTTGCCTGTGTAAAGACCATTAATTGTATACCTTCTGACACAGTGGGCACAGGTGAAATCCAGTGAAGTTGTGCAATGCTGAGGAAAATTACATTCTGAAAAGCACATAGGAAGAGCTTCATCTCCTAAACTGAAATAGTTCTAGCACAAGAGCACCTACTACATATCCTATTAATTTGCTAGTACATTAGCTTGATGGAAACCACATGACATTTGAGTTCATAGATCACACTTTATAGCAAATGTAAAGGAAGTTACTTTTCCAAAGACGCTTACAGCAGCACAACTTTCAACTCCCAGTGCTGTGTGAGAGAGAAAGATGAACAGTTGCCAAGAAACCACACTACCCAGCTCCTTGTCTCCCCGCTTGGTGAGGGGGCTGGCTGCCCGGCTCTCTGAACTGTCTGGCTCCCTGGATTCTGTAGCTGGTTGGCTTGCCAACTCCCCAGCTGCCTGCTTGGTAAAGGAGTAAGCTGGCAGTCTCTCTGGGCTGACTGGCTGGCCAATTTGCTGGGTCCCTGTTTGCCTGTTGGGTGGTTGGCTGCCAGGTAACCAGGGAGCTGGCAAGCCCACCAGCCAGCTCCCCAAAAGCTGGAAACCATTTCAACCTTATCAAAATGAAATAGTCCATTAAAGTTGAAATGAGGTGTCGTTTTGACTTGTCTAACTCTGCCGTCCATAACCGGTGTCCCACTAGAGCCATCTTGTCAGTATTCATCCAGACAAGAAGAAAATTCTTAGCCCACATGCTACCCTTAATAATGATCCAGGTGCAGTTGCTGTAGCACAACTTCGAGGAGCAGCCCTTGGAAAAGACCTCAATGTTTTAACTTTCTCTGTTTAGAGTTTCATATTGAATATCTTCACCAGTGCTTCACAACATGTATTACACTAACACCTTTGTATATTATTATTACCATTTGTTTTTTGCTCGACAAGCAGCAAATGTTTTAATCCACCCCCAGCAAATGTTTTAATTTTACTCAGCCACAGCATTTATTCTTCTTTGTAATTAGATTTCATATTAATAGTCATACATTTTTAAAGACAGAAGGAATCATTATGATCATCTAGCCTAACCTCATTCATAATATGGGCCCTAGATTTCATCTAGTGGTTTCTGCATCTACCCCTACAGCCTCTGGTTGAGCTAGAGCCTATCTTTTAGAAGACATCCAATCTTGAAAGACTCAGCTGGTGGTGAATTCCACATCCCTTGACAAACTATTGCAATGGTTAATTACCCTCATGGTTAAAAATATGCATATTGTAAATTGAAAAAGTTTTTATAAAAATGGAGTTTTCCTGTAAGTGGCTTTGAGAATTTTTAAGAAGTCTAAAGTTCCTTGAGAATTTTCAGATATTTCTTCTCTTTGAGGAAGCAGTGAAAATATTTCTGCAAATAAAGAACAGTTCAAAGTTGCCAATCTGAGGGGAGACAGGTGCCCTTTAATATTTAGAGATCTCTGGTGGCTGCCCATCTTCTAGGCAAATTTTTCTTTCTCCCTCCTGGATTTAATGCCGTTACTGCACTCCAAACTCCATGAATAGATATGGGAAATGTAAGAGTAAAACTTTAACTAGTAGCAGAATAGAAAGTCTGATCTGGTTTAACAGATTTTATATGGCTTTGTCAGTGGCTGCTATCATAGATTGTTAGTGCTTTATATATACTCAGTGTGTGTGGGTGTGTACACACACACACAATCTATATATATATATATAATGTCAAAGCTCTTATTGATGTCCAAGTCTCTCTGTGACAACAACCAACAACTGTTTTGGATGGCAGATCAGATGCCTGAACCAGTTAAATGGCATTTTATATGTTCGTTGCTCCATCATTTGAAAAAAAAATATCACTTTAAAAAAGAAAACTGACTTGCTAACTAGACATCTTAATTAACTTTACCTTGTCATCCATTAATGTTTGAAGTCATGAAACTACTTCACACTCACTTATTTTCTCTTTGTTTTAAAGCATGTATTTTAGTTGTCATTTCTGGTTTTCTTAAATAAAAACTGAGGACCATTGTACGGCAGCTTATACATTTTGCATTCTAGTCTTTAGACTAGACTTTAAGCAAAAAGTATATTTCAAAATCCTTTTTCTCTTTCTTCTTACTACATTCATTGTTTATCCTTCAGCTTTTTTATCTGCTAAACCTCCATGCATTCAGTCAAAGAGATGGATTAACCTGCAATATAATAGGCACATGATTCAAAAACATCGGATGTCAAGTTTTAAACTAGAGTGAAGAAGTCAATTTATATTCAAAATATAGAAGCCCTTGAAAAGAGGAAATCTCAGCTGAGAAAGAGGATGATGTCATCTCTAGATAGTATTTAATCCAAATGCTGTGCACTCATGGGTATAAGTGAGAAGAAAAGACTTGTAAGAAAGAGGTTCTGTATAAGACCATGAATTTTGAAATAGCTAGATGAAATAAAAGTCTTAACTAATCTGTGTCAGCAGGATCCCTGATTTTTGAACTACAGATGTTAAGGTTCATGTTGATTTTAAATTAGCAATGAACCTCAGAATATTCAGGGGATGCAGAATTCCAGAGGATCAAGCTCTTGGTTCAGAAAAGCACTAGAAAAACTTGAATACTTAAGACTTGTGTCTGCAAAACTGGAAAGGGAATCTTGTGAGAACAAGTTTTCTCATGAGATGTCTGCCATAAGAAGAGCCTTAGGCCAAAACTACAGTAAGACAAGTTGTTCTTCCTCTATCGGCTATGTTTTCCCACATATCGGCTTCCACACCTACCCAAAACCATTAGCAGAGATCTCTCTGTATCACAATGATCTTCCTGGGCTGGATCCACCAGTTGTATGATCAGATTCTGTCAAGGGTACAGTGGAAAGCATCAGCACTTCATGCAGGAATCTGTCCCAGTGTGTTTTCTGTGCTACTTTAATGGTATTCCATGAAGATGTCATTAATTTTGCCTATCAGTTCCTCCCCCAGCTCTTCCCCCAAAGGTGTATGCTTCTCTAACTTCTTGTTATGCATGAAGAGAAACCTTTCATCTTATCTGTACCTTAGCCTTGTATACCATGTCAGCCTTCAGAATATATATCCTTCAAGGAGACAGTGGCTTTCCCCTGCTGATATACAATAAATTCCTTCTGCTATCAACCCCATGGCTAGTGCTGTAGTGGATGTTCCATGTTTTTACTTTTATCTTAGCACTTCAAATCTCAGAATCCTGGTAGTGATTAAACTGAGTCCACACACCATAAATCTCCACTGACCAGAGCTACAGCCTGTCCCTTCCACACTTTCTCTAAAATAATGTTAGTATATAGCTTTATGAGCAGTAGAGGGTATCTTTGGGATCCAATGCACAAGTTGGGGGGAAATTTTAAAACTTTTTTTAAAGTTAAAATATTCTAAGGAGCAGTTCTATCATGAGCAAATGGAATAATTCAGAGGCTATTAGGACATGGCAGTAAGTGTAATTAGCAGGCCATCCTGATACTAAATCCTTTCTATTTTACACCATATGTATTTTAGATTTTTCTCAACAGCCTGTGTTATATATAAATGTTGTAAGAGCTTTTGGCTCTTCCATGCACTATTGCATTCAATCCTGTGAGGTACTTTAAACTGAGCTGTTAAAACTTTCAAAATTACCTACGTTCTCAGGCTTAAATCTTTTGAATAGCTGAAGTGCCCAGCTCCTCTCTGATATAGTTATGGACTACAAAGTCCTCCTAGCTGCTAAGGCCAAATTTATTTAAATATAGCAAAACATTGTCTCGAGTTTGAGGCAATGGACTAAGATTCAATAAATCAGGGTCTGGCACAGGCTTCCTATATGGTTATGGTCAAGTCACTTAATATTACTGTGTCTCAATTTTTCATGTGTAAAAATGAGAATAAATATGCTTCCTTTCTGCCATCTGTCTTGTCTGCTTAGACTCTTAAACTCTTCAAGGCAAGGACTGTGTCTTACTGTACGTTTGTACAGATCCGAGCACAACTGGCCCCTGATCTCAAAGGGGAATTGTAGTCATTACTATCATAGAAATAATAATTAATACAGTCTCAGACGTTATATGTTGTCATGGCAAACAGTCAATGACTCAACATTGTTTCTTGCTGGTATGGGGCCATATTTCTAACTTTGGTTACATGGAATTGTGTGTACCTATGGGATGCTATACAAACCCCACACTGGGCAACAAGAGTTTAAGGACGTGCTCTGGGCTCAGCCAGCCCCACCCTGCCACACTAGGAAGAGATGCACAGACTGGAGGAGGAGTTAAAAGGAAGCAGAACAACTCATCTGTGGGCAGGCCAGGGAAGGGAAAGGACCTTTACCTTGCAGCTCCTGATAAAGGGACTGACTGAAGGTTTCTCCCTGAGAGAAGGGACTGCTTCTATTCTACCTGGAGAAGGAGACATTTGCCCTCTCACCTACTCACCCAGTTTGTTTGTGTTGTGTTTTGCTTATGGACTATCCCTGAATGGGGAAAGACTTGGAAATGACCTGGCTGAAGGGCCAAGACATGAGAGGAGGCAGCTGCTTCCCCAAGAGGCAGAGATCTGCCATGCCATGCCTGGCTATGAAGAGATGTCAAGTGGTGAGCTGATCCCTTTCACAGCCTACTGCGATAGCCTGTGAACTTTGGACAATAGTGGGGTAGTAGGCAGTGGTCCAAGGAGGGAAGCCTCAAGATGCTCCTGGGTATCAGACCCATGTGTTGCCCTCACAGGGCCTTGGGCTGGAGCTAGGTGAAATTGGGTGGCTTGGACTCCTCTACCAAAACCCCCCCTCTGCATGTTGAATGCCCTAAGCCCTGACCACTAGGCAATGCTCCTTGCAAGCAAAGACCATAACCAACTAATATATACTTGTTAATACCCCATGTATACATTGAAGTCATCTATTTGTTCTTAAATTAGTTACCTATATGTGCACAAATACTAAATTTCCACCTGTTCATAGTAATATCTGCTACACTGTGGCGTGCCTGAATGAAAATCTACTCTCATATTAGGTACTGTTTGATATGCCTTTTCCTGGATACAATTATACTATTGTCTAGTGGCTGGATTTAAAAGGATATCATACATTTTTCAGTAGTACACTAAAGGACATTTTTGACTTAGTTCAAGTGGTGGAGACATGTATTTAGAAGCCAAATTAATGAGTTCAGCTGTGCAGAAATGTTGTTACAAAACCTGAAACTACGTAAATTCATATTCAACACAGGGCAGGTTGTTCTAAAGGTTTTCTAAACTTCATGCACCTTTTGAAGGAATCTAGGTTGGTTTTATAGTTTCATGTAGACTCCTGTTAAAACTTGGGTTCACTCAACTCTAAAACTCAAAGTGGATCATGAAAGCAAAGGGAATGGTAAAACCATGCAAACTGAAACATTCGTAGTTCTCATTATGAGTTCTACTCCCTATGTCAAGTGCAGCACCTATGACAGTGATTTCTCTGTGTATATCCTGTCATAGACTGAGACTATATGTCCTATAACTTTTAAACAGTGATGCTTTGATGTTGCAAACTTGTAAAGATATTGTATTCCGTATAACTATCTCATCATGTCTCAGATTTTCCAGGGAAGCAGAGTTATTTTCCTCTTCTGACTCTGAAGAGTCTAATTAGTTGGTGAAAAGAAAGCTTTGTTCTTTTTCCTTCCTACATCACTGACAAACAAAACAAAAGATAATCCCCAAACCAACGAAAAACCGCAAACCTATAGTTCTCTTAAAAATCAAAACAAGTTTCTTCTTATATGACTGAATTTTAGCTAAAGAAAGAAGACAACCTGATTTTCACAGCCCCCTTGAAGCTGGAGACTTTTAACTAGAGTCGTGACAGCCTGTTTCTAAACCAATTTAGACAGGAAAGCAATACAAACAAAAGATTTGTTTGCCGACATCCATGGCAATTAAGAATTTGTTTGGGTTCAATCTGAAGCATTCACTACAACTTCAACTCCCATTATTACAATTTGGTACTGTATCTTTATGTTTTAATTGCAGAAGCACTGGTGACTAAAGTCTGGAAAAAGCCACCCTTAGATTGATTATTATCTATGAACAATACAGGAATTCCAAATGACTGTCTGTTACAGAATCTTGTCTATGTTGGGATTAATTCCAGTTATAGCTATTGGTGGCCAGCCACTAGTGTAGCTATATTCATAAAAATGTCTACTGTAAACAACAAAGCTGCTATAAGCGGAGATTCACATTCTTGCAGTTTTCCTTTTTCAAGGGTACCTAATGTGACTGGCTACCTGAGATGGACCATACTGAGAATGCCACACTCAGGGCAGACTGCAAGAAATAAGACAATCCCCTTGGTTTACTCTATAATTAGATTCACCAAGCCAGTAACAGAAGTGCTTCTGCAGTACCACCCTGGTTAACCAGAAACCAAACATAGACCCCTTTAGGCACTCCAGCCCTTGGCTCCCATCCAGACAAACAGGTCTAATATAGTGAGAGTTTACTGAAAATCCAAATCACCATATGTGAGATTTTCACTAATCCCAAAGGATCAGACACATATCTTCAGGTCAATATGAATCTCAGATTTTACCCAGATATCACACTGTCAGCCAGTCCTTAGAAAACTAACTAAAGATTTGTTGTTAAAAGAAAAAAGAATAGAGTTATTAATGGATAATAGATAATATACATACAAATGATTGCAAAGTCCTTATATCAGGTTTGTAGTAGTGATGGAATAGACAGCTGGCTTGTAAAGTTTCTCCGGTAATTTACAAAAGATTGGAAGGTCCTCAGTCCATAGTTCTAAATATTCCTTTTAGAGGTAGAACCACAGTCCAGAGAATTAGAGCAGAAAAGAGACAAAATGGAGGTGTTTCTTATATCCTTTGCTATGTGCATGGAAATTTACTGTCCCAAACAATGCCCCCAGCCCCACTGCATAGAAAGTTACTGACCCAAGGTGGAGTCCAGAGTCACATGTCTTTATCACATGTCCTTACATGCTTTGCTGACTCACTGGAACAGCCATTGCCCTTATTCTTTCTGAGATGTCCACAGGAAAGGTTTACTGGGTAGGATGAATTTTTTCAATGGCCCATTGTGAGTTGAATATCCTTAATGGGTCAACAACACTTAGCTGTCTCGCCCTAATGTAAATCTGTTTGGGGGTGTCACCCAGGAATACAACACATGTTTAAGATACAAGTACATATCCAATATTTATAACTTCAGATACAAAGATGATATATGCATATAAACAGGATAATCCTACTTAGCAAATCATAACTTCTCCATCGATACCTTACATGTCATACTTTGTACTAGACATTTGGAAACTAATAGTGATAACAGTGATATAAATGTCTATCTTCAATCATACAGCATCACACCCTGTTCTATTGGTGCAAAATGTAGTTGATAGCTGTTCTGCCTTGTCTTCAGTAAAGGTTTCCACCAGTACAGCTATATCCATGGCTGGACACCAGTGGCTGAATTCCCCAGTGTAAGCAAAGTCTTAGGCCCTCAATCCTCAGCTCTGACCAAGATGTGCTAACTGATCTGGCTACACAGATGCTTATAGGCTTCACTGGCAACAGTATTTAAAAATTGTTGTAGGTCTGTTCAAATGGGGTGAAAGTCAGGGCATGGGTATATATGAATATATGTGAGAACCAAAGCACATAAATATCATGATATATTCAGGAATTTGTTCTGAACTATTGTGGGCAGTTAGCTGAATCTAATCATTACTAGTGCTTTGCAAAACTAATATTTTTTATAACTTATGATTTACAGGAAATATTTCTCTATTTATTTCACACCCAGAAATTTTGGTTATTCATACAAGTTGAAAGAAAAGGAGTATTTTGTTCGTCTCTAAGGTGCCACAAGCACTCTTTTTCTTTTTGTGGATACAGACTAACATGGCTGTTACTCTGAAACCTGTCAAATGTTGATTCATCTGTTTAAAAAACGATTCAAAATAATGGAATTTTGCCCTATTCTTGCAATCAAAATAACCAAGTCTGTTGAGAGAAGATCTAAACAAAACTGATGAGTGTTTAAAAAAAAAAAGCCAGCAGCTGCCAATGCCTAATCGACACTAGTCTTCCCATTGTTAATACTATCAGTGATAGCAAGAGTGGGAATTTTTTCTTGGGCTGGGAGAAATGAGTGTCAGTAAGATCACCGAGACTCAATCCCCCACACCTGTGGGCTAAAAAGTGGGCTCTGTCTGATGTAACTGAGGCAAAATGCTGTTTTCAGCTGCCCTAGTTAGCCTAATATTCAACTCTGCAGTCCCTTGCACTAGATTATTTTCATGGATTTTATGCCATTCTATTTCTAAATTCATATTATTCCTGAATGCTAATAATCAGTGTCAGCACATCCCTAATGACTGTTAGCTAAGGCCTTAATATTGAAAACGGAAAGGAGAGAAACTGGGCAAAAACCACCTTGGCAAGTGAGCCTGTTTCAATTATTCAAACAAATCCTCCAAACCTGCTAGGTCAGCAAAGCCTATACAGAGATTAATTGAAAGGACATTCAAAATTAAGTATTTGAAAGTAGTTTATCATGAGTTCATGAAATCCATTATCTATGATTATTGATTTATTTTGGGAGCAGAGGGGTTTTCAAAAGAGTCAGGGAATGCGAGTGCTCTGTTTTGGATGCTCTAGGTCTCTTCAAAGGAACAGTACAGGAGCTCTGAAAATCCAGGATGCCTGAATTGCCTGCATTCCCTAAGTCCACCCACTGAGATTTTCAAAAGGCAGCTTTACCAGTACTTTATGATACTGAGCTATTGCTCTGAGTGAAGGATGCTAGATGCTTGTGAGATCCTCTGATGTTCTGGAACTCAAGCATTGAGTAGGAAAGCAGACAGTCAATAGAAGGAATATTATATGAGGAATAGAAGGAAGATCCCACACAAGTCCTTCAAATAAGCAGGACTTCAGAGGCAAATACTGATCAAATGCATAGAAAAAATATCTACCACATTGCACATACCATGTCTGCTCAGGCTAGCTAGAAGAGAAAGGGTTCAGAAAAAGAACACAATCAAGATAACGGGCAACACCAGCATATATTCACCTCACAATTATATGTTTCTAATAATAAAAAATCCAGTTGTTCAATTCCATTCAGTCGTTCAAATATGGGAGAGTAGTGGCGGCATGACATGAATTTTTTCCCTTTTTTGTTAGTTTGGAGTACTCTGTGTCTCTTCAGATGTGTGCAGCAGCATCTAGACCCTGGGTGTGGCAGTCACTAGCATGCTTGGCTATTTTGAGGCTATGTAGGAAGCTTTCATTGTGGGCAAATCACCTGGCAGGACGCACCCATAGTCACCATCTGAGGGCTGAGCCAATTGGTGCTCAGTAAAGAAGTGGAGATGGCCTGAGAGAGCTCAGCAGCAGAATCAGGTAGGGATGAGAAGTATCTGCTGTGAGGTGGGCGTCTCAAAGACTGTCAAACTCCATCCGGATGCAGATGGTGTACTGAAAGGAAACTGGGTATGTCTACACTGGAAATGAAAACCTGCAGTAGTGAATCTCAGTGCCTGGGTCAATTGACTTATACTTGCAATACTTGTGCTGCAGGGTTAAAAATAGCAGTATCAATGTTTGGGCTCGGGTTGGAGCCTGAGTTCTGAGATCCTGCTAGGGGAGAAGGTCTTAGATCCTGGGCTCCCTTCTGAGCCTGATCATCAACACCTAGTGTTAGCCCTGCAGTCTGACCCCTGTGAGCCCAAAACAATTGATCTGGGCTCTGAGACTCGCTGTCATAGGTCATTTATTGCAGAGTAGACATACCTTTAAACTAACTACTGGATGTTAGAATTTGACTGTTGTTACCAAAGAAATGTGAAGGTGTTAGGAGGAGACTATGGAACAGCCACCCTGCCATAGCTGTAAGAAACTCAAAGAACATACAGATTTCAGAGTAGCAGCCGTGTTAGTCTGTATTCGCAAAAAGAAAAGGAGTACTTGTGGCACCTTAGAGACTAACAAATTTATTAGAGCATAAGCTTTCGTGAGCTACAGCTCACTTCATCGGATGAAGTGAGCTGTAGCTCACGAAAACTTATGCTCTAATAAATTTGTTAGTCTCTAAGGTGCCACAAGTAAAGAACATACATGTACTATACTTTGAATTGCACACCCTGCAAGGAAAGGCTGAGGATTCACCCCGAGAAAGTTGGAGGGAAGTCTATGCATATGGGTGAATACAATGTATATGATTTTTTTAATAGCAACTAGTGTGGAACCGTTTTAAGAATGTGTCACAATCAATTCAGATATTCGTCCTGGGGGTATTCTGTGCCTAAAACTTATGTGCACAATATTTTAAAATTCTGCAAATTTTGTCAAAATAATGCTATATAATCATACCAGTTTCAATTATTTTGGTAACTTTATTTCAAAATACCTCTCAGCAAACATGTCTGTAACAATACAGATACATAAAAATTCTCCCAGGAGTAGAGAGTTAAAGAAACCCCTATGACAACCCACTTACTGTTTCTCTGCCCCCTTACCTTCCAGAGCCCACCTGTGGGGCCCACCCAGCTAATACACCCTAACCCAACCACATACCCCCAGCCCAGATACCTATACCCCATCCCCCCCAGAGTTCAGCTGCAGCCCACCCCTTACCCAAGCATGCCCCCCCCCACAGAACCAGGGGTCCAGAGGGAGAAACAGCCTGACGCTTGGTCCCAGGCTTGAGCAGAGTTTCCTGTGTGCCACCCTCTCCTTCCCTCAGGGTTTGCTGGGAACTGCAGCTGCCAGGAACTCTCTAGCTCCTTCTCCCTCCCCACAGCAGTGTTCTCTGTGTGCAAGCTGGGCTCTGCCAAGTCCAGTGGCCCCTACTGGTGGCTAGCAGCACTGCAGCCCTTTTCTGTCCGGAGAAGAACATTCTGCGTGCACAACGTTAATTTCTGCAAAATTCTGCATTGCGCAGTGGTGCAGAATTCTCCCAGGAGTAAGATATTGCTAGTAGACTATTTATACTTATTAAATGTTGTTGTTTACGAAACTGTCGTACTCTTCCTCTCAAAGTCAATTCTGTGCAATGTTAAATCTCCATCCTATCCTTCAGCAGAGGAATAGGCTCAAGAGCAGGAAAGGGGAAGTAATCATAAATAATGTTACATCTCAGTCCCCTTACACCTTAAGCTATACAAGTCCATTTTAGGAATCATCCATTGTGCAGAGCATCCTACTCAGAAAACACCATAGTGATCAGGAAACAGGCACCCACGTTAGGGTAAGTCCTGATCTGTGATCTGCATAAGGACATGAGACAGGAGGGGAAGCTTTCTAAAGTCAGCAGGTCCTCAAGACATCCACTGCCCCGAGTTGTTGCAGAAACAACAATCAGGGAAACCACATGCAGAGATTTCTACTCAGCATTCCTCTGTCCACTGTCTACTACACACCATGTGGCTCTCAACCTTTCCAGACTACTGTACTCCTTTCAGGAGGCTGATTTGTCATGTGTACCCCAAGTTTCACCTCACTTAAAAACTACTTGCTTACAAAATCAGATATAAAAATACAAAAGTGTCATAGCACACCATTACTGAAAAATTGCTTATGGTCTCATTTTCCCCATATAATTATAAAATTAATCAACTGAAATATAAAGATTGTACTTATATTTCAGTGTATAGTATATAGAGCAATATAAACAAGTCATTGTCTATATTTTAGTTTGTACTGATTTCGCTAGTGCTTTTCATGTAGTCTGTTATAAAACTAAGCAAATATCTATCTGAGTTGATGTATTCCCTGGAAGACATCTGTGTACCCTCAGTGGTACGTGTACCCCTGGTTGAGAACCACTCTTAGACAACTCACTAGCTAGCTTTGCCATTCAGTTGTTTAATAGGATGATACTTACCCACATCAGGGTATAATATTACAAGCAGCATTCAAGCTTAAGCAGGGTCTGAGGAAGAAGGGCTTATCTTGATGCAGTGAAGATTTGCTGGCCACATGGATATACCAGAAATGTGCTGCTCTCACCATTGAGTTCTGGGATAATACTTGAAAGATCAAAAGCTTTCTGAAAAATTGAATGTTCCAGTTAAACTCCTTCTGTTTAAGCAGTACCACACTTCCAGGCACAGAGTACCACCAGCCAAGAGAATATGGTGTGGCAAAGCCACCACTGGTTTAATTCCTGTGGGGAATGGAAGTGAACCGCCTGCTGCAACCTGTTCAGCGTGCTCCTATTCCTGACCCAAGTCTCTCTTTGAGATGCCCAGGAGACCTGCATCTGTGTCATGACTGCATTTGTGAATATATCCCTGCAACCATTGTCTAGTTATTCAATTATATTTAAAGAATCCTTAAGGATAGGACTCTTTGGGGCTGGACTTTGCATTTGTGCAGGAGTCAAATGCACTGAACTTCATCGTAGGGCTTGCGTGTTGAATTGCACCCGCTTCTTGCTATCAAAGGGCCTCTTGTAAGTTGTGTTAAAGATCTGATATACAAGGTGTGCTAGGTGCAAGGTGCAAGATATATGCAATGTGTGTTAAAGATCTGATATATAAGCAGATAAGAGACTGGTCTTTCTATCCATGTTCCAGTCATATGGCATAGATCAGGGTTACTTCAGTGGAAACTGTTAAAGAAGGTTGCTTTATAGTGGAGCTGGACAGGACATTTCTGGCAAAATGAAATTTCATTCCAGTATGAAATAAAAACAAATTTCAAATCCTCAAAAATGGCTGTGAAGTGAAATAGTTGTCCTCTGGTCAGCACTACTTTATAGACACTTATCCATATAATTAACTGAGAATTCTATCATTTTCTAAAAGCTTTTATAACATTTGTTCCGGTAGCTATTTTCCTGGCACTGCAGAGCAGCTTATACTTACCTTCCAGGACTAAAGTAGCAAAGTTTGCTGTAGCCCACACACTCAGTGCAAACTTGCAAAGGGTTCCCTGCTGCCCTTGTGCATAAACTGTTGGTTCTTTGTAAGGGAACATAGCATTTTGCTTTCAAACCTGTCCTCAGTTAATGGGATGAGGAATCACTTTGTGGAGGTATAATCAGTTTTGTGACTCAGTGTTTATCTACTGTAGTCAATAACTCTTTAAAAAAAACAGGATCTGCAAAAGTAATTATTTCAATTCATATGTTAAACAAGGTCTTTATGCTTCTACTCTTTCCACAAATAGAGCCCAGAGGACAATGCAAAGTGTACAGTCAACTCTGTCCTGTAAAACTAAGTTAACAACATTAATGCAAAAGGAAGCACAAAATGGGCAATAAATCACCCAATTAATGTCTAAAACACATGTTGTTTATACATTCATTGATTTTTTTCCTCCTCTCTAATCTTGTCTAGCTCCTTCAGTCATCAGTCTCTTGACTGCCCCCTACAACCTAGCAACAACCTATCAGACTTCACCTAAACAATAGGTGCAATTTATAGGAGTGACAAGGAGTGCCTTTATCCCCCAAAGAGACTCCTTCCCACTTAAAGGGCAAACAGTTTGGGTGACTTTCAGACCCTACCCAAAAATCAGCACAAAGATAACATTTTTCTTCTAAACTGCTAATGAAGCAGTCAGAGTGCTAGCCAGAGATCTTTTATTTATTATTATTTATTATTTGCTAGTGCAATTAAATCCAGGGCAGAGTAGATGGGACAAAGGCCAGGAGGCTGTCTTCTTATCACAGACCACAGCAGATGTGTTCCTCAGATCACCCTGACTCAGGCAGACTGGCAGCCTACTCCTCCTCCTCCACAATACAGAAAAATAACCATATTCCTCCTTTCTTTTTAGAATGCAGGAGTGTCAAGGTTCCTTCCCCACTCTGAACTCTAAGGTACAGATGTGGGGACCTGCATGAAAACCCCCTAAGCTTATTTTTACCAGCTTAGGTTAAAACTTCCCCAAGGTACAACCTATTTTCCTTTTGCCCTTCCACTTTATTGCTGTACCCGCATCCGCACCCTCAAGCGTCTAACAGATGTATAACCGGGAAAGAGCCCACTTGGAAATGTCTTTCCCCCCAAACTCTACACCCCCTTTCCTGGGGAAGGCTTGATAAAAATCCTCACCAATTTGCATAGGTGAACACAGACCTGAACCCTTGGAACTTAAGAACAATGAAAAAGCAATCAGGTTCTTAAAAGAAGAATTTTAATAGAAGAAAAAGTAAAAGAATCACCTCTGTAAAATCAGGATGGTAAATACCTTACAGGGTAATTAGATTAAAAACATAGAGAATCCCTCTAGGCTAAACCTTAAGTTAAAAAAAAAAGACACAAAAACAGGAATATACATTCCATTTAGTACAGCTATTTTATTAACCATTTAAACAAACCAGAATCTAACACATATCTTGCTAGATTACTTACTAAGTTCTAAGACTCCATTCCTTTCTGTTCCTGGCAAAAGCATCACCCAGACAGAGAGAACCTTTGTTTCTACCCCCCACCCCCGCTTTTAAAATATCTTGTCCTCTCATTGGTCATTGTGGTCAGGTGTCAGTGAGGTTATCCTAGCTTCTTAACCCTTTACAGGTGAAAGGGTTTTTCCTCTGGCCAGTGTTTACCCTTCCCTTTATATTTATGACAAGGAGGTTGCCACTCTTAACCAGTCCTGGATACTGATGGGTGTTGGGAACTGTAACTGCTGAACAGTGTTGGTGTTGATGAGCGGGTGAATGAGACTGATGCTACCAAGCTTCCAGGACTGAACATTTTTTCTTCTGATCCTTGGGCCAAAGAGCAGGGTTTAGTCCTGATCCCATTTGTACTGCTTCTGCCAAAATGATTCTTCACCCTAGCAAGCCACAAGCCTTACAGCAGAAGTGGCACCTAAATTATTACATTTTCTGCCCTCGGTTTTTATGATTGAATGTTAATTATGTAAAACTTCAGCAACTTCGTAAAACTTGGAGTAATGTAAACATTTCTCTTAGCTCTTCCACCTAAAGCTGGTCTAGGGTTGCCAACCATCCTGGTTTCGCCGGGAGCCTTCTGGAATCAGGTCCTATTTCCTGGAGGTTACTGCTGCCAAACTAGGAGACTTAAGATGCTAAAAGTCCAGCAGCACAGCAGAGCTAACGCAGGCTACCTGCACCATCACATACCTGCAGCCCCGGGGAAGCAGGGGGTCTCTGTGCGCTGTCCCCACCTCAAGTGCCGACTCTACAGCTCCCATTGGCCGGGAATTGCAGCCAATGGGAGTTGCGGGTGCAGAGTCTACAGGCAGGGGCAGCGAGCGGAGACCCCTGACCCCCTGCCTAGGAGCCTAGAGGGATGTGCCAGTTGCTTTTGGGAGCCGCCTGAAGTAAGCCCCTCACCCCCTCCTTCCCCCCTCATCTCTGCCTTACCCACCCTGCCCCTAAACTCCCTCCCAGAGCCCAAACCCCATCCTGCACCCAAACTCCTTCCCAGAACCTGCATCCCCTCCTGCAACGCAACCCCTTGCCCAGCCCTCTCCTGAAGCCCTTGGCCTCGCCCCCCAGCCCAGAGCCCGCACCCTCTCCCACACTCCAACCCCGTTGTCCCAGCCTGGTGAAAGTGAGTGAGGGTGGGGAGAGCAAGTGACAGAGGGAGGGAGGGAGAGGGGCTGGAGTGAGCAGGGCGTGGGGCCTCGGAGAAGAGGCAGGGCAGGGACGTGGCTTTGGGGAAGGGGCAGAGCAGAGGCAGGGCAATGGTGTCTGGGTTTGTGTAGTTAGACAGTTGGCAGCCCTAAGCTGGTCCCCCAAAAAAGGGTGAAAATGTAGGGTTTTTTGGGAGGGATGGTGTTTAACTTCCCATATATCCAGATTCAAAATATTGAAATTTGAAAAACTTTGACCAGCTTTATAGTAGATTGAAAAATTTTGGTGGTGAGAGAGGCAGTTAAATCAAAATATTCTCTCCCCCCCCAAAAAAATTAAAATTTCATCAAAATTTAAAAATTTCATCCAGTATTACTCCCAACAAAGTGTAGGGCTATTTAAGTCCCATCCTGCTGCTGTGAACTGTCCTCATAAGCAGTCTCTGTTTCCATCTTCTCAATAGCCCTGTAAAATGTAGTATTTCCACTGTTATAATTACTCCACTGCTCTTGATGATATGCACTACTACCAGCAACATAGAATGTACAGCCATAGCTTACTCGAAGCATCAGAATTGGCCAGATCAGGATCATCAGTATGGACAGAATGTAGTGACGTAGCTGAAGTGTGCTGGATGAGTCAGGGCACCTAAAAGAGTTTGAGTGGCTCCAGAGCAGGATGATTGGAGGTCTGCGGCTACTGCCAATTTGAGGGGCAGGTCTGCTATTTGAAACAATGTAGTTTCAATCTACCAATCCTAGGGTTTACTGCCATGCCAAGCAAAGGTACACCAAAAATAACACTCAATCCTGCCATTTAATGATAAAAAGAAAAGGAGTACTTGTGGCACTTTAAAGACTAACAAATTTATTTGAGCATAAGCTTTCGTGAGCTACAGCTCACTTCATCCGATGAAGTGAGCTGTAGCTCATGAAAGCTTATGCTCAAATAAATTTGTTAGTCTCTAAGGTGCCACAAGTACTCCTTTTCTTTTTGCGAATACAGACTAACACGGCTGCTACTCTGAAACCATTTAATGGTGTGACTCTTGGTTTCATTGGATTCACACTGGTATAAAACCAAAGTAACCCAGTTGTGAATCAGGCCCCAGGTATCCAAATGGGGAGAAAAGAGTGTGTAGTCCTCTTCTGGGGGTCATTTTAACTGAATAAATGTCAACATAAATTGATATTAAAGCATATAGTTTCTTATCAAAACAAAGAGCACCTTGTCCATATAGAAAAAATGGCACAGTGTAAATAACTAGCAGAATAGTCAACATATGGAACACATAATTAAATATGGCTATCTTATAGGAAAACATACAGTGTGTTAGAAATAGGATGATCCAGGTTAAGCAAACTGAAAATAATTCAGCACTTCTATATAACTACATTTTATTTACGCAAGGTCCAACAATGAAAATTATATTTGTATTTCTTAATAAGAAGAAGCAAAAGTGTGTGTAAGCTGGAAGGATAATACCTGCAATGATGGAAAGCTTGAAATCACATAATAACGGGGCCAAAGTTCGAAAGAAAGCTAAGAAAAGCAGCCAGACTTGCAGAGGGTATTAGTCAGTAGGCCTGGGTGGCATGGCAGCATCAGTAGTGGGCTATAAAGTTTTTTACCAGTGCCACTGTTTCACATCCAGTCCATATCAGTAGTGCTCAAAAGTTGTCAACATCTGATGCCTGTTTAGTGGTCTGTTTGAAATGACTGGTGATCTTACTCCAGTTCTCAGCAGGTAGGAGCCCATAGCACAAGACTCATCACCAGAAATGGCAATCTTGTTGGCAATCTCAGTAGAGGAGTTAAGGACTGAACAGCACATGGAGACTAAAGCCTGGTTACACTACAGAGTTAGGTTGACAGTTAGGAAGGCAGCTTATGTTGACCTGATTATGTCAGTGTACACACTACAGACTTGTCCCGCTGATGTAAGGGCCCTGCTACACCAAGATCATAACTTCACCTTCACAAGAGGCATAGGGCTTCTGTTAGTGTAGTTAGCGTGAAGCAGTGTCTGTGTAGACACTGCATTCCTTGCATTGGCTGTTGGCTGTCTTGTCAACTGACTGCACCAAGGCTCCCAGCCAGGAGCCCAGCTGCCCCCTCCTCCCAAGCTCTCTGTTCCCCACCAGGAGCATGGCAGCTGAGGGGACTGTGGGTGCAGATCTCCCTGCCTGAGGTGACAAGCCCAGGTGACTTCCCCCTTGTTCCCAGCTGGGAGTGGGAAGGTGAGAAGCCCCGGGGGGAAGCAGGCTCCCAACAGGGAGCTGCGCAGAGTTGAGAGCCCTGTCTCTGTCCTCCACACTGCCCCTCTTCAGTTGGTATAAGCGCTCCTGGTGAGGACACACACCACTGATGGAAGGAGGGTAGTGTGGACAACTACGATGACTGTAAGTCGACCTAACTTAAAATTGTAGTGTAGACATGCCCTAAGTCGTATGCTAATGATTCTCTTTCTAGGTAGAGGACTATGAAAACAATCAGTCACACAAGATGTTACTGGGGAGCTCCATCTCTCTCATTCTGATAACCAAACTTTGGCCCTGTCTATGTTATGTCCCCTATGAGGGTATAGATACTGTACCAGTGCCAGCCAATTAGAATGGCCCTGTGAAAGTCAATAGATCTGCAAAGCTAAGTAGAATTTTCTTCTCTGTGCTCTTAGGCTGGGGGATGCTGAATGCTAGCCAACTGTAGTGGGGCCAGCCAGTGTTGTCTTTCTGTACTGTGGGGTTCGGGACCCAGGGGAAGTCTTTTCAATGTCCTCTGACCAACTACCCCTATTATCCAAAATTCAACTTTGTCCATGGATTTTGTGTCTCTCTTGCATCGTTTGGGTAAACAGGGTTGTAAAGTATGAGCCCAATCTGCATACCAGTTTGCACAGGTTCTGACTTTTGTTTTTGCCAGTAGATGCTCCTTTCTGCTTTCTTCCCCCAACCCCCCATGCGAGTGGTGGGTGGGGCCTCAGGAGGAAGAGGCTGAGCAGGGGCAGGGCCTCAGGTTGAGTGGGGGAAAGGGTGACAGTCAGGGTGCCAGGGCCACAAAAGATTAATCTGGCCCTGTGGGTGCAGAGCACCCCCTATTTTTTTTCTGTGGGTGCTTGAGCCTTGGGGCACACATGGAGTTGGTTCTTATGCCAGTTTGTACAGCAGTAAGATATGTAAGACCTAACAGATCTCATAAACTGGCTATGCATTGGGCTAAGCAAATTTTACAGTGCTTAGGCATGGTGCAAGAAGGGGACCCATACCTGATCTATAGGCGGATAATGCTTGGATGAGGGCAGGAACCTCACAGAGATCTGTCTGGCAAGCACCTCTACATGAGTCCTTGACTCTCTCTTGCTCAATTGTCTAGGGCCACAGATGGTAGGCATTAGGGGTTTCTGAATACCACTCTGCTCCTGTGGGGTCTTCTTCAAACTTAACAGAGCGTATAGAATAGGCCTTTCCTCTCCACTGCCTAATTGCCATGGAAGGTAGAATTCTAGAAGTCCCCATCTCAAGACACTGGCTGGCAGCACCATTTCAGAGACCTGTTCAGCCATCTCCATTAGTTGTGAGGCCCATTCATATCTTCCCAGATATCTTGTCGGAACCCAACCTACGCTAGGGTATTGAAAAGATGCTCTGTGTGCTCAGTGACCATGTCATCCCAAGGACCTACCAGTCATAAATGGCATCGAGGCTAGGAACAGTCTCAGACCTCATCTCCAGGAAGGGAGAAGACATAAATGGATGCACAGCAGTGGTACCCTTCCACCTGAAGAACCTCTCCATTTTCCACTGCTGGAGATGAAGCTCCTGCAGGCTCTGAGCTTGTGGATGCTGCAATTTGAGCCCAGGATCTGACTCTACATTATGTGATTTAGTGGCTGCCGTAGGTGCTTATAATTGAATTCTGACGTGCCTCACAAACATATCTGCAGGTGCAGAGAGGATGCGAAGTGATGCTGTTTTTTCCTCTCCTCAGCTGGAACTCGAACAAGACACTTTATGATCCAATTAGTGCCTCCAGGAGCTCTCTAATTGCATTATAAAGCAGCTTAACAAAATAGAAAAACAGAGGTTGGTTTTAACATTGGAAAAAATAGTTGTGGTATTTAACTATTCATTCCCCTCACTGTAATTGAGTGGTGACAGGGCCCAGCAATTCATCTGTGTGGTTCATAAGGTGCAAAATGTGTTCCACCAGCCTACAGATGAATGTTCTTTATTGCTCTATAATCCAAGCCTGAAGAATTCTGTGACGGAATGTAGCTTGTGGCATATGCCTCTTGCTCATTTAGGAAAAGCAAAACTGCTGCATTATCTGTGGCCATTTTTAGCCTACTAACTATGCTTTCTCTTGAATTTTGATACCATGCTCCTCTCCATTGTGTCAGAGATACATTAAATATAATGAGCTATGTGTTGCTTTCTAATTCAGAGCGCAACCACTGTATAATATTCATCACATACTTTATTGGTGAGTGGGCAGGAAGAAGACACTGAAATAATATTTAAACTTGTGCTTTTCATCTATCGATCACAAAGTCTTTTATATTGGCAGTTAAGCATTACCATCCCATTTCACAGATGGAGAAACTGAAGCACAGAGTTTGTGTGATCTAGGGTAAATCATTTAGAACCAGGAATAGAACCCAGTCTTCTGCTTCCTAGTTCAATGCCCTTTTCATTGATTATACTGCTTCCAAGTAGCACCTGCTGTTTTTCTCCATTGGTTGTCAATAGTACTAGGGCTTGTTCCTTCTTTTCAAGCTAGGCGTTAAAGAGTGAAATGTTTAAAAGCTGATAAACACTTGAACAGATCGGACATATTCCATCCTTTAGATAGCAGTGGTGTGTGTGGGTGCGCACACACGCACACAAGAGAGGGGCTGCTGGAGATTGTCGCTACAAAATCCGGACTTTCACCAACCCCCTTTTTAAGGGAGTTTGGATATCTGGCTTTGTTTCAATCATTACAGAGCTAAGACACAATGGCAACATTCTGTGATAAGATTAGATTGTGTGCTAAGCCCCCAGGAGTTTCAGCACACACAGCCACCGGTAACAGCAGCAAAGGTAGCTTTAAGCCACCTTTACATCCTTGGGATTCTGGGTTGGTCAGAGACTGAAACAGTCACTTTCATAACTTAGGTTTTGTCTACATTGGCAAGTTGCTGCGCAGTAAAGCAGCTTTCTGCGGTGTAACTACCGAGGTGTAAACACTGCCAGGCCACTTAGTGCACAGAAACTCCTCAGTTGCAGCATTGCAAAAAAAACCCACCTCGCCAAGAGTCGTGAGGCTTATAGTGCAGATGCTCCTGGGCTGCATGGTCTTGGCCTCCGGAAGTGTCCCATAATCCCTCAATTGGCCCCTCTGCTCATTGTTTTGAACTCCGCTGGCTTCCCTGAAGGCATGCCCCTCTCCCCTTTCAAAGCTCTGTTTCTGACAGCTCTTGCGTGCTGTGCTGATCTGCTCTGGGACACAAAGCAAACCATAATTGTGGAATGCTTGTGCTGTGGAACACAGAGAGATGTGTGTGTACGTGTGTGAGAGAAAGAGAGAGAGAGAGAGAGAGAGAGATTGCTGTGCAGAGAGCTGGGGAGGGAGGTGGGGGCTGATGTTGGGGTTTTCCACCTCCCCCTGCCTCAGGACTAGTTGCTTCCAGCCGCTGTCTAAATCCTGAATCCAGATTCAAGGTTGGATGCCAAACCCTCAAAAGGCTCAGGGGGGTTGGTTTGGGTTCAGTTCTAGTTGTGACGTTTTCCAAGCAGCAGAGGACATACCTATTCACAAACCATTTGGATTAAAGTGTCAATTGGGCTTATTTTTGGCTTAATTGTCTTCTCAGTTGCTTGTTGGCTAGTTTTTGGTTTGTAGCTTGTTGCTTTTTTTTTCTTGCTTTTTTTTTTTTAATCCGCTCATGGTAAGCAGGAGCAAGGAGGGACAAGGGGAGAGAGAGTCAGGAGTGCACAGTGGGCCCAGCACAGTCCCAAACAGCACGCCAGGGGGATCTAGTCACATACAAAGTTGAAGTTCTTAGTGATTGGCTTGTTTTGGCCTTGTTTTGAAATGGGATTAGCTTGATTTTTGGCTTATTGTGAAAGTTGGGGTGCTTATTTACCATGTGAAAGCTGGCTACTGTGCCATCAACCCTTTGTGGTTTCACTTCGTGGAACCTTATGGGAATATTCTCTTTGGTTTTATTCTGCTCAGTCTTGCACTGCCCTGCACTTTGCTCTGAGTTTTGGGTTCAGTCAAATTCAAAGGCCCAAATTAAAAATCAGTCACAACATGTTATACTCACACTAAATTACACACACATTGTCTCTCAAAACCGGATCTAGTTTCCACTGTAAAAATCGATAAACCTTACTCAGTGTTCCAACAAATCTGGTTTGCATTTCAGGTTTGTTCTTTATTTTTTTTTTTTAAACAACAGCTGTAATAAGAAAAAAATTTGCCCTCTTTGTCAATCTGTCATGAAATGAATTTCAGCTCAATCATCATGCTTCAGGGGTTTATGGAAATCACAAAGCATCTCATTCAGATGAAAGGGCTGACGCTATAAGCAGTACAATTAATATCTTCAGTTTTTGCCTTCAGCATGAAAAGAGGCTCCTAAGCCTTTCTGAAGCTGAATCACTAATGCTGTCTAATAGTCTACATCTGGTTTGTGCTGTTTCTGTAAAAGTTGTGATCAGCAGTGCATTCAGTGACACACATACTAACCTTCTTGCCTATTAAGGCATGAGATTAGAAGTGACCAAAAGTCATTTTCATGAAGGTGGTTTGGCAGGTTATATTTAGCAAGTTGACAGTCTCAATGCAGTTTTCACATCCACGTCCAAATGTTATCATCATGAATGTCTGAGTTGGAAAAATTTTGTTATACCATTTAGTTCAGGCCCTACCAGTGTAGGATTGTTCCCCATAATATATTTTCCACAGTTTACAAGAATCATACAATAAATTGGCAACAATCTGAGCAGAGTGGCCAGTATCAGCCATTATTTATTATGGATATAAAGATGCTGGCCTCCTTTGTAAAGTGTTTGAGATCTACTAATGAAACATGCCATATAAGCACTAGCATTATTATTATTATTATTTTATTTATTATGATGTGCATTATAATTGAGATTAGGGTCCCATTGTGCTATACAAAGACATAGTAAGAGACAGTCCTTGTCCCACAGAGTTTACATTCTAAAACTATAATGCTATGACCCTAAAACTCCTCAATGCCAGATAGCAAGGGATTTACCCATGCAATACCCTAATCTTGGTACATTCATGCTGGTTCACCAAAGACTGTCATGTAAGATCTTAAATGAAATAAATATACTTACAGTGAAAATATGTTTCTAAAGTTTATATCAAGGCAAGGTTGACAAACCAGTTTCTGCCAGACAAAGGATGTATATTCACCTGTTTCTTAGTTCTGAGTTTTGAAGCCAACACAATGGAAGCCCCATTTACATACAAAATCAACAGGGGGATGGGATATCAGCAGGGAGACAGGGCACCAGAGAAGGAACCTCAGGGGGTTGTCCTGTCTCTGGGGAGAGGATGAAATTTGGGGAATATAAGAATGCGGCACCTTTACCCTGCATCTACGAAATAATCAGGCAGTGCCATTACATTCATGAAAACAGGATCACAGACAGCCTGGTTGAAACACTGCAGAAGACGATTTGGGATGAAATTAGCTTCTTTAGACAGAAGGTTAATCTGCTAAATTCAGTTTCTAGAAAGCATGTTATTACTTTTGTTTTATATGGAACCTGTTTGTTTTATCCTTACTATCTCTTAAATCTTGGTCTTTGATGATAAATTTAAATTGTTTTCACTATAAAGATACCTCATGCTGTGATATTAAGTGGTGAGCTTGAGTTGAACTTACTATCTACCATCCTTTTGGAAACAGCAGACGTGGTATTCTGTGAGTGTTCAGGGGATAAGGGACTGGATACTACAAGGGAATACATTGAAGGGGCTCGGGGACTGGGGTACACCTATTGTTAACCTGCAAGGAAAGGAAAGGTTGGCAGAGCACCAAGGAGATTGTCTGGGTAGCTAACAGACTAGTGATGCCAGGGAGCTGACACCCATTTGAGCACAAGCAAGTTTCCCTCTCCCTGGAGACAGGAAGCTACCATGGTGACTCACAGTTCTGGGCACCCTGGGAACTCACAGATGCACCAACAACCAGGCACCTGTGTCTGCCCCTTTGGTTCTCAGTGCAGGGTCAGAGCCTATATAGATCAGGCAGACACACAATAACAACAAAGAAACGTTCTCCTCATTTGACATATGGAGAATGGAGGCACAAAGAGTAAATGACTTGCCCATCAGAACTCAGTGGCAAAGCTGGGTATTGAATCTAGTTCTCCTGTCTCCTAGTCCAGTGCCTTGACTATAAAATCATCCTTCCTCCATCCCACCCTATAGGATGTCTTCTGAGCCCTAGACATAATCCTCACAGGTCACTACTGATATGCAGTAGACAGGATCCTATGTTGCATTTGTTCTGTTGATAAACAAAGGAATTCAGTTTATACACCTCTGTCTCGCACTTTTGCTTAGTACAGTAACTCCTTACTTAACATTGTAGTTATGTTCCTCAAAAATGCAAATTTAAGTGAAATGATGTTAAACGAATCCAATTTTCCCGTAAGATTTAATGTAAATGTGAGGGATTAGGTTCCAAGGAAATTTTATGGGGGCAGACAAAAGGCATTATATACTGTACAGTACTGTACTGTACTGTACTGTACTGTGGTTGGGAAGTGCCCCTGGCTTACTCCTCACAGGCACAGCCTGCTGCAGGCAAGGATGCTAGGAAGCACCTTCGCAGCATCAGTGGCAGCTTACCCAGAGAAGAACAGGTGCCAACTTTGCCGGGGGATGCTCTAGGCCCGCCTCTTCCTGTCCCTGCTCCACTCCAGGCTCACCTCTTCCCACCCCCATTCCACCTCCTCTCCGGAGCATGCTACATCCCCGCTCCTTCCTCCCTCTCCCCCCCCCCCCCACACCTGAAAGTCCTAAGTGCCTTAGGACTTTCTGGGAGGGAGGGGGAGGAGTGGAGACATGGCACTTCCCCACTCTTTTCCCCTCCCTCCCAGTGCTTCGTGCTTAGGACTTTTTGGGAGGGAGTGGGAGGAGCGGAGACGCAGCGCTTCCCCGCTCTTCCCCCTCCCTCCCAGCGCTACCCTGCTGCCAGACAGCTGTTTGGCAGCGCTTAGGATTTTCTGGGAGAAGTGGAGATGCAGCACTTCCCTGCTCCTCCCCCTCCCTCCCAGAAAGTCCTAAGCACTGCCAAACAGCTGTTTGGCAGTGGGGGGGAAGCACTGGGAGGGAGGGGGAGGAGGAAGAAAAGAGGAACTTTTGCAATGTTCCCTGGTAAAGTCGCTGCTCTTCCACAAAATCTTACAAGCAGTGGACAGAGCAGGCAGCCAAAAGACGTTATAAGGGAGCATTGCACAACTTTAAATGAGCATGTTCCCTAATTGAGCAGCGATGCAACTTTGAAACAATGTTGAGCGGGAGGACTTTAAGTGGGAAGTTACTGTACTGCATTAAGCAAGTTTTTAAGAAAATCACTCTCCTTTTAATTGATGCACATTTAAAGCTTTTGTGTCAAAATTAATTGTGTTGGTGGACAAATGACCACAACTGGCAGAAGATAACATTTTTGTGAGTCTGCTCAATAAATAAATAAAAAATTAAGGAAAACACTTTTTTTTTCTGTTTCCCTCCACCCCGCTCCCCTGCCCATGATATGAAAAGTAGTTATCACAGGAGACAAATGGTTATTCCATTACCTGACTTGCTGAAAAATGGCAGAACTTCATCCTGTGCCAGATTTGGAAAAATTTATAACTGTCCCTGTCAGAATGTCACTGTGTTCCTGACAAAATCTGGGACCAACATTTCCAAATGGACGTGCCTAAATTTGTCAGCTGAATGTATGAGAGTCTGATACAATGTGTTTTATATGAGTTGGCACTGCACCCACTTCTTTGACTTTAGAGAGGTTCCAGGCAGACACAGCTCACTTAAGGATTGAGGCTATCGACACCTAACAGATTCTACATAGATGCCCAAATATGAATTTAAGTGCCTAGCGATGAGCACTTATTGTTGAATTTGGATCTGAGCGTGCTGACCTGATGCAGGAAAGAACCCTGGGTAATATTCCAACTCCCGCATTCCTCCTCCTTGGTCCTGGCTCAGATTTTCTTTGGTAACTTGTGTTTTGGCTTTTTGCTTCTCTTCATCCTAAGTAAAAAAAAACAGAAAGTGAATAAGGGAAGAAGAAGAAGCAATTGGATCCCATTGCTGGTCAGGAAGAACATGGTGGCTTATGTTAGTATTCTCAAAGACGGTCTCTCACCAGGCAGAATGGTGCATAATAGGCCAACCATTTCTAAGGAAGCTGCTCACAGTCCAACTCTATTTGATGAATGTTTTCCAAATTCTGTTCTTTTAAAATATAACAGAAAAAAAGTGAAGGAAATATTTTTTTCATCTTTCCTTGAGCTCCCTATATCCTCATTTAAGGTCTAAAGATACATCACCAAAGTTTACTGGCCAAAAAGTCAGGCAAGGAATGACAGCAGCACTTGACCTCTTCCTTGTGATTAAAGTGCATTGGAAAAATTCATGTGGTCAGCAATAAATTATCTTCTGCTTCCTATAATGAAACCAAATTCTGATCAGAGGTGTGCCTTGTCTGTGCAGTCATGACACTGAAATACATGAAGAGTTGCTGAAGAGTATGAGTTAATGCTTCAGTTCCAGGACATGAAGCTACCAGGCAGATGAAAGAATTCCTAGGGAGTTCCTAACAAAGTAAGTCCTGCATATGGTTATGAATAACTAAAGTTTTCACTTCCTTAATTTCCACAGGTGAAAACATATTAAGAATCTTTTTTTTGACAAATCACAATCTTGTCCTTGGAAGATGCTCATTGCAGAATTTCTCCAACACCCTTAGCTGGTTCTTTAACCCATCATAGCCTATACCGTGGGACTCTTTCTGTGCAGAGTGTGGGTGTATAACCCTCCTGATTGGGTGTAAATTGCTACCAGTGTTGCATTGATGTAAGTGGCTGTGTGCAATAGAAAGCAGTGGAGAATTAGGCCAAGATTGTCAGAAATGTTTAGCCTGTGTTTGAACTAAAACATATGTTGTTTGAGACAGGGACTATGTCATCCTGTGTGTTTATACAGAGCACAGCAAATCATTAAATAATAATGTTATGAGATTAACCTCCACCCTTCATTTTAAAATAAGTTCATCATGAGCTCCCATCTAAGACAAAACAATACATGAGCCCACTCAAAAATTAGCATCATGTGCGTGGAGGGTTCTGTTGGGTATTGTTTGACCAGAGGTGTCTGTCAGAGACAGACAAGTTGAAGACAAGAAACAGAGACACTGAATAGGCAGCTGGCAACTCAACTCTGAAAAAAGCCTAGAGAGAGAGCTGGCTGAAAAGAGTGTTTTGGGTGCTGTGGGCACCCCTGTTTGGCTTCTTCTGTGTTCAGGGAAGCATGGCTTTGTACATTCCTTGTAAATAAAAAAGATTGCATCAAAGAAAATACCAGACTCTATCATCAATTTCTTCTCCCACCTGGAACACCCACAGAGCCTCAAACTTTGACTAGCCACTCAGGTCAAAAGGGGTAACAATAATTTTGCCAGAGATGTAAATGCATTTCCTTCAGAGACACCATGGGCTAGGTACACCATGGGTGTATAGTGGGAGAGTCCAGTCAAAAGACCCTTTGCATAGCCCACCTCTGGGATGGATAATATTCCAGTTCCTGGGCTCCCATGGACTGCATTGCCTGCTCACTCACTGTTTCCCACAGGACATAGAGTCTCACAAAGGGGCCATGTAGGAGAACTGGCTAGACAAGCAAGGGGGGAGTATGCTGCACAGCATGAAGGGATGTAACAGTGTAAAGTCCCCCTATGTATCAGGGAACTGCTAGAGGCATTCTGAATTGGTTGGCTGGACTCAAAGAACCCTTCTTATGTTCAGGCTGTGTGGAATTGGTACAATCTAGCCAGTGTTTGCATCGGAAATGGCAACATATCATCCTAATGCAGATTGTAATTGTTCACAAATTTTCTCCAGGTGAAATGTTGCTATTTTCTATAGTAAATTAGTCATTTTTATTATGAGGATGGTTCCCATCCCACCCCCTCACCCCCCGCCACAAGGAAATGGTTGGTTCCTACTCATAATAAGCTGCCTTTCAGATGAGTGAAAAACTGCAAAAGGCTGGAGGCAAGATTTTAAAATGTATTTCTTTTTCACAAAAATAGAGCAAACATCTCTTCTTTTTTTCAGGTAGTTTTTCTGATATTGCAATTTTTTCCCCACCCTCATCTAGTCTTAAGTCACAAGTGAGGTCAAATTCTGATGGCCCTTTGCTGGTTTTAAATCAAACTGAACCCAATTTCCTAAACTTTAACTATTAATGGGTAGCACAAAATAGTTCAGTGTTTAGCACAGAAAGGAGGCCATTTCCACATGCATTAGCAGCAACAATTCTGGCCACAAACAAGAAGCCTGACTAAATTAGCTCTTTGATGACTTTTAAGATTCTTTAACTACCTCTTTCACATTCTCTTTGATAAACTCGAAAACATGTCCAGTCATTTTACCTTTTCTGTTGCAATTATCTTGACAATGTTGATTTGAGTGTATACATCAGGATAGAGTATTTACCAGTCTTTTTATATTTGGATCAAATCATCTGTCCTCGTTTCTATATTTCTAATGGAGCTTTAGAAACCTATTCTTTAATTGTTTAAAAATCCTTTCTTTTCCCAGACAGCTGGGTGAAAATACAAAGGTTTCATAAACATGTCTTCGCTGTGATTTATTACATTGTCTTCATTGTGGAAAGTCTGATCAGTAACTGAATGGGATTGCAGGTTCCATGGTCCACTCTGTAGCAAATGCAACAGAATCAGTGGCAGGGAGTCTAAATGAAAGAGAAAGAAAAGGAAAACAGAGGTGCTTGCAATAACATGTGGGAAGAAAAATGCTGTAGGCCTGACCCAGCTTCTGTTGAAAGTAAATGGGAATTTGGCCAATGACTTCAGTTAGGATCGGGGACTTGAATGTTCTGTGAGACTCATATTTTAGCAAACCTTAGAACTGGGGAAGGATAGGAGAAAACATCCATTGCATTGGAAAGATATAAAATAGAAATATATGTGGGGAAATTAACTGTTATCACTGCAACTCCTCCCTCTTTGTATTTATGTAGGATGACCAGATGTCCCGATTTTATAGGGACAGTCCTGATTTTTGGGTAATTTTCTCCTATTACCTCCCACCCCCTGTCCCAATTTTTCACACTTGCTGTCTGGTCACCCTATATTTATGTGACACCTATAATCTGAGGATCTCAAAGACTTTTACAAGTCTGATTAAATTATCACATATAAACAAATCTCATCATGAATTTACAGTCAGCTGATTGCCAACTCACATATAAGGAAAGGGCAATGAAATTAAATGCTCCTGTTTCTCCACTTTCAAAATCAAGCATTTGACTAATTTAAATATTAAGGCTGAATTCCCAAAGTTCCAATTGCCAAATAATCCAATCCTTTTTACACGTATAAATGAGATCAAGCCATGCCTGAATAAAAGATTTAGGGCGTGATCTAAAATCAGTGGAAAGACCCTAATGGGATTTGGATCACATTAATAAAGAGCTCACATTTCCTCACATCCTATGCTATCCTGAATCTAATATAATTTCTCTTATGTTGCATATTATAATGAAGAGACTCGTCTCAATTTTTTCAGTACTTTAACATGTTTTCAGTTATTATTCATGTTATTTAATTCCCAGTAGTATTAACTCCTGGTTTCACTTTGGTATGATTTAATACACCAAGACAGAAAAAGATGTTGTAAGTGTGGTCCTATCATCTACTTTATAACACTGAGTATTTTTAAACCGTTATTTTCAGGTTAAGCATCGGCCAAACTGTGCTCTCAATCACACCTGTGTCAATGTGAGATAATTCTATGAAAGGATTTACACCCGAGTAACTGAGAAAAAAAATTGGCTCTATACATTTAAAAAAACAACATGATGTCCTTATCTGTGTTAACAACACCTGAGATCATTAACAAAGTGAAAGAGCTCTCAAAAACTCATTTTCATTATTATTGATGCTGGTTATTTACATTTTGTATTTTGCTCAGGTTGGGCAATGACAATGGATAAGTCAATTTTACTTTCCTTTTCAGTGAGCTTTAGATTCAGCCCATCACACATTAGCAGAAGCCAAGAAATGTTTAAATTCAAATATTTTTTTAAAAGTTCCTATTAGAATTTTTAAAAATGGGGTGTATGAAAACATTTCTATTGTCTTTAGGTTAATCCTTGTTTTAAGAAATATTATATTTTAGCTTAGATCAACCTGGCAGTATCCTTTTAAGGCATCAGGAAGAAATCTTGTTTATATTGTTTGGCATATTTTCAATGCACCTTAACATTTAACACTCATTACCACTTCATATTCATTGGTTTATAGCTCCTCTTTGAAATTTATGGTTGAGTTCTGTTTGCTCATTACAAGGCTTCCTATACCTGCTCCACTAAGGGTCAGACTGTGATTTCCCCTCCCTCCCATCCACCCTATGCAAGGACCAGGCACAATAGTGGTTCCTGTGTTCTCCAAACAAGCCAGGATGAAGAACAGATGAGCCATGGCTATATTCTTCCATCTCCTGGGGAGATGATTAAGCAAGCAGGATATTTAAAGTCTGACTACAAGTCCTCTCTAGGACTAGGTGGTGTCATTTTCATCCAAAGCAATGGTACAGCGTGCATGTTCCCCTGTCCTTTGGAAACACAGTCCCTTGCAGAGCTCTCCCCCCGATGGTGGTGTGACTCTGTCCACATTTGGGTCATTGTCTAGATTAAACAGTCTGGCCTGAAAGGTGATTGTGACGCATGACCAGAAAGGGTTAAGCATCCTGCAGAATAAATGACTCAAATTCAACCCTTAAAGACATATGGGGAAATAATTTTTGTGTTTTTGTGTATTTACATATATATATATGGGTAGTGGTCAACAATGTAATCAACAGTCCCTTTCTATGCTGTATTCTATTAATTCAGAGATCAAAAGAGCATCCTAGCATTTAAATGAATTGTAAACACGGAATATCTCTGTATTCATCTCTTTGACATGTACAGCAAATCATCTGTGAATGGTGAAGAAACAGGCTATTTCCTTATGTTAATTCATATAGCAGTGATGGACCTACTTCAAAGTCTCACTAATTACCTATTGTAAGCCAAGGTACTCCGACCTGTCAAAGAAGGCTTAAAATTTTATAAAAGATCATTGGGTCCCATTCCTTTTTATCTCAGATCTGCTTGAGGTTTCATGCAGGGGAAGCCTAAGCCACAAGGACTGAGATCCCAATTCTGACTGGACTACCCTGAAATATAAACATTGGACTATAACCTATGGACTATTTCTGAAAGAACGCTTTGCAAAGCTCACCATCTCTGCTATGAATCTGAAGATTACTCATGTCTGTATGTATATTAATCTTTTAACCATGCTCTCTCTCTTTTCTTTTTAAATAAATTTTAGTTTAATTAATAAGAATTGGATGTAAGTGTGTATTTGGGTAAGATCTGGAATATTCATTAACCTGGGAGGTAATGAATCTGATCCTTTGCGAATGGTAGAACCTTTTCTTTTATATGATGAAATAAGATTTTCATTAATTCTCATCATATCTGACTTGGGTAACTAGGTGGAGACCTGAGCCTGGGTTACTTTAAGGGAACTGTGTTATGGACTTCTGAGTGACCAGTAAGGTATAACAGAAGCTGTTTTGTGCTGGCTGGGTAAATCTAAATATTGGAATATCTACCAGCTTTGGGGATTGTCTTCCCCCTTTGTTGCAGTTCATCCTAATTGAGTGACCTCAGCTGGCTCCCCTGGGATTCCGGTATTCAACGATATTCATCCCTGAGCAAGCAGGGTTGGCAGGTGTCTGGTTTTTGACCGGAAAGTCCGATTGAAAGGGGCCCTGTGCAGTGTCTGATCAGTACTGCTGACTGGACACGAAAACTCTGGTTACTGCAGGAACTGGCCTCTGCTGCTGGGAGAGTAGGAAGAGTAGCTGCTGCTGGAGGAGTTCAGCTGATGGACTGGAGAGCTTAGGAGCTGGCTCCCAGTTCTGTCAGAGAGGAGGTGTAGATACCTCCTTCTCAGACTCCTGGGACTCCAGCTCCGGGGACCAAAGCCCCCTGCCCCATACCCTGATTGCCCCTGGCCCCTTGCTCTGGGTACTGCTCCCCCACTCCCCGCCACCATTCTCCAATTGCCCCGGCCCCTCACTCCAGGGACCAACCTGCCCCACCAGGCTCCAATTTCCACTTACTTTGAGAACTGACACACCCCCTTGCCAGGTCCCAGTTGGGCAGGCAGGCTCTGCATCAGCTCCTCCCAGCCTGGCTCTGCAGGTGAGTCCCAGGGAAGGGGGGAATGAGCAACGGGATGGAGATGGGGTGGGATTGTAATGTTTGGTTTTGAATAATTGGAAAGTTGGCAACCCAGCAGTCCAGCATAGCCCTTTGCACCACTTAAAAGCCACTAAAATTGTCAATGTAAGGCTTAATTGGGGCTTAAGCGATGCATAGGCCATATTGTTGGCTCTCTGCACAGAGGACAATTTCACCTGTAGAGAGCATTTTGCAGGGATAGTGGAAGCGACCTTTCTCTTTTCACCTATTAATACTTTCAAACAAAAGTTTTACTATGCTCCATTTGGGAATTATGCAGATTAAGTGGGAATTGCCTGTGCCACAGTATATTTCTTCAGCAAACATGCAGTTACTGATAAGCAGTAAAGGTAAATGATATGACATGGAAACAAGAAAGCATTATAACCCGTATTGTATTATTACCTATCTGGAAGATTTATTTGGCCAACACTCAGGGGGCTTGAAATAGTGTCACAGGTTTCACACATGACTGTAGCATAGTGTGTATGCTTCATTTGCATTGGAGATGTTTCATTTTACTAAATGTAAAGGAAAGCTACAATAAGTAAGGGAAAACTAAATTAATTATTTAAAGTGACAAATCTGGTTTTGAAGTAGGCCCATATTACCACTGGGCTCTTTTCAGGTGTGAATGACTTTCAGCGTCGTCTAAAATTGGTGATCAATGAACCTCGATAAACGTTTCGGAAGTTCCATTCAGATACATTTATCTGACCTCCTTGGCTCTGCCAAAATAGTTCTCTCATGAGATTTTCAGTGATTTCTGCTCTGTTCGTGTTGGAAATGCAGGATAATGTTTTTTTCTCATGGTATTCTGATGCCTCCGCTTCTACTCAGAACATGTGAAAGTGAAAATTAAGTCCGAAAAAAATGAACCAAGTTTCTTCAAACCTCAGAAAAAGTTTTCTTCTGACTCCATTCCCATGGAAGTCAAGCTAGGATTTGGTTTAAATTTGGGGATTAAGGTCAAGTCCAGTTTTTAGTTTATTTATTTTTATTGAACTCATTCATCCATCCATTTAAGACACCCTCTTTCCCCCCCCCCCACCCCGGGGGATAATGCCACAGGTATGATCAATGGAGCTCCTTGAGCTGATGCCCCATTGATATAAGAGAGAGGGTGCAGCTGGCATTTTCTATTAGGGCTCTGGATCTTTGGAATGCCCTATGTCCACGACATCCTGAGTTTTAATCTTCAAAGCCCACCTTTTCTCTCTTGCTTGTGAAGAGGGAGGAGGCTCATTAGTGGTGATACGGGACTCTGGTGGGGGACTGTGTATGCAGGTTGATTAGATCTTGTGGTGTTTACATTATTGCTGGGTTATTTGATTTCATTGTGGTAAAATTCAGGGTGAAATTTTCAAGATTACGTCAGTACTCAGTAGGTTCCTAAATCCCATTTTCAAATGAAACTTAGGCAATTAAGAGTTAATTGGTGGTAAAGATAATGGCTAAGGCGTTTACAGTGCAAGAAAAGCATGAAAGTGCCCTCAATTCTGGGTCAACTACATGTTGCACTAGTCCCCCTGTGTCAGTTAAAGTGTCCTGAAGTTTGGTGCAATTTGCACCTGCAGCTAATTACCCAAAAAGCCTCTTATATGGCAGCTAGAATCACTAAGGTTTAGGGAAGTCCCACCCATCCTCCCTTTCCGCCAGTTACACCCTGTATTCCAGCAGCTGCAAGAAGGAAGGCTTGAGCCACAGTTAGGGTATTAGCCTTTGACTTAGAAGACCAAGGTTCAATTCCCTTCTCACCCCTGAATCTCTGTGTGATCTTGGGCCAGTCACTTAGTTTATGTCTACACCACAATTAGACACCTCCAGCTGGCCCATGCCAGCTGACTCAGGCTAAGTTCTAGACAGCTACACTGCAATTAAACAGCTCCACAGCACAATCCCGAGTTGGATTTTTAATTGCAGTGTAGACACGCCCTTAGTTGTTCTGGCACATATCTTCACTGGGAGTTAGGTACGTAAATACCTTACAAAATCTAGGTCTTGAGGCCTCAGTTCCCCATCTGTAAACTGGAGATAATAGCACTCTGTGACACACCTGTGATGGGATCCATACATTTAGCATAACTAATTAATACAGTTAGCAGAGCCCCAAACTACTGGATTGGGAGAAAGAGGAAAAACTGCCTCCCTCAACACTTCTTCTGGTGCAGGTATCATGTACTGAGATTCCTTTCCCATGGTCACTGTACCAGAATGGAAGAGTTATTTGGCCCATAAAATCTGAGCCCCAAAAAGAGAAGGACCTCACCCAATTTCTTGTGTTGTGTTTTGCTTAAGGCTGCCTAGATGAAGGCACTAGTCCTGCAATGAGTTGTACATGAGCAGACCGCTGTGCTTATGCAGAGACTTGTTGACTTCAGTGAGGTGCCAGGCAGACACCTGGATCACCTGTGTGGCGCTTCTTGCAGGACTGGGGCCCAACACACTACATTACAAATGCCTGTGGCAGGGAAGTAGGGTGTTTAAACAAAATTGATCCTTTTCCATTTTTATGTGTTTATTTAATCATTTGCCCATCAGACTGTCATATGGTAGAAATCCAATTTACAAATAGTTTTAGTGGTGTTTTCCAGTTTGAATTGTCATGCTCTTGGAGACTGCAGAAGTCAAGGACTGGAGTACACCAATAGACTTCTTGTCTTTGCCTAGACTAGCATTTTACTCTTGTACTACTACTTGTGGTAGCAATGGTGAGGGACTAATGTAGATTGGATTCAAGCATTTTGTGACCACCATGCTATCTAGCCCCATGTTCAACAGGGCTAGAAAATACAGTAGTGAAAAAGCCAGTGACCAGTTTGTGCCAACTCTCCCACTGCTGCTACCACTTATAGAGCTGAAGTGCAATGGTGAGATGATTTAAGAAAACTACCAGTGTAGAAAAGGCGCTTTCGGTTGAAGCTGTAATTTTACATTACACTTGCAGTCTCATTCAGGCAGCTCCTGGATGGGTTAAGAAGAGGTTCAGATAATCTCAAGCATCACTGGTTTAAATTGCCTTAAATTATCCCAGACTATATTTTCTTACATTACCAAGAATGATGATGTGTGTCAAGTGTACTCAGAGTCTTAGTTTTTTACTAGTCTCCTCTAGATAAATTCAGCTGAGGTGCATGAATGCCTATGTAGCATGAATAACATGCTCTGTCTGTATTATTGTTTTAAACTTTACCAACTTATTTTAATGTTCAGAAAACTGCCTTTTTCTTAAAATCTGAAATTAAAATGTCTCTGTTGAATCAATGTCAGTTCTCTTGGTAAAATTAAGGTAGACGTTAGAATTTTAGTAATCATCAGAACAATGTAAAGGCAGCCCTGAACCAGCACTTTGAAAACTGGTTAGGGTTCACCATCAAAATGAAAGAAAAAAACTATTCCAATAATTAATCTTATCCATATTCTGCATTATGGATATAACAGTCTCTCATAAAGTCCCTGATCCTCCAGACTTGTGCATGTTCTTAACCTTAAGCATGCGAGTAGACTTTAAGTGAGGCCAGTGCATAAGTGTTCTCATGACTGAGGCCAAATGCATGTGAATATTTGGCTGTTGAAGGATGCAGGTGAGCTTTTAGCTCAATGATAGCTGCTCATCCTTTCTCTGTATCGTGCACTTGGCACAATTCACCACTGTGCCTGTAAAGAGTGGCAGACTCTAAGGCCCTGATCTACAAAGCTACCTAGGTGCCTAAATCTGGGGATTAGGGCCTAAATCCCAGTTTTAGGATACACTGTGATCCACAGAACCCCCACTCAGCCCTGTAGGTGCTAAACTCAATGCCTAAGTTTTCAGGATAAAAGTTCCCTCTGTGTCCAAATTTCTGCCTCTGGGATGCTCCCCGCTGCCTCACTCTAAGTGTCCGGACACCTATCTCCTGCGTAAGCCCCAGAGTGATCCACAAATGAGGGGAAGATAGGCATTTGACCACCAATCTCATGTGAGGGACCCAATCCAATAGGCATGCTCAGAGGCCGCCTACCAGATCAGGTCCCATTCAAAATGTGGCTGCCAGAGGAAGTGGTGGTGATGCTGCCCACATTATTACTTTTAGCTTCATGGTTAAAGCACTCACTTAGGATGGGGGAGTCTCAGATTCAATTCTCCCCTCTCTGCCAAATGGGGAGAAAGGATTTGAACACATCTCCCATCTCTCAGGGGAGTGCTCCAACAATTGAGCTATGGGATAGTCTGGTGTGAGACTCCTTCATTGTCTCCTGTTGACGCTGTTCCACTGTGGATTACATAATGAAAGAGTGATTGGAGCAGTGGGACTTGACCATGGATATCCCACCTCCAAGATGGGTGCCCTACCCATTGGATTACAGTCATTCTCTGTCTGGCCAAGTGACTGTTCCAGGATGGATAAAAACTTAACTATTGGTAAATCCCTCAACCATTGGTAAATCATGGGAGATGTATTGTCTGCCAGGGAAGCTAGCCCACAGAGAAGAATGGGGACATGAGGTACCAGAATTACAACTCCCAGCAGTAGCATTTCCAAATAAAAATATTTAAGTTTTTAGACATTTGTTCAGTTTCCCACAAAAAAAATTAATTTAGTCAAAATCCCAATTTTCCACTGAAAAACTGTTTCAACATAACGTTTTCAACCAGCCCTACTTGCAGGATCACACCCTGGGTGAAAGAGACCCTGGTGTAGAGTGCCAGTACAAAGCTTATGTATTGCTTAAGTGAGATTTAAGTGGCACTGTGCTGGCCTTTTGAATGGGGATGAATGAATAGGAATAAGATACTTTGTGAGCATTAGAATAACAACTGTCAGGGTTATTACCACTTTTGAGGTATTTACATTAAAATGCTGTTTTACCTGGCTTGTAGGTAGCCTGGGAAGACTCAATAAGGCTATGCGCAGTCTCCTGAAATCCTCTGCACTAAACTGATCCTGATGAGCTGTAGTTGCAGCCCTAGTTTTACAGGCATTGTATTACCACTGGTCTTTAAATGCATACTTAGAGGGACAGAAAAAGTTTTTCACTTTCTCTGATGCTTAATAGGCCAGTGACCTTTATAAATGACAGCAAATCTCTGCTGAATGACAGATGAAGGAAAAGAGGAAAACATTAAGATATTTTGTCCTACTTTTTTGGTGGCATGTTGAAAACAATCATAGGCCCTATTTGTCATGCTCCAGCTTCGTCTCCTTTCCCCAGTAGCATTTGACAGGCTGAATGAAGAAAGTGTAAGTGAAGATGAATTGGCAAAGGTATCGCTTCTGGTCTGTCTAATTTTTCCCTAGATGAAAAATATATATAATATCAGATCTGTTAAGTGAAAGAAATATTAAGATCAAGGAGGTTGGGTGGTTGAAATAGGAACTCTGTGAGCAATTTAAAAATCAAACGAATAAAGCTAAATAAATCTCTCTCTCATAATTTAAGTAGTTTCTGCCAGGTATTTATATCATCAAAATAATAACCAGCTTGTTTACGATGAAATGGAACACACAGAAAAAATAGTTCTTAGAGCAAAGGAAAATACCGGTAAAATTTCCCAAACAGTGAGGATTATTAGACTGTAGAATCATCTCCCAAGGGGAAAAACATCTCTTTGCTCTGATTCACTTAGTACTAGACTGGGAAAAACACTCAAAAGCAGCCTGTAGAGAAAAATCCTGCATTAAATAGAGGGATTAATGAGATAACCTGCTAGGTCTTTTCTATTTCTAGATTCTACGAGTTAGTGTGGAGCAGACATTTTAAGCACTAAAGTACAGATACTCCTGTGTTGGGATGCTAGACATGAGACAGCAGTCCATGGAGTCCTTTCCTTAGTTCAGCCATATGGGGTCAGGCTTAGTCTGTCTGTTTCAGGAATCAGGATCTGTAGCTGTACCTGGAACCAGCTAATTGACCTTCAGACGAACACCCTGATTGACCAGCCACCCTGAGTGGCTGAGAGGCATCCCAGGCCTGCTCTTAAACCCAGAAACTGTAGTAGGCCAATGGCTTCTCAACACTTGTATCTGCAGCTGCAATCACTTCATTGCCTGCCTTGTTCCCAACCCTGCTCAGTTCCTGACTTAGGCTCTGGTTCCTATTTCCCAGCTCTGGCTATGACCATTTATTCTGACTCTGATTCTGACTCTCTGTACCATTCCTGGCCTCTGGCTGCCACTGTGCTGCCCACTAGGCCTGAGCACACATGCCCCAGTTCAGGACAGTCTGCCAGCACTGTGTGGGAGTGCGATGGTTGGCTCTGCCTTCTTCCCATCTCAGTGGCTGTCTACGTGAAAGTTTCAAGGTCCCCTGGTGGTACTTAGAAAAAAGACTGGGCTAAGGTCAGCAACATTCCCTCTATCAGTAAAATAGATTCTAATATCTGGGCCTGTGTGTGTGCTATCTGAGTGTGTTATGGCTGCCGTGTTAGTGGTTGGAGTCTGTGCTGTCAATCATTCATTATTAAGTACAGTTCTGTGGTATACCTTGAATAGGAAAGACACTAAAGTACACTTGTGCATACACATCCACCTCACGAGATTCAAGTAAAGAGAGAGGAGTTGCTGTTTCATAAATTAATTCAAAGCGGTGTCAAGTAATATTTGGTGTGCAGATTGTGGGCAAGCTGAGGCATGACGTTGATAAAGAATCTCCATACTCTTGAAGTATGTGTTTGTGGGAAGAAAATTCCATGGGTTCTGAAATTCTGGCATCCAATCAGAATGCAACTTTCAACAAGCCATTTTATACACTTCGGGGCTGTGCTTCTTTCTGCAATGGGAGCTCTGCCAGTGACTTAAATGAGAGCAGGACTAGCTCCTTAGTTATCCCATCATTTATAAGTAGGTTTGGGAGAATAATTTTTATATATATATAATGACAAAGTTCCTACTCTACCTTGGTGGGTCTTGCACTTATTGGTGGATTTGCTCACCTGGGAGCTTCATGGCAGCCCTCAGCTTGGCCGTTTCTCTGAACCCACAGTCCAGGGCAACTCCTCCTGTGTCTGACCAGAAGTTGGGAGGATTTGGGAGGAACCTGGGCCCGCCCTCTACTCCGGGTTCCAGCCCATGGCCCTGTGGAATGCAGCTGTCTAGAGTGCCTCCTGCAACAGCTGTGCGACAACTACAACTCCCTGAGCTACTTCCCCATGGCCTCCTCCCAACACCTTCTTTACCCTCATCATAGGACCTTCCTCCTGGTGTCTGATAATGCTTCTACACCTCAGTCCTCCAACAGTCCATGTTCTCACTCTCAGCTCCTCACACACACACCACAAACTGAAGT
Source organism: Dermochelys coriacea (assembly GCF_009764565.3). Classification (NCBI taxonomy): domain Eukaryota; kingdom Metazoa; phylum Chordata; order Testudines; family Dermochelyidae; genus Dermochelys; species Dermochelys coriacea. The sequence continues at coordinate 174,326,880 of NC_050069.1, forward strand.
AAGCTCCTTTTTAAAACCCAGGTGCCCTGATTAGCCTGCCTTAATTGATTGGCTGCAGGTGTTCTAATCAGCCTGTCTTAATTGTCTCCAGAAGGTTCCTGATTGTTCTGGAACCTTCCCTGTTCCCTTACCCCAGGAAAAAGGACCTGCTTACCTTAGGACCAACATCTCTCCCTTCTATTGCACTCCTGCATCCCTCTGGCCTGGAGGAAGAAGGAAGGAGAGGGCTGATGCTGCTAGCCCTGTGCTCTCCTTGCTGCTGTTGCTACTCCAGCTGCTTCCCTAGCTAGGCCAGGTACCACCCCCCTTCTCTACTACCTGGTTGCTGGCCAGCTGCTGGACCCTTCACCCTTGGGTGCTGCTACTGCTCCAACTACAGCCCCTGGGGGGGGGCTTGCTGGCCTACTCCCTGGGGGAGAGGGGGGAGTGAGGGACCACAGCCCCAGCCGTTGCTGCTGTGGACATGACCACCACCACCACCACCACCACCACCTGAGAGGGGGCCTTTCTGCCTGCCTGGACCACCACCTGGAGTTCCTGGAGCTGCTGCTGCGGAGCTTGCTGCCTGGAGCTGCTGAAGCCCCGAGGAGGAAAAGGAGAGGACCATCTACCGGTGGGGGAAGCACCTAGAGACTTTGCAGACCACTGTGGAGGGGGCCTTAAGACTGAGTAACTTTCAAACTGTGCTCTTGTGGTGAGGGTCTTGACCGTGTTTCCAGGGACACAGGGGTGTAGCCTGATCCATCTGTGTCCTCCCCACCACTACCACCACCGCTGCCCCCTCCACCACCCGCACTGGCTGTTATACCATCTTCCTCAGCTCCTGCCTCTGGACTCAGCTGTTTCCTTGGCTTGCCATGCCCTATTTCCACCCTTTGGCCCAGAAGCAGAAACCAGCCTAAACAGACATTGTATAAGCGCACGTGGGTGTACATGACCCCCCCCCCCCGCCCGGACTGCCCACCCCACAGCTTTGCCCTTGCAACCTGCCCCATTTGCCACTTGCAGCTTTTGCCCCCCCTTATGCTCCAGCCCCCCCCTTACTAGCTTCAGTTTGTTTGCCTGCCCCGCCCATTTCCTTCTACAGCCTTTGTTTGTTTACCCTACCCCAGCCTCTGAAGCTAGCCCCTTGGTTTCCCTGCCCTAACTCCAGCCTGCTTAGCCCCTTGCTCTGTACACCCATGCCCCCTCCCATGCGCTTGTGCCACTCCCCATTTTAGTTTCAACCCTCTTCACTGCAGCCCCAATTTTGTTGTATCCCCCCCTCCCCTAGTGCAGCTAGAGGAGCCGGAATTCCACCCTGTGTCAGCGACTGACCCCAAACCCCTGATTGCCCCCGTCCAGCCCACCTCTTTTGGTGCCCTCCTCCCCTGCCTGCAGCCTAGCGGGGAGGAATGGTTGACCTGCTTCCCCTTTCCCCTCCTACTTCTGGTGTCTCCCCCTCCCTCCCTCCCTGCCCCCAATGGCTGGGGATGAGATGGGTGGGGCCTCTCCAGCAGCCTGAGCTGCCCCTCCCCCACCTGCCCCTCTGTCACCCCCCAAGCCTCCACCTCTGCTGCCGAACCATCTGCCACCACCCCCGCTGGGGTGCCAGCAGCAACGGGCACCAGGATGACCTCCACTGCTGCCACGTCTTTCCCCCACTCAGATTCGGGGGGAGTCCTCCCAGCCGGCGGAAAGGGCCAGGGGAAGAAAAAGGGGAAAGGCCCCGCTAAAAAGACCAGGCCCCCCATGGCAGGGGCTGTCGCCAATGCCCTGGCCCCACCACCGACTGGGGCATCCCTCACCGCTGTTCCCTCCACCAGCTCTATGGGTGTCCCTCCCCCAGCCTCCAGGCGTATGCCCAGGTGGCGGCAGCCCCCCCACGTGCAGCTACGTCATCTCTCCTGTCCAACGCCTCCGCTACCATCTATAGCGGCCGGGGCCCCTTTCCCACCATGACCAGGAAGCATGGTGTCCGTTGCCTCCTGGTGCCCGCCTCGCCCCACGTGGAGACCTATGTGCAGGTGTTGGCGAGGGTGGTGGGGCCCACGGCCATTGTGGCGGCCTCCAAAATGTATGGCAAGGTTGTCTTCTTCTTAGCATCAGAGGCCGCCGCCCAGGAGGCGGTGGAGAAGGGCCTGGCAGTAGGGGGCATGTTCGTCCCCCTGGAGCCGCTAGAGGACCTGGGCATCTTCCTGGTCCTGACCTCTGACCCTCCCTTTCTTCCCAATGCCACCCTGTTACCCGCCCTCTCTACCTTGGGGAAGCCCATCTCTGTCATCAGCCCTCTCCCGTTGGGATGCAAAACCCCCACCCTCCATCATGTCCTCTCGTTCCACCAGCAAGTGCAGCTTCAACTGCCACCAGCAGCGCGTGACGGAGAGGCACTGGAGGGGTCCTTCCTAGTCCCCTACCAGGGGGCCCATTACCGGGTGCATTACTCCACGGGGGAGGCCCAGTGCTACCTCTGCCGGGCGATGGGGCACGTCTGGAGGGACTGCGCCTTGGCTCGGCAAGGAGGGGCATCCGGGACCCCCGAGCGCCAGCAGAACACCAGACCCATCATCGCTGGCGCCCCTGGCTGCCCGGCACACGACACCACCCCTCCTCATTCCCAGTCCACCATTGCTCCTGCTCGGGCCCAAGGGGCACCTCCTCAACTATACCCAGACGAGCGGGAGAGCCCTGCCCCCACTGCTTGCAATCTGGCGGGGCCTGTGGAGGTGGGTGTGGCAGGGACACACATATGGGAGAGGCCCTGCCCCAAAGGGAATCTTCCCTCTCTTGTGCTGCCCCACCATTATCCCCTCGAGTCCCTGAGCCATCGTCTCTGCCCCCTGACACAACCCCTGCTAGCCAGCCCCTGGATGATGCCATGGAGGGCTGGGCCCTAGTTCAGGGGAAGCGGGGCAAGTGAAAGGCTTGAGCTCTGCTCCTCCATCGGATGCAGAGGCCCCCCGGAGGACCAGGAAGGGGGGCACCAATGCTGAGCCTTCCGCTCTACCCACGGGTGTGTTCCATCCACTGATGCCGGCTGGGGAAGACGTGGCAGCACTGGAAGGCAGTATCTCCCCTCCACGGGAGTCCCCTCCAAGGCAGTATCTCCCCTCCAAGGCCCCCGAGGGAGCCCGCCCTGCCCTGGCGCCATCTGAAACCTCAGTGTGCCCTGAGGCGACCGTCGTGTCAGGTGCCGGCGGGGAGAATCCCGGGGTGGCGGAAAATGATTCCTCATCCATATATGAGGAGATCGAGGCCCTGGGTCTGACCCTGGTCACCCAGGGGGAGGATGACCCTATGCCAGCGGGCCTCGATCTGGGCGACATCACTCCAGCCCCCCTTTCCCCATGCTCCCTCCCCTAACCGTTGCTTCCGCTCCCACCTCCAAGGAGCCCCTGGACTCCTCCATCAACCTGGCTGAAGAGGGCACCCCGCTGAGGGCCGCCGAGCCCGTTGAGGCAAGGGCCAGTGCCACGCGGTCGGGACCTGAGCCACCAGGGGCACCCCTTGTTGGTGAGGAGCATTCGACCTCCTTCCCAGGAGGGAGCCCTACAGAAGAGAGTCCACCTCCTGATGCCGTGGCTGCCAAATCCACCATAGAGCCTGCGCCCGGCATCACTGAGAGCCCTCTCCCCGCCCAGAATCTCGCCTCTAACCCTGCCCCGCCCCTATCCCGTCCATCTCCCGAGATGTTATTGCCGCCCCTGGGGCTGTCTCCTTCCCTTTTCCAATCGATGACCCCCAGGGAGCGGCCTTTGTGTTTATCCATCCTGACCCATCAGGGGCTGCTATCCTCCCTCCGCCGCCCCCTATCGCCCCAGAGTTCAAGGCGGGTCTAGTGGCGCCAACCCATCAGGAGCCACTAGGGGGTCCGCAGCCTGTTTGCCCATCTCAGTGGGCCATGGGGCTATACCAAGGGCCCCGTCGGGGAGTAACCAGGAGACCATAACCCCAGTCCCCCATGCGCTATGAGAGGAGTTGCGGGAATTTTTAGAAGATGTCCGTGGCTCCTGCAACAAAGTACAGCTTGCTCTCCAGCAACAGGGGGACTTACATCAAATCTTCCGGGCCACAACGGCCCTCATGGGGGAGGGTAAAAGGACCGGGAGGCAGGGCACCGTGGCCTACCAGTGGGTCCGCCTCTTCCGTGAATCCTTACTCACCTACTGGGTAGGTCACAGACTGCTGCGTAGCCCGTCGGGAGCCGCGTGCGTCCCTGCCGGCGAGGATCCCCTGCAGCCTTCCTCATGGCACCTCTTACCATTGCAACATTGAACACCCGCGGCTGTAGGATGGGTCTCCGCAGGTCCCAGGTGCTCCCCTTCCTTCGGGAGGGGGGTATTCTGTGGTTTTCCTGCAGGAGACCCATACGGATCTGACCGCCGAAGACAGCTGGCGGCTGGATTGGGGCGACAGGGACTACTTTAGCCATCTCACAGTTCGTACGGCTGGAGAGGCGAACCTGTTCGCCCCCGACCTACCACCCGAGGTGCTGGGGGTAGCCGAGGCTGTGCCAGGCCGCCTGCTGCACCTCTGGGTCCGCATGGAGGGGCTCGTAGTCAACCTCGTCAACATCTATGCCCCGGCAGTGAGCCTGGAGGGGCTGCAATTCCATCAGCAGGCATCTGCCTTCCTTGGCACCTTGGATCCTCATGAGTGCCTGGTCCTGGGAGGGGACCTTAACATCACCCTTGAGGAGCGGGACCACTCGGGGACCGAGCGGAGCCCGGCCACCGCCACTGTCCTCCAGGAGATAGTCAAACACCACTCCCTGGTGGACGTCTGGCGCGACCACCACCCGGATGACACTTCCACATTCACCTTTGTCCGGGTGGAGGTCCATCGGTCGCGCCACTCCTGGTTGGACCACATCTATTTATCACGCTTCCATCTTTCACGAGCCCGCTCCTCCAGCATCCGGCCAGCCCCATTTTCTGACCATCATTTAGCCACCGTGACAGCCTCCCTCTGCGCGGAGAGGCCAGGGCCGGCCTATTGGCATTTCAACAACAGCTTGCTGGAGGATGCGGGCTTCGTAGCGTTCTTCTGGGAGTCCTGGCTAGCCTGGCGAGGGCAGCGGCGTGCCTTTCCCTCGGCGCGGCGGTGGTGGGACCTAGGGAAGGTGCGCGCCTGTCTCTTCTGCCATGACTACACCCGGGGCGCCAGCCGACGGAGGGATGCGGCGATAGAGCAGTTGGAACGGGAGGTCTTAGAGCTGGAGACGCGTCTGGCCGCCAGCCCCGAGGATCCGCCCCTCTGCAGAGTGTGCCAGGAGAAGCGGGAGGAGCTCCGGGCCCTCGAGGACCATCGGGCCCGGGGTGCCTTTGTTCGATCCCGCATCCGTCTCCTTCGGGAGATGGATCGTGGCTCCCGCTTCTTCTACACCCTGGAGAAAAAGAGGGGGGCCAAGAAACATGCCATCTGCCTTCTGGCAGAAGACGGTACCCCCTTCACGGATCCGGTGGAGATGTGCAGGAGGGCGAGAGCCTTCTACGCAAGCCTTTTCTGCCCGGATCTGACCGATCCTAACACTTGCAGAGTGCTCTGGGACGGACTCCCGACAGTTAGCATGGGCGACTGAGACCAGCTAAAGCTGCCTGTCACTCTGGCCGAGTTCTTGGAAGCCCTCCGTCGCATGCCCACCAATACATCTCCGGCCATGGATGGGCTGACTGTGGAGTTCTACCACGTGTTCTGGGACGTTCTCGGCCCACTTGTCATCGTCTGGGCCAAGTCTTTGCAGAGCGGGGCCCTCCCTCTTTCGCACAGGTGAGCCGTGCTTGCCTTATTGCCGAAGAAGGGGGACCTCCGCGATTTACGAAATTGGCGTCCCGTCTCGTTCCTCAGCACGGACTACAAAGTCATGGCAAAAGCCATCTCGCTGCGGCTAGGGTCCGTGCTGGCGGACGTGATCCACCCAGACCAGACCTACACCGTCCCGGGCTGCACCATCTTCAACAACCTATATCTGATCCGGGACCTTTTGGAACTCGGGTGTAGGGACAGTCTGTCATTTGCCCTCCTGTCCCTGGATCAGGAGAAGGCGTTCGACAGGGTGGATCACGGGTATCTTCTGAGCACTCTGCAGGAGTTTGGCTTCGGACCCCAGTTTGTGGGTTTTCTCCGGGTGCTGTACGCCTCCGCAGAGTGTCTGGTCAGGCTCAACTGGACCCTGACCGAACCGGTCAGCTTCGGGCGAGAAGTACAGCAGGGGTGCCCCCTCTCGGGCCAGCTGTATGTTCTGGTGATCGAGCCCTTCCTCTGTCTCCTCCGAAGGAGGTTGATAGGGTTGGTGCTGCGAGAGCCGGAGCTGTGGCTGGTCCTATCGGCGTATGCTGATGACATGCTCCTCGTGATCCAGGACCCGGGCGACTTAGCGTGGGTGGAGGCTTGCCAGGCCATCTATTCAGCAGCCTTCTCCGTGCTGGTCAACTGGGTCAAGAGCTCTGGCTTGTTGGTAGGGGACTGGCGGTAGGCGAGGTCCCTCCCACCCACGCTTCAGGCCATCCGGTGGAGCACGGGTCCACTGCTCTATCTCGGGGTTTACCTTTCTGCCACGCATCCTCTCTGCCAGAGAACTGGCAGAATTTAGAGGGTGGGGTGACAGAGCGGCTCCGGAAATGGACAGAACTACTTTGGTGTCTCTCCCTTTGAGGGAGAGCACTAATGCTTAATCAACTAATCCTGTCCATGCTCTGGTACCGGCTCAACACTCTGGTCCCGGCCCCGGGTTTCTTGGCCAACCTCCGGACATGGATTCTGGAGTTCTTTTGGTCTGGACTGCACTGGGTCCCTGTAGGGGTTCTCCATCTACCCCTGGAGGAGGGAGGGCAGGCCCTGAAATGTCCGCTTACTCAGGTCCATGTCTTCCATCTCCAGGCCCTGCAGAGGCTCCTTTATGGTGCAGGTAGTCCGGCGTGGAGCATACTGGCGCACACCTTCCTGCTCCGCTTCTGAGGGCTCCGATACGACTGGCAGCTCCTTTATCTCCATCCGAGAGGTCTTCTGCGAGACCTCTCTGGGCTGCCGGTCTTCTACCAGGACCTCCTCCGGACCTGGAAACTCTTTTCAATGACCACGTCCGTGGCGGCCACCGAAGGGGCAGATCTCCTCGCGGAGCCCCTGCTACACAACCCCCAGCTCCATGTGCAGGTGGCGGAGTCCCGCTCAGTGCACCAGAGGTTGGTCCTGGCAGAAGTCACAAGAGTCAGAGACCTCCTGGATTACGACCAGGGAGACTGGCTGGATCCCCTGACGCTCGCTCAGCGCTTCGCCCGCCCACTTCCTGGATCCCAATAGGATTACTCTCCTATAGCCATTTGGCCCGACCCTGTCACTATATATATATATATATATATATATAATTATGATTCATAATATTGATGTTTATTTTAAGCATTTTTCTATTTTTATCGATTTTTAAATTTTCACAGTTGCAGGAAATTATGGGCGGGGGACAGACCATCATTTCAGGAAATTATAAAGAAGTTAAAGCTTTATAACTATAACTTTATAACTAAACCACAAATGGCCAACATCATAGGTCAAAATATACAGTGTAAATATCCTTGACTCAAACTCGAATGATTTCCTATGCATGGAGAAAAACTGCTGCTTATCTGTAAATTTCAGTTATTATCGATGGAAATATTTGTTCATCATTTTGTGATAGTACAGTGAAATCAAGGTTTACAAATGTTTACTGATAAAACTGTAATCCTTCCAAGCCTATTTGTAATACAAAGCAGAAGAGCTGGTTGAAATATTTCAAATCAAATTGTTTAGATTTTTTTTTTAAAAAGGAGGAGGAGAAACTTCTTTTTTTTTTAAGTGTTGGAAAAAATAGACATTTGAAATTTCTCTCTTACTTAATAAAATGTTTCATACCATGTTTGACCTTGTTTCAAATTTTTTATTAAAATATTTGCACCAAAAATGTGGGGGAAAAAACAAATATGGATCCATTTCAAACACTTCTAAATGCAAACAACTTCAACATTGTGAAGTGTATTCAAAAACTTTTTTTTATTTCTTGATCAGCTGTATAGACTAGTTTTATAGTTTGTGAATTCTTTAAGAACTGAATTTCTGCCATAGATACTTTTACTTTAAACTTCCTACCTGTACGTAAGAAGCAATCATAAGAGAAAAAGGCATGACAGAATGTCTAGTTCAAATTGTACTCCCACTAAATTTGATATGAGCCAGAGAGTGTGTGAAAAACAGAAAAATTGTCATCTGGATGTAGATTGATAGACTCCATATAACGTAACACCACAGGGCAGTGGTTGTGACAGTCACGTCATACACAAATGACTTGATGTATTCCACAGAGCGATTACTTTGGATCCAGTTGTGCTGCCTACATACAAATGCAAAATGATGTACCTGTTGTGTCCCCAGTTACTGGGGAGTTCCTGAAATTAAGGCATTGAGAGTCTAAAATGAGGTAATACCTGGGTTTTATTTAGCATACCTGTACTGCTTGAGTATCTACCAGTACTGAATTAACTTTCATAATGCTATAGGCTTAATGTAAAATGTGTCTGGGAAAAGGATGCTCCAGTGATAAGTGCCCTAGCTTTGGATTTAGGAGATGCAGGTTCCAGCCCCTGCTCCACTAGAGGCATCCTGTATGATCTACGGAAAGTCATTTAGTTTCTCTGTCTAGATCCTCGGAGGTAGTTAGATGCCTAACTTTTATGGAAAACAGTGGGAATTAGGCATCTAAATATCTTTGAGAATCTGTGCCTCAGGTCCGCATCTGTAAAATAGCATTTCCTTATCTCATAAGGATGCTGTGAGAATAAATACATAAAAATTGGTAGGTGCTCAGATACTACAGTAATTGGAGCCACATAAGTACGTAAAATAGAATCTCTGAGAGCAGTCACTTTGGATAGTCCATTGTTCTGTTTAAAGATTTCAGAGTAGCAGCCATGTTAGTCTGTATTCACAAAAAGAAAAGGAGTACTTGTGGCACCTTAGAGACTAACAAATTTATTAGAGCATAAGCTTTCATGAGCTACAGCTCACTTCATTGGATGCATTTGGTGGGAAAAAAAAAACAAAACAAAAAAAAGTTCTGGTTAAGAATCTTTAAGGGATATTCCCAGGACAGTAGAGAAACTATCTTGCAACAGCCAAGAAAGCAGGCCATGTCACGGTTACAAATACTTTTTATAGTTGTTCTTGAAAGAGGAGTTGAGGACCAGTATCCAGTTATTGTCCCATTGCCACATGATAACAGTGATTAAACAGCAAAATAATAGCCTTGCAGCTACTTTTCGGTCCATCTTATTTTCTCCCACATTAAAACGCAAGTGATAAATGTTTTATTTGGAGGTAGATGTCACTTCAAAAAGCACTGAGTCACAAATTAGTCATTTTGTTTTGTAGCATGTTTAGTTTCAGTTCTTCAGCCAATTCTAGTTTTCAGAAAATAATTGCTAGACTCAAGGTTGCGTAACTAGATATTTTGTGGCCTTTATGTAACAGTATTTTAATAGTGTTATACCCATATTAAAGTAATTTTAGTAAAACAATTGTCATCTCCAACTGTGGGGTTTTTTATAGCAAGCTTAAAAACCCTATTCCCTTTTAGAGTGTGTTATAAAATATTTAAGGTATGTAAATTTAGAAACTTCTAAACAGAAAAATGCTGCTATTTTAGAGATAGGATGGCCTTGCAATTAAAGCACTGGCTTGGGACTTAGGACATCTGAGATCTTGTTCTTGGCTGTCTAACAGTGTTCCTTCATGGTCTTGGGCAAGTCATTAAATCTCCCTGTGCTCCATTTTCCCTCTTTATAATGGGGATAATATTTCCTTTGTCTGTCTTGTCTATTTAGACGGTAAGCTCTTTGGGATATGAACTCTCTCTTGCTATGTGTATATGCAGTGTCTAGAACAATGGGGCCTTGATATTGGTTTGAGCCTCTAGAGTCTTATGTAATACATATAATTAAAAAGTAAAAAACTCTTAAAATAAAACTTCCTTGTGCTACTGTAATGCAGACAGACCCTGGTTGTCGGCGGGCAGGATCGAAACGGGGACTTCTTGAGCTTAGTGCGTGAGCCTCTACAGCATGAGCTAAAAGCCAACTGGCTGTTATCTAAGACTGCAGAGCAGACTCATTTCCTCTCTCTCTCTCTCTCTCTTTTTAAGTGGTCTCGGTGCCACTAGATGGGACAGAACACCACACCCAGAAAGTGTGTGGGTTACACTACTTTAAGAGAAAGCTGTTTCTAATATTATGTGTAGTTAGCTTGAGTTCTGTGCCTGGCTTTGACACAGTCTCCCCCTATACCCTCTCTATCACAAGTTCTTCACCTCTAAAAGGTTGTTTGCATCTGTAGCTTTGTTTTTACAGCTTCTATCCTCCCTTGTCTACAAAGTTTCCTTCACACAATTAATATATTTATTTGCCTGTCAACTCATTATTTGCTGATACTGTATCATTTCCACTGCAATGCTATTTTACACCTTGTGTAGATAACTCGTGGATTTCATTGCCACAGAGTATTACTAGGAAAAAGTTAAGATTCATAGATTTTAGGACCAGAAGTGATCATTATGATTGTAGTGTATATGAATTGGGTAACATCCCTTTAAATAGTTTGGGAGCCCTCTAGTTGACCTCCTATCTTGTGTTGCAGAAGCCACTAGAAATTAACAGAGCAGCAGTGTAGCTCTATGTGTGAATATATATATGTAGCTGAGCCTTGCATGTTTATATAGATATATAGTTAGTAAACACAATTATTTGGAACACAAGCATGTCCATATAATTTCCTCCTCCTTCATGTCGTATAGAGGGCAAAGACACAACAAAAATCATTTGGTTTAATCTCCACACAGGCCATAGAATTTCACCCAGTAAATTCCTGCACCTAGCCCATATCTTGAGGTTGAGCTAGATCACAGTGGTATTAAAAAGCATTAGTCATATGGATAAGAAAATCTCACCCACTGGTATAGTATTGCACTGTTTGATATTGTAAGGCTTTTTTACACCTTCTTATAAAGCATTCAGCATTATACCTGTGGGCGAAGGCTACAGGAGTTGATAGACAATTGTTCCATTCTGAAGTGGCAATTCCTGTGTTTCTAAGCTTCATTTTGTGGTATGGCACAACTACATATTGAGGTTGTTTTACTGTGTTACCCTTATCAGAATTAGGGATACTTTTTTCAAATGTATTTAAGAAACATTGATTTAAATCTCCTGATTAGCAGCCTGATATGAAACAGAGACCATAAATCAATGTGTAATATTTTAACAAAGAAATACTGAAGTTTCCAAACAACAGTACCTGTCTTTCTATAAGAAATGCTAGTACAGTAGCCTCAGCTTTTTATATGTTTAAAAAATATTTTATCTTATATGTGATATATTGCACTTCACTTTGTTCTCTGGAATGTAATTCTGAAAGCTAGTATTCAATTTATTGGTCTGACATGTCTAGCCAAATTGTGCTCAATTTACTCATTGAGTAGTCCCCTTGGACCCATATGCATAACTCTGGTATGAGCAGTCACCAATGTGATAATTTGCCAATAGTTACCACATACAAAGGTGTCTGCAATTCAGGGTTATTTCCTTACACTCTTTAAATAGAACATATGTGCAGTAACTCAGGTACCAGTGTATGGTCACTACTAGACAAAGAAAATTGGCTTTTTAGTGGTGGCAGGTTTAAAATGTTCATTCTCTTTAGATTCTACAACGTAATATTTTTAGAAATAAATTCAGGCAAAAGCTGAGATTATTGATTATTCTTGACTTTTTTACTCAAACAATCTCCCATTAGGGCTAATTTAGTTCACCACACTAGTGTTACGCTGGTATAACTCCATTACCTTCAGTGGAATTACTCCTGACTTCCAATAGTAGGAGAATATAAACAAGCCTACTGAGTTTAATGGGAGTTTGGCTGAGTAGAGCCAAATCCCAGGGCATCTAAGAATTCTTTCACGAAGGAAAGCATGAAATTAGGATCAAAAGAAAAGATGAAACTCTCTTGGTACTACATGACTCACAGGATAGTTGCAGACAAAAGCAAATTAATATAGTCAGAAGTGTAGTGTTGCTACATCTTGTTCTTCCACAGGTATATTTCATTCTGCTTCATGAGTCATGAAAAAGTGGCCATCTTAATTCATATTCCAGTATCCTTGTTGGTCATGACAATGGGGAGAGACAGAGCACACAGTTTAACTGTTTGTTTTCCAACATCATGTTGAGTTTGCAGTTTTGACACTTGGGAAAATCTAGTTTTGACTTGTAAAACTGAATACATTTGATGTAAAAATAATTGGAAGAGAATAAATAGGGAACATTCAGATGTCATTTTTTTCGGAGTCATTTTTATGGCCTTACCCAAATTTAAATGCAAGCTAAGGATTCAACCCTGTGATTAACCCCAGGAACAAGATGCAACTGATATATTAATTAACCTAATAAAATGTTCTATTTTAGGCAGCCTTTGTCTACATCCATTATATCACAGAACAGCCAGCCAGGCACATGAGTTATAATTCACATACAAAAAAACTGCGTTGAAGTAATAGACATAATGTGCCAGCCTATATAAACTGCCAAGTGGGAACTTAAAAAAATCGGCTACTAAGCCAATAATACTAGGAAATGCAAGGGTGAAGGTTAAATATCCTATTCTTAAGTTAATGTTTTACCAACATTTTCGTAGTGAACATTACTCACTTTTATGATACGGCTTGATTTTTCTCATTTTTGCCATTTAAGACGAGAGATCTGTTTAGTTGAATTTTCATACAGTTTGTGTATTTGACTAAGTTTTCTCTTTTAATATTTGTGAAAACATTTTTTCAAAAATTGTATGTTTTCCAGATTTTCACTGTGCGAGTACCTGATATGATCTCTTGATGATAGTCTCTTAGAATCAGAAAATATTAAATAAATCTATACATCTATGGGTCAGATATATCAGGCTTCTCTGAAAAGCCTTCCCACAAAGGGCATTGATAAGTAAAGTAGCAGTATGCTTACCCTATAAGTCTAGCCTGAAGAATTCTGAATTTATAAGGTTACTGAAATCCATGAAAGACAAACCCTTGTTGTTATAGCAGCAAGAGACCATTACCTATAATCTGTGCTACACTCCGGAAATGTAAAGTTTTCAGAACTACAGAGAAGCAGATGCAACATTAACTGCTGTGGTTAAAGTGGAGTGGAAGCTGTCAGTGCAGTAGGCCAAGGGAGTTGTGAGGGAGCACCGCTTACGCAAGCCTGGGTGAGGTGGGGAACCTCTTCTGTTTTGAACAGAGCTCCTCTGTTCACTCCTGGCAGGGCCGTCCTTACCCACATGCAAAGTACGCAGCTGCATAGGGCACCAGGAAATTTGGGGCACCAAATTTTCTGGTGCCCTGTGCAGCTGCTTGCTGCTCCAGCCCCTGCTCCAGCTCTTCCTGCCCCACCCCTTCCCTGCACCAGCCCCCTCCCCACTCCCCTGAGCTGTGCAGCAGGACAGGGCCTGCACTCACCGGCGGCGGGAAGTGCAGCGACCCGGTCCCATCCATGCCTCTGATGAGTGCTGGGGGATGGTTCCCCCCTGCCCCCCAAGCCAGCCCCTCCCTGCCGCAGAGCCTGGTGCCAACCCCCCTGCCCCCCCCCACAAAGGCCTGCCCCCCTCCACCCCCCCCCGCAGGGGAGCTGCATAGGGCCCCAGAATTGCTAGCGACAGCCCTGACTCCTTGTTACTCTTTAACATCTCTGAATTGGAAGCCAGTCTTTCCCAGAGACACGGAATCTTTCTGAGTGAAATCCTGGCCCTATTGAACTCAACAGCAAAACTTCCAGTGATTTCAATAATTTGGGCCAGGTCTCGGGAAGCTGTCTAGACTCCCAGCTGGAACACTGGGGGCTGGGCTATTTCTTTATCTGAAGCTTAATACATGACTTTTTTCAGCTTGCTGATCTACACTTTTCCACAAGTCTTCTGTTCACCCCACACTGACACTAATATGTAATATCTTTTATTAAACCAATACAAGTATAAACTTGTAATACACACAGTTTCAGACCTAAAGCACACCTACTTCATGTTACCCCCATCACCAATTTTTGTGATCATCAAGAATCAATTCAGTCACAAACACTCTTTGCAGGGGAACTGAGGATCAGGCTTGAAATATGCAGGTGGATAGCCTACCTGTACTGGAGCAGAAGTGCCATTTGCCTAATGCCCTTCTGTACTACTTCACTGTTCCCCATTTAAACATGTAAATCTTGCTCTGATTGGGACACACTGTTGGTGAACTTAAGATTTGCATTTTCCTAGGTACACCTGTTACTCCATCTCATGATAAATGTTTTATGAGGATTTTTTTCTTCACATCTCCAAAAATATAATAACCTCCATTCCCTTCCTTCCAAACTCTCTAAATTTTCTGCATTGTTATCTACATTGTCATGGATTTTCATTAACTCAAGCTGTTAAGCATCAGCTAACTACAAGCAGCTCTGAGAGCAGATATCTCAGTAACCTGGAGCTTGCTTCATATTTTTGTCAGAGCAAACTGTTTTCCAGTAGAAATATTCCAAATCTTAGCCACTCTAACACCTCAGAAGTTTCTGAAAGGTCTGTCTGGCTCAGGAAGTTCTCTGATTTATAAAAGGACCTAATCTTATTTGGGTGCAACAGTAATACAGGGGCACAAGTTACCAGTGTTTAAGATTCATTTTATCCTGAATCCAAGGAGAAAATGTTTACTGTGGCTTCGAGTAAGATTACTTTGTGATGACAATATCCAATGAAACTTTGGGAAGAAATAGTGATCGAGTTAGGGAGTGAAAATAGGGTTAGCTTCTATCTTTCATTTCACATTAGGTTTTCATAAAGTATCCAGCTAAAATGGAAATGCAGGCTCCTGAAGAATGACGGACAGCAAAAGGCATACTGGGCTAGATTCTGTTCTCACTTCCACCTGTATTGTGTTGTCTTCTGTGGAGTTATTCTTGATTTAAACTGGTGTGAGAGCAAAGTCAGGGCCACAGAAACATAATCTGTGGGAGATGATTTAAAATCTGTCATCAAAAGTGTGTATATAGCTTAAGAACAAAGTCTTACATTTCCTGCAACCTCACTGATTTCAGTGAGTCCAGGATTTGGATCTTAATAAAGAGGTTATTATAGTATGAGTTGAGGTGGACAAAGATGATCAGGGAACCTAGTTTAATGTGACACCAGGGGCAAGCTGAACTGTGCTGCTCACAGACAAACAAGCATATCTGCATGTAGCAGTGATCTTTCTGCAAGCTCCGTAAAGATCTTTTTCTTTTCCCTTTATGCCAGTTCTCAAGGAGCAGGATATTGCCTGTATCCTGAGAACAATGCAACTTGCTATCACCCTTTCTTGTGCATCATACAATTCTAAAGCATCCCAAGAGTCACTATTTTATTTCGGTTGCATGATTGGCCACTGTAACAGACCAACAGATTCTAGGACCCTGCAAAGGAGTAGAGGATTCCTCTGAGTATTGTGAGGTCAGGTTCTTGAGAACCTGGGCTGAAGAGTCTAAGAGACAAAGGAAAGTAGGGACTGGGACAAAGCAGGGGAGAAATGTAGGTTAAGGCTTATGTTTCATTGTCATTTGAGACTAACAAATTTATTTGAGCATAAGCTTTCGTGAGCTACAGCTCACTTCATCGGATGCATTTGGAGTGAACTGTAGCTCACGAAAGCTTACGCTCAAATAAATTTGTTAGTCTCTAAGGTGCCACAAGTACTCCTTTTCTTTTTGCGAATACAGACTAACACGGCTGCTACTCTGAAAATTGTCATTTGAGTTATCAGTAAAGCCAGAAATCTTCAAGTTTGGACTGTATATAGAGTCTACTCTCTGTTCAGACCCAGTGTGAAAACTACACTTGCTTACAGTACCCTAAATGGCATGATATTGTTTCTGCTCTCTGATTTGATGATAGGCAAATAAATAGTAATGCAGGATTTTTAGAGGAATAATAATATATGTTAAAATTAATGTGTCTTTTGGGAATTACAAACAGTTGTTAAATATTAAATAATATGACCCCATGAATCATAGTGACCCTTGATAAAATATAGTAATTTTAGAAACTACTCAAATTATTTACCTATTTCAGTGGTTTTAGAAAATAATTTGTAGAGAGGAAGCAGTGGTATCATACAAGTTAAAAGAATAGCAATTGGGTTGTTGTATCATATTTACAAAATTTTTCAAATATCATTAGAAAAGATAGCCAAGAAACTAATACGCAATTTATTTTTCCTCTTTTTTTCTCGTGTGTGTGCGTGTGTGTGTGTGTGAAATGATACTTATCTTTATAATACAAAACCTAATGTGCACTGAAACGTTATGTAATTTTCTTTGGTTGCAGTACAAAGGCTGATCAATCTTTTTTAATTCAGAAGAAAATAATGTGATTGTTTGACAATATTTATATTTCCCAGGGCAAATCAAAAAACAATGTTAAAATTAGCCAATGACTTCTTTTTGTACATTATTCCCCTCACTGGAAAGTCTGCTTATTCTGCTGGTAGACTTACACTGATGAATTATTAGGCAATATATTGATTTCAAAGTTTTGTTCTTGGTCATTTTATTATTTAGCTGGTAAGGCACATCCTTTTTTAAGAAAAGGTAATTCATTCTTAGATGTGTTTGGCTGTTAAGCAGCATCTTCTTCCACTTACTAACTTATCTTACTGCAAACTGCTATGAGCAACATCAAGTGAACTTAAAGTGCCATGAGCTGGACAGTGGAGAATTTCCACTGTGCAGGGGACCTCATTCAGTGGAAAGCTCGCAGAGACAGCTCTGCCACCTCTTATGCCAGCTGCCTATGCACCAGCATAACAGAGTGGGGACATGGTGGTGATGGGCTGAGAGTAGGGTTTGGCTTGGCAGAACATGGCTATCCTATGACCAGTCCTTCATTAGTGTAAGGTCTCTGAGCACCCTTGCAGCTCCAGCTTGTACCAGGGCCAGCCATCTTGAGATCAGGGGAGCTGCAGAGAGCTCCCTAGTTGTCCCTCTCTTTCAATGGGTCTGAATGAGAATCCAGCCTCCTGTCTTTTGCTATCTGTCTCTGCCTTGGGTATTTCTATAGTTCTTAATATTGGGATTATGGTAGCACCTATCTGAGATCAGGAGCCTGTGTGCAAGGCACCATACAAACATGGTAAGAGCCAGTTCCTGGGCTAAAGAGCTGTCATGTACCTGTGGTTCTTTCTGGATTGTGGTGATATGTAGACGTATTTGAACCATTTTCCTTTCTGATGAAGCTCATTAAAGTAAAGCTTTTCACAAGACATTTGGTGAGAAGTAAAGTAGTTTGCTAGCCTCTTATTTCAACCAGCATATACCATACTGTATAATTCCAGCATTAACAGAGGCAACTAACTGGCATTTCCATAGCTATTTCGAGTCCAGAAAGCAGTTCACAAGATCTAGTGTCAGACATGTCGACTGCAAATCACCAAAGAACTGTTTCAGGTTACTGAGTGTGACAAGATATTCCCATACTCTATACACAACCAAACTCTTATGGGAGTTTGGGAGTTTGAATTTCCTAAAGACTGGGCTAAAACCCACTTCATCGGATGCATTCAGTGGAAAATACAGTAGGAAGATATATATACACAGAGATCATGAAAAAATGGGTGTTGCCATACCAACAGTAATGAGACCAATTAATTAAGGTGGGCTATTATCAGCAGGAGAAAAAAAACTTTTTGTACTGTGCTGATAATAGCCCATCTTAATTAATTGGTTTTGTTACAGTTGGTATGGCAACACCCATTTTTTCATGTTCTCTGTGTATATATATCTTCCTACTGTATTTTCAATTGCATGCATTCGATGAAGTGGGTTTTAGCCCATGAAAGTTTATGCCCAAATAAATTTGTTAGTCTCTAAGGTGCCACAAGTACTCCTCGTTTTTTTTGCTGATACAGACTAACACGGCTACTACTCTGAAACCTAAGGACTGGATCTTCCATTACAGAGATTGGGGAGATGGGGGGATGAGAGATAGAGACAACATCCTCTGAGACCCATTCCTACAATTTCAAATGCTCTGTTTTACTCAACAATATCTCTATGTCCCTGCAATATTGAGGATAGGAGAAAGGGGGAGCATACATTCATTCTGATTCAGCAAGTTATTTAAAGTGTCTCATTTCAAGCATGTGAGTAGTGCCATTAAGGTCAGTGAGACTATTCACATACTTAGTTAGATGCATGCTTAAGTAAATTGCTGAACCAGGGCCAAACTACTTATTTACACACGCACACACACATCTTCTTCATCTGTGTGTCAAGCACACTTAACTTTAAAAAATTAATTAAAAGTGAGCTTTTTCTCTAGGCAGGCTTCCCAAAATGCTCTCAGTCCTAAGTCATAAGAAGTAAATTTACTATCCCATATATCACTGCTGGTTTATTACGGGAGGAGTAGTATAGCAGTGTTGGCAGCAGTGCTAAATTGGCTACTGTCTGCTTAAGCTTCCAGTTTCTGTCCAAACAACTGCAAGTAGTTCTTATAGGAACTGATCTTTGTTTGGGGAGGGGGGCAGGTGTTAAGCATACAATTCAGCTTATAGTTATCTTGTTTTATATTAGAGCTTAACTCAGACTGGAGCTTATGGAAATCAAGACCCAAACTTAGATCTGAATGTTCTCGTTTTGACCACCTCTAATTTATATGGCACCTGTCACTGCAAGGAAACCCAAAGTGCTCCAACAGCACTGCTAAACCCTTTTATGACAGAGAGCATCCAATAAGCATCACATACTACACTACTAAGAAAGGAATTGTTAGCAAAGGACAGTGGGATGAACTTCTTACAAAAGTGCCAAGGGAACTTTAATGTCCATGCAGAGAGTTCAGGACTTGGATTTTCAACATCTCGGTTGATTCCCCTCCTTGTTCAAGAGAGTCATTGTGGCCAAAGGGTGGCATGGAATTCATTCTCAAAGGAAAGCAGACCGTTTTTCTACCACCAATGCCCCACAGAACATTCAACTGGGGATCAGGGATAGTTTTATTCCCTACCAGGGGTTCTATAGGAGGAACAGACTGAGTCAGTAGAACTCCTCCATATCAGCTGTCCTGGCCAAAGTCTCTCCTTTGCTAGTGCTGCCCACTTTTGGCCAGGAAAGAGGAAGTAGCGGTCACCAGGCATTGGCACCCTGACAGCAGGATTGTCTGGCTATGTAGACTCCCTCCTCAGGCCCTTCGTTACCAGCACTCCCAGCTATCTTCGAGACACCACTGACTTCCTGAGGAAACTACAGTCCATTGGTGATCTTCCTAAAAACACCATCCTAGCCACTATGGATGTAGAAGCCCTCTACACCAACATTCCACACAAAGATGGACTACAAGCCGTCAGGAACAGTATCCCCGATACTGTCACGGCTAACCTGGTGGCTAAACTTTGTGACTTTGTCCTGACCCATAACTATTTCACATTTGGTGACAATGTATACCTTCAAATCAGAGGCACTGCGATGGGTACCCGCATGGCCCCACAGTATGCCAACATTTTTATGGCTGACTTAGAACAACGCTTCCTCAGCTCTCGTCCCCTAATGCCCCTACTCTACTTGCGCTACATTGATGACATCTTCATCATCTGGACCCATGGAAAAGAAGCTCTTGAGGAATTCCACCATGATTTCAACAATTTCCATCCCACCATCAACCTCAGCCTGGACCAGTCCACACAAGAGATCCACTTCCTGGACACTACGGTGCTAATAAGCGATGGTCACATAAACACCACCCTATATCGGAAACCTACTGACCGCTATTCCTACCTACATGCCTCTAGCTTTCATCCAGATCATACCACTCGATCCATTGTCTACAGCCAAGCGCTACGATATAACCGCATTTGCTCCAACCCCTCAGACAGAGACAAACACCTACAAGATCTCTATCATGCATTCCTACAACTACAATACCCACCTGCTGAAGTGAAGAAACAGATTGACAGAGCCAGAAGAGTACCCAGAAGTCACCTACTACAGGACAGGCCCAACAAAGAAAACAACAGAACGCCACTAGCCATCACCTTCAGCCCCCAACTAAAACCTCTCCAACGCATCATCAAGGATCTACAACCTATCCTGAAGGACGAGCCATCACTCTCACAGATCTTGGGAGACAGACCAGTCCTTGCTTACAGACAGCCTCCCAATCTGAAGCAAATACTCACCAGCAACCACACACCACACAACAGAACCACTAACCCAGGAACCTATCCTTGCAACAAAGCCCGTTGCCAACTCTGTCCACATATCTATTCAGGGGATACCATCATAGGGCCTAATCACATCAGCCACACTATCAGAGGCTCGTTCACCTGCGCATCTACCAATGTGATATATGCCATCATGTGCCGGCAATGCCACTCTGCCATGTACATTGGCCAAACTGGACAGTCTCTACGTAAAAGAATGAATGGACACAAATCAGACGTCAAGAATTATAACATTCAAAAACCAGTTGGAGAACACTTCAATCTCTCTGGTCACTCGATCACAGACCTAAGAGTGGCTATACTTCAACAAAAAAGCTTCAAAAACAGACTCCAACGAGAGACTGCTGAATTGGAATTAATTTGCAAACTGGATACAATTAACTTAGGCTTGAATAGAGACAGGGAATGGATGAGTCATTACACAAAGTAAAACTATTTCCCCATGATATTTCTCCCTCCCACCCCACCCCACCCCCCACTGTTCCTCTGATATTCTTGTTAACTGCTGGAATTAGCCTACCTTGCTTGTCACCATGAAAGGTTTTCCTCCTTTTCCCCCCCCTGCTGCTGGTGATGGCTTATCTTAAGAGATCACTCTCCTTACAGTGTGTATGATAAACCCATTGTTTCATGTCCTCTGTGTGTGTGTATATAAATCTTTCCTCTGTTTTTTCCACCAAATGCATCCGATGAAGTGAGCTGTAGCTCACGAAAGCTTATGCTCTAATATATTTGTTAGTCTCTAAGGTGCCACAAGTACTCCTTTTCTTCTTCAGTAGTAATCCTCCTGTGAGCAGATTTCCTGTCATCAAGGTCCCTCTGCCAGAGTCTGTGGCAGTGGAAACTAATACAGACCTTATAGTGAATCTAGCCCACAATCTGAAAGACCCAAAGGAAGTAAACTGCATGGAAGTCAATTTATCTATCTTGGAAGAATGAAGGGCTTAGTTATTCCTACTGGGATCTGAATTTTAGTACCAAGGAGTATGGAGCACAAATGCATCCCTGCTTTAACTCCATTAATTCCAGTGCAGTTAACACTACAGATGAATTAGTTCCTACATGTTTCAAACCTAAATTTAAAAACAAACCATCCCTCTGGCACATAGAGCAGCATTTTCCTCCCACACCTCCGTTGTTGTTCCTCTCTGTGCTTTCTCTTCAGTTTCACTTCTTTTTTTCAGTATTATTAAGCTGTGGAAAGTTGATCTGATGATGATATACATTAAGGATGCTCCTCCTTTACATGGGTGAATGGGTAGCTGTAATTGCAGCCTGTTGTAATTAATTTTTCTCAAATATGTTTTTACTCTTTTTTAGAAACAGAACAGATCCATGAGGATGGGGGATGAAATAAAGAGACAAAACAATGTGATTAACTCTATTTTCTCCAAAATGACACAACATAAGAAGGATGGCTAAAAATGCACAACTTTCTCAATATTCCTTTTTCCATGTAAGCAATTGCTGTAGTTCCCACAGAACTAACAGAGTTGCAGATGGGTGAAAAGGTGGTCCATGGGATTGCAACTGGATGGGCGCTGACCAATCTTTCTACAATGTGGTCCAGACTATTTAAAACTGTAGGAACCTCTGGTTTATTTGATAGCATAGATAGTATTTCCATTCATTTACCATTCATGGGTTTGTTCACATGTCTGTACAAGACCTGAAATATGTAATGGCTGCTGTACAGCACCTAGCATGGTTTGTGACACTTTGTATATTGTTACAATTTTTGTTTAGCATCTTTCAGAAACTGTAATGAGATATATAAATAAGTTGATAATATAAGAAATCATAAGTGGTATTTAAATGTCTGATTTAATTACTCAGGTTAGGTGTATTTTCTTCTACAATACTTCAGACGGTCATGAATATATTATAGATCATTGCATTGTAGGGCAAATTCGTCCAACATCAGCATAGCTTTGTCAGTTGTCCACCAGAAGGCAGTCACGTCTTAAGTGTCATTGTTTCTACTTCTGGTATCCTTGCTACAGTGCTTTTTTACCAGGGACACCAGAGAGGTGCTGGTAAATAACAGAAAAAGACACGTGCTGCCAATATACAAAAATAGAAAGATCCTAGTGATTACTGGCTAGTAAGTCTAGCTTCAATCCCTGCTAATATCATATAACAAATGTTAACAGAATAGCCTCTAAGCTTTAGAGCATCAGAATAAGAGTGGCTTATAAAGAGAACATCTTGGTGATAGAATGGGTGATGGAATTACCAAATAAGAGGATGAAAGGAATGTGGTAGGTGTAATAAGTTTTTTAAAGCATTTGATAATGTGCCACATGAAACCTTACACTCAAAATTAATTGACATTTTTTGAACATGAACAGTGTCACAAAAATTAAAAACTGGCCTAAGGACCCTAATCTAAGAATAATAAGCAGGAGGTAGAAGGAGGGGTGAGTGCATAAGGTGGAACCACTGGGATTGTTGTTAGACTAGCCACATCTTATCAGGTATATTAATTAATAATCTGAAAAGGAGGTGTCATGGTTCAGGGCTATTTCTGACCCTTCTCTGGTCTCAGTGCACACCCTTAAGTGTCAGGCCGTGCCTTTAATTCTGTGATTCTCCCACTCTCAGACTGGGTCCCTGGCCTGCAGCCCACTGGGTATCAGCCCTGATTGTTCGGGTCTTGCCACTCATGCCTTTGGGAGCTGCACCCAGTGTTGAATACAGTGACCCAGAACAACCTTTGTTAAAAGAAAGTACTGTTTAATCACAATAACAGGAACAAAGCATAACAAGCAGAAAGGATTTTTAAGATAATAAAAGGTATATCCAAGTCTACAGGTTTAGGTAAGTCTAGTTTATCCCAAACACCCCAGCTTCTGGGGGGTTGGGGGTCCTTTTCTGCCTCCTTTTCCCTGTTCTTCAGACGCTATTTGTTTTTTTTTAATCCACCCAACGTTTATTGTTCCCATTTTTTCTGCATGAATTCCCCCTCCTGTGGTTATCGACGGGACTCCCCCTCTCACCCATAGTCAGAAGTAAAACTTTAACAAGAATGACACCTGCATTGTCCTCTAAGGCTACATCTACATTGTGATACAGAAACATGCAGCACGGCCCTAGCTGGCCCAGGTCAGCTAACTTGGGATCTGTCTGCAGGGCTATAAAATAACAGTGTAGATGTTTGGGCTCTGGCAGGAGCCTGGGCTCTGATACCCCATGACGGGGCGGGACGGTCTCAAAGCCCGGCTCCAGCTGGATCCCAAATTTCTACACTGCTATTTTTAGCCTGCAAGCCTGAGTTGGTTGACCTGGGCTCTGAGACTTGATGCTGTGTTTTTTTTATCATATAGCTGTACCCTAAGTATGCGTAAATGAGGTGCTATCTGAGGCTGTTGTCTGCTTTCCTGCATATGTACAGTCAGCTCTTGCTTGAATTAACCCTTTATTCTCATCCAGCTAACCATTCAATAACAACCAAACAGATGAAACAGAATATTCATAAAATATTACAGCATCTCCCAGGTCCTTCTCAAGGAACAAAAAGCATGGGAATTAAAGATTCAGATAATATTAGTTTGGGAGCAGTTAGTAACACCAATAATCCCAGAGAAATAATATAAAGTGACCTTGAGAGAGTAAGGATAGAAAACAGCACAAAGACTCAAGATGACAAATTCCAGATAATAATTTGTCTGCACGGAGTCAGCAAATATTGAGAAGGAATTATGCAGGGTGGATCAAGAAAGCAGGAATAGGAGAAAATAGATGAAACTGAGAAAGGAAAAATGTAAGGTGAATAGTAGGAAGATAGTGAGATTTATAGGATATTCTAAAGGAATTGTATAAGCCCCATCACTAGAGTTGTTTACATCACTAAAAAATGTATTGTAGGAAATACTGGTAGGGGGAGAGACTAACCCAAAAGTTCCCATGGGGAACGTAAGTAGGTTGCAGGGGATCACAACCATGCTCCCTTACCGTATGGCTCAAGGGGAGAAGAGCACAAAACCCTTTTTCTGTTATATCATGGCATCAAAGCAAGGAAAAGGTTGAGAGTTATTGGTCTAGAATATCCTAACTGGTCTCTTTTATCTTTAATTTTTCATTGTAATTCATATTAACAACAAGCAGGGGAAGGAACAGATTAAAGAATATTTAGGTAAGTTAGATGGGTTTAAGTCAGCAGCGCCTGATGAAATTCATGCTGAGCTACTCAAGGAACTACCTGAATGTGAACAGCCTTCCCCTTCAGCTCTTGCAAATGCAGGCTGATAAGCTGTCCTGGTGAATTATACTGCACACTCAGTACATCGGGGTATCTTTACTAACTGTGTTGTTGTTGTTTGTTGTTGTTTCTTCCTCAAACTCAAAGTACAACCTAGTATGTAAGTTGGAAGCCTTGCCTGCTTGCTGGATTAGTTTTTTATACTGCTTACTTTCTTCTTTGAGTTCTGTAGCTGGTGAGCTAATTACCTCATTAGCTCATCAGGCTTCCTACATGTATAAGTGATCCCATCTACCCTTCCAACCCCAATCAAACTACCTAGCTCTCTCCTATTTTCATCATATTCAGTGCCCTGGGTGATCTAAGAGACCAGGATGCTGGCCTCTAAAGGGCTCTCTATATAGTTTCTAACGGCACCCTGTCACACTGAAGCAATTATCTTTGAGAACTTATGGAAGATAAGTGAGTTTTCAGAGGTATGTTTATGTCTTGGTTTATGCTGAAGTCAAGAAACTTTGAAGGTTGGGGCTCACCAAGGAACTCTCAGACCACCTGCTAGTTAAAGGATGTTGAGATTTTAATTCTTTTGGGTCTGCTTATACTTGTGCCAGCTGCTTAGGAGCTATTCTGGCAGTAGGGATTGAAAAAGTACAGCAGCATTTCAGCCACAAATCCTTCTCTTGACCATGGCCCATAAATCATTGTCTGTGAGGTGATGGATTCTCCCACATCAAGGTAATCCTCGATAGCAGGGTAAACCAGTTATACTTTGCATTGGGGTTAAAATGCAAATGAGGTGTAACAGGGGGTAGATGTGATCTGATATCTTCAAAATAAGTCAATGAGGGTCCCGTGCTGGCAGGAACTTAGAGGGCCCAGCCCCATTCTCATTTCACACTAGTTTATACCAGTATAGCTCCACTGACATCAGTGAGAATAAGGAGCACCTCCACTGGTTGAGGTGAGATCAGAATCAGGCCCTGAGCATGTCTTGGCAGTGTCCTGTCTAGCTAAGTAAAAGCTAGCATTAACAGTTTCCAAAGGTCCTCATTTTTTTTATGTCAAAGGATGATGGGTGGGATTCCTAGGGGTCTTGTAGGAAGAGATGTTCTCTCCACTAAGAGAAAACAACAAATAGTATTTGGATGCAAAAACTATGGTCCAGATGCTCAGCTAGTGTAAATCGGGGTATCTGCATTGACTTCAATAGAGCTTCGCAGATTTATACCACCTTGGTGTCTGCTCCTATATCCATTAACTGAACATTGTCAAACTGTTGAATGCTTTTTCCACAAGCCTTGTTGAGTTGATTTTATGCCCTCAGGTTTAATTTTCCATTGAAACTATTGAAACACTGAAACAAAATAGTGGGTTTTCCATTGAAAACATAGCAGAGTTCACATTTCAGTATTGGACTTTGGAATTAAGAAATATAGTTGCTTAGAATGGGCTCACTTTCACTCAAACATTTACACAGTTTTCTAGCAAAAACATCCACAAAATGTTTTTAAAAACTTCAGCCCAGTGGGTCTCTTCTCATATTTGTGAAGGAACTCAAAAATATTAATTAGTTTTGCCTGTTTGCAATGAATATTTAGACGCCTCTACTTTTAATGACCTTTAAGCCTCTGTATTTAATCTTTTAAAATAAAAAAGTGAGGCACTGCAATCCAGCTAAATCAACCCTGAGCTTCTCCAAGGGAATAGGTCTGAAATACTGCTTATAGAGCAGCGTGCCTCAAAACTTGAAGCAACTACAATCATAAATAAGGATAAAATGCCAATGCCTATTTTAAGTTAATTGGTTATGCCACTTTTAAGGCAGTTTCAAGCTTTGGGGCTTTAGGGCAAAAATATTATTTCTTTTGGGGAATATGTTGGAGTGTTTGCAGCTTTCCTACTCCTGGTGGTATAAGTAGCTGGTGATTGGCTGTTAGAAAATGAAAGCCAGATATTCAGCTGGAGTAAATAGGTACAGCTCTCCTGAAGTCACTGAAATCAATGGAGTTACAAGTGTATTCTATCTGAGGACCTGCCTCTGAAATTACACACAGTTTAGAGCAGGATTGAGAAGCCAATTAAATTCTGGCAGTTTTTTATTCATATTTGTTCTTCTCCTTTTTGGCTTGAAAGCAGAGGAGAAACTGGTAAGCCTACAGGGTCATAACATGTAATTATTCATTCCAGAAGATCCTTTGAAGTCTCTCTTTAGGGGCTGTGACAGATATGGCAATTTCCTGCGATGTTTTGGGGAGATTTTGCTGTATTCAGTTTATTTATCATTTTAGGCCAGGATTATATGTAGT
Organism: Dermochelys coriacea; assembly: GCF_009764565.3. NCBI lineage: Eukaryota > Metazoa > Chordata > Testudines > Dermochelyidae > Dermochelys > Dermochelys coriacea. The sequence goes on from NC_050069.1 coordinate 174,353,659, forward strand.
ATCATGGGGGAGGGTGATAACAGCACTTCTAGGAATTAAGAACTGTTGGAGTGATTAAGCAAATTCACTCAGGTTATAACACCTCCAGAGAGCTACCTCCCCCTGTAGAGGCTCACATATACTAGTTCAAACTGGATTCTCCAGAGACCAACAAAGAAAGGACTGTTGATTAAATAGCCTAAGTTTGAACTGACATAAGGCTTTCTTTCTGATCCAGCAAATAGACTGGATCTTCTGTCAGAGGGGGGACCCCAATCCTTCCAGGGAATTGTTGGAAGGACTTTGGCCTACTGGAGTCCTATTAAACTGATGGTGATGTTTTGTAAGCTTTTAGGAACTTCTATTGTTTTTTGTGTTTTTGCTGTACTGCTTTCTGCCCAAGAATAAATGTGCTTGCTTATAAAGAGCTATATGGTAACTTATATCTGCTGTCAATTATGTTGGTCATAAGCCTTTATAGAGAAATCAAAATGCACATACTTGTCTTTTAGGTACTGTCTTTCTGGGAATATCACAGCATAGGCAGGGAACTATGAGATTTGGAAAAATCCTTGTCAGAAGGAGAGAAATGCCCAAAAGAGGAGATAGCAGAAGAGCCAGAAGCCTACAGTGGGTGCTCTCCAGGGACCAAGGAGGGGGAACACAGGTGCAGTTGTCCTTGGCTGTGAAAAGGGCCATCCTCTGCATCCATGAAGTCTGCAGTCATGGGCTCATTAATATTTGTGATGCCTCCAATGATAGTGCTCTAACTGCTTTCATTTTTTAAGAAGACATTTATAACCCTTTCTCATGAGAGGGAAAAAAAAAGTCTTCAACTGCTAGGGCTGACAGCCTGTCTCCGTGATTCCCAAAAATCACTGGCTTTTCACAGATACTTTCCTGAATGGAACAAAATTTTAGGGCATGCCATTTTGGAGACGTGACACGGAAGCATTAGAGGCCTTCTCAATCCTATTTTTAAGATCCATATCTCAGAAACAATTTCTCTAATTCACCTCAAATTTTGCTACAAGGAAATCTATTTCATACACATGAAAAATGTAAAGTGCACAGGATTTCCTATTATGGAATTTGGGGCCACAGTGACATAAGCAGCCTTATTATGGAAAGCTTTGTCGACACCTGAGTGAAAAGATGCCCTCTCTCATTAAAATAACTTGTGGACAAAATACTGTACATCAAATGGTTTTGAAGTAAAAAGTTCCAGGTAGAAAAGGCCCTGTAGTGGCTGGACTAAAAATAAGGCATATATTTTTAACAGTGAACTTAATTAATCACCAGAAAACCTTACCAAGGATTATGGCAGATTCTCTAGCACTGGAATTTTTTTAATCAAGATTGGATATTTTTTCTAAAAGATGTTCTGTGGTTCAAATAGAAATTAATGTGGGGAAGTCCTATGGCCTGTGTTATACAGAAGGTCAGACTAGAAAGCCACTGTGGTCCTTTCTGGCTTTATAATCCATGAAATCTATGAATAAACTAACATGGGGTTCTTAGTCAAATTTTACTGTGGCCATGTTGATCATGTTCAGTGGTGACACAAAGATACAGAGCACTATTCAGTCAACATAACCAGTAGTTAGTCCCAAAGGCAGCTTCGTGGTTGATAGTGTAATTAGCAATGGAATCAGCCAAAGCGCTTACAGCAGAATCAGATATGCAGCCAAAAATTGGAAAGATACATTCCAGAGAGCTTGGCCTAATGGTGCTCAATCTGCCAACGTACCTCATGTGTAACCACAGCTGTTAATGCTGCTATTTAATAGGATACAACAGAAGGAGGAGGAAGCATCATCAAATAGATATTTCTGCTCACATTGTTGTCATTTTTTAAAATTTTGCTTTGCTAGGCTGATAAAATCCAGGTTGTTAATAATGGAGGCCACAGCATATAGCATATGAGGAAGTTTACGCTTTAATGATGTTGGGTGTGATAGCGTATTTGTGGATTGTCCAGGCCTCAGGAGTGTTTAGACAAGGACCTAAACTACAGACCTTAGTAACTATACATATTTATACAATGCAAGGCGTGTGACTGGATGCCTATTTTAGTAAAGCATCTGTTAGAAGATATTTCTTTAGAATAACAAAGATCTTAATTGTAATATTTCTTAAATAGAACATGTTTTTTGCTTCAGTTGATACACTGAGCTGATACATGTTGATAGAGTATACTGACACTTTTTTCCCTAGCTCTAGTCCCCCTAAATTTCAGTGTGGCTATGTGTAAACTACCAAAAAAATGTTTTGCCACAGAATAACTAACATGTATTGCCTGTCCTGGTATAAAATCCTAGTGGGGACAAGGCACTACCGGGACCTGCAGTTTTACCACAAGGTGAATTTGCAAGGTCAGCCATGGGTGCAGGCATAGTGTTGACCTCATCTAGCTACCTTATGGTAAATACTAAAGGTGCCTTCTCTCCACTATTTTACAGCAAGATTGCTAATGCACATTACTTTGGCAGTAAATACGTAGCATAAGAATTGAAAGTGGAGTTGAAATGGCCAGGCCAGAAGGACGTAGGCGCAGACATTCTGGTGAGAAACATTATGACAAGTTAAATTACTCTTGCACCTATTAAAAATAATGCAGGCAAACCAAGACCTCATTCAGGCCCAGCTTTTCTATGCCTCATGAGCTTACTAGTCCATTTATACATGGATCAAAAAAATCATCCCTCCCCATCAACTGTGGAAAAATACAGACTTTTACTTGCTATGTTTTAGACAATTGGGACAAGCATCTTGCTCTCGCTACTGGCACAGATGTATATGATCAGCATTTTTAATTGAAGTGGAGGCAGTGATGTTCCCAATGAACCCTATTCATACTCTTCCAGCAGAAAAACAGTGCTTCCCATACCTACTACATCTTTGTCACAAGTGAATATGAATTAGTAGATATCATGGGCTTTATTCTGCCCTGATTTACATGAATGGCAACCCCACTAACTTTAATGGGTGTGTGGAATATAAATGGTGATAATCTGTGGGATCAGAAAGCTGAAACATTACAAGGGAAAGTGCATCCCTTTTCTTCAATTATCATAGTGATAGTAATGGGCCTAACTTACTTGTGTTTTATGTAATTATAACTTTATTACTTCATTGGCATATATGGCTTTACTATTGCTTTACACTGGTGTAACTAAGAGGACAGCCAGAACTAGTTACTGGACCAAGCAGAAACAGAGATCATCATAAATACTGCATTTATTTCTATGTGCTGGATTTCAAAGGAAAGGATTTTTTCCATCCTTTGCTTTGTATCCAGTATCTTATGTGCCCACCTTTCTGCATCAGTTCTGAGAAGACGAATAGTAGACCTGAGGAAATGAATATTCATTCATGTAAATTAAAAAGTGAATTTTTATTAAATTGCATGTGTATTCCTTTCACATTCATTATCTGGGAACATTTGCACATTCAACCATTACTAGCTCTAATATGCTCTGAAAGTGGAGTTTTAAGCTCAAATATTTCTTGGAAAGTGAATTTTATAGTTCGAATCCAAAATTAGGCTCCAGTGCTGCAAACACCCATTTGCTTGACTAGGAGCATCTGAATAGTTTTGTAGAAATCAATGGGATTACTTGTGTGCTGAACGTTAAGCACATGAATAAGTGTTTCCAGGATTGAAAGCTTAATTTGAGATTTTTTCCTGTCTATTAGCAAAAGTTATACAAGCAGTAAAGAAAACACAAATTCAACAAATAAATTACTTATTGTGAATTATTCATTAAACTATGCTCTGAAGTTTTGTCAGTGACAAAAGAACTAATTGAAGCTGTGCCTGAAGCTTGACAATACAGAGGAACTAACCATTTCAAGGTTTAACATACTCATTTATTCCCATAAAAAGTCTGTCATTAATAGAGGTGAGAGTTTTGTATTTATTTTCTTCCATGGAAGGATGGTGTAGCAATTTGAGATAGTATTTCATATCTTCTCTCATGAAACCCATCCCTGCCGCTATATATTTTCCCCCAAATTAAACAGCTGCACAGGTGGAAAAATAACTTATTTTATGTACAAATTTTTATGTAATAAAAAATACACTGATTTTGAATACTCAGTTAAAATATGTTTGAGATAGAAAATGTGTGTTAAATCTTATTAAAAGACGCAGTTCTCATAGTATTTGATTATCCTCACTTCCACCAGTGGAAATCAGGAGCTACTGCACTGGAGCCAATGGCGTTTCACCAGTTTAAGACCAGTGAAAGTAAGAGGAAAATTAGACCCATGGCCTATATTCTCAGCTGGTGTGAATCAATGCAACTCACTTGAACTCAGTCGGGCTAAGCTGATCTACACCATCTGAAAATCTGTCCCACGATATGTCAAAAATGAGGTAAGATACATTCCTCTTGTGTCTGTGTTCCATGCTCTTCCTTTTCTTTTACTCTGATTCTTTACTTTTTATTCTCACTTCTGATTATTCTACTGTACTGCAACTTTCTTAAAGGTTTCAGCAGAGATGACTGTTGTATGCCATCAAAAGATCTGAAGTGGTGCAACTAATCTTCATTGATTCAATGTCCTTTTCTTCCCAATGTTTCTGAAGATCTCTAGGCAGAAGTAAAGTGTTTTTGGTGAAATAGTTTCTCCTTGTTTCCATGCTTCAAAGTGATATCCTTACTATTTTTGTCAAGGCTGAATTTCACAGTATTCTATATGGAAATGAATTTCAGGAATCTTTCTCCTTTGCTCTTTGAAACATTGCTTCTATTTCCATGAGTTTAAAACCCTCCTTATCCTCAACCACAGATATAAGAACAAAGGGTTGAGCAAACCAGTTTAGAAACAGCGAAAACTGTCTTACAGCTCTGATCGTGTACTAAACAATATCTGAAATTCTTTAATGCTTCAGATCAGTTTACTTATGAAAATTCCCTAGGTCAGGATCAGTTCAGCCCTAAACAAGGCATTCTTGCTTTAGCTGTTATCTTACAAAATCTATTGAAGGCCTCATCAGGTCTTCATGCTCTTTTGAAATGTCATATGCACTTTGGTTTCTCAGGGGTAGGAAGCTCACACTGTGTTCCTTTTCTCAGCCAATTGAATGCTGGAGAAAAATGACATTTGAAAATAGCAGCTGAGCCAGTAGACCAGAAGAGAGGCTATACCTGCTGGTGAGACTCTATGCTTCTTGGATCAGGTTGGGGAATGAATGAATGTAATAAGGGATTTAGTGAAAAGTGGGATGAAAAGCATCATAAAGAAGAGAGAAAATTGGAATCGGAAAGAGATCTGCCAGAGAACAGATTTTTCTTTGAGGGGAAAAAAGAGGAAATAAAGTGGGATCAAAACTGCAGGCAGTGATTTTTTCAAAGGAGACTTGGATGCCTAATCTTATATTTGAGCTTTTTTGAAAATTCCAGCCTACAGGAATAGTCAGAGGAAGAGCTAGGATGTTGTCAGAAAGATTGGGCTATGTGTGGAGAGAGAAGGATGGATTACAGTGAAGGGAAAGGTCAGAAAAGACCTCAGATAGAAGTAGATAAGTTCATTTGGATCTTCTTCATACTCTGGTTCAGTGATTTGTAGGTGAACTTGAAATAAACATTATTTCTCAACCTTCCTTGCTGAAGTGGCTGATTGAAGTTTAGGAGAGAGATCCATTGCTGCTGTAATGACAGGTTTCAGAGTAGCAGCTGTGTTAGTCTGTATTCACAATAAGAAAAGGAGTACTTGTGGCACCTTAGAGACTAACAAATTTATTTGAGCATAAGCTTTCGTGAGCTACAGCTCACTTCATCAGATGCATCGGAAGCTTATGCTCAAATAAATTTGTTAGTCTCTAAGGTGCCACAAGTACTCCTTTTCTTATTGCTGCTGTAAATTGGCATTGGTCCGTTGACTTTAGCTGAGGGTTTTCCCCCAGAAGTCCAGTAGGTGAAAAGTGCAAAAAAGACTCTTGTGAAAATGTTGAGGGAAAATGTGTCCCCCCCCCACCCTCTTTTTTTTCCAAAATGTAAAAGCTTCCAATAGAGCTTTTCAAAAAAGAGACACGTGGGTCCCATCTCCCCACCAGCTTCTCAGAATTGCCCCGTCTTCTCAGAGTTGTGAGGGATGATGTTCTTATGGAAATAAAAGCATTCCAAAATCTGAGGAACTCTGAATGCTGATTATGGTGGGTGAGATGGTATAACACTAGGCCAGGCTATACACACTTCACACTGGGGGCAGGCACAAGGCTCTCTTAATTCTCTGCATAAGCTTTCCAGACTGTGGGTGACTGTGTAGGGGGAGACTAGACTGCAGATGACTTCTGTGCCCCACCCTGAACAGGTGGCTGAAAAAGAGTGGGAAATGGAAAGAGCCTTGGCTCTGCCTCTGCAATGAACTGGCCAGTGAAACTGCACCAATCCATAAAAACTGTACCAGGTATGGAGATGGTGCAAGGTACATCCCACTTCAGCAGAAGAAGGGAGGCAGATTGTGATGCTCTGAACCATAAGCAAGCCCTGTGGGAGGCAGTGTTATCTAGTGGATAAGGTTCTAGATAGGGAGACAGCAGAGCTGTGCCAATTCCCAGTTCTGCCAGTCCTCTGCTGTGGTTCCTTGGGCATATACATTTAGTTTGTATACTCTCTGAAGCAAGGATGATCAGTCACTCAGTACAGTGCCTAGTACAATGGGTCCCAGGTCTCAGCTAGGGCTTCTGGTTTCAACTATAATACACATGAAATAACCAATTCACGTGAATGACAGGAAGGCCCACCCCAAATCACCAAATTCTGCATTTTTTGAATGACAACTTAATTTTAAAAGTAGAAGATATATTGATTTTTATTTATAGACTTATCCACTGTGCTCTTCACCCCAGCAACTGAGTGACTAGCCAGGATACTGTTCACAGAATGTATTTTGTTCTTTTAACTTGACAAATGTAATTTTAGTTTTTAATTATTTAAGGATTTTTAATTATTAAAGACAGTAATTCACAGTAGTTGAGTAAATTTATTGTTGTACATTTTTCTGAAAGTAACGAAGTCTTAGTTATCAGACCTGACTGTAGTTCTCCACTGCTTAATCTTTTATGAGAAGTAAGGTAGGGATGTCAGGTGTTTTGTTTTGTTTTTTCTTTCCTGTGAGCATAATTGTGTTTTCAAATTATCCAAGTGGGAAATGGTGTGATTCTGCCATAAGTGACCAGGTAGTAAATGCTTTCCGCTGTGAAAAAAGTTGATCAGCACATGTAGTTTGTAAAGTGTTCCCTATGGGCTTGTCTACGCTAGTCTTTATTCTTTAAAAATTCCTACCATTACTTACACTGCCCTTGCAATTCCACCAATGGAAGCATTAATACAAATAGTGTTCACACAACCACTGGTTATCTAACCCTGCTCTGAGTATGTCTAGACAGTACAGTACTATAAAATCAGATACTTGAACCTTATCTACACTAGAACTCTCTCTACTACTCTACACCTGAGCTGCACCATTCCTAGCACTGATGTGAAATGTTAGGAGGTAGGAGGGACTGGTATATACATGTCTTATGATATCATCATTTTAGGGGGTTTTTTTCTAGCATTTTCCATCTTATGGAGTCCAGAGTAGTCATCAAAGTTGGACTTCTTGTTTAGAAATGAGGTTATCATTTAAAACAAACCTTCTCATTGTTCAGTCCATCCTGTGTTAAGTAGTGAGTTTAATCACCAATAAACAAACACCAGAAGACATAAATTAAAACTATCAAGAAAGATTTCCTTATTTTTCAATTGCAATCCTATAAAATAAGATTATAAAACACACAAAATTCAATAGAACAAGCTGGCAGGCACAAATACTATTAGACTGAATCACACAGTTTATGGTTTTTTAATAGAAACATATTTAGGGAGCAGCAGTAAACACAATGGGCCAAATTCATTGCTGGTATAACTCAATTTTATTCAGTTATGTTACACACAGAATAAATGTGCCCAAAACGTTTTAATGAGAGATGGACTGTGAACATAACATATTTAACAATGACAAATACAACTTGTTCTTTCTCTGCAATATTAGGAAATCAGCAAACATATTTTTGGTAAGTATCAATTCCCGCGAGTTATTATCTTCGGTTAGATTGTAATCTAACTCCTAGCACTGTGAAGAGGAGGCACACAGCTGCATCTTCCCAAGAGAAGTCTGAAAGGGGAATCCTACCTGAGGATTCATACTGGAAGCCTGGCTGAATCCAAACAAAAGACTAGAGGCTGTTCCTGATACTCTGTCCCAGTTTAAACTGCTACTTGAGTGAGGTGTATTTATAAATATCCCTCCTGGATATTAATTGAAAACATGCAAAACAATACAAGGTGCAGCTCACTTTCCCATTTGCACCGGCTCATCTGTGTTATCTGATTGCCTGGGGGACAGAGCCAAAGTTCCAGCCCTTTCTGTCTACTGCCCAAACCATTTCATTGCTCACCCAAGTCGCATGGTTTTGTTTCTCCTCCCTGAATCTCAAATGACAAAGGATTTTCAAGACGTCTCCATGAACATTTCTCCTATGAATACTCTTCTGAATAGCTATTCACAGAAGCACTTGCAAAAATATGTCTGTCTGTCTACAGATTAAACTGTGTGTAACGGGGGAGGGAGAGGAATTCAGTCTAGTTCATGTAACTCAATTGAAAAATATCTTTTCTGGCCATGAAGATGGGACCTCTGGTATGTCTCGACCAGGCAAAAGGTGTGTTTACAAAATGAGCAATCTCACTCAATTTAAATAACATGATCTGAAACACCACTTAGCAGCTATCAGTTTAGAGGCTACGATGAGAAGGGTGGAATAAGAACCTGAATAAAAGCATGTGGACACAGTATAACCTGATCTTGTGTGATTAGAGGGAGGGGAGACAGACCCTTGAAAAACAAGTGTGCCAACAAAAATTTTCTCATAGACATGGTGATAGGTAAGGAATTAAAGGGTTACAAACAACAATTAAGTGATTTTTTTTTAATCCAAATCCAATATTTGAGAGTAACTTACTTCAGTTTTTGCCCAGCTGTATCTGAGGAGGACAGCCAGTGGTCTCTGAGGAAGAATGAAACCTCTAACTAAGCTTTCCTTATGGACGTTGAATATCTAGTCATGTAATCATGCAAAAATCTTTAGGCAAAATAAGAATGCTGGGTAACCAACAGTCAGCAGCACTCTATAGTCCCTTGGTTTCATCTACTCTCTGCTAGGACAATGGCCGGGGGGGGGGGAGCTTTTATTGTAGGGTTCTAGGCTAACTTTGTTTGTACAGTCTATTGTAAAGGCTTCCTGTTCATTACCATAGCATAGCCAACGTAAACGTGCCCAGATGCATTACTCCAGAGCACTGGTTCTTAACCAGGGGTACGTGTATCCCTCAGGGTATGCAGAGGTCTTCCAGAGTGTACATCAACTCAGGTAGCTATTTGCCTAGTTTTACAAGAAGCTACATAAAAAGCACTAGCGAAGTCAGTACAAGTTAAAATTTCCTACAATGACTTGTTTATACTGCTCTATATACTATACACTGAAATGTAAGTACAGTATTTATATTCCAATTGATTTATATCATAATTACATGGTAAAAATGAGAAAGTAAGCAATTTTTCAGTTATAATATGCTGTGACATTTTTTTGTAATTTTAAGTGAGGTGAAACTTGGGAGTACGCAAGACAAATCAAACTCCTGAAAAGGATAAAGTAGTCTGAAGCAGTGGTTCTCAACCCTTCCAAAGTACCTGAAGGAAAAACATTTTTTTCTCGTGTTAACAGCTGTGCAGTTTATTGCACCTGTACTAGAAGGAAGGATCTCTGGAAGTAATTGCTGTTTGGTATGCTAGCCAATTTTCATTTATTTATTATTTTTAAGTGTATTAAAATTACAAATGTGTGCATTTAGCGATATGAATATCATTCAACCAGATTTATAGAATGCAATGCATAGATCTGGATTCAGTTTAAATGAAAAAAAAATATTGTGTTCCCTCCATTTCTCTTTCTTTAGGAGGAAAGATCCCTTTCTAAGATTTAAAGAGCTCTGTTGTTGTTTCAGAGTTTCTTCTCTTTGTCATTACTTTTCTGTACATGGATGTGGTGCTGTCTGTGAACTGAAAGACTGTGACAGCTGATGGAAGTCTTTCAACGGGAGTAGGCTTCCAGAGTTGTTTCTGGGTGTGACTTTAAAAGAGGTTTTCATGCAATAAAACACACTGTGCTGTGTCAGGAGATGGAGCATATACCATGCATCTTAGGGTTTTTAAACAGCTTTGTACTGGCCCAGGAAGCCTATTTTGTAGAAGAATTTATAACATTCTCCATTATGTATGACAATCTATAACCATCAGGAGGTAAGATGTGTTACAAATATAGGCATACCCACCGACACAGTCTTTGCCTTTTAACTCTGTTCATGAATCGGTTTAGCATAAAAACTAGGGTTGTCAAACAATTATTTTTAAAATCGTAATTTATTGTGAGATTAAAAAAATAGTTGCAATTAATTGCAGTTTTAATCGCACTGTTAAGCAATAATAGAATACAAAATTAAATTCATTTTAAATATTTTAGATGTTCTACATTTTTCAAATATACTGATTTCAATTACAACACAGAATGCAAAGAGTACAGTGTTCACTTTATATTATTTTAGATTACAAATATTTGCACTAAAAAAAAGAAATAGTATTTTTCAATTCACCTAATTCAAGTACTATAGTGCAATCTCTTTATGGTGATATTGCAATTTACAAATGTAGATTTTTTTTATTTTATTTTTTTTTACATAACTGCACTCAAAAACAAAACCATGTAAAACTTTAGAGTCTACAAGTGAACACACAAAGGGGTATATGAATGTTTAGCATATCTGGCACATGAATACCTGTACCATGCAAACGCCTGGTCTCACTTTCAGTTGACGTTGTAAATAAGAAGCAGGCAGCATTATCTCCCATAAATGTAAATAAGCTTGTTTGTCTTAGCAATTGGCTGAACAAGAAGTAGAAATGAGTGGACTTGTATGAGGTGAATTGAAAAATTCTATATTTTTTTTTCTTTTTACAGTGCAAATACTTGTAATCAAAACTAATAGAAAGTGAGCACTGTCCACTTTGTGTTCTGTGTTGTAACTGAAATCAATATATTTGAAAATGTAGAAAAACATCCAGAAATATTTATAATACATTTAAATTGGTATTCTGTTATTGCTTAACAGTGTGATTAAAATTGCAATTAATTGCAACTATATTTTTTAATCTAGTTAATTTGTTTTGCGTTAAGTGCATGCATTATCTGCAATTAACTGACATCCCTAATAAAAACTGCTCAATGACAGAAGATTAGTTCGCATGGGGTATGAGAGTATATAAAACAAATAGTACTACGATGGCATGATAAGCCCTTTATATTTTAAAATTCAGCTTCACACTATATACTGTGAACTCATTCTAATTGATGAATCTCTACTATCTTGGAGGAATCCAAAGGTCTGATTCATTGTCCCAGTCTTGTGCTGGTCTGATTTCAAACAGGGGGGCAAAGAGTGCTATGTGGAAGGGGGTTCTTCAAAGCCAAAAGTGAGCTACTTCCCTATTCTGTGAAGCACTCCAGTTCAAATACTGGTCTCTGGGGGATTGTATTTTACTCATTCATGCATTCCAATTTTAGGCTTTTCATGGCCTTTTTGGTATTTGCTTGGTACAGTTAGCATGTTGTCTTGCAGTCATTTCTCTATATAGCATATCGTGGTTGCCAATAGCTGAGACAAATCTTTGACCTGGATAGATAGTATAATCCTGTCTTTATACAGTTTTAAAAAAAGGTTAAGCATGACAACTAGAAATGCTACAAATGCAAACAAGATCTAGACATCTTATATTAAAGCTAGAATGTATGGAAGATCAAAGATGCCTCCTTTAATCATTGAAATATGGGTATCAGTTACTAATACATTTTAGAAAAATGAGATTCATGTGCTATCCTCAAAATATGCTTGCACAAGGTGCTGAAACACCCCCAGTAAATATATATCTCCTTCATTTAAGGGAGTATGAGAACATGTGCCTAACCGCTCCTGAAAAACCTGCATAAAGGATTAAAAAACTGCCAAAACAGACAGTTTGTAATTCTTTAACAATAAGAAGCACGCTGTAGCTAGATTTGGAAAATAATGGCATTTGAACAACTGACTTGCACCTTTGTCCAGTATTTCCATAGAGTAAATATATATCAGGCTCCAAATGACATCTACTGACCAAGGAAATCCTCCTTGTAGAAAAGAGGATTGAGTACCCAGTTTCCTTGCTATTAATTTAGAATATTTCCCCATTGGATTCTACTTCCCATTGACTTACTGTTCAGATATAACACAAAGGATAGACGCAGGGATGATTGATTAAAAATAAAATAAGGCTAAGAATGTATCACAGTTCTGCAGTAAAACCTTGTCCCTTGCAAATAAGAGATGAGTATCACCCTCTGCACATGTCTTGATGATCTGCTGTATCTCTTCTAAAGGACTGCTAGTGTCCATCCTGCATACTAGTATGACGCTTCCCAGGGGTACCCAGGACCGTAATGCACCACACTTCCACCTGCCCTTGGGGTGAGAAAGCTTTGCCTGGGCCTGCTGTAGGTCAGCTCCCCCACCCCCCTGGTCATAGGCCACATAGGAATTCTCCTATCGGTCTTGCAGGCCCAGCTGTTTCTCTACAGGTCAGTGATTGGCAAACCCCTATCCCTGGAGTGTCCAGCCCCTGGTCCACTGGACACTTGTAGTGTTCACAGACTTGCCGCTCCCAAAGAAACAGTTCACCACAGCTTACCAGTTCCACCTCAGATCATAGCTCTGCTTAATCACACGGTACTTATGAGTTTATTTAACAAATCATGGAGAGTCAAATAATAGCAAGTAAAAGTATTAGAAACAAAAGGTTACATATAAAATCATAACGTGCATTCTAGAGCCTAGACTTAATTAACAAATACTCCCATGTCTAAACAAGTATTGCTCACCCAAATATCGCTGCAGCACTTTACAGCCAGGTTGGCTGTGACCCTCCTTTCATGAGACAGATCTGCTGTCAGCTTGCCTCATAGATGAAGGATTCCATGTGGGGTTTATTTATTTTTTGTGGACCCTTTCCCTTCCCCCTCACCCCCGCAAGATATCTGCCCCATCCTTTGTCTTTATTATTAAAAAGGACACCCTCCGCTGTTTGTTTCATCCTGTAGTATTCTCTCCTTCACAATCTCTTATTTTGCCTGGCCCAGTGTGCAAGTAGGCATACAGTGTGAAGTACACAATACACAAGTGACCAAACAGGGAAATACATGTCTGTTACCATATGTCTGAAAGGAAAATATCAGAGGTATGTCACCTCCTGATGACCTACCGTTACTCCACAACCTTAAGAACATATATATAAGATGGATTCCCCCCAGGGTATCACCTAGAACTGGGGTACCGCTGCACTGAGCCCTCTGACCCACCAGCCTGGGCTCCCTCTCACAGTTTGCTCCTGTGACAAGCTGCAAACATGTTCCCACACTTACATTTTCACTAGCATACACACAGGTGGGGACACACCTAGCTGCAGTTATATGCAGTGACATAAGATAGTTACATAACTGGCCTGGAGGTGGGTGAGGGGTTGAGTATAGTGTTTGGGGTAGGTGGGGAATGGTAATCTGGCATAAATAGCCCTTGTTAAATATGATCATTGAGATGGTAAAGACGATGTAAAAATGTTGTTCTGAGTCTCTAAGGCAGTTATCCAGACATGTCCTAAAAGCAGACACTGAATTTTTTTTCTTGTTGCCTTTTCTAGAACATCCATCCCAATCAGAAAATATGGAGGCAAATTGCTATTCCTTCAGGCTACCTAATTAACCAGTGGCATTCTGAACTAACTGGAAAGGGAAGGAACTACTATCAGTCTCTTTCATCCAGTCTCTGGATTGGTCACTGGAGAGTAACATGATCACAAACACTAATCTACTACGTTACACCAGGTCTTTGAAAGCTTGTAGACATGGATTTATGTTATTTGAAAGTCTCACTCTTTCCCAACCTTTCAACCTCCTTTTACCCCCGCAGGCTGAAAGGAGCCCCTATTTACCTTTATGTCTTTAAGCAGAGGCCTGACCACCAAACACCTACATATTGCTGTGGCCTATTACCTCCCTCCTAATAGTTCTTCCAAGACTCCAGTTTACCACTGTCCTCCACTTGTAATATGAGGAACAACAGTCTCCAGTAAACACCGTTTCCTCCATGTAGGGTGCTTTGGGTTTCTTTAGCAACTATGCAAAAACAATGCTGAGATTTCACTTCCCAAATATGTGGGAGGGAAGGTGTAGGGGGTTCACATAGGTTTGGTTTCAAGAGAACCCAGCAAGGCTTGGACTGGGGCTTACTTCTCTTACTGGATTTTAAGGGGATCTTAATGGGCATCAGTCATGTTCTTGTATTAATCTGAGAATCTGACATTGGCCTGTAGCTCAAGAGCAAAAGTTTCTGGTTTTATTCCAAGTTTCTTTCTGGATTTGAATGACCATCTTTTGCCTTTCCTGAACAGAAGTCAGGGTAACGGCACTGATTGGATATAGCTATGCCTATTGCCAATCTGCTATAGGGCAGATTCACACATTTCTTTTTTGAGGCCCTTGCAAATTTAGGGTATGTCTACACTACGAAATTAGGTCGAATTTATAGAAGTCCGTTTTGTAGAAAGTGTTTTTATACAGTCGATTGTGTGTGTCCCCATACAAATACTCTAAGTGCATGTAGTCGGCAGAGTGTGTCCACAGTACCGAGGCAACCGTTGACTTCCAGAGCGTTGCACTATGGGTAGCTATCCCACAGTTCCAGCAATCTCTGCCACCCATTTGAATTCTGGGTAGAAATCCCAGTGCCTGATGGGGCTAAAACATTGTTGCAGATGGTTCTGGTTACATATCATCAGGCCCCCACTTCCCTCCCTCCTTCCGTGAAAGCAAGGTCAGACAATCATTTTGCGCCTTTTTTTTCTTGAGTTACTTGTGCAGATGCCATACCACGGCAAGCATGGAGCCCGCTCAGCTAACCGTCACCGTATATCTCCTGGGTGCTGGCAGACGCAGTACTGCATTGCTACACAGCAGCAGTTTATTGCCTTTTGGCAGGAGACAGTGCAGTATGCCGTCATCGATGTAGTCCTGGGTGCCCTTTTAACCAACCTCGATGAGGTCAGGGGCGCATGGGCAAATATGGGAGTGACTCAGCCAGGTCATTTCCCTTTAAGTTTCGTCTCATGGCAATTGAGTACTACCGGCAGTGCACTGTCTTTTAATCAGCAACAAGCAGATGATGGCCAGCAGTCATACTGCACCGTCTTCTGCTGAGCACCCAGGAGATGATGATGGCTAGCGGTCGTACTGCACAGTCTGCTGCCAGCAAGATGTATAAAGATAGATGAAGTGGATCAAAACAAGAAATAAACCAGATTTGTTTTGTATTCATTTTCTCCTCCCTCCCTCTGTGAAATCAACGGCCTGCTAAACCCAGTTTTGAGTTCTATCCTTAAGGGGGCCATTCAGTTTCTCGCAAAGCCACCCCCTTTGTTGATTTTAATTCCCTGTAAGCCAACCCTGTAAGCAATGTCATCAGTCGCCCCTCCCTCTGTCAGGGCAATAGCAGACAATCGTTCCACACCTTTTTTCTGTGCAGAAGCCATACCACGGCAAGCATGGAGCCTGCTCAGATCGCTTTAGCAATTAGGAGCACATTAAACACCACACGCATTATCCAGCAGTATATGCAGCACCAGAACCTGGCAAAGCGAAACCGGGTGAGTGGGCAACGTCAGCCCGGTCACGAGAGTGATGAGGATATGGACACAGACTTCTCTCAGAGCACAGGCACTGGCAATGTGGACATCACGGTACTAAAGGGGCAGGCTCATGTGGTGGAACGCCGATTCTGGGCTTAGGAAACAAGCACAGACTGGTGGGACTGCATAGTGTTGCAGGTCTAGGATGATTCCCAGAGGCTGCAAAACTTTTGCATGCGTAAGGGCGCTTTCATGGAACTTTGTGACTTGCTTTCCCCTGCCCTGAGGCGCAAGAATACCAAGATGAGAGCAGCCCTCACAGTTGAGAAGCGAGTGGCAATAGCCCTGTGGAAGCTTGCAACACCAGACAGCTACCAGTCAGTCGGGAATCAATTTGGAGTGGGCAAATCTACTGTGGGGGCTGCTGTGATACAAGTAGCCAACTCAATCAAAGATCTGCTGATATCAAGGGTAGTGACCCTGGGAAATGTGCAGGTCATAGTGGATGGCTTTGCTTCAATGGGATTCTCTAACTGTGGTGGGGCCATAGATGGAACCCATATCCCTATCTTGGCACCGGAGCACCAAGCCAGCGAGTACATAAACCGCAAGGGGTACTTTTCAATAGTGCTGCAAGCTCTGGTGGATCACAAGGGACATTTCGCCAACATCAACGTGGGATGGCCGGGAAAGGTACATGACGCTCGCATCTTCAGGAACTCTGGTCTGTTTCAAAAGCTGCAGGAAGGGACTTTATTCCCAGACAAGAAAATAACCGTTGGGGATGTTGAAATGCCTATAATTATCCTTGGGGACCCAGCCTACCCCTTAATGCCATGGCTTATGAAGCCATACACAGGCAGCCTGGAGAGTAGTCAGGAGCTGTTCAACTACAGGCTGAGCAAGTGCAGAATGGTGGTAGAATGTGCACTTGGATGATTAAAACACGCTGGCACAGTTTACTGACTCGGTTAGAGCTCAGCGAAACCAATATTCCCACTGTTATTATTGCTTGCTGTGCGCTCCACAATATCTGTGAGAGTAAGAGGGAGACGGGGTGGGAGGCTGAGACAAATCGCCTGGCTGCTGATTATGCCTAGCCAGACACCAGGGTAGTTAGAAGAGCACAGGAGGGCGCAGTGAGCATCAGAGAAGCTTTGAAAACCAGTTTCATGACTGGCCAGGCTACGGTGTGAAAGTTCTGTTTGCTTCTCCTTGATGAAACCCCCTGCCCCTTGGTTCATTCTACTTCCCTGTAAGCTAACCACCCTCCCCTCCTCCCTTCGATCACCGCTTGCAGAGGCAATAAAGTCATTGTTGCTTCACATTCATGCATTCTTTATTAATTCATCACACAAATAGGGAGATAACTACCAAGGTAGCCCAGGAGGGGTGATGGAGGAGAGAAGAACCAGGAGGGGTGGTGAAGGAGGGAAGGACAAGGCCACACAGCACTTTAAAAGTTTAAAACTTTAAAACTTATTGAATGCCAGCCTTCTGTTGCTTCGGCAATCCTCTGGGGTGGAGTGGCTTGGTGGCCGGAGGCCCCCGCACTGCGTTCTTGGGCGTCTGGGTGAGGAGGCTATGGAACTTGGGGAGGAGGGCGGTTGGTTACACAGGGGCTGTAGCAGCTGTCTGTGCTCCTGCTGCCTTTTCTGCAGCTCAACCATACACTGGAGCATATTAGTTTGATCCTCCAGCAGCCTCAGCATTGAATCCTGCCTCCTCTCCTCATGCTGCCGCCACCTTTCAGCTTCAGCCCTCTCTTCAGTCCGCCCCTTACTTTCTTCAGCCCACCACCTCTCCTCCCAGTCATTTTGTGCTTTCCTGCACTCTGACATTGTCTGCCTCCACACATTCGTCTGTGCTCTGTCAGTGTGGGAGGACAGCATGAGCTCAGAGAATATTTCATCGCGAGTGCGGTTTTTTTTGCCTTCTAATCTTCACTAGCCTCTGGGAAGGAGAAGATCCTGTGATCCTTGAAACACATGCAGCTAGTGGAGGAAAAAAAGGGGGCAATGGTATTTAAAAAGACACATTTTATAGAACAATGGGTACACTTTTACGGTAAACCTTGCTGTTAACATTACATACATAGCACATGTGCTTTCGTTCCAAGGTCGCATTTTGCCTCCCCACAGCGCATGGAACATTTCTGTTCAGCCACAGGCAAACAACCCAGCAGGAACGGGCACCTCTGAATGTCTCCTTAAGAAAAGCATCCTATTTCAACCAGGTGACCATGAATGATATCACTCTCCTGAGGATAATACAGAGAGATAAAGAACGGATGTTGTTTGAATGCTAGCAAACATACACTGCAATGCTTTGTTCTACAATGATTCCCGAGTATGTGCTACTGGTCTGGAGTGGTAAAGTGTCCTACCATGATGGATGGACATCTTTTGCAAAGGCTTTGGGAGTACAGCCAGGAGAGCCACGAATGCCAGGGCAAATTAATCATTAAACATGCTTGCTTTTAAACCATGTATAGTATTTTAAAAGGTACACTCGCCAGAGGTCCCTTCTCCACCTGGCGGGTCTGGGAGGCAGCTTTGGGTGGGTTCAGGGGGTTCTGGCTCCAGGTTCAGGATGAGAAACAGTTCCTGGCTGTTGGGAAAACTGGTTTCTCTGCTTGGTTGCTGTAAGCTATCTACAACCTCATCATCATCGTCTTCCTTGTCCCCAAAACCTGCTTCCATGTTGCTTCCATCTCCATTGAAGGAGTCAAACAACACAGCTGGGGTAGTGGTGGCTGAACCCCCTAAAATAGAATGCAGCTCATCATAGAAGCGGCATGTTTTGGGCTCTGACCCGGAGCGGCCGTTGGCCTCTCTGGTTTTCTGGTAGGCTTGCCTCAGCTCCTTAAGTTTCACGCAGCAATGCTTCGGGTCCCTGTTATGGCCTCTGTCCTTCATGCCCTGGGAGATTTTGACAAATGTTTTGGCATTTCAAAAACTAGAACATAGTTCTGATAGCACGGCTCCCTCTCCCCATACAGCAATCAGATCCCGTACCTCCGTTTGGTCCATACAAGAGCTCTTTTGCAATTCTGGGACTCCATCATGGTCACCTCTGCTGATGAGCTCTGCATGGTCACCTGCAGCTTGCCACACTGGCCAAACAGGAAATTGAAATTCAAAAGTTTGTGGGCCTTTTCCTGTCTACCTGGCCAGTGCATCTGAGTTGAGAGCACTGTCCAGAGCGGTCACAATGGAGCACTCTGGGATAGTCCCGGAAGCCAATACCATCTAATTGTGTCCACAGTACCCGAAATTCGACCCAGCAAGGCCGATTTCAGTGCTAATCCCCTTGTTGGGGGTGGAGTAAGGAAATCGATTTTAAGAGCCCTTTAATTCGAAAAAAAGGGCTTCGTCGTGTGGACGGGTGAAGGGTTAAATCGATTTAATGGTGCTAAATTTGACCTCAACTCCTAGTGTAGACCAGGGCTTAGATGCTTCTCACCACAGGCTGGCTGTCCTTCAGCCAGGCTCTCCCCTTTGATCAGCGCTTCAGTCGCTTTGCGGTGATGTCTGTAGATGGAGGTGAAAGAGAGAGAGGAAGAGCATAGCAAACGTCTCTCCCTTTTATCAAGTTCACTTGAAGAGAGCTGTAGCTCACGAAAGCTTATGCTCTAATAAATTTGTTAGTCTCTAAGGTGCCACAAGTACTCCTTTTCTTTTTGCGAATAAACATACAGTAATTATAGTCACAAGCTACTGCTAAGAATTTCTCATCATCTCACTAGCTAGAACAACATTTATCTGGGCATATGTTCCTGGGTTCTAAAAGGAGATGAAAAGTTCTTGTAATGTGACCACCTATGTTCTAAGCTCACTGGAGAAAATCCTGGTAAAACACTCTACATAGAGGAACACAATATGCAGTTAACATGACAATATAGTTCTTTTCGACAATATAGCATCTTCCATGTGAAATTTTCAATGTATTTAATACACATATTTGCATTCATCTTCACCAGACCCCGGCAAAGTAGGACAATAGGAACTGCTACCTCCATTTTAAGGATGATGCAGTTGAAGCACAGGCAGGCCATGTTCATCCAAGGTGTAAATCCATTGACTTCAGTGGATGAATCTGGCCCAGAGAGATGTATGTGATTTGTCTTGTAGAAAAGCACTTCAGTGAATAAGCAGATGTGAATTGCAATCTGATAATAAAGTCTCTAAATATCTTCCCCTTTTGTTTAGTTTGTTGATCAAAATACTCCAATAAATAAAAAGCTGTTACATTTGGCAATATGTTCACATATAACACTATGTATTTTCCATATAAAGACTTCCAAGTCAACTGGCTAATTATTATTATTTTCTCCTTTGGTATTAGAAAAGCATCTCCAAATAAGCAAGAGACTCCTGTTGTTGAGCACTAGATAGTTCTTTGAGGATTTATAGACCAGATTAATTAGCAGATGGAACAGGAATCATTGTCTAACAACTTCCAGTTCCATATTAACAATCTGTGATTTGGTGCTAAATCTCAGGAGGCAACACTGCTATTTATGGTTCTATTTAGTGCAGGACTGCTCCTTCTTGCCTGCTCCAACCTGAATGAAAATGCAAAGGTACCCACAAGATGAGGTGGGTTGTAACAAACAGAATGTCCTGGATAATGCTAAACTCACTGCTGGATTTTAACATTCTTATGAATTTAGGCCAACATAATTTTTATTTCATGACTAAAGCATTAAAGTACAATAAAATGAGCTTCAGGGGAAATAAAAATGTGGACATCTTTTTAATACTAATTAATTAAAACCAAACTTCGAATTATTTACAGGAAGCTTTTCCTAAGTACTAATGTCCCATTTCCATTGGTTTAAAATTCTTAGGGCATGATTCTGGATTACAAAATGGCCATTTCAAGCTACTCTGGCACCATAAAGGGATCCAGATCTTGGGCCAATTCTTGAAGGGATCTTGAACTTGGTGGAAATAGTCCCCTAAGAATATACATTTCACAAAGGACCTCCCTGATTGGTATAGAGCTGCGAGAAGGGCTCTACGCTGGCCCTGCTTCCTGCCCCCTGTCGGGGAGGTGTTCGCAGAATAGCTGGACTGCACAGCACTCTGGCTATTCTCTGCTTCCCAGCGAACATGGGGATCCATGAGAAGATCAGTGTAAATAAAAGGAATTCAGAAGCTGATCTAACTTATGCCAGGAATGGGCAGGGCCCAGCACACAGGAAGTGCAATGGTGGCCTAAAGTCACATTTGCTCCTTGCACCGGGTTCCTTTCCCATGGTGCCCCTTGGGCTGGGCCCTTTTACCCACCCAGGTCTCGTATGTGTGATATCCAGGTATACCATCACACCAGTCCAGTTGTAAGATGCTCAACCCTCCGGATGCACCATGGACAGTCTGCCCTTTCCAGGATTGTCCATGAACACAAAAAGGAATTAACACAAATAAATTATCCTAGAAGTGGGCCATGGCTCTCATCCTTCAGAGAGGCTTCTGTTAAGCTGTGGCCCCAAGTAGGCTCACATGAAGAAATAGTTCCAATAGAGGCAGATCAGAATCTGTCTGTGTCTGCCTGTCTTCCAGGAGGGGCAGCCTAGGAGGAGCTCCTACCTTCAGCCAGCCCTCTGTTCAGGAGCTGAAGACTGGAGGTCATTAACCCTCAGTTGCCCAGTGTGGGGTTTGTATACTCTACTACAATCCCCCGTTCCCCACCACACACACATGCACACCATTCCTGCCCCCAAGTACAGTAATGGCGTATCGGAGTCAGATCCTTTGTTTCTTGCCCTCAGTATGAGATCTTGAATGTTAAACAGTACTGGTCCAGCAAATTGTGAAATGTGGAGCACTCTCATTTCACAGTGGGAAATACTGCACTTTCACTTTATTTCTTCCAGTGATTCCTTGTGTATCCTCAGCCATCTTGAGAGCCTCAGGCAAACAGTTACGCAGTACCTGAGTAGGAGACTTCCAAGGAGCACCTAGCTTCTTCTGGAAGTTGTGTTGGTGGTTCAACAGATGGCATTCTTCTCTCTGTTAGTACCAGGAGGATAAATAGTTTTGTGGTTAAACTCTATCACCGGAATCACTATCTGAACTTTGGTCACTTCTCGTACAGTACTTCAAAGTACCTCAGTTTCCCGCATCTGTGAAAAAAAATTGGTTAATAATAATACTTTTCTATGACATAACCAAACACTATGTGTTTGACATTATGTGTTATACATAAATAGAACTAATATCTTTTAATAGGAGACTATTCCCTTGTAAAAGTCAGCCACCATAATAGGAAGCTTAGAAATCTTAGATACTGTAAAATTAATGCTGTTCCCAATTTAATGTTGAGAATTCCAGATAGTAAGACTTCTAGCTTAAGGAAATTTAGACCTATGCGAAGACTACATACATATAGATAAAGAACAGGAGTCTAATATGATCTCATTCATACCAGCAAACACTGTGACCTGAGCATGGTTTCTACTGAAGGCAATTGCAGAATTTCCATTGACTTCAGTGGAAGCCAAATTGAACCCTTAATGGAAGACACAATTATTGTGTGTTTTAAATGCATGACAATAAGTACCAGCACAGAGATGTGGACATTTTCATTTCAAAAGGTATATATACACTTGGCTTTACATCACCTTTTAATTAAATAGTCCCTCTAAGAGGTTTTTTTTCAATTTATAAAGGAAAATAAGAGGTTTTTTTGAGGCTCAAGATTTTGAACCCTTTTAAATAATTCACCCTCTCATAGGTTAAATCAGTGGAATACCTAGCTGATTTCATTCCAGCAGTTTACAAGGATACAGAGCTATATTAAATCTTTGACTCAATATTCTATGGAACCAAAACGTAGCATTTTTATAAGTCTCGTCTTCTTCCACTAACATGGAATAATTTCACCAAAGTTAGAGATTGTGGGCAAGACTTTTGAAAGAGATCCACTCGCTGCTAGACACCTCAACAGGTTAGCTTTGTTTTCAAAACTGTAGGCACCTAGTTTTTCTGATTGGAAATTGCACATAAAATAATGTATGAGACTAAATGGGAATTGAACTCTTTTGAAAAACTGCAATTTTTTTTTTGCTTTATAAGCGTGTCTGTAGAAAATGGGAGCAACTTTTTCATGATGCTCTTTGAGTTTGAGCTGGGCTGGTCATGTCGTGGAAATCACCTGCTTTAAAACTTATGATACTTCCGCTTCTTTATTGACTCAGACTACCTGCAGCAGGTCCAATGCCTTGTGCTCTCAAAAGCAGCGTATCTGACCTTCCTTTGATAACACTTCCAACCTGCACTTCTCCCTATTTTCCCACCCACCTGATCCTCTGTCAAATTCCCAGCTACACAAACATCCCCTTCCCCACCCCACTCTCACTAGATCCAACCTCACCTCATTTCCTGGCTTGTGATGTAGCCATGTCCTACCACTAACTGAATTATAACCCTGTGACTATCCAGTTAGGTATGATATCCCCTCTTGGTTGCCACCCATCCCATGCCCAATCGTATCCTCTGATTCTTCTGGTCTCCCCCATTACACCTACCACCTCACTCATTCTAATCAGAATGAAGTTGGAATCTCAGGTGAAATTTCATCATGCTGCAAGTTACTTCAGAAATGAGGAATTTTAAAAAACCCCTATTCATCCACAGCTGAAATGTAAAGTAGACTTTCCATTGTTGTTCTGCCCATACAAACGTCACTTGGGACTCCTGGATAGTACAGAGTGGTTCAACTGCATTAATGAATCTACTTTTTCATAAATATCCGTAGGGCTTCCATGCAATACTTGTATCATTTTGATGCTTTCATAAAGGGAAGGCTGTAAAGTAATAAATTAAGTCATTGGGCTGTCTTGCCTTTCCCTAAGAAACTGAGATACCATGAAAATTCATGGTGGTCATGTAGTAACATTTGACACGCTCTTTGAAATACTCTAAGAGTATCCAAAAACATTCCTATCTGAGTTGAGTTCTGCAAGCAGCTTTCATACACTATGCTATAAATCTTTGAAAACCCAGGGCTGTTTTTGTAATGAGCTTAGAAAACAAAAACACCTTATAAATCAGCAAACATTTTCAGAGTAATATTAAGTACCCCAAGTTTAGATTGTGCCTCTTTAGGCATTGCCTATAGAGCAGTATTTCCCCAGAGAGAGCACTGGGAGGCTCTTTGTTGTCTGAATGTCTTTTTGAACTCCCAAGTGCATAGCCTTTTCGGAGTGCAGCTGACTACCCTCCATGCACCAGCCAGCTCTGCAGGCCAGTGATTTGGAAGATGGGGCCATGATCCTGTCTCCACCTTCCCCACACCAGACACAGGACTGGAATTCTTACAAGTCTTTTGCATGCACACACAACCCCCCCTCCCCACACACACACACACACACACACATACAATGTGCCCTCATACAAAGGACTGCAAGAATCTGTTCCCCAGTCTGCAGAATATTTCTCCACGCTAATGTGGATTCAGTTTCCAAGTTTACAAACATTTTTATCCTAAAGGAATAAAAATATCTTTCCTAGTAAAATTTCAAAGCACATTATTTCTTTGTATGCTCTAATCCCTCTGCATTACTGAGGACAAATCATGTCTAGAACGGATTATTTCCTCATCCATAATGCTTACAAACTATATTGAAATCTTGACACACCATTTTCATGGCTTATAAATACATCCTCCACTAACAGAGTCAGGCTGTCTCTCTCACAGAAAGCTTACATTGGCTTCCTTGGAATCAAAGTAATGTAACCTGGACCATATGAAAACCATAATTAGCGGTCATTAATGGCCAAGAGAATAGCTAACCATATGATGTTGCAGCCTTCTAAACCAAGGCCTCTACAGTTCATGTTTTGATTCAAAAAGTCCATCTTGGTCTTTAATTGGGAAAATTTGATAGTTTCAAAAGAATAAATCAGAAATGTATGCCGGGGACTTTACATTAGGAAACATTTAGAGAAATCATTGATTACTGTACTCATGGTCATGGAAAATAACATAGATGGAATCTGAAAATAAATCCCTGTTTCTTTGGGCTTATGTATCATCCCCAGCAATAACTATTCTGCAAGTAGAACTCAATGAGCACTTCTTCTCAAGATGCATAAGGCAGAATAGCATCCACTCTCCCATAGCTGTGCTAGCTGTGCAGTGCTCACAGGAGAGAAGAGTCGCAAAACTTTATTTTTTCCAGCAAATTATTTCCTACCACAACCACATTCTTTAAATGGTATGGGATTCATTCTACTCCTGCTGCCAATAACAGGCAAATGCCACTCAACTGTATATCTTGCTCTCTAAAAGCAGAATCTATGATCAGAAAAATCCCAAAAGACCTCAGCTTCTGGATACATAGCTAACTCAAATTAAGCCTGGTGAAAACAAAGGGATGCTCAGGAGATGGAAAATGCTTCAAAAAACTAATTGGGACACTATCTCTTGCTTCCACTGAAAGTATCCACTCCCCATTTAGAAAAGCTCTGGGTCCTATTTGACTTATTGTTAACTTGGAATAATCAGGTAGCATCAGTAGCAAAAAAAGAAAAAAAAAGCTTATATACTGAATATAGATGCAATGCTGAGACTTTACCTTTAGCAGAATATGGCTGCCTACCTCCCTAAGTGCATGGCCCTGTATGTCAAATCCTACTCTTGCTCTCAATCTGCCTTGGCTGTTAGTTTAAGACTTTAGTCTTGATCTTCCAAGCCCTCAACATTCAGACCCCAGCTACGTTCATGACTACCACTCCATCATGCCCTCTGAGGCAGCTGCCTTGCACTGAGACAATGCAGCTCAAAAAGAGCAGCACAAAGTGTTTGACACCCAGAGATAAATCAATCTCAGACAAGGGGATTCAGCTGTGGAACTAATTTCTGGAGCAGATTAGATTATCCAGAACCTGTTCATGCTAGAAAACCTTTTTTGATCAAACATTCCTCCCATAACCAAAAAGATTTATACGAGAACTAGTTGGGAATTTTCCAACTAAATGTCTTTTCATGAGAAAATGCCAGTTTGTTGAAACAGAACTGTTCACAGTAAAGGGTCACTTTTGATGAATCTCCCAATTACGTATTTTTAAATCATCAAAACATATTAGTATCATGAGCCAGTTTAGGAAACAATGGCTTTGAGCAACATGCTCTTTTAGATCTTAGTGTCAGCTGCATTCACATTTAATATTGAATTAATGCACATGCAAATAATATGAATACACACACACACACACACACACACACACACATAGGATATGTGTATCTTCAGAAAGGTTTCATACCTGTTGAAATTTATGGACATATCTGCTCTATTACGATGTATTGGTATCACCCTATTGCTTTTAATTAATGGCAATAATGTAAATAATTATTCCACTTCAAGTGAAAATAATGGCATTAGAAAAGCTATAAAAATGGCCATGTATTTAATGAATTCACACACAACTAACACTGGTTTTCAAACAGTTTTTTAAAACTGTAATAGAAACTTTTCCAAAACTCTCATCTCTGTGGAACAAACAGAATATTCCATGGTTTAATAAAAACTGTGTGTATATATCTTTATTGTAAGTGCTTTCACAAAGACTAATCCCATCAGTATCTGTGCATTACAGAGATCTCAGAGATGAAGTCAATTTTATGATTTTGTAAAATAACTGGTAGCACTGAAGGGTGAACCAACCAATTATGCCCTGAAGCAACCAGTATGACTTTGAATAGAAATAAATCACTGAAGGTTTTTTTAATACAATATTTCAAAGTGCATATGAAGATTTGCTCATCCTGTGAATGCAGTCAGTTTTCATTATACTGTGTGGGATATTGTGCTTAAATAATTGTGGACATTTTATACACATGCTGCATATATTCTGGCCTATAACAGTGATCAAAGATGCTGCATGGGCCACTGGAGATAGCTTATGACATTGATATAAAGCCAGCAAAGAAAAAGTACCAGCAAATGAAACTCACAGAAAGTCATATATGGCTAATAACAATTGTGTCTTCCTGTCACTTCTAGATGAGAATGAAGGCTGTAGCACAAAGCAACAGTCACCTTCTGCTTGATTGACTCTCAAGAAACATATTCTTTAGCGGACACATTATACCATCTGCCAACTTTGATAACTAGTCACTATGGATACCATGGTAGTCCTGAAAATCTACTATAGAGAGGTTATAGCCCTACTCTACAAACCCAGAATTCATTAGTTTGATGAAATAACTATGTTAATTGGCGCTAATAATATCACAGCTTTCACAACAGAGCTAATTCGTGGACAGCAGTTATTGCAGTGATGCACCGAGCATTTGCATGTAACAACAAATAAATGTTCTTCTAGTGGTAGAAGCATGTTCCATATACTTGCTCATTAGTGTTACCTCCCAAAACAGAGGCCTGTTTCCTCAAAGGTCTCCCTTCTGTCAGGTAGATTCAGAGATTTTCAGGCCAGAAGAGGTCATTATGATCAACTAGTCTGATCTGCATAACACAAGCCACAGAATTTTACCAAGTGGTTCCTGCATCCAGTTCATAAATAGTTTAATACATCTGAATAATAGACTAACAATAATATTAATATTTAGCTCATGCATGGCATTTCTCTTGTTTTTTTGCCAATGTTGACTAAGTAATAGTCATAATACCTCTGCAAGATAGGGGAGATATCATTCCTATTTTACTATGGGGGAACTGAGACACAGGTAGGATAAAGGATGTCCCCTCTAGTGAGTCAGTGGCAGTCAGAATTATCAAGTCTCTGTTCACTGTATCCCTTCCCAGGCCCCATCTCTTAGATCACACTGTTCTCCCTTCAGTTTATGCAATACCTATTGTTAGTACTAACCTGTAGACAGCTATGATTGTGGTGACAAACTGAGCAAGTGAAGACCCTTCATCAGAAATACACTCCCATAGATCAGGTTTCAGAGTAGCAGCCGTGTTAGTCTGTATTCGCAAAAAGAAAAGGAGTACTTGGGGCACCTTAGAGACTAATAAATTTATTTGTTAGTCTCTAAGGTGCCACAAGTACTTCTTTTCTTTTCTTTTCTTTTCTTTTCTTTTCTTTTCTTTTCTTTTCTTTTCTTTTCTTTTTCCCATAGATCACCTCCTGTATAAACCCTGGGGCTGTTAGCTCCACGGTATCACACAAGCAGGGAGCAACCTGATCCCAAACCTTCCATGGCTGAATATGCTAAAACCAATATCTGGAAACCCACTGATAAAGCCAGTACAGATCACTAAATAGAGGTGTAAGGTGCTTCTAAATAACTGGGACCAGGCCCATTCAGAAGGAAAAGGTTACAGCCTTCTTGCCAAATGCACATCTAAAATATCATCCTTTGGGTTGATCCTGTTATCCTGAATTTCTAGGAGAAAGTGAGAATCCAATGAGACCCAAAGGTTGTGAACCAGAATAGGAAATGGAAGGGTTAATCCTTCAAATGACTGAGCTGAATCGCTGCCCTAGATCTCACAGACAAATGCTCAGGTGGGGACTTCAGGGAAGAGAATCTCTGTAAAGACTCCCATGAAAAATTTCTCCTGTGTGTGTGTGTCGGTTTTTCTCTCCTCACACAGAATAGGCCAGGTTCTGTTCAAAACCAGGCAGGTCCGCAAGGTTTCACAGGCAGCCTCCACACCATCACTGTCCCCCTTCCCTAACAACTCCACCATGTCTCTGGCTGCACAGCTTCATTGAAACCACATTATCAGGGTTTCCCTTGTCTGCAGCGACTTGTGCAATTCGTGGGGGGGACCTCCACAAAACAGATAATAAATCTCTAGGATGCAGTATATTTTTTGGCTTAAACTCCTTAAGACTGGAGGGAAGATAATGTATGTCCATTCCTCTAAGAATCTTTAAATCTGAAGCAGGAGGCCAGGCAGAAGCTCAGCTGTGAGACAGAGAGAATGGGGCGGGGGGAGGAAGAGAGTAACTTTCAGCAAAATGTTTTCCTTATTCTAATAATATTTTGTGTTCGACTCCAGAAGAAAGCAACTCTTCTGTGATTCTTCATCATTATCACATGACACCTCTGGTCCTCCCACTCAAGCTTCCCCCCTCCCTTTCTGTAAGCCAAGAGATTTGACAAGGGCCTTCTACAATTTCCATAGGCAGAATGGGCAGTGTGACAGATGGGCAGGGTGCAATGCACCTTACCATTGCATGCGGGTGGTGAGATATCCATATGCAGAGGGGGCCTCTCTGTGTGTTAAGCTAGAGAGTATGATCCAGAGTCGACCTTGCCATTTTTCTATTTCCACAGCTCACAAGCATTACTTCAGTTTTCTCCATTTGAGTCTAATTCACTCCCTGATCCCCGTTAAACGTGGAAACCCTCAAGTTTGTTAGTAACTTTTGCCTTTGGGAAGATTTATCTTTTACAGTCTGTATTTTTTATTTAATATGCATAGAAATAAGATCAAAGTGGTACTTATACCCAGGTGTTAGTCTGCTATGGGTCCTGTAGCTCACTCCAGTACAATAGGTTGCTGTTGCTTTCAAGTAGATTTGTGTATTGCAAGCTTACCCCAGCCTCTTTATTTTCCCTTTTTCAACTAAAGAAAATAATAATGTATGTTCTGTGAGTTCCCTTATTCACAATCATTTCCACTTTCCATAACCCCTAAAATGAATAAAGTAGACTGCAATTCCTTTTTTCTTGAGAAATCTAAACTTACAGTATTGATTTTTATTTGTTTATTTATTTATTTTTATTAAAAAAGGTTTTGAACATTTTGCAAACAATTTCAGTTTCATCATGGACATTACGATTTCAGTTGAAGAAAACAGTGGGCTGTGTTACTTCCTTTGATAAGGTTAGATATTGCATTGTACCATGAACTGTGTACCAATCACTGGAAACTCAGCTATTAACGGAAGCTAGAACACAGAGTGGTGGCTTGTTACTCTGTGAAAGGGCACTGTAACCAGCAGAGCTGACTCAGCACACTGTCACTCAAATCCCTGCCAGTTTATGTTAATTGAGCTCTGATTGAAAGACGGGCAGTTGGCAGAGGAGGCCAATTAATTGACTGGAGCTACAACTGAGGGGTTAATTGGTTGAAAGGATCCCAAGCAGCTAGGACTATATAAGTAAACCAGACAGCAGTGCTGGGGAGAGAGCGTTATGGAAGGCAGTAGTAGGCATGATGGGCTTCTGCACCTGTGCCCTTCCCCAGAAGCAAGTGGGGAAGCTGGCTACTGATTGTCAATACATTAAAAGCATGGTGGTGGATAAGCATGGTTGTGATCAGTGACTGATATTGCAGAGGACTTTTAGGGGACCACCCCATGACAGGCATGTAATGAACATCAGTCATCACCTGAAGTGCATCAATATCTAAGCATAGTTGAGTTAAGGGTGAGTTAGTTAGTTTAAAACTGATTCCTACATATCAGTTTCACATCACTTTTACAGATTAGGACTGTTTCCCTTAACCCCAGTACTTCCCCCTAGCTGTTGTCACATCCACTCAGGAATCTCCATTTTTCCCAAGATAATGTTCATTTATAAATTGACCGAAAGACCCAACTAGAAGCTGCAGTCTCATTGAAAACAAGTTATCCATATCCATTTAATATATAGTACTGGAATAACAAAAGCCACAACAATGAAATGGAAGGGTTTGTGAGAATGTATTTCCTTTCAAAATGAGAAATGGCATAGTCCAAAAAACCATTTGCTTCACAAGGCAAGGCACCTCATGTGCAAAATCATAGGGTTAGAAATGTTCAGCCGATCGAGCAATAGGATTGGCTGAACATCCCTGAGGGCTTTTATAATTTAGGTCATGAGGTTTAATTAGCATATTACAGTTTGAGTAAATGAACAGTGTGACGATGCCAAAACCTAAAATTAGTAGCACGTAAATCTTCCTGCTGCGGTGCACACATGCCGCTGTAACGTAACTGATGGAATGGAAATTTTGCCTGAGTATAGCATTAGGGTTCTAAACAGCAGAGGAGCGCCACTAAACACATTTCATAGGTCAGCAGAAATTTATCTTGTTTGTTCTGTGGCTGTAACTCGCTCCTTCCCAGCTAAACCCCATAAAGGAGCAAAGGAAGCAATGAGTGCAAGGTAAAGGAAAGGGAAGGGAGTGACATCAAAAAGAAACTTAAGGAGATTTTTTTTTAAAGAGATGTATATAAAAGGTACTTTGAAAGTACACTGCTCCTTGGGAAAGAGAAGATGTAAAACAAAAGAACAGCAATAACTAGTATTTGGGGGTGTGGGGGACGGGGGCATGGGCAGATGTTGTCCTGTGTTTCATTTCATAGTGTTTTCTGAGGTATTCTGTCAAATACAAATTCTTCACCCTTCTCCATATAGTGGACATAGTAGTTCTACTTAAAGAGAAGTGGAACATAAAGCCAAACAGTACATTCTGTCACTAGTCATTCTGACATTTAGAACACCACCCAAAACAAATGTTTTCTTAAGAAAAAGGATAAAATGTTGGACTAGCCAATCTCTCTCTCTGTCTCTCTTGGTGGGCTTTGGCTCCATCTAAATAGTGCCAACCCAACTTTCTGTTTTCCCATCAATGCTATCGGGGGTCCAACATGACCTACATGCAGTATTGCCAACACCATGCATTCAAAAAATCATGAGACTGTCTTTAAAATAATGATGTAAGGGCTAGGAGACCTAGAGGGATGGAACTCTCAGCTCTCTTTTTAGTGGAGAAAGGGAACAACCAGCTCTGGCCAGTCTCATGTACATGAATTCCATCTACTGAATTTTGATGCTTTGGCTGGAATTTATTTACATATTCATGTGCTAAAGAGATACTAATTGTAATAATCTACTATACTTATGAAAGAGCATAGGAATTGTGCAGGATAGGCCTGGAAGTGAGGGGTCAGCCTAAGAGTATGGTACTGGACTTTGGTTTGATAACAAAATGCAAGCTCTGTACACAAGATTAGTTTGACATTTTGATCAGAAGTGCTAGGTGGAGGTACAGGGATTCTAATTTAGCGCCATGGTTTGGTTGTGTTTCCTATCTTGAGGTTGTGGTCTGTGTGGAGTTAATTGACTAGACTAGCCGTGCTGCAGGCTTTGCAGTGAGGATTAACTAGAGCAGGGGTGACAGTAACAGAGCTGAGCTGACTTTGCAGTGAGAACCAAGTGGACTAGCAGCAATATAGAGCTGACTGCACAGCAACCCGAAAGATGGTGGCAGTATTGAATTGACTTTGTAGTGCCTCAGAGAGGTGTAGCCTCCCGATTCAATGGGTCCACTATGCTAAAATGCTGAGGGGGCCTTGATCACGCACAGCATCCTCTGCTCTGGTACAGCAAACTTAGTCTTGGCCTGGTATGTAGCAAAGCCCCGGGGGGCAGTAGAGGGACCTGGACTCACACTCACACTGCCACGGCAGCTCATTTGCTGCAGGGCTGGGCCCAGCTCCCCGCTCTGGGCATTGCAACCTGACATGTGAGGTCACGGCCCCACAAACGTTTGGCCCAGGCACCTTCTGTCATGTCAGAGGAATGGCCAGGCAAAACCTGTAAGGTGCTGCAACCCCTTGCACCAGGTTACAACACCTAAAGCAGACAGCAAGGCAGAGCCTTGCAGGACAGGACCTACCACTGTAGGGTGAGTGCAGGGCAGGCTCACTCTCCAACCTCCCTCCACCCCTCCTCCCCCGTGGCCTCCCCTACGCACCAGGCCAGGAGAAATGTATGTTTGCCCCTGTTCTTACCCCCTTAGTTTAATAATTTCTGTGGGTGCAACTGAGCCATGAACCCACATTAACACCACCCCTGGCCCTCTAAGCCAGCAGAAACAGAGCTAATGTCACAAAGCTGCACAATGGAGCAGAATCTGACAGAGCGGTTCTCTCTGGTTTGGAGGAGACCTACCCTTCAATTACAACTAAGACCAACTGGAGAATTACTGAGACTAATTGGTGAACTAAGAGTGACTGTGGTTTTAGGAGGCTGGCTGCCATCACATGGATAATTAATATTAGTAACCCTGGGACTGACCAACTTCGTGATGCATTGATCTGAGCTCCAAATTTTCTTGCATGTAAACAGATGTACTGAGTTTTCATGTTTCCCTTTTTTCCAAGCAAAAAGATATTGTAGATCCATATTCCTATGGCTTCCTGAATGCTTGTGAAGGGGAAGAACCACCTGGAAAGGTAAGCAGGGAAGTTTCACTTTAATTTCCCAGAGCCAAGAGTAGAGCTCTGAGTGAAGACTTAAGCCACAGTTTCTTTTACTTTAGAGAAGGACTTCTGGACAGAGTGAACTCAGCTCATGTTCCTTCTATTGGCACCTAGCAAAAGAGATAATATGAGAATTCTTTTTTTAAAGTGGTAAACTTAGAGTTCTTATATAAGTCTTCTCGCACTTGAGCCTATAGGTTTCTCATGGTTGCAGAGTTAACTTGGAAACATAGGCTAGAAACACTTTTTATGAAAGCTGAAGATCTGGCATAATTACACAACTCTTCAGGCCTCAGCTCCTAGAAACAGAAGAGACACACTAAACACTGTAGGACTTACGATATAATCACAAGAGTTGGCAACACTATAATGTAATGCACACCATCAAAAATCCCAGAAGATGATCAGGGGGTTTCTGCACCTATTTTAACAGAGAGCAAGATAAAATTTGGTCTTAGATAACTTTTTCTTCAGAAAACATTTCTTTTGGCTAATGTCCTGAAAACTATCACAGCGATTACTGTAGAAAGCAGATGGTGAAGGGTTAAGCCAAGTGAAGCATGTGCAGTTGGGTTCAGTCACTGATCAGGCCTATCTGCTCTCTATAAAAAGAGAAGGAAGGGAGGAGCAGAGGGGCATTTTGGTTGGCTGGAAGGTGGGGGAAGGCTGTTCTTTTGCTTGAATCCCATGCATAAGGGAAAGAATTTTTATTTTAAAGCTTTGGCTGAATCCTAGTAGACAGAAAAGGACATTGGGTATTTATCTAAACTGTTGTTTTACCATAGGAGGGACAGTTCAGTTGGGAATTTTTGATTGTGTTCCAAAAAGAAGATGTAGGCTGTTTGCACCTTAAGGGAAGGAGAGTCCTTCAGTGACAGGCTTATTAACACATTCTTTCAGAGACTAAATGGAGTCTAAGGCTTTGTCTATACTAGCACATTTGTTGGCAAAACTTTTGTTGGTCAGGGGTCTGAAAATAACACCCCCTTGACCGACATAAGTTTCACCAACAAAAGCACAGCTGTGGACTGTGCTATGTCAGCGCGAGATGCTCTCCTGCCGACATAGCAACCGCCAATCATTAGGGGTGGTTTAATTATGCCAGTGAGAGAGCTCTCTCACACTGGCATAAGGTGGGTACGCAGGACACCTTCAGACCTCACCCAAGGGGTGTTCTGTGGTTCCTCAGTCCATAAAAGCTTTGGTTCATAACCAGCACACTCATAAATATGTGAATCTCTTTTTTATGCAGCTTGGGCCTTTTGGTCCTGAGAACCAGTAATTTGAATAGCCAGGTCCCCAGTCTAGGGCGAAGCTTCAGAAGGTTAGGTCCAAAGATGAGCATTTGGATTCCCCTCCTTTCACGTAATTTCTAGGAAACCTACTCAACTAACAGTTTGTTTTTGTTTTAGCCGCTTGTTTAAAAGAGTCTTTTAAAGCTCATAACATTTCCCCAGGCTTACATTAGTTAAGTGTCCTAGACAAGTTACATACAACCTCAATAACACTGAGATACTTGCATTTTTAATGCAATGAGCTCCTAAAATATTTAATTCAATAAGGTTTGTCCAGGATATTACAGGAAATTGCCATATCTGTCACAGTGATCTCTAGAAAATAGAGATGTAGCTATATATTTATTTTGTGAAATTGTGCCAAGAAACAATGTTTTATTTCTATGGAAAGCAAAGGAGTACAAGTTATAAAACTGCAAATACAAAGTCCTTCTTTTCTATTGTTAAGGGGGAATGAAGGTTGACAGCCATTCCAATTAAAATACATTATTCGCAGCTCGCTAATACTTTCAGATGATAAGCCTTATTCTCCCATAAGGCCTTGCCTACATGGGAAAGCTGATATGCATAGCTATAGCTGAATGGAAATAGCCCCTATCAGGCATAAGAACTTGAGCACGTTTAAACTTGCAGAATTTCCTCCCCACTTCCATTGGGAGTGGAATCTGGCCCTTACAGAAGAAGCTGAGGATGTCAATTGCCCTGCTTCTACTCTGCTGCCTGCATCACTGATTTTTCCATGTGGACTCCTCCAAAAGGGATTGTTAGCCTCAGGCTGTATCCGTTTGTGCCATTTTCTTCCATGGATCTGTGGGAGAATATGGAGGAGCACAGGTCCCTCCACTTGCACAGGCTTACAGCTTCCTCTCAGTCCTTTGTCCCCAAACAGAGATTTAAAAAAAACCCAAGCAAATCTAACAGTTACTTTGAAAATGTCATTGTTACTTTTTGTTGTGCTCTCATTCCTAGGGCCTCACCCTTTTATGTGTCTGTGCATGTAAAATGTATCCACTGAGGAATAAACAAATAATGATGGGGTGGACTCATTTATAAAATCACTGAGCTTAGTTCTTTCCTGAAGGTGTGTCAGTATTCATTTTCTCCTAAACCTTCACAGCTATAGGACTACTAATTGCTCTCTGGCCTAACAGACATTCTTCATGACTTTATCATTTAAAAGAGAACTCGGTTAGTGACCTTTGTGTAATTAGTTTCTGAACACAAAGGAGACATTTCAGAAAGAGGGAAGGGGAGGAGAGGGGGTCAGAGATTAAATGTGGTGTGAGGGACAGTGGAGGGGGCGTTATATTGTTTCCTCTATCTCTCCCTCTCTTTAATGACCGGTTATTTCCCTAAGCTGTAAGGTATATATGAGTCTTGACGACATAATACATCCAATTATTCATTAGTATTATCCTTCTGCATTCCTCTACAATTGTATGAAAAGGGATTCATTTTCTGTATTAAATCACGAGGAACTTTATTTTTACAGAGATAATCTTTCCCATCTTGTGCAGCTTGTCTGCATCCTGTTAATGGAAGAGTGTCTACTGTTGGGAAAAGAAAGGAGGGATGATAGGTCTTCTGCCTTCCCCATTCCAGTAATCTTTAGGAATTCATTTGAATCATCATCCATAGCAACGGGGGCGGGGCCTACCTGACTTTGATCCACGAAGCCTCAGTAGTGAACTCTTCCAGTTATATGCGCAGTTAGCTAGTGTCAAAGCAAAAGAAACATTAATATTTAAAGATCAGTAACAGCACAGAAAAAACAATTAAGATATCAATGATCCCTGCTAGCCACACCAATGGGAGTTGAGGGCATTCTGCTCCTCACAAAAGGTGCTCACTTTGGTCTCCATCCTGCAAAAAGTTATGCCCATGCTTAATGCTATACACAGTGACTGGTCCCACTGTCTTCACGGAAATACTCCCAGTGCATAAAGGTAAGTATGTATGTGAATTTGCAGGCTTGAGGCCAATATTGCAAGATCTGGGTCTTGCACCTAAATCTGTATCTAGATATTTAAAATGGGTAGTTTTACCACCTAAGTTTGAAGAAAAGAAGTACTTGTGGCACCTTAGAGACTAAAAAATTTATTTGAGTATAAGCTTTCATGAGCTACAGCTCACTTCATCGGATGCATTCAGTGGAAAATACAGTGGGGAGATTTATATACACAGAGAACATGAAACAATGGGTGTTTCAATTCTACGGCAATTCTAAATAAGGTGAGCGAATTAAGCAAAGGAAATCAGACACATTTTAAGTGCTCACTCATCAAGGAGAGAAAGAGGAGCAGTCTAAGGGTCAGATTGTGCAACCTTTACTCAAACAGAGTAGTGCCATATTCCATGAATAGGCTCATTTAAGTCAGGTATTACTCAGGGTCTGGCCAGTAACAAATGTGTGAGAGACCGAAGGCTGTGAATTAGTGCAGTGGATACTGTGATGCAGCTCGGAAGTAAACCAAAGTGAAATGGTGGTATCAACAGATTGGAGCAAGGACATGGGAGAAAGAAGGCATAGAGCAGCTGTTCACAATTTCAAGTGTGTGAAAGGAGTGAGAGACAGGACAAGAAGGAAAGTACAACACTGAAGTAGAACAAGTGTAGGTCACAGTGAGGGGATTCAATGACATAGGGCCAGGTTCACCAGTATGCTCTGGCTACTTTGCATCATTGTAGTAATGCAGAACCTCCATAGCTTAACCAGCAACTTTAAGACAAGTTTAAAGTTTTTTTGCTCTGCCAGAGCAGCACAGATCAGCTAGGGTGTGTAAGTGGCTACTCCATAGCCTCTGGAAAGAGAGCACTATTTGGGAAAGATTAGGATCCAGACTGATGGCTGGTGCAAATCAGTGTAGTTCTGTTGAAGTTAACAGAGTTATGCTGATTTAGACCAGCTGAGGTTCTGGCTCTAGTGCGAATGAGAAGATAAGTGAAAGGAAGTAAGAGGCAGCAGAATAAGAAATACAATAATAAAAATTCAAGTCAACTGTGGCAAGCGTGGGGTATTGAGGTGTGAGGATGCAAGGGAGCTATGCATCAGTCTGATTAAAAATTGAGTCAGCAAAAGGTGAAAGAGATTACGTAAAATGGACCTCCAAGTAGGCCAAGGATAAGGACTGAGGAGAAAAGAGGCTGAAAATGGCAAGAGGAGAACTGCAATGCCTCTTAGATAACCAGGGTGTCAGGGACAATATGCAGGAGAAATAGGACTGAAGCTGAGTCAGAGTTGTGATTAGACTCCAGAGAAAGAAAATACCCAGGGCAGTAGGTATGATCCTTTGTCTTTATTCCTGCCCTAACCTAGGTGAAACCTGTGGGCCCTTTACAGTATTTAATATTCCTAGCTACCTTTGTTTATAGCTCACTACTTGTTCTGTTTCATACTGGGGGGGAAGGGCGATGTATTTCCTTTGTTTTTTTCCCAGTATTTCTAATGTGGGTCTTTAGGGACAAATTTAACAATTGTGAACAAAATCTTTTCACATTCACATTTGCACCCACATAACTAATAAGTTATCTTTGCAGGGGTTAGCTCCTTTCTAGGCAAGCCTGTTCACCACCCTGGAAGACCATGAGAATATTAAGCTAAGCAGAGATAGGTACCTCTCTCCGTGAAAGGGATGGGGTTTAGCACACCATCTGGTTGGCATCTCCTATTGACTAGTTGAGGCAGCTCTCCCTCCCCCAGTATGCTGGCTTTTGTAGATCTCATTCCAAGGTGGCACCTATTCATTGCTTAGGGAGCCTAGTCACCTGACTCAGGATTTGTGGATGGCAATTTTGTTCCTGGGGTAACGTTTAGGTGCCATGTTTCTCAGCATTGCAGTGCCTAGTTTCTTTTGTGGATCTGGGCCTTACTTCACAAGAAGTCCCACTGGTTTTCAGTGGAAGAACTTGGAGTAAGATACTACTTGACATGAGTAAGGGTCACAGAATCAGTCCCTTAATAAGAAATCAATCACTAGCTCTTTTATAATCCAAGTTCGGATTAAGCAGAGAGAAGAGGTTGGCAGTAAAATAAATGCCTGGCCCCAGTCCAGTAATGCACTGAAGCATGTGCTTAACTTTAAGCTCCTGAGTAATCCCCATTGACTGCAATAGAACTGCTTTGTGTGCTTAAACTTAAGCACATGTTTAGTGTACTGGAATTTTGTAGTGACTGTGTAGCCTCCTTATTCTTGATGATGTGCTGAGTCATAACAACATGCTTAATTGCTTTGCAGGACTGTAAAATGTAAGATCAAGTGGCAAACTAAGTACAAGACTGTTTTGGTTTAACCTAACAGGGCATTTCTGGAGTGTAAGAATAATTTGTTTTTAACCCTATCTGACAGAGACACTTGGGAAGAGAGCAAGTGCCCTTTTGAGACCTGGGATGCATAGGTGTTAATGACTCTATTTTATAGAACAGAAGAAACCAAACTGTTTTCCATGAGATGGAATCTGTTTGAGCTCAGATGTGTCAAAACCAAAAATGACCATCCAAAAGTTAGTAAGATGATAGGTATTTCACTGCCCTGAGAACTTACTACAGGAAGGAATATTCTGCAGCATTAAAATACGAGAGGATATATGTTATTGGTCTGTGTGCGCATTGTAAAGCAGACAGCTATATTTAGAGGTAGATGAGTTGAAGTAATGGGTGAAATGGTTATATGCAGTCTCTATATTGTCTGTGATCTTTCTGAATGAAAAGCCATAAATAAATATCATTAACATTAGCTGCCTATGATATTGTGTAGATATAGTGATGACACAACATTTTTGAGCCACGTGAAGAACTTCAGACGTGTTCTGATGCATTCTTTTCCTGTATACAGACACAGGAGCTGCCTGGGGAATTTGTATAATGATATTAAAAATGTTACACCCAAGACAAACTTATAAAAAGAAAGGAAATTATTAGATAAAATTGTGGCAGCATCTTCACATTACTCTATATGTAGGTGTAAAAGCTTTTATTATGGTTTAAATGTGAATGGAGAGATCTGTCTGACAGCTGCTCTCCATAAGCAGTATACCCTTATTTTTGCGCTCTCTTTTACGATATTAAAAATTCACTGAGTTTCCTCCTTAGCTAATCCACAACATAAATAGTGTTGCTATTTTTAGCCTGAGTAGGTTACCCGATATACCGAACCCTGATGGGTTGTTTCCACTGGGAGGAGAAATTGAAGATAGTCTGACATTTCTTGGGTGCAATCCTGTTTCTTTACAAAGAATGTCCAAAGTACTGTTTCCTTGACCACAGCAGGAATAAAACAACAGGAGGCAGTTTCCTTCTTCAGAAATCCAAGCCTGCTTCCAGCCATTATTCTGCCCAAAAGAAGCAAACGCTTTTAGCATCCTCCCAGGGACATGCTTCCAGTAATTCCTTGTTTTTTTCTTTCTGCTTTCTCTGCTTTTTGCAGAGACAATTCTTTTTTTGCCTCTGACACTCTCAGAGATTGCCATCGTCCCCCAGGGAAACTGCTCTTCCCATATGATTCAGCTTCTGCACATGGCCTAGTCCTTTCGGTGGTGTCCTCTATTGTTTCAGCCATCTTACTCCATAAGGAGCGCCATTGCTTTTTACATTTATCCTGAATGAAAGGTGGCTAACATGCCCATCAGCCTGCACCAAAGTCTCTGATTGCCTACAGATCAAAGAGATGCATGTTGGTTGCTACCATCACCCTCCATCATGACAATAACCTGATAAATTATTCTGGGAGTTGCAGTTTTCAGAATCTTGGTACAGGAATGCCCATCAGTGAGTTGAATACAGAATGGCATTGAGTGAGAAATCCCATTCTAGGCCTTGGTGAGTGAACCCTTTCAAAAAGGCTGAGTGCCATTTCCAGAAATGCCTATTCAGCGTAATATTATGACTTAGAATAGACTCAGCACCGTATTGAGGATCCTACTGTAGAGAATATGAATAGGTTTGGAATATCCTATCTGATCTCCTACCTGATGTCTGGGTCGAGGTTGAAATCTCTTGAGATAATGAAAGAGTTGACCATCACCACCATGTTGGACAACAACTTTACCGAGGGAAGCCTTCGGTTTCAGAGGGATTATACAGTAGAAAGGTGCCCAGGTTTGTTCTGTTTCTTCACTATCTGATTAAGTGAACACACAAAGGATCTGAATGACCCCATGATACTAGCCTCCATCGCCTGCTTGCTAAATTTCCAGACAAGCACCATTGTGCTTTTTTTTCTGCTGCTCTTCATGCTTAGAAAGTGCTTCCCATAAACATCAGTAAAGCAACCTCATTGATCTCCTTCAAATCCCTCGTCAAAACTTCTCCTTTGCCATGATGCCTGCAAAAAACTTGACAACCGGTAGGCAGTGGTCTCGGCAGTCTGTCACACTGATTCCTTTTACTCCTTCATCTGTCTGTGTTCATCTGTTGTCTCTTGTGTTTTAATTAGATAGTAAACTTCTTGGTGCAGGGACTGTCTTTTTGTTCTATGTACAGCACTTACCACAATGGTGTCCTTGCCCATTATTAGGGTTCCTCAATGCTATGGTAATATAAGTAAACGATAATATTAATGAGTGAAATGATCTCTTTCTGTATTTCAGTCCCTGAAGGAATAAAATGACAACTCTGCCCCCAGGTCTGTCTGTGCTGGATCTGGAGCTGTGGTGAATGGAGTGGGGGGGAGGAGAGAGATGACATGAGCTAAACATAATACGCTTATCAGAAAATTAGCACACACACATCTATGAAACAACTGCTGTACTGGACACCTCACACCAAAACATGGGGGGTGACAGTCTCTTATTGCTTAAAAAGTAAGCAAGACTCTTATTTTTCTTTCCAACACTTAATGTATATGAAATATAACACTAAGAAAAAGCAAAATAATTCTAAGAAATAAAATCCAGGAAGAAGAGGAAAGGGGAGTCACATACTGCACCTGGTGGTTCAATAGCCCTCTCATCCCTTTTGTTTTGTTTTCAATCACTGAAGCTGGATTTGAAACTTTTGAACTTCAGAGATGCAGGAAAGAATGCCTGACAGCAAAGAAAACATTTTCCTGCAAAAATAAATTGATGATGAATCAACACCAAAAATAATCTGCATCTAACTAATGCCTTCCCTGCAGGCATCTCTGAAAACAAGAAATATTCAGAGTCAGAAAACAACAAACAACAGAAGAGGAAACCTAACTTCCAGACCTAACCACCCCTCTGTTTGGGGAAAATTCATATCTAAATGCAGTTCTCAATTTAGCATCTCAGGACAAGTCTAGATCAGAGAGGTTGAACAGCAAAAAGAAACATTGATAGGTTTAGATTTAAATTATGAAATAGTGCCAAGTTTAAGATCTAGATTACTACGATTGATGTTCAGGGTTTTTCAGATCCTGGGTTTTAGCTCTGCCCATGACAGGCCATCATCTTTGCCAGGAAGCAATTCAGCAGTTTAACTGTCCAGCCCAACCAGAATAGGCTGGCGACAATTTTTAGAGCCTTGCAAATTTAGCAGCATAAGCACTTAGCTGCAAGACAGTTTAATTGTTGTTTGTTAAAAAGAAATGAAAGCTTGCAAGATGTAGGCTGCAGTCAGATAGTTTAAGCTGGCCAGAAAGGCTAGCAGTAGTTTAATTTGACATCCAATCCAAAAACTAAACTTTGTAATAAAATAAACTACAACTGGATTACCTGATGCTACAACCATAATTTGATTTGGATTTTTAGGAGGGCAATGCCTTCTCTGTAATATTATGTTATAGCTTTTCAGTTACAAACTTAACTACTGCAGCCAGGACTACAGATCCTTTACTTGGGTGTTGTTGTTTTTTTCCAAATCATTGGTATATAATCTGTATGCACACAGACTTGGTTGGTTTTAAATATATATTTATTTGAAAAATGCCTACGACACATTAAACCACCCTGCTAAAATTAAGCCAAATTAACAGCCCTGAATATGTTAACTGAAGACCTTGGGCCAGGCAAGCATCAAAAATATGGCACTTGAGAAACTTGGACATAAACACACTTTCCAGAATTCATGGAAAGCCAAAACATCAGCTTCGATCAGAAAGATCAAATGTCTTGTGTAATTTGCCAGGAAAAAAAAAGAGCAGCTCTTTTATGGTGAGGTCTAAGACTTTTAGAAATTATTATCTACATGTATTTGACAGATCTGGAGTTCAGGTGATTCATGGAAGCAGAAAATGTGTTACATTGTCCACAGGAAGCTTTTCTCTCTGTAATGCAAGATTAGAAGGTCCAAACATTTACCACTTTGTTTAACACCACTTGTGCAGCTGATAACCATGATTTCCTTTTAAGAAATTTTGACATTTCCAAAAGTGAAATCAGGTTTAGTGACTGTGGGGCTGATGCCCAAGGTGTAGAGAGAGCAAGGGCTCCACTATACCTTAGCTGTGTCAACTGAAGGCAGTGAGCTGATAACTTTGCAAACAAAGGGAAGGTATTTGTGGCCTTCTGATGCAAGGGATGAAGGTCCTGTGTAGACCCCAGAGAGAGGGCTTCCTTTGAGAAGGAGGATTCTGTTGATCCCCTTCACCAAGGAAAAAGGCTTAATATTTGTGGTGGTGGTATTTGTACTTCCCTTTACCCCATAAAGAGAAGAGAATTTGGCCAAAAGGCTGAATTACCCAGGAACAAGAGGAAACAGAGGCACTATGCCATCTTGATGTCAGAGAGGTAGTGCCCTATCACAGAAACATTATATTCTCTTTGACATACAAGACTTAAAATATGGGAGACACAGGGAATACTACACAGGGAATACAGTTTTAAGAACTATGTGGATCAAGTCAGGAGAACTCAAATGAAAACTAGTTGGCCTGAATTTAGTTGGTGCAGCAGTAAATATGGGCTCTTTGTGCAGGGCAAGCTTTAGACAAAATACATCTTATGTTGTAGTTCAGCTCCATATCAGGCACTGAGCTTACTAGTCTGGATCATTACAAGTCTGAATTTATTTTGGAAGATCTTGTAAGACTTTACTATTTAACCCCTGAAAGGACATCTTAGCTTATTCCTTTGAGTTAACTGTTTTGGAGGTGTCTGCCACCTACGCTGAGTTACTAGTCAGGCTAGAGCAATGATCCATAATTGTCATTCAGCTGCCATTCACTTGGAACAACTGGCAGATACTGGGCTGGGGCTGATGTAGTTTGAGTCTGGGATATCCTTAGGAAGATCAAAAGAAACAAGTGTGTGGGCAGATAAATGTCATTAGACAATTCCAATAGCATCAGAACCAAATCTGAAGTCCTAGCTACCCATGGACAAGTGATCAGATTTCCCCTCCACTCCGTGGCTTTGTGAGAGAAAGGTGCATCTTATACTAGTTATGTTCTTCCTTTGTTCTAAAGAAGTTCTTTCCCATAAATATAATCACCTCCCTGAGTGCACCTAATTTTCTTGTACTCAGCCATGAAATACTGGAAATATTTCCCAGCAGAAAAGATAGGCCAGTCACCACTGTATTTTAAGAAAGGGAAGACTGGATATAAAATAAGGACCTGGCTAATGTTCTTTGTGTGGGTGTGTAATGCTTTCTTTTTTTCCCTTGCAAGTTTTCAGGAATTCCTTAGTTCAGTGGACAATATTTTTATTGACTACAAATTATGTCAGAGTCACCTTTGGTACACCATTTTAACAGACATTGACCCAGGTCCTCCAATCTGGCTGAGCTATGCTCAGAGTCCAGACTGGGAGGAAGGTGGCTTTGAGACACCTTTTGATTCTGAAGCTGGGTTAAGAGTTAGACCAGCTTTGGCCCAAAATGTTCTAAAAATCCTCTAGGGACTGTTCAGACTTCCCAAATAAAACTCAAAAACCCCTTTGGGCTGAAAAGCCGTGTGTGAAACTGCAAAGCAAAATATTTCTAGTTAAAAGGAAGTGGAAATAAAATAGGCTCTTTCAGCTTTCACTGAGGAGTCAGG
Organism: Dermochelys coriacea; assembly: GCF_009764565.3. NCBI lineage: Eukaryota > Metazoa > Chordata > Testudines > Dermochelyidae > Dermochelys > Dermochelys coriacea. Next base: position 174,397,867 of record NC_050069.1, read on the forward strand.
ATATAGCGATTCCATTAAGCCATTACTGCAGATCTGTATGTTTCATATATCAAGGCCATGTTCCAGAGTGCTCTGTAAGCCTATCAAGAGATATTCTAAGAAAAGTCATGTATTCCCTGGTTCTTAATTGGTGAGAGTGAACAGTGCTCTTCCAGAAAAAATGTTTTGTTTTAAAATCTTGTCTCTTCAAGGCATCTCACTGCACCTAAGAGCCATTCACAGTCTGGTTTTGTTCTTTTTTTGGAAATACAATTTAACATCATCTTCAGGCAAAGTACTTGAAAAGATTTTCTCTCCTAATAAAAAGCACCTGTGCCGCCTTTCCCTAACTTAACTGATTCTATTCAGCTGAGTCTGCCCCTAATGTGCAGTAATCCAACAGCTAGAATTGGTCTTCACTTGAGTTTATTTCCATTTTAATTAATTTCTGGTTACCTCAAATCCTGAGCAGCCCACACATAAATAGCATTTGCTTTAATTCTGCCAAGGCTCAGAGGCCACAGTCCTATCAGGAGCGGAGCATTTTCATTTCCCATTTTAAGACAGCTGAGCATCTCAGAGGAGTACCCCCAAGAACTGTAACATATTGGAGACCATGTCTTCTGCATGTTCAGTACCGCACTGAGCACTCTGGCCGCAGGCAATGAATAACAATAATTTTAATCTTGCTTCAGGAACACGATTGATGTTATTTTTAGCTCACTTATTGAGATGCAAAGTGTGTATCTGTAAAACTAAACTCAAGCCCGAACTTTCAGACATCGGCATCTGAATTGTCGCCCCAGAACCAATGGGCATCTAGCTGCATGTGCAAACTCACATTTACATATTCAAAATGGCACCCAAGTTGAGTGTGAAAAGAGTACATGTACATTTTTTGCAGATACAGGTTAGCTTCCAGTCTCTAAAAACTCCCCCCTTCATGATTGCTGTTGGCTTTTTAATTGAGAATGTGAATCATTTACTGTAATTAAAATAATTTGTATTTCACCTAAGCTGGGTATTATAAAATAGCAAGAAAAAGAAAGTCTGTCCAGTTAGGAAATGTGTTCATTGGAACATGCATACCTTTTCTCAACCTTCCAAAATGGATTGTATTGTCATCTTTTCACATCATTCTATCTATTTGGAATATACCCACAGGAGCAGGGTTTGCTTAAAAGCTGCTGTATAGCAGTGTTTCCACTGAGAAGCTGTTGCAGACATGAAACATGCAAATACCATTTTCAGAAACTCAGGCACTCTTTCGTCACAGCAAGACTGCCATAGGGACCATATTATGCACTCATCCCTCAAAGGGAGAGCCTAGTGCCTTTAGTGGACAGTTAAGCTGAGGGATGTCTTATATGCCATAACACACTGAATCCATTCATTTCTTTTATCATTTTGTTTACTTTCTTCTCGTGTTTTTTCCCCAAACTTCATCTCAACAATTCATCCTTAGCCAGCTTTATAGTCTCACTTATATCACTTATAATACAGTATCTCTCCCAGCATGGCAACAAGTTTTTTGCTTTCCAAAGTTGTTTTCTTGTTCCTTTCCTGCTCTTACAAATTCACCTTTTGTTTATTCTTGCAGCCTGTGTTCTCTCTTTCCTTTTACTTTCCGAAGTTGTTTTCATTCTTTTATCTTTTATTTCTACCCCATTCTCCCTCTCTTCTCAACTTGTCATGTTTGGACTTCTTCCAGAAAGTTTCAATTCTCCCTTCCTCTAAATCTCTAGCCAGACACTCAAATGCTGGCTTGCTTCCCATCCTTGTATCCAAGCTCTATTTTCTATAGCTCTGATTTGACTGATTTCAACATCTTATATTTCTATAATTCATCTTGTGGTCTGTCTCTCCATTTTTCTATCGTTAGGAATACTTCATCTAACTAGTCTATTCTCTCCTCTTCGTCTTTCATTTGTTACTGTACACCTCTCATTCTTTCCTTACTCTTGCATGCTCACTTCTCAATTACATTTGCAATCTGTGTTTTTCCCCCTTAGTTCAGCATTCTTTACTCACTGATCACTTTTTATACATCTTGCAGGCAAACTAAAAGTTTCCCATTTTCTGTTAAACTTGCCAAAGCAACCCATAGAACTAATGCCTGGAATTCAGATGAGGCATGGTTTTCTTATTTAAGTAGGTCTTTCTGTTTCCTATTTACCTGGCCCCAAAATTCCTGTTTTCTTGGCTTAATCCATATTGGAGAACTTGTTAGAAAGAATCTTATGAAAGCAGTGTTGATGGTGCCTCTCAAGGACCTTCAAGTGGCGTCTATAGGTTGTCCAAGTTTTGGATGCATACAACAGCACTGGGAGAATAACGGCTTGATAAACAAGAAGCTTGGTGTCTGTTTGAATGTCGTGATCCTCAACAACCCTGTGCTGTAAACGAGAAAAAGCTACACCAGCACAGCTCAGGCGATGTTGAATTTCTGCATCAATATCTGCCTTGGATGAAAGATGACATCCAAAGTCGGGGAAATGATTGACATTCTCCAGTGCCACTCCATTGATTTTGATAGATAGGGGATGTAATACCTCATTTGGAGAGAACTCATGGGCTCATGGAGCACTTTAATCTTCTTGATATTAAGAGTGAAATCAAGACATGTGTAAGCATCGGCAAATACATTCAAGATAGTTTGAAGATCTTTCTCAGAGTGGGCAAAGATTGCATTGTCATCAGCATACTGAAGTTCCCCAATAGATGTTGTGGAGATCTTACTCTTGGCTTTCAGCCTGCTAAGCCTGAACAGCTTTCAATCCATTCTGTAAATGATTTCAACGCCAGCTGTAAACTTTCCAGCAATTAGGTAAAGAATGATGGCAATAAAAACCGCAAACATGGTTGGAGTGATGATACAGCCCTGTTTCACTCCTGTTTGTACTTCAGCACTGGCTCCCAGAGTGAACCTTTCACTCAGAACAGTAACTTTCATGTTATTATGAAGCAATTTTAGGACATTGATGTATTTATCAGGACATCCAATCTTAGAAAGTAAATCCAGAGGCCACAGCGATTCACTGAATCAAAGGCTTTAGTTAGATCAATAAAAGCCACGTACAGTGGTCAGTTTTGCTCCTGACACCTTTCTTGCAGCTGCTGTGCTATGATCATATCCATAGTTCCATGACATGGTCGGAAACCACTCTGAGACTCCAGTAAAATTTCTTCTGACGGGGCAGAAGGCAGGTTGCAAGGATCCATGCCAGAACTTTGCCTGCAATGGCTAGGAGGGAGCTACCAAAATAATTTCCACAATCCACTTTATCCATTTTCTTTAAGAGGGTGACAATCAGGGCATCCCTCATTTCACTGGGTATCTCCTCCTTTATCCAGATTTTAAGGATAAGCAGTAAAGCTGCCAAATTAGCTCTGGTCCACCGTCTTTAAGGATTTCAGCAGGGATCCCATCTAGACCTGCTGCCTTGTTGCTCTTCATCTGCTTGGTGGAATTGTGTACCTCATACAAACTGGGAGGGTCTCCGAGCTTATTCCTAAATGGTCATTGAGGGATTTGTTCAAGGACTTCATCTGCAGCCATAGAATTACGATTAAGGAGATCTTCAAAATGTTCTTTCCAGTGAGAATTGATGGCTTCATTGTCCTTCAGAAGTGTGGTTCTGTCCTTAGAGTGAAGAGGATTCATACCATGGCAAATTGGTTCATAAACAACCTTGGCGGCACTAAAGAAACCACATGTATTGTGGATATCCACGAGATGTTGGAGTTCTTGTGCTTTCTCAATCCACCATTTGTTCTTGAGTTCTCTGGTTTTACCCTGGACTTTCACCCTCACCTTGGCATGGGCTTCTCTCTTTATATTGCAATTTGTCGTTCTGCCAAGCACAAAATGCCATTCTCTTCTCATTGATGAGTTGATCAATTTCAGCATCATTCTCGTCAAACCAGTCCTGATGTTTTCTGGTTTGGTAGTCTATGGTTTCCTCACAGGCATTGGTGATAACTGCTTTCAACTTGCTCCAATGTTCCTCAATTTCTTCTGGAAATTCTGATGGGAGCTTTTCTTCTAAGACTGCTTGGAAGTGGTCACGCTTAATAGGGTCCTTCAAATCTTGAACCTTCAACTTGACCCTGACCTGCTTCTTTTGCAGCCTCCACTTGGGATCGATCTTAATTTTCATTGTGGATCAAATAAGGCAGTGATCAGTCCAACAGTCATCAGCACTTGTCATTGCTCTTGTGAGAAGTACATCACTACGATCTCTGGCACGAACTATGACGTAGTTGAGGAGATGCCAGTGCTTTGACCATGGGTGTCTCCAAGATGTTTTGAACTTTTCCTTTTATCAGAAAAGAGTGTTCATAATAAGTAGCTCATGTTCAGCACACTTGGTCAGAAGCAGAATTCCATTTGAATTGCTTCTGCCAACTTCTTCTTTCCCGATTGTTCCTTTCCACAGGTCTGAGTCTCATCCAATATGTGCATTGAAAGGATGATTTTCTCTTCTGTAGGGGTCTGATAAAATGGTTTCCAACTGAGAATAAAAAATCTTCCTTTACATTCTCATCGGCTTCCAGTGTTGGAGCATAGGTGCTCACAATAGTTGCTTGTTGATTTTTGGTGAGCCTCAATCAGAGTGTCATAAACTGCTCATTGATGCAACTGGTACCTCAGAGAGACACCTTACAAGCTTATTCTTTATAGCAAATCGATGCAATCGGGGTTCATCTATAGATTTTTCCCTTCCAGAAGTAGGTGTATCCTCCTTTCTCCTCCCTCACCTGTCCTTCATCAGCTCTTCTAGTTTCGGGCAAAGCAGCAATATTGATGTTTAACCAACTCAATTCACGAGCAATAATGGCTGTACATCACTCTGGTCGGTCGTTGTTTGAGTTGTCCAACAGGGTACATATGTTCCAAGTTCCAAAGTTGAAAAGTTTCTTACATTTTCGACCGCTGAGGTGGTGATCCTGCTGAATGAGATCCAGCCAGGAAAAACAGAGGCAAGACTATTTTTAGGGTACCTTTTCTAATCCCCTCCCCATGTGGGCAAGTAGAGTGGATCCTAAAAAGGACTGCTCATTTGTGGGTGCAGCCGCCAAGATGCTCGACCAACCTCAATCCTTGAGCAAGACAACTGTATCATACACCCACCGCCTGTGTGTCAGTCTGTGACTAGGAACTTCCAGATTTCACTGTCCTGTTCCCATCACCACTCGCTGATCGCCACCGGACTTTTGACTTGTGCAAATGTTATTTTCCCAGAAAAACGGAAGATGCCTGTGCAGGACTTTTAAAGTGGGGAGACTGGTGCACAATAGTCACCACACTATCCTTGTAAGATAGAGGACTTGAAACCAATGGCATGAACATCATGACCGATTGGAGATCCTCTATCTGCTGTAGCCTTTATCCTGTCGAGCCAAAAGGCGGGGAGGAGGCTCAAATACACGCAATGAAGCCACACCAGGTGCATAAGTATATCCAGTTTTATTGCCAACGTATGATAAGCTTCCCAGCCTTCACACGTTACTAAATACGTGCTTTCCAGCAAACAAGCAAGCAAGAATGAATGCTTATGCCCCTTCTGCTATGGACAGTCCCGGACCCTCCAGCCTTGTCCTTGAGGGCTCATAGCAGGCGCTACTTCAGCGTGAGGAATTCCTTGGCACCCACAAAGCTAGGGTCCGCAGGTGAGACTGTTTGTCTAAAGCAATTTGCATGGTTTTTTATCATCATCTCTTTCAAAGGGGGGGGGCATGTACATCCACAAGCAGGCTCTGGCGGGAAACACTACTGTTTTCTATTCCCACACTTATCCCTCCTTATCTCTTTTCTAGTTTATCCAGTCGAGTTGCTGCAAGCCAGCCCAGCTGGTCAAAGCCAGTTCACTTTTAGCTCCCCCCGAACCTTTCTGTGCCAACAGGCCAAGGTAACTTGCAGTCAGCCCCAAAACATCCACCTTCACAGCCGTTGTAACATTACACAACAGTTTCACCTCCATTGTGCAGTTATCCTCCGTCTGCTCTGCCATTAGGGACTTCTTGGATCACACTTTGTCTGGAACCTTGTCCTTGACTGTTCTGCCATGGGTAGCCCTAAGGGAGTACATGACTCCAGGCAGCATTGCTCTTGGGTTCATTAAGACACGCAAGCCTCTTCACCTAAGATTATACCTGATTTATATCACTGACTTCTCTTAATAGACACAACCCTGTAAGGCCCCAAATATTGTCTGACTACACAGGCCAAAGGGGTAGCAGTATGACTTTAGAGTGCAAATTTAAAGGGCAAGGCAAAGCCAGTTTGAAAGATGTATGGCTCTGTGTATGATTGCTACACTTCAGCAATTTGCCTTTTTTAGATAACAAAAAGTGAACTGCATCACTCTAGACACTTAAGAATTCTAAACTATATCATGTCCCTATAAATAAATAACTACGAGACTATGTGTTGAGGTGAGGCTTCAGGTCCTGATGAAGTTGCAAAGAGAGACAGATAATTTATTCAAATATGCTATAAAATGAAGCCTTTTTTTAAACCCGGACAGGTGAAAATTCATTCATTCATTCAATGAAGTGAGCTGTAGCTCACAAAAGCTTATGCTCAAATAAATTTGTTAGTCTCTAAGGTGCCACAAGTACTCCTTTTCTTTTGCGGATACAGACTAACACAGCTGTGACTCTGAAATGTGATTTAGAGTAAAAGTTGTATGAAAATAATGTAATGTGTTTAACATCTTTTTCTGTATTCTTAACAAATCAGTACATCTTCATAAAAACACTCTCATATAAGGAAAACAAACACAAATTTGTTAATATTGCAGCAAATTTGCTCACATTTTACTAGATATGGGGGAGGGTTACAGTACCTTTCCTTGAACAATTCTGTATCCCATATTTTGTTCTCAAATGATAAAAGGTAAGTACATTGCAATACACTTAACCAGCACAGTGGCTAATTCTGTAAAATGCTAATGCCTTCAACTCCCATTGATTTCAATGGAAATTGTGGATGTGAAGCACTTTCCAGGGGGGACCTCTGTGCTAGAAATGTTGGAAACTGAGTTTCCATTCTGCAGAAAATTCTCACACTTTGAAACTTTTTCAACACAAATTCATGTTAGGTCAATCAAAATTGTGACATTTTGTTCTGATTTTGACTTTTAAAAAATTTTATTATGCGTATGATGAAATTTGAAAACAAAGAGATTTCAAAAAGAAAAATAGAAACATTATGACAAGGTCAAAATGTGATTTTTTTTAACCTTAGCAAATGCTTCATTTCAATTTTTTAAAACCAAAATTCCAAATCAACATATGCCCCAGGAAAGTTTTGATTTTGACAAAATGGCATTTTCCAGCATAAAAATGTTCCATTGGAAAACTTTTTTGACCAGCTCTGCCTGGTATCTTTAAGGCTCTGGTTCATGATCTCTTTATACACTTGGGACCTCATGTTCCTATTGACTTGCTTGGGACCTAGGAGTGCTCAGTCCCTTGCGGGCTCAGAAGCAATCTGGCCCCATTAAATCAGGCTTTTGCAACTTCAGTTGATTGCAATATTGCTAATTGCATCATTTAATTATTTGCCCATCCAACATAATTCCAAATGCTGCTCTTTTCATTGTCATCACTCTAGACAAGAGAGTTGTCTGTCCACCATCTTTTTTAATATCACTCTTACTGTGTATCTAATAGGAAATTCAAGTACTCTTTTTAAGAGCTTATGAAATGAAAATATTCACTGGAAAGGCAAGAATTTGCAAAACATTATAGTTAGAGGGGAATTTCGTCTGAATAATGACAAAGGCAAAACTGATCAAGGACTTCAGAATTTGGTCTTTTAATATTAGCTAGAATTTGGAATTCACAGGGTAGGTACAAGCAGATAATCTTCACACTGAACTGTGGGTTGTCAAAAAAGAAAGTAGCATTATGCTTGCTTTCATTTAAATCAAGGAAATGATTCCCTCATTTCAAATCCCCATATATTCTGTGCATTTAGAATATTGTGCTACATTGTAATACTGAAAGCAATTAGAAATAACTGAAGATATTGTTGCTTCATTCTAAAAAGAATGAGTTGCCACCTACACATCTAATTAAAAATCTGAAAAGCCAATTTCAAAAGTACTGTGCTGTATTTCATCAGCTACCTTAACTGTACTGTTATGCAAATGCACTCTAGTCAGAAAAAATGTAATGATTTCACCTGCAAGCAATGAAAATCCATCTTAGTTCATTCTTTCCTTAGTACAGTATGTTGAAGAGCTGGTGTTTCCACCATCTGGTCTACCTCATGCCAAAGTTAATTAGATATGACTAAAGCGTCTTTACCTTTTCTATTTACAGGTGTCCAAGGAAGGCATTTATGACAACTGGGAGTTCTATTTGATGATAACCCATAAAAATACATTGCAACCATTGTCACAACTAGTAACAGCTTCCAATATCTGGACATAATATAAGTTACTGTTGACTGCTAGATGATGCATACAGATGATTGCTGCATGTTAGTGTCCGATGCTAAAAAGAGTGACATCTTTTTAAGACTTCAGTCTTAGTATATTGGCTGTGTATCTTCAGATACTAGTAATCATATACGAAGTTGGTGAATGCCACGCTTATTTGTTTTCCGCTCTTCATATCTTTCCAGAATCTACTTCTAGACTTCAGTCTGTCAGATGACTAATATATTAATCAGTTAAGTCTGTATCTATAAGCCACTTTGGTATTACAAATGTAAGTTCAAAAATTTGGAAACATCCACACAACTACTTTTTCCTCTTGCTACTATTTGGTTAGGGACACAATTGGAAAAAAAACACTGTTCATGTCTACACAGCAAATGTTTAGCCATTAGTTAATAACTAGCTAATTTTGATCATGCACAGTCCCTGCTAGTAGGCTAATCTGGCACACACTTTAGTAGCTGTAAGTAGTTAGGCACATAGCTCTTTTTAGAATGGGTTGAAATTTTTCCAACAGAGTAGTAAACGATCAGGAAATGCCGATTTGCTAAAATTGAAATGTTTTGCGGGAACATGCCAACTTTGTCAAGATTTCCAACAAAAAAACTATCAAAAGATTTCATTTCAATAAGGCTGAAGTGCTTTGTTTCAAAATTATATTATAAAAAGCAAAAGTGAGGGCTTCAGCCTTACTGAAACAAAACACTTAGATAAGGTCACTCCAATATTTCCAAAAAAAAAATTTTCATTTCAGAATTTTCATTTCACAGGATATTTTGCCTTTTCAGACTAATTTGGGGCAAAAGTGGAATTTTGAAATGTTGAAAATTTTTGCAGAATGAAATACTAAGTTTTGACCAGCTCTAGTTATACTGTTGTATCGATGGTTGCCTCTAATGGGGCCACCGTAGCTGTCAAACCAGGTTCTCCTACCTCCCATAACTCTCAGCAGTTAGCTATCCCAAGGTGTACTTTCCCACATGTTCAGGGTGCTACTCTGTATATCTGACCTCTGGTAACTCTGTACTATGCATCAGGACTTATCTGAATATGTCACTCATAAGCCATAACCAGGCTGAAAATGCTCTGCATTTATTTTACCAGTCATATAACTCACTCCTCTTTGCGACAATATCCCACATATCCCTGCCTTTTAAGTATGTAGGGTCCCCAGAAATCACAGTTGGCGCAGAAAAACCATTAACATCCCTGTTGTGGCACAGGAAATGGTTGCTGAGGCACTTCGAGGTAGCTGCCCAGAATGCTGGATGGGGATGTGAAAGTATGATTCTGACAACAAATGTCACCATGTGGACACAAGCTAATTTTTGTAACTTCTAACCTAAGTTGATTGTGCTTTCAATAGGGTACATAATCACAGTATAGCTGCCGTATGGATGGGGCCTAACAATTGCTGCTTTTAGCACAAAACAGCTTTTGGCCTTTGTTAAAGACTTATTGACTGTTGTGATTATTATCTAGCATTTTATGTTTGAATGGAAAGCATAATTTGCAGTACCAAAGAGCAACACTTCTTGATCCTTTGTACTAGGTCATTAGAGCAAGCTGACATCATCTATGATACATAGCTTCCTCCATGATGTTCTTTTTCTTGTAATGCTGCTTAAGATTCTGGCATATTCCCTGGTCTATTTGTTGGATTAAATATGTGGCCTTAAGCAATGGAGAGAAAAAGGTGAAACATTTCCCAAAGAAACTTTAAAATGCGCTGCACACTTATCCAGAATCAGTAAAATTTCTTTTTCCTTAACTGTGACACTTGTCATCAATCTTATGCAGCTAGTCAAGTGAAAATCTAAATTGTCGTCCATGTATAGTATGATAGTCACAGCCAAGCAGCAGCAAATTTTTAAATTCAGCTAACTGAAGCCTAGGGCATCTTAATTTCACTGATAGACGCTTCCCTTTTGCCATTGCTATCATGTTGGCTAGCACAAGAGGGAAAAAAAAATCTGTCCTCTGGATCTGTTTCCTCTTCTGCTACAGCATCAGTTTTGAAAAGGAAACAATTAAAGAATAGCCTGTTACCACTGCAGTTGTAGAGTTCTCCAACAGATTTGCACAAACATCCAGGGTTGACAGTTTCGGTCCAAGATATTTCTGGAGGTTTCAGTCATATGACATCATCTTTAATTAATCTTTAATTCCTGGAGACTCCACGACAATCCTGGAGGGTTGGCAACCATGCCTCAGTCCCTAGTTATATGCTTAAAGGGGTGTGGCCTGACTTTCAGTGGTGCTAAGCCCCTGTAGTTCTCATTTGCATGAATGGGAGCTGGGGTTGCTCAGCATCTTTGAAAACTCAGACTTTCTCTAAACTTTCTCTGTCTTTTTTTCGCCTTCCTTTCCTTTTGTGGCCAAGCAATCTTACCACTGCCATGCAAACAGCAGTTACTGTGCTCTGTGGCTTGTTAGTGTTCTGCCATAATTACTGAAGAACATCAATGATCTTCACTTTCCAGTCTTGCAAAATGATAGCTTTCTCTCTCCTGTCATTTATTCGCCCACTCATCTGAAATTCCAGAGAACAAAGCTTGTGGCATAACATATCTCTATGAAAAAAACTGATCATATTTCTGCCTTGCAGGCAGGGCTTCCAAAACAACATATATTTCAACAACAATGCAGATCATTTCAATAGCTGTAACTGTAGGTAAAATGTCTTCAATAATACAACTAATTTCATACTTTATTGTACTTTAACTGTCATACCTATACTTGAATGACAATAGCCCTGCTGAGAAGCAATTGGTACAAGTCAGCTTATTGTGCTACTCTTTTTAATGTCAGGTACATTAAAAAAGAGTTTTTATTCTTGTCGATTAATATTTTTACTCTGTTCTAAAACATGGTCTGATGGGTTTTTCATAATAAAGAATGATAACCTTCATAGATTTGAGTAGGAGCCATATGAGGAGCCTGATTCTCTTTTCACATTGGTGTAAAATCTGGGATCACTCCACAGAAGTCAATAAATTTACAAGGGTGTTAGCAAGAAAAGAATCAGACCCTATGATTTTTACTATGGATATGTTGTGTGTGAACTAGGAATTATCTGAACTGAGCTACTATTTTACACAAACCACAATAAAGAATAGGGAATTATTGTTATCAAAACCCACTTGTGTGAAATAAATGTAATATTGTCAGTAAAACAGCAAGAGTGAAACTGACTGCACTGGCAGATAACTCGTATTTTCTGAAAATATTAGTTACAATTAATCAAAGTGTAAGCTGAAGTAGTACGTGGTATATGTTGCACTAAGAAGAAGATGGAATAGAAATTGTCTACAGATCCTTCCTTTCGCTAATTTTTATATTTCTATGAGTTAGTGGAGGTGGCAGTGAGGGAAATGAAGACTTTAAGAGTTAATATTATAAAGTGTTAGTTTTATTACAGTGTCTAATTTAGTGCAAACTAAACAGGCGATATTATACTGACTGTGTATTGGGTTGTGGTTTTGTTTTGTTTGTTTTTTTAAATCTGACACTTAATGTTGATAGATTTGAAGGAGAGGACAGATGAAGAAGAATAATCGCTTCTTTGGAACCCAATCTTGCATGGTGCTGACAGCCTCCTGTGTGGTGTTAGCACCCTCCGTTCTCATTAACTTCACCTTTCAGCACCTTCAGTGCTAAGTTCAGTATTCTCATTGACTTTATTGATCAGCACCTGGCAGGATCAGTCCCATATTCAGGCTGTCTGTACTTCTCCTTCATCCCAATCTTCCCATTCTTCTCTTTCTTGTCTTTGAGATCCCATCTCCTGGGCACTAGTCTCCTGGATGAACAGGAGAAGCTCTTTAGTTGGCTAGAAATATATCTCTTCAGTGACACAAGGTGCTTCTTCCTTCCTCAGAGGAACAGAGACAAGAATTTAAACTGAGCTCTGCTGCATCCCACTGCCTCTTGTAAAATGTTGGGGGACATCAGGAAGAAGGGAAGATACCTGATGTCAGAGACTGGATGTGTTACATACATTTTGTCAAAGAGTCACTGAAAGACCAGAGAAGCTGAGAGGATTGGCACTTGGAAAATATAAGCTATAGCTTATTCCTTGTATCTGCATGAACGGTGCTTCTCTGGGTTATCTCTGGCAGAGTTTAGGAACAAATATGTAATGCACACTGTTTCTCTTGTTATCTGATTATTTTTCCTCTCTCCTTAATAAATGTGAGGTCATTTTACTTAGATTGTTTTTTCTCTTTAGGAGCATTCTGCAATGACTTTAAAATCTTTTCTCTTTGGGACCCCATTAGGGAGGATATGACACTTATCCTGGAATTGCTTAGCTAAACCAACATCTAAACAGAAGGCATCCTGATACAGCCTATCAGAGTTCGTTGAAACTCTTTGTGAAAGAATTCTTGTGAAAGAATGAGAGAAACTTTTGTGATAATTTTGTGCCATCTTTCACTAGAGTTGGTCACGTTTTTAAAATGTTGATGAAATTTATTTTTTTTAAAAAAGTGGGGGAGAAATAGTTTGGAAAATATTTCTTACCTTTTTTTTTACTATCCTTATTATCAACAGGTCTGTTGGTTGTGATAAGCAGGACACAGGAAAGCCAGCCAACCACAAGGAATGGTGGGAATAGGAGACCAAGCATTACAGTCGTGCCCTGGAGAAAATAGCTGTGCATTAAATAACTGAGAATATTTAAAAGGTTAATTATGTTTTTGTTTATATGTTTGTGACAGACTGTACCCCTGTATGCACTCCTTGCATACTATTGTCGTAATATATTTACAAAGTATGCCTCATTGAGGTATCATTTGAAAACTCATAATTTGGCTGGTCATTATTGACCTGGTAAAAGGTGGGTAGCAACATTATATGTAGAGTTATAAGATTCCACTGTATGGTGTTACTAAAACATGTTCCGAGTCTGGGGAGTAGTCAAACCAGTTTCTCAGAGACAAAGGGCAAGCTGACGTCTCAGCCGGGTGTCAACAAGGTCAATGGACGGTTACTTGCTAAATGGCCATTCTTTGGCAGGAAAGGGGTCATGGGTAAAAACTCTACATCTTAGCAAAGAAACAGCATAGGGTTCCTGTCCACAAAGACTGCTGGTCACCGTGATCCCAGCTGGAAATGCTTCGCAAAGGGGAGTGGAAGACTAAAAAAGGAAGGGGAAACACCCCAAGGGACCGCTCCTCCTAGCTCTCTTCCTGTCCATTGATTCACTGCACCACAAGGACAAAGAAAGCAGCCATCTCACACAGGTAGGGAGCCTGGCCTTAGAAGTTTGGTCCATAAATCCGTTGAGAGCATGTGGTAAGAAAAACTTTGCTTTCAATTTAACATAGTTTGTTAAGTTAGGTATTAGTTTTGTTTCATCTTTATTGTTCTTGTAATGGTTTCTGACTTTTATGCCCCATTACTTGTATTCACTTAAAATCTCTCTCTTTGTAATTAATAAAATTGTTTTACAGTTTTATTTAAATCACTGTGTTTGAACTGAAGTGTTTGGGAATCTCCATTTGGGGTAAAAGGATTTGTGCATATAATTTCTATTCATAAAATGACTGACTTTATATGCACTTGTATTGTCCAGGAGAGAGCTGAGCAGTCCAAAACATACTTTTCTGGGGGGAAATCTAGGACTGGAAGTGTGTTGGGATCACCCTGCAGTATAATTCAGGTTACAATCACACATAGACCTAGCTGGGAGTGATTTACATGCTGGAAGCTGTTTGTGACCAGTCCAAGAGTAAAGCAAAGCAGTGTAAAGAGCACCCCAAGCTAAAAGGCAGGGGTGATAAAGCTACTCACTAGCCTATATTGTACCCTGAGTATATCACAATGTTAACAAGTGTAAAGATGTGCAATTTTCTATTATTTTTTAAACTAACTAAAGTGATGGTAACATTTCAAAAACAAGCCGTTTTCTTTACGTATTGATAAAGTATTAAGGCTCCAGCCTTCATATAGGTGATAACAGAATGGGAAAATAAATAAGTAGGTCAATCTCTGAAAGTAGTGGTAAAATTGCTGAAATAGAGGATTAATTGCATCTTTATCTTTTTACTTTTATTTCTGCACTATACTACTATGATGTGACTGTTTACTTATATAGATGATATAAATATTTTTGTCTTTCCATGCACAGCAGTAAAAAAGAAACATTGAGAATTCACACATTTGTTTCTTTTGCACTGTCTGTATTTCCTACAGCTCAAAGGGTTGAGAAACTTTAGATGGCAGTGCCAAATATATATGCAGAATGATGATATAGAGTGCTATTATGGTAAAAAATATATAGAGAAGAAACTGTTGGAGGCAATAAAGAATACTTTTTAAATTATTCTTGTTCACTCTGTTTGCATTTACCGTGACACAGGAACATTTTACAAATAATAATAAGAGCAAAGCAACCTGCTCATTTCTTCAAATTATACATTTTCAATACTTTATATTTTAAATTAAACATGCCTTCTTAAAAGGAAGGTGCATCTACTCTTGGCTTCCAGATGAGGCTGATTGTTACAAATGCAGAAAAAGTAGGAGCCACAACAGGTGCTGACAGCAGTCATGTTAGTGCTGTTTTGGGATCAATGATTTAGAAAGTGATAGTATTGCATGGCCTGTTGGCCAGGAATAGGCAGAAACCAGAATTGCTAAGTGATGAAACAATGAAAAAAGTATAATGAATTAGTCAATCCTTGAGAAAAGAGCCTTTAATTACTATTAAAATCTAAGAACCAGATTGTGATGTCCTTGTACTTCGCACCACGAGTAGTCCCATTAATGTCCACTGTAGCATTTGTGGCTTGTAGTATGAGTAAAGGAATTTCAGCTTGACCCTAAGTAAACGTAGTAGGAAGAAAAATATGTTGAGTGGACTTACAGAAATTTACTTGTTAATTTCTCCTATTATACCTAAAATATTTTTGATAATTCTTCATAAGGTGAGCAGGAGATGGACTGAATATAGGCAATCCCACACTGGCACAGTTTCAGGGCCCTGGGCCAGGTCCCAATGGAGCAGGAGAGCCTGGGTCCACCTATCCACCCCAGATCCCTCCATACCTAGTCCTGCAATGGGCAGGAATAGGGACTTACTGACAAGGAAGCTGACCCAGATGAACCCCATTCAGGGGGTCCCTGACACATTGAACTAAAAGGGACTGGAGCACTAGGCCTGCTGGCTGAACAGACAACTCAGCTACAGCTTTTTTTCTTTCTCATTTAAAATGCATTGTGCTAGTTATGCATCTTAAAGCTCTGTGGAATTATTAGTGGGTAAATTAGAGTCACCCTTGTGGGAGTAGATGGAGAGATTGTTATTTAAAACCATGGATAAGAAAATAAGAGCTTAACTATTGCCTTGTGTGATGGGGCGCCTGCCCCCACTGAATTCTAAGGGGTTAACAGAGCCCTTGGGAAGCGACCAATCAGGGAGGGACTGTGAGGAGCAGCCAATCTGGGCTGGGCTGGCCCATATAAGAAGGGTTGCAGAGTAGAGCAGCTTTAGTCACTCCCTGGAGCTTGAGGAAGGAGGAAGACTGGCTGCCTTGCAGGCTGAAGACAGCAAGCACCCTGGACCAAGCAGTGCTGTAGGCAGAGATCTGGGAATCTAAAGGCAGCTCCTGGTGGGCTGCAGGAATCTGCAGGTTGAGGCCCTGAGGCCAGGGCAAAGAGGGTGCTGAGACCATTGGGAAGTGGCCCAGGGAGATCTGCATAGGAGTCGGTAGGGAAGCAGCAAGTGGAGACCATTGGGTCCCTGGGCCGGGACCCAGAGTAGTAGGCAGGCCTGGGTCTCCACCCTCTCTCACCCCCCTCCCATCCCCCAGTCATCACCGCAGAAGTGGCAGAAATCTGGACTGCAGTTGCCACTGAGGAAAGTGGCTGGACAAATATTGCAGAGTCCCCAAAAGGCGAAAATGCAGAGCAGAGCTAATCCCCATGACAGTCAGCAGTAGGCACTGGAATGGTGAGTCGTACCCCATCACACTTTGGAAATGGGGACATTATATGTTATGGCTGAGTGATTTAAAAGTCACTATCTCAATCAACCTGTGATGGACCCAAGCTACAAAATCTACATCAAGATTTTAAACTCCCACTCTGTGGTCGTGTGTAGTATGTGGTGTTTTTGATTTAATACAATCTCTAGATTAAATAGTATCCACCTGAGGAAAATACTAGCAATAAAAAGGGACAAATGAGGATCAATACAATTAATAGATTACTTTCCTCAGAGCTATTTCAGTGCCATGTATTTGAAGCAGATTAATAGACAGGCCTAGATTGTTTCAGTGAAGCAATTTGGATGGAGGATGATTCACCTTGAAAGTGAACAGAAAAACAAAGGGCCAGACACAGAGTTTGTGGTGGCAGATTCTGCTAAACAAAGCAACCCAAAAAATGGGAACTTCAGCAGGAGAAGGGGCCTGGCAAAGGAAACTGCAAGCTACCCCAAATACATTGACACCAGTTCATATTCTACACTCTGTAAACATAGTTCTTGCTATTGGGGTATGTCTACACTGCAATTAAAAACCCAGGGATGGCCCCAGTTCTCTGACTCAGGCTCATGAGGCTGCCAGGCTGTAAAATTGCTGTGTAGACATTCATGTTCAGGCTTGGCCACAAAGGTTTACATAGCAATTTTTAGACCTGTGAGCCTGAGTTAGCTGACCTAGGCCAGCCATGGATGTGCCCTGGGTCTTTTATTCCAATGTAAACACACCCTTAGAGGCCATGATTCAGCAAAGCTCTTACGCATGTGCTTAAAGTTAACTTCAGTGGCGCTATCATGTTTGGAAAAATGGGAGACTCTTTCACAAATATTTTGCCAAAAATGTGTCCATTTTGTCAAAAACCTTCTAAATTGGGGGGGGGGTAGGGGAAGAAATTGACTGACTCCAATTCTAACTCTTCCCACAAATGGAAGCAAATAGTGGGTCAAGTAAGTAAAACAAAATTCTCAATAGATGTGTCTGTCCAAGGTTACACCGCATGTCTCAGCATTTTAAATAAGTAAACTTTATACAGTTCTTCATTTATTTATAATTAAGTGTAAATACTTAAACTTTGGTGGAAAGTTGTTAGAGCGTAGAGAGTATAGCCTTGATTATTCATCAAGTTCCTCTTGTTGGTCTTTAACTGGTGGCTTGTTCCTTTAAATGGTATTAGTAATATAGTTTTAAGGTAAATGTTAAAGGGACTGTCCAAATAAATTATAATAAAATCCACTTAGAATTTTAACATTACTAAAGTTAAAAGAATATTTAATGTCTAATTTAGGTTCACTGTCTATTCTGCTTATTTCTTTCATTTCCCCCAACTTGGATAAAGGGGGGGAGGGGGAAACAGTAAGTTATAGTTACTTAGTTCTCACTTTGTATCTAATGCACTAGGACTAGAGCTGGCTGGGAAATTTTCAACAAAGCATTTTTTTCTGCCAGAAAATGCCAATTCATCATAATTGAAATTTTCCACAGATGTGTGTATCATTTTCTACAAAAGTTTTCTCAGGTCCAGGATGGAGGTGGGGAGAGAGAGAGAGAGACCCAGGAATAGCCAATAGCCTGGTGGTTAGGGCACTTGCCTGAGTTTCCCATGCTCTGAGTGGGTGCCCTAATCGCTGTGCAATAAAGTTAGTCTGTCTGTCTCTAGCCCCAACAAGCATTTTATTATTTATACAAAGGGGAACTGTTCCAACAGGGGTGGAAGAGGGGGAGGGGACAGATACTAACTCCATAACATAAAGATGTAGGAGACTCAGGTTCAAATGCCTTCTCAGAATCAGGCAAAATAGGGTCTGGCTCTCAATGTGAGCTCTATGGAATAAATCCCTCCCTCCAGTGAGCAGTAGAATCTGTGGGATCTCTCTTTCTGCAGGATAGATGGGGTAGGAGAGAGGATTCTCAGAGCTGATATAGGGTGATGTATCTTCTGAGTGCTATAGGGCTCAGCTCCATAGCAGTTCCCATGCCTTACAGAGAACAGTGGGGAATCAAGGGTGGTCCATAGAAAGCCAGGGTCTGTAGATTAGTATTATTTATTTGTATTGAGACAGTGGTTTGGGTGCCCCATTCATGGACCAGAGCCCAGGAACAAACAAACAGTTCCTGCCCCAATGTGCTTACAGTCCTTCCACTGCCCTTGCTCCCTAAAGTGGAGGGTAAATGCATGCCACTCAGAGGCTACTCTAGATTAAAGTAGTAATGTGTCCCCTGCCACTCTGCTACATGTGGGTAGTGTTATGTTTGCAGCATGTGCACAGAGAATTTTGTTTAAAAACACATATACTCTTGCTGGAAGGTTACAATGTAACACTACCTTGTTTTTAGAATTCAGAAGAACCCTGGGGCAGGGAGGAACAGCCTGCTTCCTAAAACAGAGAAACACAACTCACCCCACCTAGCTTTAATCTAGCAGTCTGCAAACGGAATGTGCTTGAACACTGTGCTATAGAGCCCCCTAGCGTGCGAGCAGGAGCAGTGATAAGTGACAGGGTACTCTTCCCCTGTGTGCCTTTGTGGAGATCTGCATTGTGTTAGGCACTGCATACACCTACTAGGAAACAGTTTTCTGAGGCAGGAACTAACAGTCTAAATAGACAAGACAGGCAAAGATGAGAGAAAAGAAGTAATATTACTCCCCTGTGCCTCAATCTCCGAATTGTAAAAAAAAAAAAAAAAAAAAAAAAAAAGTGGTTTGGTAAGGTCACACAGGAAGCTTATGGTAGATCCAGAAATTCAACCCAGATCATCCGAGGCTTAGTCCAATGCCTTAACCACAAGAACACTCTTCCTTTCTTCTTAAAGTGCTGCACAAGTCCATTACGTAGTACATAAATACAAACTTTGGAAAGCCTGTTGTGTGATAGTTCCTTCCCTGCATGAATTACATAGTGAACCAAGCTTTAATGTCTTTATTAAACACCTCTTAATATTTGCTACTGTGTCAAATGCAAATTAGCATCAAGCTGAAACTAACTACTGTTGGCTACAGAACTATCTGAACTGAAACCAAGCAACCCAAAGGTCTGCTGACCTCTGTTGCAACATTTTGTCAGCATAGGCTGAGATGAACAGATTTAAACTGAGTGTTGGCATAGGAAATATGTCCGGCAAAAGGAATGGAGACTTTAGTATTCAATTAGTTGTCTGAATCAATCAATTTGCTTACATGAATGAACTTCATTTAAATGACAGAGTTCAGGTCACATTAAAAGCACTAATGAGAAGCATTGGGTAAATATAGAGAAGTTGTTTGTTAGTTTAGGGATGGTATCTATTTTATTTTCATGGTCTGAATTTTGAATAGTAAAATGATGGATAGGAAATCATTTAAAAACAAATCTTGTTTAGGTCTTTAGTTTGTAAAATAACATCTGATTTAATAGAGCATCTTATGACATTCCAGCGGAAAACTCATGAAGAAAATTCAAGATCTGGGCAACAGAATGGTTTTGCATTCTGTCAGAAGGTGAGATGATGCACTGAATTGTCTTAAAAGCAGGTGTATTTCTTTCATTGATTCTCTCAAAAACATTCTGGGCATTTTTATAGTTTTCTTCTTTCATTTCCATGATCAATCTATAATTAGTTTCAGGAAGCATGTTTTGTGTACCATTGTTTCTGGATAGTTTGTGAGGCTTCTTTGGAAGCAACCTCCTCTTACTGTTGTTGTGAGACAGAGGAGGACTCTGGTCAGGAAGCTCATGCTCAGCTCTTTCATTTCAAGCTGTACGGACCCCCTCCATATATGTGAAAATGCAAGAAGTACAGAAAGGGGGGAAGGAGCTCAAGGCTTTATTGCAAAATGTAACCAAACATATCAAACAGACATCAACTTCTTGTGATATTCTATTGTGTATAATAATACTACTGAAATGTATGTATAACATTTATCAATCAGTATTTTGGATACCTCTTAAAAATATAACTAAATCTAGAGATGGATAGCAGAAGCTATGCTTTGGTTTTGATTTTTTGCAATATGTTATCGGTTAGTTTTCATTTTGCAAAACCAAGGTGGTTCGATTCTAGGACCCATTCTATATGTATTGCCGTGTAGAGGGAAATTAGGATAAAAATCTCTCGAGCTCACAATCTAACGATAAACTATTAAACATGGCCAACAAAAACCACCAGAAAATAGATCTTTTTAGGGCCCCTTTTTAAATGAACCTCTCTGCTGAGCTGAGATGCTAAAGGGTTCCAATAAGATGCTGCTACAGCTGTAAAAATGAAGTTATAGAAAGTTTGTCACTAAAATATAACTAAAATATTAGCACTATTAATTGTAAAGTGGTGATGTATTTACCTGGTTTAGGAGGAATGGGAAAACATTGATTCAAAATTTACAAAGGGAAAACACAGTGCAGGCTGTATCTTTGCAAAGGCAAAGAGCACTCTCTGAATAGTTTTGCAATACATTCCATATTGTGGTATTTTATATTGTGAATATTACTTCAACCAACACAGACAGAAATCTTTCAAGAACTGTTGCCTTGCAACCACAGTAGTGATGCAGTTACTCTTGGGATGGTGCTGCTCTATAAAACTCACCTAGTGAATGATTTCTTAGCTGTGTTGACAGGCTCCAAGATCTGTAGACCTCCCCATGATAGATCTTTGTAATGTGCTGGTTTGTGAGATGAGGAGCTTAAAATTAGTAGGTATTTTTAAGTACCTTGTGATCACACTGAACAAAAAATGCAACTTGGATATCTTTGAAGGCCAAGATTTTCCAGTAGCTAGTAGAATGTGGAAAATAATGGATTATTTGGTTCACTAGCAATTCGGGGGGAGGGGGAAGATTCATTTCAAGTCAATCCAAAAATGATTTTTTCTTTAATTTTCAGTGAGTCAGAAAACATTTTAAGTCGAGTTGAATGAAATGTTTCATTTGGCCCAGCTAGAAATAGTTGCTGTTGTTAATGGCCTGAAATCAAAGGAGAACTAGCATCACGGTGGAGGAGGAAGAGGAGAAGGAGGAGGAAATTTGGTTACAATGACTAGTCATTAGGCCAGGGAAAGAGTGAGACTAATTCTAAAAGAGCTGCCCCATTGTAGGTGAGTGACTCAAGTTCAGGTCCCTGCTCCAGTGGCTAGGGCACGCTCCTGCAGTGTAGGTGACCCAAGATCCTATCCCTTCTCCACATCAGCCAGAGGTAGAAATTGAATCTGGGTCTCCCATATCTCAGCTAAGTGCCTTCACGATTGAGCTAAAAGATAGAATGAGACTGCTGCTCCCATATCTTCCTCCAGCTGGCTTGTGACTCCAGACTGAAAAATATCAAAATGGTTCACTAATGTCAAAACAAACCATTTTATTTCAACATTACAGCAACATTATAGTTTGTGTCAAAATTACCAGCCAATTTCAGTTTGTTTGGTCAAAACTGTTTGGCAAACCCAGCACAAACTACTGAATAGTTTCGGGTTAACCAAAACTGCACTTTTCAGTGAATAAACTATTCACTTAAAAAGTGTCCAGCTCTAGTAACTAGTAAAAATTGACTAACTTAAATTTTGGATACTCCATTAGAGACAGATTAGAGAGGCGTGATTTTCAGCAAATGGTACTCAGTGGGTACCTAAAAATTGAGGTACCCCAAATCACTAATCCTTTTTAAAATCTTGGCCTGCGTCTATAAAAATGAAGGAGGAGAAAAACTATGTGCCCTTGAATGCACAAGTGATGGAGCTTCTACAGTCCTTCCTATCCTTTGTTCTCCTTCCCTAGTTTTCCCTTCTCCAAAAAACTTCTCATCAGCATTACTCTTTACACTCCAGTATTTTCTGCTGCTTAGTGTGTAGGCTAAGATTCAGTATCATATCATTTTAATATCTGCTCTGTCTATAGATCTGGTCCTGTCTTCTTACATAATGACAATTTATAACTTGACTTCATTTTGCCTTGAAACGACTTGCAGTTTTCCCTGGGTACAGACTTCAGAATATCCTGAGAAATGTGTTTGTAAGATGGCAAAGAAATGCTGAGTTGTCTCTAGCAGAATCCAACTCCTGTTTAGCATCCCTCCCTTGCAGAAATTCCCATGGTAACAGCACTGGTGGTAACTTTGTAATACTTATAATTTTAGGTAGCAAATACAGGCCTTTGAAAAGTCAGCAATCCTATTCCCCTAACTATATTTAGGAAAGCTTTTTTTTTTTTGGTTTATTGTCAACCAAAGATTTTTTCAGGCTAGAGTGACCAATAATAGAATTTGATTTTACTGCTTGGGAAGCAGATCATTTTAATTATTACACTCCAGAAACACGTAAAAAAATATCTATTTCCAGAATTTGTTATTTTTCTAAAAATTTTACTAAAATATCATTTTAACTTTGTACAGGAAGCTTTAAATCGGTTCATTCAGTAAAACTAGATACATAGTTCTTTAAATGTGATTTCTTAAGACACCCTAATAGCCATTTTCCAGGTCTTAATTTAAACTGCCCTGAAATTTTTATAGTAATAAAATTGTCCGCATAAAAATAATCCTGAAGGAATTGTTTCTGCTGCTCGTATACTAGCATTAATAGACAGGTATAAAATGTTAGTAAAACCTATTCAAAAAATCACTAATTGCCCAGGGTCACTGTTTTTAAAAACTGTAATAATGAGCATCTTAATATAATAGGCAATATGTCTATATACAGGAAGCATGGAAGAGTGTATGGAATGTTACAGGTGAAAAATTTACATCTAATTTAGGGAAGTGAACTTCTGCCTTAATTTTCATGTCTGTTTGCTCTGCCATAACAGAGGAACTTCCGATGTGAAAACTGTGATTGCGTTAGTTTGAAGTCTCAGTACATTAGTTTGTGTGCTTATTCAGATATATCCTACCTACCGCTTTGGTCTTTGAAATTGGACTGAAATCTCAGAAGAATTAGTCTTTCTTTCAATTTCCATTATTGTTAGATTTTTGGACTCTGTCAGAAATAGCACAAGAACTAACTTTTTCAAAGGTTTTTAGTATTTTTGCCTCCAGCCAAATTCAGAAAGTGTCAAAGTGTGTGCTGCTGTTTTTTTGCTAAAAACAAACTCAGTTTTTCAAACCACAAGATCTATATTTGATAAAAGTTTGAGACTTGTTGATGTTACATGTTGATTCTTTTTTTTTATTTGAATTAGTGCCCCACATTAAATGACCCTGTGGCAATTTATGGCCCACATACAGCATGCAGTTTGAATGAAAAATGAACCAAGTTGAGCACAGTTTCAGACAATATTTTTCTAGACTTTTATACAACTGAAAGCTTTATTGCAGCTATCAATGAAGATACAGATTTTGAAATAAATCTGCTCAATATTTACCTCTAATTGTCTGTCTATTCCAGGTTTTTCTATACAATAATAATAAAACCTTTAAGAATTAAGAAAAAATAATTGCCTTAGGCAAGATTTTCAAAAGTGAATGGAGCATTTGGGTGTCCACTTTGAGATATTTATGGGGCCTGATTTTCAGATGGGTGCTATGCTCGTTTTCTGAAAATTGGGCCCCTTTAAAAGTTGCACCAAAAACCTGAGGCAAAAATCGCTAGTCACTTTTGAAAATCTTCGTCTCAGTTTATACATCTTTAAAGTGTGAACACCCAGATTTGGAAAGCACTTTAAGAACCTGGGACCAAAAGTAATACAAAAATGCTAAAGTTTAGTTATGTCATTATTTTAAAATATGCTTGGGAACACAGTCAAAAAGAAACTCTGCCTACTTTTTATTTACATATCTTTCCAATAAGGCAGATTTAAATATAAAATCCACACTTGAGAACATCATGTAAACTGGTGACTCTCTATAGAGGATTATAAATCCATAAAACAGTGACTGGATTATTCTCGGACACATAGGTAGCCATTTCATCTGTAACAGATGTATAGTAATATTGATAACATTCTTCAGTTAAAAAGTCATGCAATTATAATTCAGTATGAAGTATTAATGTAGATCAGAAATATTCTTGATCTGTTCCATAAAACCATATCTGAAAAAACCTCAATAGACTGGATATTGCTTTTTTTTAAAAAAAAAAGTGGAGTGCAGCATTTGATTTCTTGTGGCATCCTTCTGATATGAAAGACAAGTCAACTTTGGCTTCCTATTGAGGGATGCCACAGCTTACAAGATGGTTGTTTCCTATTCATAAATACCATATATGGTATCCAAGTTGGCAAAATATCAGGAAGGTTTCTCCCCGACACTATGACCCTCTCTTTGCTGCTATACAGAGGCCATGAAAGCCCCATACTTAGATCAGGAGAGGTTCCCCGAGAGCAACCACTGCATAGGGTCAACATAGGCAGCCAACACAAGCACCCTCAGCACAGGGGATGGATGGGAGGTGTCAAGAGGTGACACCTGGTAGTTCATACTGTTATGGAGGTTCTGGGCTGCTCCAGGATGCAGAGTTGCCCATAGGCAGCCATGAAGCTATGCTAGGTGTCTCACTGGCCCTCAGAGCAGCTCACAATCCTGGGGCATCAAGGTAGCTTAAAATAACCTTCACTCCTTCTTTCCTTGTGCTGTGCCTTTTAGAAAGAGATGAGCACCTACTATTGACTTCTTCATAGCAGCCACTAGACTCATTCTCTCCAACGCATCATCAAGGATCTACAACCTATCCTGAAGGACGACCCATCACTCTCACAGATCTTGGGAGACAGGCCAGTCCTTGCTTACAGACAGCTCACCAACCTGAAGCAAATACTCACCAGCAACCACACAACAGAACTACTAATCCAGGAACCTATCCTTGCAACAAAGCCCGTTGCCAACTCTGTACACATATCTATTCAGGGCACACCATCACAGGGCCTAATCACATCAGCCATACTATCAGAGTCTCGTTCACCTGCACATCTACCAATGTGATATATGCCATCATGTGCCAGCAATGCCCCTCTGCCATGTACATTGGTCAAACTGGACAGTCTCTACGTAAAAGAATAAATGGACACAAATCAGACATCAAGAATTATAACATTCAAAAACCAGTCGGAGAACACTTCAGTCTATCCGGTCACTCGATTACAGACCTGAGGGTGGCTATTCTTCAACAAAAAAACTTCAAAAACAGACTCCAACGAGAGACTGCTGAATTGGAATTAATTTGTAAACTGGATACAATTAACTTAGGCTTGAATAGAGGCTGGGAATGGATGACTCATTACACAAAGTAAAACTATTTCCCCATGTTATTTCTGCCCCCCCCACATCCCCCACTGTTCCTCATTTGTTCTTGTTAACTGCTGGAAATGGCCTACCTTGCTTGTCACCATGAAAGGTTTTCCTCCTCCCACCCGCCCCCCGCTGCTGGTGATGGCTCATCTTAAGTGATCACTCTCCTTACAGTGTGTATGATACAACCCATTGTTTCATGTTCTCTGTGTGTGTATATAAATCTCCCCACTGTATTTTCCACCAAATGCATCCGATGCAGTGAGCTGTAGCTCACGAAAGCTTATGCTCAAATAAATTTGTTAGTCTCTAAGGTGCCACAAGTACTCCTTTTCTAGACTCATTCTGTGACTGGAAATTTCCATTCCTGTGTGTTATGCAGACCCAGATTCTACCACCCTTACTGACACTGAGTAGTATCTTACACTGCCAATAGTTCAATTGATTTAAATTGTGAAATCTTAAACAACCCTGAGAAGCAACACTAACACAAGCTGCTGCTCCGCTGCTCACTGAGCATCAATCTTGACCTGGAGAGACCATCTTGAGAGGAGCTCAGTTGTCCATTCATTCCTTAGTCAATCTCCAAAATAAGTACAATAGTTTAACTGTTAGAGAATCCCCTGAAAATAAAAATCTGGGTCAGAAAGGTGCATTCTGCATTTTCCAACTAGTCCTAGTGTGTGAACATGTCCCATTCTAATACTGCCAAAATCACAAGAGGACCCAGCAAACATAATGGGGCCCAATTTACCATTGATACTTTGTGTAGTCACTTACATTGATGTGCAAGGGTTGCACAGCACTACTATGCTGATTTGATAGTATTGTACCTGCACTGGTATCAGTCCCCTACACATTGAGTAGTTAATGGTAAAGAAGGCCCAATAATACATTCCCAGGGAAGAGTGATTTCCTGAGATTAAAGGAAAGTTAGGAACTCAGCAACTGAAATATTTGGACCCAGCTACTCAAAGGTTGTTAGCTAAATCTCATTGAAATCAATGGGAGTTAGGCACCTACATACTTTTGAGGATCTGGGCCTTGGTTTGTATTAGGACTGCCTCATAAATAGTGGAGAGTTCTGGTGGGGAAAAACTGGATTGTTTTTTTGTTTGTTCTTCAGGTTTAGAACAGGAATAGATTCATTTATTTGAAACTTTTCACATTTTTTACTATCTCTTTTCCCCACCCCACTCTTTTTTTTCAGTTTTGCCACTGAAAAAGGGGGCTGAGTTGGAGGGTGAAGAGAACGATAAACTAAGACCAAAGACTCTTCCTTTTGGAGGTCTTCAAAAACAGTTTGAAAAAAAATACTTTGTCAAAATGTTTTTAAAACAATTATTTTTAACAGAAACTTTAGTTTAAAAAATATTGACCATGTTCAGTTTCTATCATGCCCTTGACCTCACTCAGATAAAATTAGTAGATAATTTTTTTAAAAATCAAGTTGAACTCGGTGGAACTTGGATGTATGCCTCAAGACTTTTCAAGCAATTCTCTGTAGTTGAGGGCAAAAGCCTTCTTTCTTTGATATTTTCTAACATGTTGCTCTATCCGCTCTCTTCCTCTCACATTTGTTATTTTGTCTTTCCTTTAAATGTGTAGTATCTCCCTCAGTCATGTGTGAAGGGCAGCCTCCATTCTTTTTGTTAGACACTCATTGGCCAAGTCTATCAAAGAATTGGACTGCCCGATGTGTCCACAGTACAGGAGGACCTAAGGACTAAGGAAGCAAAAGATAAAACTCATCTTTCATTCGCCTCCCTTCATTCCCATACTATTTCATCCACAGAGAAGTCAAGGGTTAGATTACAAGATACACCTGTATACATTGGGAGTAAGGCCAAATTTAGAAATTTCAGAAAGGCAACAGAAAAGCTTCCTTAGAATTGTCTTAAGAATAGCTGAGTTTGAATTATCTAAATTATGACAGACATTAAAGAAATGGAATATTATCTAGAAAAATTCTAGTGCCATGGCTTTCTTTTGAAATTTTTTTGTAGAAAGGGACCGGTAATGAGATCTACAAACTCCATTCTGAGGCTAGACAGAGGGGGGAGGAGAACCTCTCCTGTTTATAGGCTGACAACTATGGGAACAGGCACTGACAGCTGCCACCAATAAAGGAAACAAGGCCCACTATAAAGGAAGGAGTACAGAGAAGGAAGGGGAGGCAGAAATGCCTGGGATAGCAAAGGGGAGACAGCCCTTCACCAGCTGCCTCCAAGAAAGTAACCAAGTGACTGAAGCAGATTGCAAGCCCTAAAATTGAAGAGCTGCTTGCCTTAATTAAAGATGATGGTATTGGTATTGAATTGGTTGAAGACAAGCTAAGGAGGGTTAGCCAGGAGAAGCTGGGCCCTCTCGAAAGGCCACACCAAGAGACCATGAGAGGCCCAACGTTTGTAGGCTATGGGGGAAAACAATAGAATAGGCAGATTTTTTGACCAAATTACTTATTTAGATTACTATATATTTACCACTATATAACTCTCATTTGCGTCACTGCCTTTGCCCACTGAGTCTGATTGTGAGGAATGTTCATTGGTACAACTCACATGTTAACACATGGAGTCATAATTTAAAGTATCTTCCACCTAGCTTTAAAGTACTCCTTCCATCCTTTTGACAGCTAAATGACATCCACTTAAACTCCTTTATATATAAGTGGGGAAGCAGCTCTAAGCATGTCAATTCTACCAGGGATAACTTGGATTTCCTTACACATTACCTCTGAATTTGGCCCCTAGTCTTCACACCTCTTTACCTTGTCTTGGACCACATATGGAGGACACTAGGAACAGCAATCTCTTTTTATGCTGCTTCTCTAAGCGAAAACTCCTCCAGCTTCCAGATATATTACCTAATATCTGCAGTATCCTAAACAGTTGACCAGTGTTTGTGTGCTGTTAAACAGCTGCCACCCTTCATTGCTGTTCATTGGTGGGCAAAAGGCTTCTGACCCATCATTTGTGAAGTCATATGAGTACCTTCTGAATGGAAGGCTCACATGGGCATTATAGGAACAGCTCTAGGACAGCAGTGCAGAGTTTTTGCTATGGTTAGAGTTTTGAGGAAGGTAAAAGCCACAAAATTAGCAACATGAGACAATCCAAGTAAAAAAAAATGGGATACAAAAACCAGTTAGCATATCTATATTTTTCCCATATTTGTCTGGAATGCACATATGATAGCTTCATAGGATGAGCTCAGAAAAATCAATACTCTAAATGAAATATCATTGGAATCCTCTTCTCATTTCAGCTCTGGCTGGAGTGAGGAGTGGTAATGTATCCATAAATAATGTTTAGCTTCAATCTCTTTTACTCTCATTCCAAACAAATGAGCAATTTTTGAAAAGCAACTGTAGAAGATGCACTTTTGCCTCTTCATCAAAAACGTATAAAAATGATATATATTGCAGTATTTAATGCAATGTATTACAAACTTTCATGGTGATCCAATACAGATGCCTCTTTTCTCTGTGGCACCGACCTTCAAAAGTGATGATGTGAAAAGCCCCAGATTTTATAACAGCTTAACTCAGAATACATTACAGCTTCTATATTAATATGTATTTCAAGCTCTGCTATAAACTTCGGATATGAAGAGAAACTCTGTACCCTGTGTTCTGTTATAAACTTTAAATATGAAGAAAAAATGTTCATGTGGAAAGAAGCAGGTTTTGACAATATTTATGTGCAATAATATTTCCTCTTTCTCTTTGTCTAGCAAATGCATAGCTCTTTTTGGGAGTTCCATAAATTTTACATTTGCTGGAGATGTAACTCTAATAATCAGCGATATAAGGAACACAAGTAAAGAGAGATATATATATGATGCAGCATTATGGAGATCCACGAGTCACTCCATACTTACGGTTCCAAGCCCAGTTTTTACCCTGATAGTTTAAATGGGGAGAGAGGGAGGAGCAGAGGGAACTGACATCAACAACATTTTTGTGGTCTTTGCTTTGTCAGTGGTAGAAGTTCAACTTAAATTTAGGTTTCAGAGTAGCAGCCGTGTTAGTCTGTATTCGCAAAAAGAAAAGGAGTACCCGTGGCACCTTAGAGACTAACAAATTTATTAGAGCATAAGCTTTCGTGAGCTACAGCTCACTTCATCGAATGCATTTGGTGGAAAAAGCAGAGGAGAGATTTATATACACACACACAGAGAACATGAAACAATGGGTTTATCATACACACTGTAAAGGAGAGTGATCACTTAAGATAAGCCATCACCAGCAGCAGGGGGGGAAAACTTAAATTTAGTTTCAGTTACATTTAATTTCATCTAAAATGATCAAACCATTATTTTCAGCTGTAGAATTTTAAATGTGATCCTTGTTTGAAATTTGGATTAAAATGTTTTTGGAATCCCTGTAACACCAAAATTTCTTGCCTCTTGCACTTGTATTTCAGTATAAAACAATTTTCATAAAACATCTTGCATAGCCTAACTAAAAAAATCTAAAGAATTATTAACATTTTTCATTTTTAATGCTTCTGAGTTCCCAGTGCTTAAACATAAAGATCATATTTTTAAAAATGTTCAGTGTACAAAATATTCAATGTGAGCAGTTTCAACAGGGCAAATTCTGAATTTTGTTGCATTTGACAAGGAAAATGCTAAGTGTACTCCTGCAAAAGTTGAACTGTGGCAAATAATTCTTTACTTCTTAAGGACCAATCCAGCAAAGCTCTTCAATACAATCTTAATTTTAAGCACATGAATAGCATCAATGAAGCAACTCATGTGTTTAAAGTTAAGCATGGGTTTAAGTGCTCTCTTAAAAAGGGCCTTAATTGTTCCTTTTCTCCATGTGCTCCATGAGGCTAGTCTTCTCCCAACACAAAATTAAATTTGATGAAACTGGATCACATTCCCTCTTAGCAGATTTGTTCCATGCGGTGCTTGTAAGAACTTTAAGGACCACCATGGAACTTAGAAACACAGTAGCCCCAGTCTTTGTGGTGCCCCTACCATGGTTCAGGAGCCCCACTATCTGTGGACATTGCAGGGGCATTAGCAATCTTCACCACCCTTGGATGAACCAGAGTAATTATTTCTTTGCAAACCTCCATCACCACAGCACCAAGAGTCGACGTGCCAACAACCTGATTAGCCACAGACCCGTAGCAGTCTGGGACAGTCACTTTCCAGATGGCAATCACAACCCACTTTTGGACTGGTATGGCCTCCCTCATCTCTG
Source organism: Dermochelys coriacea (assembly GCF_009764565.3). NCBI lineage: Eukaryota > Metazoa > Chordata > Testudines > Dermochelyidae > Dermochelys > Dermochelys coriacea. The sequence goes on from NC_050069.1 coordinate 174,428,687, forward strand.
TGTACAGGCACTGAGGGATTAGGGCACATTGCACACACAATTTCATGCAGAAATTCTGGACCCACTGCTGGTCATCCCTGGTCTGCATAACAATGTGATTCCTCCACTCTGTACTTGTGGTCCTGCTTCGGAACCACTGGTCAGCATAGGCACATTCCCCAGCTATTAAACCTTCATCAGTTATCTTCACTCCACCATGTCTGTGATCTTAGCAAGACACACCTTTGCTTTCCCAGGGTAACAAACAGCTACTGCTACCAACCATGTCGCATACCCTTCACCTGCCTCCTTTTTCCTCTTCTAAATGTGACTTGCATTAGCAACTGCTGGAATAGGTCATTATCCAGAGTAGGTCCATGCCTTGCCATCTCTGGTTTAACTTTACAAAATTGGTGAGCTAAGATCACTTCTGCACAGGGGCTCAGGAAGGACAAGCAAGTTCTCCCACAATATGCAGTGAATGACTTCACAGCGCAGTGCAGCTTGTGCAGAACTCAGAGCCATGGGCTGTCCTGCAAAAGTCTGGCTCAGGACATGGTTTAGTAGAGCCTGAATGTGAATGCACATACACAGCTCTGGCACAGATAGGGCTTTGAAGCAGGGATGTTCTAGTTGGACTAGCCAAGCCCAGGTTCACTCTGAAGTGAATACCTACTCCAATCCTTTCAGGAGCGTTGCAGGAAATTTTAAAGCCATAGGTCTTTTTGCAGTATGTAGAGTCTGTAAGTCTGGAATCAGTCATAAAACCATCCCAGACCATAAAGCTCATGAGCATTAAACTCAGTAAGTGATTAAAATAGTTCAGAATATAGACTGCTGCATATAACACTTTATGCATTGAAGTGCAAAAAATATTAGTATGAAACAATGGTCATACTTAAAGTGATCCATTCTAAGCCCTGTTTTTAGCTCCCTGTTACAGAGTGAGCTGATCCTCTAAGGGGGTGGGGGGAGGGTTGGGGCTCAGTCTCACCTCTGCCAGTTTTAGCTTGCCTTCCCAGGTGAAGGGAATGAGTACAGGTCTCATGAGAGAGGGAGCTTGTAACTAAGAGCCAAGCCTCCTGGGAGAGACAAGGGCAGCTTGTGCTCAGTAAGAGGAAATCCTAGAAAAAGCAACGTTCTACTAAAAAGGTGGAATCTGAATAGGAAAGTTTCAACAAGAAGTTATAGGATGAATAACTAGGAAGAGGTCCTGGAAAGGAAAGACCAAGCAGGTTGGATTATGGTGCAGGCAGCTCAATTGGTTTCAAATCCCGGGTTCAGAATTCCCCATGTACGATGTTATAAGCTCATGTTCAAAACAAGATAGCCTTGCCTAGGCAAAAGTTATTAAACAGGTCAATCCTAAAAAAAGGAATGGGTGTTTACTACATACTTATAAACAGGTTCCTCAAGACAGCAGTAAATGGCAGGAAAAAGAACAATTTGCATTTCAGCAATCACAAGTATGGGGAGGAGTCCGATGATGAAGAAAGCTCCATGGTGTATGTTGCCTTTGTCAGAGTCAGTATTCTCTCTAGTTTTTCCCATCCCTGGGCGGAATGAATTGTTTTATGTGCACCAATGGAGGTGATGTGTAGTGGGGGTGGGGCTGAGGGATTTGGAGTGTGGGAGAGGGCTCAGGCCTGGAGCAGAGTGTTGGGGTGCAGAGGAGTGAGGGTTCTGGCTGAGGATGCAGGCTTTGGGGTGGGGCTAGGGATGAAGGGTTTGGGGTGCAGGCTGCCCTGGAGATGCAGTGGGGAGAAAGGACTCCTTTCAGCCCTCTCTTGCTGCAGCAGCTCAGGGCTGGGTGAGAGGCACCTCTCCACAGCCACGGCAGCTCTGGCTGGGCTGGGAGGGAGAGGGCTCTCCCCACCTGCACAACCACGCAGCTTAAAGGGAACTCAGGTCACTGTTGAATAAACTTTACTTAAGGGATATCCTTCGGAAGAATTCACTTCAAAGGTTCACTGGACTATAAAAGAAAGGGGCAGAAACCCCAAGTTACATCTTTCATAAGAAGACAAAGGCACAAGCACCTTTGGACCTCTGGAAGAGATCCTGATCAAGGAGAGGGTCAGTCACCATCTTGCTGGAAGACTGTGAGTGAAAGAGGTTATTTTGAACAAAGCCTTGAACCAAAACTTGTTTAAGTTTTAGACTTCTAGATTTTTTTTTTACTTTTTTTGCTTATAACTATCTTTAACTTTCTGATACTTCAACTCACTTTGTTTAAACTTTTATTATTAATCTAAACCAACAGTGCTGTGTTTGTAATAAAATAAATGTTCCTTAAAGGAGCAAAGGAACCATATTATTTCTCTGAACATTCTAGGAGACAGCTGGACATTACAGAGCACACAGTTTTGGGAAAATTCTGGAATGGGGAGTGTGCCACGGTCACCCTGCAAATAATAATCAGGGTTTGTGTAAGCTGTCAAGGAGCTGTAGACAGGCTATTGGAGTCAGAGCTACTGACCCAGGGCTATCTAGCATACAGACACTCGGGGTGTGACCTGAGGCCGTTTGGGAGCAGCCAAGGTTGGGAACTACAACAGCAAAGCATTGTGAGGCACTGGAGTTCACAGGGCAGGTGGTGACACAACCCCTCACTGATCTGGATTGCATCCCAGCATGTGACAGTGGGCCAGCCACAGGTATTTAATTGCAGTGTAGACTTACCCATTAATATTTGGCACAATTATGGCACTTTACAGCTGGCAATGCAGAAGGACAAGAAGAAATGGCTATCAACATTGTACAAATTTCAAATTGCTAGAGGCAGCATGCTCTTGCAGTGAGGAACAGCCTCTACCTAGGTATGTTAGTAGAGATTCTTGACAGTGGGTCGCATTCAGCAACTGACATTTAAGGCAACTGAGTCACTTTCTTTGATTTGCATTAGATATTGTTTATATATATTGCTGCAGGAATATCTTACAAATCTAAGGAGATGTAAAAGTACCATAAGCTCCCATTGACACATGTAGTTTATTTTTATTTTAACTGAATGTGAAACTAAGGTGACTGTGGTCATTTGTCTCCTTAGCACAAAGCCACATAGCAGTCTCTATGCAGTTGACACTATGAAATGTATCAATGACATTCCTAATGTGTCCCACTGCATAATATTGATGGTAGGCACCAAGAGGTGCCAGATATTTAACACATGAAGGTTGATGGTTACTGTCAGATTTATAGGGTAAACTATGCTATACACCCCTATGCAGACCTGCTTATGTGCACCCCTCAGGTGCTAAGGTTGGATTCATTCACTTCTCTGAAAGCTGAAATTCAATCACTCTGAGCTTGGATTGTGGTTTGCAGTCCCCTTGTTTATCCACCATTGCTCTTCTGGGAGGACCACTTGGGTTTTGCCCTTGCAGGAAACTTTCTCGAGATGAGAGCACTACCTGACTTACAGAGCCTCAAAACACCTTTTTCAAAACTAACATAGCTTATTCAGCCAAAGATACATAACAAGTGGAGAAGAGGGTTAAAACAACAAAAGGCCTCGGTATAACTCCTATCCCTTCCTGATAAGTTCCACTTCGCCCAGGTTCCCTGGCTTCTGGGCTTGGAGGCTGTGCTGCTTTATTCTCTGTCTCTCTGTGTGTCTCCTTGTCAGTGTCTCCCCTCAAGCAGAAGCTAGCAACTCTCTTCTCCCTCCACCTGCAGCCGATTTCTGCTTGGCGTGCTTTTAACAGTTTATGCCCCTTTTGTGCTCTAAATTCTGGCCTTGGCAAACCAGCTGTGTAATTCCATTTGGTGCCTGGAAACAGCACTTTCCCAACCATTGGCACAGCCATTGTTTCCTTACCCGCTCTGACCCTTGTTTCATTTTCTCCTCGTTCTTCCTAACAGCCCCTTTGGTTTAACTCCATGCAGTCAGACAGATAAGATCAAGCAGGTAAACTGAGGTGCATATAATCATACAAAATAGAGATCTCCCTCAATCTCCTTGGGCACAAAATGAAACCATTGCTCTAATCCAACACAAAGGCAATTGCCCCGTGGGAAACTTGCTCCCCTTTGGAAGATACTGTTTGTTGTCACCCTCACTGGAGAAAGCAGGTCTAAAAGTATGGAACCTCCCAACAGCCAATCCCCATTAGATGCAACGAATTATCACATCTCACTGGGACCTGTTCATACTTCTTTCCTGCCCAACTATGACTGCTTTAGGGGTCTGTCATAGGGAACACCTCCTGCGGGCCACAGTATGGCAGGCACATCTGCCTCAGTTTGCCTTTTCAGAATCCATAGTAGCAAGACTGTCCTCTAGTGTATCCATATGTTTTTGTTACCAGAATACAGATCAAAACAGTCCATAATCAAAATCCCAAATAATTCCTTTCACCGCCCCCAGTGCAAATAATCATTAAAATCACCTAACATCTTGTCCCAGTATGATGCATATGCCATACACCAGTGCCTTCAGCCACTCCCAGTCTCTGTCCTCCCTCACCTTGTACTAGGACAGCCACCCCAGTCCTTCAAGTGGAGTACAACCTTGCCCACCTCAGAAAGAATCCCCACTCCCATCTCTACTAGGGAGCCTCCTTGCCAAAGGAGCAACCATCATTCGCAGGCATCCTCTAATAGTTCCTCTGGGTCCTGCTCTCTGGCCCTGGTATCAGTGAGTACGCTCCTCTTTTGCTCCCCTACCTTCAGCCTTCTCTAGACCTACACTGGGGACACCAGCCAGCTCTTACTGATCTTCAGCTTTCTCACAGGAACCAACCTGTACCTCCTTCCAGGACTCCTGAAGTCCACTGGTCTTTGGTAGCTCTTACGTTCCTTTCCTGAATGAAGCAATTTGCTCTGACTCACTGAGACTCTCTCTCTCACTGTGTCTCTCCTGACTGACCCAGGCATTCCTGACTCATTAGGTCTCTCTTGATCCTTTGCATACCCCAAGTGCTGCCTTGTCTGCTTAACTGGCCAAATGGGAGCACTTGTCCAGGGACACAGGCCCTACTTGAGATACTGCAGCCAGCTTCCTGTGACAGGTTCCGCTGACTAGCTTTATACCCTCCAGTGACATCTTGCACCACTATCTACCAGGCATACTTTCCACCACAGGGTCCCACAGTCCAGGGTCTGCTGGCAGAAATGAAGCAAATCCATTGTGTGGTGCTCTAATCATAGAAATATAGAGCTGGAAGGGACTGTGAGAGGTTGGCTAGTCCAGCCCCCTGAGCTGAGGAAGGACCAAATATATCTAAGTTACAAGAAACCACGTCCCAAACTCTAGCAAGTCTAACATTACATGATGGATATGATCTTTCTTAGGACAACAGAGGACAAATCTCAGCACTCCAACTCTATGAACTTTGTCCATGAATCAGAAAGGTTTGGGGGGGTTTTGTAATTTTTTACTTTTACAAGACCTGTAGCCAAGATAGGATCAAACCTCAGATTACAACACCCTCAGTCTTTGACAAAGCTAGATCCTCATCCAGATGTTAATTTTGTGACTCAGGCCCCTCTCTCTAGTTTTCAGGAAATCTCTATAGAAATATTAAATGTCAATAGCCCTTTAATCCTCTATTACATAAGACATGGTTCAAAAAGCACAAAGAGGAAAATATTAGACAAGCCAGCATTTAAAGTCTTAATTATTAATAGGAAGTTTGGCTAAATTCCATTTTTCTGATTCTCCTTTATCTCTCCCATTTGTAAATAGATCCTCAGCTTCAGATTTAGTCCGTTTTAATATTTTAGAAAACCAGTCAGGTTTGTTTCATTTTTAAAGATAGTCCTTAAAGGAATTAATTTGGCTTAATGACACTTTTTGTGTCTTTTTGCAATCATGTAACAAATATGAATTTCTAGTACAGTAAAACAGTATGAAGTGAACCAACAGAACCATATTTGTCATCAAAATGACCTGACTAGTTTCAGAAAACACTCAGCAGTTTGATAGAATGAGATATTTAACTAACAGAGGTCCAATTTAAAATAGACTGTTAATGAAATAATTTCAGTCTCCCACCTAGACAATCAACACGAGCAGCAGGGAGAGAATGGCAGTGAATGCTGCAGGAACCTGATGCATTTTGGGTGACAAAGAGAGGACATTAACCTTTATTTTCAAGTGCAAAACTGTGTAAATCAGAATTAATTATCCAGTAATCAAGCAATAGTTTTCTTCCCTATTGCAAATGGAAAATAGTGCATATCTGCCAGGACAATGTGGTTTACTGGCAAAGCAATGTATCAGTGGGGAGGGAAAGCTTATTGATCAATTAAGGGACAGCTAAGTGCTACCTTGAAATTTCATAAATCAAAATAAGAGTAGCTTCTTTGAAAATTAAAGAAGCTAGGTCTCCTGTAATGTAACATAATTCCTGAATAGGTGAGAGCTTTTATTTTAGTCCTCAGCTTTTATCATGTGCTTTCCTAACAATAACTTCTTCCTCTAAAACCCATCTCCTTTTCTGGTATGTGAGATACCAGGATAATGATTGTCTAATCCCATCAATTCAGAAGAGACTAATATTTCACATTACTGTGAAGAGAGAGAACAACCGGAGTCAAAAAAAAAAAAGGAAGCTAGTCAGAGGGAAAGTTCTGTGTTGCTCAGACTTCAGGGCAAAAGGAAGAAATTCTGGCAGCAGGTCAGAAAGCTATAGGAGTCCAAATAATAGCTATCAGAGCATAGGAAGTGAAATGGGGGAGCAAGAGGCCAGAGGGGCTCAAACCAACTCCCGTTAAAGACTCTCAGAATAACAACAGTGTGGTTTAAAAAACACACACAGCCATGTGGCAGCCAACTTATGAACTTTAAGAATTCAACAGCCTGTGTTGGCAGACACATTTAACCATCTTTACTTGGGATGAGGTTTACCCAGCAAAATCACAAGATAACATAAGGTAGATGTCATTAAACATCTGGAGGTAGCTGACAAATTATGAATAACAAATGGTTAAAATGGTTGTAAAAGTTATCAATGTCTGTCTTACAACAAATATGTTGGGAAGGTAGAATAGGTGTTGGGTAGGACTTTTGCATGTATAAGAATTGTAAGAAGTGAAACACTATTACTATTCTGCGAATGAAGGCTGAACTGGAGGAGAGGATCTGTGGTTGTACTGGGTTGCACATATAAAATGGATGGGTGCTGCAGTATGTTGAGTATATACCAAGTATTCATGTGGCTCTTATTGTCAGGGGTGAAGATGTACCATAGGATGCGTGGGCATAAAGCTGTCTCATGCTTTTGGATGGAAGATGGACAGGGAATACAGATACAAAGTGTAGACTCCTTGAGATACTTTAATTATATCACCATTATTTCTAATGATTGGTTTTTGTTTTAATTTCATCTGGATTTAGAATTTTCTAGTATCCGGTCAATAGGGAAGTTTAAACCTTCTTTAAGCTTTTTCCCCTGTATGAGTGATAAGTATTTTAACTATGTCTTAATCAAGATTTGTAAATAGAAACTTCATTTTTAATGTCATGTTGTGACATTTTAACATACGTTCTTGGTTTCAAAAGATGGAATGTATTTGTCTCTGTGAAATATTAATGTTGTATAAACCACTGCATCACTCCTGCCAGGTTTATAACCCGTGTGTGATTCTAAGCAGGCTTTCGCTGAGTGTTGGATTAGCGCTGTAAATCAATACAAGGATTTTCATTAATTTCAGTGGGTATTGGATCAAGTCCAGAATCCTCCCAAGAACCCTTGCAGGGATTACAAACTTTATATGACTCAGGCAGATTTAATAATTCCTGTAGGAATCACACAGGATTTACAAACTTCCTAGGAGTCACTGAAAGGCTTATCATCTCTGCCAAAGTCCCTGTAAAGATTATAAAACACACAGGGATTTTTACTGGGTTTATAAAATTTGCTGGAGTCCTTGTACAGCATCTGGGCCTTGCAGGAGTCCCTGAATAATACAAATTTGTTCACGCCTGGACCCGCTTTTCTATTCCTGCCCTTTCTTCTTTTGTTTTACTTCTCAGAACACTAAGTACATCCAGAGCCACCGCTTCAGTGCCTGAGCTCCCATAAATATGGATATCCACTACAGACATGACTATGTACATGAAACGTCCCAGGTTCACAAAAACTAGGTTAAGTAACACAAATTTCCTAGCCTGTCTTCCTCAGTAATCAAAATCAGTCTTTGCTGAGCGCTACATAACAAAACATATTCCTAGGTAGGTGTCTCTTTGAACTAAGACATTACAAATCAACACTAGATCAATTTTTATAATTGTGAAATGCCTCTAATTTTTAATGCTGTCCTATGTAGTGGTGATACAAACAAGGTGGATCTTATTAATGATATATGCACCACGCATAGGCCAGAATCCTTGGCACAATTTAGTCTTAAGCCTCCCACCCAGGAGCTATAGATTGACAACTCAACAGCTGACTTAACCACTGGTTGTCTATTAAGGCTTGACTTAATTTTTCTGACATACTTTCTTATACAAAACATTCTGTAAAAATCCCCTTCAGTTCAAGGAAGTTTCATTGCCTCGGCAACCTGATCACAAAGTATTGTAAATAGCTCGGACCACGCTGTCTTTTTTTAAATTAGAAATGTGATCAATAAGATACCTTTGTTAAATATTAGAGGTATTTAAAAAATACCATAAAGTATTAGTTTTGTATTAAAGAAGTTGATAAATTGAAGTGGTACATTGGCTTCTCAATATGAAGTACAAATCTTTAAGGTGAACCAACTGAAATTTTATACAGCCTACATGAGCATAAGGCCTGATTAACTGTACAATTGGCAATAGAACAGAGTTCCTCATATAATGTGATATGAGGTGCAGAGATTAATCAACTAGTGACAGGTGTGTACAGCTGTTTTTTTTATGATTTTATTAATTGCAGTCCCCTACTGGTGATTGACCAAGCAAATGAGTCAAATGACTTTATATTGCTGCATGAACTATTACACAAGGCCAGAATCATCAAGGAGTATGAAGATGCTTTACACAAAGATTCTGTTCTAATTTCAGAACTGACATTTCTGAAGATAGTTAAAGTGCTGATGGAAAGAGTATGGAGTCTGTCATGAGGTGTGTACCCACCACACACACATGCCTAAAAAGGTTAAAGTGGCTGGAGAGGCCAATTGACCTACTGAGCTACACCTGGAGGGGTTTTTGGCCTAATTGGAGATCAAGCTCAGCTATGGAGGAGCTGTGCCTTCATAAAGAAAAGAGCAAAGGGCTGTTAAAAAAGCGGCCAGGGAGGAGACTGAGGTGAGAGGTAGTTGTGAGGCTTTCTCTCTGGCATACGTCTGAGAGAAGCTGGGGCAGTTTAGAGCCAGAACTAGAGGGCCTTCAGCCAGAAAGAAGCCAGAGAAGCTATGCTCTGAAACAAGAGCAAGAGAAAACATTGTAGATATGAAGCTAAGTCCTGAGCTGGGAGCCTGACTGGAGAGGGAGAGGCTAATCAGGAGCTGCCACCTCCTTGAAATCCTGATTATAATCAGAACTGACAGTCCCCAGGTAGTGGGAGTCACACCCAAGAACTGGGGGCCAGGGTTGGAGCAGTTTTTATATGGACAGCATTAAGGTCAAGAATAGAATGCTCAAGAAATGGCCAAAGGCCAGATCTGCTCCTTCCCTTAGTGTTCTCAGAAGCAAAGCGGATGGTCTCCATCAAAAACAATGTTATCTTTCTCCAGTCTTTCAGGCAACTTCACCATCCAAACATTATTCCTGATTATTTTATCAGAATCAGCTTCTTTGCATTATTCTTTATCTTCTTTTCAATGCTTGGAATCCTGGCCTCACTGAAGTTATGAGTTTTGTCACTGACTTCAGTAGAACCAGAATTTCACGCATCAGATCGTCTTAAGAGTCCACTTGTTTGTTAAGAGCAAGATTGCATACACTGTTCCATGTACCCAGACCTGTGAATCCATATGGATCTCCACAGAAATCAATGAGGCTCTATGAAGATATAATTCTCTCTCCCCGTGGAATAGTTTGATGGGCTAGTTCTTAAATATAGATGACTAATATTTTACTGTTAATATCTCTGAACCTACAGACTCATTTGGTTTCTTCAGTGCACCAATATATTCTTGAACAGTCCAAACCTTTTATGCATAGAATCCCTATGTCTGTCATACACCTAATTTCAGGCATATTAGGAGTGGGACCAAGCCAAAATTCAAGATGTAAGCACAGCCTCAAACTGTGGGCAAGTTCTGATCTGAATTTGACTGGTGATCTGAACTCACAGCTCAGACGCATCTCTTTTCGATAGGTCTGTATGTTCATATCCATATTTTCATCAACAGAGGACAATGCTGCTGACGTTCTACAGCAGCTCCCACTTGTTTGCAATTGTCCCCAAACATGCACAAAAATATTAAATATTGTTCTTGCATTTCTGAAATATATGAGTAAAAAGAGAACAAGAAAGGAAGAGATGGGGCCACTATACAGTAAAATGGGGTTAAAGATTAAAGGTAATATGGGTGTGGCCCAAAAACTAAATGAATATTTGCCTCAGTTTAATAAAGTGGATAATCTAGAATAAGGGCACAAAGGTAGGATGATGGATAGAAATGTGTATAGAAATGGCAAAAGCTTAATGTGTTCAAATCAGAGGGACTGGATAATTTCAACTGCAGAATATTGAAAGAACTGGCACATGAAATTGCAACTTTAGTTACAAAGATTTTTAATAAATCTATCCATTTAGTGGTGGTAGCATATGATTGGAGAATAGCTAATGTTGTACTTATATTTAAGAAATTGAAATAAGATCCAGGCAACTACAGACCTGTTAGTCTGACTTTAATAGCATGAAAGGGTCTTGAAGAAATTTTGAAGGAAAAAAATAATTAAGTACATGCAGGTAAAGGGAATGAATTGTAACATTGGCTCACCAAAGATAGATCATGCCAGTCTAACTTTAACTTTAACTTTGATGATATGATTAATATTTTTTAGGCCTGGTCTACAGTACTCATTATTTCAGAATTAGCCGAGTTAATTTGAAATAAAATTGATTCTGTCCAGACGACCAAACTAGTTTTTTTCAATTTAAAGGGCTCTTTAATCCGATTTCTGTATTCCACCTCGGCAAGTGGAGTAGCACTAAAATCGAAATCGCAGTTCCGGATTACAGGTACTGTGGACACAATTCGATGTTATTGGCCTCCGGGAGCTATCCCAGAATGCTCCCTTGTGACTGCTCTGGACAATACTCTCAACTCCGATGCACTAGCCAGGTAGGCAGTAAAAGCCCCTGGAACTTTTGAATTTCATTTCCTGTTTGGTCACCATCAGAACAGGTGACCATCAGCACAGTCCACCATCACAAAGGACCACACAGTCCCGGATTCGCAGACAAGCTCCAGCTTGGCCCGAACAGGAAGTACGCATCTCATCGCATGTTGGGAAGACAAATCTGTTATGGCAGAACTACATTCCAAAAAAAAAAAGAAATGCAAATACATACGCTAAAGTCTCCAGGGCCATGACGGAAAGAGGCTACGCCAGGGACACAGAGCAGTGTCGTACAAAAATCAAGGAGCTCAGGCAAGCATACCAAAAAAACAGGGACGCGAATGGGACTCTGGGTCACAGCCCCATACATGCCGCTTCTACAGTGAGCTGCATGCAGTTATGTGAGGTGACACCAACACTACTTCACCACTGTCCGTGGACACCTGCAAGGGGGAGTTGAACGGAGCAAGGAGGATGAGTTATTGGAGGAGGAGGAGGAGGAGGAAGAGGAGGTGGACAGTGCAAAGGAGGCAAGTGGGGAATCCGTTTCCCCCCCTAGCCAGGAACTAGTCTTAAGACTGGAGCCAACAGCTTCCGCCCACTCCCAAGGCGGTCTCCTGGACCTGACCCAGGAGAAGGCACTTCTGGTGAGTGAGAGCCTGATCGGAGCCAGGGGGTGTAGGGAAACCCAGCCACGCTGGGCTGTTCGCGTTTAGTTTAAAGGGCTCATCCCTGCTCAGAGCCTCATTGGAGCCACGTGATGGATGTGGGGGGGAAGGGGGAGGGTATTGTATGAAACAATCATCCCAGAGAGCCTGAAGGCCCTCCTTTTATATGGCAAACCCACCAGGCATTGCTTGCTATGGGAAAGGGGACCCAGCAGTTTGAAAGCATTGAAATGAATGTGGAAGAAGCAAAACCCCGTGTGCCCCTAGGGCTTACCGTGGTTGCCTGCAAGCTGAATTCTATTGCCCGGCCACGTGTGATGGCTTACTCACACCAAAGTAGGAGGCACTTCAGTATAAGAGGCAAAATGCGACCTTGTACAGAAAGAACATGTGCTGTGTACTATGAATTGCCTGTTTCACTGAGAATGAGTGTCCCCTTTGTTCTCTAACATGTTTTTTTTAAATACTACCCTCCCTTTTTCTCCTCCTGTAGCAGGCGCAAATGTTTCGGCCCCTATCTATTCCATCCCAGAGGCTGGTCCAGATTAGAAGGTGGAAAAAATGAACTCGGGACAACATGTTCGCTGAGCTCATGCAGTCCTCCCGCACCGATAGGGCCCAGCTGAATGTGTGGAGGCAAACAATTGTGGAGTCCTGTAAAGCATTAAATGAACATGAAGAGAGAGGGACGCGCAGGAATAGAGCAGGCAGGATGCTATGGTCAAGCTCATGGGGGAGCAAACTGACATGCTCCGCTGTATGGTGGATCTAATGCAGGAAAGGCAGCAAGACCACAGACTGCAGCTGCAGCCCCTCTCTCCTCCCCAAGTTCCATAGCCTCCTCACCCAGACACCCAAAAACACGGGGGGGGGGAGGCTACTGGGACCCACACAGTCAACCCTAGAGGATTGCACAAGCAGCAGAAAGCTGGCATATCTGAAATTTTGATTTGGTTTCTGGACTTGTCCTTCCCTTCTCCTCCACCCCCCTAACCTAATACCCCCTCCCCCCCTGCAAGTCTACCTTCTTATTCCTCTCAATGTGTTGTGCAACAAATAATAAAGAACAGTTTTTAAACAATTGTGACTTTATTTCCTGTCATATATATAGGGGACGGGTAACTTGAAGAGAAACAAACACAACTCTCACACCATACCCTGGCCAGTCATGAAACTGGCTTTCAAAGCTTCTCTGATGCACAGCATGCCCTGCTGCGTTCTTCTAATTGCCCTGTTGTCTGGCTGTGCGAAACTGGCTGCCAGGCAAGTTGCCTCAACCTCCCACCCTGCCATAAATGTCTCCCCATTACTCTCACAGATATTGTGGAGTTCTCAACAAGCAGCAGTTACAATTGGAATATTGGTTGTGCTGAGATCTAACCGAGTCAGTAAACTGTGCCAGCGCACTTTCAAATGTCCAAAAGCACGTTCTACCACCATTCTGCACTTGCTCAGCCTATAGTTGATCTGCTCCTTACTACTGTCCAGGGTGCCTGTGTACAGCTTCATGAGCCAGGGGTAAGGGGTAGGCTGGGTGCCCAGCGATATCTATAGGCATTTCAACATCCCCAACAGTAATTTTCGGGTCTGGGAAATAAGTCCCTTCCTGCAGCTGTTCAAACAGACCAGAGTTCCTGAAGATGTGAGTGTCATGCACCTTTCCCAGCCATCCCACGTTGATGTTGGTGAAACGTCCGTTGTATCCACCAGTGCTTGCAGCACCATGGAAAAGTACCCCTTGCGGTTTATGTACTGGTCGCCCTGGTGTTCCGGGGCAAAATAGGGATATGCGTTCAGTCTATCGCCCCTCCGCAGTTAGGGAACCCCAGTGCATTAAAGCCATCCACAATGATCTGCACATTTCCCAAAGTCACTACCCTTGATAGCAGCTGGTCAATGATTGCGTTGGCTACTTGCAACACAGCAGCCCCCAGAGTAGATTTGCCCAATCCAAACTGATTCCCGACTGACTGGTAGCTGTTGGGCGTTTCAAGCTTCCACAGGCTATGGCCACTTGCTTCTCAACTGTCAGGGCTGCTTTCATTTTATTGTCTTTCTGCTTCAGGGCAGGGGACAGCAAGTCACAAAGTTCCATGAAAGTGGCCCTATGCATACGAAAGTTTTGCAGCAACTGGGAATCATCCCATACCTGCAACACTACGTGGTCCCACCAGTCTGTGCTTGTTTCCCGGGTTCCAGAATCGGCATTCCACGGCATGAACCTGGCCCAGTGCCACCATGATCTCCCAATTGCCACATGCCATGCTTCTAGGAACATCTGTGTCCATGTCCTCATCAGTATAGTAATTGAGCTGTCATCACTTCCTCACTCGGTTTTGCAGGTACTGCACATACTGCTGGATAATGTGTGAGGTATTTACAATGGTCAAAACTTCAGCAGAGATCTGAGCGGGCTCCATGCTTGCTGTGCTATGGCGCCTGCATGGGTAATCCTGGGAAAAGGGTGCGAAACATAGGAGAGCGGAATGGCAGTGGAAGAGGTGCTGTTTGGTTCACGATAGCTGAAAAAAGGTGGAAATGGTTGTCTTCTATAGTTTTCATGGAGGCGGGAGCCTGGGACAGACAACATGGAGAAGCTCGGTAACGTGGCAAGAGCAGGAGAGCAGAGCTGGCGGCAGAAGCTGTGCTGCTCGGTTCACGATAGCTGAGCAGAGTTGGCAGCGAAAGCAGTCGATGAGGAAGAGAAAGAGTAGATACTTAAAGAGATTACATAGAAAAATGAAAGGAAATGCAAGGTGGATTCACAGTACCAGGAGAGAGGCGGTACACCGTACTGCACCACCTGCCGAAAGCATCTGCATGCCAAAAAGGTGCAAAACGATTGTCTGCCGTAGCTTTCACGGTGGGAGGAGCAACTGATGACACACACCCAGAAACACCCGCGAGAATGTTTCTGCCCTATCATGCACTGGGAGCTTAACCCAGAATTCCAATAGACGGCAGGGACTGCGGGCACTGTGGGCTAGCTACCCACAGTACACCACTCCAACATTCGATGCTAGCCTTGGTACTGTGGATGCACTCTGCCAAATTCATGCATTTTAGTGTGGACACACAAGACCGAATGTATAAAATCACTTCCAAAAATTCGAATAGAATAATTTTGAAATAATTTTGTACTGTAGACATACACTAGGGAAATGCAGTAAACTGAATATATCTGGACTGCAGTAACACATTTGGTATGCTATCACATGGAAAATTAGTTGTTTAAACGAAGAAGGTGGGGTTTGGGACAAGAACTGTAAGGTGGGTAGGGAACTTCATAAAGGGGGTGATGCTGAAGAGGGAGCTATCAGGCCAGAGAGACGTTACTAGTGGAATCCCTCAAGGATCAGTCTTGCCATTGATCTTATTTAATATTTTTATTAATGACCTTGGTACAACAAGTAGAAGTATAGATTCATAGATTCATAGATACTAAGGTCAGAAGGGACCATTCTGATCATCTAGTCTGACCTCCTGCACAGCGCAGGCCACAGAATCTCACCCACCCACTCCTACAAAAAACCTCACCTATGTCTGAGCTATTGAAGTCCTCAAATCATGGTTTAAAGACTTCAAGGAGCAGAGAAGCCTCCCTCAAGTCACCCATGCCCCATGCTACAGAGGAAGGCGAAAAACCTCCAGGGCCTCTCCAATCTGCCCTGGAGGAAAATTCCTTCCCGACCCCAAATATGGCAATCAGCTAAACCCTGAGCATATAGGCAAGATTCACCAGCCAGATACTACAGAAAATTCTTTCCTGGGTAACTCAGATCCCATCCATCTAATATCCCATCTCAGGGGATTAGTCCTATTACCCTGAATATTTAAAGATCAATTAGTTACCAAAATCACATTATCCCATCATACCATCTCCTCCATAAACTTATCGAATAGAATCTTAAAACCAGATAGATCTTTTGCCCTCACTGCTTCCCTTCGAAGGCTATTCCAAAATTTCACTCCTCTGATGGTTAGAAACCTTTGTCTAATTTCAAGTCTAAAGTTCCTGGTGGCCAGTTTATACCCATTTGTTCTTGTGTCCACATTGGTGCTGAGCTGAAATAATTCCTCTCCCTCTCCTGTATTTATCCCTCTGATATATTTATAGAGAGCAACCATATCTCCCCTCAACCTTCTTTTTGTTAGGCTAAACAAGCCAAGCTCCTTGAGTCTCCTTTCATAAGACAAGTTTTCCATTCCTCGGATCATCCTAGTAGCCCTTCTCTGTACCTGCTCCAGTTTGAATTCATCCTTTTTAAACATGGGAGACCAGAACTGCACACAGTATTCTAGGTGAGGTCTCACCAGTGCCTTGTATATTGGTACTAAAACCTCCTTATCCCTATTGGAAATGCCTCTCCTGATGCATCCCAAAACCGCATTAGCTTTTTTCACAGCCATATCACATTGGCAGCTCATAGTCATCCTATGATCAACCAATACTCCAAGGTCCTTCTCTTCTTCCGTTACTTCTAATTGATGCGTCCCCAACTTATAACTAAAATTCTTGTTATTAATCCCTAAATGCATAACCTTACACTCCTCACTATTAAATTTCATCCTATTACTATTACTCCAGTTTACAAGGTCATCCAGATCCTCCTCTATAATATCCTGATCCTTCTCTGAACTGGCAATACCTCCCAGCTTTGTATCATCTGCAAACTTTATTAGCACACTCCCACTTTTAGTGCCAAGGTCAGTACTAAAAAGATTAAATAAGATTGGTCCCAAAACCGATCCCTGAGGAACTCCACTGGTAACCTCCCTCCAACCTGACAGTTCGCCTTTCAGTAGGACCCATTGCAGTCTCCCCTTTAACCAATTCCTTATCCACCTTTTGATGTTCATATTGATCCCCATCTTCTCCAATTTAACTAATAATTCCCCATGTGGCACGGTATCAAATGCCTTACTGAAATCTAGGTAAATTAGATCCACTGCATTTCCTTTATCTAAAAAATCTGTTACTTTTTCAAAAAAGGAGATTAGGTTGGTTTGGCACGATCTATCTTTTGTAAAACCATGTTGTATTTTGTCCCATTTACCATTGACTTCAATGTCCTTAACTAATTTCTCCTTCAAAATTTTTTCCAGGACCTTGCATACTACAGATGTCAAACTAACTGGCCTGTAGTTACCCCGATCACTTTTTTCCCCCTTTCTTAAAAATAGGAACTATATTAGCAATTCTCCAGTCATTCGGTACAACGCCTGAGTTCACAGATTCATTAAAAATTCTTGCTAATGGGCTTGCAATTTCAGGTGCCAATTCCTTTAATATTCTTGGATGAAGATTATCTGGGCCCCCCGATTTAGTCCCATTAAGCTGTTTCAGTTTCGCTTCTACCTCAGATCTGGTAATATCTACCTCTATATCCTCATTCCCATTTGTCATGCTACCATTATCCCTAAGATCCTCTTTAGCCTTATTAAAGACTGAGGCAAAGTATTTGTTTAGATATTGGGCCATGCCTAGATTATCTTTAACCTCTACTCCATCCTCAGTGTTTAGCGGCCCCACTTCTTCTTTCTTCGTTTTCTTCTTATTTATATGACTATAGAACCGTTTACTATTGGTTTAATTCCCTTTGCAAGGTCCAACTCTACTCAACTTTTAGCCTGTCTCACTTTATCCCTACATGTTCTGACCTCAATTAGGTAGCTTTCCTTGCTGATCCCTCCCATCTTCCACTCCCTGTATGCTTTCTGCTTCTTCTTAATCACCTCTCTAAGATGCTTGCTCATCCAGCTTGGTCTACAACTCCTGCCTATGAAATTTTTCCACTTTCTTGGGATACAGGCTTCCGATAGCTTCTGCAGCTTTGATTTAAAGTAATCCCAGGCCTTCTCTACCTTTAGATCCATAAGTTCTTCAGTCCAATCCACTTCCCTAACTAATTTCCTTAATTTTTGAAAGTCAGCCCTTTTGAAATCAAAAACTCTAGTTGCAGATTTATTTTTGTTAATCCTTCCATTTAGTTTGAACTGAATTAGCTCATGATCACTTGAGCCAAGATTGTCCCCTACAACCATTTCTTCTATGAGGTCCTCGCTACTTACCAAAATTAAATCTAAAATGGCATCCCCTCTAGTCGGTTCAGCAACTACTTGATGAAGGAATCCATCAGCTATCGCATCTAGGAAAATCTGAGCCCTATTATTATTACTAGCACTGGTCCTCCAGTCTATATCTGGGAAGTTAAAGTCTCCCATGATCACGCAGTTTCCATTAGTATTTACTTGATTAAAAACATTAAAAAGGGCTCTATCCATATCCAAATTAGATCCCGGAAGTCTATAGCACACCCCAAGCACCATCGTAGGAGAGGCTTTACTAGTTATCTTCCCCAATGTAATTTTTACCCAGACAGACTCTGTCTTATCCATTGCATCGCTTCTTATTTCTTTACATTCTACCTCATCATTGATATACAATGCTACTCCACCACCTTTACCTTTGTTTCTGTCTTTCCTAAACAGCACATACCCTTCAATACCTGTAGTCCAGTCATGACTACTATTCCACCATGTTTCTGTTATCCCTATAATATCTGGTTTCACTTCCTGCACCAATAGCTCTAGTTCCTCCATTTTGTTACCTAGGCTCCTCGCATTGGTGTACAAACATCTTAATTTTTGCTGTTTGGCCTCGCTCACATTTTGTACCCTATTAGGCACAGTCATTCTACAGCCAGTATAACCTATTAGACTAGTATCCACACCGCCCTCGGTCCTTATATACATTCTCCTACCCACGGCTGTATCCTTTCTTACTTCGTCTTCTTCCCTCTCAATGCTAAAATCTGGCGTGGAGATTACCTGGACATCTCCCAACCATCTCCCCCAAATTCCTAGTTTAAAGCTCTCTTTATCAGTTGTGCCAGCCTCGATCCTAGAAGTCTATTTCCTTCCCTACTCAGATGAAGTCCATCCCGAGAGAATTGTCCTCTGTCTGTGAACGCCTCCCAGTGGCCCTACATCCCAAAGCCCTCCTTATAGCACCACTGCCTAAGCCATCTGTTGACAGTCATAATCTTGTCAGACCTTTGTTGCCCTTCTCTAGGAACAGGAAGGATCCTGCTAAAGATCACCTGAGCCTCAATTTCCTTAAGCGTCTTTCCCCAGCCTAGCATAGTCTCCCTTGATACTTTTCAGCTAGAATCTGGCTGTATCATTTGTTCCCACATGAAGGATAACTAGGGGATTCTTTCCTGCTCCCTTTAGGATCCTTTTCAACCTCATGTCTACATTCCGTATCTTAGCACCCGGAAGACAGCACACCCTTCTATTCTCAGGATCAACTCTAGTTACAGGCCTGTCTATTCTTCTCAATAAAGAGTCCCCTATCACATAGACCTGCCTTTTCCTGGTGACAGTGCTATTCTCCAGTCTCTCCCCTGTTCCCTCTGGCTGCAAGTTCTTTCCATTCCTATTTTCCCTTATAATCCTCTTCAACCCATCCTGTATCCTCCTGGGGCTCATATTTGGTGTAGTCTCCCTTGACTCTTCTGCTTTTCCTACAGGACTAGCCTCTCTTCTCTTCTTCCTTACCCTTCCACCTTCAACAAGTACCTGCTGAGCCCCTTCTTCATTTGCCAACTCTGCAAACCTGTTCCTAAGCTCTATTTTTCCTTCACTAGCCCATCTTTTCCTCTGCCTGGTCCTTTTAGTCACATGTTTCCACTGACCACTTTCCTCACCCAGTCTCCCCTCAAAATTCCCCAGCCCTGCTTCCCTCTGTTAAAGTTAAAGTATGCTAATGAATTTGGCTGATGATACCAAATTCGGGGGGTATTGTTGATACTGAGGAAAACTGGAATAATTTCTAGGAAGAACTGGATGACCTAGAGGACTGGAATAATAGAAATTCGATGAAATGTAATAGTACAAAGTACAAGCTCATGCACTTAGGAATTAATAAGAAGAATTTCTGCTTTAAGCTAGGGACTCAGATGAATATGAATGAAGAGACCTTGGTTTATTAGTCATTTGCCAGATTACTATGAGCCACCAATGGAGTGCAGCTGTGATAAAGGCAAGTGTAATCCTAGGATATATCAGATGAGGTATTTCCAGTAGAAGTAGGGAAGTATTAATGCCATTGTACAAGGTAATAATAAGATGTCATTTGGCATACTGTATACAATTCTGGTCACCATGTTCAAAAAAGATTAATTTAAATTTAAACAGGTGCAGAGAAAATCTACTAGGATGATCAGGGGAATGGAGGATCTATCTTGCAAGAATAGGCTAAAAGAAAGTGACTTGTGTAGCCTAGTAAAACAAAAGCTGACAGGGGAGATGATTTACTCTCTATAAATCCATCAAGGGAGTGAATGCTAGAGGGGGAGAAGAGCTATTTAAGTTAAAGGAAAATGTTGGCACAAGAATAAATGTGTAGAAACTACCCATGAATAAACCTAGGCTGGAAATTAGAAGAAGGTTTCTAACCAACAGAGGAGTGAAGTTCTGGGTTAGCCTTCTGACAGGAATTGCAGGGGTAAGCAACCTACTTAGTTTCAAGGTAGAGCGTGATAAATTTGTGAATGGAATTGTATGAGCTGGGTTGTCTGGGGTAAGAGGATGCTGAACTTGGCAGCCCTGGATCACTCTTCCAATTCATGTCTTACGTTCCTAAATCTCATGTTTCGGAGCTTCAGCCAGACACCTGTAGGGGGTCAGGAAGCAATTTTTTTCCTGTTGATATGTTCTGTTTTTTGTTTATATGGTGTGGTGGGTTTGTTTTGTTTGTTTATCTTGTGGGAGGGGGTTTTCACCTTCCTCTGAAGTATCAGATGGTCATGAACACCAAATGGGCAGGTCAGTGCTCTGAGGCAGTATAGAGAATTCTTTCTCAGGTGCATAGCTGATGGGAGATGCTTACATGCACAAGGTCAAACCAATCACCATTTTCAAGATCAGGGAACAAAATTTCCCCCAGATCAGATTGGCAAGGACCTTTGGGTATTTTTGTCTTCCTATTCAGCCTGGGGTGTAGGTCACTTGCTTGCTTGGATCATCTGGGTATATATTCCCAAATGAATTCCCTGCCAGTGCAGGGGTCTCAGGTATTGGTATACCTTGGTCCCTCCTTTTCTCTGCTTGTGGTTACACCATATAGTTTAGTCTCCTGTAACATTTTAGTGTAATCCAGGTTACTGAGTATAATAGAGAGATAACCTGGGTGTGGTTTAGTAACCTGTGATGTGCAAGAGTCAGACTAGATTATCTGGTGCCCTTCTGGCCTTAAACTCTGGCTCTAATTAAACAAGTCTTTCAGACAAATATTTTATTCTAAAACTTCATTGCAGTCCAATGTGCAAAAGACACATTCTCTCTACTCACCTACTCCTGGCATAACAAACTGCAACAGAAGATTTACTACTGTTTAAATATTTTTATTTTTATTTCTTAATCCCATAGGTCTCCAAAACCAGTGCAATTTGTGTGGCTTTGGTATACAGGTCCAATTCAGAATTGCCCTAGTATAATTATAACTTTTTTTTAAATCGCCTTCCAACAATTGATTAGAACCGGTTCTGGGGATAAAACGTAACGTTCTTTAATCAGTTTGAACTTTAGTTTCAATCTGTAATACTTGAAAATAGAAACTATTACTTGGCATTACTGAACTGAGGGACTCTTTATCAAAGTCATCAAAAATGTCAGTGGCTCAGAGCAAGGAAAATATCAGGAAAGAAGAGCTAAGCTGCTACTTAGCTTACTAAAGAACAGATTAAGTGAATGGACTGTATTTTTATGGCTCCTCTCACTCAAAAAAAAAGAGGTATTCAGGAGGGTGTGTTGTGGCTTTTGTATGTTGGCATTTATAGAGCAGCTAAATAAAATATAATAAAATCTTCTGACTTAACTAACATCACACTGGGAAATAGAACATTTTATGTAAAAAGAAAAACATAATAAACAAGTTCCATTAGCAAGCCAATTAAATTAATCCATTGAAGTATTGTTTTCAGTGAGTGAGTGAATAGGAAATAAAAGAAGATTTTAAAGTATGTCCATACAAAGATCTACATTCTGAAGACCACCTAAATTCTTCTTCAGACCAAATGCCCACTGGAGTCAGTGTGACTTTGTGTTGCTGAGTTAGAACTTCAGGGTTTGGCCTGGTCTTTGTTCTTGGTTTTTTTCTGTTTTTAGCAGTCGAAGAATCAGCTCTACAGATTCAACATAAGTTAACAGAACGGAGTGTTTTACATGTCAGCAGGTGCCTTTACCAACTTGCTCTAAATCAAAGTAAAGCAGTGTAACATGCACAGATTTGGCTTTCAGAAAATGTGCAAAACATACACACACAGGGGGTTGTCACAGGAGAAAAGCAACTAACAAAAGGGGGCAAAACAGGGTAATGGGAAGCCTACTTGAACTTGCACACTTTTACGAAAAGCATTTCCCATTCCACACCTATTTTCACTGATTTTGCATGACCATCAAATGCCAGATCAGTGCAAATTCTACTCCTATGCCACTTATCCATAATTTCAGAATAATTTACAGCCTGGACTTGGCTCTCTGAGTTTCCATTTAGACCTGACTATTTCATGTACTGCTTACTGGGTAATAACATGAAAGGACTTCTTGCTTGTAACACTAAACTGGCTCTTTGTTAAGAAAACTATTTAGAGATGTTAAACTGCAACGAGCAGTTAAGCCATGTGCAAACTGACTGACTGCTGCCCATAGACGACTCATGCCTCCCGATACTGAGGAGGGCACAATCTAAAGTGGAGGACACATGACTGCCCCACATGTCTCCTCTGCCCAGCGACACTCCACTTTGCACCCAGCCTGGGGCTCTCCCCGCCCCACCATGTTTGGCATGTTCGGCCCCTGGCAGGCAGGCCTTGGTTGGAGAATAGGATGGAGCTGCTTCTCACGCCAGCTGAAGCTGGCCGCTCCCGGTCACTGCCTCTGAGAAGAGCAGAAGCTGTCTGAGAGGAAGCCCAGCTGGGGAGTTGGCAGTGGTGGCCAGCTCCATACCTGGGCCTGGCTGCTGGGGACGGGCCAAGTGAGCAGGAAATGTGCATGTGGGGAGAGGGGACTCCAGCTCCTTCAGTCCTGCTCCCCAGCAGCTGGGCCCGGGCAGGGAGCAGACCGCCGCCCCAGCCAGCCTCTCTCTTAGGCAACTACCAGGCTGCACAGAGCAGTGACCCAGAGCAGCCAACGTGAGAAGTGGCTGGTCCCACCTCTTCCACTCCCTACCCAGGGACAGGGGCCGAACGTGCCAGGTACCAGAAGCGGTGAGAGAAGGACAGAGCCCCTCCTGCACAGAGGGCTGTGCAGAAATCTGGTGGGGGTGAGGGGAACTATACTGCCTCCTCCACACTCTTCCCTCCTGCAAGCTGTGCTCCTCCCTCCACGTTCCATGCAGTTTGCTGCAATGCTGATCATTGTTAATTCCCAGGACAAAAATGTGGTTTCACCTAAGAGAAGGTGAGAGGATATGGGGGCCAGCCATGCTCTTCATGGGGAACCAAGTATTTGCTCCAGAGAAGAACCATCCCTACTCTCCTCAAAAGTGGATGGTAGTAACATGATTTTTGGTAGTAACATGGCCCAACCCTCCTCGGCACTGTTCGGTAAGAAGCTTGAATCTGAAATCCATTTTCATAGTCATTCCCATTCTCTTGCCCAGCATAAACACCTATTTTGGCATTACAGAGTTACTCAGTGTGGCAGAACTCCTGCCATTTTGCCTTTGGGGATAAAAGCAGCAGTAAAGTGTTTATTTTTATGGGGGAAAGCAAGATTTACAGAGTTTGCAAGTGAATATAAAAAACAAATTTTGTTGTCAATCTTGAAAGGGTTTGTTTCAGCGGAAATGTCTAAAGTTACTCAATAACTGATCAATGCAAGTGTCACTTAAACAGAAATAACAAAGGAAACAGTCTAAATCAAAAGAGCCCCTACTCCTATAAATAAAGTGGGATTTGGCCACTAATGGTCACATCAGATGTGTCAGGAAATAAATGATATGTTCATTGAAAGAATTAGATCTATAATGCCCCTCACACCAGAAAAGAGATTATTCTGCTGTGATCAATGTAAAAGAGAGTCTTTATTGAGACTGGTTTCAGAGTGTTAGCCGTGTTAGTCTGTATCAGCAAAAAAAACGAGGAGTACTTGTGGCACCTTAGAGACTAACAAATTTATTTGGGCATAAGCTTTCATGGGCTAAAACCCACTTCATTGGATGAATGCAGTGGAAAATACAGTAGGAAGATATATATACCCAGAGAACATGAAAAAATGGGTGTGCCCTACCAACTGTAACGAGACCAGTCGATTAAGGTGGGCTATTATCAGCAGGAGAAAAAAAAACTTTTGATAATCAGGATGGCCCATTTCAAACAGTTGACAAGAAGGTGTGAGTAACAGTAGAGGAAAAATTAGCCTTGGGAAATAGTTTTTACTTTGTGTAATGACCCATCCACTCCCAGTCTTTATTCAATCCTAATTTAATGGTGTCCAGTTTGCAAATTAATTCCAATTCTGCAGTTTCTCATTGGAGTCTGTTTTTGAAGTTTTTTTGCTGGAGAATTGCGACTTTCAGGTCTGAAATTGAGTGACCAGGGAGGTTGAAGTGTTCTCCGACTGGTTTTTGAATGTTATAATTCTTGACGTCTGATTTGTGTCCATTTATTCTTTTACGTAGAGCCTGTCCAGTTTGGCCAATGTACATGGCAGAGGGGCATTGGTGGCACATGATGGCATATATCACATTGGTAGATTCGCAGGTGAACGAGCCTCTGATAGCGTGGCTGAGGTGATTAGGTCCTATGATGGTGCCTCTTGAATAGATATATGGACAAAGTTGGCAACGGGCTTTGTTGCAAGGATAGGTTCCTGAGTTAGTGTTTTTGTTGTGTGGTTGCTGGTGAGTATTTGCTTCAGGTTGGGGGGCTGTCTGTAAGCAAAGACTGGCCTGTCTCCCAAGATCTGTGAGAGTGATGGGTCGTCCTTCAGGATAGGTTGTAGGTCCTTGATGATGCGTTGGAGAGGTTTTGGTTGGGGGCTGTGTGGGGGTAGGGGGCTGTATATGGCTAGTGGCGTTCTGTTATTTTCTTTGTTGGGCCGGTCCTGTAGTAGGTAGCTTCTGGGTACTCTTCTGGCTCTGTCAATCTGTTTCTTCACTTCAGCAGGTGGGTATTGTAGTTGTAAGAATGCTTGATAGAGATCTTGTAGGTGTTTGTCCCTAGATACAGAAAACTGGCATTCTCTCCCAGGCTTTTTAGTGCCCATATTAAATGTACAGAGTCAGCATTGCCTACTTTCCCTATACAAAGTCTGCCCAAATCCTCCTCTGGGCCAAACAGTCATAGAAGAGCCTGCAGACTACACTATAGGATCTGGATCAAATTTTCCCTACAGCTGGGGTGACCAGATATGAGGGCAAGGGGATGGGACTTAGACCAGCCCTTACTTGATACTGACAGTCACAAACTTCAATCTGGATATTGATGTGAATTTCCCAAAAATGTGGGTTTATATGATCCTGGTTTTTGGTATGATTGGGCCACTCTCTAATGGCAAATAATGGAATAGAATTAGTTTTTAAGTGATATCAGTAAAAAGCCTGACCAGGATGCCTTTAATTGCCATTTGGTGGTATTACAGGCTAAACTTGATTCATGTTCTTTTCACAATTAGAGATGTAAAAATTACTCTCTGTTGCCATGTCCAAATTGCAAGGGAATGTTCAACTAACAATAAAGGTTTCCTCACATATAGTCTCAGTCGACAGATCATAAAAGAGAAAATTGGTCCACTAAAAAATTATAGTAGGGAATTGGAGACAAGGATGGAGATGGAAGATTTGTTAAACAGTTATTTTGCTTCAGCCTTTTCAGAGGACAAAGAATATGGAGAACTACTTTTTAATGACAGGACATACTCCAGAGGAC
The DNA here is from genome assembly GCF_009764565.3 of Dermochelys coriacea. Taxonomy (NCBI): domain Eukaryota; kingdom Metazoa; phylum Chordata; order Testudines; family Dermochelyidae; genus Dermochelys; species Dermochelys coriacea. The sequence goes on from NC_050069.1 coordinate 174,454,498, forward strand.
TGGAAAATGGCAAACCTAATACCACCATCTTATCAAAAAAGAAAGCCACAAAATATACTATAGCAGGCAATTATAGATTTCTTAGCTTCATAAATGGTGGAAATGTTTTGAAGGATGTGCTATGAAAGACCTTGAAATATGTAATTTGATTCTAAATATCTAACAAGGACTTATAAAAGTCTTTTTTTAACTCACTTTAGTTCTTGAGAGATATTGCTGCCATGGCAAACAAAGGAACTACATTGTGTTTTGTATACTTATATTTTCAAAAAGTAATAAGATTCTATGCTGAAGATAATTTAATAAAGCAGGGAGTTATGATACATGGGTTAAAATAACTTCAGGATAGAAAATTAACTGAAAAAGGAAACCATGAGAGGTAAAGAAATGTCTGAAAGCAAAGAGTTTATTAGTGATGTACCTCAGAGGTCAGATTTGGAATATCTTTTACCTCTAATGCATTAAAACAATTTGGATTACAAAGGGAAATTTCACCTCTTCTGTCCACTCTGCAGATCTCTCAGCCACAGGGCAGAAAAGAAACACAGAATGCCACGCAGGTTCACAGTGTAGGGATAAGAAGTGACGTTTGCATTGAGTTTGTTGATAATATAAAAGTACTAAATATTATACAACAGTATTGCAGGGCCACCTGGCAGTTTTAGATAACTGGGAGACCAGATTCCTGATGAAGTTGTGCCAATATGTGTTGTGGGTTTTGTTTTGTTTTTCTATGAGCAAAATTATGCAGGTGGGGAAGAGTTACGTTTATTTCATATTTTTCTTTTAAGTGTAATCCTGATTTGGGACATTCAAGGTAATATTTCTCCAACTACAATATTCTCCTAGAGTTTGTTTTCCTTTCAGTAAATGGATATATACAGCCTTAACTCCAAGTTAACAAAGTGTGGCTTTAAGTCCTGGCCTATGTGGCAGGGAGTGAAGAGATGAGCTGCAGATGGAAGAACTGGAAGAATGACTCAGACGGAATTTGTCCAGGGTCTCTGATAGCTAGCAACACAGATTCTGCATTCTGTGTTGGGTCTCTGAAATCTCTACAGTTTGTAGTGGTAGCTCACCTATGTTTTGATAGGAAGCAACATGTGCTCATTTATGTGACTGGGCAGCTCTGTAAACTTGGGACAGGTTATTACATATTAAGCAACGGGGTGGATCCTATGCTGTGTCCAGTGGCTCACTGGGAGTTGGTTAATGCTCTCTTTGCAGCCCCAACTCCAATGCAAATTTGAGCAGCTTAGGGGCTGCTCTAATTTTCCCTACTGGGTATGGCTTTCTAGGGACCATATGCTAGCTGGTGAAAGCTGGAGCACACTGTGGATTCAGTTGGAGAATGTGAATTATCTTCTTTTTTTCTTTAATGTACATTTCAATCTATACTTCTAAATATTTTTTCAATAGTATCACCTTTTCAGGTAAGGTTGGAGATTCCTTTGAGTTTCAATGGTCTGCATGCTGTCCAGCTTAGGGAAACCCTGTTTTGTGGCAAAGAATCCAATGTCATGTCTCCCCATTTCCCAGGTCCAGGGGGGAAAAGAGTGCATTAAAACTGGAGCTCTAGTGGTGCTCCCTTCAGATTTGTCCATTTCCCAACCAGAGAAAAACAACAATAGACACCCTCCCATTTGAAATTTATGAACATTATGCATATCTGTAATTATTTTAAGTACAGCTTTTATGTCCTTCCACGGACAAAAGAGCATTGCAATAAAAAAGCTGCAATTTCCCACTCTAATGCCAAGTAAAAAGGTAGAGAATTACTTAAACTCCACAGATCATTCACCTTGATTGTTTTCTTCCCTTGTTAGCCACTATTCTGATGGCTGCATTGGGGTTGGGGGAACTAAAGAAGTTAAAGTTCAAGAATCAGACGAAAGATGCTGAGGTTAAAACTTCAAAGTCAACCAGTTAAAGGTTGGGAAATAGTTTAATGGACCTAATAAAGGCTCAGTGCAGAAAGATTATTTTCTGTCTTCCCACTCAAAAACCTGTATCAATAAAACCTGAGGAGAAAGATATGTTTAAAAGTTTATGTGGCCTTTGGTCCATTTCAGACGGTTAGTTTTACTACAATTGGATCTTAAAGAAAATCAATTCTCCCTCTCTAAAGTGGGGATCAATCTATATTTAAAATTATGCTATGACAGAATGTCCCCAGGACTTAAGCAGCATCTTGACAGAAATGTGACTCTTTCAGCAGCAAGATGGCAGTCACTCAAACTATCTGCGTTGTTCCTTGGTGCAGTAGTGCTTTAACTCATCTTCAGTAGAAAAAGAGAACTTCTCATTAGTGAATTTAAGTTTGGGCCTATCAGCCACTCATGTACAGGAGCAGGCACTACGATCTCTTTGAGTCTGTCAGCTTCCAAAATGCCAGAGCTCCTGTCTTCTGATATGTTTTTCTAATTGAATCAGATTTTTATCCAGTGCATGGCAAGATACAATCATGCTTGTATCAATGTCGGGAAGACACGCTGCTACATTTTTGGGTCAACCCTGCACTCTGGGGTTCCAATTAAGTACCTAACTCATCATTGGTACTTTAAAGACTAACAGATTTATTTGGGCATAAGCTTTCATGGCTAAAAAACCCACAAAAGCTTATGCCCAAATAAATCTGTTAGTCTTTAAGGTACCACCGGACTCCTCATTGTTTTTGTGGATACAGACTAACACGGCTACCCCTCTGATACTGAACACATCATTATCCAGAACACATATACGCTGACAAATCTCTCTCTCAGATTGGTATAAATCTAAAGTAACTTCATTGACTTCAATTGGGGAATTATTAGTTAAATTGGAGAAGATGGGGATCAATATGAACATCAAAAGGTGGATAAGGAATTGGTTAAAGGGGAGACTGCAACACGTCCTACTGAAAGGCGAACTGTCAGGCTGGAGGGAGGTTACCAGTGGAGTTCCTCAGGGATCAGTTTTGGGACCAACCTTATTTAATCTTTTTATTACTGACCTTGGCACAAAAAGTGGGAGTGTGCTAATAAAGTTTGCAGATGATACAAAGCTGGGAGGTATTGCCAATTCGGAGAAGGATCGGGATATTATAGAGGAGGATCTGGATGACCTTGTAAACTGGAGTAATAGTAATAGGATGAAATTTAATAGTGAGAAGTGTAAGGTTATGCATTTAGGGATTAACAACAAGAATTTTAGTTATAAGTTGGGGACGCATCAATTAGAAGTAACGGAAGAAGAGAAGGACCTTGGAGTATTGGTTGACCCCCGATTTAGTCCCATTAAGCTGGTTCAGTTTCGCTTCTACCTCTGATATGGTAATATCTACCTCTATATCCTCCTTCCCATTTGTCATGCTACCATTATCCCCAAGATCCTCTTTAGCCTTATTAAAGACTGAGGCAAAGTATTTGTTTAGATATTGGGCCATGCCTAGATTATCTTTAACCTCCGCTCCATCCTCAGTGTTAAGCGGCCCCACTTCTTCCTTCTTAGTTTTCTTCTTATTTATATGGCTATAGAACCTTTTACTATTGGTTTTAATTCCCTTTGCAAGGTCCAACTCTACTCGACTTTTAGCCTCTCTCACTTTATCCCTACATCTTCTGACCTCAATTAGGTAGCTTTCCTTGCTGATCCCTCCCATCTTCCACTCCCTGTATGCTTTCTGCTTCTTCATAATCACCTCTCTAAGATGCTTGCTCATCCAGCTTGGTCTACAACTCCTCCCTATGAATTTTTTCCCCTTTCTTGGGATACAGGCTTCTGATAGCTTCTGCAGCTTTGATTTAAAGTAATCCCAGGCCTCCTCTACCTTTAGATCCATAAGTTCTTCAGTCCAATCCACTTCCCTAACTAATTTCCTTAATTTTTGAAAGTCAGCCCTTTTGAAATCAAAAACCCTAGTTGCAGATTTATTTTTGTTAATCCTTCCATTTAGTTTGAACTGAATTAGCTCATGATCACTTGAGCCAAGATTGTCCCCTACAACCATTTCTTCTATGAGGTCCTCGCTACTCACCAAAATTAAATCTAAAATGGCATCCCCTCTAGTCGGTTCAGCAACTACTTGATGAAGGAATCTATCAGCTATCGCATCTAGGAAAATCTGAGCCCTATTATTATTACTAGCACTGGTCCTCCTGTCTATATCTGGGAAGTTAAAGTCTCCCATGATCACACAGTTTCCATTAGTATTTACTTGATTAAAGACATTAAATAGGGCTCTATCCATATCCAAATTAGATCCCGGAGGTCTATAGCACACCCCAAGCACTATCGTAGGAGAGGCTTTACTAGTTTTCTTCCCCAATGTAATTTTTGCCCAGACGGACTCTGTCTTATCCATTGCATCGCTTCTTATTTCTTTACATTCTAACTCATCATTGATATACAATGCTACTCCACCACCTTTACCTTTGTTTCTGTCTTTCCTAAACAGCACATACCCTTCAATACCTGTAGTCCAGTCATGACTACTATTCCACCATGTTTCTGTTATCCCTATAATATCTGGTTTCACTTCCTGTACCAGTAGCTCTAGTTCCTCCATTTTGTTACCTAGACTCCTCGCATTGGTGTACAAACATCTTAATTTTTGCTGTTTGGCCTCGCTCACATTTTGTACCCTATTAGGCACAGTCATTCTACAGCCAGTATAACCTATTAGACTAGTATCCACACTGCCCTCGGTCCTTATATACATTCTCCTACCCACGGCTGTATCCTTTCTTACTTCGTCTTCTTCCCTCTCAATGCTAAAATCTGGTGTGGAGATTTTCTGGACATCTCCCATCCATCTCCCCCCAATTCCTAGTTTAAAGCTCTCTTTATCAGTTGTGCCAGCCTCGATCCTAGAAGTCTATTTCCTTCCCTACTCAGATGAAGTCCATCCCGAGAGAACTGACCTCTGTCCGTGAATGCCTCCCAGTGGCCATACATCCCAAAGCCCTCCTTTTAGCACCACTGCCTAAGCCATCTGTTGACAGTCATAATCTTGTCAGACCTTTGTTGCCCTTCTCTAGGAACAGGAAGGATCCCGCTAAAGATCACCTGAGCCTCAATTTCCTTAAGCGTCTTCCCCAGCCTAGCATAGTCTCCCTTGATACTTTCCAGCTAGAATCTGGCTTTATCATTTGTTCCCACATGAAGGATAATTAGGGGATTCTTTCCCGCTCCCTTGAGGATCCTTTTCAACCTCAGGTCTACATCCCGTATCTTAGCACCCGGAAGACAGCACACCCTTCTATTCTCAGGATCAGCTCTAGTTACAGGCCTGTCTATTCTTCTCAATAAAGAGTCCCCGATCACATAGACCTGCCTTTTCCTGGTGACAGTGCTATTCTCCAGTCTCTCCCCTGTTCCCTCTGGCTGCAAGTTCTTTCCATTCCTATTTTCCCTTACAATCCTCTTCAACCCATCCTGTATCCTCCTGGGGCTCATATTTGGTGTAGTCTCCCTTGACTCTTTCCCTTTTCCTATAGGACTAGCCTCTCTTCTCTTCTTCCTTACCCTTCCACCTTCAACAAGTACCTGCTGAGTACCCTTCTTCATTTTCCAACTCTGCAAACCTGTTCCTAAGCTCTATTTCTCCTTCACTAGCCCGTCTTTTTCTCTGCCTGGTTCTTTGAGTCACATGTTTCCACTGACCACTTTCCTCACCCAGTCTCTCCTCAAAATTCCCCAGCCCTGCTTCCATCTGTGAGTCTGAGCTTTTCCCTTCAGATACCTCATGTCTTTGCTCCATCATCTGCTCAAACCCCTTCCTAAACTCAACCAGACTTTCCACCTGCATCTCCAAACCTCAGATCTTTTCCTCCATCAGCTCTATCAGACGACATTTCATGCAGAAAAAACTCTTACCGGTTCCCCCCTCCAGGATCATGTACATACCACAGCTTCCACATCCAGTCATCCTCAATGTGTCTTCCACTACAGGAGTCACTCCCACAGCTGCCTCCATATCTGTCACCACTTTCCCACCTAAATCCTGTTAATCTGGGAAACACAAGGCACACCAAAAAGACCACCCCCCAGCAAAAGCAAACCCCAAACAAGCACCACAAGCCAAACTCCCCTGTTTAGAGCTCTGTTTGCTAGCTCCTGTGCCGCTGTAGCTGTCTGTGCCGCTGCCTGACTGGCTGGCTACCTTTATAGGGCCCCTAGTTAGAAGCCCCGCCCCCTAGGCAGGGCTCAGCTGCTCTCTCAGCACAAAGCCCCACCCCCTAATCAGGCTCAGCTGCTCTCCCAGCACAACCCATAGGAGTGGGTGGGTGAGATTCTGTGGCCTGCACTGTGCAGGAGGTCGGACTAGATGATCCGAATGGTCCCTTCTGACCTTAGTATCTATGAATCTATGAATTGAATCTGAAATCAGTGGCATTACTCTGGATATACATTAGTCTACATGCATAGAATTTGGTCCAATAACATCTTTAAAGTAATGAAATAGACAAAACTTTCAAATCTCTCAGATCTCCTGCATTCTCCTTTTATTCCTCTCTCAACATATACTCACACTCAGTGAATTGCAGAATGAAATCAGAGAAACTGCTGTCACTGGAGATTTCTTCTTTCCTTCCTTTACTCTCCCACACTTGCTGGTGCACAGGGAATCCACCAGTTTCTACCATTTATTTCGGTTTTGTGCTAGTCTGTTCAGGCTTCTGAGTGTCATGTTGATTGGATTTGGCCTCTTTCTCTATTGTTCTAAGTATTTTTTCTCTCTGTCACCCTTTTTTCCCTTCTTTCCAGGTGGTGTCCATATTATCATTTGCCATGGAAGTGTTGTTGGTGGGATCCTTAGAGCATGTCCTAAATATGTCCATCAACTCCGTCTTACCAAATTTGATGATTTAGATTGACTTGCTCTGCTTAGAATTTCTTCTTAGAATTTCTGATGTTCTGAAACTCTTCTGATGGACTTTGAATTAATCTTTTATCCATTTCTTCTGTAGATTTCCATGACTCTCCTCTGTAAGGAAGGACAGGCATGATGCTGCTGTTAAGAATTTGTATCCATGCCAGTTGTGCCACTTTGCCAAATCTTTTAACATTTATGAAAGTTGTTTGCTGCTTTTGATGTTCATTGCTCGACATCTAGCACTGGAGATATCCTCAGGACATTTTTCATATTCCTGATCAGAATAACCATAGAAAAGACTGTCCCCAGGTTTTATGCTGGGCCCAAAGCATGCTCGGACAGGACTTTGGGAGTTTAATCATTGACAAGTGACTATGTTCTGCATGCAAACAGGATCAATAAACCTCATAAGTATGTACCTCACTTCTGTATCTCAGTGCCTTGATTTAAGAGTTCCGTATATATTTTAAAAATCCACCAACAACCTTAAGCTTGTTCCTACTAGATGGGGTAAGAAAGATTTTTGTAGGTTTGTTTTTTGTGGCTGGCACTCAAATACTGTAGTGAGGGATGACCTTATAAAAACGAGGTGAGACAAATAGTAACCCCTGACATGCACTGCTACAACCTCTCCTTAGATGAGTTGTAATAAATCCAGATCAGGAGAATGCATCTTCCCTGCCCAATCTACTCTTCAGGCTGAACCTTGCTGCATAAGCCCACAAGCTAAATTATATCAGGCTTGTAAACTTCGAAGGGGCTGTTCATCTGAGAATCCCTGATAGCCCAAGGTCCTGCAATACAGCCAGAGAAGCAGGGAGTGTCCAGAGGAGAGATAAAAGAGAAGTGTGTGAAAAGGAGGGAGATTGCACAAAACAAGGTGTAGAAGTGATGAGATGTGCCTATGAGAGGCAAAGATCCTGGAAAGCAGTGGAAGATACTGTTTCTTAAAGTGGAAAATTAAAACTTCTGGAATACTGTCTCCTATCCAGTTTGTCTACATTCAGCCTGAGACCCCTTCACTGATCCCTGGAGTGACTGAAAATCTGAATTTCCAGGCAGTGGGAATTTCTGATATGTCAACACTTGTTTTCCTCCAGAATTGGAAGAAAAATTTGAAATATCAAACCTTTGTTTTATGGAATTAAGAGTTCTGAAAAGTTTTTATTTGGAAGTGTCAAAGTGTTGGTTTGTCCAAACTGAATTAAAACTTTTGTTTCAGGTCCATTTGACATTTAATCTGTGTCCTCCTGAGCAGTTGTGGTACCTCATGGGAGTAACTGTATGAATCCCTCATGTCCCTATTCCCTCTATGGTCTGGGCTCCAAGAGGCCTGCATCTCTCACGGTATACCTAGATATTTCCACCAGAGAGAAGACTGCAGTGCATCATGAGACATGTAATCTGGTCTCCTGGATTTGTAATGGAGTCCCCTCAACACACATGCCTATCAAACTCTTTTGTAAAAGAATAGCACAAAACAATATGTGACTCAGGCTATGTCTACATTGGCACTTTTGTCCCTAAAACTTTTGTTGCAAGTTTTTGGTGAAAAAACACACCCCTGAATGACGAACGTTTTAGCAATGAAAAGTGCCGGTGTGGACAGCGTGAGCCACACTACCATCGACGAAGCCTCTGCCCCTCGTGGGAGGTGGTTTTATTTTGTCTCTGGGAGAGCTGTCTCCTGGCAATAAACAGCGGCCACACAGCGCACCTTACAACAGCCTGGTGCAGCGGCACAGCCACACCATTGTAAGGTGCATGGTGTAGCCTCAGTAGTTAAAATGCACTAACCTCAAAGTTATGGCTCTGGAGGATGTTTGTTTGGTGGCTTGGTTTTCTCTTTTTTCATGTCTTTATTTCCTCTCTCTTATTAACTGTGTTTCTCACAGCTCTTTTCTTGGTTCCACTTGCTTTCTTTTCTTATTTATCAATATTATTTCTCTTTGTGTTTTTATTTACTGTTCTCTTCTGCAGTGTCTTTCCCATTCCTGACATCAGATCCTGATCTGTACTCTCTTTCCTTTCCTTCATTATCCCTTTTCCTGTGATAGCTCCTACCTCCTCTCACAATCTTTGTTTTAGTCTTCTACTATGTCCCATCCCCATCTCTCTTGGACCTACCTTTGCTCCAAGCAGCTCAATCCTGGAGTCCTCATTCAGTCATAACTCCCCTCAATTTTGGAAAGATCCCCACAACGGGATTTCTCAAGAGTTTTCCTCTCCCGTAGCTTCTGTAGGCATTTCGTACCAACTGGGAGGGGGGAAAGGTTAGTAATTGCTGTGGGGCAAAGTGGAATTCAATATGTTTTATGGAGAAAAAATATATACTCTTTTGTGTAAGGTGCACTTGACTTGGCTTTCCTGAAGACAGTATGGTGGGAAAGTAATCTTACTGTCTTAATTATGTCTTAATTATGGAATTGTTACCATAATGATACAAATGGTATGTGGCCGATTCTCCTCTCGTTTAATCTGGTGTAAACAAGAAGTAATTCAATGGAAGTCAATGGAGTTACATAAGTGTAAAACCAGTATTAGTAGGAAGAGAATACCGAAAAGGTATTTAGCCTGCACATGTTGAAGGGACTATTCAAGTTAAATGGCTCATCAAGGAACACTTAACTCACAGTGGACCATGGGAGAGTCTTATCTACACTTAATGGACTTTCCTGTGAACGTTCCATCTGGAGTATAGGTAATGGCTTCTGTTGTGACTAAGTGTAATCATGTATGGACATATGACTTGCCCATGTGACCCCAAACACCATCTTGCTACCTGTAATTTTCCACAGTGAGAACAATGGGTTTCCCTTCAATTGGCAGAAGCTATAGAAGGTGCTGGAAACATCTCCAGTTTGTCTCTTTCCTGCTCAAACCTCTGGATTATAAACTTGTACTAATGGGAGCATTCTAACCAAAGGACTGAGGACCTATGTTCCCTATAAGCTGTGCAGTTGGGCAGCTGCCCAGGAGAGATTCAAGTGCAGCCCAGTTCATTAGCAGAGCATGCACATCCGGCAGCATGTGTTCAGGTGCCCCTCTCGCTGCTGCTTTGCAGCCATGTTGCTCCATCCTGCAGCTGCTCTGGTACCCTTCTGCTGGCGGTGCAGAGTGGGTGGGGAGAGGGGTGCTGATGTCAGGGTGTCCTCCTCCCCCTGCCTCTGTACCCCATCTCCGCAGAGCAGGGGAGAGGGGACAGCCTGACTCAGGAGGACTCGGAGCTACTGAGGTCTGAATGGTGAATGCCTTTCTTAAAGAGACATGAGTTTGTCAGCCCAGTCTGGGAGGCTCGCTGCAGTGCAGACATACTGTATGTGCCCAAGTCACTTTTGAAAATGGGACTCGGGTGCTTATGAAAATTTTACCTTATGAACTGCAACTTTCTCAAAGGAGACTATCACCTTCTTGGTCCTGAGCCTATGGTGAGAGCCATGTAGAGAAACACCCTGAGCCTGCCTGGATCTGTACTGAACAGGACTTCTGTGGTTTGTATATTGGGGTGCTACAGGAAATGATAATAATAGAAACTCCAGGAATACACAGAGTTTATTCTGTGGCTCTTTGGCAATGTACATTGGTAAATTCTGGCTCCTTCTCAGGCTCAGGTTGGCCACCCATGTCCCAGACATTACTGACCCCCCTACCTGACACCTGAGCTGAGACTGCTGAATGGTGAACAATGCAGAGGGGTGGCAGATCCACAGAGGCAGCAGCAGCAGCTGAGGAGGTGTGTACAGGGCTAAGGAGTAGTGACAGTAGCTCCAAGGCAGCGCAGTGATGGCGACACCTTCGAGGGGATGGACAGTGCAGAGCTAGGCAGCTTGGGCTGAAGCCACAGAGATACCCAAGGGATACGGATACAGGCATCCCTGTCCAGTAACTATTCACCCCAGCTGGATTAGCCAGTAGAGCCTCCAGTGCAGCCAGGGCTGCTCTCGTCGGCTAAAATCCTTCGATTTCTCCAATCCAGAACAGCCAACTGTGAGCTAGCAAGCTGGGCCGGAGGGAAGTGGCCAGAAACATATCAGCCATTTACAACAGCCGATAGAGGACTGAGGTTCGAACTACTGTTAAGACACCCTGCATCAGTGCTCTCCAGCTGAGCGTTCTCAGTAAAAACAGTCAGATGTTCCATCTACTAGCAAAGTAAAATATTCCAGCAGTGTTCTTAGGGTCCTGGCAGCCTAGGATCTAGGAAATGGTCCTAAACTCTGATTTTATTCCCTTCATTTTGCTGCCAACTGCTAAACCATTACTTACAATTTGATATTAAATAAAACAAAGACAAAGGTGGACTGGCCTGTTAGGGCATCTTTGGGTTCAAACCTCTGTCCTTTGCAGTCTAGCTAGAAGTGCTTCAAAAATCATGAACTCCGCTTATCCCTCGAGGAGCAGAGAGTCTTTTGTGCAAACTTTCTGGCCAACTGACCCTGATGGGCTCTAGAGGGAGCCATGTCCAGACTTTCCCTTGCCCTAATGTTGAAATTGCCCAAATTATTGTGCTCACAAAGGGCCCAGTTCTGCAATCTTTACTCACACCAGTCAGACTAAATGGTACTGAGTGGAAAAGCTTCAGAATCAGACTAATCTCCGGTTTAAAAAATGATCCCTACAGTAAAATGACTTTAGGGAAGAAACCATGAATACATTTTGTGTGTGGTTGTGTGTGGGGGGGAGGGAGGGTTGGCTATTGTTATTCCATATGGCCTAAAACTCTTTCACTAGTTGATATTAACAGTCATTCAAGATCATGTCATACGAAGTGGTTAGTGAGAGCAAGCCTAGTAACTAATAAACTGATACTATTGGACAAGAAATGTGCAAAGCACCTAATATTGCAGAATGGCTTGCCAGACTGGGGGACCTAGTGACACATTATTATTTGAAGCCTAGGAGCCCCAGTCATAGACCAGAACCTCATTATGCTAGGTGCTATATAAATGCAGAGCAAAAAGACAGTCCCTGCACCCAAAGAGCTTAAATCTAAGTATAAGATGGGACAACAGATGGATACAGATGAGGAGCACAAAGAAACAATGAGACAACATTAATCAGCATGATGAGTAGGAGGTCACAGCATAGGAGAGGCCTAAACATTGCAAAGTCCTTTTTTAAACTCTTTTCAGGAAGTGTATGATTAGCCCTTTGTTACAAACTCAGTGCAATGTGAGCCAGATTTAAGAGTTCAGCTGCTTAATGCACTTATTACTGGTACTACATATAATTATTTATACACATTCAAAATAAATGCTCAGTGGGTATAGAATAGTGCCATAGCAGAATTCTCAGCCCACTTATATCAGAGGTAGCATTTTACTCTCGCTCTGCACAGATATAAATGACTATACAAGGCAGAGGAGAATCAAGTCCCTAGTGTAATGGAGAGGGTTGATGGTTACAGGTTAATGATCTTCTGCAAAAGTTCCTGTAATTGTGTGACATGCCTTAGGAGCAAATATTCATACATAGAGTTTAGAGGGTGCAACAAAGGGGATAAGAGAGGAAGCAGAAGGAGGGTTGAGGACTGACCTCTGTAAAACAAACCGTGAAACTACTGCTCTTTGCCAGTCTTCATCACAGTTTAGGATTGGATGTCAAGACCACTCTGGCATGTCCCTTGTGAAGCCACTAATCATTTCTAGCTTGATGATGATTATTTCTAAATCTTTCTAGCATAGGATAGCTGAGAGTGACCACACACAGATCTACTATTGGCACATGCTGCCAAAAAAACAGTTTACAATTGTCTGCGTTCTTACAAATTTGAAAAAAGCACAGTGGAAATTAATGAAAAGCTTTACTCCTGCATGCAGCGATTTCTCTTAAATACTTATGTAGCAACTGAAACTGGATAACAGTATACACACAGACATAAATCATAATAAGATCCATTACTGTTGGGACATAAAACAAGAACATGCAGTCTATGTATTGTTCCATTTTCAACTTGGCTACTAAAACACAATAAAACAGATTTGGATGAGGCAAGCTGGATAATATGTAACAAACCTTTTGAAATGGAAGAGTGATTTGCATATCCCTTAAGTCCTCTTTTTGTGTGGCTTTAGAAAACATATATAGGCTGGTGCCAAGATATCTCGTTCTTCTGCCAGTGCTTTGGCAACTTGCAGTGAGGGTGGTGCCAGGAAGCATGGGCTGCAAAATACTAAATAGAAAAAAGCAGATGCAGGTTGTTTGATCCACATGGAGTCCTGAGCTCCTTTGAAAAGGCATGCGTGTTTGCCTCTGTTGTGAGCAGTACATACTGAGCCATACAAAAATGTGCTCATTGTTATCTCAAAAGTTTATTTGCTAGGTTAGGTGAGGATACTTTTTAAAAAAAAATTAAAGTTTTATTGTGCTCCTCAGTGATCACTTCTGGTGCAAGCAGGATTTGGCAAAGTTGTGTGAAATAAGGCTTGCTTTAAAAAAAACACCATATCTGTACAGTGCCTGGGTAAGTGTTTGACATTTAACTAATTTCAGTTTTAATAAACATTGAACCTGCTGCACAGGAGCTTGAGGTCTGATTTTGAGCTACAGTGTGTGGGGAGGAAACTCATACAGAGAACAACCTCTCAACACCAGCCTCCTCACAGCTCCTCCTCCCCCACCAAGCTGCCCTTCTACCTTCCACCAAGCCTTAGGACCCACCAATGTATCTTTATTGTTGCAGAAGTAATGGTAATGAGGAACATGTGGGCTCCACCCTCATTTTACTATCTCTAGGTCTGGTAGCCCATTCCCCAAGTCTTCAGTGAGCTCTATATTTCTGGATACTGCCAGTCAGAAGCACTGTTTCACACTCCCCTCGCACCCATCCTCATAATTATTGTTTGAACAAGGATTGGCCAACTCCTTCATGAATCTCTAAACTTCCCTTCTTGAGGTATATAGTCTGGATTTTCTTAATAGCATAGCAATACACATAGCAGTAAGAAAAGGAGTACTTGTGGCACCTTAGAGACTAACAAATTTATTAGAGCATAAGCTTTCGTGAGCTACAGCTCACTTCATCGGATGCATCCGATGAAGTGAGCTGTAGCTCACGAAAGCTTATGCTCTAATAAATTTGTTAGTCTCTAAGGTGCCACAAGTACTCCTTTTCTTTTTGCGAATACAGACTAACACGGCTGCTACTCTGAAACACATAGCAGTGTAACCCAATCTAATTTACATGTGTATGTTTTATGTTACAGTGAATTTTATTTGCAAACTGCAATTTTTTGTGTGTTTGGGTGGAACTCACTGTAATACCAGTGTAATACCAGGAGCAGATACCAGCAAAGCAGTTAGGGCCTGTTGAAGCCAAGGGGAGTCTTTCCACTGACTTCAATGGGTTTTGGATCAGGCCTTTCCTGTTCTCTATCATCAAATACAAAAATGTGCTTGATCAGAACTGCGTGTGAGCACTCACACGTGATGCTAGCCTTCACTGGAGGACAATAGACTTGCTCTTAGAGTGGATCCCGAAGATCTGTTCCTTTAGCTGCCCACTTTCATTTGGAGTGAAAGATGCAGCTGTTGAGTCCTATGCATTGCTTCTGATTGATACCTACACCAGTTATAGCTGTAGGGATGAAGCCATATATAGCAGAGATAAGGTAGCTGAAAATGAATAGAAAATGACAGTGTTTTATGCCAAGAAACTGTCCTGGAGACTACTTATCCACAGAGAGTTACCCTAGTAGTCAATGGTACTACTCACATATACAAGTAGGTGCAGGATCAGGGACTAAATTTGACATGACATAAATGAAGATCCTACGCATATAAAAAGAGGTAAGGGAGACATAACAGGAACTATATGATTGCAAGAGTACCTAGGTCAGAAAGGCCAGTGCACCTCTCGATTGGCTGCTGAGTTCTTGGGGTGTTTTTTCCCCTTTCTCCTTTTGTAGGGTTAATGGCAGAAGCAAGTTTTTGGGAGGGAACTGAATGAGGTCAGGCAGTTTGCTTTGTTTTGGGTGGGCATTCAAAGGAGCAGCATGGAAGAAGGTCCATAGAAGGAGACAAAGGGGTAGTGGAGAGGGCAGGAGACAATAAGGAAGTAGAACAGGTCAGGGATATAGTCAGGAGGTGTGTGGTATACAGCAAGGACAAGGGTTGAGATTTTCAAAGCCCGTTAGGGTGTTCAACCATACAAGTCTTATTAATTCTAATGGGAATTTAGCTAAAACCTTTGAAAATCTCAACCAAGACAATTAAGCTTGATATGCAAGACGATAGGGAGCCAGTGTGGAAGTAAACCACATTAAAATAAAAATATTTGCTCCAGATGCTGCCCCTCACAATAGCATTATTACATCAAAACCCAATCATTTGGGTTTGAGAGAGCTTGTTGCATTTTACTGCTGCTCTTGTCTGTCTGTAAATTATAAACATGTTTGTTAGGCTGTGAAAAATAATGAGTTGGTTTCTTTCTTTCTTTTTTCAAGACTGGCTAGAATAGATCACCAGGAAAGTTGCGCTTCCTGACATACCACAAATATGTATCCTATATGATGAGTCTAGGCTCCAGGGGTTGTCAAAAGAAAATCTCTTGGGTTATTTTTTTATCACATTGACAGCAAAGACTGCTCTCCTGCGACACTAGAAAAAAACGTGAAGCTGACAATACAAGAACGAATTGGTTCTTTAATAGAAAGAAGCTGCATCAAGCAAGAAGGTAATCCATAGGCTGTGGGAGGAGAAGATAAATATGAATGTGTACATGAGCAATCTTTCCTATACTGAGAGTCAGAGGTCATTCTTCTCCTTTTTCTTTCTGTCTTCTCCAAGGAAGTATAAGTTTTTCTTAGGTTTCTACACTTTCTGCTTTACTAGTGATTGCCATGTATATATTATTTGTACCATCTGAACTTTTTACATATAAAACACCATCTAAAACTTCTCTTTTAATTCTGTATCATCTCATATTGTCCCTAAAATGGTGTTTAATCAATGACATGGATATAAGTCCCTCACTTACCCAACTTGCTAGATGTATCAGAAAGCCTAAACTGTTTCTATTTTAAAACCCCATGCTAAGCAGCAGTATTAAATGTTGACTTGCAAGGTTATCTTATCCTGTATTGGAGGCTTTGACTTTAATGCCCTGGATTGAATACTCCTTTTTGGTGCTCTTTTGTTTCTTCAGCTCTTAGTCAGTATGTAGAAATGGGCAACATTTTGATCTGTAGCTATTTAAAATGTAAACTTGCTAGCTTGGAAGCATATGTTTGAGACGATTGTTCAAATAATAAATGAAAGGTACAGTTGGAATTGTTTCCCTACAATTACAGATTCTGGAGACCTGGTGCAACCAAAATTAGTGACATTATTTTGATTCACCTAGGTATTAGTCCTTCATCCTGACTTAGCCTCATTGCTCCAATTAAGTTTACAGTGAAGAATGAGAGGAAAAAAGGAAATTTATGCTAATGTATTGGCAGCAAATTCTGACTGCATGAAGCAAGAGCAACTGAGCCACTGTTGAAATGTAGGGTAAGGTTATGATCGAGATTATATGATCTTACACTCAGTGAGACTTTCTTTGGTCTCAGAGAGAGGGTGGAGATTGCTAGCTTTCTGCTGCTTTACCCATACATGTTTCTATTGAAAACTCAGCTTTGTGCAAACTGAGAGATGAAAGTGGAGTATAAAATAGAGTTAAAATAAGAGAAACAGTCCTGTAGTGAGCAAGAGATGGATTAACAATTGCATAAATCTTTCCCACCTCTACATTCTATAACCTAGCACTCTATAGTCCCCTGTCCAAAAAAATGTGTCTAAATCATCTTAAATTAGGACAAAAGTTATCTGCTAACAACAGACTACACAGGCAAACTTTGAAGTGAAAAGAAGAATTTCACAGGGGAATAAAATAAATAAATTCTCTGTCTGAACTAGGGAGAGGCTACTTCATCTCCATGGTACTGAAGCTAGGTTTTTAAAATTCCAACTCAAAACAATTGCAACTTGTGAAACTTTGTCTTCCCCTCCATACCTTCCTGTGCTAGTCTACGCAGACATCCAAACCCCATGTTCTCACGAGAGGACAGAACATAGGGGGAATGTGCAGTTGTGCATGTAGCATAACCACTGGCCACACCATTAAGTCAATAATATAAGATTATGGCCTGCCATCCTGGTAGAGGAGACTGTTCAGAACAAACCTCTTAAAGCAAATAGGTCCAGTAACTTCTAAAATAAAGTAAAAATGTCTGAGCCCCATGCAAGAAACAAATAAATCACTCTCTAGGAAGGTAAGGAAGTATTTTTAATAAGAGCAATACTGTCCACTGAAGCACACCAGAGGTCAAATCAGGATGATGCATGGAATTCAAAGGCTCTTATTTTTTGTCTTGGAGGAGACTATTGCATATTCTATACATGGTTTCTCCTACCCATGTAAACAACCTAGCAATCATTTAATCATACATTTAAAAGATTGACATTTTCTGTCTGACATTCTCCTAACCTTCACCTACAAATCAAGCTCTGCCCACTTGAGAAACAGCATTCTCTTCCAAACTGGGCCACTGTCATATTGTACAGATCTTCATTATGTGATGTTCTTGTGAAGGGTTGGACCCCCCGCCCCTTCTGGGATGCCACCTGACGTACTGGGATTTCACTGAGCCTGCCTGTTCCACTAGCCTGGGCTCCCTCTCCTTGTTTTGCTGAATTAGGCTCTCCATCCTCTGGCAGCTCACACACAGGTAGGGATGCACCAGCTGTAGATTCACACAGAGTCTGGAAACAGCTCTCTATGAGAAGACTCAAGTGCAGCTCCCCTCTGGAAAGTACACCCAAAATAATATTGTCTTGTGCTGTAGAGAACTTTATACAAGTTAAGCTCATAAATTTGCCCCCTCCCTCAATGTAGAGGAAAGTATGCACAATTTCTCCCTCCCCACCACCAGTTAGAAATTGCACACACTGGGTTAAATAATAAACAAAAACAAGTTTATTAACTATAAAAGGCAGATTTTAAGTGATTGTAAGGGATAGCAAACAGAACAAAGCAGATTATCAAGCAAATAAAACAAAACACATATACTAAGCTTAAGATCTTAGAGACTGGTTTCATAAAGTAATTTCTCACCCTAAATGTTGTTTTAGGCATGTTGCAGAGTTTCTGTAGCTTAGAAGTCTAGTTATTTCTCTTTACAGACTAGACTCCTGTCTTAGTCTGGACTCAGCCCTTGCCTTTCTCTCAGCTCAGTTCCTTAGACAGATGAAAGTACCTGAAGAGACATTCTTCTTGGGCAGGAAGGTAATGGAGTGCTGTTTGCCTTCCTCACCAACCTTAAATAAGATTTACATAAGGCAGGAATCTTTTGTTTCCCAATCTTGACCTCCCCCTCCTTTTAATGGAAAATTACCAGAAGTCCACAATGGTATTTAGTAGCAGGTGACAGGACCACTTGACTTAGTAGTGTCACTGCTAAGTCCAGGATGCCTCTCAGGAATGAGAGAGATTAGTATCTTCAAAGTCCTATTGTTTCTTTCTAATGGCCCATCAAGGCTGGTGGCCTGTTGTCTGGTGGGTCTGTCCCAAATACACACACAGTTGTGATTGTTACATAGTCAATATTCCTAACTTTAGATACAGAAATGATACATGCATACCAGTTGGATAATCACATTCAGTAAATTATAACCTTTCCAATGATACCTTACAAGACCCAGTTTGCATAAAATATCTGTTATGCCATATCCATATCATAAGCATATTTCCATAAAGAATATGGGGTAATGTCAGAGTTCTCTCCCCTTTCTTGTGTGTTTTGATGAGCAGCAAAAGAAATATAACATTTTAAACTACCATTTTTAGGCTTCAGAGTCAACACAACTTTTGATGAATGGAGGCAGTTCACATCAGTCAACATTACTGTTTCTGTGTGCCTGCAGTCTTGGGTGGATATTGTTGCATTGGTTTGCACCCTGGTAACAATCTGAAGATTCTGTTTGTAACCATAAAGGTTTCAAGTCATAATTTATAAAAGAAACTCTAGAGAACAAGAGGGCAGCCTCCAAGAGGAGAGAGGAAGGTGGGGGGCCATTGCTAGCCAGACAAATTAGATTCTTGCCCATTCCTTTTTCAGTTCCCTCTTGACTATATTATTCTTCCCCTCTCCTTTGATACTGGCAAATGTTGAATAATTTTATATTGTAGTGTGATGGGCACTGTCTTATCCAACACACTGGGGACCTCTATAGCTAAAAGCATGAGCTGCTACAGTCTGAGCTGAAGAGCCAATACTCTGTAATTAGGTGCAGCAACAAATCTATATGCTCTATGGATTGTCATAAAGGGGGACTATGGGGTAGATAAACCCAACATTGTAACAGCCAGGAAAGAGTTGATATACAAACCAATTAGTACTCCAGCTGTACTGAAGGGGCCAATTAGCAACAGTTGGCATAAAGGCTGCTGCCCAGGCAGACAAAGGTGTCTGTCAGAGGCTGAAAGTTGCCTTGATGTGTCTCACTAGCAGGTTGGGAGACAGAACTCCAGAATTGGAGTAGTGCGGTCTGCAGCTCTGTGAAAGACTCAGACAAACAGCAAATAAAGTGGGAGCAGCCCAGGGAAGTGGCAAGAGATTGGAAGGAACAGGCATTAGCTGCCTAAAATAAGACCCTTGGGTTGGAACACAGAGGGGAAGGCTGGCCTGGGTTCCCCTTCCCCAGCAAGAGAAGCACAAACCTCAGGATTAAAAGAGGTAAAAACTGATGAGTCCAAGATGGGGCTGAAGACAATTAAACTGTATTTTTCTCAATGTATTTTTATCCCTGGAAAGGTGAGCTGGCTGAAGGGCTGGGCCATAGAAGCTGCAGACCGCTGGAGAACTAGAACCAGACAACAAGGGGTGGTAGAGTACAAAAATTCCTGCAATGCCACATTCTGGCTCAAGGGGACACTCTCGTGATGAGTTCTTCCATCACAGTGACATATAACACCCACTCACCAATGGGTTCTAGTAATACCTACAGTCCAGGATCAAGTGGGTCCCATCTGTACTAGGTTCTGTACATATATTTATTTACAGTCCCTGTCCCAAAGAGCTTACAAGCTAAAATGTCTTCCTTTATTTGATTCCATTTGTTCCCCTGGAGCCCAGACTCATGCTGTCCTGGTCTCCCTTGATTCACACCCTTTTCTCTTTGGATATGTCTATGCAGCAACTAGACACCCATGGCTGGCCCATCACAGCCAACTCGGGCTCACGGGGCTCATTGCTGTTTAAATTTCCAGGCATGGGCTGCAGCCTGATCTCTGGGACTTTCCCACCTGCTCTGGTTATTGTTAATAAATGCATGGTCTTTGAACACAGCTAAAGTCTCAGAATAAATAGGTGTATAATAGTTAACACTAGAAAAAGCCTTTATAATTATTGGTTCCCAGAAAGGAGAGCAGGTTTTTTTTTCAATAGCAACAAGTTTAGATAAATGTGTACCCTCTGCCCAACCAGAATTCCACTTAAATGCAAACTT
This sequence comes from Dermochelys coriacea, assembly GCF_009764565.3. Taxonomy (NCBI): domain Eukaryota; kingdom Metazoa; phylum Chordata; order Testudines; family Dermochelyidae; genus Dermochelys; species Dermochelys coriacea. The sequence continues at coordinate 174,474,842 of NC_050069.1, forward strand.
TTTATTATAAGAGGTTTATCTCTTACCTATCTTTGCTCTAAAGTAAAGTAATTGAAAGTTTTAAAAGGTAATTACTATGTGTAAGGTTCCTCAACAGGGAGTTTAAGGGAATAAGAGACTATGTCAGTTCAAAATGTTAACAGCTACTAGCCACCTCTCTATTTCTCAATTTAGCTGCCAAAAACCTCCTTCTGTACTTTGGAGCTTTCAAGGGGTGGCATCCAGGGCTTCCTGATCATAGATGTCTTCTGTAAAGACAGTTCCCTTTGACGTACATCATGGGAATCACTCCATCTATATACATGGATAAAACTGCACTATTTGCTAAATGCTTTACTGCTTTGCAACCATATATTGAACTAAAATCTGGAAACTAGAGTGAAAGTTTCACTCATTTGCTCTAATGAATAGAAGAACCATTGCAGGTTAGCACTTGCTTTTTTTAAACGTTCAGTGGGCAAATGCTATAAATGACATCGTGGAATATAACTTGTCAATTTATATTCGCAAGAGTAGTTCAACTTTAATTTATAAGACTTCATCAGATCTGATCCCAAGGATGTGTGAATGGGCAGCTGTATGTGAAATATTCTTGTTGAAAAAGCTCCATTGGCTGAGAAAGCACCAAAGCTTGGAGTGGCAGGAAGGAAATGGAAAACAAGAGAGTGTATGGCATGCCTTTAGACCAGGGGATGAGCAAGTGGGTGGATAGAGCAATAGCCTTAGTTCAGGGAGAAGTGAGTCAATAGTGGGCATCTGAGTTGCTTAGATACTATGGTAATATACAAGATATGAAAACCAGCAAGATGGTGGGGAGGAGCAGGGGACAAAAGAAATGATAGGCCCTTCTCTCTACACGAGTGATTCTCAAACTTCCTTTGAATAGATAGAAGTCCAGTGTGCTGATGTCAGTGTATGGACAATCTTATTTTGAAATAAGTGTCTTATATCGATTTACTTTTAAGTTGGTTAAAAAAAATTAAGAAAATTTATATAGGACAGGGCACATTCCATTTGGTACAGTGGCATATTTTATTGTTATTTAAATCATGTGTTTTGATTGCATAAAATAAACTGGGATATTTCAGGTATGTTGAAAGAAGTTCCTGGGATAGTAGGACATCCATATGGAAAAACCAGAACTGTCCCAGCAAAAGCAGGACATATGGAGATAATAAAGTTCTATCATAGCAATAGAGTACTGCTGTTTAGACAGAGTAGTGATGTCAAAAGAAGACTCCTTGCTATAGTCCAGCACAGGGGTGGCCAACCTGTGGCTCTGGAGCCACATGCGGCTCTTCAGAAGTTAATATGCGGCTCCTTGTATAGGCACCGATTCTGGGGCTGGAGCTACAGGCGCCAACTTTCCAATGTGCCAGAGGGTGCTCACTGCTCAACCCTTGGCACTGCCACAGGCCCTGCCCCCACTCCACCCCTTCCCGGCCCCTCCCCTGAGCCTGCCGTGCTCTCCCTCTTCCCTTCTCCCCCCTCCCCCCCGAGCCTCCTGCAAGACAGGGAACAGCTGATTGGGAGTCCGGGGAGGGAGGGAGAGGGCTGATCAGGTTAGTGGGAGGTGCTGGGGGCGGGGGAGCTGACGAGGAGGCTGCTGACATATTACTGTGGCTCTTTGGCAAATATACATTGGTAAATTCTGGCTCCTTCTCAGGCTCAGGTTGGCCACTCCTGGTCCAGCAGTTTCAGTATCAAGTTCCATTCTTGGAGGAATTCCCTCAATCAAGGTCATGATCCACAAGCCATCTCTGATTCCAGCGTCTGATAACACATACAGTGCTAGGTGGTCAGTCTGACTAGAGCTCTTGTCTTTTTCCACATTATGAATTCTTGCCTTCCAGAAGGCTTAGCTTCTTAGCTTCAGCCTTCATACATTTCTTCTTGGATGGAGGATATTCTGTGTTGCTGATCATTAAACTATGCAACAGGTCATAGCAATGTGACCTTTCTGCAAATGACCTGGGCATGCCCAGCAATCCTTCTCAGTGAACCTAGCTTTGTGCATAACAGCCATATGGGATTTTTCTTAGATTCTCATGGACTTCTGTCCTGCCAATTCAGGAGATGAACTTCTCGGCTCACACTAAATTCCAGAGAATCCTTCCCTGTGGCTTCAATGGCAATATCTATCTCAACAACCTGCTTGATGTAAGCGTTGATACAGTCAGTAACTCCTTTTGGATCTGATCATTACATAATTCAGAGACAGACTGGTCATGCAGTGCATCACTTAATGTTTATCTGAACTGACAATGCTCTGACAACTTCCTCAGAGTAGAAATGAACTGTGCTACCTATGCTCCACTTCCCTGATGTTGCCGATGGAACCGATGTCATTCTGCTATCGTTGATGGGGTAAGAGAAAAATGTTGTTGCAGTAACTGTGATGTATACGGCAGTTCCAGGCACATATGGAGACAACAGGTCACACAGCAGTCCATATGCCTTCAGACCCGTCGCTGTCAGCAAGGTTGCAACTTGTTGTTTATCTGGAATGGAATTCAGGCTAAAAATTTCTCAAACTGTTTGAGGTACACCACCCGTGATTCACTGTTTTTTGCCAAATTCACTAACATTGCCCACACAAGTAGCCATTTTTCTGCACCTCCCCCCTCCCCCCATTGCACTTCACAGTCTCCCAGACATCTTCTCTTCCAAAGGAAAACTGTTTTATTTTTTCTTTATTGAGCACCATTTGCACTTAATCTCCTTTTTCTGGCTGGGTGCTTACACTGCAGAATCACTCTGTTGATTGTACTTGGGCTCCCACTGCTGGCTGTAGACCCTCAGCACAGGCTAAAGGTTGTCTCTCTCCCTAGGTTGCCTGAGAACAAATATGGCTATTCCCTCCTCATTGCTTTGTCTCTGGCAGCCACCTTCTGCTTTGTCTTGCCCTTATTCGCTTGCTGGCTTACACTGTCCCTTACAGCAAAAATAGCAGTCTGCCACCTTGTGCCTGTAGGTGAACTTTTTTCCTTTTATTATCAATTATTTATTTGTTTGCTTTTTCTCTTACTTTGTGCAGACAGGAGAGCATTAGACATTTGTGGGCTAAAAATTCTCATTGCCTATGTCTGTTTGGTAGAGTAGAGAAGGAGATAGACACAAGGGGAGCTGATTTAAACACAGCTATCTGCTGTGGTGACTTTATTGCTGTGGCAGCAAAACAGAAACCAAGACAAAACTGAGGCTTTGCGACGGGCGGAGTACAAAGTTCCCAAACATTTAAAGGGACAGGGCATCACAGTAACCCCATGTTACAACAGAAAAAAAGTCTTGGGAATGCCCTTCCATCTAACTTTATAGAAAGGAATGGTGGTTGTGACTGTCCCATTTCTTCCAGACTTATTCCGTTCACCTGGGTGACATGACCCATAGGATGAAAACTCATCTTCAGAAAGGATTTTTTTTTCTTCCAAGGAAATAACTCATTCCTTGAATTTCAATCTTCCTGACCACACAGAAATTGGGGCTTAAGGAAACATTTCCAAACAAAAAAAGACTATTGGGCTTGGGAATCGTTTTCCAAGGAAACGTGTGAAGTCTGGCTGCTTTGAAATTAGACTGAATAAAACCTCTTAGAATATGTTGTGGAACGCAACAGTGCCTTGGTAAGAGGTTGAACAAGATAATATTAGGCCTAGCTTGAGATCTTCCGTCTATAACTTCTGGAATTCTTTAGGAACCCCATAAACAGGTTGAATTGTTGAAATCTTTCCCCACAAGTCTCATTTAATTTAAAAGTAGAAATAAAAAAAAGTTTGGTGTAGATAATGATGGTTCCACAGAAGGACTAGGAAATTTTTTTTAAAATGGAACCTTTGGCAAAGGAAGAGACCACTGTAGTCTTCAGTGGTAACAGGAATTTATTTATTTATTACCACTTGGAGAGCAGCTTGTCTCAGGGTATGCCTACACTGTGATTAAAAAAAAAACTCTGCAGCACCGAGCCTCAAAGCCCAGGTCAGCTGACTCAGGCTCATAGGGCTCTGGTTGCAGGGCTAAAAATTGCAGTGTAGATGTTCGGGCTTAGACTGGAGCTAGAGCTCTGAAACCCTCCCACCTTGCAGTGCCTCAGAACCCAGACTCCAGCATCAGCCTAACTTTCTACACTGCCATTTTATAGCCCCACAGCCGAAGCCCCGTGAGACCAAGTCAGCTGACCCGGGCCAGCTGTGGCCCTGCTGCTGGTCTTTTATTGCAGTGCAGATGTACCCACAGGGCCATGATTCTATAATAATTCTTTCTCTATGTTATCAGGGGAAGTGAGGGGTGGGCGGAAGAGTGAATTATTCTATAGCAAATTTAGTTCTAACCCAACACATGTTCTCTTTCTTGCTCTGTGGAAACCATTCTATAACTTTTCAGGCAATGCAAGGAGACAGTGGCAGAGGGTGAGTTTTTATGATTAGTGTTGCATACTATACTATTTACACAGTAGTAAAAGGCAGAGGATTTCTTGCAACAGTAAGTCATACAACTTGTAAATACATGGATCAACTAGGGAAAAGACATCTTAGATGGTGAGAGTGGCTTTAAACATGACAGATAAAATATACTGTGAACTATTCTTTATATTTTGTGTAGAATAACTGATATTTTATTAATTGTGTTGAAATCACAGTTTCTCCAAACTCTTCTGTTGTAAGAAAAATGGCCTGAAGCTAAATCATGAGATCTTTTAAATATTTGGCAGTACAGTTTTTCTGGAACAGCTGGATGCAGTTAATAGGCATATACTTGCTGCTAGATCAAGCAAATTTGTAATCCCTCTCATGCTTACAGTATGAACTGTTCTCATATTGGCCCCAGAGCACATAATCACTGAATGTATTCTTATTGTCTTACAAGTTTTTTGTTCTCCCCCTTCACAAAGTTGTGCTTATGAGAGATGCTAAATCTCTTTTGTTCTTCTAAGCCATGCTTTCCTTTAATTATAGTGTATGTTGTTTATGGGGATGAGTAAAAGATAAAGCTCAGGAATCTGTATAATAGCCTTTTCAGAATTATAAAATATATAAGAATCTACTATATCTGACTTGCTTTTGGGACATCATTTGAAATGTAGAATCATTGCTCGTGTTACAGTTATGCAGTGGTATGTAATATTCACAGAAGTATCTATTGCACCAAGCATCAGCCTGACACGTAGGGAAATGATGATTTTTAATAGCAGTTTGCAGCAGAAGCTCATCATTCCTGGTAAACTGAAATCAAGTTATTCATAAGTGATCACTCACAGGGTGTCGGTGACAATGTGGTGTTTTATCATTGGAATAAAGAATCAGTCCAACAAGGAACCAAGCATGCTTGGCTCACCTTCTCATCAGAGAGCCTTCAGCACCCTCCAGGGAGATGCTCAGTGACTCTCTGGATCAGATAATAAATTATAGAAGCAAGCTAAAAGCAGAGCTGGCTGGGAAAAAATTTTCCCAGAAAACTTAGATGAAAAAGAATTATTCACAATTTCACTGGAATCTCTCAACTTTTTACTAAAAAAATTGAAACCCCAAAATTTTGATTCGGAAAGGCTACATAGTTTCTCATAAGAGTTGTAATACAGGTGCAGCATGCCAATGTTTTATATGGGCTCCCTGTCTCGACTATATCTCCCACGATGCACCACGATTTTCCCCTCTTGCTGAGTTGCCATGGTGCATTATGGGAGAAGTAGTCTGGCTGGGGAACCTGGCCAAAAGAAGAGAACTGGGGCACGAAGTAGCTGAACTATAACTAACGGGAGGAACTGTGGCAGCATATATGAATAGAAATTTGTCCATTGTTGGGTGGTTTGTTTTGTTTTTGATAAAATCAAAATTTTCCATAGAAAGCAAATACAATTTTTCGCCCCACAAAAAGTATTGAAAATCTAATTTTCTGTAAAAAACAATTGATAATTTGTATCAAACTGATATTTTAATATAAAATGTATATACCTGAACACACTCAGATAACTGCAAAAAGATCAGCTAGATCCACTTATTTGCAAACAATCTCACATTTGACAGCATCCACCCACCCACAATTCTCAACTAATATTGTCTTTTATTACTGGAAAATAGCCTTTAATAAGAACACACTTTATATATTGAAGAGTAGCCAAGCTTTCTAACCAAGTATACTTGCTATGCTATACAGACATCTCTCTCTCTCTCTTAAAGGGAAAACTAAACACTTTCTCTGTATTTTCTTCCTTTTTTGGATTTGTCAGTTTGCATTGAAAGCAGGCATTTATACAGATATACAAGCTAGCAGGCTTTTATGAATTGCATGATTATTATTGCTTTCCTCCATACTCATACAGCAAATGGATCATTTCAGCCTAAATGAATTTCAATTTAGTCTCGGGGAACAACAAAACAGGAAAGCATAACTAAATGTTCATGAGAGAGCCTAGTGTATCCTCTCTGCAAAGTAGCCTGTCTACAGTTAATATTGCTTGGACACTTCCTTTATAAAACTCTGTTTCCAGTTATTTATAACTTTGCCAAACAAAAATTTTCCATGCTGGGTGTCTGCCTCAGGCTGAGTTGGGGGGGTTGGTTTTTTGGGGGGGGGAGAAGTAAGGGTTGTTTGGTGTTTTTTTGTGTTTATTTTATTTTATTTTTTTAACATTTCAGAAAAAAATGGCTCCATATTTGCAAGAAAAAGAGTAGGGAAATAAGTTTTGAAATTTGGGGCAGTATCACCCTGGTGTCAGGGATATCCCTTTTGCTGTTTCTATGGGAATACTACCCAAATTTGATCAAGTTATGAACCAAAAAAAACCATGTTTGCATATGCTCAGATTTATTGTAACTTGGCACCTAAATTCTGCAAAGATTTTCTACTCGGAGCATGTACTATCACCTGTGACTGGCCTGCCAATGCACGGTCCCCACAGAACAGAGCATGTGCCATCCCAGAGCTGTAATGGGCTGAGCTGGGCTTTCCCTGCAATTGTTGATCCCAGTGGCTGTGGACTACTGTGACACATAGTGGCCTAAAAGCAGGGCTTTCACTTAGGATGCCAGAGAGCCTGGGTTCTCATCCCATTGGCTCCATGGCTTAGGAAATGAAACAAGCTCAGGAACTGAGAGCAGGAAGTCTGTCTCTCCCTGTGCTGTCAGTGCTCCTCCTACTGGGCTCCCAGGTAGCAAAGTAGAGAGGGCAAGAGATGGATGCACAGGGAGTGGCAGAAGGAATAGATTGGGACAGAAAGTGGTAAGAGGAAGACACTGGGAGCTGGGGGAGGGAGGGAGATTGGGATTGGTTGGACAAGGAGACAAATGTAGGAGCCTGTGAGTGGAAGTGTGGACGATTAGAGCTGGGATTTTTCAAAACACTTGAAGGAATCTGGATGCCCAGTTATCCCTAGAAATGAATGGGCAGCCAACTCAGTTAAATAGCTTCGAAACTTTCACCAAGAATTCTGTATCCTCTATTTCCCCCCTGAAAAATAATAGAAATAATTTTCTACCAGTTGTGAGGATCTCCAGCCTTTATCATACATTCACCAGCTGAGCAACATTTTCTTCATCACAATTAAGGGCCTGATCCTGGAAAGGGTTGAGCTAAAGTGTTTAAGTGGGTGAAAGCATGAACAGCTCTACAGTGCTCAAGTTGGCACAGCAGAAACAAGGTAAACTCCATTATAAATGGCATGTCTGCTAAATTCAGCCCCATTCATAATAGGGGGCTGTGAGGGACATATAGACCCCAGGTTGTGGCAGCCAGGAATGGTTTAGTAGATGGCCCAGCTACCTCTCCAGCTGCAACTAACTGGCCTATTAACCACAGCTGGAATAAAAGGCTGCAGCTCAGACAGGAGAGGGTAACTATTAGAGAGAATAGGAGTATCCCGAGAAAGTTCCTTGGCAACAGACTGGGCAAAAGCTGCAGAGAGACAAAACACAAGGCAGAGGGGACTGGAGAAAGCAGTCCCATGACAGATGTCTCCAGAGAGGTAAAGGTAGGACGCAGCCCAAGGAGCTAGAGAGGGACAATAAGAAATAGAACCTAGCTGCTTATCACAAGGGCCCACTAGAGCCCAGAGAAAAGTCCCAGCCTGCATTACCTACCACCCCCATCCAAGACTGTCCCCAGACAAGGAACATCTTTGGTGCTCCCTGCCTCATTTGTTTTCCATCAAATTTGCCCCTTGCTGCAAGCTAGATTGCAATTGAACTTTTTGCTTCCTACAGTGTGCTCGAAAGGCTTCTTCTTTTATTTTTCTGTAGGGAAAACAGATCGTATTAGGGAAAGCAAAAGTCTATGTTCTGCAGTCTTAGACCGTCATCAAATATTATGTGTTAAGCATGATAAAAGAAGTAAAAGTATTTCTTTTATATTGTTGGGTAGACAGGCATTGGATAGATATCTATGGAGTCTCATTAAATATGTCCTTTATTAGTTGCTACTTACACTCCTCATGTCTTAAAACACAAGTACACTTTCACAATAAAACAAGGTTCACAATATCGCAGCTGGGCTCTCACTTCACTTCAGTTTGTTCTTATTGTGATGTTGCATTCCATATTCTTTATGGAAATATGCTTATGATATGGATATGACATAACTGAGATTTACTTTAAGCAAGATGGGTCTTGTAAGATACCATTGGAAAAGTTATAATTTATTGAATGTGTCTATCCAATTTGTATGCATGTATCTGCAAATGGGAATATTGACCATGTCTATGTATTTCAAATGTGCTACATTGGATGAGGCCAAACAATGTTAGTGGTTTATTGAAGAAATGCACAAGCATAAGGATTACCCCAGGAACTGTGTTCAATAGAAACTTCTCAGACATAGCTCTACACAATGGGCAGGTCAGATAGCTCTATCCAATGGGAACTTTGACCCAGATCAAAGCAAAAAAGCTTTCCAGCAAGTGGGGGAAAGATATAAGAGGGAAAATGATAAAATGAGGGGGCCTAACTCTCCCTACAACAACATACCTGGAAACACCTTAGGAACAGAGACTAAACGGTGGGAAGTGATGGTCCCAGGCTGGAAGGATTTTTAGCCTGTGTGAGAAAACCTGGGAAAGACAAGGCAAGTTGTGCCTTAAGAATCTGCCAGCCGGTTTATCACTCAGGGTGAGAATTTGCTAATTTGTATCCTATCTAGTATGTCAAACTTAGTTTGCATGTTTTGTTTTATTTGCTCAGTAATCTGCTTTATTCTGTTTGCTATCCGCTGAACCACTTAAAATCTGCCTGTTATAGTTAATAAAACCTGTTTTGCTTATTATTAAACCCAGTTTATACAATTTCTAACTTGGGGATGGGGGGCAAGAAGTCATGCATATCTCTTTTCACATTGTGGAAGAGGGTGAATTTTATGAGCTTGCACTGTACAGATATTTCTATACAGTGCAAGACAGTATTTTCATTTTGTCTCCCAAAAGGGGTGGGCACGTGAGTGCTTGGGGGAGCCCTCTCACACAGAGCTGACTTCAGTCTGTGTCTGTAGTGGGGTATGACTCTACGGTGTGTGTGTGTGTGTGTGTGCTGCAAGAGGACAGAGAGCCTAATTCAGCAAAGCAGGGAGAGGGAACCCAGGCTGGTTGAGCAGGAGAGGCTCAGTTAAAATCCAGTACATCAGGTGGCATCCAGATGGGGGAGGGGTCCAACTTGTATCTTGCGTGCTAACTGACTGGCAAGGCCTCACCCCTTATGTTCCTGCAAGGGCATGGCTAACAACATTCTAGGAGGTTGGAGGAAAACATGGTTCTCAAAAGGTCTGGAAGGTTCCATGAGATTCTACAAAGGTCCAGAACATTCTAGGAGGTTAGTGAAAAGGAGTCTACATACAGAATACCTGAAACATTTTACTTCAAACATGCTATTTTTCTCTTTTGTCATGAACAAAAACAGCACACTGGACCCAGCTTCCCCAACCCCAGCACCCCAGGCAGTTGCACCAGAACCAAGACTGAAGAGCTGGGATACGGTCAGTGAACTTCAGGTTTTGTTTGGACTTTTCTGTTACCCTGGAATGGGTGAGGCTCCCAGCAACCCGTCTGAAGGCCTGAATTGAGAAAAGGAATAGATCACTGAGTGGCCTAAGCTGTGGCCCATGAGGCAACAGAGAGAGAGAGAGCCTTCTACATTGTCCCCGGCCACAAGGATGCACACCACCCAGTGAATGACTTTTACTGCTGCTTCTGCTGAATTTAATGCAAATTTTACCATTTGGCTTCAATGGAAGCAGGATCTGGCTCTTAGAATATGCCTACATTACAGCGGCACAGCTACAGCACGGTGCTGCTGTAAACCATAGCATAGACGCTGCCTACATCAACAGAGGAGGGTTTTCCATCGGTGTAAGTCATCCACCTTTCCTATCTGTGTGTACACTGAGAGTTGAGTCGACCTAACTATACTGATCAGCATGTGAATATTTTTTTCAGCCCTGAAAGATGTAGCTAAGGCAACCTACGTTTTAGGTGTAGACCAGGCCTTAATCTCATTCCTCACTTTCTGAATAGATTTGGCGGTATTTATTATCTTATACAAGACAGTTGACAAGACCAGTAAATCCCTGGTTGGATTTACAGCCTACAGCTTTCCTTGTCTAAATTAGAATTCATCAACATCTCTGGACTTCAGTCTATTAGAAAAACAAATTGGGTTGTGTTTAAATTGGGCTCTACCTGCTTTTGGCTTGGAATATTATACCTTCTATTCCCTCTCCTTCCTCTTTATTTTTTTTAAGGTTAATCTTGCAATTGAATCCAAATTTCTGTGAGTGTTTCTACCCTATTTTAAATGATGGTCACATTTTTTAGAGTCGCAGATAAAATTAAGGTTTCAGAGTAGCAGCCGTGTTAATCTGTATTCGCAAAAAGAAATTTTTTTTTGTGGCACCTTAGAGACTAACAAATTTATTTGAGCATAAGCTTTTGTGAGCTACAGCTCACTTCATCGGATGCACGTGAGCTGTAGCTCACGAAAGCTTAAGATAAAATTAAGTTGTTTCTCTCCTGTTTTGCCCTTTAGAGCCTACAGAAAATTCCTCAGCTGAAGATTTTTGTTTGTTTGTTTGTTTGTTTGTTTGTTTTGGGTGGGGGGGTTGGTTTTTGGCTTTCTTTCTTTCTTTTGCATGGCATGTGCTCAGTTTTCTTGGCTCTTTATGCTGCAGCAGTAAGCAAAGGGATTATTCCATCCACATTCTTATCATTGCCAACAATGAAACAAGATCTAGTGCTATCTTAGTTCCCCCATCTGCTACAAAATAGCTTTTTGAGCATCTATTCATTTCTAGGCTAACCTACAACATGCTGCTTTCTAGTCACATTCACTGTTGTTGTAACCAAGAACTATTTCCCATCTTCATTTTAAAGTTATCTGACCTGGGGTTTTGCTGTTTCTTTAGCTTTTGGATGTACAAAGGAGTCTCATTCAAAGTTAAGTGTGTCTCTGCTGGCTGGTTCCATCATAAATTCTAAAAGCTTCTTCTTCTTCAACTATGCACCTTTAAGGATAGGGATTATTGTTAGTGTCAACGGCTATTCTAATAAAAAAATGTAAGATGGGTATGGGAGTGACAGAGGCATCATATTTGCTTAGAACATGCCCTATGTGAATTTATGTTCTTAGATGGCTCAACAGAATCTGATTGAGCTGAGTGCCATGCAAAGTGCCTTCTCTCCAACCAACTTGAGTGCTTATTAAATATTACAGCACACAACCACAGAATTGGCTTATAACATAAATGCAAAGTTCTCCAGCATGGTGGTATAACCCACTGGTCAGCATGTGCTAGCATCCCCTTCTGCTCACTCCACAGAAGATGTGGATCTGTTATTGCTTTCAGTTAGTCTTTAGCTCAAGCTATAGAAATTCATGCATTCAGCTCTAGTGATCACAAGTTTATCCCCCAGGAAGGTGCCCAAGACACATGTTCTATGAAATTCTGAACATAGAGAACTGAGTCGCTGGCATCTTTCAAATCGCAGGTGCTTCCTTCTCCTCTAGACAGCCTTTAGCAAGCAGGTTCATGAAGCCAGTCTCCCTTCATAAGAGACATAGAAATCCTAAGTAGTGCTGAGCACTTGCAACTCATTGACTCTATGAAAAAAAATACAGATGCTCAACACCACTCAGGATTTGACCCATTGGAAGAAAATATCCTTTAAAAAAAGTGGGGAGGAGGGGAAGGAAAGTCTTCCTGCAGACCTGAGGCCAATAGAGACTGAATTCCCTGGCAAGAAATTACTTGGTCTATTTATGCACACAATCATTGTGACAATTTCATGAGATACACATCTCATTTTCATGTGGGCATTATTAAGGAAATTGCCCATAATATTGAATAGCAAAATGTAACAAAAAAAAGACATAATCTAGAACAGCAGACAAGATTTCAGTCAAAATTTCCCTGAAAAAACCTCTCAAAGGTGGAAAAAGTCTTAAAACAAAACTGTGTTGATACCTCTCATTGGAGCAGGTAATGTAACTTAATCCAGTGGGTAGGGGCTGCAGTACCAACAGCACTCCTCCCAGAATCAGGTTTCAGGCAAGGCACTTTGAAATGAACAGGGAAGGTGGAGCAAAGTGCAAGTATTTTGAACCCACAATTGTGGTATTTGATAGCTCAGGATGCTCAGAGAGGAAGCAATCATAAGGTTTCAGTTAATCAAGCTCAGCATCTGGGACTGTGTTTGAATAAAATTATCATTAATAGAAAAAAAATCACATCTTCACAAAATATATCAACATTTTGTATTTGACTCCAGTCCTTTCTATTTTGGCAACAATTAAAAATGACTTGTTTGTGTGTGTTAAACTGGAGTGAATTAGAGGTAAAACTTACACATTTGTGACACATTAAAGTTTGCTTCCTTTTACGACCTTTCTTCTTATAATTATGATATACAAGTGTGTCACAGCCCAACTTGAGCTCCCCTTTCTGCATGTTCACCTAGCTGCTGTTTTTGAGTCCCACCACGATGTACCTAAGTTTCCCTTAATCAAGGCAGAGTCAAGCACTGTCTGTCTTTGGTCTCCCTGGAATGCTTCCTTGGCACAGCCTCAGTCTGCTACCCCTTTGTGGAAGTGTGATCTTGCAAACCAGCTGCCCTAAGTCCGTGGGACTAGGATTGCCATCTGGCTGGTTTCTAATTGGCCTGGCCAGTTCTTGTACTACCTTCCCAGTTAAAAGATTTAATGTGCTTCTTCTCTCCCCAGGTGTTAGCTTGCTCTACAACTCACACCCCCTAGACTGGACTGCAGTGCAATGTTAGCATAAGGTCAGAACAATGATAAATTAAGATCAAAATACTGCATGTCAGAGAGAGCCTGAGTATGTAACATGGATCTCTAAAACATTTTAGTAATTAGCCAGAGTTGGCACCAGGACCCTTTTTGTTGGTGGGAATGGCCAATGACCAGTTTTTCTGCATTTTGGAGGTGGCAACCCTACCCAGGACCAGTGATGACCCCTAAGACACATCAGTAATTTAAGCACCCCCTTTCCAAGAGCTCTAAGCTTATGGGCATTCTGGTTTACTGTTTGCTGAACACAAATCGCTGCCTCCGTTTCTTTACACTCCAAGAGCTCTTTGGAATTGGCCAATATCTGTTCATGGCATCTGGGTTTCTGCTTTACACTCATCATCTTCGTTCCTCCTGGTGAGCCTGGATGTGGGGTCCTGGTCTCTTCACCCTCTCTCAAATGGCTGATCAGAGTGCCTTCCTTTTATAGGTCTCCAGTTTCCTTTGTCAGATAATATCCTGGTGAACCTCAAAACCCCTATCAGCTGATCAGTTGCTTATCAGCTCACCTGGGTAGACTGGTTCTTCTGAGCAGTAGTGAACTTTTTGTCCAAAGGTACTTTCTTTTGAATAGAGGACCAAAAAGGTTTAATGACCACCTCCTCCTCCTCCGCATTATTAGCACTCTGTTACTATCTCTTGGAATGTCAACTCAGGATGGAGATAAAAAAAGACAGCAGAGAAGGCAAACTAGCCTTTCAATCAAAATAGCATTTGTAATTTGATAAACATAGAGTTCATTATCAAACAGAATTAATAAGTTGTAAATAGAATCCAAATTGCTCCATCAACTTGTATGCAAAGGCTCAAAGTGGAAATGGGTTTTTTTTCAGCACAGTTCTACTTACAAGCAGACTTTTTTTAAAGATGCACATTTTCAACCTCATTTACATGAAATTTTATTCTCTACCCTAACGTCTTTTTCTAGACTCCCTAATATCCATACAACAAAGGGTACAAAGTGCTTTCAAAAGTTTAGACGGTTGCTTTCAGAGAAAGAAATTCAGTCAGATCTGCCAGCAAATATCTTGTTTGATTAAATCAACCCTATATAATTGCTCCTAATGCCACGATACTCATACGGAAAACTTTGTCATTTTGAAAGACTTCACTTCATTAAACCCTGCATATCGCTGCATGGTCTGAATTTAAGTTTAAAATATTGATCAGTTGTTTCCTTCCATACATTTGAAAAATGTATGAGGCATAAGACAGTCTTCCTTGGAATGAAATTATCTTCAAATCTGAAAATATATTGTTACCTTTTTGTCTTATTCAGAGTAGAAATAGGCATACACTTTTAGGACAATGTGAGCTGTCATATTCAGACCCTCATTCCAGATGATGTCATTACTGACTTGTCTCATACTGAGGATACCTCTCCAGGAGAGAGAACTCCTGTTAGGAAGAGACAGGTAATAGTAATCGAGGATTTGATTATTAGAAATATAGATAGTTGGGTTTGTGATGGCTGGGAGAACAGCATGGTGAATTTCCTACTGGGTGTGACAGTTGCAGACCTCTCGAGACTTCTAGATATAGACTTAGGTCCAGTGCTGCGGAGGAGCCCGAGGTCATGGTACATACCAGTGGCATAGGGAAAGATAGGAGAGGTCCTTGAGGCCAAATTTAGACTGCTAAGTTAGAGGCCAGGACCTCCATGGTAGTATTCTCTGAAATGCTTCCAGTTCCATACTCAGGGCCAGTTAGATAGGCAGAACTGTAGAATTTCAATGTGTGAATGAGATGATGTTGGAAGGAAAGATTTAGGTTTATTAGGAACAGTCGAACCTTTTGGGAAAGAAAGAACCTATACAGGAAGGATTGGCTCCACCTAAATGAAAAAGGAACCAGATTGCTTGTATGCAAATTTAAGAAGGTCATAGAGGAATTTTTAAACTAAGGACTGGGCAAAAACCGACATACATGGAGCAGCATGCAAATTGGACAGACAGTCTCTTAGGGAAGGATTTATTAAAAGGGATATTCTGTAGTCTAGTAAAGAGGAGAGGGATAGAAGTTGATAAAGTACAGGTAGGAACTGAGGAGAAACAGTCAAACAAAATAGTGTCATTGAGTTACATCATATCAAGGCTGTCTAAACATTGATAGATTTTATAAGTGCTTGTATATAAATGTTAGAATGCTTAAATACTACAAGGGTGAATTTAAGTGTGTGGTATTAAATGAGGAGATTAATTGATATAATAGGCATCACAGAAACTTAGTGAAATGATGATGATCAATGGGACATGGTAATACCTGTTTAAAAATACATAGGAATGATAGAGTAGGGGAAGTGCACTTTATGTGAGAGAAAGCATAGAGTCAAATACAGTAAAAGTCTTAAATGAATCCATCAGTACCACAGAATCTCTATGGCTAGAAATTCCATGCTTGAATAATAAGATCATAGCAGTGGGAATACACTACTGACACCTGAGCAGGATGGTGATGATGATTGGAAATGCTCAGGAAGATGAGAGAGGCTACAAAAACAGGAAATGCAATAACAATATAGGGAACTATCCCCACATTGACTGGAAACCAGTCATCTCAGGACAGGATGCAGAGATAAAACTTCTAGACACCACAAATGACTGCTTCATGGAGCAGCTAGTCATTGGTAGTCACAAGGGGAGAAGCAACTCTTGATTTAGTCCTAAATGGCAGATAGGATATGGGCCAAGAGGTGATGATTACTGAACCACTTGGTAATAGTGACCATAATGTAATTAAATTTAACATCCTTGTAGGGGAAGGAAATACCAGAGAAACCCACCATAGCAGGTGGAGAAAAGGAGATCTACACAAAGATGAGGTGGCTAGTTAAATGGAAATTAAGAGGAATCATCACAAGACTGAAATGTGTGCAAGCTGCATGGAGATTACAAACTATTAACTGTGGTATGTAATCTATCACTTAAACTAGCCTCTGTACCAGATGACTGATGAATAGCTAATGTGATGCTGACTTTTTAAAAAAGCTCCAGAGGTGATCCTGGCAATTACAGGCAATAAGCCTGACCTTAATACCAGGCAAATTGATTGAAACTATAGTAAAGAACAGAATTATCAGACACCTAGATTAACGTGATTTGTTAGGGAACAGTAAATATGGCTTTTGTAAAGGGAAATCATGCCTCACCAGTCTATTAGAATTCTTTAAAGGTGTCAACAAGGGTGATCCAGTGGATAGTGTGTACTTGGGCTGTCAGAAAGCTTTTGACAAGGTTCCTCACTAAAGGCTCTTAAGCAAAATATGTAGTCATGAAATAAAAGGTAAGGTCCCCTCATGGATCAGTAACTGGTTGAAAGATAGGAAACAAAGGGTAGGAATAAATGGTCAGTTTTCACAATGGAGATAAGTAAATAGTAGGGTCCCCCAAAGATCTGTAATGGGATGAGTGATGTTCATCATATTCATAAATGATCTGGGAAAAAGGATAAACAGTGAGGGGGCAAAGTTTGCAGATGATACAAAGTTACTCAAGATAGTTAAGTACAAAGCAGAGTGTCAAGAGTTACAAAGGGATCAAGAGTTACAAAACTAGGTGACAGGTTTCAGAGTAGCAGCCATGTAAGTCTGTATCCGTGAAAAGAAAAGGAGTACTTGCAGCACCTTAGAGACTAACAAATTTATTAGAGCATAAGCTTTTGTGAGCTACAGCATCTGATGAAGTGAGCTGTAGCTCACAAAAGCTTATGCTCTAATAAATTTGTTAGTCTCTAAGGTGCCACAAGTACTCCTTTTCTTAAAACTAGGTGACTGGACAACAGAATGATGGATGAAATTCAAAGCTGCTAAACGCAAAGTAATGCACAATGGAAAACATAATCTTAAATATACATACAAACTGATGGGGTCTAACTTAGCTGTTATCACTCAAGAAAGATATTGGAGTCATTGTGGCTAGTTCTCTGAGCAGATGTTTTTAATGTGCAGCAGCAGTTAAAAAAAAAGACTAATAGAATGTTAGGAAGCATTAGGAAAGGGATAGATAATGGGACAAAAAAGTATCATAATGCCACTGTATAACCATGGTATGCCTACACCTTGAATGCTGTGTGCAGTTCTGTTTGTTAGAAAAAAGTACAGAGAAGGGCAACAGAAGTGATTACGGGAATGGAACAGCTTTCACAGGAGAAGAGATTTCAAAGAGTAGGACTGTTCATCTGGGAAACAGATGAGCAAGGTTGGGGAGGGGAGTATGTTGGAGGTCTATAAAATCATGAATGGTGGAGAAAGTGAATAAGGAAGTGTTATTTACCCCTTCAAATAACACAAGAACCAGTGGTCACCCAATGAAACTAATAGGCAACAAGCTTAAGGGAGGGTTGTGAAGTCCAAAAGTATAACTGGTTTCAAAAAAGAATTAGATACGTTCATGGATGATCGGTCCATCAACGGTTATTAGCCAAGATGGTCAGAGATTCAACCCCATGCTCTGGGTATCCCTAACTTCTGACTGCTGGAAGCTGGGACTGGATGGCAGGATGGATCACTGGATAAATTGCTCTGTTTTGTTCAGTCCTTCTGAATCATCTGGACCTGGTCACCATCAGAAGACAGGATACGGGGCAAGATGGTATAAGAAACTGGGGTGTATGCAGCCTGGACGAGCAGTCACAGCTGGGCTGGGGTCTACACATCAGGGAAGGTAGTTGCTGTGGAGGAGCCAAAGGAATCACAAGAGTCAGGTTCAATAAGCAAGAGTCTGGGTCAGATTCAGGCTGGGGTCGGAGACCAGAAGTCAGTGGTAGAACCAGGCAGGAATCAGGATCAGAGTCAGGCTTGTTTTGGAGATCAGAAGACGAGGCAATGTCTGGAGTCACAGCAGGTCAAAGTCTGTGTGGTTGCCCAGACGACTTCCTGGGGTAATCCCTAGGGGTAAATAGGGCATTTGGCCCATCAGAGGGCTGCAAGGTACTATCACTCTGGCTTCCTTGGGTGGTACTTCCTGGAGAATGTGCTCTCCACAGTGCTCCCACGGCTTACCAGAGGCATGGTGGGAAAGCCATCCATCCCAGGTTCTGCAGACCTGGGTTCTTGTCCATGGACCCTTACCGATGGACCATTGGTCTGATCCAATATACCTGTTCTTATGTCCTCATCAGTTTCCCCTCTTGTCTCCTGCATGTACAGATACTTCAGAAATTTGTCATATGGTTGCAATACTTTTTCCTCTTTCCTTACCATTATTTCTTATACTGTTATATCTGCCATATATCAAGTAACTTCCTCTGTTTGTTCCACATAAACTCTGACACTCCCTGTCTTTGTCTTACTATCTTGTTTCAATCACCTTGGCAGAAGATATGTTCACTCTCATGGGCCCTCAGTTCATTGTGTAATGTGTTGAAATTTAGGGATGGGTCTGAGCCACATATTTCACATGTGGAGTCAGAGCTAAATCCTCCTTCAAAAAATGTAGAAGGTGTTCAAAGAAACCAAATATCACACAGGGATCTGAGGGACCTTGGCCTATATCATTCTTCAGCGAGTGGTGCCTAACTTTCCCTGTCATGGCCACCTCTTACCAGTAATGGAATCTATCTGTGCCCACTCCCAACATGACTGCACAGTTAGCTCAGCAGGGGAGCTTGGGGTGAAGGTGGAGCTGGGGGCAGAACTGGGGATGGGGGAGGAGCAGGGGCTTGAGGTGGAGCTGGCCTGGGGGCAGAGCAGAGCTGGGTGGCTCCCTTCCCACCCCGCATGGGGGCAGTCCAGGCCCTGCCATGTGCCTCCCACCCCCCTCCCCCAGTGTTCCTCTGCGTCCCCTTAGCGGGAGGTGTCCCACAATTTGAGAACCACTGACTTAAGCTCTCAAGCCTATATAGTTCTTAAGGGTTCTGCCATGTGTTACCTGCGGTTCCAGTGAATTCGAAGTTGTCAGTACCTGTGTTCCAGTGAACCTGAAGCTCTCCGTAACCCTTATTACCAGGGGTTCCAGTGAACCCGAATCTCTCAGTACCCCGGTTCCAGTGAACGTGAAGCTCTTGGTAACTTTTCTCTTTCCAAGTCAGTATCAGGACAAACCAAGGGAGACGCAGTCTGCTATGTGGCTGGCACAAATAAATCAAAACCACATGCTTTCACTTAAAGCCAGCACTTTATTAATTCCCTGCACTACCAATGGAATGCCTCTACTTAATCACTGCTTTATCTAGTCTCAAGCGCACACAAATACGATAGGTTATAGAGCACCCCAAACCGCAGAACACCACTCAGAAGTTTGTAGTGGTCTTTGGGTAATTCTTCAGCCACAGAGTTCCAGTGGCCAGCTTTCTGTCTGTGGCTGGAGATCTTCTCAATGTATCCATGATGCAATCCACTTAACTTTGACTCTCAATTCCTCTTTTATACGCCAAAGTTACAAAGACATGTCAATCAAAGGTGTTACATAGCTGATCAAATGGAATCATTTGCTGGTTACAAAGAAAGTGAAAACAGGATGCGGTTTTGTGGTTTCCAGCGATTAGTCTGGCAGATGGAAAAACAGGCATACTGGAAATATTTACACTGACACTTACCTCACACACATCAAGAAAATGGCACAGAGAGTCAGGTTCACCCCTCCTCCCTTTAGGCTTTGCCTTAACTAAGTTATTACAAAGATCTACTAAATAACTATTCCTACCAATAAGCAAAATAATTGATAGTCCATCCCAATAGTTGGTAGTGGCTTGGGAACCTGGTTGTTTGTTAAAATACCCCTCTACTCCATGCTTGTGCCTTCCCTACTCTGCTGAATTCCTAAGGCCCACAGGAGGGGAGCACTATCCAACCTGAGGTTCCATACACAGAACGGAGCAAAAAGCCTCTGATCTCTCTATCTTTTGTGTAAGTATACAAAGTATGTATGTTTGAGCCTTTTGAATGATCAGTACTAATGGTATTTAAAAGCTGATAAAGGAAATTACGTTAAACTGGCCTTGAATTTGACCATCTGTTACACCACAGCCAAAACTGCACTATAAACCTCAGGTATGCATTTAATTTACAAGTGAAACAATCCTAAAGCATGCTAGGGAGATCAATACACAACCACCTCATTCATTACACAATACTGCTTTGTTCACTGTGTACTGTCCATCCATGTGCCCTGAATGAGACAGAGGGCCTCTGGAGAAAATAGTATGTGATCATGTAATTAAAAACTGTATCAAAATGCACATGCACAAGGGGGACAATGAAGGTTGCACAGTCAACCTTAATCCTGGCATTTCCTAACTTTTGAGTGGTTGGCTTTGCAGCCTAAGTAATCCTTTACTCTAGTTTATGTTTTTGTGATGCATGTATGTATAATACGGTATTGTATGCTTTATTCTTGCACCATCATAATATAGCATAAAGAAGGGCCCAAGTATTAGGTAACAGCATATTGTTTTCTCACACTGTCACCCGCACACGAAATACAGAGAGAACTACTTTATTTGTAGATGGATTTTTTTTTAAATTAAAATGTAAATTAAACCAAAACCCTGAATCTATGTTCCAATTCAGATGTGAGTATGGTTTGGTGATGAGGTCATTTCTTTTATAGATGGCGTAAAAAAAAAAATTTAGCATGTGAGGTGCCTAGACATAATGGAAATTATAGTAGTCTTACCTATATATATTTACAAAAAGAGTGCAGCAATGATATCTTCATTAAAAAGAGATTCAGGTATTTGGCTAATTGCTACCAAGTAATAATTTCACCGCTTAGGTGTCAGCAACAATTTTGTAGCTGCTTTAAACTCCATATAGTGGGAGTAATTTCACTTGGGGGATAATGCTACCATTTGGCTCAATTACTATCAAACAGGTAATTTGTAATTCCTAGAGGCAAAACAAACTTCTGTTTCAACAATACAGTCAGATTCAGAGGGCTTCATCACCAGAACAATTTCTCAGGGCATGAAATATGTTTCATTTAAATCATAAATCTTGTTCACAACCAAGCAAAATCTGTAGCAAGAGTTTCTCCTTCTGATTTCTCAGAGTTTCTCTTCAGTGGATTTTAAGTATCTACCAGTAAAAGATAAATTATGAACTTATTTTTGCCTCATTATCAAGCAAGGTCTTAATTCTTTTTTTAGTCCTGTATGTGAGTGGGTTGCTCACACTGCCTATTATTAAGGTTGCCCAATGCTGCACATTATAACTCCATTTTTCAGAAGCTTATAACTTTGCCAAACTTTAACTGGCTGGGCTGAAATTTCACATGCCAGGTGTCTGCCGCAGGTTGAATTTTTTTTGAAAATTTTCACTCAAAATGAATCTGTTGTTTCTAAGAATTCGGCTTGGGGTGGTGGGGGAGGAAATTAATTGTTTTGCCCATGTTAAAAAATGTTGGTGACCTTTTCTTTGAGAAGCTCTAGCGCCCCCATGCTTTAGAGCAGGGATTTGAGATTTGGCTGGGTGGGACACTTTTCCATCACCATGAAAATCTATCCATAAGCCTTTTAAAAATTGCAGTTAGCAGGTGCTCGGTGGAGACTTGCTAGAGCTTTGCAGCTTAATTCTCCAAAGATACTGTCCATGAGCAATGCTTCAACTCAGGGGTTAGACAGACTTCCTGCTCTTGATTCTGGTGCATGGGCCCAGACCTGCCACAGCTGGGAGCAGTAACAATAGGGAAAGGCCTGCTCAGGCACATCTAGTCCTGGGCTTGATTATAAAGTATGTACTGTTATTGAGTTTAAATGCTGGGAGTGGAGAGGCTACTTTGCCTGTTTTATTCTTGAATGCTCAAGCTTTGCATAGCTGTGAACCACACTGGCAACCTAATTATCCTAATTGCCATATTCTTATTTAATAGAATTAATCACGGTGGGCTACACTGCCCAGTTAATGATTATGGTGGCCATGAGTCAGATTCAGCATTGCTATCACCAAGTGGCTCAGGGTTTGTTTGTTTTTTGGTAGTTTTTGTTGTTGCAGTTTTTTGGCTTAAAAAGGCAAGATGGTTCTTTATTTACCATCTGGGTTTTGTCAGGTTGGATTCATGTTTTCAAGCTTTTCTTTGCAACCAGCAGAGCTAGACACTGCCTTTCTTTAAAAATAAATAAAGCAAGCTGAGATTCTCATAACTCCAGGAGCAGAGGTTTTAAGAAAAACACTAAATATCATGATGCTTGCAACTTATTATTGATAGTTAGCAATAATGCAAACTATAGTGCTCTATGGGCTGCACCTTGTCACATACACTAACTAAAGAGATTTTATCTTATTTAGATCCTTATGTAGTAATCTATGATCATTCTTTTAAAAATGTTATGCTATAGTAGTAAGGTCAAAGTTGTAGCCATTTATTCTTTTATTAGATTTCATTAGAATTCATATGGGTTTTAGATAATATTTGATTTTTTTGGAACAGGTATCACATTTGTGGTCTCTTTACTCAAAAATGTTCTGCGTATCTCAAAGCCAGTGTTTGTAAAGTTTAATGACCATCCAGAGGAGTCACATTAGCAGAAAAAACTGCAAGAACTTGTCCTTAGACTTATTCGTACTGGAAAGAAGATTCTACTTCACCACAATATACTGTTGGTTCGTTATTTTCTAAAGAAAGAAAACTCAATTCTAATAATTGCTTACATAATCCAATGTAGTATGGTAACTTGTTTCCAGTGTAGTTATTATAGTTTAAATTTTACAAAGACAATTTACATAAGATGATGCAGCGATATATGTAGATATTTAAAGACCCAAAGATTAAGATGTCCTCCATGCATCAGCTTCCTTTTATGTCTGCCACTGGTTCCACAACTGGTATCCATCTCAAGTTTTTAAGCTCTCAAAATTTCCGTTGCCACTGTATCCCCTGGCCCAGTAAAGGGCAGCAGGCTCATCCAGTTCTGACAACTTCAGGCTCATCAGTACTTGGGGGGAGGGGGGAAATCTGTTCCTTCTATAAATTTGTCTCTTTTGAGTCTTGAATGGGAATGTAGTCTTCCAGTGCCTCCCAAGTGGCACTGACTTTTCTCCCAAATGATACTGAGGAATCTCTGACTCCAAAGATTTGACCTTTTCTGAAAAGTGAGTCCATTTGCTCCCATTGTCTGTGAAAGAGGAGGGTTTAAAAAAAGATAAGTGAGGCCTTTTTGTGTCTTTCTTGCTAAGAAGTTTCATTTAAAAACATTTTCCTTGTGCCTTTTCTTGAAGACTGTACTCTTTTTTTTTTCATACGCTTCCACTTAGCGTGCCATTTAATAATAGGAATGGTATGAGAGTTGGTGTATGTGTTTCCTTGGGAGGGTGAGGGGGAGAATAGACTGAATCCCATGTTTCTGCTCCACTGTTTGTGATAAGGATTTCATGAGGGCATTTTTTAAATGACTAGATCATGAAGTGGCCTAACAATGTGGCCACATACTGAAGGCTTTTTGCAAATGTTTCAGCTATTAATTTTACTATGAATATCAACTAGGGCTGGGTGAAATTTTTCAGCCAAAAGGTGTTTGCATTTTTGGTGACAAATTTTAAAAAACAAAAATTCAAATTTTTAAAAAACAAAGTCAAATTCATCTGATTGTCTTGATATTTAAAACAAAAACAAAAAAAAACATTTTTGATTTGCAGCCACTTGTCATTTTGAATTTGACTCAAATTTAATTTTTTTAAGTTTTAAAATGAAACTCAATGTTGTGTTCAACCTGAAATTCTGCAAATGTTTGGTCCAAATCTGAAATGAATATTATGTGCTATGGTGAAGAGCAAACAGTAAAGCCCTGATCCAGCAAAGTACCTAAGTATGTGCTTAATTTTAAGCATGTAAGTAATTCTGTTGAAGTCAATGGAACTATTTATGTGTTTACATGCTTTGCTGGATTAAAACCTAAACCCTTAAATTTGCTTAAAACTGAAATAGCATTCTAAAATTGGTCACAAATTTAGGGCCAGATTATGAAACTTTTTCTCACTAATGGGAGTAGTTACTCACTTGAGCAGTCCCACTAAATTCAGTGTGGTTATTTATGGCCTTTATAGAGGAAAGTACTTAGGCAGGCACTTAAGTCCCATTTGACTTCAATGAAACTACATACTTAAGTGACCTTAAAAGCCAGGGATGCTTTTCTGATTTGGGGGCGGCTTAACTGCTCATCAATAGGAATAAGTGTTTGCAATCTAGCCTTACCATTTTATTCTGATTGTAATGTCCTGTGGACATCTCCTCCAGATTGATCAGGACTCAGCAACAACTAAAGAGACCATATCAAAGAAGCCTTCCCCAGCTTTATACTGAGCCTACTATCTGCTGAGAAAAGACTTTGGGAGTTTAATAGGTGATTTGTGAATACTCATTCCAGACAGACTTGATCAATAACATTTAGTCACATACTTTGCCCCCATTATCTGATTTACTGTGCCTTGATATGAGTTCCCATTAACGGGGAACACAGCTATAAATTCTAAGCCTTTGGTGGCACTTGGAAGAGAATGCCCCTTATTCTCTTAAGGAAGAATGAAGGAAATATGCAGATCCTTGGCTCTTTGGTGTCCCACAAGACTGTTATTTAGAACAGGGGTTCTCAACCTTTTTCTCTCTGAGGCCTCTCCAACATGCTATAAAAACTCCAGGGGAGGGGAGCACTGGGGCTCAGGGCTCCCTGCAGTTCCACTCCCAGTTTCAGACCCGTGGGGGCACTGGGTCTCAGGACACTGGGCTTTAGCCGTGGGGGCCCCATGGCCCCCTGATACTGGTTTACGGTCCCCCAGGGGGATGTGGTTGAGAACCCCTGAAGAGGAAACAAAGTAAAACATTCAGAAGCAATGCCACTGCCGGATCTCTTGGAATATCCAGATGGAGCTAAAGAACCAATACATATGCCAGCAGATCTTTTTCAAAGTTGCTTCAAAATATGGTTTCAATTTATAAATTATATAGTATATTTAATTTATTTGGATAAGGGTATGTTTACAAGAGGGCAATAGAAATAATTGTGCCATCTTTAATTAAAATAACAAATTACACGCTATGTATTAAGCACGTGTAATAAAGATGCATTTACGAGGCGATATTGGGGGATTCCTCAGAGTTCTGGTAATGAAGAATGGATAAGTTTGGGGTTTGTGTTTTTTTCTTTTTCCTTGCCATTTGTGTTTTAAAAGTGTATGTGGTGGATGAATGGTGCAGAACACCCACCGGCAGCTCCCCACCCCGCGCCCGGCCCCAGCTCACCTCCGCTCTGCCTCCGCCTCCTCCCCTGAATGCACCACCCTGCTCTGCTTCTCCGCCCTCCCGCCCCTGGCTTCCCACGAATCAGCTGTTCGGCAGGAAGCCTGGGAGGGCTGAGAAGCAGGCAGCGGCTTCCTGCTCAGGCCGAGGTTGGCGGAGGTGCAGAGATTAATCAACTAGTGACAGGTGTGTACAGCTGTTTTTTTTAATGATTTTATTAATTGCAATCCCCTACTGGTGATTGACCAAGCAAATGAGTCAAATGACTTTATATTGCTGCATGAACTATTACACAAGGCCAGAATCATCAAGGAGTATGAAGAAGCTTTACACAAAGATTCTGTTCTAATTTCAGAACTGACATTTCTGAAGATAGTTAAAGTGCTGATGGAAAGAGTATGGAGTCTGTCATGAGGTGTGTACCCACCACACACAGGTGCCTAAAAAGGTTAAAGTGGCTAGAGAGGCCAATTGACCTACTGAGCTACACCTGGAGGGTTTTTTGGCCTAATTGGAGATCAAGCTCAGCTATGGAGGAGCATAAGCTTCTTTTAAAAAAAATCCCTGCAAAAAACAAAGATTGGAACCTCTTCATAAGACTGTATGAAATCAAAAGGAATGCAGAGGACTTATAAGAGAAGGACTTAATAAGCTATTGAGTGACAAAGCAGCATGCTAAAGAAAATTAGCTAAAATACCTTTTATGAAAAGAGCAACAAAGCTGAAAAAAATATTGGCTTATCTCCTTAGGAGAGCTCATATGAAAGCAATTTATCAAATAAGAACTGAAAAGGGGTACGATAAGGAATCGTAGACCTATTAAATCTGCTTTTCAGGATTTCTATACCTATTATATCATATCACATCCCAGTACAGAGTAGATATAATAATATTTTTAAAAGCGAAGCTGCCATTTATATCAGAAGATACAGTTAAATTAGAGGAGCCAATATCTCAAGTGGAGACTGAAACATCTACTTTTTAAAAAACTTTTAGAAAGAATGTCTTTCCTTTGCTGAAACTTTAAAAAAACAGAAAGCTGCCATTACATTGTTATTCAAGGAGATCAAACCTATAGATTAGAGCTGGTCAAAACGTTGCAATGGAAGAATTTTCTGCTGAAAAATGCTATTTTCTTTTAAATCAAAACTTTTTTGCAGAAACATTTTTATTTTGAGAACATTTTCAATGGGGAAAAAGTCACAACAAATAATTTTGACTTTCTCATTGCATTTAGATTGTTCTTTTAAAATTATATTTATTAGCATAATATATTTAATATTTTATACTGTTATATTATGATGGTTCTAAACTGACATTTTTCAGAACTTCTGTTCTGCAGAAAACTTTACTCTTTTTTGCTCTTACTTGGAAACAAGTTTAGAAATGTCAGAATATTCTGCACAACTGAAATTACTGTTTCTGACCAGCTCTGCTATACATGATTGTGGTTCTTAGTAACCAATTTCTCTTTAAATATAGATCTTAAAATCATGCTAAACTATAGGCAGCAAGAACGTAGACTAGCCAAACAAACAGCCTTTATTATTGGAGGGCAATAATCAGATAATCTACTACCTACAATTAACTTAATCTCTTTGGCCTAGTTAAAGAAACAGAAACACGTCTAATCACCTTGACGCATAGAAGGTCTTTGATATGGTTGAGGGCTATTATTAATGGATTATTATAAACTGTGTATTCACCGCAAATTTAGAAAACCAGTAATATGCCATGTACTTAACACCAAAATATAGTATTTTAGACTGGCATTTAGGAGACTTGAGTTCATTTTGTGGCAATCCATAAATTTGGACAAATCATTGGGGACGCATCAATTAGAAGTAACGGAAGAGGAGAAGGACCTTGGAGTATTGGTTGATAATAGGATGACTATGAGCTGCCAATGTGATATGGCTGTGAAAAAAGCTAATGCGGTTTTGGGATGCATCAGGAGAGGCATTTCCAGTAGGGATAAGGAGGTTTTAGTACCGTTATATAAGGCACTAGTGAGACCTCACCTAGAATACTGTGTGCAGTTCTGGTCTCCCATGTTTAAAAAGGATGAATTCAAACTGGAGCAGGTACAGAGAAGGGCTACTAGGATGATCCGAGGAATGGAAAACTTGTCTTATGAAAGGAGACTTAAGGAGCTTGGCTTGTTTAGCCTAACTAAAAGAAGGTTGAGGGGAGATATGATTGCTCTCTATAAATATATCAGAGGGATAAATACAGGAGAGGGAGAGGAATTATTTAAGCTCAGCACCAATGTGGACACAAGAACAAATGGGTATAAACTGGCCACCAGGAACTTTAGACTTGAAATTAGACGAAGGTTTCTAACCATCAGAGGAGTGAAATTTTGGAATAGCCTTCCAAGGGAAGCAGTGGGGGCAAAAGATCTATCTGGTTTTAAGATTCTACTCATAAGTTTATGGAGGAGATGGTATGATGGGATAATGTGAATTTGGTAATTAATTGATCTTAAATATTCAGGGTAAATAGGCCTAATCCCCTGAGATGGGATATTAGATGGATGGGATCTGAGTTACCCAGGAAAGAATTTTCTGTAGTATCTGGCTGGTGAATCTTGCCCATATGCTCAGGGTTTAGCTGATCGCCATATTTGGGGTTGGGAAGGAATTTTTCTCCAGGGCAGATTGGAGAGGCCCTGGAGGTTTTTCGCCTTCCTCTGTAGCATGGGGCACAGGTCACTTGAGGGAGGCTTCTCTGCTCCTTGAAGTCTTTAAACCATGATTTGAGGACTTCAATAGCTCAGACATAGGTGAGGTTTTTCGTAGGAGTGGGTGAGTGAGATTCTGTGGCCTGCATTGTGCAGGAGGTCGGACTAGATGATCAGAATGGTCCCTTCTGACCTTAGTATCTATGAATCTATGAATCTGTCATGTGCCTCAGTTCTGCATTCTTAAACGGAATAATGCTTTCCTATGCCATGGGAGTTTTGCGAGGTTAGACTCTATCAATTTTTTTAGGGAGCTAAGGTATTATGGTGTGGAGGACTATCTAAGTATCCAGAAAGATAAATACAGAAAAAGAAAAATACGTTGTCATCAATTCTATTTGTTGTAGCAATAGAGCCACTACCTTGAAAAATTAGTTGGTAGAGATATCTTTCTAAAATACATGCTCTAGTTCAAGCAAAATTTCTGGGCTTGATGAGGGAATTACTCAGTGAGATTTTATGGCCTGTGTTATGTGGGTCAGACTAGATGATCCCAATACTCCCTTCTGGCCTTAAAAATCTATTTATTTTACACAACCCAAAACTGAAACCAAGAACAAAAAACAGGTTTGTAAATGGACGATGTGTCATAGCTCTTATCCTCATTACCTCCAGTTCTCCAGGTGCTACTGTAATTAGTTTTAGTGAAGTGTCAGGTTATAAAATAAATAATCAGAAACCAGTGCTATCATCTATATTAATAAATCAAAGCACAGGGAAGCTCAAAGCTTCATGCAATTTCTCATGGGCTTCTGCAAAAATAAAAGACTTAAATGTATATGTAATAGATAAAACAGACTACATTTATGGCCCAGATCCTCCATTGTACTCAAGGTCTTCTGGGCCTAGCCAGAGGATGGGGAATGGAGAAGAGGGGCACAAGGGAGTTTATTAAGGTTCTTTCATTGTGTAGCCAGTTCTATGCAAGTTCAGGCATGGGTAGCTTGGAACAGCCTTGGGGCTGCTCTACCCTATGCCTTTTGTCTAATGTCTCCAAAGATCCATTTGCCCTAGTCATACCACTCCACTCTTCAGCACATGAGGGTTACTGGAGGAGAGGAAGAAGGCTGTGATAGATCTATCTTTCCCCCCACATGTATATACAAACCAGGGATATGCACAGGAGGAGTGATCCTGATGGTTTGACACCCTTTTGTGCCATCACAGTGTAAATGGGCCACAGCGTTGTAGAAAAGCTGGCTCTCTAAGATTATCTTCCTCCTCCTCCTCCTGCAATAATTCAGAAAGGAAGCCAGAGCCTGGGAAAAAACTAGTAATTGGCCATGTACCGACTTAAGTAGACATGTGAACTGGCTGTCTTTTCTATATGCTTCCATAAGAGTTTCTTTGAGAAATAAGGAGAAGACTGCAAATGTTCCTGCTTGTTTTCTTTAAATCCACAAGTTGAAAAGACAATTCTATAGTACTATCCAAAAAATGGAGTCACGGGACTCCCACACTTCAAGCTATATTATTAGCTAGTGAACTTATTGGAGTCATACTGAAAAACAGTTTCCATAGGCCAAGAGTAAAGAATATGTACTAGGTTGGAATTTTGAAAAGCAATTTCTGTTGGCCTAATTCTGCTTCCATCGAAACCAATGAGAAGTCTACCATTCCAACAACATTTCTTAATTATGACAATAGAAAGGATACAGCCTTCCATTAATAAAGAAAAAGGAAATAACATGCAAGATAACTACAGTTATGCCAATTACTGAATTTAAAATACTTGCTCCAAAGTGTTTAAGATAATTGAGAAAGCAACTTAATCAAAAGTGGCACAAAATATTACAATAATCTGTTATTTAATCTGAATAAAATAAGAAATAGGAAGGGACTTAATATTCCTTTTCCCTCCCCCATTTTTTCTGTGATAAAACTATGTAACTTTTAAAATATCTGGTTTGGGGATAATTTTATTCCTGGATACTCAAGGAAAGTGATTACAGATAGCATATATTAAATCTTACAGAGTTCAAATAAAAATATCAAAATGAGTTAAAGAAGAAGCAGAAAAAGCTTTTGACTTAGAAATTATGTACAGGAGGAGCACTATCACTGGGTGGAAACTCAATGGAAATTGAAAATTGTTTTTAGAGCTTTTTGAAAAAAAAATTTGTCAAAACATTTCTATGGAAAAATGGTTCTTCAACTGAAAACAGAAAATGATTGTTAAAAAAAGATTTCTACCAAACTTAGACCCAAAACCTGGCAAAAACTAATCTGTTTTCAAAACCCCAAAAGAAGTAGGTTTCTTCCTCCACACACCCACACTTTCTTGCAGTCTTCCTCCCTTCTCCAGTAGAAAAGGGACAAAAAGTTGAAAAAGAGATTGGTTTCATGAAAAAAAGACAAATGTGTCATTTTCATTTCAAATTTTAATGGAAAATATATTTATAGCTTTTCCCAATTAGCTCCAATAGATTCTATTATACACCAGAAAGGCTGTTGTGCATAAAATTACTGCCTCAGAAGCAGTGCTACACAGATTTCAATGAAGAAAAGAACTTAGAAAATAACTGTGTTTTCCCAAAAATACAGAATTATTGGTAAAAAAAAATATAAATGTTGCCAAAAATACTACTGGAATCAGAAATACGAAGTTCTCCCTAGAAATGGTCATATTTGAAGTACCAAATACTAAAACAGCCGGAGCAAAAACCATCAATATTCTAAGAATGTTATTTCTAGCACAGAAATGGAGTATTGTAAGAACCCTGGAAGTTTGAGGTAAAGAATCTTGTTGATAAAATTATTTGTAGATTCACTGGAGTCACAGATTTACACCAGCTGATGAGGATTTGGACCACAGAAAGAATTCATGCAGAGGAAAGAGCCAATGCAAGCCCCATGTACCACATAAGCCCTCAAAATAGGTTTCAGATAAGACTTAAGTCATGCATAGGCTTTCTGCACTGGGGTGAATTTAACCCAGAATGACAAGCTGTGCAGTGGATAGCATGTGATGAAAATGGACCTTTGATTTATTATTCTCCAAAAAAATAAAAGAAGCTTAAACTATGGACTCTTTAAGTTATGGGGTCAATAATCCTCAAATTGTGCAGAAGTAGAGAGACACGAAAAATGGACTGATGGAAAAGTTAAACTGAAATTGGACTAGTTAGTGTTAATTCTATGCTCTGAAAAGAGTAAAAACTTGCAAGGGTCAGCGGAAGAGAATGGAGAATTCTTCTTTGGCTGCGTATTTCATAATGCACAATAGCAATACTGGGCATTATGTAATGGCTTATTAGTTTATTTAATAAGCATCTGCTTTTTTGTTTAACTTCAGCTCAGTTTCCCAATATGGAGTAGGGGAGTTATAGCCAGAGTATAATAGAACGTCCAAGTATAAAGTTCAAACACAGTGTGTCAAGAAAAAAAAAGTTTCATACCTGATTGGTTTGAGATGTATGGATACAGCTTCAATAATAAGCAACATTTTAAAAATAAAATTGTAGTCAAAATACAAGCACAAAGAAGCCTCATGGGTGGAGAATTGGTTAGGAAGAAGTTGGGTGGGGAGAGCCCTCATTATGGAAGATGTTAAATGATACAAAATAGCTTTTCAGGAGATTTCCACACAATATGATTATCATGTCATGATTTTAATCTGAGTTTAAGATCCTGGAACGAAATTAAATTTTGAGCCAGTTCTTGCTATCTCTGAAATTGGTCGCAATGGTTTTATTGATGCCAGTGGGTTAAGGTCAAATTCATTATTGTAAGACAACTACTCAATTTTTCTAAAGTTTGTTATTTCTTAAATTCTATTTTATTGACCATCTTAAACAATTTCATAGATAATTATATGCCTGTTATATAAGGGAGTCTGAAACACCTATAAAATGAATATAATTCAGTATTAAACTTTACTGATTTTTTTTAAAAATAATTTCTATAGAACTCTCTTAGTTTCATTCTTATAAAATTCTGCAGGGCTACTTCCATAAGGGAAGAATACCAAGCCTTTAAAGAGGCTGTAATCAGATGAAGTCCAACAGCAGATAACTTGAGTAATGTGTGGTTTAAGTGTCTCATACAATAAAAACTCCTAGGTCTCAGTATACATCCTGGAAGAATTCTGTATTATACTGATGCCTCTAACCTCCTTCCTACTTAGTCTTATGTCTCCTATGCCTCTAAGCTTCTGCATACCTGATAATGATGTCTTATTGTTTATCCCAGTAGACATTATTAGTGTAGTGTTGTTTATAGTCCTGTTTCACAAAATACATTAAAGTGTGAAATATCAACTTAGTAGTAGAAGGGGGAGAAATAAATTTGCTTGTTTTTATGCTTCAGGCGTGAAATATTTATAAAAGTGTATGTTAAATATTTAATGGAAAAATTCAGGCTAGTGATAATACTACTTGGAAGATAAATTTAATATAGAAAGATTATGGAGTGGTTAAGCTAGGCATGTCCAACTGAAAACCACCATCTTTATCCTTACTATTTATACTTACTCAATAAAAGTGCATTTCACCCTAGTGCAGAGAACAAGCAAAAGGCCTATGCACTACTTAAGTCTCAAAATAGGAATTAATTTCTGTAAGTCTTAAGGTGGGAAAAGAGGAAGGTGAGGAGTTTGTTTTTAAAAGATATATAGACTAAAAACATTCCATCATCAATTTCCAGTGACTGAAACCAAGTACAATATTCTACGTTAAACCTATCCAAACAACTTTCAGAATTGTGACTTTCAGTTAGCTTCACTTGGATTGAAGATTTCTTTTAACATTCCTGAAACTTCTTATAATATTAACATGACCAACGTACATAAAGTGAGAAAAATAGACATGCTGAATGAATGAAGTTAAATAAAATACATCAGGTGAAAGTCTAAAGAAGAAAGTAGTGATATTAGCCAATAACTCTAAAGGTGAATGGTATGTGAACTGGAAATTATAGATATATATTTTAAAAGGCTTATTAAATGACTAACATTCAAATTCTGCAACACATGTTTAACTTTACTGCTGTGAGAAGTTCCATTGATTTCGTTGGGACTATTCTTGATAGAAAAGTTAATCGTTCATATATACTCAGGATTGGGGCCTAAATGTTTCCCTTTCCCCATAAAGTTCAAGTTTTCTTGTCCCCTACGAAGCACACTTTAACTCTGCGCTTTTGACACCACTTTCCTTTCCTTTCCTTCTCAGTAAGTCCACCTCAAAGTTCCTTCCAGCTCTGTTTGGCTCTTTCACCTATTGCTGACGGCATGTTGTC
Organism: Dermochelys coriacea; assembly: GCF_009764565.3. NCBI lineage: Eukaryota > Metazoa > Chordata > Testudines > Dermochelyidae > Dermochelys > Dermochelys coriacea. Next base: position 174,508,264 of record NC_050069.1, read on the forward strand.
CTTCATACTGCTCCATAAGTCTGGAATCATATCTCAGTTAATATTCACCAAGTTTGTTCCCCCTCTTCTCTACCAAATGTCATGGAATAGGTGTGCTTAGTGATTCCAGATCTGATTCTGAGGGGCTACAGGGTTGTTCTGAAATGTGTAACATTATTTCACTAAGTTAACTTTAAAATGTGTGCAGGCCATAACTGTGTGATCTTTTTACTGTAACCTTTGTCCTTCATCACCCCATCCTCACTTATTTATTTCTCGCTTATTGCATCATGCCTAAAATCAGATTGTAAGCTCTTTGGGGAATGAACTATGTCTGTGCTGTAAAGTGCTCGGCATGCCTTTGGGCGGTGTATAAATAATACTAAGCCTATCGGCATTTTTTCTGAAATGTATAATAATTTAATGACCATATGCTACTCAAAGTTTGTTCAAAATTGTTTCTTTAGAAGATAAGCTATTGGGGCAAGACCCTATTATTTTTATGGCAAAGTTCACCCATTGTGTGATACCATCTACACTTATAATGCTATAAATATTAGGCTGTATACTACAGACTTTGCAGAATAACTAGTCTTTCTTATCTGGTTCTCTAAATTATAAAGACTGCTGCTAATTATTGTGTATTTAATTTTAGAAAACATAATTAATTTAAAATTCACTAACATTGATCATCCTATTAGGTTAGAGCTGTGAAGGTTTATTTAAATAGGGTGATTTCTGGTAGTGTAACAAGAAACAATCCTTGAATCCCACTAAAAGCATATCTGCTCAAACAGAGTAAGAAGACCTTCTAGTCATACTGTATGGGGATTATTTTTGTTGATTTGGGAATCAGAAATCTTTTAGATACAGCAGAGGTGAGAGAAAAGCTTTACTAGAATTTGATAGAGCTTAATTGATAGAGATTAATTATGTTCTAAATCTCGAATCATCTAAAACACCTCTGTATGTGTATTTTCTTTCTTTTACATGTTTCCCTGTCATTTGCAGATCGTTCTATTTCTTTATTGCCAATGGCTCAGTAGATAAAAGAAAGAGAGGAGATGGCAGTCCATAAGTGCAGCTAGCTGGAAGCACGAAAAATGACAGATGTTTATGGATCACTATGTATCATAGGAATCTGTCCTCTAAATCCATCACCTAACACTGTACAATGTCATTCTTGCTTAAACAGTGCCAATACATGTGTGGAAGAGGGTACAGATATATTTTTAGAAGACATGAAGGAATTGCCAAATATTTCTCCATCTTTGTTTATTAGTCAAAAACTCAACCCAATGAGCTACCTTCCTATTTTATCATTTATGATGTAGAATTTTCAGCTAAATCTACCAACCAGAGTTCAATAAAAACAGCAGAATGAGAATTACATGGGTATATTCATAGCTGAATATCATTCCTGTACTTCTGTTAGTTACTATATAGCTGAGGAAAAGCCAAAATCTTTTCTTTTCTTTTTGAATATCAGTGTTCTCTTAAAGTGTGATCCCAGTGAGAAGGCTTTAATAAAGCAGGCATAGTTTAATACAATTCAGCAGGAAATTCCTGTAAACCTTCAGACTCCTTCTCATTAATGCTTTCTAGCCTTTCATTCTGAAATAGGGCATTTTGCCCATTTGGTGTCATTTATCCTTACTAAATCCAGAGATTGGCTCTAAAAAAGATGTATATCTTTAATTGATAATCTGTTGACCTGTCATCAACTTGCCTCCATTTATCCAGACTGCCAAAATACGGTATCGCTTATTCAATTGCTTAAAGTCTAAAGCTAAAAATTTGCTTGGCTTCTCTTCCTCCTCCCAGGAGGAGTACATCAGATGGAAAAGTGCATATTAAGTCTCTGTATGGAAAAATATTACTAATAGGCATATTTAGTACAAAGACTGTTTCTTTGACAAAGGACTTCTCTTGGTGTTTGTAGTTGCCTGTTAGATATGCAGTTAACTGAACACCAAAGAATTCTAACTCATTCTGGTTTGCCCTGTTTAATGTTATTCTGTAGAGGCATTAATAAATAATGGACCCTCCAAGGTACAGTACATTTTAAATGTGCCACTCCATAATATATCCCCTGGATATCTCTTGTACATCATTATTTTCTGAGTTTAGTCCATTTCAATTTTTTGTGAAAAAACAAAAATCTTGTAGAAGAGAAAATCCAGCCTTCAATAATAAAATTTAGCACTTTTCATCCTTAAAGCCAGAATTCATCCTTTACCAGAAGTAACTAATTAATCCTGTAGGCACTTCAGTTTGAGGGGAAAACAGTAGTGGTAAAATTTTCAAAAGCAACTCAGTGATTTAGAATCTTCAAACTTCTTTTTTCCAAACTTCTTTTGGGGCCAGACTTTTAATGGTATTTAGGCACCTAACGATGCTGGTAGGCGTCCAGTAGGATTTTCAAAAGCACCTAAGCTGGTTAAGGGTCTAACTCCCATAGGTGCCTGAGCTCCTTAGGTACTTTAGAACATCACTCTAGGTGCCTATCTGCATCTCTAGGTGCCTAAATACCATTGAAAATCTGCCTCTTGAGCATTTATCAGCCTAAGTCTCAATGCCTTTCAATGAGATTCAGGCTGCTAACTGCCAAAGTTCCTTTTGAAAATGGGACTTAGTAGCGTAAGTTCCTGAGAGGCTTTTGAAAACTTTAGTCTAGATCTGAATGAAAGGTGTGATTGTCACTTTCCTATACCATAGTAGAAATTTTCAGACTTTCTTAAGAATGTGGTTTTGCCCAGTGTGTTTTGTGTTTTTGTTGTTTGCTTAATTTGCCACCTCCAGAGAAACATGGCAAGTGAAATCAACAAATTCTGCTTCTGGACATGAAGTTCTGAGATGGTGGTATATATTTGATGTACAACTTGTGGGAATTTGGCTTGGTTTATGTGCATATGTAATATATCCATCTCACTATCCATCCACACATAAAAGTTCAGTTATTTAAATGAAAAGCAACCCCAAGAACTCACATATTCTCAAAGAATGTATTTGATGGCTTAACAAAAAGTTTCCCTCTCCCTAGCCATCACAGGCTTCTGTACTCCATAACTTTCACTGCAGTATAGAAGTGGTCAGGAATTTTCCAACAAAACATTTTTTCTTTAGAAAATGTTGGTTTTTCAAAACTGAAACCATTAGTGGGGAAGGGTCAGTTTTTGGCAAATATACCAGTTCAAAACCTCTTTGAAAAGAAGGATGTTTGAAATTGTCAAAATGCCCCTTTTTGACATTTTCAAAATGAAGAAAAGTTATTTTTGTCTTCTGGTTTTGAATTTTTAGTGAATTTATACCTAAAAAGTCCAAAAAAAAATCAAAGATTGAAATTTAAACAAAACATATTTTGTTACAGTAATCTCTGAATGTTTCTATTGACCTGATCCAGTTTTTTTAGATTATTGGTTCATGAAAAGTCACAAATTTGACTTTTCTTCCAGATCTGGGACAAAACTTTGAAACCTCAAACACTTGCAGGATTGGAAAACTCATTTCTGGCCTGGCTCTACTGAAATCCAAAGCAATACCCTGACTCAGGACAATTTATCATCTCTTCTCAGAGGGTGGAAGCTTATTCTATTCCTCCACTAAGCACCTTTGTGTGAATTTACCCCCCAAAACAGATTAAATTCCAAATGTCATAATGAAAACAACTTAATTAGGAAAAAACCTGAAAAGTAATTATCAGATCTAATGAAAGCCATTTTAGTGCCTACACAAGGAAAAATTATGTAGGTAGAAGGCTAATTTATAGGCACATTTTTTCCCAGTTGAGAAAAGACAGGTATCTTACATTCTACATCTCCCTCATGTTGAAGTACTTGCTGGTCAGCACTGGAACCTGTTCATCACTGACCCCTATGTAGATCAGACTGACCTTATCAACCCTCTAAAGTGTTTTTGCCTACCCTTTCTCTTTTTCTCTGTTCTTATACCAGCAAGTTTTAAAAGTAAAGGCTGTGGTCACTCTTACTGTGTAAGGAGTGAATGAATTCCTCCTTAGTGTTCAACATCCTGACCATAGTGCTTGTGCAATAGGTGGGCAGATGCTGCAGTGATGGTTTTTGATCTTCATTTGTCCAGTCCCACTTTTTGAGTCTGCAGCTGTTGTTTTCATGTCCAAGCACTCTTGTCAAGTGTGTCTCTCAATCTGACACCAACCTTCTTCATGTCCTCCATCAGCACCTCAAACACCTCTTTCAAAATCTTCTCATGGTCTTCGTCTTGTGACTACTAGCTCTTCTGTCTCTAGCCAACATATCCACATCTCATGGCTTCATATGACCCAGCCATCTCAGTCTATCCTCCCTCAGCTTTTCTGTGATGGAGGCTACCTGCATCATGGCTCATACCATTTCACTGAGTAGCCCTTCAGCCCTTGTCCACCTAAACATTTTTATTTCAGCAGTGAGAAGCAGTTGTTGTTTTCTCTTCCTCATCAGCCAGCATTCCGACCTGTACATCACAGCTGCCCTAATCATGATCTTATGCACTTAACTCTTTTTAATTTACTTGGTATAGTCTTATCACAGAGAATTTCTATCAACTCCTTCCATTTACACTAGTTGCTCTTCATGCAGCTCCTAACATCCACATCCACATCCCCCATGACTCAATACTGAACCAAGGTATTGAAATTATTGCACAGATTTTAATGCTGTACCATCAAGTTTTACTGTCTTTTTGTTACCCCCTCTATGAACCATTACATGATGGATTATATGATTGTGATGGAATGCACCCCTGTATTCACACCCTATACTCTATCTTGTAGCAATCTTTGTACAAAATATGCCTTGTAAAGTATCGTATGAAAACTAATAACTTGCTGGTCAATAACATGGTAAAATGTATGTAGCAACATTATATGTAAAGTTATGAACATAAGCTGAAATCATGACTGAAGTATGTTTACCAGACAAGTGGGTAAACCTGTTTCTCAAAGTCAAAGGACAAGTTGATGCCCGGCCAGGTTTTGTCAATACTGATGGGCTATCACCTATCATTCTTTGGGAAAGAAAGGGGCCAGCAAAGAACAGTGTGACACCTTCTTTCCTTCCCCACAAGACTCCATGTCTCCTTACTCTCAGCTTGTAAGAACTTTGTCTAGCAGTCACTCTCAGGGAAACGCATTTCAAAGGGTTACTGAGCTATAGAATTGAGGGACAAAAATCCCAAATTCTCTCCTTGTCCATCTCTCTCTTTTCCACTGAAGAAGATAAAAGAAACAGCCTATGGTCTTTGTACGTACATCCTGACCTAAACTTGGTCAGCAATGATACTAGGAATCTGTGGTAAGAACTTCACCTTAAACCAAGTCTAGTTTAAGTTTAGAAAGCATTTTTTCTTCTTGTAACCATTTCTGACTTTAATTCCTTATTACTTGTACTCCCTTAAAACCAATCTCTTTGTAGTTAAATACACTTTTCTTTGTTCTTTAATCAAAATTAATCCAATGTTATGAACTGTGTGAGTAACTCTATTTAAGGTGGCAAGTTGTATATTGTATACAATAGACCTTTGATATCTGAACTGTCCAGAAGAGGGCTGGATAGTGCAGTACAGAATGCACATTTGGGGGTGGGGGAATCCAGATCTGGGAGTATGTTGGGATTACCCTGCATGTGGTAACCAGGCTGGTGGAAGACAGAGTGTGACTGGAGCATGCTGGTAGGCCACAGCTATCCACAGACACTCAAGGTGTGACTTGCATGCTGGAAGGCTGTTTATGAATGGCCCAGGCAGGAGCTATGGCAGCAAGGCTTTGTAAGGTATGCCATGTTGCAGGGCAGTGGTGACACAGCCCCTTACTGGTCTGGATTGCATCCCAAAATGTCACAATGATTCACCATCTAGATTAGAGGCATCTGAGAAAAGTGTGACTTCCAATATCTATTGCCAGTTACAGGGTCATTCAATATTGCATAGCACCCTGTTTCCATAAGTAGTTCTGGTGTTGTCATTCTCCTGTTCCTTCTCAAGCTAAATTGAAAGCATCTCTTTGACCTCCTTGAAATGGGAGCTAATTGTGCATATACATGCTTTTCTTAGCCTTGGTCAGGCTAAAGTTTATTTGCATAATAGTGGTCTTCTTCCACCAAACAGTCTCTGGGTTTCCTTGCTTAATTGTGAAGCAAAAGGTCAATTTTTTCCCAATTGTACACTTACAGTTGCAGCAACTATATCTGCTTAACTCCATATTCCTCATTGTCCCTGATAAATAAAGTTAATAGATAATACCCCATTGTGATGAATGGAATTGGTTCTTCCCATTTTGCTAAGTGATTGTTTGTCTATTCAGCTGCACACTCTGCAAGAGAGGAGTGTGTTGTTTACCTTGACATAATCTCCAATATAAGGACTGGGAACTTGATTATTCTGAGTGGGGAAACTTCTCTCTCCCCACAGAAAGGCTTTAGGCCCAGAATTTTAAAGCTATGTAGGCATTACTGCACTCAGCGTTGCAATGCCTACCTGAATTAGGAAACTAAATCTTGTATTTTCAAAAGGAATTTAGGCACTTGAGTCTAAATGCCACGGGACAAAGGCACTACCACAACATAAATGTTAATTTTGTGGTTCTGAATTTCTATATGGAGTCCAGGCATCTTTGGCCATTTTTGATTTTTTTGTGTGTGTTTTGCAATGTTTTTATGGTAAAACGTCTCAACTTTACCAAGGACAAGTGGATTGTTTCTCCACTTCTGTTTTTTACAAAATAAGAAATAGAAAAACAATTTAGACCCTTGTGGCTTATGTACCAAACTCTTTCATACATCCCCAAAAACCTTGAGTCTCAGTGGTATATAATCTGAAAAGATATTAACCCCTATAATCTGCCATATTAATTTCACAGAGTAAAAACTAATTAAATGTGAATGATCTTTAATGCAGGAAATAAACGTATTATAACCTTGTACCGCAAACATACTTAACTATACAGTACATATAACACTACTAGAACGCAGTCATCTCTGGCATGGCAGAGAAGTAACTATTAAGCATACCACACAACAGAGTCTGAAGGGAAAGTTTTGACCAAGAGCTCAGGGGCACAATCCTATTTTTACATTAATGTACTTAATGTTTATGGAAAGCCAACAGGATTGCTTTTTTAATGTCTCATTTGAAAGACACTACACACAGTAAACTTCATGGAATTCAATGGATATCTACTTCAGAAAGATGAAGCAACTCTGCTGGATTGCTTTTTTTGGTGCTCCTCCTGCATACAATAATGCCTGAGAAGATGAACTTTGATCTGGCTTTACACAAATCCTGAAGTTACCTTTTGTGATAAAATATATGCATCTGTCATTGAAAGTAACAGATATATGAGACCAAATTGAAAAGCTCAATCACTCCTGTTACAGCCATGAATAGAGAATAATGATTTTTCCCTTTTTTCCTTATTTGTAAATCCTTGTTATTGCCTTTGCTAATGATGCATCTCTCCTCTTTACTAGCCACTTGATGTGTGAGTAAACACGCCAGTACTTTGTACAATACATTTATTTTTAATTCGATATCAAGAAACCAGCTAGGTAAATATTACAGAATGTGTTTATAGATTCATAGATTCATAGATACTAAGGTCAGAAGTGACCATTCTGATCATCTAGTCCGACCTCCTGCACAGCGCAGGCCACAGAATCTCACCCACCCACTCCTATGAAAAACCTCACCCATGTCTGAGCTATTGAAGTCCTTAAATCATGGTTCAAAACTTCAAGGAGCAGAGAAGCCTCCCTCAAGTCAACCATGCCACATGCTACAGAGGAAGGCAAAAAAACCTCCAGGGCCTCTCCAATCTGCCCTGGAGGAAAATTCCTTCCCGACCCCAAATATGGCAATCAGCTAAACCCTGAGCACATGGGCAAGATTCACCAGCCAGATACCCAGGAAAGAATTTTCTATAGTAAATCAGATCCCATCCATCTAATATCCCATCTCAGGGGATTTGGCCTATTTACCCTGAATATTTAAAGATCAATTACTTACCAAAATCCCATTATCCCATCATACCATCTCCTCCATAAACTTATCGAGTAGAATCTTAAAACCAGATAGATCTTTTGCCCCCACTGCTTCCCTTGGAAGGTTATTCCAAAACTTCACTCCTCTGATGGTTAAAAACCTTCGTCTGATTTCAAGACTAAACTTCCTGGTGGCCAATTTATACCCATTTGTTCTTGTGTCCACATTGGTGCTGAGCTTAAATAATTCCTCTCCCTCTCCTATATTTATCCCTCTGATATATTTATAGAGAGCAATCATATCTCCCCTCAACCTTCTTTTAGTTAGGCTAAACAAGCCCAGCTCCTTAAGTCTCCTTTCATAAGACAAGTTTTCCATTCCTCGGATCATCCTAGTAGCCCTTCTCTGTACCTGCTCCAGTTTGAATTCATCCTTTTTAAACATGGGAGACCAGAACTGCACACAGTATTCTAGGTGAGGTCTCACCAGTGCCTTGTATAACGGTACTAAAACCTCCTTATCCCTTCTGGAAATGCCTCTCCTGATGCATCCCAAAACCGCATTAGCTTTTTTCACAGCCATATCACATTGGCAGCTCATAGTCATCCTATGATCAACCAATACTCCAAGATCCTTCACCTCTTCCGTTACTGCTAATTGATGCGTCCTCAACTTATAACTAAAATTCTTGTTATTAATCCCTAAATGCATAACCTTACACTCCTCACTATTAAATTTCATCCTATTACTATTACTCCAGTTTACAAGGTCATCCAGATCCTCCTCTATAATATCCCGATCCTTCTCCAAATTGGCAATACCTCCCAGCTTTGTATCATCTGCAAACTTTATTAGCACACTCCCACTTTTTGTGCCAAGGTCAGTAACAAAAAGATTAAATAAGATTGGTCCCAAAACCGATCCCTGAGGAACTCCACTGGTAACCTCCCTCCAAACTGACAGTTCGCCTTTCAGTAGGACCCGTTGCAGTCTCCCCTTTAACCAATTCCTTATCCACCTTTTGATGTTCATATTGATCCCCATCTTCTCCAATTTAACTAATAATTCCCCATGTGGCACGGTATCAAATGCCTTCCTGAAATCTAGGTAAATTAGATCCACTGCATTTCCTTTATTTAAAAAATCTGTTACTTTTTCAAAAAAGGAGATTAGGTTGGTTTGGCACGATCTACCTTTTGTAAAACCATGTTGTATTTTGTCCCATTTACCATTGACTTCAATGTCCTTAACTAATTTCTCCTTCAAAATTTTTTCCAGGACCTTGCATACTACAGATGTCAAACTAACTGGCCTGTAGTTACCCGGATCACTTTTTTTTCCTTTCTTAAAAATAGGAACTATATTAGCAATTCTCCAATCATTCGGTACTATTCCTGAGTTTAGAGATACATTAAAAATTCTTGCTAATGGGCTTGCAATTTCAGGTGCCAATTCCTTTAATATTCTTGGATGAAGATTATCTGGGCCCCCCGATTTAGTCCCATTAAGCTGGTTCAGTTTCGCTTCTACCTCTGATATGGTAATATCTACCTCTATATCCTCCTTCCTATTTGTCATGCTACCATTATCCCCAAGATCCTCTTTAGCCTTATTAAAGACTGAGGCAAAGTATTTGTTTAGATATTGGGCCATGCCTAGATTATCTTTAACCTCCGCTCCATCCTCATTGTTAAGCGGCCCCACTTCTTCCTTCTTAGTTTTCTTCTTATTTATATGGCTATAGAACCTTTTACTATTGGTTTTAATTCCCTTTGCAAGGTCCAACTCTACTCGACTTTTAGCCTCTCTCACTTTATCCCTACATCTTCTGACCTCAATTAGGTAGATTTCCTTGCTGATCCCTCCCATCTTCCACTCCCTGTATGCTTTCTGCTTCTTCATAATCACCTCTCTAAGATGCTTGCTCATCCAGCTTGGTCTACAACTCCTTCCTATGAATTTTTTCCCCTTTCTTGGGATACAGGCTTCCGATAGCTTCTGCAGTTTTGATTTAAAGTAATCCCAGGCCTCCTCTACCTTTAGATCCATAAGTTCTTCAGTCCAATCCACTTCCCTAACTAATTTCCTTAATTTTTGAAAGTCAGCCCTTTTGAAATCAAAAACCCTAGTTGCAGATTTATTTTTGTTAATCCTTCCATTTAGTTTGAACTGAATTAGCTTATGATCACTTGAGCCAAGATTGTCCCCTACAACCATTTCTTCTATGAGGTCCTCGCTACTCACCAAAATTAAATCTAAAATGGCATCCCCTCTAGTCGGTTCAGCAACTACTTGATGAAAGAATCCATCAGCTATCGCATCTAGGAAAATCTGAGCCCTATTATTATTACTAGCACTGGTCCTCCAGTCTATATCTGGGAAGTTAAAGTCTCCCATGATCACGCAGTTTCCATTAGTATTTACTTGATTAAAGACATTAAAAAGGGCTCTATCCATATCCAAATTAGATCCCGGAGGTCTATAGCACACCCCAAGCACTATCGTAGGAGAGGCTTTACTAGTTTTCTTCCCCAATGTAATTTTTGCCCAGACGGACTCTGTCTTATCCATTGCATCGCTTCTTATTTCTTTACATTCTACCTCATCATTGATATACAATGCTACTCCACCCCCTTTATCAGGAGGTGTTCAGCTCCTCCAATTACAGGCCGTTCTTTTTCATACCATAATCCTCAGATGTGTGCCAGAATCCTACCCACTGGATCCCATTATTCTTCCAAGCACCATGCTTCTCCATCCCCCTGAGTTTTACCCCTTGACATTCCTCCTCTGTTCCTCTCCCATCATGAACCATATTGTATAACTGAAGTTCCTACATACTTCAAGTGAGTACCTATATCCAAACAACTATACACATGTAGGCATGCATATATCTAGGTAAATATTTACATTTAGTAGTACTTTCAAGATGCCACCATAATTCCCTTGGTGGGAGTAACTATAACTGTTAACAGTTCTCCTTAGGCTGAGTTGGGCTCTTGAGGCAGGAAGAAGCAGCCTGGTTTGCCTAGGAGGGGTTGCCTCCTCCTGAGTGGCTGGGGTTTTAATAACCCATCTGGGTAGGGAGGTTGCACTTCTCCTCCTGAGTTCTGACAATTCTCTCATTACTCTTGAACCTTTTAGGGGAAGAAGACACAGTTCACTGCTGATTCTCCTAATTAGATCTGGTTACCAAGGCAGCACTATAGAGATCTCAGCCTCCCCAGGGTGCCAGCCAGCAACATCTTCCTTCTTGGAAGTGGCCACTGAGGTTCTGCTGCCCACTCTTGTAGTCAAGACCACACCACCCTGTGTAGTATCGCTACAAAAAGCCAACCTATGACCATTCCATTGAGAATGCTGGGGGTTCTCGTGTGGAATATCTATGCTGTCTCTCTTTGCCACTAGGGATAGTTTGAAGTCTTGGGACTCGCTGCCTGGGTCCCTAAGAACTGATTGCTTAAAGTTGTGGGATGGGGGCCCCACAAGAGCAGAGCCACTCCTCAGCGCAGACCCCAAGACTGTCCATAGTGAGGTCAGAGGCAATGGTGAAGAGCTTGAGAGACTTGTGTTTGGGACTGCACAGGCTTGATGACTTGACTGGACTAAACCAAGTCTGCCGGGCTGACCCAGTAGCTGCTCATTTGGAATTGCTGCAGAGGAAGAGGACACAGATGTGATATCCATAAGAGTGATGCCAGAACTGTGGGTCAGTGTCTATCATTGAATTTGGACTAGAGGGCTGGGCCAGGAGTCACCAGCTCTCAAAACAGATAAGTGGAGTCTTGCTGGACTAGGAAGGTTCTGAAGAATACCCATTCCATGAAGTCGTAACCCTCATGCATTGTCTTTCTCCAGTTTTCCTGCTGTCACTCCTCCAATCTATCTACCCTGGCCTTTTCTACAGAATCTCCTGACGATTACAACAATTCATGAGCAGTCAACTGGATGTACAACCATGGTAGGATGCAAAAAGAACTGGAGGACTTGTGGCACCTTAGAGACTAACAAATTTATTAGAGCACACGCTTTTGTGAGCAACAGCTCACTTCATCGGATGCATAGAATGGAACATATAATAAGATATACAGATAATTTGGAAGTTACCATACAAACTGTGAGAGGCTAATTAGTTAAAGATGAGCTATTATCAGCAGGAGAAAAAACCTTTTGTAGTGATAATCAAGATGGCCCATTTAGACAGTTGACAAGAAGGTGTGAGGATACTTAACTTAAGGAAATAGATTCAATATGTATAATGACCCAGCCACTCCCAGTCTCTATTCAAACCCAAGTTAATGGTATCTAGTTTACATATTAATTCAAGCTCAGCTTTTTCTAGTTGGAGTCTGTTTTTGAAGCTTTTCTGTTGCAAAATTGCCACCCTTAGATCTTTTACTGAGTGGCCACTGAGGTTGAAGTGTTCTCCTACTGGTTTTTGAATGTTATGATTCCTGATGTCAGATTTGTGTCCATTTATTCTTTTGCGTAGAGACTGTCCGGTTTGGCCAATGTACAGGGCAGAGGGGCATTGCTGGCACATGATGGCATATATCACATTGGTAGATGTGCAGGTGAACGAGCCTCTGATGGTGTGGCTAATGTGATTAGGCCCTATGATGGTGTCCCCTGAATAGATATGTGGACAGAGTTGGCAACGGGCTTTGTTGCAAGGATAGGTTCCTGGGTTAGTGGTTCTGTTATGTGGTGTGTGGTTGCTGGTGAGTATTTGCTTCAGGTTGGGGGGGCTGTCTGTAAGCAAGGACTGGTCTGTCTCCCAAGATCTGTGAGAGTGATGGGTCATCCTTCAGGATAGGTTGTAGATCCTTGATGATGCGTTGGAGAGGTTTTAGTTGGGGGCTGAAGGTGAGGGCTAGTGGCGTTCTGTTATTTTCTTTGTTGGGCTTGTCCTCTAGTAGGTGACTTCTGGGTACTCTTCTGGCTCTCTCAATCTGTTTCTTCACTTCAGCAGGTGGGTATTGTAGTTGTAAGAATGCTTGATAGAGATCTTGTAGGTGTTTGTCTCTGTCTGAGGGGTTGGAGCTGATAATACCGCATCTTAACTAATTAGCCTCTCACAGTTTGTATGGTAACTTCCAACTTATCTATATGTATGTATATATATATATATATATATATATATATATATATATATATATATATCTTACTATATGTTCCATTCTATGCATCCGATGAAGTGAGCTGTAGCTCATGAAAGCTTATGCTCTACTAAATTTGTTAGTCTCCAAGGTGCCATAAGTACTCCTGTTCTTTTTGCGGATACAGACTAACACTGCTGCTAGTCTGAAACATGGTAGGATGAGCCACCTGGGGCAACCAGACCCCAAATAACCTGGAACAGAAGCCCCCTTGGGTTTATAAAATAGCTCCATTATTGTGTATTTGTAAGACTTGTCCTCCTCTCCCTTAGCCCTGCCCCATTGTTTGTTTGTTGGCAACATTTTTTTTTTGTCGTTGTCCAGATATTAGGACCCAATCCTTGCGTGGACAGCAGTAGCTATGCAGCATCACACTGAAATTGACTGCACTCTGCATGATTTCAGGCTCTGTGCTAATGGATCTGGATGCAGAATCAGGGTCTTAGATGGTGAGTTCTTTGAGACAGGAACCATGTCTTTCTTCACGTGCCTGGATGGCACCTAGTGCCCTCCATGGTGCTCAGTGAATAAATAATGAATACTGTGTTCTGTTATGTGGGAGAGGTGAGATTCAGACCTTTTCATATCCTGGACACACAACATGTATTCTTTTCTTGAGAAAAATGCATTCTGTATTTCTAAGGCTCCTTTATTCTTGGAGGGAAATATTCAGGTGAGTAGGGATAGAGTACATGGTTTGCCCCAGTTCATTGCTCGCTTTACTGAAAAGCTAAAGCATATACTTTTTTTTTAAAAAAAAGGGAACTCCTTTTAAATTACAAAACGTAGCATGGGTGCTTGTTCTTCTTTTGGATGAATCCGAATCAAGAGAAGCAATTTAGGATTGGCGTGTAGACATACCCTGAAGCATAGCACATGCAGATATACCCTAGCTAGATTACGTACTGGAGACGTGAAACCATGGCAGCACAGGCTTCAGCACAGGTTAGCTGTGGTTACCCAGGATTCCAGGCAGCCATGGCCCGCCTGCACTGAAGGATGTGCTGCTGCAACGTCACTGCTCCAGTATCTGAGCTAGCTAGATTGAAGCTAGTTTGGGGGTGGGTACACAAATTACAATCACACTCCATGACTGCAGTGTACATGTATCTTTGGAGTGAAGAACAAAGCAAAGACCAGCATGTTCAATGGGTGAAAGCTGTTCTATGTGAAGAACTGTATGTAATTTGTTAATTATGGCCTCCCGGGTGCACTGGTAAAAGTTTTTTGACTCACTTTTAGCTGTTTTTAATAATCTTGGCAATGAAGGCTGTATATCCATAAGAGCTATTTATGGACCAAGGCTTTTTATATTTAAGACAATGAGTAATTCATTGAATGAAATCATCCAGAGGATTTCAGGGCAAAGTTAAGAGTGCTGTTAGTCCCAAGGTGATTGAGCAGAAAAGACTTGCTGATAGACTTCCAGGAACAGGAGCTTTTAAAGTGTCCAGCAGCTATAAGCTCTTGGATATGCATAAGAACTTGAATGTTTTCTAATGAATATGGAAAATGTAGTTGGTTAGATTCACAACGGAGCTTTACTTTTATTCTAGTGCTGTCTTTCTCCTCTCTCCCCAACATTCATAGGCCCATACAACTTCTAAATTAAGATTTCTGAAGTTGTTTCTGGCTGGTGATGTCATACACTCCCTTTTCTAATAAAATGGGCTACCATATCTGGTATGTCTTCTGACGGCTTATGATTTCCTGTGGAGCGTCTGAGCTTATCATCAGGCAAGATGGATACACTGCAGCTCTAAGATGATGCAGTGACGGTGGTTGTCTTTTGGCTGTCTAGTCGTATTGTCCATGATAAATTACATAGGCTTGTCTTTAAAAAAGATTATAAACTTCTAACTAGTTTTGCAAATGCCCAAAATGTACTGAGAGATGTGCTTGTATAAGGCAAAAGAATTCCACAAGACTGGTCCATTCCTACTAGATATGAATGCTACTTTCATGTCCATTATTTATCCAACATGTTTGCTTGAATCTTGATTATTCATGTAAGACAGAACATGTATTATTTTCCAAACAGTGGGTCGCAGCCCAAAGGTGTGTCATGACACAGTCCTCAGTGGTCCACTGGCAGGGATAGAGATTTTGAGGGCATGTAGGGGTGTTGCTCCCTTGCCCCTAACTGCATCTTTCCACTCCCCTTCCAACCCTGGCACATCAGAGCTCCAGGGCACACAGCCCCACCCACTTGCCCTGCCTGACAGAGCCTGCGTGGAAAGCATGTGTAGGTGGGATGGTCTGGAAGAGAGGAATTTTTCAGGGGAGAGGGGGAAGCTGGGATCAGGAGAGCAGCAGAGGCACAGCTGGAAGGTTTCCTCCTCCCTTCCTCAGTGTCTGGCTTACAGGTAGAAGGTGTTGCTATTTTGTAGTGGGAATATCTTGGACACCCACACACCCTGGACACTGAACTGTCCCCTCCATCTCAGTTGCCGGCAGTGGGGTGTGGGTTTGCTGTTTTGCAGTGGGGGGTTGAGTCCTTCCCCCACCCCAGGGCACTGACCTGTCCCCTTCCCCCTCCCATCTCTGCTGTCCATGTTAGGAGCCACCCCTGCCCTCCACTGCAGGCTGCGCAGGGTCACCAGCCATTCATCCCTCGCCAGGGTGGAGTAGGAAGCAGCCAGTGGGAGCATCCTCAGCATGTCCCCGGCAGCCGGGCTCAGTTGTTTTGCCAACTGAGGGTTCCCCTGCCCCATTCCCCCAAACTTGGGGTTTCCCACACACCCCCCAAAATGTTGCTGCCCCACCCCTTTTGAAACACCCTTAATTCTTCATACACCACAGGCCAGCCCACCCCACCCCTCCATCTCCCTGTGAGCTATCTGTCAGTGTCCTGCATCTGGGACTAAACCAGTCTCGGTATCACCCCCTCTGCCCCAGGGCCAGGCTGGGGTTCTCTGGGACTGAACCCCTGCTCTGACTGAGGTTTTCTCTGCCCCACCACTCCACCCATTTCTCCCCAGCTGGAGGAAAACTGGGCTGTGCAGGCTGAGGTGGCACTGTGGCAGTCCTAGAGCCAAGAGTAATGTGCCACGCCTGCCACCAGTGACAGGCAACACCAAGGGACTTCAGCCACCCCTCCACCAGCGCCCCTGAAGGGCAGACACCAGGGGTACCTCGCTTATCGTAAGATGGGGACATAGAGCTTTGGCCTGATTTTAGGGATTAGGTCCAGGCTTTTGCCCCTGGCTCTGCAGGGGAGGGGGTGCTGGGCATCAGTGGGGTGCTCTGCGTTTGGGGAGGATGGGTGGCACCAAGCCAGAGCACTGAAGGGCCAGTGTCAGGAGGGAAGTGGAAAGAAAGCCCCCCCCCGACTGGTACATATAATTTATATGTATGTAATTAAAATTAATACTTTCCCTCAAGAAGTGGCAATAGTGGGCCACAGTGCCTGTTACAGCGGCACACATGGCCTCAGTGGGAAAAAGTTTGGGATGCCCTTGTCTATAGGAATATTTTTTCCATTGTAATGAATTCACCTGCAAAATATTTCTTCCAAGAATGAGTGCACATCATTAATTTTAATTTATTTGACATTTTTACTGCAGTAACACCTAGAAGCCAACCAGATCGGAGAGCTGCACTTGGCCTCATCTCTGACCAATTACCTGCCTCCCAAGTGACCATATGTGAGGCCAGGGGTCAGGTGATAGGACCAGATAACCTGCAGGCTTAGACACAAGGCCAACAGGGAGACCTGCAAGAGATCCCAGGTCAGGGGAAAGGTGCCAGGCAGCATAACCTGGTTTATTTGTTTTATTTATTGTGGACTGTTTTGGTCGGTTGTGGCTGTTGGTTGGATGGCTTCTCAGAAACGAACCTGAAAAAATGGGACTGAAATTTTGTTGCCATTTGTGAGCTTTATTTGATGTTGTCTCACGTTGACCCAATGGCTTGCAGGCCCCATTATGCTAGTTATTGTATAAGTGTATACAAACAGTCTCTGCCCCAAAAAGCTTATCTAAACAGGCAACACATATAAGGTATATGCACATACAGGCAATTCTACATCATATCAGTGAGGTCTTATTTGTTCTCTTCTGCAGTTTTGGGGTTATTAATAAGATCTGTCATCTTACTATCTATCAGGAGTCCTGCAAATTCTAAAATATGCAGAATTATTTTTAGCCTTAGACCAAAAATTTCTTTGTTTTACATATTTTAACTAGGTCTTATTATTCATATTATGTTTAAGCCTCTTCCATCACATTAATAGTTTTACTTTCCATTCCTTTAATCATCCTGTTGTTGCTTCATTCTCTGGTATTGTCCTCAGGTTTCAGAGTAGCAGCTGTGTTAATCTGTATTCGCAAAAAAGAAAAGGAGTACTTGTGGCACCTTACAGACTAACAAATTTATTTGAGCATAAGCTTTCGTGAGCTACAGCTCACTTCATTGGATGCATTCAGTGGAAAATACAGTGGGGAGATTTATATACACACACACACACAGAGAACATGAAACAATGGGTTTTATCATACACACTGTAAGGAGAATGATCACTTAAGATGAGCTATTACCAGCAGGAAGGAGGGGGGGAAGGAGGAAAACCTTTTGTGGTGATAATCAAGGTGGGCCATTTTCAGCAGTTAACAAGAACCTCTGAGGAACAGCAGGGGTTGTGTGGGGGGAGAAATAACATGGGGAAATAGTTTTACTTTATGTAATGACTCATCCACTCCCAGTCTCTACTGAAGCCTAAGTTAATTGTATCCAGTTTGCAAATTAATTCCAATTCAGCAGTCTCTCGTTGGAGTCTGTTTTTGTGTGGTATTGTCCTAAATCTCTCTAGCATCTGAAGTGTTTGAGGATGGTTGGAATGTGTTTTTCTTCCAAACATACATGGAAGTATCTGCTCTTATTCTTTGTTTTTAAATGTGATTTCAGCAAGGAAGAATGATCTTGTGTTTGGGACTCAGGTGATCTGGGTTCAAGTCCCAACTCTGTGCAACAGACTTGCTGTGTGACTGTACAAGTCACTTAATTTCTCTATGCCTATGTAAAATAGGGATAATACTTGTTTTTCCCACACTTTGTCTTGACTGTGTAGACTAGGGTAGAGACTGTCTCTTGCAATGTGTTTGGATAGCACCTAGGAAGTAGGGTCCTGATCTCAGTTGGGGCCTCTAGGTGACACTGCAATAAAAATAAACAGTGAGCCACAATCTGCACTCTTCAAAGTCAATGCAAAGGTGTACCTGGGGACAGAATGATAACACTTTAGATTGGATTAAACTTTTGAGCAAGATAGCAGAATCCTTGTCACTTAGAGGCACCTAAAACTAGTCTGCACAAAGCCATAGGAATAGGGAACCTCTTTCACTGGCAGTAGGACAGATTAAATAGGTCCTTTAGAATATAAAATCTTTGTTTACTCTGGTGCTTGTAAAGCGCCTATACATCCTCTTCTTTCCTCTGGGTAGAGGCTGTAAAAGACATACCGAATTAGTTCTGGTAACAGGGTCAGAGGCAGAGCAATAGGAGAGAGTTCACCAAAAGCAAAGGTTTGAAAACCCACTTTCTAGGTAGAGTTTGTTAGTACAGGGGTCTGATTTAACCTGAAATTATGCTAACTTGGCAAAATTCTCAAGCTACATCTATTTCCATGCAGTTTTCGAAGCAGCTACTTCAAATTCAAAAACCAAGAAGTGCAGGCCATTCAGGATAGCTCTGTACATTTGCTGCTGGCCTTGATTATCTTGCCTGTCACTCACCTCTGTGCATACTACACTCTTCTTTTTAAGTTGTTGAGCCTAACTGGCTACACAGGCTCTTTGATCCAGGGGTTTGGCCCATCCGCCAATCCTCCCGATAGATTTCAGAAGAGGGATGTTGGGAGCCAGTGAAAGGGTCAGAAGTGCACAAGAGTAATCTATGGTAGAGAGAAGTGTTGCTTGAGTAGGGTTAGAAGTTCCCGTCTTATGCAATGCAGTCAGAGTTCCCCATTATGACATCTGCCTCCCTTTGGCTCCCTGCCTCTAGTCCATCTGTGGTTGTTTTTGCATCAACAGATGCAAAACCTGCAGACATATCTCCACTGCTATAATGATCAATGCACCTTTCAAAATCCATGGATCCCATGCATGTCTATCACAATACAAGGTACCTCATCCAGAGAATCAAATCCCCCAACAACTTCTATATGGGTGAAACTAGGCAATCATTATGCTCTCAAATGAACTCACACAGAAAAATGATAAAAGACAAAAACATCCTATCACTCCATGGGAGAATGCATTTCACAAAGTGATCACTCCATATCTTCTCTTTCGATACTCGTCCTCAAAGGAAACCGGCACAACAGTACCTTCAAAAGGTGAGCCTGGGAACTTAAATTCTTAACTCTGCTAGACACCAAAAACTGTGGACTCAACAGGGACACTGGTGTCATGGCTCATTATGATAATTAGTAGCACACACCTGCCTGCTAATCCTTAATGGCCCACTTCAAATTCTTTAAGCATAACAATCTAACCCTTATTGCTCACTCCATTTCAACATGCATTACCCCTTCTGCTTAACAATCTGTCCCAACTTGAATTTAGCTCAAACGCTCTCATTTCCTTCTCTAGACCTGAAGAAGAGCTCTGTATAGCTCAAATGCTTTCATCTTCTACCAACAGAAGTGGTTCTACTAGAAGATATTACACCTCTTCCACTTTGTGTCTCTATCTATCATGTCTTTCTATGTTCAGTAATAATGCTCTCACTGGAGTCAATGGCAGAACCTTCCACTGATAGGGCCTTTGGTGTAAAGTGTTAGCCCCAGGCTCTGGAACCAGATCTATGAGGGCAGATCTCTCGGCCCATGCAGGTTCAGCTGCAGGATCAGCCTCTACATTTTCACATCCTAGAATTTTTGTATTTTTAGTTTTAACTTACTGGATTTGGGGCAGGGAGGAATTAAATATAATAAAAGGACTTTTTTGAATCATGCAATTTATTGTGCTCAGGCAGACTGTGGCATCCACATGGAGCTTCACCAAAGCCTCTGGGTGAAATCCTGGTCCCACTGAAATCAATGAGGTCAGAATCTCAGAAAGACAAAGCAGTAAATCTGTAATTCCATTCAAAATATCTATCTACTACTAATTCAGTAATCTAGGTTATTGCCTAGTGTTTGTCACATACTGTGCTAAACCCAGGACAAACAGCTACAAAAGGGGGGCAGTAATTAGTCCCAGGGGATTAAAAGGCCCCTCCCTATCCACTGAGGAGAGAGAACCACCAAGCAATAAGATTCAACTGGAAAAGGGGTTGCTAGGGAACCAATTAGGTTCAGCTGACTCCAACTACTTGGGACCTTTTTTAAACCCTTCCCTGGGTTGTAGGAGGGAGAGAGTGAGGGAGTGAGGGGAGCAGGGAAGCTGCCAGTAGGCTGTTTGCAGCAAGACACTAGACCTTCCCAGTATGGGGGAAGGAAAACAAGCATAAAGGACTGACTGAGGAGAGGAATAGCAGGAGCCTGTGCCACCTATAAGGATTCGCCTTGCTCCAAACCTGAGTCTCCAAGGCTAAAAAGGACTGAGCCTAGTGAGGCGAACAAGGTATTTTGCCACAATACCTATGATAATTGGCTGATGGACCTCAGAGCTTGGAGAAAGGCAAGGCTAGCTCAACATATACAAATTTGTTTTAAAATGAGTATCATCTTTTATGCTGCTGTACCAGTCTCTGCTTTGAAATGGCTACCAAGTGTCTATAACAAGTTTACATGTCCTCCCACATAGATTCCAGTTTTTTTCTTCTTTGCTGCAAATAAATGTTCTTTCCCTCTAGCATCGGATGCCAGGTGAAGGTCAAGTATCAGTCTTTTGGGTTTTTTTACTGGACAATTTGAAGTCCGTGAACTCTAAACTCTATATTGAACGCTTGTCTTAGTTCAAGTTGTTTCTAACTCGAGCTTTTCACAGACTGTTATTGATCTGCTCCTCTAAAAGTAATAAATCCTGTAGTGTAGTAATTCCATAAGTACAGCAGAGTTTTGGGGGGCTTTGAATCTTCATCTGATCAAACAGTTTCAAATCTCTTAGATAAATTATTCCCCAGGCTCTCAATGTCAGCTCAGTATGTATTAAATCCTCTTCCCCCAGACATTAAATCAGATGCTGCAGGTTTATGTTAAACTTTTTTGTATGCTTTCGCCTGTTGTATGGACACTGAACACAAGTGAATGAGAAGCAAATAATAAATTTCCATTTGTTATTATTATGAGAAACAGGTTGGCCACATAAATTGAAATAATTCTTTCTCCTATTTAATTTACAGTCAATTCATGTTTAATTTAATTTGAGGTAGAGAGGGGCAAACATTTATAAAAATAAATATGTATAATACTTTTTTGTAAGAATCTTTCACAAATTGGATTTGTAAACTATATCCCTAGAGAGGAAACTAGTAAAATGTATAAGTCCCTCTGGAATTTTGTTTAAAAGGGTTTTGAATTTTTTACACTCTGGTTTTGAATTAATCTCCTGAAGATTATAATGAGGCAGTGCAGTTAAAAAGCAAGACTCTGAACCTATTCCTGAGTTTTCATCTCGGCTCTGTTGCTGATTGGCTGTATGGCTTTGGTAAAGAGTATCCATGTGAACTTTTTCAATGGGGGACAGTGTGCTCTGAAAATTGGGCCACTTCTTAATTTGTCTACATATGGGGGTAAGTGCCTAACATGAGGTATCTAAGTTTGATTATGTTGGCTGTAACCCCTCTGTGCAGCATGTTCTTTCCCACTAATCATGCAGATGCCCCTCCATGAGGGTTTGGCAAGGGTTTAGCTCTACAGAGTTGAAAGTATTTCTGGGGAAATGAGGCCCTCTACTAGATTCTGAATATATTTCTGCCACTGCACATGTATTCTTTGTTAGCAACAACAAATGTTCACAAAGAACAAAGCATCTCAAACATGAACTGCAAAATACATCATTTTGCATTTACAGAGATCCCGATTCTTATTTGTTGGTGCAATCTAAGGAAAAACATCTTTTTATGTTCTCTTCCTTTGTTAGAAGATGGCAGAAGCTGACTTTTTTTCCTCTTGACACACATGCACTCCTAACTAGAGCTGGGTGAATAACGGATTCTTCAGTTCACCAACAATTGTGAAAAATCAAATTTCATTTTAGATTGAACCAAAACCAGTGTCTTTCAAAATTTACAACTCAGTGTTTTTTGCTTTGATTTGGGGCATTTTAACAAAAGCAAATGAGAACTAGATTCACAGAGGAGGATGAAAGGAAGGTGGTCTCCTTATAACTTTTAGCCCGGGGGTTAGGGCACTCCCCTGCGATGTAGGGGACCCAGGACCCAATTTGTGCCAACTGGCAGAGGACACAGAAGGGCAAGAGTTTTACAGTGACCCCCTGGGTCAAGTACATACTAACCTTTAGTGAATTATCATGCATATAAGGTCTCTACTGAGAGCCAGTAGTACACTGGTCATTATAATCCTTGCAAAATGGATAACATTTAGGAAGTTATGTATCTATACTGGAAAACATGTTCTTAAAACCTTGAAGTTAAAGACAGGTCACCAAAAGGTGACATGCTGTGGACATATTCTGTTCAGGCAGGGGATGGCAGATGCTTATCTCTGTCTGGTCATTGTGTATTGTGTCTTTCACAATGTAAATCTATTTGCATACTAAGCCACTAGTTAATCAAGACCATGAAATCAACAAGATATCACAAAATCCACAGAAAGGAACATAAAGCAGAAGGGTGTCCCGTTTATGAATAAAGATCAAAGGACTGTTTTAATATATTTGGGTTTACAAAGAGACACATAGTATCCTTCACCTACGGGACAAGCGGGCAGCATGTTTGTCTCATGACAAAAGGATCACAGCCAGGGTTGGATGAAAAATGCAGGAAGGACTTTGGGGTGAGCTTGGCTCTATAGGCATGAACATATCTAGTTAAATAAGTCTAAATTCTACAGTGCATGTTATGATTTTAATTTATATGTAACCATTTGTTTCCAATGCTTCAATTTGCTATCATTTGAACCTTTGTTAATAAACTTTTGCTTGTTTTCACCATAAACATATCTAAGTGCTGTTTGTTAAATAGGGCAGTGATTTAGGTGGAACTGAGAAGCTGAGATACCCTGTTTCTTTGGGATAGCGAGTCTGTGAACACTGAGTGTCCTCTGGAACAGGGCTGGAAACTCCAGGGACATACTCTGAGGTTGAACAATGCCTATTGCTAGCCTGCAGAGGGACAGCCATGCTTGCATAGGCTGATTGTTTGAATTGCCTGTGGTGATGGTCAGGGAGATGACCAACAGAGGCACAGGCAAGGTTTCCTCAGTCTAAGGGCACGTGGTAGTGAGGTGCCTCACAATCTTCCCTGGGTACCCATGGGAAGTATCACACCTGCTCTGCTTGATATGGAAAAGGGAGTTGAACTCTGGTCTCCTACAAGTGCTGGAGAGTGCCCTAGCCACTGGGCTCTGCACTTTTCTGGTGTGGGTCTCTCTCTCTCTCTCTCTCTGTGTCTCCAGTTGAAGCTGATCCATTTCTAAATCTAAATGATTAAATAGTATTTGGAATAGGCACTTGAAGTTGGGTTGTAACTGGAATCACTTCATTTTCATATTACCCAACCATTTTGGTGGGTTTTTTGTTTTGTTTTGTTTTGTTAAAACTGTTCAGGGACAGTTGATGTGCAATTTCAATTGAGCCAAACCATTCAATTTTTGGTGAATAGTCTCTTCATCAAAAAATGTCATCCAGCTCTACACCAAACTCCTATCTCTGGATTTTATAAAAAGAATCAGCCTTTACATTGCTGAAACCAAATCAGGACACAATACAACCCCGGTAGTTTCATTTCCCAATTTCTTCTGCTTCTTCAGCTCTTTTTACAGTCTGTCCAGCTCCCTCCAATTATTCCTCAGCTACAAACCCTACATGCTCATACATTTTGTATGCCAAAAGGGAACCTTAATTGATTATTTCTTTTGGCTATTAAGCAGTCCTTTCAGCTTCTCATTCTAGTCCTCTCTCTGGATTCCCAAACCCTATTAAGTTAATGTAACCAAATTAAACTGTTATATCACAAATATAATAACTGTTACCATAGAAACACAGGACTGAAAGGAACCTCTTGGGTCACTGAATCCAGTCTTCAGCTATCACCTTGTCATGTAATTCCTTTAATAAATTTATCAAGGTCAATCTTAAAACTAGTTAGGTTGTTTACCCCTTCTAATAAGAGGCTGTTCCAGAACCTCACTCCTCAGATGGTTAGATATCTAATTTCCAGCCTATCTTTATTCATGGCCAGTTTGTACCGATTTGTTCTGAAGATCAGTTTCATTAATCCAAAGGGAAACTGCTCTACAGTACCACCTAGTGATGACAAGAGAGGTGCACCTTGCAACCAAGCTTTCAAAGCATTCAGACTAATGCTGCAGTTTTGAAGACTTTGATCTGGGTCTATTTCTAGCCACTTTCTGGAGTGGTCTTACTTTGTTCATGTTATCTTCCTGATATCCATTCTCCTTGCAATCTAATTGGCCTTCACTACAAAATGGAGACTGCTGCCTTTTGCCTACATAAACAAAATAAATCCTTATTTAAAATATTGCCATAATCTACAGCAATATCCCAAATTACTGCAGTAATACTACTGCAAAATGTTCAATAGGTCAGAGTGACTGACTACTGTAGAGTTTTTAATAAGAATAGAGAATACCCCAGAATTTGAAAGCAGCAGTCTTTTTTTTATATTTTTTTATTTATAGTGCTGAATATGCTGAATATATTTGTATCACAGTAGCATCTAAGGGCCCCAATCAGGGACTGAGCCCATGTACTAGAGACTGTACAGATATGAAATATAAAGACCCCAAAGAGCTAATAATTTAAAGCTACTATCAAAACTGTAATACAGTTTATCCCCATAACAGTCCATACTCCTTGCTGGATCTAAACAGAATGGGCCAAATTCTGTTCTTACCACTATAAACCAGTGTTACACTAGTGGTGTCTGGATTTGCACCAGTGCAATCAACAGCAGAACTTTGAATGTCTGAGCTGAAGGATGCTTAATGAAGACATCATTTAATGAGCTGTGTTTACATAAAACAGGATGCAGATCTGCATTTCAAAAATTGTTTTATATTGAATAACTCAATTCCCCTATATTTTAAATCGAATAGCGTAAATACTTTAAGAATCAGGCAATCCAATTTAGATCTCCACTTACTGTAAACTGTGTCTGACAAAAAGTGAGAGTCATGGGTCAGATCCCTTAGTAGTGTGGCAAATAACACCTGGTTTTCATCTGTGTACACTTCAAGAACTGTCCTGCTTGCAGTCCATCAACACTGCTTTTATCCAGTTTACCTCTTACCCCTCACTTTGAGCAAGTGCCTGAAAAATTCCACATGAATGAATTCCTTAATCTCTTCACTATAAAGATAAAAGAGAAACACAAAAACAACCCTAAAGAGTAATTGAGAAATAGAACCCCTTCGAAGGCTCCCTCATAAAGCAATTTTAGCAGTTTGCACATCTTCAGCTGTTGTAATTCACTGTTTGCTTGGTGTTATGTAGCTTAGTCTTTTCACCTGTATTTAGCAGAGGAGGGGAACACATTTTTAATGCATTTATTATTACAGTAAAGATGCTGACAAAGGGCAGTGACTGGAGAGACTCTGGGGCTCTCCAAAAGCCAATGAGTTCAGGAGGAGGGAACCACATGCAGAAGGTCTGAATGGTTTCCAGTAAACTAACTTTGCTTGTCCCCTATCAGGACCAATATATTCTCTACTGGGCTCAAATCCACACCCTTGAGCAATGCAGGTAAGCCAGCCTAAACCCTGGTGTAGACAGCATCTACATATTACTACCATATACATACTACTACTACTACCGGTGAATTAACTACCGCAATGGGAGAACCCCTCCTGTCACTGCAGTGAGTGTCTACATTGAAGCAGTACAGCTACAACTTTGCAGAAATATAGAAATATATTAGAAATAGCCTCTGTTACATTAGAGGAAGGGCTCCAAAGAATCCCATAGTTATTCCAGATTTACACATGTATAGCAGAGCAGAATTTGGTCGACATTTTATAGAGTGGGTAGAAAAGAATGCAACTCTCACATGGGAAAGGAGTTTAAGTTTTAACTAGAGCTGATCAGAAACTAGAATTTCCATTCTGTGGGCAATTCTGACATTTTGGGGTGGGAGGAATGGGAACTGTTCTGAATCTGAACAAAAATCAGAATTTTGAAATTTCCCATAGAATAAAACTTCTAAAAATGATGTGGATCATCAAATTGGTTTCATTTCAATAATGTTGAAACATTGTAATAATATATAAACATAATAGATATATTAATAAAACACTTTTTAATATAAAAATCTAAACAAATTGAATCGAAACGATGAAGTCAAAATAATTGATTTTCATTTTCCCATTCCGGAGAAACATTTTTATTCAACAAAACTGCATTTTCCAATGGAAAACTGTTCTATTGAAATATTTTCAACAAGCTCTGGTTTTAACCCTGTGTGCCCACAGCACTGTGCTCTATTTACCAGTGGTGAATTCAGTGTTCTTTGGTAACTGTTGACACATGATGACAATAAGATATAAGGCATAGGGCAAAGACCAGGAAAATCTTTTAAAAATGAATGCTACTTCCAGCTGGGGAAAATGGGGGGGTTGGAAAAGTGCCTCTTGCAACTTCTAACTTTCTTTCCTATGATAGATGTTGTAATGTGTTGATTTATTTTTTTGCAATTTCTGCTTGACTGCATCTAAAATATATTGTACCCTAAAACTGTCCTGACAACACTGTTAACTCCTAATTCTGGGTATTTTTAAACACTTATAGATTCATAAATATTCAGGTTCAAAATGATTTCTTGGGTCACACATGCAATGCTTCTGCAATATTACAGGATTCCATGGATAGATGCCTTTACTAACTATGCTTTTCCTATCTATTCATGCTTTAAGTTACTTCACTGCGTAATAGATATAAATGAAAGAGCTTTCATCTATTTATCCAAAATATTTGCATTCTTAATTTTAGGTGATGGTTGTGGATGTATCTGCTCTGGGACACCATTCTGGTATTGGTATCAGACACCCAAGTTGGTTAAAAATTGGCTTCAGTGAAGATTCATACTAGTATTGTATTCCTAGGAATAGAAGACTACGGCAAAGGCTTTGAATGCTTCCATATCTGGGTTGATGAAATTTCTCCTGCAGAATTTATAAGTGAGTTCTTACTACTTCAGCAAAAGAGCATTCCCCCCCCCACAAAAGGTGGGGCTGCCTCCTGGGTTATGAAGATGGTTGACTGGCAAGCATTGTTAAACATTCTGAAATCATTCTGGAGTTTAGCATCAGATTCCTAGTGCTCCTGACTAATATAGAAACAAATTCCCTCTTGCTTATTACTCTGCCTAAAATGATAAATAGGGCTGCATGAGAGGGCGCAGCAGAGCCTTTGAGGCTCTCCAGAAGGCCCTGAGGTCCTACCACAGCATGCCGCAGAAAAAGGCAGCGTGGGGTCCTGCAGCAGCCTAGAGAGGCTGCAGCCTATCAGGGCCCAGCAGCCTGGTATAAAAGAGCTGCAGGGCCAGAGCGAGGGCACTTCGTTGCTGGAGGAATGTGGATGGTGGAGTGCTGGCTGAATGAGCTATAGGAGCTTGGACAGAGCAGTACTGGCAGAGACTGTGGGGAGCAAGAAGGAGCCCCTGGCTGGCTGCTGAGACTCAACCAGGACAAGGTCCTGAGGTAAGGGTGAAGAATTTTCTGGGACTGCGAGGAAGTGGTGCAGGGTATCATAGCAGCAACAAAGCTTAGATAAAGGGACACTGTGGACGGCTGCTATGTATACGCTCCCTGGCCTGGATCTTGGAGCACAGGGGAAACCCAGTTTCCCTTCATTAGCCAGTGGGGAAGTGGCCTGGACTTTGATGCATCCCAGAAGAGGAACCGAACTGTTTTAGTGGCCCAGTAGGAGAGCTGGGGCCAGAAAGGCCCAGTAGGAGAGCTGGGGCCAGAAAGGCCCAGAGAGGGTGAGAACTTTGCCTCCAGGGAGGCAAGCCCTGTAATACGGCACGATACTCAGGCCAAGACCATCTGAAGTCTGTAGGACTAATTAAGGATCTGACCAAGGAGAGCTACAGGGGAAGAATGGACAAGCACACACACTCCAACAAGGGGTGCTTCCGAGAGGTGTGCCACGTCTTTACAGGAGGGTTGAAAATTTTCCATGAAAAGTGTTTTTTAACACAATTGGGTTTTAGCTAATCAAAATTTTTAATGAAAAGCATCTGATTTTGTCGGGAAATTTCAAATTTTCATTAAAATGTTGAACACCCAAAAAGTGAACAATTTCAGTTTGGACATGCCACAGTGGTGCTTCATGAGAAATATAGTTCAGTTGCCTCAGGTCACCCCTTCTCCTCTACATGTCCCATGATAAGCTATGGTCTCCACTCTTTCTCAGTCACCATTGTGCATCATGGGAGAGGTAGTCCAGCTGGGAGGCCTGGATCATAGATGGGAATAGGGGCCTGAAGCATCGGAACTAAACTCCCCTGAGGCCATAGCATCATTTCTGAATAGAAATTTTTGGTTTCAGACAAAAGTTTTCAGTTTCCAATTTTTTGCTGAAACATCCACATTTTTCATGAGGGACAGGGAACATTTTCTAATCACTTTGTTAAAATATACCTCCTTACATTAGCAGAGGAGGTTGAAAGGAAAAGATCTCCAGAATCATAGCCAAATTTTTCAATTAATATTAATGCAGTGTGATGCATTTCTATAGCACTATGCACCTGATGATCTTTAACTTTTCAGTCTAATAATTAAGCCACACAACACCACCATGAAGTAGGTGAGAAGAGTTATATCACTTTATAGATGTTTGAATTCATTTGAGACACAGGGAAACAGTAGCCTGCAGTCACGTAGAGCCAAGGAGCCTGATGACAAATCCTCTATAATTTACTCCTTTCCATAACATAATTCATCCTATTCCCAACGGCCATTTTCATAATTACTCCCTATTAGAGCAACTTTCTTCAAGCTAAAACATCAAAGCAGACATTATCATTCATCTTAACCAGCTAAAAGAGCAAAAACCATTTTAGCCTCTCTCTTTGGCAAATGTCTCTCTTAAATTGCTGTTTTTTCTCCTTTGGGCAAATATCTCAGGAGCATGCTGGTGACATTGTATGGGAGGCTGCCTTACCCAAACTCAGTAAGATTGCTGAATGTTTAGCATTAGTGCCCTAATGAAATAAGTAGTCTATTCTGGACTGGTGAAGAGCAGACCTATGAAAACTATTACTAGTGGCTAGTAACTGTTACATTATCTTTATTACATTATCCAAAGTGTTTTGTTTTGGGCATTTCTGTTGTCTTATTTTGGTCATGGCTCAGATATTTTTAAAGGCAGTGTGCCACCTTAGGGAGAATCCAAAGGGTTTTTTTTCTCCTGTTCATGTATTATGTGCTTTAATTCCATTTACATATTTGGAAAGTCATTGTCTTTGTTGTACCTTTTTAAAAGACAACTATTGTCGTAATTGTTTATGTAGATTGTTAACATTTCTTCCATTGTTAAGAGGTTTCTTCAGTACGGAGAGAATATAACTAATGGTAGAGCAGGTAATGAAGTCCGGTTATTCTTATTATTTGTATTACAGAGGCACCTAAAGGCCCCAAATGAGGCCTTCCATTGCACTAGGTGTTACATAAAGCTGTTCCATGCACATAGTATGACACCATTCCTGTCCCTGAAGAGCCTTATTAGCTACACTCATCGTTTCTTGCCCCTTAGCATGTAAGTTATAGCAACTTAGTCTCCTTTAGACTCAGATCATGGAAGGGGCCACCCAAATACACCAGGAAAATCCGCTTCCATACAGGGAAAAAAAATAAAACTCACCACCCCTAGTTGTCACTTACAATCCCACACTGGAACCCATATGGGGTTATGATGCTAGTCACCTTGATTTCAAGGGCAACATCAACAATCATAGTTTGTACTAATGGGTCTTCGTGTGACTCCATAAACCAATTCGGGAAGAACAACACTTACTGCATTGGCCACAGAAGCATTTGCCTAGTAGTGTTGATTGAGCTGCACATTGTTTTCATGCCTGGCATTTACTTTCAGCAGATCAACGTGATTCTTCACAATGTTATGGATGCCTGCCCTTAGGTGTGGTGCCATGCAATATAATCAATCACCAGTTGCTCAAAGATGGAGTCAGAAATATTTGTTTTGTGTAGATTTTGTTTCAGGGTATTTTTGAAGCAATTTATCTGATGTCTAATTTTAGATTTCCAGGGTTTAATTTGGAATATAAGACTTGTTTTGATAGATGGGTCTCGGGATATGAATTAAATATCCAGTCCATCTCAATTGGGTGCAGATCAAGTAGGTCTCAATGCTGACTGAAACAGCTTTTGCCATGATTTCAGTGATAGAAACCCAGTCTCGCCATTTGATTCCCAGTAATAAATATAGCTGTCACCAATGGAAACTGTCAAGCTTTTTAATTTGCCATTGAAAGCAGGTCCATATTTCACACAGGTAAAGCAATGTCATGAGAACAGCATTATAGACTTCAATTTTCGTCTGTAGACAGATTCCATGTTAATTCCTGATTCAGTGATGGAGACAACCATATATGGCTCCAGCTTTCTTAATTTGCACATCCACTTTGTGTTCACTGGTCGCTTCGTTGTTCAACATGCTGCCAAGATAAGTCAACTGTTTGATAGCTTAGAGCATGGTACCATCCAAGATTATTGATGGGCTTTGATCAAGTTGTTCAGAAGCTGGCAGGCACATAACCTTGGTTGCTCAAGTGATGGTGAGGCCACAGTTACAAGCCTCAGCAGCAAAGCAGTTTGTAAGATACTGTGCTGCTTCTTCAGAGTGTGCAATCAAGACACAATTGTAGGCATAGAGCAGTTCCTGAATCAACATTTCCATCACTTTTGTGTTTTCACGTAGATTGGAAAGATCAAAAAGCTTACCAGTGCAGAAGTGTCAAAAGGCACCATTTGAAGAGCCATGAAAGGGTTCCTCTAGCATCACAGCAAAGAATAAATGAAAAAGTTTAGGAGCAAGAATACATCCTTGCTTCACCCTGTTTGTGATTGTCTGATAGATAACCATCAACACTAAGTCTTCCAGCCAGGTCTTCCTGGAATTGCTGAATTATGTTAATTAATTTTTCTGGACATCCAAATTTAGTCATTTCCAGAGGGCGGTATGGTTGACAATGTTGAATGCCTTCGTTAGAATGAGAAACACAATATTCAAAGGTTGATGCTGCTCACAACACTCTTTCTGTAATTGTCAAATGATGAAAATCATGTCAACAGTTCTTGGCTGAGCACAAAGTCACCCTGACACTCAGGTATAACCTTGTCAATAATCTGGGTCAGGGTTGGTTCAAGAGGATCCGTGCAAGATTCTTGCCAGCCCCGGAGAGGAAAGAGATACTGCAGTAATTACCACAGTTGCTCTTTGAGACTTTATACTTATAGATAGTGATGATGTTGGCATCTTTCAACTGTTGCAGTATGATTCCTTGAAGCCAAACATAAGGAAAATTCAGAAAGCCTGTCAATGAGATTTCCTCTATATTTGAAAATTTGAATTGTAACAGCAACAGGACCAGATTTGTTGTTTTGCATTACTTGAACAGCTTTCAATACCTTGGCATGCGTGGGTGGAAATACAACCTCATCAGATGTAGGCAATTTGTGGGCATTATCCAGTAAATCATCAGAAACAGTAGAAAAATGATTAAGTAGTTCACTAAAATATTCGTGCCACTTTGGTGCATGGTAGTGCAATCTGTGTTGACAGATTCACCATCAGCACTTGTTAGTGATGTGAAGGCAGATTGGATAGGCCTCTCCACAACTTTAACTGCATAATAGAAATCTTTGGAGTCATGTTTATCAGCAAGGGCTTGTTGTTTATCCACTTTACAGTCAAACGATATATTTTGCATTTGGCAGAGTTTGCACTGGAGCATGATGCAAGCTGTCCTATATCTGGCCTTTTTCGACTCAGAGCTAAGATTGTGGCATGCACTTGTCACTTGACATCAAGGAGATTCAAGATTTCCGGGTCATTATCCTAGAACCAATCTCTGTGATGGTGTTTTATATATCCAAAACAATCCACAACGGTGCTATACATTTTGCCATGCAGGGATACCCATTCAACAGATATGTCATTCCCTGGTCATTGGAAGAATTTCTAAAACAGGAGTTAGTTATGCTGAAAATTGTTTGGTGATTGACAGATCTTTCAGCCAGGCAATATTTACATGCTTAACTGACTGGTTTTTAACCCATTTTCAGCCAAATAGAGAGGGAAAGCTTTCAATTAAACATGTTGGTGGTCAGTCCAACAATCATCTCCTCATACTATCTGAGTTATGTGCACATCTCATAGGTCATGCTGTTGGACCAACACATAGTCAATCAGATGTCAGTTATGTGAATGAGGGTGCATCCAGGTCATTTTGTATATGGCATGGAATTGGAGGACAGTGTTTCTGATAACTAGATGGTGCTTGACACATGTCAGCAGAAGTAGGCCTTTGCTGTTCATCTTGCCGATGCTACATTCGCCAAGAACACTATGCCACACAGAATCATCACAGCCAACATGAGCACTGAAGTAATCTAAAATCAATTTGTGTTCATGGGGAGTCGATCAGATCACTTAGTTAAAAATAAAAATGCTCCTTAACTTCAGAGTTAGCCATTTTTTTGCTGAATAAGCACTGATCAGTGAAGCATAATGTCCACCTCTCAGGGGAAGTTGGAGCTTCTCCAGTATGTCATTTGTACTGATAGGTAGGCACTCCAAACTAGAAACAAGCTTCTTTCTGAATGCAAAGCTGACTCCTGCATCCATGGCTCATTTTATGGGCATTCCTTCCAGAAGAAAGTATACCCAGCACTCTCCTCAGTCAGCTGACCCTCTTCAGCAAGTCACATCTTGCTCAGCAGCACAATATCTTTAAAGTTCTTGACCAATGAAAGCAGTCCGCCTGGCAGGCCAATTAATTTGGTTTGGACGATCAAGGAGTGTATGAATGTCACAACATAGAGACAAAAGGAAACTTTTTGAGGCTTGTTTGAATTTTGACCACAAGATGGGACACCCTCCAGCTATGGTAAGCTAATCAGAGCTGTTCAGGATAAGCAATTTTAGGGACCTTTTTTAACCCTCTTCATATTGAGGTCAGCTGTGCTGTCCCCAAATAGGACAGCCGAGTCAATCAAGGTGCTGCTAGACTATGGTGTCATCCCAGGTCAACACAGAGTGACCAAAGTCTTGACCTGTGCAATTCACAACTATTACTCCCAGCAATGTCCATTACCTGTTACTTTCATCATTATCCCATAGCAGCAGGACTTGCTGGATTGTCAAAGGCTCCATGAGAATTTGTTTAACGAGCAGTTGCGCACCAACACGGACACTCCCTTGACACTTCTAGTGGCAAGGTAAACGGAGAAAACAGAAGGAATTTGTTTTCAGAGTGACCTTCTCTTAGACCAGTTGCCCAATTGCCCAGAATAATGAGCCTGGTCTGCCAGACCAGAGCCCATGCGGGGTATCATCAAACAATTGCAACCCATACCTAATGAGGACCACATCCTGAAAGAAATCTTTTCTAAACCCCCTCTTCTAGACATCAAACAACCCCCCAACCTCACTAAGCTAGTCATCAGAAGCAAGCTCTCCACAGACCAAGAGACATCAACTCAAAGCAGCACCAGACCCTGCCAGAACACCAGATGCAAAACCTGCAGACATATCGTCATTCCTCTGATGATCAACGCCCCCTACAACACACTTTTCATGATTCATGGGTCCTACAAATGCTTATCACAACATATGGTGTATCTCATCCAGTGCATTAAATGCCCTAATAACAACTGAGTGTGTGAAATGCGACAATCACTACACACTCGAATGAACTCGCATATAAAAATGATAAAAGAAAAGAACACCCTATCACCCATGGGAGAACACTTATGACAAAGCGGTCACTATATCTGATCTTTCAATACTTGTCCTCAAAGGAAACATGACACTTTCAAAATGCAAGCCTGTGAACTAAAATTGATAAGTCTGCTAGACACCAAAACCCATGGATTTAACAGGGACACTGATTTTATGGCTCATTACAATAATTTGTAGTGCACACACCTGCCTGCTAACCCTTAATGACACACTTCAAACCCTTTTAAATATAACAATCCAACCTAACCCTTATTGCCCACTCCATTTCAAGTGACCTTCTACAACATGCATTACCCCATATGCTTAACAATCTGTACCAACTTGTATTCAGCTGAGGCACTCTGCTTCCTTCTTCAGATCTGAAGAAGAACTCTGTGTATCTCAAAAGCTTGTTCTTTCCATGAATAAAAGATTATAACCTCACCTACTTTGTCTTTCATATCCTGGGACCAATATGGCTACAATAATGCCGCAAACTCCAAGAAATTGTCATGGCCCCGTTTTTGTGATATTTCCTTGGGGTCTGCAAATACAGGAGAATTGTGTAGCCTGTATTTGCAACATTTATGAGAATAGTGGGTTTGTGAGGGTTTTTTTTAATTAAAAAAGCATGAAAATTATGGGATATGGATGGAGAAAGTTGCATGATGGAAGGTTGAGCCCTACCTCCCAGAGATCTCTGGGCAAGTCATTTCTATCCAACAATATATTGCAAAAATTTCCACAAAGGCATTGCACTGGATGGAAGTATGTGGCACACTGGGTTATCCGCCTATGGTGCACTGCATTTTGCATTGACACACTCACCCCTAGTGAGTACATGCAGTGCTGATGCAAGCGGCCAAGAATGCATGCACTCAAGCAATATACAGACTTTGGTGGCTATACTCTAATGTGACTTGCATAGACATGGCCTTAGGGTTCAAGCATACTTATATTACTTAATATGTAGTATAAGTACACTGATGCAACATTCATGTTTCGCAGGCCAAAAGTTGATCCTAAAATATACCACTTTTGATTCCCTCTAGACTTAGATGTAATTTGGCCCAATGTATGTGTGATACTTGATAGGTCTCAAGTATCGGGGGTAGCCATGTTACTCTGTAGCCACAAAAACAAGGTGCCATCGGACTCCTTGTTGTTTTTGGTAGGTCTGTTACTGTAAAAGGGATTTTAGAAGTGTAATTATTCCAGTACAGGGAAATGCTTGCCTGAAACCATAAGGAAGTTAATTTTATGCAACTGAAGTTGGATTTCTAAACCAATCTCCTACATACACAACATAAACATCCTCCCTCTCATGGAGATGGAGACAGTTAAATGAGGTTCCTAATTTATATTCAGTGTTACAATGCATCCCATAACAGGGACCCATACCAGTCTGTGCAGCAGTGTGCTGTCTTTGGAAAAGTGGGGAGTCCCCAGGAAGTGACAAAATGATGGAAAATTTTTATGGTTAGCATTGTGTTTTTGCTAATAGTTCCATTGATAATCATAATATTGAACGACAAAAGTTGGCTTTGGCTTTACTTTGTAATTTCCAGATTTTGACTTTATTGTGCTCCTGTTCTTATTATTCGCTACCCCAGTCCTATTTCTCTCTCTCTCTCTCTCTCTCTCTCTCTCTCTCTCTTTTTTAATTGGCATAATCAAGCAGCTGTTCTTAATGTGGGTGCCTGATCACTGCTGCTTCTAATTTGCCATAGTCCCTCCAGGATTTTCATGTCTCCAACACCTGCTTCTTATTCTTTAGAGCAGTGACTGAGGAGCACATGACCAGATCCCTCTGTGTCAGGGACAGAATAAGAATGAACATTGCCCAGATCAACCAAAATAGCATGGCCCGAGGCACTCTACCTTCTTCCTAGTGGCAGTGGACTTGCAAAATCCATGGACCCTTTCAGACAAGTTGGGGGCTGTGACTAGTTATTCAACACTGGCCTCCATTCCTTCAGCCATAGATAGCTCCTTATACCAAAAGTCTCGGCAGCTCACTCCATACTTAGGGTCTGCTTCTCCTATTAACATTAAGGGGTGTTTTTAGCTATCATGTTTTACCTACCCACCTTAAATTGCAGGTGTGTTTAGATATAATACAAGATACTAAATGTTTTCTTTTACTTACTAACTGAATGGAAACTGATTTTTTCCCCTCTCCAAATTTGTCAATAATCACAACCCTGCTCCTTTGTCACCCTGCAGCTGCATTCTTTTACTCCCTGGTCCAGATATAGCTCTCAGGCCACCCACTGTGTTGTGGTGTTTTTTAAAAGAAATCGTAAAAAAATCAATGGAATTTCTTTT
Organism: Dermochelys coriacea; assembly: GCF_009764565.3. Classification (NCBI taxonomy): domain Eukaryota; kingdom Metazoa; phylum Chordata; order Testudines; family Dermochelyidae; genus Dermochelys; species Dermochelys coriacea. Next base: position 174,544,772 of record NC_050069.1, read on the forward strand.
TCCAGACTTGCACCTTATAACTGAAATCAGAATCAGGCACCTTGATTTTTATCTTGACAGTGGCCTTTTAAGAAAATATAGCAAGCTGAGGAGGAGTAGGTTTAACACAGCGTTAAAAAGCTTTGATAAGATGCTTAAAGAACCTCACCAAATAGGATACTAAATCTAGCAAACCCTACTTCTAATAGGCAGGAAATGCAATTAACCAGATTTCCCTGGAGTAGCAATATAACAGGGCTCCAGCAGGTGTGTGACTATTGTGTTGTTAAAACAAAAAAATCAAGTCAGCTTTTCACTACAAAAACAAGTAAAAGGCAGAACAGATGCTGTAATAACCATTAATTTACATTTACCAACTATATGTGTTATAAAGCTAGATCAAGAACCCTGGAAAAACGAATTATTTTTGGCTCGCGTGTGCAATAGCATAGCAAAGCTACTGGTATGCTTTTAGCAGAGCTAGAATACATATTAGCCAAACTATCTCCGATGGAACAACTGAAGTTCAGAACATATTTGGCCTTGAGTGCTAAGGAGTATCAAAACCTGAACAGTTTATATCCCCCAACCCCCACATTTTAGATGTCCTGAATCTGAGCTAACTCTGGTATGGTCTTTTTTTGAAACCTTGATAAAGAGAACAGAGCAAAAGACATCAAATGTTCAGGTTACTCAAATTCCATTTTAAACAAGTTTCTACAAATTCCATTGAAAAATTGGGCTTGGAGTTTGACAGAGAGCCCTGTAGGTACTGGCTTGCAAAAGAGAATGTTCACTATTTTGGGGGGGTCTGATTCTGCAAGAATTTTGATACTGGCTTAACAGCACAAGCATCTAAAAAACCCCACTATTTAGGAATGTACATAAAAGTGGCTATCTGGTGAAGGTTCAGGAAATATCTTTGTTTATATAGCACTTCTCATTTGAGGATTGTAAAATGCTGTATATGTTAATAAGTAAGTTTCTCCATGGGGCAGTTCAGTGTTCGTATTATTTTTTTCTTGTAGGTGAGTAAACTGAGGGATTGAGTGGTCTTCTCAGGGTCATATGAGTCAGTAGCTGAGCTGGAAATCAAAGCACTCAGAGCACCCTTCTCTAACCATTAAATAACTGGGCTTCAGACTTTTACATCTCGTATCCCATTTTTGACTGTCCAAATATTTGTCATCCTGTATTAGCTTTTATATATAACAGAAAAAATTTAAGGAGAGGTGTGAAGTAATAGTCTCAGAGATTCCTTGTTTCATTAAATACTTGTATTAAACTAAAGCTTTGACTCTTTGCAAAAAAATAGTGTGGTAATAGCAAGATAGCTATCTTGGTGTTAAATCCTACTGGAGACCAGGCCTAGATCATTTTTTCCTCATAGTTAGCTAGTTGAGGTGGGTGGTTATGACGTTCTGAGCTTATGTGTGTCCCCATTCTGACTTTCTGAAAAAAATCTTGTATTTTGGCCTCCATAACCTTGATTATGTCTTTCATTATATGCTGTACCACCATGTTGGGTTTCCTCATCACTCTTGTGTTACGGGACCAATCTGGAGTCTGACCCTGAAGGACCATGTTGTAGCCGTGTTTGTCCCAGGATATGAGAGAGACGAGGTAGGTGAGGTAAAATCTTTTATTGGACCAAGTTTTGTTGGTGGAAGAAGCAAGCTTTTGAGCTCCATTCTTCTTCAGGTTTGGGGTTCCAGAAGAGTTAGTGTAAATCAGAGTGCCCACAACTTGAGCATGGAGTTCTAGTTAAACTGTACATAAGCTATTGGGGAGAGTTGGGGGTATTCAGCATGGGTCCCAGGGACTACGGCACCTGGACTGAGGGGGTCCCATTTTTCAAGGAGGGAGCCAGACAATCTGCACCCCAGGAATGTTCCTGAGAGGCCAGACTTAGAGAGTATCTGGATGCTGTTCAGACCCAGTAAGCTTGGATGCATGCAGACTCCAAAGGTTGGATAGATTATAGTAGCTCAGTAATCAACTACAAGGACGAACTCAGCTCAGGCTTTAACAGGAACATGGGGTTGATCTTGACTAGTTACATCAAGGGGAAAAAAACCACACATTTTTCAGTGAAGACATAGCCACAGAAAAGAGCTTCCAAAGATAAGGGGGAATAGGAAACTGTGACTGGGAGTTGAATGGAGATTGCGACTGGCTGTTTAAAGAGACTGTGGACCATTGGAGTGGTGGGACTTAGATTGGGAGAATGGGAGGCACATCTGACAAGGAGACAGGATCTGGGGGAAGGGAGAAAGAACTGGAACCAGTTGGGCAAACAGATTAGGAAAAGGCACTGCGTGTTCCACCTGAGATGTGGCAAGAAGGCAAGGGAGGGAGACAGGAAATGTCGGTGGGAGGGGCCAAGTGCAGTTAACGGAAGAAGGTGAGAAAGACGGACTGGATGCAGAGCTGGAAGATGGGAGGAACTGGGACTGGTTAGGCAAAGATACTACAGCAGGTTGGGGGAAACTTGAATTAGGAGTCTAGAGTGGGAGTTTCTGCAACTAAATTAGGCAGGGGCCAGACAGACAACTTCGTTTACTACATAACCCTAATTAATCTCTAGAGTAGCTCCATCTTGAGCACTGAATGAGGCAGGTGTCCTAGGGAAAACATGATCACAGACTATTTAATTAAAGACTGGTCATGATGCATATTCAGAAGAAGGCCAAATTAAGGTTGCCTAGACAACCTTAATTCTGGCATTTCCTAACTTTTGAACATTTGACTTTGCAATATGGATGTTCTTTTAACTTAATTTTTTTTGTGTTAAAGAAAATATACAGTGTTGATTTGGGGTTTGTAGTGCTTGTTTGGGGTTTGCTTTTGCTGGGGGGGTGGTCTTTTTGGTGTGGCTTGTGTTTCCCAGATTAACAGGATTTAGGTGGGAAGGCGATGACAGATACAGAGGCAGCTGTGGGAGTGACTCCTGTAGTGGAAGACACATTGAGGATGACTGGATGTGGAAGCTGTGGTATGTACATGATCCTGGAGGGGGAACCGGTAAAAGTTTTTTCTGCATGAAATGCCGTCTGATAGAGCTCATGGAGGAAAAGATCCGAGGTTTGGAGATGCAGGTGGAAACTCTCGTTGAGTTTAGGAAGGGGTTTGAGCAGATGATGGAGCAAAGATATGAGGTATCTGAAGGGAAAAGCTCAGACTCATGGATGGAAGCAGGGCTGGGGAATTTTGAGGGGAGACTGGGTGAGGAAAGTGGTCAGTGGAAACATGTGACTAAAAGAACCAGGCAGAGGAAAAGACGGGTTAGTGAAGGAGAAATAGAGCTTAGGAATAGATTTGCAGAGTTGGAAAATGAAGAAGGGGCTCAGCAGGTACTTGTTGAAGGTGGAAGGGTAAGGAAGAAGAGAAGAGAGGCTAGTCCTATAGGAAAAGCGGAAGAGTCAAGGGAGACTACACCAAATATGAGCCCCAGGAGGATACAGGATGGGTTGAAGAAGATTATAAGGGAAAATAGGAATGGAAAGAACTTGCAGCCAGAGGGAACAGGGGAGAGACTGGAGAATAGCACCGTCACCAGGAAAAGGCAGGTCTATGTGATCGGGGACTCTTTATTGAGAAGAATAGACAGGCCTGTAACTAGAGCTGATCCTGAGAATAGAAGGGTGTGCTGTCTTCCGGGTGCTAAGATATGGGATGTAGACCTGAGGTTGAAAAGGATCCTAAAGGGAGCGGGAAAGAATCCCCTAATTATCCTTCATGTGGGAACAAATGATACGGCTAGATTCTCGCTGGAAAGTATTAAGGGAGACTATGCTACGCAGGGGAAGACGCTTAAGGAAATTGAGGCTCAGGTGATCTTTAGCAGGATCCTTCCTGTTCCTAGAGAAGGGCAACAAAGGTGTGACAAGATTATGACTGTCAACAGATGGCTTAGGCAGTGGTGCTATAAGGAGGGCTTTGGGATGTAGGGCCACTGGGAGGCATTCATGGACAGAGGACAGTTCTCTCGGGATGGACTTCATCTGAGCAGGGAAGGAAATAGACTTCTAGGATCGAGGCTGGCACAACTGATAAAGAGAGCTTTAAACTAGGAATTAGGGGGAGATGGATGGGAGATGTCCAGGAAATCTCCACACCAGATTTTAGCATTGAGAGGGAAGAAGACGAAGTAAGAAAGGATACAGCCGTGGGTAGGAGAATGTATATAAGGAGCGAGGACGCTGTGGATACTAGTCTAATAGGTTATACTGGTTGTAGAATGACTGTGCCTAATAGGGTACAAAATGTGAGCGAGGCCAAACAGCAAAAATTAAGATGTTTATACACCAATGCGAGGAGCCTAGGTAACAAAATGGAGGAACTAGAGCTACTGGTGCAGGAAGTGAAACCAGATATTATAGGGATAACAGAAACATGGTGGAATAGTAGTCATGACTGGACTACAGGTATTGAAGGGTATGTGCTGTTTAGGAAAGACAGAAACAAATGTAAAGGGGGTGGAGTAGCATTGTATATTAATGATGAGGTAGAATGCAAAGAAATAAGAAGTGATGCAATGGATAAGACAGAGTCTGTCTGGGTAAAAATTACATTGGGGAAGAAAACTAATAAAGCCTCTCCTACGATAGTGCTTGGGGTGTGCTATAGACCTCCGGGATCTAATTTGGATATGGATAGAGCCCTTTTTAATGTCTTTAATGAAGTAAATACTAATGGAAACTGCGTGATCATGCGAGACTTTAACTTCCCAGATATAGACTGGAGGACCAGTGCTAGTAATAATAATAGGGCTCAGATTTTCCTAGATGCGATAGCTGATGGATTCCTTCATCAAGTAGTTGCTGAACTGACTAGAGGGGATGCCATTTTAGATTTAATTTTGGTGAGTACCGAGGACCTCATAGAAGAAATGGTTGTAGGGGACAATCTTGACTCAAGTGATCATGAGCTAATTCAGTTCAAACTAAATGGAAGGATTAACAAAAATAAATCTGCAACTAGGGTTTTTGATTTCAAAAGGGCTGACTTTCAAAAATTAAGGAAATTAGTTAGGGAAGTGGATTGGACTGAAGAACTTATGGATCTAAAGGTAGAGGAGGCCTGGGATTACTTTAAATCAAAACTGCAGAAGCTATCAGAAGCCTGTATCCCAAGAAAGGGGAAAAAATTCATAGGAAGGAGTTGTAGACCAAGCTGGATGAGCAAGCATCTTAGAGAGGTGATTAAGAAGAAGCAGAAAGCATACAGGGAGTGGAAGATGGGAGGGATCAGCAAGGAAAGCTACCTAATTGAGGTCAGAACATGTAGGGATAAAGTGAGACAGGCTAAAAGTCGAGTAGAGTTGGACCTTGCAAAGGGAATTAAAACCAATAGTAAAAGGTTCTATAGCCATATAAATAAGAAGAAAACTAAGAAAGAAGAAGTGGGGCCACTTAACACTGAGGATGGAGTGGAGATTAAAGATAATCTAGGCATGGCCCAATATCTAAACAAATACTTTGCCTCAGTCTTTAATAAGGCTAAAGAGGATCTTAGGGATAATGGTAGCATGACAAATGGGAATGAGGATATAGAGGTAGATATTACCATATCTGAGGTAGAAACAAAACTGAAACAGCTTAATGGGACTAAATCGGGGGGCCCAGATAATCTTCATCCAAGAATATTAAAGGAATTGGCACCTGAAATTGCAAGCCCATTAGCAAGAATTTTTAATGAATCTGTAAACTCAGGAGTAGTACCGAATGATTGGAGAATTGCTAATATAGTTCCTATTTTTAAGAAAGGAAAAAAAAGTGATCCAGGTAACTACAGGCCAGTTAGTTTGACATCTGTAGTATGCAAGGTCCTGGAAAAAATTTTGAAGGAGAAATTAGTTAAGGACATTGAAGTCAATGGTAAATGGGACAAAATACAACATGGTTTTACAAAAGGTAGATCGTGCCAAACCAACCTATTCTCCTTTTTTGAAAAGGTAACAGATTTTTTAGATAAAGGAAATGTAGTGGATCTAATTTACCTAGATTTCAGGAAGGCATTTGATACCGTGCCACATGGGGAAGAATTAGTTAAATTGGAGAAGATGGGATCAATATGAACATCAAAAGGTGGATAAGGAATTGGTTAAAGGGGAGACTGCAATGAGTCCTACTGAAAGACGAACTGTCAGGTTGGAGGGAGGTTACCAGTGGAGTTCCTCAGGGATCGGTTTTGGGACCAACCTTATTTAATCTTTTTATTACTGACCTTGGCACAAAAAGTGGGAGTGTGCTAATGAAGTTTGCAGATGATACAAAGCTGGGAGGTATTGCCAATTCGGAGAAGGATCGGAATATTATACAGGAGGATCTGGATGACCTTGTAAACTGGAGTAATAGTAATAGGATGAAATTTAATAGTGAGAAGTGTAAGGTTATGCATTTAGGGATTAATAACAAGAATTTTAGTTATAAGTTGGGGACTTAGATCAATTAGAAGTAACGGAAGAGGAGAAGGATCTTGGAGTATTGGTTGATCATAGGATGACTATGAGCTGCCAATGTGATATGGCTGTGAAAAAAGCTAATGCGGTTTTGGGATGCATCAGGAGAGGCATTTCCAGCAGGGATAAGGAGGTTTTAGTACCGTTATACAAGGCACTGGTGAGACCTCACCTAGAATACTGTGTGCAGTTCTGGTCTCCCATGTTTAAAAAGGATGAATTCAAACTGGAGCAGGTACAGAGAAGGGCTACTAGGATGGTCCGAGGAATGGAAAACTTGTCTTATGAAAGGAGACTTAAGGAGCTTGGCTTGTTTAGCCTAACTAAAAGAAGGTTGAGGGGAGATATGATTGCTCTCTATAAATATATCAGAGGGATAAATACAGGAGAGGTAGAGGAATTATTTAAACTCAGCACCAATGTGGACACAAGAACAAATGGGTATAAACTGGCCACCAGGAAGTTTAGACTTGAAATCAGACGAAGGTTTTTAACCAACAGAGGAGTGAAGTTTTGGAATAGCCTTCCAAGGGAAGCAGTGGGGGCAAAAGATCTATCTGGTTTTAAGATTCTACTTGATAAGTTTATGGAGGAGATGGTATGATGGGATAATGGGTTTTGGTAAGTAATTGATCTTTAAATATTCAGGGTAAATAGGCCAAATCCCTTGAGATGGGATATTAGATGGATGGGATCTGAGTTATCCAGGAAAGAATTTTCTGTAGTATCTGGCTAGTTAATCTTGCCCATATGCTCAGGGTTTAGCTGATTGCCATATTTGGGGTCGGGAAGGAATTTTCCTCCAGGGCAGATTGGAGAGGCCCTGGAGGTTTTTCGCCTTCCTCTGTAGCATGGGGCATGGTTGACTTGAGGGAGGCTTCTCTGCTCCTTGAAGTCTTTGAACCATGATTTAAGGACTTCAATAGTTTAGACATGGGTGAGGTTTTTCATAGGAGTGGGTGGGTGAGATTCTGTGGCCTGCGCTGTGCAGGAGGTCGGACTAGATGATCAGAATGGTCACTTCTGACCTTAGTATCTATGAATCTATGAAATAAACATTGCATTCCCGGGAGCATAACCTGAATGCCATTGGACTTTCAATCATCCCCCAAAGGACGTGCTGCTATAAGATTTTTTTTAATGTCATTTAAAAACGTAAAGTGATTTTCTATGACTGAAAAAGAACAACATGCAGTTTCCTTTGCTCCTCTAGCCAGTAATCCGTATTCTGTCAGGCACATCCATGGGTGTAGAAATCAATACAAATTTAGGCTGGGCACCTATTTCGTTCCTCAAAGAAACCCCACAGAGCAATTACAAAAAACACTTTCTAGTATTTACTAACGAGGGAACCATTGCTGTAAAATAAATGAATCAGACAAGTGAGAAACAAAATCATGTCAATAAAGTGGTAGAAGAGAAAAAATGCAATTGTATATAAAATATCTCTTGATGACACCTTGTGCTTATTAGTAATAAAAAGCCTTCCAAAATATCCTGCACGTATTAATGGATTATGTTGGAAAATTCAAGTTGTAGTAATATATTAACATTAAAAAACTGGAAAATTTAGTGTAACTAGGTGTATAGAGTAATTTGCACACATGATTAAGGCCCATTCAGGAAGATGCTTAAGTTTTTTGAACTAATCACATGCTTAAAGTTGAGGATGGGTAACATTTTTAGAAGTGCTTAAGTGACTTGGAAATCTACATCCCACTTTCAAAAGGAACTTAGGCTCCTAAAACACATTTGAAAATTTTATCTGATATGCATAAGTACTTGTCTGAACTACGTGGCCCGAGTGAGCAGTGGTGCAGTTCAGCACTTAGGCACCGTGTAATGAATGTTAATGAATGGTAAAATGATATCACTGGGAAGCACAACACTAAGCTGTAGCTCATGAAAGCTTATGCTCTAATAAATTTGTTAGTCTCTTAGGTGCCACAAGTACTCCTTTTCTTTTTGCGAATACAGACTAACACGGCTGCTACTCTGAAACCTGTCATTCACAGCACATAGGCCTTACTCCCACTGGAGAATAGTGGGACTGTTCATGTAAGTACTTGCCATTGTGTAAAAAGGCTGCCCGACCCAGACCGAAGTTACCTGTGCAATTCATTTCATTGATTCATTTCCCAGCATCAAAAATAACAGGAGCAGCCTTGTAAATATTTTGCCATATGGAAACCAAAAGTACAGCCATGTTGTAGAGGGGGCAAAGAGTGTACTTAAAATACTATACAGATATGATAACGAGCACAGGTGGCAATGACCCTGCTCCTGGCACAATCTCATCTTCCTGCACATTGACAGTAGCTCACTGATCCAATCTCGGAGGTGATATAGCTCTTTTCATCATATCTCAAAGCACTTTACAAAGGGAACTCAGTATCATGTTACAGATGGGGAAATTGAGGCACAGACAGGGAAGGTGAGTTACCCAAGATCATGTTGCAGACCAGTGAAAGAGCTGGGAATAGAACTCTGCTCTCCTGAGCCCCCATCTGGTTCTCTAAGCACTAAATAATACTGCCTCCTAGTGGGTTACATGATTGCTAGACTTCAGTAACATACTGGAGATGAAAAGGACTAACAAATTTATTAGAGCATAAGCTTTCGTGAGCTACAGCTCACTTCATCGGATGCATTTGGTGGAAAAAACAGAGGGGAGATAGATATACACACAGAGAGAACATGAAACAATGGGTTTATCATACACACTGTAAGGAGAGTGATCACTTAAGATAAGCCGTCACCAGCAGCGGGGTGGGGGAGGAGGAAAACCTTTCATGGTGACAAGCAAGGCAGGCTATTTCCAGCAGTTAACAAGAATATCTGAGGAACAGTGGGGGCTGGGGGGGAGAAATAACATGGGGAAATAGTTTTACTTTGTGTAATGACTCATCCATTCCCAGTCTCTATTCAAGCCTAAGTTAATTGTATCCAGTTTGCAAATAAATTCCAATTCAGCAGTCTCTCGTTGGAGTCTGTTTTTGAAGTTTTTTTGTTGAAGTATAGCCACTCTTAGGTCTGTGATCGAGTGACCAGAGAGATTGAAGTGTTCTCCAACTGGTTTTTTAATGTTATAATTCTTGACGTCTGATTTGTGTCCATTCATCCTTTTACGTAGAGACTGTCCAGTTTGACTAATGTACGTGGTAGAGGGGCATTGCTGGCACATGATGGCATATATCACATTGGTAGATGCGCACGTAAACGAGCCTCTGATAGCGTGGCTGATGTGATTAGGCCCTATGATGGTGTCCCCTGAATAGATAAGTGGACATAGTTGGCAACGGGCTTTGTTGCAAGGATAGGTTCCTGGGTTGGTGATTCTGTTGTGTGGTGTGTGGTTGCTGGTGAGTATTTGCTTCAGGTTGGGGGGCTGTCTGTAAGCAAGGACTGGTCTGTCTCCCAAGATCTGTGAGAGTGATGGGTCGTCCTTCAAGATAGGTTGTAGATCCTTGATGATGCGTTGGAGAGATCTTGGGAGACAGACCAGTCCTTGCTTACAGACAGCCCCCCAATCTGAAGCAAATACTCACCAGCAACCACACACCACACAACAGAACCACCAACCCAGGAACCTATCCTTGCAACAAAGCCTGGGAAAGGAGTGCGTGGTTTAGTTCTTTGAGACAGAATAATTGAAGCACAATCAAGAATGAAAAGGAGTGTGTTCATGGTTTAGGTTTACCATATTAGAGGAGCAGCTCAGAATCTTACCCCAGGTCTCTAATTCAGCACAGAACTCACAGCTCAAAAACAGCAGGAATTTAAAGGAGATTTATAAAACCCCTTTTGTGTCCCCCCAATCCAGGGCTGCTCCAGGGACTGCCTCCTTATGTAATTTGTATCACCCTGGGAGCCTGTGTACATCACAGTAGCCTCCTCAAGCTGTTCTGTAGGCTGCAATGCTGGAACCTCCTCAGTGCTTTGTGTGGCAGAGCCCCCCCCCCCCCCCCCCCCCCCGACAAGCTTGCTCCCAGCACAATCACACGTGGCTAGCATGGGAGGCCTGAGAGGGAAACCTTATAGCTGCCTTCCACAGTGCCTGTCCTGGTGGAATCCTCCCCTGTTGGAACTGGGGCTTTGAGAGTCCCTCTATGCCACTTCTTTTACCTAGTATAAAGGGGCTAAAGCAGGGATCAGGCTCTCAGTTCTGGATGCTACTCCCAACTGTGCCTGCAATAGCCTGTGTTAACTTATTTGTAAAATAGGGCCTCTTATACTAGCATTATAGGGCTGGTGTTTATGGCCTTGGTTAACAATTAGGGTGAGGAAGTGCATGAAAATATGAAAAGCAATCAGGAGCAGTGAGATGTTAACTCAGTCTCCTGGCTGACAATTCATGGAACTTTCTGCAGGGATATTTGGTGAGAGTCTCTTTCTTCTCACTTTTCCAGAGTCAGTGTCTCCCAGTGGACGTGTTTATCATTGCTGCCAAAAACCGCAAGCTCTCCTTGGCACTTTTCAGTTTCTAGAGGAAAAAATGACAAATCAGGAGACAGACAAAATACTTCCTATATATATAAGTAACAATATATTAATGAGCACATGAGACGCAACATATGGAACAAACCGTGTTTTAGATTTATTGCAAAAGGTGATAAAAGGAGAGACAGTCCAATGTTTCAAAACGTCTAAAATTAACAACTCATTATTCTCTTTGTGTAACTCAATTTTCATCAAACCATCATAAAATCGTGAAATACTACTCAAAGGGTGGAAAGTGTTAAGAAAATCTCAGGATAGTCACAGCTATTTCTCCAGATTTAAAATGGAAATATCCATCACTGTAAGGTGCTTTGAGTTCCTCTCTTAATAGATGCTAAAAAAAACTACAAAGTATTATTTATCAAAAAGCTGTGAAAAATGTCATTCACAGGCATGACATCCCAAAGATGAATTATAAATATATGTGGATTTTGTATCAGAAAAAGTAAACTATTGAGTTTTATAGAAAAGACTCATTCTGAATGATTTCTTGTGGAGAAAAAATAATTGACACTTGCAATCTTTAGCTGGTTAGAGCTCCTTGGTTAAAAAATAAAAAAGAAATTCTATTAGTTTGTAAAAAGAAAAGGAGTACTTGTGGCACCTTAGAGACTAACAAATTTATTTGAGCATAAGCTTTCGTGAGCTACAGCTACCTTCATCGGATGCATTAGTTTGTGTTGTTCACAGGCTTGTTTTATAATACGTACACTATAAATTACAAGGAAGTACATGAAGCGGCTCGGTAATGTCCTTATCCAGATGACCTGTGCTCTTGTGATTTATTATGTCACCAGAACTCTGGTAATCTATAGCTGTCAGTCTCTTATTTATCTGTTTATTGGGCTATCAAATGCTCCTATTCCATTAACTGCTTGTTCTTCATTGAAAAAAAGCTTAATACATTTATCATCACTCTAGGCCTCCCTTTTCTGCAACTCCCAGCTGCCCCCTGTCTACCAGTAGTAGTACTCCTAGTCTGAGGTCAAGCCTTGCAGGATCATTACCATCTGTATAGGAATAAAAATGCGCCCTCTATGCCAAGGGGTTTCTTGCCTCTGTTGTAATATCCACAAAGTCCCAGTCAGCAGACCTGCTCCCAGCTGTAGGTGGGTTTATAAGTGCTTGCTGCCTCCAAAGATGATATAAGGATTTCTTATAAGGATTTTTCCTTATATTTTACTGGATTTACTGGATTCAGAGTGATCTCCGAGTTGTCAGGGGGACAGAGGTGCAAAGCACAGAATCGTCCCTATTTCCTCACTAGGGTGCTGGAGATGCTATAAGTATTTCCTGCAGGGAGAACAATACATCTGCAATATACCCCACTGTATTCTTCAGTCTACACTGGCTCCCAGTTCATTTGTAGGTGCAATTTAAGGTGTTGGGTTTTAACCTCAAACAGGTTAGGTCCCGGTTAAATTGGAGAACACCTCAATCCTGCTACTACACTACAGTAGTTAAGATGTTCCGAGGCTCTTGAGCCAACAAGCTCAACAAGCTATGATTAGGGGGTTGGTGACAAGGCGTTTGATCTCAAAAATATTCTCAATCTGTTTCCATTTTTGGTTGGCCTTAGGGGATCATGTGTGTTTGTGTGTCTACGTGAGACAGCTTCTGTTCCAAGTATCTGATAGTGTTGTACAAAGGTTGTAGGAAGTTGACCTTGTCAAGCCTTGAGTGAATTAAAGAGTTCGCCTCAACTGAGTGCCAATAAACACTTCATGCCACACTAAATCATCGTGAATTCTCTGTATCATATTTTACAGAGAACTATTTTAGATTTTTTTTAAATGATTGGAACTATTTTTGTATCCCTCCACTGAAGACCTTAGTTACCATGAACTCAGTCATGTAGGGTCCAAAAGGCAAGAAATAACATCTAAAATATTCAAAATAATGTTGCTAGACATTAAAAATTAGACTTTAAAGTTGTGCTACAGCTAAAATATGTCAGGCCAGTAGCAAGTACTTTGTACCCTTTTGGGAATCACCGAAAGGGCATCACCCCTTTTCCAGGAGCATAAGGTCCCTATTTCTAGTCCTTCGGGGTCACAAATGATCAGACCTTAATTCTGTTCCTAGTGCAGGACTGAAATCCCCCATTTTAGAAGGTGTGTGAGGGGGTAGCATTCGGTGGAGGGGAGACAAATGTCGCTGATAAAGACAAGAAAGGTGGCTATTAGAAACTGCTCAGAGATTTTGAATGTTAGTAGTCATGGAGGAGGTGGCCAGCGGGCAGAGGACAGGTAAGATGATAAAAGGGTGCATTTTAAATTGCTTTTAACGTATGAATATTGTCACCATATGATGTGTGTGTGTGTATGCATACACAAAAAGCACAGAGGTAGTTATACATCATTTAAAACATGATTTTTTTTACCAACACATTTCAATCTCAGCTTTGTTTTTTGGGCTACACTCTGTCATGGTTGCTGGTATTTGTACAGCTGCCTTCTATCCTCCAGATCTGCTGAATAAGGGTCTGGTTATTTTCAAACAACTTTTGCAATTATCCTTGAAGAAGGAAATTGCTACTTTATGTACAGTACATCTGTGATTATAACTGTTCCTTTTTTATACTATTACTGTGTGGGCTTTAATTTGGCAAGCTTTTGTAGCTAGTGCTTCATGAGCACCCTCTATATGCTCTGAAGAACAAAGAACAAATTTCAAAAAGCAATAGGACAATCCCAGCATGTTTAGCTCTTACCCAGTTTAAAGGTCTCGCTCTCTGATAACTCTGTTCAGGTGTTTTCTGTTAACTGTACATTGGTGCATAATAACCTCAAAAATAAGAAAAAAAATTTTTCCCTAGAATCTATATTCCCCCATATCCTTTTCCATTTGGCAAATAATGGGGATTTCTATAGATACAGGCCAGCCACCAGATTTGGATTCTGAGCACTTTGAAGGTACATGGTGTTTAAATCAAAGTCTGGAGGGATGGACCCATTTTGACTAGAAAATAGATGGTGCGAGGAAGAAAAGGAGAGAAATATGTACTGCACATTCTTTTATTAGGAAAATAAACCATTACTGAGCACAGTTTTTAGAAGAAAAATGCATAGAAAGTATGTAAGGGTGTATATTTCTCTCAATAAAGCATTATAATAAAGAGCCATTAGATTCCCCTGTTTAGATTCCCAAATGAGGTGAACCGGTTCAAACAATACAGTTGAAGGAAATTAGCATCACACACAAGACAGCGCTGTATATTATGAGTGTTAAAACAGTGCCATATAATTGCAGGTTTTACCTGTCAGAGGCTATCGTAATAGCCTACCTTTATGGAGTGAAGTGCTTTTCAACAAGATTCTCAAAGTGCTTAACATTAATTAAGCCCCATAAAACCTGTGGCAGGTACTGGTTTTACAGATGGGCATATGCAGATACTGAGAGCTTAACAGACTAGCTGAAGATCATACAGTGAATCAATGTCAGAGCTGTGGCTAGAATCAAGGGGGTTCTGACTCCTAGTACCCCACTAAAACTGGACCATATTTCCTCCTTTTTAAGGGAATAGAATTGTAAAATAAATTGTTTATACATGGGAGGTGTGCAAAAAGTGAGGGCATCTTTTCTGCAGCTGTTTAGATGAGCATCATACTACTGGCCATGACATGGGAACGTGAAAAGTAAAACCTGATCCAGCGCTGAGGGTGTCTTCCCATATTCTTCCGGAGATAACCTATACATAAAAGTGTCATGATGCAGTGTTGCCTCATATTTTTTCAAAACAATTCTCCCTAACATCCTCCCAAAAATAATTAAATTCTCCTGAGATTTCACATGCCATATCTCATCAAAGAATAGACTTTTGGGGGGAAGTTTTGAAAGCACCAGAAAAGTAGTTTTAAATGGTTTTTTGAGAGATGGAGCTTATTTTGTTTTTAATCCTCCTCTTGTTCACTTATTATGCATTATGTATTTAATCCTCCTCAGAGTTCAGAAAATGGCTTGGCCTATGAACACCAAATGTTTCTTTGTTCCTCTTCTTGGGGACAGGAAGTGGAGGTAGGGAGCTCAGGACTTGTCTACACTACAGGGGAGATTTGATCTAAGCTACGCAATTTGAGATACGTGAATAGTGTAGCTTAGATCTACTCACTGTGAGCTCCACACTAAGCAATGTGGACAGGAGACACTCTCCTGTCCACTCCCCCTACTCTTCTTGATCTGGTGCAGTACAGGAGTCGACGGGGGAGCAATCGGTGGTCGATTTAGTGGGTCTTCACTAGACCATCTAAATCAACTGCCGATGCATCGATCACCGCTCATTGAGCCCCCAGTAAGTGTAGACAAGCCCTCAGTTACTGAAAGGAGTGATATAATGGAGTAGAGAAGGTGAAGGGGGAGGTACAGGAGATTAAGGGAAGCATAGAGGAGGACAGAGAAAGCCAGTCACTTATCCATCCTTAAACTTCTAAATACATTACTAAATGATTAAAATATTCAGTGGATAAATTCATGCCCTTACTACCTATTTCCACCTAATCACGTTCCTCTTATAGTCTTGCAGGAGAAGAAACAGAGCATAGCTTCCCTCCTGTGGACTTTCTCCACCACTCAAATTTCAACTTTTGATGCTTTGTTTAAAAAAAAAACCAGCAGGGAAATTCCCAAACAAAGCATTTGGTTAAGAGAGTTACGGTTAAAAGTATGTTTCTGTGGAATCCTGTTAATATGTAAAATAGTACTTACCTTAACAAAAATAGATTTTTTTAATAAGTTAATGAATTAATAAATAAATGAACTTAAAAATGTTGCAGGTTTTATGTAAATATCAAAATAACACCTGAGTAGGAGATTATAATTTCCTATATAACACTAATATATACTATATTATCATTCACTCCCAAAATATGACACGTTAGGTACACAACAGCTAAAAGTCCCCACTTACAGTGTTAACATGCTTACATGCAATATCATACAGAATCATACAGAACAGATCAGTCATTCCAATTCTATTCATAAAAGTATTCTACTCCATCATCACATCACACTGTGAGAATTTAGATTGACTTAACACACCCTTTTTATTATTTGCTAATTCTATTACTATAGTACTTAGGAGCCCTTGTCATGGACCAGGACTCCAACATACCGTATTTCTTTTGAAATCTATACTATACACATAATAATGAATATATCAAGTCAATAGTACATATCAAGCAGCACATATGTATTCCAGAATAAATCAAAGGATAGTATTAAAATTGTGGAGGCATTGTAAGTCAGAGAGGGTGAAAATAAATGAAAAAGGATCATATAACACTGTTAAACTGAACTCCATAATTGTTCACTTCCAGTTTGTTGAATTTTGTAAAGAAATGGTAGGATTTCTTTTGAGTGATCACTGGACTCTTGTGGAACACACTTTCAGTGTTAACAAAGTATAGTTTAAAAAAGAGTTATCTGGGAAATCTTATTGAGTCAGATTTTTCAGGAGATGGACCCAAGCAAACAATTATATGCATTTTAACATTGCAAAATGTAAATGTATACATCTAGGAACAAAGAATGTACTTACAGGATGGGAGACTCTATCCTGGGAAGCAGTGATTCTGAAAAATGTTTGCAAAAAGAAAAGGAGTACTTGTGGCACCTTAGAGACTAACAAATTTATTAGAGCATAAGCTTTCGTGAGCTACAGCTCACTTCATCGGATGCATCCGATGAAGTGAGCTGTAGCTCACGAAAGCTTATGCTCTAATAAATTTGTTAGTCTCTAAGGTGCCACAAGTACTCCTTTTCTTTTTGCGAATACAGACTAACACGGCTGCTACTCTGAAACCTGAAAAATATTTGGCGGTCATTGTGCATAATCAGATGAATGTGAGCTTCCAGTGCAAAGCTGTGGCGAAAAGGGCTAATGTGATCCTCAGATGCATAACTAGGGGAATCTTGAGCAGGTATAGAGAGATTATTTTACCTGTATTTGGCCCAAGTGTGACCACGGCTGGAATACTGTGTCCAGTTCTGCTGTCGATAATCTGGGGAGGGATTTAGAGAAGAGCCATGAGAATGATTAAAGGATTAGAAAACATGCCTTATCGAAATAGACTCAAGGAGCTCAATCTATTTATTTTAACAAAGAGATTACACTTCATTACAATCTATAAGCACCAATAGGAGGAACAAATATTTAATAATGGCCTCTTCAGTGTAGCAGAGAAATGTATAACATGATCCAATGGCTGGAAGTTGAAGCTAGACAAATTTAGACTGGAAATAAGGTGTACATTTTTAACAGTGAGAGTAATTAACCATTGGAACAATTTGCCAAGGGTGGCTGTGGATTCTCCATCACTGAGAATTTTTAAATCAAATTAGATGTTTTTCTAAAAGATGTATTCTAGGAATTATTATGGGACGTTTCTATGGCATGTGTTATACAGGAAGTCAAACTAGGTGATCACAGTGGTCCCTCCTAACTGTGGAATCTATGAATTTGCAAAAGTACTCAGCAACCAGTCACTCCCATTAAGCATGCTTCGTGTAAGTGCCTAAATGAGAGTAGACCTCTCTCTGGCTTTGAAGCTACCTGTGTTTCCATATGAAAACACTTGTTGAAAAAAGAGTTCCGCTGAAAGTGTGTTTTGGTGGGAGCTGAGTTCTGTTGAAACCGTGTCCCTCAATCTGTTCATTTAAACCTGTGCAGAGTGTGAATACCTGATATTTGATATTATGTCTGGGTCTGATGCAGTATAGCAAATGCAGATGTTCCGGCAAGTATTCTGAGTAGTGGAATACAGCTGCAGGTTAAGATAGCCTTCTGTAGGTCCCATAGTTGGAGCTTGTTGCTGCTGCTGCTACACTTCACTACTTGTTTTAAATGGAAAACTGTGTAGCTAGCGAATAAAGTGCACCTTAAATTACAAAGGTAGTTTATTCACATTCATGGTAATGGATGAAATTAGTTTTCTTTTTCTTCCTCTTTTTTTCATGTTTATACTTAAAACTAAATTGAACAAAAGAAGAGAAAATCAAAGGTAACAAAGTAGGGGATGGACTAGGTGGTTTTAAGGCTAGGTCTACACTGGGCACTGGGGGTGTCATTCCCAGGTTGAGTAGACATGCTTGCGCTAGCTCTCATCAAACTAGTGTACTAAAAATAATAGTATCGCCATGGTAGCACAGGCAGCGGTGAGTCAGGAGTGGGTGGGTGCAATGTGGCCTGCAATGTGCAGGAGGTCAGACAAGATGGTCATGATGGTCCCTTCTGACCTTAAAGTCTACGAGTGGCCCTCCCAAGTACAAACCTGCCCAGACCCTTGGGGACCTGGTTGGGGTGGCTAGCCTATGCCGCTGCTGCCTGTGGTACCACGGCTGCACTGTTTTTAGTGTGCTAGTTCAATGAGAACAAGTACAAGTATGTCTACTGGAGCTGGGAATCGCATCCTCAGCTCCCAGTGTAGACATAGCCTCAAAGGGGGTTTTTTTTGGCCTCTAACTTGTATTATTCCAAGAATGACTACGTTCTGCAGTTACTGGGTCAAATTCTGATCCCAGTTACTGTTATAAATTCAAACTCAATTGAGTTGTGCTTGATTTAAACATGTAACTGAGATCAGAATATGGCCCAAGATCTCTGTGCTGTAGAAAGTTGGATGAAAATACTTTAGGAGAAGAATTAGTATCCTGCTGATAGTCTTCGGCAGTCAAGTAAACACTAATAATATTCCAAATTTAGCCTCACTTTTCATCCCTGTGTGGATACCACTGGCTGATGAGAAAGCACTGTGGAAATGAATAATAAGCATGAACTGCCAAAATTTGTCTTCACTCGAATGGTGCCATGGTCCAACTTAAACAGCTTCAGTAGTGGGAGACAAATGAGTCGTGATTATCATTTATTCTGTCAGAAACAATGGTGGTATGAATGGCTCTGTCCAAAATAATAATCAGGATATTGGACCTGAGCCAGAGCAAAGAAAAGAGCAACACATGGTGTTTATGGATTTAAATAGTTATGTTGCTTTTGTAAGAGAGAGAGGCTGATGTGCAGGGAAGGGAGTGAGAAGATGTGCATAATACCATCATTTGAGAAGACAAAGTACTGCAAGAGCAGCTTTAAGAATATATGTATCTTTAAATCATAAGCAGTAATAAATTGGTGTCTCTGTATTTTATTTTCAAATATACAAGTGGAACTCCAGCCTTTTTTCCATTTGAGCAGTCTGAAGCCTCTATTTATTCCCTCACTGACTCTGGTAAAGGTGTCTGCTACAGGTGATCTGCTCTTATCACTTTGCCTAGGCAATGGTTACAGCATGGAGAATTATTTAATCTGTAAAGGAGAATATTACATGATTTAATCCAGGCCTTAGTTTGGTCATTTTTCTCACGCCTCAATTCTAACTTGCATCCTCTCCATTGGTCGCTTCTCCATTGGCTACCAGTGGCTACCTCTCCATTGGTAGCCATACTGGTACTGCAGCTGGATAGGCAAGAAACCTTTGATTCTACAGCACAAGTGCCAGTTGACAGGGTGGGTAGCCTTTTCTTCCTACATTTGCAGACAAAGAATGAAAAGCATCATCTTTCAAATGCTTTCAGCTTCTGCTGGATCGATGAAAGTAATTGTGTCAAATTCCAGCCCTATGAAGGCAGATACAGACCCACTGGTGTCAGAGTAGTTGAACTAGATTCCACTAGGGCTTATCTGGGCATATGAGATTTTTTTTATCATTTAAATTATATATAATATGTTATATATGTGTATATATATTAAAAAACCCACTGTTTTTATATGGGGCAAGCTAGTTCTACTCCATATGTCTTTATTGGGGAAGGGTGCAGGAAGTCATTCTGTGCCCACATTCTAATGTGCAAAGGGGTTTCAGCATCTTGAATCTGCCCTAAGATTCATGGGAGCTCAGAAAGCTGTCAGAGGCCAGAGCCATTTGCACAGAGGCTATATCCCACATTGCCCTCCATGACTTCCCCACCATCAACAGGGCTTTTGTGTAGCTCCCTCGATGTGCTGCTGTCCCAGACAGGGCTCAGAGTGAAAGTGATTCAGCCTGAGGCTGGGATGCCGAGCTCTCCTGTCCTGTTCACCAAGTCAAGGAGCTGCTCTGCATATGGAAGGCGATCTTCTCTGTAGCCTAGGAGCCATGATGCAAAAGTGATTAAGTCCCCTTCTCGCATGGAGAGGGGATGGTCCTTCTCAAGCATGGAGCTCTGGGTGATTATTTAGCTACATAGTTTTAAATTTCTTTTTGGCTCTGCTCTTTCCAAGAAGAATGCCATTTTCATAGAGCTAATACTTGCCTTATATAGAGCTGCATAAATTGACTCGGTTAAACATTTGAGCAAATGGAAGAGAGGCAGGTTGAGGCGAGCACTTTATATCAAACTGGACAACCATTTGGGCTGCATGAGGCGGAATATCACTTAAAAGGGTGCTTTTTTTCTCAACATCTTGTGCTTGTTGGTGCTGATTATTGGGACTTCTTTGTACGTCTGGGTTCGCTATGTGGTCTTGCTGCAGGAATTGTTATCTCCTTTATTAACTTCTCCCAGGTCAAGCTTCCTGATCTTTGACCTTTACAAAGAAACAACTACAGCATTTTTCAGTAATGGTACTAAACAGTGCATTTTACAAAGTGCTATTGCAATGCTCTGGGCAATTACTGTAGAATAAAAGGTAAGTATGTCATTGAACATTGCCTATACCACTGACTTGCAGATCTATCTTTACACTATCTTTACACTTCTGATCTATTTCTTGTCCTGCATCTTAGCTTGTCCCTTTTACATCTCCTTCTTGGGGTCTTACCCTCCTCTTCCCCTTAATATGACCAAAGCTTCTCATTTTCACCTTCCCCCCTGCACATCACTGACAAGTCCACCATCCTTTCCATCTTTGAAGTCTGTAACCTAAATATTCAACCTCTCCCTCTTGTACCATTCATCCATTTTGTGTCCCAGTCTTGCTCCTACTTCCTCATAACATTTTTAAGATCCATCTTTTTCTCTTCAGCCAGCCAGCCAGCCAAAACTCTCATTGGTGCTATTTTTCTTCCACCTTGATTACTATAACCACCACCACCACCACATCTCTATTCTCCCCTAATATCCTTGTCATCCTGCACCAGTACATATAAAATGCAACTGCCAAGTTCATCATCCTTGCCTGTTGCTCTATCCGCACTTTGAATCCCTTCCCCGCACCAAGTTCAAGCTTTTTGTTCCCAGCTTCACGGCCATTCACAAGTCTCCCCATCCCTAGGTGTCTGCCTCTTATCACATTTCTCAACCAATAGTCTGCTGTGCCTTTTTCTGTGCCTGTTTCTGCAATGCCCCTTATATGTGGAACTTGCTGCCTGAACTGATCTGTAAGGAGATGACTCACCTCTAGTTTCATGCTTGTAAGAAATGAACCAGTTAACACTGGCTTGAAGGGCAGATGGGGTTAGATGATATTTAGCTATTTATAATAATTTTAAATCCATACAAATGAATATCAAAAATGTGTGTATGTGATTGTATCTTCTTCTCCACCCTTCATGTACCACTTGTATTTTTTTTTAATAACATACTGTATTGTTGCTATGTTTCTACAACATCCAGGATAATGCGGAGCTGATCTCAAATGAAGAGACAGGGTGGGATGGGAAATGGAGTCAGAGATAGGTGAAGTGACTTCCCCAAGGTCATGCAGCATGTCAGTGGCAGAGCTGGGAATACACTGGTAACTCCTGACTCACAATCTAGTGCCTTAGAGAGAGAGAGAAGGTGGGTGAGATCATATCTTTTATTGGACCAACTTCTGTAGTTGGGAGAGAAGCTTTCCAGACATATAGAGCTCTTCTTCAGGTCTGATCTGATCTAGTGCCCTATCCACTATACCATTCTGCTTACAAATATTTTTTAAAAAAAACTTACCAGTGATATCAAGAAAAAATCATATAGTACATGTCTCTGTTTATATATGTCTTTGCAAAGGAAAATATGTTCACTTTTGAGTAACAAGAGACATTTTCTGAAATGTTGTATGCCAGACTTTTGATTAGATGCTGAGCCAAAATGCTAACCTTTCATATCAAGCATGCATTTTAAAATATAGACTCCCCTTAGAGAATCATAGACTCTAGAGAGAGAGGAAGATCTATTACATCTCTTATCCGCCCCACGTCACTGTTAGGTTGTTCACAATACTCTGCTCACAAGTCCTTTGTCCAGATCTGTGCTTTAGCCAGGTGACTAACTAATTGGAAAAAGGCTGAACATCGTGTCCATTCAACACCAATAGATTGTTACATTATGCTTTCTGAATGGGTATTTAAGAACAAACATTTGATGTCTCTACTCGATTTTTTGCCAAAGTTGAGAACTGTCATGGTTACTCAGTGAGGCACAGGGAGAATCCTTTTAGGTACAAGACAGCAGTGTATTTCTGGATTAGATTGGTTTTGAAGGGCTCAGAAGCATACACCTCACAGTCGGGGAGCAGGATGGAATAGATGACCTAATACTAGCTCTCTTTCATCTCTAACTTCTATTGATCTGGGATTCTTTTGTTTTGCTCTTAAACTTAGAGCATGACTGTTCATGTAAAATCCACATTCAATTAAAATTGCCCTTGTCATAAATATAAAGGGAAGAGTAAACACCATTAAAATGCCTCCTGGCCAGAGGAAAAGCCCTTTCACCTGTAAAGGGTTAAGAAGCTAGGATAACCTCGCTGGCACCTGACCAAAATGACCAATGAAGAGACGAGATACTTTCAAAGCTGGGGGCGGGGGAGAAACAAAGGGTCTGGGTCTGTCTGTGTGATGCTTTTGCCAGCGACAGAACAGGAATGGAGTCTTAGAACTTAGTAAGTAATCTAGCTAGATATGCATTAGATTCTGATTTCTTTAAATGGCTGAGAAAATAAGCTGTGCTGAATGGAATGGATATTCCTGTCTTTGTCAGGTTTCAGAGTAGCAGCCGTGTTAGTCTGTATTCGCAAAAAGAAAAGGAGTACTTGTGGCACCTTAGCGACTAACAAATTTATTTGAGCATAAGCTTTCGTGAGCTTCAGCTCACTTCATCAGGTTTTGCCTAGAGGGATTCTCTATGTTTTGAATCTAATTACCCTATAAGGTATTTACCATCCTGATTTTACAGAAGTAATTATTTTTACTTTTCTTCTATTAAAATTCTTCTTGTAAGAAATGAATGTTTTTTTCATTGTTCTTAAGATCCAAGGGTTTGGGTCTGTGGTCACCTATGCAAATTGGTGAGGATTTTTATCAAACCTTCCCCAGGAAGGGGGGTGCAAGGTTTTGGGAGGATTTTGGGGGGAAAAGACGTTTCAAAATGACTCTTTCCCAATAATAAACCCGGTTAGATGTTTGCTGGTGGCAGCGAAAGTCCAAGGGCAAAAGGTAAAATAATTTGTATTTGGAGAAGTTTTAACCTAAGCTGGTAAAAGTAAGCTTAGGGGGTCTTTCATGCAGGTCCCCACATCTGTACCCTAGAGTTCAGAGTGGGGAAGGAACCTTGACAGCCCTAAACTGCCTCTCCTCTCCCTCAGAATTATCTTTTTAAGTATTCTGTTGTATCCAATTCCTGTATTGAGGGCATGCAAATCTATCACATTATAAAATCCGTTTCACTAATGATGCATACACAAAAAATAATGCAACATTCTGTGAACTGTTGGACAACTCCTTCATGTGCATTTTTAAGGCAGTTTTCAACTTTAACCCAAGCTTCCTTTTACTTAGCATGCTAACTAGGTGAACATTCCAAGAGTGGCTCATGGGGAGAATAATGCGTTATTTTAAGTAATTGAAATATTATCCAGGGCTCGGGAATCATTTTTCATGATTTTACCTTTTTCCTCTAGGTAGGTTACTTTGTTTGCATGGAAGTTTTTAAAGATAAACCAGTCCAGTGTCTCCTTTTTATAAATTTATTAAAAGAATAAGCAAGCAGTTAAAAAACGAATATTAGTTTAAGTGAAATGTCACTAGCTCATTTAATTTATAGTTTCCAATCTTAATTTACAAAAATACTATGCAATAGTCAAATCCAGGTTATCACTGAAATACAATCAATAAGTCCTTCTGGCAATCTTGCACAGAAACGAAATGATTTTTAGAATCCCACACATCCAGCATCTTTAGAATGACATCTGTAACAGGGTGGCTTGCCCCTTAACAGTTGGAAGGCTCTGGCTAACCAACCCTGATTACAGAATGAGCTGCAGCTGGGAGCAATGAGGGTGACTGCCTTATAAAGAGCAGCAGGAGGCTGCAATGAACTGGGGAATGCTCAGGGATTAGAGACTACTGGGCATGAGCAAGCTCTAGCAGAAGGTT
Source organism: Dermochelys coriacea (assembly GCF_009764565.3). Lineage (NCBI taxonomy): Eukaryota > Metazoa > Chordata > Testudines > Dermochelyidae > Dermochelys > Dermochelys coriacea. Next base: position 174,569,039 of record NC_050069.1, read on the forward strand.
CTGAGATTCCAGCCATCTGGGATGGGCTGTCAAAGCAGGAAAGGCCCCAGGCAGGAAGGCCTGGGCAGAGGAAGAGAAACCTTTGTTTCTGTGGATTTTTGGATGGACTTGAAAACTTTATTTTGAATGTTTGTTTATTTAATGAAGCACAACTTGATAAGGGCTGGAAACGGGCAGAAGTGTTTTTTGAATAGTTCATGAGAAGAAACAGGCAGGCTGCTATAGTGTAAACCTATGCAAAGGAGGCTGTCACTCCAGTTACACACTCCTTTAGCCTGGAGAGCTCTTTCTAAGGAATTTTCCTCCAGGGCAGATTGGAGAGGCCCTGGAGGTTTTTCGCCTTCCTCTGTAGCATGGGGCATGGTTGACTTGAGGGAGGCTTCTCTGCTCCTTGAAGTCTTTAAACCATGGTTTAAGGACTTCAATAGCTCAGACATAGGTGAGGTTTTTCATAGGAGTGGTTGGGTGAGATTCTGTGGCCTGTGCTGTGCAGGAGGTCGGACTAGATGATCAGAATGGTCCCTTCTGACCTTAGTATCTATGAATCTAGTTAGACAACGAGCTTTTAGGCATTTAATATCTACTTTGGGAAACAGTGACACGCACAGACACCACTCACGCTCATGGGACTGGGAATGATTTGAGCATCCTCACATTGTTTGGCAGAAGGATTTTTACACTTTCTTCTACTTAGTCTTTATTTTAGCCAAATCAGCTGGGAGGAAGAATTTAAACAGAGCAAGGTGAATGGTAATTGTGAATTATTTAAGAATACTTTACTAGATGCCCCAAAAGCTACAATCCCATAATCAGGAAGGACATGCTGCTTAAAAATACAACTGGCTTAAAAGGAAAGTGAAGGGAGCTGTAAAAAACAAACAAACCTATATATATAACAAATGGAAGAAAAGGGAAGTTGACAGATGAATAAAAATCAGAAGCTAAGAACTGTAGAAAATTTATAAGGGAAGCAAAGGTACACACGGAGAAATCTATGGCCAGCAGAGTAAAGGGAAAATAAGGAGTTCTTAAAGTGTGCTAGAAACAATAAGAATCCTAACAATTGGCCCATTACTAGATAGAAATGGTAGAATTATCAGCAGAAATGGCTAACGTGTTTGACACATTTTTCTGTTCTATATCTGGGAGAAAAACAAGATGATATATTTGTACCATATGATGACGATGAAACGCTTTCTATTCCAATAGTAATTCAGGAGGATGTTAAACAGCAGCTAATAAAGTTAGACTATTTTAAATCAGCAGAGTCCAATAACTTGCATCTAAGAGTTTTAAAAGAGCGGATTCGGGAGCTCATTGGATCATTAATGCTGATTCTCAATAATTCTTGGAACATTGGACAAGTTCCAGAAGACTGGGAGAAAGCTACTGTGCCAATATTTTAAAAGGGTAAATGGGATGACCCGGTTGATTATAGACCTGTCAGTCTGACATCGAGCCCTGGCAAGGTAATAGAGTGGCTGATACGGGACTTGATTAATAAAGAATTAAAGAGGGTAATATAACTAAGAATATGGGTTTATGGAAAATAGATCCTGTAAAACTAACTTGATATCTTTTTTTGATGAGTTTTGTTGATAAATGTAAGTGTTGATATAATAGACTGACTTTGTACTCACATTTTGATTAAAAAAGAAACAAACAATACAAAATCAACATTGCACACATTAAATGGATTTAAAATTGGCTAACTGACTTGGTCTCAAAATGTAATAGTAAATATGGAATCATCATCAAGTTGGTGTGTTTCTAGCAGGGTCCTGCAACAATCAATTCTTGGCCCTACGCTATTTAATATTTTTATCAATGACCTGGAAGAAAACACAAAATCATCACTGATAAAGTTTGCAGATGACAGAAAGCTTAGAGAAGTGATAAATCAGAGGATAGGTCATTGATACAGAGCAATCTGGATCACTTGGTAAACTAGGGGCAAGCAAAGCATTTTAATAAGGCTAAATGTAAATGAATACGTCTAGGAAAAAAGAATGTAAGCCAGACTTACAGGATGGAGGACTCTATCCTGGGAAGCAGTGACTCTGAAAAAGATTTAGAGATTATGGTGAATAATCAGGTGAGCATGGACTCCCAGTGTGACACTGTGGCCAGAGGGGCTAATGCAATCCTTGGCTGTATAAACAGGGGAATCTTGAGTAGGAGTAGAGAGATTATTTTTATCTCTGTATTTGGCATTGGTGTGACCACTGCTGGAATACTGTGCCCAGGTCTGGTGTCCACAAATGAAGACACTGTGGATAAATCGGAGAGTGTTCAGAGAAAGCTATGAGAATGATAAAAGGATTAGAAAACACGCCTTACAGTGATAGATTCAAGAAGGTCAATCCATCTAGTTTAACAAAGAGGAGGTTAAGGTATGACTTGAGTACAATCTACAAGTACCTACATGCAGAACAGAAATTTGAGAATGGGCACTTCAGTGTAGCAGAGAAAGGTATAATACAATCCAATGGCTGGAAGCTGAAGCTAGATAAATTCAGACTGGAAATAACACATACATTTTAATGGTGAAAGTAATTAACCATTGGAACAACTTACTAAGGGTCATGATGGATTCTCCATCACTGCCAACTTTCAAATCAATTTTTTTTTTAAAAAAAGATATGTTCTAATTCAAAAGGCATTATTTTGTGGAAATTGTATGCCCTGTGTTATACGAGAGGTCAGGTTAGATGATCACTATAGTCCCTTCAGGCCTTGGAATCTATTAATTTATTAATTGTAGTCATGCAGCAGAGGGTACATTGGCAAATGCACTGCAATTTGACCAGGATACAGGGATTAACACAACTATTCTTCAAATGTGGCATGGGATGTTTAATGAACCAATATGGTTAGTACAATGATGTGCAGACCACAGTTTCCAAAGAGAGAGAGAACCTCCACAGTATAGCTCACCAAATAGAGGTATAGCACAACTACTAGGGTGACCAGATGTCCCGATTTTATAGGGACAGTCCCGATTTTTGAGTCTTTTTCTAGGCACCTATTACCCCCCACCTCCTGTTCCGATTTTTGATACTTGCTATCTGGTCAGCCTAACAACGAAGTGCAGTGGTCACACAATAGGGGCCAAATTTTCAAAGGTATTTAGGCTCCTCGATGCAGATAGCTAGGTAGTAGGATTTTCAAAAGTCCATTAGGAATTAGGTACATTTGAAAATCCCACTAGGGACCTATCTGTATTTTCGGCTTCAAATACCTTTGAAAATCTAGCCTTAGTTCTTTAGTAAATAGCAAATATCTGACTATTAAGAGCAAAGAAATGTTAACTAGAAAGTTACTTGTTACAAAGTATTTGGTTTCCCCCTATGTCCCACCCCTTGAAACAGTTAACTTTGTGGGTTCATTCAATTTAAGATTTCTTTCCAGGAATGTTTAATTCTAGTTAGACTGGATCAGTGGGCCTTAACAGAAATGCTTTTTTTTTTTTTTAAACTTTAGACATAGGCAAAACATTTGGAATTTATCTAGAATATCCTTGCATTTTACATCCCATACACATTCTCTATTATAGCAGTTAAGGGGAGAGTGAGGTGGCTGATAACAAAGCTGACACTGATATTTGAAATTTGAAGCGCATAGCACTTTAAAATTAAGCTCATTAAAGATAATGGAGTGATCCATTGGTAGGACTTGAGCTGCAAACCCAGAGGTGACAGGCTATTTGGTGAACAATTTACTGAGTGTCTCACTCCCTCTTCCCTAGCCATGGACATTGTAAGTTCATTCTATTAACCTTAATAGGTTTTCTCTCAAAGTGCTTTACTCTGAACATTTAAATGTGAAGGCTTTCTTAGGTTAGTCTGAAGCTAACTTGAGCAACTAAACTAAAAGTAGAAGCAATTTATTCATCTATATAAGCATATTTGTATGTGCATACTCTGCCTGTAGGTGTTAACTATGGTGAAACCTATAAATGTAAACCAGGAAGTGGTGTGACAGCCAGAATGCATTGTCGGGTTTTTATTGTTAAATATTGTACATCAGTAATTTCTCCTTTTCCTCAAATCCATAAATGCCAATGGAAATCCTCTGCAGCTAGTCAGTGCTGCTCCTTGCTCTAGATGAAGAGAGTACTATAGTGAGATACTTTCCTCAACTCAAGTCCCCAGTAGATATACTTGAGGGTTTGGGCTCTGACAGCATGTCCCCTGTAGCATGTGCAGCTCTTGTCATCTTGGGACCCAAACTCAAAACCAGCAAGCTCGAAGAGGGTACAGAAACAGCTCTGGTGGCACTAATGGATGACCTCTCAGTGGCAATGGAGAAGGGCCAAGCATAATTGCTCATGCTGCTGAACCTCTGATCTGCAGTACCACTTTTACTAAATCTAGCAAGAACAGACAAGGAAGCAAGCAGAGGGCTCCAATCACTTTTGTCTAATAGATCCCCTAAAGTGGTTCCTCCTTCACAAAAATGATCACTTAGGATTGTTCGTCACAAGGACTTACATTTCCTCTACTTGTCACTACATACATAAAGCCTCTTGCAAAGCTCAGATCACAGTACAGGTGTAAATGTCAGCCATTGGTGATACCCAGCTTTGTCTTCTTTTCGACAGACATGTCAAATACTGTCATGCACATATTACAAAGCTCGGAAGCACAAGTTGCTCAAGCTAAATCCACACACGAGAGAAATTATCCTAATTCTAAGACACAAGCACTTACAGGAGCTCACTTAGTTCACTAACATTGCCAGAGACAGCATTCACCCTCCTATCATCAACAAGAAGAGTTCATGGGTTTGGAATTGTGGTATCTTGACTCCTGACTGCTGAAACAATGTTAGCAATAATTGTCTTTTATGGGTTGAGGGCCTGGTAACTGTGACACGTCTTCCTCATTGCTAAGTATAGGTACTGCAACTTTTTTATCAGTTGGCCGCATTCACTACATCTCATTCAGAATGCAGCAGCACTTGTTCTGGGTGGGACAGACATGTATCACACCGGGGCTTCATGCACCTTCCAAATTGTTTCCAGGCCTAATTCAAGTGCCTGGTATTGATTTACCAAAGTCTGCTTCCTCATCTACTGGCTAGTGAGAGAACTATACTTACCAGGGATAGAGCCACTATCAAGGCTTGAGGTGAAGCTATCAAGAACCAGAGGCAAGGCATTTTTGGTGAAAGGTCCTAGACAAGTGATACTTAGACTGAGGCTTCTGCACGGCAAGTGGTTTTTTAATGTGGCTCTTTGTAGCACATGATATTAAAACACTGTAAGATTTAATTATTAACCAGTCAGGATGCTTTTACTATGTTATTAACCTACTGTAGTTGATAAAATAACACTACTTGGTTAGTCATTTTGCTGTGAGACTAATATGTATATATAGTAAATGAAACAATGAATTCACACTACTGTGGCTCTTTTGGGTAATGCTGATTGCTAAGTTGGCTCCTGAACCACTGAGGTCTGTCCTAGACTATGGAATATATTGCCACAAGAAATTAGATTGAGTCAGAGACAGGTATTAAGAGGAAAATGCAAAACAGTTCATTACATTGGCCTTTCTACACTGAGGAGACAATTTTTTCTCAGACAAAATTTATACAACGCCCCCAAAAAGAATACCCTCCTTTTAAGTAACAGCAATAGGCAGAACAGAGTCTTTTACAGCATTTCTCTGGAATATTCTTATGTCTTAATTCTTGTGCCTAGACATCACAGTGAAGGGGCATCTCATCAGTTCCTAGCTAGATTACATACTAGTTTGCCTAAAACCACAGCAAATCTACTGAGCAGCATCAGGAATTGAATCCAGATCTTCTGCCTCAGAGATCACCATATACCACTTTCCACACTTATCATAGGTCTTTTTCTTCAACACTTAGCTGAACAGTTGGCTGTAGCGATTGTTCGCTGCTCAAGGACTTGACAGCCTGAGAATCTAACATTAGAACAGACTTGATGAACCCTCGTAATAGGGGGTCAGCTGCTGGGCCGCCTCCACCCCTTGGCTAGTGGAATTTTATCCCGGATGTTACAAGCCCCCCCCGGAGAACGGCGTTTGCAGGAACATCCTCTGGCATTCTCACATGTCCGAAAAGTGTAAGATGCCATCTGCGGACAATGGCCCCAGTAGTCTGTAGATCAGAGTTGGTTTTGTGAAAAAAGCATTATAGTGTTAAAAGCTATACTACTTATCCATAAGAATATCATCCTCTTCTTTTGGAAAGTTGCCTTGACAGATCTTTACCACAGAATATTATTACTGGTTGTCTTAGGGTTTTGTCAATATAACATATGTCATTCAGGGGTGTAAATAAACCACCCGCTAGAGCAACATGAGTTACACTGACCTAAGCCCTGGTGTGGATAGTACTATGTTGGCAGGAGAGCTGCTCCTGCTGAGATAGGTGCTGCCTCTCATGGAGGTGGTTTTATTATGCTGATGGGAGAGCTCTTTCCCCGTTGGCATACAGTGTCTTTACCATACGTGCTACAGTGGTGCAACTGCATTGGTGCAACTGCGCTGCTGTAATGCTTCTAATGTAGACTAGCCCTTAGTAAATGGCTTTCCCCCCTGATTCTTATACAATTAACTAATAAACTAAGACTTCCCTTTATTCTTTCATTAATAAGCATTTATATAGTGCCTTTGTCTGCTTTTAAAGAGTGGGTAAGCTTTATTAACTCCATTTTACAGAATGGTTAATTGACTTGCTAAGGTCACAGCATGAGTCAGTGGCAGAACATGGAACAGAACCCAGGTCTTCTGGCTCAGGGATCTACCCGGTGTTCACAGGATTATGTTCCACTGCTTTTTCCTACTCAGTTGTGTGATCTAAAATAATCCACAAGATTTACCTTTGGTGAGCAATCCACCACTGCAGCAACTGATTGCACTTAACTTTTTTAATCTGCATGAAAAGTTCTATCTGCTAAGGAGACTCAGAATGACTTGGAAGTTGGCTCCAGTGCTGATCTAGGAGATGGGCTTGAAAGCTGTTTGTGTTACCCAGTTTTTGGCTGGCGGTGATTGACTGTCTATTTGTGGGTGTTTCTTCCCTGAATTATCGTACCTCTCAAAATGCTGTTTCAGGGAATTGTGGGGACTTAAATGGTTGACACAGGAGAGTTGCACAGATATAATATCTATAATAAAGCATCCTATTTATTTTCTGATGTCTGCACTTTTTGAATTATAAAGCATTTAGGGATGTTCGGATAATCAGATAGCTGATCTGGCTAATCATTCCTAACCAGATTATTCTGCATAAAGACACTGGAATGAACTCTTCCCAGGCAGCTCCATTTTAACTGTGGGATTATTTTAAAGGAAGAGAAGGGGAAAATATTCTTCACTTTTACTTTCAAAGTGGGCTGGGGGTGTCAGATTGACAACCATGAAGACTGAATTTCTCCGTTTAGCTAAATAGGAATAGCACAGGCAACATCAGTGCAAATTTCTTCGTACTAGCCAACCAGCAAGCCTCAAGGAGCTCTGGAGCTGATATACATTTCTATGTAAATAAAACCACCTTACTAATCATCCTGCAGCTCTTCGTGTTTGATTGGTTTTAGTAACACTAAAGTGCAGTGTTAATGATGCAGCAACTGCATTCTGTGGCAACTGCCCAACTAATAGTTTTCATAAACAAAATTAGTCCACCCAAAGTCTTATGTATCCAAAATTAAACATAGTTCTGATTTTAAAAAACAACAAAACAAAACAAACCCAGTGTCTCCATATAAATGCCAGCTCACTAAACCTGTGCAAAAGTAAGAGAAGGGGGAAATGTTTTGAGTCTGTGGCCTGAATTGACTGGTTATCAAGGAAATTTTAAAGGGTCCATGAATTCTCCCCACAACGTTTTCTCTCAATCAACTTCCTCTATTAGATATGAATTCTATTGCCTGTTTAATGTATTTTCTTATGTAGGTTGAGCTTTACACCCTTCCCAAGATTCTTCCCTTCTAACTAAACCAAAGGAAAGAAAACCCCCAAACCTCTACTTTTTAGGCACCCCTCCACCATCTGCACCCTTGAGCAGCCTCACAGCAGCAACCTCCCAATGCCCTTCCAAAGTATTGGGGGCTGGGCAAGGACACAAACAGTAGAAAAAAACACCTGTTAGCTTCAATAGTCAAGTTGAAAAGGGGGAGGAAATCTTGCCAAATCTTCTATGCTAACCAGGGATGTTAATCTTCTATGCTAACCAGAGTCTGTACTTAATGAAGGACCTCCTCTGTGCAGTGGGAAGTGGTGATGGTGGTTATTAGGTGATGCTCTTACTCTGGAATATTAAATTGATGTCCAAGCATAGTGGTAAGGTGCAAGATGCTGCTGGAGAAGCTTGGTTTTTCAGAGCTACTGCAAAATCAGTGGCCTGACTGCTTGTTGTCATTAAAGGACACATGACACTTTCCGCACATTTTGTCTACATAGAATGTCCTTTGCAGTGTTCAGTGGGACACTGTATTTCTCTTTCTTTCTGTCCTGAACTGCGTGATACTGTTGCTGTTCTCTGTTAGATAACTGTCAGGTTCCACCCTAGAGGTGATGGCATTTCACTGTTGAGTGAACTGGTTCCTGTAAAGTTAACTCTTAATGTAAATCTGTGGTTGAGATCATCCTCGAATCAAGGGACAGCTGCTGCTGCTGAGTTAACTCGTAAAGAGCTTTAAGATTCTGTTGGATAAAAGAGGTGCACCCAAGTAAGATGATCGTTTTTTCAAAAAGCCCATCAATCAGCAAGAAGGAAGACTGGATAGCATGAATCTTCCCCTTCCTTGCAGCAGAGCCTGCAGATAAAGTATGTTTCCTTACAAATTCTTGCACATGCTGTAGGGATTGAAAGGTCCTTTTGTCAGCCCACTCACTCACTCACTCATGAGTGATTTCCCCTGTAACACTTCCCTTGTGATAAATCTTACATTACAATACACAGCAGTTAGAAAGAGATACAGTTACTTTGTTACAAAAGGTTTCAGAGTAGCAGCCCTGTTCGTCTGTATTCCAAAAAGAAAAGGAGTACTTGTGGCACCTTAGAGACTAACAAATTTATTTGAGCATAAGCTTTCGTGAGCTACAGCTCATTTCATCAGATGCATTCAGTGGAAAATACAGTGGGGGAGATTTTATATACACAGAGAACATGAAACAATGGGTGTTACTATAAACACTGTAATGAGAGTGATCACTTAAGGTGAGCAATTACCAGCAGGAGAGCGGTGGGGGGAAGCCTTTTGTAGTAATAATCAAGGTGGGCCATTTCCAGTAGTTGACAAGAACGTCGGAGAACAGTGGGGGGGTGGGGGAAAATAAACATGGGGAAATAGTTTTACTTTGTGTAATGACCCATCCACTCCCAATCTTTCTTCAAGCTTAAGATAATTGTATCCAGTTTGCAAATTAATTCCAATTCAGCAGTCTCTCCTTGGAGTCCGTTTTTGGAGTTTTTTTTGTTGAAGAATTGCAACTTTTAGGTCTGTAATCGAGTGACCAAAGAGATTGAAGTGTTCTCCGACTGGTTTTTGAATATTATAATATTTGACATCTGATTTGTGTCCATTTATTCTTTTATGTAGAGACTGTCCAGTTTGACCAATGTACACGGCAGAGGGGCATTGCTGGCACATGATGGCATATATCACATTGGTAGATGTGCAGGTGAACGAGCCTCTGATAGTGTGGCTGATGTGATTAGGCCATATGATGGTATCCCCTGAATAGATATGTGGACAGAGTTGGCAACGGGCTTTGTTGCAAGGATAGGTTCCTGGGTTAGTGTTTCTGTTGTGTGGTGTGTGGTTGCTGGTGAGTATTTGCTTCAGATTGGGGGGCTGTCTGTAAGCAAGGACTGGCCTGTCTCCCAAGATCTGTGAGAGTGATGGGTCGTCCTTCAGGATAAATTGTAGATCCTTGATGATGATGCGTTGGAGAGGTTTTAGTTGGGGGCTGAAGGTGATGGCTAGTGGCGTTCTGTTATTTTCTTTGTTGGGCCTGTCCTGTAGTAGGTGACTTCTGGGTACTCTTCTGGCTCTGTCAATCTGTTTCTTCACTTCAGCAGGTGGGTATTGTAGTTGTAAGAAAAGCTTGATAGAGATCTTGTAGGTGTTTGTCTCTGTCTGAGGGGTTGGAGCAAATGCCGTTGTATCGTAGAGCTTGGCTGTAGACAATGGATTGTGTGGTGTGGTCTGGATGAAAGCTGGAGGCATGTAGGTAGGAATGGCGGTCAGTAGGTTTCCTTAAGTGATCACTCTCATTACAGTGTGTATGGTAACACCATTGTTTCATGTTCTCTATGTATATAAATCTCCCCACTGTATTTTCCACTGAATGCATCCGATGAAGTGAGCTGTAGCTCACGAAAGCTTATGCTCAAATAAATTTGTTAGTCTCTAAGGTGCCACAAGTACTCCTTTTCTTTTTGTTACAACAATGGCTGGCAGGCAGTGGACCACTACACTTGGAACTTTCAGGGTATGTCTACATTGCATCTGGGATGGAGCCTCCCAGACTTGAGGTAGTGCAACTCTTGCTATTGCGCTAAAAATAGCTGTGTATATGTTGTAGCTACTTTTTGAGCACGCTAGTGCGAGCCCCACCATCACAAGCCTGTGGGGCCAGCTGGGGAGGTTCATTTCTAGATGCAGTGTAGACATACTCCGAGGAATAGAAAAATAACTCAGTGAAGGAGGGAAAGTTAGAGTGACCAGATGTCCCAATTTTATAGAGAGACAGTCACGATTTTTTTTTTCTTATATAGGCTCCTGTTACCCCCTGTCCTGATTTTTCACACTTACTATCTGGTCACCCTAGGGAAAGTAAAGTAGAAGAGGTAAAGGAAAACAAATGGAGAAGAACAGAACTTGAGATGGGGACAAAGACAGGATAGAAACAGCAGCAGAAAACTGGTGAAAGGGGGGCAGAAAAGACAAACAAGAGGCATGCTGTTCCAAACCAGCACCTCACATCAGGTGGACAGATTAGCCGCTGAGGACAGGTAGAAAACTCTTCTCAGAAAGGTTGATTCTGATGTTTGTGAAGCAGAAGCAGCATCAGGAGAGAATGAATTACTTGATCTATGGTTGGGAAAACTGAAAGAAAAAAAACGAGAATGTTAAATAAGAGGATGAGAGCAGAGGCACCACAGAGGCTGCGGTAGCAAGGTATGAATTACCATTCATTCTATTGCTCCCTGAGCCAAATATGTTGTGGAAGCAGCATACTCAGCCTCTGTATAATTTGCTCTTTACCCTGTTTAAAGAATGGTGTTGGTATGCTCCAAAATCCTGTCCAGATCTGATCCTTTGATTGAAATATAGAATCTCAAGAGTGGGAAGACAATTTTGAAATCGGGAGGTGATTTGTTCCTAAGGGCTGTCATGGGGATGGCCTTGCTGGTATGTGTAGTGTAAAGTAAGTCTGTCACCATTTTTTAATATCTTTCATTAAAATGCTTCCAGACTGCATCTGTTTTCCCCCCTCACTTCTTCAAGATGAGCACTCCATCTACCACTGCCCTGAGTTTCTTGCTAACTTTGAGTAAAATTTGTGTGAAGATTTTAATCTTTATTCTTAATGTCTTTGCAAACTGCTGGAGAACACACCTGAAAGATCAAAAATGCCTAAAGGCTACATCCTTTTCCAGAGACAATGGTCACATCTACACAGCAAAGAGAAACTCGCGGTGGGCCTGTATCAATTGATTTGGGCTTGCGGGGCTCAGGCTGTGGGGCTGTTTCAGTGCTGTGTAGACTTCTGAGCTTGGGCTGAGGCCCAGGCTCTAGGACCCTGGTAGGTGGGAGGGTCCCTGAATTCAGGTTCCAGCCTGAGCCGGAAGTCTACATAGCAATGAAACCGGCCGAACCCCGTGAGCCTGAATTGGCAGCCATGGGCTAACCGCAGGTTTTTCTTTGCTGTGTAGATATAGCTATGTTACCAAACCTAAAGCCATTGGAGTCTGTTAATGGGGTCCACAGCTAGTGACCATGCTTCAGGTCCATATGTTACGCAGCACTGGCTCTGTCATAACTGAGAGCTCGATATCTCTTGGGAACTGGGATGCTGTTTTCTTTATATTGGGCATATTAGCTCCATTATCCTCCAGTTTAACTGGAAACCTCTGTTCACTTAATTTGTCTTTCTTAATTTCCCCAATGCATCTATCAGTTCTGGATACATTATCTATTTCTCTTCTCTGACATGACCCCTGAACCAACATAATATAGAGTTTGAATGGAAGAGAGGGTGGCATGTTAAATTCTGGAGTAAGGTGTTCCAATTGAATGGGTTTGCCGGAGCCCCAGATTGCTTCAACTGTCTCTGTTCTTCTAGGAAATAAATGCAACTAGCAAATTTGAAAATAGCAATTGCCAGCTCAGTCCTTGAGACATGTTCCTTTACTGCCCTCTACTGCACGGCTCAGTATAATTCCTCTAAATTGTGCAAAAAACAAACAAAACAAAAAAACCCTTATATTTCCTCTGAGAAGCTGCCAGTCAAAGCAGGACTTGAACCCCAGGAAAACACCCTGAGAACTCAAAAAAGAAAGAGATGGTAGGTGATGTTAAGAAGTAGCATAGAATAAGAAAGGGCATTTGTTACAGGACAACCAGCTCTGAAATATCAGCAAAATCAGACATCAATCTAAAAGATGGCAACTAAAAGCCATATTTTCAGAGCCTCAAAGAGCAATGACAGAACCATTCAGAACCTTTTAAAAGTTAAATTTAAAGAGACGTTGTCAGATACTTTAGGCCTCATGCTGTTTTTCTGTTATTATATATTTTGCATATATTTACAATACCCAATCTTAAATGGAAACAGTTTCCATGACTTTCTTAAATATAAATGAAAATATGCTTCTTTAGATTTAAAGATCACCCTTCTGTATTGTGAGTGCAGGGAAACTAGAAAGTGAAACTGACTAGGACCAAAAACCTTTCATGTGAAGTCGTTTCATGATCCAAGCCAAAAGCATTGAAAAAAGTAAACCTCAGAAAGGATACCGTAATCCAGGCCCTGATCCTGCAATTGGTGCTCCTTTATACCTGCACGGAATCCCCCTGAAGACAATTGACAATTGCAACCTTAGGCCCCAGATTATTTTAGTTTTCATAGTTTAGGATAATACAGTTATTATTTGTAGGTTGACTGCACAATCATATAAAGAATCCTAAACCAGAATGTTTCTTACAGGTGTTGGTAGGTTTTTTTTGTAATTAAGCATGGTGGTTTCTCTCATTTGCTTCATGCAACACCTCCATTTGTTTGGAAAAGTTAATACAAAGGAAAGTTGATTTTTTTAAACCACCTTTAGATTTTAAATTGATTTTTATTAGCATTAGCCATTATATAATCACTTGTTATACCAACATGTACACATCTGAAGTTATCTTAATATATTCAGCTTTACATCTCAGAGCAACACAGACCTACAACACTGTTATTAATTTAAGCACTGATGACCTGTAAGCCTGTGCACAGTCGGGCTCTTTATATTAAACACAAACTTACTACTGACTATAGGCCTTAAGCCAAAGCCCATCAAAATCAGTGAAAGCCCTTCATACACTTGCATGCACTTTAGATCAGGCCCAAAGAGTATACCACCTTAAACAGTCCTAATAGGGTAGGATGGCTGCTGTAGTGGGATAAAGCACTCAATTGGGACTATAGATCTGAGATAAATTCTCAGCTCAGCCACAGCCCTCTTGTGTGACCTTGGGCAGCTCACTTAATCTACCCGGTGCCTCTGATCCCAATCTCTAAAATGGAGGTAGTACTTTCCTGTCTCACAGGGATATTCTTAAGAAATAAGTCCATTAATGACTGTAACATTCAAATACAGTGATGAGAGCAATATAAGTACTTAGATTGAAGTCAATGCCTTATATTATATAGCTTATAGTGTTGCAGAATCAAACTCAGACAATTTTTGTCCCCGAGATCTTGCAATCTGTTATCCCAGAACTGTACTTCCTCACATCTTAATACGCTTTTAAAACTGTTCTTTGCAGTCCCCCAGCTTTATTTAATAAACTTTTTCCCCCCTCAAAATATCACTCTGCCCAAATCTAGTTCAAGAGAAATAAAAACCTAATGGGCTCTCCCACAGTTTTCTCTTACCAAGTTGTTTTTTGTTACACACATCCAGTAATGACACTAACTGAAAAAATATAAAATATTCAAACATCAACAAAAGCTTTTCTGTATTCTTTGCAACCCTTTTTCTACACCTGTTTCTTCTGAGACTTTTTGTTTGTTGGCAGGGGTTGCAGTGGAAAGCTACTCTGACTTGATTTTACAGGGAGCAGAACTGGATCACTGCCACACTCTTCAGCATGCGGTTCTCAGGGGTTTTATCCTACACTATTATAGGTGATGCAAAAAAATCTGAGTTGTCTGCTATTAAAGCACCCCTTTTCTTTTGGCAGCTGTTGTCCTTTTGCTGTCTTTCTTTACAGCTTGATTGTAGAGCTTAATATTTTCCCTTGAAAGATAAGTCTCCCATTCTTCCCTCCCCACCAAAACAAAAATATAACATTGAAAAGCCAGTGCAAATCCCTAGTGCCCCCAAATGGCCAAGGAATCACTCCACATGGTCTAGTGAGCCCCAGGCACAGCACGCACACCAAATGCCCAATCAACGAGAAATGTAACATAACACGGTGCTAAAACCATCCTTATGGTGTGCGTGTGGGGTTAATAACGCGTTCATGCAAGAGGACAGAGCACAAATAAAAAGAGCTGCCATCTCTCTCTCTCTCTTTACAGCTTAGCTGGGTGGGTCAAAAGTCTCAGAGGTGGATGAGTGCCTGCAGTCAGGCATCTAACATGCACAGCCCAGGAACGATCTCGCAGGGGCTGGGCACCTGCAGCTCCCCCTGGAGTCCGCAGCAGCGGAGGAAGGTGCTCAGCCGGCCCACTGCACACAGCCTCCCGCTCTCTGCCCGCATGGGCTGGGCGCTCTCCCGCTCGCTGTTCCGGCAGCTGCTGCCGCCGTTCTAAATCGATCGCGGAGCAACGGATCAGTGCCGGAATCGATGCCCTCGCCGTTCCTCCCCTTCCCTTATCCTCGCTTCTCCCCCGGGCACCTGCGCGCGCCCGCCCTAGCGCCAGGCCCCGCAGCAGCCGCAGGCAACGGAGCCTCAGGTACCCCAGCGCGAGCGCCCCGCTGCCAGCCCGCCCTTCTTCGCGTGCTTGGCGCAGGGGCCGCGGCACGGTCAGCTGCTGCTGCTGCTGCTTCCTAGGCTGAAACCCACGTGCTCAGCAGCCCCCGCTATTACTGGGCCTCCAAGGCGCCTCTTCTCACCCTTTGCTTCCCTGGGGGATGGGGAGAGACCTACCCATCTCTCTCCTCCCCCCACAGTGGGGTACAGGCTCCTAGGGGAGAAAGGCCCCCCCCACCCTCTGCCTGCTCTTCCCACTTCTGCCTTTCAGATCTAAACGTGGAGCCCCCCCCCCAGTTTACGAGCCGAGTTTGCAGCTAAAAGCAGCTGTTTCAGCTCAGCAAACAGAGGATGCTCGTGGTTCCTCCTTCCCAGCTCCTGCTCGCTCTGCGTTGGCTTTAAGCACTGGCGCCGTGTGGCGAAAGGTCTCAGGTTTTGGCTAGAACCAGATGTGCCTGTGGTTTAATCCCCCTCCCCCATTGAGACGGGCTCGCCCTGGGTGCTGCAAATTATCCGCAACTCAGCCTAAAACGCTTTTAAAGCTTTGCTTATGTCTTTGGAAAACAAATATTGGTCTGTACGTTTCCTCCGTTTAGCGTAAACTTGAACTGTGCTTTTTCAAGAATATGCCGATAAAATAAGCGAGGTTTAATTGACAGCTGAGGTTTGCAAGAGCTTGGAATCTTTTTAACCCCCCGTTTTGTGTGTGTTTGTTTTTTAAAAGCAGAAAGTTAATAAGCTATGGAACGTGTGTTTACTCCGCTGGAATGTCTGCTTCCCACTGGTATTGTACCTCTTCTTACTGTTTAAATCAATTTCAAGTGTCTTTACCCTGCAAATAAGTATATTTTGTGTGCACAACAATAAGAATTCACAAAAAGAAAAGGAGTACTTGTAGCACCTTAGAGACTAACAAATTTATTAGAGCATAAGCTTTCGTGAGCATAGCTCACGAAAGCTTATGCTCTAATAAATTTGTTAGTCTCTAAGGTGCCACAAGTACTCCTTTTCTTTTTGCAAATACAGACTAACACGGCTGCTACTCTGAAACAATAAGAATTACGTTCTTGGTTTGAAGGACAGCTCGATTATCATCTATTATTTTGAAAGGTTAATAATATAAGGCCTAACAGTCCCCTTCATTTGTTGCTAGTAGAGCCAATTTGATATTATTGTGATGGGAATCATCCCTTGAGGAGGTAAAGAGAAGAGGCACATGTGGTGGAACTGGGGTACAAAGTTTAATTTAAAAATGTTTTAAACAGATGGAGTTAAATTGGTGCTAGTGCCTGTGTAGGCACTCTTATTTTGGTTTAAGATTGGCCTATTTCAGTTTAATGTAAACTGAATGTTCCCGCGGAAGTGCTTTGAAGTGCGAGTGTGGTCAGCTGCAAGCGCTGGGAGAGAGCTCTCCCAGTGCTCCTGGTAATCCACCTCCACGAGGGGATTAGCTCCCCAGTGCTCAGAGCCTGTTCACACTAGCGCTTTAAGGCGCTCAGACTTCCTGCGCTGAGGGAGGTGATTTTTTTCACACCCCTGAGCCAGCAAGTTAGAGTGCTATAAAATGTAAGTGTAGACCAGGGGTGGGCAAATTTTTTGGGCCGAGGGACACATCTGGGTGGGGAAATTGTATGCAGGGTAGGAGGTCGGGGTGCGGAAGGGAGTGTGGAGTGTGGGGGGAGTGCGGTGTGCAGGAATGGGCTCAGGGCAATGGATTGGGGCAGAGGAGGGGTGTGGGGTGTATGAGGGGCTCACGGAAGGGGGTTGGGGTGCAGGAGGGGGTTCAGGGCAGGGGTGCAGGAGAGGTGCGGACCGCAGGAGGGAGCTCAGGGCAGGGGTTGGGGTGCAGGAGGGGTGTGGGTGCGACGGGGGCTCAGGGCAGGGAGATGGGTGCATGGGGGTGCTGGGTGCAGCAGGGGGCTTAGGGTAGAGGGTTGGGGTGCAGGAGGGGTGAGGGATGTGGCAGGGGGAATAGGGCAGGCAGTTGGGGGGCGGGGTTCAGGCTCTGGCCTGGCGCCGCTTATCTAAAGTGGCTCCGGGGTGGCAGCGGCACACACCGGGGCCAGGGCAGGCTCTCTGCCTGAAGGAGCAGGGGGGCACAGGGCTCTGCGTGCTGCCCTTGCCACCCTCCGAAGCGCCCTTTGGCCGCGGTTCCCTGTTCCCGGACAATGGGAGCTGCGGGGGGCGGTGCCTGGAGGCAAGGGCAACATATGAAGCTCTCTGCCGGCTCCCCCCGCCCCCCCAGGGCTCCAGGGACATGGTGCCAGCCATTTCTGAGAGCAGGGCGGGGCCCACGGTGCTATGGGGGGCAGTCCCGTGGGCCGGATTCAAAGCCCTGAGGGGCCGAATCCGGCCCGTGGGCCGTTGTTTGCCCACCCCTGGTGTAAACATACCCTAAATGGAAATAAGATAAATGATTTAAACTGTAATAGGAGTGTTTACACAGGAATTTGCACTGGTTTAACTAAATGAGTTTAAAATACCAACTTTAGTTTAGTTGGTGAAATTTTCTCATGTAGACAAAGCCTAAAGCTGATGAGAAGGCCGGCCTCTGGCTGGGGATCTTTGGATACACATTCTAATATCTTAGTGGATCCTTGGGATATACTAGGTGAAGATCTTGCCTGGTACCTACTCTGAAGCCACAAATGTGTCCTCACCAATTCTGTAAGCTGAATCTCTGTTTTTGGTTTGATCTTCCACTCTTATGTTGTTGTGGCATGTTTTGCAATTTTGAAAATGCATTATTAAATATCTCCTTACCCTGTGTGTGTAATATATAAAAAGTGAAAGTACAAAAGTAACCTCTATGCTCTTTGTGGCAGGGACTGTGTCTTCGTATATGCTTGTACAGTATTATTGTTAATTATTATTGGTATTATCATAGCACATAAGAGCCCTAGTCATGGACCAGGACCCCATTGTGTGCAGTGCCTGAGACTATCTCTCATCATAACTGGATCCTTGGGAGTGCTATTCTAATATAAATATTAAATAATATGGCATTACAAGAGTTGCTTTGGTAAAGGGGACTGAATTCTTTATTATGATGCTCTGGCTTTGCTGAGAGTGGTTATGACAAGGCAGATTCATTTAAGCCACCATGGGGTAGGTGGATGGGAGGGGTGAGTGTATATAATCGTGTGTGTATATATGTCTGTGGTTTTTTTTTATATATATATAGTGTGTGTGTGTGTGTGTGTGTGTGTGTGTGTGTGTGTATATATATATATATATATATATATATATATATATATATATATATATATATATATATATATATATATATATATGTATAAAAATACCAACAAGCAGACATATTGGAAAATAAGAATTCTAAAAAATTGTCATCTTTTTGAGTTTAATAAATCTATTAATCTGTTTCAAAATCTTAAAACAAAGCATTTTCTCCAGAATTTTTTTGTGTTGTGTTTGGCTTATAACTTTACAAGTTTTTCCTTCTTGATCCAATTCAAGGACGGTTTAAAGTTACTAAAAAGGGAAGATTTACATGAACTCTTCTTAATAAAAACAGATACTGGACAACATAAGATGCATTTATTTTGGGCACTGTTGGTCTTGGTTAGAAAGGTGAGTGGTGTTTGGAGAGTTCATTGATTATCTTTTTCTAGTTACACCATAATCTGATTCTAAAACATAGCTACACAGTAAAAATGTTATTTGGTGCATCAAAAAAAATCTATGGGATTTAACGCTATCTATCTATACAGTCGAAGAGTGGGTATTTGTCACCATTCATTTTGTAAAACAGTTGCTGTGTGTAGTCATCTGTGTGCAGTAGTCAATTTTACATGGTAGTGTAGGGTAGGATACATCTAGATACTACAGATAAAGTCTTGTCCTCACTAGCAAAAGTTGCTTTGGTTTTCAGTACTTTCACTGATATGATTCTATACCAATGTAGCATGTCCAGATTACCATTCCTGACACAAGCCTCAGTGTGCTAACCGAATGGTTCTGAAACTTCAAGACCCTGGTGTACAATATCTGGAACTCAAAGCCAAGTTTTGCAAACTGTGTATCTAAAACTAGGCAACTAAATTAATATTTAGGTACCTGATTAAGTGTCCAGTTTTCCCAGCACTCCTATTGGCTGTAGTGGGATATGTTAGTGCTCAGCATCTCTGAAAATCAGGGTGCCTAAATAGGGAAAACCCTGTCTGTGCAAGAGATTGCACTTTCTTGAGATCTGGTCAAGAATGTGGAATGAACTTCTGCAGGAACTTTGAAGCATAGCAAACCTCTCCATCTTCTGCACCAAGTGCAAGGCTTACTCCTTCGACCTTGTCTTCACTAACATATAAACACACAGCAGCATATATGTATAATAATACCACCCAGCCAAAACAAAACATTATACTGTATTCACAGTAGCATAACCCTGGGGAGAGGATATGAGAGAGAAGGATCTACACGTGGCTGATGTTAGTTATGTGGTATAATGCACTTCTAGAAGGTGCTGAGATGCTACTATGATGATGGCTATAGAAGATCCTGTATTGAACAGAATAAAATAAATATGGGCTTGGGAGCCAGACTTCAGGTACCCCATTTTGAACTCATTGGCCCAAAAATACTTGCTGTGCCAACTTTGTAATTTTAATTCGTGTAGTTATAGTGGGTTTTTATTTTGGCAGTAATTTTAAATCAACCCATATAGCACCTGATTGTGGCCCAAGTACCAAAGGTTTGAGAACTGCTCTCCAAAATCATTATAGTCAAACCTCACGAGCTCTGAAGACAATTCAATAAAAAAGCTGGAGCACAATTTAAAATTGCAGAGGGGTGGACAGAAACTGTGCTATGTGCTTCAAAACAGTGTTAATTTGCTTAATGCCATTTAAAATGGATAGTGAAGTAGACCTTAAGAGCAGGATTGAAGTCTACAAAGCCTGGGAAAAATATTTTTTCTCTGTAAAATGAAACTGCAGTGGGATTCATTACTGTATATGACATGTAAATTATGAATTTCAGTGAGTGATAGGTCCATGCCAAAGCCCCATGTTCTTTTTGGGCCTGTGTTCTACGACCAAGATTCCTGCTCTGTGTGGCACCCTAGTGCTAAATTCTAGGACAGCTATAGGTAAATTAAAAAGGGAAGTTGTTATTCATTTAATTATTGAAGTGAGTAACACAATCAGTACAGTGCGCCTTGCATTAGTTATTTGCATAGTAAATTCAGATTTTTGTGTTTCACCCAAATTTTAATTTGTATTGCAGTGTAGTTATATGCATTGTAAGAGCATTACAGGAAAGAAATGGAGGAGCTGGAGAATATGACATGTGGCTGTGAGGTAGTTGACAACTTTTGACAACTGGAAAAGTGATGGAGGCGTTTGATTTTTGGCACCCAAGAGGATCGTTGAACTTTTTGGCCATAGAAAGAGGATGCATGTCCTCTTCTGCACTTCTGGTGGGCAGAAGTAAAGTTAGCATTCAAATTTCCTGGTAGGGCTTGAAGTCCTACCTCGCCACTCCTAGAGCAGATTCCTTCTTTCATGTTATCTAAATAACCACCTAACAGCAGTGGATAAGCTCATTAACTGGATGTTTGTGATAAAGTGATCTGCAATGAAATTGTTAACAATGGCTGTATCTTCACTGCCAAAAAGGTGTTGTTATTTTTACAGTGAGATAACTAACATATGATGGTTTTCCCACTGTAAAATCCTAACAGAGATAAGATCTCTGTGGTTTCTGTCAGAAAGCACTGACCTGACCTAGCTTCATAAGAAAGGCCATACTGGGTCAGATTAAAGGTCCATCTAGCCCTGTATCCTGTCTTCTGACAGTGACCAATGCCAGGTGCCCCAGAGGAAATGAATGGAACAAGTAATCATCAAGTGATCCATTCCCTGTCACCAGTTTCCAGCTTCTGGCAAACAGACACTACGGACACCCTCCCTGGCCATCCTGGCTAATAGCCATTGATGAACCTATCCTCCATGAATTTATCTAGTTCTTTTTTGAACCCTGTTATAGTCTTGACCTTCACAACATTCTCTGGCAAAGAGTTCCACAAGTTGACGGTGCGTTGTGTGAAGAAATATTTCCTTTTGTTTTTTTTTAAATCTGCTGTCTATTAATTTCATTTGGTGACCCCTAGTTCTTGTATTTATGAGGAGTAAATAACACTTCCTTATTTACTTTCTACACACCAGTCATGATTTTATAGACCTCAATTATATCCCCCCTTAGTTGTCTCTTTTCCAAGCTGAAAAGTCCCAGTCTTTTCTCATATGGAAGCCGTTGGATACTCCTGATCATTTTTGTTGCCCTTTTCTGAATCTTTTCCAATTCAGATATATCTTTTTTGAGATGGGGCGACCATATCTGCACTCAGTATTCAAGATGTGGGCGTACAATGGATTTAGAAAGCGGCAATATGATATTTTCTGTCTTATTATCTGTCCCTTTCTTAATGATTCCCAACATTCTGTTCGCTTTTTTTACTGCCGCTGCACATTGAATGGATGTTTTCAGAGAACTATCCACAATGGCTCCAAGATCTCTTTCTTGAGTGGTAACAGCTAATTTAGATAATTTTATATGTATAGTTGGGATTGTGTTTTCCAATGTTCACATTTATCAACATGGAATTTCATCTGCCATTTTGTTGCCCAGTCACCCAGTTTTGTGAGATCCTTCTCTAGCTCTTCGCAGTCTTCCTGGGATTTAACGAGCTTGAATAGTTTTGTATCATCTCCAGATTTTGCCACCTCACTGTTTGTTTACTCCCTTTTTCCAGATCATTTCCAATCTATGTTGAATAGGACTGGGCCCAGTACAGTCCCCTGCGGGACACCACTATTTACCTCTCTCCATTCTGAAAACTGACCATTTATTCCTACCCTTTGTTTCCTATCTTTTAACCAGTTACCAATCTATGAGAGGACCTTCCCTCTTATCCCATGCTTAAGAGTCTTTGGTGAGGGACCTTGTCAAAGGCTTTCTGAAAATCTAAGTACACTATATCCACTGGATCCCCTTTGTTCACATGCTTGTTGACCCCCTCAAAGAATTCTAGCAGATGGGCGAGGCATGATTTCCCTTTACAATAGACATGATGACTCTTCCCCACCAAATTATGTTAATCTATGTGTCTGACAATTTTGTTCTCTACTATAGTTTCAACCAGTTTGCCTGGTACTGAAGTCAGGCTTACTGGCCTGTAATTGCCAGGATCACCTCAGGAGCCCTTTTTAAAACTTGGCTTCACATTAGCTATCCTCCACTCATTTGGTACAGAAGCTGATTTAAATAATAGGTTATAGACTACAGTTAGTAGTTCTGCAATTTCACATCTGAGTTCCTTCAGAACTCTTGGGTGAATACCATCTGGTCATAAGTGACTTATTACTGTGTAGTTTATCAGTTTATTCCAAAACCTCATCTAATGACACCTCAGTCTGGGACAGTTCCTCAGATCTGTCACCTAAAAAGAATGACTCATGTTTGGGAATCTCCCTCACATTCTCAGCTGTGAAGACGGATGCAAAGAATTCATTTAGTTTCTCTGCAATGGCCTTACCGTCCTTCAGTGCTCTTTAGCACCTCGATTGTCCAGTGGCCCCATTGGTAGTTTAGCAGGCTTCCTGCTTCTGATGTACTTAAAATTTTTTTTTGCTATTACTTTTTGAGTCTTTGACTAGCTGTTCTTCAGATTCTTTTTTGGGCCTTCCTAATTATATATTTATACTTCGCTTGCCAGTATTTATGCTCCTTTCTATTTTCCTCACTAGGATTTAGCTTTCACTTTTTAAAGGATGCTTTTTTGCCTCTCACTGCTTCTTTTACTTTGTTGTTTAGCCACGGTGGCACTTTTTTGGTTCTCTTGCAATGTTTTTTAATTTGGGGATATACATTTAAGTTGAACCTCTATTATGGTTTCTTGAAAAAATTTCCATGCAGCTTCCAGGGATTTCACTTTTTGCTCTGTACCTTTTTAATTTCTGTTTAACTAACCTTCTCATTTTTGTGTAGTTCCCCTTTCTGAAGTTAAATGCTATAGTGTTGGGCTGCTGTGGTGGTTTCCTCGCCACAGGGATGTTAAATCTAATTATGTTATAGTCACTATTACCACGCGATCCAGCTATATTCACCTCTTGGACCAGATCCTGTGTTCCACTAAGGACTAAATCAAGAATTGCCTCTCCACTTGTGGGTTCCAGGATTAGCTGCTCCAAGAAGCAGTGATTTAAGGTGTCAAGAAACTTTATCTTTGCATCCCGTCCTGAGGTGACATGTACCCAGTCGATATGGGGATAGTTGAAATCCCCCATTATTATTATTGAGTTTTTATTTTAAGGGCCTCTCTAATCTTCCTGAGCATTTCACAGTCACTGTCATCAGCCTGATCAGGTGGTGGGTAATAGATCCCTGCTGCTATATTCTTCTTATTAGAGCATGGCATTACTATCCATAGAGACTCAGTGGTACAGTTTGGTTCATTTAAGATTTTTACTTCATTTGATTCTACGCTTCCTTTCGCATGTAGTGCCACTCCCCCACCAGCACGACCTGTTCTGTCCTTCCAATATGTTTTGTACCATCTCCCCTCTTACTCACACAGTGGGCCTCATATAGTTCATCTCAGTGTAAAACCACAGTGCTTTGTCTCCACTAGGAGATTGCAGCAGCATAGCTAAGGTGTATTAGTCATCCTGTTGTGGAAAACACATTTATTTTGGCAGTGAAGGCATAGCAAATGATGATATTTAAAATGTCAGTAGTAGGCATCAATTAATGCTCCATTGCAATGAATGGGAGGGGAAAAGTACTCAGTGGCTCTCTAGCTTTTTTCTGAGGCATTCTGTTTCTGCAGACAATATTCCATTGATTTACATTTGTTTCACGCTTGGAAAGTTATTTTTGCAACTTGGGGGCCTAGATACTTTTAAAAAAATGAAAGCTTAGATTCTGCAGCACAGCTATGTGGCATGGGGTAGATTGTATACATAGCTGTTCAAGTGTGATACAGCAAATGCACAGGGCTCATAACAGTTTGTTACATTACAGTTTGTGAATTCATTTTAAAAGCAGCTCTGTTTTCTTTTTTTTAAAAGATCTAATGCCTTCTACAGTGTACCACCCTTTGTTTCCCTCCTATGGTTTGTTTATAACCTTTGCGTTGGTGACCTTCATGTTGTGCCTAGATTGCCCATTGTGGGTTCTGCAGTGAACTAGTCTAACTAAACTTTAACTACAGTGGACTTTGAAAACTCTCTACCATGCCTTTGTCTCCTTAACATTGGTGTGCTGCTGTATGCTTTAGACAGGCCTGCACCTGATTAGTACTTGGAATCTTTGGGTAGTAGGGTTTGCTAGGTCCACTTACTCGGCAATATTGCTAACGTGGAGCACTGTATTGCCATAGTCTACACTGGATTTCTGTTTGTTCCCACATGTAATTCAAACTTTATTTTCTGATGTACAAAAGCCCTTTCATCTGCAGCATAAATGTTGACTTTATTTAGTTTTAAGGGGCCCCGATACAGCTTCTGTCATTTTATAACTTCTGCCAGATGAGGAGGATGAAAGAGAGAGAAACATCCTCCATTGCCCAAGTCCACCAGCAAGGTAGCTCCCTGGTGGACGCTTCCTTATCAGCTCTCCTGCAGAGGGGAAGGCTCTTTATAGCAGAGAATCCTCTTTCCTTGCTCTCTGTATCCTGGCCCACAAAGAGCTCTGTGAAACTACTTCTCACATCATGTGGGGAGTGTGAGTCATTGTGGGGGCTGTCTCCTTTATATCCTATTCCCCATACCAATTGTGCGTCAGAACCACACTAGTTCCTGGGGTGGTAGTTGTGGCTCAGATTTGATTCCTTCAAAAGAGGATGTATTCTTTGATAGTCTCTTTACCCTTTTCATCAACTTGAATGGGCTTTGAGGTTTTATCAAGATGATTATTTTAAGTATCTCTTAAAACTTAAGTTTATATGGTTATAGTTGATGATATAGTTATTTCACTGATGTCTGGAATCACATTGTCTCCAGTTAAATGAGCCAAAGCTGTTTCAGCTTTAAAAGAATATCGCCAGGTAACTGTCTGTAAAGCTGAAGTGTCCATTTATTGCAGGTAACTCTTTGCATCCTTTCCCCCCCTTTCTCTCCTTCTCCATTTAAAACTAGAGCTTTGTTCTGTTAAAGCAAGGTCACCTGTATGTCACAAGCGAGCCACAGGACAGAACACCCCTCACCCCATAGTTTAATGTTGTATATAGTCCGGGGTAAACTATTTTCTGACAGAGAAAAGACAGGCAGGCCTGCACCTGATTAGTACTTGGAATCTTTGGGTAGTAGGATTTGCTAGGTCTACTTACTCAGCAATATTGCTAATATTGCATCAGTGGTTCTCAACCTGTGGCCCAGTCAGCACACAGCTGCAGCCCATATGACCTCTTCAGGACCATACAGGTAGTATTGGATGCTGCCCACAATGGTGAATAGGTTGAGAACCACTGCTATACATGGAAGTGATATAACCTGGGAATAACAATGTTTTTAAGTGACATTTGAATTATATGAGAATTTTACCATTCAAGCAAGTGAATAGAAACTGTTACTTATGTTAATCTTTTAAAAAAAATGGGGTTAGGTGGGGCAAGAACATTTTTATTCATCATCCTATAACTCAAATGGGTAAAGATAAGTTGCTAGAAGCTGGGAATGGGTGACAGGGGATGGATCGCTTGATGATCATCTGTTTTGTTCATTCCCTCTGAAGTACTGTCAGAAGATAGGATACTTGGCTAGATGGACCTTTAGTCTGACCCAGGATGGCCATTCTTATGTTCTAAGTGGCTAATCAAAGTTCGGGGATGGTCCAGTTGGGAGTAGAAATTGGTAATGGAGTCTGGTATTGTCTATGATGTAATCTTATTTATTTACAACAAATGTACAAAGTCCTGCTTCTCTAAACGCAGATGGAACCACAAAATGTGACAGCTTCTTATAGCCCTAAGGCTCTTTAGCCAGCACTAGACCCAAAACTGTCCACTAGGCTTCTCCAGGGCCTCCTCCTTCTTACAGGCTATTGCTTGGGCCTTGTGCTGACTTTCTTCCTGCCTCTGAGTCTTTCTCAGTTCCTTGCCTGCCTGTTATACCAATAAAATAAAAACCAGCAGGATCTTATTAAAGGGGAAAAGGCAAAATGCCACATTTATTGTGAATACAGAAAGAATCATAGTAAGCAGTTAGTTATAGCTATAACATTCCATTCAATTTCATATTTATTCACACATTCATTCATACACACAAACACACAGGTTCTGCAAGGTTGTTATCATAGTTACCAGCCTTAGAATTGTTCATGCCAAGCCACTGGCCAGCTGGCCTGGACATGAGGAGGGAGCAGAGCCTTGTCAGTTGCTCATCTGATGCTCCTGGAAGTTGGTTTGCAGAATCAGACCCCAAAGATCTCACTTTCTAGAGTCCATTTTTATAGGAATTTTTTCCTATGCCAGTCTATGGGAATTGCTTCATCATGCTGTTACTGAATCAATCAGCAGATGGCAAATTCCTGACAGCTCCGTGCTGCCAGATGTTATCTTGTTCTTTGGTTCTCCCATTCTTGAGGCTGTTGGGTGGATTCCAGTCTGCCCTCCGGGGTCCTCTGGTTATTTCCACTTGACGCCTTCTTCAGCCATTGGACACTGGATTCTTAGGCTGGCACTTCCCTGATCATTCAGTTATTATCCACACCAAGCATCCATCCACATACATCCTCTATCTCTGTTTTAATCACAATTGTTAACAAAGCGAGATGAATACAACAAAATGGCAGGGACTCTCTGGGTGCTGTTTCTGTGGTTACAGAGTATTGCTTTGAGTCTCTCTCTGTGTGAGTAGTTGTTGTTGCAAAGAATTGCTTTGAGAACAGATTCTGTCTTAGAATGTACTAACACAATTAGCAGCTTGCAAGTTTCACACATAGAGGGAGAGAAACATTACCAAAAACCAAGAGACCTCTTAATTAGTAATACCCTGGAATTTAAACTATGGGTAATCAAACTCATTTGTGATTTTAATACAGAACTTCTTTAATATGATCCAACATGCCCCCACATCTCCCCAAGCTATACTTTTTCTACACTCACAATCCTGATCAGAAAAACGCCAAGGGAAACTCTTTTCTCACACGGTGCTAGTTTCTGGGCAGACTTCATAGTGCCTTGTTTTAGATGTGACCTCTTAAATATCTCTTACCGCTATCTTAAATGGAGGTCACGTTCACACACAATTTTTAACAAGGTTTTAACTTAACCCATAAAAATGTTTTACCCAGCTCATAACAGTATAATGGCCCTGCTGAAAGGACCAGGAGTTAATGAAGCAAACGTGCTTTCAGAAGAGTATTGTCTTCCTTTCTTAGTCCTGATGGTACCCTCCACAGTAAGGTTTTTAAAGATATATATTTTGTGGTTTCACAGCAGCTTTATTATCAAATCATATACAAACTGCATACAGGTTTCAGATACAAGTCCACATTTAGGCTTGATCTCTGAATATGGAAAACAATACAAGAAATTGTCTGTTTGCAAATATGAACCCAGTCTGAATAAAATAGAAGCTGAATATGAAGTAGGAACACGTGGTAAATTGTTGCAAAGGAAAAACTATGCTAGGTGACTGGTCCAGGCTTGGAACTCCTGGGTTCCAAAAATTACAAAACCCTCTATTTCCCCCATTCCTCCCAAAACCCTGTACTTGTATTTGTGATCTATTTTCAGCTTGTACGTGTGAAGACAATTAGCCCAGGTTCAGTGCAAGTTTTTGAATAGGTAAAACAGTGGTTCTCAAAGTTTTGTACTGGTGACCCCCTTTCACATAGCAGGCTTCTGAGTGTGACCCCCCCCCCTTATAAATTAAAAACACTTTTAAAATATATTTGACACCATTATAAATCCTGGAGGCAAAGCGGGATTTGGGGTGGAGGCTAACAGCTTGCGACCCCAGTTGAGAACCCCTGAGGTAAAATGTTGCACTTGATCACATCATGTTTGTAGAGTTTTAGACCAAAACCTAATACAAATATAATTCCTCACCCATTCGCTGAAAAACACAGTATCCAGCTGCCAAGTACGGTTGGTAATCCTCCTCCTACAGGCTTCCAGATTTAATAAGCTTATTAGGCATGGATCTAAGAGCCTCTTGCTAACAGCATTGTTGATTGACAGCTTAGTCCAGAAAACGTTTTTCAATTGCTAGTGAAAATTTATCTCTATTTAACACACTAAAAGAAGCCTATCTTAAAGGCTTCCTTGGCAATTATTAAGGACGAAGACCAGTTAAAACCAAAAAAAATATATAAAAAAAGAAAAGTAGTGGCAGATCTCGCCCACCACAAAATACCACAAGAAAACAAATATCTTTATTCTGCATACAACGACCTAGCCCTACTGTCCCACCTTTAGACATCCAAGTCAGATTTTTTTGACCTATGTCTTTCTGTAAATTGAGAATGACGTTTAAATACCATCTTTTTGATGCATATGTATTCCAGCATGTGTATGTGAATAGAGGA
Organism: Dermochelys coriacea; assembly: GCF_009764565.3. Classification (NCBI taxonomy): domain Eukaryota; kingdom Metazoa; phylum Chordata; order Testudines; family Dermochelyidae; genus Dermochelys; species Dermochelys coriacea. The sequence continues at coordinate 174,597,756 of NC_050069.1, forward strand.
TTCTACCCAGACAGGTGACCTCTATATTTGATGAATGCAAACAACTATGTTAATGCATCATTAAGTTTGCATCGTTAAAAAGTTAGCAAATTGAAAAGTTAAATTTTCTTCAGCAACATTCACTCAACTATGCTATATATAGATAGCTACATACAGCATTTTTGGAATGCTATACCAAATTGCTAGTGAGAGGCTCGTGCTGTCATTTCCTGGGATTGATTTTTTTTTTAAAACACCAGTAGCATTTTCTCAGTAGAGTGTCCTGCCTTTGTAACTTGTCTTCATGGATTTTCTGCCAGAACCTATATCTGGAAGGCATCGAGGTATGATGTAAGGCATGTTTGTCAGGCCACGTCCTGCTCTGATTGACATCCATGGGAATATAGTCAGTAACTTCAATGGGAGCAGGATTTTGGTCTCTTACGTTTAGTTTAATTTTTTTTGCTTACTCCTCTTTGGTTTTTTTTTTTTTTTTTTTTTTTTTTTACAATTTTCCTGGGGTTTTTTACTCTAATTTTTCATGTCTTCTCCTGCAACAAATTATTCTTTTTGGCAGCCACAATGGGAATGGAATAGTTGAAAAAATGTAATTTGTGTCAGAAGTGCTTAGTTGCTTCTTTGATAAGAGTTGGACGCATTTCTTTTTTAAAAGGGGGTAAATATTGTTTTAGCAAAAGATGTTAATGTTATGAGTCGCTGATGTATAAGCACAGTAGAAAACTTCCTATAGAAAGAGTTAAAGGCACCACATGCTGTAACCACAGTCACCCAGACAGTCAATAAACAAATTGCGTGGATTAAAGCACTCTCCTTTGGATGGGCACTGCAAACTTTCCTGAGGTTTCTTTGTGTTGCTGGATGGCCACACAACAGGAGAGTTATTCTTCAGGCTCACCTTTTTGAGACCTGGTGCTTCTTGGCAAGTGGTTTTGCCTAGGGATTCTTTGGTGAAAAAACCCCCAAGGCTACAATACCAGCTTCTGCTGGCATAGCTGTGTCAATGAGGGTTGTCAAGAGGAGTCATCCCTGAACGACATAGCTATACCACGATAAAGCCCTTAGTTTAGATACAGTTATGCTGGCCAAACTGGGCTTTTGCCGATGTACACTGTAGCCACACTAGGGGTGCTTTGTTGGTGTACATAGTGTAGACATAGCCTCAGGAAAACAAAGTGTGTTAAATAGGAGAACTAGGGAGACAGGGCCCAAGGGAGCTGCTTCTTGGCAGAGACTTGAAACGTGGTACTTTTAGTTGAGGTTTCTGCCTTTGTGTAGTTTGTGACCATCTCTGTTCCTTTTCAATAGGATTTGAGTACACTTTGTAACTGAACAGATTTACAGTAGGTAAAAAAAACCTTGATCCTGTATCTCTGATTTTTCCTCTGATGGGAAACCAGCAAGCCCCCCAAATCAGCCACCACTCGTTAAAGAGGCAACAATATATTTAACATAGCTTCATTATTTTTGTTGAGAGAACCGTAATGTTTGAATTTCCTGATATTTTTGCCGTTAAAATTGACGGGCCTGACTTACCACCTCATTAGTCTAGTTTTAAGCTGGTGTAACTGATTTAACTGGTTTAAAACTGGAATAATGAGGCCCAACTCTGTCATCTCATTCTTGACCCAAAATTTAGGTTCTGAAAAAAACAAGCTTTTACAAAACCAATAGTAGTAATTCTGTGAATGTTTTCATTTAAATTGTAAGGGAAAAATCGTTGATTATCATATAGGCTTTTGCTCAAAGTCTTTGAAACTGAAATTTTGTAGCAATGAGAACCCGAAAATGAAACAGACCGTGAACAAAAGCAAAACTGACTTTGTTCATTTTTTTCATTGTCCATGTGGAGAGAAATACAAAGTAAATGAAAAGCATAAACATGGAAGAGTGAACTGGAATTTGAAAAATGTCATCAGGGTTATTAATCTTTAGTAATTGTTATTAATAAACATTATTTCTAAATTGACACTTGCTTTAAATTCTCAGGGCCAGAGTGTGATGTTTCCCTCTCCACTTCCAGGACCTCAAGAGCAGGGCTGTAAACAGGCTGAGTCCCTCTTCAACAAAGCACACAGACCTTGAGTTAGGGCCTGATTCTGAAGTCAAGGGGAGCTCTACCATAGATTTCAATAGGTCTAGGATCAAACCCTTAATGGCCAGACTCATCTCGTTCATGGGGTTTTGTGCTGATAGTAACTGAAAAACAATAGTACAATGTAAGCTTTAGCCTAAGCTTCCTGCTTGAACTTGCTTGTTTTTAGGGTTTCCCCTAGAATCTGCCCTTCCTCGCTCTTCAATGGTTCTCTTTATGTCCTGATACAAGATGGTTGTGCCCATCTACCAGCATGACTCTTAATTCAGTGTTTTATCACTTGAGCCTGTGGGACACTGAAAAGAAGGACCTTCTTTTCTTCACATTCTTAGTCTGCTACCCTGTTACAAGGTCACAGTTTCAATTCTTAAATTTATGGGGACTAATCCAAATCCAAGTGAAGTTGGTGTAACTGGTTCTATAGAGCTGCAGTTTCCTAGCAAGAATGTCCCCCCAGAGGCTGCTGAAGGACCAAAACAAGGCAGAAACTGCTGCTACACAAGTGCCCATATCTTTCATGCATCCTCCAGTATGGTTTATGGCACTGTTGAAGTATTTGACAGTTGCCATCTGCTCGATGTCCCATCCGGATAGGGTAATACTGAGCTGGTTGTAATCTGGGACTGGAGGTTGCTTGATGGTAATGGCCAAAGACTTAGTTTTATCTGGATTCATAGCCATGTCAGTGTGCATTGCTTCTTGCCTGACCAGATTGGCCTTCAGCTCCAGCGATTCACCAAACTGAATCAACAAGATAATGTCACTCACGTATTTGAGATCTCAAAGCAGAATGGGTGTTCAGCTCAAGGCCATGGGCAGCTGAGTTGACTCATCAGATCCCATAAATTTGCTCGATGCACTAAATGAAAGGCTTCCAGGGTCAGTATGTTCATGTCATGAGGGTGTTTATGCTGAAGATCACCACTGTGAGAATCTGGTCAATTGTATATATGTTAAAAGAAAAGGAGTACTTGTGGCACCTTAGAGACTAACAAATTTATTGGAGCATAAGCTTTCGTGAGCTACAGCTCACTTCATCGGATGCATTTGGTGGAAAAAACAGAGGAGAGATTTATATACACACACACAGAGAACATGAAACAATGGGTTTATCATACACACTGTAAGGAGAGTGATCACTTAAGATAAGCCATCACCCACAGCAGGGGGGGGAAAGGAGGAAAACCTTCCATGGTGACAAGCAGGTAGGCTAATTCCAGCAGTTAACAAGAATATCAGAGGAACAGTGGGGGGTGGGGTGGGGGGGAGAAATACCATGGGGAAATAGTTTTACTTTGTGTAATGACTCATCCATTCCCAGTCTCTATTCAAGCCTAAGTTAATTGTATCCAGTTTGCAAATTAATTCCAATTCAGCAGTCTCTCGTTGGAGACTGTTTTTGAAGCTTTTTTGTTGAAGTATAGCCACTCTTAGGTCTGTGATCGAGTGACCAGAGAGATTGAAGTGTTCTCCAACTGGTTTTTGAATGTTATAATTCTTGACGTCTGATTTGTGTCCATTCATTCTTTTACGTAGAGACTGTCCAGTTTGGCCAATGTACATGGCAGAGGGGCATTGCTGGCACATGATGGCATATATCACATTGGTAGATGCGCAGGTGAACGAGCCTCTGATAGTGTGGCTGATGTGATTAGGCCCTATGATGGTATCCCCTGAATAGATATGTGGACAGAGTTGGCAACGGGCTTTGTTGCAAGGATAGGTTCCTGGGTTAGTGTTTCTGTTGTGTGGTGTGTGGTTGCTGGTGAGTATTTGCTTCAGATTGGGGGGCTGTCTGTAAGCAAGGACTGGCCTGTCTCCCAAGATCTGTGAGTCGTCCTTCGACTCACGTGGGTCGTCCTTAAGGATAGGTTGTAGATCCTTGATGATGCGTTGGAGAGGTTTTAGCTGGGGGCTGAAGGTGATGGCTAGTGGCGTTCTGTTATTTTCTTTGTTGGGCCTGTCCTCTAGTAGGTGACTTCTGGGTACTCTTCTGGCTCTGTCAATCTGTTTCTTCACTTCAGCAGGTGGGTATTGTAGTTGTAAGAAAAGCTTGATAGAGATCTTGTAGGTGTTTGTCTCTGTCTGAGGGGTTGGAGCAAATGCGGTTATATCGTAGCGCTTGGCTGTAGACAATGGATCGAGTGGTATGATCTGGATGAAAGCTAGAGGCATGTAGGTAGGAATAGCGGTCAGTAGGTTTCCGATATAGGGTGGTGTTTATGTGACCATCGCTTATTAGCACCGTAGTGTCCAGGAAGTGGATCTCTTGTGTGGACTGGTCCAGGCTGAGGTTGATGGTGGGATGGAAATTGTTGAAATCATGGTGGAATTCCTCAAGAGCTTCTTTTCCATGGGTCCAGATGATGAAGATGTCATCAATGTAGCACAAGTAGAGTAGGGGCATTAGGGGACGAGAGCTGAGGAAGCGTTGTTCTAAGTCAGCCATAAAAATGTTGGCATACTGTGGGGCCATGCGGGTACCCATCGCAGTGCCGCTGATTTGAAGGTATACATTGTCACCAAATGTGAAATAGTTATGGGTCAGGACAAAGTCACAAAGTTCTGCCACCAGGTTAGCCGTGACAGTATCGGGGATACTGTTCCTGACGGCTTGTAGTCCATCTTTGGAGAGACTGCTGAATTGGAATTAATTTGCAAACTGGATACAATTAACTTAGGCTTGAATAGAGACTGGGAATGGATGAGTCATTACACAAAGTAAAACTATTTCCCCATGGTATTTCTCCCCCCCACCCCACCCCCCACTGTTCCTCTGATATTCTTGTTAACTGCTGGAATTAGCCTACCTGCTTGTCACCATGGAAGGTTTTCCTCCTTTCCCCCCCCTCCTGTTGGTGATGGCTTATCTTAAGTGATCACTCTCCTTACAGTGTGTATGATAAACCCATTGTCTCATGTTCTCTGTGTGTGTGTGTATATAAATCTCTCCTCTGTTTTTTCCACCAAATGCATCTGATGAAGTGAGCTGTAGCTCACGAAAGCTTATGCTCTAATAAATTTGTTAGTCTCTAAGGTGCCACAAGTACTCCTTTTCTTTTTGCGAATACAGACTAACACGGCTGCTACTCTGAAACCTGTATATATGTTGTGTGGGTACTATATGTAATTATTTATAATGTAGTAGTGCTTAGATCAAGGACAGATGTATTTAGGTGCTGTACAAACACACAGTGAGAGAAATCTGTACCTTGAAAAGCTTGCTGTCTAAATAGGCAAGTGTAATGGGGTTCGTTCACCACTCTGGCACCTCCTGCTGGCTGTCTTGGGAATTAGCTCTGTGTGTTAGTGCACCCTCTTTGGGTGGTGCTTCGCTGGTGTCACTCCTGCTCTAGGACTACATCTCTTCCTGAACCACGGCGTCCTCTTCAGCTACATAGCCCTCTGGCCGTGCTACACGCTGTGCTGCCCCCTTCCGGGGGACCTGCAGTCTGCTGTTCAGCCACTTCCCTTAGTGGCTACTGCAGGGAATTGTCTGGCCATTTCCTTGAGGCCTCAGCATCCTCTTTGCCCTTGCCTCAGGGCCTCAGACTGCCAGCCCCAGCAGACAGCCTAGTTCCTGCTCACAGCATTGCTCTGTCCAGGGTGTTGGCAGTTCTCTCTCCTGTCCAGAGACACAGTCCTCCCCCCCTCGGCTCCCGGGAGAGCCAGCCTTTGTCCTGCAGCTCCCTTTTTATGTGGGCCTGCTTGGCCCTGATTAGCTGCTCCCTTCAGCTTTTATCTGATTGTTTTGTATGAATGTACAAATGTTTTAAGATTTGTAGTCTGAAGGGTTGGATCACAGAAACCCCCTTGGGATTGCCACCTCATGTACCAAGATTACTTCTGCTCCTGCTTTCCTGCCCTGTCAGTTTAGGACTTTAGTGCCCTGCCTGGTTTGAGCCAGACCTGCTAGCCTGCTGAAACCCAGACCCCTGTCCCCTAACAGCTCTAGGTTTAACTGAAAGCAGCTTACAGAAGTGTGCCTGTCTTTAACACTCAAATGCCCAACTCCCAGTGGGGTCCAAACCCCAAATAAATCTGTTTTACCCTGTATAAAGCTTATATAGGGTAAACTCATAAATTGTTCTCCCTCTATAACAGTGATAGAGAGATATGCACAGCTATTTGCCCCCCGCCTCACAAGTATGAATACATATTCTGGGTTAATTAATAAGTAAAAAGTGATTTTATTAAATACAGAAATTAGGATTTAAGTGGTTCCAAGAAGTAAGGGACAGAACAAAGTGAATTACCAAGCAAAATAAAATAAAACACACAAGTCTACGTCTAATTAAACTGAATACAGATAAAAACCTCACCAGTTCCAGTAAGCTCTCTTTTACAGACTAGCCGCCTTCTAATCTGGGTCCAGCAAGCACTCACACCTCTGTGGTTACTGTCCTTTGTTCCAGTTTCTTTCAGGTATCCTGGGGGGTGGAGAGACTCCTTAGCCAGCTGAAGACAAAATGGAGGGGTCTCCCACGGGCTTAAATAGACTTTCTCTTGTGGATGGAGACCCCCTCCTCTCTCCTATGCAGAGTCCAGCTCCAAGATGAAGTTCTGAAGTCATCTGGGCAAGTCGCATGTCCATGCACGACTCTCAGTTTTTACGGGCATAAGCCATTGCCCACATGGTATCTTGAACGTCTCCAGGAAGACTTCTTATGTGGATTGGAGCATTCCAAGATGCATTGTTCCTTAAGTGCTTCTTGATTGGGCACTTAACTTTGCAAATTCCTTTCTACAGAAACTGACCAAATGCATCCGATGAAGTGAGCTGTAGCTCACGAAAGCTTATGCTCTACTAAGGTTATTTAGAAATCAAGCAGTACATGACCAGTATTCATAACTTCCAATACAAAAATGATACATGCATACAAATAGGTTTAACAGATTCAGTAGATCATAACCTTTACATAGATATGTTACATGGCCTATGTAGCTTAGAACATATTCCAGTTATGTCATATATATTCATAAGCATATTTCCATAAAGCCTTATGGGGGGCACCATCACAGTTGCCTTGGGTCTCTTTGCATTAGTTTTTCACCATGTCACAGGCATTCCCTTAGCCACTCCATTGTGCCACACTGTCTAGACTATTTCTATCACCTAATGGTCATAAACTTGCCCAGGCTCTTTTCCTTTCACCATATGTATCTTTTATGCCTGTGGACTTTTACACACTGAACATGCCACAGGCATCTTGTAGCAGGAGCTTTCCATGCAGCCTCTCTCCTCTGTACAGCTCACCTTCTGAGCTTCTCCTCTGAGCTCTCCTTGCTTCCTGTCCTACTTACATCATTAGCCCAGTGATAATCACCTAGGTGCTCATAATCTTCCAACAAAAAGTACTGAATTGCTCCTTTAGCCTTTTCTGTGCTGCAGTAAGTTCAGTGATCAGGATGCCACTAATAGTACTCTGTCACTCCCTTTCCATTCCTATCCGCATGGTTAATCTTTGCAGGAGAGTATGTATGTTGTGCACAAAGCATTGGTTAGAAAAAATGTAAAATCTAGGAGTCCAATTGTTTGTGCAGTGGGGAAAGCTGTAGAAAGCAAAGAAGTGGGAGGAACACTCATGCATGAAAAGGGTTTGCAGGATCAAGCTTTACATTAGATCATTCTGCTGTCTGAATTTGCATTTTTAAGACTTAGAGTATCAATACATTTTGACTTGTTTTGTCCAACATGATTTCTAATGGAATTAATCATAGAGATAAAATTAAAGCTATGTAAATATATCAATTACTGAGACTGTGTCCAAGGCTCCATGGTATCAAAGTAAAGGGTGAAATATGGGAGAGGATGGAGAAGTATGGTGAGGTGCACCAGATGGCAAAATCTCCTGACGTAAATTCACTTTAGCACCACTGCTACTGATATTCAGCATTTACGTTGCAGAGTTGCATACATTAGATAGAGCATCTAGAGCAGTGGCTCAAGCTTAAGTGTACCCCTTTCAAGAGTCTGATTTGACTTGTGTTCCCCCAAATTTCAGACAAAAAGACAAAAAATACCAAGGTGTCACGGCACACTATTACTGAAAAATTTTAGTTTCTACTGACTTCACTAGGGCTTTTTATGTAGCCTGTTGTAAAACTAGGCAAATATCTAGATGAGTTGATATACCCCCTGGAAGACCTTTGACATGTACCTCCTGGTTGAGAACCACTGATCTAGAGTAACAAATGCTTTGAAGGAGAGTGTTAGATAATGAACTGCTGGTTCATGGGTTCTATTATGCATATATTGTTATAAATGAATCTTTGTATTATAACTAGAGTGTCAGCAAAGTTACTTGTAAAGAGTCTGACTGCACTTTTCTGGGACATCCTCTCTAGATTCCTAAATGGGACTTTGAGCAAACGGAGAAAAAAACATTCTTTACAAAATCCTTCCCAAAGTTTACACTGATCCTAGTGCATTCTAGGATGGGACTCAGAAGGTGAAAACTGGGAAAACGCCCATTGACTTCAGTAGAGCTAGGATGTTACCCTGAGAGTCATGACATAGTCAATACTGCTTATATAATAATGTACCGCTCTAAGAAGTCACAGTGTCTTGATTTAAGGGGCTCCCAGTGAGCTGGGACATAACAGTTATCTGTAAGATCTGCCGTTGTGATCATGTTATCCATAAACTAAACTGGTACAAGGGAGGTTGAGTAAAGTGAATGATTGGCCTCTACTTAGCTTAAGGTCATAATTGGTGGCAGCACAAAACAATACTTGAAGGGAGGTACACGATGGACTTCTGTCCCATGGAAAATTCTTATGAATTAGGTGTGGTTTTAAAACAGGTGAGTCAACCTTATCTCAGAGTATTCATATTTGGGTTTTTTGTTGCTTTTGCTTTTCTTTCCTGTCCTTTTTTTTAAATAAAAAACAAACCCCTCCTCCACACACCTTACCTACTAAGCGTAACAAAAAGATGATTATTATTAGAAATGGCTTATGCCCCTAGAACGGTTTCCCTAATATTGGGCATCAAGAGGCATTTCTGCTTACACCTCAATTGTATCTCACCTTCTGTCTGTAAGTGTAACTCCTAAGTAGGTGTGGCAAATGTTAATGGTTGGCAGTCCACAAAAATGGGGCTATGGTTACACTATAGAGCTTACGTGTGGATGCCTTAATACGATGGGAGAGAGCTCTGCCATCAACTTAATTACTCCAGCCTCTGCGAGTGGCAACCTGTGAGACATAATTTGTATCGACTTAAACTGTAGTGCACACACAACCTAAAACACATCTGGAAAGAGAGAGAGCGCTTTCAGAACTGCTGTATACCATGAAGCTATCACACATTTTTGGAATAGCCAGAATTATAGGTGATTTCACTGGGGATGGGAAGCAAAGCCTCTCTCCTGGCACCTTTACAGACGGATGTACATGAATGTAGAGGACAAGGGATAATGTCAGAGAACAGAATTTAAACAAAAATGAAAGGTTGTAGGAATGAATACAGGCAACAGTTAAGTGATATGAGGAATGGTATTAATTTGCTGGATGGCAAAGGCTAACATTTTTTCTCTTAAAAAAAAAAACCCAAACAGCTAAAAGGACAAAAAAAGACATTTTGTTCTTTGGGAGGTATATAGAACTAGTTTCCTAATTATTTTTGACATTTTGTCATTTGTGCTATGAGCTTCCGCAGAGGATAGAAGTAAATAGCCAGCCTCCTCTGAGAGCAAAGCATGAACTGTATGTGTTTAAGGTCTGAAATGTGCTAGCGTAGGCACCAGATCCTAAACTAATGCTGTCATATTTCCAAAATAAGACAGTTGGGAGCAATAGAAGATATACAGTGTAAGGTAGGGCGCAGATAGAGTAGTTCCACTGAATTGATGCATGCAAATTTTTCAATGTGAAGTTTTGGAGGAAAAATAATGGATGTTAGTAGTCATGAAGGATTACATCTCTAGCTATGGGTAGCTGAGGAAAACGAACTTGCAAAAAGCCAGCAGAACGGTGGTCAGGGGCTTCTGACAAGTAATATGTACCGTCAAATACTGACAAATATCATGACAGATAAGTGGGTAAAGCAGCAAGAGGGAAGCTCAAGAGCATGAATCTGGATCATTTTGTAACCTGCTAGTTAGTGTTTCAGCACGTTTAGCCACTGTTCCATTGAATGTATATAAGACTTTTTGATTTGTATGAAGCCTATACGCTTTTGTTTGCTCTGTTTAGGCTCCAATATTAAAATAAGCTGCACAAAGACCTCCAGGTCTTCATATAATTCCATTGACTTCACCATGTGGACACAGGGGTTTTTCCATTTACATTTCTTTTTAAATATTCAGGTGAATTTTAAATTTTCCACTAAATTTATCTGTTTGGCTCATCAGCTCTTGAAGCAATCCCTTATCCTGTAATAGTGATGACCTAACTCTATTGTGGATTATAACATCTGCTTCCACCCCTTTGAATGTCACCATGAGGAGCAAGGCCAATTATTTTTTTTTGTATTAAGGTTGAACAAGTGTGATGTGGAAAAACAGCAATTCCACCAAAGTTCTTTTTTTATTTCAAGCCAATCAGTTGTGCATTTTGTTTTGGCTGCTGCTGTCTGGTCATGATGCAGCTGAATTGTTGGACAAAAATCCCAAGAACTAGTTTAGGGAATTACATAGTATTATGGTGAAAGGTTCAACTTCTTTGTTGTGACATGTCAGAATTTAATTGACAGTTGTGTTGATGGTGCACAGCATGGAATAGAATGCAACTGACCACAACTGGATTGATCCAGGTGTAGTAAAAGTGATAGAAAATTGTTGTGTCAGTATAGCACATAGAAAGATAAATGTTTGGAAACTCGTATCGAATTAGAATTTCATATTTATACAGTAGAATCGTAATAACACTATTTTGATTATATACTGATGCAGCATGGTCTGATGGATGATGCTGAGTGTTAAGTGTACTTTCCATACTCTACCACTGTATTGCTGTGTGAACTTAAGCAACTCATTCAGGCTACAAGTACATTGTAAATGAAAGTGTAATTATAGCACAGGTAAGAATAGTAGTGAAGGCATAGTGGCACCTACTCAGCATGAGCTCCCTGCCTCAGTACAGCCCACTGAGGACCCTGGGTATGTATTTCAGTTTCGGGCCTATGCTGAAGTTTGTGCTGCCATGTCTTCACTGCTGTTGTTACCTGCACTAGCTGGACTAAAGCTGGCATGGGTCTGTGTACCTGTAGTATAATCACACCTCTTCTGTGCATCAGTTGCCTCACAGGCAAAGTGTATTTTACTCACCTTTTGTAAATGTATTGGAGATGTTTGGATGAAAAGCTAGATATTAGTAGTATTAAACTAATAGTATAATTATGAACATGAGTGTTATTCTGTGGCATTTAAAACATCCCTGTAGTATTAGAAGGAGGTGGTCAAACGTTTTGGCCCAAGGGCCACATCTGGGAATAGAAAATGTATGGCTGGCCATGAATACTCACAAAATTGTAGGTATTATTATTAAATCATTATTTTAAATCATGTTTCAGATTAGAATTTTACCCAGTTACTCCTGGGTTGAGCCCAATAACATAAGTTAGACTAAAGCATTTTTTTCAGTCCTTAGGAGACTAAATTGTTGTTGTGTGGAACAGGAGGAGAACAGGAGAAACTAAGGTGCCACCAAAATTCAAGGCCCCTGCAATGACAGGGAGTTGATTAAGTGGGATATGCCCAGATGATCCTAGAAGGTTATCTGTGCTCTGCGAAGCAGACAAAGGTTAAAAACTGCCAAGGTCCCTGCTAGTCTGACCTGTGTGGAAATTTCTTCACTAACCAAAATTTGGAACTGAATTGGACCATAAGCATGTAAGCAAGACACCCCAGCCAGGATTCTCTACACCACCTCAGGCCAGTGGTCCACCCCTCATCCTCATCCCCATCCCCATCCCCATCCCCTTTCCAGCTGTGGCCAATTCCTGATGCTTCAGAGGAAGATGGAAACGAAAACCAAAAAACCCAGAATACATCTAGCCAACTGTGCATCAGGGGAGCAAAATCCTTTTGTACCCCTGCAATTACAGGTTTTGTCTTAATGCAGAGCTGCAAGGATTGTGAGTAAGCTGAAGACAAGGTACAGCTTTCAATTCTTTCCATGGCCCAGGAAGGGAGAGAATGGAACAGGGGGGTTTGTAGACTTCAAGGTCAGAAAGCACTGACCACAACCTTCCAGCCTGACCACCTGCCCCACCCCCACATACATACACATAGGCTGTAGAATTTTCCCCAGAAGCTGGATTAAAATTTGTCTTTTAGAAAGATCTGGAATCTCAATTTGAAGACTCCAAGCAGGGGCGAGTCTACCACAACCTCTGATAAGCTGTTCCAATGTTTGATTACCCTGACTGGTAGGAAATTGCATCTTATTTCAAGGTTGAATTCGTCTAGGGTTGGCAGGTGTCCGGTTTTTGACCAGAACACACAGTTGAAAAGGGACCTTGGCGACTCCAGGCAGCATTGTTGACCGAGTGGTTAAAAGTCCGGTTGGCGGTGCAGTGGGGCTGGCAGGCTCTGCGCAGCTCCTGGGAAACGGTCAGCATGTCCCTTTGGCTCCTAGGTGGAGGGGCAGCCACGGGAACTCTGCACTGCCCATCCCCGAGTGCAGGCTCTGTAGCTCCCATTGGCTGGAAACCATGGCCAGTGGGAGCTGGAAGGGTGGTGCCTGTGGACAGGCGGTGTGTGAAGGCCCCTAGCTGCCCTTCCGCCTAGGAGCTGGAGGGACATGTTGCTGCTTTCCAGGAGCCACCTGAGGTCAGTGCCTCCTGGAGCCCGTACCAACTTTTTGCCCTAGCCCTGAGCGCCCTCCTGCACCCAAACTCCCTCCTGGACCTCGTGCCCCGAACCCCCTCCTATGCCCCAACCCCCTTCCGCAGCCCAGAGCCCCCTCCCACATTCCAAACCCCTTGGCCCCAACCCGCAGTCCCTCCTGCATCCCAAACCCCTCATCTCCGGCCCTACCCCAGAGCCTGCAACCCCAACTGGAGTCCTCCCTCATCCCTCCCGCACCCAACCCCCTGCCTGAGCCCGGTGAAAATGAGCGAGTGAGTGAGGGTGGGGGGGGAGGGAGTGGGGATTGAGTGAGAGGGGATGGGGCCTCAAAGGGTGGGATGGGGCAGTGCCTCGGGGCAGTGTGTGAGGCAATGATGTTTGCTTTTCTACTATTAGAAAGTTGGCAATCCTAAATACATCTAAAGCCTTTTCTACAATACAGAGCCTATGCCAGCTCTTAGTGTAGACATAGTTTAAGCTGACAGAAGGAGTTTTTCTGTCACTGCAGGACCATCACCGATGGTTTACACCGAAAACTTTTGTTGGCATAACTACATCTGTGAGAAATCCACACCTCTAAGAGATGTAGCTATGCCAGCCTAATCCCTGGGGTAGACAGCACTAGGTCAATGGAAGAATTCTTCCATCAACCTAGCTACTGCCTCTTGGGGAGGTGGATTTTTAAAAGTGTATGTTTACGCTTAAAATGTTACAGCAGTACAACTATAGCTATGTGGCTGTATTGCTTCAGTGTAGACACTCACAAGAGCGACGGGAGAACCCCTCCCATCACTGTAGCGCGCATCTGTGCTGAAGAGCTACAGCAGTGCAGCTGTAGCTGTGTTGCTCTAGCGTTTTAGATGTAGACATACCCTGAAAGATGTTAGCTGTGCCAACAAAAGGCCTTTTCTGTCAGCATAACTGAGTCTACACTGGGGGTTTTGCTGGTATAGCTATGTCACTGAAGGCATGTGTGTTGTTCCCCCCTACACACACACACACCTTGACAGAGATAGTTATGATGGTATAAGTTTTAAGTGTAAACTAGGCCTAACTTCAGCTTTTAGCCATTTATCTGTTAGATTGAAAAGCTCCCTATTATCATATCTTTGCCATCTATAAGTAACTGTATACTGTGATCAAGTCACCTCTCTTTAATAAACTGAATAGTTTTCACACAACTAAATTCCAAGACATTGCCCGATGTTGCTTACAGCCTAACTTAGTAAGGGGTAGTTCTAAACAGAAGGAGGGATCATTACACCTTTGCATATCCTGCAGCTAGTCAGGGAATGTTTTCCTTTTCCCCCTTATTACTGGAAAATAGCCTGATGACAGTCTTTGTTATCAGGACCTGTCTTTCTCTGAGTGTCTGGGGCAAGTACCTTTTTGAGTGGTTTTGTGGTTATTGTAAATATAGATGTAAATAATAATTATAGTAGTGCCTAAAGGCCAGGGCCCCATTGTGCTAGGCGCTGTACAAACATAATAAAAAGATGATCCTTGTTACAGAGAGCTTACAGTCTAAGTTTTAAGATGAGAAACAACAGGTGAGTAAGATGAGCAGAGAGGAGCACAAGATAAGAGTGAGACAGTTAAGATTGGTGTGACATGCAATGGTTACAGCATATCAGCTGCCTAAGCAATATTCTGTATTTTGTAGCCATCATGACATAGGTGGGTTTTAAGAAGAGATGTAAAAGAGGACTGTTTAATTTTTAAAGAGAGTATGGTTAAATGTGTTGGAGGCAGTCAAGAGGGTTGAATTCTCATGGCTACTTAAAGCTTTTTTTCTCTGGACAAACCTCCCTTTGAAAGTATGCTCGTTATGTTGCTAAAGGGGTCATGTGGAATCCATGTTGATGGCTGCTTTGCGTGTAGAAAACTTAGTTTGCTGGGCCAAAGGTTCCAATACGGATCTCACTTACTCCAGTGAATGAAGTTACTTGAGTTTTACCAGCTTAAAAAGTAGTGTAAGTGAAATCAGAAAAGGAGTACTTGTGGCACCTTAGAGACTAACAAATTAAGTGAAATCAGAATCAGGCCTAATGTGTAGAGAGCCCTGCATGAATACAAAATTTGTATCTGCATCTGATCTGTAAAAATGATCCACGTATATTCGCAGATTTGCAGGGCACTAGTTTTGGCATCTGTTGCACTTCTACAGTGACAGGATGGTATTTTGTAAAGTCACCTAAGCGTACTAGTTTATTATGTAAAGTCACCTAAGCATATGAGTTGTATACCTGCATATCTGAAATCAGAATCTATCCCTACACATTGTATATTGTTCATAATGATTAGCTAATTGTAAGACACAGCTTATTGCTTTTTCAGAATTCATTATTGTAATTATATCCTGTCTTTGAGGAGAGACTATCATTTATTTTTGATGTCCATAAAAATGTCTTTTATCCTTCCAAAAAACACCGAAGGAAAACAGATCTTTCTATTTAGGCATCTGCAAACAAAGAAATAAAGAAAAACAACAACTCGCAACAGAAAACCAAAACCCAACTACTACTACTACTACTGCTTACGCTTTTTTTAGATGCTATCCGTTACAGCACAGTTGGGGTTTTGTAGTCTGTTAACTCTTGCCTTTTATCTCATTTGATTTTGTGTTCATATTCATGTCTTAATTTTCATTTCACTTTTAATTAGTTTCATTATATTTGATGGCACAATGTTTGGTTTATCTTCATTGTTAATAGCCTAATTGTTTCTCTTGCCTTAAGTAATATCTCGTTAACTTTATAAGCCATCTTTTCCACATCATCTACAGAATTAATTTCCTGTGCATATATTGTCTGCAGCATTTCCCCCGAAACTTCCCTAATTAGCATTTTTATAGTTGTACTGGATTTTTTCTTTAAGAATTAAGCTTCGGAGGAGAGTTTACAAAATAAGTATCATCAGTTGATGATGATTTCTAAACATCATTAGAAACCTGGGGATTCCTTTTGATGGAGCAATTCCAAAATTGAGAGGAAACTGATCTTAAAAATTGGGAAAGGGATATTTGAAATGTTAAAATACATAGACTGTTATTTCATAGCACTAAATTAAAATCTTTTTTTTATTTTTTCATACGTTAATGCCTGATGTATTTAGTGGTTTTACAGGAATATGAAGACTATATAAGCATTAAGTTGCCCATAGTAAGCATCTTCTTTCTTTTTTTTTTTTTTTGTTAAATTTGTCAGAAAGAATTAGTCTTGGGAGATAGCAAACAGATGCTGCAAACAAATAGGGTTTATCTCTGAGAATATTCTTTGTCTGTAACAAAATATTGTTTTCCCTCCTTAATTCTACATGGTACATAATGACAGTTAACTAATGGTGCTCCACCACGTTCATCATCACCACAGATATATTTCTTTTATATCTTTAGCTGGGAATGTTGGATTTCCACTCAGGTAGAAAGTGTCTTAATTTTGACTTAGATCTTGATACAGTTTTCAGTTTTGATGTTCCAGAAATCTTTTCGAAATGGTGTACAATCAGTGTCAGTTTGGGGTATTAAAGGTCATATGACACTTTTTGCAAGAGTAGGGATGTTTATTCTGGTGTCCTGGCCAAATTTCAGCTATGGATATTACATTCTTAGTTCTCGCTCATGATTTTTGAATGGTTAGGGTTAACAATACTCAGTGTTTCTGTGCACTGGTAGTAGCCTGCCATTTTCCACTCCGGAAGTTGACTATATTTCGTTTGTGGATTAAGTAAGCGATCCGTGTCTGTATATTATGCCCTGTTCTTGGGATTAAAGTTAAGCATGCACGTGAGAGTTTGCAGAATTGGGGCCTTAGTTTGTTCAAAGCATGTTGGGAATCTTTCAGTCATGAAGATGTTACGTTATGGAAGCCACATTAACATCCATAGTTAAAGTTTGTGTTCCATTTTTCTACTGGACTGGATTTTAAATCACTTTGTTAGACATTAAAACAAATGAAAATCATAACAAAATTTACCCTATTTTCTCTTATTAAATATTTATATTTATAGTAAAAAAATTTTCTTAGTAAATATTTAATTTTCTGGAAATTTACAAGTCAATCCTTGCAATAGTTTACAGGCTTAAAACTGAAAAATCACCCCTTTCCTCAAAAATCTGGAACTGGTGTCTCCATTTTTTTCTAGATTCCCCTATCATACAATTGTTAAAAACAAATCGGTTTGTACCTTATGATGGATGCAGAACTAAATAAAATTTGGTGCATAAGTTAGATTTGAAAAAAAAACCCAACAAATTACAAGAACAAAGTTATTAGCATTGTTAGTAGTTCTTGTGTCTGTGTCATGGGAACAGATGGATAAAAGATTATATATCAAATAATGATCAAATCACTGTCGTGATTTAAATGCAAGACATTGCTTCTTTTGAAAGAAAAATGATGGTACCTAGCCAGGTGAACGGTCTGTAGAAACAGGGTCCCTGCTTCTTTGGACCTCAGGAAGGTAGCAGAGTAGGCATCTGTGGCGATTTGGGAATCTGTATAATAGAGGAATGCTATGTGAGATTATGAACTCTGTATCCAAGCTGCAAACTCCATTTGAATGTGCAGCCTTTTTGGTTTCCCTGTTGTCTGTTTGCCTCCATGTTGGGTTGAGATTCCAAAAGAATATCAGAAGAGGGTCATTGATCTAAAGTGCTTTGACTATTGAAATGTAATTGCTCTAGACACTAGACTGGCATCCAAACAGGAAAATGTTTTAGCAGAGGCCTGAATCTGTCAGGGGCCTCTGCCTGCTTTCCGGATCCCAGATGCCCCGAAGGATTCCCTACGGAAGGGATGAGACTGATCAAGGACAAAGGAAACAAGCTGACGAAGGGGGAAGAAGGGGCCATATTGTAGCCCATAAGCCATGCACTGAAGCAGAAGGACTCATCAGTTGAAATATTTCATTTAGATAATTTCATAAGGTTTTGGTTTGATTTCAACATTTTATTTTATTTTATTTTTACTATAACTAGCTTAAATTTCTAAACAAGTTGTCATATTGAACTGAAAAATTGGAATCTTTTGTTCAGAAAATGTCAGAATGGAACATCTTGACAATTTTGAATTTTTCTTCCAAAATTTTTTCCAAACGGGAAATTCATTACAGTTGATTATTTTCCCTGTGAACAGTTTCAACTTTGATAAATTGGCATTTTCCAGTGGGGAAAAAATATTTTTGTTGAAAAATTTCCTTGAAGGAGTTGAACACTTGGGTGCTTTCCAGCACAAAGGTTTGTTATATTTCACAGAGCAGAATGTGGTCATAGAACCCTGTATCTCCAGTCCTTTCCCCGAGTACATCAAATGTATTCACTTCCAATGGTACAGAACCTTTACATTCATTGCTGATTTTGTAAAATATAAAATAAAATAAAAACAGAGAGGACGTGTTGTTTTAAGGCCAGGTTCTTTTATCCTTTATTCACTTTGAATACAACCTTGCTCTGTGAATAGCCCTCACTGAAATTAATGTGACTACTCCTGGAGTAAAGCATCATTTGACACAAGTACAGAGGACAAAATCTCGCTCTTCCTTTTTTAATGGTTTGTAAAGCACTTCGGGTACCTTGCATGAAAAACTATATAAATGGAAAATTATTATTATTATTATTATTATTTTATTATGGCAAAGCGGCTAGGAAAATGATTAGACCTCTCTCCCCACTGGAAAAAAAGCCCCAAAACAAACCCCCATTCATGTGTGAGCAGCTTTGTACTTTTTAATCATTCAAAAGAGATAAAAGCAGCATGGAAGCAAAGTAAATCTGAGTGGAAATGGGAAGTTAGAAGAAATGTTTAATCTTCATATTTTCATTCCACCTGCCATGTAGTTTAATATCTGAGGTTGGAAAAAATAAAATAAGCCTATATCAAAAGGCTAGCAAAAATACCTGCATCCATTATACAATATTATTTTTTTAAAGAGAGGTTTTTTTCAAAGAGAGCTGTAATTAAACGTAGCCAATGAAGATGTTATGAGCGGGTTGTGAGCCACAAAGCATTATAATTTGTAAAAGGAATTTCCCATCAGAGCAAACCAATGAAATTTGTTTGCTAACCACCGTTGAAATTAAAATGTAAATATATTCATAACAGTGTGTCAACAGGATGGGCTGACTACAAAAAAAGTTCTATTCGATGACTCTGGAGGATTGAACATGGAGCAATGTGTCCTCTTTGGTTTAATTACTGTTTGGAACTTACTGAAGTGACATCTAATGAAGAGTTCACTTGAAACGTGGACTGCAATATTAGACCTTAGGCAAGCTAGAAAACTGATTTTCATCTAGCGCCCACCCTATATTGCTGTCCAGCAGACTTTCTCTGAAATTTTCAGAAGCCAGCAGATGCTAAGCCATGGAGATGTGTTTAGGAGTGCTTTATCACACAGTTATGTTTTTACTTTTTCTCTTTAAAAACCTCATGAATCTGTGTACTGAGGAGGAGGTGAGTTTTAAAAGTATAGTATCGTATGGAACAGAATCTAATGAGTTAGAATGTTGTATTGTTACAACATTTACTGTTCACTTTAGATCCTAGCTGCTTCCTGAGGATTGACAGACAGTGATTTATTTCTCCCTAAACTGTTTTTAATTGGTTAAAAACAATTGGTTGAAAAAAAAATGTTTTTAATTTCTCAGTATCAGATTATGTAATCTTGTAACTAGATATCAGAAATGTAGTCTTTTACTTTACAAAGGAAAGACTGAAATTTTAAGGGCCACACAGAGGTTTTGGGGGCTTGGGGCAAAATCTGAAACAGAGGCCTCTCCCCACCCTTCCAAAAAAAAACAAGGGTGCAAAAACAATGAAGGGAGGCTCCAGGTGGTGGTAGAAAGATTGATGAGTAAGCCAACCCTGCACTCACCAGGTGGGTGACTCTTATACCGTAGAGCTGGGCCTGGCTCCTTGCTCTGGGTGTTGTGACTTGATGCATGGGGTTGCAACTCTACTCAGGTTTTGCGGAGGGGAGGCTGGGTGGTGCTGTGACCCAGTGTGCCAGATCCTGCCACTCACTCAAATTTGGTCTGGCGGCCACTTTCTGGTAAACCTGAGTGGTACTGCAGCCCAGTGCTGCAGGTTGCAATGGCACTCAGTTTAGGGGGATGGGAGGAGGTGCCTTGGGGAAAACTACCCCTTTTGCCCCCCTCTGCTGCATGGACAGCTGTGAAAATCTGTGTACTAGGGGAGAGAGAAAAAACAGTCTTGTAAATGTATTGAGACACTTCTTTTTCGTAAGTTACTTATTAAGTTACCCATTTCTGCCTTTTATTTCTTAGCTTATCAGCTTACTTCAAGGGAAAAAGAAAACGTAAAAGTATTCCTCCATATTTCAGAATGTTAAATTCTCAAAGAATGATTGCAGGCATAATTGATGGTGTAAAAAAACCCCAAGAATTGCATCTTCTTACAGAAGACACACTGTCAGTTCAGTAGGACTAGGTCAGTGGCCCCTCCCAGGGTATGATAGTGGTTAGCACCACACAGACAGATGGCTTAATTCCTGTCACAGTGGTTCAAACTGGCATTGACTCAAATGAAATTATTGAAGTTAATTTGTGTAAAACTGGTGCAAATGAGAGGAGATTTTTGAGTGGAGCATTCAGCTTTTCACACAAAGTAATTTTCTAGTCAACTATGAGCTAACTTAATATTGTAGAAATACAACAAGTTGCAATTCTCTAACGATAATGCTTTGCCCTTTTACAGAGCTGTTCATATGAGGATATCAAAATGATTTACAAATATAAGTATATTGAGCTTCAGTACACTGTGGTGAATTAGGTGTTACCTGTGTTTTAAAGAAGGGGAAACTGAATCACAGAGAGGCCAATTCACTTGCCAGTGTAACACAGCAAGTCAGTTGTAGAGATGGGAATAGAACTTGTGTCTCCAGACTCCCAATCCAATGTACTAACAAGCAGACAAAAGTTCCTTTCCTAAATGTACCTAATTACAGCTTTGTAACATTTCCAAATACCTCCCAGTAAGTCATCCCACGAAGTCATCTTATGATCAAGTGGAAATGCACTTGGACTGTGGGCTGTAATATAGATCCACATACCCCAATCACGAGCCATAACTGGCTTTTCACTTTCCCATTATTGGTTTTGCCAACACTACACATCCAGCTGTGCCAGGAAACCTGATCAGGAAATAGTTGTCCTCTGTACAAGTTATGAACATGACCCCACTTTGTACTTATTGCCCTAAACCTCAACCGTGTTTTGTAAAGCAGTGTTTCCTTGCAAGACTGTGTTTGTAATGTAGTCACACACAGTCTTAGATGGTGCCAACAGAAACAATTTGGTCCATGTGCTGTCCAACAGGAGGATGGCTAATGAAGACCTAACCCTGTGATGTTGAGAGGTGTGCCTTTTCTTCTCCATTTCCATCCTCAAAGTTGTATGTAGGTCAAAGTTGCATATAGGTCAAGGGGGATGTTGCAGTTCTGATGATAGAAACTTTTAAAATCAAATTATCTGAGAATTTTTGGGAGCGCCATCTTGTACCTTCCTAAACTGATTTCTGAGGTATGTTTAGCTATGAATTATTTAGATTCATAGATTCCAAAGCCAGAAAGCATCATTGTGATCATCTAGTCTGACATCCTGTATAACACAGGACATAGAACTTCCCCAAAATAGTTCCTAGAGCATATCTTTTTTTAAAAAAAGTATCTAATCTTGATTTAAAAATTGACAGTGATGGAGAATCCACCGCGACCCTTGGTAAATTGTTCCAGATGTTAATTACTCTCACTGTTAAAAAATTTATGCCTTATTTCCTAGCTGAATTTGTCTTGTTTCAACGTCCAGCCATTGGATTGTATTTATATAATGTACTTATAAACCTTTTCTTTGTTAGACTCAATCTGTATAGTGTATCATTATAAGATATGTTTTCTAATCCTTTAACCATTCTTGTAGCTCTTCTCTGAACCCTCTCCAATTTATCAATGTCCTTCTTGAACTGTGGACACCAGAACTGGACACAGTATTTGGCAGCGGTTGCACCAGTGCCAAATACAGAGGTTAAATAACCTCTCTGTTCCTACTCAAGATTCTCCTGTTTATGCATTTAAAGATCGCATTAGCCCTTTGGCCACAGTGTCACACTGGGAGTTGGTGTTCAGCTGATTATCCACCTCCACTCCCAAATCTTTTTCACTGAGCCCCAGGATAGAGTCCCCTATCCACCAATTTGGCCTCCATTCTTTGTTTCTAGATGTACACATTTACATTTCGCCATATGAAAACACACATTTTTTGTTTGTGCCCAGTTTACAAAATGATCCAGATCACTCTGAATCAGTGATCTGTCTTTTTCTGTATTTGCCCATTTCCCCCAATTTTTGTGTCATCTGCAACTTTATCACCGATAATTTTGTTTTCTTCCACATCACTTATAAAAATATTAAATAGTATAGGGCCAAGAACTTATCCCTGCAGGACTCCGTTGGAAACGCATCCTCTTGCTGATGATTCCCTGTTTACAATTACATTTTGCCCTATCAGTTAGCCAGTTTTTAATTCATTTGATGTGTGCCATGTTAATCATTGTGTGAAACAACATATCTGTACCCTTATTTCTTCTTCTTCCCCCCATTTGCTCCCTTTATGCTACCCAAACATCTCTCTTCACTGCTACTTTTTTTCTCTTCCAGTTTCACACTCTCTTCCTTGCAGCTTCGGAACACCTTCCAGATCACCGTACACTAAGCTCCTTCCTCTGTCATGTGATTGCTGAACTACCATCTCCTTTACAAAGCCTACTAGCTACTGCATAGCATATGGCCTGTGTGCTCTGCTTTTTATTTGTACATATGCTTATATTGCAAACTGCTTGTGCTTGGAATTAGGCTGTTGGTTTTGTTTAATATGTTTTCTTGCCAAGCACCATGTACAGCTAGGTTGCTATATAAATAATAGTGAAAACTAGCAGCAGCAAAAAGTCTCTCTCTCTAGTGGAATAAAAACCTAACATTGTATGTTCATTATAAATAAACACAGCTTGGAAAAAAAAAAGCGATTTTTAATAGGCTTTTTTTCTTCTGGGATAATCAGAAGATCCATCATTTTATATAAGGAAAAAGAATAAATAAAGTGTAGCTGGCTGTTTGTTAGTACACACAAACAAGAGTGGATCACAACAAAAAGGAAAGGAAAAAAATAAGCTTTACAATTCATTCCTTGTTGTAAGCCCATGGGGTTGCACTGGAGATTAATTTAACTCATTGAGCCTGATTCTTATTTACCCTAAGGCCACTTTACATGTTTCCTCAGCATAAAAGGACCATGAAGTAGATGCAAATTATACTTGCATCTATTTTAAATCCTTCTTTTGCCATATTATAATGGTGTGTCCATTTAATGCCTAAGTCGTACAGGGCTAACCTCCATGTTGCTCGTACAATCAGTCAAACAGCAGGGGCTGTTACAGCCTGTGAAGTCTGCTAAACAGTGGTGAGCTGGAGCCGGTTCTCTAGAACCAGTTGTTAAATTTAGAAGGCCTTTTAGCACTGGTTGTTCCGCGAGGGACAGCCGGTTCTAAAAGGGCTTCTAAATTTAACCGGCCAAAAGTGGCGCCTTCGGCGCCGACTCCATGGGTGCTCCAGCCCTGGAGCACCCAAGGGGAAAATTTGGTGGGTGCAGAGCACCCACCGGCAGCTCCCCACCCTACCGCCGGCCCTAGCTCACCTCCACTCCACCTCCTCCCCTGAACGCGCCGCCCCCCCCCCCGCTTCTCCCTGCCCCACCCCCGGCCCCAGCTCACCTCTGCTCCGCCTCCTCCCCTGACCGCGCCGCCCCGCCCTGCTTCCCCGCCCCCACAGGCTTCCTGCGAATGAACTGTTTGCGTGGGAAGCTGGGGCGGGCTGAGAAGCAGGTGGCGGCTTCCGGCTCAGGCCCAGGGAGGCGGAGGTGAGCGAGGGGGGGCTACGAGGACAGCCGTCCACGCCGCAGCAGGTAACCAGGGGGGTCGCAGAGGAACCGCTCCCCGCCCCAGCTCACCTCCGCCACCCTCGGCCTGAGCAGGAAGCCGCCACCTGCTTCTCAGCCCTCCCCAGATTCCCGCCGAACAGCTGATTTGCGAAAAGCCAGGGGTGGAGGGGCGGGGAAGCAGAGTGGGGCAGCGCGTTCAGGGGAGGAGGTGGAGCGGAGGTGAGGTGAACTGGGGCTAGGCGCGGGGTGGGGAGCTGCCAGTGGGTGCTCTGCACCCACCAAATTTTCCCCATAGGTGCTCCAGCCCCAGAGCACCCAGGGAGTTGGCATCTAAGGTGCCACGTTAGATGTGATCAGTGGGGGGAGCGGCCGCTCCTCCTGCTCCCCCCCAGCTACATTCCCCCGCCCCTAGGAGCCAGAGGGACCTGTCGGATGCTTCCTGGGAGCTACCCCAGGTAAGCACCTGCGGGACTCCCCACCTTGCCCCCCGGCAGGTGCCTCTGGCTCTTAGGGGTGAGGTGGGCACCCACTACGGTGGCACACGAGACCCTCCTGCCTGGTTCTGGGGGCAGTCAGGGGAATGGAGGGCGGTGGATGGGGCAGGGGTCTGGGGGGGTTGTCAAGGAATGCGGGGGGTTGGATGGGACAGGAGTCCCATGGGGGTGGGCAACGACCCCCTTGTGGGGTGAGGATGGAACCCGTTGTTAGGATTTTGGAAGCTCATCACTGCTGCTAAACCCTTGTGTGATAATCTCTTGTGGGTGTGTGTGAACATTTTCTATATCTTTTAAAATTCTTATTTTTATATAGATTGGACAGGATCCATTTGAATAATTCTAGCTTGTTCAGGGGCTTGACAATGTACAATTCAGGTGTGGTATGTGAACCCACAAGGTAAAAAATGATCTGTAGGACTGAAATGGAAAAGGAACCAGATTGGTACGTGGTGAGTTCCTCTTCCGGTGAGATGCAGCAGCCAGGCAAAAATAAGTCACATCATATACCCGAAGAACCACAAGCTATTTATTGCTTTCTTTGGCAGCAGATAGGCTGAGGGATAATTTTAGTATATTTATAAAGCACAGGAAAAGTCTCTAATTTCAGCCTTGATGCTGCAGTGAGCTCCATGTGGATGAATTCCTGGACCTTCATGGAGTCCTGTGTGTGGGTACAGGGGTCGACACGCTTCAAGCTCATAGTATGGCCAATCCCACTTAGCATGTAAAAAACGATGAGTTAAGGCCCCAAACATTATGGGATTTTTAGAGAAGAATAATGCATTTGAATTCTTTAACTGCCTTCTGTTTTTTGAGCTGTTAGGTTTACAAGTTTTCCTCTGCAACGATGAGAGCTAGAAACTTAGGTTTTTGTTTTTTGGAAAGGTGGTGTATAATTTTTATTCTGTTTTGTGTTTTGGGTAAATAAAAGCTGAGATACTCTCATAGTCACATGAATCCAGGGAGCTGGAGCTTTAAGGAAAATGGCAAGGGCTTGCTACACAGTTATGCCACATTATCTATATCAGTTTGAAACTAATGGTGTGGGCTCAGTTACACTGCTACAAAGCACCTTTTATACCATTATAACTTGAAGTAGGGCTTGTACTGATTCAATGATTTCTGTATAATATCTATGCCCCTTTGTTTTCAGTTTAAACCAATTTTTACAGAAAAATTCACAGTATTATTCCTTTTTTTCTGATTTTCACCCTACTTTTGTATCATTCAAATATATAAA
This sequence comes from Dermochelys coriacea, assembly GCF_009764565.3. Classification (NCBI taxonomy): domain Eukaryota; kingdom Metazoa; phylum Chordata; order Testudines; family Dermochelyidae; genus Dermochelys; species Dermochelys coriacea. The sequence goes on from NC_050069.1 coordinate 174,623,329, forward strand.
AATAACTTTTTATTAGGAAAATACAATATGTTGCATGATATATATAAATGTTAATACATTAGACTATATGTATATGCAAAATTGCCTGTTGAAGTAAAGTTATGTATTAGTCTAGAAGATACACAGAATAAAGAAACAGTCATGCATGCAAGCTCTGAAGAGCGTGCACATCTGAACTTACTGATCAATCTCACATCCACCATGTCCACAGTTCAAGCTGCTAGCAGATAATGGTTTAAAGATTTGACACATTAAAATGGGAAGAAAATGAAAATCTGCGTCAAAATACGTTTCAGAACACAAGGAAGTATTTGAAAATTAAAAAAAAACAGGAGAAAAGGATAAAGTTGAGCATATGCATTGCAAATGATATTGCCAAATTATAAACTGTAAATATTTATAAGTTAATAGTTCTAAGTCTACAATAGTAAATTGTTTATTTAAATGAAAAGTTTTATTTGGGGATTAGAGATGTATTGTTTTCTTAAACTCCGAGGTGGCATTTGTGTTTTGAGTTCTGTTTTAGTTCTGCAACAAACCACATTGATGAACAGAATTCAGAGCATTAATCTACTGAATACTTTTCCCCCCGTTTTTCCGTCCATCAAAATAAACCCCAATATTTACCTAGTAAAACTATTAATAGTAATTTGCACTGATTTCCACCTGTTTTTGTTGTTTTGGTAATAAATACTGATAAATTCCTGGAGAAAATAAAATAAAATATGAAAACAAAGGGCTATAATAATATCACAGCTCTAACCAAAATAAGTAAATCTGTACAAAATTTTGTCTCTCTCAAATATCCCAATAGATCCAAATATCAGAAGACTCATTATACATTCAAGAGGGTTGGCAACACTGAGCTCACCCCAGGATTGGGGGCCTTAATTTATTACTTGGTACTAGGGCTGTCAAGCGATTAAAAAAATTAATTGTGATTAATCGTGAAGTTAAAAATATTAATTGCGTGATTAATCTTGCTGTTAAACCAAATAGAATATCATTTATTTAAATTTTTGGGGATTGTTTTACATTTTCAAATATATTGATTTCAATTACAACACAGAATACAAAGTGTACAGTGTTCACTTTATATTTATTTTTATTACAAAATAATAAACTGTAAAAAACGAAAGAAACAGTATTTTTCAGTTCACCTAATACAAATACTGTAGTGCAATCTCTTTATCATGAAAGTTGAATATACAAATGTAGAATTATGTAAAAAAAAACCCCAAAAAACAAAAAAAAAACTGCATCCAAAAATAAAACAATGTAAAACTTTAGAGCCTACAAGTCCAGTTCAGCAATCGCTCACACAAACAAGTTTGTTTACATTTGCAAGAGATAATGCTGCTTGCTTCTTATTTACAATGAAAGTGAGAACAGGCATTCTCATGGCACTGTTGTAACCGGTGTCACAAGATATTTAAGTGCCGGAGGCACTAAAGATTCATATGTTCCTTCATGCTTCAACAACCATTCTAGGGGACATGTATCCATGATGATGATGGGTTCTGCTTGATAATGATCCAGAGCAGTGCGAATCGATTCATGTTCGTTATCATCATCTGAGTCACATGCCACCAGCAGGTTGATTTTCTTTCTGGGTGGTTCGGGTTCTGTAGTTTCCACATCAGAATAGTGCTCTTTTAAGACTTCTGAAAGCATTCTCCACACCTTATCCCTTTCAGATTTTGGAAGGTGCTTCATGTTCTTAAACCTTGGGTCAAGTGCTGTAGCTAAATTTAGAAATTTCACACTGGTGTACCTTCTTTGCATGTTGCCAGATGTGCAGTTAAAGTGTTCTTAAAATGAACAATGTGCTGGGTCATCATCAGAGACTGCTCTAACATGAAATATATGGCAGAATGTGGGTAAAACAGATCAGGAGACATACAGTTCTCCCCCAAGGAGTTCAGTCGCAAATTTAATTAACGTATTCATGTTTTAACAAGCATTATCAGCATGGAAGCATGTTCTCTGTAATGGTGGCCAAAGCATGAAGGGGCGTACGAATGTTTAGCATATCTGGCATATAAATACCTTGCAATGCCAGCTATAAAAGTGCCATGTGAAAGCCTGTTCTCACTTTCAGGTGACATAAATAAGAAGTGGGCAGCATTATCTCCCATAAATGAACACAAACTTGTTTCTCTTAACAGTTGGCTGAACAAGAAGTAGGACTAAGTGGACCGGTTGGCTCTAAAGTTTTACATTCTTTTGTTGTTGTTTTTTTTAGTACAGGTAACAAAAAACCCTTACTTTTGTAAGTTGCATTTTCATGATAAAGAGATTGCACAATACTTGTATGAGGTGAATTGAAAAATATTATTTCTTTTGCTTATAATTTCTACAGTGCAAATATTTGTAATTAAAAATAATATAAAGTGAGCACTGTACACTTTGTACTGTGTATTGTATTTTAAATCAATATATTTGAAAATGTGAAAAAACATCTAAAATATGTAATTTTTCAGTTGGTATTCTATTGTTTAACAGTGCCATTAGAACGGCAATTAATCATGATTAATTTTTTAATTACAATTAATTTTTTGAGTTAACCACGTGAGTTAACTACAATTAATAGACAGCCCTACTTTGTATTTATAAATGACTTTTATTAGGAGAATTGGTTAAATTCTGGACTAGATCTAGCCTTGATGGGACAGCTCTCATTGATTTCACTGGGAATAGTGTTTGCTTCTGTTATGGCTGAACTGTTATGGCTGTTACAGATGAAAACATACCTTATGATTGTATTCTCAGCATTCAAACAAGTAACAAGGAAATAACAGTAGAAACTATATTAAATGTGGATCAAGTAATTTTGAATTATAATGTTGTGAGCAGACATTGCTTGTTCCCAGAGAAGTTAGCTGTAATGTGTGGATATGTTTTATGAATTAGTACAAATAATTTCAGCTTGCACATGTTCCAGTTTTTTTAATAGCTTGGCAGAATTTGAAATGAAGTTTTTATTTTAGTATCAAACAATTTCTGGTGGCAAATAGAAAAACTGACTTAAATAGAACCATATAGAGAGAGAGAGAGAGAGAGAGTGAGTGGGGAGGAAAGCAATTTATGCCATTGTTATAGGAATATTTTTGTTTTGAACCTCTATTGTGTAATATGATATTTGGAACTGATTAAAATTTCTCTACATTCGTAGCTAAGAAACATCAGAATGAAATTTAAATTGCAAGATACATTATTTTAATATCACATAACTCAAGTTATCTACTACAAAAAATCTACTGTTTTGCATTTACAATCAGAATTTTTTTGTTATAAAAAGTCTCATAAAGTCATGCTGCTATGTTGAAATTTTTATTAATGATGACAAAGACAATAACCAACTTCATTGTGTGTGTGTGTGTGTGTGTGTGTGTGTGTGTGTGTGTGTGTAAAAGCTTGGAGCTGAAGTTGGTTTCAACTCCTGTTTGAAAGAAGTATTATAATTTATTTTGAATTAATGTGTTTATTTATAGGAATGTATAGGATACTGTAGTGTCTGTTGGGATCGATTCCAAAGCCCATTGAAGTCAGTGGAAAGACTCCCGTGGACTTTGGATCAGGACTTTGGGCCCCTACTTAGATAAGCACTTATATGAATGCTTAAATCCATCCCTGTTCAGGAGAGCAGTTAAGCACAAATTTAAATCCTACTCAAGGCAGTGAGATTTAAGCCTCTGATTAAAATTAAGAACTAATTAAGTGCTGTCCTTCAAATCTGCATCTTAATATCCTTACACCAAAGAACCACTATTCTTCCTGCACCATTGATACACTGAGGTTAATGGCAAATAAACCATTGAAGGAGGCCTCTCTCTCAAAAATATGTTTTGTACGTATCTTTATATTGAATTATAGCAAAGTGATCTTATTCTTGATAAATGCTCTTTATAACTGTGGGTATTTTCCTCCTCTTTTTCCTAAATCTTCATTAGAAAGGATTGCAGTTTTCTCTTGCATTCAATTATGGTATAATTTGCATAATGTTGATTGGAAGTGGTTTGAAGTAAAAATGTAAATTGGATTCAGCAATCAAAAGGTTGATACTAAAGACTGTAATTTTTCTGTATATAGAAAAATATTTTATGAACTGTAAAATATGCAGATACTGAAAAAAAATCCATTAGTTTAATAAAGCTTGCAATGAAATGGATATACCGTAATACAAGAGTGGTGATATTTTTTCCTTTTAAAAAAAATTGTATTATACCTACCCATTTTAGAATGTGCATTGGGACACTAATGCATATCTTCTATTACAAGTATGTATTTTTCCTTTGTTTTTGTTTTGGGGGGGAATGAAAATATGTTAAGAACTAACTGTAAGTAAATAAAATTGATGCTTCTCTTGAAGGATAAAGGAAAGGTGATGGAGTTAATTGCGTACAGTTCCAAGTAGATTTAGAACTAGCAGCAGGAAATTAGCTGTTGTGTGAAAACAGCATGAAATGTAATTCAGAGCAGCTGTCTAATTTATCAGCAAGAACAAACTGCTCATGTTCTTAAACTGTACTCAATTACTCTATCCACTCTTCTTTGACCTGTTCAGCCTGCTAATGTTTGCTTAAAACTAAAAACTAAAGAAAGTTTGCCAACCTTTTGAAATAAGCCAAAAGAATTCCTTTAATTTCCCTTACAATATCCTTTCATTAATTTTTGAATTGATACCCATTCTGCAGCCATAATTTCTTTGCAACCAATAGATGAAATTCTCCACTTAGCAAAGCAGATTCAATTAAGTTGTATTCTTTTGTGGATGATTTCAAAATATTACCAAGCTGGTGGTGTGCAGCACCATGCTAAAAGGTTTTATGCCAGTGAAAATGACCGCAAACCTTGAGATAAAAACTATATCTTACTTGTGGTCTGTTGGGAATGCTGTTTGAATGTATTATTGTAATATTTCCTCCTACGCTGACTTTGGCTCTGTTCTTATTGTTTTTTAAAACAACTTGTTTAGCTCTATTCCATCTACATACTGCATAGAGATTAAGCAAAATAAAATAACATAAAATATGGCCAGACCCTTGGCAAGTGGTAAACAGCATAGCTTCACTGACTTCAATGCAGCTGTGCTAATTTACACCAGCTATAAGTCTGGCCCAAAAAGTTGCTCTTGTGAATATGAAGTTTCTTTGCCATGGAAAGAACTGCTTTTAACAGTTCCAGAGTTAACAGTTCAAGTTTGTATGTTGATTTCTTTTTACATATGGAGATAGCAAATTTTAATAGCAATAGAAGCCATTGGCATTATATTTTTATCCATTTCTTTGCAAAGAAAATTCTATAACTAGATCTGGTATGGATGAATCCTGTGAGGAGTTGAAATACCTATGGTAGCATTAAACACAATGGAGTTTAGCAAAGGTCCCATCTGTAGTACAGCATGCTACTATGCTGCGAGACCAGATAACAATATCAACATGTCTCAAACGTGGTTTGTTGTATAGATGGGATTTGAACCATATTTTGACTCATTTATGATACAGCTCAGGGGACTTTGGTAAAGCTTTCACATGATTCTTAAAATGTGTAGGTCATATCTACATGGCAAAATGGAGCCATGTTTTGACTCGGTTGGAGGACAACAATATGTAACCTGGTCTCTTGATATAGTTAATTGCATTTGTAGTGTAGAATGGTCCTGAGTTAAACTTCATGCTTTTGAGTCATATAGGATACTTTGATTTTCATTTTTGTTCTTAAGAGCTAATTTCTCCTGCTTTAAACTTTAGCTTAAGTTGAGTCAAAGAAGTGGGAGGTTCCAAGGTTTGTGGTTGCTTAGATATCTTTTCAGAACAAGTTCTAGATTTGTGTCCAATTGCTGAAGAAGTGCTCTCTTTCTCTCTCTTGAGGTGAATAGTTAAGGTGGAAAGAACTAATGCTGGGAGGTTCATGGTAGTATAGACTTGAGGCATTTCTCCTTGACAATTGGGGTTAATTTCAGGGGGTGGTCTTTGAAGATGAAGACCAAAACCTTACATCTGAGCTGGTATTCAGTGAGGAGGCAATGAAAAGAGCAGAGCATGGGTGTGAGATTCTTTCACCAGCCCATATTACTGAGCAGACAGGTTCTGTGTTGTGAACCAGTTGTAGTTTTATTAAGGGTCAGTGGTTTCATTCTTAGGAGAGAGTATCAACATCCTGGTGTTTGTCTTCATGATGACCACCACCTTTGCAATACTAAATATTGAACACGAGGCATCCAGAGCTTGAGAGCATGAGTCTCTAATGGCTAGAGTTAAAGAGCCAGAGTCTCTAGCCAGGGGATGTAGTAACAAACCCCCGTCCTCTCTGGATTGAGTGCGGAGCGGGACCGGTAACACACGCTGACCAGTACGTTACAGATTCACTTGTTAAAAATTTGTGTAAAGCAGATATTAAATTATTGCCTCTTCGTAGCCATAAGTGCTCAGTAGTGATCTCTGCTTTGGGTGCCAGTTTATGCCTCCTGTGACTGTTTCTTCTCAGTGTGATTTGGGTGTATGCTGTGGTTGTTGGTGAGCTGGGCATGTGCCAACTGATGTGTCTGACAAGTGTGCTCAATATCCATGCATGCCTGTTGTCCCATCTCCCTCTATTTGCATGTAAAATGTCTTGATTTGTAACAAATAGACCATAAGCCTGAGGACTGTGTGAAAAATTTAATCAAGCCAGCATGTGAAGGAACTCAAATCATGTATAATATTTGTTTCAGTTGATCTATGCCTTCCCAGTTGGTGTCGTATATGAAAACATTTTTGTGGGGTGAAGTGTAGCAATCCAGAGATGTGTAACAAGGCGGTTTTGTATTAAAACCTGTTATGAATTAATTGCCCGGTTGTGTATTGTCAAAAAGCTTCCGACCAAAGTTTGCTGCCTCGTGGTGACTAAGTGGAAAATAAAAGTGGAATAGAATAAAGTTACAGTGAGGACATGCAGTTTTCCTCAAGGCTTGCCTATGGAAAGTTGTTAGACCCACTTATCCAACAGCAAAATTGTAAGCAAAATTCTCAGTGTTTTTCCTTATCAAACATATTGGACCCTTGGGAGACCTGTTAAAAAGTGTTCCTTGCCCACTGCTTGGACAGTGCCTCTCCTTATGCTGAAACTCTTCAGTAACATTTTTTCCCAATTTTTGCATCAAGAACAGTTTTTTTGCCCATGTGTTAAAGGCTCTGCACAACTCTATCATTTTCTCTATCTCAGTCCATGCTCTCTCTGCTCTTCCAAGCCTGTCACCTCATTGTTCCCTTTTGTATCCTCTTCCCACTCCTGTCTGCATGCCTGATTTGCTGCTACCTCTTTAACCTGGAACTGCCTTGCTCATGCATCCATTCTCTCTTACCTCAAATTCTTCCTTTCAAACACTGTTTTTCCATGAACATCGGCATTAATTGGCTATAAAAAAATTAGACTGCTTTGGAATCAAACCATCTGTCCTTCCTGTGCATCAAGGGTCTGATTTTTCCTCTCACTAAACACTGCTATAAATCAGTTTACCTTGAAACTTCTCCAAATTTACCAGGTGATCAGATTCAGGCCCACTGTGTAACAATGGTATTGGTTGTCTGTCCTGTGAGAACCTTGAGCATTTTTTGCAGAGTGCCAAGTACCCTCAGCTCCACTTCCTTTATCTTCTTCCCGTCTCATCTCCCTCCCCCTTCGCAACCCTGTGTTGTGGAAGGTGTGGAGCCTTCACTGGAAAACATTCTCCCTCAGACATTGGATGGGGAGCCCTCAGGCATGTACAGCAATTGTTGCAATAACCCTTTACTGAGGCCAGTTTGCTGTCCCTGCTTGGTATCAGTTCTGTTAGTTGGTATATGGGGTGGTGGAACCATGGCTATTTTGAGCCAGCCAAAGCAGGGGTAGAAAGCTGCTCTCCATGTGTGGCCTTAGGGGAGTTGGAAGACAGTCACTTTGCTCCCTTGAATTCAGGGACTGAAAATCTGCCTGGTTCTTATGTGGGCTGTGCTCACAGGGGGTGACACCCATCCCTCTGTGCACCCACTGAATGGATCATACAAAATCTGACTCTTCAGTATTATGGGGGGGATTTTCAAAAACACCTAAGTACCTTCAGAGCATTTTGAAAAGCCCACCTTTTATCTTCTATTTCAGGATTACATGATCTCACAAACACATTTGAAAAGCTTGGTACATGTCTATTGTCCTTATTAAAGATGGAGAGTTCCTAATTTTTTCCCCTTTTAAAACATTAACTATTTTTCTTCTGTCCCTTTATAAAGCTCTGCTGGCCTCATGTGTTCTGACAAAATTATAAGATAACTCACTGCATACAGGAGTCCCAGAAGCGCCTTAGAAGTGGGGGAGCCACTGGTGCCTGAACCATGGTTCCGCCCCCCACTCTTCCTCTTCCTCTGAGGCACCGCCCCTGCTCTGACTCTTCCCCCAAGGCCTCGTCTGCGCACTGCCTCTTCACCCTAAGGCCTTGCCCCCTGCTTACTTCTCTCTGCCCCCCCATCCCCTCCCATTGCTCACACTTAAGGAAGGTAAAAAGTGGAAGGGCATGAAAGTAATGGGGCCATGGCCTCCTGGTTCCCCCATTCCGGAACCCCTGACTGCATATTGTCATGGGCTCTGGAGTTAGTCTTGTCCAAGTCTCCTGTGCTCCAGGGAGAATTGCTGCAAAGTGGGACATTTGACGAAGAAGACGGTGAAAGGTGGAAATACTGAAATGACCTGTCCCTTCCTTAAAATGGGCAGGATGTTATGTAGGTTGCTCTGCCTTTACTGCCTTGTGAGCTGTACCTATAACAAAAACCATTTAAAAAAAATCCTGCCAACAATTGTTTCTACAATCACTCAATGACATGGTTAAATTACACCTGAAACATGGGTAATTTAAAGTAAATGCTAACTAAGAAAAGCCTTTTTCTTGCAAAACATTCACAAGTGCAGAGTTTCTGATACAAATCTTTACATTTTATATGTTTTTCAACCCAACAATTCTATCTCATTTTACAACAAATTTTATATAAGTTAAAAATTGCTGAGGATAGAGTTTTGAGGCCAGCCTTGAATCATGAAAGAACTCAAGATTACTGAGCCAATGACAGATTTGTAATTATTCCTGGGACATAGAAGAGAAGTATCTGAGAACTGTAGGGAAACAAACATAATTCTAAACTTAAGAATCAGGACCGGAAGGGATTGGGAATATCGACTAAGGCTGTCTTTAGTGGCAGATGCGTTCAGTTTTGATTTGCCACATCAATTGTATTTTTAAGGTAGATCAGATGGAGAAAATGCAGTTGAGAAAGGAAATTCTGTGCCTATAATTACGGTTTATGTGTACATCAGGAGAAATATGGAGAAAAAGCATGAATTTTGTTGTGACAAAACACGTCAAAGTTATGAAATACATGTGTCTGAAAGCTCTCCATCAGCTAACATAGTCACATTTTTAAGTACATACTATATTGATTACAATCACAAATGGATATATCTGTTACCTGGGCTTTTAGGCCCCAGTTCAGCAAGTTACTTTAAACAATTTACTTGCCTCTGTTTAGGCATGTGAGTAGTTTCATTGACTGCAAGGAGGCTACTCACATGTTTAAAGTGAGATAAGTGCTTAAATACCTTTCTACATTGCGGCCTTTAAGATCATCCTCAGAAGCTTCAATGGTGCCTGAAACTGAACAGGAAGTAATTAGTCTTGAACTCTGTAACTGTGTGCTCAGAAAGATTCACACCAGTTAAGTTAATAAGCAGCTACATAGCATGTTTAAAGAGTAGCCCTAGTCATTGTAACAATTTACTCAGGAGATGACAAAAATTGTGGATGGCAATTAGGAGGTCTATGTTAGGGAGGAATAGTCACAATCCATTTTTTTTTTTTTTAAGAAACTGCAGAAGTGGGGTTTGTGAAAATCATTTTGAAAAATAATTATTTGTTTTATTTTTAATTAGAACGTTCCCTAGTTAAATAAATAGTAGGAAATTGCTCTACTTTATCCGCATGAATATATTTTGAGTGAATCAGTCATGACCAAATTATAAAAACACATACAGTAGTTTATTTTTGACTATAAAAGCAGGGAATCTCTCCACAGAAAAAGATACTGTATAACCAAAGGGATTTTTGGCTCCACAGCACAAACAGAAGATATTGTTTGGAAATAAGGAGGAATCCAACCTGTGAGTGTTGGATATGGGCATTAATTATGACTATAGCTATGCAACAATCCTGGGACATGAAATTTCGATGCCTCTGGAATCAACAGGGTCAACATACAAGTGCTAAAGTATTAGGACTAGTCTACACCTAAAACTTAGGTTGACCCAGCTATGTTGCTAAGAGCCTTGAAAAATGTCATGCCCTGAGCACCATACTTAGGTCAGGCTAACCACCGGTATAGACAAATGGCTAGGTCAATGGGGGGATTTGTCAGTCGACCTCGTTACCACCTCGCCGAGAGGCTGATTGCCTTCATTGACAGAAAAGCCCCTTGCAGTGATGTAGGAAGTATCTATGTACTATGGCAGCATAGCTGCAGCACTGTAGCTGTGCCACCATAGTGACTGTAGTGACCTTAAAGTCGTTACTAAGCCTTTATATTTGACATTTTAAAAACTATTCCTACTTAGCTACTTCAGGTATGATATGAATTTGTCTTGTAGAATTCAGAGCATTTTTAAAATGCAGGTTATTTCCTTTTTTTTTGTTGATTGAGTGTGCAGATGTAGCATGGGCCAGAGGATTCATTCATGAATCATTCGACTGGGACTTCAGCTGCTACTCTAATACAAATAACAACAACAATACAGCAAAAATGTCCAGTAAGAGGAAAAATTGTAACAGTATAATAATACTTAGTCTTATATAATGCTTTTCATTAGTAGATTTCAAAGTCTAAAGTGCTCTAACCCTGTCTCTGTCTGTCTGTTTTTAAAAGGTGATCACCATGATCTCTGAATGCATTCACTATGGCATGACTGCTTTATTATACTCTTGCCAATCCTGTTTCAAGTCTGGTAGTAGTTAATGACCCCCTGTCATCATTTAGGTGTAAGGACACCAAGGTCACATGGAAAAAATGAGCGCAGAAAACATTCCTATAGTGTAGTATGTGATTTGTACATTGAAATATCTCTCTTTATTCTCCATAAATTGGAAATAACATGATTTGACAGAAATATAGATTACCTCACTACACAGTAATGAATTCTTTAGGAATCGTGATCAGTCGGGAAACTATGCCAAGCAGAGAATTTTGTCTTCAGCCATCGAAAAATGTACATTGTAGAGCTTATTGGCTATATTGGCATCTATTAAGCAGCTTGCTAGAAGCAGCAGAGACAGTAAACAAAGTATGTTGGAGGAAAATGGTCCGCCATGGGGAATAATTTAAAGTGCTGCTTTCAAAAGACATCAAATTACTTTCCATTGGAATACTAGAAATACCTGTGCAAGGGAAGTCGGTTTTGTAGATAGCAATGCTTCTGTATTCACTGAAAATCTCTACAACTAATGCTTATCTTCACATCTCACAGCTCTTGCTCCATATTGACCTAAAGTACATGCATAAATTTCTTAGCATCATGTTTAAGAGAAGACAACAACAACAATATGCTTAGATAGCAGAGATGTGTAGTGCCCCCTTCTTACCTCCAGTCCAATTTTCAGAGCTCAATGGGTGGGACTTTTGTCTCCGAGGCAGGCAACAGGAACAAACAAGGGCCACCTGGCCAATGATGATGACTTCAGTCCTCTTGAGACCAGTTCTCAATGATACATCCCTATTACTGATAGTCAAACAATCTTATACTCAGTGGTTACCACTGGCAGTGCATATGAAATGCCTCCATCCTTCTGATGCCTTGTTTAAGCAACATCCATGTTTCAGATCCATATAAGAGGATCAGAAGTATTCAGGTTTCATAAATTTGTTTCACCTTCTTTTGGCTCCAGATCCTATGTAGGTCCTTCGTGGCTGAGGTGGCTAAACCAATTCTCCTTATGATGTCTGTCTAACTGTGCCCATTCAATGACTATCTGCCTGGACAGCTGAAGTCATCCACTGGTTTCATCATGTGACCTGAAGCACAGATGTCTTGAATCACAACTTTTGTGCCAACACTCTGGATTTTTGTTTTTGCCCAAGAAACTCTTAACCCAAGAGCAGCTGCCTTATGCTGGAAACTCTCGCATCTTTGAGATCATTTGTGTCTGGACCAAAGAGGACAACCTAATCTGTGTAATCCAGGTCTGTAAAAGAGGTTGAACTGATAATTATACCGATATTTGTGGACCTGTGTTCAAGGAGGCAATTCATTGTGCTGCAGAACAGGGCTGGGGCCAGGACACATCTCTGTTTCAGCCTTGATCTACTGTGAAACCTGTCAGACCTGTGGGTCCCCCAATGCACCTCTGCCCCATAGTCATTATGTAGATCTTGAATTAGCCTCAAGAGGATGTCGGGAACACTGATGCCTCATAAGGCCTTCCACAAGGCAGCTGTATTGCCAGAACTGAAGGCTGTCTTTGGGACTATATATGCTGCTGTCAGAGGCCAGTTAAATTCACAGTGGATCTCGGATAAAAGATGGAGAGCAAGTATAGTACCCATTGTAGATCACCTAGCAGTAAAGCCTGATTGCCCTGGGTGATGGTATTTCATAAAGAACGGCTGAAGCTGGGTGAGTAGGACATGTGTGAAGGTTGCTCCAGAGACTAGAGAGCAGAATTATTGGCCTATAGCTACTGCACACAGTGTGTGTCCCCTTATAGAGCAGGATTATGATCCCTTCTTTCCATGCTGCAGGTACCTTCCCAGTAGTCCAGGCTATGGCAAAAAAATATGTATAATGCTACCCTTAGGGGCTCTGTGGCTTACCTGAGAAGTTCAGACATTATGCCATTGGGTCTGGTAGCACACCCCTTTCACAAGTTTCTTTATGGCAGAGCAAACCTTGTCCAACAGAGGTACATCTACACAAGTTTTGGGGTCAGGCATCGTATCTGCTGCTAATGAAGCCAGATGTGGACATGGAGTCACTTCAGAATGGTTAAGTGTAGGCTCAGAATATTCTTTCTGTCTTTGCAGGATTTCTGGGGGTTAAGCATGTTTTACCATCAGTCTTGTCTTGTTTAGCAGCATGGATCATGTGCAATGGGAAGAGGCAAGAGCACACCCACACACATACACACCAAAAAAAAAAAAAAGTCTAGTATTGTAAAGAGGTATTTACATTTTGAGCCACATGCAGTATGCCCATAATAGATTGGTAAATACAGTGTAAATGCCCGTGATACATTGTGAGGACTGCAAACACAGCTCCTTGTTCTCTCACTTTCTTGACTTGACAGTGTCTCTTTTCTTCTTTCCATGGCTGGATATTTCTTATGGCCCAATGATGAACTGACCTACCTGGAAACAGAATTACTACCCAGTTTTCTCAACAAGAAGCTTTGCATCCTCTAGACCAGTGGTTCCGCTTGTGCAGGGAAAGCCCCTGGTGGGCCAGGCTGGTTTGTTTACCTGCAGGTTCAGCCAATCGCGGCTCCAGACCAATGGGAGCTTCTGGAAGCGGCAGCCAGTAAGTTCCTCGGCCCGCGCCTCTTCCAGCAGCTCCCATTGGCCTGGAGCAGCGAACCACGGCCACTTGGAGCCGCGATTGGCCGAACCTGCGGACACGGAAGGTAAACAAACCAGCCCAGGTCACCAGGGGCTTTCCCTGCAAAAGTGGCATAACTAGTTTGGGAACCATTGCTCTAGACCAAACTACTCAAAGAGCTACACACACTCATTTGGAATATATTTTATAAATGGGATGTACAGGTGAGTTGCATCATACTTGCATTTAATTTACGCGAATTCAGCTATACGCGCTCGGGGGGGTGGAATTGATCTAAGTTATACAACTTCAGCTACGTGAAGAAGGGAACTAAAGTTGATGTACTTAGATCTACAGTGGAGTTGCATCTTACGTGCATTTAACTTATGTGAATTCAACTATACGTGCTTGGCAAAAAAAAAAAAAAAGAAAAATAACAATAACTCATGGTGGTGGAGTACTGTACAGGAGTTGACGGGACAGCGCTCGGGGGTCAATTTATCGTGTCTAGACTGGACGTGATAAATCAACCACCACTGGATCGATCACTGCCCGCCAATCCGATGAGCATCTCGCCGCGTGGAGTGTGATTCTAGTGTTTAAAGACGCATATTTTTCAGACAACATGGCCCCTAAACACAAGCCAACTACTTCATCTGGTGCTCAACTGAAGAAACAGCTATCTATTCCAATGCTGGAGGAAAAACTGGCTGTGTTGGACTTATTGAGAGATGCTATGTTGGTCTCCAATGTGGCGCGTAAATATGGCCGCAACAAATCTAGCATCCGTGCCATCAAGATTCAAGAGAGAGGAGTTCTTCAAGCCGTGGCATCAAGTACAAGCCAGGTGTGTGATTAAGACTTTAGTGAAGACTGAAAAGGCATTAAACTTACGGCTGGAAGATATGAACCATAAACGTGTGCCTATTGATGGCAACACATTGCGAGAAAAGGCTCTTAGCCTCTACGCGCTGTTCAAACCTCCTGCCGAAGAGAGACAGCCTTCTGATGAGAAGGAATTCAGAGCCAGCCAAGGTTGGCTTAACAGTTTTAGGAACCGCTTCAATGTCAAAAACGTGCAGACTACTGGTGAAGCTGCATCTGCCAATGAAGAGGCAGCAAAAGCCTTCCCTGAACAATTAAAGAAAATCATAGAAGAAAAGGGCTGTCTTCCGGAACAAGTTTTTAATGCTGACAAGACTGGGCTCTTCGGGGAAAAAAATGCCCAACCGCATTTACACTTTGAAATCAGAAAGACAAGCCCCTGGCTTCAAAGCAGCTAAAGACCGTGTGACTGTGTTGTTGTTTTGTGGCAATGCAGCTGGGCATTTAATAAAGCCAGGCTTTCTCTACAGGGCTGCAAATCCCCGTGCCCTAAAAGGCAAGAACAAAAATCTCTTGCCTGTGTTCTGGCAATCAAATAAAAAGGCTCGGATGATGGCAGCATTATTTCTGGATTGGTTCCACAAGTGTTTCATTCCGGATGTCAAGTGGTACCTTGAAGAGAAAGGACTTGACTTTAAAGTGTTGCTCATCATAGACAATGCTCCTGGCCTTCCTGAGGCATTCCAGTCGTGTTTCTCCCTTTTTTATTGTTTCATTCTTCTCTCTCTCTCTCTCTCTCTCTCTCTCTCTCTCTTTGACTATATGCGATTTTCCCCTTACGCGCTGACTTTAGAACCTAACCCCCACGTAAGATGCGACTCCAGTGTAGAGGCAGTCAGGTGGGCAAATCTTGCCCTGGTTATTGCAAGGAGGCATAACACATGCATGGTCTAGTATGTCTTCAGTCCCAGGAATCCTGCTAGGATAGGATCTGACAGGCCAGGCTGGAATGGTGTATTGTGGGTGCACTTTGATGCTTCTCTAAACAGAAGAAACTCCCATGACCACTAACAGCAAAGAACAAGTTTGTATCTCTCATGTTACAGTTCATACAGAACTGCACACTTCTGGCTTTAAGAGATGCCTATGTCTTAGTCCACTAAGTGAACTAGACTAAGAGATGGAACGTTCTTCATTTTTTCCCTCTTTTGGGCACCAAAAACCTCATGTTCTGCTCTTTCTGAAATTAGATTGGCCAGGTCTCCATGAGAAGTAGTGGCTGCATCACAGCTGGGCAAATCTTTCATAAGAGACAGCCCTCTAATTAAAGAACATTTGCTGCCAATTTTATTACTAATTATTTATTTTGATTTAGTTTCCAAAACCCCTGCCATCCAGAATTCTGGGGAAAAATACAAAATGTGTTAATAAACACAATGTACAAATTGAACGAATGTCCAAATCTAGCAACCCTCTTGATCCCTCCAAAATGAGTCTATCGTCTAACTGACCCTAACTCAGAAAAATCTTATTTATTATAAGTTTATAATTGCTGACTTATTGTAAACGCTTTACAAAGGTTTCCTAATTGCAAACTATGCTCAAAATCATGAACACACATAAATTATATTTACAAACTGATGTCTTAAGGTGGGTGATAAGTTGACTTTAAATGGAAAATTGGGTTTTTATCACAGAAACAGAACATGTATATTTGCATAATTATAATTTTCTACATTATTAGCCAAGGGGCTCCCATTTATTTTCAATGGGAGTGAAATTGGGCTGTTAGGAAAAAAGGACCCAATTCTCTAAGTCATTCCTCATATGACTAAACTTATTCAAATAGACCCATTGCAATGTTGCAACCCAATATGTTAGTATTGCATTTAGTTAATTTATTGTTTTAATTGCTTTTTATCAGGAAGCACATCACTTAGTGAACGGAACTGTTTTGCAAGGAGAATGTCACAGTCACCAAAATAACTGAGATAGTGACATTGTATCTCCTTTTATATTCACACCAGTCTAGTGCTGTACATGGATGTTCCAAGAACAAGCCTGCCATTTAGTTTACTACTGAGTTTACAAAGGATCCCTCTACTAGATGGCTAGTTTGGGCCAGATTTTCAAAAGGGTGTACACAAAATTGGTGTATGTATGCATAAATGTCAGTGTTTGCAAATACAGCAGTCAGGTATGTGAAGAGTGTATTACCCCTTTTGAAAATTTGGCCCCTTATGACCAACTAGTATTCTAGTATCTTCTAGCTATTGAAGGCCTGATAATGTTACGAACAATTTTGATTCTGTCATACTGGAATAATAAATGTTGAAAAAAGTGACCAGACTCTTGAATCCACATGGATCTGAAATTCATGGCTTTTAGATTTCATGGGGATATTCAGATCCTAAAGGGAGCGGGAAAGAATCCCCTAATTATCCTTCATGTGGGAACAAATGATACGGCTAGATTCTCGCTGGAAAGTATTAAGGGAGACTATGCTAAGCTGGGGAAGTCGCTTAAGGAAATTGAGGCTCAGGTGATCTTTAGCGGGATCCTTCCTGTTCCTAGAGAAGGGCAACAAAGGTGTGACAAGATTATGACTGTCAACAGATGGCTTAGGCAGTGGTGCTGTAAGGAAGGCTTTGGGATGTATGGCCACTGGGAGGCGTTCACGGACAGAGGACAGTTCTCTCGGGATAGACTTCATCTGAGTAGGGAAGGAAATAGACTTCTAGGATCGAGGCTGGCACAACAGATAAAGAGAGCTTTAAACTAGGAATTAGGGGGAGATGGATGGGAGATGTCCAGGAAATCTCCACGCCAGATTTTAGCATTGAGAGGGAAGAAGATGAAGTAAGAAAGGATACAGCCGTGGGTAGGAGAATGTATATAAGGAGCGAGGGCGGTGTGGATACTAGTCTAATAGGTTATACTGGCTGTAGAATAACTGTGCCTAATAGGGTCCAAAATGTGAGCGAGGCCAAACAGCAAATATTAAGATGTTTATACACCAATGTGAGGAGCCTAGGTAACAAAATGGAGGAACTAGAGCTACTGGTGCAGGAAGTGAAACCAGACATTATAGGGATAACAGAAAGATGGTGGAATAGTAGTCATGACTGGACTACAGGTATTGAAGGGTATGTGCTGTTTAGGAAAGACAGAAACAAAGGTAAAGGGGGTGGAGTAGCATTGTATATCAATGATGAGGTAGAATGTAAAGAAATAAGAAGCGATGCAATGGATAAGACAGAGTCCGTGTGGGCAAAAATTACATTGGGGAAGAAAACTAGTAAAGCCTCTCCTACGATAGTGCTTGGGGTGTGCTATGGACCTCCAGGATCTAATCTGGATATGGATAGAGCCCTTTTTAATGTCTTTAATCAAGTAAATACTAATGGAAACTGTGTGATCATGGGAGACTTTAACTTCCCAGATATAGACTGGAGGACCAGTGCTAGTAATAATAATAGGGCTCAGATTTTCCTAGATGCGATAGCTGATAGATTCCTTCATCAAGTAGTTGCTGAACCGACTAGAGGGGATGCCATTTTAGATTTAATTTTGGTGAGTAGCGAGGAACTCGTAGAAGAAATGGTTGTAGGGGACAATCTTGGCTCAAGTGATCATGAGCTAATTCAGTTCAAACTAAATGGAAGGATTAACAAAAATAAATCTGCAACTAAGGTTTCAAAAGGGCTGACTTTCAAAAATTAAGGAAATTAGTTAGGGAAGTGGATTGGACTGAAGAACTTATGGATCTAAAGGTAGAGGAGGCCTGGGATTACTTTAAATCAAAACTGCAGAAGCTATCAGAAGCTTGTATCCCAAGAAAGGGGAAAAAATTCATAAGAAGGAGTTGTAGACCAAGCTGGATGAGCAAGCATCTTAGAGAGGTGATTAAGAAGAAGCAGAAAGCATACAGGGAGTGGAAGATGGGAGGGATCAGCAAGGAAAGCTACCTAATTGAGGTCAGAAGATGTAGGGATAAAGTGAGAGAGGCTAAAAGTCGAGTAGAGTTGGACCTTGCAAAGGGAATTAAAACCAATAGTAAAAGGTTCTATAGCCATATAAATAAGAAGAAAACTAAGAAAGAAGAAGTGGGGGCCGCTTAACACTGAGGATGGAGTGGAGGTTAAAGATAATCTAGGCATGGCCCAATATCTAAACAAATACTTTGCCTCAGTCTTTAATAAGGCTAAAGAGGATCTTGGGGATAATGGTAGCATGACAAATGGGAATGAGGATATGGAGGTAGATATTACCATATCTGAGGTAGAAGCGAAACTGAAACAGCTTAATGGGACTAAATCGGGGGGCCCAGATAATCTTCATCCAAGAATATTAAAGGAATTGGCACCTGAAATTGCAAGCCCATTAGCAAGAATTTTTAATAAATCTGTGAACTCAGGAGTAGTACCAAATGATTGGAGAATTGCTAATATAGTTCCTATTTTTAAGAAAGGAAAAAAAAGTGATCCAGGTAACTACAGGCCAGTTAGTTTGACATCTGTAGTATGCAAGGTCCTGGAAAAAATTTTGAAGGAGAAATTAGTTAAGGACATTGAAGTCAATGGTAAATGGGACAAAATACAACATGGTTTTACAAAAGGTAGATCTTGCCAAACCAACCTAATCTCCTTTTTTGAAAAGGTAACAGATTTTTTAGATAAAGGAATTGCAGTGGATCTAATTTACCTAGATTTCAGTAAGGCATTTGATACCGTGCCACAT
Organism: Dermochelys coriacea; assembly: GCF_009764565.3. Lineage (NCBI taxonomy): Eukaryota > Metazoa > Chordata > Testudines > Dermochelyidae > Dermochelys > Dermochelys coriacea. The sequence goes on from NC_050069.1 coordinate 174,642,478, forward strand.
GGGGAATTATTAGTTAAATTGGAGAAGATGGGGATCAATATGAACATCAAAAGGTGGATAAGGAATTGGTTAAAGGGGAGACTGCAACGGGTCCTACTGAAAGGCGAACTGTCAGGTTGGAGGAAGGTTACCAGTGGAGTTCCTCAGGGATCGGTTTTGGGACCAATCTTATTTAATCTTTTTATTACTGACCTTGGCACAAAAAGTGGGAGTGTGCTAATAAAGTTTGCAGATGATACAAAGCTGGGAGGTATTGCCAATTCGGAGAAGGATCGGGATATTATACAGGAGGATCTGGATGACCTTGTAAACTGGAGTAATAGTAATAGGATGAAATTTAATAGTGAGAAGTGTAAGGTTATGCATTTAGGGATTAATAACAAGAATTTTAGTTATAAATTGGGGACGCATCAATTAGAAGTAACGGAAGAGGTGAAGGACCTTGGAGTATTGGTTGATCATATGATGACTATGAGTGTGATATGGCTGTGAAAAAAGCTAATGAAGTTTTGGGATGCATCAGGAGAGGCATTTCCAGTAGGGATAAGGAGGTTTTAGTACCGTTATACAAGGCACTGGTGAGACCTCACCTATAATACTGTGTGCAGTTCTGGTCTCCCATGTTTAAAAAGGATGAATTGAAGCTGGAGCAGGTACAGAGAAGGGCTACTAGGATGATCCGAGGAATGGAAAACTTGTCTTATGAAAGGAGACTTAAGGAGCTTGGCTTGTTTAGCCTAACTAAAAGAAGATTGAGGGGAGATATGATTGCTTTCTATAAATATATCAGAGGGATAAATACAGGAGAGGGAGAGGAATTATTTCAGCTCAGCACCAATGTGGACACAAGAACAAATGGGTATAAACTGGCCACCAGGAAGTTTAGACTTGAAATCAGACGAAGGTTTTTAACCATCAGAGGAGTGAAGTTTTGGAATAGCCTTCCAAGGGAAGCAGTGGGGGCAAAAGATCTATCTGGTTTTAAGATTCTACTTGATAAGTTTAGGGAGGAGATGGTATGATGGGATAATGGGATTTTGGTAAGTAATTGATCTTTAAATATTCAGGGTAAATAGGTCAAATCCCCTGAGATGGGATATTAGATGGATGGGATCTGAGTTACCCAGGAAAGAATTTTCTGTAGTATCTGGCTGGTGAATCTTGCCCATATGCTTAGGGTTTAGCTGATTGCCATATTTGGGGTCAGGAAGGAATTTTCCTCCAGGGCAGATTGGAGAGGCCCTGGAGGTTTTTTGCCTTCCTCTGTAGCATGGGGCATGGTTGACTTGAGGGAGGCTTCTCTGCTCCTTGAAGTCTTTAAACCATGATTTAGGGACTTCAATAGCTCAGACATGGGTGAGGTTTTTCATAGGAGTGGGTGGGTGAGATTCTGTGGCCTGCACTGTGCAGGAGGTCAGACTAGATGGTCAGAATGGTCCCTTCTGACCTTAGTATCTATGAATCTATGAAAGTGGAAATGTATTTTAGGTTCCTATGTTTGTTTTTATGATGGTATCATTTGGTGCCAAATGGGGCATTTTAATCACTTTTTTAATGCTGAAATTGCTTCATTTTTAGCATTCCACATCACAGAACTGAGGTAATTAGAAGAAAAGATTCATTCACTTGTCTGTAAAAGTGCACTCAGCAGCCTAGTGGATTGTCATTTGAATTTCAAAAATACTTGAAGTACAGGTTTATGCTTATTTTAAAAAGTGACTCAGCAAGAAAAGTTTTGCAGAGGTATCATATATAATTATATTGGCAGTGAGATTGGCTTTCTAAGGAACCGGGAATTTAAAGTCTCTACTCTCTTACTCCAGTTTGACACCATATAAACTCCATTGATTTACGCCACAGGTGCTAAACTTTTTAAATTCAGTTGCTTACCACAATTGATTGGGCAAACCCATACAAATCGTGTCTGTCTTTAGTAAAATAACAAAATCATGTTAATGTACAATGGTATGATTCTGGCAAAGGTGGTAAAGAAATGCATGTTGTTGAATTATTGAGATACAAGAACTTGACTTTTCATAAAATTGATTACACTTAGGGTGACCTGGCAAAAGTTACTTCACAGTATTTGATAATAGTTGGCTCATTACTCTTGGTGGAATTCTGCATCGCTGTGCATACACAGAATTTATATCCCCTGCAGATTTCTTTGCTTCCCCACAGAAAGAATTACTTTTATCGGGGAAGCAAAGGGAATCTGCAAAAACAGTCATGTACCCCTCCCCAGCAGCACAGGTGCATTGGTTTGGGCACCCAGAGCAGCCTGTGAAGACGTAAATCACCGCTGGGGTATGTGTGTAGGGCAGGGTGAGTGTGCATGCATGGGGAGATGTAAATCACTGCTGGGGGGGGTGGGGCTGAGTGTGCGAGCAAAGAAGACTTTGTGTCTCTCCCTCGCTATTGTGACAAGCCTGACATGCAGGGGCAGGGCTTTGGGGTGTTTTCTTGGAGGTAGGCCTGGGGCAGGCTTTGTCCCCTCGGGCAGGCTGTGTCCCCTTAGGCAGATCAGAATGTAGCAGCCTGCCTGCTTAGTCAATTGTCCCCATTGTTCTTAGTGAATTCCCCCCAGGAGTATTAAACAGGTGTAAAAGATTTAAGTCTCCTTTACGTTGCTAGAGTGGTGTAGGAGCCTTATTATAAGTGACAGTATGGCCTTATAAATGCTTGTGGTGCTTCAGTGATTAGTACTGGTCTAAATTTTTGGACTGAAATCAAAAATGTGCTCATTGAATTGTTTACTACTGACCTTTCTGAGATGTTCAGTAGCCAATATAAATTGTGAGTTTGATTCCCCATCCCCCACTTGCTCTTCAGTTGCCTATGATGTTCTACTGAGCATATGTCTGCATATAAAGGATCTAACCGAGCTACATTACTATTAGACAAAGAGGGTTTGGGGATTTCCTCCAATGCTTCCCACTCCCATTCTCCATCCATTGTGTTGTAGTTTAAATTAATTACACGGCTGTCAAGCGATTAAAAAAATCAATCGTGATTAATCACATGATTGAAAAAATTAATTGTGATTAATCACACTGTTAAACAATAATAGAATACCATTTATTTAAATATTTTTGGATGTTTTCTACATTTTCAAATATACTGATTTAAATTACAACACAGAATGCAAAGTGTACAGTGCTCACTTTATATTTCTTTTTGATTACAAGTATTTGCACTGTAAAAAAACCAACAGAAATAATATTTTTCAATTCACCTAATACAAGTACTGTAGTGCAATCTCTTTATCATGAAAGCTAAACTTATAAATGTAGAATTAGGTACAAAAAACTGCATTCAAAAATAAACCAATATAAAATTTTAGAGCCTGCAAGTCCACCTAGTCCTGCTTCTTGTTAAGCCAATCGCTCAGACAAACAAGTTTGTTTATATTTGCAGGACTGCCTGGTCCTTGTTTACAGTGTCACCTGACAGTGAGAACAGGCGTTCTCATGGCACTGTTGTATCCAGTGTCGCAAGATATTTACGTGCCAGGTGCGCTAAAGATTCATATGTCCCTTCATGCTTCAACCACCATTCCAGGAGACATGCATCCATGCTGATGTTGGGTTCTGCTCTATAAGAATCCAAAGCAGTGCGGACTGACACATGTTCATTTTCATGGTCTGAGTCAGATGCCACCCGCATAAGGTTGATTTTCTTTTTTGGTGGTTCAGGTTCTGTAGTTTCCACATTGGAATGTTGCTCTTTTAAGACTTCTGAAAGCACTACACCTCTTCCCTCTCAGATTTTGGAGGCACTTCAGATTCTTAAACCTTGGGTCAAGTGCTGTAGCTACCTTTAGAAATTTCACAATGGTATCTTCTTTGCATTTTGTGTAATCTGCAGTGAAAGTGTTCTTAAAATGAACAACATGTGCCGGGTCATCATCCAAGACTCCTATAACATGAAATATATGGCAGAATGCAGCTAAAACAGATCAGGGGACATGCAATTCTCCCCCAAGGAGTTCAGACACAAATTTAATTAACACATTATTTTTTTAACGAGCGTCATCAGCATGGAAGCATGTCCTCTGGAATGATGGCCGAAGCATGAAGGGGCATATGAATCTTTAACATATCTGGCACGTAAGTACCTTGCAGTGCTGCCTACAAAAGTGCCATGCAAATGCCTGTTCTCACTTTCTGGTGACATTGTAAATAAGAAGAAGGCAGCATTATCTCCTGTAAATGTAAACAAACTTGTTTGTCTTAGCGATTGGCTGAACAAGAGGTAGGACTGTGTGGATTTATAGGCTCTGAAGTTTGATTGTTTTGGTTTTGAGTGCAGTTCCATAACAAAAAAAAATCTACACTTTTAAGTTGCACTTTCACGACAAAGAGATTGCACTACAATACTTGTATGAGATGAAATGAAAAATACTATTTCTTTTTATTATCATTTTTACAGTGCAAATATTTGTAATAAAAAATAATATACACTTTTTGATTTTAATTACACTACAGAATACGATATATATGAAAATGTAGAAAAATATCCACACACATTTAATAAATTTCATTTCTTATTCTATTGTTTAACAGTGCAATTAAAACTGAGATTAGTTGCGATTAATTTTTAAAATTGCGATTAATTTTTTTGAGTTAATCACGTGAGTTAACTGTGATTAATCAACAGCCCTAATAGATTACCAAAATAATTGAAACTGGCATGATTATATTGTGTTGTTTTAACAAATAAAAGATGCAGAATTTTAAAATATTGTATGCAGAATTTTAATTTTTGGCGCAGAATTTTTAATATTTTGTCACAGGATTCCCCCAAGAGTAGCTCATGTAGGCATGTCTAAGGCAGCTGTTAAAGGTACATGGGTTGAGTGTGCACTCTTGCATGAGTTATCTCAGACTAGAGGACTCCAAAAGGGCCAAAGATACTCAGTGAAGAGAAAAAATAGATTGTGTATTAGCAGGAATGGAGGGTTTGGGCTAAGGTGGTTGTCTGGCTAAACTGAAATGCTAGGAGGGCAACGAGTTAAAAAGAGGAGAAACAGATGAAGGGCCTGGAACATAGGGGCTTAATTGAAGGCTGAATTATCTCTGTGGAGCTTTGGTGCTGCTATTTGCTGTCCTTGTTCAAGGTGAACAGGACTTATATTTTTTATTCACAGTATGTATACTAGATGGAATCTCTGTGATACTAATTTATTTTTTACCCATGAAACAGCCTGTTTTAAAAGACCCAACCTGTTCTTTTAATCACGTCAGGCAGAGCAGCATGAAGGTGTATGGTATTTATATGACCAAATTTTCACAGTTGGGTACATAGGGTGAAATCCTTTCCCCACTGAAATTAGTGGCTCCTGACAGGATCTTACCCATGGACTTTGATCCAGCAAAGCACTTATGCACTTTCTCATGTGCTTTGCTGGATCAGGACCATAATCATGCCTGCCTAAGATATTTGCAAATACAAGATGTGTATAAATTAAGTATTTGCGCTTGTACTTGGCCAGTTAGATGTCTAATTAGCCACACACCAGTATTTGATTTGGTGCACAGCTCACATTGCCAGCACTTTCAGAGTCTCAGCAAGTAACACTGGTGGAAACCCAAGTAGAGAAGACTGCATTTGTGCAAATGTGTGATTTGCACACCTGCACATACTTAATTTTGAAAATTTTCTCATATTATATGATCATTCACATGCAGCCTCACATAATTATTAAATAAGGGTCACCAAATACATTTATCCTTGTGGCTGATAAAGATAACAAAGAATTGTCAATGATAAAACTGATCTTAAAAGAAACAGCTATTGGCCACTGAGGTCAATACTACCTCCATTTTGATGTAATCATTTAAATTATGGTTGTCATTAATATGCACATCTTGTGTACTCTAAAGAAACATTAACTGCTGCCTGCATTCTAACTGGTTCTATTGAGAAAGGTAATATGAAGGCTGTTAGGAGAGCAAGCAAAAGTAGTGAATGTCTGTGGGCTGAAGTGCAAGCTGTGAATTTATAACCAATGGAACTTTTTGCAATGAAGCATGAAGAACAGCAAAGATACTGACAGTATTAAGTTCTAGAGTTTCTCTTTCCTTCATTGATTTTTATTGTGTTTATTATATTGCTTCCAGGCATATGTATTTTCATTTTCCATTAGAACAGCCAGTAGTCTTCAGAGAGTCAGGCTGGTATAAGTAGCACCCATTTCATTAAAAATGGTTCCCTTTACCCATAATGGTGACTGTGAATATTAAAAAAATATATTTTAAAATAAATAACTTGACATTTGCTATTAGGCCTCAAGGCTATTAAGTTTTAAATGCCATTTGTTTTTCATTAAAAAGGCTTTTCTTTTTTAAATCCTTGGCTTATTCATATTAAAAAAAATTTATTTGGCTTTTTGATTTAAAAAGCAAACAAAAACCTTATTGAATTGGTCTGCCAACTGAATACAGCATTACCATTTCGTAAGGCAAGATATGTTTAGCCAGTTGTTTTTTCTGCTCATTGGCTTTTAAATAGAAGCCAATGGGAGTCAAAATAAGTTTGTCCTAGACTGTTAAGGAAATTATGACTTTTATTAAAATTATATTTTATATTCCAAGTACAAAATTGACATAGTCCTGCAGGGACAGCTTTTTATTTCTTCTCTTCATCATTAGTGATGCTGTTCACATTACTCCACACTCACGTTTAAACTTATATGAATAAGTCACTTGTACTTCATATGCTTTATTTATTTTAACTACATTCAGATAAAATATCAGCCTCCTATTAAAAATCTATATCTGCTGGAGGCATATGAAGTTTGTAGATTGGATCAAATTTGCAGTTTATCAGCTCTGATCTTGGTAATGGTTATCACATTTGTCAATGAGAATCACAATTTTGGGTTGGTTATTTTTGGGGTTGGGGTGGTACGGCAGCAGTGTAATAGTCGTATAAAGAGGCTAAAAGCTGTTAAACAAAAAATAACAATGTATTCCAGCGGAGATCTCTTAAAGTGAACTTGTATATAGTTGAACATTCATTATATGTATTATAACTACATGTTTTCATTGTTTCAATCCACTAAAATATATAGCCATGGTCTACACTGCAGAATTACTTCAGTATAACTACATCACTCAAGGGTGTGAATAATCCACACCCCTGAGAGATGTAGTTATACTTGACCTAAGCGCCAGTGTAGGCAGCACTATGTTGGTGGGAAAGCTTCTCTCACTAGCATAGCTACTACCTTTCCCAGAAGTGGATTAACTAAGCCGATGGGAGACGCGCTCTCCTGTTGGCTTAGTGCATCTTCATTAAAATGCTACAGCAGTGCAGCTGAATCGGTGCAGCTTGTGCCATTGCAGCATTTTAAGTGTAGACTTGCCCACAGATTGCAAGACCTACACTTCTCCGGTGAAATTCAGCCATAGTGCAAAACCTCAACAAAAGACTCTCTGAATCTCGTTAAGTCCCACATTGGGGCTGCTTGGAGAAGTCTGCAGACAGCGTAATTCCAGAAAGAGACCTCTACTCCCCTTGGGTGCCATAAGAAGAGGCCCCTGGGCCACTCCTATGTGGGCCTGCATGTAGGGTGTTAATTGGGAAAAAGGATCTGCTTCTTTATAGATCCAATGGCCACAACGTACAGAAGAAGTCGCTGCGGGGGCTGCAGCTGATATTTAAGTCTCATAGTCTTCAGTACCACACTGCAGCTCTGGGCCTGAGTTGTGGAAATATATTTCACTTCTGTAAAGCCCCTGCATTTCACCGACATGGGGCCTTATCCAAGCCTTATTGCAGTAATTGGAAAGATTCCTTCTGACTTAATTGGCCTTTGGATCAGGCCCACGCCATTTGGGAAGTGAACAGAACCCATAGCAAAGTTCTTATATTGGAAAATAATGATTTCATTATAGAGAACTGCATTCTCAGTTTTTGCCCTCTTTCATCTGCACCATGGGTGCTAAACTCATTCCATGGAGAAGACCAAATTCCTTTTTTAAAGAAAAATTAAGTTTCAATTCTTTTTAATGAATTTGAACAGAGTAACTTAGCTAGGTAGAAAATTGAAACAAGAGAAACAGAGAAACCTTAAGGGTAAAATGTTCACAAGGCCCTAGGCTCCTTTGATTTTCAATGGGACTTGGAGACTTTTGAAAATTTTACCCTCAGTGACACTCTTGAGTCAAAATTATTGATGTGTCTCTTTGTTGTGGTAATGAAGATGTATATAAAGAGAAAAGGGATAGAGGAGAGGAAGAGAGTGTCAGGTAGAGGAGAAGGATCATCTATAGCGACTTCAGGAGGAGGATTAGAGGAATAATAATTAATATAAAAAAGGCAAAGAGGCAGATGTTAGAAAAACACCACTTAAGGGTGTATCCCTGATAGTCCATGTAGGTGTGTAAAATAAAAATGTTTAATGCTAGACAAAGAAAGAGAATGATTAGTTCATTTCTAAAAGAAATAAAGACCATGTGCATTTTTAGTTATGGTTCATGGGCTGAGTATAAGTTCAGGACTACATACTGTCCCTAGCCTACAGCATAACATCTGGTAACCTCAGTGGGAGGTTTACACAAAGATTAAGGCAAGAATATGTCCTTTATTTAGTAATGAAGATTTTAGTTATTACTGTTAAGGGACCCTCTTGTCACATTCAGCCACACTCAGTGACAAAATATGTTCATCTTTATGACCATTGCTGTTTCCACCCTCAGTTCTGCTCCTTTTCCCCTTCTGACTTGTTTTCTCTTTTTTGTCTCTCCATTTATCTTTCTGTCGCAACTCCCAATTTCTACCATATAGGTTTCATTCCCACACCTTTCGCCATCCAATCTACTAAAATAATAGCAATGACAAGCTAACATTGACATTTATAAACTGCCATCATTATGTTCTTGCATTAATAACCCAATGAGCCATTGTATCGGGCTCTCTGCAGCAGACTCAGCACAGCAGTGGTTTATGTACAGTACTTGAAACTGGGCCTTGTTGAAAAATGGGTGCATTTGTCATTAAACTGTTTGTGAAAAATTCATACTTTTCATTATTTCACATTTTAATAAATTTTCAGTTGTCTCAAAAGCAGGTCAAAATGGATGAATTTTCTCAAAAATGTGAAGAGACACATTTGGCCCACAGACACAGATCTTGACTCCACTGCTCTATATTAACAGTGCAGGTGATTAACCATTGGAAGAAACTACCCATAGAAGTGGTGTATTCTCCTTATCTTGCTGTATTCAAATCAAGATGGGATGCCTTTCTGGAAGATATGCTTCAGTTAAACACAAGTTATTGGTCTCAGTACTAGACTAACTGGGTGAAATTCTTTGGCCTGTTTTATGCAGCAGGTCAGACTAGATGATATAATGGTCCCCTTTAAAATCTACAAACTACATTATACAGAGAAGTTAGCCTGTTCCTATTTAAAATTTCATAATAAAGTCCTGTTTTAGCATTTCCTCACCCCCTTAACTTCGGCTTGGAAAATTAGTCTGAAAATTAGTCTACCTCACAATACTATGTAGGAATTGGTGATTATCCAGTAACAGTAATATGTTTGGTACCTGAGTTATTCAGGGAATGATGGGGTTCACCTCTCTGACCAGGGAGCTAGGTGTATTTTTGGCCAATAGTTAGAGAGGGAATTGTTAACTATTTGGGAATCCAGCTGGAGGTGTGGGGAGTCAGACAAGCTGTTTGCTGGTGTGCTAGAACCTAGGCTTGTAGAGCAACCAGTGCTCCACTTCTCTTGACCTGCTGAGGACACAGACCAGGGGAAGTTCCGCCTCAAGGGTTTACATTCAGCAGCCCCATGACTCCTGATTGGCTCCTTGCCCTATAGAAACCCAAAGAGCATCCTAGAAAGCGTCCAGACAACCTCTGAGGATAGGACAAGAGACAATAGCTTAAATTGCAGCAAGGCGGTTTAGGTTGGACATTAGGAAAAACTTCCTAACTGTCAGGGTGGTTAAGCACTGGAATAAATTGCCTAGGGAGGTTGTGGAATTTTGATCATGGAGATTTTTGAGAGCAGGGTCGACAAACACCTGTCTGACTAGATAATACTTAGTCCTACCATGATTGCAGGGGACTGGTCTAGATGACCTCTTGAGGTCCCTTCTAGTTTTATTATTCTATGATTCTGTAGCTGCCATGACTGTTCCTGCTCCTTGCTCTTGTATTTCTGGCTTGACCTTGGTTTGATTTGTATTTTGCGTCCTGATTCAGACCCTGAAACCTGACTTGGACTCTCACCCTAGGTATCAATCCTAGTCTGTACCCAACTATGACTCCTTGGGCTACTCCAGCCTCAGCTTTTCCCCTGCTCTGAACCTTGGCCCTACCTTGTTGGGGTCCTGACACCTGGTGACAGGTGTCCAGTGCAGGTTCTTGTTCCACAGAGGGTCTGGTTTCCTCATATTCCAGAATTGGAAATGGACTTAGGGGAAAGCATCCCCTAAAGAAGCTAGGATGGGGTTGGGGCTCTTCATGTCTGGTACAGTGAGGAGCTAACCCTCTTTTTCCCAGCCCTGTGTGGGTGATGGGATCCCAGTAACAGGCTGGGACCCTCTGTGGAGGGGAGGGAAGTGGCAACAGGCCTCCACCAGGGGAAACTATTAAGGAATCATGACCTGCACTGTATGTGGTGTTGCAGGATAACTACTGAGACATTAAGTTAACAGTGTTGCAGCTTAAAAAAACACATCCCTTGTGTATTGTCATCTTCCTGCCTGGCAGTGACAGTGACCTGAGGGAATGTGCAAAAGCCCATTTTCCAGATGGGAGAAGTAATGCAGTTAATTGACTTGCTCAACATTGCATAGAAAGGCCTTGAATTAGCGTTGGAATTTGCTAGCACAGATTCCTTTTCCCATGCAGAGTCCCTCTGACTTCAGCTGGATTCATCTGGGTCCATCCCAGTGGATCTCAGTGTAGGTTGTGAACAGAGCTGGGAACAGAACCACTGGCTGATAATTTCAGCCTCAAAGCATATTCATTAAAACACAGTGCCTCTCATGCAAATTGCTTCAAATCTGTGTACTTAGTGAGACCAACTGTGAAATGAGGAGGAAAATGTATATGCACCTTTGTAAAGTGATTTGAGATCTACAGATGGAAAATTCTATATAAGTGCAAAGCAGCATTATTAAAACACATTTTTCAGATGATGTAATAAGGCACAGAAAGGTTCAGTGACTTGGCTGTTTTTCTTAAAATAATCTCCTGGATGCCTGCAGCTCCCAGGTCACTGTATGTTATGTGCTGCCCTCTGGGACTGATCTACACACAGCATGGGTCTGTGTGAGCTCTTTGTTGGAGAGCTCATAAATTAAGCTGTAACAGGTTATGGTGTTAGCTCTGGAGGTCTTTGGTTCAGTCCTCAGGACAAGATGGTAGCCACTGTATAGAAGGGACCTCCAGATCCCACTTAAAAATTAGAGAGAGAAATATTTATTTCAAAAGAGGAGAGGGGTTTTGTTTAATGGTATCATTGTGTTTCAATAAATTGAGTGTGATGGATTTGCAGGCCTGTAGACTGAGGGCTTCTGTTTATCTACAGACCAGGTTGAGTATGGACTATAGCATGACAGGGTTTTGCCACACCAAAATGATCCTGAGCCTGGCTTTAAAATCTTGAGATTTAAAAAGAACAAATTTGAAGTTCCTTTCATTTGTCTTTTGGTTTTTGAACCCTTAAGGTTTACCTTTTCAAGCTTATCTCTGCAGCCACAATGTCTAGAAATGTTTATTTTTAAAAAATGAAACCTAAGATTCTCAGACAATCACATGACTCCAGAGCTAGGGCTTTAAAACAAACAAACAAAAATCAACCAAAACCTGCAAAATTTATAGACTAAGAAAAACACCAAATAGCATTGTGACGTTGCACCCCATAGTGCTTTATAGAAATATGCTTATGAATGTATATATGACATAAATGAAATATGTTTTATGCTACATATGCCATGTAACACATCTCTGTAAAGGTTATGATCTACTGAATATATTCATCCTATTTACATGCATGTATCATTTTTGTATTTGAAGTTATGAGTATTGGCTGTGTACTTGTTTGATTTTAAGTATCCGTAGTAAGGCATTTGGTCAGCTTCTGAAGAAAGGAATTTGCAAGTTAAGTGCCCAATCAAGAAACACTTAACAGACAATGGAATATTGGAATACTCCAGTCCACATAAGAAGTCTACCTGGGGACATTCAAGGTAGCATGTGAACAGTGGCTGCCACATGTAAAGTTCTGAATCATGCATGGACATGTGACTTGCCCATGTGACTCCAAAACTTCAGGTTGCAGCTGGGTTCTGCATAGGAGAGAGGAAGAGGTGTCCACTCACAAGAGAGGAACTATATAAAGTCCTGGGAGACCCCTCCATTTTGTCTTCAGCCGGCTCAAGAGGTATCCTCTCCACCCCTAAAGGATACCTGAAAGAAACTCGAACGAAGGTCAGTAACCACAGGGGTGTGAGTGATTGCTAAACCCAGACTAGAAGGAGCCTAGTCTGTAAATGAAGCTTACTGGAACATCTCTGAGGGTGAGATTTCATCTGTAATCATTTTCTTACTGTACTAGGCTTAGACTTGCGTGTTTTATTTATTTTGCTTGGTAATTCACTTTGTTCTGTCTGTTATTACTTGGAATCACTTCAATCCTACTTTTTGTGTTTAATAAAATCACTTTTTACTTATTTATTAACCCAGAGTATGTATTAATACGGGGGGGGAGGGAAGTCAAACAGCTGTGCATACCTCTCTGTCAGTGTTATAGAGGCGAACAATTTATGAGTTACCCTATATAAGCTTTATACAGGCTAACATGGATTTATTTTGGGTTTGGACCCCATTGGGAGCTGGGTACCGGAGTGTTGGAGACGGGAACACTTCTTAAGCTGTTTTCAGTTAAGCCTGCAGTTTGTGGGGGACATGGTTCAGACCTGGGTCTGTGTTTGTAGCTGGCTAGCTTGTCTGGCGCAACCAGGCAGGGTCGGAAGCCCCAAGATGCCAGGGAAAATGGGCTTAGAGGTAGTCTCAGCACATCAGTTGGCAGTTCCCAAGGGGTCTCTGTGATCCAACCTGACACAAGCGTGAGACTCCAGACTTGGATACACTGTAAGTAGTTCAGTCTACATGCCTGTCAAGCTCTTGAGCTCTCTGTTGAAAATGACAACAATGGTGCTAATTGCAGTGGCTTTTATGATTTGGTTACTTGTCCAGTAGAACCATGATCTGAGAAGTGCTGAGCCTTTTGGCCTGATCCACTGAAAGACTTAAGCATGTGTTTAAAGTTAAACGCATGAGTAATCCCACTGAAATGAGGACTATTCTCATGCTTAAAGCTAAACATGTATAGAAGTCTTTTCCTGGACCGGGTTAGAGTGCTTATCACCTTGCAGGATTGAGCCCCCAGAGCTGGACTTTAGAAGTGTCTTTGAGAATCAAGCTTAATTTAGGATCTTTTGCTGATATATCGTCTTTTAACAATAATTCTGCTTAAGACTCTGAGAGCATGTGGACAGCTGTATGTACTTAATGTCTGTAAGTCTAACCTTAAAAGGCGAAAATTAAAGGGCATAGGAGACACGTTTAATGCTCTGAAGAATTTTGAATAATCTCAGAAAGTTACAGTTGGTTTGGGTAGAATAGCAGCATAAGCATTGGAATATGCATTAAAGTCCATTTTAAATAGTCACATAAACCAGAAAACATCAGAATGAAATTATTTCCTGACAGCAGTATATTCATGGCAGGAGAAACAAAGCTATTTACAGTATGAAGTTCCATATACAGAACATAAATTAGATCTCAGAGAGAGACATTGCTTATTTGAAAGAGATGTTCACTGAGACAGTCATGTTACTTTCCTGCAATATGGATTTATGGTCTTGAAAGGGTTATGCCCCATAAGTCTTAATTAAGTCTGGCAGTGTTAAAGTTGAAGGATCTAGTTGAAAAGACAGGTTGCAATAAGGACCTTTCTTACTGGCCCCAAAGCTTGCCTTTATTTGCAGGCTTTACTGTATTTTGGAGGAAGAAGAAAGTAATAGTTTATCTTTAATTATCGTCGTGGTCGGCAACATGTCAAGCATGTAACCATAAACAAGCACAAGCAGCTTACAATAAAAGCAGTTGTTATAGCTAAGGCTACATTTTAGTCACAGATATTTTTAGTAAAAGTCATGGACAGGTCACGGGCAGTAAAACAAAAATTCATGGCCTGTGACCTGTCCATGATTTTTACTAAAATACCTGTGACTAAAACTTGGCGGGGGTGGTCCGGGGGCATCGAGGGTGCTCGGGGAGGTGGCCTGGGGGGACCCCGCTAGTTGTGGGGGTGGCTGGGCAGCACGGCCCGGGACCTCCGTTGCTGCCGGGGGCAGGGGCAAGCCTCGGCACATAGCTTGGCACCCCCGCTGTTGCTGGGGGTGAATGGTTTGTGGGCCTGACGGGTTCCCTACCCAGCTCTGCATCTCTGCAGCTCCTAGGCGGCAGAGGGGTCAGAGGGTGTGGTGCACTGCTCCTGCCACAAGCGCCGGCTGCCGCAGCTCCCATTGGCTGGGAACCGTAGCTGTGGAGTCGGGACCTGTGGGCGCAGGCAGGTGTGATGCAGAGCTCCCCCCTTCCTGGCTCCTCCACTACCTAGGAGCTACAGGGCCATGCCAGTGGGGGCTGGGCCCCCCCTCCCCGAGGGAAGTGCCTCCCCACACCCCCTAGCGCTGAGCCCCCTCCCACACACCCAAACTGCTGCTGCTGGCCCAGTGCTGCAGAAGTCATGGAGATCATGGAAAGTCACGGAGTCCATGACTTCCATGACCTCCGTGACAGATTCACAGCCTTAATTATAGCCTTTGTGTAGGGATTGAGCCTGCAAACCCTTATTCATTTCAATAGCATTTTACTCATGCAAAGAGTCCCACTGATTGTGATGTGACTACTTGTATAAGTAAAACTAAATATGTAACAAAGGGTTTGCAGGAGTTGGGCCATATGCCTCATAGTGCTTATTCTGGTTATAAATTGGGATTAATGTTATTTACCTTCTCTTGTAAAGTGCTTTGAAATTTTTGGATGAAAAGTTTTAAGCAAGGGGTGATGTGTATTAATGTTCTACATCATGTAGTTTGAAAACTTTGGAAAGAATGTCAATGCTGCAAGAGTAGCCTAAAGCTGTTTCTTTAACATTTTGGAATAAAGCTTCTAGATATAATGTTAGCCAGTTTCTGATTTTAGTAGACCCATTTAATGGATTCCAGAGTAGCAGCCGTGTTAGTCTGTATTCGCAAAAAGGAGTACTTGTGGCACCTTAGAGACTAAAAATTTATTTGACCATTAGCATCCGATGAAGTGAGCTGTAGCTCCCGAAAGCTTATGCTCAAATAAATTTGTTAGTCTCTAAGGTGCCACAAGTACTCCTTTTCATTTAATGGAGTATCAGTGTGCTTACAATCCTAGTTTTTGATCATATTTTTGTACTATAAGGCAACATGAATGACCATTGTACAATAAAATGAGAACTCAATCCCCTCTCCAGAATACATAAAAATTCCTTATGTGGCTCTGATATTGTAATGTGATTTTTTCTGGCTTTTTTTTGTTTGTATTTTAGCTTATTTTCTGTAGATGCAGATTTATCTAATCATGCAGTAAACAAAAGTGATCTTAAAAGCCATTTGTCAAAAGGAGCCTGTAATAGACTTAGAATTGTAGACTGTCTCAGAGCAGCAACAGATCTGCGTTATACGTTCATTAGGTAGTAAATTCAGCCTCCAAGTATCAACTTCTAAAGAGAAGCAAATGAAGACAAAAGACATTGTTTTAGAAGTCAAATGTTTTTAAATGTTGTTGCCAAATGCAGTCATTCCTTTTATGTCCTTCATCTGTTAGGATAAGAACTGTAGGATAAAAATGTAAATATTTCCTTGATTTATATTTTTAACAGAATCTCACTTCGAGGGCTTGGAGTCTGTATTTTTCCTTTTTAGGGTATTTATAACTTTTTTTTTTTTTTGAACTTCAAAAGCTTCAACTGGCACTTGGAGAACTATCGTTAAATCTGTTCATTTTTAAAATTAATCACAGCTTTCCCTTGTAGATACATATGGGATAAATTGCATGTGACAACATTGAGAAGCATGGCTATTTGTGCACTATGGCCCTAGTCCAGCTCCCAGCCTGCATACTTACAGGGGATTGCCATGGAGCTCAGGGGAAAAAGCCAAGCTTTCTCTCCAAGCTTGTGAGCAGCTCTATAATTACTACTACAGTATCAGTATTCTCTGTGGTCCTAACATGTGCCTTAGTTTGAGCATGATCGTAAGAGTACATCACCACACAGGGCTGGCCAAATCCGTGCTTGTCAGAAAGAATAAAGTGAAATCCTGGCCCCGTTGAATCCAAGGGAGTTTTACTATTGACTTCAATGGAGCCAGGATTTCATCCATAATTCCTTAGAATCAAATCCTCTGTGGATGCAGAGATCACCTTCCATTTACATATATACTTTAATCTCAAAAGATCTCAGTGCACTTCACAAATCAGTTAATCCACAACTGATAATTAGTTCCCTTTTTAATTGCATGCAGCAGTTATTGAACAGCACAGCAATATTATATCAAGGTCTAGGGCAGTAAAAGACTATTATATCTCACTGAAACTGCAGACGGAGCTAGGTAAACATTACGGGTATTGTAATTATAATCCAAACTGGAATTTGCCTAGGATATCAGGCCTAACACCCTGCAGCATGACCTTGGCGGATAGTTAGTGACCAATTAAAAAGTTCACAACTTTTCTTTTCAATTTTGAAATTGCAGGGATTTCTAGAGTAACATGTCTAGTGGGCTCCTGTCACTAATTTCATTGAAGTGAGATAGTTCAATATCTTGTTAGAAGAAAGAAGTAATTAACAGTTGAGGCTTTATAGGAAAGAATGTTTATTTTGAAGCTTAAAAATAAAAGAGAAAATTTAATTTTTCTCCCTTTCTGTCTGTCTGTATATTTTTATTTTGATTAAGCATTTATCCCTGGCTTTGCATTTACAAAGTTAAAAAATAATACAGTACACTACAAAAATAGAACTTCTAAACTTCTAGCTTACCCGATATAACAGTTGTAGAGTATCACTTTAAGGCTAATATGTGCATTTGCTTTGTTCACTGTTACCAGCTCCTGTTTAATCTTTGTCAGCTGTATAAGTCTAGATTTAATTTTCTTAGATCCCTTTGCCAATAAGCTGTTAATGATTAACTTAAGAGTGCAGAGAGCTCACCATTATTACCTCAAAGATAAACATACTGAGTATTTATCATTGTACTATGAAAGCAAATTTACAGTTTGATTCTGTGCCTTCAGTATAGTGCAGATACCTAAGTCAACAGCCCTCTTTCTTGTCAAATGCAGAGAGTGTCATTACCTAGCCATCCTGGTGACTGAGAGAGAGAGAGAAAGATTTGGTCAAAAGCAGCTGGATAAAACTCACCCAAGGCATTGTGTAAAGAGAGTAGTATTCCCAAGAATTGGTGAAAATTTTGACTTGCCCGTCCATCTCTCAGATCATCAAGATGTTTTGCAATCCTATGGTCAGCTTCTCTGCCATGTCAGGCTTAAGCAGCATTGGTGTGGGGGCCGGTCAATTGTGGCTCCTGAATTCTCTTCTCAGTCCCATTCAAGGGTGCAGGTTAGAGATCATAAACCATCTGGGTATTGTTCTCTAGCACCTGTGCCTGCCCTTCTTGAGTCCATTGTGCTCTTCTCCACCCGTGGGCTCGCCAGGAGGCTGCATCTCCCTGTAGACCCAGCCATGGTGCTGGTAACATGTTAGTTACCTCAAAGCTTGATTCCTACAATGTGTTTTAGGTGAGGATAACAGCTAAAACCCTCACAGAAGCTCCAGCCAGCTCAATGTAGCATGGCTGGCTATTAGGTGAGACAAACTAACAATTAGTCTGTTGCATTGTGTACTTCCCTGTATATATGTTTTAAGACGTATATCTCCTGAGCCCACAATAGGCTGGACCTTGGCTACATCAGATGTTTCCTCTCCTTTCAACCCAACAGGACTTGACGGTGGAATGAGCCCATATAACTCTGGCCCTTGTTCATGAGAGTATTTTCTTGGCAACATGATATTGCCTCAATTATAGAACTCCCTTTCAGATAAGGCTGATATTCAACACTCTCAAATTGAATGGAAGACCCCATCTCTTTGCACAGACTTCCCAATATATATATAATATATATATATATGTCTGAAGAATGGCCATAACTCATTCCTGAGACACGAAAGTTAAGTAATCCAGAAACCAACCAAAGACCTTGTGATCACAAACGGCATAAAATGAGAGGAGTGGAGAGAATACAGTTCTATATGCAATATTTTGCTTACCATGATTGTTGTCCATGGCCAGGTGTGATGGTGATGGTGACTCAAGAGAGGATACAGGTGCTAAGCCACTTTCATTTACATGCCTAAATATGGATATAGGGACGTAGTGCTAAGCACATTTGTCTGAAAATAGTGGCCTATTTTTTTTTTTTTAGCCTGAACTTGTTTAGTTCAATAATCCTACTATTTTTAGGGCTTTCTTGCCACTTCAGCTTTTGCTTTTTCAGACAAAGGATATCCTAATTTAAAGTCATTAGCAAAAACTCTGTACAGTTTCCGTAATGTGGCCTTGCATGGCTTTATTTAGTGGAATAATTTTCTCCCTAGCTTCTAATTTATTTCCCATGTTTATGTAACCTAACATCCTGTCCCACAGCAAAAATGATTCTTAATGCACAGTGAAGACTGAAAATTAATTCACTTTAGCAAAACAGTTTCACACTAGCAAGTTAGGAAATATTCCAACAAGGTTTCAGTCTCTACCTTAACTGTGCCCCTTGTAGTTCTCCATATCAATGTGTTGCTTCTAAGGTGTCTCTCCCCACCACCCCTCATCATCAGAGGATCTCAAAGTGCTTTAGAATACATGTGTCCATTACATTAAGAGACTTGGCCACTATATGATCTACATGTATAAGGATCTCCTGGGCATTTGAGAAATAGGCGGCAAATTAGGAAGATGCTATATCTATGACAAATGGCTCCATATTTACTTGGTGATTGTTCCTATGCTGTATTAGGAAAGAAGGATGGTCTTATCTTATAGGGGACTGGACTGGGACTGAATTCCTGTGTGACTTTGGGCAGTCATCTACTCTGTGCTTCACTTTCCCATCTGTAATGTAATGGTGATAACTGATACCTCATGAAGTTAATGAAGGTAAAATCCAGAAATGATTGTTACATGGTGATCAGGATCATGTTACAACATAGATAATCAAACTTCGTTAGTTCTGTGTTATCTTCACTTACTTAAACAAATGTTTTGACTGAGAGATTGGGAGATGCAGTAACTAAAAACCATTGCATCAGTGTTCTGCGCAGAGATTTACTTTCAGTGTTGGCCTGGATTGCCCATTAAAGCATTTTACTAGATTAAAAAAATGATAGGGCACAGGGAGAACCAGGTGGTTAGCACATTTGACCACCAGCTCCTTGTCTCTCTCTGCAGGGATGGTAGAGTTGTCTGGCTCTTGATCCTAGGTCAAGAGTGTATGGGACTCCACCCACATCTGGGTCTTTCCCTTTTAAGTGGGCTGTGATAGGGAGACCTGGGACCTCCCTCTCCACTGGGTCCCCACCCAGGACTTTGGGGCAAGTAACATTGGCAGGGTCCTCACTACGGAGAATCCAAGTATGCCACTCTGGGCTACTTTCTTACATGTGTGCCTCTTTCAGTTTGGGGCATAGTCCAAGAGGTCAGTAGCTTGCCAAAAAGTCCAAATGAGCAGGGTCCTCTAGGGCCTTCTGGTTCTCAGATGGGGTGGTGGTTGGAGAAGGCACTGCCTGGGGACCTTGACCTGATCTGTGGTCCCTCCCAGGAAGGATTAGTCTCTCCTGCTCCTTGTGCACATCCCTTTCCCTGGGCTTCGGAGCTCCTTTTAACCCATTCTGCCATGCTCAGCAGGTCTGGCAGGGAGGGGTGGTACCTAGCCAGTATTATCTTTTAACCCCTTGGGCCCATGTGACTGGGTGCCTGGGATGGACCCACACTGAGAATGCTACACTCAGGACAGACTGCGAGAATTAGGGCAGACAGTCCCTCCCAACTGGTGGTTTATTCTATAATTAGATTCACCAAGACACTAACTAAAGAGCTTCTGCAGTACCCACACTGGTTAACCAGAAGCCAAATGCAGTCCCCTTTAGGCATTTCAACCTTTGGCTCCCATCCAGACAAATAGGTCCTAACATAGTGAGAGGTTACTGAAAACCCAGTTTGCCATATGTGAGGTTCTTACTAATCCCAAAGGATGAGATACTTACCCAGATCATAAGTATCTCAGATCTTACCCAAATATCATGCTGTCAGCCAATCCTTAGTAAACTAACTAAAGATTTGTTAAGAAATGAAAGGAGTTAATATGGTTAATAGATCATATACATACAAATGATTGCAAAGTCCTTATATCAGGTTGGTAGTAGTGATTGGAAATAAACTGCTGGCTTGCAAAAGTCTCTCTGGTAACTTCCAAAAGATTAGAAGGGCCTCATTCCATAGTTCAAATACTCCTTTTAGTTGTAAATCCACAGTCCAGAGAACTGGAACAGGAAGGAGTCAAAATGGGAGATTCCTTGGGTATCTCTTATATCCTCTGCAATGTGCATCAAAATTTACTTTCCCAAACAAAGCCCACTGTATGGAAAGTATGGAAAGTTACTGCCCAAGATTGAGTCCAGGGTCACATGAGCACATCACATGCCCCTACATGTTTTACTGAATCACAGGGGGCGGCCATTGGCTTCCTTGCTGTCTGAGGCATCCACAGGAAAGGCACTTCTGAGCAAAACGTTGATAAGGAGAATAACAAGGGGCACAGTTAAGGTACACCTGCCCCTTACCAAAGGTTGACAAACTGCTAGAAAGACTGTGGGTTGCCAAATCTATATCTACCCTCCACCCAGCAAAGGGGTATTGGCAGATCCCTCTGACACCCTAGTTTAAAGAGAAGCCCACCTTCTCCATTCCATTTGGGTTATATCAATTCAGGCTCCATGTGGCCGCTGCCAATTTTCAGCAGTTGATGGAAAGAGTGCTGTGGCCACATGATTCATATGCAGCTGCCTACATTGATGATCTCATCACCTACAGTGAAGGGTGGACTGTCCACATGAGACATGTCACTGTGGTACTACAAGCCCTTGAGGCAGCACCAGTGATGACCAACCCAACCAAGTGTTAACTGGCCACCCAGGAAGTCACCTGCCTGAGGTATACAGTGTGAGGGGCACAGTTATGACCCTCCCCCTCCCCAGTGGACAAAGTCCAAGCCTAGCAGACTGCTCTGTCCCCTCCACCAAGAAGCAAGTTTTCTGTTTCTTGGGATTAGCAGGGTACTATCGGCAGTTCATCTCAAATTTCGTCATCATTGCCACTCCTTTAACAGACCTAGGAAAAAAAATTCCATCCCATTGGACAAAAGCTGTGGTGAGGCATGTAGAATACTGAAAGACCAGTTGAGCAAGGAACAAGTGCTGTTCCCCCCCAGATTTCCTGAAGTTGTTTATCTTACAAATTGATGCAGCCGATGTCTGGCTTGGAGCAGTGCTGTCTCAAGAATCAGAGGAGAAGAGCACCCCATCCTCTTTTTTTTTTTAGCAGAAAGATGTTCTCATGGGAGGCTGCATGCTCGGTCATCGAGGAGGAGGCCCTAGCAGTGAAATAGGCTGTCGATGACTTGCAATAGTACTTATGGAGGCAGCCCTTCTACCTAGTAACGTGCCGTGAACAACTCCAATGGCTAAACTCCAATGAAAGATCCAACCACATGTCATACAATGTACATACATACTCTTGCTGCAGCTGTATAGCTTTTAAGTTTCCCACCACACAGGCACAGAAATAAAAATGCTGAATTCTTTTCAAGGAAGAAGGGGGATTTGGATCAGCCCCCTGACACCACAACTCAGGAACTGAAAGGAGAGGGTGTGTGGAAGTGGTGCATATAGAAATCCTAAGTGGGCTGTGATATCGTATAAAAATGATGATGGTACATTAATACAGACACCATTGTTACAAAATTGCAATAAATCTTGTACAAAGTATATCATTAAGGTTCAATGGAAAAGTTATAGTCTGTCAAGAATGATTATCCTGGTAAATCCATGTTTCATTACTGTATCTGAAGTTACAATAGTGGTTATGTATCTCTATCTCAAACATAACACCCCTTGCCCCAGATGGATTTACTCAGGGCTAGGTACCTATGTGTCGATGGACCATTAAGGACACACAGCTCTCACAATTGCATAGTCCGATATCATTGATCTGTATTTTTTACCTGGCTATGGACTTTTCTAACGGGTCACCAGGGCCACATCTGTCCTTTCAAAGGGCATCCCTATGATTGGGCAGCGATGCCAGAGGGGCCTTGGGATCTTTTTCTGACCTGTCCACCAGCACTTGGGACATGATGTGCAATGGTCCCGCACATGAGTGAGTGACATTAAATTTGACAAGGAAGTCACCCAGGTATCAGGGATGTGTCTTTTGTCATCCCTGTGAAAATTCATCAAAATTTGGTCAAATTATAACCTCTGGAAAATCTCAGTTCCATGTGCTCATAGAGATATGTTAGCATTTGGTAGCTGAATTCTCAGAAGGTTCTGTCTGCACTGAGCATGCTCCATCTCTGCACAGGTTCTGGGTGCTGATTTGCTTGCACCCTCCGCAGAGAGCCACTGACCAAGCTCCATACCAGACAACAGGGGCTGAGCAGGAGTTTCCCTTCAGTTGCTCCTCTCTGCTGTTGTGGTCAACTCTGGTGCCAGGCACTGGAAGTGAGAGTATGAGAGTAGGAAAGCGGTCACTCCTTGCCCTAATTGCTCTTGCCCAGGTGGTGTGAACTAGGAAGTCACCTGACTGAAATTCAGAGGGGTGAGAAGGTAGGAGGTAGGACATGGAGGAATAGATGCATGAAGGGGGATGGTAGCCTTGGGTTGGGGAGTTGGAGCAGGAGCTGAGGGTAGGGAGGGGTTGTGTAGGAGCCTGGACATATGCAGTATGATATACTTTTGAATTACATGATCGCGTACTATTTTTCCATTGAATGTCTGCCTCATTCAGTACATTGGATAGAC
Organism: Dermochelys coriacea; assembly: GCF_009764565.3. Lineage (NCBI taxonomy): Eukaryota > Metazoa > Chordata > Testudines > Dermochelyidae > Dermochelys > Dermochelys coriacea. The sequence continues at coordinate 174,665,669 of NC_050069.1, forward strand.
CTGCTCTGCGGATGAATCAGGGTTGTGAAGGACACTGTTGTCTGTAGGACCCTGCCTCGTTTGTTGCAGAAGTTGGAAGGCATATAGTGAATGGGCAGGGGAATGCAGGAAAGAGAAGAATGATTCAGTAGTTAGGGTGCTAGCCTAGGACATGGGAGACCTAGATTCAAGTCCTGTTCCAACACAGCCTTCCTCTGTTACCTTGGACAAGTCACTTTAACCATGTAGTTTCTTGGTGCCTCAGTTCCCCATCTGTAAAATGGAGATAATACTCCTCTATCTCACAGGACTATTGTGTATATTCAAGATTGTGAGGTGCTCAGATATTATGGTAATGGGAGCCATATAAATACCTAAAATCTAGATAGCTAGGAAGAGAAGGATGGTCTTGTGGTAAAAGGAGCATGCTTCTGGAGAACTGGATTCTAGCCTTTGCCTGTACCACAGAGTTCCTGTGCAATACTGGGCAAGTTGCTGAAATCACACTTTTCCAGGTGGCCACCGTGTGTCCTTCATTTCTCAGTACCCAATTGAGACACCCAGGGTCTGACATGCAGAAGTGCTGAGCACTCATAACTAGTCAATAGTAGCTCTGCTCTGGACACACAAAGTGCTATGACATATTAAATGCTCTGGAAGATCCAGCCCTAGATGTCTCAAATGTCTCAACCCAAACATAGTTGATGGGATTCTTTTTGGGGTTTTTGCCGTGACTCGAATGGGAGCAGCAATGAGCCCAAAACATAAATGACCATGGCTCTGTTAGTGGATTCTTATGAGGAATTAGTTTTTGATTTGTTTTGAATCTTCCACAATATTCTACTGCTAAGCTCTCGAGAGAATGCACTTCCTTCCTTTTCATTAAGATTGATATATGTGTGTCTGCACAAATCCCTGTTTCTTCCTATCCCTCTTGGAAGTTACCTTGAGAATTGATGGCTGTAAAATACTTTAAAAAGTCAATAGAATGTACAGTAAAATTAACAGCAAAAATACATTGAAGTGGATAACACTGCATTCACAGGAAAAGCAAATGGCTGTGCAGATTTGAATTATTCATTTAAAAAGTTTGAGAACATATTTGTAAGGGCTGTGATCCATTGGCATAATTTTGCTGGTTTATTAGCGGCGTTGTCACTCTTAAGAGGAAGAGTAAACATCTCGTTTGGTGACTTGGGATTCAGGCTAGTAAAATGCAACTACAGAAATAATTTATAAATAGTGGATATAATAACTTAACTGCATCTCCAAATTAGGGTTGACAACTGCTTTGTTAGCAAGTGCACAGACACAGGGCACAGACTTTACTGAAACTGATGCTAAGGAAGATTTTCAGACTCAGAAATACCAGTTACATGGGAAATCATTTTACTATTGAACTTGTTTAAATATTAAATGGTAGACTATTGGCTAATTTTGTATTTATATGTCCCATATTCTTTTTATCACTCCTATAACACGCCAGAGTGCCAGTTCTAAACACAGATAAGGTACAGACTAATACACATAAGTAGCTTCAAATTATAGAGCAGGAGACTGAGCATCAGTTGTGTTATTTGTATGTAGAAGTGTCTCGCTGTTGGCTTTCATATAAAATGAGTCTCTACCTAAAAAATGACTCTCAAAATTGCATTGTGAGTTTCCATGTCTACTGTATCGCAACAAGAAAAGGAGGACTTCTGGCACCTTAGAGACTAACCAATTTATTTGAGCATACGCATTCATGAGCTACAGCTCACTTCATCGCAGTAACTTACAGTGCTCATTTTTCAGGTAAAACTTCCCCCCCTCCCTCCTGCAGCTGCCAGCCCTGCAACTACAGATCTGAGGGTCAGCTGGGTTCTTCGGTCAAAATTCATCAGTAGTAACTGATCTGGAATCAGAGGTTTTGTCCTCATCTATCTCTCTGTAGTCTCCTGAGCATAAGAAAGCAGAATTTGTCCTGGACTGACAATTCGGATGATGTGGTGATGAATGTGTGTGTGTGTGTGTGTGTGTGTGTGTGTATATATATATATATATAGTGGAGAGGGAAAAGGAACTATTAGAGTACAGAGTCATAGAAAAGAAACTTATCAAATCTGGGCCAGGTTTGATCTGTTTGGACGTCAGTGAGCTAATCTGATCTACAACAGTATTAATAAAATCAGAATCGGGCCCTCTGAGTCAAAATTTTACTGCAAAATCATCTTCACACCAGAGAGATTAGGGGACAGTATCTGCAATTTGTGTAAGAAACTACTGACTCTGAAGTTGCAACGTTTAAAAAACAAAACATTTACAGCAGCAAATACATGATGGTCAGAAGCCTGCTGAACTCTTTCTCAGATAACTGTGCTGACTAATTTTTTTTCTAACGATGCCTCTGCTCTCTCAGCTTTTGATATGGAGGTGGTTCCATTTGATCATGTTTGGGAACTCCATGGTACTGCTATTAAAAACATCTTTGAAATAAATCTGTGGCTTCAAAGAACTGGCAATAGCGCTTTTAGAAACTAGCAACTATTTCTTTCCACAGCACTATGGAAAAGAATTCTATTTCTGACTTTTAAAAATCCTGGTCCAATTGCTCAATTGGTGCAAACTGGCATAGCTCCAATGGAACTGTGTTGATTTACACCAGCTTCGAATCCACACTCCTATGCTGTGAGATAATCTCCTAAATGCCATTCACATATTAGAAGTTTGAAGTGTCTGTTCTCTTTCCTTCATTTCTTACAAGGCAAATGAGCATACTGTGCATCTTCATTTGATTAAGGTAAAATGCATTTTTTTAGACTAAAGTCTGGGGCTATCTAAAGAAAGACCAGTTATGTCTGAAATCAAAAGGCTGAGGGGTGTCAAGAAGAGCCTGAATTAGCTGAGGGTACCTAACAAGTGTAGTAAGAAATTGACTTAGAGTGAGGACGTATGAGATCAATTAGTGGTCAGAAATGATCTTTCTTTCTGCAAATTAAAGGCATTCATATCCTGGTGCTGGGAGTACATAAGGGTCGTGGGCCAAATTTTTCTCATTTGCACTTATGTGAAGCCTGAATAACTGAGGTGAAATCTATGAAGTAATTCTAACTTTGCACTAGTGAGAATCAGAACAGAACAGAGACCATTACCAGTAATCTGGGCTCTGATAAAATGTTAGAATATTATTCTGCCACCAATCATGTATTAATCTCAGGAATGATGACATATAAACCTTTTTTTCTAAGCTTTCATAAAACAGCTTGTTAGAATTCCTGGAATTGAAAAACGAGGTTTTATTTGACGTTGTATCCCACGCTTTCACTAAGTCACTCATGTTGAGTAGATGTTTTTCAGTCATTCTGTTTGTGGAATTCTCGTTCCTGAATAGAAAAAAAATCCCTGTTCTAACATTTTTTAATTTAGTAATACCCTAAAGGTGTGCAGGAACCAGGATTTAGTCTGTGAAAATATTTGAAATTTTCTGCCAAAACGGAACTTTTGAACAAAAATGTTTCAAGTGGATTGGAAAATTCTGTTTCAATAACACTGAAATGTTTCGTCCCTTTTGACTTTTAAAAATAAAAATTCAACGTGAAAAATTTTGACCAGCTCTAGTAATACCCTTTCCACATCCAGGATACAAGTTTGCATAAGCATTCTTTTGTCATTATCTGCTGGCTCCATAAGCACTATGTTCTTAGCCATCCCAGTATTGTTGTGTGACAGATTCTCACTGCAAATGAATTCTTTGCAATAGAATCACAAGTTATAGGGAAATTCTGATACAGTAGTGGAGACATCACCGGGAAAAAACACATTCCAGGAAGTCATTCAGCTGTCTTTGTTTTAGGCCTGGTCTACACTACCAAGTTTTTCTTGCCAAAAGGCAGCTTTTGGTGATGAAACGGAGAGGTGTACACACTGCAAAGCCACTTTTTGTGCCGAAGTCCTCAGTTGTAGCATTGTAATAAAACCAGCCTGACGAGAGTCATAAGACTTTTTGCGCCGAGGCTTTAGCACCATAGTGCAGTGTAGACACTGTGATTGATTTTAGTGCTGTTATTGGCCTCCGGATGGTATCCTACAATGCCCCATCCTGACCACACTGGTCAGCAGTTTCAACTCTGCTGCCCTGACAACAGATAAACAGCCTTCTGCCCCTCCCTCTTTAAAGCTCTTTAAAATTTTGAAATTCCCCTTTCTGTTTGCTTGGCGTGCAGAGCTCACATCACATCTTCCCAGCTGACCACAATGGCTCCACGCAGCAGGACAATCTCCTGCATGGACCACTGCGTAGTTACTGGATCTGATAAGTGTTTCGAGAGAGGAAGCTGTCCATCCCAGCTGTGCTCCAGCTGTTGGAATTCCAATACCTATGGCCAGATTGCGTGCAGCTTGCCCAAAAAGGGATGTGACCGGGACATGCTGCAGTGTAGAGCAAAGTGAAGGAGCAGAGGAATAAGAAAAGGAGTACCTTGTGGCACTTAGAGGACTAATTCATGAAGTGGGCAGATTTCCACTCTATACGGCTAAATCAGTGCCTTGCATAATGACAGGTTTTCAGAGTAGCAGCCGTGTTAGTCTGTATTTGCAAAAAGAAAAGGAGTACTTGTGGCACCTTAGAGACTATGACAGTCGCTAAGGTGCCAAAGTACTCCTTTTCTTTTTGCGAATACAGACTACCACAGCTGCTACTCTGAAACCTGTCATTGAGCAGAGGAATGTGTACCAGAAGGCAAGGGAGGCAAACCGTCACTCCAGTGCTGCGCTCCAGACCTACCGTTTTTTATAAGGAGTTGGGACACTATTCTAGGAGGCAGCCCACCTCCACCGACAAATAGCACTGTGAATATTTCAGCGGGTCTGAGCCAGTGGAAAGTGAATCTAACCCAGAGGAGAAGTAATTGAATGAACAGGTGGAGGCTGAAGAAGATGGTGGAGTACTATGATGTATTCAGTCAGGAGCTGTTCTCCATTCCAGAGGTGTCTAGCCAGTCTATGCAGTCACTCTCTGGCGAGCCAGAAGCAGGAGAGGAGACCCCAGTAAGTGGTTTTGCTTGTGAAGTTCTGAAGTGGGTTGAGGGCAGAGAAATGTAGAAGGCTGGCTTTGTTTCTGTGTGCTGGGCATTTCCCTGTTCAGCTAGGCAGTGTGATGGACCGGGGAGTTGAAGGCACTGTGAGATTTCATGGGAATCCTCCAGAGAGATCTCTAGGAAAGTTTCCTGCAGGTACTCAGCAGTCCTCTGCCAGAGGGTCTTTGGCAGAGCTGCTTTGTTTCTTCCCCCCACTGAGAGACACTTTCCCGTGCCACTCTGCAATTACTTGGGTAGGGACAAAGGTGCACACAGGCGAGCAACATAGGGACTGCGGCGGAAGCCACAAGTATGTAGCAGATGCACCCTTGGTTTCCTTCAGGGAGTTAGATATCTTCCATAGTGACACTGTCTGTGGAAAACAGGGGAAAGTTTAGAGTGTTGCCCCCATAAGTGCCCCGTGACCTTTTCAGATGCCTTTCTGCAATACACAAGGCCCCCTGCCCCTGGGTTCACTCACCATTCTTGCTTGCCTACGGTCACTGGAGAAAGTGATAGGTATGTACCCAACAGTGTTGCTGTTTCAGTGCTCATTGTGTAGTGACTGATAGTAGTGCTTCTGTTTATTGTTAATTATGCTTCTCCAGACTTGACCTTGAGAACCAACCCCTCAACAGCAGCAGCGCTTCTGCGCAAGATAAGGAAAACGGCCGAGATGGACCAAGGAAGATATGTTTCGGGTGGTGCTGCAGCAGTCAGAAGCAGAAAAACACTGAATGCAAGAAGTGGAGCGGAAAGACAAGAGAAGGATTCTTACAACAGGGATGCCACAGAGAGGCTGATTAAAGTTCTGGAGCATCAAACCAACATACTCCAGACTCTCGTAACACTCTAAACTGAGCAAATGCATGCCCACCTCCCCCTTCAGCACATTCAGAACTCTTTCCCATGCACTCCCAAACTTCCCCTGTGTATTCCTTTTCACTTTTTGGCACTTCGCTCTTTCCTCTACACCTCCACCCCCGCGGGACAGCTTTTCAAATGAAAGCTGGACCTATATTCAGCTATGAAAATCAGCCCCCCACTGCCCGGTACCTTCTCCCTCCAACACTGTCTGTGTTGTGTTTTGGTTTATTTGGCAATAAAAGCAAGTTTTTTGAATTATAAGCACTCTGTTTCCATGCCGGGTGTAGGTACCTCATGGCACCCTGCAAATCAACAGGGCAGTTTTATTAGTCCTTACATGAATCCTAGGTCTTAACAATCACAACTGCTTCCTAGCATACCAAATGTAATAACCATTGCAATCTCAAGCATTACAACAAACATTACTTGTTTTCATCTTCAAGTGTTGCCTGAAGGATCCCTGATTTCTTATTGCCCCGCGTTGCGCCCCTCTAATAGCCCTGGTGTCTGGCTGCTCAAAATCAGCAGCCAGGCATTCTGCCTCAGCCATCTATCCCTGAGTAAAACTGTTCGCCCTTCCCTTCACCAATATTATACAGTGTACAACATGTGGCTATAACCATGGGAATATTTTCCTCATTCAGGTCTTACCTGCCATATAGGCATCACCAGCATGCCTTTTAATCGGCCAAACGCACATTCAACTTTCATTCTGCACCTACTCAGGCTGTTGTTGAACTGCTCCTTACTGCTGTCTAGGTTTCCCATGTATGGCTTCATGAGCCATGGGATTAAGGGGTACGCCAGGTCTCCCAGGATCACTATGGGCATTTCGATTTCGACTTCCACTTTGGTGATCTTCTGGTCTGCAAAGAAAGTCCCTGCTTGCAGCTTTCTGCTACAGGCAATGTTCCTAAAGATGTGTGTGTCATGCATCTTTCCAGACCACCCCATGTTAATATCAGTGAAACGCCCATGGTGATTCACAAAGCACCTGCAAAACCATGGAAAAGTTCCGATTGATGTACTCGGTCACAAGGTGGTTTGGTGCCAGTATTGGAATATGCGTGCCCATCTATTGCCTCTCCGCAGTTAGGAAAACCCATTTCTGCAAAGCCATCCACAATTTCATGCATGTTGCCAAGAGTTATGGTCTTTCGCAGCAGGATGCGATTAATGGCCTTGCACACTTGTGTTAGCACAGCCCCAACCGTCAACTTTCCCTCTTTAAACTGGTTCGCAACTGACCGATAGCAGTCTGGAGTTGCCAGCTTCCATGCTGCGATCGCCACATAGAATTCATAGATACTAAGGTCAGAAGGGACCCATTCTGATCATCTAGTCCGACCTCCTGCACAGCGCAGGCCACAGAATCTCACCCACCCACTCCTACGAAAACCTCACCCATGTCTGAGCTATTGAAGTCCTCAAATTGTGGTTTAAAGACTTCAAGGAGCAGAGACGCCTCCCTCAAGTGACCCCGTTGCCCCATGCTACAGAGGAAGGCGAAAAACCTCCAGGGCCTCTCCAATCTGCCCTGGAGGAAAATTCCTTCCTGACCCCAAATATGGCAATCAGCTAAACCCTGAGCATATGGGCAAGATTCACCAGCCAGATACCAGGAAAGAATTTTCTATAGTAACTCAGATACCATCCATCTAATATCCATCTCAGGGGATTAGTCCTATTTACCCTGAATATTTAAAGATCCATTACTTACCAAACTCCCATGATCCCATCATACATCTCCTCCATAACTTATCGAGTAGAATCTTAAAGCCAGATAGATCTTTTGCCACCACTGCTTCCCTTGGAAGGCTATTCCAAAACTTCACTCCTCTGATGGTTAAAAACCTTCGTCTGATTTCAAGTCTAAACTTCCTGGTGGCCAGTTTATACCATTTGTTCTTGTGTCCACATTGGTGCTGAGCTGAAATAATTCCTCTCCCTCTCCTGTATTTATCCGTCTGATATATTTATAGAGAGCAATTCATATCTCCCCTCAATCTTCTTTTAGTTAGGCTAAACAAGCCAAGCTCTTTAAGTCTCCTTTCATAAGACAAGTTTTCCATTCCTCAGATCATCCTAGTAGCCCTTCTCTGTACCTGCTCCAGTTTGAATTCATCCTTTTTAAACATGGGAGACCAGAACTGCACACAGTATTCTAGGTGAGGTCTCACCAGTGCCTTGTATAACGGTACTAAAACCTCCTTATCCCTACTGGAATGCCTCTCCTGATGCATCCCAAAACCGCATTAGCTTTTTTCACAGCCATATCACATTGGCAGCTCATAGTCATCCTATGATCAACCAATACTCCAAGGTCCTTCTCCTCTTCCATTACTTCTAATTGATGCGTCCCCAACTTATAGCTAAAATTCTTGTATTAATCCCTAAATGCATAACCTTACACTTCTCACTATTAAATTTCATCCTATTACTATTACTTCAGTTTACAAGGTAATCCAGATCCTACTGTATAATATCCCGATCCTTCTCCGAATTGGCAATACCTCCCAGCTTTGTATCATCTGCAAACTTTATTAGCACACTCCCACTTTTTGTGCCAAGGTCAGTAATAAAAGATTAAATAAGATTGGTCCCAAAACCGATCCCTGAGGAACTCCACTGGTAACCTCCCTCCAACCTGACAGTTCGCCTTTCAGTAGGACCCGTTGCAGTCTCCCTTTAACCAATTCCTTATCCACCTTTTGATGTTCATATTGATCCCCATCTTCTCCAATTTAACTAATAATTCCCCATATGGCACGGTATCAAATGCCTTACTGAATCTAGGTAAATTAGATCCACTGCATTTCCTTTATCTAAAAAATCTGTTTTTTTCTAAAAAGGAGATTAGGTTGGTTTGGCACGATCTACCTTTTGTAAAACCATGTTGTATTTTGTCCCATTTACCATTGACTTCAATGTCCTTAACTAATTTCTCCTTCAAAATTTTTTCCAGGACCTTGCATACTACAGATGTCAAACTAACTGGCCTGTAGTTACCTGGATCACTTTTCTTTCCTTTCTTAAAAATAGGAACTATATTAGCAATTCTCCAATCATTCGGTACTATTCCTGAGTTTACAGATCCATTAAAAATTCTTGCTAATGGGCTTGCAATTTCAGGTGCCAATTTCTTTAATATTCTTGGATGAAGATTATCTGGGCCCCCTGATTTAGTCCCATTAAGCTGTTTCAGTTTCGCTTCTACCTCGGATATGGTAATATTTACCTCTATATCCTCCTTCCCATTTGTCATGCTACCATTATCCCCAAGATCCTCTTTAGCCTTATTAAAGACTGAGGCACAGTATTTGTTTAGATATTGGGCCATGCCTAGATTATCTTTAACCTCCACTCCAGCCTCAGTGTTAAGCGGCCCCACTTCTTCCTTTTTAGTTTATTTATATGGCTATAGAACCTTTTACTATTTGTTTTAATTCCCTTTGCAAGGTCCAACTCTACTCGACTTTTAGCCTGTCTCACTTTATCCCTACATCTTCTGACCTCAATTAGGTAGCTTTCCTTGCTGATCCCTCCCATCTTCCACTCCCTGTATGCTTTCTGCTTCTTCTTAATCACCTCTCTAAGATGCTTGCTCATCCAGCTTGGTCTACAACTCCTTCCTATGAATTTTTTCCCCTTTCTTGGGATACAGGCTTCCGATAGCTTCTGCAGTTTTGATTTATGAGACATGCGTCTCCACTGAGAGGGCAGTTCTCATTTGGGTGTCCTTGCACCGCAGGGCTGGAGTGATCTCATCACACAGTTCCAGGAAGGTGGCTTTCTGCATTCAAAAGTTCTGCAGCCACTGCTTGTCATCTCATACTTGCATAATGATGTGATCCCACCACTCTGTGCTAGCTCCTCCGTGAATGCCAAAAGCAATGTATTGTTGCTGCTTTCCATGTCAGACACCACATCAGGCAACTGTGACTGCCCTCGCCTTTGTAATTTCAAGAATAACTCCATTGCCACTCATGATGTGCTGGTGAGAGCTAGCAGAGCAGTGGAGAGCAGTGTGGGATCCATTCCTCCAGACAGATGTGGCGGGGAAATCAGAAAACAAGGGATATTGAAAAATGCTATGAACTGAAGACAGAAGCACATGGAATACTGGACAGAAAGCAGTGCATCATGGGGCATTGAGCCCGGACCCATGATGCGTTGCAATCCCCTCTGCCTTCTCACGGGATCTAGCATCAGAAGGGGCAGAGCTACACTGTGGGATAGCTACCCACAGTGCACTGCTCTCATTGGCGATGCAAGTGCCGCAAGTGTGAACACGCTATGCTGCCAGTGGAAAACAATATGAACATACAACAGCAGTTTTCTTTAAGTACTTTTTTATGAGCAACAAAACTCTCGGCAAAAATACTCTGCAGTGTAGGCATAGTCTTAATGGTATTATTTCAGAAGATCTGAAAAATTCCAGTTCCCAGGCCCCATGTTTTAACACAGTGATAAGTACCTAATGATGGTATGTTTGAGGTGGTTTTTTTAAGTGAATTTGTTCTCAGTGGAAGATGCTGCAATTACAGTACCCGAAGACTGAAGCCCCTCTATTTATCCTCACAGATAATAGCTTCAGTGTAAGCTACATTGTCTCATCAAAGTAAAGCTTGTTTTTTAGCAAGGTCTCATATCTCCTCTATCATTACATTTGAATAAGAACATAAGAACGACCATACTGGCTCAGACCAAAGATCCATCTAGCCCCAATACGCTGTCTTCTGACAGTAGCCAATGCCAGGTGTTTCAGTGGGAGTGAAAAGAACAGGTAATCATCAAGTGATTCATCTCTATCACCCATTCCTAGCTTCTGGCAAACAGAGGCTAGAGACATCATCCCTGCTCATCCTGGCTAATAGTCACTGATGGACTTATCCTCCATGAGCTCATCTAGTTCTTTTTAAAATCCTGTTAGTGTCTTGGGCTTCACTACATCCTCTGGCAAGGAGTTCCACAGTTTGACTGTGTGTTTGAAAAAATACTTCCTTTTGTTTAGTTTAAACCTGTTGCATATTAATTTGATTGGGTGATCCCTAGTTCTTGTGTTATGAGACAGAGTAAATAAACACTTCCTCATTACTTTCTCCAAACCAGTCATGATTTTATAGACCTCAGTCATATCCCCCCTTTAGTCGTCTCTTTTCCAAGCTGAAAAGTCCCTGTCTTATTTAATCTCTCCTCATATGGAAGCTGTTCTATATCCCTAATTATTTATATTGCCATTTTCTTTACCACATCTGCATGCAGTATTCAAGATCTGGGTATACCATAGATTTATATAGAAGCAATATGATATTTTCTGTCATCTTATCTATCCCTTTCTTAATGATTCCCAATATTCTGTTAGCTTTTTTGACTGCCGCTGCACATTGAGCAGATGTTTTCAGAGAACTATCTTCAGTCACTACAAGTTCTCTTTCGTGAGTGGTAATGGCTAATTTAGACTGCCATCATTTTGTATGTATAGTTGGGATTATATTTTCCAGTGTGAATTACTTCGTATTTATCAACATTGAATTTCATCTGCCATTTTGTTACCCCAGTCACCCAGATTTCTGAGATCCTTATGCAAGTCTTCACAGTCTGCTTTGGACTTAACTATCTTGAGTAGTTTTGTATCATCTGCAAATTTTGCCACCTCATGTTTACCCATTTTTCCAGATCATTATGAATATGTTAAACATTACTGTCTCAGTACGAAGCCCTGGGGGACACCTCTATATACCTCTTCTCAGTCTGAAAACTGAGCATTTATACTTACCCTATGTTTCCTGTCTTTTAACCATGAGAGTTATTGATCCATGAGAGTACCTTCCTCTTATTCCATGACAGCATACTTTCTTTAAGAACCTATGGTGAGGGACACAGAGGTCAGCCTAGATCTGGACTTTCATCTATCTACCTTGGTATTTACATGGCCCAGGTCCCCTGAAATATCCTTTCAGGGTAGGAGGAAATATTTTGATTTTTGTATATCTTATTTCCTTTTACTTTGCAACTTTCTGTTTAGACTCATGCAGTATTTTGCTAGAAGGTAAAATTTCCTCTTTCTATGGAAATGAGTCTCTTCTCTTTTTTTCCTTTTCTCTTCCCCCTTTAGAATACCACTCATCAGATCACTGGGAATGGTAAAGAAATGGTTGTTCTTCAGGCAAGCAATAAAATGTAAATATTATTGGTTGACAGGAGACTCTTTGTATGGTTGAAGTTGCTCAGTCTTTGGATTCAATGCTTTAGTAGCACCCAGAGGCATGGCAATATGCACAACATATGCCCTATTGTGTCTTATTGCTTACATCATTCCGCTAAGAACAAGCGTAGTACTTGTCTTCCTCAAAGGCCTTTTTATTTGATGTAATAAAAAATTTTCTAGTCTCAAAATGCATAGAAAGAAACTCATAGTATGTATGGTAAATTAAGATATTTTTCTGACACCCAAGGGAAATAAGGAAGGGGTATATGTTATGTTAGATCTCAGACAAAGCTGATATTTACAAATATATATGCTGCTTTTGTGAGAGCTATATAGCCTGCAGACTAGTGTATACTAAGGGACAATCTATAAAAAATGTATAATGATATTATAAATATTTATAGTGCACTAGGTGAGTGTAAGATAATAGGGACAGGCCAGAAAGGCTTTTATAATAGTAAGTTTGTGTCTCTCAAACAGATTGGAATTCTTTTGAAAGAATTAAATAATGCATAAAGGCACAATATTAGATATAATTTATATAGAGATTCTGACAAAGTTCCTGCTCTAGCTTGGTGTGTCTTGTGCTTATTGGCGGATTTGCTCGCCTTAGAGCTTCTTGGAAGCCTTCAGCTTGGCCGTTTTTCTGAACCCACAGTCCAGGTCGACTTCTCCTGTGTCTGACCAGGAGTTAGGAGGATTGGGGAAACCCGGGCCTGCCCTCTACTGTGGAATGCAGCTATTTAGAGTGCCTCCTGGAACAGCTGTGCGACAGCTACAACTCCCTGGGCTACTTCCCCATGGCCTCCTCCCAACACCTTCTTTATCCTCACCATAGGACCTTCCTCCTGGTGTCTGATAATGCTTGTACACCTCAGTCCTCCAACAGTCCGCGTTCTCACTCTCAGCTCCTAGTGCCTCTTGCTTCCAGCTCCTCACACACACACCACAAACTGAAATGAGCTCCTTTTAAAACCCAGGTGCCCTGATTAGCCTGCCTTAATTGATTCTAGCAGCTTCTTGATTGGCTGCAGGTGTTCTAATCAGCCTGTCTTAATTGTCTTCAGAAGGTTCCTGATTGTTCTGGAACCTTCCTTGTTACCTTACCCCAGGAAAAGGGACCTACTTAGCCTGGGGCTAATATATCTGCTTTCTATTACTCTCCTAAGCCATCTGGCCCGACCCTGTCACAAGATTCAAAAGTTGATTAAGTCCTTTAGAAGCAGCTACTAAGAAAACTCAGAGGAAGAGCAATACGGGTAGGTGTTAGAAAGCAAAGAGGACAAATATTTGACCAATTTTTCAGAATTGAAAGAGGTTAATAGTTAAGTGGCAGTATGCCGGGGTAAATATGAGAATTGTTGTTTATATACTTATTTGCAATCTAGAAAAGAGAATGAATAGAAGTCATACTTTGTTGTTGACATAACAATTATCACGTTATTCAAGACTAAGGATTGCAAGTTTCTTTAGGAAGACTGAACAAAACAGTGTGAGCCACATGATCCGTTCTGCTTGAACTGTCTCCCCATGTTTATACCTGTACTTTTATGGGTATAACTGACTACTGACACATTTGTGCACCTATAATAATTTGTGCCCATAAACTATGCCCATAAATATGGAGGGAAAGTGTTTGAAAATGGTATGTACTGTCACAAAAAAGTGGGTAAGCTCTATAAGCAGCAAATAGGAAAACATGGATATGATTGGAAATTAACAACAAACATGTAGTTGGTTAAATAGATGGAGGTTTTTTTTAAATCAGAAGGTAAAACCAAAATTAGGAATCAAGCGTGAAATCCTGCAGGATCAGTTTCCTGAGATTATGAAGGGACTGGCATTGTGGATTTTGGTCCTTTTCTTTTTTGTTTATGCCATAAGGACCAAAATGAACTGAGCATCTTATATTTTAAGCTTTATGTGTATGCAAGTATTTATTTTTTTTAATCCTCATGCTACAGATGGCTTGAGTTGTACAGTCTGCAATAATAAAGGCCACAAGAAAAGTACATAATAAGAGAGAATTGCACTAAAAACTGTAAGAAGCTACGTGAGGGACCAACTCTCTCTCTGTGCATCTCAGCAGCAATTGAGGTCAGTACATGTCCTCTCAGGAGAGATCTCCATATCGGGATTGCTGGCAAGTTAATTTTCGCTGTTGGACCCTTGACTATGGAATTTTTTTCCCCTGTTAGTCCAGCACAGCCCAGTTGGTTAACCTTCAGCTCATGTGCTGATTGCCTTCTTGATTAATGGATGGACAGACAGTCCATGAGATAGATTCTTCTTAACTTATTAAGAGATTTTAAAGATGAAGACCTGGAAGTGGATTTTTTTCAAATGAGAAGCCAATGGAGTGCACGGAGCAATGCTGTGGTTTACTCTTAACAGTCTTTCTTGATTAGCAAGAGGGCTGCTGTGGATTGTACTAGCTGAAATTTCTCTGTGGTCTTCATTTTTATCAGAAATCTTCATTTGATTAATAGCTGCTTTTTAGTCAAGATTCTCAGTGAGTGTAAATGTGTATCTCCAATTTACACTTCACTCTCTGTTGAATCTAGCAGGAGCCAGGCGACAGCTTCTCATTTATAAGCAGAGCTATGGTGCTCTTACCTCAATAATGGCTTCCCCATTGGTGGTGAGCATGTGATCTTCTAGCATATCAGGCCAATGCCACATCCCAGCATATAATGATACTCATGTGAAAAGTTGTTTTATGTTTGTACATCATGGGCTGACTTGCCCTACAGTTAAGTCTGGTGTAGTTTTTAGTTGATTGCAGGTGGCCTGCCGGTCATGCACATTCATTTGTGGCTCAATGTATGCAACTCCTTCTTGTTTTGCCAAATTTTCATGCACATGCAGAGATTTTCTTCACCTTTATGTTTCCTCATACTTCCACGTGACTCTTTCCTCGCTCCACCTTCTGCTCTACTAAATGTGCTCAGAGGCACGGAAGACCTTCTAGGGATAGATCATTTCTCCTTGCAATTACATTGGCTTCACATGCTCAAATAGACTTCATTAACCTGATAGCTTAAGGAACTGAAGCTCCAGGGGAAACTTCTATTCCAGATAGATAATTAGGAAATGAAGTAAATGCTATTCCAGCATATGCAACCCTAATAAGGCATGGGGGTTACATTTGCTCCCTGGAGCCACAGTCTGGGAATAGCAAGTATCCATTTATTTTAAAACTTTTGCATTTTGTGTGTTCATTTTTGTCCCTTGAGTGGACAAAGTCTTAGGACGGGTGGGGCTTACAAGCCTGTTCAGGCTGTGGGAATGTGGACTGGTTGGTTAGTTGCAGGCTTGCAGGGCTGCGTGTGGTGATAGCCTGTTTCCAGGAGTGAGATTTAGGCTGTGGAATCACACATGATAACAGACGTACACTAAAAAAAAAATGTTTTGGTAAAATAATTATATCTTATCAAGTATGATCCCTGTGTTGTTTTCTTCGATTGTATGCTCTTTGGGGCAGGGATCTCTTGTTCTGTGTTGTGCAGTGTCTAGCACAGTGGTGCCCTGGTCCATGACTGTAATACTAATAATAATTAACAGTAATGCTGAATAATGTAGCTGCAATCTTTGCTGTCTCTCAGAACTCTTAGCTTGTATACTTTTTTCATAGTGCTCCCTAAGTGTGTCAACAAACAGTTTACTGGCAAGTTCTTCCAGCTCTGCCCAGCAAATCTTGACTGCCGTTATCCACTCTCACACAGTTGCAGATGCTGTTGATGTCAACAGGAATACTGCACCCGAAGGGAAGCAGACTTTCAGAGTCTAGATCTTCTGAGTAGATTTGAGAGGAGAACTTTACCTTGAGATAGCAATGCCTCTGTTGTTAATAGAACACGTGCACCTCCCTAAAATGCTAATACCATTAAGTGTCATGCACAGGCTGCAACAGCAAGACAGAGGTTGAACAAGAGAGTTGCACAGACATTGGGTCTTATTGAGGGGGGCCTATTAGCAGAGAACATCTGTTATAAATGAAAAGGACTTGCTAAAATAAAATGTTTCTAATGAATCTCTCGCTGTCTCTATATATCTGAAATGATGAAACCTAAGAAGAAGGATAATCAGTGAAGTATGATCCAAATTTCTGCTTAACATTAAATGGGGGGGTGTTAGGTGCAAACAAAACAAAGAAAATGAGGGGAAAATCAATTTACTCGTTAATGAGCACTATCATCTCTTTTTTTATAGGAAACCTGACATTTTGCCTATTGATTGTTAATCAGCCTTTGGACAAGATTACTTTCATCCTCTGTGGAGAAAGGTAATAATAACTTACATATATCTTAATTTGCTTATTTACTTAGCTGCTGCCCAGCTAATCTACCCTATGTCCATTGAATCTCAATGTGGCAATTTCCACTAACTAGAGCAATCACCGGGTGAGAATGTCAATCAGCAGAATACATTCCTTATTGTTGAGTGCAGCAAATGAGTGGATTAGTCAAATTTTGCATTCTTATGCATTTCAGTGGGAACTTCATGGACTGGGAAGGGATGCATGTATGTGCGCTTACCTCAAATAAGCCTGCAGCTTTTCAGAGGCATCCTCAGGAATGAGGTGGTTTTGCTGACAAAGTGCATAGATCAGTGCTGCATTGATAACTTAGGAAGTGAATGTCCATGATAGGTCATCAGCAAAATGTGTTAGTTTTAATCAAAATCAAATGAACCACGTACAAAGATTTATAAAAATATTGGGATATTTTTCTGTTGGAAATGTGCAAATCATTGGGCACATTTGCTTTGTTTAGTAAGCATGGAGCTAATCATCTCTGGCATGATCACTGTAAAGCTACTAATATTTATAGAGTTTTTTTTTTTTTACAAATGTATACATGCTTTAAGCTGTTCATTCTTTCAGTGGAGAAGCTCAATCTTTCAGCAGGTTGCTAGGAATTCTTGCCTAAAATACTCTTAAAATGCTGCAGCACAGAGACAGAAACCCTAATTTTCAATATTCATTCATGGAGTTACTCTTACTTGCTACAAACGGAGCTTGACTTAAAGAGATGCTGTCCGTTTGAATATTTTAAATTGACCAGTTTAAAAAAAGAATCTAGCTTCTGATAAAACACTGGGGCAATGTGTAACCTGTTAACAAGTTTGGAATCCTTCAGAGAGTCCTGCTGACTCATTGTGACTGGTGTGAATTGTTAATTCTACCTTGGACATGAGGGAGGGTGAGAGTGGCTTCATGGCTGTAGGAAACTAGGGTAGGAGATAGAGAAGTCTCTGCAGAGAAATCATAGGAATAGCCATGCTGAGGGAGAGATTTATGTGTTGCTATTATTTGAGTTACTGTTAAAGCCAAACCCCAGGAAGTGGATTAATTTTGAACTGAAACCTATGAGCCAGATTGTCTCCTCTGGTGAACTCCCTTACTGGGAGCTTTTTAGGTGGAAATATCCCCTTGCAGAAATTCCCTCACTGAACCTTGATGAGGTCTGTCCCCAAAAGTGATTGCTCCCAGGAGTTTCACAGAAGGCCAGGGCCATCTCTGCAGAGGTCTTGTACCCCTGCAGCAGTTTGGCCCCAAGCAGTTCCTCACCTGCTTGGAAGGACAGCTACAATATATAGGGGTCCCAAAGGAGGGTGGTGCTCTTTAAAAAGGATAATGATACAGTCTGGAAGAAACTTCGGTTATAAAATTTCTGGGGCATGGAATATTTCTGACTTTATAGCTGTATAGCACCAAGCACAATGAGGCTTTTATCATAAACGGGTCCTCTGGGCTCTACCATCATTTAAAAAGTAATAAGAATAACTGATCATCTCAGTAGCTAAAGCTCTTGTTGGGGCCCAGGTCACTTGCTATCCTAATTACTGCATCTTTTTCCTCTCTGCCTTCCTGTAGCCTGCATTGCACTATTTCAGTCTAGTCAGAATGCCACTGCTTAGATCATCTTTTCTACTCACCCGCATCACTTTCTTTATCCTTCCAGTGGCTCCCCCTTTTCCACAACAAAGCACAAGCTTCTTTGTTGGTACCCTAAGTCCTTTACCGGCTGTGCCCCTCCCATCTTGTCCACTTCTGTGTCTTCTTGTGTTGCTTTTGACCATGCAATTGTCTCTTTCTCCCATAAACTATATACCAGACATACCATCAATCGCCTTCTGATGGTATTGCAATACCCTGACCCTATTGCTTGTATGTTGTATTCTGCTATACCTTTCCTTTGGTCTGTTCTTTGATATTTAAGCCCTGCTCCTGCAATCAGATGTGTGTGTGGTGACTCTGAGACCTGCACAGGACCACTGCAGGATGGGGGCATTAGACTGTTAGCTCTAGGGACAGGGATGCATTTTACTGTAAGAACGGCCATACTGGGTCAGACCAAAGGTCCATCGAGCCCAGTAGCCTGTCTTTGACAGTGGTCAATGCCAGTTGCATCAGAGGGATGGACAGAAGAGGTAATCATCAAGGGATACATCCCCTGTCGCTCATTCCCAGCTTCTGGCAAACAGAGGCAAGGGACAACCTCCCTGCCCATTCTGGCTAATAGCCATTGATGGACCTATCCTCCATGAATGTATCTAGTTCTTTTTTTAACCCTGTTATAGTTTGGGCCTTTACAACATCCTCTGACAAAGAGTTCCACGGGTTGGCTGTGCGTTGTGTGAAGAAATACTTCCTTTGCTACACTACAGTGATGGGAGTGAAATAAGAACTTGAATCCAATTTAATACAATAGTGTGTCTGGACAGAGCATAGCACAATGGGATCCAGTCCTCTGAGGGCTGCTGCAGTGAAAATAACAATTACTCCTACTAGGAAGGATGAAATTTTCAAAAGTGTCTAAGTGAGTTCGGAGCACAATCCCATTGAAAGCCAGTAGGATTTGCTCTCATAAGTCACTTAGAATCTATTCAAAATTCCACTCTTTGTGACTGCAGGAGAAACAGAGAACCGACTGTACCCACTGCGCTGTCAAATCCACAAACTGAAAAATAAAGGGGAGATACTGGGGAAAAATGGAGAAAAACATTTTTTTGGCTAACTTCTTTTAGTTACAGTAGCTTTGGTTTAACAGCAGGTAAAACGTGTTCAGACAGAAATGTTATTTTCAAGTGGATGGTGTCCCTTTAACAAGATAACTTATTTCATTAGTCCTATCACCTCAGCAATAGGTGAGAACAAAGGTGTGAGGTGATCTACACATTTTGCTCTGTCCTGAGTTTATCGAGTCGTGGATAAATGTGGACATTCTGGGCTAAATCCATCCCTGGTGTAACTTCACTTGACCTTAAGAATCAATAGTTTCAGCTAATTAGCCTCTGTTTTATTTCTGACTTTCATGGCAGATATTTTTACTGACATAATTTGCAAAGAACTACTTCAAATTGCATAAGTTTGAATAAAGTTATTTCCAGTCTGTGCTTTGTGAAGTCCACTGTAATGTGATTTCTGCACTTAATTAGCCTTTTCGAGGAATAAATATATCAGCATTCACCACTCTACTCATGTGAGGACTTCCAGTTTCTGGCAATAGGATACTGTGGATCAGAGAACAGTACCACTTCCTTCTGTCTTCTGTTGATAGCTTTTCAGCCATGCTGTACATGGATCTTTGCCTTCATAAGAAACTTCACCAACCTCTGCTCAAACTTCAAGTTCAGCTTCCAGTATCAATATCTCTTCTTATTCAAAAAAATCTATACCATATCTGTCTGTACTTTACTACTGCTGATCTTCAGATGGTGTGAAAAAATGGTAACACTTGAAATATAATATGTCTACAAAAGGATGGTTTTTGGATTTAAAGACTGAAGCAGTCTCCACGTTAATTCAGAACCCAAGGAAGCCCAGACTTTGGCCACAAAAACCACAAAGGCCTTCTGGAAGGTACAATAAATAAAAGTTTCTAAAAGTCCAATTTTTCTCAGCAATGTAGGTCACTTATGCCAGATTTTTCAAAAGTGACTAGCAATTTTGAATGCCTTCATTTTTACATGCCCAATTGCTGAGACAACTTGAAAGGGATCTGATTTTTCAGAAAATGCGGAACATCTGACTTCTGAAAAGTATCTCAAGTTGAGCACCTGAATTTGAGGCACCCAGAGTTTCTTCTCACTTTTGAAAATGCTGCCCTTATAATCTCTAGTATCCTAATGCTCTGGCATTGTCCGTGTGCCCTCACTCGGTGGCAGAATGCTAAATAATTGTGCATTCAGAATCCTCTCCATGGCTGAAAGATTAATGATGAAAGCTATAAAGAGCAGCAGTTATGCACTGAAAAAATAGTGTTATTACTTAAAGAGTTAGAATAATATGTTAGCATTCTACAGGGATTTGATAAAATTCCCATACAGTATTGTATTTCTAGAAATGTTAGTCTGTGCTGTTAAATAGTCTCCAAGTTTGTGAGTAGGGAAATATGTATTACAGAAGTGTTCTTCCTTAGATTCCCTCCTGCTCCCAATTGGGTGGGCTTGTATCCAAGGGCTTACTAGTAAAATCTGGTTGCAGGATTTGAGCGTTGGTTAGTAGAGTCCTGTTTCTAGGCTGTTGACAGATGTTGTGGTTATCTTGCTGATCCGTTGATACTCCATAGCACTAGCTGCTGTCCATTCCTGAAGCAAGTTTTGACTTCATCAGAAAATAAAGGCTGTCGTAGAAAGTTATAAATCAGGCAGAACAGCTTAGGTTCTTTTTTTCTTTTAAGTATTAGGCACTCTTGCTAGAAAATATCCTTCAGCCCCTGTATTGAAATATATTACCAGCACACTCTCAGAGCACTGGAGCTGGCTGCACCTTGACTGTGAGCTGCGTATTCAGTAGTGAGTAGGCACTACAGATGCAGAGCATGTGCTGAGTAAGCAGCTGTGAATGGGTCAGGACTTTCTGAGTGGGGAATCGCTGAGTGTAAGTCTGTAGCCTGTATTATGGAGGAGCTCAGATTAGATGACCATAATGGTTCCTTCTGGTTTAGAATCTATGAAAGTGGAAGTGGGGCTAATCTCAATTTCCTCCTAAAACTGGCCAGCAAAATTCCTTGGCTTCCAGGAGCACTTCTGGGTTTCCTCTTCCTCCTGTCTGCCATGTGGGATTCCTTCCTCTGCAGGAATTTGAGATCTAGCTGAGTTTTGTTATGCTTCCTGCCAGTAATTTCCTTCTTACCCCCCAAAACGACCCATAGGTATATTATGAGAGTTCTGATCACGGATAAGAAGCAAGAAAAAGATGAATAAATCTCTCCTCTGTTTTTTTCCACCAAATGCATCCGATGAAGTGAGCTGTAGCTCACGAAAGCTTATGCTCTAATAAATTTGTTAGTCTCTAAGGTGCCACAAGTACTCCTTTTCTTTTTGCGAATACAGACTAACACGGCTGCTACTCTGAAACCAAAGAAAAAGATGAACAGCTTGAGGAGGAGACCGGGGGTTAGAAACTAGACTCTGCTCTACAGCCAAGACAGGAAAAATCTTACAAAGGCCTTTCCACTATCAAAATCGCTATCTGATATAGAGCTAAATGTGGGCCAGCTTATCTATCCTGGTCAGATGGGGTGTGGTGGTTTGAAGTGGTTTCCATCATATACAGGGTTTACAGTTTTGTTCAATGGCTTTTAACAACCCCCATTATAAAAATTGTGCCCGTGCAACTCCTGATCGGTCTTATTCAGTATTGAACTAGGATAGGGCAGCTATTGAATGGAGTAAGTTATCACCGGAAGTTGTTTAATAACTATGCATTACTTCTTTTTTTGAGTAATTTGTGTTACTGATGACACATGTTGTTATTTACCTCTTACAAAAACTCTTGCAAGGAAAAAGATAGAAGCATATATTAAGTATCACCGTGCAGCTTGTCTGCAAATACCATATACTGTGTTACATTTCATGTTCCATATGCTTTTGTCCGCAATATATTCAGTGATTTATTTTTTTAAATCTCTGAGGTTGAGGCTGAAAATCTAGGTTATTCTCCCCTGTGACAGCTATCTTTTCCTTCATTGCCTCAATGTATCATGATGAAAAGAGTTGGAGCAATTCACCTAAGCCTTTGAAATGATTAAATACATATACATAGATTCAATTGCTCTGTTACTAGTCTGCTATGAACTTGCTGTGTTGGCATATGCTGTACTCTCTCTTCACCTTTTATTTTCATCATTTCCATCTGAATGTATGTCTAATACATTTCAAATTTGAACCGGACCCAGAATTGGCAGCTGGCATAAAATTTAAGAGAATTTAAAGCAGCTACTATTAATAAATAGGAAAATGTTCATAAAAATGGTGATTGGAATGTCACATGGACTTGTGTACTTTATTGCAATTTCATGCAGGCATCCAGACTAGCAGTAACTCTTACTGCTGGCCTCAGCAAAACTTCTTCATCCTTTCTGAGGTGATGCTAGGCACCTGATAAGTCAACAATGGAGTATATTTTTCCGTCTCAAAATTTAAGTCAAATCAATAATATAATTTCTTTTTCATGTTTAGTAATTTAAGTTCATTATTCTGTACACTTTCTATAGATTTAAAACTTTAATATTTTCCAAGTGTAGAAGGCTTGATGTTGGACTTCATGCAGTGAGTTAATTTTCTTTAACTACAGGAGTCTGAGCAGAGTTATTATCAGCTTTCTTGAGTGTATGGGCTTGAGAATGTACTGCTATAAGCAAGTAAAGGTGGTCAAGGTGAGCATGGGCTATTACTGCACATCAATCTTGAAAGCAAAACAGTAACAATGGTCAGATCCTTGGTAATACAGTATTTTACATCAGCTGAGGCTCTGTCCCAAGAGTTTCCATTCCCAAATGGCCAAAGGAAGAAAATTAACTCTACCACATTCCCAGTGGTGAACTCAGAGGTTTACATTTCTTTTCATAAACATGAGAGGCTTCAAAGGTTAGAGTCACAGCAAATGCCTCCTGCTCAGAAGTGCACATACTCAGCACTTTGAAAATCATAGCTCAGGTGACTCCGGTTTCACATTCTACAATTGAGGTATCCAAAATTAGTGGACACTTGAAAATGAAGGTTTAATTTGGTTTGCCCAAGGTTACTTGGTAAGTCATTGGTAGAGCTAAGCACAGAGTTACTGCAAGTCCCTTGACTTTGTTTCGCGCTGTAACCACCGTTCGATCTTGTTTCCCTTAATATGTGGGATAGAATAAAGTCCTTACTTAGTAGCTGTGGTCGATGGCCATGAGACTGTAAGCTTTGTGTTGTTTTTAGTTCTGCGCAATTTCAGCAACTGGAAATGCTGAGATCTAAGAGGAGATTTTGTTTGTTTGAAGAATTACAGATTTGTTTTGTTTTGTGTTTTGTTTTTAAATGGAAGAATGATGAATAATTAAGAACTCTCTTTGTGGTGCTTTGAAAAGCTAAACCCTGCTGAGCTTTAGTTCAGAGTAACAGGACAATAGAGAATTACTTTGAAGTGCTAGGGAAAAGCCTAACAGATGATTAGAGCAGAAGGGAAAAAAATAGGGGAGGGAGGCTATTACAATGCTTTTTACTACTGAGCTGAGATGCAAATCCCATTAGGGAACTTCCGTTGTCAAAAGTTTTGCTGTATCAAAGCCTTTGATAGCATCCTACTGTATATCCTGTTGCCATCACATTTTGCAGAGGATATTTAAAACGTGAAGCTTCAGAAAGTATTATGAAGAGGAAACTTCAGAGCACCCAGTACGAAGAGGGAAGGGATGAGCCGCTAAAAAAAGAATATAGTCAGCAAGTGCTTTGGCTGCAGAGCTGTGGCATGGGAAGCCAAGGGCCAGGAGTAAGTATACAGAATTAGCACAGATGCGTGAGTTGAGAGAAAGGAGAAAGTTCTTCACTTAAAATATCCATTGGATTTTCACTGGCATTACACTTAGAACTGACCTGCCTGCTGTAGCCATAGCCATCTAGAGGGAAATTATGTTCATCAAGGCAAAACAACCTCAGAATAAAGGGAGGGAGAGGACCAGTGGGGTGAGGGACAAGCTTGAATTGATATAGGCCTGGCAGGGAGAACTCTTCTGCCAGACTGAAGAACAATTATGGTGGGGAGTTATGGTGCTGTGGACAGTGAAGGAGAGGGAGGCAGTCCATTGGCTGATGGCAATGGGACTGCCTATTTTAAGGGATGTTCCTCATTCAATGACTAATGTCCATGAATTAGATCAGTAACAAACTACAAAGTGGAAATTTCCACTACATGCATCCGCCGAAGTGGGTATTCACCCACAAAAGCTTATGCTCCAATACATCTGTTAGGCGATAAGGTGCTACAGGACTCTGCCGCTTTTACAGATCCAGACTAACACGGCTACCCCTCAGATACTAAACTACAAAGATACAATTGAGCAGATAAAACCTATGATTTCAAGCAATAATGATGCAAAGGATCAGAAGCTGGAGTTAGACCTGGTTGAAAACAGGGGCATAATTTGTGAAAATCTTCACAAACATTGTATGCTATTTTTTCACTGAAATTCAAAATTTTGTCAAGTTTTTGTTGAACTTGTGAATCTTAAATTTTTGACTGACACATGTATGAATCATGACACAACCCCATGCTCTGAGTGTCCCTAACTTCTAACTGCCAAAGGTTGGGACTGGGTAACAGAGGATGGATCACTCGATAATTGCCCAGTTCTTTTCATTCCCTCTGAAGCACCTGGCATTGACCACTGTCAGAAGACAGGATACTGGGGTAGATGGATCATTGGTCTGACTCAGTGTGGCCGTTCTTATGTTCTTCTTAATGTTTTATTGACAAAACATTGTGAGGTGCCATCCTTTTAAAAAATAGCTTTGTCATGCATTTTTCATGCCCTTGTCCTTTACTTCTTTGAAATGTAGATGATCAGCCTATATTGGGGGAATTCAGCAGGTGGAGGGAGAGGAGAGAATACAGTAAAGTAAAGATCAGGAGACCGGGGAAGAAAACAGGGTGAGAGTGGATGAGAAGAGAGAAGAGCTCACTGGGGAGTGCATGAGTGTTCATATAAGGAGAGGTCACTTTATGTGCATTGAAAAAGTTTGGGCTCTTGAGACCAGAGTGGCTGAACTGGAGGAGTTCAGGAAGACAGAGTAGTACATAGATGACCCCTTTTGGGACAGAGTAGGGCAGTCCCTTCCCCCATCTCACAGCATCTTTGCTGTTGAGGAGGATGAAAGTCTTGGGGAAGGAGAACATCAAGCTAGAGCAGATGGAAACGATCCAGTAGTTGGGACCCTCCTTCCTGATGATGTCATAGTCATAGGCACCGAGTTATATCTCCACGTGGTGCCTTGACATCAGCAATATTCAGAGCCCAGGGGCCCAGCTCCACCAATATTTGGGGCTGGGTGTCCTCCCCCTGACCCCACCTGCCGCCCCCCCCGCGCCTCCTACGAGTGTCCCCCGGCCTCCCCTTGCTGCCCCCACGCACCAGAACAGTGGTCTGCTTCTGCCATGCAGCTCCATGTTGCCTCCCTGCAGCAACTGCTGCCGCAGGGTCCTAGGGCCGCCCATCTCCATTGCCAGGGCAGACTGACTCTGAGCCTGCCCTTCCACCTCAGACCCTTCCCTTTTTCGGCGGGACCCTCCGCCAGCACAGGGGGCCCTCCTGCCCGCAGTCACCGCTCCTGCCCCATCTCTCACTCCCAGTGAGGCTACAGTCAGGGGCAACAGCAGGGGAGGAGGCGCACGCAGCACCTCCCCTTCCCCCGGCACCCACCACGGGGGAGATGAGAGAGATTCCTGGACCTGAGAGAGGCCCTAGGAGCACATGCAGAGACAGTGGTGGGGGTGAGTGTGCTGCTGGGGCAGCAGGAAAGGGGGGCTCCTCCCCCAGAGCTCGCTGCTGCCAGCAGGGAAAGGGTTGGGGGGAGTCCTCCTCTCTGGCCCCTGTCCCGGAGCAGCCTTCCTGCACCCCAAACTCTTCCCCAGCCCTGCCCCACCCCAGAACCTACACCCCCAGCCAGAGCTTTAACCGCCCCACACACCCTCAACCCCCTGCCTTAGCCCTGAGCTCCTCCAGCTCCCCAAATACCTTATCCCCAGTCCCAGTCAGAGCCCTCATCCCCCTGCACTCCAACCCCCTGCCTTAGCCCTGAGCCTCTCCAACACCACAAACCCCTCATCTCCAGTCCCATCCAGAGCCCTCATCCCCCCACACCCTAACCCTCTGCCTGAGCCCTGAGTCTCTCCAGCACCCCAAACACCTTATCGCCAGTCCCAGTCAGAGCCCTCATCCCCCTGCATTCCAACCCTCTGCCCCAGCCCTGAGCCTCTCTAGCACCCCAAACCCCCTAGCCCCAGACAGAGCCCTCACCCACACTCCTACTCTCACCCTGAGCCCCTCCCACACCCCAAACCCCTCATTCCCAGCCCCAGACAGAGCCTTCACCCCCTATATCCCTACTCTTGCCCTGAGCCCCTGCCACACCCAAACCCCTCATCTGCAGCCACACCCCACAGCCCTCATCCCTGCACCCCTCCCTCTGCACCTCCTACCATCCCCAAACTTCCTCCCAGAGCCTGCACCCTGTACCCCAATCCCCTGCCCCAGCCTAGGGCCTGCACCCCATACCTCCTCCAACTCCCTCCCAGAGCCTTGGGCAGGTGGGGGGTGGAGTTTGGGCAGGGGCGGGTTCTGGGCACCCCCAAAAATTATGCAAACCTGCCGCCCCTGGTAATAGTGTCCTCTCATATTGAGGATACCTTCCTGGGACTGGAGCCCAAGTTATTAGGAAGAGACAGGTAATAGAAATGGTGGATTTGGTTATTAGAAATATAGATAGCTGGGTTTGTGATGACCGGGAGAACTGCCTGGTGAAATGCCTACTGGGTGTGAAGTATGTGGACCTCTCAAGACATCTAGACAGATTTATGTGCAGTACTAGGGTGGAACTGGAGGTCGTGGTACATGTAGGTACCAATGACATAGGGAAAGGTAGGAGAGAGGTCCTTGAGGCCAAATTTAGGCTGGAAGGTTGGAGATTTAAATTCGAGGACGTCCATGGTAGAATTCTCTGAAATGCTTTGAGTTTCATATGCTGGGCTAGTTAGATAGGCAGATCTTCAGGGTGTCAATGCATGGATGAGACGATGTTGGGAGCAGGGATTTATTAGGAACAGGGTTATCTTTTGGGAAAAGAGGAGCCTATCAAGGAAGGATGGGCTCCACCTAAATCAAAATGGAACCAGATAGCTGGTATGTAAAAGTAAAAAAGTTGTAGAGGAGTTTTTTAACTAAGGGCTGGGGGAAGCCAACAGGTGTGGAGTAGCACATGGTTCAGACAGACATTTATTTAAGGGGATACTCTATGTCCTCATAAAGAGGAGAGGATAGAAGTTGATGAACTTCATGAGGAGGGTGCTGAAGCACTGGAATGCGTTACCTAGGGAGGTGGAGGAATCTCCATCCTTAGAGGTTTTTAAGGCCCGGCTTGACAAAGCCCTGGCTGGGATGATTTAGTTGGTGTTGGTCCTGCTTTGAGCAGGGGATTGGACTAGATGACCTCCTGAGGTCCCTTCCAACCCTAATGTTCTATGATTCTATGAAATACAGGAAGGAATGAAAAGAAACAGTCAGACAAAATAGAGTCCCATTCAGTTACATCATATGAAGGCAGAGACCTAAACACTGACATATTTTACAAGTGCTTGTATACAAGTGCAAGAAGTCTAAATACTAATATGAGTGAAATTAAGTGCCTGGTCTTAAATGAGGATATTGATATAATAGGCATCACAGAAACGTGGAGGAACAATGATAATCAATGGGACACGATAATATCAGGGCACTGGTGTAGGAATGGCACTATCTGTGACAGAAAACATATTCAAATATAGTAATAATCTTATCTGAATCCAGTAGTGCAACAGAATCTCTATGGATAGAAATTCCATACTTGAATAATAAGAGTATAGTAGTAGGAATATACTATCAACCACCTGACCAGGATGGAGAATGTGATTGTGAAATGCTGAGGGAGATTAGAGAGGCTGCAAAAACAGAAAACTCAATAATAATGGGGGATTTTAGCTATCCCTATAGTGACTGGGACCATGTCATTTTAGGACTGGCTGCCAAAATAAAATTTCTAGACACCATTAATGGCAGCTTCTTGAAACAGCTAGTCCTGGAACCCACACTGTGAGAGGCAATTCTTGATTTAGGATTGAGTGGCATACAGCATCTGGTTCAAGAAGTGAATATAGCTGAACTTCTCTGTATAAGCAACCATAATGTAATTATATTTAATCTCTTTGTGGGGCAGCAGGGAGGGAGGGAGAGGAAATACCAAAGTATTTAACTTCAGAAAGGGGAACTACACAAAATGAGGAGACTAGTTAAACGGCAATTACAGGGAACAGTTACAAGAGTTAAATGCCTGCAAGCTGCCTGGAAACCTTTTAAAAACACTATAATACTGGCTCAAACTATATTTTAAATTTTAAAAAAAACAAAACAACCAGAGGACAAAAAATCCCAACATGGCTAAACAACAAAAGTAAAAGAGGCAGTTAGAAATTAGTTAAGGACATTGAAGTCAATGGTAAATGGGACAAAATACAACATGGTTTTACAAAAGGTAGATCGTGCCAAACCAACCTAATCTCCTTTTTTGAAA
Organism: Dermochelys coriacea; assembly: GCF_009764565.3. Lineage (NCBI taxonomy): Eukaryota > Metazoa > Chordata > Testudines > Dermochelyidae > Dermochelys > Dermochelys coriacea. Next base: position 174,694,367 of record NC_050069.1, read on the forward strand.
AAGTAACAGATTTTTTAGATAAAGGAAATGCAGTGGATCTAATTTACCTAGATTTCAGTAAGGCATTTGATACCGTGCCACATGGGGAATTATTAGTTAAATTGGAGAAGATGGGGATCAATATGAACATCAAAAGGTGGATAAGGAATTGGTTAAAGGGGAGACTGCAACGGGTCCTACTGAAAGGTGAACTGTCAGGTTGGAGGGAGGTTACCAGTAGAGTTCCTCAGGGATCGGTTTTGGGACCAATCTTATTTAATCTTTTTATTACTGACCTTGGCACAAAAAGTGGGAGTGTGCTAATAAAGTTTGCAGATGATACAAAGCTGGGAGGTATTGCCAATTCGGAGAAGGATCGGGATATTATACAGGAGGATCTGGATGACCTTGTAAACTGGAGTAATAGTAATAGGATGAAATTTAATAGTGAGAAGTGTAAGGTTATGCATTTAGGGATTAATAACAAGAATTTTAGCTATAAGTTGGGGACGCATCAATTAGAAATAACGGAAGAGGAGAAGGACCTTGGAGTATTGGTTGATCATAGGATGACTATGAGCTGCCAATGTGATATGGCTGTGAAAAAAGCTAATGCGGTTTTGGGATGCATCAGGAGAGGCATTTCCAGAAGGGATAAGGAGGTTTTAGTACCGTTATACAAGGCACTGGTGAGACCTCACCTAGAATACTGTGTGCAATTCTGGTCTCCCATGTTTAAAAAGGATGAATTCAAACTGGAGCAGGTACAGAGAAGGGCTACTAGGATGATCCGAGGAATGGAAAACTTGTCTTATGAAAGGAGACTTAAGGAGCTTGGCTTGTTTAGCCTAACTAAAAGAAGGTTGAGGGGAGATATGATTGCTCTCTATAAATATATCAGAGGGATAAATACAGGAGAGGGAGAGGAATTATTTCAGCTCAGCACCAATGTGGACACAAGAACAAATGGGTATAAACTGGCCACCAGGAAGTTTAGACTTGAAATCAGACGAAGGTTTTTAACCATCAGAGGAGTGAAGTTTTGGAATAGCCTTCCAAGGGAAGCAGTGGGGGCAAAAGATCTATCTGGCTTTAAGATTCTACTCGATAAGTTTATGGAGGAGATGGTATGATGGGATAATGGGATTTTGGTAAGTAATTGATCTTTAAATATTCAGGGTAAATAGGCCAAATCCCCTGAGATGGGATATTAGATGGATGGGATCTGAGTTACTATAGAAAATTCTTTCCTGGGTATCTGGCTGGTGAATCTTGCCCATATGCTCAGGGTTTAGCTGATTGCCATATTTGGGGTCGGGAAGGAATTTTCCTCCAGGGCAGATTGGAGAGGCCCTGGAGGTTTTTCGCCTTCCTCTGTGGTATGGGGCATGGTTGACTTGAGGGAGGCTTCTCTGCTCCTTGAAGTATTTGAACCATGATTTAAGGACTTCAATAGCTCAGACATGGGTGAGGTTTTTCATAGGAGTGGGTGGGTGAGATTCTGTGGCCTGCGCTGTGCAGGAGGTCGGACTAGATGATCAGAATGGTCCCTTCTGACCTTAGTATCTATGAATCTATGAAACAAAATGGCATCTTTTAAATATTGGAAGTCAAATCCTACTGAGGAAAATAGAAAGGAATGTAAACGGCAAATGAAGCGAAAAAGTATAATGAGGTAGGACAGAAAAAAATTTGAAGAGCAACTAGCAAAAGACACAGAAACTAACAGCAAAAATGTTTTTAAGTACATCCGAAGCAGGAAGCCTGCCAAACAATCAGGGGGCCACTGGACGACTGAGGTGCTAAAGAAGCACTCAGGGAAGACAAGGCAGTTGCAGAGAAGTTTAAATTAATTCTTTGCATAGGTCTTCACTGCAGAGGATGTGAGGGAGATTCCCGCACCTGAACCATTCTTCTGAGGTGACAAATCTGAGGAACTGTCCCAGATTAAGGTGTCAGAGGAGGCTTTGGAACAAATTGATAAATTAGAGTAGTAAGTCACCAGGAACAGATGTTATTCACTCAAGAGTTCTGAACAAAGTCAGATATGAAATTGCAGATCTACTAACTGTGATTGTAATTTGTCACTTAAAGCTGCCTTTGTATCAGATGACTGGAGGATAGATAATGTGGTGATGATTTTAAAAAAGGCTTCAGAGTTAATTCTGGCAATTACAGGCTGGTAAACTTAAATTCCATGCCAAGGAAATTGCTTGAAACTATAGTAAAGAACAGAATTATCAGACACACAGATGAACACGATATGTTGAGGAAGAGTCAACATGGCTTTTGTAAAGGGAAGTCATGCTTCATCAGTCTATTACAGTTCTTTGAGGATATCCACAAGCATGTGAACAAGGGTGACCCAGTGTATATGATGTACTTGGACTTTCAGAAAGTCCCTTACCGAAGGCTCTTAAGCAAAGTAAGTAGTCATGGGATAAGAGGGAAGGTCCTCTCATGGATCAGTAACTGGTTAAAAGGCAGGAAATGAAGGGTAGGAATAAATGGTCAGTTTTCAGAGTGGAGAGGGGTAAATAGCAGGGTCCCACAAGGATCTGTTTATCATATTCATAAATGATCTGGTAAAGAGTGAGGTGGCAAAATTTGCAGACAATTGAAAATTACTCAAGACAGTTAAGTCCAAAGCAGAGTGTCAAGAGTTATAAAGGGAAGTCACAAAACTGTGTGACTGGGTAAGAAAATGGCAGATAAAATTCAGTGTTGATAATGCACAGTGATGCACACTGGAAAATATAATCCCAACTATACAAACAAAATGATGGGGTCTAAATTAGCTGTTACCACTCAAGAAAAAGATCGTGGATAGTTCTCTGAAAATATCTGCTCAATATGCAGTGGCAATCAAAAAAGCTAACGGTGTTAGGAACTATTAGAAAGGGTTAGGTAATCAGACAGAAAATATCATAATGCCACCATATAACTCCATGGGTGCATACACACCTTGAATACTGAGTGCAGTTCTTGTTGTCCCATCTCAGAAAAGATGTATTAGAATTAGAGAAAATAAAACGGAATAAACCCCCCCCCCCGTAAGGGCCATATTAACTGCTTATGTAAATAGATGGAGATCTATTGACTTCAGTGGTGTTTCATAGATTTACACAGCACAGAATTTGGCCCATAAAAAAAAATGTTTTTTTCAAACACGTATGTTTATAAAAATAGGAGCACCACAATCCCAAATCAGCCAGAATTATAGTATTATAGACTTAATATACAGTAGATGGAAGACCCTACACAGTAGTCTGATTTCAGAGATGGAGAGAGAGGGAAAGGGAAAGTGGCTCTTACTGAGGGGAGAGAAGCATTTTTTCACACCCTACTCACTTTGCAGTAGTTATGGGTAAGGTTAAGATTTTGTCACTCCTATTTTTAGTAAAAGTCACAGACAGGCCATGGGCAATAAAAAAAAAATTCACGGAAGCCTGTGACCTATCTGTGACTTTTACTAAAAATATGTACCACAAAATGGGGAGCTGCAGGCTCCCCACACCACCCGGGGTGCCTGGTTCGGAGCTGCAGGGTCCCCACATCTCCAAGCTTGGGACACCCCCACCACTTGTGGTGGCTCTGGCTCGGAGCTCTGGGGCATCCCCGCTGGCTGCAGCGCTCTATGCTCCCGTGAATCCCTGCCAGCTGCAGAGGCTCCATGCTCTGGGGCACCCCCGCTGGCTGCAGGGCCGGGATCTGTGTGGCACCCACCCCGGCCGCAGCAGCAGGGAGCTTGGGCCCTCAGTTCCCAGCCGCCAGGGGTGGCAGGGACCCTACAGTTCCCAGGCTCTGGGGGCTCAAGTCACGGAGGTCTCTGGAAGTCATGGATTCCATGACTTCCATGACCTCCCTGACAAAGTCGTAGCCCTAGTTATGGGTATGACCCTGCTTCCATCCAAGACAATAGCAAAAACTTCCAGTGATAATAGTGGAAGTCTGATCACTCCATGGGTTTCTTGCAGCATTTTTTATTTTAAACTCCTGTTGTCAGGAGTTGATGATTTAGAGCATGATCAAAAGCCCCCTGAGGTCAATGAGAATAGTTTTATTCAAGCTAATGGACTTTGGATCAGGCCCTTAGTGGGAAGCTTGGCATACAAGGGGCTTGCTCATGCTTCTGTTGAAGTCAAGTTTTGGGGTGGGAGCAGAATCAAGGCCAGGGTATCCAGGAAATGGTGATGATTTGTAATTTGTATTACTGTAGCACCTAGGAACCCTAGTCATGGACTCCATTGTGTTAGGTGTTGTATAAACACAGGACAAAAAGACAGTCCCTGCCCCCTGGAGCTTATAGTCTAAGACGGCAGTTTCCAACCTTTTTTTCATTTGTGGAACACTAAAAAAAAAAAATTCAAATGGGGGTTTGGACCCCTTTGGAAATCTTAGACATAGTCTGCGGTTCCCCAGGTGTCTGGGGACTACAGGTTTTAAACCACTATTCTATGGTAATTACAGCATTTCGCGGACCCCGGCTTAGACGTTGTCTGAAGACCCCCAGGGGTCCAGTCACCACAGGTTGAAAATCCACTGGTCTAAGATAAGGGACAACAGATGGATACAGGCAGATGGGAGACTACGAGTGAACAATGAGACGGTATTGGCCAGCTTGATAGGCAGTGGTGTCAGGACACCACCATCCTGATGGATATCAAGTTTTTTATAGCCATTAGAGCAAAAGAAAGTTTTGAAGAGGGATTTGAAGATGGATAATGAGGTAGCTTTGTAAAAGGGATTTGAAGATGGATAATGAGGTAGCTTTGCAGATGTTTACAAGAAGCATGGAGCAAAGGTGTGAGGCAGCATGGGAAAAAGCATGAATGAGTTTGTTTGAAAATTTAACAAGTTGGCAATAGGAGAGTGGCATAATGGAATCTGAAGTGAGCATTGATAGCTAAGAAGTGAATGAGAGATGATGGATAATGTGTATTTTTCACCAAACAGGAAAAATAAATGATCAGTTTGGGGCTATATTATCACTGGTACACTCAAACAATTGAAACTTTTAAAAAATTTCAACTTTGTGAAACTTGACAGAAAAACTGCTGCACAAGCTAACTGAGAGATGCATGTTATGATCCGCAAAAGTCAAGGCAAAGGCTGACAGTTGGCCCTTTACACTCTCGCAAGAGGAGTGACTGCATGAATGAACAAAATTTTGGCTTCATCTTTGAACCTATATTTATCCCTTCACTACTTTAGGGTCAGATACACTGAGCACTCTGGGTTAGTCCTTAACTCCCATTAGCCCTCAATGTTAGCGGGGCATTGCATTTGTGTGGAATGATAAGCTATGAATGAAGTGTTTCCACTCTGGACAAGGCAGAGGGACCTGGAAGATTACATCTTGGTGTGTCCAGAGACAGAGTGAATTTGACTTTCCTCCAGATCTTGGAAGGAAGCCCAAATATTTTGAAGTTAAGGAACTTGATAAGCTCAGAATTCACCTGGACTTGACAATTTTGGCTGCATGAGTAGCTTCAGAAAGAAAATACATTTGTAAGTCTAGAAGATGCTTTGAAAGTGATTTAAAATTATCTGGAGTCTGTGCCAAATCTGTACTTATATAATTAACTTGGGTCTTTACTAAGGATTTTAATCAAGTTATTTTAATCCATTAAAAATGTTTTAAAGTAAAGTTAAAGAAAACATCAGGGGCCAAATTCAATACTGGGTTAAGCAGATATAAGTGCACTGAAGTCAATTGAGTTGTATGTGCTCACACCAACACTCAAGTACGGGGTGGAGGGTTACTCACTATAAGAAAGTGGGAACTTTGCCCAAGAGTTTCAAAAAGGGCAAGTGACTTAGAATGCCCAAATTGACATCTTAAAAGGGTTCAATTTTCAAAAAGTGTTACCTGCGAACCCTTTGAAAATCAGGCCCCATGAAGGTGTCTCAGGGTAGGCACCAAGAAATCGTGGCTTTCAAAATCTTGGCCTATGTTTCATCATCCTTTAGCACTGTTTCACCATTTTATTTACATATTTAGTGTCTGCCCAGTCCAGTTACTTTTCTGATAGCGAACACAAAAGTAAACTAGACTGTAGATGGAATTACATAATATGATCAAAATCATCTCAGTTCTGCTCTCTCCCTCAGTTTGCAAAATACTCTGAATCCTTTTCCAGATTATTAACCTTATTTAAATTAAGATGCAGACTCAGATCACGGTTGTGGCACTGAAATGATCTTTTTCTAGTTGTCAGAGTCAGTTCCCACTGAAAACCTCCTGATTGAACTTCAAGATCTACTGACCATGTGTCAGAAGAACAGTTCTTTTGTGTGATAATAAAACTGATTGACAAATTTAATGCTGTGGGAAATTAATGTTCTCCATTATTGGTACAACACAAATGATGGTAATGCAAACATCTATGTCCGTGTGTCTCAATCTTCACCTAGATGCACTTCCCTAAGTAAAAGAAGCATTTGCCATGTTCATTCAAGCTTTCATGTGTTAAGTACTATAAAGGATGTTAAGAAGTGCCAACATTTGGCGATTGTTTGTGATGTGGTCACTTGTCTGCTGATCTCAGACAAATTCCCAGTAAACAGTTACCAGATGACAGCTGTGAAACTCAGTGTCTCATTGCCAGTCACCTGAGCTATCTCATTGTTGGGGTAAATTTATACTAGGATGATATGTGCCCCCCCACCCCTTTTTTTGTTTGATAACCAAAGGGCATACTCAAATAGCCTAAAAGATTGCAGACTGTCTGCAGTAACTCTTGCCTCTTCCCCACAAGTTTGACAGGGGCAATAATCTAAAGGAGAACGATGTCCCGGTTCTAACCTGTACATTCTTTACAGAAGGGATCATCTTTTTGTTCTGTATGTATGATGCCTAGCACAATGGGGTTCTGGTCTGTGACTGGGGTCCTATGCAAAACCACAATACAAATAACAATAATAGAACTAAACTCTGTGGATTGGGACAACGAGGGGTTATGAGCAACTAGGATTACCTAGATCATAAAATCTCTGGTCTTGGACTGTTTTGTATACATGTCTGTACAGTACCTAGCCCAGGGGGGCCCTGATCCTTCATGAGGCACCTAGGCGCTACGGTAATATAAATAACTATTTATAATAATTATTTCACTGCCCATGTCTCCTCAGTAGGAATGTGGGGGAGCAGACTTCCCTCCAGTTGCTGAAGAGGAGAAGAAAGTGGGAAGACCTAAATGGCCAAGGAAAGTCATGCAGGCCAAATCTAATCCCTTGCTTGCTGTTCATTAAAGAAAGAGAGATGCACTTTAGCAGCAAGGATGTTTTTCTAGCCTTCTTCTTTGGTCAGTTTGCTAGGAAGAGCAAAAGCCATGTGGGAGCTGCTGTCTACATTTAGTCTACTTCAGTGATTCTCAACCTTTTCCATACCAGGACACCATCCCCACCCCACGCCCTCTTCCTATCTAGTTGAGACTCCCCTCCCGCCCCATCCCATTTCGTAATCTGGGAAAGGCAGGGTAGTCTAAATCTGAATTTACATTGCCTGGGCTGCCTTTTTTCTTGACCATCCCTTTGGAAGCAAATGCATCTTTGTCATGGAGTGAAATCCTTACTGCAGCTTTCTAAAATGTAATGATGCTTCTGAGGTTCACCTTTTGGCTGGGAGAGGGAGAGGTAATGCTCTTGCCAGGGACTTTTGGAGCTTGTTTTCTGCAATAAGTTTAGGAGCAAGTTAGTTTTTTAAGATCACTTCAAAATCATGCATTTAATTTGATTGCTTTATTTAGATCTAGAGATTTGAATGAGCATTAATGCATCAGTCAGCTTTCGTTCAGTACTTACAATGCTAAGATACTCTTTGTATTCACCTTCTGAAAATGCTTTGGCAACAGAGCTTGCTATAAGGAAAGTGGGAGAAAGGATAGAAATAATAAACACACCATCAATTTGGCTGACGCAGTTGAACATTTTACAGTTTGTTTGCAACCCAGCTTCTGTCTCTGATAATTTAAATAGACACTTACAGTACAGTGTCCTTTCTGAAACATGCAGGACAATAGGTAGGTTCCAAAGTTATTAGTGCAATAAATCTTTGCTAAAATAGGCTTCTTGTATGCACTGCAAAAGCTTGGTGCATGCTGCTCTTCAGTTTCATATTTAGATATTAAATTTAGAGATGTGCAGAATTTGTTCAAGTTTGCTACAAGTCTTAGCCATTTATTATACAAGCTTGCCATCGTAGTGAGTTCTTCTGGGACTTCTTAAAGTAACATGAGTAACTACATATTAAACCTGGGTTCCAGCTTTTACGGTAGCATTGCATAGTCTAAGCATTTATTTATCATGACAGTGTAGCATCCTTTAGTTGATGACTCATCTCACAAACTATAAAGCAGGGGAAAATGAGTCTTGAAGCCCCTTTTTGAGCCACAGATTTGACTTAGATTTTGTGTGTCTGTTTAGATTTAATAAGGAGGCATCCATTTTAGTAGTCCCTACCAAGCTCCAGAACAACTGTTGGAACCCCACAAAGTTAGTGCTTTTCATCAGTTAGAGTGCTCTTTTAAGGAAAGACTAGGTAGGCCTTTTGTTTTACTCCCAGCATCATTCATATTTTATTTGTTTTACAGCATCTAACGTATTATAATGGAAGAAGACAGATATTTCCCATTAGTTATTCTGGATACTTGAAACAACATGAGCTCAGAAGATATGCTACTGCATGTCAGCTGGAAAATGTTCAGTCTGACTTATATAATCATTAAATTATTGAAAGAAAGGATATCATTCATTGAGATTACCTGGAGCTAATTAACTAACCTGGAACTAACTCCCACTTCTGTGGGAGGCAGCACTGCAAGCTGGGCAATAGCAGATACGAGCTGATAGTGGCTTTAAGCCTACAGAAGGCCTAAAAGCTGCATTGAAAAATGGTACCATGATTGGAAACAAAACTTGTACTGTACTAAGGGCTAGAATGTTCCTGTCCTTGTGGGGAGTGGAGGAAGGCGAAAAAAGCCATTTCCTCCATAGTTCCCCCTCCCCATGCAGAGTCCTGGACTTCAGTCCCTGAACACATGGGACTGAAGGATTTTTTCCCTTAGCACTGTGAGACATGCCAGTAGCCCCAAAAGAGCAGGGAGAAGGTGTGGCACGGTTCCCCTTCACACTGTCCTGTTGGGTGGCTTGTTATGGCACTGTCCTAAAAGTAGCATATTGTCCTTTGTGTGCTGGGGACAATCCTTTCCCAAATTCCCCCCTAGGTTACTGCATTTCTGCGCTGCCCCTACCATGGTTCAGCTGCTAATTCCACAGTTCTTAGATGGGTACAGTGAGTACACTTAAACAGTTCCTTCTGGTTTTAGAGACATCACCAGTTCTAGCACCATTCCCCATTTTAAGTTTAGGGAACATCTCTGGAATCAGTAATATGTCTAAAATCAGAATGTACTTTAATGATACCCACTAAGTATGACTCTGAGGCAGGTCTCTCTTTTGAAGCTTCGAGGTGCTAATGGGGCTCCAGACACAGGATACGATCAGAGGGAGAGAGAGAAACAGAAGTAACAGCTGAGCTTCTCACACAAGTGTTCTGAGTGACCAATGTAACAAAGCAATTAATGTTAAACTGTTTTTGTAATATCCCCTTGTTCATGCAATTCTTTGACCATAAAACCTGAGGGTCATGAGTTGGGTCTTGGCATTTATCATCAACTATTATTGTATAAATAGCCACACATTCTGATTAAGGTAATAGTCACTTTTTTCAGAATGTTATTTCTTCTGATTTTGAGAAATCAAAATGGCCTAATATTATAGGTGTATGCAAATTACAAGCTTCATCCTGTATCCGTGGCAAGAATAGTTAAATGGTTAGAACACTGACACCTAATGTTCTTATAGAGAAACAATACGGACATTTTCAGAGAAGTTGATAGATTAATAACTTAACTGAACATAAATAAATACAGGATGAGATTTTCAAAGGATACTAAGGTACTTTGAGTCCATATCCCAAGGAATTTCAATTGGAAAATTTCAGCCAAATATGTAAATATACATTTTGATGTAAGTGAGAATCTTTGACATTTAGTATTGATTAATAGCACAAAGCTACAATCATGCTAAAATATGGGTACCCCTGAAGAGTAACCCAGAGATTTTGTGCTGGCTATTGAGAACAGTATAAAGAATAACATTCAACATAGTTTACGGCTGCGAGACTTATATGGACACTTGGGGTGTAATAAGGCAAGAGGCCAAATGCCTTCAGCACCTGTGAAGCTTGTACATATCTGCATGGCCATACAGCCTTCATCATGTTATTACCATATTTTAGAAGGTAATTTATTAGTGCATAGAGAGTAACAATGGAAATAGCTTCCCACAGCTCTTGTTGGCAAAACACACTAAAGAACTTGAGACATACACACAAGCACTTCTAAACCTCTTTGGCTTTGCTCCAAACCATGCTGAAATTAACAGGAGTCTTTCCACTGATTTCAGCAGTCTTTAGATCAGGTCCTTTTTCTCAGATTACCATGAAATGTCTGTGAGCTGGAACAGGATTTAGATACGGGTTTGTACAGGAGGAGATCAAATGCTCTTACAAAATGGCAGATTCACAGGTTTTAATGAAACAAAAAGAAAAGGAGTACTTGTGGCACCTTAGAGACTAACAAATTTATTTTAGCATAAGCTTTCATGAGCTACAGCTCACTTAATCAGATTTTCCACTGAATGCATCTGATGAAGTGAGCTGTAGTTTATGCTCAAATAAATTTGTTAATCTCTAAGGTGCCACAAGTACTCGTTTTCTTTTTGCGAATACAGACTAACACGGCTGCTACTCTGAAACCTAGAGTAAAGAAGTAGTTAATATAATATATTAATTCTTGCAAATCTGTACTAAATACCAATTAAGGGTAGTGTCATTGCTGTCCAATTTTTTTAATTTAAATTTAGTTCTTGTGAAATGTGCCTGTGACATACCAGGGTATAATCCAGACTAATGAGCGGATGTGTCACCCCTTCCTTGCAATCTTCGGTGCCATACAATGCCTTGCTCCCATCTGGGCCACTCTTAAACAGCCTTCCAGCATGCAATCCACATCCTGAGCATCTGTGTGTAACTGTAGCCTGCCAGCCACATTGGGTCACACTCTGACTCTGACCAGGCTGGGTTATACTGCAGGGTGACCCCACCACACCCCCAGTCTTAGATTTTCCCCCAGAAATGTATATCTTGCACTGCCAAACTCGCTCCTGGACAACACAAGTTATATTAAGCCTGTTATTTCTTTAATAGAAATAATATGTCCACAATTTGCCATCACAAATGGAGTTTCCCAAACACTTCCATTTAAACACACTGGATTAGATAAAACAATAAGCAAGTTTGTTAATGACAAAGAGAGAGATTTTAAGTGAGTACAAGTAATGAGACATAAAGATCAGAGATGGTTACAAGAAAAATAAAGATAAAACTCTACTGGTGCCTGGAGCCTGGGTTCAAGCATGAGCTTACACTGCAGTGTAGGCATGCCCTTAGGCCCTCAGGATTAGAAAGACAGTGGGTGAACTCCTGACCCTGCTGAAGTATATAGGAGTTTTGCCACTGATTTCAGTACAGCCAGGATTTCACCTAAGATGTAGAAGTTTTACTCTATTTTATGCTCACTCTTTTTCAGTTTAACTCTGTTTGCCCCATAGCATTTAATAGATTCCCACAATCTGTTAGGTGTTTTTTGGCTCCACATTTATCAGAGCCGATTCTATATCTAACCCACCAGATGTGACATTTCCTTTTGCTTCTCTTTATGTCATTTTGAGTAGAGTAGACAGCCTTCTGATCTTTCGTACAGTGACTGTCCTAGTTTAGTCTGTGCTGCAATAGTAATGAGGCCTGAACTTTCCCCGAAAAGAAACTCTTCCATAAGTAAGAACAGATCTGGAGAACTGCTTCAGATCTTGGTCACACTCGGTACAGTTATAAATAGTTTATAAAGGGTTAGTAAATAATTAATAGGATGTTTTAATAAATGGTTATTCCATTCTAGAGTGCAGCAGGTCATTAGGTTGCTTATTATCATTTATGAAGGTGTTTAACATTTATAACACATACAACTCATGTCTGTAACATGCATATAACATCTATTAATAGTTTATAAAGGGTTAATAAATAATTTATACATGTACCCTTAATATAAAGCTCAACACAGATCTCTTTATAAAAATGCATGACCTCTACCTCAAGAGAGTCGAGATCAGTGGTAAAACATTTTAAACACACCAAACCACCAAAAACTTCCCTTTCTTCTCTTACAATCACATAAAGCTTCGGTAGCAACTCCCTTAAAAGAAGACATAACCCTGTACATAATATTCCTGTCAGAGGACAAATTGGGCCAGATCATGGCAACTTGACAAGCTGGTATGATTTCTGGAGGCTTATGTTCTACTGCGCTCCAGAATCTAAACTTTTAAAAAAAATTCTAGACTTTGTTATTGATGATATCACTGAGATTGAGAGCAGAGTGAAAACTGCCTTAATCTGCAGACAGTCTGCAAAAACTGTTCCTATTGATGTCAGAGGAATGTTGACTTTGAAGCTTAATGGCAATTTAAATATTAATGTTGTGAATTATTTCCCTGCTGATCAAAATACTTAAGAAAGAAGCAAGACATATATTATGAAGATCTTCTCAATCTGTGTAACTGACATCTTGTTCAGATGCCTTATTTCACCTCAAGAGGGTGGGACTGGGTTTGGCAAAGAATTTGGGCGAGTACTACGAATGTTGTTTTTTTTTTGTCTGTTTTGACACCTGATTCCATCTTTATAAGAGCTGACAAACTCTGGGGGGAAAAAATAAGCACAAGCTTAATATCAACTATTGGACATTCTCTCACAGTGCAAATGATAACAGAAATCTAGTGTGACACTTTGTGTCATGGTGGGAAAAATATTAGTTTTTCTTCGAGTGATTGCTCATGTCCATTCAACTTAGGTGTGTGTGCTCGATGCTTGCACCGGTGCCAGAAGTTTTTCTCTCAGCAGTATCTGTAGGGGCCTGGCTCTGGTGCCCCCTGGAGTGGTGTGTGTATGCCATGGCATATACGGTGCCACTCGCCCCTTCCCCTCTCAGTTCCTTCTTGTCATCAGTGACGGTGCATGGAACTGGTGTTGCTTGAGCTACAGCTGTTGCTTCTTGTTCGATCGAACTCATTTGCCTCTTGCAAATATTATTGTATATAGTTTCCCTCTAGTTAGTTCAACCTATTTTTTAAGTTAGAGACTTTATAGGTCCCTAAAGGGACTTTGCCTCAGGACGGGGCATGCGCCAGTCCCCGGACTTTAAACCCTGCGATCGCTGTAAAAGGCCCATGCCCATTAGCAGTCCACATAATAGTTGTTTACGTTGCTTGGGCAAAGGTCACATTAGTGAACAGTACAAAATCTGCAAGTCCTTCAAGCCAGGATGAAGAAAGAATGTGACATTCGATTGAAGGTGCTCCTGAGGGAGTCTTCCCTTACACCAGTGCCAGCGCAGCACTCCTATTTGGCACCGATCATCGTGACCCCGGTGCGCAGCATCCTGCCGGTACCGTCTATCAGCTGGCATTGGTCTCCATCCGTGGCTCCAGCCAAGAAGCCCAGGAAGACAGGGCGATTAAGGTCTCCAGCTTCCTGCAAGGGAAAGGACAATTTTGGGGCGGACCAAGTGCCTGTCTTAGGCGCTTCTTCACCCCCTTCGGGATTCTGGGCCCCAGCTCAGGTTGAGTGGTGTAGCCCAGTCTGCTCTCTGCTGACTACCCTGGATAGCAACAGAGGTTCTCGTCAGCCTCGGGTGCTGCCCATGCCAGAGGCCCTACAAGTGGCACAAGATGTTATGTCCCTCCCTGTGCCCTCCATTCACCCACTCTGGCCCCTGCAGGGTCCCTGTCCCAGGGTAAACCCGCATTGGGACCAGCACAGTCTCCACTTTTCTGGCAGTGTTCCCCGTTGCAGTGAATGTGCTGCCATCAGTCCCGCTGACATGCACTGACCATGATAGCAGAAGCCTCGCAGCACCATCTGGTCTCCAGACCTCAGACAGGGGGCTCGAGGAGTGGCTCGCCAGTAGCTGGGCGCAGACCTCTGGAAGCATGAGTCGGCACCTGGAATCTCCGCGGCACCGGTACCTAGGGTGACCAGATAGCAAAAGTGAAAAATTGGGATGGAGGTGGGGGGTAATAGGCACCTACATAAGAAAAAGCCCTGAATATCAGGACTGTCCCTATAAATTCGGGACATCTGGTCACCCTACTGGAACTCCCCAAGTGGATTTGTTCGGTACCAGGCAGAACAGGAGGTGCCACAGGTTTTGCTCCAGACGGGGTTTGGGCAAGGACTCCCTCTCCAACGCTTTCCTCTTGCCATGTGCAGGAAGTTTAATGTATGCGTTCCCTCTGATTCTATTCATCAGCAAGGTCCTAGCGAAAATCAAGAGGGACAAGGCGCAGGTTATCATGATCTCCCCAGCGTGGCCTCACCAGCACTGGTTCGGGACGCTATCAAGCTTGTCAGTGATCCCTCCCTGGCCCCTGCTGAACCGACCGGACCTTCTGTCACAGGATCATGGTCGACTCTTGCACCCCAACCTTGCGTCCCTCCACCTCACTGCGTGGATGTTGCCTGGCTGAACCAGGATGAACGGTCCTGTTTGGACAGAGTCCAGAAGGTCCTCCTTGAGAGAAGAAAGCCCTCAACTAGACAGACTTACCTGGCAAAGTGGATGAGGTTCTCCTGCTGGGCAGCTGAACAAGGCATCTCCCCTTTGCATTTTTCGGTGCAGTCGATCTTGGACTACCTGCTCTCTTTAAGGAACCAGGACCTGGCACACTCTTCTATCAGGGTGCATTTGGGCGGCCATTTCAGCCTTTCATCTGCCAATCCGGGGCAGACGGTGTTCTCCCATGACATGAGAGTCAGGTTCCTTAGAGGCCTCAAGAGGCTCTTTGTTCAAGTCAGGTCCCCGGCCGCTCAGTGGGATCTCAACTTGGCTCTGACCAGGCTCATGGGCCCAATGTTTGAGCCTTTGATCTCATGCTTCCTACCTCATCTATCATGGAAAGTAGCTTTCCTGGTGGTGGTGACATTGGCGAGGTGAGTCTCCGAGCTGCGAGCCCTGACCTCAGAACTGCCATACCTGGTCCTCTATAAGGACATGGTCCAACTCCGGTCCCACCAGGCCTTCCTTCCCCAGGTGGTGTCCATGTTCCACATGAGCCAGGATATCTTCCTTCCAATCTTCTGTCCTAAGCCCCATGAGAATCGTGAAGAGAGGCGCCTCCACACTTTGGATGTAAGAATGGCCTTGGCTTTCTACCTAGATCGGACAAAACCTTTCTGTAAATTGACTCAGCTTTTCATCTCTACAGCTGATAGGATAAAGGGCCTCTCAGTGTCCACGCAAAGGATTTCTAACTGGATCACCTCTTGCATTCGGGCCTGCTACGAGTTAGTGGGAGTCCCTCTGCTGCCGATAGTCAGAGCCCACGTTCACAGCCCACTATGCCATCACTCAGCAGGCCAGGGATGATGCTGAGTTCGGCAGAGCTGTATTGCAATCTGCATGTCTGTGAACTCCTTACTCGCCTCCAGGGGTACTGCTGGGAGTCATCTAAGTTGAATGGACAAGTGCAATCACTTGAAGAAGAAAAGACAGTTACCTTTTTCTACAACTGGTGTTCTTCGAGATGTTTCAGAGTAGAGCCGTGTTAGTCTGTATCTGCAAAAAGAAAAGAAGTACTTGTGGCACCTTAGAGACTAACAAATTTATTTGAGGATAAGTTTTCGTTTGCTACAGCTCACTTCATCGGATGCATGCAGTGGAAAATACATCTTCATCATCTGGACCCATGGAAAAGAAGCCCTTGAGGAATTCCACCATGATTTCAACAATTTCCATCCCATCATCAACCTCAGCCTGGACCAGTCCACACAAGAGATCCACTTCCTGGACACTATAGTGCTAATAAATGATGGTCACATAAACACCACCCTATGCCGGAAATCTACTGACCGCTATACTTACCTACATGCCTCCAGCTTTCATCCAGACCACACCACACGATCTGTTGTCTACAGCCAAGCTCTACGATACAACCACATCTGCTCCAATCCCTCAGACAGAGACAAACACCTACAAGATCTCTATCAAGCATTCTTACAACTACAATACTCACCTGCTGAAGTGAAGAAACAGATTGAGAGAGCCAGAAGAGTCCCCAGAAGTTACCTACTGGAGGACAGGCTCAACAAAGAAAATAACAGAATGCCACTAGCCATCACCTTCAGCCCCTACATCATCAAGGATCTACAACCTATCTTGAAGGATGACCCATCACTCTCTCAGATCCTGGGAGACAGGCCAGTCCTTGCTTACAGACAGCCCCCCAACCTGAAGCAACCACATACCATACAACAAAAACACTAACGCAGGAACCTATCCTTGCAACAAAGCCTGTTGCCAACTGTGTCCACATATTATTCAGGGGACACCATCATAGGGCCTAATCACATCAGCCGCACTATCAGAGGCTTGTTCACCTGCGCATCTACCAATGTGATATATGCCATCATGTGCCAGCAATGCCCCTCTGCCATGTACATTGGCCAAACCGGACAGTCTCTATGTCAAAGAATAAATGGACACAAATCAGACGTCAGGAACTATAACATTCAAAAACCAGTCGGAGAACACTTCAGTCTCTCTGGTCACTTGATTACAGACCTAAAAGATGCAATTCTTCAACAAAAAAACTTCAAAAACAGACTCCAAAGGGAGACTGTTGAATTGGAATTAATTTGCAAACTGAACACCATTATATTAGGCTTGAATAAAGACTGGGAGTGGATGTGTCATTACACAAAGTAAAACTATTTCCCCATGTTTATTTTCTCCCCTACTGTTCCTCAGACGTTCTTGTCAACTGCTGGAAATGGCCCACCTTGATTATCACTGCAAAAGGTTGGTTTTTTTTTCTCTCTCTTGCTGGTAATAGCTCACCTTACCTGATCACTCTCCTTACAGTGTGTATGGTAACACGCATTGTTTCATGTTCTCTGTGTATATAAAATCTCTCCACTGTGTTTTTCACTGCATGCATCCGATGAAGTGAGCTGTAGCTCACAAAAGCTTATGCTCAAATAAATATGTTAATCTCTAAGGTGCCACAAGTACATGCCAATTTAGAGAGAGACTGGGATATCATACAGGAAGATCTGGATGATCTTGTAAACTGGAGTAATAGTAATAGGATGAAATTTAATAGTGAGAAGTGTAAGGTCATGCATTTAGGGATGAATAACAAGAATTTTAGTTATAAGTTGGGGACGCATCAATTAGAAGTAATGGAGGAGGAGAAGGACCTTGGAATATTGGTTGATCACAGGATGACTATGTGCCGCCAATGTGATATGGCCATGAAAAAAACTAATGTGGTCTTGCGATGCATCAGGCGAGGTATTTCAACTAGAGATAAGTAGGTGTTAGTACCGTTATACAAGGCACTGGTGAGACCTCACCTGGAATACTGTATACAGTTCTGGTCTCCCATGTTTAAGAAGAATAAATTCAAACTGGAACAGGTACAGAGAAGGGCTACTAGGATGATCTGAGAAATGGAAAATTTGTCTTGTGAAAGGAGACTCAAGGAGCTTGGCTTGTTTAGCCTAACCAAAAGAAGGTTGAGGGGAGATATGATTGCTCTCTATAAATATATCAGAGGCATAAATACCGGAGAAAGAGAGGAATTATTTAAGCTTAGTACCAATGTGGACACAAGAACAAATGGATATAAACTGGTCATTGGGAAGTTTAGACTTGAAATTAGATGAAAGTTTCTAACCATCAGAGAAATGAAGTTTTGGAATAGCCTTCCAAGGGAAGCAGTGGGGGCAAATGACCTATCTGGCTTCAAGATTAAACTCGATAAGTTTATGGAGGAGATGGTATGATGGGATAACATGATTTTGGCAACTAATTGATCTTTAACTGTTCATGGTATATAGGCCCAATGGCCTGTAATGGGATGTTATATGGGGTGGGATCTGAGTTATTACAGATAAGTCTTTCCTGGGTATCTGCTGGTGAATCTTGCTCATATGGTCAGGGTTCAGCTGATCGCCATATTTGGGGTTGGGAAGGAATTTTCCTCCAGCGCAGATTGAAAGAGGCCCTGAAGGTTTTTCACCTTCCTCTGTAGCATGGGGCACGGGTCACTTGCTGGAGGATTCTCTGCTCCTTGAAGTCTTTAAACCATGATTTGAGGACTTCAATAATCTCAGACATAGGTGAGGGGTTTATTACAGGAGTGGGTGGTTGAGATTCTGTGGCCTGCATTGTGCAGGAGGTCGGACTAGATGATCAGAATGGTCCCTTCTGACCTTAATATCTATGTATCTATGTACTCCTCTTCCAGATGTGTTGCTCATGTCCATTCCACGACCCGCCCTCCTTCCCCACTGTCGGAGTTTCCAGCAAGAAGGAACTGAGGGTGGAGGGGGCTGGCACCGCCCAATATGCCACAGCATACGCGTACCATTCCAGGGGGCGCCAGAACCAGAGCTCTGCAGAAACTGCTGAGGGAAAAATGTCTGGCACCATGCATGCGGTGTGCACACACACCTAAGTTGAATGAACATGAGCAACACATCTCGAAGAACACCAGTTACGAAAAAAGGTAACTGTCTGCGGTGGAAACTCTGCTGAGATGGTCCCCAATTACCAGTTGTGGTAAGTTTTTATAATTTGGACACTTATCTATTTGGAAACACCCTGAAAACACCAAACTGTTTTCATATCAGTTAAAAACAAAATAGTCAACAGCTATGCATACTTTTGCTACTTACATGAGCTGGATTCACACCAGTGACATAGAGAGGAAAGACTGTGTGGCCAGTTCCCTGAGTCACCAAAGTACCTGTTTCTTATCTCTCTAAAAATTACTTAGTTTTTGTGTTGTTGTTTTTTGTTTTGTTTTTTTTTGGGGTGGGGGGAAGAGTAGGGAGAGCAAATGTTCCTGATTGTATCTGTAAAACTAAAACCAAAAAAGCATTGCTCATATGTGAAACAAAAGAGCAAGGAAACAACCAGAAACAGTAGCTGCAGAGAAGCTGGCTGGTATTTCAGTGGGACTGAGAGTCTAAATGATAAATGAGTACTAACAATGACAGTAATTTAAATTACAGGAGAATCCTGGTAATCCAAACTGCTTGGGTGAGGCTAAATATGTTTGCGTAATTGGGAGTTCAGATAATGGAAATCAATAGAACAGAGAAATAGGCTGGCAGCTTGTTCGAAAGGGAGACAGGTGCTTGGATAAACAGGCTTCTAGAATAATTTACAGAAAACAATGCAGAACTAGTCCTGAGGGGCCTCGTGACCCTGAGAGAGAAAGAAGAAAAGGGTTTTTGTTTGGTTGTTTTTTTAATAAGTTGGTGTTATCAATTTTTGAATTTTAACCAATAGTGAACCACTTGCTCCCTGGAGAACTTTGGACTTGGTTCGGAGGTGGAAGGGAGAAAAGGTGTTGAGATCAGTGGCTTTCTGACACACAAGTAAGATTTTTATTTAAATAGACATTCGTGGGAAGTCCTTTCTGAACCACCTGGATTCTGATTTTTCCAACCAAAGGGTCATTCTTGTTTCCTCCTTTTATCTGTAGCAGTATGTAGCTGTTTGGGCCTATATCTTCAAAGGTGTTCAGGATCCTAACTTTCATTGAAATCAATGGAAGTTAGAGTCAAAATACTTCTGAGGATCTGGGCTTTGGATCAGAGGTGACCCTGGAGTTAGGTGACACTGGAGTTGTTTTTGACATGGAAAGTCAATGGGAATTGGGTCCTGTCACAGGATGAGCTGGCCCTTTTTGAGGGGGGTTGTTTGGATCACAGCTCCATTCTGAGCTGGGCTCAGCCCACTCCCAAGGTGAAGGGAATAAATCTGTGGATCAAAGCTGTGACTCAAAACAGGCTACCTGAGTTTGGGGGCAGAGAAGGGTACAGAGAGGTTCTTCTTAGTTCCTAGGCAGGTGGCCTAGGGAGTACAGTTCTGAAAGGAGCAGTTTAGAAAGGCATGAAGCCAGTTTGATTTAGCAGAGAAAGACTCACCTTAACTCACAAGCAGAGGGCATGGGGAGTGAGACCTACAAGAAGCTGGGTAGGCTTCTGCTGGAGACCTTGGGTCAGGGGAAAGGACCCAATTTAAATGTTGATCTATGTTATGTGGAGAAATAGAACTCAACCCTGAAGAACATGGTCTGAAATCCTGATGCTGTTGAATGTAGCTTTTAATGGACTGGCTAGTATATTGGCCTACCAACCTACAGGTACTTAATTGCCCTTTCCCCACTGGCTCCACTCTCCATGATTATGTAACCTCTTTTCCGCCTCTCCCCAAAGGGAACATTACAAAGAGATTGTGTGTTACAGTATATACTTCTGTACTGAGTAATGTATAATATATACATTTGTCATTACAGTGTATATAAAGAGAGAGCTCCCAAGGCCCCTGCTTTTTGGACATCTACGGAAAACTCAAATATTGCTAAAAATAAACCCAGAAAAATGAAATTAGTAAACCTGAAAAACAAATGGCCAACATAAGATCTTCACTAGTGTTTCCTCTGAGATACATGTCAGTATATTTATATACTCTGCTGGTTGGCCCTCTGAAGTGCTCCTTCTAGTGCATTAAAGATACTTGAATTAACTGAGGAGCCTTTGGAAGTTAGCCACCTAATTCCCAGAGGATTCTTCTTAAAATTCCAGCCCAAATCAGTAAATAACATACATAGAACAGTAAAAATGCAAACAATTCTCAATTCATAACATTCATTCTGCATTCATTCTAAACAGCCCTTTTCAAAACATGTCAAGTTAGAAAATTTTCTTTAAATATGTAATTTCAACATTATTTATTAAAACCACAAGAAAGTGGGTAAATATTGAACATCATTCACACTTGAAGCTAGAATTCTTTACTACCTTCTGTTACATTTGCCAGCTTTCCCTGACACATTACAAATAGTAATCTGTGCATATTATTTATCTTTTGCTAAACTGCTACTTAATGCCAAAGATAATACACCTGGTGAAAAGCCAATACATTAAAAGCATTAGTCTGATATAGGACTTATTAATAAAGAACTAAAGGAGGGTAATATAATTAATGCTAACTGTAGGCATGTGGCCTTCTGTGAGGCATTCCCCTGTGGTAGCCCTGCAAGTTGGCCTTTCACCTCATTTTCCCTCCAGGGTCCCCAGTAACTCCATATGAGCTGATATTCAAGGCCATTAACATAATTTATTCACAAAACCATAGTGCAAAAGTCCATAACCTAAAGTCCCAGAGTTCACATCACCCCTTTGCAAGTAGTCTTAAAACCCGGCTTCATTCTAACCATCCTGGTGTCTTCTGCCTCACCTGGACTCTGTCAATTCTTCTCTGTCCCTCTGCCAAGACAGCCAGCCCAACTCTTCCTTCTAGGTGCAACTCCACTTTTCCCAGCGGGAGCTCCCACAGCCTCTTGGCTGGGAACCTCACCTGGTTCCTCCAGGGCCCAGGTCTCTGGAGAGGAGATATAGGGCATAAAGTCCCTCTCCTGCTCTCCCTTCCTTCAGCCCTCTCTGGCCCTTGCTTCCTGCTTTCCAGCTTAGAGCCAGCAAACATCTCCTCCTGCTGCTCCTCCTGCCTTCAGCCCTCTCCAGATGTGACTCTCTAGGTTGGGGATGCCAGCCAGCAAATTTCTCTTCCTGCTTTCCTGCCATCGCCCGTTCCCAGGAACCGCTCTTTGGCAACTATCATCTCCTTCCCCCTTGTCTCCGACTCCTGACTGACTCAGTCTGCTCTAACACCCTGGTGTCATAGCCCCCAGATTCTGCCCTGCCCCCTTTTAGTTGGCCCAACTGGGAGCCCCTCTCCTGGATCAGGAGAGCTGAGCCGAATTTCATTCATGGGCCAGCAACCCTGCTATACCAATCTACATGGGTTTATGGAAAATAAATCTTGTCACATTAACTTGATATCTTTTTTGATGAGATTACAAGTTTGGTTGATAAAGGTATTAGTGTTGATATTATAGACTTCTGGAGGGCATTTGACTTGATACTGCATGACGTTTTGATTAAAAATCGAGACATATCGAATTAACATGGCATACAGTAAGTGGATCAACCACTGGCTAACTGATCGGTGTCAAAATGTAATTGTAAATTGGGAATGATCATCAAACAGCTGTTTCTAGTGGGGTCTTGGAGGGCTTAGTTCTTGGCCCTGTGCTATTTAATATTTTTGTCAATGACCTGGAAGAAAACATAAAATTATCACTGATAAAATTTGCAGGTGACACAAAAATTGCGGGGTGGCAAATAATGAAGAGGGCAGGTCATTAATGCAGAGCCATCTGGATCACTTGGGCACAAGCAAACAATTTTAAATTCTTTTAATAGAGTGAAATGTAAATGAATAAACCTAGGAGCAAAGAATGTAGGCTATGCTTACAGGTCGGGGGACTCTGAACTGGGAAGCAATGACTGAAAAAGATGCAGGGGTCATGGTGCATAATCATCTGAACATGAGCTCCCAGTGTGACATTGAAGCCGAAAGAGCTAATGCAATCCTTGGATGCATGAACCAGGGCATCTTGAATAGGAGTCAGAGAAGTTATTTTACCTCTGTATTTGGCACTGGTGCAACTGCTGCTGGAATACTGTCTAGTTCTGTTGTCCACAGTTCAGGAAGGATGTTGATAAATTGTAGATGGTTCAGGGAAGAATTGCAAGAATGATTAAAGGATTAGAAAGCATGCCTTTAAAGTGATATACGCAGACTATTTAGTCTAACAAAGAAATGGTTAACGGGAGACTTGGGTAGAGTCGAGAAGTACCATCCAATGGCTGGAAGTTGAAGCTAGACAAAATCAGACTGGAAATAAGAGTACATTTTTAATGGTGAGAGTAATTAACCAGGAACAATCTACCAAGGGTCTCCATCACTGACAATTTTAAATTAAGTTTGGTTGTTTTTATTAAAGATATGCTCTAGGAATTATTTTAGAGAAGTTCTATGGCTTGCGTTGTATAGGCAGCCACACTAAATGATCATGATGGTCCCTTCTGACCTTGGAATCTATGACTATGAATTAATCAGATCACAGAGGGGTTGCAATCTAGGACACGTTAAAAATACAAAACACCTAAAAAATAGAGTCTTCTTCTGTACACAGTGGGTAGGACGTAGACCCCTCATGAATCAGGTGATTCCCAAACACATTTCCCATGTTTAAAAAGGATGAATTCAAACTGGAACAGGTACAGAGAAGGGCTACTAGGATGATCTGAGGAATGGAAAACTTGTCTTATGAAAGGAGACTCAAGGAGCTTGGCTTGTTTAGTCTAACTAAAAGAAGGTTGAGGGGAGATATGATTGCTCTCTATAAATAGAAGGATAAATACCGGAGAGGGAGAGGAATTATTTAAGCTCAGTACCAATGTGGACACAAGAACAAATGGGTATAAACTGGCCATCAGGAAGTTTAGACTTGAAATTAGACTAAGGTTTCTAACCATCAGAGGAGTGAAGTTTTGGAATAGCCTTCCAAGGGAAGCAGTGGGGGCAAAAGATCTATCTGGCTTTAAGATTCTACTTGATAAGTTTATGGAGGAGATGGTATGATGGGATAATGTGATTTTGGTAATTAATTGATCTTTAAATATTCATGGAAAATAGGCCTAATCCCCTGAGATGGGATATTAGATGGGTGGGATCTGAGTTACCCAGGAAAGAATTTTCTGTAGTATCTGGCTGGTGAATCTTGCCCATATGTTCCGGGTTTAGCTGATTGCCGTATTTGGGGTTGGGAAGGAATTTTCCTCCAGGGCAGATTGGAAGAGGCCCTTGAGGTTTTTCGCCTTCCTCTGTAGCATGGGGCACGAGTCACTTGCTGGAGGATTCTCTGCTCCTTGAAGTCTTTAAACCACGATTTGAGGACTTCAGTAGCTCAGATATAAGTGAAGTTTTTCGTAGGAGTGGGTGGATGAGATTCTGTGGCCTGCATTGTGCAGGAGGTCGGACTATTTGATCAGAATGGTCCCTTCTGACCTTAGTATCTATGAATCTATGAATCTATGGCAGTAAGAGTCCTCTGGTGAAGAGCTCCTGATTTCTTTTGAGTAATAAGTTTACATGGAGGCCTGCATATGTGATTTTATAGACTCATCCACCTTCACTGTTCCCTCCCAGACAGCACTAGCAACATTACTGAACCTCTGAACATGGCACAGTTTTACAACTCTGTACAGTTTTCTTATGACTTATTGTACCAATAAATCCATAAAGTTAACAGAATACAAGCATTACTGGCTTTCTATAAGCGTTTTGAATGTTTTGAGACTTTTGAAGGTTAGAAAGTAGCTCAGGCTTTTGCAGTTACCATGGAGTCTCGCAGAAAGACTTTCCAATAACCTTGTTCAAAAATCTCAAAACATTTAAAACAGTTATAGAAAGCCAGGAATGCACCACTATCAGTCCCATGTTTGCCAGCCCTCAAAAGTTCAAAAACCATAAGTCAGGCCCCCCAAAATCTTGACTTTTTGTTAAAGATTATGTTGTGGATTTTGGTTTGTTGGTTTTTGAACTCCCCTTGCCCACCTTCAACTTGAGTGTGGCAGTTGGTGTTACCAACTTTCCCAATTTATCGAGTACAGTGATTTTTGTTTCCCACCTGGCAGGAGCTCTTTCTGGCTAGCTGAAGGCATGTAGAGCTTCCAGCTTCTCCTCAAGCCCCAGCATTCTAATTAATTCTGTATTCCTCCATATTCGGACATGCTCACCCAACTCTGCCCATCCCTCAACATCTACCCATCCCTCAACGTAGCAATTTGTTATGCACACCCCCAATCAGCCCCTTGCTCCCCAAAGCACTTCTGCAACTCCAAGCATTCTTCACCCCTTTCTCCCAGATAGGATTGCTAGGTGTCCAGTTTTCAACTGGAATGCCTGGTCGAAGAGGGATCCTGGTGGCTCCTTAAAAGTTCAGTCAGCAGAGCAGTGGGGCTAAGGCAGGCTACCCAACCCCCTGCCCCAGCCCTGATTCCCCTCCTGCCCTTCGAACCCCTCGGTCCCAGCCCAGAGCACCCTCTTACACCCCAAACTCCTCATCCCCAGCCCCACCCTAGAGCATGCATCTGCAGCTGGAGCCCTCACACACCCCCACACCCCAACCTTCTGCCCAGCCCAGACCCCCCTCCTGCACTCCGCACCCCTCAGCCCCAGCCTGGATCCCTCTCCTGCACCCCAAATCCCTCATCCCCAACCCCACACCAGAGCCCGCACCCCCAGCCAGAGCCCTCACCTCCCCCATATCCCAACCCTCTGCCCCAGCTTGGAGCCTCCTCCCGCACCCTGAACTCCTTATTTCTGGCCCCACCCCAAAACTCTACTCCCAGGCTTGTGGGGCAGGGGAAGCTGCAGCAGGGTCTTCCTCTTCTTCTCCACAGGTATGGAGAGGGGCAGCTCCAGGGGATTTTCACTCCTCTGCCCCTTCCTAGGTCTCAGGAGAGCAGCTCCAGTGCTGCTCTTTATTCCCCTTCCCAGGAAGAGTGGGGAGGAGCTGACCCAATTATTACTGGAGGGGTGTGGAGAGAAAAGAGCCATCGAGACCTGCTGGAGTCTGTACTCCTTCCCTCCCTTGTCCTGTGAGCATAGTGTTAGCTGCTCCCTCTCCCCCACTCCTCATTACAAACTCTTCTTGGCTCCTTGTAAGCAGGGGGATTCCTTCTTTCTTTTTGCTGAGTCTCAGTTTTGATTATCTTAATCATTTCCCCACAGATAACACTCAGTATTTTAGAACCATTTTGACTTAAACACGAACTCCCCAGCAAACCTGGTGAGGAAACGTTTCTACGGATATTTCATTGAATTCAACTGGATTCCTCACTTACTTAAAATTAAACACATTCTTACGTGATTTTGTGGCTCAAGCCCTCTACCCTCCTACCCCAGTTAATTAGAGCAGGTGAGACTTTCTCAGAAACATTGACTGGCTGGTAAGTCCTGTACATTGTGTTCATGAGCAACGAGCATTTTGGTTCTCACCATAGACTGACAAACTGGTTCACAGTCTGGAATTGAAAGGGAAGTGCTATTAAAGCAAATGATCCGTTTTTTTAAGAGAGGCTCCATAGAGACAGAGAGGGAGAGGCTAATACTTTCCCAAGAGAGGATAACCTTCCCAATCTTTGTGTATATTAAAAAAGGAAATTCAAACCACCTTTCACTTTAATTACTCTATATACATTGCTGAATGTAAATTTATACAGGAAACAAAACTGCGCCCAAACCCAAAAGCACAAATCATTTTAAATAGATGATTATAATCCACTTGATCAAATGCCTTTTCCCAGTCAAGAGAAATCCATCCTCAAATAGACACAAAACTATTTAGAAATTTAAATTATGTTTTAAAAAATAAATGTTTTCCAAAAATAGATCTTCTGGGGTCGGAAAGTATAGCCAAGACATAAAATGTGCTGGTCCTTTTTCCAACACTGCAATGTAAAACCTTAACTATGACCTCATATTTTCCCCTCTACCACATGATGGATCACACATAACCAGCGTGCGTGTGTCCATGCAGACTACATATTTATGTTATTGAGGTTCTAGTCAAGATTTTGCATTATCGTGCAGACTAAATTATTGTGTTCTGTGTGCAGTGTATTTCTTTGTGTAGGACGTGGAAGGGAATTCACTGTGCAGGGCAGAGACTGCCAGTGTTTAATGTCATGTGTAATGTGTTGCTTCACGTGTGTGGGCATAAGAGGTGTTTTGTCACTTGGCTTCTAATAACATATGTGAGCAGGTTTTACCCTTAGCAGTTCTTTAATAAAAAATTGTTTGTTGGAATTGGAATTTAAGCATTCATTTGATATTATTTTAAGAATTTGAACATTTGTTGGAACTGGTATTAAGCATTTGAAATTGCTTTCATTATTTTAAGGGTTGCCTCACTAAATCCCCAACCTGGCCCAATGTTATTGAATACACGTCTTAAGATGAAGAAAACAAACTATAGTACACTGTCTTATTTCTACTGTTGTTATCGTAGGTAAGTTGTGTTTGATTTTATTTGTGTGAATTCACACTTAACATACACCCAGGAACTTGCACGATTTATTGACAGATGCTTGATTGGATTTACTTGTGGCTTCAAGAAGTTTGTTGTCACAGGAATGCTTCATTTCTCCTGGTCCAGAGAAAGACCTTGCAATAAAGTATTTAAAAAGCTGTTGCTTTTAGTAAGACGTACGGAAGAGCACTGTATTGTTTTCTCCCTACTTTCTCTGCTACAGCAGTTAACTACCAAACTCTGTTCTCAAATGTCTGGTGCACGTTTCCACTGATTTCATTGATGAAGTAAACAAAATAGAGCCATGAAGGCTGGTGCTCCTTTAAAAAGATGGGAGAAAAATCAATGTGTGTTAAGTGCAAAAGGACAAGCTTGTAGTAGGTGAAAGAAACTATATTTTCAACTACTAAAAAAAGGCAATATCGATAGTGCAGAGGTAGAAAATAAAACCTTTGTTTTAAAAGTGAACTTTCAAATTGTCTTGACTACTAGCAGGAGAAAGCACTGAACAACGTTTTTTTTTAAAAAGAGAGAAAGAGAGGACTTGTAATTCAGCATTATTATGAGAAACTTCCTTTGTAAAACCTCTCTAATCTAAAAACACTTGCACATCTTATGCATAATACTTATTCCGTCTTTTTGTTGTGTGTACACTGATTTTTGTTCTGGTTCCCTGATCTCATTAGTGCTTATTGACAATAATTAAAATCCATGGCTGAGGATCATAAAGGAAGCTAGTATAAAAGAATATAAATGTGTGCAATAACAAAGAAAAAATTGTTTTTGAACACCCAGGATTGCCTTGTTACTGCATATTACAGATTACATTAATGTTTTATTCTATATATATTTGTCATATTTCCCACTGTATTGACTGTTTTTTAACAGAAGAAAGCCATGTAGTTTAGAAGAAAATAAACATCCTACATATTGTGATTTACTGTTACGCAGTGGAAGTTATGGAGCTATACCGATCTATACCAGATAAGGATCTCACCCTAGAAATTGTTTTGTTGCTGTTTGTCCCAACATGGCACAGAACTGAATGGCTAGTATGCAAAATACTGGAATGTCCGTTCAGGAATTAATAAATCATAGTCTGCATGTCCAGGACATACAGAGATTGGATTGCAGACAACTGGCTATCTATTGAAAAGTCATAAACATGTCTCTCTCTCCCACAACCGTCCAGCAGCAATTTCTGTGGGGCATCAGTATAAAACCGACTAGGAAATACAAATTCCACTAGTTGCAATAATATTGTATCCTGTATACTTTAGATGGTTTTCAGGGGTGTGTACTCAAGGAAGCTGAATATATCAGCAGTGCATTTAGGATTTGTGTATAACACCTATTAAAGCTCATGGGAATTATTTAGATTAATCTCCAGTGTATCAATTGATTGATCAAACTGTAGAGTATAGTAATCTCTTATATCTTCTGATTATCAAAGAATCATAGAAATGCATGGCTGGAAAGAACCTTAAGAGGTCATCTAGTCAAGCCCCTTGCACTGAGGCTGGAACAGGTATACCTTGATCCAATATTTCTTTTTCAAATGCTTGCTCATGTCGATTCCATTCTAGGTGTGCGCGCGCCCATGTGCGCGGTCGTCAAAGACTTTTGCCTTAGCGGTATCCATAGGGCTGGCTGTGGTGCCCCCTTGAGTACTCCGCTCATGCGTTGTTATATCAGGTGCCACCGGCCCTATGCCCTCTCATTTCCTTCTTACCACCTGTGGTAGTTAGTCAAAGCACCTTTCCTTGCATAGCAAGGGCTAGAGGTTTCGTCTCTTCTGACTTCAAGCCTTAGGGTTTAAGCACTGTGCGGACTGTAACAGGTCTATGCCTGTAAGCGACCTCCATAGCAGCAGCCTCAAGTGCTTGGGGGAATCACATGTGAAGGACAAGTGTTGTATTTGTAAAAATTTTCAAGCTGGGACTCAGAAAAAGTGGGATATTTATTTGCAGGCTCCACTCAAGGATGCTGCTCTTCATCCGGCTTCTGACCCGACCCATCAAGACTCGCCTAATACCTCGGCCTCGGTGCAAAACCGAAGAAGTATGGCTCCGTGATACTGGCCAAGAAAGGCTATGGGGCAAAGGACCCAGTTTGGGCTGCCCTGCCACTCTGCAGCCACATAGACATGCCTAGACAGGATCCACCACCAATTCCCGGGAGCGGTAGGGGACACAAACTTCTGGAGATATCAACACCTTCCCAAGCTCCCCTGGTGCTGAGAGAGCAGAGGCCTCTGCCTGTGCCACCAGCACTACATGTGCCGTAGGAAGCAACAAAGGCTCCCTATGAGGGCAAGTCAGCCACTAAGACTCCTCAGGGGGCAGTGGAGCACTGCTGATCCCCTGAGACAAGGCAGCGCTCTCCATCTCCACACCGCAGATCTCCGGCATTGCAGCCCAGATCCTCTGGGGCTCGCCCTCGGCCACAGCACCTGGTCCACGCCATCTCAACACGGATTGCCTAATGGGAGGTGCTGGTCTTCATTATACCAGCACCATTCGCCCTCCCGCCGGTCGTCCTCTTGCAGCAGTCGGTTGTCTGACCCGTGGATTAAAGGACACTTGGGCCACCCTTTGCTTGCTGGGTATGCATATGCCGCAATCTGCATGGAAGCAGTTTTGGCTGTTCCACCGCCAAGGCCTTGGCAGCCTTATAAGGGGTCTGCAAAGAGAAGGGATAGAG
Organism: Dermochelys coriacea; assembly: GCF_009764565.3. Taxonomy (NCBI): domain Eukaryota; kingdom Metazoa; phylum Chordata; order Testudines; family Dermochelyidae; genus Dermochelys; species Dermochelys coriacea. Next base: position 174,724,190 of record NC_050069.1, read on the forward strand.
ACACGAGCCTTAGTTGTCGCTGCCTTTCCTCTTCCTGCTCACCCACACAGCCCAGCCCAGCAAAGCATCCTGGGGGCCAGAAGCGCTCATTTTGAAGGCGTGTTCAAGAGTGACACCCAAGTCAATTCCCTGGATCCACCTTGTTCTTTCCTCGACCATCTTCATCCCTACTGTTCGGCCTGGTTACAGGTCACCTTGGACTACTGGGTGTTGGACATAGTATCTCAGGGCTATACCCTGCAATTTTTTGCCGCCCCACCCTCCCATCCCTCTTCATAGTCCTTCTCATAAGCAAATCCTCATCCAAGAGGTTGAGAACCTCCTTCACCATGGCACGGGGGAGAAGATCCCTTGGGACATGAAAGGAAAAAGGTTCTATTCACACTACTTCCTAATCCCGAAAGCAAAAGGAGGCCTCAGATCCATTCTGGATCTGCGGTGCCTCAACAAGTCTCTCAGAAAGTTGAAGTTTCACATGGTCTACCTGGTCTCCAGCATCCCCTGCCTGGATCTGGGAGACTGGTAAACCACCCTTGGCTTGAAGGATGCTTATTTTCATATTTCCATATTCCAAGGTCACAGATGTTTCCTCCGTTTCATAGTGGGTGGATGTCATTTTCAATTCACGGCGCTGCCCTTTGGCCTCTCATCGGCCTCGAGGGTATTCACAAAATGTATGGCACCAGTGGCTTTTTACCTGAGACGTCGAGGAGTCCAGGTCTTCCCGTATCTCGACAACTGACTCATCAAGGGCAGATCTCAGGAGCAAATGCAGAGGAGTCTCGATGTGGTGTGTTCCACCTGTCGCAACTTGGGCCTGTTAATAAATAAGAAAAAATCCACCGTAACGCCTGTCCAGTGAATAGAATTCACTGGGGCAATTCTCAACTCCATGCGAGTCAGAGCCTTTCTTCCGGAAGTGCGTTTTCAGGCCATGTCAGATCTGATCTCCCAGATAAAGAACCACCCACTTACCATGGCTCACGCCTGCCTTCGGTTGTTGGGCCAAATGGCTGCGTGTACCTACGTGATCAGCCGTGCGTGGCTCTATCTCTGGCCTCTGCAAGCGTGGCTGTCATTGGTCTACATCCCCAACAGGCACGACCTAGACTGGGTAGTGAAGGTCTGGACCACATCAGGTCATCCCTCAATTGGTAGTTGGACTCCGGGTTGGTGTTGGAGAGAGTCCCCTCTGTGATCCCATCTCTGTTGCTGATCCTGGTCTCCAGTGCTTCGGACCTTGGCTGGGGAGCCCATCTGGGTGAGCTAAGCATCCAGGGCTGCTGGTTATGGGAAGATCTAGCCCTGCATATCAATTTCAGAGAGCTCAGAACAGTTTTCCTGGCCTGCCAGGCTTTCTTGCCCCACCTGAGAGGCAAGATGATGCAGATCCTGATGGACAATACCGCCGTGATGTATTACTTGTTTTTGTTTATTCCAAAACCCAGTTTGTGCAATTTATATCGGGGCAGGGGTGGAGATGGGGCAGGGGAAGCTGTGTATATCTCCCTCCACTTTGAGAGAGAAGGTGATTTTTATGAGCTTGGGTGGTACAGATCTCTCTATATAGCACAAGACAACATTTTTATGGGTTTACACCCCAAAGGAGGTGTGCACGTGAGTGCTGGGTAAATCCCTGAGCGGAATCCTCCCACATAGAGCTGATTTCAGTCTGTGTCTGCAGCTGGGTGTGGCCTTACCTGTGTGTGTGCCAGAAAAGGCTTGAGGGCCTGGCACTGTAAGGACAGGGTGAGGAAGCCAAGGCTGGTGTAATGGGCAGGCTCAGTAGGACACCAGGACATCAGGTGGCACCACGGACAGCGGTGGTCCAACCCATCACAGAATCGACATGAGTAAACACTCAAAGAAGAAAAATGGTTACCTACCTTTCGTAACTGTTCTTCGAGATGTGTTGCTCATGTCCATTCCATTACCTGTCCTCCTGCTCCTTTGTCAGAGTAGCCGGCAAGAAGGAACTGAAAGGGCGTAGGGCTGGCGGTGCCTGATATACCAATGCATGAGCGTGGCACTCAAGGGGGCGCCACAGCCGGTCCTACGGATACTGCTAAGGCAAAAATCTCCGACAACCATGCACGTGGGTGCGCACACACCTAGAATGGAATGGACATGAACAACACATCTCGAAGAACAACAGTTACAAAAGGTAGGGAACTGTTTTTTATAGTTACAGAATTTTTCCTAATATCTCACCTGAATCCCCCTTGCCGCAGATTAAGCCCATTATTTCTTGTTGTACCTTCACGGTGAACAATTGATCACTGTCCTCCTGACAATAGCCCTTAACATATTTGAAGACCATTATCTGATTCCCCGTGAAGTCTTCTTTTCTCAGGACTAAAAGATGACCAGGTTTTTTTTAACCTTTCTTCATAGGTCAGGTTTTCTAAACCTTTTATCATTTTTGTTGCTCTCCTTTGGAGAGCATAATACTCTTCCTATAAACATCTTAATGGGCTTTTTTTAAAAAAAAAAAAAAGACTGAATCAAGCTAGTTAAAAAGTTGTAATGATGAACAAGTGAGTCTGTAAACTTAATAGAAACCTATCTAGTGACTCAGTAAGGATAATCTGTGTAGGAAGCAAGTTTAATGGATGTGGGATAAAATATCTAGCTCCCAGATGTAGTATTAACTCAGCCAGTTCTGCAGCCGTGCGGCAAATACAACTTAGAGTGAATGGGGGCAATTAAAGTGTTGATGCTTCTAACATGGCTAAGGGGGATCATGCAGATCCTTTTGGTAATGTGTGCCAAGGAATTGTGACCCCCTACACCTTGCAGATACAATGGGAGAAGCTCCAACTTCATTGTCTTTGTTACCTTCCACAGTAAAACTATGCAGCATGTTGTCTATTAATTAACTAAAAAAAAAGCATTGTTGTTCTATGGCTGGCCTTGGTGAGTCTCAGCAAAGCAGTATATGGCTAAATAAATCATTCCAACCATGTAATAAAATAGTAATAAATACGGTAATATAAGGGATAATCAAATATGCTTAATCCTCCTAATTTGGGCCAAATACTAAATTTTAATCATAACAGTGTATAAACATGCACACAGTGGTACAGCGTAAAAAGAAAAAAAGCACAGCAAAACTAAGACAAGTACTTATATCCAGGCCTAACACTGCTCTTTTCTCTTTATTATGGCCGAAGCACTAAAGACGTCTGTAGTCAAGGTTGTATGAAAGTTTCCATTGCAGCCTCTTGTTGATTGCTTATAACTTGCTAAAACTTTCATCTTTTGAGATGAAATTTTCAAGGTTTGATAATTGTACAATGGTGATTTTAAAATTAAATAATAACTGAACAAAAAGGTTCAGCTCTGTTGGAATACAAGGAGAGTGAAAAAATACATTTTTCTCATGATAATATAGCATTGATTCCTCTATCCCTCTCCCCACTAAAAAGCTCTGGCATTAAAATGGTTGAGGATAGGAAGTTTAAATTCGGCGGAGAGGAAAAAGTTCTTTGAGTGTTCCACAAAAAACCTGGTTTTGTTTATAAAGAGCACTTTGTACATATGCAATTCACGTGCTATAAATTGTTAGTTTCGCCAGTGTTCTAAATGAAAAGTGAGTTGCACATGGAAGAGTGGTTAACGTAGGTGCTCAGTGTGTGTGATGGGACTCTGTGGATGCTAAAGTGCTCAGAAAGCATAGATGCTAAAGGAGTCACAGATAGTGTTCAGGAAAGCAACTATGAGTATCAACCATTCTTGCAGAGCTCAGGAACAATATAGGAGTTTATCTACTATGGTATGGAATTTCTGAGTCATGCAGGAAGGAGGAGCTGCTGTGCTGGGGGAGAGTTGAGGATGAGGGTAAAGGAGGCCTCATGCATAGAGTATGAAGGGGTGGATGGCATAAGAGGCTCAAACTCCCTATTTCATAAGCAATGTGCACCTGTAAAACTTGTCTCTAGGACTCAAGGTATCTTGGAGTAACTTCACTTCTATTTGCCTAGCTGTGGGCACAGATCAGGTAACCTGAGGCACCAGTCCTTGGATTTAGGCCTGTAATTTATTTTGTGGTGCAGATTTTGCCTGAACAATTAGCCCTATCTAATAGAGAGGCCAGGCCATTTGCAAATTGTAGCCCTTTGAAAAATCTAGCTCTGAAAGAGGCAGGGCTCCTTGTAGACGTTTGGCTATGTGGGATGACTGCTGATGTGGAGTACTTCTCCTAATATTTTTCTATCCCATACAAACTGTTACTGAAGGGGCCAAAAATGCATTAGGGATTTCGCTTTCTTCTTTGGGTGTTTTTGAGAAGCTATCAGAACAGATATATAAATCTGTCAAGGAAACAAATAGAAAAAACCCAATAGACAGCACTACAAGGGAAACTGATGCTCAAGCTGGCATCTGTCTCTAAGGCAGCCCTAAGGCACAAATAAACGTGTTCTTGAGGTGTCAGCTTCATTCCTTGCAGCGCTAAGAGAGAGACAGAATTCACATTCTCTAGAACCTTGTCTTAACAAAAAAAATCTCCAGTCCAGGTCCAGCCTGAGTGATGAGATTAGGGCCACAGGTGGAACAGGAGACCATCTGGAGCAAGGGAAAGATTGGGTATTAAAGGCTCCCTGTCCGTGGTGATTCCAGCAGAGTTGCATGTTGGAGAACATACTTTAAATGGCAGGGGCAGCAGGCTGGCTGCAGAAAGGAAGAACCTGGATTCTGTGTTCCTCCTCTTAGGGTGATGTCATGTTATGCTGGGTTGAAGAGAATGGGCAGCAGGAACAACATTAGCTGTGGTTGTTAGACACCTGTAGACTTTATGCCATGAGGTGCCATCTACATTAAAATATATTAATTACATTAGCTCATTATTACTTTATGGTTATATATAAATTAAAATGTAGTATTAATCATTGTAATCATTAGTGAACAATAGCAGCTGAACAGTTAGTCAATATTTTGCCTTGTTTTATCTGGCTCTCTCTTAGTTGTCTTACATCATTTGATCCAGCATAAGTCTTTTTTAGCTGTCATGTAGTTTGTTTGACTGAAAGAAAAACGTGTTCACGGTATAAACTGCTGACTTGTCACAGTAGGTAAGGAGACACTTCAAATGCTGCTGCTGGTTTTGGATGTAACAATGTGCATGGCATGTTGGAAGTTTTCAGGTTGCTTTTTTTCCATTAGTGAACACCTTTAAACCACTATACCTGCTCTGCAGCTGGAATGTCAACTATATCCCTGTTTCTCTTCTGGGTTTGGAATTCTTGGGGCTGAGATGAGTAAAGCAAAGCAGAAAGGGGCTATGGGAGGGTTGGACTGTAAATCTCAGAAATATTTTCCAGGTTTGTTACTTAGTAGCCATTGCCATATGAATCACTCTATTCATACTGGGCCAGGACAGAAATTTGACTGTGTAGTATCATGTGCTCCAGTTTTGAAGAACAGCTTAAAATTATCTACCCCTAGTCCCTTGAATTACTTCTCCATCTTCACTCCCTCTTCTGTTTAATCCTTCCTCAAAACACGTCATCCATGAAGCCTATCTCTGTTAATCCATCGCCCCCAAAAAGGTTGTCATTTTATTCACAAAAAGGAAGCAAAAAACCTGCTGCACTGTTACGGATTGGCTTCATCTTCCGGTCTTATGGCATTTTGCATCTCTGAATTACTGTCTATTGGTAGTTCAGCCATATGTTCCTTGGGGCAGAAGAGTTGGTGCTCAGAGCTTACTGAAAAGAAGGCCCCTCTGGTGTCTCAAATTTGGCCTCTGCTATTACTAGTCAGTTCTGAAAATGTAGGCTCTTACCTCTGCTTGTTCTGTGTAGTACTGACCACGTGATTAATGCTCAACAAGTAATAAACAACACTGAATTTTGGCCAGAGCGCTGTTTATGAAAATATTCTCCCTAGTGTTTGATTATCAATAAGTGATGTGGCAAGCAAGCAAGCAGAGTTGTAAAAAACAGCTTTATAAAACGTGAGCAGAGGCCGGCATGACTCAGTCAGGTTTTGCTGTTTCATTCTCAGCCACCTGCCCCAACTTCGCATTTCTGAGCTTTTAGTCCCTCTCCAGTCCAGGTCTCTCCTGAAACCTGATCCCCTTTCCTTCGTTCCACATATTATATATTACAAAAGGAATGTGCCCATTTAAAAAATGCAGTTTCCTCCTTGACAAATCTGAAGTTTAATATGGTGGCTACTAGAACTTTAGCATCTGTGACAGGGTCAGGCCAGATGGCTATAGGAGAGTAATCTTATTGGGATCCGGGAAGTGGGCGGGCAAAGCCCGTCCACTGCTAAAGGATCCCCCCAGCCTAAAAGGGGGATCCACAGGACCTAGATGCCCAAAAAATTCCGGGGGACAACTAATGAAATAACAGGGACAGGAGTGCGGTCAAAGGGTCAAACGAAGGGAACCGGACGGGGACACTGAGCAAAGAACCCCGGACAGCGCCCACTGTTCCTCAAAGGCATCAAGGGAGTCAGAGGACGCCGCCCAGAGGAACTCTGCCTGGATACGTGAACGGACCGAGGATCGGAAATAGGCCCCACAGTCACAGGAGACTCCATCGGCCAACCTCCTCACTCTGGTTTTGTAGATGGCCATTTTAGCTAGGGCCAGGAGGAGGTTGACCAGAAGATCCCGTGACTTTGTGGGGCCACGGATAGGGAGTGCATAAATGAAAAGGTGAGGGGAGAAGTGCAACCAAAAACGTAATAAAATATTGGTGAGGAGCCGGAATAGGGGCTGCAGCTTGGCACACTCCAGGTATACATGTGCCAGGGTATCCCTCACGCTGCAAAAGGGGCAGGTGTCTGGGATTGAAGTGAACACGCCAAGTACACGCCCGTGCTCACGGCTCCGTGAAGGAGCTGCCAACTGACATCCCCGGCGGGCCTTGGGACTAAGGTGGAATATAGGCTGGCCCACCGGGGCTCCTCACCCTCCAAAGGTGGCAGGAGGTCCCGCCATTTTGTATCGGGGCGGGACACGAGAGTGCGGGCGTGAAGGGTGTGGAGCACGAGCGTATATAGATGTTTTCTTGGCGCGGATTGAAAGCAGACCGGCTGCATCTCGTGCAGCCGGCTTCTAGTGAAGGGGTGAAGGGATCAGTTGGGTCCACGGGGCAGGGGTCCAATTAAAAGGTCCGGTGGGCCTGGGGTAGCGGGTGGGCGGGGCGTGACCTCATGCAGGACCCGGTCGAGATAAACCCGAGCAGCGGGCGGCAAAGCGGCCTTCACCTCCTGAAGTATGCGCCTGGGAGTACAAGGTCTGGAAAGCCCCATGCACTGAGCGAAGGTTAGGGGATCCAGCCAGTCTCCCCGGTCATAGTCCAGGAGGTCTCCGACTCTTGTGACCTCTGCCAGGACCAAACTCTGGCGCACCGAGCGGGACTCCGCCACCTGCACACGGAGCTGGGGGTTGTGTAGCAGGGGCTCCGCGAGGAGATCTGCCCCCTCGGTGGCCACCACAGACCTGGTCGTTGTAAAGAGTTTCCAGGTCCGGAGGAGGTCCTGGTAGAAGACCGGCAGCCCGGAGAGGTCTCGCGGAAGACCTCTCGGATGGAGATAAAGGAGCTGCCGGTCGTATCAGAGCCCTCGGAAGCGGCGCAGGAAGGCGTGCGCCAGTGTGCTCTATGCCGGACTACCTGCACCATAAAGGAGCCTCTGCAGGGTCTGGAGGCGGAAGACATGGACCTGAGTAAGCAGACATTTTAGGCCCTGCCCTCCCTTATAGGAGAGTAATAGAAGGCAGATATATTATCCCCAGGCTAAGTAGATCCCTTTTCCTGGGGTAAGGTAACAGGGAAGGTTCCAGAACAATCAGGAACCTTCTGGAGACAATTAAGACAGGCTGATTAGAACACCTGCAGCCAATCAAGAAGCTGCTAGAATCAATTAAGGCAGGCTAATTAGGGCACCTGGGTTTTAAGAAGGAGCTCACTTCAGTTTGTGGTGTGCGTGTGAGGAGCTGCGAGCAGGAGGCTGAGAGTGAGAACGCATAGTGTTGGAGGATTGAGGAGTACAAGCATCATCAGACACCAGGAGGAAGGTCCTATGGTGAGGATAAAGAAGGTGTTGGGAGGAGGCCATGGGGAAGTAGCCCAGGGAGTTGTAGCTGTTGCGCAGCTGTTCCAGGAGGCACTCTAGACAGCTGCATTCCACAGGGCCCTGGGCTGGAACCCGGAGTAGAGGGCGGGCCCAGGTTCCCCCCAAACCTCCCAACTCCTGCTCAGACACAGGAAGAGTTGTCCTGGACTGTGGGTTCATGAAAATAGCCAAACCTGAGGGCTGCTGTGAAGCTCCAAGGCGAGCAAATCCGCCAATAAGCGCAAGACTCCCCAAGGTAGAGGAGGAACTTTGTCACACATCATAATACAGCTTTTGACATTTGTTGGCAAAGCTGAGTTCTAATTGACTGATTGGGCCTTTTCTGTGTGTGCATGTGCGTGTATTCGCATGTGTGGTGGGGCGGATTGTAGTTGTGTTTAAATCGCTGTGGAGCAAATGAGTATGACATCAGCCCTTAACACCAACTCTTCTTGGGCCAAGCCTGGTTGATACTGAGGAGTTGACTGATGCTGGTGGCTACAATCCTGGCTGCATTCCTGTGCTTGGCTGATGTTGAGGATTTCTCTTAGGCAACTCTAGAGCCCTGGGGGACCATAGTCCTCAAGGACCTGTTAACACAGAATAAGCAGGATTTGACCTTCTTATTTGCTTAATTGCTTTCAAGACACCTATTACACAAATAAAATGGGTGAGAGGAAAACCACAATAGAAAACCTTTTGTGATCTTTTCATTGCTTTAAAATGCACCATTAACCGTTAGTTGCAAAGGCAGCCTTTAGCATCTGTTTCCTCCAACCGGCTTGCATCCATCTTCTCAGAAGCACTCTGGAGCTAGCTGGGCATATTTGAAGGTTTGCCTTTACCTAAGGCTAAAGTGAGCCTTTTCTTAAGTGTTGCAGATTTAAGTTGCTAAATGAAAGTCAAAATGTACTGAGGCCTGGCTGGCAAGTGGAGGAGGGCCGTAGCAATTTCCTTTGAGGATTGGCTGCCAGCTCTTCTCAGAATCTGAACTTCAAAAGGAAATGCCATGTTTGTCCTCTAGCCTCACCACTGCACTCCTCAGCACTTTGCAAGCAACTAGGCTGCTTTGAACTTTTACTTAAACTAGAGACTGTGATTTATCTTCTTAGCTCCTTAGGTTTAAAAAAAAAAAGGAAAGGAAGTAAGCTAGAAAGCAGTGCAAACAGTGATCTAAAGTGCTCCTGCTGTGGAAGAATCAAAGGGAAGAGGTGGGAATAGGTAGAAAGAGGAGAAAGGGAGAAAAGTGATAGTGGGAATAAAAAGGTAGAGAGAAAATATTGTGGAGGATTCAAAGTAAGTTAGCAGCAAAACAAAAGAGGTGGTGAACTGGAGGATTTTCAGAATAACATTAAGAGTTTCCAGTGTGTTTCTTTGTCCATTCATGCAAGCCTGGAGTAGTTAAACGCATGCAGTCACCTCACAGTGCATCAGTCATACATAAATGAATCAATAAAGCACATCCCGTAGTGTCTAAAAACTTTAGTGAAGCACTTGAAAACATTCAGTTCCTACATCATTATTTCTCTTTAACAAAGTTGTGCCCTGTTATTGCACACTGGAAGAGGTGGGGTCTACTCTGAAAGAAGAGGAGAGCGTCTTTGCACACTGACTTGTCTGCCCAGTAAGAGGGGCTCTATACCAGGTCCAAAAGGAGCAGATGACAGTAGCCAACAGGTAGGTATAAAACAAGGTGACTTTAACAGAGGGCTAAATTTTATGGAGGAGATGGAAAATTACAATAGGGTTATGGAAGTAACAACAGGGGTAACAGTGAGAGAATCTGCTCAAATCTTAGATGTCTATACACAAATCCAAGACGTATGGGGAACAAACAGAAAGAACTGAAAGTATTAGCGTGTAAGCTAAATTATGACTTAATTGGCATCACAGAGACTTGGTGGGATAAATCTCATGACTGGAATATTGGTAGAGAGAGGTATAGCTTCTTCAGGAGGACAAGCAGGGAAAAAAGGAAGTAGGTGTTGCATACAACATCAAGAATATATACCAGGGGTGGTCAGCCTGAGCCTCAGAAGGAGCCAGAATTTATCAATGTACATTGCCAAAGAGCTACAGTAATACATTAGCAGCCCCTATCAGCTCTCCCACCCACTAGCAGCCCCACTGATCAGCACCTCCCTCTCCTTCCCCACACCTCCCAATCAGCTGTTTCGTGGCATGCAGGAGGCTCTGGGGTTTGGGGGGGCGAGGCCGCTGAGCGGAGTAGGGGCAGGGGTTGAGCTGTGAGCACCCCTTGGCACACTGGAAAGTTGCCGCCTGTAGCCCCAGCCCCAGAGTCGGTGCCTATACAAAGAGCCGCACATTAACTTCTGAAGAGCCGCATGTGGCTCCGGAGCCACAGGTTGGCCACCCCTGATATATACATTTGTTCTGACATCCAGAAGCTAGTGACCTGCTGAAAATCTCTGAGTGAAGATAAAAGGGGAAAAAAAAGGTACAATTTCATGGTAGAGGTCTACTATAGACCACCAAATCAAGAGGATGAGGTGGATGAAGCACATGGGTGACAGCTCTCATAGGCCAGAAGAGGCTAAGCCTCCACAAACAGGCCGACCTCCTGCCTTTGGAGTGCCGCTGCAACTACCACTTGAGTCCCCCAGCACCGTCCCCATGTGTCAGCTGTTAGGCAGGGTGCTGCCACTTGCTCCTCTCCACCCCCTCGCCCTGTCACACATCCTTAAGGAAAGAGGGGGCAGTGGGCAGGGAGGCTTGGGGGAGGGGGTGGAAGAGAGGGGCGAGCAATGAGGAAGGGGTCCATGGGGAGGGGGCCGAGCGGGACCCGGGGCAGAGCGAAAGAGCATGGGTGGGGTCTGGGGGAGAGGCGGCCAGGCTGGGGCAGAGCACTGGGTGGGGCCACTCTTTGAGCTCTGCCCAGCCTCCCCAAATGCTGGAGGCACTCACCACTTATGATGAAGCATTTCTAAAACAAATAACAGAAATACCCAAAACACCAAACCTGGTAGTAATGGAGGACTTTAACTACGCAGACATCTGTCAGAAAAATAATACAACAAAACAGAAAATGTCCAATAAGTTCTTTGAATGTATTGGGATAACTTTTCTTTCATAAGGAAGTAACTGGAAGGACATTTATTTTAAACTTGATTCTGACTGATAGAGAGCAATTGGTTGCAAATCTGAAGATAAAAGACAGTTGGGGTGAAAGTGATTACGAAACTATAGATGTCGTGATTCTAAGGAAAGGAAGGAGTGGAGTGAAAGCAGCAAAATAAGGACAATGGACTTCAAAAAAGCAGAATTTAACAAACTCCGAGAACTGGTAGTTGAGGTCTCATGGGAAGAAAATCTAAGGAGCCTCCTGAAAAGGATTTGAGAAGAGCTGACAGTTTCTCAAAGAGGCAGTATTAAAGACTTAACAGCAAACTGTCCTGATGCAAAGGAAAGATAGGAAGAACAGTAAGAGGCCAAAATGGCCACATCAGGAGCTCTTTAATGAGCTGAAAAATAAAAAGAGACCTACAAAAAGTGGAAATATGGACAAATGGCTAAGGATGAGTACAAAATAATAGCACAAGCATGTAAGGACAAAATCAGAAAGGCTAAGGCACAAAATGAGTTACCTAGCAAACAAACTGGGGGAATGGAGTGTATCTGGTGAGGTACTGCAATGATCTCCATATTCACTGAAGGTAGAGAAGAAATAATTGTCTTAATCTGGAGCAAGGGAGGGCTAACTTTCCAACTATCAGAGTAGTTAAGCACTGGAATAGGGGCCCATGAGAGGTTGTGAAATCCCTGCCATTGGAGTGTTTAAGAACAGGTTAGACAAACACCTGTTGGGGTGGTTTCAGAGTAGCAGCTGTGTTAGTCTGTATTCGCAAAAAGAAAAGGAGTACTTGTGGCACCTTAGAGACTAACAAATTTGGTATACCTGGACCTGCCTCAGTGCAGGGCACTGGACTAGATGACTTCTTGAGATCCGTTCCTGCCCTGTATTTTTATGATTGTATTAGTTCATGGGACACTGGACATACAGGTAGGAGATACATATTGGCTAGATGGCACAATTGAGTTCTTAGGTAAGGATGATGTGGAATGCCTCCTGGAGTTCCTGTCGTGCTTGCTGTTGCATAGGAAGGGGGGGTCCTTATGCAGGCAAAATTCCCATTGAACCTTTATGCACTGAGTAGTGAAGATCTATGTGGAAAGCCAGAGTGCAAAGGTGGCAGCTGTACACTTTCCTTTCATATATACATATGTAAATGGGACAGCAGTTGGTAGCTGTCTGAAGGTGGGGTAGGGAGGGATGAAAACAACTGAAATATGTGCAGCAGCCCCTTTAAATGTTTTGTTGTTTTCTGAGAGCTATATGAGCAATATTACACTTTTGCTGGCTCCTGGCCAGTAGGATTAGAATGTAGAATTGTAATAATTTTGGTCCTTGAGTAGGTAGAGCTTATTTCAGCCATAACCATACTTTACAACAATTTACGTTAACTAGGGAAGAAGTCTTTGGTATACCTTTGATACTGTACAGGAAATTCAAGTTGACAGGATGTTATTACCTAAATTAGAGTTGGGCCAGGAGATGATGGGTCACGTTCAACTCTCTGTTACACCAGTGTAAATCCAGGCTAATTTAGTTGAAGCTAATGGAGTTTTGGATTTACACAGACATAGCTGAGAGCAGATTTTGACCCTAAAGACAATATCTCATTCCTTGGAAAAGTTCAAGATACCTTCAATGACCACAAATGGTTTGGACCTTGGTTTGCATCTCATCTCAGAGATGTCATCTCCAGCAGCACAGAGCTTTTGACACCACTCACAAGGGGCATCACTTCTGTAATAAGTGCCCCCGGTTGAATCGCCAGCACCTGCATCACTCTCAAGGATCTGATTCTTTGAGTGAGCCGCACTAGTGTTCTTTTGTGGCTGCATGGATTTAATATGACAAAAAGTGGATGGGAAACAAATTTCTTTCTGGCTCATAAGTTATCGTTATTTTATGATGTTTAGTATTTGTATTACAGTAGTGCCTAGAGGCCTCAACCAAAATCAGGGCTCCATTGCGTTAGGCACTGTGCAAACATACAATGACAGTCCCTACCTCTAGTAGCTGACAATCTAAAAAGACAAGATGAGGGTCACATGGTACCCGTGAAGAAGATGGTTGCCTAGTCACAGACCACCTCACTTCCCACATATGAGTTCATCTTTAATAATTACTTTTCTAGCAAATTGGCAATACGTTTCTATCATAAAAGTTTAAATTAATCCCCTGGATAAACTTCAAACCGTTGAATATGGATTCCAGTGGACAAATGAGAGGCAACAAAAGAGCTTAAGCCTGAATCACTTAAGCAGCTGAAGAGTGAAACCACAAGACCACCGCAGAACCTATGCCAGGATATCGCGGCACTGAAAGAATTCCTCACAGACTGGCTGGATTCCATCTCAAAAGATATGAATTGCCTCTCTTTAGATGTATGTGATATAAACTCCCAAATGGCTCACTTGGAAAATGAGCTATAAAAGACTGCCTTTGAAACCAGGGAAATTATAGAAACAGCAACCTTAAAGCTTAGGCTTGTGTGTTTTATTAGTGCTGGATGAGTAGTTATTACCAGTTAGCATTAAGAAATGGATTGCAGTAACTATTTTAGTGGCCAAAAGAGTTATTTTGAGAAAATGGAAATCTGCAATTCCTCTTTCATACACAGACTGGTTTAGTGAACTCTCTACTATTGCCTTAATGGAAAAAAATGACTGTCTAATAGAAATGCTTGGAAAAAATATGAAGACGTCTGGTCACACATAGTTTAGTAGATATTAGATTCCAATACTCAGAGGTTATGTTCTCACTTATTTATCTATTTAGTCACTTCAGCAGTTGATGCCTTTCATGACCTCTGTGGGTTCAGGTGTTTTTATTTTGTTTGGTTGGTTGGTTGGTTTTGGTTGTTTTTTCCCCGAGGTTTTACAAACAATCAACACTGAATTTTGTTATTCATATTTCCGTCTTGTCCATGTAGTTTATATACGTTTTCTTTTATAGTGTTTATATTTTATCTAAAACAATAAATATAAAGTTAAAAATAAAAAGTCAAGACAGTCCAAAGGTGAGAGAAAGGAAGTAGTATTATGCCCATTTTACAAATGGGGAAACGGTGGTATGAAGCAACGAAGTAACTTACTGAAAGTCACAGAGGGTGTTGTAACAAAGCTGAGAATTGAATCTTGATATCTTGAGTTCCAGTCCACTGCCGTAAGACCATTCTTCCTCTCAAAATTTTATTATTTAACATACATACTGTGGAAGTCCCTAGAGACTAACTAGAGTGATACCCTATTGTGACAGGTGCTGTGCAAACAAAGAAACTGGAGCAGAGCCTATACTGGCAACTGTCTCACTTGTGATGCATGTGATTTCCTTTGTTACTCATGTTCTGTTGGAGCAGTGAGGCTGAGAGTTGCTGTTTTGGTTCGATGCAGCTTGATTTTTCTTTCTTGCTATTTTATTGCTTATGGTTGAGTGTGTGCAAATGTTTGGTTTTGTATAAGTCTATTGGAGATTGTTTGATCAAATGGCTCCTTTGTCACTTTATTGTTCTACATAAGTAGGGTGACCAGAGTCCCGTTTTTATAGGGCCAGTCCTGTTTGTTGGGACTGTTTCTTAAATAGGCGCCTATTACCCCCCACCCCCTGTCCTGTTTTTTCACAGTTGCTATCTGGTCACCCTATACATAAGGCAAATCCTCTTTTGTTCCTGCTCTTTTCTCCTAACAATAAATGTCATTAATCTTTATTTATTGTATCTTTTGATACAAGCTTGTTGGTCAAGCAGCCACACTTGTTAATATACATCCATTTTGAAATTCAAGTACTGTATAAGTCTGCGTGTTCTGTGTTTTATATCTATAAAGCCATCTTTAAAATGCTTTCCAGAATGACTCTAATTTTTTCCCTTTACCTCTGCCTTAGCTATAATCCATTGTTGTAGGATATAGCTGATTGATGTCAAAGTTCACCATCTCTTCATTATCTTTTATGCAGATATTCTGGATTGCTATATAAACACTTCATTTTTATTGCGCCCCTTTCGCCATGTGTCCTGTCTTTATGGATTAGGATGTTTACTAAAAAACATTGTCAAGGTCTTTTTAATATATAGTCCAGATACTGTAGGGTTTAGGTTTTCATCAGACCTTTTTTCCCCTTTCTCTGCTCAAAGCACAATAATATAATTTACAGGGGGTGTGGCGGGGGTTAGAATGAAATGCACTCTTGTGCATGCTGAGAAATCTTGTGCACGCTGTAGTAAGTTCCACTTAAAACCTCAAAATAGAGCTTATGTGTGACTTAAGTGGTGCACAGGCATTGTCTTGGGTCCTCTGTACAGGGATGAATATTACTTTATAATGTCTGTATCTCAGAGGTTCCCAAAATTATCTTTAGAATTTTCAAATGTGGGCACCTGAAGTTAGACATCCAACCACATATTTAGGTAGCTAGGTAAGTGCCTTGATTTTTAGAGATGCTGACCACCCCACAGCTCCCAATGAAAATGTTGTCCCAAATACAATCGTCTCAACTGAAATACAGCACCTCTTGGTAGAATGTGCATGACCTGTTACTGGAGGTGGTTAGCAGACTGGAAATTCTGATATTTCAAAACTTGTTTTCATTCTGCCTCAGAATAAAAAGCTGAAATTTCAACATTTCTCATGAAATGGAACTTCTGAACAAATTTAGATTCAGAACCATTGAAACATTTCATTTTGATAAGATAGAAACATAATGTACAATGTATTATCAAAATGATTCATTTTAACTTTCTTCTATCTATAATTTAATTGAAATCGACACGTTCATGTGAAACATGTTGATGAAACTGTTGGAAATTTTTCACCCAGCTATAGTACACAACAGGGGCTGAAGGAAAAAGGGAAAACCTTGCTGTTCCCATTGCAGTCAATGAATTTAATAATTCTGCTCTGAAGTGTTACGATAACATAAGTGAAAACAATTGGTTTGTAAGACTGGTTTTTAACTTAACAGTTTCTCTTTAAAATAATTTTTATTACACCCGTTGATTTTCTTGGTATGTAATACTAAATGTTCCAAGCCCAACCCTTTTGCTTTTCAAGTGTCTTTTATAAACCATGTCACATTTATATACTGTCACATCACTAAATTAAGTAAAGAGACTAACCTAAACAAATGCCAAAATCATTAGCACTTAATTAACCTTACGAACTGCTCTCCAAATTGACTTCAGTTTAATTTGCGATATGGGCTTAGTTCACATGAAGTGTGCTAATATAAACAAATAAAATAAATGCAGCACAAAACTGAATTTGGGGAAAGGATGGGGGAATGTAAATATAAAGTCAGTATTACAGTATACCCAATAGCAAAACTTTGGTTGTTTTGGTTGTAACATAGGACAGGAAAAGGATGAATGGCAATTAGAAAATTATATTTTTATTGCTTTCTTTTTTTCTACCCCCAACAAGGATAGCCTGTCTGATGACAAAGTTTTTAATACCTTTGACTATTAGATTTTTAGAATATGCAACATTTGGAAATTCCTCTTAAATTGACATTAATGATTTCAGTGGGACTGCACGTGGGTGCAGGAATTCACAGTATGGAGTCATTTGTGGGATCAAACGAAGGCTATGTCTACGCTGCACTGGCATTGGCGCAGTGGGTATGTGTAGCTGCGCACCACAGTGAAAAGTAGGCTGCATCCACACTATGGTGTGTGGCGACATGTCAGTGAAAGGCTCTGGCAGAGGGGATGCAGTAGGAAAAGGCTTAAGCAGCTCCTTGCTGCCTAAATCTTTCATGGCGGCAAGGAAAGGGTCTGGCAGTGTGAAAAAGCTGAGCCTTTCCCCTTTGCCTTTCCTTGCCAGACCCTTTCCCCGCTGCCAGAGTCTTTGTTCCTGAGGAGGGGAAAGGCTCCTGCAGCAGGCATGCAGTGGAATGCTACATGGCTAAAAATAGCTGTGTAGACGGGTAAATAGAGATCATCTGGGATATGCACTCTCTCATATATAACGACACCCTCCAGGTGTCTCTCTAAAGTGTTGATTGGCAGTCCAGGGCATTCCTTTAAGAGGCTATATGTTCTGATGAAGTGGGTTTTAGCCCACGAAAGCTTATGCCCAAATAAATGTGTTAGTCTCTAAGGTGCCACAAGGACTCCTCGTTTTTTCTGATACAGACTAGCATGCCTACCTCTCTGAAACCATTTTTTTATTATGTAACTGTACCAGAAATATGTATTTTTCTACATATTAATACCATTTGTCAAATATATTAGCATATCATGTTAGTTGGAATATCACTAAAGTTAACATAAAACTCTTTTTACCTAAAATATGAATCAAAGTAGTTCTGAAACTGCAATTACGGTTGAAGAGACATGGTAGTGATAATGGATATTGTTTCTCTGCTCCCAAAAGATACAAACAAGCTTTTTTCTGCTATGTTTAAAAATTCTTTGTGTCTTTTGTTGTAAGGTATTAAAGTATATCTAGCATATAGATATATTTAATATGTAGTATCAAGGAGATCTCTTGAGGTTCCAGGAGATTTTACAGATACATCATGCTAGAGAAAGTAATATCAGAAAGAAAGGATATGGTCCCAGATAGACAGTAATCAATCAGAATATGTTCGTAGAAGGATGTGAGCAGAAGGAATCATTGATCAGTGATAAATTTGTTTGGATTATTCCATTACTTCTGAAAAAAGGTCTTAGTTGGAATTCTCCTTGGTCTATCTTCATTCTAAAATTGCTCATTTTTTATATATATTAAAATTTTTTTTTTCCTTTTCCCCAGATGTTTGCATTCAGTATAATGACTTGGAAGCCCTGGTTGAGGTTGTATATTTAAAAAGCACAGGAAATAATAAATTAAAGCTGGAATGTTTGAAAGCACAGGAAATAGCATTGCCCAATAACTATGCTAATAAGGAGAATGTATACATATTGGCTCTACTTGTTCACATATTTCTCTCCCCCCTTCCCTCACTGCACTCTTTCTTTCTAAGGTCAGCGCTCAGTGAGAGGAATTTGTTTTGAATTTACTCCAAAGCTACTGTGAACTGGATTTGTGTGCTAACTTCAAATGGTTTTTAAGTTTGCTGATAACTTTGCCCTTCCCTGATGAGATTTTCTTTTATTAGTTAATGCTGACTTTGCTGCATTTGCACTGTGTTTGCCCTCACTGTTTATAAGTAGCATAGTTACAACCACCATAAATACAGAGAACATGGAGGAGGAAGTAGAGTAAACAGTTTATTTTCATGTGCTTGGGATTACCACATAACTCAGAAATGGCAGTGGAAAGTGGAGTTTAATGGTCATCCTTAAAAAAAAAAAAAAAAAAAAAGAAAAGAAAAGAAAAGAAAAAAAAAAGTAAAATTGTGTACTCAGACTTCCTCAGTTTTTATGCTTGTATTAATGTTGCTTCGGTTTAGAATAATGATTAAATAATGTCTTATGATTCAGATTTTATTAATAGGATAAAAAGAAAAGGAATACTTGTGGCACCTTAGAGACTAACAAATTTATTTGAGCATAAGCTTTCGTGAGCTACAGCTCACTTCATCGGATGCATTTGTTGGAAAATACAGAGGGGAGATTGATATACACACACAGAGAACATGAAACAATGGGTTTTATCATACACACTGTAAGGAGAGTGATCACTTAAGATAAGCCATCACCAGCAGCAGGGGGGAGAAAGGAGGAAAACCTTTCATGGTGACAAGCAAGGTAGACTATTTCCAGTAGTTAATAAGAATATCTGAGGAACAGTGGGAGGTGGGGTGGGGGGGAGAAATAACATGGGGAAATAGTTTTACTTTGTGTAATGACTCATCCATTCCCAGTCTCTATTCAAGCCTAAGTTAATTGTATCCAGTTTGCAAATTAATTCCAATTGAGCAGTCTCTCGTTGGAGTCTGTTTTTGAAGTTTTTTTGTTGAAGGATAGCCACCCTCAGGTCTGTAATCGAGTGACCGGAGAGATTGAAGTGTTCTCCAAATGGTTTTTGAATGTTTTAATTCTTGACGTCTGATTTGTGCCCATTTATTCTTTTACGTAGAGACTGTCCTATCTCGGGGCCTCTCCTTTTGCCCCTCCACCCCCACGAACATGATACAGTTCTGTGGTGACCTAGAATCCTATTTTCAACGTCTCCGATTCAAGGAATATTTCCAACACACCTCTGACCAACATATTAACCCACAGAGACCTTCCTACCAAAACTACAAAAAGAAGGATTCTGGGTGGACTCCTCCTGAAGGTCGAAACAGCAGACTGGACTTCTACATAGAGTGCTTCCGCCGACGTGCACAAGCTGAAATTGTGAAAAAGCAGCATCACTTGCCCCATAACCTCAGCCGTGCAGAACACAATGCCATCCACAGCCTCAGAAACAACTCTGACATCATAATCAAAAAGGCTGACAAAGGAGGTGCTGTCGTCATCATGAATAGGTTGGAGTATGAACCTACTATGAACCTGCTATGAGGCTACTAGGCAGCTCTCCAACACCACTTTCTACAAGCCATTACCCTCTGATCCCACTGAGAGTTACCAAAAGAAACTACAGCATTTGCTCAAGAAACTCCCTGAAAAAGCACAAGAACAAATCTGCACAGACACACCCCTAGAACCCCGACCTGGGGTATTCTATTTGCTACCCAAGATCCATAAACCTGGAAATCCTGGATCCCCCATCATCTCAGGCATTGGCACCCTGACAGCAGGATTGTCTGGCTATGTAGACTCCCTCCTCAGGCCCTACGTTACCAGCACTCCCAGCTATCTTCGAGACACCACTGACTTCCTGAGGAAACTACAACCCATTGGTGATCTTCCTAAAAACACCATCCTAGCCACTATGGATGTAGAAGCCCTCTACACCAACATTCCACACAAAGATGGACTACAAGCCGTATCCCCGACAATGTCACGGCTAACCGGGTGGCTGAACTTTGTGACTTTGTCCTCACCCATAACTATTTCACATTTGGGGACAATGTATACCTTCAAATCAGCGGCACTGTGATGGGTATCCGCATGGTCCCACAGTATGCCAACATTTTTATGGCTGACTTAGAACAACGCTTCCTCAGCTCTCGTCTCCTAATGCTCCTACTCTACTTGCACTACGTTGATGACATCTTCATCATCTGGACCCATGGAAAGGAAGCCCTTGAGGAATTCCACCATGATTTCAACAATTTCCATCCCACCATCAACCTCAGCCTGGACCAGTCCACACAAGAGACCCACTTCCTGGATACTACAGTGCTAATAAGGGATGGTCACATAAACACCACCCTATATCAGAAACCTACTGACCGCTATTCCTACCTACATGCCTCTAGCTTTCATCCAGATCATACCACACGATCCACTGTCTACAGCCAAGCTCTACGATATAACCTCATTTGCTCCAACCCCTCAGACAGAGACAAACACCTACAAGATCTCTATCAAGCTTTTCTTACAACTACAATACCCACCTGCTGAAGTGAAGAAACAGATTGACAGAGCCAGAAGAGTACCCAGAAGTCACCTACTAGAGGACAGGCCCAACAAAGAAAATAACAGAACGCCACTAGCCATCACCTTCAGCCCCCAGCTAAAACCTCTCCAACGCATCATCAAGGATCTACAACCTATCCTTAAGGACGACCCACGTGAGTCGAAGGACGACTCACAGATCTTGGGAGACAGGCCAGTCCTTGCTTACAGACAGCCCCCCAATCTGAAGCAAATACTCACCAGCAACCACACACCACACAACAGAACCACTAACCCAGGAACCTATCCTTGCAACAAAGCCTGTTGCCAACTCTGTCCACATATCTATTCAGGGGACACCATCATAGGGCCTAATCACATCAGCCACACTATCAGAGGCTCGTTCACCTGCGCATCTACCAATGTGATATATGCCGTCATGTGCCAGCAATGCCCCTCTGCCATGTACATTGGTCAAACTGGACAGTCTCTAGGTAAAAGAATAAATGGACACAAATCAGACGTCAAGAATTATAACATTAAAAAACCAATCAGAGAACACTTCAATCTCTCCGGTCACTCGATTACAGACCTGAGGGTGGCTATCCTTCAACAAAAAAACTTCAAAAACAGACTCCAACGAGAGACTGCTGAATTGGAATTAATTTGCAAACTGGATACAATTAACTTAGGCTTGAATAGAGACTGGGAATGGATGAGTCATTACACAAAGTAAAACTATTCCCCATGTTATTTCTCTCCCCCACCCCACCCCTCACTGTTCCTCAGATATTCTTGTTAACTGCTGGAAATAGCCTACCTTGCTTGTCACCATGAAAGGTTTTCCTCCTTTCCCCCCCCTGCTGCTGGTGATGGCTTATCTTAAGTGATCACTCTCCTTACAGTGTGTATGATAAAACCCATTGTTTCATGTTCTCTGTGTGTGTATATCAATCTCCTCTCTGTGTTTTCCACTAAATGCGTCCGATGAAGTGAGCTGTAGCTCACGAAAGCTTATGCTCAAATAAATTTGTTAGTCTCTAAGGTGCCACAAGTACTCCTTTTCTTTTTGCGAATACAGACTAACACGGCTGCTACTCTGAAATCTGTCATTAATAGGATAGGGATTGAAATATATGTATGTATTTCCCTTTCATTGCTGAGAGTACTTTGGCAAGAGTGATTGTAAATGAGCTAACCCGGACCCAGAAGCCATGGCACAACTCTCAGAAAAGCAAGATTGTCACCATGCAGAGAATGCTCAAAGGGCGAGATAGCAACCGCCTTATGCACTCTGGTGAGCAGTTAGACACTTGAGTGACTCCACTGGAGTCAGTAGGACTACTCTTGTGAGTTACTACTCACCAGTGTGTGTAAAGGAGTCACAAATCGCTGATGTGCAGGAAGTAGCACAGAGGCTATTTATTGAGAAGTTGCACTAACCCTGTAAGCTAAATCCTTCTTGCATGGAATAGAGAATCTGGGCTGGCCCTGTCTGCCTCAGTGGAAGGGATCAGGAAATCAGGGGCCATGTAGTAATTTCAGCTATTGCTCTCCCAGTCCCCACCACTGTCTCTGGAGTCTGTATCATTTGGAGTGCGGCAGGGTTAGACAAGCAGATGTTTGATTGAGGAGGGCCCTCAGTGTAGGTTGTCTTCATGTCTTGTGAGTGCCTGCATGTTCCTTCCCTCCCTCCAAGAGGGTAGAAGTGGGGAAGCACACATTCAGTAAAATACTTTAGTACATCCCCCCTAAGAATTAGCCAGAATAGAACAACGGTTACTTTTGATTATTGTCATGATGGCAAGAAGCTTGTGCTTGAGTGTGTCAGGTGGAGAGGAAAAGGTATATGTGGAATGGGAGGGGGTGGAGAGGGGTGGGGGTATCCTGGGTTGTATTCCTGATTGTGCCACTCTCGTGCTGTGTAAATTTTGGGGAAGTCACCAAACATTGTGCCTCAGTTTATCTAGGGATGTTATCACATTTGTAGGGCCAAATTCAGGTTGCTTTCTCCTCATTTTTATTTACTTAAATTGATATTTAAAATGCACAGTATAGTTGTACAATACCATAAAAGTTTATTCAGCCCATCTTGAGAAATAAATAAGATTCTATTAGCAAATATGTTGAAAGAAATAAACCTAAATGTCTCCAGATCTCAGCCTCCCTTATCTCAAAAGACCAAGAGAAAAGGATGAGCTTTGCAGCATGCCTGGAAGGTTATCAAAATGGGCTACATTGACCTAACGCCATGACTTGCTAGTTGGATCTGTGGCTGTTGCAGGAGAATGCCAGGTCAGTTTGTCTGCTATTCTGTGTTACAGAAAGTGAGATGCTGTGTAAATAAGCTACTAAACATGTAAGAATAAAATGAAGTGGAGGGAGTTAGACCTGCAAGATGTTGTGAGCACTCCTGTTACATGCTGACCTCTCTCAAAGCCCACTGATGTATAGCCCCAAGTCACCAAAGCAATGCTTAGCTTTAGGGACATAATTTAATCCCTAGTCAGCGAAGACATAACCACATGCATAATTTCAAGCACATGTGTAGCCCCACTAATTTCAATGGAATTTAAACATGTTTGTAAGTTGTTTACTTGATCAAGGCCTAACTGTGGCTGCCTGCAGTGGAAGCAGATGGCGTGTAGCACATTGCACAGTCAAGCCCTAAATGAGCAATGCAGGTCTAGAAATGAGTTCCCCCACCTTTCACTGTAAAATCAGACCCTAATGTGCATTCTCAGGTGTCTCTTTATGGCATAGATGTTTCAAACATAAAATGGGAGTAATAAAAGTTTCATTATTTTCCAAGTGAAGATAACACCTTCTCTAGAGTCTTTTTTTAATTTTGAAATGAGAATTTCTTTACTGTTAGATTTAAAATGTTAAAAAGAATCCACAAAAATTGTTTACATTTTTTGTCAAAATTTCAGTTTTCTGTAGTTCCAACCATCTTCAATGGTAAATTATCTTCACCTTTAGTAGTGTTTTGCACATGAATCTCATGGCTTCTGAAGGCGACAAACAGTATTAGAGTATAAAAATGCTGCTTTCAGTTTTGTGGCATCTCAGAAGTGCTCACTTTAGTGTGCAGTGAGTCTCAAACATTTTCCATTCTTGGCCCCAAAATCCTGCCACAGAATCCTGTTGTGCCCCCAGATCTCACTATCTGCTTGAGGGGAGTTTCCAGATTGGGTTTATATTGGATCATACATGGAGGAGGGAGATACGTGCTGGATGGATTAGTTGCTGGGTAGAGAGGCTGCTGAATGTGTACTGGTTGGTTCTAGTGAATTAGCTGACATCTTCAAAAATACAAATTTAATAAATGCTTTTTCACTTTCAAAGCACCTGTAATATTTTACAGTGGAGAAATTTTGATCTCCAGATATTCACAAACGTAATTAATTTTTTATACCTTTGATATCCTCCCCCAGACAGCCTTATCATGAAAAATGTGTTTCTAGGGTTTAAGATAACTCTGGGAAAACAAAGAAATTATGGTTCAGCAATGTTGTGTACTCTGTCTTGTTCTTCTGAATTTTATTAATATGGTGTTCAGGCTTTGGATGCATCTAGCCTCACATGTGTACATATGTATATTATATAAAACTTGTCTTTGGTCTTTTTCAGTGGTGGATTTAGGGAGGAAAGGTAGCACAGCATGATGTTAATATCTATAAAATCTTAAGGGGGAATTCACACCTTTACAGTTATGAAGAAAACATATCAAAGTTGTATTATGTGCAAACTGATACTATTCTGAGTCCACTGCAGAATCTCTCCCTCTCCCCACCCTCCATTTATGCCAATTGAATGCCACTCTGAAGATTGTCTCTGGAGGGCAATTTAAGGGTGGAAAGAATTGTCAAACGTCCTCGGCCCTGACCTGACTCCACTCCCATTGAAGTCAATGGAAACATTCCCTTTGATGTCAGTGGGAGCAGAGATAGGCCAACACTGAGTGCTTTTGAAAGTCCCACCCTAAATGTGTACATTATGGGCCAGGGGATGGGCAGATTAGCCTATCATTACAAATCCCTGGAAGCCTGAGAACAGTAAATCCATGGGATTTGCAGAGGGACAGTATCTGTGTCTCTGATTAGAGAGGAAGGGTGGTCCAGAGGTTAGTGCACTAGCCTGGAACTTGGGAGACCTGGATTCCAGTCCCTGTTTTGTCACAGACTTCCTGTGTGATCTTGGCCAAGTCTATGCCTCAGTAAAATCAGGATAATAGTACTCACCTGCCTCACAGGAGTGTTGTGAGGATAAATACTTTAAAAATTGTGAGGCGCTCTTATCCTATGGAAATGGGGGCCATATATAAGTACAGAAGATAGGTAGCACAGCATCATACTTGGAAAAAAGCAGACAGAACTGAGGACTCCATGCAAGTCACCCTGTTCACAGAACCAGCACCTGCAGCATCTAGTGACTGGCAAGAAATAAGGAAAAGATTCTTTGAAATGTTTAACTAAAGAAACATTATTAAAGGTAAAGATTTTTTATATGCATTTTTTTAAAAAAACTTTCACAAATCTTTGGCTGCACTAGTTTATTTTCTCCTTTTTTTCTGTTGTCTTCCTGCTTTCCTCTCCTCTTTAATGTTGGTATTGATGGAGAGAAACATTGCAGGAATAGAGCAGCACCATGGGAAGAATTCAAGTGTGAGAGGCTAGATTTGAAGGGCAAATGTGTGTGTAAATGAATAGTGAAGAGCATGGGCTCCTAACAGAAGAAACACATCAGAAATTGATAATTGCTTACAGCAGTGGTTCCCAAACTTGTTCCGCCGCTTGTGCAGGGAAAGCCTCTGGTGGGCCGGGCCAGTTTGTTTACCTGCTGCGTCTGCAGATTGGGCTGATTGTGGCTCCCAGTGGCTGCGGTTTGCTACTCCAGGCCAATGGGAGCTGCTGGAAGCGGCGGCGAGTACATCCCTCGGCCAGCGCCACTTCCAGCAGCTCCCATTGGCCTGGAGCAGCGAACCGTGGCCACTGGGAGCTGCGATCAGCCGAACCTGCGGACGCGGCATGTAAACAAACCGGCCCGGCCCGCCAGGGCCTTTCCCTGCACAAGCGGCAGAACAAGTTTGGGAACCACTGGCTTACAGTGTCCTGATTGAAAGTTAATCAGATGTTCTGAGGTCTGGGTTTTCCCATTTCATACTCTACGGAACCATTTTTTAATAGAACAATTCATTCAGTCAGATATATTGTTCAGTATATATGTTCTTGTATTTTATTTAAGCTCTTCCTTTCTATTTCCAGGATGTATATGTGGTGTTGTAAATTGTATTGTTATTGTATATGGTAATGCCACTGTTTGCTAGAGTGGTCTCTGGAGGTATTGTTGGGTTGCTGATCCATAGTTAAGCAGATGGGGAATTTAAATTTAAGTAAGTGTTCTCATTTTTAAGATTTTATATACCCCCTCTCCAAAAAAAACAACAGCCATGCAAACTCATGCACAGGATATCCAGCATGTCAGCTAAATGGACTGGGATCTTTCCAGCTAAATATCTGATCCAATTCCTGTTGACTTCAATAGAAAGACTCCCATTGACTTTAGTAAGCTGTGGTTCAGATCATAAGAGACCTACCCCTTCTCTAAAAAAATTTCCACAACTGTGGTCACCTGAGCTGGATTGCCTTTGGTGTAAAAGAGAGGGGGTTGCTACCAGGGTGTACTCTGTTAGGACCCTGCACCATCAGAATTTACTACCCTCCCACCCCCACCTCCGGCATAATGACTTGAATTTTACTTCCAGAATATGGTGTAAGGTCCATCTTTTCTCCCTGACCTTTGAGAAGATGGATGAAGCTGGGGGTTGTGGGAGAGGGACTCTGGTGGGGATTTATTTATTGAGAGTTTTAATTTTTTGTTGTATTTGCTCTGAATTTCTGAATTGTGTGTGGGGAATAGTTGAGAGAATCTGTTTGTTCTAAGAGTCTGTATGGGATTTTTTTTTTGTTTAAGAGATTGTTAAGAATGCCCAGAGCTTAGGATGGTTGCTCTTTTGTTGTAGAACATTTAAAAAGATAGATAAATTGTAGATTCACATAAGGACAGAAAAGCTCAACTTCTGCTAACTGGATGTATTGGCAATTTGCTGCAGCTAGTTTGCATAAAAAATGGAATAAAACCTGATAGCTCTCATTTTATTGTGAAGATGGAGATTTAAGCTCAGGTCAAGATGTGGCATCACAAGCATGAAGCAACAATGTTGTCACAATCCATGTTTTAGAACTCAAACATCTGCATTTTGCCTAAAAGCCATACTTTTGCAACCCTGGTATTTTGACAACAAAGTTCAGTATTGCCTTCAGGAGATGTGTGTGTGTGCACGCATATAGACAGCTTAAAAAAAGTCTTTGCAACCACAAAATAGGGAAGAATAAAAAAATAATTGAAAACTAGCCAATGGTACAATCCTCTGAATGTTGTTGAAGAAAATAAATAATGAAAACAGAAGTGGAACAGAAGTGTTCTGAATGTACCAAATATATTGAATATTTTAGAAACTAATTCAATATTTTTTTCATTATACACATCCTGTTATCTTTTTGCTACATCATAATTACATTCCCCCATTCCTCAAAAGAAGCCCTTTAATTCATTACTTTCAAATAAAGTAGAACATTTGTTGGAAAGTGATCACTGATTTTACCACTGAACTAGTTTTCAAAATAAAATTTTCCCTGAGCTCTCTCTATCAAGGGAATAGTCCAACTAGTGTCTCCCTGTTTAGATATACAATAGCCTGTTGTTAAATCTATAGTAAATCAACTTTAAACACATCAGACACTTTTGTATCCACTTTTTGAACCTAAATAGAGTAAAAATCCAATTTGTAATTGAAATAGTTTCTTGTTTAACAAAGTTTTATAATCAGTGATTAATATAATGTCTAAGGTGAAACTTTACACAGTCGTAGTTTTACCTGAATAGAGGCTGCAGGATTTGATTTTTAAAGCCATTTATTTTAATGGTTTTTTTTTCCGTTGAAAAGAATACATCAGGGAACTAGAATTGAAACAACATTAAAACAAATAAACAGAATAAACCATAATTTTGATAGACAGATATAATAGTTTCACTAGTATTGACAAATACGCCAGTTTTATAGAAGGATAAGATAGAGAGTGGAAATGTATACAGTATATGAGGAAGAGAAAAGGAAGAGAAACACTAAATAAATAAATCAGAACTAGCATTTGATGGGTCTTTATTTCTGGACTGATTGTGCTCCATCATTTGTTATATCCTTCCTTAATTAGTGTCAATGGGCCCTTTTTCCTTTCTGTGGCTTCAGCGTTTTTAGGCCACTTTGCATTAAGCATAGATATAGTATCCTGGTATATTTACCCTTTTGGCTGTTTAATCATTTTTTTTCTCAACTGTGTAGGACCATTACTCCCTAGATTAGCCTGTGTTCATTCCTGTCCTCGACGGTCCCATAATTAAGGGTATTCTAGCTGCCTGACATCCTGTGTATGGAGCCTGATTGGTTCTAAACCATGAATATCCAAAATATTTAAGATGTTTAATATTTAAATCATAAAGATCCAAATTCATGAGTATGCATTTACACATATGCTCATCTTTAAGCATTACGAATGAAGTTCTGATCATACTGAAGTCCATAGGAGTTTTATTATTAATGCTAAAGGGGCCAGCATATCAACCTAGAACTCTCCAGATAACAATTTAATCTCAGATCACGTAAACCTGCCCTATCAGTAAGCAGGCAGACATGGTTATGCAACTCCAGCTCTTTCGCACTGTGTAAAGGGGTTGGAGTGGAGCAAAGTAGAGGTCAGGCATTTGCCACTGGGCCTTGTTTTGCTAGGAACTGTACAATTATATAACAAAGAGATAGTCTCTACCTTGAAGACCCCCTGCCTTATTTGAACTAATTGGATATTACATGTTGTAGATCAGTGGTCTCCAACCTTTTTACAGCCAAGATCACTTTTTGAATTTAAGGGCAACCCAGGATCTACTGCGCCCCTTTCCTGAGGCTCTGCCCCTTCTCCAAAGCCCTACCCCACTCACTCCATCCCTCCCGCCCCCTTTCCGTTGCTCGCTCTCCACCACCCTCACTCACTTTCACCATGCTGGGGCAGGGGTTACAGGGTGCTGGCTCTGGAGGGGGTGTCAGGGTTGGGGCTTGGGGTGCAGGAGGGGGTTCAGAGTACAGAAGGGGATATGGGGTATTGGCTTCAGGAGGGGGCTCAGGGATGGGGTGCGGCCTCCTGCCAGGCAGTACTTACCTCCGGTGGCTCCCGGTCAGTGGGGGGTGCAGCGAGGCTAAGGCAGGCTCCCTACCTATCTACCCCAGTTCCACACCACTCCCAGGGGGCATGTGGTCCGCGTGCTGACCCTCTCTGCAGGCACTATCCCCGCAGCTCTCCCAGCTAACGGGAGCTGCGGGGGGTGCTTGCAGGCAGGAGCAGCGTGCGGAGGGAGACATCTTCCCCCAGGGTTGCGGGGCTGCCCTGGCCGCTTCCGGGAGTGGCATAGGGCAGGCAGGGAGCCTATCTTAGTGGCAGCCCTGCTGCGCCATCAGAGATTGCAATCAACTGGGAGATCCTCTAGGATCGACCAGTTGATTGCGATCGACCATTTGGTGATCGCTGTTGTAGTTACTGTTGCAAGGTGTTTATTTTTGGCATGTGTTTTGTATGTTATTTGTACTGCAGTAGTGCCTGGAGTTCCCAACTTGGATTGGAGCCCTATTGTGCTAGCCACTCTATGCCTTACAGTCTAAATAGACAAGACAAATAATGAAAGTGGAAACAGGCATAGAAAGATGAAGTGACTTGCCCAAGGTCTCATAGCTGGTGAGTGGCAGAGCCAGGAACAGAGCCATGGTCTCCTGACTGTCCACCACACCAATAATCTGAATATGCTGAAAATCCATAATACTTTCCCCATTTCCAGAGCAGAGGCTCATAGTTCATCCTGGCAAAGATTTGACTAGATATAAAGCTATGCCAGCCAGCAGCATCAAGAGAAACAACATGCAACATTGCTCCCTGCAGAAACATCCTGGCTCACATCTGAAGAGACCTGACTACCATTACTTGCAAGGTAGTACATGCTTTTGCTCCACTGAAGCCATTGCAAAAGTGGAAATGGAATGGTGCAATAGACCTATTGGCTGACAAAAGTTTTTAGTGCTGAACTCAGAGAGGGAAAGCAGATGTGACCTAGATATGAAAGAAAATTAAAAAAAATTTTTTAACGAAGATAATTTTGTATACAGATTTATGCAAGTTCATTGTTGCAATAAACCATATGTGCTTCTTTTGAGGTGTTGCTATTGCATTGTGACAGTTCTCAGAGTACCCAGGACTGAGTCACCTTGTTACTCCCCAGCCTCCAGTGAGAGAGAGACTTGCTGATGCTTAACCGAGTGTCAGGTCCTTGACACAATCAGTCTGTTAACCATCCACGCATTCTCCTCTTTTTCCCTTGTCTGTTAACAATATGTGCACTGCAGTCCCTGAGCCCCTTCATATGTAAATGACTTTCCATTGTGATAACCAGAGAGACAGGTGAATAAACGTCTTTGGTCTGACAGGAAACCCATTTGTCAACTATGCCTTGAACCAAACTTTAAAACATATTCTTAATATATACGCAGAATTTCTTACACATAGAATCTGTTCATACATTTCACAATGATATTAATGACCAGTGTGACCTTGGCTTTTTGAGACCTCACATGACATTCTTTTGTGAACTGGAGTGTACGTACCAAAAGAAAGATATTCATGTAACTCCCTTTCCAATTTGTACTGAGTAGTTCATGGGTCACAGCCATGTCAATGAGCAATTTTGTATGCTCTGTAGTGTCTGTGTGTCTCGTAGAATACCTCAGTTTAACAGCTATGTGCTAGGTAAGTTCTCATATCTTTCCCCAAGGAAAACATGGGTTCCAAGAATACTTCATAGGAAGCAACATAAAATCAGTACCCTTGAAAAAGACTGTGGCTAAATAAATGTTCACTTCAATTAAAGCTGAAAGGGGAGTTCACACTGGCATCCATGGGGAAGATTACAAGCACTCTTGATTCTACTTTAATGGGTCACCTAGCAGGAATTATAGCCAAATACTGAGAGATTCTGGCCACCTGCAACTTCCATTTGCTTCTATAAGAGTTGCAGGTGCACAGCACTTTCAAGACTGTGATTGGCGTTGGTCTCTTTTTAAGCTCTGGCATGTGACCCTACTTTGTAAGTGTTAGCTTTATCTCTTGAACTAAACGAGAATGTATAATATTAGTCTCTAGCAACAGCAGTGCTGACTCCTATTCCACACCTATAACCACTAAAGCAAGACCAATTGCAAGCTGCTTCTAACATACTACGTTTGAGCATTCCTGTTTCCATCAGCGTCAGTAAACCAAGGAAGCAACGTTCTAGCAATCTCTGAACTGGTGATGCAGCATTTTTCCAGTTCAGTAATTATTCGCACTTCCCCGTGGAAGCCTTGGGATTGCTTTTGCAGCATCTGTTTAAAAATGAGTCTTCTACTTTTTTGGCAGTCTGTTTATAACATGGGCCTTGTGACTATGATAACTGAAAGCTAATGTTTAAGACTTGAAGCAGCAGAGGGCAGAGCCTTCTTGACAGCAGGTCAATCTCGCCTCTCAAATTAGACCAGGGAAAGAAGCAATTCTTGCCATCTTCAACCCATGCTGTAAGAAACCCTTCAAAGATTCTCCAGGGAACTGAAGGAGCAGATGCCCCAAAAGGGTAGCCTTTAATAACAACCCATGCCTGAACGCATAGCAGGATTGAGACCTGAATATACACAAATCAGGTGTCTGGACTACACATAGAGAACTAAACTTACTGTCTTCTGGACATTCTCTCACTGTATTTTTAACCTGTGCTTAGATATAAAAGTGAATAGGGGTTTTATAAATACTTAATTTCCATATTAGGGCAAGCAGAAGTGAACTGGCATCAGCCAGTTTGAATATAATATTGTTACTCCCAGATAAAATGCCTTCACTTCTTGAACTAAAGAGCTTATAGAGATGCTAGGATCTGAAAAGTTTAAGACTAGCTAGTTCACCTTATCCATTGTATTTTAGATGCACCCCCAATACTGATGGTCTCCCAGAGCCATGTTTCTTCTTTTGTCAATTATGTTAATTCAAAATTTTAGGAAACTATCCCTTGTGCACTTGTTGATCTATTTAACATTTTAAAATAATTTTCACTGATGGTGTTTTCTCCTCTCCTTTTTCATCTTATTAGATGTATTAGATTCTCTTTTATGTATTAGATGACAAAATTCATTTTCAAAGTTGCATTTTTGCAGTTGATTAGAAAACCATTCCTCAGGCCAATAACTTGTTTTTCAGCTGTGTTCACCTTGCTCTTAGTATCCAATAAAGGAACAAAAAGGGGGAAATGGTTTAAATAGGAGCAGATTAGGTAACAAGTCCCTGATTCAAAAAGCTACCTACTTTAAGTACAGGCTTGAAGTTAGGCACCTGTGGTCCCCGGAGCTCAGTGGGGGCTATTCACATGCTTAAAATTAAGCATGTGTTTATGTGCCCTGCTGAATTGATGCCTAAATAAATTCATGACCCTACTCTGTTATGTTCTGTGTGAGATATTCTGTCTTCTTTATTCCTAGTCTAGATAATGTGGTAGTTAAGATCCCTTTTTGTCCTCACATCTGAGTTTAAGTTGAGGTCTATTTGAATACATTAAGAAAAGCTTTTACAGATACTAATAGGGCCTCCTCCTTGTGTCCTGTCCTGTACTTGGCTCCCTTTTTCTGTTTCATTCTTCTACTTATAACTTCATACAACATTTTAGACCTTGTTTATGCTGAGTCTACTGGGATGGTTCTTTTGCTCTGGTTGTTTCAATGATCACTGCAAGAGTTTTATTTAGTGTCTTCAAACTGCACGCTCAAGAGTCTCAATAAATTTTGCTATACTCACATTTTAATGATATGCTTAACAGACTAGTTCCAAGATGATGTGTGGTCTGAAGTAGAGAGTGGCTTATCCCAGGTATCACTATGAGAAAAAGACCAGACCAACAAATTTTGGCTACTGGTACTAAAATTTAGTATTCTGGGCAGGGCAAAACCACTAGGTAGCACCCCTAAATTACAGAAACAATGAGGGAGCCTTTGTGGGGAGGGAAAATGGGAATCTGTTCAGATTTGGAAATAATCCACCTAATCCTAACTCTGTGATCACTTGTCCTTTATATGCACTGTAATTTAGGAGCCTTTGTGAGTTAAATTCAGTAACTCAGTTCTAGGTTAATATAAATTTCCCATTTAATTATTTGATTATATTGGATAGATGTTTCAGAGTAGCAGCCGTGTTAGTCTGTATTCGCAAAAAGAAAAGGAGTACTTGTGGCACCTTAGAGACTAACAAATTTATTAGAGCATAAGCTTTCGTGGGCTGTAGCTCACGAAAGCTTATGCTCTAATAAATTTGTTAGTCTCTAAGGTGCCACAAGTACTCCTTTTCTTATTGGATAGATGATCAGTTTTATCAAGGCAGGACTTTTACTTATTTTTTTCCAGAGTTCAGGATTTCACAAGCCCAAAGAGAACTTTGAAAAGACAGATGTGACTTTTTTAATGATCCCACCCCACCATCATATGTTACTTATTAAAGCAATTTTTATAAACTTTGATTGGAACTTTAAAATGTGCAGTTTTAGATTCAAAAGAACCACTGCTAGAAAAGCTTTAGGATGGCTTTTTCAGAAGCACATTGTCCTAACTCTTCCCATTCAAGTCAATGAACAATTCCACCTGAAAGATGCTTTATTTGGGCAGTAGATAGCTTTTTATTTTCACTAAATATTGTAGTTGTGGTTTAAATGCACAGAAGGCAACTGACACCAATAAAGGAGAGAAAACTGCATATAAATGGAAAACCCCTCAGATATAATATATGCTATTTATAGCTGCTTCTAATTTGTGAACAAAACAATGCGAGATTTTCCATACTTAAGTATTTATTTCTCAGATGTATACTAGCAAGCTGCTCTCCACTGATCTTGTTTGCAAACAAAATATCACTTAATGTGAGAACTGTGCCCAGTTACCAGCTGTTGAGAATTTCCATGTCACCATTCTTGATGCTGTTGCCTGACTATCCATAATACTTTTTTCCCTCCTCATTTTTCAGTTGTCCTCATCCTTTGTTTTTATGCTCGCCCCCGTATCTCAGTACTCCCAGAGTTCTCCTACAGCTGCCTTATAGTGACACCTGCTGCCAGAGACAGGACTGGAATAAACATGTTGCCTCTTATCTTTGGTATCTAATTTTCTGCACCTGTATCACCTGCCAGCAGTTCATCCTGAACATATTTCAGTTTCCTATCTTTTTCCAGTCTCCAGTTTATCGGCAGGCAAGGAATGGCCTTCATGCCAGCAGTTCTGATCCACGTAGTGCTTACATTGGGCCTGATTCTCATTTACACAAAGGCCACTTCACACTACTCTAGTCATTTAAAGAACATGTAAAATGGGTGCAAATATAATTTACTCCCACTTTTTTAGGCTCTGTTACATTGCCAGAGTGTTGTAAAACGTCCTCAGCATAAATGAGAATCAGGCCAAATGTGAACATTATGTTAGCTTCAGAAATCATGGTAAGGTGCTGTAAATTAGCTATTGGTAGAGGGATGTAAGAGAAAGTGTGTAAGTGTAATTGCCTATTAAGGGTCTGGAAGTGGGAAGGGTAGCCAAAAAAGTAGCTAAGGGGAGGGTGTAAGAAGGTGTAGATTCATGTAGTTCACCTACTACTTTAATATTATCCAGCACCATGGAATAAGACTCCAATTCAGCAAGCTAGTTAAGCATGTGCCTAGATTAAAACCTGTAAGTAGTACCATTGCATTCAAGGGACTACTCGTACTTAAGTTAGGCTTGTGCTTAAATACCTATGTTACATACCAAGACTTTGATTCTTTCAGGTCCCACTTCTGGCTTGGACGTAGTGAATAGTGGTGGCTGCAGGAAGCTGGTTGCAGCTGTTCTATGGCTGGCTGCTTGGTCCCAGCAGAAGTTTAGTTTCACTTTGCACTGTATAAATGGTGAAAAATGAACTTGGTGGATAGTGAGTCTTGCTCTTAATGTCCCTTGTCACTCCTGTACAGTTTTGTAGACTCCGACATGCCTTCCTGGTCATCTCTACTACATAGAGGATTTCAGCCTCCAGGGCTGGCACTGTTTACCTGCATTAAATTGACTCTGACATTTAAGAAAAATAATAATCTGGAGTGTTGTCACACAACTTTTGGGGGGGGCATTTAATTTCACTCTGAATATCAAGGTCTAATTCAGATAGGTCAGTGAGAGTTCAGCAACAAAAGTGATGTGAAGTGTGTCACTTATAGCCTGGTCTCCCCACATCGTCCATCCTCTGAATGCTACCAGTTTGTATCACCTACTTCTCTGCTCCTGCCATAGATATCTTTGCACTTTATTCTACAATAATCCTTCCCCTAACTGAAACGTAAGGCTACTGACCACCTGCTTTTCAAGTCTCTTATCCAAACGCATTTCTACCACAGGACCTACAAGCAATCAGCCACTCTTTAATAGTGCAGAGACAGTTGTGGGAGGTGATATTTATTTGTTATTACAAAACATAAATGTTTTGGGCTTTCAGAATGTTAGATGGACTTTCACAAGCACTTGCCTTAACTCCACTTCCGTGGAAGTCAATGGTCCCATTGATTAAACTGGGAGGAGAGCCAGGCCAACACTGTGTGCTTTTCAAAATCTGACCTGTTTGTGTGTGTGTAATAAATGTGCTTGTTTGATTTTGTGCCTCTCTCCCTTTATATTATTATTTGTATTGCAGGATGCACTAGGAGCCGCAGTCATGCACTAGGACCCCTTTGTGCTGCACAGAGACAGAACGAAAAGATAGTTCCTGGCCCAAGGAGCTTACAGTTGTTGCTCATCTTCTCAGATTGCAATCTTGTAAATCATAGAGTGTGATTGCAGCTTGAGCAGACATTCCTGAGCTAACTCGGATGCTGGAACAACAAAGCCCTGCACGCACTTCAGCACTGAAACCCTGAGGAATTATTCAGGCATCTTGCCTGCATGGAACTATGCACTGCCATGGCTTTACTTCTCTTGTAACCGAGCTAGCTAAATTAAAGCTAGCTCAAGTATGTCTACTTGAAGCTGCAGTTGTACCCCATGATTACCGTATAGACATACCCTGTGTCTACCACTATTATTGTACAGTGCCTAGCACAATGGGATCCTGAGTGAGGTATTTGGGCTCTACTTTAATATAAATATATTATAAATTATATTACTTAGAGATTACACAGGCAAAGTTCCTAGTGAGGTTAAGAACTGAGCAGGAATGTTAGGACTGAATGCTCATTTATTAATTTTAGTACACAAGTGAGTTAGTATTATGTAAATCGTATTGATTAATGCAAAAAAGTAAACTACGTTATTGCTGGCTACAGATTTTAAGTACATGATGAGAGAAACTTTATTGATATCCTCTTTGATGAAAGGTTTTGTGTGGGTGAAATATATTTTCTACTGTAAAAATAGATAACATATTTTGGTAATAGAAAAATAACACTGTTTTTTCCAGCATGAAAATAATCCCAGCAGGGGTAGACATGGTATACCATGCTAGTATCATTTTACTTTAATATAAAGTGGAATCTTAACGTTGTTCGTGAGATGTTATTACTGCATTACCAAAACTGAATTTCTGCAAGAGCAAAGTGATTGATGTGGTTACAAACATTATTATTAAAGTTTGCAGTAGTTCTCCAGCCAAACTATAATAATCATTATTTCTAAGATCTAGCTTTAATTATTTTAATGTTTTTATGGTTACTTTTAGTTATCTTTTGTTATGCAACCATATTTTTTTTTCTAATATTTTTGTCTCCACTACAGTAAGCATTATTAAACATTTGGCATTACTTCACCTAATTGCTGAATGTGTGGTATTTTCTTACACAGAGACTAGGAAATACTGCAAATATATCACAGTGAATGTAGCTGTTGTGGACAGTAAAGGTTTCTTTAAACAGTGCCTGTTGTTTAAATAATGTATTTTGAGATGATTGGCTTCTCCTGGAATGGGCAGAAGCAATAACATAGTTCACTTTCCTACCAGTCCATCCGTCCCTTGCAGAATCATAGATTGCTACATCCTGAGAAGGGGAGGGAAGTGAAAGCAAAGAAGGTGGACAATCACCCATTCCAAAGTGAACCTCTCTTTGTCCTACTGGGAGAGGCTTTCTTCAGCTTGTGTCGTACTCCTAGATTACAGGGAGTTAATTGACCTGGTCACAGGCGCCAACTTTCTTTTTTCTGGGTAGATGCTCCACCCCTGCTCTGCCCCTTTCTGAAAAGCCCCAGCCTCACTCACCCTCTTCCCACCTCACCCTGCCTCTTCCCTCACCTGTTCTGCCCTCCCCACCTCCTCCTACCTGTTACTGAACAGCTGATTGATGGGTGCTATTTTTTTTTTCTGTTGGTGCTCCTGCTATGGAGCACCCACAGAGTCAGCACTTATGGACATGGAGGCTCCTCTTTAGTATAGTGCGATGGAGTGGTGAGCCAACAGTGGCTGGTTTCCCCTACTCCATTTCGACTGTGGGAAGGAAGGCAGGATAAGAGAGAGAGAAGATAGGAGGCTGCGAGTTTCCCCATCCTCCCAGATCTGCTGTCCTGTGGAACTCCCTAGGAACAGATCAGATGAAGGAGTCTTTCAGATGATCGCTTCCTTGGGGCCTCTCCATGTGTAGGTGGACTGGGGAGGCTAATTGCCCATAAATGACTTACCTTCTAATCTTATTGCTTATGTATGATGGATCATTAAATAGTGTTATTGAAAATCACTAGAAGTGATCCCTAGAAATATGTGTTAGCTACTTATGCTAAACAATATGTTCCACCTTGTATTTAGCTGTGACACTCTAAGTACAATTCCCAGAGCTCTGTTTAACCTCGAAAGCGTGTCTCTCTTACCAACAGAAGTTGGTCCAATGAAAGATATTACCTCCCCCACCTTGTCTCTCTAATATCTTGGGACCAGCATGACTACAACAACACTGCATAGAAATGATGTGGCAGTTTTGTTTTATTATGCTGCTGCTTCTTGCCTATTATACTAGTTCCTGTAACACTTTTTTCCAGATTTGCGTGTAAAAATATATCCATTTTCAGAAAAAAGATGCTGTCTTTCCTATGGGTACATTTTCTGTTCACTGTCACTCCAATTGTTAAGTTTTCACAGCAAATTAGAAATGAAATAATTCTTTGTTAAAGACGAGACTTGAGACAGCAAAATTAACAGCAAAAACTTTAAGCACAACTCAAGCAGGAAGCCTGCCAAAAAATCAATGGGGTCACTGAGAGAGATTGAGGTGCTGAAGGAGCACTCAAGGAAAACAAGATCATGCACAGAAGCTAAATGAATTCTTAGTGTTGGTCTTCACTGCAGAGGTTGTGAGGGAGATTTCTACCCCTGAACCATCCTTTTAAGATTACAATATGAGGATCTGTCCCAGATTAAGTTGTCAATAGAGAAAGTTTTGGAGACAATTGATCAATTAAACAATAATAAATCACTAGGACCAGATGATATTCACCCAAGAGTTTTGAAGGAACTCAAATATGAAATTGCAGAACTGCTAACTTGGTATGTAACCTGTCACTTAAAGCTTCCTTTGTATCAAATGAATGGAGGATAGCTAATATGATGTCAATTTTTTTTAAAAAGGCTCCAGAGGTAGTCCTGGCAATTACAGGTCAATAAGCAAGGCAAATTGGTTGAAACTATAGTAAAGAACAGAATTATCAGGCACATTTTATTGGGGAAGTCAACATGGCATTAGTAAAGGGAAATCATGTCTCACCAATGTATTAGAGTTCTTTGAGGAAATCAGCAAACATGCCAAAAAGGGTGATCCAGTGGATAGTGTGTACTTGGACTTTCAGAAAGCCTTTGACAAGTTCCTTCACTAAAAACTTTTAAGCAAAGTAAGCAGTCATGGGTTAAGAGGGAAGGTCCTCTCATTGATCATTAACTGGTTAATAGATAGGAAGCAAAGGATTGGAATAAATTATCAGTTTTCATCGTGGAGAGCGGGAAGTAGCAGGGTCCCTGGAGGATCTGTACTGGGCTGTGCTGTTCATGTTCATAAATGATCTGGAAAAAGGGTTAAACAGTGAGGTGGCAAAGTTTGCAGATGATACAAAATTACTCAAGATAGTTAAGTTCAATGTTGACTGAAGAGTTACAAAGAGATCTCACAAAACTGGGTAACTGGGCAAAAAAATGACAGATGAAATTCAATGTTGATAAATACAAAGTAATGCACGTTGTAAAACATAAACCCAACTATATATGCAAAATGATGGGGTCTAAATTGGCTGTTACCTCTCAAGAAAGAGATCTTGGAGTCATTGTGGATAGTTCTCTGAAAGCATCAGCTCAGTGTGCAGCAGCAGTCAAAAAGGCTAACAAAATGTTAGGAACCATTAGGAAAGGGACCGATAATAAGACAGAAAATATAATGCCTCTATATAAATCCATGGTACATCCATGTGCAGTTCTGTCACCCGCTCTCAAAAAAGAAATATTAAAATTGAAAAAAGGTACAGAAAAGGGCAACAAAAGTGATAAGGGGTATGGAACAGCTTCCCTATGAAGAGAGATTAAAAAGATTGGGACTGCTCAGCTTAGAAAAGAGAGGACTGAAGGGGAAAATGACTGAGGTCTATAAAATCATGAATGGTGTGGAGGAAGTGAATAAGGAAGTGTTTTGTTAACCTTCTCATAACACATGAACCATGGGTCACCCAATGAAATTAATAGTCTGCAGGTTAAACAAACGAAAGGAATTTGTTCTTCACACAGTGCACAACCTGTGGAACTTTTTGCCAGGGGACGTTGTGAAGGCCAAAAGTATAACTGGGTTCAAAAAAGAATTAGATAAGTTCATGGAGGACAGGTCCATCAGTGCATATTAGCCAACATGGTCAGGGATGCAACCTCATGCTCTATCTGGGTGTCCCTAAACCTCTGACTGCCAGAAGCTGGGACTGGATGGCAGGGCATGGATCGTTCTGTAAATTACTCTGTTCTGTTCACTCCCTCTGAAGCATCCGGCACTGGCCATTTTCAGAAGACAGGATATTGGTCTAGATGGACCATTGGTCTGACCCAGTATGGCCATTCTTATGATAGGAGATGCTGCGGGGAAGACGGTTCCTTACAGTAGAAGGGAGACCAACCAGTGCATGGCTTTGTGTGAGCTGTGCAAAGAAAGTGACTGACTGACTACATTTGTAGTGTTGACGGATTGAAGGCCTGGTGATAGTGTGGAAACAAGAACAGGTGAAACAACAAAGGGAGGAGCCAAGGGGATTAAAGATAATAGGGGCAAAACAGCAGGAGGAGAAGAGAAAATAGTGTATTAGGCGTGGAGCTTTAACAGGTGGAAGTCAGGTATGTCACCAGAGTTATGGACACACTATATTTGAACAGAGTACGATAGATATTCAGTAAGGGCCAGATTCTGATACCTTTACTCATATTGAGTAATACTTTATTTCTCAAGTAGCCTATGATGGGGTGTATGAGGCCCGACAGTCCTCCTACACCTTGCCTCAGGAAAGAGGCAGTGAAGGTGGGTTCTCCAGGTCTGCCTATGGAGGCTGCACGGGAGCAGCCAATCAGAGCCTCACAGGCTCAGATCAAAGTAGCTGCAGGGCCTTAGCAGGTGAATTCCTGGCTAGAATCAGTGGAGCGAGGAAGGGTGCTCCTCTCTGTCCACAGGAGTTCAAGTGGCTGCATTTGCTTAAACTGAGAAAGAGGACCCTAAGACAAGGGGTGAAGCTAAAGGGGCCAGATGGGAAGAGACCCAGGGAAGCAGAGGCAACTAATTGAAGAGAGCAGTAGGTGGCTGCTGTTCATAGGGTCCCTGGTTGGAACCTGGAATAGTGGGCAGATCCAGGTTCCCCCACTGGCTACTGGCAACGTGGCCTAAGCCCTGAGAGGGGGATAAGACTCGTTTAGAAGCCCAAGTGAAGGGCTCAATTTAAGGGCCCAGAACTGAGGCTGAAGACCCTGGTGAGGGCAGACAGTTTGTTGAACTCTTTGCTACCCCAGAAGGGGTTCATTTTTATCTGTGACCTGGTCAGAGGGCTGAGTCACTGAACATTCAACAAGTGAGACTGACAACCTACAGGGGGCTCCAGGAGCAGGAAAAAGCATCCAGTACTGCATGTAGCATTTCTTAAAGGGTGAGGAACGTACTTAGTACGAGTAAGGATTTCAGAATCTGGACCCAAGCAAGTATGTCACCATACTCACTACCTAGTTTCTCTGGTTTTAATATGCTTAGGACTGGAGTAGGTTAATGGAAGAATAAATAATATAAAGGGAAGTTTAACTTACTTTTGTTTTTCATGTCTATTGATTTTGGTTTGCTAAAAGGGCAACAGCAACAAATATTTCTTAGACTGGAAGGCTAGCTGTTAAACCAAATTTGTGAAACTCTTTCTCTGCCAGGGGAATATTGATAGATTGAACTGTGAGTTAACAATGTTCAGTTTTACCTGTGTTCACATGATGAATAAATGAGATCACCATGGTGTCTTTTTAACTTTATAAAGATGGAAGTTTGATCTGCTTTCATAAAGGAATCATTTAATCTTTTTGTTTGAAGTTTATCAACCATCCCTGTTGCTCCACTTAAAATTTCAAACCGGTGCCAAAGCCTTGTGCTGTTGAAGATAGCAACAGAAGATCCTTTTTCACTTTGTCAGTGAAACTACCCTTCTCTCTATTGTACAAAAACATACAATATCCAAGCTCAGGGAGGCAAGTTAGGAAATCCATTTGCAGCTGATGGCTTGGGCTTGCTATGCCTCTAACGGGTAAAAAAGATACTATTAAAGTTCTGTGTGATGAAATCATGCATGGAGACAGATTATGAAATATTTTTGACTGATCAGACAGGCTCTAGTTGTAGTTGCATTTGTGGCAACCTCTAGAATACCTGGTCAGGGATTGGAGCCCCATTGTGTTAAGCACTGTACAGACATACAACAAAAAGACAAGTGGTTGTTCCAACAGGCTTATGATCTTATGAGACCGAATCAAATATAGAAGATGTTGGTCTCCCTTGTCAATAATCCTAGGAAGAAGAAGGGGTCTACAGCAAGAAAACTCATACCAAAGAGGAGTTTGTGAATAAACTGAACTTGATTGTGAAGCGTTACAGATACAAAATAGTCAAAAGTAGCTGTTGGAGTCATTCTACTGACTGGAGGCAAAGGGAAGATGACTAGTATATAGATATCTTTGCTGATATGGTGCAGGAGAAGGAGAAGTTGCCCCATTTCAGGGGTGGCTTTTTGTTTTTCCGATGTTGCATTTATATAAAGTAGAACCTCCGAGTTACAAGCACCTCAGGAATGGAGGTTCTTCGTAATTCTGAACAAAACGTTATGGCTGTTCTTTCAAAAGTTTACAACTGAACATTGACTTAATACAGCTTTCTTACTATGCAGAAGAAAAACTTAAAAAGCTTTTAAGCATCTTAATTTAAGCACAGAAAGTTTCCTTACTGTGTCAGATCTTTTTTATAACTTCCCCTTTATTTTTTTTAGAAGTTTACGTTTAATACGGTACTGTACTTTATTTTTTTGTCTCTGCTGCTGCCTGATTGTGTACTTCTGGTTCCAATGAGGTATGTGGTTGATCGATCAGTTCATAACTCTGGAGTTTGTAACTCTGAGGGTCTACTGTATAGATGATGGATAGATAGATAGATGGATCAACACATAAGACTGCTAGCCCTAAAATGAAGTTGTTTTCCCTGTAAAGCCCAGAAGTGTTGGTGGTTTGAGGGGGACAGAGGGAAGTGAGTATGGATGTGGAGAGACAAAATAGGCATGGGGGAAAAGAATGAAATCTTATTTCTGTAGAACAAGGAATCAAGAGGCAGAAGGAAGACCATAAGAAGAACATAAGAAGGTACATAAGGAAATAACTATAATTTTAAGCTATAAGGTTCAATAACTATATTATAAATTGTATACTGTCAGGGTCTGTGAAAGATAAAATCCTGGTTAAATAATTCAAAGCCCCTTTAACACCTTTGCCATCTTCTCAGTGCTGTGTATTTAAACCAGGAAGGGGTGGGGGGTGGAACATACTACTTTTAATGAAAAGTGTCAAATATTTGGTAATGCAGCACATCTGGTAGGTAGGTTGACACAGGATTGATGTAATGGTGACTCAAGTCACATTTTAAGAACCCTTGTCTTCACATGTCACTTGCTCTTATTAGCTAGCAAAGTTTAATGGAAAGATTCACAATAGTAGAATTCACATCTATTTTATTGAACAGTTTTAATAAGCGAACAACGAACATCATAATACATTGTATACTGCATTACAATTCAGACAAGAAAGTGTGTGGGGAATTTTTTCAACTGGAGTGAATTTCTTAAGCGTATTATAGTACAGCTCTGGGTGAGCTAAATATAGGTTTTCACTTAATGGATGGATAAGATCCCACTATGCAGAAAAAAGCAGAGCAGTATTTTTCTTCCATATTGAACTATAGTTTTGATTTGTGATTCTGAGAACATTTGATGTTGAAGGCAAAATAATACAACTATACATCAGGTTCTAAAAGGCCACCAGTCTTCCATA
The DNA here is from genome assembly GCF_009764565.3 of Dermochelys coriacea. Lineage (NCBI taxonomy): Eukaryota > Metazoa > Chordata > Testudines > Dermochelyidae > Dermochelys > Dermochelys coriacea. The sequence continues at coordinate 174,767,529 of NC_050069.1, forward strand.
AGACTCTAAATCAGGACAGCATCATTTTAACACATGCTTAAATTCATCCCTATTCAGCAAACCATTTAAGTATGTACTTAACTTAAAGCACATGCCTGACTGCTTTGAATAATGATGCACTGCTGAATTAGTGCCCGAGGACATAAGGACCAGATGTCCATCACTATTCTTGTCCCATATGAAGTCCATGATTAGTTTATTGACACCATTTTGTAGGAAGATTTTGAGAAGTACAGTAGATTATCAGACACAAAGCTGTGTTCATCATGGCAATTTCTAGTCTACATAAAATGTAGTACAGGAGGTTCTGTCATTTTACAGACATTGAATCACTTGTTTCAACAAGATATTGATGTCTCTTCCAACAAAAATTGGGGAAAGCTGAAGGTCTCCAGTAGCAGTGGAGATAGATCTAGAGTGGAAAGAGCTTATATAGTGAGTGGATCTGGAAAAAAGAGTAAACAATGTGATGGCAAAGTTGGCAGATGATACGAAATTACTCAAAATACTTAAATCCAAAAATGACTGAGATTACTAAGAGTTACTAAGGTTTCAGAGTAGCAGCCGTGTTAGTCTGTATTCACAAAAAGAAAAGGAGTACTTGTGGCACCATAGAGACTAACAAATTTATTTGAGCATAAGCTTTTGTGAGCTACAGCTCACTTCATCGGATACATTCAGTGGAAAATACAGTGGGGAGATTACTAAGAGATTTCACAAAACTGGGTGACTGGGCAACAAGATGGCAGATGAAATTCAATGTTGATAAATGCAGAATGCACAGTGTAAAACATAATTCCAACTATACATATAAAATGATGGGTTCTAAATGAGCTGTTACCACTCAAGAAAGAGATCTTGGAGTCATCGTGGATAGTTTTCTGACAATATCCACTCAGTGTGCAGTGGCAGTCAAAAAAGCTAAGAGAATGTTAGGACCCATTAGGAAAAGGATAGATAAGAAGACAGAAAATATCATGATGCCATTATATAAATCCCTGGTACTCCCACATCTTGAATACTGCAAGCAGTTCTGGTCGCCCTATCTCAAAAAAGTATTAGAAAGGGAAAAGGTACAGAGAAAGGCAACAAAAATGATTAAAAGGAAGGAACAGCTTCTGTAGGAGGTGAAATTAAAAAGACTAGGACTGGTGAGCTTGGAAAAGAGACGATGAAGGGGGGACATCTATAAAATGGTAGAGATCTATAAAATGGTCAGAAGAAAGTGAATAGGGAAATGTTATTTATCTCTTCACATAACACATGAAACCAGGGTCACCCAATGACATTAATAGGCATCGGCTTTAAAACGAGCATAAGGAAGTTCTTCTTCACACAATGCACAGTCAACCAGTGGAGCTCATTGCTAGTGAATGTTGTGAAGGCCAAAAGTATAATTGCGTTTAGAAAAGAATTTAGATAAGTTCTAGAAGGATAGGTCCCTCAATGGCTATTAGCCAGGATAGTCAGGGATGCATCCACATGCTCTCCATGTCTCTAAGCCTCTGGCGACCAAATGCTTGGTCTGAATGACAGGGGATATATCACTTGATGCTTGCCCTGTTCTGTTCATTCCTTTGAAAGCATCTGGCATTTGGCCACTGTAAGAAGGCAGGACATTGGGCTAGTTGGACCACTGATCTGACCCAGCATGGCCATTCTTATGTTCTAATGTCACTTGAAGATAGAGATGGGCAACCTGAATAAAATATTTATTGAATAGACTGAATATTGGCTGGTATACGGGCCTGCATGTTTCGTAAAAACATTTTAGTCTCTAAATATTTGGACTACCCAGCCTCTAAGCCAGGGGTGGGCAAACTTTTTGGCCCAAGGGTCACATCTGGGTATGGAAATTGTATGGTGGGCTATGAATGCTCACAAAATGCTCACAAAATTGGGGGTTGGGTGCGGGAGGGGGTGAGGGCTCCAACTCGGAGTGCGGGCTTTGGGGTGAGGCCAGAAATGAGGAGTTCAGGGTGTGGGAGGGGGGCTCCGGGCTGGGGCAGAGGGGGAGGTGTCGAGGGGGAGGTAAGGGCTTTGGGACTGAGGGGTTCAGAGGGTGGGAGGAGGATCAGGGCTGGGGCAAGGAGTTGGGGCATGGGAGAGGGTCAGGGATGTAGGCGGCACTTACCTCAAGCAGCTCCCAGAAGCAGTGGCGTGTCCCCCACTCTGGCTCCTACACGGAGGCATGGCCAGGTGGCTCTGCACACTGCCCCATCCGCAGGCATTGCCCCTGCAGCTCCCATTGGCCCTGTTTGCTGGCCAATGGGAGCTGTGGGGGCAGCTCTTGGGGCGGGGGCACCGTGTGGAGCCCCCTGGCTACCCCTACACATAAGAGCCAGGGTGGAACATGCCGCTGCTTCCAGGAGCCACGCGGAGCAAGCCCCCGACCCTGCTCCCTGGCAGGAGCTCGAAGGCCAGATTAAAATGCCTGAAGGCCCGTATGTGGCCCCCGGGCCGTAGTTTGCCCACTCCTGCTCTAAGCCCTCCACAGGGATTCCCTTCTTCCTTGAACTCCAGCACTTGTCCTCTCAATATCCCTTGGGAGCCAGCCCATTCCTCCTGAAAAGACAAGAAACAAGAGAATCATCTGCCTAATATAAATATAAACCGTAAGTAGATATTGCCTACCATTTAGGCAAGTTACCAACTAGGCCACTGGACAGTCTGCTTCCCCTTCATCTCCTTGCTTCTGGATCACATCCATAAAAGTTCATCAATATTAAGGAAAGGTCTAAAGATGCTCCCCTAGGGAAAGTAATGGAAGCTGGGAGGTGGAGTCTATCGCAGGGTTTGAACCTAAATGTTGAATAATTGATTTGTTCAGAGAGAACAGTGTTTTGTTTCTGCTGTTTGTAAGAGAGAGTTTAGAAGAGAAGTGTCATGTGCCTCCAGCTTACAGTTTATGATTCTTTCAAAGTTTCAGTTTGTTTAAGTAACTGATTCTCTTTGCCCAGGTAAGATTTGTTATCTTCTTGCGACAGTTTACTGCATTCTGCTCTCAAGATAACTTTCAGAACTTCCCATAATCTGATTGCTAGTGGTGATTGTCTCTTATGAAAATGTCACCTCTTGTCTTCAGAAAATTGAAAAGACTGGGATATTTCCTCTGAGGCATGTTCCACTTCCATTTTGGATATTTCTTTCTGTTAGCATTTATTTTTGAGATAAACATTTGGCAAAATGGTTCAATATACTGTGTGTGTGGTTAACCTGAGCTCCATTATGGAGCTACACTGATACACCCCAGCTGAATATCAGGCCCTGTGTCTTGACATCTGGGAAACTTAGGAGTGAGAGAGTTAGGATGTTCAGCAATAGCATTGTCTCAGTTCCAATTTTTTCCTATGCTACACTGCAGGATTTTAGATTTTGGGAACCAAATTCACCCCAAGTTAAGTGAGTGTAACTCATTTCTCTTCAATGACAATATGACCTCTAATATCAGTAATTCAGCTTGGTCTATGCTATTAAATTTTGCCAGAATAGCTATGTCATCTAGGAGTGTGGAAAAAATCACATGCCTATCCAACATAGCTATGCTGGCCAAACCCCCAGTGTAGATGCAACTAGTTAATGTTGTTATGGGAGGTGGTGTAGCTATGCCACCAGAAGAACTTCTGCTGACTTTGCATCTATACTAGGGGGCTCTGCTGGCATAGGTAAACCAACCAAGGCTTTGTAGTGTAGACAAGACTTCAGCTTGATCCTTGAACTCTTCTTAATTTTAAAGTTCCATATTTTGCCCTGGGTTACAACAATGTAAATCCAGAATAGCTCCATTGACTTACGTGGAGTCACTCTGAATTTAAAGATAGAATTTGACTCTAGATTAATGGGTACAATTTTCAAAACTGCATAAATCACTTCGGACTTGAGAGGAGTTATTCCTGATGAACTGTTCCCGATTAAATACATGCTCTTATTCCGGAAGAAGAGTGTTTTATTCTGAATGATTTTACATGAATTAAGCTGATTTGGAGTAAAGCACTCTGATTCCATAAAAATGTTCACACATGGAGTTCATCAGGAACAATTAATCTGCTTTAAATTCCTACCCTACCTTATGCAGGATTCACTTTCAGGTGTCTACAAGCCCTTAAACTTCTGCATCCTATTTTCAGAGGAGCCTTTGTCCCACTGGAAGTCAATAGAATTTAGGTTTTTAAGTGATTTAAGCACTTTTGAATATTTCACCCAATATTGTTTAGTAATACAGTGTTAGTATCAGAAATTTATTGAAATGGAACAATATCCCACCATTGCCAAAACATCAGAGTCAAAGTGAAAATGATAAATGGGTCATGGTTGAATACGGTGGGACAAAACCATTGCAAAGGGAAATACGACTGGTTACTTTCAGTATTACAGACACTAGTAACTCTACTCCTTGGGTCATTCTGTGCCAAAAATTTAAAAATTCTGCAAATTTCATTTGTCAAAATAATGCTGCATAATCATGCCAGTTTCAATTATTTTGGTAATTTATTTCAAAATACCCGTCAGCAAGTATGTCTGTAACAATACAGACACACACACAATTTTCCCCAGGAGTAGAGAGTTAAAGAAACCCCTATGACATCCCAGTTCCTGTTTGTCTGCCCCCTTCCCCCACTCCCCCTCCGAGCCCAACTAGGAGTGCAGATACCCACAACCCTTCCCCCCTCCCTCCACCCCCAAGCCCAATACACTGAACCCCCTCCTCCCCAGAGCCCAACCACGCCCCCCCAGCCCAGATATCTGTACCTCCTCCCCCCCAGAGCCCAGCTGCAGGCCCCCCCTTGCCCAGACTCCTGTCCCCAGAGCCCAGGAATCCAGAGGGAGAAACAGCCTGATGCCTCTCTGTATGTATCTTTGTTAGACTGCAAACTCCATTTTGAATGGAGCCTTCTTTAGTTGTCTTTTCAACTCTGTGTTGGAAGAAAATTCCAATAATGGTAGGGGACACAGGTCTCACAATAGAGGGTCATTGAATTTAAGGGCTTGACCATTGAAATATAACTGCTATAGACAATAGACTGGCTCCCAGCCAGGCAGACTGGCTTGGCAGAGGAGAGGTCACCTTGACAACAAAGTCACCTAGCCGGGGTTTATGCTCACCTGGGGAGGCCAAGCAGGACAACATCTGACAGAGGGGCTAAAAGTTATAAAAAGGGAGGAGCTGATCTATGTGGAATCTTTGGCCATTTGATCTCCAGCTGAAGAGGAGAGAGAAGCAACCCAGCATGTAGGCGTAACACCGACAGACCCCGGTCATTGGTGGGTGGAATCGAACCTGGGACTTCAGTGCATGAGCCTCTACCGCATGAACTAAAAGCCAACTGGCTGCTAGCTAAGGCTGTAGAGCAGACTCATTTTATCCATCTTTCTCTAAGTTATCTCAGTGCCACTAGATGGAACAGAACACCACACCCAGAAGGTGTGTGGGTTACATAGCAGCCTTCATGAGGTTGGGACTTCGCCTGCTTTCCTGAGCCCATATTCCCCCTCCTGCCCCCTACAAGGAGTCCTGAGGTAGGGCAAGCTAGTATGGGGCATTGCCCTTAGGGTGTTTGTTTTCTAACTTATTTGTGCTCTCTTGTGCTTTATATGATTGTGTTAAACTCTGGGCTAAGTGTGTGGTAAATGGTTTACAATTACCACAAGCCTCCAGAGGGAGTTAAACTGTAAACCAGAAGACTCATACATCGGGGAGAGGGTTTAAGCATGGGGGAGTCTGAAATATCAGCACTGAGCGAAGGGGCTAAGCAACTGGACCGCAGGTGCTAGCTCTTGGGATGGAGTTGTATACAAAGGATCTGTACCCCACAAGTGTGTTTAGGGACCCCAAAGACCAGGGCAGTGTCTGGACCCCATTCAGGCCCCGATAGACTTAAAACACCCAGGGATCTAGAGGCTTGGATTTCCCTCACAGCAGTCTGGTGGTGGATCTGTGACAGCATCTAGGCGCACTGTGCTAGGAGCACGCTAAAGAAGAAATTGTGATGCTCACTTCAGCGGGAAAGTACTCTGCTACCAGTCTATTATAGTAGCAGATTATTTTCCTCTCCATGCTGTCTCAGCTCTGCTGGTCAACATATTCAAGTGTGGAATCAAAGCCTGTCTGACTGACCCCTCCCCACACATCATGGTGATGGAAATTGTGGACTTGGAATAGCTGCTCTCCCCCCACCTGTGCTGAGTCCAGCCTCACAAGTAGCTCATTAGGGTTACCAACTCTGACTGAAGCTATTCTGGGAGATTTTTTTTCCCAACATGACATAATGTCATTTTCTTAAAATATCCTATTAAAATCTTACGGATTGCTTTCAATAGTCACCGGGAGATTGATGCCAATTCCTGTAGATTCCAGGCCAATCCTGGAGGGTTGACAGCCCTATAGCTCATGCAGGGAGTAAGAGGGTGCTGAACTTCCCCTGAGTGGGTGCATAGACAATTTTGCCTTTCACGAATATGTTTTCATAAATACTGTCAATGTTGAGAGTTTATTTTTTCCATTAAGGATGAAGTTAGTTTGCTTTTAAAGTTTGCTTGATGGAAATCCTGAATGGCAATTTAAAATCACAGATAGTGAGAGCATTCCATCATACTTGTAGCTGTTTGTCTTCATTGTGTCAGAAATCAATGATGCTGCTATGGAAAACAACATGAAATGAAGAAATAAGTCAGTCAAAACCTAAAGTCAGTGCATGTTACACTGAATTATTAAACAATCTAATTTTAAAACTTCACAAATACCATCATCACGGAAACTTCTCCATTTCATCTGCAAAATCAGATAATAGATGTAGAAGAAAACCCAGCAACACACACTTTCAGTAGTTTTAACTTTAATTTGTGATTTTATGTACGTTTTCTCTCCAAGTTCAAGACACCTGTAAACAAGTTGTGGTGAAGCAGATATAAAGTCTTGGGATATCAGCAGGATATATTTAAGAAATCAGTGGAAGGAGAGTGGTATTTGAAGTGCTGCTTAATAGAGAAAAACACTATAAATGCAGGAGTAAAGTCAATCCTGGCATTAACAGGTGCAATGCCCCTTCAGAGGTAACCAGGTTCTAGTGATTCCCATCCTGTGGCCTGTGGATCACTAGTGACCCATGACGGACTTGCTGCTGTTCTGCAGACATCTGGCTGATGATGCTAGTTTTCCTCCTTGTTTCCTGTTCCTAAATCACAGTAAAGCCATCTAAAAATATCTACCACACAAATAGAATTTGCTCTGCTTTGCTCTGGGTCAGGATGCTGCTTTGCCCTAGGGCAGTGGTTCCCAAACTTGTTCCGCTGCTTGTGCAGGAAAAGCCTCTGGCAGGCCGGGCCTGTTTGTTTACGTGCCGCATCTGCAGGTTCGGCCGATCACGGCTCCCACTGGCCGCGGTTCGCCGCTGCAGGCCAATGGGGGCTGCGGGAAGTAGCGTGGGCCGAGGGGTGTACCAGCCGCCGCTTCCCGCAGCACCCATTGGCCTGGAGCGGCGAACCGCGGCCAGTGGGAGCTGCAATCGGCCGAACCTGCGGACATGGCAGGTAAACAAACCGGCCTGGCCTGCCAGGGGCTTTCTCTGAACAAGTGGCGTCCCAAGTTTGGGAAACACTGCCCTAGAGCCTTGTGGTGGCTCCCATAGTCTTCATGAGGGGTCATGGCTGTGTGGCCATGCGTCCTGCTTGCCACCTGCCAGTGGAGGAAGCCTCAGAGAAATTTGTTGTCCTTGTTTATCCTTTCCTTTTCACTGTGGGTGGGTGGGAGGATGAGTGATGCCTATCCTAAAAGGGGGATTAATATTAAGAAAAATTATGTGAGCCAGTAATGTTACGTTCAACTATCTCTTCCTTTTTGCCCAAGAGTGACATTTGTTAGCGGAGAACTCAGTGAAAACCCTGAAACCAGAAAAAGAAAAACACTTTTCCCCTGAATGAATGTTCATTTGACTTTTGATTTTCAGATATCCTAATTTAAACTGTTTTTTTTTTGACTCTTTAAAGAGTTCTTTCACCTGTTTGTTTAAGGTCAAAGTCCCTTTGCAAAATCCCATAAAAGGAATATTTTGATCGTATCTTGTAGATTGCCTTTATACAGCACAAACTAGCACTCTAGAATCAGGGCTGCTGCTAAATGTTATTGCTGCAGGTAGCAGCTCCCCCTAGCTGGTTGCTAAGCTTTTGAAGCCCAGTATAAGTCCTCCTCACAGAAACCTTTCTTTCTCAGATACCATGAAATATTCCTTTGGGCTTGTCTATATGAATATTTTGTTCACAGTGGCGGCAACCTGGGGTGTGAATCTACTCCACACTAGCATGTTGTGCCTAGCTGTCCATTTGGACCCTGCTGTTGTGCACTTAGTGCACTTTGATTTAGTTTCTTTTCAAAGTGGAATAGATAAGGGCACAATAGAACTGTGAGTGTATGTCAGCAGGGTCCACATGAACAATTACTGCCTGGTAGGCTAGTGCAGTGCAAGATACATTTCCAAGCCCTCTAAAACTAATGTGCAAGTAGACAGACCTTCCTCAAATGCAAATTCAGAACAGAGAACTCTGATTAGAAAGGGATGGAGGGAGGGGAGAGAAAAAAATGGTAAGACTTGCAGATGGGCGGCTTCCTTCACAGAAGGGCAATTTACAAGATGCCACCAAAATCCCCCTTTCTCCCGGATGTGTGCTTGTCTGAAATGCAATCAGCTCTTCCTGGTGATGTCCTACGATAACTGCAAGCAGGCTGACTGAAGACTGAACAGAACTGCTAGGCCAGTAACATTGAAAAGTATCAGAGCATGGCATTCTGTGTAGCTCACCAAGCTAGCTTGTTGCTCCGTGTGTCAACCTATTGGCTTATATACAACACTGCACTATTGTTTATTCAGATGTGCGCTACCTTGGGTTTCAGAGTAGCAGCCGTGTTAGTCTGTATTCGCAAAAAGAAAAGGAGTACTTGTGGCACCTTATAGACTAACAAATTTATTAGAGCATAAGCTTTCGTGAGCTACAGCTCACTTCATCGGATGCATCTAATAAATTTGCTCTATGCTCTAATAAATTTGTTAGTCTCTAAGGTGCCACAAGTACTCCTTTTCTTTTTACCTTGGGTTTGTTGCCCAAGACCTAAAAGCCCAGAGGAACAGTTGAACTGCCTTCAGCTCAAGGAATTTGATGTGGACAATCAATTCCCTAATAGATCAAGTTCCTTGGGATCATATATACATGCTTGTGCTAGCTCTCATTGAGCCAGCATGCTAAAAATAGTAGTGTAGCTCCACTATGAGCTAGCTGGGCCAAGTACAAAGCAGCCTAAACCCTGTGGGTATGTACTGTCCAGGGCTAGTCCACACCACTTGTTGCTGAACATGTGACCAAGGCTGCACTTTTATATTTAGCATGCTAGCACAATGAGAGCTATCGTCAGTCTGTCTAACCGAGTGGGGAATTAGACCCCCTAACTTCAACTAGTGTGACTGGGCAAGGCCAGATGGCTATAGGAAAGTAGGGGGAGACAGATATATTAGCCCCAGGCTAAACAAATCCCTGTTACCAGGATAAGCAAATGGCAGTTGCTCCAGGTCATTTAAGACACCTGGGGCCAATTAAGATCCTTCCAGAAACCAGGGAAAACAGCTAGGGGGATTAGGACACCTGAAGCCGATCGGGGCTGGCTGAAACTAGTGAAAAGCCTCCCAGTTAGTTACGGGGGGTGAGTGTGTGTGTCAGTCAGATGCGCGCACGCATGCACGCACGCACGCACGCACGCTAGCTAGCTAGCTAGCTAGCTGTGGGAGAAACTAAGCAGTACAAATCCTCTTAGGTACAAGGAAGAAGGCCTTGAGATAAGGGTGAAGTGGGGGCTGCTGTGGGGAAGTGACCCAGGGAATTGTACTCATTCTGTTTCCAAAAAGTCAGCCACCAATAGCTGCTGCTATTAGGCTCCCTGGGCTGGAGCCCAGAGTAGAGGCTGGGCCTGGATTCCCCCTCCCTGTTGATTACAGACTGGGAGACAACAGAGACTGTGTGAGTGAGGGTTGCTTCTCCTCACCTCCCTTGTTGGCTTATGATGAAAATAGTTCAGTAGGCTGTGACCCTTGTCTCTAGAGAGAGAGAGAAGGGCTACGTGGAGGTCACAGTGAGCCTCTGAGGCTAGTGTAATCTGCCAGGAAGTGTGGGACCCACTGAGACAATGTCAGAGCTTTGTCACACTAGGTATGTTATACTTGTGATCTGCATTGATTTCCAGTTAGTTTCTGGTCACCATTCAAGATGTGTTTTGTCTGGTGTTTTAAATCCTATTAAAGCACTGAGTGGTTTGGAACTTAGGGTCTGACCGGGCAATGTGCTTAATATTTGGTACTTGATTAGTCCTGTTTACTTCAGAGAACAATCCCTGCCTAAAGTTAGGTATGTCCTTGAGTATGTTGCTGAGCAGGCTTAACAGGACTAAGATGTTTGTTGACTTTGAAAGGATAATTGGGAAAGGAGGATTTCATGACTCCTATAAATAGAGATGAAGGGGTCGGTAGCGAAGCAGGAGACAATGTTTTTTTGGTAAATGTTTTAATGAGAAACTTTTCAATTTTTGAGCAGGTCTGTTCATAACTATTTTTTACTGTTTATGCACAATGAGTGATGCCTAGGCACATATTCAACTTTTTCCTCATATTTATTTATATTTTAAGAAGTATTTTATTTTTATGTGCGCTATCAGCTTTCATCTTCGGAGTCCCTTCTGCTTCACAAATTTTAGAAGATGGCAGAATTTTTGACAGGGCCTTAAAACATCTCCTAGAGCTGAAATTGTGTGTGTGTGTGAGAAAGAGAGAGGTATGTTTTTTTTTGTTGTTGGTTGTTTGTTTGGGGTTTTTTTGTGGGTTTTTTGGCTGATATTTTTCAGATTTTGGCCAATATCTTTGGTTTTTCAGCTGAAAACTCAAAAATGTCCATGGAAAACATCAACAAAAACATTTTTTCCATTTTTGTCAAATTTTCCTGGGGGAGAACCAGCTCTCATTTGTAATGATGTAAGTGGTGTTTTGCCTGCCCTCCCGGAACACCATAGTAGTTCATTGATTCAGTATTGACTCTGAGGGAAAAATTGCAGTATCCTGGCTTTTTTTTCATGGTCTCCCATTTAACTACTTGACCAATCCTGCCCCTGCTTGGCTTGTGAGATCTAAAGAGTTCACAACTCCAGGTGGAATAACTGCAGGAGGAATTCAATAGTTTTGCAAGAGAATCCAGAATTGCCTCACCGGAAGTACATTGTTGTCTTTTTTTTTCTTTTTCTTCTTCTCTAGGCACCAGCACAGTATATAGAAGTAGACCTTCAACTACAGTACTTTATGACATATCCTTGACAGATGTGATTTTTTTAATTGTTCATCTGAATGATGTTCGTACAAAACATCTGCAACTGACAAGACTCTTTTTTTTTATTTTTGCACTTGTAGAATTTAAAAATAGCAACCATTTTGTTTGGAACACTTTTTAAAAACAAAACTTGTTCAGAGGCTGAAATGGTGTATGCGAAGTTGTAAATGAAATAGCAGACACAGTCATAACTATAGGCTCAATCCTGTGTAATGCTGAGCGCTCCTCTGTGATGCTGCTCTCATCTCCCACTGACTTATAACAGCGTGAACGCACACTTGTAACTGCTGGTTAGGAAAGAACCTTATATCTTGTTAATTTTGTTGATATCACAGTGTAACCTGAGCACAGATGGTATGCTTAATCATAGAATCATAGAATCATAGAATATCAGGGTTGGAAGGGACCCCAGAAGGTCATCTAGTCCAACCCCCTGCTCAAAGCAGGACCAAGTCCCAGTTAAATCATCCCAGCCAGGGCTTTGTCAAGCCTGACCTTAAAAACCTCTAAGGAAGGAGATTCTACCACCTCCCTAGGTAACGCATCATGTTCTTTCAAGGCCTGTGCATCACTGAAAATATAGGGATAAGTGTTGTACAATTAAATATCAGTGACAAGACTAGATTTTTTACTTGTAGATGAATTAGCTTAAAATATACATACTTTCAATGGTCAAAAGTAAGCAATGTAGTTGCATTAATGTCTTGCTGCAGAACAGAAAATTACATGGATTTACAGTATGGGGTGGATTTTGCATGGAGAGCTGTAGCAAAAGAAATCCATGGATTCTGTGACTGTAGTCTCATAACTTCTGTAGAACTAAGCAAAAATGTGCAGAAAACAAATTCACAATTCTATGGACTTCCATTGCTCCTGAGCACTAGTATTACTTTAATGATGAGGCAAAGAACTTTAGTCATATGTTGTAGCAAACAATCAAAGCAATTTTGTGCATTTCTACCATATAGTTTTAAATATAAATGTTACATTTTCAAGTCACTAATTAGGTAGGGGTTGTCTCACATGTAGATTATTTCAGTAGGTTAATTATGGTAACCAGGTTACCAAGCCAATAAATGAATGGGGGAGATAGATGTGAACAGCTATGCCTGGGGGAAAAGATGGCAAGAGCAAGTTGTGGGGCAATATGAGGAAGTGGGATAAACTCTCATAATTGGGAGAGTTAATTGTGTTTAATTTCAACATCCCTAAAAGGCCCTTCTTGTAAGAGAATTGAATACATAGTATTGCAATTACAAAACATGTTTGTCTTCCTGAGCTGGTTGTGGTTAGGAAAACATGTTCTCTTTACCGTATGTACCTTTATCTTATTTTTTTTTTGTTTTTTTTATTCAGAGCATCACAGCTGAACATGCTGTACATGTACAGCATCTTTTCCCACATGAATGTGCGATGTTATTGAACGCCCAGTGTTACGATCTGTAGGTTGCTTGCCTTTCTCCTGTAAAGTGCATGACTTTGTCTTGGTTGCAGCTGGATTCATTTCCTTGTGGTTTCATTTGCCCTATGGTTCTGTTGCCTGCCATGGTCACAGAATGTTTATGTATTTTTACACCTTAGGATGTAATGCCTCTTAATGACTTGCAATTTTGTTCTTTTTAGTAGCCAGAAGTGTCTGTAGCAAACTCACTGAAGACTGTAGAACCGGCCTCCAGGTTTCTGTTATAAAGCGGTACATAATCAGTCTCTGGAGCAGTAGTTCTCAAGCTGTTTATCATGGTGGACTGCAGGCTGGGAACCAGAGCGCCCTCCCTCCCCCCCCCGCCCACAAACTCCTCAACAGTCCCCTATGCCTAGCACCGGCACCCAGAGCAAGGCCAGGAGTGCTGGGCTGGGACCCGGACTCCCATGTGGGCTGGGCAGCAGGACCCTGCAGCAGGGTCAAATGCCGGTTTCCCGCATGGGTGGGCAGTCTGCAGGACGGACCTCCATGTGGGGAGGGGGGGCTAGATCCCAGGACAGCCCTCCATGTGGGGCTGGTAGCTGGTGCCTGACCCTGAAACCCCACAGCATGGGAGTGGGCAGCCGGACCAGGACCCTGCAGTGTGGGGCCAGGCAGCTGGACCCTGGGACCCCCTAATGAGTCAGTTTATGGAGCAGTGGTTCTTAATCTGTTTATGTGCGGGCCACAACGATTTACACAGGCCGCAGGCTGAGAATGACAATGCCATCCCCAAGCCCCTCAACAATCCCCTATGCCTAGTGCCCCCGCCCAGAGTGGGGCCTGGAGCAGAGCCCTGGGTGCTGGGCCAGGTAGGTGGGACCCAGATGTCAATGTGGGACTGGACAGCTGGACCCTGCAGGGGGGCTGGACGGTGGGTCAGCCCCCCAACGCTGAAACCCCACTGCGTGGGGCCGAGTGGCTGGACCCTGGGACCTGTGCTGCGTGGGGCCGGGCAGCTGGAAGATGGACCCTGGGACCCCTGCTGCACAGGGCCACGTGGCTGGACCCCGGGACCTCCACCTGTGAGAGGCTGGACAGGCAGCCTCTGGACCTGGACCCAGACCCCTGCATGGTACGGGGCAGCCACACCTGATGCCTGGAGCGAAGTCCCACCTAAAACCTGGGGGTGTTGCAGCACCCCAGAAAACTCTAGATCCCAGCGCTCCTCCACCCCCTCACTGCCCAGAGCACCCCCACAAACCTATCCACAGACCCACTCTCCTGGCCCCTGCCCCCCTGTGGCATGCACCAGCCCCTTGCTGGCAGGAGCGCTCCTGCAGGCTGTCTTATTCTCTCTCCCCCTCAGCCAGCCCCGTCCACTGCCTCACCAGCATGGCAAATTTTTTGAAATGTTTTTAGCACATAGCTGGGCTGCAGCTGTATGCTAATTGGGCTGCATGCAGCCAGTGGGCCACAGGTTGAGAACTGCTGCTCTGGAGTGTTATGAGAACTGAGCTTTTGCATTAAATGTGGAAGGCCATGCATTGGTAGAGTTGAGGAATGTTTACCGCAATGAGCGTTTCAAACTTTCAGGTCCTGATCTTGAATGATAAGCATCTGCAATTCCAATAAATTCAGTAAACAGTGCAGATGCTGGGATCCAGCCCTCAGTGATGTGCATCCCCATTAACAGTAAAACAAAGAGGGATTTTAAAGGTCTCAGCACAAATTCATCTCTTAAATTCATGTAAGTAATTGAAATTACACCAGGGAAGAATTTCACCCACAAAGAAAGTGGCAATTGTGATAACTATTAACTAAGGCTATGTCTACACTACAGACTATGTTGACAAAACTTATGTCTCTCAAGGGTATGAATATTTCACACCCCCTTTTCTCCCAAGCAACATAACCTTCTCTCACTGACATAGCTTCTGTGGCTCGTGGAGGTGGCTTTGTATACTAATGGGAGAACTCTTTCCCATCAGCATAGAGCAGGGGTGGCCAACCTGAGCCTGAGAAGGAGCCAGAATTTACCAATGTACATTGCCAAAGAGCCATAATACCTGCTCCCAGTGCCTCCCGCCCACCGGCAGCCCTGCTGGTCAGCGCCTCCCCCTCCCTTCCTGCACCTCCTGATCAGCTGTTTCATGGTGTGCAGGAGGCTCTGGAGGGGGGAGGAGCAAGGGCACAGCAGGCTCGGGGAGGGGGGGGAAGGAATGGAGTGGGGACACAGCCTGTGGCAGAACAGTGGTTCAGCAGTGAGCAACCCTGAGCACGTTGGAAAGTTGGCACCTGAAGCTCCAGCCCCGGAGTTAGTGCCTATACAAGGAGCCACATATTAACTTCTGAAGAGCCCCATGTGGCTCCGGAGCCAAAGGTTGGCCACCTCTGGCATAGAGCATCTTCACTAGGCTAGCTGTGCCACTGCAGCACTGTACGTATATACATGGCCTAAGACAAGGTGGGTGAGGTAACATCTTTTATTGGACCTACTTCTGGTGGTGAGAGAGACAAGCTTTTGAGCTTACACAGAGCTCTTCTTCAACTCTGGGAAAAATATACTCCAAGCATCACTGCTAAATGGGAGGTGGAACAGATTGTTTAGCATAAATAGTTAGCACATACTCACACGTGCACAGGCTGAAATTGTGGAAAAGCAGCATCACTTGCCCCATAACCTAAGCTGTGCAGAACACCATGCCATCCACAGACTCTGAAACAACTCTGATAATATAATCAAAAAGGCTGACAAAGGAGGTGCTGTTGTTGTTGTGAATAGGTCAGAATATGAACAATAGGCTGCTAGGCAGCTCTCCACCACCACATTCTACAAGCCATTACCCTCTGATCCCACTGAGGGTTACCAAAAGAAACTACACCATCTGCTCAAGAAACTCCCTGAAAAAGCACAAAAACAAATCCGCACAGACACACCCCTAGAGCCCCGAGCAGGGGTATTCTATCTGCTACCCAAGATCCATAAACCTGGAAATCCTGGATGCCCCATCATCTCAGGCATTGGCACCCTGACAGCAGGATTGTCAGACTACGTGGAGACTCTCCTCTGGCCCTAAGCTACCAGCACACCCAGCTATCTTCGAGACACCACTGACTTCCTGAGGAAACTACAATCCATCGGTGATCTTCCTGAAAACACCATCCTGGCCACTATGGATGTAGAAGCCCTCTACACCAACATTCCACACAAAGATGGACTACAAGCCATCAGGAACAGTATCCCCGATAATGTCACAGCAAACCTGGTGGCTGAACTTTGATTTTGTCCTCACCCATAACTATTTCACGTTTGGTGACAATGTACACCTTCAAATCAGCAGCACTGCTATAGGTACCCGCATGGCACCACAATATGCCAACATTTTTATGGTTGACTTAGAACAACGCTTCCTCAGCTCTCGTCCCCTAATGCCCCTACTCTACTTGCGCTACACTGATATCTTCATCATCTGGACCCATGGAAAAGAAGCCCTTGAGGAATTCCACCATGATTTCAATAATTTCCATCCCACCATCAACCTCAGCCTGGACCAGTCCACACAAGAGATCCACTTCCTGGACACTACGGTGCTAATAAGCGATGGTCACATAAACACCACCCTATATCGGAAACCTACCTACCGCTATTCCTACCTATATGCCTCTAGCTTTCATCCAGATCATACCACACGATCCATTGTCTACAGACAAGCTCTACGATATAACCGCATTTGCTCCAACCCCTCAGACAGAGACAAACACCTACAAGATCTCTATCATGCATTCCTACAACTACAATACCCACCTGCTGAAGTGAAGAAACAGATTGACAGAGCCAGAAGAGTACCCAGAAGTCACCTACTAGAGGACAGGCCCAACAAAGAAAATAACAGAACGTCACTAGCCATCACCTTCAGCCCCCAACTAAAACCTCTCCAACGCATCATCAAGGATCTACAACCTATCCTGAAGGACGACCCATCACTCTCACAGATCTTGGGAGACAGGGCAGTCCTTGCTTACAGACAGCCCCCCAACCTGAAGCAAATACTCACCAGCAACCACACAACAAAAACACTAATCCAGGAACCTATCCTTGCAACAAAGCCCGTTGCCAGCTGTGCCCACATATCTATTCAGGGGACACCATTATAGGGCCTAATCACATCAGCCACACTGAGAGACTCGTTTACCTGCACATCTACCAATGTGACATGTGCCAGCAATGCCCTTCTGCCATGTACATTGGCCAAACCAGACAGTCTCTACATAAAAGAATAAATGGACACAAATCAGAGGTCAAGAATTAGAACATTCAAAAATCAGTCCAAGAACACTTCAATCGCTTTGGTCACTCGAATACAGACCTAAGTGGCAATTCTTCAAAAACAAACAAACAAACAAAAAAAAAAAACCCCCACCTTTCAGACTGCTGAATTGGAATTAATTTGCAAACTGGATACAATTAACTTAGCCTTGAATAAAGACTGGGAGTGGATGGGTCATTACACGAAGTAAAACTATTTCCCCATGTTGTTTTCTCTCCCCCTTTCCCCCGCCCCCCCCGCACTGTTCCTCAGATGTTCTTGTCAACTGCTGGAAATGGCCCACCTTGATTATCACTACAAAACATTCCTTCCCTCCCCCCACCCCGGCTGTCCTGCTGGTAATAGCTCACCTTAAGAGATCACTGTCGTTACAGCGTGTATGGTAACACCCATTGTTCCATGTTCTCTGTGTATATAAAATATCCCTGCTGTATTTTCCACTGCATGCATCTGATGAAGTGAGCTGTAGCTCATGAAAGCTTATGCTCAAATAAACATTAGTCTCTAAGGTGCCAAAAGTACTCCTTGTCTTTTTGCGGATACAGACTAACACGGCTGCTACTCTGAAAGAAAATGTGAGTTATTGACTTTTTGCCGAACTGTTAATTACCTGCTAGCTACCTAAAGCACCTGGGGCTTTGGTCTATACAGTGTAAGTCATTAACTTGCAGGTAAAGGATCAGCACTTTGTAAATGGCTTTCTAAATAACTTTACAGGACTGAAGCAGGTGGCAGGGGCTCTTTAAACTCCAGCTACATAAGGCAACTATTTTATTTGAGAGATCCAATAGTTGCCCTTTATGAGTGACACCTGAGAGGGAAAAGAGTGAGCTTCGGGTCTTCATTAGAATCCCAAATGAGGGTTATTTTATTTTAGCTCCTCTTTATTTTGATTTTGATTTTTGGGTGCATACATATTAAAAAAAACAATGGGCCAGATCCCTAGCTGGTATAAATGGTTGCATCTCCAATGAAGTCATGTAGCTATACCCCTTTACAACAGCTGAGGATCTAAGCCACTTCAAAATAAACCAAAGACTAGTAATGGGCTCTTCCCTCTGACTTCTGTATAAACATCCCCATAAATTCTAACCCATCCATTTTTTTTTTGAGCCCTGGAAAAAGATGAACTTTGGCGTATGCCTAGAAAGATGAGACTTAGGGTCCTGTTGAACTGAGGAGAGAAGCAGGTTGCGAATTGATGGGCCATTCACTGAGAATGCCCTGCCTGCCGTCCTCTTATGGCTATAGCTAGGACAAATGTTGTAGCTGATCTACAACTGCGGTATCGTAAGAGGGTAAAGAACCTGGCTTGTAGCCAGATTCCAAACATTGCTAGGCTTCTAGATTACGAGACTGTTATGCGCTCTGAAACAAGTTGATGGCTAGTGTAGATCATGTGACACAGCTGCTATATGCCCTCCCTGCAAGGAGCACTGCTACTTGAATGGACTGCCAAGTTGTATACTAGTTGAAGCTTCCAATTGTATACTAGCTGAAGCTATCTTTACAAATATACCTATGTAAAAGTAAATTACAGTAATCCAATCTCAAGATAACAAGGGCACAGTTTAAAGTAGTGATATTTTCATTTGAGAGAAGGTTACAACCTTCCAGCCAACGCAGGTGAAAAGATGTATTCTTTGCCATTCAAGCTATCTGATTACTCTGAAGCAGTTACATTATCAGGTTTCAGAGTAGCAGCCGTGTTAGTCTGTATTCGCAAAAAGAAAAGGAGTACTTGTGGCATCTTAGAGACTAACAAATTTATTAGAGCATAAGCTTTCGTGAGCTACAGCTCACTTCATCGGATGCATTTGGTCTCCCCTCTGTATTTTCCACCAAATGCATCCGATGAAGTGAGCTGTAGCTCACGAAAGCTTATGCTCAAATAAATTTGTTAGTCTCTAAGGTGCCACAAGTACTCCTTTTCTTATTATCAGGTTTGTATCACAAACTGCTGACAAAGGTTGTTTCAGAATCTGTCTGGTCTTCTGATTGCTCCTGCTAAGAAGCATGAACCCTGTCTTGCTGGGATCGGACCTACTGGGACTGGTCACCAATGTGAGGAGGAGCTGGTGGGGGAGAAACAGGTTGAACAAGGAGCCTGCAGGTTGGGGGAGACTGGGACAAGAAGCCCTCTGAATAGGCAGGAGGAATGCAACAGGCTAGGCAAGGATCCTAGGGAAGGAAACTGGACTAGCTGAACAGACTAGTACTAGGATGAGGAGCCTCAGGGGTGGAGACTGGGCTTGGTGAAGGTGAAGAAACTAGTATTTCTATACTACATTTATAGCAGCATAGCTGCAGCAGTTCTGGTGAAGATGCTCTAAGCTGATGGGAGAGAGCATCAGATTTTGGGTAAGACTTTTCCCTCCCCCCCCCACCACACTCCCTGAGCAATGCAGTTATACCAATGTAAGTTAATAATGTAGACCTGGCCTGTGATTGGGGGATGAGCTGCTGTGGTGGGGAGACGGGACTTGCACCAGAAGAGTCTGGAGGAGTCACGGGCAGAAGGGTTTGGGGAAAGTAACAAAAGGGTCTGTGACCACTAGAGCTCAAAATCTGGAATGGAACCCGATTCTTGCCATTCCTCTCAACAACTATCTGAACCTCACTAGCAAAATATGTCTAATTCTCTTCCCACTCTGTAGCTGGCTCACATAGAGAATGACAGCCTACTATTGCTATCATCATGTACTCTGTTAGCTCAGGTGACAAAGGCCTGTGGGGTGGATTTGAAAGGTTCCAGTCTGACCCTGATGGCCAATATGGGTGTCAGTATGAATACACATGATGGACTTTCTGGTTTTCAGCTTGTGTTGAATTCCAAGGTGTGGTTTTTTTTAAATTGCATAGGTTGGTTCTGAAAAGTTTCCAAGAAACACTAGAATATTTGGGGAGACACTGAAGTGTCTAGCATGGTGCCTCATAATCCTGCAGATACACTTCCCTGCTTCTCACTAGTATGCCCACTCCAGGGGCAGAAGTGTCCATGGTTTTATTATTTCTATTGCACTGTCACCTAGAGGCATCAGCTGAGTTTGGGGTCAAATTGTCAAAGCACCATGGAGATACCTAGTAAGACACTCTCATCTCAGAGATTATCTAAATAGATAAGACAAACACAAGGTGAGAGGAGACACACACAAAAGTTAAATGTCTTACCCAAGATGACACATGAAGTCCGTGGTTAAGCCAGGAATAGAACCTAGTCCAGTGCCTTATCTACTGGACCATGCTGCCTCTTTGGTATGGGCTGTGTTGGCTGATTGTCCAGGAACTGCAAAAGGGATGCAGGAAGGAGGAGTATTTAACTCATCATTGGATTTTCACATTGAAATCCATGGAGTTAGCAGGAGCCAGTCCAGGCTGATCTGCTAGTATACAATGTGCTTCCTCCAAAATCTTGCAAACTACCCCACTTGCAGTGCTTCTTTGAGGTTTGGAGGAAGGGAGAAAATGTCATCCCATCCCTCAGCCACCACACATCTCACCCGAGATCACGAGCTCAGTCATCCTCTCTACTCATGGAAGCGGAGAGAGTGAGATCTGACCCTGTGTAGGTCTAAGGGCTTCCTCTATCCTGGATATTGCTGTTAAGAGGCTTGCACATCTGAGTGTAAGTAATATAAGATGGTCATTTACTTTTTTAGTAGCATGTCATATTTTAAAGCCCGGTGTGAGAGAAGGCTATATGCCTAGTAGGTTCTCATTACTAGGGTGGCATATGGGTGTTTGTATTTCATAATGATACAGTTAGGATATTTTCCTCTTATAAAATGTAAGGTAAAATATGGCAAACTACAGGATCAAAATAAAGCCTCACATCTGTGCTTGTCAGTACAATTTAAATCAATTGGTGACCTAATGATGGCAGCCAAACTGAGTGTGATTTTTTTATTCTTCTGGACCAGGCTAGCTAAAGATTTAATACCTAAAGGTAATATCCATTGAGACAAACCATCTGTGGAACAGTACAGGAATTAGTTGTCTACTTGGTTACCATCATGGAACCAGACTTGCACATTGCAGGACAGAGAATGTAAGAAAGAAAGCAAACAAAGAAAAACCGGGATCAGAGCAGACCAGATCATCGTTCTGTTAACAGCCTATTCCATTTTGTGCATAAATCATTGTCTGTGGTATGTCTACACTGCAGTTAGACACCCGTGGCTGGCCCCTGCCAGCTCAGTTGGGGTCATAGAACTCAGGCTGCAAGGCTGTTTAATTGCAGTTTAGACATTTGGGCTTGGGTTGCAGTCTGAGTGCTGGGACCCTTCCACCTCACAGGGTCCTACACCTTGGGCTCCAGCCCAAGCCCAGAAGTCTGTACTGCAGTTAAACTGCCCTGCAGCCTGGGCCAGCTGAAGGTTTTTTAATTGCAGTGTAGACATGCCCATGCAGTTTAGGCCTTAGTAATAGTACCCACATAGGGTAAGTTGGTGGGTTTAAATTCACCTCTTAAGCCTATTTTACTCCTGAGGGAATTCTGCACCAAAAAATTAAATATTCTGCGCACAATATTTTAAAATTCGGCAAATTTTATTTGCCAAATAAATATGGAGGCTCCAGCATGGCATTAGGGAGCACAGACCACTGGCTGCCCAGAGGTGGGAAGTCACTGTGCAGCTCCCCCCCACCCTGGACATGGACTCACTGGAGATGCTGCACCTAATCCTGACACAGAGCAGGCACTGGGCCTGCACCAGAAATACCCCAGGTCCCTGCCCCTCCGTGCCAGGTGCACCAGGTGTGGACAGACAAGCTCAGCAAGGCAGGATCCAGGTGTGGGTTGAGAGGGTTCTGTGGGCAATTTGGGTGTGGGCAGCTCAGTGGGGGATCCAGGTGTGGGGGGATCTGGATGCATAGGGGCTTGTTGGAGGGTTCTGGGTGCAATGGTAATGGGACTCTGCAGGTGAAGGTGATTGGGGCTCAGCAGGGTGGGGATCTGGGTGTGGGTGGCTTGTCAGGGTGGTCCAGGTACAGGGGGAGTGGGGCTCATCGGTGGGGAGTGGGGTGGGGTGGTTCCAAGTGTGTGGGGGGGGGCGTGAGGATTGGTGGGAAGGTCTGGGTATGAGAGGTTCTGGATGCTCAGGGGTTGGCTGGAAGGGGGAGCAGCTCCCTGTACAGAGATCCCTCTCCCTGCAGCTGAGGAGCAATGGGTGCAGGAAGCATTGAGGGGGTGGGGGGAGGAGGGAAGTTTGCAGAGCTCTCTTCAGCTGGGGGAGAAATCTGGGAGTGGGTCTGACCCAGCTCTGGATGCAGTCTCCCTACCCTGCTGCGGGCTCAGCTTTCTAGTCTTGGCTGGGCAGGGGAGGATGCGAGTTCCTCTTTCCCTGCACAGCATCCAGAGCTGGGTCATACCCACTCCCAGATCAAACTATGTCTAGAAGCAAAAAAATAAGATTATTTGCTTATTGTGACAGTATCTTGATGACACATTTCTTTATTTTCAGCTGTTCTAAGAGCTTGTGCTGATGGAGGTGCTAATCGCCTGTATCATATCACAGAAGGAAATCGTGAGAGGTACATTAATAATCGCATACTTTACCTTTAGTCTTGGGTGAGTGCATCAATGGGCCTGCACTTTCCATCTGCACATTCTTTCTCTAATTCCTCTCCTTTATTCTGATGAATATATTTTCATTACACTCTACCTCAGTTGAAATGAGGAGTTTAAACATGCAGCATCTGTACAATAAAGGAAGTCACACCCCTCACCCCAATAAATTGGCAACAGACTAGTGATACCCAATTGAAATGAACAAAAGCTGAACACTTGTAAATGAAATACATAACTGACTTTTTTTCCCCCCGGGGGGGGGGGGACATTTACAGCATTATCAAGAAAAGACCAGTATAATTTATTTTTCTGTAATTACTTATGAGTTCTGAGCACTTTCCTGTCTCAAGAGGTGATTGGTACAACCCTTAAGTTGTCATACTCTTTCTTTCCTCCTCAAACCTTTATGATGAGACATTAGCCAGCATGCTTAGGATGCAAGAGGAGAGTGTGGTAGAGGGTGGGGAGAGTTAGAGGACTGTTTATAAGCAATTGATTTGTTCTTTACTAACCTTTTAGTGATACTTGTATTCTGTATATTTGGATAAGACTAGTGGATCCCTTACTTAATACACCACATCTCATTTACACACAAATATTCAGTACACAATTATGGAGTGATTTGTATAGAAGAGGCACTGGATAGCAATATTTCCTGGTGTATTTAATAATTTTGCCAGCTCTGCCTTATTACAACATACAGAAATGTGAAACATCCTAAAACTTTTTTTTATTGTAAGCCTAGTCCTATTATCCTTTGACATCTTTACTTTGTACTATGGTCCTGTCACTCCTCATATGCTCAGCAGAGTTGAGCATGTGGAACAACCTTGCAAATAGCATCCACTGGTGGCTTCCTAGTGAAAGAGCTTCTGCAGTGTCCCAAGAAAGGTTCAATGATGCCTCTACGGAAAATCTAGGTGCTTTTAGGAGATATGGAGATAGGAGGAAGAGTGACACTTTGTCACTTTTGAGCCAATGCTGCAACTTTATACATGAGCAAACCCAAATACAAATGTCACAATGTCCAGAGAAGAAAAGGATGCGACAGATGAAACCTAATCCTGAGGTTCCTTCCTTCTCTTCCACGTCTGTTTGCAAAGAAGGTTGTGTCACAGTGCGTTGCATCAAAATGGTGTAAAATTTTGGAAGTAAAATCATGGAAGACAGGACAATTGAATTCAGATTCTTGTCAATATTAAATAGGCACTCTTTTTTTTGAAGCCTGCTCTGGATCAACTGAGTCTGAGTCTGTTTTTAGTACATTTGGATTGATTTGGTCAAAGCTTCATGAATGGTTAAGGACAATAAAAGCAAGTAAGCCAGTAAAGCTATATTTAAGGGCAGATATGAAAGGGAGATAGGCCTAACTAGCTGGTAGACAATTCACTCCTGAGTCTTGTGGTTTTCATTACAGAATTGCAAGCTTACCAGTTTGAAAAGTGAATCCCATAGCATGGATTTTGTGTTTTCAGTTATTTAAAACATAATGAGATTTCTCTCTTCTCTCTTCCCTCTCCCCTCACCCCTTTCCTGATCAGCTCCAAATAAAGATATAGTGTGTTGGGTTTTTTTGGTCTCTTTGTCAAGTTGGGAAAAATCATAACACAACCTGTACCTGGCATCTATGGGGAACATGATGCCTAAGATCAATGATCACAATGACTGTGGTAGAGGCTGGCCTCTGCTTAGTGGTGCAAGAATGTGGGAGTCTCCTTTACTTTCTGTATTACCCTTCCCCTCTGCCCCAGTGCAGCAGCAGACAATGTGACCCTTAATGTGAAGTAGAACCTGTTTGACTAAAAGCAAGCAGTTTTGGTTGATAGACATAATGAGCTGTGAAATATGAGCAACAATATTCTAGAACTCTCATCTTACCTCATTCCATAGCCCATTCATCTCTCCTGCACACACTTCATTCATTTAATATAAAAGCAATTTGGGAAAAATAGCTGATTGTACTTTGACTGACTAGTTTCAAATACTCTCTACATACTTGGCTCTTGAAGTGTTCTTTTTGGGGGGTAAATTATACCATCAAAGTCAACCTTTAAAAATTAAATCCAGCAGGGCTTTATATCTTCCTTTAAAGAAACTAAGTCTGCTGGAAGGAATATTCATTTACTTTTCTAAAAAATTTCTCAAAATTCCCTGTCCAACTTCATTAAAGGACTGTCTGTTCAGAGACTACTGTCACGTTAATTATTTAATACAGGCAGTGAATTTTATTAATTCACAGCTTTGGTAGTTAATAGTATTGTATCAAACTAAAAGCCACAGTATGTTAATTATAAATTATAGTGTTGAGATATTACTGAAAGGATTAGACTGAGACTTTGGGTCTGATTCTCATTCACACAAAGGGCACTTGGCAGCATGAAAGATCATTGAAAATGAGAGTAAATTACAACAGTTTAGAGTAAATAAGACTCGCATCCTTTACAGCAACCTTGTGTTAAGTACAGCTGGTAACTGCACCTCCCCAGGGGACTTCATCTGGCTCTGGAGTTGAAGTAAGTTATTGCAGCCCTTGACAGGATACCTCCTATTCCCACTGCATCCTGGGAGGTGCATTGTGGGGAACCGGGGGGGGGGTGGTAGGGGAGAAAGAGAAGCAGAGTCTAGGCTTTGCCCACTTTATGCCTGTAATGGGGTCAGCACCCATCTTTTGTGAGTACCCCTTCTGGTTGGATGTCTACATTTTTTCAGTAAGTAGTCCTAGTCCCAGTAGGGCCATATCCCCAGGCCCCGTTCCTACAAGTAGACTGCTCTATTCAGGCCCTTTCATCTCCTTTTTATATGAGCCTGCTGGGCTCTCATTGGCTGCTCCCTGAAGCCGCTCTAGCCCACTTGGAGGACCTCTCCATTGCTCCTTTCCTGGGATGGGTGTGGTTGGACCCTGAGGCCTCCAGCAGGGGGCCTTTGGGCCTAGTCCACCCCATCACATTCCTCCTCTCCCCATAAGGATTGGGGTGGTAGTTTTACTATCTCTTGCCCTGCTTTAGCAGGGTCTTCTCCCTCCTCGACCTCTGTATGGAGAGTTTGTTTCTCTGGCCGTTTTCACCATTTAGTCAGGGTCTACTCTCCGAGGTCTCTCTTTCCTGGAGAGCATTTAAGTCCTTTCAGTTCCCCTTCGCCTCCTGGACTTTGGGGTCTCTGCACACCACAACTTATCCATCCCTGTACACTGAGCCTCTGCTTCCATCTCAAGGTCATATATCAAGTGGAGCAGGTGCTTTTACTCCACCTTAGCAAGCTGGAGATCCATGACCAGCTGCTCTGAGGCACTTCATGCTCCATTGACTCTAGATGCTGGTTTAGCTCATCAACACTTAAGAGGGACTTGAAGAATTGTACAGCTATACCTTTTTCTTTGGGGCAACCCTGTTTGAGCCCCTATGGTAATGTGTTCACTGAAGTCCAGCTTGGGGTCCCACCATAACTGGCTGACCTTGAAAATTTGTCTGGGTCCCACCTGTATCCTACGGCTCCTGGGATTCTGTATGGATCCCCACACTATCCTTCTGTACTTGGGGCACCAGCTAAACCCCTTCTGCTATTCTTCCTTTGGTTCCCAGTCTCTTTGCTTCTTTATGCAGTTGGTCCCAGACTCTCCTGGTCCTAGGCCACCATCTTGGTCTCTCCTGCACAAGGGCTGGGAAACCCACCCAGTCTCTTTTTGACTGTCCCAGTCTTGCCTCAACCTTGGATGTTTGTCTTTTTTTCCATTGTTTCCCCTCCTTTCTCTGAGAGGGAAGATCTCTTTAAATGCCTTGCCATCCTGCAGGCAGGACATACTGCTTCTTTTTTTGCTTTGGTCATGGGCTGTGAGTCACTTAGGGCTCTTACAATAGCCCTACTGTTCTGCTGCCCAGAGTCACCTTGCCTGGTTCCCCTGTCAGCTCTGGGGCACATCCCACTAAATCATAGGGATTTGTGCCTGGAGTCCCCTTTTCATCTGGCCTATCCTTCAGGCCCTTGCCTTTTCCCTTGAAGTAAGCCCACCTCCTTAACAGGCAAAATCTTTTCATGTGGCCATCTCTCGCCACTATAAAGGCCGTTAAACCTTGCCCTTCCTCACTGGTTCCTTCCAAGACAAGTCCTTCTTAAATGTCCCGACTGTTCACACCCATAGCATCTCCATGGCTGGGCTTCAGGCCTCTCATCTGCTAAACCCCCATGTTACCAGGTGTGATGTGGCTCAAGCATGTCTCTATCCGCTTCTTAGAACAGATCTCATGCCACTGCTGTTGTCTCAAACTGGGTTTCCTGTTCCTTTGCTGGCTTTCTATCAACAGAGTCTGTATGCACTGCTGCATTTCAGTTACCTGCTGCTGTTTGGCCTGCCACCAACAGGTGGATTACCTCCTCCATAGTCCTGCCCCTTGTTAATCAGGGGTCAGGCTGAAGAATCCCACTTCTGGTACCAAATGTAATGGGGTCAGCACCCACCTCTTGTAAGCACCCACTCTGGCTCAGTCCCTGAAAGCAGACTAGGCTCTTTCAGCTCCTTTTTATATGAGGCTGCTGGGCCCTCATTGACTGCTCCCTACAGCTTCTCTGGCTGCTTCCCCTGCTTGGAGGACCTCTCCACTGCTCCTTTCCTGGGATGGGTGTGGCTGGACTCTCAGGCCTCCAGTAGAGGGCCTTTGGGTCCTAGTCTACCTCCATCACAGTGCTCCTTTCCTGCTCACAGGTGAGGTAGCAGGTGTAGCTGCTCCACAGAGCATGCTTTTTCCTGGCTCCTCCCTCCCCCACATGCTGGACTCTTTGTCTGGCTAAATCTTATGGCTACAGGGGAAAGAGCTGCTTGATAGGCTGCAGCACATAAGTTAGGTTGCACCATGGGCCAAAATAATTAGCTTAAAACGTTAAAAACTGGAGATGTAATTATTATAAAGAAGTTATTTTGTTTCTGACATATTAATGTACATCAGAGCTGACCTTTTCCAAATTAGGGTTTTGTTAAATTGGAGGAGTTGGGGTGGGAGTGAAATCCAGCTGAATTAATAAAATCCCATTTTTCAACCAGTTATGGAAATGATAAATTTCAAAATTCCAGCAACATAAAAGATATAAAATGAACACATTACATGAATTAAAAATAGGTTAACTTATAGCTCTCTAAATATAACGTTAAACGGGGAATCAAGTGGGTCTGTTTTCAGTGGGGCCGTGCAGGGGCTGGTTCTTGGCCCTGCAGAATTTAGCATTTTTGTCAGTGATGTGGAAGAAGACATAAAACCACTGATAAAGGTTGCCAATGACCCAAATTGGGGGAATGGTAAATGAAGAGGACAGGTTTCAGAGTAGCAGCCGTGTTAGTCTGTATTCGCAAAAAGAAAAGGAGTACTTGTGGCACCTTAGAGACTAACAAATTTATTAGAGCATAAGCTTTCGTGAGCTACAGCTCACTTCATTGGATGCATTTGGTGGAAAAAACAGAGGAGAGATTTATATACACACACACAGAGAACATGAAACAATGGGTTTATCATACACACTGTAAGGAGAGTGATCACTTAAGATAAGCCATCACCAACAGCAGGGGGGGGAAGGAGGAAAACCTTTCATGGTGACAAGCAGGTAGGCTAATTCCAGCAGTTAACAAGAATATCAGAGGAACAGTGGGGGGTGGGGTGGGAGGGAGAAATACCATGGGGAAATAGTTTTACTTTGTGTAATGACTCATCCATTCCCAGTCTCTATTCAAGCCTAAGTTAATTGTATCCAGTTTGCAAATTAATTCCAATTCAGCAGTCTCTCGTTGGAGTCTGTTTTTGAAGCTTTTTTGTTGAAGTATAGCCACTCTTAGGTCTGTGAAGAGGACAGGTCACTGATCCAGAACAATCTGCATTGTGCTGGGTGCAAGCAAACAATATGCATTTTAATACAGTAAATGTAAATGAATACATCTAAGAACAAAGAATTTAGGCCATACTTACAGGATGTGGGACTCTATCCTGGAAAGCAGTGACTCTGAAAAAGATTTGGGGGTTGTGGTGGATGATCAGCTGAAATGTGAGCTTCCAGGGTGACACTTGCCAAAAAACAAATGCAATCCTGGGATGCCTAAGCAGGGAAATCTTGAGTAGAAGAAAAGAGTCTATTTTACCTCTGTATTTTGTACTGATGCAACCACTGCTGGAATACTGTGTCCAGTTCTGGCACCCACAGTTAAAGAAGGATGTGGAGAGGGTTCAGAGAAGAGCCATGAGAATGATTAAAAGATAGTCTCAGAAAGCTCCATCTATTTAGCTTAACAGAGAAAGTTAAGGGGTAACTTGATTACAGTCTAGAAATGCCTACATTGGGAACAAATATTTAATAATGGCTTTTTCAGTGTAGCAGAGAAAAGTATAACCCAATCAAATGTCTGGAAGTTTTTTAGTTAGACAAATTCAGACTGGAAATAAGGCGTACATTTTTAACAGTGAGGACTCATCTACACTGGCAAGTTTTTGTCACCAAAAACTGGCTTTTGGCACCAAAACAGTGATAGTGTACACACTGCAATGTGACTTTTGTTTTAATGCCTAGTTTTGGCAACAAAAACTTCCCCCTGTGAGAGACTTTTGTCCTTTCCCCTCCCTTTATTGTTGACAAACATGCAGTGTAGACACCAGTGAGTGTTTTGTTTTGTTTTTTTTTTTTGTGGTTTTTGGTTTGTTTGTTTGTTTTGTTTTTTATTGGCCACCAGAAAGTATACCACAATTCCCATGCTGCCACTCTCTCAGCGGTTTGAAATCCACTGCCCTGAAGCCAACCCGCCCCTCCCCTTTGCAAGCCCCAGGAATTTTAAATCTCATTACCTGCTTGCTGGCTTCCCAGAGGAGCTTCGCAGGTGGCTTCCCAAGTCAGCTTGACTGGCTTTCGCACCAAACGTGCTCCCGCTCGGACCACCGCTGAGTTGTTGGATCCAATCAGTATATGGGGAGAAGAGTCTGTTCAGTCGCAGCTGCGAGTTACCCGTAGGAATTGGGACACACAGGCAAATTTCTCAAGGCTTGTGTGAAAATGGTTATGATCGGGATGTGCAGAGTGAAGATAAAGGAACTGAGGCGGGGTACCATAAGGCATGGGAGGTGAATCATTGTTCCAGTGGTGCATCTAAGACCTGCTGCTTCTATAAGGAGCTGAATGCTATCCTCAGTGGTGACCCTACCTCCATCGCTGATAGCCCCATGGATACTTCGCAGGCAGCTGAAATTCTGGATGAAGTGGAGCTAGAAGAGGATGTGGAACTCCCAGCGAGGTCGCCTGGTGGGGCAGGCAGCCAGGAACTTTTCTCCACTCCAGAAGTGCTCAACGGGAAGCAGGAAGCAGATGAGATGCTGGGTAAATTGCTGTGGGTTGTGTAGGGAATCAAAAAGTAGGAGGCAGGTAGTGTTTTCTGTGAGCTGGACATTGCCCTGTGTAGCTAATCTGCATGTAGCTAATCATGCAAGCAGAGTGCCGATGGACATGGAGACCTGCAGGGAATCCTCCAGAGAGGCTCTGGAAAGTTTCCAAGAGGTACTTATTAATCCTTTGCCACAGATTCCAAGGGATTGCAGCCTTATTAGTTTCCCCCATTGTAGGAAACTGTATCATGCCATTTAGCAATCACTGGAGCTTGGACCAAAGCGGCACATAGCTGAGCTGCATGTAGACCAAGGTGAAAGCCGCAAGCATGCAGTATTTGTGCCCTGGTTTCTCTGGTCACCCACAGCAGTGAGATGTCAGCCAACAGGTTGGCCACCTGTGTGGGATAACTTAGAATGTGGTCCCTGCAAGCCATGACCTTTTCATCCGTACGCACAACCACCTTCCTCCCAACACTCACCATGATTGGGGTGTTCATGGAGCTGTGTGCCTGTGTAGAGTACCAGAGAAAGTGCTTTCTACTAGCCAAAGGCCCTTTTTTACTAAAATGTTTCAATCATTTGCTGGAATGTAGTAAGCCCTCTTCTCTTCAGCACAGACTTTGAAGAACACAGCACACATCCCTGCAGACCGGCTTTGGCAGATAAGAGAAAACCCTAGGCGCAGCAAAGAAGACCTGTTCCGGGAGGTGCTGCAGGTTGATGAGAGACAGACCAGGGAACACAAAGAGGGCTGGGAAGCCAAAAGGCAGGACAGAAAAGAGAGGGCTACTTTTGCTAGGCAAGCGACGGAGCGGATGATAAAAGTTATGGAGGATCAGACAGAGATGCTCAAGTCTTTGATACTTAGCCGATCCATGGTCGACCTCCACTGCAGCACATGCAGATGCGCAGTTCTTTGCTAGCCCCACTCCCTCTATGCCTACACCTTACTTTCCACTTCACAACACTCCTGAGTTTCCCCATCACTCCACCCTCCCTCACAGCTTGCACAATGATAGCTGGAGCTACGCACAGTTGTGAGGTTTTAGCCTTTTATTTATTGTTTAAAAAGGCACAGTGTTTAATGATGATGATGATGATAACAGCGTTTTTTATTCTGTTCTACAAAAGCGTATAGCAATCAATTCAGCTTCGGGAACAGGTTTCTAAAGCATTGTGTTGCATGAATCTTGGGCCCTAAAATTGTACATAGATGCACTAGGGAAGCAACTCCAAAGCAGCCATGTTGCTGCCTCTTATTGTCAATGTGGTTCCTCAAAGCCTCTCTGATGTTAATAGCAGCCATCAGGCTCCTCTGACAGTCCTAGCATCTGGCTGTTCAAACTGTGTGCAGCCAAGCGCTCTACCTCAGTGCTCAGCACCCGAGCAAACATTTCACGCTTAGATTCACACAGATTATGCAAAGTGCAGCATGCGCTATGACCATGGGAATATTATCCTTGGTAAGGTCTAGCCTGCCCTTGAGACACCTCCAGTGAGCTTTCAAACAGCCGAAGACACATTCGACTACCATGCAGCACCTGCTCAGCCTGTTAAAATGATCTTTGCTGCTGTCTAGGTGCCCTGTGTAAGGTTTCATGAGCCAGGGCTCTAAGGAATAAGCTGGATCTCCCAGGATTACTATGGATATTTCCACATTCCTTGTCTTCCTTCCTCCTCCCTCCCACTCCCTCTCCCCCCGTGAACTTGTGATCTGGAAAGAAAGTCCCTGCCTGCAGCTTTCTGTACAGGCCACTGTTCCTGAAGATGCGTGCGTCATGCACCTTTCCAGATCAGCCTGCACTGATGTCCGTGAAATGCCCCCCAATAATCCACAAGTTCCTGCAACACCATGGACAAGTATCCCTTCCTACTGATGTATTCAGAGGCAAGGTGGTCTGGCACTAAAACTGGAATGTGTGCACCATCAATTGTCCCACCATTGTTAGGGAAACCAATCTCTGCAAAGCCATCCACTTTTTTTCATGCACAATTCCCAGAGTAATGGTCCTATGCAGCAGGATACAATTTATTGCCCTGCACACTTGGAGTAATACAGCCCCAACAGTGGACTTTCCTACTCCCAATTGATTTGCAACTGACCAGTAGTAGTCTGGATTTGCCAGTTTCAAACACAGCGATTACAACATGCTGCTCTACCGAAAGAGCAGCTCTCAATCTGGTGTCCTTATGCTACAGTTTGGGGGACAGCTTGGTACATAGCTCCATGAAGGTTGCTTTATGCATCCTAAAGTTCTGTACCCACTGGTTGTCATCCCACACCTGCATGACAATGCAATTCCCACTAATCAGTGCTTGTTTTCCTAGCCAAAAAGCAACAGTTTACTGTATGCAGCTGCTCTGTGATTGCACAAAGCACTGATAAGTTGCTGCCATCCATATCGCACTCGGGTGCCTGCAATTCGTTCTCCGCTAACTTTGCGAATAATTCTGCAAGTAACTGTGCTGCCATGCACGATGTTCTCACAACAGCTAACAGAGCATAGGGGAGAAGTGTGGGATCCATCCTCTCACTGCAGATGCTGATGCGCAGTACAAAAGAATGACTGTTGGAAAAACCATGTGAAAGGAAGCCAGAGACCTTTGGAGGGGTGGAACACAAAGTGGTGCATGATGGCACATTTTTGCACATCCCAGGATGTGCTGCGTTCAGCTTCTGCATTCCCATGACACCTAGCATGGGAATGTAGTATCGCCAGGCACTGTGGGATACATACCCACAGTCCATTGCTCTTGCTGTCGACAAAGATGCCCAGAATGTGCACATGATCCGTCGACAGAGGGAGCAAATGTAGACACGCTTCGGTGACGTTAGTTTTGTCTTTCTCTTCTCCCTTCCCCGCCCCCCCTGTCGACATTAATTTCATCGAAAACTTGCCAGTGTAGACAACACCTGAGAATAATTAGCAATTGGAACAATTCCCCAAAGCTCATGATGGAGTCTCCATTGCTGACCAATTTTTAAATCAAGACTGGATGGCTTTTTTTCAGAAAGGGAGGGTGGGGGGAAAAAAGATTCTCTATAGGAATTTATTTTGGGAAAGTTCTATGGCCTGCCTTATACAGGTGGCCAGATTTAGATCATAATGGTCCCTTTTGGCCTTAGAATCAATGAATACAAGACAAATATTTTGTGAACCTTTTTTGCAAATATATTTCCTGGTTTTTTGTCAGCTCTAATGTACAGGAAGAAGGGATTGCTCCCTCCAAAAAAAATAAAATAAAAAGTCCTATTTTATTGTCTGATCATCCTGTGATGCTGCACATTTCACTGAATTCTTATGGAGTGATGGTAGCCACTCTACAAGGAGGCTTCTACTTAACTGTTAATCTCTGAATAACTATTTTTTTAAACACTTTTGGATTAAGGCATTGATATTTTTTTTTTACATGTGACTAGCATCCTGAAGCACACAAAGGTGAAGCTGCATTAAACGCGGTTATAATATTGACACTGGAAAAAGCAATTGTTAATAATCACTCATGTCTCTGAAATACTACTTTTTAGAATGGTGGTAAATGCTCCGTAGTCTTTACTTCGGTTTTATAGGCATTAATAACTTTCTTAATTAGACCTTAAGGCCATAGTAAAGTAGAACTGGATAGTATGAGAGGAAGGATGGTGGTGTGGTTCAGAGGGTGCAGGAGACCTGTGTTCAATTTCCAGCTATGTGACAGACTTCCTGCGTGACCTTGGGCAAGTCAGTCGGAGCCTGAGTCTGTTGAAGTTGAAATAACTAGGAGATCATATATGCAGAATGAGATTAGGAGTGAAATCCAGGCGCTACTGACACCAATGGGAAAATTCTCATTGACTTTATGTGGGCCAGGATTTCACCCCAGGATTTTGAAAGGTAAGCAGCATACTTGCTACTGAAATGAAGAACTGATCAGTCGTCTACTTGAGGGTGAGCAGCATGCTCCAATGAATGAAATGTGGAAAGATCACATGTGATGAGACAAGCCAGTAAATCTTGACAGCCTTGCCTGTGTTCTCTAGAGGTTAGCATAGTTTAGTGACGCTAATTCAGCAGCCAGCCTGTCTTATTTTGATTTAATATTTATAGGACCTTTTTAAATTTAGAATTTGCCTAATCATAGGAGGCTCCAGTCCCCATCAGTAGTCCAATGAAGAAGTATAAGTCACTGCTGGCAGCATCGTGTAAAGAAAACCAAATAGAATTGAGAGGACAAGTACAATAGAAGTGTTCTTTAATAGGGCAGCAGAGAATAAGAGTTTCATGTGTTTTAAAAGAAATAGAGTATTATAAATTGTAGACTAGAAATAAGATGTGTGGGGTATTTTTTGTTTGTTTTTAAACAGTGAGGGTAATTACCCATTGGAATGTCTTTCCTAGAGAACCGTGGTGGCTCCTGCATCACTTGAAGTCTTTAAATCAAAACTGAGTGTCTTTCTAAAAGATAGTCTAGAGCTCAGACAGAAGTTGTGGGCTTGATACAGAAAGTTCTGTATATAACACACAGGCCATAGGAGGTCAGATGATCATCATGATCCCTTAAAAAGCTATGAAGCGTTTGTTCAGGATGATGCAAGCTGGTTTTTAAAAAAGCAAGCAACATTTTTCTGTTTCCCAAAGTACATTTTTTGTAATTTAGGAAAATTATGTGACACAGAATATAAAGAAAAATATCTTTGAAATGACACTCTCTGCACTATCAGTCAGTTGATGGTTAGGAACTGCCCTTTGAACTGAAGGCCCAGAGTTCAAGAACTCTAGAAGCCATTAAAAAGTTAAACTGATTTCTTTCTTTTAATTTGGCAAGAATTTTAGGGAAGGAGTTTTTACATTAAACATTCTCTGCCTGACCCTAAAATGGCTACTGCTCTTAAGGTCCAATATCAGGATCTCGGGCTCCTTCTGATTCATGCAAGATCAGTGTTTGTTTTTGTAAATCTACCATCTCGACTGATCTCTTATGAGATGCTGGATCTGGCCGGCATTTCTGGAAACTAATTTCAATACTATCCCCATGGCTAGAGTAAAAAAAAAATGATTTTAACAAGGGAGGTGTAGTGTTTTTGTTTTTTTGCTGAGTCTTTTTTAAATCCTTGTTAGAGAGTAAGTGGTCTTATTCTCCTTCCCCCCCCCCAAAATGGGATTAGCTAATGGTGTTTGTTTTTTTTTCTTAGTGCAGCTAAAGCCTATAATGCTAGGAACAATTAAGATTGCATCTATTTTCTTTATTTAAAATTTTACTAATTAAACTTTGATACACATTTTCAAATATTTGTTCTAATAGATTTAGTCTGATAATGAAATTCAAAGTTTGTTTCAGAATTAGCAAAGCTCTTTAAAAATCTTGGTGGTTATAATCCTAAATTTTAAGCAAAAATTATCTCCCTGCATCAGTAGGCATTTTCTAAAGGTATGTGGGCAATAAAATTGCTACATTATGTAAGCGTATCAGTCTTATTGGGTCTCTGATTTGGACGTTCACAGAGCAGTGCAAATGATTGGTACATCTGAGAGGGATTTACTACTGGATTTCTGATATAAAAGAGCAATATAGAGCCAAAGCATCAGGATGTTTTTATCTTGAATTATTGACTAAATCAGTATGGTGGTGGAGTAGCATTGTATGGTGGTGGAGTAGCATTGTATATCAATGATGAGGTAGAATGTAAAGAAATAAGAAGCGATGCAATGGATAAGACAGAGTCCGTCTCGGCAAAAATTACATTGGGGAAGAAAACTAATAAAGCCTCTCCTACGATAGTGCTTGGGGTGTGCTATAGACCTCCGGGATCTAATTTGGATATGGATAGAGCCCTTTTTAATGTCTTTAATCAAGTAAATACTAATGGAAACTGCGTGATCATGGGAGACTTTAACTTCCCAGATATAGACTGGAGGACCAGTGCTAGTAATAATAATAGGGCTCAGATTTTCCTAGATGCGATAGCTGATGGATTCCTTCATCAAGTAGTTGCTGAACCGACTAGAGGGGATGCCATTTTAGATTTAATTTTGGTGAGTAGCGAGGACCTCATAGAAGAAATGGTTGTAGGGGACAATCTTGGCTCAAGTGATCATGAGCTAATTCAGTTCAAACTAAATGGAAGGATTAACAAAAATAAATCTGCAACTAGGGTTTTTGATTTCAAAAGGGCTGACTTTCAAAAATTAAGGAAATTAGTTAGGGAAGTGGATTGGACTGAAGAACTTATGGATCTAAAGGTAGAGGAGGCCTGGGATTACTTTAAATCAAAGCTGCAGAAGCTATCGGACACCTGTATCCCAAGAAAGGGGAAAAAATTCATAGGCAGGAGTTGTAGACCAAGCTGGATGAGCAAGCATCTTAGAGAGGTGATTAAGAAGAAGCAGAAAGCATACAGGGAGTGGAAGATGGGAGGGATCAGCAAGGAAAGCTACCTAATTGAGGTCAGAACATGTAGGGATAAAGTGAGAGAGGCTAAAAGTCGAGTAGAGTTGAACCTTGCAAAGGGAATTAAAACCAATAGTAAAAGGTTCTATAGCCAAATAAATAAGAAGAAAACTAAGAAAGAAGAAGTGGGGCCGCTTAACACTGAGGATGGAGTGGAGGTTAAAGATAATCTAGGCATGGCCCAATATCTAAACAAATACTTTGCCTCAGTCTTTAATAAGGCTAAAGAGGATCTTGGGGATAATGGTAGCATGACAAATGGGAATGAGGATATGGAGGTAGATATTACCATATCTGAGGTAGAAGCGAAACTGAAACAGCTTAATGGGACTAAATCGGGGGGCCCAGATAATCTTCATCCAAGAATATTAAAGGAATTGACACCTGAAATTGCAAGCCCGTTAGCAAGAATTTTTAATGAATCTGTAAACTCAGGAGTTGTACCGAATGATTGGAGAATTGCTAATATAGTTCCTATTTTTAAGAAAGGGGAAAAAAAGCGATCGGGGTAACTACAGGCCAGTTAGTTTGACATCTGTAGTATGCAAGGTCCTGGAAAAAATTTTGAAGGAGAAATTAGTTAAGGACATTGAAGTCAATGGTAAATGGGACAAAATACAACATGGTTTTACAAAAGGTAGATCGTGCCAAACCAACCTAATCTCCTTTTTTAAAAAAGTAACAAATTTTTTAGATAAAGGAAATGCAGTGGATCTAATTTACCTAGATTTCAGTAAGGCATTTGATACCATGCCACATGGGGAATTATTAGTTAAATTGGAGAAGATGGGGATCAATATGAACATCAAAAGGTGGATAAGGAATTGGTTAAAGGGGAGACTGCAACAGGTCTTACTGAAAGGCGAACTGTCAGGTTGGAGGGAGGTTACCAGTGGAGTTCCTCAGGGATCGGTTTTGGGACCAATCTTATTTAATCTTTTTAGTACTGACCTTGGCACTAAAAGTGGGAGTGTGCTAATAAAGTTTGCAGATGAAACAAAGCTGGGAGGTATTGCCAATTCAGAGAAGGATCGGGATATTATACAGGAGGATCTGGATGACCTTGTAAACTGGAGTAATAGTAATAGGATGAAATTTAATAGTGAGAAGTGTAAGGTTATGCATTTAGGGATTAATAACAAGAATTTTAGCTATAAGTTGGGGACGCATCAATTAGAAGTAACAGAAGAGGACAAGGACCTTGGAGTATTGGTTGATCATAGGATGACTATGAGCTGCCAATGTGATATGGCTGTGAAAAAAGCTAATGCGGTTTTGGGATGCATCAGGAGAGGTATTTCCAGTAGGGATAAGGAGGTTTTAGTACCATTATACAAGGCACTGGTGAGACCTCACCTGGAATACTGTGTGCAGTTCTGGTCTCCCATGTTTAAAAAGGATGAATTCAAACTGGAGCAGGTACAGAGAAGGGCTACTGGGATGATCCGAGGAATGGAAAACTTGTCTTATGAAAGGAGACTTAAGGAGCTTGGCTTGTTTAGCCTAACTAAAAGAAGGTTGAGGGGAGATAAGATTGCTCTCTATAAATATATCAGAGGGATAAATACAGGAGAGGGAGAGGAATTATTTCAGCTCAGCACCAATGTGGACGCAAGAACAAATGGGTATAAACTGGCCACCAGGAAGTTTAGACTTGAAATTAGACAAAGGTTTTTAACCATCAGAGGAGTGAAGTTTTGGAATAGCCTTCCAAGGGAAGCAGTGGGGGCAAAAGATCTATCTGGTTTTAAGATTCTACTTGATAAGTTTATGGAGGAGATGGTATGATGGGATAATGGGATTTTGGTAAGTAATTGATCTTTAAATATTCAGGTAAATAGGACTAATCCCCTGAGATGGGATATTAGATGGATGGGATCTGAGTTACCCAGGAAAGAATTTTATGTAGTATCTGGCTGGTGAATCTTGCCCATATGCTCAGGGTTTAGCTGATTGCCATATTTGGGGTCGGGAAGGAATTTTCCTCCAGGGCAGATTGGAGAGGCCCTGGAGGTTTTTCGCCTTCCTCTGTAGCATGGGGCATGCTTGACTTGAGGGAGGCTTCTCTGCTCCTTGAAGTCTTTAAACCATGATTTAAGGACTCAATAGCTCAGACATAGGTGAGGTTTTTCATAGGAGTGGGTGGGTGAGATTCTGTGGCCTGCGCTATGCAGGAGGTCGGACTAGATGATCAGAATGGTCCCTTCTGACCTTAGTATCTATGATATATTTCTAGACAGTTGGTTATCAGATGCTGCAAACTGGAGATTGAAAAGATGCATTATGCTGATTCACTTTAGGATTATTGGAGGGCTAGAAGTAGTATGTGGGTGGTTTTTTTTTTGTTTGTTTGGGGATTTTTTTTTCAGATCGCACAAAGTGAGAATAAATTTTGAAGGGGATATCATTGGAAGCAGCTGCAAAAGCCATTTTATAGCTAAGTTTATTTAGAGGCACTGTTGATTATAGTTTTATATTACATACAGTATGTTCCTGAGAAATGTTGTCCAAGTGGGTAGGTCCTTTGGAAGTAAAATACCCGAAAGTCATCTGCAAGGAAATGTGGGTTACCAATTACTCTACAAGACTGAGGTGGAACTGCTTTTCTTAGCTGAATGTCTGCATATCTCGCAATTAATTATCTTTATCAGAAAGTGTTGCTCATTTCCAGCAAATTA
The DNA here is from genome assembly GCF_009764565.3 of Dermochelys coriacea. Classification (NCBI taxonomy): domain Eukaryota; kingdom Metazoa; phylum Chordata; order Testudines; family Dermochelyidae; genus Dermochelys; species Dermochelys coriacea. The sequence continues at coordinate 174,806,636 of NC_050069.1, forward strand.
TCATAGCTATGCAATAGGAAAACACATGAGAGAGGTCACAGATGAATTTCAGCCCTGAGAAGCAACTCCCAAAAATCAGAACTTAACCAGAAAGATGGCATCTTCTACACACACACTTGTAAAGTTAATGAAATGTCAGTTTCTTCTGTCTTGATGTAGATTGCTTCTTTTTATGTTATGGGAGGAAAAATAATAAGGTAAGCCATGGACAGATGGCTGTGATTTCTCTAGTCAAACAATAAGGACTGTTAAAGTAATGCCTTCATGCACATCAGCTCTGTGATTAGTTAACTGAATCCCTAGGTATATTAGAGATGTATCAGGCATAATGAAGTAAATTTCATTTATGGGGATGGTGGTGTGTTGTCTAGTGGTCCAGAGCAGGGAACTGGGAATCGGGATCCCTGGGTTCTGATCCTAGGTCACCCAGTGAGTCAGTGATACAGATGCTTACCATCCTGTGCCTCAGTGTGCCCATCTGTAAAATGAAGAAAACACTTGGTGGGTGGTTTAGTAAGGACCAATCCTGCCCTTATTCTCAGGGCCATTTCCCATCCAAGTTTCTAATGTTATGTTATTGATGAAAGATAGACCTGTATCAGGACCTGATCTTGTACCTTCTCAAATTCAATGGCAGTTTTGCCAGTGATTTGACTGGGAGCAGGAGCAGGTCCTACATGAGCAAAATTTACCCCTAAATTTTAAGAAAGCACTTAAGCACATTGGAAGAGATCTTAATAATGGGAAGTAGTATTATTTATTTGTGTTCTGGTGACATCTAGAGAGCTCAAATGAAATGATGCCACATTTGGATAGACACCATTCATACACATAGTACTAGAGAGTTGTTTCTCTGAAGTGATTCTAATGTAATTGAACAAGACTGAGAAAGGATGGGAGGGGAAACAGAGGGGTGAAATGACTTTGCTGAGGCCACAGAGCAGGGCAGTGTCAACTGGGAGTAGAATCCCAGTCTCTTGACTGTCTGTGTGGTGCTCTCTCTACTGAATCATAAATCATAGAAGATTAGAGTTGGAAGAGACCTCAGGAGGTCATCTAGTCCAACCCCCCTGCTCAAAGCAAGTCCAACTACAACTAAGTCGTCAAGCCGGGCCTTAAAAACCTCTAAGGATGGAGGTTCCACCACCTCCCTAGGTAACCCATTCTAGTGCTTCACCACCTTCCTAGTGAAATAGTGTTTCCTAATATCCAACCTAGATCTCCCCCAGTGCAACTTGAGACCATTGCTCCTTGTTCTGTCATCTGCCATCACCGAGAACAGCCTAACTCCATCCTCTTTTTGGAATCCCCTTTCAGGTGGTTGAAGGCTGCTATCAAATCCCCCCTCACTCTTCTCTTCTGTAGACTAAACAAGCCCAGTTCCCTCAGCCTCTCCTCATAAGTCATGTGCCCCAGCTCCCCAATATTTTTGTTGCCCTCCGCAGGACTCTCTCAAATTTGTCCACATCCTTTCTGTAGTGGTGGGGCCCAAAACTGGACGCATTACTCCAGATGTGGCCTCACCAGTGCCAAATACTCACTCCCCTAGATATAATAATTCTGCCTCCCTATTAGAAAAGAGAGTAGGAGGAGGTAAGCGAAGCAGTAGCTACCAGCCATGAAAATGGAGGAGCGTGTATTATCCACTATAGCAATTCATGAAAATACAATTACTCTACAATGGATAATAAGACTGGGGAGTGAGGGGAGCTGTGACAGTTGCCAGACAGAGAACCTGTTCTGGGTAAAATAGGGATAAACTTTGTTCCCACAATCTAATGGTTTTTATTGCTCCAGCTCAATAGGCAGATAGTATGCTGAAGGCACAAAAGCAGTCTGTAAGTAGAGCAATGTCACTGCGCTCTGGTGATTTCCAGCTTTATGGCATGGTAAGTCATTTATAGCCATCTTGGTGACAGGAGTTAGGATTTCCTAGCAATGAAATACTGTGCACTGAGTCACTAGTGCAAAAGAAGTTCAGAAAGAAATCTGAGTTAGTCTAAAGTATTCTTGTTTAGTGTTCCAGTTCACTGTGCATTAGGAGTAACTGCCAGTGTCTGGGAAGTTTGTTAGTTGTGTAGCATTAAGGTGAAAATTGGGCCAGTGGAGTTATTACAACCCTGAATATCCATAGAAATAAAAGGTCAGGTGGGTGATGATTTCTTTTATAGATTAGTATTTTAAAAAAAAATAGAAGAAAAAGGAATTACAAATCAACTTTAACATGTGGGAAAGAGTTTCCCCTATTTATAAATAAATAAGAAGATAGACAGACAAACATAACAGGAAGCTCATATGACTTTTTGTTCATATTTGTAAATTTTCAAAAAGCAACAGTAACTCAGACTCGTGACCAATTTAAAGGAAGCCCTTAAAGTGAACTACTCTGCACTGCTACACCATTGAGAACTAAGCAAGGGTTAGCAGTATTGCAGTACCTGTTTGCTTTTTTTTCATAGCCCAGAGAGAAGCTGAAGGTGGCAGGAGAGAGAATGCCACGAAACTTCAAATTTTATGGGAAGTTGTGTAATGGGAGTAAGTACGGCACCTGAACACAAATTATTCAGATTACTTTCTGCTGTCACTGGAATGCTTTTTCAGTAAACTTATTAGGGATTGTTAGAGCGTAAATAGATTTTGAATGTTTCTTAGTTTTTCCCGTTCTCTTTCTCCTCTAGGCCCTGCTCGCTTTTTATAAATATGTGAAAGCCTGAAGTTCTAACTTAAACAATTTGCATTCAAATATGCACCTTCATTTTTGAAAATAGATTACTGTGTACTACAAATCTGTTTAAATTTAGTGATGTTATTGAAGTCAGTAGCTCACAAAAAAGGGGATTTTGTACATACTTGACGGTAATGGGAAAACATAACTTTCAAATGTAAATCCATTTATTTTTAAACTGTTTTTCCTAGTTACTCTTCTATGATTTTTATAAATCTAATTTTATTCCTGGCAAGTCTTTCCATTTTATGTATCACCTCCTTCAGTTTTTTTTCATTCTAAAATGTTGTGTATCACCATTGTTTTCACAGACAATGCTATTAGGATGCAATTCTTTGTTCTTATAACTGACAGAATATTTATTGTAATGAATAAACAAGAATAAGATGAAAATTAACCATTTAGGGAAATCAGCAACCCTAGCATCTTGTATGTTTGGCCATGAACTTACACACTTGTGTAGTGAAAAATCCAGGCTTTCATGGTGAACAATAGGGAAGGTAGTTTTTTGTTTTTGCTCTAGATACATCTTCTTGTCAGTGCTGGAACTTCTAAAAAATAGTACTGCAGCAGTCTTGCCTGGTGCATAGTTTGGGCAAAGACGGTTCAAGAGGCAACCTCCGTTGGTTAGCTGGGCAACGACTGCCATCTAAGATGGTCACTAGCCAGGGACTACTTTATTGGCTAATACCGCCAGTCATCCATTAAGCAATCTGTATGGTGGATTCCTATGCTACTCTGAGCTTTTTTTCGCAAAAAGAAAAGGAGTACTTGTGGCACCTTAGAGACTAACAAATTTATTAGAGCATAAGCTTTCGTGAGCTACAGCTCAGAGCTGTAGCTCACAAAAGCTTATGCTCTAATAAATTTGTTAGTCTCTAAGGTGCCACAAGTACTCCTTTTCTTTTTGCGAATACAGACTAACACGGCTGCTACTCTGAAACCTGAGCTTTTTTTGTCACTGAAGACCTTGGATTGTGTCCTTGGCAGCAGCGTATTAACACCTAGGCCAACAAATTTGCAGGGGCGGCAAATTTATAATAGCAGCCAGAGGCGGCTGCTTCCCCCAGCACCCGTGCCCTTGCCCCTCCCTGCCCCTATTGGTCCCCTTCCCCAAATCCCTGGCACTGCTTCCTCTCCTGAGTGCGCCATGTTCTCTTCCCCCCCGCCCCCCTTCGTGAACCTGTTTTGTGCACAAGCACTGGCAGGGAGCGGGGAGAAGCAGGACCCGGCGGCGCGCTCAGGGGAAGAGGCAGAGTCTGAGCAGAGGTGAGCTGGCACGGGGAGCTGCTTGGGGCGGCAATTTATTTCAGGGCCTAGGGGCAGCAAAATCATTAATCAGCCAGTGGTCCTTGGCTAGAAGCTACAGTTGTAAGTGATCATGGCACCCACTTCAAGTTGTTATGCACCAAAAACAATTTATCTATCAGCGTTAATATACATGGTAATATCTCTTGAGCTTTGATCTTCGTTTCATTGCATTCACAAAAACTCAAATTTACACATCCAAATTCCATCGACATGCATAAATTCAGACTTTTGTGCAAGCAAATTACTCTGCACACTGAACAAAATTTACAGGCTGGGTTCTGACATCTACTGCTAGATTCCTTTTCTAAGAGACTGTTGGTGAAATAGAAAATCAAGAAGGACCACATGAATGTTTTTACTTCCCAAGTCCTGCACATAGTATGATAAAATGGAATTCAGCATTTTCTGTAGTTGCCTTTCATAAAAACTGTATTCCAAATTGTTTTAAATAATGCATGTAAAAGTTTTATAGTAAAAAATTAACAGTAGATGGAGAATTTTGGTCAAGGGTGAAAAGGTATGTTTTTGGATAATTGAATACGTATCTATGATGTGCAGAAATGCACGAAGGCTGTTGTAGATGACAGGAGCTGTGCAGAACTTTCTTACGCCACACTGACAAGATTTTCAGTAAGTAGACAGACTGGCATGGAAGATGTGGACTATAAAATCCATGTGGTAATCTGTGGATCTAAGAATTTGAAGGTTCTTGAACTAAATAGAAATGCATCAGGACCCACTGGAGTTGTCTGCAGATATGAAGGGTGTCTTCATGCTTCACAGCATGTGAGAGGTGGGCTCTGGTGTGACCAGAGAAGAGAATAGCAGTAGTCTTGCTGAATGGAGATAAAAGCATGGCTGAACTCAGAAGAATACTGAAAGCAACTGGAATAATATGCAAAGCAGTCTGAGTTTATGCATCTACATAATGGTCCATACTCAATAATTCTAGTTAACTTGGAGTATGGTTGAATGCACTGTATACAGAACATCTTGAAATTGAATTGGAAAGAGATACGTGTTCCATGGCAAAGCACAAGACTATTTGATATGCACTCCTTTCATGGTTTATTCCTCTGAGTTGCCCATGAATGTTGAACTAAATTGATTGCAGAGTAAAGAAAAGGTCGTATAAATAATGCTTGGAAGCAAACATAATATGAGAATTAATAAAACTCTCCATGTTCGCAATTCTTATTTTTTTAGGAGAAAACCATGACCAGTGATTATCTGTGGTCACACTTCAAATTGCTTCTGTGCTATATTCAATTTTTATTTTGTGTGTTAAAAAGCAGCTGGTGAGTGTGGGGAAGCTGTGGCTCCAGTGAGTTATATTAATGTGCTTCAAGCTTTTTTGAAATTGATTTTATTTTAACTGTGGTGGTGGTTTTTCCTGTATTAACTTCATAACACAGGAATAGACAGAGAGACTGGGCCCTTATTTGACAAGTGCTGTCTAACTCCCATTGAAATCAATGCAATCTCCTGTTGATTTCATTAGGAAGTGCATCAAACCTTAAATGCCTTGGATCCAACTGATGCACACTTTATTTTTGGACTATCTGACATTAAGTTTTGGATGCAAATGTTGGAAACACATAGGATGAGATTCTGTACTGCATCTTGAAGAGATGTGCACACACACAACTCTCAGGCCAGGGGGAGTGTTAGCTCAAGTGGCTTTAAGCCACATTTATTGCCTTCTGATTGGAGGTGCTCTGGGGGCTGGAGAGGTTTCTACTCTGACAGCGCTGCAGGCCTGTCTGAGTTCCAGTACCCTCTCCAGGCTGCCTTATAGACTGCAGTACTTTCCAGAACCTCCACAGCACAAAATACCACCCACTACGTTGGCATTCCCCCTTATGTCAAGGCTTGTGAGGTGGTCCTTGGGTTGTCCTCCATAATGCCTGCACTGGGAAATCTTCCCCCAGCTGGACATGAGGCTTTTAGCTTTAGCCCGTTCCTGCCATAAGTGGCTAGAGAGGGTGTGAGGATTTCACCCATAATCTCAACCAAGTACTAGATTAGATATACTATTGATGGATAGATAAAGTAAGCTATTTTAGGGTCAGTGTGGAAGATATCTACAATATCTAATGTAGATACTGCATGTTGACTTTTTTTTTTTGTTTGTTCAATTTTCTGTTTTTGAATTTCCATTGAAAGAAAAGGATGAATTTTTCAGATCTGGGGGGTTTAAGGAAAAATTCATTCTGTTTTTGACCATTTACCTATCTCAATGAAATTTTCCAAACGTAGACCGCAAAAAAAAAAAAAAAAAAGTTTCACAAAAATATGGTGACCTTTTTCCCGCCATTTTTCAACCAGTTCCAATTGAAAAGAGTAAATAGGAGTGAAAAAAAGAGTACAACATTGGAAGCTGACTTGAACATTCAGAAAAAACAAAATCACTTGATAGAAAGACTTTTGGTCATTGTATCTATTGACACATAATTATCAGTCACATATATTCAACTACAGTGTTCAGGAGCAAATTTTTTTTAGCTATTCAGTTGCACTGCAGATAACTGCCATTCTGATTTCAGATTTCAGGCACCATTTACATTCCTAACAGATAGTTCTCATAAATTGTAGTTTTAAGTGACTGAATTAAAGATCTTTATTGCAAGTATAAAATGGGGTCTAGATAAATGTATTTATGATCTGTATACAAAAATTAAGAGGCATCTGGGAGTATAATATAGTTTAAAATCTCCTTCCATGGGCAAGTTAGTGGGAGAAACGTAAGGGAGGTCTTATTTGATTCTGTAAAAAATCTACAGAATCACAGTTTCGATAGTGCTACCCTCAGTGGCATGGCAGGTGGGCTCTCTGCCACTCTGTCCAAGATCAGGGTCCTTCAGCTGGTGGAAATGTTGATGATACAAGGACATTGGACATGGGTCAAGTTAGGGCTTTCTAATGATACCCTTCTCCCATGAACACAATGGTACCAAATATGACAAACCTAGAACAATTATGTACATATATATATATATAATATTTGAGCAAATCCTTAAAAAGCAACATTTTTTAAAATTATACTTTAAACAGAGGGATGTATTGCTTAAATAAAAAAGACATTGATCTTAACTAGTCATAGGGGAGTTAGCCTTGGCACATAAGATCGAAAACATTTATTTGTCAAAGTCTTCAGTGGTGACATCTCTGGCTAGGGCCGCCCATGTCTAGTTGTGAAGCCCTGTACCTCAGGGGAACACACTGGACCCCTATGTTATCCTTATAATATGATTGTGTGGTAACCAGTGCACAGTTTGTCATGTTGGGTGTCTTCAGAAGGCTCATGATGCACTGAGCATTGTTATAGTAATGTTATAGATTGTAATTCCATATATATAGTTATGAGGCTGAAAATGTGTCCCCTTGGCTTAAAACAAGCCCAGCCTTAGAGGAACAAAAGGACACTGGCCTAGGTAGCAACAAAGGATCTGTTGGACTCTTGAGTGAGTCACCCCCCCTTCTCTTGGTCAATTTGGGACTATGATGAGGTAATGCTCACCTGACTCTGAAGCAGGGGGAGCAAAGCCAAAGGAAAGAAAGAACATGATAAAAGGGAGAGACGCTTGCCATGCTCTCTTCCACCTCCTTCTACAGACACCACCACCAAGCGACTGAAGCACTGATCAAAGGGGAGAGCCTGGCTGAAAGGCAACCAGCCAACCTGTGGTGAGAAGCATTTAAGTTTGTAAGGGCACTGAAAGTGTTAAGATCAGCTTAGAATGTGATTTGCTTTTATTTCATTTGACCAAATCTGACTACTTGTGCTTTGATTTGTAATCACTTAATCTATCTTTTGTAGTTTAATAAATTTGTTTGTTCTACCTGAAGCAGTGCATTTGATTTGAAGCATGTCAGAGACTCCCCTGGGGATAACAAGCCTAGTACATATCAATTTCTTTGTTAAACTGATGAACTCCTATAAGCTTGCAGCATGCAGCAGGCATAATTGGACACTGCAAGACGAAGGTTCCTAGGATTGTGTCTGGGACCGGAGATATTGGCTAGTGTAATTTGGTTGCAGAATCCGAGCAGTGGCTGGTCAAATGTGCTCACTCACGTAGCTGGGAGCAGCTTACGTGCCAGAGGCTGTGGGTGAAAGCCTGGAAGTGGGGGCTCTCACAGCAGAGCACGGTAAGGCTGGCTCCCAGAGTCGAGGCTTGGAGGGACCTAGCATATCACCGGTCCAGATAACACGAGGGGAATGTCACACTAGTGCCGTGACACGTTTTGATTCAGTACCTCAAATGTATTCATGCATTCCAGCTGCATAAGAAATGTTAATTGAAGTGAGAAATCAGTGGGGCTAGCAAGTATGATTGGTAGGATGCATACACGGGTCATTCGCTCTGGCACCTTGTGTAGTTCAAGGCTTTAACACCAAGTTAAAGGCTGACCATGGTGGAATGTATCTTTTTCTCCTGAAATAATGTGGTGTGATATGTAGTGTCATGGGTATCCAGATCTTCTATATCTTCAGGAATTATTTTTTTGCCTCTGGAATGCATCCTACTTTTTCACAATAACCCCAAGTGAGGTCCAGGTTGGTGAATGTAGAAAGCTCTATTACAGTCAATGTAACTGCTGCATCATTGAAAACTGGACTTCTTGGCATCAGAATTTTTGGGCCGTGATTGGAAAGTGAATGAATCCGGAAGCTCCTTCAAAGAATGGTTCTTTGGTGGTCCAAACAGCTGGGACTGGTATCTATTAATATGCTCCTATTAATAGACTCTCGGTAATAAAGTTAGTGTTGGTTTCTGTTGCTCTTACCTTTTTGATGGAACGCTTTACATACATTCTTGGTGTTGCACTCGATGTGATATGCAAGGTCGTATGCCTGGATATCTTTTGGGTCAATACATCCACTTTACCTCCCATGCAACGTTCTCTTTAAGAGTGACTGCTTCGTACAGTTTCTCATCTGTGTTAAATGTTAAAACTGTGCTTAGTGAATGCCTTTTGGGCATTCAGCTTATCGCAAAAGAAGGTGGTAGTGGTCTCAAAATGCATGTCATGGGCCTAGTGTGGCACTTGTCCCAACATTTTCAATTTTTACCTGATGCTCTATGTACATCCTCTTCATTCTTGCCAAATTCCGTTTATGGGTGCACTTCTTACAGCATGTAAGGGGCCATCAAGTGTTTGACCAGGTCCTCCAGGGTGGTATTCTCCAAAGATTCAGTTACTAGTCAGTACCCTTTGTCTCCCCATTGATGCCTAAAAATGATCAAGACCAAAGGAAAAACAAGGATTTTGTAATAAATTACTTTGGGATTGCAATTAATTATGTGATGTGCTGTGTAGTTCTGCAAATATATGCATATTGTTTGTGGTTAGATTTCAGTAATTGCTGGCTGGATGCTGATGTGTTAACCTGTGCCTTATTACAACTCTTTGGCATAATAAACAAAGCTGATAATCAGTACCACAGAACTGTATCTTGATGCAGTGATGGAAAATCAACTTGAAGCACTCTTTCAGTTTATTGTAATCTGTAACATTTAAATTTTTTTTATCAGCTATCATGTTCTGAGCATTAACTGATAACACAGTACTGTCAGTCACAAATAACATTGTTGGGGCTGCATGTTTGACATGGCTGTGTGTGTGTGTGTGTGTATTTAAAGTTGATTTTTAAACATTTTCTGGAATCTATAACTGCCTAATTGTTCTAGATTTGTCATGTTTGGTACTACAGTGTTCGTGGCAGAAAGGATTTTGAATGATATCCAACTTGACCCGCATCTGATGACATTGTATTATCAACATTTCCACCAAACAGAGGCCCAGAGAGTGCCCTCTGCCTCACCACAGAGGGTGACACCATTGAAATTGATGCTATAGAGCTTGGACTCAAATTACACCTCTCTTACCTTTCTATCATCAATTTGCCCATTGGATTACACATGCTTCCAGATTTTATCCTGGGCTCAACCTACCACAGAAATAGTAGCTGCAGCAGATCATTCTATAATAATCACTTCTTAAATAGGCAAGTGCTTGGAGAAATATTCCAAATCCCTGTTCTGATTGAAAACCCACCCACCCAAGCATCTCATCCCTTTCTAAAAGTCCAAACAAATGGTTGGGCCTTGCAGCATGGCCTGGTAGATGACCGATTCAGACTATTTCAGATTAAAGACAGAAGTGAATTTCAAAGCTGAAGAGCCTTCACCAGGACCCTAGTTCAGGAAATCCACTTAAAGTGAATCATGTACTTAAATGCCTTCCTGAGTCTGGGTCATGGTGTGTGGGAGGGAGGATTTCCCCCCCAAAATACAAAGTACTTTATCTTTTAAGCTCAGTGAAAGAAGTGATTGGCATGCAAGAACAGCAAATAATTACTTATCTGCCCCACTCAATTATCCATCATTAACATTGGGCTGTAGACTGTATTAGGGTCTTTGTGGCTTGAGACAGAGGATGATCCCATTATTGTGGAGAGGACTAATAGAATGTCAGACTGATAAGGAGCAGAGCTGTAGATAAGTATTTTTAGACTGCCTGAGCTATGAAGTAATGACAGTCGATAAAGGATGATATCTTTGACAACTCCCTCATCTTATTCTGCAGTGCAGAAATGGCTAAACAGCAAGATTTTGATATTTGATATAATGGCTGAGATGAAACAATTCATGGTGTTAGTACAGTGTTTTTTTTAAGCATCTGATTTGGGAATCGTGGTGGTCTTTATTTGGAATCTAATATTTTGGGAGCTCTAGCATTCATTTATAGTCTTCAGATTGCTAGACATGCAAATATTGGGCCAGATTTTAAGAACTGGCCATTATGTTTTGCCTTGAGTCTGTAGACTCTTCAACATTTACATGAGACTGCTCAGGGAGATCATGAAATGCTGTGAAGTCATGTGGCACCCATGTGCTGATGAAACACAACTGTATGTCTGTCTCTCTGCCAGCACAGCTTCTGCCATCATCGGCATCCTCCAGTGTTTAGAAATCAATCGATTTTGCTCAAGCTGAGCCCAGGAAAGGCAAAAGACCTCCTGGTAGGAAGAAGAAAACACTCAAAATGCAAGGTGCAAAGCCGCTGGGCTCATGGCTACTCATGGACATGCAATTGCCAGAGGAGCAAAGAATACTCACCATCACTGTGGTTGCTCCACTGTTGGGCTTTAAAAAGCAAGTGAGGCTCTTTATAGGTAAAACAAAATGTTTTTTGCTATCCAAGCATCAGCACTACTGGCAATAGGATTGCTGCTCTCTTCCTGCATATTAGGTTTCAGAAGGTAATGTTCACTGTTTGGGGCAAGTCTGTTTGGATTTGTACATAACAATGGTGGAGGGAGCGACTATCCCAAATATATAATTCAGGAAAGGAGAAGGGCTAAATAATTTAGTGACATTTTTCTCTTAAAAAATCAACTTTTGAATTGTATTTGACAACTCTCCTTTTAATCACCAAATGGACGAAAAAGAGGGAAACATCTTTGTGTTTTTTCATTTTAGATAAAATAAGTATTATGCACAAGATGAATGATGATGGTTTAAGGCTTTTTTGTGTGTGGAGGGGATTTGTTGAGGAGTGCATGATGGATTTCTGGAGATATTGGCTCTCTCTGGGAATTCATGTGATAAGAATCTTTTTTAAGGAATTAACAGCTGTGCTAGCAAGCAAATTACTGAACCTACACATGCTCTGAATGCAACTGTGCTGATTGGCACCGTGGGGCCAACATTGATCCATAATTCTAAGCTTTGCCGTAAAGAAATGTAAGTGCCTGCATGCTCTGTGGTTCCATCTCTCATCTTGTAAAAAGGTTATTGCTCTCTGATTTCCTTTTAGAATCAAAGAATTTCAAATTGGACAGCAGTTTCTGAGAGCTGGACCCATGCCTCTGTTTTCTTCTCCATCCCTGTTTCTTGACAGTGGGACTTGCTGGACTACTTAATCTTCTGTTGTCTTAAGCAAATACGAATTATATGGGCAAAAATGATAGCAGCATTTGTGGAAGTGGGGTCATGGTAGCTTCCATGGTCTTATTCTCTGTAATAACTGTTTGTTTTAAAAATAAATTGTTCTTTTTTTTTTTTTCAAAAACTTTTATCTTTTACTGTCTCAGTGTTTGATTTTTGGATGCTAATTGTATTGTGTTTTTATTCAGCAGCCATGTGCAGGAATCTATCTCATCTCTCATACATTCCCCACGAATACCTCTGTATTTCGTTAAATCTCAGCGTCAGAGGAAATGTTTCCTGACAGGGTAGTTTTCTAACAGCACATTGCAAATGCGCAGAAGGGCCCCAAGGTCAGAAACTCTTTTTGAAAGGTTAATTAAGTCTGAAGAAAAGGTATTATGTTGTAATTAAATAATAATGAATGAGGAGCTGTGAAGTATTTAGTGTATGATGCAGTACCACAAGGCAAAGCTGAAATCATCTGCAAATTTATTGTTTTATTACATATTCTATTATAAAATACCCCTGGGTGTCAGTGTAATTTTTATTCCTGAACTTGGATATGACAGAAGGGGGATTAAGTGGTCAGCTCTGCCATGCATATATGTAATCATAATACATCTCGAGCAGTTCTAAGAACTTTAATAACATTCCTGACATACTTAAGAGAACTTTCATCAAAAGTGCAGTGCCTTTCCAGCTATGTAGAACTTCATTTCTAATCCAAGTGTAACGTGCTTTTTACTGTGTTCACATTGGAAAGGCTGCCACAAGTTTTCATGCCTTTAAATTTCTCACGAGTGTTATAGAAACATCGTCATGACCCTATTTAAGAGTACCATCAGAATTTTCCTTAAAGTCCTTGTGCTTTCGATAGCATTTCAACATTTTAAAGTGCATTGGGGGGAAACTTGGTACAAATATTGGAGGCAAGTTGTTAATCTAGATGTGGATTTTTTGAAAACATGGTTTAAATTAGCTGATTCAGACTTCTGTTCATAGCCTTGTGCCCAGATATTGCATTTCATAATTTCAGAGATCAGTGAAGAATTAATGAATCTTCCATACCATATGTACTCCACTATCTAGACAGAAATATAACCTACCAGCAGTTGGCAGTTTTAACTAAGTACTCAGTACTTAGAAGTCAAAACCTTAATTATTTTATGTGACAAAATAAATTGCATTTATAAATAATAGCCATATGATATGATAAAACAAAATGGGAAATTGCAGAAACCCTACTTTTACTCAGGGCTAGATTAAGGCAGAAACACTATGGGTATACACATAGGGCCCTGGCTGCTGGAGTCGCATGATATTAGAATGTCAGTTTTCACCTTAAATGTTTCTAGCCCTCAAATATGACCTGAGCATAACCAATGCTTTGTCTGCCTGAGTTTTCAGACAGCCTGAATCAATAGCTGTGAAAGTTAATTGCCCCCATTCATCACAGTACGATGTTAAATCTGAAACCTGCAGCTCTGTAGCACTCCCACTGACAGCACTCTGACTTCTAGAAAGGACTTGGTGTAGGTAGGTGGCCCTCACTAATGCCACCTAATCATGGCTCTTCTAGGGTAGTGTTGACGGTTGTTTGCTCAAGTGGGCAGGGGGTGTATCCTCCTTTCTCCAGATGAATCTCTGTGCACTTGAAGATATGGGGACGGTGTTCTGGAAAGGGTGGTTAATTATTCTGTCCAAAGAAAAGTGGTGGTGGGCTCTCACCAAATAATGATTCTGTGGGCAGCACCAGCCACCGCCATCCCAAGAAAGGGATGGGGTATGGCATTAATGGGACATGTGGGTTATGCCTAGGGTAGCAGATTGCCTTAATCTGATTCTGCCGCCTTCTACTGGTAGATTGTGCAGTCTTTGCTCACAGTGGTGAGCACTTACGAAAGTGAGTAGGCTCATTTAGTGGAACCCTAACCAGCATGAGTAAGGGTGGCCCAGTCTCACCAAAATTATTTTTTTAAAGCTGCCTAGGTGCCTCTTGATGGTCTCATCCTTTATATCTTGTAAGGACAAATTTTCAAAAGCAAATTATCTAAATTGTGCCCATTAGCCTGCATATGAACGCTAATACACAAGCTCAAACCCTGATTTGCAGGCACGCAGGTTAGAACCTTACTGATTATTTTGCTCCCATTTTTCAATGTATATGTAATAATTTAGAATTGCAATATTTGTACTTTGGCTCATATTTTGGTAACATCAAGTCCTCTGAAATCAAGTCCTTCAGCAATACTTTCATCTTCTCCAGCACAATTAAGGAAGTATCTTCAGCTAGAAAAATGTTTTCTGGCAGCCTAGTTAAAATATGCATCCTTCACCTGTCTCATTATCGGGCAGATTGGATTATCCCTCACAACTTTGCATACACCTGAAAATCTTTCAAACTCATGAATAAACAGCCTGATGCAAATATTGGTCTTAAAATGATGTGAAAAATTTAGCTAGCAATGAATTTTTCACAGAAAGAATGGACCACCCTGTCATCCATAGTATTTTACCGACTACGAAATGCCATCTCTAATGACATTGAATGTAATATAACTGTCATCGGAAGTGGTCTATGGGCTCCTTCTCAGGGCAAATTAATTCCAAGTGTCTGATTCGCCACTCATCTGCATTGTGTGTAGTCATTTACACTTGAGCAAGCAAGGGTGTAAAATGCTACCAAATTGGAATGGTGGCATTTTATACCCAATTTTGATGCGTGTAAATGGCTGCACAAGGAGTGAGGCTGTGTTTAATCAGGCTGTAAATGACTTGCTCCTCCAGAGAAGACAGTTTCTTTAATAACTTATTATACTGTGTTATATTATATTTCTATAACTCTATCTATATTCTTAAACTGTAAAATGTAATTTTTGATTCCATAAGAAACACTAATCAGTGTTTGAAATATATGGTAGTTGCTACATACCGTATTTATAAATATATAAATGGTAGTTGCTACATATAGTATTTATACAACAGCGTAACTTAATTAAAAGGCAATGAATAATTTTTTGCAACCCCTTTTCAACCTAATCCATAATGAAGGTTGGTGAAGAAGGATGTTATACTCTCATATTCTGTGGCTGATATCAACAGTCAATATTGTAAAGTGAAAAATATGTTTAGCCCTAATGATTGTTCTGATATAATAATTTTTAAAGACGGGGGCACTTTGTGCTAGGACTGTACATACACACAATAAGACACTAGGATTAAAATCAAAACAGAGTATGAGAACAAAAATCAAAACATCATCATCCTTGCACTTTCTTAACATATGATACACTAATGCATCTAGGAAAAGTAAATGTTAACAGTAGTATTTTTTAAAACAGCCACTATAATTTGAGTCCCTTGTTCGTCTATGCAAACTGCTGAGTGCAAATGACAGAATTTAGACATTTAACTACCGGATTGTTTATCAGCTGGTTAGATAACTAAAGGCTGGCATTTGCATTCAAAATTCTGCATCAGGAACTGATGTAAGACTAAAGGTGCAGATACCGTGAAGGACTGCTTGAAGCTTATTTAAAAGTTGTCCTCAGAAATGAATTTCACTGCTTTTAATGAAGCATTGATGATGATTAGATCTATGAAAGGTGAAGGAGTTTAGCAGACTAGTGGCAGCCAAAGTTTTGAGATTAAATTTAACATAACATGGGGATCCATAGCACTTGTCATATGTCTTTTTTTCTTTGTAATCCAATACCATCATATTGAACTGTAATCCTTTCTTGACTCTCAGGTACAAAAACATAATTTTGACATGGAGACCTTTGGTATGCATTTTGTTTTTCATTTCTACATGTACTTAAAGTAGCAGAAATATTGGAAAATGAAGAGTAGTTTAAGAGGTAAGACAAGAGGGAAGAAATTTCCATCATCTTAACATAAATATCCACTGGTCAGTAAGGACCTGATCTTGCACTTATGCATACAAGTAACTTCAAACATGAGAATAGTCTCATTGAACTCAGTGGGACTGTTAATGTGTGTAAAGTTAAGCAAGTGTGTGTTTGTAGGATTTGGTCCTACCAGACGAATTTTCAACATGGGATTTTAGATTCACAATGACTCTTAATGAGTGTTGTTGCTAAATCCTTGTACTGACAACTAGCTGCTAATACATGTTTTCGTTCAGTAAGTTATATTTAAAAACCTTTACCATCTGGAGTAGTTCATTTTACTGCAGTATTTTCATAGATATTAAGGTCAGAAGGGACCATTATGATCATCTAGTCTGACCACCTGCACAATGCAGGCCACAGAATCTCACCCACCCACTCCTGCAATAAACCTCTCACCTATGTCTGAGCTATTGAAGTCCTCAGATCATGGTTTAAAGACTTCAAGGAGCAGAGAATCCTCCAGCAAATGATCTGTACCCCAAGCTGCAGAGGAAGGCAAAAAACCCCCAGGGCCTCTTCCAATCTGCCCTGGAGGAAAATTCCTTCCCAATCCCAAATATGGCAATCAGCTGAACCGTGAGCATGTGGGCAAGAGTCACCAGTCAGATACCCAGGAAAGAATTCACTGTAGTAACTCAGATCCCACCCCATATAACATCCCATCACAGGCCATTAGGCCTATTTACCATGAATAGTTAAAGATCAATTAATTGCCAAAATCATGTTATCTCATCATACCATCTCCTCCATAAACTTATCGAGTTTAATCTTAAAGCCAGATAGGTCTTTTGCCCCTACTGCTTCCCTTGGAAGGCTATTCCAGAACTTCACTCCTCTGATGGTTAGAAACCTTCATCTAATTTCAAGTCTAAACTTCCCGATGACCAGTTTATATCCATTTGTTCTTGTGTCCACATTGGTTCTGAGCTTAAATAATTCCTCTCCCTCTCTGGTATTTATCCCTCTGATATATTTATAGAGAGCAATCATATGTCCCCTCAACCTTCTTTTGGTTAGGCTAAACAAGCCAAGCTCCTTGAGTCTCCTTTCATAAGACAGGTTTTCTATTCCTCAGATCATCCTAGTAGCCCTTCCCTGTACCTGCTCCAGTTTGAATTCATCCTTCTTAAACATGGGAGACCAGAACTGCACACAGTATTCCAGATGAGGTCTTACCAGTGCTTTGTATAAGGGTACTAACACCTCCTTATCTCTACTGGAAATACCTTGCCTGATGCATCTGTAAGTGGGGGAATAGTCCTGCTATTGTGGGGAACTTTCCTGGCTTCTGTACTAC
Source organism: Dermochelys coriacea (assembly GCF_009764565.3). Classification (NCBI taxonomy): domain Eukaryota; kingdom Metazoa; phylum Chordata; order Testudines; family Dermochelyidae; genus Dermochelys; species Dermochelys coriacea. Next base: position 174,823,823 of record NC_050069.1, read on the forward strand.
CCCGGTGAAGTGGGCTAGTGAAAGGATCTGAGTCCTCGCTCCCACTTCCTTTACCCAGTGGCTTCCCTGCCCTTGAGGACTCCCCTTCCACTCTCCTGTCTGGCAGAGTCCTCATAACCCCAACAAGGTTGGGCCCAGGATTCCTGGGAGGCTCGACCCCCAACCCTGCTGTGGTCACCTAGAACAGGGGATAGGGTGTCCCCACTCCGAGGTACTCTCTCTGCACTGGGCACTTCTCTGACCCACTGACCATTACATACAATCTGAAGCAAATGCAAGTTATTTAATCAACAATTAATTTTAAAAAGAGTAAGGAAGAGTGGGAAAGGTTACAGGAAACACATCAACCTGCTCTGTCGCAGAGAACATCACAAACAGTGTCTCTGGAATGTCAGGGCAGTTCACAGTCTGTTCCTTGTAAGACCCAGACCTTCTTCTCAGGCCCTGGCTGTGCTGCAGGGATGCTGTGAGTTGGACACTTGCTCCGGTGGTGGCCACACACTCTCAGGCTCTAAGTGGTAGGACCCTTCTTCCCAGTGTCGCCCACGCCCTGTCGGGGTTACGATCCATGTCTGGCCTGCAGAGCGTCTTGGCTGAGGCGTCTCCCTGTGCTGGGCCCGCTGCCCAGGGTCCCCCTCGGTCTCCCCAGCTGCTCACCGCACCCACCTCCAGACTGCTCCAGCCCCAGCTGCACCACTCTGTCTCTGCACTGCTGCTGCTCTGCCTCCAGCTCCCTGGGCTGCTTCTCTGGCCCCTCTGGCTCTGGTTGCTACAGATCTTCTCCCAGGACAAGTCTGCTCTGCAGGCTGCTTCTGTGACTCTGCTCCCAGCACTGACCTGCTTCCTCGGCTGCTTTTCTGGCCCCTCTGGCTCTAGTTGCTGCAGCTCTGCTCCCAGGGCAAGTCTGCTCTCTCTGGGCTGTGCCTCTGGCTTTGGGGCTGCAGCTCTGCTCCCAGGACAGGGTCTGCTCTCTCTGGGCTGCTTTTCTGGTCCCTCTGGATCCAGCCCAGCTCTGCTCCCCAGCTCAGCTTGGGCCTCTGCTTTCTCCTTAGCTCAGCCCCACTCTGTCTGACCCAGACAAATCCAGCTCACACGGAGGACGGGACCTTCACACGGAGGACGGGACCTCCCTGGCCTCCTGACTCCCTGATTAGCCTGCCCGCCCTGTCATTCAGGCTGACCTGGAGCATTGGCCTCTCCCCATTGTTCCTGGGGGCTGTCAGTCTTAGGGTCCTGATTCCCCATCAACCCTTCTCCCTTTTAGTACTGGGAGCTAGCCAACCAAAACACCCCCACTGAATGTTAGTAAGGGGGTAACAGTCCCCTTACACATCGCAAGTACGCATTAGCTTTTTTCACGGCCATGTCACATTGATGGCTCATAGTCATCCTGTGATCAACCACTACTCCAAAGTCCTTCTCCTCCTCTGTTATTTCTAATTGATGCGTACCCAGCTTATAACTAATATGCTTGTTATTAATCCCTAGATACATGACCTTACACGTCTCACTATTAAATTTCATCCTATTACTAGAGTTTACAAGATCCTCCTGTATGATATCCCGGTCCTTCTCTAAATTGGCAATACCTCCCAGCTTTGTCTCATCCACAAACTTTAGCACACTCCCCTTTTTGTGCCGAGATAGCTAGTAAAAAGATTGGTCCCAAAACCGATCCCTGAGGAACTCCACTGGTAACCTCTCTCCAGCCTGACAGTTCACCTTTCAGTATGACCTGCTGTAGTCTCCCTTTTAACCAATTCCTTATCCACCTTTCAATTTTCATATTTATAGTATTTCTCTTTCTATACAAAGTTACTACAAATGCTAGGTGGTAAAGGTAAATACCACATTTTGGCGAACACCTAATGTTTTTATGGTACCCTTTGCAGTTTCAATTTATGATCACCATTTGTATGGTACATTATATAATAAGCAGAAAGAAACTTTACCCCAAGATTGTCAAATGCTCTGAAATCAAATGAACACTCTGTAAGATATTATACAACCTGTCTCTTCTTAACTACAGTGCCTGGTTTAACTTTTACTTATTATAAGCCAAATTCTAAAGTCCCTGTCAAAGGCAGATGCTCAGCTGTTGTGATTTGTCATAGCTCCATTAACTTTGAAAGAGCTTTCACAATTTACACCGGCTGAGGATAGGCCCCTCGGTCCATACTCAAACAAAACTCTGTGTGCTGTCCATGGGACATCAGGATTTGGTCCTGTGATTTTTGTCTACTTATCTAAACTAGTGCCCTTCCCCCATATAACATTAGGCTCTGTGGCTGACTAACTACTACGTACATTTTCAGTTACCTCTACAGTCTAAAATATAATGTTTACAGATTTCTTCTGCCTGCTTTGTGTGCAGTGTTGTTGTAGCTGTGTTGGTCCCAGGATATTAGAGAGACAAGGTGAGTGAAGTAATATCTTTTATTGGACCAATTTCTGTTGGTGAGAGAAACAAGAAGTTGGTCCAGTAAAAGATATTACTCATTCTTCTCACCCACTCCCCCACCTTGTCCCTTTTGCACACTTTGGCATTTAGGCACCGGGGATGGCTGACTTTTAAAAGTATTTTACTTGTCTTTGTAGAACATTTAGTAGCTGTGCTGACTGCTAAGCAAGAGGGAATCCATGCCTGCAAACATAGCAAAAGCAACACCTTAACAAGGCTAACTTTTCTTCTTATATTCAGTGGCCACAGTCTTTGGGAATGCAGACAGCCCATTAGTGATCAGTGTGGAATTGTCCCAGCTGTGTTTGTTAGATTTTATTTGTTTTGTTCACAAAGAAACAGGATCAAGGAGGAGGGGAAAAAAATTAAATCAAATCAAATCCACAGCAAGTCACTGGCAACCAAAGGGCCTGTTCTTTGATTAAGGTGTAGAGCGTAGGCATGAACCTGGATGTCTGCTTCGGTGACTTCAACATCTTACAGGAGGAAACTGCTACAGATGACAGTGGCAGATTTTGTACCAATAGATGCACACTATGTTGTCCATTCTTCCCTCCCCTGACCCCAGTCGGGGGGAAAAAAAATTGGTATATGCAAATCTTATATTTAATAAATCAGACTGGAGAAATCCTAAGGATAGAAATCTTTACTTCTATAGTACAGAGCACAGCTTAGTTTTGTTTTTTGTTTTGTTTTTTAAATGTGAGAAGTAGGAATGAGAAACTCTTGTATTCTTTTCTGAAATTTAATTAGAGTTTGATCAGTGAGGTCAAAGTTCAGTTATGGTCAGAACCAAACTTATTTAAAATACTACCTTCTTCCTCACGAGCCCAGCTCCTCGTGTGTATTCAAATTCACATCTGCTGGCTTTACTGCCTCAAATAATTTTTTGGTACTATTTATTCCGGTTAACCCTGCAGGAGATGCTCAAGCCCCAAAAGACACAAAGTAACCGAGACAGGCCAAGTGCAGATTAGTTTAACACTTTCCTATGTATTAAAATGTAGTTGTTGCTAAGAGTTTCTCAGAGCATTGGGTACAATGTCTACACTCTATTATATGCTCTGTATATAGAGAATTTTTAGAAAAAAATTTCTAGCAATAGTCTTGATGGGGGGTGGGGGAGAGAGGATCAGTTTCCACAGTGATCAGGGAAATTGTGCTGTATCCTACTAGCAAAATCTGTCTTTCAAGAGGGGTTTCAGCTTTAATATGGTCAGTTTGTTTATTTAGATTTAAAATAATAATTGAAAAGATGCCTATCCAAGGTCTCAGGTGCCTTAATAATACAAAATCCCAGCAGCATTAATCCTTTCAACCAGAACTCAGCCAACTACCTCCAGAATCTTCTCTCTGGCCTGCCTTGTTGTGGGAAGACCACTCTCAGTGCTCACCAAAACACATCTCAAACAGTTGTCTTGTCCTTGAAGGGTCACTAAATTTGGGCTATTTCGAAACTTAGGGAGCAGATTCTAGGGTCCCTGAGCCCTCCCAGAGAATACCTTGCCAGCCATCCCATCTCATTTATAATGAAGGGGATCCAGCTCAAGCACCCTGCTGACCATGGATGTGGCACTATGGCCTGGGAAGAGTGGGGATGCCTCCAGTAGGCTGGTCTCAGGACAGTTAGGGCTTATAGGTCATAAGCAACACCTTAAACTCCACCTGGAGACCAATGGACAGCCAGTGCAGATCCTGGAGCTCTGGTGACACGTGCTCCCAGCGAGATGCCGCACTCAGTAAGTGAACTGCTGTGTTCTGTAACAGGTTCAGTCTCAGAATGGTTTCAAGGGAAAGCCCCATGCAGAGCACATTCCAGTGTTTCTAATTTTGAAGAAACTAATGCTTGGGTAACAGTAGCAAGGTCCACATCCGAAAGAAAAGGTCATAATCTCCTAGCCTGATGCAGATGAAAAGCTGACTGGCTTACAGCTGTAATATGGTAATAGAACAGCAGCTGGGAGTCTAAAATAACCCTTAAGTTGAGAATCCTAGTAACTGACTGTCTGCATACTTTCTCAATCACAGGGACTGATACGATACTCTGCCATCTTCTCCCAGCTGCTCAGTCTTATCTAGGTTAAGTTTCACCCAGCTTGCTCTCATCTATGCCCCAGTCTCGTCAAGACACTGCCCGAAGAGCAGTACTACACCATCTGAGTTGGATGAGAGAGTGACACCTACAGTTGGTCATCATCAGCCTAATGACAACATCGCATCCCATGCCTCCTTACAGTCTCTCATAATGGTCCCCCGTAGCTGGCTGGCCACAGTGTTGATTGGTGTTTGTCTTGCTCACTTGAAAAAGAGGACATACCTGCTACTGCTAACAACATAAAGATAATCTTTGCTTGCTTAAGGAATAAGAGGTTTATGGTTTCTGGAGAACAAGATTGTATACATTATGTTTTCCATACATAATTATGCAAATTAGACAATGACTATACATAAATTGCTGTTACAGTTAATTATTGAAATTAGAATGGAGCAGTAAGTACCATAACACTCCAGAAACTTTTAACTTTCAAAGATTGCACCCAATCACAGTAGCATAGCAACACGTAATATGCTTTAGCATCTTCTAGCTAACGTTCAAGATGATTCACATAACCACTGGGTCTAGAAAGTACAACTGATCCCACCTTTGTTCAGAATATTTGGCAATTCAAGAATAATGAGAGTTTTCACCCACGTCTGTGTTATGGAACTCCATTGCACATTAGATGTCATTGCACCCTTCTTGATGCATCAGCTGCAGCTCTATGGCTGTATAAAACCTGAGGCTGAGAGTGCCGAGAGACTACCTTATGGCTACGTCTACACTTGGAGCTTGGGGTGTGATTTACAGCTTGAGTAGACATACTTAAGTTAGCTGTCATCAGCAAGTGCACTCAAACTAGTTGTGTAGGACAGGCAGTGGTGAGCGGTGGCACAGGTTAGCCACCCCGAGTATGTACCCTTGGGGTCTGGATGGGTTTGTACTTGGGGCAGCTAGCATGGGCTCCTGCACATTTCTGCCTGTGCTACTGTGATTACCTTTCTATTTTCAGCATGCTAGCTTGATGAGAACTAGTTCAAGTGTCTCTACTCAAGTTGGGAACCACCCCTCCTGCCCCACACCCTCATGCTGATCTTCTTGGTAGTGTTAAGTAGCAATGCAGTATGTGCCATCTTCCCATAAGATGTTTTCAAATCTTGTCCTGACACAGAGATTCCTATGTTGGAACAGAAAAAATGAACGCAACTCTCTCACGTGCTCATGTAATCTTACTACCGGACAAGCCAGAAGTCTTGCCCAAGTCCTGACTTAGACATCCAAATTTCCCTGCGTTCTCTGCAGACCTCTTGCTGTCTAATTTTCACGCAGGTATTAACCTTGGAAGAGTGGAACTCCCTACTAAACATTTTGCTCCATCCTTTATTTCTTGTCCCAAATGCCATCTTTGGTAGTCCAGGCATATATATGTGTTATAATTAAAGTACATAGAAAATGGAGACTCTTTGCCTGAGTTACACTGTTGAAAATAGGAAAAATTATTGTAAACATCACTAGGCACTAGCATGAACCCAGCGCTCATTCTGAACATACATTTATCTTCTGTCTCTGCAATTATGTGCTTCCATGTTGCACTGTGTACGAGGTGTGGTCATATTTAAAATGCCAGTGGTCCAATGGAACATCATTATGTTCCACCAGTGCACAGAAGCTGCAGCAGAGGACAGCAGCAAAAGGTTTCATAAGACTTCCATATCCTACTCATTTATCAAATATCAGCTGTGCAGGAGTTAGACAAATACAATTGTTTGGCTGGTAACAGTTCTACACTATGCAGCTTCTAACATTCCTCCGCTCTTTTTCTCCCCGTGTGTTCACGTGTATTTCTGAAATGGAGCAATTTCTTTTTAATGTATATTAATGTATAATAGGAATATTTCAGAACCCACAATGCACTGCTTTCCTTTAAAACGAAGTAATCATGTTACGCCATGTTTGGAGTGAGGAATGAAAGAAGAATAGAAATAAATCTGCAAGGCTCAAATACATCCTTGATGACACCGAGGAGTGAGAGAGTTTAAATTAATAGAGTGGAGGGAGTTTGTTCACAGTGGCTGACTTATTGCTAGGTTAGAACCTAAAGCAGGAGATATTTTAACTAACCATAGGGGAGTCATCTTGTCAAATCAATAAGAATATGGTGTCATTGTAGACACACACTTTATTTTTTCTTTAAACCTTTTTGTCTTTAGGTTAAACATATATTTGAAGTAGTTTTTGTCCTGGTGGTTTTTCTTGCTTTTTTTCTTTGCTTTCTTGTATTGCCATAATTTTAAGGCATCTCTTCTCTGCTCAGTGCACCTAGGCAACTGAATCATTGATATGACTTATGTATGGACATAAAGAGGAGAATATGCTTCCAAGCAAGAAGCACTCTGAAAAATGAACATGCAAGCCCTGTCTCCCACATTAAGGACATAAGGGCCCAGTCCTGCACTAATTTCTGTGTGAGTGGATAGCTGCACCTGTGTGGAATCCCACTGAGTTCAATGGCATTCTGCCATATGGAATTCAGTGTAGGATAGGGGACTAGGACTCTAGTTCAGCAAAGCACCTGAGCAGCTTCTTAAGTCCATTTTTATTTGGCAAAGTACTTCAGCACATGCTTAACTTTAAGCATGAATTAAAGTCCCATTAAGGTCAGTAGGACTAAAGCCTGTGCTTAAAGTTTAATCAAGTGTTTCAGGGATGTGCTGACCAGTGATTGTTTTGTTAGCAATAGGTGATGCAGCAGACAACTAGAGTGGTAGGAAAGAGACCCATATTAAGCATTCTGGATGCCATTTTTATATGCTGAGGCTCTGGAGTTTGAGAGCTAACAATCGGGATTCCATTTGCATTGCTGAGCCCCCTGTTGCCACACTGAACTAGGTCCCTTTGGAAACCTGACACTCTTTCTTCATTTTCCCTTATCCTATTACAGGTGTAGTTTGTTGATTCATAGATTTCAAGGCCAAAAGGGACAACTGTTATCATGTAGCCTGACATCCTGTATAACACAGGCTGTAGAAATTCACTGAATTCCTGTTTGAACTAGAAAATATGTTTGAGTAAAGCATCTGATCTTGATTTTAACAATTGCCACTGATGGAGACTCCACCAGGATATTTGGTAAATTGTTCAAATGGTTAATTGCCTTCACTGTTGTTAAATTATGCCACATTTCCCATCTGAATTCATCTAGCTTCAGCTTCCAGTCATTGGATCATGTTTTTCTTCTAGATTAAAGAACCCTCTGTTACCAAATTTCTCTCCCCCATATAGGTCCTTACCAACTGTAATCAAGTCACCCACAACCTCCTCTTTGTTAGATTAAATAGATTGAGCTCCTTTAATCTATCACTATCAGACATGTTTTCTAACTCTTTAATCATTGTTGTGGGTCTTCTCTGAACCCTTTCCAGTTAATCAACATACTTCTTGAATTGTGGATACTAGGACTAGGTACAATATCCTAGCAGCACCAAATACATAGGTAAAATCACCTCTCTATTCCTAACTTGAGCTTCCCCTGTTTATGCATTCAGGTATCACAATGGCCCTTTTGGCCACAGCATTGCACTGGGAGCTGATGCTCAAATGATAGTCCACCTTCCCCCCCTCCCCCACCTCCCAAATCTTTTTTGAGTTGCTGCTTCTGAGGATAGAGTCCACCATCCTGTAAGTATGGCCTACATTCTTTTTTCATAGATATATATGTCAGATTCCAGGGTGCAATCCAGAGGGGTGTGTCACCACCTACCCTGCAACCTTCAGTGCCTTAAAGTGCTTTGCTAACCTGGGTCCCTCACAAATAGCATGCAGGTCACACCCTGAGTATTTGTGGGTAGCTGCAGCCTACCAACCACACTCCAGTCACACTCTGGTTTCTACCAACTACAGTTACCACTTGCAGGGTGACCCCAACACACTCCCAGTCTTGAATTTTCCCAAAAATGTGTGTTCTGCTCTGTACTGCCCAGCCCTCCCCTTTTATAGTTCAGATATTAGAGATCTATTGTCCTTGTAAGAGGTCAGTATTCAACAGGTTTCAGAGTAGCAGCTGTGTTAGTCTGTATTCACAAAAAGAAAAGGAGTACTTGTGACACCTTAGAGACTAACAAATTTATTTGAGCATAAGCTTTTGTGAGCTACAGCTCACTTTATCAGATGCATTCAGTGGAAAATACGATGGGGAGATGATTTATATACACAGAGAACATGAAAGAATGGGTGTTATCATACACACTGTAAGGAGAGTGATCACTTAAGATGAGCTATTACCAGCAGCAGGGGGGAAGAAGAAAACCTTTTGTAGTGATAATCAAGGTGGGCCATTTCCAGCAGTTGGCAAGAACGTCTGAGGAACGGTGGGGGGGGGGGATAACATGAGGAAATAGTTTTACTTTGTGTAATGACCCATCCACTCCCAGTGTCTATTCAAGCCTTAGTTAATTGTATCCAGTTTGCAAATTAATTCCAATTCAGCAGTCTCTCGTTGGAGTCTGGTTTTGAAGTTTTTTTGTTGAAGGATAGCCACTCTTAGGTCTGTAATCGAGTGACCAGAGAGATTGAAGTGTTCTCCGACTGGTTTTTGAATGTTATAATTCTTGATGTCTGATTTGTGTCCATTTTAACAGGAGTTACCAAACAATTCAATTTAAACACAACACTGGATTCATTTTGATTAAAAATAAAACAAGTTAATTTAATTACGAAGAGATTTTAAGTGAGTACAAGTATAAGGCATTAAAGTCAGAAATAGTTACAAGAGAAAGAAAGATAAAATGCTTTTTAGTAACTACAACTTAACAAACTAGATTCGCTTCAAGGTAAAATCCTTACCACATGTTCCCAGCAACACTGCTAACCAACCTTTCAGGGTCCCTCCCAAAATCAAAGGGCTGGTTCCTTTTTCATCTTAGGTGAAAGAGAGAGAGAAAGATAGGGAGAGTGGGGAAAAGGTAACCCTGCAGTGTTTATCCTCCTCACTTGAATAGCCCAGTCATCCTTTGAAATGCATTTTCCTGAGAGTTAAATAAATAAATAGAAATTAGAAATAAATAAATACCTTCCCACTATGAGGACGGAGACATGGAGTCTCATGGGGAAAGAGGTTATGTGTGGTAGCTTGCTAAAATGCAGATCAATCTGTTCCTGCCCGCCTTCTGTGCCAAAGAATGGCCACTTGACAGATGAATGACAATCAGTATTGGTGACACCTGGCTAGAGGCATCAGCTTTTCTCTTTTGTGTTTGAGGAACAGGTTTACCCTACCCAGACTTGTCTGGTAAATATATTTCTGTCATAATTTCCGATTATGTTCATAACTTTGCATGTAATGTTGCTACATACTTTTCACCAGGATATTATTGACCAGTGAGTTATTGGTTTTTAGATGATGCCTCAAAGGCATATTTTTTTACAAAGATTATTACAATAGTGGGTAGGGTGTGAATATAGGGTACATTCGGTTACAGTATATGTTTACATTTGGCCACGTTAAAATGTGTATTGTTTGCTTGTACTCAGCATACCAAGAAATACAGATCACTCTGTATCCATGGCCCGTCCTCTGCATTAGCTGCTTTTTGTGACCATAGTCTGCCAGCAATGGACAAGTGGTCATCCTCCTAACCCTCAGACCCACGTGCAGTGTGATGTGTAGTCATGCTAGGTAAGAATTTACTCCTTTTTTGAAGACACAGCAGGGTGTATCCCACTGCAAAATTCCTCTGGCCGGCCCTGAGTTAAGCTGACCTTTTTTGGATGGATGATTCTGTTAACCTCCAGTCCTCCTTTTTCAAACCACCATGACTCCAACAAATAAAACAAAGTATAGTGCTTGATCTTGTGAGCCGCTAAGGCTTTTCCTGGAAGGTGCTGAATGCCCTTCGCTCACATTGCTTTCAAATTAAATAAACTTATGACTGCAATGGAGCATGTAGTTATACTTGCCTTTTAAGTAATGTGTCAGTAGCAATAAATAATAAAAAGGGAGTTAAGGGTGCTCAGCAACTCTGTGAAGATTTTATTACCTGATTTTTCAGAAGGACAACTCCAGTTCCCATTGAAGCCAATGAGATCTGCGGGTACTCTGCACCTTTGAAAGTCAGGCTATTAGTTCTGAAATCTTGGATTAGCATTTTAGTTTATATTGCATAGCTCATTAGTGACGGGAGAACCATTTCAAACATTAGCAAAAATAAGCCCAATAGTTCTACTTATCATTAACATTTCTTCTTGTCACTAAGGGGTAGGTTTTCAGAACAGAGAATTTTGCAGCATGATTTTTATTAATGATAATGGAAGTTGCTTGGCTGTCCCTGTGCAGAAAATTTCCCCCTGATGTATGCTTTGGGTAGTAGTTAGAGATGATGATAATCTATTCTACAATTTATTTCAAGTACTACATTTTTATTATTTGCGGGGTGGCACACTACATTAGAAGTAAGCATAAAAGCATACATTATTGAAGTGATAGCCTCCCACAATTTTATCTTTTTCCTTAAATCATAGCATTTCCAAATTAAATAATACTTAATGTTCTTGAATATTAAAGCTTTTCAAAGGTATTGGAAAGAAATTCATCTCCAAGACGGGCAAATATTAGGAAACAGCTTAACACTGTCTATGCAACACTTTCTGGTAGTCCACAGCGGGCTGGCTGGTCATATGTGTCCTGATTCAGCAAAGCAGTTATGTATGTGCTGAAGTGCTTCGCTTGAATTTTTGCCAAGGTGCTGGTTCTCTCCCACATTTCGAACTGCTAAATCTCACTACAAGAAGCTAAAAGTACACTACATAATTTCCAAATATTGCTTTTCTGTGTAAAGGTGTTACTGTCGCTGTCATTAAGGATTACTAAACTCTTTGAGGCAGGGGTCATCTTTTAGTTCTGTTTTTAAAGTATCTAGCACAGTTGGGTCCTGGTCCATTATGAGTGCTCCCATGTGCTACTGCAATACAAATAATAATAAGGGAAGTTTTGTGATTGCAAGTGAAAGTGGAGGTAGACTATGGGATCATGAACAGAAGTGGAAGTGTCCACAATCTATATTTTAAGATGTGGTTCACACTATGGAAAAATCATGAGAACTCATGCTTTAATTCTGCTAAAAAACTATTCTCTGCAGCAGTGTTTCACAACCAGGAGTACCTGTACCCCTGCGGGTACACAGAGGTCTTCCAGGGGGTACATCAACTCATCTAGATAGTTGCCCAGTTTTACAACAGGCTACAGAAAAAGCACTAGCAAAGTCAGTCCAAACTACAATTTCATACAGACAATTACTTGTTTATACTGCTCTGTGTACTATACACTGAAATGTGAGTACAATATTTATATTCCAGTTGATTTATTTTATAATTATATCGTAAGAATGAGAAAGTAAGTAATTTTTCAGTAATAGTGTGTTGTGACACTTTTGTATTTTTATGTCTGATTTTATGAGCAAGTAGGTTTTAAGTGAGTTGAAACTTGGGATTAGGCAAGACAAATCAGACTCCTGAAAGGGATATAGTAATCTGGAAAGATTGAGAGCCTTTGCTCTACAGGATATAATAGCACATTTATAGTATATGGGGTCTGTTAACCTTGGGTGACTAGTTCTAATACAGATGAAGATGCTGTGACTGCAAGTTGCTGTCATCTAGTAGCTTTTTTGGTGATGTGTTTGAAATTACAGTAACTCCTCGCTTAATGTTGTAGTTATGTTCCTGAAAAATGCTACTTTAAGCGAAACGATGTTAAGCGAATCCAATTTCCCCATACGAATTTATGTAAATGGTGGGGTTAGGTTCCAGGGATTTTTTTTTTTGCCAGACAAAAGACTCTCTCTCTCTATATATATATATATAACACACACACACATACACAGTATAAGTTTTAAACAAACAATTTTAATACTGTACACAGCAATGATCATTATGAAACTTGGTTGAGGTGGTGATGTCAGAGGGTGGAAGAGGGTGAGAGATTTCGTAGGGAATTACTGCTAAATGATGAAGTAGCACTCGGCTGAGCCCTCAAGGGTAAACACATTGTTGTTAATGTAGCCTCACACTCTACAAGGCAGCACAAATGGAGGGGAGGGGAGACAGCATGGCAGAGAGAGACAGACACACCCAGTGACCAGTTCCCGTGTCTCAGATAATCTTGTATGTAATCTCAGTAGAGAGTTGATAGATTGAATAGGCTTGGGAACTGAATGTAAAAAAAATTTGCTATGCCTGTTCTTAGGATGAACAGGACTTGTCAGTCCCCACAGCTGTCCTACTGCATCCTTCTCCAAGTACTAAGTTCACAGAACACCACCCCGCTAAAAACCAACCTTCATTCCCTTAGGGTGAAACTCACAACAGAGCCACCAAAGAGCCCACTTTAGGCTTACGTGGAAATATGGACTTGTACAGGCTGGCTGCCTGGAGGTGTTTGTTGTATTGTAATTGAAAGCAAGCTGTACTGTACTCTGTCTTCAAATGTTCATGTCTCCGGGTTAACATTTGGTTAAAAAAGGTTCATTGCACACCATTATATGCTAAAGGAGCTACATCACAAGAAAAATCAGTAGTAGGAAATTGTAACTTTGAATTAATGATACAACTGAGTAGTTATGCCAGAGTAATTTATTTAAGAAAATGGCACTGTATTTTATTATAAAATGACTTCTAAAGTGATTTTTTTAATTGTATAAAAAGGTATTTTACTCTTTATGTTAAAGTTTGAAATTGAGTTCATAAAGGGCCCAGTCCCAGTTCTGCAAACACTTCAGACTCAACATGATGCTCGCTAGCTTTTGTCTCAATGCCCTGAGGGATGGGCTTTGTCTTCTGATCACCTGTTCCCTGAGGCCAATGTCAAAGGCCCAAGCTGTATAAAGGAAAGACTGAACTATTCCTGGGTGTTCTTGTTCTGAATCTGAGATAGTTACAAATTTGTAACTACCAGAAAGACCGACTTGTGGGTTTTGAGGGACTGACGCCTATAAGATCCTGAGGCTGGGGTGACCTCTGGAAAGCTTTTTATCATGCATGTAGGTTTGTTTTTTGTTTAAATATGTTCTCTCTCTAATACTTTCACCTTAAGAATAAATGAATACAGTGTGTTCCAAAATTACCTAATATTGCTTGGTTTTTTTCTTTCTTTCTCTTATTGGATGAGCCTCAGTGACTCCCCTTTTTATCAGACTCGAAGGCCAGGAGGGACCATCATGATCATCTACTCTGACCTACTGCATGTCACAGGCCACAAAACCTCACCACCCACTCCTGGAATAGACCCTTAACGTTTTGCTGAGTTACCAAAGTTCTCAACTCTTGATTTAAAGATTTCAAGTTACAGAGAATCCATCATTTACTCTTGTTCATACCAGCAAGTGACCCAGGACCTGTGCTGCAGAGTAAGGGAAAATACCCCTACGGTCATTTCCAGTCTTACTTGGGGGGGGAGGAATTCCTTCCCGACCCCAGATAGGGCAATCATTTGGACCCTGAGCATGTGAGCAGAACCCACCAGACAGACACCTGGGAAAGAATTCTCTGTAGTGTCAATGTAACTCATTCAGTCTTTTCCAAGGGTGGAGGGAAGAACTTGGGCTAAATCCAGTTCACTCTACTAAGGTGATGAATTCCACGGCAGTCAATGTGATTAGTCACTTTAGTAAGGTAAACAAGATTTTGACCCAAAATTGGCTTTCCTTTATTGGTTTGCCTAAGCAATGAACTACAAGCAAGCTAACCTCTGAATACTCAACTGGATCATTTTATCTCATCCATTAGGCATACAGTACAAGTGGAGAACAACTTATGGAGCTAGCTTCACAACAGGACTTAGATGCCTAACTTCCACATTAGGCACCTAAATACAAGAATCAGGCCTCAGTGGGATTCACAAGATCCCTGCTCAGCTGCCCCCACACCCTGTAAGCACCTGAACTCACTCAGATCTTATTTTTTTTCCCCAGTAAATTTTCCTAGGTGCCTATGTTTCTACCTCTGAGCATACGTACTGCAGCCCCACACCTTGTGTCCAGACGCCTGGGCCCCAGAGCAATGCACAAACTGGGAGAACATAGATGTTGCTCTGTCTAATTTGTCCTCAGGGCCTGATCATGAAATGTCAGGGAGGAAGAGGAGCTTCCTCCTAACGGTTAGCCTGGGGGCTGGGCTATGGGATATTCTGATGTGGGACTTTCTCTGGCCTTGTCTATACTACAGGGGAAATTCGATCTAAGCTATGCAATTTGAGTTACATGAATAGCGTAACTCAAATCGATGTAGCTTAGACTTACTTACTGTAGGGTCCACACCACGCAGTGTCAACGGGAAACACTCTCCCGTCGACTCCCCCTACTTTTCTCAATCCGGTGGAGTACAGGTTGATGGCAGAGCGATCTGAGGTCAAATTAGTGGGTCTTCACTAGATCCGCTAAACTGACTGCCGATGCATCGATCGCTGCTCGTCAATCCCCCGGTAAGTGTAGACAAGCCCTCTGTCTCTCCTGTTGAAGCTGTGCATAGTGGATAAATTATTAAAGAGCAAGTGAAGGAGAGGGACTGGATCCTAGGTTTCCCGCTTTCTACAGGAGTGCACTAACCATCAGGCTACAGAGATTCTCATGTTTGATTCTTTCATTATTTAATCACAGTTGAACAGCTTCAACAGGAAAGACTGAGATTTCCCCACAGTGGACTAAAGTACAAGATATAGTCTCTTCCTGTTCAAATACCTTCTCCTCTGGAGGGGGTCTTGAACCAGCAGTCTCCCACATCCCAGGTGAGAACCCTAACCACTGGGCTAAAAATTATGAGAGAGCTCCTACTCTTTGCTAAAAACAGTTTAGGTGCCTGATCCCAAGAGAGGGTGTGATGGGGTCCCCGGGGTGCAAACTGGGCTATGGGACTACTGAGCTGTCCATACCCACCAACCTGGGCTGCCTCTTATGCTGTAATGCTGATGTCAAGCTACAAGCCTCTGACAGGCACTGCACTTACAGAGACATCCACAGTCAGTGACACCCAACTGAGTTACATGAATGATCTCCCAGCCACTCATGAACAATTAATAGGGAGGCTTCAGTCAGTTTTCCCCAGCTCCCCAGACTTGCATTCCCAGAACTGTACCATCTTGCACTGGTCGGAAGCCTGGCCAGTGTATGCTCATTACCTAGTTCGCCCCCTCAGACAAAAGGGTAGTGGACATGCAATAGCCCTTGTTAATCTGAGCTGGATTTCCCAAGTACTTTTCCCTAAAACAGTGTGTTTTGGTTGAATATAAAACAATTTATTAACTACAGAAAGAGATTTTAAGTAATTGCAAGTAGCAGGCATAGAGATCAAAGTTGGTTACTTAAGAAATAAAAATAGAAACGCAGTCTAAATTCTATCTTTAACAGACTACGGGCTTGTCTACTTCACAGCACTGCAACTTGCTCGGGGGTGTGAAAAAACATCCCCTGAGTGCTGCAAGTTTCAGCACTATAACGTGCCAGTATAGACAGTGCACCAGCACTGGTAGCTATGCCCCTTGTGGAGGTGGCTTTTTTAGAACTCCGTGAGAGCTCTCTCCAGTTCTGTGCCACGACTACACAAGCCACGTGGCAGCGTTTTAACATTGCCAGTGAAGACGTGCCCTAAGCAAGATTTGAATCAAGCAGTCTCACCCTAATAGATGCATATATAGTTTACAGTTCCTCAATACGTAGACTGGGATCATTCTTCCACAGTTCAAAGTCTTTTACCTCCAGATGGTCCTCCAGGTGTTGAGATGGAGAGGGGGAGAGAAGCCGCATGATGATATTTCTCCCTCTTTTATACTTTCTTCCAGCTGTTAGAAAGATCCTTGCTGTGATGTGGGGGCCAGGCAGTCTCTATTAGTCAAGCAGTTTCCATTGCATATGTGCCTTCTCTAAGGAGCCTCTGTAGGGTGACCAGACAGCAAATGTGAAAAATCAGGACGAGGGTGGGAGGGTAATAGGAACCTATATAAGAAAAAGACCCCAAAATTGGGACTGTCCCTATAAAATCGGGACATCTGGTCACCCTAAGCCTCTGTGATAGTGGATTGTGTGTTGAGCCATTAATGAGCACTGGCCAATGAGGACTCCTCCTTTGTCGTAACTGAAAGACTGACCATGGGTGTTCCCAAACCTCACAACATATTGCAGTAACACATAGGAATACTTCATAACTTCACATATAACTACAGTACATACATTCCAACAGGATATTAATGTTCAACACATCAAGACATTTAAAATGATACCTCACAAGGCATACTTTGTACAAAACATATAATTATATGACAATGGTGAATATGGAGGTTCCAGGGTGCTACTTTGAGGTACCAACTGTCACATGGGGTTTACAGCTGAGACTCCCAGGCAGAGGGAGTTTCACCCCTGCAGGCCAGATTTAGATGCCTCTCTGTGAGAGAGGCAGCGGGGCTTAGCAGCTCCCCTTGGCTACCTTAGGCAAGGAGCCATCTAGTGTGCTGTTTTTTTTGTGAATCCCATTCTAAGGAGCCTCTCTCTCCCCATTCGTTGTGTAGGAAGCCCAGGCTTTGTGAATCCCAGCGCTTTCCCAGACACCTAAAAGATAGGCATGGTGATGCTTATTTAAGTTTCTTTGTGAATCTAACCCATGGTGTGTGTCTTTTGTGTCCTTCAGGAATGCTGTACCCTTTCAAAGATTTTCCTCCTTTGTTTGTTTTTGTATGTTTTGGGGAAAGAGAAGAAGAAAGGAGAAGTTACAATGACCTTGGGGTTGGGCATACAGGCCGTTTGGGGGATTCTGAAGCCTTGCTCTATTCCAGCCCCCAGTGGTGTTTTTTGGGGGAGGTAGTGGCCTGGGGTTTGCGGGGGTTAATTTTCAGCCAGAGTTCACAGGCCTCTCAGGAAGGCATGCCTATCTTTGAGATAGGTAGATGAAGCTGAATCCATTTGAAGTCAACATTTTAAAAAGGATGTATTTTGCCAAGAGGAGAGGGACCTAAGAAGGAGTTGTATTGATCAGAAGCCAAAGCAGGGTGTTCTAGGGATACAGCAAAGCTACTTGTTATGGTTTGTACTAGTTTCTTGAGTTTACTGTTTGTAAAATTCCATGGATGGAAATTCAACTAGCAACAGTTTCTTAGTATCAATTTGGGTTAAGCCAGAATCTCTGTTGTAAATTGCTACCTGGAGAGGATGTGTTTTGTTTCTATTTCTCTTGTAATTCTGCTCCTAGCCCCTCAATATGTCTCTTGAAAAATCTATGTTATGAAATGTTTAATGGTTAGAAAAACACTGCAGCTAGTAATTAGTGTAAGGAATTAAAGCATAAGAAAACAGGTGATCATAAAAGTAAATGTGACATATCATATGATGTTTTCCATAACAATTGTTTTTCCTTCTTAGATGTGGTGAATGGCAGGAATTGACTTGTGGGGGCACCATTTTTACATCCAGAGTAAACTTAGTTTCAATAGCCTCCCCTGCATTAGCAAGTAGGAAAGCACGGAAAAGAACAAAGGATAGGAGTTCACCTTTGAAATTTCTCAGGCTTCTGAGATCTTCTAATTGCTATTGAGTCTAGGTTTTCTAAACTAAATTGCTAGCAGCCTTATTGAACAGGTGTTTTTTGTCTGACTAGAACAAAGCAGGAGTCCAACCCTATTTCCACTGAAGTGAATGAGCCTGATTCTCTTCTCACTTACATTTGTGTTGAAGTCAGTAGAGCTACACTGATGAGAATGAGAGGATCAGGTATAGTGTGTTTTGTTATTGACTTCAGTGGGCGCAGGAGCATTCCCTAAAACTTGGAGTGTCCTGCTCAAGTATGCAGGAGTCCTGGGTAAAACCAGGCAGCATAGGGGACTGCCATTTTCCCTGAGAGCAGGTTGGCTTTGCTTTTGTTGCGAACAATGATGGCTGTTTTGAAAGAGAGTAGTTCTATGTTGTGTAGAAGAATATTACTTTCAGCTCCTGCTGAAAAAAGAAACTTTTCAGTTATTAAGAACAATGATGGCAAATAACTATTAAGTCTTTAAAGAAAACAAATGTAAGATAACCAGTGCAGAAGATTTTTATGAGCTTTAATCATGTGTGAACTTTAAAGATGATGTGTTATTCTGTTAAAATCAAGTAGGAGAAAATTTTCCTGATGTGGTGCTAAGTTTCTTTAAGGACCTTTTTAAAATTAATTTTAAGTTATAAGCCAGTGAGTGAATTTACTTGTAAATCCTTTGAAAAAGCATGCTGTCCTCAAGTGAAAGTTACAAAATGGCCCAATCCCTACTTAATTTCAAAACTAACTTCAGCCTTATCTATGGATAAGCAGTAACCAGCACTTTCATAATACTATCTTTCCTTTTCATCTCTCTCGCTATCTTATCTACATTTACAAGATTTTAGTAATGTGGAAAACTATTTTTTCAAAACACTTAAATGATACTTTAGATAGCACAGTTAAAGTTTCATTATACATTTGAAAATAATAATGGAGTTTACAAATCTGTTTGATGCACTTAAAAGCTATTCTGGGGAGAAACCAACCCAATTAAGGTAAAATAAATACCCTAAAATCTCCATTCCTATGTTTGTTTACAGCAAAGACAATGGCACTTTAGGAGAGATGCTTTTAAGAATTTAAATTTAATTCTTACAGATCTTAGCCTCTTTTTTTTTAACAGAGATAATGTTTCCAAAACCTCAGGCACAGATAATTTTTAGGAGTACTTATCATGGACAAGTTGTTTTTTTTTTTGTTTTTTTGTTTTTTTTAAAGGCGGGGGGGAGGGAACCATAATAAAATAGAACATCAGTAATAACTTAAAAACAAACCACCTGAAAAAACAAATGAGCAGTTGCCAATATTAATACAGTGTGTCCTCTTCTCCATAGGTATTTAGAGAAAAAATAAACCCAGCATCTCATGCAATGGTCTGAGCACACCACAGCAGGAAGAAGATTAAACAAACTTTCTTTATTCAGCACATTTCTAGTGTATTAAATCATTAGGTGAATGAAAACCAAATTAAATGAATTTTCATGTAACTTTATTTGATTAGCTATTTTTTTATATGTGTGTAGGTGCAATGTATGGAACAGATGCCTGAGTGCTAAATTGGGCAACAAATTATCTCTAGTGGCTGCCAACCCACAAAAGCTCTAAAGGTTTCATGACATCTGAAGGTGCAGAGGGCTAATTCAGATCCCTTTAAACCTTTCTCTCTGTGTGCTGCTTGCCAGCATAGAAGCTCACACTTATGCCTTTTGTGATGGCCTGTCTCCCATCAAGAATCCATTATTCTTTCTAGCCAATGCGAGCAGAGATGTTGTGTTGGATTTCACTTGCTTATAATGTCTTGTAACACTTTGATAAAAGAACAAATTCTGCTAAATGTCTGACACCCTGAAACTATTTTTGCTGTTAGCAAAGGAACAAGATCCTAAAAGACTAGATAGTACAGTGTAATGAATTGGCTTTTAAGCTGTTTTGTTGCTGTCAATGTATTGAAATAAAAAAAAATATTTAGAGCCAATCTTTCTTAAAATATGCATGCACAGCTCTTGCTGAACTTCCATCTAGGAGTTGCATGTGTCTATGTAAAGGTGTAGTATTTGCCCCTTAGAATAGAGAGGACACCAGTTTATTACAGTCCTGCAGCATGTTAAGATAGGGGCTGGCTTACTTGGTATTAACTTTGTATGTAGACTGCTTCATAATCTTGTTTCTTTTCTCTTTGAGAGAGGAATATTCCTCCCCCCATCTTTTTTTTTTTAATTTAAGAAAATAAAATGCCTTAATTTTTCATTTTACTGTTCACTGCTTTTCTTTCAGCTTCTTGCCTGATTACATCAGCGGTGACTTTGATTCCATTACGTCTGAAGTCGAGGAATACTACAAGGTCAAGGTAAATTGCATTGGTTTTTTTGTTAAAGCACCATGGGACCCAACTCATTAGTGAGAAATCCTTAGCACCTACTGAGCATCCTCAATTCCTTTTGGCTTCTGAGGAATTGGACCAGGCCTTGTGTTATATGTGAGTGGCTCAATACAATTTAGTAAGTAAAATGTATAGAAAAAACAAAGCAACTTTGATGCAGTTGGCTTTTAATTGGGAATTTGCAGCATCATCTCAATATGGTAGAGATGTGTAGAGATTTTCCTGGAAAGATACTATTGAAAACTTTCTGAAAGTCTGAGTTTGAAAAACAGTTTGTTTTTCCTAACTAATCTTTACTTCCTGACTCAATCTCCTGTGATTTATATGTAGCCAGGTACCCACATAAGCTCTTCAGATGTTTTCAGAAATGTGATTTTCATGGGATATGATTTTCTTCAAGCAACAAACAATATGTAAAGACTTTTTTTTGCTGCTGCTTTCTTGATCACATATTGAAACAGTGAGTCATGCGCTGACTAGCTCTACACTTGACTAATACAGACTTTAATTGGACTTCTGGACAGATCCCTGCATACGTTAATTTGTAGCTAATGCAGCCAGCACATTTTCCACCAACAGAGTTAATGTTAACACTTTCTCTTTTCTTAGGTCTTTGCCTTGACTATTGATTAAACTCCCCTTCATATTAAGAGTCACCACATCATGTTTAGAATCACTATTCTGAAACTACTCTACATTAGAGAGACATGATGAGTGAGGTAAAATCTTTTATTGGACTGCACATAACACTTTGGCAGTCTGTCTGGGACTTGGTGCTCTGAGTCTTACCCTCAGGCCCAAGAAAATGGACCTTTTGGAGTAACATCTGTGAATTTGCAGAACTCTGCTTATAAACGCCGCAGGCACTAGTTACAAACATGCTAAATTACTGCTTGTTCCTCATGAGGTGGACAACTTAGCCTCAGAAACTCACAGATCTGATATTTCTTCTTTGGGTTTCAACCATGTGGGAGAACATACACAAGGACGGTCCTACTGAGACTAAATAGAAAATAGCTTATGGCCCAATTCCCCTCTGCTAGTTCAACTGTAATATGCTATCACTACAGACCCAACCCAAGCTTTTGCTTAAGGCACAATGGATGTAAGGTGCTCTGTTGGCATTGTCTTCTGATCTAAGAGCTCCCATCTGATCATGAGTTTTCATGTGTTGTGTGCCAAAGACTTAGAGTTTCCATCTTCTAGCAGTTTGTGAATCTGATCCAGATTCAGCTACTAAATTCATTCGTAAGAGTGCATGCTTAATTGGTTAATGTTTGCAAAGTGAAGTTTAAAAAGATGTCATTTGTTCTGATTATTAGTGTTTATCCAACTCATTCTGTATAAGTAAACCGCTAATTTCAAAGTATAGTGGGAGATCAGGCTTGAAGAGTGCTACCACAGAGAACTTTTGACTTAATCGTTGGATGCAAATGGTGCTGTAAATTACACATTGGTAAGTGGGTGTAGCCTACATGCCGAAGGGTTCAAGCAAGGGACTGCTGTAATGTAGGGGTTGGATTGGTGAGGGAGAACTAGTAGGAGGGTGTTAGAAGGTGTATGGTAAATCAGGGTGTTGTATCTTTTTATACTAGTTCCTTTTCCTGTTACAATTTATATGATAAAAGAAATGTTTTATCCACCTGTTCATGTGTAACTTACACCACCATTTTGAGTTTGCCTAGCAAGTGACATAAAAGGCAAAAGAAGAGATTCTTTAAATACACTAGGAACAATGACAGGCAAATGTAGGTCCTCTACGTAATGGGGAAGGAGACCTAATAATGACACCAAGAAGGTTGAGGTGTTTATGACCTGTTTTGCTTCAGTCTTCACTAAAAAGGTAAATGGTGACTAGATACTTAACACAATACTAACATGGGGGAAGAACAGGCTAAAGAATATTTAAGTAAGTTAGATATATTCAAGTCCACAATGCCTGATTAAATTCATCCCAGGGTACTCAAGGAACTAGCTGAGGTAATTTCAGAACTCTTAGGGTATGTCTACACTGTGAAGTTGTCGACAAAACTTCTGTCTTTCATGGGTACTTAAAAAAGAGCCCTTGCGAAAAGACAAAAGTTTTGGCGACGCAAGAGGCAGTGTGAATGTGGCTTTGTCGGCAGGAGAGCGCTAACGCTGCTCGCGGGGCTGGAAGTATTTGTTGGCAAAAGTGCCGACAAAGTACAAGCAAGGAGTGTTTACACACGCTGACT
This sequence comes from Dermochelys coriacea, assembly GCF_009764565.3. NCBI lineage: Eukaryota > Metazoa > Chordata > Testudines > Dermochelyidae > Dermochelys > Dermochelys coriacea. The sequence continues at coordinate 174,846,463 of NC_050069.1, forward strand.
TTTAGTGACAAGGCTGTGTTGATACAGCTTTGTCGCTAAAAGCTGCGTGGTGTATACAAGCCCTTAGTAATTATCTTCAGGAACTTGGCAAGCATGGGTGAGGTCTCAGAAGACTGTAGAAGGGCAAAAATAGTACCTGTCTTTAAAAAGCGGAATGAAGAGAACCTGTGGAATTACAGACCAGGCAACCTAACTTTAATACCTGGAAAGATACTGGAATAATTTATTAAATGATCAGTTTGTAAGCAGTTAAAGGATATTAAGCTTTATAAGGAGTAGCCAACATAGGTTGGTTTAGCATGATTTGTTCTTGACAAGCTATTTCCTTCCGTGACAGGGTTACTGGCCTAGTGGATGGGGGAAGTAGTAGATGTGATCTATTTTGATCTGAGTAAAGTTTTTGACACAGACCGACATGACATTCTCCTAAGCAAACTAGGAAAATGTGGTCTTGATGAAATTTCTATAAGGTGGGTGCACATCTGGTTGAAATACTGTACTCAGAGTAGATATCAATGGTTCACTGTCAAACTGGGAGGATGTATCTAGTGGAGTCCCACAGAGACCAATCCTGGGTCTGGTATGAATCAATATTTTCATTAATGTATGGATGGCACCAAAATGTATGGATGGCACCAAACTGGGAGGAGTTACAAGCTCTTGGGAGCACAGGATTAGAATTCAAACGCCCTTGACAAACTGGAGAATAGTCTTAAATCAACAAGATGAAATCCAATAATAAGTGTAAATTACTTCACTAAGGAAGGAAAAATCAAATGTACAACTATGAAATGGGGAATAACTGGTTAGGTTGTGGTCATGCTGAAAACAATTTGGGGCTTAGTGGATCACAAATTGCATGCGCTAAACAATGTGATGCAGTTTCAAAAAAGGCTAACATCATTCTGGGGTGTATTCACAGGAGTGTCATATGTAAGACATGGGAGGTAATTGTCCTGTTCTACTTGGTACTGATGAGGCCTCAGCTGGACTACTGTGTCCAATTCTGGGTGCTATCCTTTGGGAAAGATGTGGCTAAATTGGAGAGAGTCCACAGGAGAGCAACAAAAAATGACAAAAGGTTTAAAAAAAACCTTGGCATATTTAGTCATGAGAAAAGAGTACCGGGGCGGAAGAAGAGAGAGAGAGGATCTCCTAACAGTTTACAAATGTATTAAGGGATGTTGTCAAGAGGACTCATCAATTGTTTTTCATGTTCACTGAATATAGGACAAGAAGTAATTGGCTTAATCTGCAACAACGGAGATTTAGGTTAGATATTAGGAAAAACTTTCTAACTATAAGGGTAGTTAAGCTCTGGAATAGGCTTCTAAGGAAGGTTGTGAACTCCCCATTATTAGAGACTTTTAAGAACAGGTTGAACAAACACTTGTCAGGCATGGTCTAAGTGTAGTAGGTCCTGGGTCACCACAGAGGGGGCTGGATCTGATAACCTCTCAAGGTCCCTTCGAGCCCTATATTTCTGTGATTCTGTGACTTACGTCCACTCTGAATTTGGTCCTATGTATCCTTCAACTCTGAAAAGAGTGTCTGTAAGCCTATAACTTTGTATTTGTGATGTAAAGGTAGCAAGTAGTTCAATGTGATTGTACGAATGGAAATGAGGGCATAATCTAACCTGAAGAATCTGTACTATTGGTGGTGGTGCCTGAGCCAGAAAAGACACCGCTCGACTTGAGATCCTATAGGAGTGTGGCTTTGCTGGAGAAAATAAACTCTTTTTTTTAAACTGAAATAATTTGGTCTGAAATTCAGATGTAAACATGGAAGTAAATGTATGAAATTCTTCTGTTGGGGGAAAAAAAGTAAGATTTGGCTAGTACTCTTCACTGTTGTCTCCTACTGCAATATTTGGGCTAGTAAAGTACCAGCAGTAGTTTACTCAGTTCCTGTAGCCATCTCATTTTGTTTACAATCTGTAAAATGCAGTACACCTATGAATCACATAAAAATAGATGATACCTACCCAGATACGTTGGGACAGGTCCTCAACTGGTGTAAATTTGCAGTTTCCTTTTAAAATCAGTGGAGCTACACTGATCTGATTTCAGTGAAGCAAGGCTGAATTATACCAGCTAAGGCTCTACTCCCCTTTATGGAGAGCCCTACCAAATTCACAGTCCATTTTGGTCAATTTCACAGTCATAGGATTCTGAAAATCGTAAATTTCATTATTTCAACCATTTAAATCTGAAATTTCACAGTGTTGTAATTGTAGGGGTCCTGACCCAAAAAGGAGCTTGCGACCCCTCACAACTTATTGGGGGGGGGGTGGTAGTACTGCCCTTATTTCTGCACTGGTGCTGATGATGGTGCTGCCTTCAGAGCTGGAGAACGGTAACAGCTGGCCAGGAGCCCAGCTCTGAAGGCAGCAGTGCAGAAGTAAGGGTGGCATGGTATGGTATTGCCACCCTTACTTCTGTGCTGCTGCTGGCAGGGTGCTGCCTTCAGAGCTGGACCCCTGGCCAACAGTTGCTGCTCTCCAGCCACCAGCTGCCACTCTCTTGCCTCCATTGAAGGCAGTGTAGAAATAAGGGTGGGAATATTACGGCCCCCCTAAAATACCTTATGACCCCCCTGCAATTCCCTTTTGGTCAGGACCCCCAGTTTGAGAAACGCTTGTCTCCCATGTGAAATCTCTATAGTACAGAGTAGAAGCATACAAAAGACCAGATTTCATGGTGGGAGACCAGATTTCAGTCTGTGACATGTTTTTTTTTCTCATGGCCACAAAAATAATTGATCTTTAACTTTCCCCTTCCTTTGAGCTTGGCTTCTATGGCATGGAATAGGAGATTGGGATAAACAAGATATCAAGTCATGTAGATAGATTGTTAATGAAACATTTATATTATTAGGAAACTGAGTGAATGATTGCAAATGGGAAAACGGAGGAACTTTTATTGCTCTGCATAGATGGATAAAATTATGAAAAATCTGCACCCTTGAGCAACGCAGTTATACCAGCCCTAAAACCCCTGGTGTAGACAGCGCTGTCGACAAGGGGGTTGCTAGTGTCAACATAGTTATTGCCTCTCGTGGAGGTGAATTAAATACGTTGATGGGGTCTGGGAGAGCTGTCCCATTGGCATAGTACTGTTTTTATTGAAGCGCTACACAAGCACTGTGCTCGTTTTGAGAGTAGATGTGCCCTTGGAAAACTGTATGGGTTCATGAAGGGAAAGCAGTGGATGTATTGTTTCTTGACTTTAGCAAAGCTTTTGACACGGTCTCCCACAGCATTCTTGTCAGCAAGTTAAGGAAGTATGGGCTGGATGAATGCACTATAAGGTGGGTAGAAAGCTGGCTAGATTGTCGGGCTCAACGGGTAGTGATCAATGGCTCCATGTCTAGTTGGCAGCCGGTGTCAAGTGGAGTGCCCCAGGGGTCGGTCCTGGGGCCCGTTTTGTTCAATATCTTCATAAATGATCTGGAGGATGGTGTGGATTGCACTCTCAGCAAATTTGCGGATGATACTAAACTGGGAGGAGTGGTAGATACGCTGGAGGGGAGGGATAGGATACAGAAGGACCTAGACAAATTGGAGGATTGGGCCAAAAGAAATCTAATGAGGTTCAATAAGGATAAATGCAGGGTCCTGCACTTAGGATGGAAGAATCCAATGCACCGCTACAGACTAGGGACCGAATGGCTCGGCAGCAGTTCTGCGGAAAAGGACCTAGGGGTGACAGTGGACGAGAAGCTGGATATGAGTCAGCAGTGTGCCCTTGTTGCCAAGAAGGCCAATGGCATTTTGGGTTGTATAAGTAGGGGCATAACGAGCAGATCGAGGGACGTGATCGTTCCCCTCTATTCGACACTGGTGAGGCCTCATCTGGAGTACTGTGTCCAGTTTTGGGCCCCACACTACAGGAAGGATGTGGATAAATTGGAAAGAGTACAACGAAGGGCAACAAAAATGATTAGGGGTCTAGAGCACATGACTTATGAGGAGAGGCTGAGGGAGCTGGGATTGTTTAGTCTGCAGAAGAGAAGAATGAGGGGGGATTTGATAGCTGCTTTCAACTACCTGAAAGGGGGTTTCAAAGAGGATGGCTCTAGACTGTTCTCAATGGTAGCAGATGACAGAACGAGGAGTAATGGTCTCAAGTTGCAATGGGGGAGGTTTAGATTGGATATTAGGAAAAACTTTTTCACTAAGAGGGTGGTGAAACACTGGAATGCGTTACCTAGGGAGGTGGTAGAATCTCCTTCCTTAGAGGTTTTTAAGGTCAGGCTTGACAAAGCCCTGGCTGGGATGATTTAACTGGGACTTGGTCCTGCTTTGAGCAGGGGGTTGGACTAGATGACCTTCTGGGGTCCCTTCCAACCCTGATATTCTATGATTCTATGATTCTATGTGGAGCAGAGCTAGGCCGACACCTGAATGCTTTGGAAAATCCCATCCTATGTGCTCATCAGACTGTAAATGGTGGAAAAGTTTGTATGACATTTAGTTGTATATAATACACTCTTGATATACTTGCTAGATAAAGGGCAAGTTGTATTCAAATATTTGAAGGTACTGGGCCAAAACAAATCATGTCTGCTGCTAATTTACACCAGCAAGTAAGTAATTTTGTTCATATTTGTGAAACTAAAGCTATATTTCTCTCTGGTTTTATAAATGTATTTTATCATTAATTTAATTTTCACTCATGAATAAATGTCAGTGTGTCAAACCCTACTTTTTAAAGCAGCATTGATTGACTGAGATAAATGCATTATTTTTGACGTGTCTGAATAAGAGGAGTTAGTTGTTAAAGCTTACATGTGAAATTAATCATGTTATAAAATATACTCATTTGCAAGTAGTTGTCACAGGGTGTATCACCCTGCTGGTTAAGAGGAAGTATCGAAGCCCACATATGAAGTTAATTGTGATATAAAATATACTGATCTGGAAGCAGTTTTGTCAAGGAGCAAGAGACAGTTATGGGCCTGATTTTCCCATCACATTATTTTCATACTAAGGTAACTCCACTGACTTCAGTGAGTTTACTCCTTATTTACCAGATGTAAATAAGAAGAGAATCAGGTCCATTTTCTTCATTATGACATTAATGTTACAGGAGATATGGCATCCCTTGGTAATTTCAGAAAGTCAAAAGGTTTTAAATGGAACAGGTAAGCTCCTTCAGAATCCTTAGGTTGATTTATTGTCATGCTCATAGGTAAGCAACATTATGTGAGGATTATATAGCAACACCTTCCTTTTTCCCTTAGCAGGTTCAGCAATGTTATGACAAGTGTTACAGGGCAGTCATTTAAATCAGGATGGGGAAAAAAATCAATGTTTTTAAATCAAGTTGCAATTGAACAGATTTTAAATTCAATTATATTTTTCTTTTGTAATTTATTCACTTCAAATTTAATTTTGACAACCTATGTGATGGCCTAAATTTACTATAATATATTGAATTTTTTTAAGTTTAATTTAAATTTTAAGCAGTAAACATTTTTAAAGAAAGTCAAACCACGGAGCTGGTGGAAGTCACTGAGAACCAGTTTGAAATGCTAAACCAGCTTTTGACAGAAGTAGCCTCTTACGCAGGTGCAGAGAGAATATTTTCTTTATTTCTGTTTGTTCAATCAGTTCATTTTCAATGATTAGTTCATTCAAAATTGAGAAACTGATTGGGAGCTGAAAAAACAGTAACGCTTGTTTTCCTCTTCCAACCTATGAATAAAAATGAGGTCTGAGAAGATGAGATCTACTAGTTCTTAAAATTTTGAAGGACATGGTGATTGGGAACAATCAGTTCAGTTCACTAATTACCAATGATACTTCCTTTGTTTAATAAATCGGTCAGTTCTAAATACAAACATGTTTTGTTAGACTTTTCTTCTTATATATACAGCACATATAAGGTAGCTTTATATAACTAATGAAAAACAATTTTAAAATGCTGTATTTTGTGCATTCTAACTGAATTCCATTTTTTATCCAAATTATTTTTTTTACTTGTGATTTCTATTAAACTTTATCTAGTAAATAAGAAATGAGCCACCATTTTCTAATATAATATAAAAAAAGGAAAAAAATTAAGAATTTGAATAAATGTATGTTAAACTGTATAAATTGCTTAAATGTGATATACTATATCTTTCTGGTTAGCAAAAAACATCACATTTACTGTATGGACTATATGTAATTGCAAATCAACATGTTTTAATGTTTACCAACAAATGAAAATTGTTGACATTTGAACATTTTCGTGTTTTTTTCCAAAGAAGACTAAATCAATTATTTACATCAAGACTTCCTGCATACTGATTTAAATCATTAAAATCAGTGATGTAAATCACTTTGATTTAAATCAGTGCTCCCTGATTTAAATAAGTTCATAAAACAATTTCTCTTGGTTTATCTTCTGTAGATGTGACATGTAGTAGTGGATGAAGAGGTGTGGGAACAAAGCCACTGGATTGTGCAGTTTAACAGGATATTACTTGTTTACTGGATAATTATAAATGTGAAGCACAGAAGATGGGTTAGGAGCGCTTTGTTTTGGGGAAGGAACAGAACAAATGTATTTATTACTGAATAAAGAGCTCAGGTTGAGCTTCATTTTTCTATGCTGCAGTCTTGGTTTTGCTAGTTCAGTACATGTATAATAGGCCCAGTAGAAGAGAAGGCGGCCTAAAATTGATTTCAAACCTGTCGTTCCCACTTATTTAAGCATTCAATATCTTTAAAATTGGACAACATTACCCTGCAACTATCAAATAATTCTTTTTCGAATACTGTATCTCACTTTCGTCTTTTAATTAGGATTTTCTGTATATAATATCAGAGGTGGACAGGAATTTAATATATCCTTCAGTTAGGGTTACCATATTTGAACATTCAAAAAAAGAGGACACTCCACATTGGGGTGCTGTCGGCCCCACCCACAGTCCACCCACGCTCCTCCCAAGCTCCACCCCCACTCTGCCTCAGATCCCACCCCCTCCCCGCTCGACCCTGCCACCACACCCCTCCTTACTCCCTGGCCCGCTGTTGGCTAGCTGTGTCCCTCCTCAGTCCCCCACCTATCGCTCACCTTCTGCCACTCACTTTCTCACTCCCCTGCCAGAAACCCCCATGCCTGCCCCGAGAACCCCCGCCTGCCACTGGCTCACCGCTTGCCTCCTCACCCCCACCTGCCCACCCACTGCTGGCTCCCTCGCTGCTCATCTCTTCAACCTCCACTGCCCACCGCTGGCCTTTTCACCCCTCCCCCCACCTGCCACTGCCTCGCCGCCCTCCTCCTCACCTTCCTGCCGGCTGCTGGCTCCCTTACTGCTTGCTTCTTCACCCTCCCCGCCTGCCACTTGCCTCCTCACCCACCAGCCAGCCACTGGCTCCCTCGCCGCTCACCTCTTCATCCTCCCCGCCTCCCGCTCGCCTACTCACCCCTCCTGCCGCAGGTCTCTTGGCTCCTAGAATCAGGGGCAGCCGAGGCATCTCCACGTGCTGCGCCCGCCATAAGCGCGAGCTCCATGGCTCCCATTGGCCGGGAAAAAGTGCCGATGGGAGCTGCCGGAGCCATAGAGCGGGGCTTGCAGGCGCTGGCAGTGTGCAAAGAGCCCTCTCCCCCCTCCCCCCCGGCTCCTAGGGTCGGGTGGGGGGGAGGGGGGCTTGCAGGTGCTGGAAGCAGGCAGAGAGCCCCCTGACCTGACCCAACCCAACCCGACCCTAGGAGCCAGAAGCACCTGCCGGGTGCTTCCTGGGAGCCTCCCCAGGTAAGTACTGCCAGGACTCCCCACCTCGCCGCTCAGCAGGTCCCTCTGGCTCTTAGGGTCTGGGGGGGCAAGGGCTCTCTACACGCTGCTGGCGCCTGCAAGCCCTGCTCTGCAGCTCTGGTAGCTCCCATCTAGGGTTACCATATGTGCCTCTTTTCCGGGGTGTTTTTAGATATTTAAAATTCCTCCCGTATGGTGATTTAAGAACTAAAAAGCCGGACATTTCCTGGAAAATACGGATGTATGGTAACCCTACTTCAGTACTCCTGCCCCTCTGTGATTATTAAAACGTGTGAAATGGCACTAACTTGATCATATTGAGTGATCCCATAATAAGAGCCTAAGCTATCTTTTCCATTAGCATGCATAGTTTGAAATATCTTGGGGAAAAGATACCATACATGGAGAGGGCATGTGGTGATATTGCTGTCACCAGTGTTGTCGCCTTGTTAATACAGCTGAGCGTTTCTATTAGGATCTTTTAAACATTACTTTAAAAGATGAAACAACCACTTGTACTGCTGTGGTGCCTCAAACAAAGCCCAATTTAAAAAGTTTTTGAAAGTAAAGATGTTGTGGGGGTGTTCTTAAAATAATACAGGATCCACACTTATGCCTAAAACCAGAAGGCCCAATCTGATGCCCCTTGAAGCCAACGGGAGAGGTTTGCCATTGCTTTCTATGGGCACTAGTACAAATCTGTGATCAGACACTATAAATATATGCATTTATAGGTCCAGTATCTCTTTTAATTTATAATTTAGAGGCTTGTTTTCCCTATTCTTTCTTTTTTTAAAAAAAGCCCTTGAGAGCTGCTTATTTTTACAGAGAGGCTACTACCGCAAAACTTTCCTTTCTAATAACTCTTCAGTTGCTTCAACATCTGGCATTCCTGTTACATTTTCTGATTTTTACTGTTCGTCAAGGTTGTGTTAATGCTAAAGTCATACGGTGTTGACAAAGAGCATTCCCTGCCAATGTATTTACTAGGCTCAGTAACATATTTGTAATACTGAGGCAATGTATATGTGTATGTTTACATTCTGCACTGCGGAGTTTTGCTCAGCTATAAATGTGTTTCTGTTTGCTCGCTAAGTGCTACATGTGTTTATTAGAGGCTGAAAATGTGTGTGGTCAGGAGAAGTGAACAGTTATCCCCCCATGTTAACTAATTTTCATCAGTTATCAGTTTTAACACATACATTAAAGGTTATAAAAATCTCAGTGTCTATTCTCATGTATTTCTTTTTCTAAATCTTAAATTATATGACTGGACACGGGATAAAACTGAATCCTGAGCAATTTAACAGGATCATTAAAATTTATTTAATTTTTAAAAGTAAAAATGGTTTGCATTTAGGACATAATTCTTCCCTCAGGTGTACAGCTTGCATTGAATTTTGAGAGGGAGAAATTGTTTGACCCTCTAATAGTACGGAGCCGGTTTGTTTTTTCCACGCATGTACCTATAAAAGCCACTGTAGTAAATCCTCCCCCTTAAGAGGCGGTAACTAAGTCAACAGAACAATTCTGGTCACCTAGTGCTGTCTACCCAAGGACTTTGGTTGGCTTAACTATGTCACTCAGGAGTGTTGTTTTTTGATCTAATTTTCTAGTGTAGACCAGCCCTAAATCTGTCATCACACGGCGCTACAAACTTTTATCCATTCATAAGCTGGACTCAAATTGAAATGTAATTTAGGTTTGGAAGAACATTCTTAATGCCTCCCTGGTTCTTCCTCCAATCTCTTAACTGTGCTGGCCATTCACTACCGTTGATTTGTGGTTTTCCTGCTAGTGATGTCCCAGAGAGCTCAGCCTTTCTGGGAAACCTCAAGTTTCATGTCCTTTTTAATTTCATGGACACTCTGGCACGCTTTTGTTCTGTACTGCTTTCAAAAAGATACCACTGCTACTTTTGGGGGATGGCACTCTCTGGAGCCTCCCCTCAAAACATGATGGGAAGGCTGCTGACAATCGCTGCCTGGGGTGTGAGGAAAGTGTGGGTCCTTCCCTTTAGAGATGCCTGACACAGTTGGCAGATGGCTGCTGCCAGATCATACGGCAGAGCTCTACTACAGCAGAGGTTGGAGCTAGGCAGTGATAATAGGTTAGTGTGTCTAAGCTTTGGATACCTCTGAACTTTAGGGATATCCAGAGTTTCCTCACCACAGAGAGCTGCCCAGCCAACCCAGTACATCAGTTTTATAGCAAAAATCATAGTCCTGTGTAACCGAGCCTTAAATAACTCTTATTATAAAACCCTCTCTCAACAGGTATTCATTTAAGGGGGCCTGACTATATTAATATAATATTAGTTTGTCAAGTGTAAAAAATAGTTTTATGACAAGATAATTCCATTATTCACAGGGCAAATTGTGTACACAATTTAGATTTCTGTGACTAGGATGATTATATGCCATGTAATTATTTAACAGAAGCCAAAGTATTTGCTATGTTAACAACTGTAGTATTTACGCCACTAATATATTTTTCTATTCTGAAACAATATTTTTCAGATCCTGTTGGGATCAAGTTTCCTAACAAGTGATAAAAGATGACTTAAGTTTTATGTTGGTCTTCTGCTGAAGCCTAATGGAAGTAGTATTATACTCTTCCAGAAATGTCATAAATTATCAAGAGCTATTGTGCTGGGTAGGCAGTTTTGTAAAAGTGGGTTAACTACACACACTAATTGGTCTCTATTAATCAAGTGACTGCGAAGGATGGACTAACCAAACAAACCAATAGTGGCCTGCTAAAGTTTTGCTGAAATGATTTTTTTTTAAGCTCCTTGAGTAGAACGAAGTGACATCTGTCTTTTAAATGTGTAATTACTTTGTTTCACTCTAAAATAAGAATACTATTAGTTCCTTAAGATCCTGATGAATCTGAACTGTACCCTTTCTTTTTTCTCTGCTAGAATGAATGATAATGGTAGCATGAGCTATTCTTTACAAACAGCCATGTCCGGAGGTTTGCATATGTGGCTGTAAGGACAAATGGAATAAGCCCCAAAGCATAAGCAAACTCTGTACCTGTCCAATAGATACTTCAGGTTTTACATTATTTTGTATATGAGGCTGTTTGGATGCAGAAGATCCTCTGTGGATACTTGTCCTGGTTCCTCTCCCTCCTCTTACTGAGCTAGACTGCAATAGCCTTTCTCGTGTTGAGTAGATCGTTAAACTGTCAATTGACCTCAGTGAGACAACTTGTAGAGTAAATTCCCTTGTGACTAGTTGTATGTCTGCTCTTCTCTCTATAAGCCGCCATGAGGGTGGAGTTTTGACTTCTCTTGCTGATAGCTCCGTTTCACAGCCAAAATATTTTAGTGTACATGGGCAACTAAAACCAATCAAGCCTCCAATATTTCAACTACAGAACAAGGAGTGTTAGATTTTATTTTCTTGAGATTACTTCTCATGGCTTTAACATTTGCATACATTAAACAGTGCTCTATTGAATACTGTCACTGCTGCAACTTCCTGTCTGCACAGGAAGTATGGTGAATGATCTATAATGACAGTCTTATTATACCTTTTATTTTCCTTATGCCATAATATTATAAAAACATACCCTTACAATATATTACGCTTCTGCACATTTGAGGCAATGTCTTCAAAACTAGGACTTTAAATTTGTACTCCTAAAACCTAATCCAGGGTGGGATTTTCATAAAAAACTAAGTGATTGAGGACCATATGTCGCATTGAAAGAAATTGCAATATGCTCCTAAGCCACTTAAGTGCTTTTGAAAACATCTGAAATTGTGAAAGTGAACAATTTGAAAACCCTCTGGCTGTGAAATTGACCAGAATGGCAGAATTTGGTAGGGCCCTAAATATAGGGTTGTTTCTCAATCCAAGGTGAAAGTGCTTTCTCCCCTTGATAAATAGTCTAGAAAAAAATAAAGACCATATTGCTTTAGACAGATACTTCTTTCTCAGAGTTCCAAAGAAATTAGTTCTGTCATCTCTTAAAAAGACATTGCCCCAGTCTGTCAATCTGTGATGGAGAAAATATTGGAACACTTTGAAAAGCAGAAATTCATTAGAAAGAAAATAAATACAAAGATTGTGGGGGCGGGGGAGTGTATTAAACAATGACTGCTGAATCTAGAGAAGAAAATTTAACAGAGTTATTTTGTGATTAAACCCTTTCAAGCAAAAGACAGCTCTAATATAGCACCAGCTGCTGAAGACTCTTGGAATAGATGATATAGGTGGGCCTCATACGTCTGTTTCACCTTGGAGCAAATATAAGAGAAAATTGTCTTCATTTTTAGGTGCTCACTATTTATCTCTGAGGGCAGAACATTTCAAAGAACTTATGTTCGGTATCTGTTATCGGTTATTTGTAAGTAATTAGAGCTGTGCTCTTACGTTGCAGGACTCAAACCCCCCAACTTACCTGGTTTTTCTACAAACTCAGAATTCAGGCCATGTTCTTTGAAAGGGGTGTAAGTGTGAGCCAAGTTTTGAGTGAAGATGGCAGAAGTTAGTATGCCTGTCTGGGTGACAATGACATTTAAGTGAACCATTGATACCAAAGAATGGAAAATAGCCATAGAAAACATACAGCCAGGTTTTGGCTTCTTCCACACAATTGGGAACAAGTCATTCTATGTTTTGTATCTGCCTGAGAAGTAGCCTGCTCACACTTCAACAGTACGTGTGGGGGGGTGCAAACTGTGCTTCCAGTAGGATGGGTTGTTGGAGTGGTGGGAACATACAGGAGCCCTGCTTCCTTCCATGCCATGAGAGATCTGAAACTGGCACTACGGGCAAGTGCTGTGATTTACAGAATTAGAGTGGCTGAGCAATAGTGGGTAAAGAAAGCCCTGCCTCTCAGCAGCTAATGGGCATGGTCTCTACGGAGGACCTACTTAATAGGGAGGTCTGGCAATCTGGTGGAGGGAGAATGAAGAAGAGTGGCTGCAAGAAGGCAGACAGGCAGCAGCTTCTGAAGCAGACTCATCTTCAGGGGAAGGACTGGGACTGTAAGACTCAGGTGGGAGGCCAAGGGCCTGCCCCCCGTTCTCCCTGTCTAGTGGGAACAACTGATTTTGAAGGTGTGCTGATGCTCTGAATTCCTGAGACACTGGAAGGAAAAGGCTGGGGCCACACACTAAACAAAAGGAAAAAGAGGGAAGGTAGGAAGGGGCCCAGAGGAGGCAGATCTGGAGTGGAAACCAAAAAGAGACCAACCCAGCCCTTGCCTCTCTCTCTACTTGGGCCCTGGGCTGGAACCAGATAGAGAGGGAAGGCCAAGGTCTCCCTATCCTTCTCTCCACCCCTGACTACCAGAAGACTTTAGGGAAGGCGATGAACTGTGACTTGACCATCCACCCCTCGGTCCACAGACTTAGAGGTACTCTTTGGTCATGGCCTGACCATTAGGTCTGCTGCCCCTGAATGAAGCCTGCTAAAAAGTAGTGGAGAACATGGGCAACCTAGAAAAGGAGAGCAAGCTAAAGAGGAATGTGGAGAAGCTGTTGAAATGGGTATGGACGAAGAGCAGCAGCAACAGCTTACCGGGGAATTAGCCTCCCAGCAAAGAGATCAGCAAGTTGTGCAGCAGATGGCCATGGTGTTTCAGACCAGGGTACACTGGGGAGTGCTGCGGAAACAGCTCAGTCCCTGTTCTGAGACCTCCACTAAAGCTAACAAAAATGGGGTTGCAGGATGACTCTTGAGGCGTTGCTGGTACCCTTTGCAAGGGTTGCTATGGTGGCTTGCTGGCCCGCAGAGAGCTAGCACCCTACTTGACAGGAATGGATTAGGCAGTGTGGCCCATGCAGTGGAAATGTGATGGCTGCAAAAGACTATCCACAATTTACAGTGGCCATCCTAGTCGCCTTTGAAATTTCCACTGTGATGTACCACCAGCGGTTTCTGTAAGAAAGGTTCACACCTGGAGCACAGCCATGGGTGGTGGCCCAACACCTAAGAGAACATTGCTGGCCGTGGCTTCAGCTCAGCAAAAAGACAGGAGCCCAGGTAGCCAAAAGAATTGTCCTAGAACAATTCACGGAGATTCTCCTGGCTGGAGGATGAAAGTGGTTGATCACCACCATCCCCAAACCCTTGCTGAGGGATGAGAATCAGCACCTCCATCCCAGAGAAATACCACAGGGAAATACTAGGCCTGGTATATGCCATACCCTGTAGGGGACACCTTGGTCAGGAGAAAACACTTGACCGAGTGATGCTTTTATTTTATTGGCCAGGTATCCACCAAAAGTACTGTACCTCCTACTCTGAATGGCAGTGGCCAAGTCAATGGAAGGTACCCCAAGCCCCACTGATACCCTTCCCTTTGATAGGGACTGCATTTGAGAGGATTGGCATGGACATGATGGGCCCCTTTGAGAAGAGTGCAGCTGGATTCCACCACATAAGTCATATATTGGACGATGCCACATAATACGTTGAGGTGATTCCACTCCACCCCACGAAGGCAATAGCCCTTGCCCTGGAGCTCATGCAAGTGTTTGCCTGGGCGGGAATTCCTCAGAAAATAACAGATCACAACACCAACTTCGTCACAGCTCATGAAGGAGCATGCATAGCCTGTTGAAGATAAAAGCTTTAATCAGATTGGTGTGTACTACCCCCAGCCTGGTGGCCTGGAAGAGAAATGTAATAAGACCTTGAAAAGTATGTTGTGGAAGTTGGTAGCCATGGAACCTAGCTACTGGCATCAAGTACTCCTTTTCTTTTTGCGAATACAGACTAACACGGCTGCTACTCTGAATTCTGCCATTCCTGTTCACCATCCACGAAGTCACTCAGGCACTAATAGGGTTCTCCCCATTCAAATTACAGGAGACAGCCAAGGAGAATACTAAACCTCCTTCAGGCAACATGGGAGGAATGAAGTTCCAAGGCTGCAAACTTGGTACAATATGTGCTATTGCTGAGAGAAGTTAAAGTTTTTAGACAAGTTTGCAAGAGATAATCTAGTCAAGGCATAAAAGGGGCAAGCAAAGGTATACAACAAGGGAAGCCGTATCCAGGAGTTCCAACCAGGGGCCTGGGTGTTACTCCTGGTTCCCAGTTCAGAATCCAAATTGTTGGCCAGATGACAAGGCCTCTCTGAAGTGATCAGATGAGTTAGAGCACTAAACTGAGATTTGTGAACCCAGGAAGTAGAAAGACACTAAGGTGTACCATGTCAACATTCTAAAGGCCGGAAAGATCAGGAAGAGTTCCTGGAGACTCCATTCCCCTAAAGGCCCAGCCCCTGTAGTTCCCAGCTATGATCAAGTCCTGGTAGAAAACCTGAGATGGAACAAAAAGTGGTAGCTCCAAAAACTGCCCAGTCCTTCTCTGCGGTCTCTTCTGCAGTTTCAGGACAAACTGTATGTGATAGAATCATAGAATATCAGGGTGGGAAGGGACCTCAGGAGGTCATCTAGTCCAACCCCCTGCTCCAAGCAGGACCTAATCTCCAACTAAATCATCCCAGCCAGGGATTTGTCAAGCCTGACCTTAAAAACCTCTAAGGAAGGAGATTCCACCACCTCCCTAGGTAACACATTCCAGTGCTTCACCACCCTCCTACTGAAAAAGTTTTTCCTAATATCCAACCTAAACCTCCTGCACTGCAACTTGAGACCATTACTCCTTGTTCTGTCATCTGCTACCACTGAGGACAGTCTAGATCCATCCTCTTTGGAACCCCCTTTCAGGTAGTTGAAAGCAGCTATCAAATCCCCCCTCATTCTTCTCTTCCACAGACTAAATAATCCCAGTTCCCTCAGCCTCTCCTCATAAATCATGTGCTCCAGTCCCTAATCATTTTTGTTGCCCTCCGCTGGACTCATTCTAATTTTTCCACATCCTTGTAGTGTGGGGCCCAAAACTGGACACAGTACTCCAGGTGAGGCCTCACCAATGCCGAATAGAGGGGAATGTTCACGTCTCTCGATCTCCTGGCAATGCCCCTACTTATACAGCCCAAAATGCCGTTAGCCTTCTTGGCAACAAGGGCAGACTGTTGACTCATATCCAGCTTCTTGTCCACTGTAACCCCTAGGTCCTTTTCTGCAGAACTGCTGCCTAGCCATTCGATCCCTAGTCTGTAGCAGTGCATGAGATTCTTCCGTCCTAAGTGCAGGACTTTTTACTTGTCCTTGTTGAACCTCATCAGATTTCTTTTGGCCCAATCCTTTAATTTGTCGACGTCCGTCTGTATCCTATCCCTACCCTCCAGCATATCTACCACTCCCCCCAATTTAGTGTCATCTGCAAACTTGTTGAGGGTGCAATCCACACTATCCTCCAGATCATTAATGAAGATATTTAACAAAACCAGCCCCAGGACTGACCCTTGGGGCACTCCGCTGGATACCAGCTGCCAACTAGACATGGAATCATTGATCACTACCCATTGAGCCCAATGATCTAGCCAGCTTTCTATCCACCTTATAATCCATTCATCCAGCCCATACTTCTTTAAACTTGCTGGCAAGAGTACTGTGGGAAACCGTATCAAAAGCTTTGCTAAAGTCAAGGAATAACACATCCACTGCTTTCCCCTCATCCACAGAGCCAGTTATCTCGTCATAGAAGGCAATTAGGTTAGTCAGGCATGACTTGCCCTTGGTGAATCCATGTTGACTGTTCCTGATTATTTTCCTCTCCTCTAAGAACACTAGGTTAGATCCTGGTAGCTCTCTCAAGCTCCCTGAGGAAATAAAAATATTCTTTGCTGCATAATGTAACCACGAAAGCTCTCCTTACGTTCTGATCTGGACTTTCACGGCGATGGAATGGACAGCTGACTGTACTACTGTTGTGTGGAAAGAGGTCTTAAACTGTATTGGGAATATTTTTATTGATTCTGTTGTCTATTTAAAAAAAGAAAAAAAAATAGGTGCCTCTGTTGCCATAAATCTAACTGTGCTGGGCCTAAGAGGAGCTATTAAACCCCCTAACCAGCCTAAAATAGCTTTTCAGTACCCTACAGTTTTAAAGATTAATATCATGGGCCTTCTGGAGCTAGAAGCATATGTTGTGTCCTACTGGGAAGCTGGGAATCTCCCAGGTCCGATATTATAAGTTCTTATTTTTGTCTCTGTGGAGCTGTTAAAATAAACTTACGAACTTTTAGTGACATTCTTCTGTCTAGAGAAGCTGTTACTGCTGCTGGTGTGAATCTTGCCCATATTAGGCTTCAGGCAGGTGTAATTTTAGGGAAAAATTCTACATTTCAGAGGAGGGGAGATTTCTTTGGCAAATTGACTTTTTTTTTTAAAGCATCTGTAGATGTTCAAGGGCTTGCAGTATTAAAACAATCCCAGGAATTGGTAGAGAATGAGTGGCAGGTGACACATTTATACAGTTTGTTACGGAACTAAATGCTCTGAAGTGTCACCATCTGTTGTCCTACAACCCAATGGTCATGAATTTGAACAATTTTACTTTCTTTGGTGGTCCGATTCAAGTGAGTTATGAAAATTGTGTATAGTCTTCTGGTATTACCCTTATTATACTGGTCCACCTGTGATCTGCAAATCTGGGTTGTGAATTCTGCAGTCCTGGGCTCTCATAGGCCTTGTCTACACTACAGGGGTAAGTCGACCCAAGTTACGCTACTCCAGTTACGTTATTCACGTAGCTGGAGTTGACGTAGCTTATGTCGACTTACTGCGGTGTCTATATCACTCTGCGTCGATGGGAGACGCTCTCCTGTCGACTTACCTTACATCTCTCGTTCCGGTGGAGTACCGGAGTTGACTGGAGAGTACTCTGCTGTTGATTTAGCAGGTCTTCACTAGACCCACTCAGTCGACCCCCACTGCATCGATGGCAGGAATGTTGATCCCCAGTAAGTGTAGATATGGTCATAGTGTGAGAGCTCCCATCGGTCTGCTGCTCCCTTTTGAGAAGAGCTGAAACTCTGTTGGCAGCACACCTATCCAGCACAGTAATACCAACCCTGTCTCCAAGTTCTTGGTGCCCATTTAGTCTAACTGGAAATTTGTTCTCATAATGACTATCTGACCACTACCACCACCACCTCCTCCACCAGTGCCAGTTCCTTTTCAGTCCTTTCCTCTAGCACAGCGGAACATCCCAGTAGCATTGTCTGAGGTCTTCAGTGAATTCCTGTGAACAGGTTGGAACCCTCTTCAGAATCTGACTGACAGGCTGAGAATCAAAGTGGTGCTACAAACTGTCAAGAAGCTTCTTTCTTCAGTAGAAAGCTTTTCTGCATATATTTCAACTAGGAATATCCCACCTTATTGTAATAAACTGTTATGCTAGTTGTAAATAATGCCTTTAATTATAGCTTTTAGTGCCATACTTCTCAATGAAACCTGAACAATGCTACACAATTCAGCTGTCCTTGAATGAAATCCTTGCCCCCATTGAAATCACTGAAATCAATTGCAAAACTCCCATTGGAGCCAGGATTTTCACCCTGGTCTTGATTGAGTAACTGATGACCTTTGAGCTTTAACCTGCTCTTCGAATGATATCTAAACTCTAACTATAATTCACATGCTAGAATACTTAAAGAGGTGGTAATAGTGGGAGCCATTAACCTGCAATTCAAATGTAAAATACATAAATTAATATTTGAATAATTAATAAGCCAGAGACCTATAGAGCCTGGTAGTTTACATAAGTAGCTAGTATGAGTACTTGACCAAGGGAT
Organism: Dermochelys coriacea; assembly: GCF_009764565.3. Classification (NCBI taxonomy): domain Eukaryota; kingdom Metazoa; phylum Chordata; order Testudines; family Dermochelyidae; genus Dermochelys; species Dermochelys coriacea. The sequence continues at coordinate 174,864,883 of NC_050069.1, forward strand.
ATAAGACTTAACAATATGTATCTTGTAATGGACAAGTAAACTGCAAAACAGCCTATTCTCAACATAAAGGATTTGTAGGGGCTTGTTGGTATTATAACCCTGGAGCAAAACCGCATTAATGTATCAAATCCACTAGGATATATGTTGATGCAAATAGTTTACCATAACTGTCATAATCCTAATTATGGTCTCCTGGAATAACACACATGGGCAAAGGGTCAAGACCAAATCAGATATGGTCCTGGATATGAGGGGGTGTAAGGACAAGAGGGTAATAAAAGATGGTCAGACCAGCTCCTCGTTAGGGAGATCAGAATGATAGGTTGATACAAACTGGATTGTCATGCCCACTTATGGTGCTTCCTCTGCATACTGTTTTTCTATCTCTTCACTTTAATGGTCTCCGTTGACTTGGGAGTATGCACAATTCAGTGGAGGTTGCTTTGCTATCTATATTTCTATTTATGTTTCTGTAACGGCAAATATGCCGGTTTGTATGGAACTAAAATCTTCATGTCCGTGTGACTCACTAATCTCATTATGTACATAATTTTATGTAGCTACCTGACTACGAACCTGTTATTGGTGATTTGTGCAATTTGCACCCAACTAATCAAAAGCTATACAGCCATCTGAAAAATGGACCAGAAGCCAGAACTGCAGTGCATCTCAGCATTGCTATATTAGACTGAAGTAGCTAGTGAATTTGCCAACCATTTTACTTAGATCCCATTTCTTAAAATGATGACCTGACACAGCCCTTTTTTTTTTTTAAGAAAGGCTTATCAAGGAGCTGGGGTGGGGTGGGGGGAAGGATTTCACAATACTGAGGATCGCAGTATATTGTTATGCTCTGATTAAGCTTCAAGAATCTCCTGGTAAAGCAGTACATAATACAACACAAGTTTGTTTCATGTAAACTTTGTCCCTCAATGCTTTTCAGACTTGCATACAATTAGGTAGAGGGGTAGGAAAATGAAGTATTATGGGAAAAGGACTAAATATTGATTTTTGTATGAGAGATGGATTCCTTAAGGTTGATGGATACAAGAAGGTGATTGTCAGATAGTGCAAGCTACAGAGCAGCTGTAAATTCCCACACTGACTGAAGCGAGATGGTTGATTGTTGGGGACAGGGATAGCTCAGTGGTTTGAGCATTGGCCTTCTAAACCCAGGGTTGTGAGTTCAATCCTTGAGGGAGCCATTTAGGGATCGGGGCAAAAATCAGGGATTGATTCTGTTTTGAGCAGGGAGTTGGACCAGATGACCTCCTGAGGTCCCTTCCAACCCTGATATTCTATGATGGGACAGAGAAGGGGCTGGTGCGAGATGAGTGGAATGATCAGAGAGAGCAGTAGATCAAGATAAGATTCCTTTAGGTAATAATAATATTCACAGTTATGTATAGCTTTTCACCTGAAGATTACAAGATGCATTAGAAAGTTGGGCTAAATGTGATTTTTGTCTGGTAGATATAGAAAGATGTATATCCCTAAGAGATATGTAGTCTCTCCCTAACACTCGTTCAAAATGTTTAAGCTGTGTGACTCCCATTAAATTCAATACACTTAACGGAGTCTCCTCGCTACAGCCATATACATGGAAATCTAAGGGACAACAGAGGCACAAACTGTAACCATTTTATAGGATGCTTCTTTCAGCACAATCTGAAACTTCTTTAAAAGATTTCTATTTCTAATGTAAAGTGAAGAGGTCTAATCCTTACTTCCTGAGAGTGCTGCCTGAGTAACCAACAAGTAAAGATCTCAGGATTTGACCAAAGGAGTTCAGTTAAAATGTAACAGGAATTCCAGGCTTTGAGATTGTCTGTCTATATAACACTGTATGAACTCCATTTGTGCATGTAGTGATTGCAACTAATTGTGCAATCAGTTAACCGTTTGCAGAAATGCCTTTTAACTGGCCACCTCCCTCTGGCACCTGCATATGCAATTACTGTGATTAGACATGAAGTCATGGTAACTTCAAGCACAAATTCTGGGCATGTATTTTTATACTTGCTGTTGCTGGGTAACTGATTCACACAGTTCTTAAAATCTCTGCGTCAATTACTTCTGAGGGTTCCCACTGTAGTAATATCTAGTGTACTTATGTGATGTATTCATGGAAGGATCTCGGAGCAGTCCATAACCATTAATTGAATATTTTGCAATACCACTGTGAGTATTTTATTGTTCAGATGGATCTGCTGAGACTTAGAGACTAAGTCCACCTTTTCAAATATAACCTCTAACTTTTCGATCCTCAAATTAAATGCTTAAATAATTTTTCCACGATCCCCTGTAGAGTCAGTGTCAGACCAAAGAACAGAACCCAGGAGTCATGATTTTCAGTTCCAAACTCTAACCCACTAGCCAACATTCCCTTTCTGTGTACATTAATATATACTGCTAATTTTGCCTGTATTCTGAGAAAGGGTTTTTTAAAATTACCTAGCCTGTTTACTACAGTTTAATAGTAAGTTGAATATGATTTGATTTTGTTTTTGCTTTTGCTATATAGAGAACATAGGTTTTATTTTAATAACAATTACATTGATAAATTGCCAAATAATTTGGGTGTTCATCTCTCTAACTCAGGAATTAAGTGGGTGAGGTAATATCTTTTATTGGACCCACTTCAGTCCAATTTAAAAAAAAAATAAAGCTACCTCAGCCACCCAGTTTCTCTCATATCTGGGGACCAGCACTGCTACAACACGGCTAACTTCTGTATTGGTATTTGGAAATTAAAGTGATTTATTGGCACAAAGTTTCTTGCAATCATTTTTCACAAATCCACTTCTCCGAAGTTTTGACAAGATTCTTGGCATGATTTGCAAATAATATTCAAAGATACTTAAATAAAACTTCAATTTTGTAGAGAGCAAACATATTCCATCTAAAAATTTAATTAACCATATACACTGCACACAGAAAATGTACAGTGCTGTCTTAATAAACATGCATATTATATATTTACATATAATATAATTTTAATAACTCATCAAACTATATATAATGCGGTACAGATATTTCGGTATCACTTGACACATTTCACATTTCACTTGACCATGTTAATTTTACTGTAGCAGTTATTCATCTGGATTAGTAGTTTAGCATACAGAGAATCCACTCCCTCTGTTGGCTCTCCTCTTCATTCCTGGATTGAGGACACCTTTTAAAATCCTGGTTCCACTTACTGAAACCCATCCTAATAAATCTGAACTTAATGCTTTCCTAATTTCAATGGGATGAATTCATTCACCTTGCAAATATCTATGCATGCCTAAATTAAGGGCACAAATACCAGATGCACACATACAAATCAGTTATTTGTAAACACACACACACAGGCCCCATACTCACAAAATGCCCATTTATACATCTGGTATTTATATTCCTAAACTACGTGTGCACAAATAATTTACATGTGCCTAACTTTGAAACTCTGGCCCTATGTTTTTTCGAAATATAGAGGCCCAAACAGACACCTCAGATCTAGTCTCCTTGCAGCTTTGCCTTCATATGCATGTGAAGATGCAGTATTCCAGCCAGAGTGTGACTGCAAAAGGCATTGCAGCTGAAGTCATGTGAAATAATGCCTTCTAGAGCTCCCCTGTGCACAGATGTATCTTAAAGGTGTAGGAGGCACATAGGGATAGTCTCCTTACCCTGTTACATTCTCACATGTGTAATATGCCTGTGTTAATGTTGTTGGAATCTTAAATATTGCATTTCTCAGTCTCTGCATTTGTTACCAAGACAACTTTAACATTTTTTTAATGTCATGGTTATAGGGCTAGCTGCACCTCTGTCCCTCTCTGGTCTCTGAGTGTGCTCTCTCAGGTATTGGGCCTTGAGCCCTTGCCTCCCTTTGGGTGGAATCACATAATTTTCTTTGTCTTAGGCTATGTCTGCCCTACAGCCTATATCGGCAAAACTCATGTCAGTCAAGGGTGTGAATAACATAGTTATACTGACCGAACTTCCTGTGTACACAGTGCTTTGTTAACGGGAGAGCTTCTCCTGTCAATATAGCTACCGCCTGTTGGGCAGGTGGAGTACCTACACCAACGGGAGTAGCTCTCCCGTTCGTGTAGGTTGCATCTTCACTAGGTGCTACAGTGGCCCGCTTGCACCAGTGCAGCTTTGCAAGTATATATAAGCCCTTAGTTTTCCAGGCCTTTGGCTCTGCTGCCCAAAACCAGTCCAGAGACCTCAGCAGGGTGTTGGAGGTGGAAATGTCAAAGCCAGTGGCTCTTTGTGTTGTCCTTTAAGCGATGGAAGGTGGGTGGGTGTCTGAAGCCATTGTACTCTTTTCTGCTTACCCTCAGGTGACAATCAAACATATAGTATTCATAAGTTATTACAAAGCAACCCCATGTCCTTCACAATTAACTTTTTTTTTTAAGTAATTTTTATTTGCAGTGTTGTAGCCATATTGATCCCAGGATATTCAAGAGACAAGGTAAGAGAGGTACTATTTTTTATTGAACCAACTTCAGATGGTGAAAGAGACACGCTTTTGAACTTACACAGAGAACTTCTTCAGTGGTACCCTATTACACTGTGATATCTGAAGCAATAAATGTCAGCTGTGATTAATTTATCAACTGTAAAAGCCATTTTTGCAAGCATACCTCTGAGCAAGAAAGTTTACTGTTGTGGTAAAATGAAGTACAGGAAAACAAACATTGAGGGGGACAAATGTTTTAGTGATAGCTCTGTTAAAAGTTGATACATGATTTGCTCCTGCTGTTGGTGCTTCCCATGTGCATACACTTGAGGGGTAGAGCCATGGGTCCATGGCATGTCTGGAAGTGAGTTATTGGTGGAAGAGGGTTGAATGGTATGAAGTGATATGGGTTATCACTAATGATTTAGATCTCATTTGAGAGACCACTTCCAATTTTTTTGGTTTCTGACTGAATGCAATGCTTCTCTGGTTCCATAATTTAGTCTTCACATGATAGCAATATATTAACTCTTGGGTCCATGTTTATTTATTTTTGAACGCTTTCCATTTCTCCATGTCTTTATCACATCACTTTATCACATCCCAGTCTTCCATTAAAACACATATCCTCATTTTCTCTTTTGAATCTGTTTTCTTAGGTACAAATTCAGTGAGTTTATAGTAGCTGTTTAGATAGATGTGCCATTGTGTCTGCAGCTCCAGATGCATTTCCAATGTTCTTCTAAGCATAGTCAAGAATTGCTTCTTTTCTGTGTTCCTCTTTAACAGCCTTGTGACACTTAGCATCCTTGTATTCACACCCTACAGACTATTATAATAATCTTTTGTACAAAATACGCCTTGAGATATCATTTGAAAACTAATAACTCACTGATCATTAATATTCTTGTGTTATGTATGTGGTTGGTATTAAGAGTTATGGAATATGATTTAATTAAACCCAGGTATGTCAGGGGAGTTAGCAATCTGGTCTGTCCCAAACAAAGGAATGTGTTTTCCCCAGCTGGAAGCTACTTCTAAAATACTTTGAAAGACCATGAGAATTTAAGTATATTTAGGCACAAAACAGATCCTTCAAACTAGTAAAAGGTGGATGCAAGCCTTACACTAATAACGGGGGGGGGGGGAGGAGAGGATAGCAGGGCATCTACACCTATCGGGGAGAGAAGCTCGGTCTGGGTTTTAATTTTCAAATAATACATTGCAAAGGTTTACTAGTCTATGAAGATAGAGGCTGAACCTTGGGTGATAAGCAATTGAATCACCTGCTTATATACAGTATTACTATATCATAAAAGTGTATAGAGTGAGGTTGTTTCTGAAAGCTAATGACATACTGGTGATTAAAATCACCAAAATGTCTATTAAAATTACATGAGGAAATATGGATGCTTAACGAAATTATGTTTTAAAGTATTAGTTGAACTCACTTGAAATCCTATGTGTACTTTGCAAAAAGAAAAGGAGTACTTGTGGCACCTTAGAGACTAACAAATTTATTAGAGCATAAGCTTTCGTGAGCTACAGCTCACTTCATCGGATGCATTTGGTGGAAAAAGCAGAGGAGAGATTTATATACACACACACACAGAGAACATGAAACAATGGGTTTATCATGTTCTCTGTGTGTGTGTGTATATAAATCTCTCCTCTGCTTTTTCCACCAAATGCATCCGATGAAGTGAGCTGTAGCTCACGAAAGCTTATGCTCTAATAAATTTGTTAGTCTCTAAGGTGCCACAAGTACTCCTTTTCTTTTTGCGAATACAGACTAACACGGCTGCTACTTTGAAACCTATGTGTACTTTGTTAGTAATTTATTTCATTTTCACCATAAGCATTTCAGTGCGGTGTTTAAAGGGAACGGTATATTTACCCCAAGTTAATAAGCTGGTGGGTTTTGTCATCTTAAGGGAGCAAATAAATCTTATTATTCATCTGAATGTTGCCGGAGGAGACTGAACATATCCGAGCATTCTGGTCCGGGGAAGTTCGGGATAGGGCATGTGTTGGGGTCACCTGCTAACTTCAACCAAGTGTTTGACAACTGCTGGCAGGCTGTTGGATTCAGCATGGTTGAATCAGAGCTGTATAGCATACAGAATAGTAAGTACATGCTGGGTGCTGGCTGTGTAAATGTCCCAGGCAGGGAGCCACAAATATTTCAGGGCGCTCAGGGTTGTAATACAAGTGGTGACACAATCTCTCACTAGTCTGAATTGAACCCCAGAATATGACAATTGCTGCTTTTTCTGTGTTCCTGTTTCATAGCATAGAACTCCTGTATTGTGTGGGCTGTTGGTGGGCCCTGATCATGCAAGGTGCTGAGTGTTTCCTGGAAGTAGTTTGGTGCATTCAATTCCCATTACAGTCCATAGGAACTTTATACATTGAGTAAAGTGTGCTGGATCAGGCCCTTAATGGTTAATTACAGAGTGTGCTTCTGTGCATTTGCACAGCACCTCAAACTAAATAGCCTGATTTAGGACCTCTAGAGGCTAATATGAGGTAACAATCTTTGAATATTTCTAGCAGTAAACAGGATGCAGATGACAATTGGAGATACATTTTCTCAATTTAAATCTTTACACTTGACTTTATTATTATGTCTACTATGTCCAACATGCTAGGAGCCTCCAGAAGCAAATAGGGAGTTGAGGTCAGAGAAGTATATAATTTAAAATCTAGAATGTATACAGGGTGTAATAAGTGAGAGAACAGACCACAGTGGACAGGGTGCAGGTACAATCTGTGCCAATGTAGACTTCTGCTTGGGTCATCTGAAATTTCCAGTGTGATAAGGGAAGGTACTGACTGATAGCTCTCGGGTGGCTTGCATTTGAAGAGTCTTAAAGTTTAAAGCCAGAAGGGACCCTCAGATCATCATCTTAGACCTCCTGCATCTCACAGGCCGCCACCGTGACCCAACAGCCAAAATTAAATCAAAGTATTACAGCCCACAGCAGAATAGACTATTCACCATAGGCAGAGAATAGGAGGGACTGAGGTGCACCAGTGCCAGAGGCCTCTGAAATAGCAGAAGAAAATTTCAAATAAGAGGTGCACAAAGTACCATTTCTCCTTGTTTTGAGAGCTTGCTTGCAGTAGAAGGATTGTGGTGCTCTTACAACAACCCCACTGAGCTGAAGTGAGACAAGAAATCTATGTAAGGGCAATAATGCATAATTCTTCCTATCCCAAAAATGTATGATAACTTCACAAACAAAACGGAGTAGGGATGTGCACACTGACTAAAAATTTTTGAAATAGCTTCAATACTGGCTTAAATTTCACTCAGATATTCTGCTCCAACTATTTGGGCTGCCTTTTATTGTCTGCAGTCCCTTCAGCAATGCCTCCTCTACCTCCATGGATTTGAAAATCCCCCTTCTCTGTGGTGTTTTCTAATGGACAGTTGTCTGTTATCTGCCTCCCAAAGTCATCCTATATCATGTATCCCTCGTCTCCTACACCAGTTTCAGGGCCCATCAGTTCTCCTCCAGCTGTGACTGCTTGTACCCTCAAATTTAAGAGAGGTCTTTCAAGCAGGCTCAAGATTTCCTACTTCCCATACTCCAGCAGGCAGAGCTGACAGAACTGCAGTGACAGCAGTTGAGCAGAAATACCAAGAGCCTTTCTACCGGCTATAGCTACAGAGACTGTGCTTTCCCCACCAGTAGCTCAAGAGATTTGGAGTTAACAGCTTATTTTATGTAGATAAAACAAGATTTTACTCTTATTACTGTAAAGCCAGTACAGCTACGAGAGAGGGAGCTGGATTCTGTTTTGCATCACACATCAGCAAAATTCAGTTAAGTTGAAATTGCAGAATCTTTCTCACTGATGACAATGTGAGAGGCTGAAAGAACAACACAACCTAACTCTTTCAGATTCCAGGATGAGTTGCAGGATTAGAAATAAGGGGGGAAATGTGGCTGGAAACTATGGTATGCTGTGACTGAAAGTGAATAAATCTCCTCCTGCCTCCCCCACTCCTGTTAAATTTTTACATAGATACTTTTGAGAGTACAAAACAAGTCTGTCCGGGGTTAATGTCTGCCTCATGGAACTTCATCGAACATCCTAATGTTGACTAATAATAGCAATTTGTCATACAAACATATCAAAATAATTGGCTTTGCTTCAGTGGTAATGTTGATCAGACTCCATGGCAGTACCGTCTGTCACCAAAATGATGTACAGTAAGAGTGCAGATGTTATTTACAGTGTCTTATTAATTCCTCTCACAGGAAGAACTATATTTCTTCCTGTGCATAATAATCTAGCTGTTTTATAAGGAGTGCTGTTCATTTTCAACACCTTGAGCCAAATTTTAAGGGAACAGATAAATAGTTAATGAAAATGTCCTATGCTGTAGCTCTCTAAGGCATGATATTAGCAAAATTTTGGATGCTCTTGCTATGAAAGAAGACGTTTCTGTTATAATTAAGACACACTAATATGGTGTGTTCCAGAAACATACAGAGCACATACCTCTTACCTTGTACTTGTACCTTGTAGAATGCATTCATTGTTAGCTAAATTTGTATTTGTTCTTTTTTCATTAATCTAATAATCTAATCAGATCCTTTGCATGCTTTGTATTAATTTGAATTACGTGAACAGAGTTTTTCACTTCAAGAAAACCATTCAAATATAGTATATGATTCCATTAGATTGCATTTAGATTATAATTTCCATAACTGGCTGTCACATTCAAGACTCCAGTTTGTATTCCATTTTCATAACGTACACCAATAAAGTGAGGAAAGGTAAAGCCCATATATGAAAAAAATTGGTCATGTAAAATATTCGGGAGTGTAAGAGAATGATGTTAAATGTTTATGTGAAGGAAAAGAATTAAATAGAAACATCATCTTTCACTTAGTAGTAATATAATTTGTTAGTGAGCACAACCTTTGCCTTAAATCTGCTATAAAATCCTTTCTGCTGTGAACTCCCAATGAAGTATTCAAAATGAGCATTTCCCATCCTCTGCAATAGAATTGTTATTTTTACTTGATGGAATCCTTAATTTCCAGCCTAGGCCTTTGAGAGAGTTCATTCTATGAAAAGGAAGCAGAAACTTGCCTCAGGGCTAAGAACAGAGCTGTTGAATAGATTTTAATTGATGCATTTGTATGCCTTCTAATTTATCCTCCAATAAAAATAAAGTTTGGGATTTTTTTTGTTTTAGGAGTTTATTATTTATCCAAAGCACAGATGACTATTCATAGCTACTTCACGCAAAATTGACAGTATTGTTCGAGGCAATAATTGCAGGTAATTGCACCCCTACACCAGCACACAAATTGACTAATTAGCCCATAACACTAAACAGTGCATACAGTATTGGGCAATTATCTACAGAGCATATACAGTAAAGATATATTGGAGCATTAGAAAAGTATACTACACCCTGCTATGTTCATAGCCATCCCTGTGGGCAAAAAGGATTGGAGGTGAAATCTTGTCTCCTGGGAGTTTTATTATTGAGTGGATTTCACCCTAGATCAACTTCAGTGGCGAAATCATTAGCTCAGCTTCCAGCCTGAGTAGCATAGCTAGGCTGGACATCGAAGAAAGAAATCGAATAGGTGGGCTTAGAGTAGAGGAGCTAAGCTAGGGAAATGGTGCAGATGAATCCCTCTCTGCACCTCCAACTGTGGAGCTATCATTGGGCTACTGCTGTGGCTCTGAGGCCTTCATGCATCCCTGCTGTGAACTGGTAGGAGTGCAGGAGGGTCCACATAACAGCAAATTCTCCAGCATCTGCAATTCCCACTGCATGCTGATCACACAGGAAACTGTTGCAGATCTTTTTGTTGAACAAGTTTGAGCAACTCGAGTGTGGCTCTCCAAATCCGATTACCCTTGCACCGCAGCCCTCTGTGACATACTCATTGGTTTGAATTGTAGCCTGGTATCTGTGTCACCCCTGCCCTGTAACCTAGGGTGCCCTTTATAATGCCTTGCTCCTGTAGCCTCCAACCTGGATTGCTCACAAACAGCCTTCAACATTTAAGTTACTCTGAACTCTGTCTGTGTGTGCTGCAGCCAGCCAGCCAGCCAGCCACATCTTGGCTCTTATCAGCCTTACAGATTACCACAGGGGGATGCCAACAAGTTCCCAGCCCCAGATTTCCCCTGGAAACATATGGCGTGTACTGCTCAGCCCTTTCGTGGACAGTAAAAATATATTGAGTCTGTTATTCCTTTAAGGGAATAATATGCACACAAGTTGTTACACCAAATGGAGTTACCCAGACACTTCAACTTGAACACACTGTATTTAGATAAAACAATAAAAACAAGTTTATTAACTACAAAGAGATTTTAAGTGAGTGCAAGTAATGGGGCATAAAGGTCAGAAATGGTTACCAGAAAAATAAAGATAAAACACTATTAGATTCAAAGCAAAGTTTTCTGCTCATAGACTTTCAGCAGTCTTATTGACCAAACTATTTAGGTCAGGACCCCGCCTACGGAGTCCAATGGCTGGGGGAGAGAGTGGGGAGACTTGGGGTGTCTGTTCCTTTCTTTTTATAGTTCCAGTCCCCCCTCTTGAAAACATTTCCAGCTGGGAGCAAGGTGACAGGTAGTCTGTGTGGAAGTAAACTCCATGCTGTTTCTTTGCTAAAATGTAGATTTTTGTCCTGGCCACCTTTCTTGCCAAGGATTAGCCACTTAGCAGGCAATGGTCCATTAGTCTTGTTTACACCTGGCTGAGGCATCAGCTTGCCCTTTTCCTCTGAGGTACTGGTTTGGCCACTCCCCAGACTTATCTGGAAAACATACTTTTAGTCCTTATTTCAGCTTATATTTATAACTTCACATATAATGCTGCTACATGCATCTTGCCATGATATTGATCAACAAATTATGAGGTTTTTAAATGATACCTCCCAAGGCATATCTTGTACAAACATTATTATAATAGTGTGTAGTGTATGAACACAGGTATATTCTTCTTTGAGTGATTGCTCCTGTGTATTCCACAATAGGTGTGTGTGCTCACCATGTGCACCGGTGCTGGAAGTTTTTCCCCTAGCAGTAGGGAGCGCCCCAGCGACCCCTGGAATGGCACCTCCATGGCACGGTATAAGGGGAACTGCGAGCTCCCCGCAACCCTCAGTTCCTTGCCGCCAGTGAAAGTGCGTCGGAACTACTCCTGCTCCAGCTTTGCTGTAGCTCATCCCCAGAACTGCTTGTTCGTTCAGTGTTGGTACCTGTAGTTAGTTAGCTGTTTAGTTAATTCACTTAGAGTGCCCGGGCGGGGCATACCCCGCACTTCGGGTTTTGAGTCGTGCAACACTTGTAGGTGATCTATGCCAAGGAGTGACCCGCATGTGGACTGTCTGCGCTGTTTGGGAGAAGCCCATATCAGTGATCGTTGCAAGATTTGCAAATTGTTTAAGCCTTGGACTAAGAGAGAAGAGTACATTAGGCTCCAGGCCATTCCAATGGAGTCGGCGCTGACCCCAACTCCGGTGCGCCGCTCCGAGTCGGCACCGGGCACTGTGGTGTTTGTACGCAGCGACCCTCTGGCGCCATCAACCAGTCGGCACTGCTCCCTGTCCACAGGACACGCCAAGAAGGCTAGAAAGACGCCTTCTTCGCAGCAGCACCGAAGTAAACCCGGGACAGAGGCTAGACCCATGTCGGGCAGTCCTCAATCTCCACCGGCCTCTAGGCCTCCAGCTCAAGTCGAGTGGAGCAGGCCTCCCCGGATGTCCGGATGCCCTTCACACCTGAAGGTGACCCAGGATATTATATCCATGCTGGTACCAGGAGCATGCCAATGTCGGCTCCACGCTCCAGAGGCAAGCTGCCGCTGGGATCTCTGCAGTCAACCCTGACTCAGTACCGGTCTCGGTCGAGGGAACTTGCCCGACACCGTTCACTGCCCAGCGACCATTCATGGCAAAGTCCACATGCCCTCGACTCCCACTAAACTGTCTGGCTTGGTTCCATCCAACTGAGACTCTCGGCACCGCTCCACCTCAAGGAGCGAATACCAACTGGACCGAGGCAGACGTTGCCAAAGGTCCTTGTCTCGGAGGGGTTATCGCAGCCGGTCATGGCATGGACGTTGACGCCGACGCCGTTCCCGCTCGGAATCGTGCTCAAAGACCCTGCCTAGGCATTACCTCCGCAGCCCCGGGCGTTGGTCGCCAGCATCTCGCCATCACAGGTCCGCCCGTCAGAGCCGATCGCAGAGCAGCTGTTACTGATGGTAACAGTCCTCCACGTCAGGATCGCGGTCCTATGGTCAGCATCGCTCCCAGCACCACTGCTCCTCCTGGTCCAGGGACAGTGGCAGGTCGTACGTCAGCCCGCCCTCCATTCGTAGTCGTCCATTGATGAGCCAGGCCGAACCACACAGTGGGGGCTCACTCGGTGGTCGGAGCCTCAGAAGGACTATTGGCCTCCCTCTCCAGACCTCCAAGGAAGGAGTCAGTGGGACGTACATCCTCGGCACCATGCACGGAAGCCGACCAGGTGGTGGACCCTCCAATGCCGGCGGACACCCAGAGTAGCATACTGGCCTCCTTGCCCTCCCAAGATGAGGCAATTATGGCCCCGCCCCACTCCGTCCCGCAGGAAGACTTTAGGACTCACCAAGAACTCTTAAAAAGGGTGACATCAAGCCTCCATCTCCAGGCAGAGGAGATGGAGGAGCCCTTGGACTTCCTATTTAATGTGCTGTCCTTTTCGGCACTGGGCAGGGTAGCCTTGCCTCTCCCTGAAGGGGTGGCAAAAATTTTCAAATGCCCTGCAGCAAACACCGGTCTCGTTGGCCCCCATCTCTAAGAGCACAGAACACAAGTACTTTGTACCCGCCAAGGCACACGCGTACTAATACACGAACCTGGTGCCCAACTCTCTTGTGGTCGAGTCGGTCAACCACAGAGAATGCCAGGGCCAGCCAGCCCCTACCCCAAAAAACGAAGACTCACAGAGGCTGGACTCTTCTGGAAGAAAAATTTATTCATCCTCGAGCTTTCAGTTACCAGTGGCAAACCACCAGGCTTTCCTGGGCCAGTATGAGTTCAGTCTCTGGGGCTCCCTACCCAAGTTCGAGGACTTGCTCCAGGAGAGCGATAGGAAGGAGTTCAAAGCACTGGTGGAGGAGGGTACAGCGGCGGCCAGGGCAACCCTGCAGGTAGCTTCGGATGCGATGGACATGGCCGCGCGGTCCCTGTCCTCAGTGGTGTCCATGAGAAGGGCGTCGTGGCTCCTGCTCTCTGGGCTGTCCAGAGAGGCAAAGACCTCCATGCAGGATCTCCCGATTGACGGCACAGCTCTGTTTGCAGAGCAAATGGATACAAAGCTGCATGGCATGAAAGACTCCCGCGCAACCCTCCAGACTCTGGGTCTCTATGTTCTGGCTCCAGCTAAATCTAAGTTCAAGCCGCAGCAGACTCCCACTCAGGTCACCCACCTGAAATATGAGGCCTCCTATAAAAGGTCATGGGACAATAAGAGGTGCCCTCAGAGGCAGTCTTGGCCTTCCCCGCACCCTGGGTCCTCCCAGGGCAAGCAGGCGTGGAAAAGGCGGTTTTGATGGGACGCTCAGGGGCGCCCTGCCAGTTCTCATCAGGGATCCACCCTCAATAAAGCTTCCCTTCTCCAGCTGGTTGCGTGCTTTCCTCTCGGAGTGGTCGCAGCTGACCTCGGACCAATGGGTCCTCAATACCATCTCCCGGGGCTACACCCTCCAGTTTACTTCCTTCCCGCCCAACCATTCCCTGCCCCTATCCCTCCTGGGAGACCCCTCACATAAAGCTCTGCTCGAGCAGGAGGTGGGGCAGCTCCTGAGCCTAGGAGCGGTGGAAGTGGTGCCCGGGGAGTTCGAAGGCAAGGGATACTACTCCCACTATTTCCTTATCCCAAAGGCCGGGACTCAGGCCCATCCTGGACCTGCAAGGTTTCAACCAGTACATGGTGAAGCTCAAGTTCTGCATAGTCTCCCTGGCCTCCATCATCCCCTCCCTGGATCCTGGGGACTGGTATGCTGCCCTCGATCTGCAGGACGCGTACTTCCACACTCATATATTCGAGGGGCACAGACGCTTCCTCCGTTTTGTGGTGGGGCGGAATCACTACCAATTTATGGTCCTTCCGTTTGGCCTGTCCACTGCCCCCAGGGTATTTACAAAATGTATGTTAGTGGTAGCAGCCTACCTCAGGCGCCAGGGGGTCCAGATCTTTTCCTATCTGGATGATTGTCTGGTCAAGGGCAGCTCTCGGTTGCAGGTGAGGGATCAGGTGATGCTCCTCCTGTCCACGTGCACCACTTTGGGCCTGTTTGTAAACACCACCAAATCCACATTAGTCCCAGTTTAACGCATAGAGTTTATCGGGGCACTCCTGGGCACCTCATTGGCCAGAGCCTCCCTCCCACTGGACAGGTTTAAGATCCTGAAGGGGCTAATCGACATGGTCACAAGGTTCCTGGTGACAACAGCCAGAGCATGCCTCCAACTCTTGGGTCACACGGCGTGCATGTACGTATCTGTCACGCCAGACTCAGGATGAAGCCCCTCCAGCTCTGGTTGGCCTCGGAGTTCTCCCAGGCCAGGGACAGGATGGACAAAGTCCTCACCATACCTCCCTACAGTGGTGGTCCACCCCAAGCAACATGCTCCAAGGAGTCCTGTTCAGGGATAGGGCCCCATCGCTGGAACTGGTGTCCAATGCATTGGACCTGCGTTGGGGGGCCCATATGGGGAACATTCACACCCAACGTCTGTGGTCGGCTCAGGATCTGACCCTACACATAAATGTCAAGGAACTCGGGGGGTACGGCTGGCGTGTGTGGCCTTCCGCTCGTACCTGGAGAGCAGGGTGGTCAGGGTCCTCACAGACAACACGGCCTCGATGTTCTATATGAACAGGCAAGGCGGGGCCCGATCCTCTGCCCTCTGCCGTGAAGCCCTCAGGCTGTGGGATTTCTATATAGCCCACGACATCTGCCTAAAGGCCTTCCATTTACCGGGCGCCCAGAAGGATCACTTGAGCAGGGACTTCTTCTCTCAGCACAAGTGGTCTCTCCACCTGGAAGTGGCTCACAGGCTTTTCCGAGTGTGGGGGACTCCCCAGGTGGACCTGTTCACGACTCGGCAGAACCAGCGCTGTCCCCAGTTCTGCTCTGGGGGGGACTGGAAAGGGGTGCTATCTCTGATGCCTTCCTCCTGTCCTGGTCAGGCCAGTTTCTCTATGCCTTCCCCCCGTTCCCACTGATCAGCAAAGTCCTGGAAAAAGTAAAGACGAACAAGGCCCGGGACCTCCTCATTGCCCCGGTATGGCCCAGGCAATATTGGTATGGGACCCTCATGGGCCTGGTAGTTGCTCAGCCGTGGCCATTGCCGTTCCACCTGGACCTGCTCTCCCATAACCAGGGCCGCTTCCCCCACCCCAACCTAGCGGCTCTCCACCTCACGGCATGACTGCTCAATGGTTTGGTAGGGAGGAAAGGACGTGCTTAGAAGGGGTTCAACGCATCCTCCTAGAAAGCAGGTGGCCCTCCACGCGCCGCACCTACTTGGCAAAGTGGTCCCGGTTCTTCAGATGGGCGGATGAGCAGGGCGTTTCCCCGGTGGCCACCTCAATCCAGTTTATCCTGGATTACCTTCTCCACCTTAGAGCCCAAGGCCTGGCGCCCTCATCAGTCAAGGTGCGCCTGGCGGCCATATCGGCCTTCCATCTGCCTGTGCAAGGTCACACGGTATTCTCCCATGCTATGACTGGCCAGTTCCTCAAGGAGTTGCACCATCTTTTTCTGTATGCTAGGACCCGGTCCCGCAGTGGGACCTGAACCTGGTGTTGGCCCGTCTCACAGGGCCCCCGTTTGAGCTGCTAGCCACGTGCTTCTGGTCCCACCTCTCATGGAAGATGGACTTCCTGGTCACAATCACGTCGGCCAGGCGGGTCTCGGAGCTCAGGGCCCTGACTTCTGAGCCTCCATACACGGTTTTTCATAAGGACACGGTCCAGCTCCGCCCACATCCTGCGTTCCTCCCAAAGGTGGTCTCCGCCTATCAGATGGGTCAGAACATTTTTTCTACCTGTCCTCTGCCCCAAGCCCCACCCGTCCAGTGAGGAGCTCCATCTCCACAAACTCGATGTGCGATGGGCTCTGGCTTTCTACCTCGAGCGGATCAAGTTGTTCAGAAAGTCCTCGCAACTGTTCATTTCCTCGGCTGAGCGGATGAGAGGTTGGTCATCTCTCCAACTGGACTTCGTGCATCCGTACCTATTATGATCTGGCGGGTATCCCCCCTGCCACCGAGTGTGAAAGCACACTCGACTTGAGTGCAATCCTCTTCAGCTGCCTTCTTGGCCCAGGTCTCCATGCAGGACTTTGGAAGGCTGCCATGTGGACTTCGGTTCACATGTTCACCTCGCACTATGCGATAGTCTCCCAAACCAGGGATGACGCCGGGTTCAGGAGGGCTGTACTCCGTCCTGAGAATTTGTGAACTCCTATCCACCTCCAACATATATAGCTTGGAATCACCTATTGTGGAATACACATGAGCAGTCACTCGAAGAAGAAGACAGTTACCTTTTCCGTTACTGGTGTTCTTCGAGATGTGTTGCTCATGTCTATTCCACATCCCGCCCTCCTTCCCCTCTGTCAGAGTTGTCTGGCAAGAAAGAACTGAGGGTGAGGGGAGCACACAGCTCCCCTTATACCGTGCCATGGAGGCGCCACTCCAGGGGTTGCTGGGGCACTCCCCCCTACAAGTACTGCTGGGGAAAACCTTCCGGTACCATGGCGAGCTCACACACCTTTGTGGAATAGACATGACCAACACATCTCGAAGAACACCAGTTACAGAAAAGGTAACTGTCTTTTCTGTCACATCCTCATCAGCTGTGAATATGAAGGCAAGACTAGACTCAAATAACTGACCTGAATAAAAGGGATGGGGTGCTTGCGTGGGGAGATCCATCCCAAACAATAATAATTTATCTGTGATTGTGACAATGATCATCTCTCTCTGTCAGGGTCCTTACGTTTCCCATCGCCGTACTACCGGAGCACCTTATAGATACTAACATATGTATCCTCACAACATACTTCTGAAGTAGTATCCCCATTTTACAGATGGGGAACTGAGGCATAGAAAGACCAATGGACTTGCACAAGGTCACACAGAAATCATATTTCAGAGTCAGTAACCTGCATCTCTGGAGTTCCAGCTGTGTGGAGTTCCTCTGAGCCTGCTTAAGCCTGATGAGTTATCCCTGATCCAGAGAGTGTGATGAATCATCCTAGGCAGCTACCTTCAGGTCTTCCGATAGTACTCATGCCTTTCAAACAGGGATCAACCAATCCATAGGTAAGGACTCACCCCAGGTGATCCCAAGGCAGGTATATAGGCTCCAATGGGAAGTAGTATCTCCAATCTGCTGATGGTCACTATCTGGCTAGGAATGCTCCCATTGCCAGTAATTTCAACAGATTGCTTCTAGCCATGCTTGTTTTCATGCTCGTCAGCCCTTATTCCAGCTTACATCCGCTCCAGCCTCAGCTGATGATTCTGACACTAGCCTGGTGTCTTGATTACAACACTGTTTTTCGCTACATTCACAGATAAGACAGATGAGTGAAAAGAGGGCCACACCAGCAGTTTATTTGCAGTTAACAGTAAGCCCCAGGAATTGTTTCCAGATGCCAAGTGCATCCAACTCATCATAATGCATGAATGGAGTTCTCACTTTCTAAAAATAGTCAATGGATTTCAGACCCTATACATCTGGTTAATACAGAGGTTTTCAGAGTAGTACCTGCCAGTCTAAAAATAGAACCTCTCAGACAAACATGCCACTCCACAAATTAATTGTGTGTGCCAGAACTCAGTCATGGAACTTCAGTCTCATTGTCTAAGTCAATGCAGCATGAACTCAGCTGAAAGGAGGAGCTTTGCTGGCTTTCATCAACAGAGATTGTTTTATCTATTGTATGCACTTCTTTTATGCATTTTGCGTTTTTAATTTTTTCCCCGTTGCTAGGGATTTCAAAATGTGACTTAAAGAAAAGGTGCTGATGAGGAAGAGGACCTGGTATTGTTAATATTTGCAAAAGCGAACTCTGCCAGAACACTCACTTCTGAATTGTTATGCTGTATTTTAGTCATCAAAGTCTCATTAAAGCTTTTGGAATCACACAGGCTTTGTTATTTATTAATTTATAGTGCCCACAAGTAGAGGGATGTGATTAAGTAAAGGAACAGTTAGGCTGAATATCATGAAAAGCTTTTGATGGGACCTATTACGCTGTGAAATATCTTCTAAGGGAAGTGGCGAAACTTCATTGCTGGAGACATTTTAAAATTAAGTTGCACATAGCATTTAAGAATACACTGTATGGAACAAGTCCCCACTGGCAGGAAGATGAACAAGATGACCAGATAGGTCTATTTAATCTCTATCTCCTATGATCTGATTCTATTAATCACCATCACACAAGGCACCCCGCTCTGGAAAATTTAGAGGGGAAGCATATTTACTGTTCGTGTGAGCAATGCCTGACAAGAATTTAACAGAGTAGTTAAAGGATGATGTTCTCAAGTTTCTCCCTGCTTGATAATCTCATTGCACTTGTGGGGGTGAGATGGGATGTTGATTTTTTTAACCTTCTGTGCTTGCTTAAAGGAGTGCAGAAAATCCCAAATGTTGCAGATGTTGAAAGTGTGTGTAGCATACATGTTCAAATGAGATGTGTGTGCAGGTCTGCTGTGCACTGACCTGAGAAGGAAACATTTTTTAGAAATGACAGATACTCTTCAGGAAATGGTTTTCATGATGGTAAGGGAATTGTCACCTCTTAAAATTGTGCACAAGCAAATTTGTTGCTGTCCTATTTTCTCGTCACATAACTTGGTGTGACTCGATCGGGCTAGATGGCTAAAGGAGAGTAATAGAAGGCAGATATATTAGCCCCAGGCTAAGTAGGTCCCTTTTCCCGGGGTAAGGTAACAGGGAAGGTTCCAGAACAATCAGGAACCTTCTGGAGACAATTAAGACAGGCTGATTAGAACACCTGCAGCCAATCAAGAAGCTGCTAGAATCAATTAAGGCAGGCTAATCAGGGCACCTGGGTTTTAAAAAGGAGCTCACTTCAGTTTGTGGTGTGCGTGTGAGGAGCTGGGAGCAAGAGGCAATAAGAGCTGAGAGTGAGAACACTGACTGTTGGAGGACTGAGGTGCACAATCATTATGAGACACCAGGAGGAAGGTCCTATGGTGAGGATAAAGAAGGTGTTGGGAGGAGGCCATGGGGAAGTAGCCCAGGGAGTTGTAGCTATCGCACAGCTGTTCCAGGAGGCACTCTAAACAACTGCATTCAACAGGACCCTGGGCTGGAACCGGCGTAGAGGGTGGGCCGGGGTTCCCCCCCAGACCTCCCAACTCCTGGTCAGACACAGGAGGAGTTGACCTGGACTGTGAATTCAGAAAAACAGCCAAGCTGAGGGCTGCTGTGAAGCTCCCAGGTGAGCAAATCCACCAGTAAGCGCAAGACCCACTAAGGTAGAGCAGGAACTTTGTCACATTGGTTTCTGAAATTGTATGCTTTTTTGGATCATTAATACAAATGCAGAGAGGAGCAGGCTTTGAAGTTTTACTTACTACTTTTTAAAAAAAAAACAGAAACAGGTGTGGTTTTGTTAAGATATGATTGGAAAGATGTAAGGAACAAAGAGAAATCGCTAAAACTTGGTCTTATGTGCCAAAACCATGGATGTGAAGACTTCACCTTCTGACTTGTTTAGCTTCTATATGCTCTTTCCCTGGTCCCAGTGCAAATGATTTCTACTATGATGCCCTCACCCAGAGATATTACTATCAGTCTCTACGGCCGTACACTAACATGAATTTCCACTTCAGCACCAGGCTCTCTTCAGTGTCAGAATGAGGGCATGTTAGGTCAGGTTCATACACCAATAAACTTACCCTGTAAATAGAAGTAACTGCTAGGGAATTATTCTTACATATGAACACTGCCACAGAAAATGAAACATCTCACTTCCCCAAGGCAGAGGTTTATCTTTTTGGAGCAGTATATTGACTCATGTAGGGCCAAGTTTTACCCTTGGATATTTGCACACAACGCTTATTGACTTCAGTAGAATTTGTGCATTTGTATCTTAGAGACAAATTTTTTATTTCTAAAGTAAGTAGTATATATGATTATAGCCTTTACTTCGTTACTCTTTACAAAGCTTTTATAATATTCTGTTCCAAAAACAGTAGGATAAACTTCCATAACTACAAGGATTTCTACAAAGAATGTTAGCTTGCAATTTGATATCTGTGTAGATGCACTAATTGGTCCATTGCCCCTCATCAACTGGGGGATGTCCGGTCAGAATCTGACCTGAGTTACCCTGGCGTGCATATGGTGAAATTCTGATCTATTACTCTGGTGCAAAGTTAGAGGAATTCCTTCTGGATTTACATCGGTGTAGTAGAGATCAGAATCTGACCTAAAGTGGACACCTCAGTGGATACAGTATATTAGTGTAGTAGGAGCAATTAACAGAGGGAGATTTGAACAGGCCCTGTCAGAATCACTACAACAAAACGTGCTTGAAAAAAACTGTTCCCCCCTGGGGACAGAGATATGTGCATAAAATAGTTTATGTATTGCACAGTGTGACGGGTTGCCCCCCCTTAGGATGCCACCTGATGTACTGGGATAACACTGAGCCCACCTGTTCTGCCAGCCTGGACACCCTTTTTACCGGTCTTGCTGAGCGAGGCTATTAAGCCTCCTCCAGCACATAGGCAGGGACACACCCAACTGCAGAACGACACAGACACTGAGATCAGCTCTGGGAAGACTCAGGTTTAAGGGACTTGCCCCAGCAGCCAGTTGTCCACCTCCCTTGGAGTGCAAACCCAAAGGTATATTATGAAATCCGCCTCCTCTCTCAATGTGGAGGAAGGTATGCACAGTCTCTCCCCACCCCACCCCCAATTATGAATTGTACAAACTGGGCTATATTATAAACAAGAAATACATTTATTAACTAAAAAAGGTGAATTTTAAGTGAATATAAGAGATAATGGACAGAACAAAGCAGATTACTGAGCAAATAAAACAAAATACGTAAGCTAAGCTCAATATACTTAAGAAACCGGTTACAAAATGTAATTTCTTACCTTAAATGTTATTTTAGGCAGGTTGCAAAGTTTCTGTGGCTTAGAGTTCCAGTTATATTTATTTTCAGACTGGACCCGTCTCCCCCCTTGTCTTCCCTTCCCTTCAGGTGTCTTTAACAATCTGTCTTCTTGGGCGGACCGGTAATGGAGAAGAGTCCCATTTTCCTTCCTCCCCACCCTTAAATAAGGTTTACGTGAGGCAGGAATCCTTTGTTTCCCAAATTTGACCCCCGTTCCCTTTTAGTGGAAAGTTACAAGAAGTCCAAGAAAATGTTTAGGATCAGGTGACAAGACCACCTGACCTAGTAGTGTCACAGTTGCATCCCCCGGACACCTCCCAGGTGGGAGAGAGATTAGTATCTTCATGGTCTTGTTGGTCCTTCCTAATGGCCCATCAAATCTGATGGCCTGTCGTCTGGTGGGTGTCTTCCCAATACACATCCAGTTGTAATTGTTACATAGTCCATATTCCTAACTTTAGATTCAGAAATGATACATGCATACAAATTAGATAATCACATTCAGTAAATTTTAATCTTTCCAATGATATTTTACAAGACCCATCTTGTATAAAGTATCTCTGTTATGTCATATCCATAACATAAGCATATTTCCATAAAGAATATGGCATGTAATATCACACACAGTATTAGCTTACCTACACCGTGTGTGAAACAGCCTGTAGGAGCACTGGATATGCCAGTGGTAGATTCTGTAGAGTACTGGAAAATCTAGGGAATTGGAATATTCCTGCTATGAGATGTAGGTGATGGTAACCTAACAAGGATCCCAACACACTGTATAGTAATGCACTGTGCTGCTTGCTGAGCTGCTGCTGTTAACCAGCTACCCATTATTTTATTCATTTTCATGCATTTGGCATCTTTCCCAACCTTGAGGCACCTCACACTATTTAAAATCCACAGCCACAAAAATGTGTCACAACACAATAAATCAGTTCTTCAGCTGAGCTGAACAGGTCTTTACTTCCTACACAGGGTGGAAAAAAATGCGGAAAAAATGCTGCCGAACTGCCAAACCTCCATAGTCCGCTTGAGATAAAAGCTTGGCTTCAAACCATGCCCAGCAGATTAACAAATCCAGTCTCTTGGGGTCCAATTAAGAAAAAGCTTTTCCGGAGTTGAAGACCCCTCATAGCAAATGGTCTATCATCCCCCTGTTTAAATAGAGTGAACTTGAGTATCTCTGCTGATCAGCTACAACAGTGTTGTAAAGGAGAGAGGTGACCTCTGAGGTAACTGGAATCAAGCCAGTGAGGGCATTCTAATTTCAAGCAAGCACCTTACATTTCCAGCTGTAATTCATTGGTAGCTAGGGCCTACTCAGCAGTAATGGTATCAAAACCTTTCTGCAGGCCAATGGTTTAATTTTTGTCTGAGGTTTCCCTTGGGTCTGTCCAGATGTCGGTGTTCCAGTTACCACGTACTGAGCTACCAGATGGTTTAGTGATCTTTGTCAGAGGAGAAGGATAACGCTTCTGATAAAGGATCCTTTTGTTGGTGTTTATCGTTGTTTGCGTCACAGTATTTGGCTTATTCACAGAAAGTTTATTTAACTTTCTTAAACAGGTAAAACCTGTTTAAATCTGTCTACCAAGAGAGTAACAAAACACTGAAGCTGAAAAATCTATTAAATCTCTACAATTCTTTCCTTGTCAAAGTTCAGGGTCAATACTGTGGCTGTGGTCAATAGTAATATTTCTTCAACAGCCATTTACAGTCATAGTGTTTTGGACATAATCAGCTGTTTATGCATGAGATATGAGCTTTCTACACAAATTATTTATTGGAAAGCGGTTCATCTTTCTTCTTTGCTTTGTTTTGCTTGTACCTATAGCAGGTAATCCAAGGAATCAAGTCTTTCAGAGGGAAGTAACAACTTTCTTCTGAATTACCCTTCTGAATTACCAGACTCAAGAATCCCACACTTAGAAATATTCCTTCTAGAGCAGTGTTTAGATGTTCTGACAGGATCATGTCGGGAGTAATCCTGCTGGGTATGCTTCCCCTGTTTTGCAAATGAACAAGCATTATGAACCTGACACCTTTCCTCAGCAACAAAATACATTTAAAAAGTTAAGTCCAGCTATGCAATCCCTATTCCTGATGACCAATACATGGAAGGCAAAGGTTGAAAGTCAACCCTTCATTCACACAAGAGGTAAGAGAAGTGCCACTCAAGGATAAGACAGTAAAACCAAAGGATGATGTTTCCCCTGGCCAAGTACTCTTTAGTGGAGAGTTGAGTGCCCAGTTTAAAATTATGAACATAGGAACTGGCATACTGAATCAGACCAATGGTTCATATAGTTTGATGACCTGTCTATGTCTGAAAGTGGCCAATACCAGTTACTGCAGAGATAACGCTAGATTCCAAACAGTGAATAATTATGGAATAACCTTCCATAGGGAAAGTTTCATTGTAACTTTCATCAACTAGTAGCCAGCTTTCACTCTGAAGCACAGGGGTTTATATTCCATATATATGTGCTATCTAATGTTCAATAGAGTTGTGTATATGCCTTGTTTATGCTTCTGTTGGGGTAATAGCACAGTCTATATTATATTAATTTACATATATTTTGGGGGGTAATCTATTGCTGGAAATTTTGCATTTCTTAATTCAGAGTTTTATCCCATACCAAAAAGATCTAAATATTTTTCTGCAAAGACGTATATTTATTGGTCTATATTAAATTAAAGTTGCATGTTTAGAGCACTATTTGGGCCAACATATATTTTGAGAAAATGATACAGATGTGGTTTCTCTCTCACTTCTTTGGGGCATTACATTACCTCAGAGGAATCATGATTCATTATATTAAAAAGTGAAGCAAAAGATTCTAGAATAAGAGCTGTTTTGTACTCTGCAAACAATTTGCATAGTATAAGTTGCTATATTTACTGACTTGCATTAGACAAAAAAGGAATAGTTAGGTTTAAATATGAGTTGGATTTATTTATTTCTCCATTATATGAAAAAAGATTCTGAATTTTTAGAGAAGTCAGCTTCTTGGCTCACCCTGATAAAATTATTAAGCTAGAAGAAAGCTAAACTTTTTTTTTTACTGAGGTCTCACCTGCTCAGTTCAACTTATGCAGGGCAAAACTGCCATTGAGGTGGGTGGGAGTTTTGCCTGTTTAAGGAGGGAAAGATCAGGTTTGTATGGTCACAAGGATGATTTGATGTGTGATTCATGAACTTTTAGTGACAGCATTTCAGATTTGGGGAGGAGAAGGAAAGAAGTTATCTGAATGCATATAAGACTGAAATAAATGTGGATGGAATTAAGATGCACTTTTCTTCAGAAATTCTAAATTCTGCATTTCACACTGTCATAAATATAAAGGGAAGGGTAACCACCTTTCTGTATACAGTGCTATAAAATCCCCCCTGGCCAGAAGCAAAGTTATTTTTACCTGTAAAGGGTTAAGAAGCTCAGGTAACCTGGCTGACACCTGACCCAAAAGGACCAATGAGAGGACAAGATACTTTCATATCTGGAGCGGGTGAAAGGGCTTTTGTTGGTCTGTGTGATGCCTCTGCCCAGGGTCTGATCAAGGAAACAAGCAATTCAACTCCTGTAGAATTAGTAAGTAATCTAGCTAGAAAATGCGTTAGATTTTCTTTTGTTTTTGGCTTGTGAAATTCACTGTGCTGGAGGGAATGTGTAGTCCTGTTTTTGTGTCTTTTTGTAACTTAAGGTTTTGCCTACAGGGATTCTCTATGTTTTGAATCTGATTACCCTGTAAGGTATTGACCATCCTGATTTTACAGAGGTAATTCTTTTACCTTTTCCTTAAATAAAATTCTTCTTTTAAGAACCTGATTGATTTTTCATTGTTCTTAAGATCCAAGGGTTTGGGTCTGTGTTTACCTGTACAAATTGGTGAGGATTATTATCAAGCCTTCCCCAGGAAAGGGGGTGTAGGGCTTGGGGGGATATTTTGGGGAAAGATGTCTCCAAGTGGGATCTTTCTCTGTTCTTGGTCTAAATCAGTTGGTGGTGGCAGCATACTGTTCAAGGACAAGGTGGAATTTGTGCCTTGGGGAAGTTTTTAACCTAAACTGGTAAAAATAAGCTTAGGGGTCTTTCATGCGGGTCCCCACATCTGTACCCTAGAGTTCAGAGTGGGGAGGGAACCCTGACGCACGCATTTTCACATTTCACATTTTCACACCAATACCATTATTAGCCTAGCTGAGGCCTGGCCTGACATGAGCAATTAACGCATGGAGGAAGCCTCATTTCTTGGAAGATTAGAATTAGGGAGGTAAATGAATTATCAGGTTGAAAACAGAAGGTTTGTGCTGAATAAGATAAGTTAATAGGTCAGTAGGTGAAGAATACAGAATTTCTGAGCCAACTAAGATAAGAGGGAGAAGGCCCAAGGAACAATTTACTATGAACTAGGTAATGGGACAAAAGAAGATAGGAATGTAGATATGAGGTAAAGAGGAAGTCAAAGTACGGACAGTACGTGGACAGTGCCTGCTGCACAGGGGATTGGTTCTTGCAAAATCCAAAAATGTGTGGCACAATGTATAGTAAATGCAATGAGATTTATAATAAGGGAAAGGGTTTCTGTGTAACTTTGGAGCTGTGATATACTCGGCATCCACCCCATCCCCCTGTGTTTGAATCTGATCAACTCAGCGTAGTGTTGCTGTATGCCAAATAAAGATAGATGAGTGACCAAGTCTGGAGTTGAACTGAGTTCTTGGGACGCTGAGTGGAAGGAGGTCTTGGAGGGACTCCCAACAGTTCGAAGGTCTCGCAATAGAGGAATTTGCAAGGGTCATAGATTAAAGGAATCTAATGAATACAGGTGAATGCTTTTACAAAAAGTTTCCTCAGGAATGTGACAACAATTACAGCCCCACCAAAGATATAGATTTTGACATCTTGACTCATGCTGAGTACTTTTTCCCTATGCATTGGTTTCAGTGGGACTACTTTGTGTAGTAACATACCGTTTAATGTGAGTAAGGCTGGCACAGTCTGACCCCAAATAAAGTGAAGGAGGAAACTATTCTTATACTGATTCCTGTATTCCTCTTAGACCCCCTTCGAAAGTCACAGCCTACAATTTTCTAGGTAACATGAGAAAGAGATCCCTGACCTATCTGCATACAGGTATAAGATATGCCATGCAGAATAATTTGCTGGTTTGTTCAGTAACAATATTGAATTAAAAGAATGAAGAAAAGCCAAAGCAAATAACACATCAGCCTGGAAGGGACGTCTCTAAAGGGCACCATGGGGCAGGGAGGATGATAGTCAGCATACTACAGTAAATTATGACATGCTGGAGACTAAAATATATCTAGTTTCTATTTGTAGTGTGAAAATAAGACACACTGCTCAAGTGTCTTGAAGGTCACAAAAAAGGCATCCATTTCTCCCCCAAAAAAGGAACATTAATATAAGCTAATTGTATTTGAGTATGGGCTATAATTTAATGAAATCTGAAAAAGTTCTCAGAGCCATTTCAAAGAGCTACAACAAATCCAAAATGTGAGCAACCCTGCTTTTGTAACCTCTGAGAAGTGATCGTATCTGAGAGCTGCCACCTCACACTTGTCCATGCCCTAGGTGTATCAAACAAAGATAAAACATTTCAGAATCCTCAAACTATGTATTGTAATCACTTTGCACCTGAGAGGCAATGTGCTGCAGGGGTTAAGGCACTGGACTGTGAGTCCGGTGGTTTCTCTTCCCAGCTTTGTGACTGACTTGCTGTGTGACCTTGGATTATTCAGTTCACTTTTCTGTATCCCCTCACACTTTGTCTTGATTATTTAGATAAGCTCTTGGGTGAGAAACTACCATTTCTTATTGTGTGTGTGGTGTGTATATATGTACGTATGTATGTATGGTGTCCCTAACTTCTGTTTGCCAGAAGCTGGGAATGGGTGACAGACGATGGATCACTTGATGATCATTCCCAGCCCCAGACAGAGCCCTCACCCCCTATATCCCTACTCTTGCCCTGAGCCCCTGCCACACCCAAACCCCTCATCTGCAGCCACACCCCACAGCCCTCATCCCTGCACCCCTCCCTCTGCACCTCCTCCCATCCCCAAACTCCCTCCCAGAGCCTGCACCCCAATCCCCTGCCCCAGCCTAGGGCCTGCACCCCATACCTCCTCCAACTCCCTCCCAGAGCCGTGGGCAGGTGGGGGGGGCGGAGTTTGGGCAGGGGCGGGTTCTGGGCACCACCAAAAATTATGCAAACCTGCTGCCCCTGGTAATAGTGTCCTCTCATATTGAGGATACCCTCCTGGGGCGGGAACCCAAGTTATTAGGAAGAGACAGGTAATAGTAATGGTGGATTTGGTTATTAGAAATATAGATAGCTGGGTTTGTGATGACCGGGAGAACTGCCTGGTGAAATGCCTACTGGGTGTGAAGTATGTGGACCTCTCAAGACATCTAGACAGATTTATGTGCAGTACTAGGGTGGAGCTGGAGGTCGTGGTACATGTAGGTACCAGTGACATAGGGAAAGGTAGGAGAGAGGTCCTTGAGGCCAAATTTAGGCTGGAAGGTTGGAGATTTAAATTCGAGGACGTCCATGGTAGAATTCTCTGAAATGCTTTGAGTTTCACATGCTGGGCTAGTTAGATAGGCAGATCTTCAGGGTGTCAATGCATGGATGAGACGATGTTGAGAGGAGGGATTTATTAGGAACAGGGTTATCTTTTGGGAAAAGAGGAGCCTATCAAGGAAGGATGGGCTCCACCTAAATCAAAATGGAACCAGATAGCTGGTATGTAAAAGTAAAAAAGTTGTAGAGGAGTTTTTTAACTAAGGGCTGGGGGAAGCCAACAGGTGTGGAGTAGCACAT
The DNA here is from genome assembly GCF_009764565.3 of Dermochelys coriacea. NCBI lineage: Eukaryota > Metazoa > Chordata > Testudines > Dermochelyidae > Dermochelys > Dermochelys coriacea. Next base: position 174,893,412 of record NC_050069.1, read on the forward strand.
GGTTCAGACAGACATTTATTTAAGGGGATACTCTATGTCCTCATAAAGAGGAGAGGATAGAAGTTGATGAACTTCATGAGGAGGGTGCTGAAGCACTGGAATGCGTTACCTAGGGAGGTGGAGGAATCTCCATCCTTAGAGGTTTTTAAGGCCCGGCTTGACAAAGCCCTGGCTGGGATGATTTAGTTGGTGTTGGTCCTGCTTTGAGCAGGGGATTGGACTAGCTGACCTCCTGAGGTCCCTTCCAACCCTAATGTTCTATGATTCTATGATTCATGTTCTGCTCATTCTCTCTGAGGTATCTGGCATTGGCCACTGTCAGAAGACAGAATACTGGGCTAGATGGATCTTTGGTCTGACCCGGTATAGCTGTTCTTATGTAATGGGGCTATAGTGTTAGTTAGTGCTGCTAGACACCTCTATATTACAGCTAATAAGTAACTTGCAGATGCACTCCACACCATCCAAAACTTTTTCTGAATCAAGGGACTGATTATCCAAGATCAGAGCTGAAACACCATTGTTATATGTTAGCTAAGGGGGAAAATGGCTAGTATAAAGCTTCTCTCAGCGACAGATAAAATGCTTCTTTTTTGGTGGTATATTGACCATATTTTTTAACATTCTGAGGTCTCAATTTAATAATGAATGACAACAGCCTCTATATCTGCACCTCTAAGTAAAGGTCTGTACCTGCTATTTGAAATTTTCATTCACAATCTGGGGGAGTTATTGGATCCCTGGTTGCTGTAAAAGGCTCATTTAGCTGTAGTGACTAGGATGACTATCTTTTGTGTGGGCAAATGCGTCTTCCTGATGCACCCTTTGCAGCTAGGGTTGCCAAGTCTCCAGGAATTGAAGATTAATCTTTAATTAAAGATTATGTCATGTGATGAAACCTCCAGGAATATGTCCAACCAAAAATTGGCAACCCTATTTGCAACTTTGATCTGTGCCTTTGTTACCTTGAGATTAGCCTACCTCAATACATGCAAGATGGGGCTACACTTCCCAATGCCTGCTTGTTAACTTAAGTTCCTCTTCTGTGAGCACATGACACTAGCACTTTGTGATCTGCTGTGGTTGCTTAGTGGTCTTTAGATGGAGTTCAAATAGTTGGTTTTGACTTCTAAAACTCTAATTGACTTGGGATCTACTTTTCTCCCTATATGATAGTGGTGATAGTGCCACAAATGAAGTCTGCTGAGGCACTCAATCTGGAGCCCCTATTAATTAAAAAAAAGAAGAAGAATCAGCTGGCAGGTGGTTCTCCATGAAAGGCTTTAGAATTCAAGTTAACCTCCCTTCCCCCCCCACCTCAATCCAAAATAGGCAAAATCTGTTCACCTTCAAGGCATACTGCATATTGCATATATTTCTATTTTTGAGGAGGGCTGGGATTTATGGTTGGAGTAATTTTAATTTTTTTTTCTACCTTACGTGGGGGAGGTTGCTTGGTTTACCTATGTATTAATATGATTGCATTTTTTAATATGTGGTGGTGCATAAAATCCTGGATAAAGTGCTGTACAAATCTACATGTTTTATCAATCCTAGCTTTAGGTCCTGGTCCAAAGCCCATTAAAGTAAATGAAAAGACTCTCATTGACTTCAATGGGCTTTGGATTAGGCCTTTAATGATCAAAAATGACATGCAGTTTCCTTGTGTCAGGGATTGATTCTGTTTCTAAAATATGATTTCCTTTACTCCAATCACTTCTTTATACGTGTATGTTCAAATGTGTGAACATACTCATATGTACACATGTATTACAATAACTATAGATAACTTCAGCTTAAAGAACATTTTATAAAAAAAAAAATAAAACAAGGGAATATAACAAGCCACGTTGCGATCTGAAGATCCAATCTGGTTGGTAGACAAATTATTTACACAATATTGTTGATAGACCTGAGTCTAAACTGCTCTTTCTAAACCTCTTTGCTTTTCAGGTGAAGACGGACATGTAAGGGGAATTTCATAGGAGATCCAAAAATAGGAGGCAGCTATGTACTGTGCTGTGTTCAGTTCTAAGCATCAAACTGCAGAAATAACACATGGTTGAACCGATGCAAAAGTAGAAAGGCAGGTGAAGCAAGACCTGGTGTGTAAACCATAGCAATGGGAGTTGGGAGATCTGGGTTATAAATCTGTGTTGTGTGACTCTGAACAAATCAGTAAACCTCCCTCAGCCTTAGTTTCTCCATCTGTAAAATGTGACTACTACCTGCCTCGCAGATGTTACAAGGCTTAACTCCATAATGTGTTTGAAATGTACTGATGGAAGATCCCATATATATTGTTACTATTCTTGTTACTATTATGATTGTGATGCACTCCATATGTTTTATGGAAGTATGCTTATGAGTGTGAATATTATGTAACTGGAATAAGCTTTATGCAAAAGGTCTCTTGTAAGGTATCCTAACAAAGGTTATAATATATTATTGAATATATTCCTCTTATATGTATGCATGTATCATTCTTGTATCTGAAGCTAAAAATAAGTAGTATAACTCCATTAATGATAGTTTAGATTCTTGCTGACTTCCATTGACTAGGACAATTGGTTGTAAATGGTTTATTTACCTGCAAACCTTCCTGTGTACGTGTGGGCCAACCCAGGAAGAATGGAGACTAGGGGTCTTACAGTGATATATGACCATATCACATGAAACTGGAATCCATCTTAATCCTTGTACTTTTTCATTGATGAAGCGGGGTTGGGGACAAGCACAGACAAAAGATTCCCGCCTTGTGCCAAAGCTATAAAAGGGGGTGGAGCAGGACAAATGTGGCTTCTAGTCATGAGAAAACCCCTGCTCACCACCTATGGGGTCTACTGGAACTAATAAGGACTGTACCAGTGAAAGGATTGGGCCCAGAGTAGGAAGGAGTCTAGTCTGTGAAAGAAGCTTATTGGAACATCTCTGAGAGTGAGATATTAACTGTAATCAGTTTCTTAATGTATTAGGCTTAGACTTGTGTGTTTTTGTTTTATTTTGCTTTGTGACTGACTTTGTTCTGGCTGTTATTACTTGAAACCTCTTAAATCCTACTTTTTATACTTTTGTTTATTAATCAACCCGGAGTAAGTGATTAATGCCTGGAGGAGCAAGCAGCTGTGCATATCTCTCTATCAGTGATATAGAGGGCAAACAATTTACTAATTTACCCTGTATAAGCTTTATACAGAGAAAAATGGATTTATTTGGGGTTTGGATCCCATTGGGAGCTGGGTGCTGGAGACAGGTAACCTGCTGAGCTGTTTTTAGTTAAAGTCTGCAGCTTTGGGGATGTGGCCCAGACTCTGGGTCTGTGTTGCAGCAGGCTAGCATGTCTGGCTCAACAAGGCAGGGTTCTGGACTCCAAAGTTGGCAGGGAAAATGGGCTCAGAGGTAATTTTAGCACATCAGGTGACAGTCCCAAGGTGATCTCTGTGACCAAACCCGTCACAATGATGACTATTACTATCATTGGATGTCTTTACTTGGCAGTTGGATGCCTTTGGCTTGCCTCTTGCTTTGATGAGATTAATCTCTGGGACCATATCCTGCAAATAAATGTATGGGCCCTGATTCTGCTCTCATTTACACAGTTTTTCTGTGCATGTAATCCCAGTGTCTTTGATGGACACTGTTGTAAGTGACTGCAGAATCCAGGCCCAGAGTCCTTCTAAAGATTTCTACTTTTGATCTTGCATTTCTAATAGCTAGTAAATTGCCTTCTTTGCCACCTTTCTCTGTTTCTGGCCTGTAATGAAACAGTCTTTTTCGTACTTTGTGCATTAACGTGTACATTTATATTGTACATTCTTTGTACATCTTGTACAAAAGTAATCATTAGAGTGGAAAAAAGAAACACTAGAAGAAGTAAGTTATTTTACTTATTGAGGGAGGGAGATGTACAGTGAGAGTTGACACCATGGTAGATGTCAAGTAACAAATATCAAAAGCAGCATTTAATTTACATGCATTTTAAATATTTGGAATAGGAGTATGATTGGCACTGACACAAAATATTAATTTTTAACATAGGAATCATTTCTGTCCTCCTTCATGGACAGAGTCAAGGAAATCCACAACAGAAATTGGTGAGAAGATCTTCTCATTCCAAAGTTAAATGTCTGTGAAAGATCTTCAGAGTCCATTGCAAAGAGTTTCTTGCAACATCAGAATTTCTAAGTAGAGCAAACCAATCTAAAATATCAAATATTGTAAGAAGACAATTATGGACATATTTAGGACATGCTTTAAGGATTCCATCATCATGACTTTCATGGCAATAATATGGACATCACCTGGAAACAGAGAAAGAGGGCAATCTAGAGAAACATTAATCAGAACAAAGGAGAAAGAAGCCAAAACAATCAACATGACAATCAGAAGCCAAAACAGACCAGCATAAGACTGGAATAAATAGCATAAACTGATGGATGCCCTAAGCACCTGCAAGTGTGGGAGGATAAAAAAGAAGGAAACTATCTCTCATACTTTGCACATGTAGGAAATCACTGAAATCTCTTAAAACAATATGCAGTTCTTTTTTTCTCAATGGTGGACAATTTTTTCATTGCTGCTGTTTTAGCATCAAACATATGTTATGAAAAACCATCTTCCACAAGAAGCCACATGCTGCTTCATTAAAATAAAACAAACCAAACAAACAAAAACAACCCCACGTCTTATTTACTTAGAAAAAATAACATTTTGAGAAAGGAACCAGCAGGGAAGGAGGCTGCAGATATTGAAGTCACAGTTTCGGCTGTGGAGTTTTTTTCAGCACTTGTCAGATTTGACAAGTTCATGTATATTTTGGTTTGTGGAGGGATATTTTATATTTATATTTTCTGTTTCATGCCAGCAGGTGGTATTCATTTGATAAATTGTTATGCTTGCTTAGTAAGTCATGTCCTTTTTTTTTTAAAGGCTAAAGGGAGTCTTGCCTGAGTAGGAATTCTGGTTTACTCCTAGGGGAATTCTGCACCAAAAAATTCTGTGCACAATATTTTCAAATTCTTCGAAATTCTGCATATTTTATTTGTCAAAATAACACAATATAATCACAGCAGTTTTGATTATTTTGGTCATTTATTTCAAAATACCTGTCATCAAGTATGTCTGTAACAATATAGACAACAAAAAAGATTCAAAAAATGTTTTTTGACAAATAGATTCCATATTAGGCATATTAATACAGAACTCTGAGTAATAATTCATTTAAATTTCAATACAGAACAGTATTTTCCACACCCCTTAGAAGCAGTGCAAAGGCTTGGGGGAGTCAGGGTAAAAGAGGAGCTGAGGGAGAGGAAAGTAATTGCTGGGAAGAAGTCTGGGTGTGAACTTGGAGGGTTGTTGGGTATGAGTGGGAAAAGTCTGGAACAGATTTTTTTGTGGGGGTGGGAAGGGACTGTTAAGGAGCTTTCCCCCATACAGACTCTGGCTGACCCCTATTCTCTCCCATTCAGTCAGGCATATCTTCCCTCCACTCCCACTCATACCTCCTGTTCCCAAGTGGCCCTGCACTCTTCCCCCTCCCCCCCATGGCCGTGCACCTTCACTCCCATTAATCCCCTGACCCAGTCTTTCCTCCCCCACTAGCCCTTATGAACCCCTGTCTGACCCCCCAACAACCCCATGCTGTCTGTCTCCCCATATCCCCGTCTCCTGACCTGGCCCAGCAGGCTTTGTGAAGAAGGCAGGCTCTTTCTCTTCCCTCGCTGGGAGTGGCTGCTCTGTTCTAGCACCGCAACACCCTCTGGTAGGCAAAAGGTGGAACTGCAGTAACATTCCAGCAGAAGCTTTTTTCTGCACACAAAAATTAAAATATGCATGGCTCATTAATTATGCGTGCATGCAGTGGCGCATAATTCCTCCAGGAGTACTGGTTGTTTGGACTTTGCTGCATGCACTGAAACCTGATTAATAAATTGCTTTTGTTAATCTGGAGTTGCAATGTCACTTGCAGTGTGAAGTTTTAGCAAATCAGATCATCCCACCTCAAAGTTAAAGGCTGAAATGAAGCCACCCCATAGTTAAGGCAAGTGGTCTGCATAATATTCACTCTGTAGTACTGCTGAACAATAAGCTAAAGGCAGAGTCCAAAAACTGGAAAGAAATGCATTTCACTTAATTATTCTGTACCTTTAAAAATCCAAAGTCCCTTTCACCAATTACAGTAATTAGTTTTGTTCTCTAAAATAATTAAATGATTTGTTCTCTTTAAATAGTCAAACAATTTCCTTTTGGTTTTAGGATAACTCTGATCCAAAAGGAAGTCATTCAGTAGTTTTTCTACTCAGCATCATTTGGGATTCCTGAAAGAAATCTGTGAGCCCCACTCTGTCCCTTCACAAAAATTGAACAAGTATTTAATTCACTAATTTCTTGCTGATTGATAATTAAATTAATCAGCTCAAGTGTGTTACATGTTTTTAGATCCCAATCCATCCTAAATTAGCCTGGCCTGTGGACAATGTATAAATCACTCATACTTCACAGCTGCTTAAGCCAAATATGCCTTTGTTTCTTCAAATCCTCTTTCTCTAGCTGTTGTGAAAAGCTCATGATGCATTTCAGTCTGTCCCCATCCAAAAATCAGTTTTAGGCTCTGAGGGCGCTCACTGAGCACTTGAACAATATAAAATGAGGCAATACTCCACAACTTGATAAAAGGTCTGTCAGCCTGAGAAGAACTTGAGAGGGAATGTTTCCAGGAGTAGCATTTCAACATTTCTAAGATGTGTTAGAGAGAACTGTTTTCTCTCAAGCCACAAAGCTCCCCCTCTTACACTGACCTGGTAGTTGAGGCCAGTGGCTGTATGGAAACTCAGATACTGAGATTGTAAAAATGGGTTCATACCTTATTCCTCAATAGCCATGCTGCCAGGTGCACTTGAGGACACAAATGGTGGCAAAAATACATATTTCTATGAAAACTTTTTTGTTCAAAATGTTATGTGGCTGGAGGAAAAATTTGAGTGTATGAAGATGCTCGTAGATGGAGGATTCAGACTTTCACTCTTGTAACCCATTGTGCAGCAGGCAAGCACAGTTGTAATTCCTTTGCTCCCATAATGACCGTCACTCATCTTTAAGTATGACTATGATTGGAAATCACTTTCCACGTGTAGGGGTCAGGAAATGTGCCAAGGCAAGCACTGTTCCCTCTAAGCTGTGCGCGTGTGTGCACGGACACAGATCCTAAACCCCGCACACATGGTGAAACACCACGCACACAAAAATTTGCACAGAAACACAACAATTTGCACAGAAGAAATTTTTTGCGCACACGCCCTATCAAAAATTAGAGGGAACATTGAAGGCAGTTGGTGTCTATGTTCCTTCCTACTGTCCATCAAGATAGCGCAACAATATTCTATTGCAGGAATCCAAGGCTCGCTGGAGGCTGCGAGCAGGTTTCAGGGGGGCCGCCAAGCAGGGCCAGCATTAGACTCGTTAGGGTTCAGGGCAGAAAGCTGAAGCCCTGCCACGTGGGCTTGAAGCCCGGGCCCTGAGCCCCGCCATCCGGGGCTGAAGCCAAAGCCTGAGCAATGCAGCTTTGCAGAGGACCCTGTAGCATGAGACTCCAGGCAATTGCCCTGCTTTGCTACCCCCTGACATTGGCCCTGGCTTTTATATGCAGAAAACCACTTTTTTGTGGCAGAGATGGGAAGTAGAATTTGTATAGCATGTCGGGGAGGAGGATCAGAAAGGAAAAATGTTGAGAACCTCTGTTCTATTGCATGTTCTGCTTCCTTCAAAATAGAGTGCTAAGCTCGCTTGTCATGTGCCATATCCTCCCAGGTCATTAAGTTGAGTCCGGCAGACTGTATATACTGCCTCATGCAGTCCTTGTAGTGGAGTTTGGGATGGCCTTCCTACTGCCTTTTTGAAATTCACTATCTAGAACTCTTAGTTAGTCGATTTGTTATCCATATGTATGATGTGGCTGACCCAAGTCATTTGCCTCCATGCTAGCATGGCTGCTAGCTGTAGTAGTTCATTGTTGATGAGTGTCAGAGCAATTGATTCCCATTATACTGTGTAGGTGGCATTGTTGCAGGCAGTTAAGTTGTAAGATATGGCGACAATAAAGGGGGCAGGTCTCTAAAGAGTATAGAAGACAGTGGAGCACAGCTGTGTAAGTTTGGTGTTTTGTGGACACTTTGATCTTCCCTTCTCTTCTCCTCCCCTCCCCCACCATCTTGTCGAAAGACTTTTTTGTAGACTACCAAAAGTTGAGGCCACTGACTTGAAGTGTGCTGAAAGTTCTTTATCAATGCTGCTGATGTAACTGTGCTACCTAGGTAGCAGAAGGACTTAATGTTGTTTAATTGGCAGCCATTCAGTTTTATTTCTGGTGGTAATGGGCTTCTGCCAGGAGATGGTTGACACAGGATGTCAGTTTTCTTTACATTAATACAAAGGCCAAAAAGAGAGAGAGCATGGGCAAAGGAATTCAACAAATGTTGCAGGTCATTCTCAGAAAGGGCGACAACTGCTGAGTCATCAGCATCCAATAGATCCTTTATTTCATTTTGCTGGGTTTGCTTTTGGCCTTGAATTGGCAGGGGTTTAGAAGTCTGCCATCAAATCGTGTTGTTAAAGTGATACCGGTAGTGGTAGTACGTGCTGCAACTTCTAGTACTCTAGCCAAGAACAAAGTAAATAATGTAGGGACAAACACACAGCCCTGATTAACCCCAGGGGAAAGGGATCAGATGAGTTAGCACCCACTGATACATGGGTTTGTATGTTGTAATGGAAGCAGAGTATAAGATTGATTAGTTTGTCTGGGAAGCCAAACTTTGCAAGAAGGCACCAGAGAGCAGAGCATCCGATGGAGCTGAACATCTTACTAAGGTTGACAAAGGCAACATACGGGGCATTTGTTGTTCAGCAGCTTTCTCCTGTAACTGGCATAGGGTAAATATGTCAGCAGTGCTGTGTGATGAACAAAAACCACACTGGGATTCAGGGAGTATATCATCTGCAATAGCCTGAAGCCTTTTCAGCAACAGCTTACCAAAGGTCTTTCCAGCGATGGAGAGGCATGAAATGCCATGATTATTGCCGCAATTATGTATGACCCTTTTACGTTTGTAAAACCTCATGTTCCCAGCAGGAAGTAAATAAGTCTAGTAGAGCTAGAAGTGTAAGACCACTGTGTTTCAACACTTCAACTGGGATTTCATCAGCTCCGTTTGCCATTTCCATAAATGCATTCTTAGTCTCCTCCGAAGTTGGTGGATCTTCAAGTTCAAATCAAACTGGTCTTTGCTTGATTGAGTCTATTTGATCATATATGCTCAAGTCACGATTGAGGAGAGTCGCAAAATGTTCTTTTCATCTTTCTAACATTCTACTGTGCTCAAGCAGGTGGGTGGTGCCATGAGTGGACAGGATTGGACAGTTATTGACTCATCATGATCCGCAAATGGACTTTAGCTCCTGAAAAAAAACCTCGGGTGTTATTAGTATCAGTAAGAGCTTGTAGTTCTGTTCCTTTATTTCTCTACCAAGTGTCTTCCATCTCCTGCAGCTTTTTCTGCACTTCAGATTTTGAGGAGGAGGGGTTGTTCAGTTTAACTCTGTGCATGGCTTGATGGGCCACAAAGAGGGCTTGAATATTGTCATTACCATCAAACCAGTCCACATTTTGTCAAGTTTGGACACCAAGGACTTCTTCAGCTGTTGATTGTGCTGCAGTTTGAAAGGCACCCCACCTTTCATCGACAGTCCGCTTACTTTTGCATTGGCACAGTTTAATGGAAGTTGCTAACTGGGTTCTCCCCTCTTCTGTGCAGAGTTTCAAGATCTTGACACATCTGTTTAGTTTTGGTAGGCATTTTTCAATCTAGGACTGTGAATCCTGAGATTGTCTAGTGCGGATAAGCTGGTGATCTACAAAACATTCTGTGCCTCGCCTAGCCCTGGTAATGTAAACATCCCTCAGGCATTATGATAAGTAATGACATAGTCTAGAAGGTGTCATCTTTTAACCGAGAGTACTGCCAAGAATAAAACCACTTTTCTGGCACCTTGAAAAAGGTGTTCGTAATAACACTCTGCCCAGAGTTTGACCTTGCTAGGGAGTAGTTCTCCATTTGTATTTAGAGATCCATTTTGAATTTCCTCATGACTCTATTACAAGTGATGTAATAATTTCCAGTGCAAGCATTGAAGTTACCCAGTAATAAGATTTTGTCGTTGTTGGGTATGTTTCTTAAAGTGTCACTCAACTGGTCGTAGAACCTAGTCATCTTTTCTTTGGGAAAAAGTTGTGTTAGGGCATAGGTACTTATTATTGTCAGAAAATTGTTGTGAGACTGTAGTATCCTCAATGTCATTAGGTGCTCTGATATTGACACAGGTTGCTGAGCTAGTTGATTATTGATGGAGTTTGCTATTGCAAGACCTAACCTGTGTTGGCTGATGTTTTAATTTGCCTTGTAACTGAGCAGAAGAAAGTGTTTTCTTTTTCTCTAAATTCATTGCTTTCATGTAGTCTAATCTCAGATAAGACAGCGATATCCCTTTCATATCTTTAACTTTTTTGCTATTAATGCAATTCTTCTATAGGCTTGATTTTCCTTTCGGTCAAGTAGTGTGCGAATGTTCCAGCATCCAGTTGTCAGTTACTATCCATTTTTGTCCATTTCAGAGTTCAAGAATCCTATTTGTTTGTCTCAGTCTTGTTTTTCTTTAGTAACGAACCATTTATAAATGTCATAATGAGGCATAACAACAAAGGCTCTAAATCCATGGTGCCTCATCCTACCACTCTGTAATGTGATGTGACTGCCAGACACAATCTCCTATTTTCTTTCCTGCTGTGATATTGAATTGTCTTAATGTAAAATTTGCTTTGCTTTTAGTTTTCTTCCCAAAGGTTAATGCCATTAAGTTTAACATTACAGATATTATTGCTTAGTGTTGCAATTATTATAGTGTCTTTGGTTAAATTCTGCTTGCCTTGGAAAACTGTGTCTGGAAGACCTTTTGTTATTCATGAATAAAGCAATGACGTTTGACAAGAGCTGATTTGAAGTGCTGATCAAGAAAAGTGAGAAATCATAATATAAAATGTTTAGATTTGGTACATCGGTACCAACAAATTTATCTATCAGTCAGTGAACATGCAAGTCTATGGAAAGTTTAGTCACTCGGACATGAAGGAGACTAAGAAAGATTTGACTACTATGGACATGCCTTCTCCAACACATGTTGGCCAAGCTTTGGTATGCGCCAATTCCTCTAGCATTGCAGCAGCAGGAATAGTCCTAAAGAGGCGGTCATATCCCGAACAGATGATCTGTTTGTGGCTATGAAATAGAATGCGGAATCTGAATTGAATTTGAAGAGACAGTAAGTAGCGGGAGCGGTTTTGGTGGGGATTCATAGATTCCAAGGCTGAAAGGGACCACTAAAATTATCTAGTATTATCTAGAGCTCTTGTATAACACAGACCATAGAACATCCCCATCTTTAGAACATTCAATCTTCATTTTAAAAATTGTCAAAGATAGAGAATCCACCACAACCCGTGGTAAATTGTTTATTTCTGGTCTGAATTTGTTTATTTTCAACTAGTCCTCCATTGGATCATGTTCTACCTTTCTCTGCTAGATTAAAGAGCACATTATCAAATATTTGTTCCCAATGTAGTTACTTACAGACTGTAATCAAGATACACTCCCTAACCTTCTCCTTGTTACGCTAAATAGATAGTGCCTGATAGCTTCAAGGAGCTCAATCAGGCATATTTTCTATTCCTTTAGTTGTTCTTGTGACACTTTTATGTGTACCCTCTCCAATTTATCTATGTCTTTGGTGAATTGTGAGAACCAGACTGGACACAGTATTCCAGCAGTGTCAAATGCATAGATTCCCTGTTTATGTAACCAAGGTTTGTATTAGCCCTTTTGGCCACAGTGTTGCACTGAAAGCTCATTTTTTTCTGATTGTCAACTCCCTCCTCCAAATCTTTTTCAGAGTCACTGCTTCCCAGGATAGAGTTCCCCCCACGCCCCACATCCTATAAGTATGGCCTACATTCTGTGTTCCTAGATTCTTCATTTACATATAGCTATATTAAAATACTTGTTGTTTGCTTGTGCCCATCTTATCAAGTGATCTAGATCGCTTTGTATCAGTGACCCTTCTTATTCATCATTTATCACTCCTCCCCAATATATTGATTTGCAAACCTTATCGATGGTGATCTTGTTTTCTTCCAAGTCATTGATAAAAATGTTAAATATAGTAGAGCCACGAACCGATCCCTGCAGGACCCCACTAGAAACACATCTATTCAATAATGATTTCCTCATTTACAATTACATTTTGAGACTATTAGTTATTCATTTTATATCATCCTCATTTTTTAATCAAAATGTGGTATCGTCTTAAAGAAATCTGTTATATCAACATTATTACTTTTATCAACCAAACTTGTAATTTTCATTAAAAAAAAGTTATTTTGACATGATCTATTTTCTGTAATCCTGTGTTGATTGATATTAATTATATTACACTCCTTTAATACTTTATTAATTGAGTCCGATATCAGCCACCCCACTATCTTGCTGAGAATTGGTCAGACTAACAAGCCTTTTTAAAAATTGGCACAACATTCACTTTCTTCCAGTTTTCTGGGAACTTGCCCATTTTCCCAAGACTTATTGAAGATCAACACTAATGGTACAGAGAGCCACTCAGCCAGTTCTTTTAAAACTCTTGGATGTAAGTTGCCTTGACCTGGTGATTATAAATATCCAACTTCTGTAGCTTTTGTTTAACATACTCCTCAGATACTGGTGGCATGGAAAGAGTGATGTCATCCTCATCATCTGACTACATTATCTTTTTCCCCCCAAATGCAGTAATAATTATTGAACGCTTCTACCTTTTCTGCTTTATTATTGATCATTCTATCATTTTCACTTAGTAGTGGAGCAATACAATTATTAAGATTCTTCTTGTTACTAATATACTTAAAGTCAGAAGGAGGTTTATTTTAATTCTGTTGGCCATAAATTTCTTTTTGTATCCCTTTGCTTCCCTTCTTGATTTTCTACAGTTCCTCGCTTCTGATTTATATTCATTACTGTCAATTTCCACATTTGTTACATAAAAAATAAAAATAACTGTCTTCACTTCCCCTCTAAACCAGATCAGTTTTTTTAAAAAAAAAAACAATACAGCCTTCTTCCTCAATTGTAGAATTGTGGCTTTGGGGGCATCTAATAAAGTGTTCTTAAACAATCCCCAATTAAAATTTATATTTTTTCTGATTAAATTCTACCCAGCTGATTTGTGTGATAATTATTTTCAGCTTTGTGAAATTGGCCCTTTTAAAGCACCAAGAAATTGACTCTGGAGGGAGGAGATAAGACTCTCTCCTGGTGATTGCAGAAAGGGATACTTCAGTGTTGAGGGGTTTTTAAATTAAGCTATAAACTGCTTACTTCTGCCAGCACTCTGGAGCCTGTCAAATGATCCTGTCAAAAGATAAGACCCTCCTTCTCTATTGTGAATTTAGGAGCTAAGACCTGTCCTAAACTCTCCTGTCCTCTCCCCAGGCTTGGGAGTAGCCATTCCTGCCATTGATTTTGTCATCTTCACTTTCTTGTTATAAGACTGGCTATGGGGGTTATGCTCAAGATGGAAAAAAGGTACTGGAAGTTTGTTCCAGCAGCACTTCTGTAACCCATAAGTGATAGTACCAGAATGGTGGTCTAGCTCCCAAAGAAAAGTGCTAGGATAGTGTTCCAGAGTGTTCCAGCATGACTTGAGCCTTGCATTGGAGTCTGGGATTTCCAGTTTGAGGAGGGTTCTTGTCTTTTCATGCAATCATTCATAACCTAGTTTCTCCTGTCACTGGAGACACAAAGCAATGAGTCTGCCCCACTATGAGTGAGTGAGCAGACTCTTTTTCTCAAGTGGGCTTCAGTTAAGGAATCACATTTAGCATTGCTGGTGTCCAACTCAGTGCCAGTTCAGTATCTTCAAAAAGGGGGCCTCACAGTATTAGCAACATTCCACCGAGGAAACTCTACCACTCTCTAACCTCCCTTGGTTTGGTTTCTGTTATCTTTCTGGTTAGGATGAAAATCCTTTCTGGTTTGGGGTAATATGACAAATCTTCACAACTTCTCTGAGGCTTTTTTCATGACTGTACAACATGAAGTGTCACAAGATGAGAGGAAGGCATTCGAAGGTGGATCTCACCAGATCTTGGCTGGATTCCAGTGACTTCATTGAGGTCAGAGGACTCCCCCTTAAAGAGTGCCCATCCTCTTCTAAATGCGCTGTGGACAGTTTTTCTGTTGTCCAAGAGTTTGGGGGTAAGAGCTGTCTGTAGAGTATTTTGAACAGGTTGGATCCCTGTTGTAATCAGCACAGATGATTTGAAGTGACTGCGGAGGCACTAATTGCTTTGGGTGTCTGGTGGTGAGCTGAGATGACACTACTCAAGCCCTGAGGTGAGTTTTTTCCAGAGGAGGGGGCTTTGGAGTGCAAACAAGAAAGAAACCATACAAGTCCCAGCAGTTTTTAAAAAAAGCTCCCAGTTGTTCAGGTCATTTTAGAGAGAGGAAAGTCCAAGGATCAGATGCTTTGAGGAATGGATGCTGTATCAGCCTCAGGAAAGTTGTTGATTATGTGAGAAACAGTGGGATACAGATTCTAAGTCAGACAGAAAACAATCTGACTTTTCTTCTGTGGAGTCAAAGAAATATATGATGAGGTGCATGGAACCAGCAGGGATGCAGCCCTACAGGCTGTATCCAAAGGCAGGAGGGGGCAGCCTCCAGTGTGGCCACTTGTTGCAGGAGGCAACAGGTGAAGAAATGAGCTTCCAATTGGAAGCTTTTTGTTGCAGGAGGCAACAGGTGAAGAAATGAGCTTCCAACTGGAAGCTTTTTGTTGCAGGAGGCAACTGATCCCCTTTAAGAGGCAAAGTGTACAGCCCAATGGTAGAAAAGTAGTGTGGCTTTTTCCGTTAATATTCAGAGAGCAATTCCAAGTTGGGAGCCACAACTTTGAGGCTTGCTAGAGAAGTCTTCCTCACTTATCAAACAATACTGCACCCACATGGTTAATGAGATGCTCTCAAGAATTGTATGGGATTTGGAAGAAGCTTTGTGAAGTCAGGGTTTTTTCATGCACTCTCTATTGCCCTGTAATGTAGTTATGCAAAATATTAATAGATGTTGCCAAAAAACCCAATCCCAAAACCACTTTCAAATATATGTTGATGACAATGACCTCTGGGACTAATTAGGTTAATAAACTGTATGTATTATGGATGCTTCAAGGGACTCATTCACCACCAACTTCTGTGCTGTCATGGTGGCAGGCAGAATTAATATGGTCATCTGCACAAAGCTCTATGCTGTTTAATTTGGAACACTTCTCTAGGCATTGAGCAGTGATGAATTTTTTTCCCCAACGTTGTTTGTTTTCCCAGCTCCCCACAGGGCCTGAACGATAAATACATTTGATAAGTTTTTTTCCTGGCTGCTGAGCAGCTCTAAACATTGCTTGTACTTTTTTCTACAAGTCATCTTATCCTGATTAAGTATAGGACTGTTTTTCCTGTCATTAATGCTCAGGTAAGGCTCCATATTTGTCTTGGGAGGGAGAATGAAGGGGAGTGATACCTCATCCAGGTGTTGGTGGATAGTAGAATAGTAGTGGCTATAACCTCCAAGAGCACGCTCATAGCTCTTTCTACGCCTGTAGGAGCTATGTAGCTCCTCACAGTGCTTGCCTCTTAGCCTTTGCTGTTGGACACAGGAGTGGGAATGCAGCCACACTCCAAACTACTTAACACCTCCTGGAGCCTTACAATCAGTGCTAGATTTTCCCTATCTCTCTATGGTGGCAATAGCATTATTGCTGCCTTCTGCATAGGCTTTCTGGGTGGGGAAGGAACTCCCTGGGCACTTGTATGGAACAACCTATTATGCCCCTAAACTTCAGAGTACTGTCAGGTGCCAGAAAAGCCACCACTTCGTTCTTCACAAATAAACTGGTTTGGCCTCAAACACTTTTGAAGTGCGCACATGTGTTGGGAACAAAATATGTGCCATTCTCTTCCCACTGATTCCCCTCTCTTTCTCCCTTTCCCAGTTTGCTGCCATTTCGTTTGTTTATATATAAACTCCAGCTGTAAACAGAAAACACATTTTCAGTGAGCAAAATAAGAGGTTACTCCGTTTTCCTATTGGGGATTTGTCATTTTGCTGTAAGTGAATAACTAAGTGCTACTTGCATGTTGAACTAATGAATTCTGCCTCTGTTTTGAGTTTCTGGCCCTATATTTTAACTATGGAGGTGGGGAAGAAACTTGACAAGATTTGTTTTATTTGCCTTACCAACATTGTATGCAATATTTTTTTAGACTCTTTTAATTCATTTTGAGCAGCGAGAACCTAATTTTCTTATCGGTCACTACAGTGTAGGGCAGAAATATAAAATGAATCAGACAGACATAGAGCCAGGAAGCTTTTAAGGAGACCTTGAAGTGGTGTGTAAGGGAACCTCTAAATCTAGCAAGTATGGTTCTTATTATAATTTATGATACCATACGGGTGTTTTGTATCCTTGAAACCTCTTTCAATGGTGACTTTATATGGTAGACATTACTTTTTCCTTACTCAGCTCTTTGGCAGAGGTTTAGGAATTATTTTATCTTGAATTAAGAAATCTGAATGCCTGCTCTGTTCCATTTTTAATGTGTTCTCTCTATTATTTACTGTAGTACAAGGAGGCTTCATTTTTAAATCCTTGAGAATTAACTTACACAACGTTGCTAGTTCCAGCAAGCTGACATTTTCGTGGCCTTACATTTATACATGGGTTTCAGCATATGGCAGAAATGTAACAATTGCAGTACCAGGGCAACCACTGTAAAAGTTTCTGATCCTGCAAGGTGCTGAGTACTTGCAACTTTCATTGCTTGGGAAGGCAGCGATCCAACAAACCACTTAAGGACATGAGTATCCAGAGTCTCAAATGTTCTCTCTGAATTTAGTAGGGTGACTCCTGTATCTAGTTAGGTGTGGGGCTTAGGTCCTCTTAGCATTTCTCAGCCTTACAGTTTGTATTCTGATTCTGCATCTCTATGCACAGACTTGTGGGCAAGTGGGCCGCAGTCCATTTAATTAAAAACAACATACTCCAATCTACATAGTCTTGATGTACATCATAAGACCAGCAAACAACGAGAGAAACCTTTTTTTTTTTGTTCTTGAAATTGAGAAATAATTGACCTTTTGTGTTCTTTCTTTTCCTATTTTTATTGCAAGGGGTGTGAGTTGATAGAGACACCGGATCAAGACTTCACTGACTTCACCAAGTGCCTTCAGATACTCCAGAAAAAGATAGAAGAAAAAGGTCTCCAGGTAAAGCCACCTAATCTTTCAATCTGTGGTAGTGTTATAACTCTTCCTCCCGAGAGAAGCTAGGCTGTTGTATTAAGTTTGCACTGAAAGAAATGGTTATTTACTGTAGCCCTGACAGTCTGAGCCCTGACCATATTTACGGCACAGAGAGTAAATATTTATGTTTTTGCTAGGTGAAATTACCCTAGACAGACAGACAAACAAACAGCTTTCTTGAGACAGCTTGTATTGATTTGTGTTTTAATGAGCTGCCTAACGTGTTGAAAAGTGATTTGTGGGTGGTTGCTGACGCTGGTGTTCAAAGCAAGAGTCCCACTTGGGTATGTAAATAACTCTTCAAATCTTGGCACTCTGGACATTGATGCTGCCCTCCGAAAAGGAGTTAAGAAAACAAAGAACCTCAAGTTGACCAACAGCTTACTCCCTTTGAAATCAAAGAGACTATTTGCAGAGTAAGCAAAGGTTAAGCCAAGCGTGAGAGAAGTGGAATTTAGCTCCAGCTTCTCTGGCTTGAGGGAGCTGATGAGGAGGAGTTCCTAGGGATCCCATCCTTTTCTTCCAGTAGAACAGCAACAGCACCTGATAGGGAAAGAAGAGGGAATCCCCTTTTATTCCTCCTCTAAAGAAAGAGCTCTCACTTCCACCGATGACCTTCAGGGCGAAAGGCCAATCCTGACGGGAGAAAAAGGAAATACCAACTCCTGTTGCCTTCCCTCTCTGAGAGAGGAGAGGTGAAGGAGACTCTAGCCTTTCACTCACTCTCTCCACTGCAGTGGTAGAGGGGGGGTAAAGATTTCAGCCTCCACCAGCTCCCTTTCTCATTCAGTGGAAGCGGGGAAAAAAGAAGTGTTAATGTTAGCCCCACACTGCTCCCTTGTTCTCGGTGCAAATACATAATGCATCAATTTTGCTTACAATCCCTTTGAAATGTCTACACCTTCTAATAGGGAAGCATTTCCCTGGAGCATTTTTAGAGATTCTGGTGAAGAATCTCCCACCATGCACCTTTTTCCGTGCTTTTTCCATCAATACAGATTCTCCATCCTGATAGAAACTGTGGTGGGGGATTCCCCTCCACATGCTGCAAATGCTCGTATCTGGCTCCTTATGGGTCAGACAGCCCTTTCAAATATGTTTACTCTTTTGTACCCTACCTCATCTCCTGGGTGCACAAGATAGTGTAAGGCTGTCTCACTTTGTAACACCACGATCTGTGACAACAGCCATTAGCACTGGTGAGTTTCAGAATCTGCTTTGACCACTGGGGCTGTCAGGTGCTGCTCATTATGAATGAGGGTGGTAGAATTGGACCCAGAGTGAGGAGGGACTACAGTAAATCTAAACTTGATTGAGTTCTGCACCCCATGCTCTTATCAGTCTAATTTACTGTGGACAGATGGGTTTTAAAGGGATGTTATGAGACTTTAAAACTGAATAATAACCACACAGTTAAAACAAGTGCAGTAGGAGTGTGACGTCTATAAAGGCATTTCAGCAACAAGTACCCTCTTTCTTAAATCTTTGACTGCTTTGATCCCCCTTTTATTTACTAGTGTAATGTATTTTATTGTATTAAGACCGATAAAGGATATCACACTTCAAATCCTTGATATTTTGTGACGCACAAAGCTAAGTGTAATTGCATTAATTGTTCAAAATACTTGCTATAGCACAATACCTAACTTTTCCATTCAACTATATTGTTATGTTGCTATATTTTAATGGCAGCTGAGGTGTTGACTTTGAATTCGGGTACTAACCTTTTGCTTTTCTGAGGATACAATCAACTGAAAAGGGCATGATTTCTCCAAACAGAACTACTGTGTTTATTAAATGCTAGCTATTTCTTGTTCAGGGTGTCTATTGCATAAAATACCTAAGCTGCGAGGTATTTGTGTAGTTGTGAGCCATGCAGTTGGATGGAAAACATACATTTATTTTTCTATTGTTGACCTTTCTCTTTCTTGCATCCACCTTACGGCAAAAACAATTACTGCTTCGATATACATAAATGACACAAACGAAATCCCAGACTGTGTCACAAATCTGAAGTTTAAGTTTTTGTTGACAGTTCCTTCAGCTTACAAGCATTAAGTGTCATTTGTCAGGAGTAGCGTGAACACTAATTTTGGGTGCCTCAATTTTTAGGGGCCTTGCCTGAGAAACCTTGATCCTGATTTAGAGATGCTGAGTGCTCACAGCTGTTGTTGACTTAAATTGGAAACGCAGGTACGCAGCACCTCTGAAAATCTGGCCCCTTTAATAGATTCTGTGTTTAACCTTCGACACCCAACTTGGAAAATTTTGGCTTAAAAGTATCAAGGGA
Organism: Dermochelys coriacea; assembly: GCF_009764565.3. Lineage (NCBI taxonomy): Eukaryota > Metazoa > Chordata > Testudines > Dermochelyidae > Dermochelys > Dermochelys coriacea. Next base: position 174,913,155 of record NC_050069.1, read on the forward strand.
TGGGTCGAATGGACCCCAAAACCAGAGGATTAAAACGCTGTTGAGTACAGCCAGATACAAGCAATGCTGACGTTGGATAAGGTAGCAACCATCTGATTCTGTGGCAAAAGCTTATCATGATGGCCAGCTTGATCTCCAGAAGGGAATGTTGATGAGCCACACAATCACTTGGTTCCCCAAAAACTAAAAGCAGCAGAGGGTGAAAGGAGCGTCTGGTGTCTGAAAGTTTGAGGAGAACAGAAAGCTATTGTACTGTACTCCTTTTTGGAATGTAGGAAGATCTTTCATTGTACTTTTGTGATTTTTGCTTCAGAGAGTCCTTTTCCTTATGTGAATGGTTACTGGGTAAAAGACGCTTTCCTGGTACCAGAACTTAAACCCATATGTGCAGGTTCATTTTTATATAAATGTATATATTATTATTATTAAAATTATATATAGGTATAAAGAAGGGCCCAACATCTTTTTCCTTGCAATAGTGTTGAAGTTACTTTTTGTTTTATATCGTCGGTACTTGTTCAAAATATTTTGAGCTTACACTGTGTTCCTTATTTGCTCTTCAGGTAAGCAATGATAAAAAGCTAGTAAATTAGGGCTTGGCTACACTTGCAGATGTAGAGCGTTTTGGGTTAAACCAGCCTTCAGAGAGCACACTAGGGAAAGCACCGTGGTCTGTCCACACTGACAGCTACAAGCACACTGGCGTGGCCACATTTGCGGCACTTGCAGCTGCATTGGAAGTGGTGCATTATGGGCAGCTATCTCAGCGTTCAAGTGGCTGCAATGTGCTTTTCAAATGTAGGGGGTGGAGTGGAGTGTGACAGGGAGTGTGTATGTGGGGGGAGAGAGAGTGGGTTTTTTGGGTGCTGAGAATGTGTCAGCATGCTGTCTTGTAAGTTCACCCCCCCCACACTCAAAGCAAATATTTACTGTTTGCTTTGTCTTGGAGCAGATAAGCAAACACTGTCTGAAACGGAGCTTTGAAAGGGTACTTCCGCATTCCTGCAGCCGATTTCAAAACAATGAGAAGAGCGGCCACTTGACTTAAGGGGATTATGGAACATTTCCGGAGGTCAATCAGAGCGCAGTAACGTAACTCCTCGTTCACACTGACACTGCAGCATCTCACCCAATACGCAACAGACATTATCCTTCTTACCGAGGTGGAGTACCAGGAGCTCTCTAGTCAGGGAGTCAGAGCGCTCTACATGCCTTGCCAGTTTGGATGGGGAGTAAGGTAGAGCTTTCTGGGCGGCTTTATTGCGGTATAGTGTGCAAGTGTAGCCAAGCCCTTAGATGCACTCAATATGTATTGCATCCTCACAATCAAATGTAACATTCTGTCTTAGAACAAAATACAACATTTAGAAGCCTGGATATCTGAGCAGAGGTTTTCCTAGATTGGCATGAGAGCTGCTTATACTCACCAAGGAAATTGCTTCTTTTATGTCTGTAGAGAAAGTTAAATGTCAGTCAAGACCCAACATGCAGGTCTCTAAGGGGAGTTTTTCTTTAACAAAAATAATTCATAGCATCATTTGTTAGTCATATGTGATTACTGTACCTTAGACAGTCCAAAAAAAATTTCTCGTGTACAGATTCAATATGGCATCTAACATCTCCGGAGTGCTTGCTCTTGCTTTACATGCTCTAATTTGGTATCACATTGTGTATCCATAACTAAATAATGTGCAATAAAATAACAATATAATTCTGTAATTTTTGAATCATCAAATTATGTGTGTGCATAATTAGATATTGTAGTACATTGCAGAAGGATACAAGCAAGACTACACTTGTTAAATTCTAAAAGCCAGATTCTGCCTTGTTTTACCCCTTGTATAACCTATTCACTTTAATTGCGGTTGAATGGATAAGTTAGAGGTATGAAGTAAAGCAACACAGAATTTGACACTAGACTTTGTTTCCAAGGTTGTCAGATGTTTTTCTGTTTTATATTTTTCTCCTAGTTTATGGCTCTCTTAGGGTCCATGGGATACAGTTCCATGACAGGAAAGCTCTCCATCCTTCTGGCATGTGCCCTTTTTATACAGTTTAAGTCACTTGATGTTTCAGTGTGCACATCCTGTTGTACGACTTTAATCATGAAGTCCTCTTTCATGTCAGTGTTTGGACAATTTCGTTTCCTTTTAATATCTGCAATAAATTTATTTAGGATTATTCTTCTCTGGAGTAATATATTACTATGTCTACTGTTTAATGAAACCTGGCTTTCCTAGATAAACAGCACATCCCTCCTCCCCTCTCATGCAGTGCATATTACTACAAGGAATCCTTCAAACTTAGGTGTTGAACACACTTATTATAACAATAATACCTAGCGTTTTTACTGATGCAAAGCACTATATATCTCAGTGATTTACTAAGGAGGTCAGTATCATTATCCCTAGTTTACAGATGGGGAAACTGAGACACAAAGAGGGGAAGTGACTTGCTCAAGGTCACCCAGCAGGCGGATGGCAGAGCCAGAAGTAGAACCCAAGTCTCCTGATTCCCAGTTTAGTGCTGTCTCCATTAAGCCACACCACTTCTTAGTGACAATCATCAGTAACTCCACTGAAGCCTATAAAGTTACCAACAAGGTAGGTGAGGGGAGAATTAGGCCAATAACCTTTCTTCATACAACTTAACTTTATCTAGAATACGTCTTGATTAGAAAAGATGTTGCTTGCATTTTCTTTCCTCCTCTAGTGATGGGTTTATAAGATCATTCAAAAAGTCAGCATCAATATAGGGTTTAAAGCCCCACACCACAAAAGCTAACTAAGTTTACACTCTGCCCCATCTCTCACTTCCACTTGGGATTCTGAGAGGCAGCCAGGAATTTCAGGATCAGAAAAAGTTGTGCAGTCAAATCTCATATAGCTTTTGCTGCCTCCAGCTTGTCTTTCTCCCCATCTTTGGTATTTGCCAGCTTGTTTCCCTCCCTACCCTGTCAGAACCTGCTGCTGGCTAGCTTAACCACCACCCACACCCCTTGTTATTTTGGGCACCCACTTTTTTACAAACCAGTTTCCAGGAGGGAAAATGAGGAATAACTTCTCCAGTTGAAACTACCTGCTTAATTTTTAAATAGGTAAAGTACAATTTTCCAAGTTTGAATTGACTCAAGTACTGGGGCTAACACATCTGCTCTGGCAAAAATTCCATGTCCTCTTGAATGACCATGACTGGTCTAGCCTGGGTTTTATATTCAGTCAAAATCTGGCACCTCCTGTCATTTCATACCTGTATTACCACAGTGAATCATAGATTCAGTACTGATTTGAAGAGATGAGTCCTCACCTATTGAATCACTAGTACCACTTCACACAGCATCCTGGGTTTTCCTTCTAGGTTTTCCATGTGTGTAATGTATAACCTGGACCCAGCTTAACATCCTGTGTGAAACTTGACAAGTCACTTCCCAAGGTGATACGTCTCCCAGCAGTATCAACATTAGTTCACACTGCAAAATAAACCCATGACTTTACTAAAGTGTGTGTGTGTGTGTGTGTGTGTGTGTGTGTGTGTGTGTGTGTGTGATATAGTTTCGCTTGAATAGAAAAGGGACTGAACTAATGCAAACTCCGCTTTCTATAGAATGATAAAAAGAAAAGTTCAGATTCAAATTTATACTGTACATTTAAAAGAGCTAGGTTCTGAAGCTGTTGAGATGCTGAACCTTTGAAAAATGTGATTTTTAAATGAAAATGCTAATCTATTATCAAAAAAAGAAAAGGAGTACTTGTGGCACCTTAGAGACTAACAAATTTATTTGAGCATAAGCTTTCATGAGCTACAGCTCACTTCATCAGAACTCATGCTCAAATAAATTTCTTAGTCTCTAAGGTGCCACAAGTACTCCTTTTCTTTTTGCGAATACAGACTAACACGGCTGCTACTCTGAAATCTATTATCAGTGACCTTAAAAAATGTCTTCTTTTCTTTAAGTTTTCCACACTGACATTGAGGGTTTTATTAATTTAAAAGTGTTGACATTAAACCTTTGAAAGGCAATAGGAGTTTCAATAAAATTCATTTTTATATTGTTGGCCTATATAAGGAAATGCTATACCCTTGTTTTAGGCAGGGAGTATAATAAAGCTATATTAAAAGTCTCCGAGCTCAGTTTTAAAGTACATGGTATTTTAGATTAAACAGTTAAATAAAGAACAATCTGTACTTTCCAGACAAAGATAACACTTTAAACCTATCAATGGATTATAAAAAATCCCCTGTAAATCTGAATAATGGATGAATAAACTAAAGCTGATTTGACTCCTTGAGCGTGTGCTTTTGAGGACTGTTTATATTTGAAGTCTCTTCATTAGTTATTAAGAAGCCATCTTATGGGCTTGTCTACACAGGGACACTCGGGAAAGTTAACAAGGCTCTGTCTACACTAGACACCTCTGGCGGTGACGTGTAGTGTACATGTAGTTACACCTCATAGTGAAAAGCAGGTTGTGTCCATGCTGTCGTGTGTAGCTACACATGCCAATGAAAGGCTGTGATTGGGGGAAGCAGTGGGGGGAAAAGGCTTGAGCTGCTCCCTGCTGCTGGAGCTTTTCACTGCAAGGAGGAAAGGGGCCGGGGGAGCAGCAGGGAAAGGCTGAGCCTTTTGCCCCTGCCAAAGCTTTTTCCATGGTGCTGGAGTCTTCCTGAAGCAGGGGGAGCCTTTCCCCACTGTCTCCCTACTGCCAAAGTCTTTCCTATAGTGGGGAAGGGCTCCAGCAGCAGGGAGTCAGTGGGATGCTATGTTGCTAAAAATAGCATGTATCTGGGGGAGGTATGACATGGGTAAGCAGAGAGCCATGTAGGATATGTACTTGACTGCATACCCGGGCCCTTCACGCCTGTCTTTACTTTACTCTCCTGAGCTGTGCCTCATAGTCTATGCTGCTGTTCATATCCGTGCTAGGGGGAGTAGGTCTGTATCTAGGGCAAGGAGTGTGCCGCGTAGGTACACCCTAAAGTTGTGAAGTTAGCATACATAGGTTAACTTATGCACTTTAACTTCATAGCTTTGGTTAATTCATTTTAACTTTTTATGTAGACAAGCCTTTAGTAAATCTTTCTTGATTGGACGATGGAATCTGAAGTGTTGTCAAGCCCGTTTCTGATCCTGAGGAGTGCAGAACACCCTCATTTCTCATTGTGATCACTGAGAGTTGAGGGTGTTAGCACAACATGCCACTTGGCCCGTTCCAGAAGGGACTAAATGACTTTGTGTGATGATTTGGGGGTTCTGTCTTTACAGCTTATGAATTCTGGTTGATATAATGAAGTTGTTACTATAAATATTTCTGCAGTATTGCCTCTAAGTAAATGTGGAATCTACCCTGAGGTGGCAGGGCTCTGTCATGTTTTTGTCAGACCAGGGGCTTTGCTGGGTCATAAGAACCCAAGAACTGCCTATGCAGGTAGAAACATCTGAATGACAATGGGTTGGCTGGAAACTTCCCCCAGGTTATTTGCAGGGGCAGGGAAAGTGGGGAAGGTAGAAAAGTCTCAAAACTAAGACACGGAGCTGATAAAGCAGCAGTTTAAAGAGGACTAAATGGGAAGTCTCCAGGATACACGCAAGAAGCATGGGACAGGAGTGAAGGGTATGGACTAGCCAAAATCAGAAAAGGTTAACTGGGCAGAGAAAAATTCATGTTTCAGAACACAAGCCATGCACTGCTGCCTGACCCCATCCCAAAAAATGTTCTGGAGCAGTGGTACTCTAGGTGTGGGTCGGGACACCAATGTGGGTTGGGACCCCATTTTATTGGGGTCACCAGGGCTGATGTTAGACTTCCTGGGGCCCAGGGCTGAAGCCAAAGCCTGAGCCTCACCACCTTAGGGCTTCAGCCATGGGTGATAGGGCTCAGGTTACAGGACCTTCCATCTGGGATGGTAAGGCTTGGGTGGTCTTACGCTTTAATCCTCCTTCTGGGGTCATGGAGTAATTTTTGTTGTCAGAAAGGGGTCGTGATGCAATGAAGTTTGAGAACCCCTGCTCTGGAGTGATGAGGAAACTGAGGCATGGATATATGTGTAAGATTTTTTTCTGAGGATCTGTGTATTTCTCATGTGATTCAAGATAAATGGTGATAAATTTCTGTGCAGTGTGTCTGTGTGTTTTATACATTATGCCCACCATGTGCCCCTGTCAAGGTTCCTTCCCCACTCTGAACTCTAGGGTACAGATGTGGGGACCTGCATGAAAGACCCCCTAAGCTCATTCTTACCAGCTTAGGTTAAAAGCTGCCACCACCAAAGTGTTACACAAAGAACAGGGGAAGTGCCCACGTCTCCCCCCCCAAAATATCCCCCCAAGCACTACACCCCCTTTCCTGGGGAAGGTTTGATAAAAATCCTCACCAATTTGCATAGGTGAATGTAGACCAAACCCTTGGATCTTAAGAACAATGAAAAAACAATCAGGTTTAAAACAAGAATTTTAATTAAAGAAAAAATAAAAGAATCACCTCTGTAAAATCAGGATGGTAAATACCTTACAGGGTAATCAGATTCAAAACATAGAGAATCCTTCTAGGCAAAACCTTACGTTACAAAAAGACACAAAAACAGGAATATACATTCTATTCAGCACAACTTATTTTATCAGCCGTTTAAACAAAACGGACTGTAACGGATATCTAACTAGATTGCTTACTAACTCTTTACAGGAGTTCTGACCTGCATTCCTGCTCTGGTCCCGGCAAAAGCATCACACAGACAGAGAGAGCCTTTGTTCCCCCCCTCCCCCAGCTTTGAAAGTATCTGGTCTCCTCATTGGTCATTTTGGTCAGGTGCCAGCGAGATTATCCTAGCTTCTTAACCCTTTACAAATGAAAGGGTTTTTTCTCTGGCCAGGAGGGATTTAAAGATGTTTACTCTTCCCTTTATATTTATGACAGCCCCAGTGAAGAGGTAACCCAGAGGCTTGTACAACTGGGTGGGATTTTGGAAGAGAGTGTGCGTTTAAGCTACAGGAAGTGTCTGAGGAGGCAGCATTCGGGGCTAAGAAGGGGGCCACATGGACACAGTTCTTAGGCAGAGGTGCCAGATAGAAGATCTTCACCCTGAGAGCTCTCCCAGAGGTCCTAAGACAGTGGCAGTTCCTGGTCTCTGTTTGTACTCTGAAGGATTAAAACAGTTGGGGATTCAGTGGCTGAATTCCCTCTGGAGAGCGGCAGACACTTCCACCAGGAGTAAGTATTCAAGCAGGACAAAAATATAAGCTTGCAGGTTCCTTAGTGCTTCAGGTTGACAGCCATTCCACTACTGTTGTATGTGAACCTGATTCACCTCTTACACTGGTTTTATACCACTGTGATTCCAGTGACCTTACTAAAGATACTGCTGCAAGCGGAGAATCAGACCCAGATTATAAGTATGTCTGTGTAGCATCATGACCCACAGCTGGAACACTAGTTATATTGATTCAGTCAAATTGTCAAACTCTTTATCATGTCCCTAGAGGATCATGATGAAGAAGCACATCAAGTCCCAGCTTCTGCTGCTCCTTTTTAGACAATAGCAGACATTTAACTTAAGATGAAAAATAGATAGGTCTGTTTCTCATAGATGACTCTGAATACACTGCAGTAGTTCTAAAAGAGGCCTCGGGCTGCAATAGCTAATCCATCCTTGCCACAGGAGAAATAGAATAGACTTTCTCACAAGGAAGACCTGTTTACCAAACCCAAGTGAATGTGATCTGTTGGGTGCTCAGCATTTTTGAAAAATCAGGCCACTTGTTGAAGGGCTTAATATAACTTTAGGCACCGATGTTAGAAGTCTCACTGTTGATGTTTAGAATGTTACCATTTTATACACTTATTAGCTAATGAAAAATTCTTTTTTCCTCCCATAATAAGTAATTTTGGGAGATTAATGTAATTACATAGTGGTATGGAAATGTTGAATACAAATAAAAATGGTTACCCTTTTAAAACAAAAAAAAACCCTTTACAATGTGAATTTTTCCAAAGTCTAGATTTTTTTTCTAAGAATAAAAGATAGCACTATGGGAAAACTAAACATGGAGCAAGTTACCAAACTTGCTCATAATGGAGTCCTGATCTGTGACTGGTGCTCTTAGGTGCTACTGCAAGAGAAATAATATCAAGCCAAATCATATCAGAGTACTCAAGTTTTATTCATTCAACAGCTTGTATTCAGCACTGCTTTTCATCATAGTTCTTGGTTCTTAAAAAGTGAGATTTTTAAAGGTAATTAGGCACTTAAAGATGCAGGTAGGTGCCTAAGTGGAATTTTCAAAAGCATGTAGGTGGCCAATTTCGTTGATTTCAACAGGAATTAGGTGGCTACATGCTTATCAGAATCCCACTAGGCACCTATTTGCATGTTTAGGTACCTAATTACTTTTAAAAATTTGACCCTAAGCAGAACTGTGGAGTCTCAAGGACTTTATTGGAAGTAATACCCCAGTGATTCCCCTCCCTCTCCCCCCCACCAATATTTGAAGGTTGGCTCAGCAAATGGGAGAAAAAATTACCCCTTTTCCATTACTTCCCTTTCCTGTCACATTAAAGAAATGCAGTCAACTTGAAATATATGTACCTGATAGAAAACTTTTGACTCATCGTCAAGAAACACCTCAGTTGGTTATAACCGAACAAGATCAGAGGAAAAAACTGTATTTTTTCAGCTTGTTTACTTGATATATGGACAAAATTTTGTGAATAGTTAGTTTATAGTGAAGTTAATGTCTCTTGCCATTTGTAAGAGTTTCATGTAGCAGCAAGGAAGAGAAAAATATTTTTAAAAGTAGGAATGTGAAAAAAATTGAAAGAAGAGGTGGGAATGGGGCAGTGCTAAGGACTGGTCTCTGAAAATAAACTGATCTTTAAAACAAAAAACTGACTATATTTCAAGTTGACTGTGCTCAGTTAAACAGGCAGACATGAGCATTTCACCCCACTTCACTTAAAGAACCTGTTACAGTTCTCTTCTACAATACATTAAACAACTAAATATCCCTACCTACACAAAAATAAATGTAAGCATATGAACTTGAAACAGGAGTCACTCTGCCCACAAATCTGTAAAGAAATTCTGCTAGAGTGCTCTTCAGATGAATGGAAATATTTTATCTGGGGACAAAAATAACGTGTGAAATACTGACTCTGTAGCAGCAATGTGTAGGTGAGGCTGAAGCAAAATTTTTTAGAAAGGGACTTTAAAAGGTGTCTATCACGAAATCAATGGGGAGTTGTCTGAGGATAAGGGAGGTGTGAGAAGGTGTATATTCTCATTTGATCGGTGCCCTGGGATTTGTGCTTTCTGGCTCTGAGCTACTTGGTGGAATTTAAAGCTGTGCTTTTGCCCTTTCCAGCCATGAATGGTCTGGGACCTTCCTACATGAGACTATTTCTCAGTCTGTGCCTTACTGCTGCAGTGGAGATCTTCAGAAGTTCTTAAGATGGATGCTCCCCTTCCCTCCCCCCCCCCCCCGGAATAAACAGCAGGGAGCTGCTGGCAGGGCCTTCTCAGTGAAGAGTGCCCTTCCTTTGGAATGCTCTCTTCTCTGATTGACATTTCTTGAATCTGTTGATCTCCTGGATATGCTGCAAAGCAAATGTGATTTGAGCAACCCCTGGTGGAGCACTGAGGAAAGGAGGGAAGGATTTCTGTTTGGTGTCAGGTTTGAATCATATTGGTCTGCTGACTAGTGATTAGATGACAGGAGAAGGAGAAGTCCTGCTGCTTTGGATGATTTATGTATTTTAACTACTGTGGTATTGTTTTTTAAAGGTAGGTCATAGGTGTTCAGTTTCTTTTGGATCATATCTCAGTGAATGACTACTTAACATAGTTGACAGTATTAAAGAACACTAATTCAGGGGCATGTGTGTTTGTTCGCAGCGTTTCCCAAAACTTCCACTTGGTTGTCAGCCTCTAACAGCCCATTTTTCTTCTTTCTCCCATCAGAAAACGGAGTCTCTAATACAGCTTTCATTTAGCTATGACTCATTGGTCGTGGATTAAAATTTTAAAATGAGCTGGTATTGGGAATCCCGACAGAATAGTTTCCACAAGCTGTCAAGAAGTGTTCGCATCCTTTTGTCTTTCATTACAGCTATTGCTATCAATGGTTGAATGCAAAACTTTAGGCCCGTGGTATAATCTCCTGTTGATCATGATTTGACCAGTGGCTGGGGTTATATTTTGTAGTCTTATTAAAGCTTACTTCACTATTACTGCCTTTGTCAGTTAATTTGTTTTCAGTTATACCTGATCCAGCTTTTTCCTCTCCAGTATTTCACAGTGTCCTCTGTTTTCAGATTGGAGCATCAAACTACCAGACCAGAGAATTGCATTATTCAGTTCAGGCCTCAGTGCAGTGAAGGACTGGTCTTTGAAAGTAAAAGGGAAGCGGTTTAATCATTTCAGTTAAATTCTTTCCTGAGAGCAGCGATTTTCTTCGCTGTGGTTGATTTCACTGGAACTCTTGCACTCCTATTTTTTTAAAACCTGCAAAAGCTCAATAGGCATAAAGCTTGATTAGGCTTCAGTGTATTTTACAGAAGTCTTTAGATTTAAATTTAGAGCTTTGGTTAGAAAATCATTTAGGGCCTGAACCAAACTAAATCAAACACATGGGAAAGACTCTTATTAGGTAAAGTGAGTCCTTTTATTTGGATCAGGTCCTCTCTTCCTTTAACCAATAATCAGACAATGAGGGAGTTTATTTAAATGAAACACGAGATTTAAACCACTCACAAAGAACAAATTACCATGGAAAAAATTAGGATAATTTTTCAATGAGCTCTTAATTGATGATGGAAAGTCCATGGGGCAGGAACTGTCTTTTAATTTATGTGCACAATGTCAAGCACATCTCTGGTACTAGATACAGATTTTATGTAATCCCCATAGAGGTCACTGAGAGAATGTTAACACAACCACCTGGAAATACACGCTGTAAATCTGGGCAACAAGGATGTGTACTGCTTTGTAAAGTCAAGTTGTAACGGTTGTGGAAGGGGCTGGCTCTGGATAAGAGATGAATGATTAATGCTCTTTAGTATCCATGTTTCAACATGTATGTTTAGAGTTGCATATCTGCTGCTGCAAGTTTAGGTGCTCCATTTTTGGTTGATTTATTTTTTAAAAAAAAAATGAATATAGTACTTGTGAAAGGTGCCTGTCTGACTGTTCTGAAAACCTCTATCTACAGAGTAAGTATGGCACTGGCAGCAACCATGCAAATTCCCCCCTTACCCCCACAGCCTCCATTAATGGGTTGTAATAATGGTTTTAGTGTCCACTTATCCATTGAGGAAAGGCACAGTAGTAGCTGTAATTAATATTGTACCCTTCATCTATAGCATTTAAGTCCAGAAAGAACTATTTTGATCATCTGGTCTGGCCGCCTGCATAACACAGGCCATAGCACTTCACTCTAACAGGCAAAAAGAGGGAGAAAGGTAATATTATTATTCTGTTCTGTGGATGGAGAACTGAGATGCAAAGAGATTCAGTTACTTGTCCAAGGTCACACACAGTCTGTGGCAGAGTCAGAAAATTAACTCCAAGCCCAGTGCCTTTAACACAGACTGCCCTTCCTTACTTACAGAACCTAAATCAAAGGCTGTCAAACACTGAGTTATGTTTTACGGCATTATACAGGTAAAGCAAATCACTTTATTTATTTATTTATTTATTTATATAAACTAACTAACTAAATATATATATTAGTTAGTTACGGGTAGAGAAACTGAGGTATGGAAATTTAAGTGACCTGCCCAAAGTTACATAAGAGAGCTAAGAACAGAAAATCACTTAACTTGCAGTTCCATGATCTAGCCATTAGATCATCTTTTTCCCTTTTTGTATCTCACTGTCAAATATGTTGCTCAGTTTAAGCAGACCAACACAATCCATTGGCATATTATTGCTGCTATCACAGTGAATTAAATCCTCCCTTCTTAAAATTAAAAAAAAAGGGCTATGAATAGAAAAGTACTGTACCAAAAATGTAAGGGAAGGAACATAAGAAGAGAGAGACTCTGTGAAGGAGCTGGCAACTGACCTGGAACGAAATAATGTCAAGATTAATGGAATCAGTGAGGTGACAATGAAATTGATTGAGGGCTATCATCTCAGGTACAGTGACAGGCATCATCTGAGAGTTCTTTTTCCCTTGGAGAGTCAGATGGTTAGAGCAATGAGCAAGAGGTAAGATGATTGTACCTGAGCAAACTTCCGATGTCAATATATGATTGTTTTACTAGGAAATGAAGGGCCAACATATATTGTAAAACAAAAATTATTGATTTTAGCTTCTATTTGGCCTAAAAATGTTGAAATATTTATAGATTGCAAAATGTACATAGCACAAGCTGCAAAGTAAAATCACAATAAATTGACTACTTTACATTCCAGCTAGCACTAGAGAGCTAATACTGCTGCGGGAAGGTGAACTGAAATCTATTCTGGCTCATGCATCATCAAAGGAATTGTCAACTACTTTCCAAATGACAGAATCCTCAATACTGCTGATGATGTATGAAGCAGAGAAAGTACAGCTGTATATGGAGATCGCAGGCTGCGTTTGCAAGGCTGACTGAGAAAAATGTTTTTTCTTCTAAAGTTTAGAATCTAAACGGATCAAATTTGTTACAGTGTTACTGAGAGATAATAAATATAACTCAGTGCCATTTATACAGTCATTTTTCAGCAAGTAAATGCAGGCATCTAGGTATTGCTAAGGTATCTGACTCTCCAAATAACCCCCTTTATTATGTGTTGTAGCAATTAAATGAAGGGCAATGCTCTCCAATATCTGTGAGAGATGGGCAATTGGGAAATGTACAAAAAATTGTCAAGGACAAAGGGATAATCTCTTTCTGAATGAGAACTAGTAGAGGAATGAGAGAGTAAAGGAAACACCATTCAGCCCTTTCAGCCCAATCAAGTTTCTAACCAGGATATGGCACAGAAATAGCACTAGAGATAGAGGATCTCCATAGTCACAGAGAGTGGACAAAATATCCATGCTCATATGACCAGTCTCTTGGGAGTTTTTGACACTGTTGATCAGAAGGTGTTGCTGACTTGCATATAAACTGTAATAAGACTGAACTGTGCAGCACTATACTGGTTTTGCCCAGTCTTCTGAGACAGATTTCAGAGTTTTTGGTCAAACAGCTGTTCTTCCATGAAAGCCTACAAGTGAAGTCATGGAAGGATCAGTCTTCAATCATATCTCCTTTAAAATTTCTCTAAGGGAGATCATAAGATGCAATAGGTTCCAGTGCTATGTGTGTTTAAAAGTTAGCTGGCTGAAGCTGAACACAGGTAGAAAGAGTGAAGCCTTTTGAGGAATGGGCCCAGAGCATTAACCTTACCATCTATGGGAGGACATTTCCCCCTCTGTGTGCCACAGCGCAGTCTCAAGGTTACTGTCAGATATGGAGATGGCAACAGAAGTAAGAGAGGCCTACTTCTATCTGGTTATCTGCATGTTCATGATATACAGTACTGTGCAGATGAGCATAATATGAGAATCTAGATAGAATATAGCTGACTGTGAAGGTGCTTCAAAAGAGTGGACAGTGCGTATTCTGTGTGATTCTTAACTTTGGATTTGGCATCTAGATCCACAGTGGTGGTGATAGTAGAAATGTATAGATAGGAAATCCTTTTCACCCATTTCACACTGCTTCCTAGCTCCCTCCCCTTCTCCCTTTTACCTGTTCCTTAAATACACATTATTTAATTACATAATTAATTTCTTGGTAATTAACATGTCCACACAAGAAAGAAGAACATCCGCAAGACCAATATATATGGAGGAATATTGTTTAAAGCCATTGTCTATTTAAATAGTCTCAGTAGGAATGGTAGCAAAAACTAGGCAACCTGATCATGATGTGATGGCAGCCTTTGTTCCCCATGGTTACCATATGTTCAGAATCAAGTCTTATTGTGCAAGAGAGAAATCTAACAGTCTCTTTTTAGCTGCGGGTACAAAGTAATATGTTTTTTGACTCCCTTGCTGTATTATTTTATTGTATGTTAGTAACTCCTCAAATCCTTCGTATTGTGAATTCACAAGTAAATCATTTAAAAACAGCTACATTGTTCATTAGACTCCAACTGTCTCAGAATTAAAGTGAATTGTCCTGTAAAATGCTAAACAATATGGATAAGTCTTACAGAAGGTGTGTGAGGAGTATGACCCTGTCCATGCACAGCTATTAAATGGCCATGATTTCTAAGGTTTTAAACTTCAAAAAATATTTTGTATTTTTGTTGCTGTGAATGGAGAACACTTTATGAAAACAAATTGTAGATAAGGGGCTGATGACCAAAGTGAAGATTTGCTGGAAGATGTGCTTTGCTGGAAGATGTGCTTTAGTTAAACACAAGTTAGGGGACTCATTAAAGGGGTATCTGGGTGGAATTTTGTGGCTTGTGTTGTACAGGAGATCAAACTAGCTGATGGATGGTCTCATTCTGGCTATAAAATCTCTGAATCTATGAGAGGTTCTGGGCTTTGGAATTCACTTCTCTTTTGCCCCATAGTCTGAAATAAGCAGGGTTTCTTGGGGATTTTTTGTTTTGTTTTGTCTGTCTGTTTTTAGGGCACACTGCAAGCCATATCCTTTGGCATATCCAAGGCAGGAAAGAGTGTTCTGTTTTGCGCGTGTGTGTGTGAGTGAGTAAAGTTTGCATTGACAGCTAGTGCTTCAAACAGATCCTTTATAAATCAGTATATAATCTGCACCTGTTTGTCACTGCTGATGCCAGGGTTCTTTCGTAAGACAGGGACGTCGACAATCAAAACAACAAAAATCTTAGTTCTCTCTTCCTGCTTTTGTGATGCTGCTGCTGTCTTCACTTGCCTACTCAGTTCTATTATGTGTCTTCCCAAGTCCAAATAGTTCCTGAATAATAGATACAAGGATCATGTGAAAATGAATATCATCTTTTTCACCCAACCCTGATATTTTATAGCTTTGTGCTCAGCAGGATATTCCTATGATGTTTAAAATGCTAAAGTAGAACTAAACTTTTTTTTTAAAGTACTGTATTGTACACTAATCTCCAAAAACACTGTGGTGCCATTATTTTAAATGGAATAATATTTTAGACCATTTTTTGTGTAGTATTATAGTACACTTTTTTAATAGAAATAGAAAAACTTTATATTTTTTTTAACTAGTGATCTTTTACCAGTATCACAAAATAATTCAGTCAGGACTTTACAGTATTATTTTCAATAGGCCCTATAGTTCATGGCAAAAGGTATCATTTGTGTATGTATCTGAGAGCAAAATTCATTATCCAAATTTCCCCCCACCCCAAGTTAAATAGCATGTACTTCAATATTGTCAGTTCCCTTCCCTTTTATTTAAAGACAGAAAGTATCAAAGTCAAAGGAAAGAACACAATCCTTTTGGGTTCCCATATGGTAGAAAACCCATCTCATAAAACTAAGGAGCAGTTGCTCAGCTCTCTGAAATTTGGCTCACTGGGGCTAATTAAAGCCCCAGTCCTATAGCTGACCATATGTTGTATGCAGGTCACCCACTGAGCCTTTCAGAGCCTCCTTGAAGTCAGTGGAGCTCCAGATGGGTGTAACAATCCACTCACATGCTGTCAGTTGCAGGTTTGGGGCCTTTCTACTGTTAGTGATTTAAAGGACTTCTGTTTTTGTAATAATATAACATCAGATTCAGCTTTGTTAAATAGGAATTGCTCCCAGTCACACTAAAGCAGCTTGTTTCTACAATAGAATCAATACAATGAAAAATGTAGCTTAAGTTAGCCAGAGAATCTAGGCTGTATAACTTTATTAAACAGAAGATCAGTAAGACAAGCAGGGGAAGTGGAGGAAAACCCAAGATTATGCTGGTTCTATTTTAGATTTGTGTGATCTTTATTAATATAGGAAAATAGTGCTTTCTCTATTGGAAGACTCTGGATGTTTCTCATTTAAATGTGCACAGCTAATACAAATTATTACTTCAGTTCAATGTAGTATTTTTGGGGGCAGGGGGTTCTTTTGGTAGTAGCTGGGCCAGGCAAATGGGGCCTACGCCCAGGGCTCCGTAGCCAGGGAGGTACCACAAGGGGCTTGGGCTTCCCCCGGCTGGCTGTGGCTGGACTCCTCTCTTCTCCGGCCCCTCCCGCCCGCTGGGCCAGCAGGCTTCTCCCTGATTCCCCCCCCTCCCCCCCCCGCTCCTCAGCTGGCCGGCTAAGGGTTCCGGAGCGGCGCGGGCGGCCCACTACTTGCTGTCCGAAGTGGAGCCAAGCCCCTCCCTGCCTGTGGCCCTGCGCTGCTTGGTCTCCGGCAGGGCACGGCCGGGCCAGGGCCAGGAGGAGCAAAACTTCAATGGGGTGGGAGAGCCAGGCCGAGCAGCGGGAGAGGAGGGACTTAAAGTGACAGTGTGCTCACTGTCTCTCAAACTTCCCTAACGCACACGGGCTCTCACAGTCCCCCAACACAGATTGTCACACATACACACAGTCTCACACTTCTTAACACATACTCTGTGTTTCACACAATCCCCCAACACACAGTCATGCACACACATTGTCTTGCACACACAGACTGGCTCTCATACCCACATATACTCTGCCTCTCATAGTCCCCCAACACAGATTATCACACACACAGTCTCACACTCCTCAACACACACTGTCTCTCAGTCCCCCAACACACAGTCTCTCTCTCTCACACACACACTGGCGCGCTCTCACACACACACATATATATACATACACACACACTTGTATTGTTGTTGTTGTTATTATTACTGCTTGGTACTTCTGGTCAAAATGCTTGTGGTGAGCCAGAAGTGGCTAGGGGCTGTAAGAGGGCCGTGGGCTCAGACCCCCATGTAACAGCACGAAGAGCCAGGCACCACAAGCCACCCCAGCAGCACGGAAGTAAGTGTGGCAATACACCATATACCGTGCCACCCTTGCTTCTGCTGACAGTCGCCTAGGAATTTGCTAGCTGTAGCAGTTACTCACTGTGATGTTATCTGATTAAAACATGACCATGTAGATCATTGTTGCATCCACTGTTATATTGGCAACAAATCTTGTACAAAATGTGGCATGTAAGATGTCTATGAAAAGGTTATGAATTGCTGAATATGTTTGCTATTTCTATGCAAGTATCATTTTTGTATTTGAAGTTATGAGTATTGGTTCTATACCTGTATTTCAAATGTTTGCTCCTGGGGTAATGCACACATGGTAGTTAGCTAGCACATCTTGGAGGGACTAGTCAAAGTAAGGGGCTCATCAAGGGACACTTAACTCACAATGGACCATGGGAGATGCCCATCTACACTGAATGGACTTTCCTGTGGACATTTCATATGAAGTATAGGTAATGGCCTGGAGGTGATGGGGGAGTGGGATGGAGCCCAGGGAGCCCGTAAGAGCCAGGGGTGATGGTGGGAAGGGGAGTGGGGTGCCAAAATACAAGTTCAGCCAGGATACTATTTTCACTGGGTAATAGGAGAGGTGGCAATATTCTTGACTAAAGGAAAGGGGCTTAATTTCTATGCAAACAAGTATACCACAATCATAAAGTCTTAGCCCTTGTAATAAAAATGGAAGCTGATGTTTATTAATATATCATTCCAGATACCCAAAGTACCATTATGTGGCTCATGGGTTAAGTAAAATGTTGTGTAGTCATCCTGGCTGTAGACTAAAACTCTGTAATACTGGAAATTCCACCAGATGGCCATTGTCAAAGCAGACTGTAAAAGTTTTAGAGCTGTGTTGTGGCAAGGCCCTAGTCACGACTAATATGAAAATAGCATCTTAAAAAAATAAATAATTACTAAGCATAACTGACCTATGTTATAGTGCTAACAATAATCATACTTTACATGTAGATGATACCTTTTGTCTGAGGGTCTGAAAACACTTTACAAAGACTGGCAAATGTTCCCATTTTACTGATAAGGGAAGATACAACATGGAGAGGTTGTGCCTTGCTTGTTGAGTGACAGAGTTGGGATTAGAACCCAGTCTCCAGATTCTGTGACCTATTCCAAGCAGTGTTTTCTACTGGCTAGACAACTGGACAGGTGACCTGAATTTTATTCCTGGCACTGCCACTTGCTAGAGATGGAAAGAATGAGCAGGAGGACCCAGAGGCGCATTGAGTAAACGGGCTTCTTTATTGCGGTATTTGTTCCCCTCAACCCAATTGTTGCGTAAGCACTGCGTTAATCACATCACGCGCTTTTATCTAACTTAATATGTAAATACCTACATTTACCACAACCCCACCAAAACCCTTATTTGATAATATGAACGCCAATATAATGAATATTAATAGCTATATACTGAATATAATTATTCTGTTTGTTATTTTCAGCATTAAGCATATTATACAGACATTTATACCTTGAAGATACATTTCTTTGCAGTAATTATAGCCACAAGTTCCCTTAATCAGCAGTTCACAGGGGTGGGAGGAAGGAGTCATGACCCCAAGCTCGTTTATGTAGCTGGGAGAGGAAGGAAGGAGGAAATAACACTTCTTCACACAAAGGGTATCCTTTAGACAACCACATTTCTCATGCAGTTGCAACACTTATATCTCCTTAACAAGCAGAAGGGAAGGGGAAAGGGTGGCAACTTTATCTATCAAGCAAAGAGACAGTGCCTGCCTGTGCTTTTACTCTCTATTGGGTAGTGGTTACCCAAGTCTTTGCTTAACCCTTACATACCCCAACTTGCTATGGGGCGAAATGCAGATCACTCAGGGCAAGATTCTGCCATCCTTACACTGACTAATACTTAACTGATTGAGTAGACCAAATCAATTGATGGATCTGCTCCTAGAGTAAGGTACTATGCAATAAGAGGGTGACAGCATATAGCCCATAAGTATTTATTTGCTTTGGTTTCCATATTTGTAAAATGGCAATAATACTTATATTTATTAAAGTACTTTGAGATCTCTGGATGAAAAATACTACGTGCATGTGTGATGTTAATAGCTGTTCTTTAGTTATTAGATTAACCATCACTAACCATGAATTTATAAAGCATTAGTCTACAGCCCTGGCAAATACATGAAGTTTTATTAACCAAGGAGTCACATAATCATATTCAGTGGTGCTAGAACAACATTAATATCAGACTGTATTTTTGCTATGGAAACACAGAGCAAGTGCCTCTACATATAGATCTTCAAAAGTGTCCTCAACTATGGCTGTTGGGTTTAATTCATGAGCACATGGGCAAATAATGTGAGCTAAAGGACCCCTCTGAAGATTTGGACTTTTGAGCTGCCAGTGAGTTCACAAACACATAGGCACAAATTAATTGAAGTCAGTAGAGTTGCAAACAGTAATAGCCCATAGATACTTAGAAGTCACCAGCAGACAGATTGCCAAATCCTGGAGTAACATACCTGGTCCAAAGACTGTTCATTTGGGCAAAAGCCTCTGAAGTTAAAGCATTGTTTGTGCTCCTGTCATATAAACTCTGATATTTTGTTTTGTATGTAGAGAATTGTTCTTAAAGTTCTCCTTTTTAAATCTTGGTGTGTTTTTTTTTCATTTAGATTGATATGATTGTGACCTTGGGTGGACTTGGAGGACGCTTTGACCATGTCATGGCATCAGTGGAGACTCTCTTTCATGCAAATAATATCACTCACACTCCAGTTATAGTTATTCAGGACTTCTCCCTCATCTACCTGCTTCAACCTGTAAGTGAAATGAAGTGTGAGACCACAATAAACGTGACCGTGTAATTCCAACAGTCAAAACTGCCATTTCCCTCAGCAGGGCTTCTACTTGTTTCAGTACTGTAGAATTAGTTTCTAGTTCTAAAATATATTTCTAGCAGTTGGGAGATGACTTATGGTTGCACCCCTACAGGAATAGAATTTTTTTTTCACCTTCTGTCTGTAGAGATTAGGATTAACTCACCAAAAACAGATTTTAAATAGAGGGTGGGAAACTAAAAAAGTGAAAAGTTAGTAAGAGCTAAAACTTTATTCAGTTTTGTGCTTGTTATTAATGGAAATATCTTTGAACTTTTAAATTAAATTCCAATGGAATTAAGCGTAGCTCCCTCTGCCCTTTGTTTTTCATTTTAAACAGAAATATATATGACTGACACATGAGAAACTCAAGAGGAAATTCAAGAGCTTGACAAACATGTCAGACAGAATTCTCATATAGTCCGAGTGCTGCAATTCATTGACTGAAATCCAGATGAAATGAGGGAATCTATTTAAAATTGTGTTGATTTTGTGATGTTCAGGTTGTTATCCAGTTATTGGTTCAGAAAATAACACAAATGTTATCTTGAGAAGCTTTCACTTTTAAGATTGAATTTAGAAGCAAAATCTGAGTAAAAAAACCTTTTTTCTAACAGCTACTTAATGGCTTCTGTTTGGAAATATTTTTTTCTGATGGCTGGATTTCTAGAAGTTTAATTAGCTATACACTTTTATCCAGTTTGTCTTATAAACTGGCTATACACTGGCAAGGTTGATGACCAAGCCTGCACTATGCATGCATGCTTCACTGTAATCTGAGAGGTATTAATGGGGTTCTGTAAGAGATTGCAGATTTAAATCCACAGAGGCGAATTCTACATTATCAACATGAGGCACTCTGTCTGCAGGAGGGATGCTAGGCACAGGAGCTCATTTGCCACTATGACAAGGAATGACTGTGATTATTAGTTGCAGAGCTAAAAGGCTAGATACAGAACAAAGTGAGGGAAAACCAGGGCTGACGGATAATTGCGGTCAAATCTGAAAGTGGGAAGTAATTTACCTGTGAATGATTTGCACATACTGTACTGACACTAAATTAATGTTAGGAACCTTTTGAGAAGGCTAGCTAGAGCATTTTGATGCGTTTCAATAAGATTAGGAATGCCCAGTTTAGCGTTTAAAATATTTGCTTTTATCGTGTAGCTATTTTAATTCTTTGTTTTTTATAAATGGTTTCTAAAATGTCAGAGTTAAGATTATGTAATTTTTGAAGGAATAATTCACCCCCTAACAACTTGAACCAAAAGTCCTTTATATCAATAACAATAACAATTTATATCATTGTTACTTATTTATGCAGTGTATTAAGTGTGGGTTTTTGTTTTACTGATGATTTTTTACCCCTTTATTACACTTTTACAAAATGTATTAATACTGTTTTTCATTGGCACAGGCTAATACTTCTTTCACTCAGTTTCTGGCTGATGTACAGTATTGCCAGCTGATGACTTTTATAACTCCGGGCTGTTTCTAGTATTCAGAAATAAAGGGCAGATTCAGGGGGTAGGAATCTTACAGCAATTTTAGAGCTAACTGACACAAAATTCCATTCCATTGCTGGTTTAAACTTGTCATCTCCATTATCTTCCATCCACTGCCATGGTCCTTTTGGAAAATAATTTTAACCCTCTGTTTTCCAGATAAGATCAAATAAGTAGTTTATAAATAGGAATAAATAATATTCCTATACTGGAAGTACTTTCTTCCTATTCAGTTTAATTTCAATTTACATTACATTGTAAATAGCTACAGAAGATGATAGCTCTTTTTTCTTTGTAATTTAAAATCAAGGTAGGAGAGAATTAGAGCACAGTGGGAAATGAACTGGCTTTTTTTGAAATAATGCAAGTCTGTGGAATAAAAGAAATGTGATATCATGATACACAAAGACAAATTTTAAAATTAATAAGGACACCTGTGACAGATGTGGCAATGTCTTGCAATATCCTTGAAAAACCCTATTGAATTAAGTTTAAAGTATCTTTGGAATCCATTGTATTAAATGCAAAGGTTACCTGTTATTGTGGGCCTAGGTGATCAAAAGACTATACTGAACAATGTGGCAGATAAGAATGATTTGGGTTAAGGTGCGGGGGAATGTGTGAAGTATAATTCCTTGAAAATACTTGGGGGGAGGTGAAAGCAAATGCCCTCCATCTGTTGTTCAAAACGGAAAACTTCGGAAGCGATACCCTGAGGAGAGAGCCATTGTTTGCAGTTCACCTGTTCCAGAATGCTGGAGCTTAAAGGCCCAAGCTGTATAAAGAAACAGGTTGATATGCACAGTTTGAGTTCTTGCTCCAAACTGAAGCTGTTAGGAATTTGTAACCATAGGAAAACCTCTTTGTCAGGTTTAAAGGATTGACCTCCTAGTAGAGGCCTTGTTGGAGTGGGGAGTGATCTCTGGTGAGCTTATTTGTATACAAGTAGGTTCTTTTATTGTTTTAATGTTTTATCTCTGATGCTTTCACCTTAAGAATAAATATGCTTGCTTAGAAACAGTTGTGGTAATTTATAACTTTGGGCAACTATGATGTTGATAGCCACTAAAGGAAAATGAAAGCACTGATGCTGGCCTGTTTAGGTAGTTTGGCTACCTGGGAATAATAAAATATAGGCAGGGAACTGTGTAGCCTGGAAAAATCCCAGTTAGGGAGGGAAAATATAGGGTTTTCTGCCCAAGTGAGGTGACTGCTGGGAGCCAAAAGCCTAAAAATAGATGCCCTCGCTGGACCACAGAGGGAGAACACAAGCGCAGTTGCCCTTAGCTGTGACAATGTCTTGCTAGGAAATCTTTCACGTTCATGTAGCATGCGGATTGGAAAGCATTCTCTCTTCGGGAGGAAGGATCCATTTTTGTTTTTGGGTTTCTGGGACAGCAAAGTATGAGCAAAAAAGCATTTAAGCTCCAATATAAAATTAGACTCTTTCCTATTAACATAAGAGTATAGTATAGTTCTCTATATATTCTGTATCCTCCCTATAGTTGTTTGTTTTTTCATTTATAACCAAAATAGAGAGTACACCTACCCCATGCTGTACACATCTTTGACATAGTTAGAGACAGAGTGACGTAAACATAAAGCCAGCAGCTTTCTGTAGTCCCACCCCTCAGAAATAATCAGCAGAGATAGTCACACCCCAAAATTATCTTGCCTCACCCAAAACCATCAGTCTCTATCAGTTTTCTCATTTCCCCAAAAGCCTGAATAAAGGGTGATCCTTCCATTGTGCCCTGAAGACCAACAGATTTGGAAGCCACTGCTGATCCCAGAGCACTGGTGTCATGTCCCATTTTGATATGCCACTTGCTAATGAGGCTGCTACAGTCTTAATTCGTTTAAATTTCTGGATTGTTTTAAGATGTAGCCCCAGGTAGAGTTCATTGCAGTATTATAAATTAATATATCTATCAGAGGACAGAGGATGTTTTTGGTAAAACACTTATAATCCCTGTTCATACAATGTGTTTTTAAGTATATGAAAGTATATAACCAAGTCAGTTTAATGTCAGTTTTTTATACTTTATAAGAATGATCTCCTGCCTCATTCATTTTGAATCTTAACCAAATGAATTGACAGATTGAATTCTGTGTATGGCTGAATTGGTAGAAGTGGACAACGTGATTAGGTCAGGAAAGCAGCAATGCCACTGGCTCATGTTGTGCTCTTAGTAGGTCACTTAACCTTTCTCTGTGCCTTTTTATTTACCTGTCTGTAAAATGGCTAAAATAATACCGTTAAGAGCTTTCTTTTTAGGCCGAACACTTGTAAAGCACTTTGGTTTCTTTAAAGGAAAGATTGCATAATAGTGGAAATTATATTTTTTAATATGTCACATTCCTCTGCTTATAAATAGGGAGGCAGAGTAGATGCTCCAGCAGGTGACATTTCCTTTGAAACAGTTTCCAATGTGATGATTTAAGCAAAAAATTAAAAATAGAATACATATCTCGGCACTGAATAGTGATCATATTTCTCTCTGTGGTGAAAAAAGAATCCTTAATAAGGAATAATCATTTCTTATGAGCAGGATATTTTATGTAACAGTCCATACTTTTTATGCTTGAAATTTTGCTTTTGTCAATTACCATTAGGATATACCCTGGCTGAAGAACATTAAGCCCTTAGAGTCATGTTTATCATGTTACCCATGCTCAGTACGAATGGCTTAAGATTTCACATACATACTTTCTCATTTTCTGGTACTGTGCTTCTCGGGAGTACAGAAACATTAGCTTCTGTACACTGAGCATAAATTATCTTTTATCTGTGAGTTTTATGGCAGTTTGTAATACAAGGTAATAGGATTTATGACCAAGAAATGAGAAGATGTACAAGAGTTAATGAGGCCTGTCTTTTCATTATACTGAGTGGAGTTCTGTGTTCCCCATGCAGGATACCACCATTGAGCTGTGGGAAGAAGTATTGCTACTTGTACTTGAAAATATGTTGCACAAGAATACTTTTGTCAGTTATCTAACTCTCCAGAAATGCTGTATGACCTATTTCTTCCATGCTGTGTTGTACTTCTTTGTGTTTTTCCTTCCCATAAGAAATAATGAGGAATGTAATAATGCTCATAGAAACTGAGGAAGGAAACAGAATGCTGATAATATTAGGAGTGTAACCCTTGTGGTTAAATCTAAGGTGTCGGGGTCAGGATTTCTGGAGGGTTTTCTCAGCTCTACTGCTGACCCAGGGTGTAATCTAGGACAAGTCACTTAACCTCTGTGTGCCACAATGTTCCCATCTGTAAAGTGAGTGAAATGCAATTACCAGACTGGGTGATGTGGAGTTTAATTACTTGTAAAATACCATAAGATCCTGAGATGCTCTATAGAAAAGCTCTATAGAAAGTGCAACATAATGCTGTTGGTAATAGTTGTAATAATAACGAACAGGCTTTTAATTAGCTTCCAGATCTACACCTATGAAAAAGGTGTGTGTGGGGGGAAGAAGTACTATTTATTCTTCATCTCTACAGATGTAGGCTCTGATCCTGCCAGTGACTCCACATGGGCAGACTTGTATGCCTTTGAAGTCATTTGGGTTCTGCACAGTGCAGGATGTTGCAGGACTGGAGCCCAAGTCCATCCTCTCAATAAATAGGCAAACTACTCAACAGGGGCAAATGTCTGCCTGTCTTTCTCTCACTCTCACACATACACACATGTCAAGTTCTGTGAACTGATTTCAAAACTGAGGATAAAAACTCCTCACTTTTTTGCTCCTTATGTGAGTAGACACAGTCAGTGCAGTATGCATCAACAAGAAAAAATATAAGATTAGGTATTTGCTCTCCTGTGGTTTGTTATTGCAATTTGATGTAGCAACATCTATTTGCTTTGTTTGCCAGGATGTCCCTGCTTGTATGGTAAAAGATGATGGAAAATCCAGATAATATGTGGTCAGCCTCTGAGTTTCACTCATGCGTCTAGTATCATGAATTTCACAGAACAGATGTGTCTTAAGCTACATCTATACTTGATCTAGGAGTGTGATTCTCAGCTTGAGTGGGCATACTTCTGCTAGCTCTGATTGAGCTGGCACGTTAAAACTAGTGTAGCTGCAGTAGCACAGGCAGTGGCAGCCTGGGCTAGGTTTGTATTTGAGGTGGCCCTAATGGTGCTGCTGCTGCCACTGCCTGTACTACGGTGGTTAGTACCACTATTTTTAGTGTGCTACCTCAATGAGCAAGTATGTCTATTTCAGGTGGGACTCACGCCTCCACCGCCAAGTCAGAGAAGTGGTCTCTGAGGAGTAAGCCCTGTTGTCAGATTAGTTCCCTACTGCCTTTCTTCTGATACAAGGCTGTCTCTAAGATCCTGATCTCACTCCTACTGAAGTTTCTAATAGGCAGATCTCAATTATTGAGTCTCTCCTCATTCTTCCTCCACAAAATTTTGGAACATCAATGTCTATTTTGAAAACACTCTTGTGAGGGTAGTCTCGTTTACAATTAAGCATTGATAGCCTGAGTGAAAGAGCTCTTTAAGATTCTGCTCTAGAGATATCAAAATATTTTATTTTCCTCCTCCTCCTCTAAGGTTGCGTCTCATTTAGTGTTTCTGTTTCTAGCATGAGGACATCACCATTCTAATCAAAGCAATGAATCTCTGTTCTTCAACTTACAAAGACCTCTCTTTGTATAGCTGGTGTAATTCAGGACCTTGCATTTTATGGAGTTCTTAAGGATAAAATGGTCTGTTCCTGAGAAAGCAGATCTTTCTGTGTCTACCTATTTAAGAAAATAAGGCATTTCTTTCCAGCTGAATGCCTGATGTCTAAAACTAGCAACAGTGAAAATGGACTGAATTCCTCCTCTTGGAGTCTGAATCTTCACTGAGGATTGTTATGAAATATGTGGTGTTTCTAAGGCTTCATAAGAGTGATATACTAATGCATTCAACTAGTCTTCCAGAAAATGTTATGATACACTTTAATTTGGCTTGCTTAGCAGGTGGATTTATACTTGAAGCAATACTGAATCACTTAAAGTTCTCCCCTAGTTATTGGCTACCAAAGATGGTTCCAGAGGAGTGAGTGTCTGCTTGAGGAATGCCAAAACAGAAGTATATAGGAGAATAAGACATGATAGAAACTCTAGCCATTTTGTTTTACCCCTTGTAATGATGCGGCCTCTAGCAGGATACAACTGAGAGTATCAATTCAGGACAAATTTGGTTAGAGCAAGGCAGTTACAGCCCAAGGCTGGGGTTCCTTGCACACCAAACCAGCCAAACAGAGAGGATTTCGGTTTTACCCCACTGGCTAACCAGAAGTCAATACTAGAAATTTCCTCGGACTTCCCAGTATAACCACCAGGGCCACTTGTTATGGGGACAAATGGTTACCCCAGTACCCCAGTAAAAGAGAGAGGTTCTCTAGATCCCAAAGGACCAAGCCCCAGACCCAGGTCAATATACGAATCAGATCTTACCCACAAATCACACTGTTGCCAATCCTTTAGACTGTAAAATCTACAGGTTTATTTTTAGAAAGAAAGAAATATAAATGAGAGCTAAAATTGGTTAAATAGAATTAATTACATACAGTAATGGCAAAGTTCTTGGTTCAGGCTTGTAGCAGTGATGGAATAAACTGCAGGTTCAAATCAAGTCTCTGGAACACATCCTCAGCTGGGATGGGTCATTCAGTCCTTTGTTCAGAGCTTCAGTTTGCCGCAAGGTTCCTCCAGAAGTAAGAAGCAGAATTGAAGACAAAATGGAGGGGCTTCCAGGGCCTTTTATATTCTTTCTCTTGTGGGTGGAAACCCCTTCGCTCCTGTGCAAAATCACAGCAACAAGATGGTGTTTGTAGCCACCTGAGTAAGTCACATGTTTATGCACGACTCAGTTTGCAGGCGGCAGGCATTGCTCACATGCTATCTTGAATTTCCCAGGAAGACTTCTCATATGTGGATTGGAGTCTCCCAAGGTCCACTGTCAGTTAAGTGTTTCTTGATTGGACACTTAGTCTGCAAATTCCTTTCTCAAGAAGCTGACCAAATGCTTCACTAATGCTATTTAGAATCAAACACATAGAGATACAAGTACATAGCCAATATTCATAACTTCAACTACAAAAATGGTACACATATAGAGATAGAATAATCATAACCAGCAAATCATAACCTTTTCATAGACACCTTACTGGACCTGCTTTGTTCAAGATTTGGTGCCACTATATGACCTTGGTTGCAACAATGATCTGTACAGTCACAGTTTGTCAATAACGTCACACCTCTAAAGATGGGTCATTTTACATAAACTTTCCCTGCAGTCAGATTTAATCATGATGCTCTAATCCCAGTACTGGGCAAATGTCTTGCTGCCTCCAAAGTCTTTGGATGTAGCTAAGCCTATCAATGTGAGGTACTTGCTTGCCTATTCACAGGATGCTCCATATACTGAAAGTTCTTCCTTGCAGGGTCCATGTCTTTATATGCATTTGTACAGCACGCCTCTCAGCTGGGGTGTGAGGGTGATGTTTATGTAAATGGATATATAGTAATATAAATATAGTCCTAATTAAATTTTTAAAGGTGCCAATACCCTTGCTCTCTTGCTTCTTAAGAAGCTCACCCTGAGGAATGAACTATTTCCTTCCTGAAACAGAAACTTCATTTGATAGCACAAGAATTTAGTTTTGCCCAGCTTCTACCCTTAAAAGAAATATGAGAGTCAGCACTCCAACGCTTTTATTATGAAAGAATTCCTTTCCCGCCCAACCCTTAAAGGAAAATATTGGTGGATGATTAGATTCATTCGTCATTGGATTCACTATTTTAGTATTGCAGCTTTGATGACACTGTATAAAGGTGGCCTACCAAAGCCTCCATTTCTTTTGGTCAAGTCTGTGTAACTGTCACCATTTGTTTCCTGCATCTACTGAATTCAGTAGATCCATTTGTGATTAATTTTTTACCATTCATATTTTAAGAGGTGGCTGGAATTTATGAGCTATCCTACTTTTTGCTGTTTCCACAGGAAAAGCTAAGGGCAAATTTCTCATACTGATACTTTGTTTAGTTGTTTTATTCCAATATGACACATGATTGCTGTGAAATAAATTTACAAATATGAAATAAAACTGTGTTAAAAATATCCTTGTAAACTCTGTCATCCTTTTGAATTGCATAATTAGTATCAGTAGAGAAGTGCAGTATTACACCAATTTTCAGAAGAGTGTTTTAGAATAATCCTGAATTTTGTGAGATTGTGTAATTCAAATGTGTTGACAGAGCACTTTGTAGGGTAAGTGGAGGGACTGTTTGTAGTATGTGACAGCAGATACTTACAAAATGTTTCTATTTAATGCAGGCATACATGCAAAATATGAAAGATGTTATGTGCTTTGCATACACAACCCTTGCATACACGAATAGTCCGTACTCATGCAAGTGACTGCTTTGAATTCAGAGGTCAATTTGCCTATGTAAGAGCTGTTCACATGAGTAAGGGCTGCAGGATAGGACACTAAATTGCAAGGAAACTTGAAGAGAGTGCTTGCAGGATGCTAGGCTTTAACTTTTAACAAGGGCTTGATATATCCAAACTGTCACTAACAAACAAGAGGTACATTTTTCATTACTAAACAAATCCTCTTTTAGCCATATTTTCTATGATACAAGGGTAATATCCTGTGGCCAGTTAGATTAATCACACAGACTGTTGTTCCTATTAACCTCTGAGATAATGTGTCTTCCAAAGAGCATACTGATATAACTAGAAATGAGCTAATTGGATTACTTTTGTATTTCTAAAATCTGGACTGTGTGATTGTTTGAGTCAATACCCAGATTTCACTATTCTTCTATGCTTCTGCTATCAAATGTTCAATCTTTGTCCAAACTTCTAATTTGGTCTCACAACAGTTCATACATGAGCATATTGAAGCATCCTGAATCTAATAAAGTTCTTCCTGGAAGATTGCTTACCATTGCTGTTGAGCCTAGCTGTGGTAACGGGACTCTACTAATACTTTAATAACTGATCCTTCCAGTTTCATGAAAACAGGGTGCACTGTACCGAAAGAAGCTTTCTGCTAAAAGACTGATTTTCTTAGGGCTGGGATTTTCATGTTGACACTGTTGATCTTCACTTTCTTTGTAATCCTGATTTTTACTTCTTTTTGCAGTACTCTGATACCATTCATTTGTGTGTGTGATGCAATATGAACATTTTCCTTTGCCATACAAACAATTCTTCATATATTATGTCAGACTGGAAATTGTTCAGCAACTTCCTTTAATTTATTTTTAAATGAATTTTCATTGAGTTATATTTGAAAAAGAATAATACACTCAGAACAGTAGCCTCTGCGATATTTATTTTGACTTTTTTGACACTGTCTGCACATTTTCAGGTTTTATTCACTGTGCTGCAGATTTTTGTATTGATTAGTTCCTGACTGCACTTCAGGAGTTATGACTGGCTGAGGGAAATAGCTGGAAGTATTGGCAGCTGAGTTTGTTAGCCAAGGAGATATGGGGAAGGTGACCTAAAGTAGGATAACCACATTAATTAGGTGTTTCTACTAAAAGAGTCAACAATGAAATAATGACTTTTACATTGTGGTCTTCAGATTTCAGAGTTAACATCCCATTGAGATGGATGGGAATAGATCATACCTCTCATCTTTTGTCTTGGGGTCTATCTACTTGGAAAAAGGTATGATGTTACCTCGGATTAAATAGCAATGAAGACTTGGCAGACCAGATTTTAACTTGGATTAGCAGCTCAAATTCAAACCCAGATTCCTCTATATGCTTTTACGTGAACTGCTAACACCAGTTAAAAGCAGAGTTGCCATGTATCCACTGCTGAATGAACTAACGTGGGTTAGTTAACCCAAGTTAAGAACTTTTTTTTCTTTTGCAGTGTAGACATATCTTAGGCTATCTGCAGATAGGCAGACTGAAGTGAGCGATTCAGATTTTATTGATCTAGAAGATTTTATTCATAACAAAAGGGCCAGAAGAGTTTTTCTTTTCAGTCAACTCTCAACTACAGCTTTGGAATACACTTGCTTTTCATGCATGTACATGCTTGTAACAATGAATTCATATTGATAATAAATACTGGAAGATCATCATTTTGCTTAGCTTATCCAAATATGGGAAGCAGTATCAGTTCCAGATTTTGCCAAGAAAGCCTGAGTTAAAAGCCATATAGTAAGAAATAGACCTGACTTAGAGCATAAATAAACAAGAAAGCAAAAGAATTAAAAGAAAACAGGGGAAGTGATTTGTGCAAGGTCACACAGCACATCAGGCAGAGCTGAGACTAGAACCCAGGATTCGCCAGTGCTCTACCCAATAGACGACACTGCTTCTCCAGAGAGCATCTTTTCCCCTATCCTACTACCTTATTTGAGGTGAATTTCTCCTAAACGGTTCTCTAAGGGGAAACCTGATATTGTGGTTTGCTTCACACTTCTAATATTAGCAGGACTCTCATGATAGATGGGGTATGTAAGAAGTGAGATTCTTCACCTCTGTCCTCCATGTAATTTTCCCTGAGTGTTGTAGAGAAATTGGCAGGTATCATGGGATCTGAAATCTATAAAACAGTTGCTTCTGGAAGGAAAATAGATGTCCAAAAAGTATTTTATTACATGTTATTAAAATTGTAGAAGAGAAAAATGAGTACTTGTATTCCTAGATTGAAGGTAAATGCCAGGAAAATTGACAAGATAGAGAATGACGTTCAATTATTATCTACTACGAAAACCAGAAAATTTAGAATGCAAAATACTCAGTCTGATCAAGGCTTTAATGACTGATATTTTCCTTTACAGGAAAACTGGAAATGTTTTTGAATGTACAAATCTCAGAGTACTGAGTTCATCCATACTCGAGTCCCATAACTATATTGAAAAATGTTATCTCTTCAATTTGATCCCATTGTAAAATTGCTCAGGCTTTTCAAATCCTTTCTAATATCAGTGTTAATTCTGTTTCTGCCATTGTGGCGGATTGAGCTATATATGGATTGACTACATTTACTCTTCTTGTTACATTAGGATCTACCAACATGGTTTTATTATTCCAACCCATGTACAGATATATCTCCAGATATGCTGAAGCCATGCAATCATCAGGGATGATGGGTGTTCGTCCAACCTATTGTTAAAAACTTCCAGTGATAGTGATTCCACAGCCTCTCTTGGAAGCCTATTCCACCATTAACCACCATTATTGTTTGAAAGTTTTTCCTAATATCTAAACTAAATCTCTCTTGCTGCAGATCAAACCCATAACTACTTGTCCTTCCTTCAGTGGACATGGAGAACAATTGATCACAGTCCTCGTTGTAACAGCCTTTAACATATTTGAAGGCTGTTGTCAGGTATGCTCCTTAGTCCTCTTTTCTCAAGACTAAAAAGCTCCAATTTTTTAACCTTTTGTTATAGTTTAGGTTTATGAAACATTTTATCATTTTTGTTGTTCTCCTGTGGACTCTCTCCAAATTGTCCACATCTTTCCTGAAGTGTGGTACCCAGACCTAGACATAATACTGCAGTTGAGGCCTCACCAGTGCTGAGTTGAACGGGAGACTTACCTCCCATGTCTCAAATACAGCACTCCTGTTAATACACCCCAAAATGATACTAGCCCCTTTTGGAACTGCATTACATTGTTGATTCATTCAATTTGTGATCCACCATGTCCCCAGATTCATTTCTGCAGTACTACCATCTAGCTAGTTATTCCCCATTTTGTAGTTGTGCATTTGATTTTTGCTTCCTAAGTGAAATACTTGGCACACGTCTTTGCTGAATTTCATCTTGATGAATACAGGCTAAT
This sequence comes from Dermochelys coriacea, assembly GCF_009764565.3. Classification (NCBI taxonomy): domain Eukaryota; kingdom Metazoa; phylum Chordata; order Testudines; family Dermochelyidae; genus Dermochelys; species Dermochelys coriacea. The sequence goes on from NC_050069.1 coordinate 174,945,272, forward strand.
TCTCTAGTTTCTCAAGGTCATTTGGAATTCTAAACTGTCCTCCCAAGTGCTTGCAGTCCCTTTAATGTCATCTGCAAGTTTTATAAGCGTACTGTCTACTCCATTATCCAAGTTGTTAATGAAAATATTGTATAGTACCAGACCCAGCAACATTTGGCTTTTGAATGTGGTTTTTGAATAGTTAGTTTGTGGTTAGAATTTGTTATAGCCTTACTGATGCGTTTTGTTGAAGACATATTTTTCCCTTTACTTTTGATGGTTATATTTTTATTAACTATTTCCTATAGTCTAGGTATAATGTTTATACAATTATGTAATAAATGAAATACGATTTTTAAAAGAAGCTTAACAGCCAGGTGCATTATACTAGTGTAAAAGGCAAAAGAAGTATTACTTGTACAGGTTAGATTTAAGCATACAGCTGTTAAATTCAATTAGACTTAAGCACGTGCTATGTGCTTTGTTGAATCAAGGCCTGCAAGCTTAAAGGTATAGTATCCCATTTTCCATCCAGTCCATAATGCTAAATTAATCTGTCTGTCTTCTCTCTTGCATAATGACAGGTTTCAGAGTAGCAGCCGTGTTAGTCTGTATTCGCAAAAAGAAAAGGAGTACTTGTGGCACCTTAGAGACTAACAAATTTATTAGAGCATAAGCTTTCGTGAGCTACAGCTCACTTCATCGGATGCATCCGATGAAGTGAGCTGTAGCTCACGAAAGCTTATGCTCTAATAAATTTGTTAGTCTCTAAGGTGCCAGAAGTACTCCTTTTCTTTTTGTCTTCTCTCTGTATTCTCCCATCAGTATGTAATACTCATTGAATTCTTCGTAGGGAAATATCTAAACTTCACTGATTTCTACATCTGTTTCTGAATGGTTAATTTTATTAGAAGTTCCCATTCTTTGTTAATGGAATTAGTCTTCAGTTTTAGTAATGTCAAACACCTGAGGCAGATGAAGGAGCTACACCCAGAAGGGAATCCTTTTGATCTGACTCAAGGAATAAATTGTCTGATGGACCAATAATTAGCTTGCATGGTTCCTAGCTTGCATGGTTCCATTTCTAGAAACCAAAATGTTGGCAATAAAACAAGAACTTGCTTCTTGATTCTGAGCCATTTTAAGCCTCTTACATGTATTCTGCTAAAAAGTGTAATACAATAGAATAGCATTTCCTGAGACAAATAGAGGCCAGCATATTCCGTCCCTGTTCATACATCACATCTCTCTTGGGGGAAATAAAATGTAAAACTTCTTCCTAATAAATAAGTATTATTCTCCAATTTATAACTACTGGCAGCTTTTTTCAGCTGGGGAAATACCTCAGAAAAAGAGGCCAGGGGAAGGTCGTGGAGGTAGGCTTAACTCAAGCATGCCAATGTAAGAGCTTATCATTAGAAGAAAATCTGTTAAATTTGCATACAAGGAAGAGCTACCCACAGAGTCTGTGCCACTGGAATTTGGGAACTAGAAAGGAATTGGCAATAACGTTTCACTTGGGGATAATGGAAACGTTAAAGTAATTAAATGAACAACAGCTGGACAGATTCATGTGGGGAAGACAGATGCAAGAGTCATCTCCATGAGGAGCATTCATTCCTCTTCCCTGCTTTCTATGGGTGGAAGATGGAAGAGACAGAATTCAAAGCCCCACACCCTCTTGCTCCTTTATTGCTGCCAAGGAGTAGTTTCCTTGTGTGCAGGGCTGCTAACCACCTTACGAAGCCTCCTTCCTTCTTAGGGGTTCTCCATACCTCCTGGTGACTGAAGAGCCTACATTTGTCCCTCTATGTAAGGAAAGCAAAGTTCTTGGGAGCACACAAATACTAATATTATCCATTGTGCCTGTTCATGTATTCTGTGAATGAAAGTACATCTAGTTAGAGATCTGTCCATTCAAAGAAGTTCCACCCAGCCCTCTCTTACAGACATTTTTAGTTCCTTTATTTGATGGGTCAATGAATTCAGTTGAAGTGCTACAGTGTCAGTGGCTTAACTGCCTCTAGGTCACTTGTGTGTTTGACTTGTCAGTGGAACTCCTTTCTTCCCAGCACATCCACTATTTATTACACAGCGTGCATACCAAACAATCATTGTTGTTTTTATTCATTTACTAATAGTAATTCCTCCTCATGAAGACCACTTTGTACAGGCCTGGTACCAAACTACTGCAATTTACATTCTGCTATATATCTCCTTTGACCTTGAGGAAGTCTTATACTAACATACATTTAGGAATTACGTCTCTTAACAAAAGCCTTTATCTGATTGCTAGGCACAGACACATTCAAATATCAAATCCATTCTTCAGGAAGCGATATTTAAAAAACAAACAAACCTTGAATGTTTACCTTTTATCCCCAGTCATGTGCGACTGAGAATAGTTTCAGTTATTTAGTGCAATCCGTTAAAAGGTGCAGAACAGTCAGAAATAACTGTCAGTACTAGGCTGAGGTAGTTGACATATCTCCTCCTCGCTCACCCCTTTGGGGGCAAGGACAGAAGTACACCTGGTCACCAACATTTACTTGACCACTATCTTCTGATGATAAAAAAAAAAAGTAAAAACTTATTTGTGTAGTACCAGGAAACTTTGTGCTGTGATTCGAAAGCTCCTCATTTTTAAAATGGCACAATTCTCTAGGACTTGTGACTGGCACTGACAAATGTTGCTTGAAGTTGATAACATTACTGTGTGCTCCTGGTAGAAGAGTGAAAATCTCTATGGGAAGGAATTCTTGTTGTACTTCACAGATATGGTTGCTCAGAAGCAAATTGAGCTTTGTTTCCTTGGAGGGAGCATCTGGTTCTGGAAGGGATAAAAACAAATATCTTCTCTGCTCCAATGTGCCAATATTTCTCACCGAGGTTCTGGAGATGCTCGGGGAGCTTCAGGCCCCCCACTGTTACAATGAGGCAGTAATTTTAGGGATTCTCAGAAACCATCTTTTGACACTTGTCATCTTGCTAATTACCCCTTGGCTTTTAATCTTCTTTGGGAGAAAAGTTACAGATATAGATGGTAGGAAAGTAAATCGGAGAATACTTCTAGAGTTCAGGCTTCCTCAGACCTGTTCAATGTAGTTTTAGGTCTGGGTATGGTAGAGAGATGGCAAGGTTTTATTTAATTATTTATTTATATTTTTGCTGGCAATGAATGAGGATTTCCAGGTTGAATTCATTAGATCAATCAGTTGTCTGTGATGCTGTTGATCTTGAGATGTTGCTTGACATAGTGAGCCCCTGGTGGGGATAGTTGTTTTGGTATGGCCATGTTCTTGTCTTGTTGAGAGGATGCAAGATGTAATGGTAATACTGATACCTAACTTTTATGTAGGCCCTGTGCTACAGAAATCAAGGATAAACCCCATATAACACTTTGCATCCATAGATCTCAAAGCACTTTAGAAAGGAGGGCTGTATCATTATCCCTATTGTATAGATTGGAAAACTGAAGCACAGAGAGGTGATGTGATTTGCCCAAAGTCCCAGTAGAGCCAGTGGCAGATCTGGGAATAAAACCTAGGTTTCCTGCATCCTAATTAAATACCTTATCCACTGGGTCATTTAGCCTCCCTAATTTGACAGTGAGCTACCTTATGGATGAGCCAAACCTAGTCCCAAACTAAAATATTTATTTTTCTTACTTTTTTGAATTTCTGAGAATTTATAAACAACAAAAAGTTCATAATATCAAATCACTTCTGTGATCAATATGACAGTGTCTTGCAAAATACTGGACAAACTTTACTGAATTAAGTATCATAGGAGTTCATTATATTAAAAATGCAAATGTTTGTGTATTTATTGTGGGACTATATATAACATCTCTAAGGGGGAGACATAACTAACATCTCCAGAGAAGTGTTATGAGCTTCAAGAAATAACTAGTTGGAATAATGTGAACTTTTAAAGTTAAGTGGGTTTCTTAGGAAATACCTGGGGGAAGGAAATGCAGATCCCCTCCTTCCCCCAACCTAATCTTTTGAAACTACATTCTAAGGAGAAGCCCATTGTCTGACTGATTGCCTATTCAGGGTCTCTTTGGGTCTTTGAACCTTACTCTACAAAGGAGAAACTCACTGATTCGTGGATGTGCTTGTTGTGCATTAACAGCCGTTATGAACATGTAACCACAGAATAACCTCTTGGAGGGGTTTGAAAGACTGTTCACATGCCAGAGCCATTGTTAGAGTTGGAGGTTGATCTCTAGTAAGCTTCTTAGCATGTATGTAGTTTCTTTTATTATTTTAATACGTTTTCTCTTAAATGCTTTCTCCTTAAGAATAAATGTGCTTGCTTAGGAAAAGCTGTGCGGTAACTTAATTGTGGGCAATTGTGCTGTTTGTAGCCTTGGAGGACAAAAGCAAAGAAGGACTGCTAAGGCAGTCTGACTTTCTGGGGGATTCATAGTATAGGCAGGGAACTGTGCAGCCTGGAAATATTCTGGTCTGGAGGGAGAGAGAGAGCTGGGGAGCTGGAAGAAAAAGAGTAGGTGCCTTTGCTGGACCACAGAAGAGGAATATGGGAGCAGTTGCCCTGAACAGTGACAGCTTCATTATAGCATTCAGAAATATATTCTGTGATGTTACAACAGCATTACATTTAGGAGAAAATCAGATGCATATAGAAAATTAATAATCTCAATTCTAAAAAACACAAGCGATCTTGCATCAACAGCTGTTAATTTAATCCCATAAATTGTTTTTTTTTAATGAACAACCTCACCAAAGAGAGAGCAGGAAGAGGACTAACTAGTCAAATTCTGGTAAACTGTTCAACTCCTTTGAAAACCTGTGTCACAAAGTTCTCCTCCTTGTCTCTTTGTATTTGACTAGTGGATGTTTTAGCATCCAAGTATATTTTCCCCCTCATCAAAATATTACAAAACCCTTTATGATTGTCACCAGAGATCACACATGTGGCAGGCTAAAGGATGGTTATGTGCATGCTTATTTCATTAAATTCTTTTTTAAGCATTTCAAACCTTCACCTCCCTAAAATATTTTTAAGGAGAAAAATAATTATATATGTGACCGTCTTTCATAGATGGATAAGCACAAGAGAAGCATAGAACAGCATAGAAATGAGCTTACAGTTAGACTTCAGTTTTGCTCACATTGGAAGAATTTTCACAGAAAATTCATACATTATGTCACCAATGCAATGAGCTGTCATCCACACAAAATATTGAAGCAGAGTACTTACTAAAAGAGTAAAATTAATCAGAAAAAAAACATTTGTGGATGAGAGGACAGGGAAAAAGTCCATAGTCTAAACTTACCTCATCTCTAGTTCTGTGTGTTTGATAAATTCCTAACCAAGGAATGTATATGGGGTGTGCTCAGTAGATATTGACCTAAACGTTGGTTAAAAAAAAAAAAGAAAGATGAGATGTGGTTTGGCAGGCCAAAATATTTTGAAGTATAGTAGGAAGCATGAAGAAAGGTACTGAATCAGTTGTGGGAGAAGCAGATGAATTGGGAGTCAAAGCTAGTACTGTTGTGTCACTGTGTGAAATAGGGTAGACCCACCCCAAACTGATGATTATTCTAACATTAGATATATCAAGCCAGTAACAAACATAAACTTCTGTCTCACCATACTGGTTAACAAGAAGTTAAAAATGCAGTCTCCTTAGGCATTCCAGCTCTTATTTCACCATCTAGACACTAGACTTCATGATGAGTGGTTATTGAATACCAATTTCATAAAACAAAGGGTGGTTCTGATCTCAAGAGACCAGACACATAGACAGGTCAATATATAACTCAGATCTTCCCCAATAATCACGCTGTTGCAAATCCTTTAATAGCTAAGATCTAAGGGTTTATTTTTAAGAAAAAGAAATAGAGAATTAAAATGGTCAGTAGATTATATACACAAAATCATTGTAAAGTTCTTATATCAGATTTGAAGCAGTAATGGAATGAACTGCTTTAATTTGCAAAAGTCTCTCTGGAAATTACCCAGATACCTTGAGGGTCATTAGTCCTTGTCTGAAGTCCTGTTCAGAGAAATGAAGCAGCAAATGAAGACAAAATGGAGGTATTTCCAGGATCTTTTATACCCTCTCCCATTTGGATGGAATTTTACTGTCAACAAAGCTCTGTCACAGTTTATGGAAAATTACCGGTACAAGATGCAGTCCAGGGTCACATGAGCAAGTCACATGCCCTTACATGGCTTTGATGACTCTCAGGAGCAGCCATTGCCCACTTGGAGGCTAAGGTGTCCACAGGAAGACTTGCTGGGCAGGACCAGTTTCCTCTGTGGCCCATTGTGAGTTAAGTTTTATTTAATGAACTGTCAGTTTGAATAGTCCATTCACAATGTGCTGGCCATACTGGATGTAAATTATCTTGCGGTTATTATTCCAGGAACAAACACATTTGAAATACAGCTACACAGTCAATATTCATAACTTTATTTATGTATCTTCTCTGTATCACAGGATCAACATACTTAGCAGATCATAACTTTTCCATTGACACGTTATTGATATACTTCGCACAAATTTTGTTTCAATTGTATAACAGTGGTAGCAACAATTATATACCTGGTAATTTTTCAGTCATACCGCATCATATGCTGGCAGAATAAAAAGGGCAAGGGGAGAAAGGCAAGAATGTAGATCAACTATATAGTCAGGGCTGCAGTTATGCAATGGCCTTGAAGCAAGGAAAAAAAATTTCCACTAGAGGCATTGCAGAAGTCCAATTAGTAAAAGAGCAAAGACTAGAGTGACATGAGGGGGAAGAACGCATGCCAAAATAGGAAAAGAACAGGTTAAAGAATATTTAGATGAGTTAGATGTCTTTAAGTTGGGAGAGCCTGATGACATTCATCCTAGGGAATTTAAGGAATTAGCTTAAGCAATCTTGTAACTCTTAGCAGTTATCTTTGAGAAATCCTGGAGGATGGGTGAGGTCTCAGAAGACTGGAGAAGAACAAGCATAGTACTCCTATGAAGATTGAAGAGGGACCTGATAACAGTTTTCAAATATGTTAAGGGCTCTTACAAAGAGGACTGTGATCAAGTGTTCTCTATGTCTCCTGAAAGTAGGACAAGAAGTAATGGGCCTAATCTGCAACAAGGGAGATTTAGGTAAAGTATTAGGACAAATTTTTAAGTGTAGTTAAGATGTGGAATAGGTTCCAAGGGAAGTTGTGGAATCCCCTTCATTGGAGATCTTTAAGAACAGGTGGGAAAAGCATCTTGCAGAGATGATCTAGATTTACTTGGTTCTGCCTCAGATTTTGAAGTCCCTTCCAACCCTACCTTTCTATAATTCTGCTACAGATCCATGAACGTGATGTGGTCAGATCATCCATAATTTTAGCCATATTATGAATGGAGTGTAGGGGTACAGTGTAGGTCCCAAGGAGGAGGGGATGTCAGTAGTCAGAGTGAGGAACAAATAGGGTATTTAGCTGTGGATACCTAACCTGACTTGAATAGCCATGTCTTAAGAGTTTCAAAACTAATCATAGATGTTCTGATGGAACCACTCAGGGAGGAGTAGATACAGACACACGGGATTCCTTGTTATGAGTATCCATGTGGCCAAAGGTTAAATGTATGTATGTGTGTGTGCGTGTGTGTGTATAAAAATCTTGTCTAAATGACAACTTCATCCAGAGGCATAAAACAGTAAGCTTCCCAAATCAGACACAGTCATCAAAGTAAAACTTTCCTTTTCCAAGGATAGAACAAATCATGCAAAGCATGTCTGTCTGTTCAGAACTGGCTCTAATAGTATCATCACAAGATGTAACATTCTTCGCCTCTAATTGAGGGCTTTTCTACACAGGGACACTCAGAAAAATTAACTAAACTATCTGAATAATTATCTAAAAGGTGTGAACTTAAAGTGAAATAGTTAAACTGCATTAAAACTCTGTGATAGACACCGTCATATAGAATTAAAGTTGTCTTAATTCAGGTTACTTTAATATACACCGAGACAAATTAAGTCTATTTTAATTCGGAATGAAAGTCTCTACACAGGGTTTTATGCAGTTATCCACTTTACATTTACACTTTTAGTTAACTTGAATTAATTTTCTTGAGTGGCAATCAGAAAGGTGTGAAATTCTTTCCTATCTTAGAAACCATCAAAGAAAATGAAAGAAATTACTCCCAATCTGATCCTTGTAACCAAATTACTCCACTGATCAAAATAAGTGAAGGGCAAATACAGCAGTAGTAATAGAAAATAGTTCTGGAAAGTAGTTTTTTCTCTACGTTGCTGAAATGTTGACTACAAACCAGAATCACAAAAATACACTATATAATGTAATATATAATTAACATATGTAGTTTGTGATGTATATTACACGCACATACACATAGATCCATAATTCACATCTATCACAAAGCTAAAACTAACCTTATGAGAAAGTAAGAGCCTGCAGACAAATATGGCTGTAGGTTCTCCCCCCCTCCAATATTCTTCAACTTTTTCCTCTTAGCTATATTCTTACATATAGTGAGTACATAATTCCTGCCCCCCCAAAAAAGAGTATCATCTAAGAACATTTCATCATGTTTATACATCCATAATGTGTTCTCAAGAAAGGAACATGATTTTTGAAGAGGGAATTATTAAACATAATGTTATAACTGTTGTGCATAAAGGAATAAGATGAATGGATAGACAGGATGACTTATGTATAGTTTTAAGTCATGGGGGAGGAGTGTTGTGTGCCACTGTTTTATTACTATTCTGGGAAAAAGCAACATAATGATATCTACTGCAAATTATTTGTATACTACCCCATTGTGAATTATAGTTCTTGCCAAGATGATCAATGCTTCCCCTGGTTAAAAGGGATGTTTCCATTTTATCATATTTAATTTCTGGGCCATTTGTCATGATATGCCTGTAATAGGGAGCTCAAAGCACTGGTCTCCCTAGTGGGATCGCCTGATTTCTGGCCCCTTGCTTCTTACCTCTGTTTCTTCAGTTTGGCCTATAGGGGACAAGCCTCAGATAGTCTGTAGTGGCTTGACTCAAGTATTGCCCCCTTGTGGATTTTTTGCAGTGTCCAGCCACAGCCTCGGGTCCCTCTGGGTGGAAGGACGGAGTAAGATTGGAGGGGCCTATATTCAAATGAGCTAATTTTAAAAAAATAAGGAAATTAGTTAGGAAAATGGATTGGACTGAAGAATTTGTGGATCTAAAGGTGGAGTAGGCCTGGAATTACTTCAAGTCAAAGTTGCAGAAACTATCAGAAGCCTGCATCCCAAGAAAGGGGGAAAAATTCATAGGCAGGGGTTGTAGACCAAGCTGGATGAGCAAGCATCTCGGAGAGGTGATTAAGAAAAAAGCAGAAAGCCTACAAGGAGTGGAAGATGGCAGGGATTAGCAAGGAAAGCTACCTTATTGAGGTCAGAACATGTAGGGATAAAGTGAGAAAGGCCAAAAGCCATGTGGAGTTGGACCTTGCAAAGGGAATGAAAACCAATAGTAAATGGTTCTATAGCCATATAAATAAGAAGAAAACCAAAGAAAGAAGATGTGGGACCGCTAAACACTGAGGATGGAGTGGAGGTTAAGGATAATCTAGGCATGGCACACTATCTAAACAAATACTTGGCCTCAGTCTTTAATGAGGCTAATGAGAAGCTTAGGGATAATGGTATGACAACAAATGGGAATGAGGATATGGAGGTAGATATTACCACATCTGAGGCAGAAGCCAAACTCAAACAGCTTAATGGGACTAAATCGGGGGGGCCATATAATCTTCATCCAAGAATATTAAAGGAACTGGCACATGAAATTGGAAGCCCATTAGCCAAAAACGTTAATGAATCTGTAAACTCAGGGGTTGTACCGTATGACTGGAGAATTGCTAACATAGTTAGGTGAGGTGAGCTAGGTGAGCCCATAAGCTTTTTGAACTCTGTCTTTGCTGGTGTGAGGTTTCTCAGCCTCATCACAATACCGTAAACTACAGCCCTAGCCCTATAGATAAGTACAACAAAGGTGTATTTCTTGGTAAATCTTATCTAAAAAGATGAACCAGCCTAAATTACTTTTAAAACCATATAATAGTTATAACGTTATTTTATATATTCAGTGCTCATGAAGGTCCTCATCCTTCAAACAACACACATACCTTATTTTAAGATTGTGAGTAGCTCCACTGACTTCCTTGGGGCTGCTTTCACAGATTATAGTTTGAGGCCAGAAGGAATCATTAGGTCATCTAGTCTGAGTTCCAGTATGTCACAGGTGTTAAATTTTACCCCATTACTCCTGTATTGAACCCAAGAACTTGTGTTTGGCTGAAGCATACCTTCCAGAAAGGCATTTTAAGACTCCAAGAGATGGAGAATCCACCACTTCCCTTAGTAATTTGTTCCAATGGTTAATCACCATCATTGTTAAAAAATGTGTGGCTGATTTCTAATCCGAATTTGCTTAGATTCAGCTTCCAGCCATACAAGTTAAAAGTAGAACTGACATTTAATATTTGCAGGATCTAGTTTGAATTATTAAAGATATTTTAAGCATCACCAAAGCAATGCATGTGTTACTAACTTAACAGAGATGGAAGTTCTCTAGCTTTATTCAAAAAGTTATGTCATTGTGGAAGTGGAAGTCACATTCTTCAAAGAACTCGAATTCATGGTGTTGCTCTCAAAATACAGTGCCTGCAGAAAACTTGTGATTGTTGTGGCAAAAGTTAATTTAAATTATGATTTCTTGAACCCTGGGGTCAAGCAGGGAAATTTGGTTCCTGACACTTTTAATTTAACTTCTTATAATGGGATTTCTGGGGCCTTGCATGTTTGAGTATATATATATTTATTTAAAAACTAAATGTCAGTTTAATGAGCAAAATCCTGGCCTAAATTACATCTGTAAAATTGATTTTCTGTGTGTAGCAGAGGACAGAATTTAATCCAATGTCTGTTTAAATTGTATGCATGTTCGTGGTACGTGTGTCTATATGTATATACATACATAAAATATGCAATTGTGTGCTGTAAAAGTTTTATTGACATGTATTTTAAAGATTATCTTTTTACTCACAAGTTCATTGGCTTGCCCTGCCCCATACTTGGAGAGGTACAATTAGTGCTTATCATATTAGAGAAAGATGCTAATTGATTGACAGCAAGCAATCGAAACATATATTCAGAGTATTCGTATTATTGGTTCCCATATTCATTAAAATTTGAGAGCTTAAAAGACGTGTCAAAATGTTATGTCAAGCTAAGAAATGGTGCCTTCACATGTCTTAGTTTAGCAACTCTTATTGGATTTACTGACATTATATGTCAAGAGTAAGAAGGAAAAAATTCCACTGCTTGACAAGACATTTTTACCCATGTTAAATACCTACACTTTTCATTTTTTTCATTTCTTCTATATTTTTCAAAATTTTATACCTTTTTCATTTTATCCTCATGTACCAAAATTTGAAGGATTTTTACCTTTACTCCTCGGCCTGAATAACAAAGGTCAGTTCCAAACTCACATCTATACTTTTCTCAAGTTCTTGAATTCAAATTTAAGGTTCCCATTCAAGCCTATCTGTACCATTCTTTTATTTGTGGATAAGTAAACTTATTTTGGCTAATCTTAACACATATGATCATTGTGATGCAAATAGCTAAGCTCAAACATGGGTTGCTTTTTATTCCATGTAATAGACTTGATATAAATAGAGAGAAAAATATCCAGGAGATAAACATAGTGAACAATAGAGCAGAGTGACCACAGTGAAATATCACTGTAGAGAAACTGGGGGGAGGCAGTGGAGAGAAAGCTAATGAAAAATATAAGCAGTATATATTTTAGGAGGAGTTGGCAATAATACCTGTAGTTTTGAGATTGTCTAATGCTTTATATATGCATTATACTGTGTATAGGCACCCACTTGCACCAAAACGTTTTGGTTTTGGGAATGTTGTCCAATCCCTAATAATTACCACATGCTTGCCTTTAGAACATAAGAACTGCCATAATGGGTCAGACCAAAGGTCCATCTAGCCCAATACCCTGTCTTCTGAAAGTAGCCAATGTCAGGTGCTTCAGCAGGAATGAACAGAATAGGTAATCGTCAAGTGATCCATCCCTTGTTTACCACTCCAAGCTTCCGGCAAACAGAGGCTAGGGACACCATCCCTGCCTATCCTGGCTAATAGCCATTGATAGACTTATCATTCATGAACTTATGTAGTTCTTTTTTGAACCCTTTATAGTCTTGGCCTTCACAACATCCTCTAGCAAAGAGTTCCACAGGTTGACTGTGCATTGTGTGAAGAAATATTTCCTTTTGTTTGTTTTAAACCTGCTGCCTATTAATTTCATTTGGTGACCACCAGTGCTTGTGTTATGAGAAGGAGTAAATAACACTTCCCTATTTACTTTCTCCACACCAGTCATGATTTTATAGACCTCTATCACATCCCCCCCTTATTTGTCTATTTTCTAAGTTGAAAAGTCCCAGTCTTATTAATGTCTCCTCATATGGATCTGTTCCATACCCCTAATTTTTGTTGCCCTTTTCTGTACCACTTTCAATTCCAATATATCTTTTTTGAGATGGGTCAACCAGATCTGCATGCAGTATTCAAGATATGGGTGTACCATAGATTTATATAGAGGCAATATGATATTTTCTGTCTTATAATCTATCCCTTTCCTAATGATTCCCAACATTCTGCTAGTTTTTTGACTGCTGCTGCACATTGAGTGGATGTTTTCAGAGAATTGTCCACAATGACTCCAAGGTCTTTTTCTTGAATGGTAACAGTGAATTTAGACCCCAACATTTTATATGTATAATTGGGATTATGTTCTCCAATGTGCATTACTTTGAATTTCATCTGTCATTTTCTTGCCCAGTCACCCAGTTTTGTGAGGTCCCCTTGTAACTCTTCGCAGTCTGCTTTGGACTTCACTGTCATGAGTAGTTTTGTATCATCTGCAAATTTTGCCACCTCACAGTTTACTTCTTTTTCCAGATCATTTATGAATATGTTGAACGGTACTGGTTGCAGTACAGACCCCTGGAGGACACCACTATTTACCTCCCTCCATTCTGAATACTGACCATTTATTCCTACCCTTTGTTTCCTGTCTTTTAACTAGTTACTGATCCATGAGAGGATCTTCCCTCTTATCCCATGACAGTGTACTTTGCTTAACAGCCTTTGTGAGGGATCTTGTCAAAGGCTTTCTGAAAATCTAAGTATAATATATCCATTGAATAACCCTTGTCCACATTCTTGTTGACTCCCTCAGAGAATTCTAGTAGATTAGTGAGGCATGATTTCCCTTTCCAAAAGCCATGCTGACTCTTCCCCAACAAATCGTGTTCATCTGTGTGTCTGATAATTCTGTTCTTTCCTACAGTTTCAACTAGTTTCCTTAGTATTGAAGTTAGGCTTATCGACTAGTAATTGCTGAGATCACGTCTGGAGCCTTTTTTAAAAATTGGCCTTGCATTAGCTATCATCTAGTCATCTAGTACAGAAGCTAATTTAAATGATAGGTTACATACCACAGGTTAGCTAGAGATCTTTTTTATGTTTTTAATTAAGTTGACCTGGGGGTGGAATTGGAAGGGGTTTGCAGATATATACACATGCACCTGTACGCACGGAGTGGTTGTGTGTGTGTGTGTGTGTGTGTGTAAATATATACACATATACGTATACACACACACACACACACAATCACTCTGTGCAAACAGATGCGTGTGCGTATTATAGTTAGGCTCCGTGTCTGTCGTGGAAGTCACAGATTCCGTGACTTCTGCGACCTCCATGACTTCTGCAGTGGCCAATGTGGCTGTCCCCAGGGCTGCCCAAGCAGCTGAACACAGAGCCAGCTGCTGAGGCAGCCCTGCAGACAGCCACAATGGCCGCTGCTGGGGCGGCTCTGTAGCTAGCCACTCAGGCGGTCCCACAGCCAGCCACACTCCCCCCTCCCAGGATTTAATCATGAGTATTTTTAGTATAGATCATGGACAGGTCAGGGGTCATGGTTTTTTTTATTTTTTCCAGTGACCTGTCCATGACTTTTACTAAAAATACTCATGATTAAATCGTAGCCTTAATTATAGTGTGTGCATGTATCTATCAAAAACAATGACCATATCACACCAAACTAAAACCCAGTAATGTAGTTTGCTAATATATTTTAAGTAATATCAAGAAAAAAGTGAGAAGTCTATACAGAAATTATACTTGAACATTTAAATTGTGTTATAAAAAATTGAGTAGTAGTTTCAAAAGTGTTCAGCATTGGCCTAACTCTGCACCACCTGAAGTTAATGAGAATTTTGCCATTGATTTCAGTGGGAGCAGAGTTAGACCACCGAGTGCTTTTGAAAATTCCACACTGTCTTTCAGTAATGCTGCTATAGAATTTCTCCTACACGTCATTTGCTACTGCAGTTCTTGTTCTGAATTTCTCCTGTCAGTTGTCTCTGTGGTTGTTGAGGGTTCGTGAGTAGAAAAGTCTCCTGCTCTGTTTAAAAAAGAAGTCTTCTAATTACAGAGGCAAAGAATTACTGGTACCTCTTGTCTTCCAGAGGTTGCTTGTTCTCTGAGACAACTTATTCAATTCAGGCAAAGAAATCACTGATTTATGGTACTCATTCAATGCCAACGCCACAGGAAGCAAATCAGGACAAGTATCTTGGTACTAATATGCAAGAAGATGCTGAGCTCAAACAGCTCTGTAAAATCAAAGGGTAACAGTGCTTAAAGAATGGCACACTTAAACCAAGAGAGTAAGATGTTCATGATTCCGGTTAGCCATACCATGCTGAGCCTGGAACCATTAAGTGATTTTTAAGATGTTAATGTTGGATGGGAGGATTCACTGAATTAAACTAAATAAGTTTTGTGCTCCCAAAATGATCACCCTTATTGGGATAATCAGAGACTGTTTTATACTTCAATATTTGGCATTACAAAATTATCATCATCTTGCATAATTTACCGATGCAAGCTCTGATCACTGGAAACAATATAGTTTAAGGATTTAAGGTTGTTCCAAGTCATGGATTTATGACAGTGTTCAATGTTCTGTGGTAACTGACCAAAACCCAGAGTGAAAGATTACTGGAAAGGGAAAAATAGGGAGGAAAAATTCTCTCTGCAATTTTTTTTTCAGTTCACGTATTTCTGTTGTATTAAATTCCTTCCATAAATTAAACAGATGCAATTGTTTCTAATTTGCTGCTTTTCTTACCCTAGGTAAGAACCCTAGAACCCTGGAACCCTAGGGCACCAATGAATCTCTATACTAATGGTGTTAAACTTTAAAATAAAATCTAATTTTACTAAACTAACTTGAACCCACTAACACCAGTGACTTAAGAATGGGCAAGTACCTCATATTTCTGACAGAAGCTAGGAACGTTAACTTCTGTATATCTCTGCTTGAAGCGAATTTTTATAGTCTAGAAATAAGCACTTGAAAGAAGGTTTTTATAAGGGAAATAAACACTCACATGATTAACTTGTGGTATAGTGCTGGTAAAATGAAAATACTCTTTTGTCCAGGCTCTGAAACAAAACTGTTTTCTATGTGTTCAATATGAGTTGTATGTTGTGTCGTCAGATGTTTGGCTGTGTGAGTGTTTTCCGTGTGTGCTGTCCCAGCTCTGTGCAGATAGCTGGCACAGCAGATCTTGAGCGAACCACCCAATAACTACAAAATCCCTTAGGGTGCAAAGGCTCTTGGTCAGGTTTATTGTCAGCAAAGCACAGTCCTAGCTACCCAGATCAATGTCTTCAGTTATACTAGCATATGTATGCCTGTGACAATGGATGCAGCTCAGTCAGTGGTGGGACTTTCCATTGCCCCCTCGGCTGGACAAAGACACTCCCTCTGAGATACATCTTTATACACCAATACAAACAAGTTACATATCACTCTTGACATATCAGGGTGCCACCCTCTGATGTACTAGGGCACCACCCATTGCCTTGTACTTACTGGATCAATCAAAACATCTCTATTCATCATGCTGTGATCCTGACCGTATCCTTAAGGTGGGTCAGCATATTCCTGTTATCTTTGGGGAATGTGTTTATCGGGGTGTTCTGGTACCAGCCTTCTGGAATGTGCTTGCATTAGTGTTTTGTGCCTAGCACCTCTTAGGAATATGTGTGTTTGCAGTATCAGCCCTATGCTTGCCAAATTCTGTGAACAGGGCCTGCCTCTTGCTCACAATTTAACTTTGCTTTATATCAGCAAAGTTTTGACTACTTTAGCTCAGGCCTCATACCAGGTCTTTGTTACATGGGTTTAAGTTTCAGGCCATTTTCCTACTACATGTCAAGAAGAAAATGTGTGCCTAAAAGAGTATAGGTCAAGTTATACATTTCAGTGTGCTTGCAGCTCCCAGTGAAACCAATGGGACCCCACATATGTGATTTCATTTTTTGGTCTTTTTAAAAATTCAGTTGCTTATAGTGTTTGGGAGTTCAAAGGTAACTGCTTAACTAAGCACTTTCCCATGTTTTTGTGGGAAAAAGAAGGGTGAGGACTGAGAAACACATCTTGAAAGCACAAATTCATTCTGGCACTAATAAAATGATATCATTAGACATCAAAAAGAAATTGTAGGAAAATAGGCGAAAAACAGTCAAACTGTTCAGGGAAAAGATTTTGTATATGCTGATACCATATCCATCAAGTTATAACACTAGCTGTTGTACGAAATAAGGTTTGACATGAGAGGTTCTGGGGCTTTTATGCTGCTGACTATTTTTCTAAAATGTCACGTTAACAATCAAGAGTGCTTACCTTGCTTAGAAACTAATGATTGTCAGAGCAAAGACTACAAAGAGAGTTTGGTTTCAGAGAAAAGCTTCATACATTCATTTGCCTATCCTTGTTAATTTTTATTTCAATCTTAATTCCTAATGGTGGTATACATTCCATAATTATTAATGAAATGGCCGTGCTTCAGTAACTTTGACTGACAAGACATTCCTTTTTGACCTTCATTCTCATATTTAAATATTAGGCAGAATTGAAACTTGTACTATGAAAAGAATTAATAAAGTGTCTTTTGAAAGATGACCCTTTGTATTCAAATGAAAATATTTTGTTTGGTAACCCCCCAAATGACTATTAATTAAATGTAATTAGGATGCCAGAATTACCACATCATAGCAGTCACACAGCTGTCAGTTGCAAGCATAATTAGAATTATACTTTGCAGAATTCAATTTTTATTTTTTATAATTTTGACAGATCTCAATATTTATGTTTAATTTTTTTTAATCTACCTTAAATTTTCACATTGTGAGAATTTTTTTTGGGGGGGGAGGTTCAGATGAGAGAGCAAGACAATTATTTAATGACAGTAGATGGCTTTAACTTTTTGAATCTCACCATATAATCATTAAAAAACAAATTGTCAACTTTACATGTCAAAAATATGAGGGGGAAAAAAAAGTATCCTTAAACTCAAATACATTCTCAAACCTATCTATAATTTTTTGGCTGTGGCTGTGTGTGTGTGTATATTTTTTATATATGGTGAAATTGACATCTACTGACATTTGCCTATATAAGTCTAATTTTTCTAAGTCTAATTATAACTGATGCCAGATGTCCCAAACTAACATGTTTAATTCTTATACCTCTCATCCTTCCACTATGGGATGAAGAACTGAAGTGCAACATCCAAAGGGTCTGATCTTAAGAGGTTAAGAATTAATGGGAGTTACAGAAGTGCTGTACTTCTCAGAGATGGGGCCTTTATATCAAAGTTATTTACACTATGGCAGAAGTAGTGTAGATCCTCAATCTGCAAGGAAGTATAAGGTACATCAGTTAATTTACATCCTTCACATTCAGAAGTAGTTTTCTATAGTTTTAATATGAAAGTCAGTGGAATCATTCAAATTCTGTTTTTTTTTTCTGTCCCTAAGGCATGTACTGTGGAGTTGTTGTTTAGATAACTACAGGGAGAGGATCTTTTGGTGCCTTTGTAAAAAATGAGTAACTAATATAAAGGCAGGGAGGTGAGGAGTAGAGCAGATAATCGTGAATGGCTCACACCTACAGCACTTGTACATAGCTGTTTTTAAAATTGTACATGGATCTCTATATGAGGATCTTCTATTTTGGAAAAAATTGTGGTTGTTAAATCAAGGACTGTTCTCTGGGTTAGCCATTGACTTACCAACTATGTAATTACAAATTAATTATTTTAACAAAGTAATAAAATTAGTTCTGTAAGATTTAGTTTTTATTAGTTAAAAAAGAAATTAGAACAGTTGCAGCTGCATCAGAGGTCATACTGGCCTAGTGATGACACACTATTGTCAAGAAAAAACCTGCCTCTTCAAAATTGCTGCATCTTTCTTATAGAATTTATAGTAATGGAGTGCCTAGCAACATTATTTTGCACATTGTCTTTCAAACAAATTGCACCAACACACTTTGCAGTAAAGAGGGAAAAAATAAGAGGTATTTTACAGGCAAGGGAGAAGAGGTAAGTATTCAGCAGATTTTTTTGTTTTTAAATGAAATGGAGAGTAGATGAGCTGAGATATGCAGGAAGGCTGATCTGTACAGACATCAAAACTGCAAGGGGATGGTATCTTACATCAACAGTGTTGAGATTACATGTAGGGAAAGAGAGCAGTCCAGTGTTAAGTGAGGGCAGTGAACAGGAAGGATAGCTGAGTAATTCCATGGAGTATTTTAAAACAAGGAAGGCAATTTTGATCTGGGACCCGTTCCACTGACCCTTTTTTTTTTTTTGATTGAAAAACAAGTTTATTACAACATTAAAGGTAGTTATTTAACAAGACTCATTGTACATAGGCTTTGGATCATGCCTTAAATTAATGGGGAATCATTGGAGCTATAGATAGGGGGCGATGTGGTTGAGCTCTTTGTGTCTGAGAGAAATGCTGCCACTTTCCTTCTCCATAAACTGAGTCTGGAGATGATGATAAAACCTTTGCAACCCTAATGTGGGGTGGGAGGGATGGGAAGGAAAGAGAGAGAGAGAGAGAGAGAGAGAGAGAGAGAGTGTGTGTGTGTGTGTGTATAATTTATGTAGCTGGGGCATTCACTCACCCACCCGCTAATCTTAGCCCACTTCAACATGCTGAAGCCTCTGCAGTGGATGTTGTAGCAGCTGAAATCTGCAGGTTCTGGGAGGAGCTAGTTAAAGCCACAAAATCTAATCTTCATCCCATTGAAGACTGTGATGAAAGTCCCATTGATTACACTGGAACAAGGATTTGGCCTGCAGCCTATTGTATTTTAGTTGTGTTGCATAATTATGTGCAATGCTGTTTCACTCAAACTGTAACTGCCTGTGTGCCAGTAATTGCAGAAGTCATTAAAATGGTTTACAGGGAAGATTGTTGAAGTTAAACATTAACAGGTAACTGGGTAATGGCCATACACTTCATACAGTGGTAATGACTGGAAGATGTGAACTTTCACTACCAAATCAAAGCCGAAGATTGACTTATTTCTCTCCTCCCCCTCCCACACTTTTATTGGATCTGATCCAACAGAAGTTGCTCCAATAAATGATATTGCCTCACCCACCTTGCGTCTCTTAACCAAGAAATTTATTTTGTTAAAATCAAAAGTCCCTATGGTGAGGTCTGCCTTTGACTCCTGTTAAGCCTTCTCACTCTTTCATTCAGCTATTCTTTATGTGAAAGACAGAAGACTTATGCTGTGAAAGGAAAGAAATGAGGGTAGATTCCCGCTCTTTCAGATGCAAAAGGCACATAAGACAAAAATGGCTGCATTCCTTAAGGGATGTGTGATATACACTATGTGTGATTCTCTTGTGCTTTAGGATCTATCTGGTTATGTACAGGGGGCAAATATCCATGCTTCTAGCAAATATAACCTGTGTTTAAGCTCCATGTGTGGTATGGGTCATTACGTATAAATCAGCCAGTTCAGCATCTAGCATGTTTCTCATTTTTAAATACTGCACAGTAATTTAATTTACTTATGCTGCATTATATTCAGTCTTTTTTAAATGAAGATTATTATTCATGTTACAATGGTCAGTTTTTAAAAAAATATGTTACATGTATGGATATATATATATTTACCCGTGGATTAGTGTAATACAGTCAACAGTTTATGGACCAAAATTCCTTCATGCATAATCTCATGTCCTTTGTAGGGTTCCTAAGTGGCCAGTTTTGCATTTTTTACAGTGTTTGCCATTAAAAAGCCAACATTTCCCAGCAGTTACTTCTCCATTTATCTCACAGCTCCTATTCTGAATATAGAGGAAAACTGCAGTATCTGATTTCATTGTGTGGTAACTTGCCAAATGCCAACTTCTTACACTATACAGAAGTTATATATGAAAAGGCCACCCTAGGTTTAGAGGTATTACCTAATAAATTACACCAGATATTCCTGCTGCTGATGGTGGAATATGGAAACATGATCATGATCTCTCCTCGGTGTAAAAGACATGCATATCTCTAAGGCCTTGAAGCAGATGAGAGGCTGCTAGTTGGCCAAACATTTTGTGAGCAGGTTGCAGTCACCTCCTCAAGGGCCTAATCCAAAATCCATTGAAGTCAGTCCAAAGACTCCCATTGCTTTCAATTGGCTTTGGCTCAGGCCCTAAAGAGAGCTGTATAAAGGGCTGGTTTTCCACCCAGCTCTATCTAGGCTTCCCTGTTTGTGCAGTTTTGGGAACACTTTAGGCTATTTATATGTTTAAATTATTGATCTAGTGCAATAACGTATTTAAATGTCTAAATTAACTGAACTGTGTCCGCAATTATTTCTGCCTACAAATGGCAGATACTAAAAGAGAGGGCAGGCTTTAGAAATCTGGCCCAAAGTGTTTGGGGGGTTTAAAAACAAAACCAAACCAAAAGAACTACAGAACTGCACGTTGGATCAAAAGGCAAACTCAGCCCATAGGATGTTAAGAGAGTACAAGTCTTAAGAAAGAAAATGGCATTTTAAACTAAGAATCTTAAGCTGCCGACATTTAACATGCTGAAAGGAAACATAGAATTTTAACTGTGACATTCAAGAAATCAGTCAATTTCCTTTGATGTATGCGTTCAGTAACTCTAGATTTGGGTAATAGCTTATGATTTGTTATGTTGTGTTAGGTCTTTCTCTTCCCTTGTTTTCTAGCAAGAAGTTGAAAAACCTTTTCTGAGTGTTTGAAATTTTTGGACAGAATTGCCAGCTGCTTTGATGAAAATTGCCTAAGGAATATATAGCACTAATAATACAAAGGCTAAGCATTATGTGATTGATAAGAAAACTGCAAATACAGCAAGAGGAAAAAAGATGTCTGTTCTGAAGCAACTATTAACTTTGATGTTAAAAAAACCATGCACACACAATGAAGCCCTTTTCAAAACAGAACTACCAGTAGATTTATAGCAGATATTCCCAAGTGTAGTCTGAGAGAGAATTTTCTGTAATGAATTATATCTTTCTAGACTGAAGACAAATCAACATCTCAGGAGATTGTAGGACTGGCTATGTCAGTGATACTCAGACCTTAGTGATTCAAGAGCCAAATTAGTGATCAGCATTATCCAGAAGAGCCACAATAGTGAGAATTCATTGTTTCATTTACGATAGCACTATATATTTGTATTTAAACACTATGACGGGGGAAATATTTAGTTTATATATTATTCTCACAGCAAAATGACTAACCAAGTGCTGTTGTCTTTATCAACTATAATTGGTTAATAACATAGTAAAAGCATTGTGATTGGTTAATAACTTAGATGGACACATTATGAGCCACTTGCAAGCCTCTGTCTGACTATCACTGGGCTATATAATATAGTTCCTGTTTGGATGGCAGCAGCTGCAAACTTTAGAAATTGCAGGTAGGAGAAAATGTCTCCATAAAATATTTATCCACCCAATACATATCTAAAAGAGACAAAACTATTAATGCAAAGATGTGGAATTCACAGTTTGGTAAACTCTGAAATTTTCTCACTTAAAAAAAATCCCAATCTTTTCTCTCAAGATAACTCCTTGTTTTTCATAAAATATCTTTATAGGTCTTCCAACAATATTTCACCTTTGCTAGTCTGTCCCCTGGCTTCTATGCTGTGACATGTTTTCCAGGTTTATGAATGTCTGGTATAGAGAGAGTTTTACCAAAACCCCAATTCTTACTGCCAACAAAGTTTGAGGAAATTTTGGATCCAGAAAGGGATCTGAACTTTCTGGCTGCTTCATATCTATAATTGGCCAAACTTTAACCATGGCTTTTAAACACTCTCCAACTTAAAATGCAGATACTAATTTCTGTTATCTAACTATGCAGCTCAGGGCCATCTCTATTCTGGTAGCCCATATAAACCATGTTGGAGGAATAGAGCATGGACAATTCTGGGTTTGTTTGCTTGAGTGTGTGTTTGTAGTTTGTTTTTCTTTCTTCCCATTTGATCGCCTGTTTATTTCACTTGGTTATTACAATTGTGATTGCAAAGTGAGTTTGGGGATTCTTAAACAATAGTAAATAATATACCCTTTCATTTTATAATTAAACATTTATGCTATGGTGTGTATTCTAAAGGCCATACCCGAATTTGGGCTACATTGTGCCAGGTGCTTTGCAAATGACAGTCCGTTCCCCAAAAACTTAAAATTTCTTAGTATATTTTTTTCAACAATGCAATTCTTTGCAGTGTGGGAGATTGCATGTTTAACTCTATGCTGCTGGTTATCCATGCCCAAGCCAAGATGGAATAAAAGACAAAGCTAGCATTGGGTAAAGCAGAATGTTGAAGTTAATCAAAACCGCAGAAAGAAGCCAACCAGAGATTCTAGCCAGTAGGAGCACAAGCAGCCAAAACAGAGACTTGTGGTCCTTTGAACAATCAGAGAACTTTCTCTAGTTTTGACTGGACTTTCTCTACCCTGTCCTTAATTGGCTGTTTGCTCCAACCCTCCCTATCCATCACGGTCTTTTCACCTCAGTTTCACTCCTCACCTTCCTCTTACCCTCTTCTCCCCTATCCTGTCCTTCTCCCTTCTTCCCTTCCATTTTCTTTCCACTTAACTTATCCCCTCCTAACTAAATCCATACCCCACAAATAAATGGCACTAACATACCATTTGCTGTCAGCGCATTGCTTGTGTGTTCTACCTCTTCCCCCATCCTCTGTCTGTCTTGTCCATTGACATACTCAGCTCTTCAGGGCAGGAACTGCTTGCTACCCAGTGATGGTGCAGTGCCTAGAACAATGGGGCCCCATTCTTGCCTGGCCTTTAGGGCCCTATCATAGTAAACATGATTGAATTTGTCCCACTTTTTTTTTTTTTTAAATCAAAGGTAGCATAAATGGCTGTGTCAATGACATGTTGTTAAATCCATATACATGACTGAGTGTGTTTAAACTCTCATATTCTGGAGTCACATTGTTAGTTTCATTGTGGTCATTCCTGAAGATGTTGACTTTAATTATATCGTGGTCAACTACACCTACTCCTTGAACCAACATTAGGCCCTTTAGGAATAAGTCAAGAATAGCTTTGTGTGTGTCTTAAAGCAACCAGTTCCAAGTAGCAATTGTTACACCTCTCTTCTCTTCCTGATCGCTGATCCCTTTTGTTGCTGGACCTCTCAAGCCTTTACCTCTCCCGGGGTAGAATCATACAGTTCTTCCACTTTTAAGCCAAGCCCTGGGCTACAGTACCCAGTGTATCAACTGTGGTTGCCTGGCAGGTCCGATTTGGTTTGGCATGTGCAGTTCTTCCCTTTGGGAGTCTGTGACCAGTGGTGTATATAAAGGCCAGACAAGCTTCTCAAAACAAAGTATTGTTTGCTTTAACTATGGGGGGGGGGGAGAAGCATTTAGAGAGAGGATTTTAAAGCAACAGTCTACAGGTATGTCTCTTACCTAAAGCCCTTACATCCTGTAGTGGTGGCCAAGGCAGTCCTAGCTTCTTCAGATACTCCAGTGGATGCCTGTCTGGCAGTCTGTTTTCCCAACACCTCCCCAGCCACAGCCCCTGCTCTGGAGAGAGAGAGAGAGAGAGAGAGAGTCCTTTTAACTCAGCTGGAGTCCCTTTTTCTTGTCAGTTCCCAGGCTTTTGGCTGCCACCCCCACCCCAGCTAATAGAGCATTGACGCTTAAGCCTTAAGTGTTTACTAATGAGTGGCTTATCTGGAGCCACTGGTTCCTTCCTGCAGATTTTCCTTATAGCCCACTATTAAACTAAACTGATGTATCGTAAACTTTCCAGTAAGAAGGTCAACATTCAGTATCCATAGGCCATTATATAACAGCTTTTTTGCAACAGCACTGATTTTAAGGTTTCAAGAAATTCCTTCCCTCAATCTTACCCCATTGTGGCACCTGACTAGTTTATATGCAAGTAGCTGAAATCAGTTATTAACACCTTTGTATTATATTTAATTGGATCTCCTCCACTACTGCAAACTCAATAGCCTTTTCCTGGTACTTTAAGCTAAAAAGGCTTTTGAGCATTATTGAAAGCAGGAGCTGGGGGTACAGCTGATAGGTGTGGAGGAACGCTCAGGCCTCTTCCTCAAAAAGTTCCCTAATGCTTAATAGTAAGGGTCTTTGTACTATATTCTTATCCATGCATCAAGTTCCCCTTGTCTAGCTGTGTCTGCACTTGGAACCAGCGGTATGTTAGAGAACACTCCAATAGACACCTAGCCTCTTCAGTCTTTTAAAGAGAATTAAGATTGAGCAAGGTAATTCCTATGTTCTTATGTTATCGCCCATTGCACTGAGGCATGAGCACAGTAATAACACCAAAAGAGAAGTTCACAAGTCCAAGCTTCTAACCATCTGAAAATGGAATCCATGATGATAAAAAATGAAAGTATGGTAGGTTAACACTCTCTTCTCATTCTTCTTAGAACTTTTATGGGGAATTCTGGGCAGGAGGATAACAACAGATAGTGACAAGACAGTGGCATCTCTCTCTTTATCAGAAGTAGGGTTTCCTTAAAACCAGCTGAAATACTGCAAAGGATTTATTGCTCCTTGAGGCTGATAAAATGCTGTCCTAAAACTATCAACAGAAAATTTTAATGCCGTAGAAGAAGAAAGGAGGGGAAAATAACTGTACCGATTCAGAAAGCAAACATTTGCTCCCTTGTGTCCCAACTGACAGCATCCAAAACTTTGATCTAAAATAAGTAGTAAGAGAGCTATACAAATTGGTTATATTTTATACACTTCCATTGTATACGTGATCTCTTTCCAAATCTTAATTCGAGTTTGGATTTAGACATTTTAAAAGACCAAAATGTAGCAATTTCATTGTGTTTATAGGGGAATTGATAACCATTCAGATATTTCATCTTACTAATTGTCATTTTAAATTTAATTCTTGATGCAGTTCTATATTTTAAAGAAAGAGAGACAGTGTCTCCTGCTAATTGGTCGGATTGACTTAATTCAGAATTGTTTTAATTGGAAGTTCTGTTGTTAATTAATTTCAAATATCAAAATGAAACTAGTTAGTAAATTCATACTAACCCCAGTAGAACCCTGTAGCAGTGGTGGTTTGAAGTAACTTGTTAGCCAAGTAGCTATGTCTAACAAACATATGTAACATCCTGCAGGGACAGTTCTTGGGGTACCTAGGACTGTGAGGCATCTTGTTACTCCCTGCCTCCAGCCAGAAGGAATCTTACCCATGGTGTCTGGGTGTCAGCTCCGTCACACCACCAGCCTGTCAGCCACTAAGCATCTCCGCTGGGCTCTGCCAACCCTAACTTCACATTGCAGGTTAACAATAGATGCAGCCCAATTCTCAAATCCCTTTGAATCCTTCCCATGTACCACCCCAGTCCCTGAAACTGGCTACTCACATAAATTCCAGATCCTCCGCACCCAGAGGTGCAGTGTACTCCAGTTTTACCTTAAAGCGCTGCTCTTGTAAACCACACAACGCTTGGGAGCACTTATAATAAAACAAAAGAAGGGTTTATTTGAGAGAGAATGAGGATTTAACTAGAAATGAGGGTGTGGTGAAAGCAAATGGTACCAATAGTCAACTTTCCTATCTAATCCAGTAGATTTCCTCCCCAAAGTTCCATCCATTTCTCAAGAAACAGGATTCAAACCTTCATCAAAGCACTCCCTTCCTCAAGGGGTTTCCTCAATGAATGGCTACAGAGTGCTTCTCCCTCCCTGTGTTATACTGAAAACAACCTTTTGTTTTGTGCACACAAGGTGCGAACTCCTGGCTTGTTGTAAAGTTTCTTTTTTACCTGTAAGTGGATTTGATTATTTGTCCTTGCTTCCGGTGGTTTCCCATTCAAAGTCTAAGGGTGTAGCTACACTTGCAGATGTAGAGCGCTTTGAGTTAAACCAGTACTCAGAGAGCGCAGTAGGGAAAGTGCTGCAGTCTGTCCACACTGACAGCAACAAGCACACTGGCATGGCCACATTTGCAGCACTTGCAGTGGCATTGGGAACAGTGCATTAAGGGCAGCTATCCCACAGAACACCTCTTCCCATTCTGGGTCCTGTCCCAATGCCCCATGATGCATCAGTTCGCATCCCAGCAATCTCTGTGCTTCCGTCCACACTTGGCACCATCTTTCAACGTTTTTTGTACCGTGCGCTCTGTCTTCCCTTTCGGTCTGTGGGAATGGAGCCCAAACTGCTGAGGAATATGCTGACGAGTCTCGCCAGCACGTCACATTTGGCAGTCAAGTTACTCCTTAAGCTCCAAACTGACAGTGAGGACTCCAACGATGATATCGACTCGAGTTATGCATACGACACGAGATTGCTTGTGGCTTTCACAGACATGCTCACTACCATGGAATGCCACTTTTGGGCTCGGGAAATAAGCACCGAGTGGTGGGATCACATAGTCATGCAAGTCTGGGATGATGAGCAGTGGCTGTAGAACTTTCGGATGAGAAAAGCCACTTTAATGGGACTGTGTGATGAGCTCACCCCCATCCTCCGGCGCAAGGACACGAGATTGAGAGCTGCCCTGACAGTGGAGAATCGAGTGGCTATTGCATATTGGAAGCTGGCAACTCCAGACAGCTACAGATCAATTGCTAACTGGTTTGGAGTGGGGAAATCGACCTTTGGAATCGTCTTGATGCAAGATTGCAGGGCTATTAATCTCATCCTCTCAGAAGAACTGTGACTCTAGGTAAGGTGCATGACATTGTGGCCGGCTTTGCACAAATGGCTTTCCCTAACTGCAGAGGGGCGATAGATGGGACGCATATTGCAATTCTTGCACCAGCCCACCTAGCCTCAGAGTACATTAATCGGAAGGGGTATTTCTCTATGGTTCTCCAAAAAGAAAAGGAGTACTTGTGGCACCTTAGAGACTAACAAATTTATTGGAACATAAGCTTTCGTGAGCTACAGCTCACTTCATCGGATGCATCCGATGAAGTGAGCTGTAGCTCACGAAAGCTTATGCTCCAATAAATTTGTTAGTCTCTGAGGTGCCACAAGTACTCCTTTTCTTTTTGCGAATACAGACTAACATGGCTGCTACTCTGAAATCTATGGTTCTCCAGGTGCTTGTGGATCACCGGGGCGTGTTTCATTGACATTAACACAGGCTGGCCCAGAAAGGTGCATGACGCATGCATCTTTCATAACACTGTCCTGTTCAAGAAGCTGCAAGCCGGGACTTTTTTCCCAGACCAGAAGATCACCGTAGGGGAAGTCGAAATGCCCATTGTGATCCTTGGAGACCCCGCTTACCCTTTAATGCCTTGGCTCATGAAACCCTACACAGGGATCCTTGACAGCAGCAAGGAGCAGTTCAACAATAGGATGAGTCAGTGCAAAATGACTGTGGAGTGTGCTTTTGGCCATTTAAAGGGCCGCTGGCGCTCTCTGTATGGGAAGCTGGACCTGGCCTATGACAGCATCCCCAAGGTTATATCCGCATGTTGTACCCTCCATAACATTTGTGAAGGGAAGGGTGAAAGATTCACTCAGGCATGGAACTCGGAGGTTCAACACCTGGAGGCTGAACTTGAACAGCCAGAGAGCAGGGCTACTAGAGGGGCCCAGCATGGGACTGCAAGGATTAGGGATGCCTTGAGGGAGCAATTTGAGGCTAAAAGCCACCAGTAATGTCTGGTGCTCTGGAGTGAAGTGCAGTGGTTCCAATGTTAGTAGGAATCTGTGTTTGCTATGCTGACTTGCAGTGTCTGTTGCTTTCCTGAGCTAAGGTATCTTTTACTTTATACAATAAATAATCAAGAATGTTTTCAAAGCCAACAAATCCATTTATTGAAAAGAAACACAACTGTCTAGGAAACAGAAAGGGCAAGGGGGTGAGCTGGGCAACGGCACAATCACAGATTTGTGTATGTCCTGTTGTTATGCTCAGCCTTCCTGTCTGGAGTGTTGTGTAATGAGTGCTGCACTTCAGGATGGCTATACTGCACGATGATGGGGGTTGAGTGAAGCGGGTAAGGGTTGTAGTTTTCAGGGCTGGGTGGTGAAGCTACAGGTGTTGGAGGTAGCTGGTGGCGATAAGAACCCGGATGTTGGGGATCAATGTTCCCTCTAATTTTTGACAGACCATGTGCGCAAAAAATTTCTTCTGTGCAAATTTTTGTGCACGTGGTGTTTCGTCGTGTGTGTGGGGTTTAGGATCTGTGTACGTGCACACAGCTTAGAGGGAACAGTGTTGAGGATAGTGGGTTGGAGGTGACATGGGGGCACAAGGGAAAGAGTTTTGGGACAATGGCTGCAGGGGGGGCGGGCGTGGTAGTGCTCCACCTGCTTGGCTACGAGCGCCTGGATCGAGTCTGCTTGGTGCTCCATGATACTTATCAGCCGCTCCATGCTTTGTTACCGGAATGTTGCGCTTTTGTGCTAGCGCTCCTCATTCTGCTGGCGGATCTTCCTTTCACTCTCTCTCTCCACTCCTGCAATTTTTGATTCTCGTTAAGGGACTGCTGCATGACTTCTTTGCTTTTACGTGGCCTCTTCCTAATTCGTTAAAAGTTTTTCAGCCAATGGTAACACGGATAGCTGAGATCTCAAGGTTGCATCTGTAAAGGCAAAATGCAACACTTAACAGAGGCAGCATTGTTCATACCAGACAGAGCAATGATTCCCCCGTACTTAAGGGCAAACACAGTCAACACAACAGCATAATTTGCCCATCCCAAAGGGAGCATACATAACCCATGGGAGCCCCAAAATAGTGAGTAAGCACTGGGTCAAGGGGGACTGACTGTTTCATGGCCGTACTGTCCTCTAGGTTTCTGTGCCTTGGGGAGAGTCAACAGCTGCAGGAGCCCCCTATACTGAACACTCTCCCCACATTTTCCACAGGCGTTCATCGTGGAAGATATCTTTCTGCTGTGGGAAGCAAGGGCGGGTCTTCTAATACAATGCAGCTTCTGCCCTGGCTCATATGCAGCTTGCCTGTGTGCAGCAATGGTTCCCCCGCCCCTCATGGCACAGTGGCATGGACAAGATAATCTGACTGGGACAAGGGCTACAGGGACTCTCCCAAGAAACCTGTGCAAGCGCATTGCCCAACTTCTGGATGAGACCTTTGAAGAGATCACTGAGGCCAATTAACACTATGTGAGAGGGCACATCAATGCCCTATTCCGCATCTAGGCATGCATGCAGCCCTAACCCTGCAACCCTCCTCGCCCCAAGAGCCCGCACCGAATAACTTCTTTCCCAAAATAAAGCTGCTTAACAGGAACCTCCTCTGGTGTTTGTCCTTCCCCAAGCACTGGCTGCTGTGACTGGCTATCTTCCTCTTGGCTTGAGAACAGCTCCTGGCTGCATACATCTAGGGATGTCGGGGTGTCTCCCTCCTCCTCAGCACCCTCACTCCCACTTTCTTCCTCTTCCTCCTGCCTTGTTGAACTGGCCTCTGAAGTGTCCATGGTAGTACTCTGAATGGTGGTGGGGTCGCTCCCCAGTATTGCATCCAGCTCTTTGTAGAAATGGCAGGGGCAGCACCAGAGCGGCTGTTTGCCTTGCGGGCTTTGCGATAGGCATTCCACAGGTCCTTCACTTTAATCCTGCACTGCAGTGCATCCTGGTCATGGCCCCTTTCCATCATGTCCCTTGATATCTGCCTGTAGGTATTGTAATTCCTACAGCTGGAGCGCAGCTGGGATTGGACAGCTTCCTCCCCGCAAACGCTGATGAGGTCCAGCACCTCGCCATTGCTCCATACTGGGGATTGCCTGGCGTGTGGAGGCATGGTCACCTGGAAAGATTCACTGAGAGCACTCCACACCTGGCTGAGGAAAGGGGATTTTTAAAATTCCCAGGGAATTTAAAGGGCGGGTCTGACGGTTGATCACCTGAGAGCAAGGCAGTAGAGTTCAAAGTGATGACTAGAGTGGCTAGAACAAGCACTGTGGGACACTTCTGGAGGCTATTCAGAGCGCACTAACAGACCAGGGCATCCACACTGGCGCCGCAGTGCTTCAGCGGGGGCACACAAAATGTTATTCCACTCACCGAGGTGGATTACCAGGAGCGCTCTAGCCATGGAGTCAGTGCGCTGTATGTTCCTTGCCAGTGTGGACGCGTCATGAGGTAGGGCATCTGGGGCTGCTTTAATGTGCTCTAACTCGCAAGTGTATCCAAGCCCTAAGTATTGTGTGACGCTGAACAACTGAGCCTTGCATCGTCTCACCCGCCAAACAGGGTGGGGTGACAACTCCCCCTTGCCGGAATAGGCCATCATCAAAACGCATTACCTCCTGCTGATTAATTTCTACTCCAAATCCCTAAAGCATACATGAATATCAATACATTATTTCTTAAATATTCCTGTACGTGCATCTCCTAATGGTTATGAGTCTCGACAAGTTATGAGCTTTCTGTAGATACCTTACATATTGGTCTTCATGGATAAATATCCTGTGAGACGTGTTTGGTGTAGTGAGTTTGCCAGGTCTGAGGTGAGAGATGTTGCAAAGAACAGGGGACCCTCTTCGAAGGGGGTCTCTGTGTCACACCTGCTTATTGCTTAAGAATAATAAAATCTGTTAAGTGACCATGTACAATTAGCTTACAACACTCTAGTTATGCTTTTATTACATAAGAATTATAAATTGGAAAGTGTTTAAAACTGTTGGGATTTTGTGGTTCCCAATAGTAACCAAGTCAGATGCCGGGCAGAATCAAGGGTCTTTGATTTGATTCAATTCAATTCAACAAGACTTTATTCAATGTGCATAAGGAGAGAGCCCCTGGTACAAAAATCAGCCAGAGTTCCTCCAGCAAGGAGCCCTTCCCATTGTAATTTTATAGCACATGGCAGTTGCATAACAAGTTGCATAACAAGTTACGTAACACAAACCTCAAACCAATCATATTTAACCTTTCTATATATGGATTTGTTCATCACATGCTTATACTTCTCCACTCTACATGTTGAACTCGCCCTAATCCCTTTGGCCTTTTCTATAATGTTTCTAGGGTAGTGAGCCACAGCATGCTTCTTTATGCATAAGTACCTTCTAAATCACATTTTGTTTAAAATGAACACAAGCATACCCTTCATAACACTGCTAATGCATTTGAATAGAAATTAAGTCTATACATTGAATCAATGTATTATGATGTCATGGTTCATTACGGAGATATCAGTATAGGAAATCCTTTTTGGAAAACTCTTCCAAAGAAAACCTGGATTTCTGAACTGGCTGTCTAATAACAAAAATATGATTATTCTATGTATTTTTCCAAAAACCAAATTTTATTTTATTTTTTTAAATGAAGTATGTCCCTTTCGTAGAGGGAAGACGGTGTTTTGATCTAACATATGCATAAAAAATCCTGGATGTTTTGACTGACAAGTATGTCTGACCTAAGATTAGAAATGCACGTTGGCCTTCTGCGTAGTGTCTTTCTAAAGCCTTCAAAAAGTAGAAGAAATGAATGACTTGCCCAACCCAGTCAGTTAATTTCTAAAGGCCTTCTCTGGTTCCATTCAGCCAATTGCTCCTCATCCTGCTCTACCACCAGCATAGATATGGCTCATTATATAAGCATTCTTCCTAAAGTACAGTGTGGTTGTTGTGGGATATATATTTGATTTATTATTTTAGATTTGAATAAAAGTAAAAAAGATATCTTTACATGATATCTAAATGTACTGTGCAATCCTCTGCCAAAGTTTCCTTGGCAGAACTGCTTTGTTTCTTCCCCAATGTAAGAAATTTTGCCGTGCCAATCAGTAATTACTTCTGCAGGAACCAAAGCCGCACGCAGGCATTCCTTATGCTCTAGGCATTCCATATGCTCCCAGTCAATCAGTCTGTAGCCAGCTGTAGTTCTTTGTCTTACGCTTGATGTGACAAATTGGGAAAAGGTTGGATTTCTTAGGCCATGTCTATACTACAGAGTTAAGTCAACTTAAACTATGTCAGTGATCATAAACCTCTGTAATTACATCGTTTGTGAATGTTCACACGATGCTCCTTGTGTCGGTGGAGTACGTCCACAGTTGGTGCTTTAGCACCGATAGAGAGAGCAGCGCAACCTGGGTAACTATCCCACTGTGCAAATCGCCACTTTCTGTTGCTATGAGTTCTGAGAATGGATCACAGTAAATCATGGAGGTGGGCAAGGGTACATCTCCTACTGCTTACCTGTGTGCTGCTTTGGTTCCTGCAGAAGTAATTACTGATTGGCATGGCAAAGTTTCTTACATCAGGGGAAGAAACAAAGCCATTCTGCCAAGGAAACTTTGTCAGAGGATTGCACAGTACCTTTAGGAAAGTTTTCTAGAGATCTCTATGAAGGATTCCTGGGAGATCCCAATGTGCATTAACAAACTTTTCTGCAGGACCCCCACTGCATAGCTGCACAGAGGAATGAGAAGCAGATGCAAACTGTATCTAGTGTTATTAATTTCTCAGGGGTACAGTAATCTGGAAAGGTTGGGAAGAGACTGCCTTAGAGTATAGCTCCAGCTCAGAGGCTCCCACTGATTGCAGCTGTGGCAGAGTAACACAGAGAAATCCAAATATTACTCGTTATTAATCCATCTTCATTCTCTTCAACTAATTCTAGAAAGGCAATTTTGTTCACACAGTACCCGAATACAGACCCTATTCTGGCTAATCTGAGTTATGCCCATTAGTATTTGTTGCTGTCAGTTAAACAAATCTATTCTAAAATTAGAAGTTGACATTATTTAAACAATTATTGTTTTTCAAGTGTTGGTTTAAAACAAATTATTTCTCCAGCAGTAGTAATAACAAACCATAATTAATTTTTTTCCACATCTGTAGATAAGATCTATTACAAACCTCAAATACTCATATAGAGTAGTTTTTAAACTGTTTTTTCTCCTTTCATCTGAAATTCACTAATCAGGTATGACTTAAAAGTAATGAACTTTTTTTTCCTGGTTTAACCATAGCTAAAAACAAAGATAAATTCTTCAGGAGTCTAATCCTTAAATAATTAAGTCAAGTAATTGATTTCTTTCTTTCAGTTTCTTACTGTTTCAGATGTTAGGAGGTCATTTTAAGTACTTAACTCTTTGAGTTATAAATTGCTTTAGACATGCTTTCATGTCTTTTTTACTCTGCATGTAGGAAATAGTTTCTTGTATAAACAGTAATGGGCCATGTTCATCTGGTATAACAAACCGCCCCTTTACCTGTATTTCATGTAATAAATTTCAAGGTGTCAGAATGCTGAGCAATCATTCTCAATCCCTACACATCCAATATAAAACTAGTTGTTGTTCAAATATAAATAAATATACAATTAAGTGAATGTAGTTAATTAAGCCATTATATGCTTTCTATAGGTCTTTTGCTAAGATTTTCAGTATTGACTAGTAATTTTGGTGTCTCAAATTTTGGCTACTCAACTTGAGACATCATAAAGTGATTTAATTTTCAAAAAGTGCTAAGTATCTCTTCTCTGAAAATCAGACCTCTCTAAGGTGTATCAGATTGGTCTCCAAAAAACTGAGGTCCCAAAAATTGTTAGTTACTTCTTTAAAAATGATTATGATAATAATCTGAACCATTTTTGATTAGTTTAAAATAATAAGTCCATCACCTGGAGAATAATGTGTAAATATATAATGTCTTTGGAACTTAACAAATTAAAACCAACTTTAGATGTGAATTCTTCAGAGCTGCATGAATACTGCTGCTCTGCTGACAATTTGTGTTTGGCTGCGATCTCAGAAAACAGAATCTTCATTTCAGTTCAAAATGTTATGCTTAATATCTCTTCTACTAGTAGTGTAAGTGGGCTTCTCATTTCACGGGCTGAAAGAGTTAAAGAGCACTCCTGTTTTCCAACAGGGAAGCCACCTATATAGCCAGACTAGATTCAGAACAAAGGAATACAAAATTCAGGGCTTCCCCCTCTTTGTTACATCCTATGTAATAAATGATCCTTGATTATATGATATTTAATGCTGGGCACATCCATGTAGTTTTTCCCAGAAGTTACTGGTACTTCAGGTTATGTGAAGTTTATTGCTTGGCTTTTCAGGCTTTCAACAATTCAGCCATATGTGCTCCGACCATCCATCCTGTTTTATTCAGAATTTCTCTTTATGACTACCTCTCTCGGGAAGAAACTGCTTTGTTCATTTTTAGACTTGGACAGCTCTTGTCAAAATTATCTTTCCTACCTTGGAAACACAGGCTGTGAATAATCTGACCTGTCTCTGTTTATCAGTCTCTGTTCTTTTGTTTTGGGTTGTGTGTTTAGAGCCCCTGTCTCCTATCAAAAGTCCTTATTGCTTTTGGACACAAGAGAGCTGGAGTATAGTTTCTTTCCAGGAAGGTACCCTCTCTGTTCAACCTGATGCTGTTTGAAACTGGTTAAAAGTTTATATATGCTGATCATATATCACTATAGAATCATATGAAAGGCATAGAATACACAACATTAGTTGTTACAACCTCTCAGCACTTACATGGTTTTTGTTACAATGATCATTAGTTTTATATTTTCTGTGTAATAGTTCTTCTTTTTGCCTCATGTTGCTCTGCAATTTGTACAGCATTATTTAATTCTGGTTTCTTTTATTGGTCACATATTTTGAGAGTGCAAATGCTGCTTGGTGTATAAAAGGTAAATGAGGTGTAAATCAGTGTTAAGACTTAGATGTGCTGTCAGTCCGTAGATTCAGGATTTTAAATACTAATTTTTCCTGGTGCAGGAGGTCAGCACCTTGTCCAGAAAGCAGTAAGCAATTAAATATTGTCAGGGCTTTTTGTTGTCCTTGCTGCAAATCAATACAATTTCCTTTACCTTTTGGTGGTACTCTAATGTATCAATTTAATTCTGTAGAGATAATCTCTCAGAATTATGGCTGTGATGATAAATGGGATGCCAGGAAAATGCAAATATTGCTTTCAGACCTTCAGAGACCTTTGAGAAAGGGTCCAAGTTTGACTGTAACACTTACAGCACTGTGAAATAGTTTAGGACAAAATGTGCCCTATTTAAAATTATTTTAGTGTGATAGGGATTCTCCTCTGGATTCTAAGGATCAAATTCACCCCTGATATTAATGAGTACAATTCCTATTGAAATGAATGGGAGTTGTACCAACATATGCTCTACAAATATTTTAATATAAATTCCACATTCACTATACATTTTGTTGCCAAAAGGAATATGTTTTATGCACTGTAAAGTTCAATTGACTCCGTTGCTACATGAGAAAGGGATGGTGGTAGGGAAGAAACCGCTTCTGCAGGACACCCTAGTCTTTAACATATCTTGATTTAGGGAACTGGGGATCTTGGTCTTTATCCCCAAGTTCCAACCCTGCTTGTATTAATCAGTCATCCTCAACACAGACATCTGAAATGTAACTTTTCTTCAGATTCAGCTGGAAGAGGAAAGACCCCAGTTTTTTGAAGCAAGGTCTGTCAATGAGAGCACTGCTACAAGGGCATCAGATTACTCCTTCCTAGAACCAGAAGTAAAACCAGAAAGGTGTACATGTAGTTGTGACACTACACCCCATATTCCTCAGAGATATGGTTATATATGATATGATTATGGCATAACTAAGATGTTTTATGCAAAATGGGTCATGTAAGATATCATTTTAGAGGTTATGATTTACTGAATATGACTATCCTATTTGTACGCATGTATCATTTTTGTATCTGAAGTTAGGAATATTGTCTATGCATCTATTACAAATGTTTTTACACCTGGGGAATGCCCACTAGACAGAATGCAATCAGTCTGGATGGCCAGTTAGGAAGAGCCATTAGGGAGAACAATAGGTCTTAGAATACTAATCACTCACTGAGAAGTTTCCTGGGATGCAGCAAACAGCCTCTGGGTTATGGCTGCAGGTACATGTGACCAAAGGGAAATAAGGACAATCTGGGGAATTACAGACCAGGCAGCTTAATGTCTGTACCCGGAAAGATAATGGAGCAAATAATTAAGCAATCAATTTTCAAACACCTAGAAGATAGGTGATAAATAATAGTCAGCATGGATTTGTCAAGAACAAATAGTGTCAAACCAACCTGATAGTTTTCTTTGACAGGGTAACAAGCCTTGTGATTAGGGGGGAAGTGGTAGATGTGGTATATCTTGATTTTAGTAAGGCTTTTCATACTGTCTCGCATGACCTTCTCATAAACAAACTAGGAAAATACAGCCTAGATGGAGCTACTATAAGGCGGGTGCATAACTAGTTTGAAAATCATTCCCAGACTGTAGTTATCAGTGGTTCACAGTCATGGAAGTACATATAAAGAGTGGGGGCCCGCCGGGATCAGTTCTGGGTCCGGTTCTGTTCAATATCTTCATCAATGATTTAGATAATGGCATAGAGAATACACTTATAAAGTTTGCAGATGATTCCAAGCTGGGAGGGGTTGCAAGTGCTTTGGAAGATAGGATAAAATTCAAAATGATGTGGACAAAATGGAGAAAGTCTAGAGAAGAGCAACAAAAATTATTAAAGGTCTAGAAAACATGACCTATGAGGGAAGATTGGGTGAAAAAATTGGGTTTATTTAATCTGGAGAAGAGAAGACTGATTTTTAACTCACCATAACATGGTTTGGGTGCATTTATGCTACCGGGCCATGCTGCATAATAATCAGTTTGACCACATCTCTGTTTAAACTGTGCTTAATAATGAGTTGGATAAACAAGCCAGTTCTGTCACAACTATTTAAATCATGCTTAAGATCAGCTATTGAATACTGTTTACCACAGTAGCCAAACCCTGACATAGTTCCTTAGAAGAATAGTACAGATTTGCCAACTTGTTTTTGAAACCACTGTAGCATTCTTTCTTCTAATATGGGAATAGAGCATTGTTCTTACAAAGAAAGCACTGAAACCATCTACTCGCTTTGAAGCTTAGCTGATCTTGACTAGATATGGGGCAGCAATAGGTAGCGGTTTAATAGTGCAGTGAAGAGGCAGCTGAGTCTCTCAGCTCTCATAGCAAGTTATTTGTGCCATAGATATGCAAACAATATCCTTGTCGTGAATTAACTCACAAAGATCTCTGGTATCATAGAAAAAGGACAGAATGAATGTAGATGAGAGACTATCTGGACTCTTCCTCATAAAATTGCACTAAAAAGGACTGAATGATAATATTAAATGTCCTAAAATAATAAATTGAGGAAAATTACATTGTAATACTCATCACTTTGGGATTACAGAATATAAGGGCCTTTAGAATGGTTTTGATTTTTAAGCATGAAATCACTAAAAATGCTAATACTTGTACTTAGCCCATAATAATAGGCCTGCTGAGTATAGGACATCAAACTCACAGGCTTAAGGGGATAAAATGTCAGAATGGACCAGTAAAAAGCTAGTTGGAAATTTTGAGAAGAAACACATTATTCTTGGTTATTGTACTTCCCATTTGCATCTTCTCTCTGTACCTTTCTGATCATCTGAAAAGATTTGTGTAGGTGCACGTATAGTTGGCAGGTAAGGGTTAATAAAATGAGTGCTCAGAGGGGACATTCATACAGCACATTGACAGTTAAATTATGAGGCACCTGTGAATGCTGAAGATGCTCTTGTGTGCAAGAACTGAACTTCCCAAGCTCCCTCTGCTAGTAACTATTTCATACGCCCATCTAGCATGCTGCTCACTTCAGACTGTGTCATAATTTCAGTTTGTGTGTATATTTGTAATGTCTTCACCACTGGCAGTTTAACTGATGGAAGCATATTTTCATATTTGCATGCATCATTTTTCCCCCTCTTACCATTGCTGACCACTTACCAATCATCATATGGGCTTGACATAGAGGATAAAATTAGTGTTCCAAAGGTAGAAAGGTACTTTGCCCTCTGTTCCCTATGTATGGAAGTGACTCACCAAATGTGCTTGGTGAAAAGTGTCAGCATTAATGTTACATGATTCTGTAATCTCAGGAGAGTTAATTACTACTCCTATAATCCTATCCTACTTATCTATTCATCACACATTGATTACATAATACATGCGAGTTTACTACAACAACACAATTAAATGATCAAATGAACTAATTGGCTACACTGTACTTGAAAAATAGTAAATTTATCGCACTTCAAAACACTGTCCAACCTTTGGACCCAGTCCTGCAAATTCTTCCTATCAGCTGTAAATGATTCTATTGCATTGAAATTAATGGGACTGCATGTGCCAGTTGCTTGAATTATCTGCAGAATAGGGCTTTTCACTTCTAGTGCTACCCTAGAAAAGGCACACCTAATAAAGGAACTACTCCACAGTGAATTAAATCCCAAGTACTAGAGAGAGTGAATTATAATGATTATTAGACCCAATCAATGAACACATCTGCTTCAAACAATTTGACAAGTCTTTGGGATGAAATCCCTCTAGGGCGAATGCCAGTAAAATGAGATTTACTATCCCCCAAGGTTAAACACTTAAGTGGTCACCGCTGTATATATAAAATATACATTTTCTCCAAAGAGCAAATAATTGGTGCTCCTGAGATTACAGCACCATGTAATATTGGTGATGACGGTTTTCACCAAGCATTTTAGATGAGTGCCTTCCCAACATAGTGTAGGCCATTACTGCCTTACCTGACTTGTATCTCTAATACAAATCTATCACTCCTAAATACTTGTCAGTCTTCTACATGTATAATCCTGTCCTACTTATCTATTAATCACACATTGATTGCATATAATATGTGAGTTAACTACAATAACACAAATAATTATAGCCAGTTAGTTCTCTTTATCATTTAAAACTTATAATGCAAACAAGACTTTACTTGTAACTGTGGTGGTAGTCACTGTATTTGTTCTGCATGTGCTCTTAAGAGTCTCCCATTCTAAGAGAATCATAAGGGAAACAGTAGCAATAGGAGCTGAATCCATTGTAGGGTAACACAGAACTATCAATCAATTCAATTTAAAATAGATGCTACAGCAGATGTAAGTGATCTTCACTTTTTTGATTTAATAAGATCCTATCTTTAGCGGGTCAGAATTTTTCAAAAAAAAAATTTTCCCCCAACAAAAAAATGTTTTTACAAAAATTTCCCACTTTTGACCAGCTCTAATCCCATTGTGTAATTAATGTTGATACAATTGGTACTCTGCATCATAGACACCTTTGACAAATCATACAACCACTTGCTTTGTGACACCTCTTTATGCCAATACTATAGTATTACATTTTTAAAGGATATTCATTTAAAAAAGCTTTATCATATTCAGAAAAAGAAAAGGAGTACTTGTGGCTCCTTAGAGACTAACAAATTTATTTGAGCATAAGCTTTCGTGAGCTACAGCTCACTAAAAATTCTGGTAACAAATTTGGCCTAACATTTCAAGGCTGAAAAAAAAACCAAGTTTTTATAAAATATCACACCAAAAGAAATGGATCCAGAATTTGTTTAAAATATTCCTATCAAAATATTTGGTTTTAAACAAATAAACATTCTTATTTGGTTTAATTGTTATTCTCTTTATCTTTTCCATTTACACTGTAATTTTGGAGATTTAATTTGTTCCCATGGATTCAAATACTATCTGCCTGTCATTTGGGTAATCTTTTTGTACTCAGCATTATTGTGACTAAGTGCAAACATGTATGGAAAGAAAACAGTAAGACAGATTGTATTCTCTGCCCTTTCCTTATATAATACAATGACAGCTGTGCTCAGACTTTCTTGTGCTGCCATCTATAGGGTAGTCACTGAAGGAAAGCTAATATAATGAGTTAAGTCTTAAATTTTGTTCAGAATATTGTGAGAATCATAGTCTAGTGGCAGGGTGTTCCACAGCAGTTGGCAAGGTCCCAGGAACTCCTGATTCCCTGCACTTTAATGTCACAATGGGCACAGATAAAGGGCAAGCTGCCATGGAAAGTGGTGATTCCTGAGACAAATTTATTAATTTGTATTGGACCGGGTGACAGGGCAGTGGGCAGAGCACCAGGGTGATGTATTCTGATCACCCTCTTTTACTCAGAAGACTTGCTACCCAGTGGCTGCACCATTTGGAACTTCTTCTGGACATTCTCTTCTAACATATAAGGTACACAGTGCTGTAGTACTCAAGCCTGAGAGTACATTACTGGGGCCAGGGCATCATGCAATAGCAAAGGTGCAACGTTTTGGCCAGCCGGAGGTTGATAAGTCATTTGTGACTACTAATGCCATATTGGTGTCCAGGACCAGTGAAGAGTCTAGAAGAAGGCTGGAAGACTAGAAGAACCCTGACACAATACAAAGTTTTGACTGGAGGACAGATTCCTTCATTTGAGGATGATGATATGGTTTCAGCCAGTTCTTCAGAATGATTTCCTTCTCTTGTCACCATTGTGTCCATCTTACCCCAATTTAGTTTCAGCCATCTACTCTTCATCAAAGAGCTACCACACCCAAACACTGGGCAAGATGGATGATGGCTTTGCATATGTTTGAAATAGAGAGAGAGAGAATCATAGAATTGTAGGACTGGAAGGGACCTCGAGAGGTTGTATAGAACAGTGTGTCAACTGCATATTGCTGGCACTGACATTTGTGGCTTCTTGCAGTTAACCCTGAGGCTTAACTTGTTGCGTGTTGAATATTGGATAATATTGAACCTTGTGGGCTCCACAGTAGAGTCCTGTTGAGGCAGAAGAATAGCTGCCCATCACATCCCTCTCTATGCTGATGACTCCCACATCTCGCTCTCTATGACCTTTCATCATCTGTCCCGTCACATATTTCCATATGTTCTCAGCATGTCTTCCTGGATATCCCTTCACCTCCTGAAACTCCATATTGTTCCAAACCAAATTTATCTTTTCAC
The DNA here is from genome assembly GCF_009764565.3 of Dermochelys coriacea. Lineage (NCBI taxonomy): Eukaryota > Metazoa > Chordata > Testudines > Dermochelyidae > Dermochelys > Dermochelys coriacea. Next base: position 174,986,544 of record NC_050069.1, read on the forward strand.
ATAAACTCTCTCGTCTCCTTCCCTTTACTGCTGAAAAAAACCACCCCAAGCCGTTCATTGTCATGTCTGGCTCCTCTCTTCCTCTCACTATATATAAGTTGTCACCAAATTCTGAGGCATTTTTCTCTCCAATACCTTAAAATCTGTCTTTCCCTCTGAATCCCACTAATGAAACACTAGTCTGTTCATTAATTATTTTTATCTCCTCTACTTCAGAACCCTCCCTGACCATCCGCATCTCCCTTTTTTTTCTTTCCAATCTACCCCAAATGTTGATGCTAAGGTCTATCTTCCTTCCTGCTCAGACCATGACTTCTGTCTTTAGATCTCTTCATTGATTTCCTTTCCTTCCATGTTAAAGTTCACACTCCTTATCCTTCAACACTTTCTATAACATCCACTTCCTACTTCTCTGCTGATACCCCCCTTCTCATTCTTATGCTTCCCAGCATCCTCTCTATTAACTGTTTCAATCTTTTGTCTCCTTCTCCTTGTGACCTTGTGCCTTTTTTCCATATTCCACTTTATATTTAGAACAATCTTTCAACTACAATGTGCCAACTCCTATCTCTTTCCTCCTTTAGATCTGTCTAAAATTGGTTTGTCAGCCTTTGTTGAGCTCCGCACCTATCATGTCTGCACACCTTTTTGTGTTTGAACCACCTTAATTATATTATATATTATATTGTTTGCAAGTTATATTGGATTTGTTTAAGTTACTCTGTAAGTGCCTTGGGACAGGGTCCTTGCCTTTGTGTTTTTGTGAAGCGACACTTAGGCACTATAAATAACTTAGAAGTCCAACTGCTTGTAACTTGATACTCTTTACTTGTTACCCACATTTAACTTTCATATTTTTGAAAAAGGTTATACATTCCTGTTATCTTTGATGTGTTAGTTAAGTATAGGTGTTCCCAATTTTCAGCTGATTATTTCATTTGTTCCATTTGATTTAGGAGACTTAACAGAGGGAAAATTGTTTCTCAGATTTTTCTTTACCAACAAGAAGTATTTTTTGTGTTTGTCCCCTATTCTGTTAGTGCTTTCTTATCTAAAATGAGTAACACATCAGAAACAAGAGTAAAAGTTAAGCCTGTTTGGATGAAACACACTAAAAAAAACAGCCTTCTGACATTTTCGTCGTACTGCTAAACTTAGAAGTTGATCTCATTTCCCAGCACCAGACACAAAGTGGGGAAAAATAAATTGAATCAGTCCTCAGAAATGATCAATTTTTTTTTTCAAAACTACTTTATAAAATAAAAATCAATACAGCTATATTATTTGCCATTATTATCATCACCAGTAACATTAGAAAATGATGATATTTGATTTATAAGTTAAAATGCTAAAGCAGTTCAGCTGTCTACTTCAGAGGTAAAAACTTAAAAGGAAGTAATTTTAATCCATCTTTGGGTTTCTTTTTACTCTTAAACTTTGTAACTTTGGTTTCGAGAGAGGTTTCTACAAACACAGTATCAGTTTCATTTTTTAGCACCAGTGTAGTATTTGTTTATTTAAAAATAAGAACAAATTAATGTTTGTATTTGCAAGTTATCAATAATGATGACTGATTTTGTGAACTCTCCCTTACGTGGGTAGCCCCATGTTGCTTCTATGGAAGATTTCTAGATGGGAACTTGAAAGTATCATTCTGCACCTAATTTTCCCTGTGGGTGGCTTACAGTACTTTGACTATCTAGCCCTTTTTGTACAAATGTGTTGTTGTTTTTAATCTTTCTGCCAAACAAATGAACTCATTCGTTAACTTTTTAAGATATGTATTTCCCAAAACAAAATAAACTCCTTAAGAATGTAGGATTTTTTTTTAAATAAGTCAATTTATTCCTTGTACAATATTGCTAAGGCCCTTTGTTTCTGGCTTTACTTGTTTAAAATTTCCTAGCAACGTGTCAGTGTTTACAACAAAAATTTAAAAACAGATGAAAATCAATGCAAACATTAACTTCACAGTTTTCTGGGAAAATATTAGGTTTAGTATTGGGGGACAGGACATTCAGCTTACCAAGTTGCCATCTGTCTTTCTGGAGCACAGAGCTAGATCTGGACTCTGGGGTATCCCTCAGGTGCCATACGGATTTTCTAGAGCTGACTCCCCCCTCCAGAAGGAGAGAGGTATATCTGGGGAATCCAGCACTTCCAGAATTTCAGTAAAAATTGGTAAAAACTGAAAACAAAGGGCATATAATTATTGCTAACTCTGAGCATTCAAAAACCATGACTCAGATCCCTAAAATCATGAGTGGCTTAAATCATGAGGTTTTAATTGAAGAGCATACATTTGTATTTAACTTGTAAATGCTTTTTATTTGCCATTTGGGTTTTGAGTGTTTAGTGCTTGTCTTCAAACTTTTCTCCACAAGCATGAAGGCTAGAAACTTTTCTTTCTTTAAAATGAAAGATGAGATTCTTCTGTACTCACTTGGCTGTGTAAGCTTGGCTTTAAGAAAAATGTGAAATATTACAACTTTTGTGGTTAAACCCTGAGAATTGGCAACACTTTGATAATTACCTGAGGAATTTCAGTTTTAAAGATCTCATGTTCTTTATATAAGTAACATACTTTTAGAGGCATCTGTTCCACAAGCATGTGCTTAACTTCAAGCATGTGAGTAGCTCCATTGTTGAATCAGGGCCACAAAGGCTAAAAGAATGATCTCAAGGTTACCAATCCAAAGAAACTGAGCTTGAGAAACCAGGAATTAATCAAGGTCCCTCTTAGGCCAGGCATCTTTACTTCACTGCTTTTCATGTTCTTTTATCGATAGATGTCAGAATAGAGATACGCATCAGTGTAGCTTGCACCTCTTGCAGAGTATCTCAGGGCTTATGTACACTTAAAGCACTGCAGCAACGAAGCTATACCACTGCAGTGCTTAGTGAAGACTATCTGTGCCAATAGGAGAGCTTCTCCCTTCGTTTTAGATATTCCACCTCCCCGAGAGGCGGTACCTATGTCAATGGGAGAAACCCTCCCATCAACATAGCAGCGTCTACACCAGCAGTTAGGTTGGTATAACTGCATTGCTTAGGGACGTTACACCAGCATAAGTTTGTAGTGTAGACCAGGGCCCAGAGCAATTTCCCAGAAAGGGAATGCTCACAGGATATGAGAAACATCGCAGTAGAGAAATAGCTAAGCATGTTGCATGGCTAAAAGGGCATTAGGCATGAATTTGTAAATACCTGCATTTGTGGAGCACCCACAATACCCATGGAAACTTGTGGCTCAGCACCTTATGAAGTTGCGTGATTTGAGATGATGGACCATGTTGAACTGTTCTCCATCTTGCTCTGCAAACAATCAAACATGTTAAAGCTATAAATTCTGATAGTTTTTAATTGACAACTTTAAGGTTCATTTGCTAACTCAGAGCATGGCTCATATTGAGGATTTTTATAAGATATTTGGCATAAGCAGTAGAATTTGTCAAACACCTCAGATAATTCATCTTGGCAGTAAGGTATTTCTCCTTCATTTTAGTCTAACTTGTCACTTCACAATGGGAGAGGCTGCTGGAGGAGAGGAAATACTAAATACAAGGCTGACGCTTACAATATTTTCATTCAATAAAAAGTTATTTACTTGCCACTTAAGATATTGCTTGAGTTACACAACTAGTTTTCTCTTGTTTTAAGGACCTTAGTCTTTGTAATACACTCAGTAAGTGATACGAAACCAAGAAACCCAAAATGTATTTTTTTAAATACCCATTTTGGTAGAAAAATTAATAAACCATAAAAAAAAATTAGATTTTTCACTGCTGTGAAAAGGAATTATGTTTGTGACTCCAATTATCACTTACAGGAGTTAAGTGCTCCCATCCATCCGAGAGAATAAAAGCCAAAATCATGTACTTCTGAAGCATCTTATCTCTTTTGTTAGGTAGAACAAATTAATTAGGAAGAATCTGATATTTTTCCCACAAATATTAGCACAATTTCCTTCTTTGATGTTTCTTGCTAGCCCTGTTGCAGGAAACCATTTCCTAAATAATTGAGAACAGATAATTATTGTCCCTGTACTGAGAAATGCTGCGTTTTCTTTCCCTCTGAACTTTGCACTTCGTTAGTTCATTATTTTGGATGGTGTTTAAAAACCTAACAATGGGGATGTCATTTTCTTAAATTCCATAGGTTTTAGATTTATTTCTCTAGAACCCTTTTAAACTTTGTAGAACCCCATTGTTTTATTACTGGTTTAGAACATTTTCCAGGAGGGAAAGTACATGAAACTTACAATTGTGGCCAAAATTTTGGCTTTGTGATGAACCCCCAAACTATTTTGTCTAGTTTTGTTTCTAAAGAGTTACACAGCTCATGTGGAAAGTCATCAGTTTAAAAAAATTAATGACTAGATCAGGATTCATCCAAAATGGAGGAAAAAACAACCTAATTTGGATGTGAATGCTAGTACAGAGGAATACTGCACAGTATTGGATTCAGATTATAGATGGGACCAAACCAAAAGCGCAGATTCAAAATCCCATACTTTCAGATCTGGATATTTGACTGGTCCCTCTCTGTATGATAGGCAACACTGAAATCCCAGATCCAAATACTTCTGAACTTTGGGAGAATTAAGATCAGTCCTGTATAATTCAGATGTATTCTATTGTATTTTTAAAATGTGTTGTATAAATGGTTTCCTGGTCCTTGGTTGCTACTGTCTAAAGAAGACTTCTTTCTATATTGCAGGGAAAGCACAAATTGCATGTAACCACAGGACTTGAAAGTAAGTGGTGTGGCCTCATTCCAGTTGGGAACCCTTGTGACAACGTTACTACGACGGGTCTAAAATGGAACCTCAGTAAGTAAGATGTCTCATTGCTGACACCCTTTCAAATTAGGGGTAGCTTCATTGGGGTTATTTCAGATTTACACCCATGTAACACACATTTAAATCTTGTCCTATATGATTTTGCGGGTGCAGGAGGAAGGAGGAATAGTAAACTTCAGTGGAGCAAGTTTTTAGAGCAATAAAAAAAGTCAGAAAAGGAAATGCATGAATTATATTAAATCCTAAAACATCACAGGCTGTAATATGTTTCGCTTTTGGGAATCATAATACTGTTTAAATAGAACATTTGTTGAGGTCCTGATGCATTACCAACCTGATACATTACTCTTCAGGGAGGTAAGGCTGCAAGTGCCTAAACTCCTGCCTATAAGCCATAAAGTTATGCGAGAGAAATAATAATGCGATACAGATTATTAAAGCCACCTCACTTTCTGAGATCTGGTTGACATATACTGTCCATTTGTCAACTCTGGATGAATATATCTTTTCTTTATTATTATTTAAAATGGGTAAAGTGCCCTAAACAGGAGTATTTGTTAGAAGAGAAAAAGATGGCAAAAATTCTTTTGACAAAAAAATAGAAAGAGAACATTTTTCCTTTGAGTCGTGTAGGGTATTTTCACCCAAGAAGATGAAGTCAACTTGTGTGTGTGTGTCCAAAGACCATTTTTTATTTCAGAAGGTGGAGAAATCCAGTAGCAGAGAGGCTGTTCTAGATTTGATTTTGACAAATAGGGAGCAACTAGATGAGAATTTGGAAGTGGAAGTCAGCTTAGGAGAAAATGATCATGAAATGGTAGAGGAATGGTAGGAGGGAAAACAGCAGAATAAAGATAATGGATTTCAAGAAGGCAGACTTTAGCAAACTTAGGGAGTTGGTAGGTAATATCCCATGGGAAGCAAGTCTAAAGGGGAAAACAGTTCAAGAGAGTTGGCAGTTTTTCAAAAAGATATTATTAAGGGCACAAGAGCATACAGTGCCACAAAGATAGGAAGTATGACTAGAGACCACTGAGGCTCAACCAGGAGATCGTCAATGATCTGAAACTCAGAGTTACAAAAAGTGGAAAATAGGCCAAATTACAAAGGATGAATATAAACAAACAACAAATAAAAAGGGTAACAAGAAAACATTCTACAAATACATTAGAAGCAAGAGGAAAACCAAGGACAAGGTAGGCCTGTGACTTGTTGCAGGGGGGAGAATAATAGAAAATGTGGAAATGGAAGAAGTCCTAAATGACTTTTTTGTTTCAGTTTTCACCAAAAAGGTTAATAGTGATTGTACATCTGACATAGTGAATGTCAGTGAAAATTAGGTAGGATCAGAGGCTAAAATAGGAAAAGAATAAGTAAAAAATTACTTAGGCAAGTTAGATGTCTCCAAGTCACCAGGGCCTGATGAAGTACATCCTAGAATACTCAAGGAGCTGATAGAGGAGCTATCTGAGCCATTAGTGATTATCTTCAAAAAGTCATGGAAGATGGGAGAGATTTCGGAGGACTGGAAGAGGGCAAATACAGTGCCCATCTATAAAAAGGGAAATAAAGACAACCTGGGGAATTACAGACCAGCCAGCTTAACTTCAGTACCTGGAAAGATAATGGAGCAAATAATTAAGCAAATCAATTTGAAAACACCTAGAAGATAATCAGGTGATAAGCAACAGTTATCATAGATTTGTCAAGGACAAATTGTGTCAAACCAGCCTAATGGCTTTCTTTGGCAGGATAACAAGCTGGGGGGTGAAGGGGAGAATGGTAGATACAGTATATCTTGACTTTAGTAAAGCTTTTGATACTGTCTTGCATGACCTTCTCATAAACAAATGAGGGAAATATAATCTAGATTGAGCTATGATAAAGTGGGTGTATAACAAGCTGGAAAACCATTCCCAACGGGTAGTTATCAGTGGGTCACAGTCAAGCTGGAAGGACATATCAAGTGGGGTCCTCCAGGGATCAGTTCTGGGTCCAGTTCTTTTTTATATCTTCATCAATGATTTAGATAATGGCATAGCACATTGAAAGGGGTTGCAAGTGCTTTGGAGGATACATTTAAAATTCAAAATAATCTGGAAAAAAATGGAGAAATGGTTTGAAATTCAATAAGTCCAAATGCAAAGTACTCCACTTAGGAAGGAACAATCAGTTGTACACATACAAAACGGGAAATGATTGCCTAGGAAGGAGTACTGCAGAAAGGGATCTGAGGGTCATAAATATGAATGAATAGTAACAGTTGCAAAAAAAGCAAACATCGTTCTGGGATTTATTAGCACGAGTGTTGTCAGCAACACCTGAAAAGTAATTCTTCTGCTCTACTCTATGCTGACAAGGAGTATTGTGTCCAGTTCTGGGTGCCACATTTCAGGAAAGATTCAGGACAAATTGGAGAAAATCCAGAAAAGAGCAACCAAAATGATTAAAGGTCTAGAAAATATGAACTATGAGGGAAGATTGGAAAAAATTGTATTTATTTAGTCTGGAGAAGAGAAGACTGAGAGGGGGAAAAATTCAAAGGCAGGAGTTGTAGACCAAGCTGGATGAGCAAGTATCTCAGAGAGGTGATTAAGAAAAAGCAGAAAGCATACAGGGAGTGGAAGATGGGAGGGATCAGCAAGGAAAGCTACCTTATTGAGGTCAGAACATGTAGGGATAAAGCGAGAAAGGCTAAAAGTCAAGTAGAGTTGAACCTTGCAAAGGGAATTAAAACCAATAGTAAAAGGTTCTATATAAATATAAATTATATATATATATATATATATATATAAAGCCATATAAATAAGAAGAAAACAAAGAAAGAAGATGTGGGACCACTAAACACTGAGAATGGATTGGAGGTTAAGGATAATCTAGGCATGGCACACTATCGAAACAATACTTTGCCTCAGTCTTTAATAAGAGTAATGAGGATCTTAGGGATAATGGTAGCATGACAAATGGGAATGAGGATATGGAGGTATATATTATATACCATATCTGAGGTAGAAGAGAAACTCGAACAGCTTAATGGGACTAAATCAGGGGGCCCAGATAATCTTCATCCAAGAATATTAAAGGAATTGGCACCTGAAATTGCAAGCCCATTAGCAAGAATTTTTAATGAATCTGTAAACTCAGGAGTTGTACTGAATGACAGGAGAATTGCTAACATAGTTCCTATTTTTAAGAAAGGGGAAAAATGTGATCCGGGTAACTACAGGCCTGTTAATTTGACATCTGTAGTATGCAAGGTCTTGGAAAAAATTTTGAAGGAGAAAGTAGTTAAGGACATTGAGGTCAATGGGACAAAATACAACATGGTTTTACAAAAGATAGATCGTGCCAAACCAACCTGATCTCCTTCTTTGAGAAGGTAACAGATTTTTTTAGACAAAGGAAACGCAGTAGATCTAATTTACCTAGATTCCAGTAAGGCGTTTGATACGGTGCCACATGGGGAATTATTAGTTAAATTGGAAAAGATGGGGATCAATATGAAAATTGAAAGGTGGATAAGGAATTGGTTAAAAGGGAGACTACAGTGGGTCATACTGAAAGGTGAACTGTCAGACCTGAGGGAGGTTACCACAGGAGTTCCTCAGGGATCGGTTTTGGGACCAATGTTATTTAATATTTTTATTACTGACCTCGTCACAAGAAGTGGGAGTGTGCTAATAAAGTTTGCAGATGACACAAAGCTGGGAGGTATTGCCAATACAGAGAAGGACCGGGATATCATACAGGAGGATCTGGATGACCTGGATGACTATTACTGGAATAATAGTAATAGGATGAAATTTAATAGTGAGAAGTGTAAGGTCATGCATTTAGTGATTAATAACAAGAATTTTAGTTATAAACTGGGGAGTCATCAATTAGAAGTAACGGAGGAGGATAAGGACCCTGGAATATTGGTTGACCATGGGATGACTATGAGCTGCCAATGTGATATGGCCATGAAAGAAGCTAATGCGGTCTTGGGATGCATCAGGCGAGGTATTTCCAGTAGAGATAAGGAGGTTTTAGTACCGTTATACAAGGCAATGGTGAGGCCTTATCTGGAATACTGTGTGCAGTTCTGGTCTCCCATGTTTAAGAAGGATGAATTCAAACTGGAACAGGTACAGAGAAGGGCTACTAGGATGATCTGAGGAATGGAAAACCTGTCTTATGAAAGGAGACTCAAGGAGTTTGGCTTGTTTAGCCTAACCAAAAGAAGGTTGAGGGGAGATATGATTGCTCTCTATAAATATATCAGAGGAATAAATACCAGAGAGGGAGAGGAATTATTTAAGCTCAGTACCAATGTGGATACAAGAACAAATGGATATAAACTGGCCATCAGGAAGTTTAGACTTGAAATTAGATGAAGATTTCTAACCATCAGAGGAGTGAAGTTCTGGAACAGCCTTCCAAGAGAAGCAATGGGGGCAAAAGACCTATCTGGCTTCAAGATTAAACTCGATAAGGTTATGGAGGAGGTGGTATGATGGGATAACATGATTTTGGCAATTAATTGATCTTTAACTATTCATTGTAAATAGGCCCAATGGCCTGTGATGGGGTGGGATCTGAGTTACTACAGAGAATTCTTTCCTGGGTATCTGGCAGGTGACTCTTGCCCATGTGCTCAGGGTTCAGCTGATCGCCATATTTGGGGTTGGGAAAAAATTTTCCTCCAGGGCAGATTGGAAGAGGCCCTGGAGGTTTTTCGCCTTCCTCTGTAGCATGAGGCATGGGTCACTTGCTGGAGGATTCTCTGCACCTTGAAGTCTTTAAACCATGATTTGAGGACTTCAATAGCTCAGACATAGGTGAGAGGTTTATTGCAGGAGTGGATGGGTGAGTTTCTGTGGCCCGCATTGTGCAGGAGGTCAGACTAGATGATCATAACAATCCCTTCTGACCTTAATGTCTATGAGTCTAAGAAACATAACTGTTCAAGTACATAAAAGATTGTTATAAGGAGGAGGGAGAAAAATTATTCTCCTTAACCTCTGAGGATAGAACAGGAAGCAATGGGTTAAATTGCAGCAAGGGTTGGACATTAGGAAAAACTTCCTAGCTGTCAGGGTGGTTAGGCACTGGAATAAATTTGCCAAGGAGGTTGTGGAATCTCCGTCATTGGAGATTTTCAAGAGCAGGTTAGACAAATACCAGACAGGTATGGTCTAGATAATACTTAGTCCTGCCATGAATGCAGGGGACTGGACTAGATGGCCTCTCAAGGTCCCTTCCAGTCCCATAATTCTAACCTGGGTCCTAATCCTGCAGTTTGATCTACAGAGGTAGACCCTTGTGCCCACCCACACAGATGGCCCCCACAGGAATACCTTCTCTATCTTAATGATGAATCTGAGGTCCAGCCACTGTGCTAGGGCCTACTGTGCCATTGCTGCCTGCCTCACATCTAGCTGTCTGCTTTTACTAGGGGTTTAATCTTTGGCAAAACATAGTTTTACATGGTCTCTTACACTGGACCTGGAAAGCCTTAAATTCCACTGCAGATTTGAGTGTGCACAGTTGAAATCCCTAGTTAGCAATGGCTCGCTAGTAGTTGGGTTCTGAATTTGGCATTAAATTAAGAATGGAAGGAAGTTTCCAGATACAGGAGAACGAGGTGAAGAGTGGTCTGGCTGGCACAGTCATGATCTAACTCAGTTCAACTGGTCTGTAAGGGTTGGCTGTACCATATAAAAGAAGCACTCATGTCTTCTAATTTGAAAGACTATTGAAGATATGTATACTCCATGATAGGGATAGGATGAGATTCTTCTAAATCCTCCTCACTCATCTGCTTTAGGCTGTACAATGAATTTTGTGTCTGCTGTATAAAAAATGAGTAACATAATGTCTCAGTAAATTTCCCAGACTTACAGAGAGTAGGAGAAGGAAGCTTAAACCACCATTAAGTTAATGAAGCAGAGTCTAAGGAGTTCACATCATTTTGTAAAATAGCCAGCTGAAGTTACACACTGTACTATATCAAAATGTGATGAACTTTGTGAGGAAACTTTTTGTTTGTTTCAAATGTATCAGAATTTCCCAAGTTTAATGACATAACCTTTGTCACCTTAACAAGGTCCCTGTCTAGGAAAAAAGAGGATTGTCAGGGTAATTTTGGGAAGACTCTGCCTGCTACCCCATGTAATATGTCCCATGGAATTTTCTGTTACTTCTAAAGCTGTCGTCTCTTTCATGAAAGGAAATTTGCAAAGAACAATGATAGTGTGACAAAGCTCTGTCCTTGTCTCCGTGGGTCCCGTGTTTCCTGGCGGATTTTGCTAGCCTCAGAGGCTCACTGTGACCCGCCACGTAGCCTTTCTCTCTCTAGAGACAAGGGTCACAGTTTACTGAGCCATTTTCATCATAAGCCAGCAAGGGAGGTGAAGAGAAACAACCCTCACTCACACAGTCTCTGTTGTCTCCCAGTCTCAGTGATTAATTGGGGAAGGGAGGGGGGAACCTGGGCCCACCCTCTACTACAGGCTCTAGCCCAGGGACCCTAATAGTAGCAGCTATGGTAGCTGACTTTTTGAAAATAGGACATGTACAATTCCCTGGGCCACTTCTCCACACCAGCCCCCTCTCAATATCTCCTTCATCGTTACCTCAGGGCCTCCTTCCTAGCACCTGCTATGGATTTGTACTGCTTAGTTCCTCCAACAGCACAGCTTCTGACACACACCTAACTGACTAACTGCGAGGCTTTTAACTAGTTCCAGTCAGCCCTTGATTGGCTTCAGGTGTCCCAATCAACCTAACAATCTCCATTGCTTTCTAGAAGGATCTTAATTGGCTCCAGGTGTCTTGATTAACCTGGAGCAACTGCCATTTGGTTACCATAGTACCAGGGATTTGTTTAGCTTGGGACTAACATACCTGTTCCTCACTACTTTACTATAGCCATCTGGCCTTGCCCCATCACAATAGCAATTTGATAAAAGCTCCATAACTCATAGCAACTCAGCATTTGTAGATCCTAATTGTAATTCAAGTCTGGAAAATGTTGCAATAGGTCTTTCCCCTAAGATCATTGCTAGCAGATAGTCAATTCTAAACTTGTCTTGCCACCCTCAGCTTTCTATGGAATCAGATAGTCAGAGAATCCAGTGGGAATGTCCAACCCGAAAATGTTTGTTTTCATGGGACGAGCCTGCCATGTCTGTCAATGAGGCTATTACCATACTGACATTTAAACAGGGAAAGGAAAGGGTAGATTGAAGGTTTATTGCCCTTGATCAAAGAGAAAAGAATGTCCAAAATGTGCTAGTTTGACCTGCTTGAACTAAATATACCCTGACCAGATAGAAAGAAATATTGTTTGGCAATGGGCAAGAGTTATTTTAAGTATTTGCTAGAGTAACTACGTATATAACAGTCGGGCATATTCCATGTTGGGCATTCTTGAATCACAAGAAAATGCAGAAGTATGGGGAATCCCCTAGCATAGGGCCATGCATGACTCGTATGATTGCAGACGTCCTGAAGTGAATGAGATCCAGAACTTTCTATGACATAAGCACCACAAAAGGCTAATGTGGATCATTATTGTTAAAGAGAGCACTGTGTGCTTTCATTATTACACTATATAACCTCAAAATGCGGTTGTTTGAAAACGTAAGTCTGGAGTTTTTAAAGGAGCCTAAGAGAGTTGGGAGTCCAAGTTCCATGGATTTGGGACACCAAACTCGTGTAGGCTAGGATTTTAAAAAGGAGCCTAAAGTGGGGATGGAGTAGCTGTCTGCTTTTTTGTGTATGTAAATACTGAGCCACTTTTGCTTGTTTTTTTCATTGGGGCAGGAGGGTGCAAAATAATTTTCAAAAGTATAAATAGTATAAGCAGCAGCATCTGACCAGAGAATTTGCTAAATGGACATCCAGGTAATTGGTGCATAATTGTCTTCTAGTAGGTGCTCTCACCTTTTCTCCATCTTATCACGTACCTTTTGTTTACAATCTAGTTTTTGTTAATAGATGTTTTACTTAAGGGAAAAGTGGGAACAGGCAATTTGGAATATGTTAGACTGTGACTGTGTACTAAAAATATATACTAAAATGATACTAAAAATCTGTCACACATGTAATTGGGTTGATCCATTCAGACATGTTCTGTATGGAGAAGTCTGAATTTAAACCTTATTTTATTGGCCAAAGAGTTGTTTGTTTTTTATGGATACATGGGTTACATCACTCCATGGTTGGTTTGAGGGGAGAGGATTTGGAGGGTTGTAATGGTATCAGACACAATTCATAGATGACATTGGACTGGGAATCCAGTTGTCCTCAATGCTTATGATACCAACAATACTGTGATTAGCTGCTGAATTCTGGGAGGTACAGCATTCTGGGTAATGCTCACGTTGCACATCAGTTGCTCCAACTGACTTGGTTGGTCTCATTATTAATGTTTTAATCACAGAATCTGTATAGTTCTATTATTTATACCTCAACCTCTTCATCATTAAAGTATAGAACCCAAGACATGCCGGGTTTCTTTAGGTATTCCAAAAGCAACTTGAGACTCTAAAGCCTGAAACTGATCCTGTGCCCAAGTAAGTGGCTGAATCTAACCATTAATAACTCAAATTCTGAATCTGATTATTATTCAGATGATGTTAAAACAAAAAGCAGAGAAACAAAGTAAAAACAAATACCCCAAATCCAGAATGCATGTTAATTTCCATGGCAACAAGCTTTCTTTCTCATGACAAGCTCTAGATTAAAATTGCTGGAAAAATGCCTTAGCTCTAGTACTTGCTATCACTAATGATCCTCCTGACTTCTGTTCTGCCTGTGATTTTACACTTAAATTGAAAATGGCGGCTTACCCACAAAGGATAATATAAAGAAGCAAAGGGAAGGGCACACATCGCTATGAAGTATGACTTAAGTGTCGTCATTTTTGCTGATAGCTTGGGTATGGCAGACCTTTTCCTGTTCATGTGTGCATGGAAGTATGAGATACACCCCTTCCTGGTAAACCTTAATGAACAGAATGCTTATAAATATTAGAAATTCAGTATTTTTCATGCTAAACATAACAAAAAGTAAAAGGCTTTTCCTTATTTTGTCATCAGTTAATAGAAAAAGATCTGAAAGGCTTATTTGAAAAACTTGATTTCTGGACCTTTTAAGTGTCTTAACTATAAATTAATTTGGAATCTGAGCTGTAATAGCTGGACAAATCAAACTGGTGATTTAGCTATTAATAGGGCCTTGGATCATGATTGGGGCATGTAGGCATTATTGTAATACAAATAACATTTTTCCAGCATTTTTAGTTTCTTTTGTTATTTCTTCTCTAACTTTCTTGCACAACAATATATTTAAGTTATCACTTATCAACCTTACTTATGAGTTTAACATGGTTTTCTTTCTGGGCACATATATGATGAAAGTGTATAAATATGATATTAATATGTGAAATGATATTCAATATGATGAAAATGTATAAAAAGCTCTCAAATGCTAGTCAAATGTGATCTACATTCAATTCACAAATACTGTGAGACTTTGTAGGTTCTGGACAGGAATAGAAAGGGCTTAAATACCTATGACAGAGACTGTGCTGAGGGATGCTACCATACCTCTCACATCTATGATGTAATAAATAAAACTGAAATCCATACATTCTCCTTCCAGTGGTTAATTGAATACAGCTTACATCTTGATTTCATATGCAGTACTACAGAGCATGTGTGTATCTATGTATACACGTGCATATTTGTATATAAATACTTCCTTACAAACTCTCATTTACTAATATTGCATACAAATGGGAGATTCAGCTGTTTTAGTTTCCATCTTATGAGCAAAGAAATTTGGAGAAGTTGGAAAATTGCTTAGGGGAACAACTCCTAGCTGTATTTACTATTGTAAAGTACACATTCTGGATCACACTAATAACATATTCCTTACCTGGTCCCAAAGGGATATAAATCTTTTCTCCATTAAAATCTGATTTACAACAGAGAATTTAGATAATACTAGTTCTGATTTGACTTATCTGGCTGCTTGCTGATAACAGCTTCATAGCATTTAAAAGGAAAAGAAATCCTCAAGTACTAGTGTTATCCGGTATATATCCTCTGAGGTCCCTTCATGGAGGTTAACTGAGAATGAAGAAAGAAAACTGCAGCACTGCAATTGATAAGGGAACCTGGCTGGAGGATAATGGCATACTAAGAATTTTCTTTAATAAGGAATGATCTCATTAGCAAATAGTAAGTTATGACTCAATGCATATTTCTTTTCATGTGCTGTAGCTTATGATACCTGTATTATTAATCTCTGCAAGTGAATGAGCACAGTGTGTGTACGTTTTTTTCCATGTAATTTTTGTGCAAACTAGCTTTTGTAGGGTGGGAATTATGTTTCTACTTCTATGCAACAGAGAGTCCCTACTGTTTGACTACAAGGAGGCAATAATAATAATAATAAAATAATAATAATAGAAAGCTCTTACTTCTGTTTCAGAGTAGCAGCCATGTTAGTCTGTATTCGCAAAAAGAAAGGGAGTACTTGTGGCACCTTAGAGACTTGTTAGTCTCTAAGGTGCCACAAGTACTCCTTTTCTTCTTACTTCTGTTGTAGTCAATAGTTTTGCTAATATTAACCAAAACTTTTTTAAATGTTGCCATTGATAGTAAAAATCAAACTTTTGCTGTATTACTTATTATTTTTATGTTCCTTGTTTGTTTCTAAACTGCTTAATTGTTGTGCTCATGAAATTGAAGAATTCCCCCCCCCCCAAAAAAAAAGAAAAAGGGATGCTGCCATTACTGTTAGGGCTGCAAATTTATTTTAAAGGCACTGCACTGTTTTAAGTGTTTAGGGCCAAGTGTTGCAGAGGAAACATAGAACTTGGAACTCCAAAGAGAAGAAGAAACTGATTTTCAGGCTTGTTGTTTTAAGTGTATTTTAGATGGCATTTGAGCTCCTGATTTGGAATCTTAAACCAATTGAGTTTCTTTTATTTTTTGGATTTATTGTTCAGGAAAAGTTCTGAATTAACAGCAGTGGAGACTGTAAAGAGCTGTTTGTCTCCCAGATTGGATACAGTATGGTCCACAGCAATCCAAGATTCCCCCATGCTGCCCTGCCAATGGACCTTCTTCCAATTAGGGAGGGCAAATAATCAACACACTGCTTTAATCCTTAGTGCCTCTTCTCAGAGTGTTAAATGATTGGTCCTGGTTCTGATGATGGCTTTTATGATACTGAGACTTGTCCACTAGGAATTGGATAGAGACAACTAAATTAAACTCATCTCTACAGGCTGCCAAACAGCTGTCAGAGGGCAGCAACTTCCAGTGTGGGCTGGATTTTAACCAGTGACCAGTGGTTAAAGGCTTCGCAACCAACAGTTTGAACCATCCAGTCCCCTTCTGTTCTATTAGTAAATAAATATCTTTCTAGTTTGTTAACTGGGAAGCATTTTCAGAGCTCCTGTGGGCAGTACCTTGCTTCCTTCCATTTTCCTTATTTTTAAAATTCTGTTTAGCATATTAGCTGCTCAGCTGTAAGCATTTTGTTGTCTGCCTTCGAGGCTGATGAGTTATTATAAGACAAGGCCTGCTGAAATATATTTTCAGTAAGGCTGATGTCCTGGTGGGGGCAGGCTGATGTCAAAGCTGAGCAACAAATAACAAAACAATGATGGGCACTGCCTAATGCATAAAATATTTTAAAACTAGGAAGTGTTCCTCACTAAACCAGTGCTCAGCTCAGTGTATGGTAGCTGCAAGTTTTAAAACCTAAAAGTAAGGTTTACAATTGTGACTGAGCTGCAAAATTTGGATCCCAAGTGTGTGATGGAGGCATTGGATCTGGGTTTTTGGTCCTTCCTGGTAAAAGCAGAGTCTATGCACAAACTTCAAGTCTGGACCTCCTCCACAAAACCAGACATCCACTGAAATCTGGGAGAAGGTTCCAGCTCTTTTCCAACAGAGAAATTTCCCCCTCTTATATGTTTTAGGACCATAACTGTAAGTAAAACCAGACTGAATTAGCCTGGCAGATGTTTGAATCCTGCTGTGTTCCACTACTAAGTACAGTGGTGCATTCCTTCAGACATTTGGTGTATGAGAGATTTCAGGAGAATGAAATCTCTTTCTTCCCCTTGCATCTCCTCTGTCCTTTCAATCCCTGTCTTTTTCTAGAGAGACGTGTGTTCTAGGAGTCTGAGCTTAAGACATGGAGCAAAGACCAGTTTAGCTCCAGTCCCAGCTCTGGTATTTTGACTCATTTATATAGATCAATGACTTAATTTAACATACTAAAATCACTCAAAAATCAACAGAAATAGGCCAAGCAGAAAGTGTAAAAAATTTAGCAGGCTTTTTGTTGTGTGGCAGGGGAAGGGATGTTGGAGAAGAAAAAGGGTCAGATTCTGCTCTCATTACACCATTTTAAATTCAGAGTGAACTCCACTGACTTCAACAGTTACTCTGAATTTATATCAGTATAATGGGAGTGGAATTTTTCCGAGAGAGAGTCTTGAGTTTATACTAAAGTCATTCTCATCAGTCAACCTGACCACATGAATATTAGGAAATCAACACATTTAGACAATTGTGGAGGCAGAGCTGAAATATAATCGTGTTCCTGAATGCAAGTCAATGAAAAATTGGCCAGTGTGCAAATGCTCATTTGTCATATCCCTTGCAAATATACTTTAATTGTTTGCATATTTAAATGCCCAGAGTCAACCATAACAAATGTGAGATGTCATGTTGCTGAGAGATTTCCAAAAACAAAAAAGATCTGAGGCATGTGGTGAGTTATTGCTGGTTCGTAGTGTTCTCTGCAGAGTCACAAAAGGGCAAGGACTGAAAGAAGGACAAATCAATCATGTCTGATTCAAGTTCCTGTAACTTAAAAGTGGGCTGTGCTAGCTCATGAGCTAAAGTAAAGAAATATATACAGTAGTTTATCCTATTGTATTTGTTTTTAAACTTCCTGTGCATAGAGCTAGATATTAGACTGTACACTTAAAAATTGATTTGTTTCCAATTAGCATATTTGCAAATGTATGTTTTAATTCTGTATACTGCAAAAATCAGTGTAATGCATTGTTCTCTTCATCCCAGTGCTGCTGAGAAACATTACCTTCTCTCTGCCCTTGTCCTCATCTAAGTAGCCATAATAAAGGTGCCAAGTGGTGCTGGTTATGTTGGTTTATTTTTCTTTTGCCCTTTCCTTTTTTCACCCTCAACCTTCACTTTCCATTTTGTGTCTTGGTGTAGCTGTTTCCCACATTCTGTCCTTTGTTAGAATTTCCAGCCACCAGTGTAGTGGGATAAATGTGTGTTTTGTCAATCAGTAAAAGAAACTCCAGAGTTCTGGAACTTCAGTGTGGGATTAAACAGTTCGCCTCAAAAGGATTCCTAATAGAGCTGAGCAAATAATTGATTTTTCAGTGTGGTGGCTGAAACCGAAGGAAGGGAATTTCAAACAAAAACTGATCTTTTTCCCCTTGCTGAAATGAAACACCAAAAAACTTTCCTTCAGGTCAAATGAAATGACAATTCAAAATGAACCGTTCCGACTTTTTCAAAATACAAAAAAAAATCTAATTTTTGTATTTGGCCAAAACTGTTTGCTAAATTGAACACAAATTTGTGAATAGTTTTGGTTGCCCCCAAATTACATTTTTCAGTGAAATTTTACCTAGCTCTAGTGCCTACGGCTCTCTGGTCTCTTCTGGTTTATGCCATCAGCCCATAATTGTTTCTATAGAAGATTAAAGGCTTTTTCCCTCATCACCATGTGATGGTACAGTGGTGTTGGTGGTGATATTCTGTTGAACACCATGCATGCTTTTAGCTTTGTACAATGCACAGAAAAACATATGGCCCGTGCTCATACGTGATTCAGTGTGACACTTAATTGTAGCCTGTAACAATCTTGACTAAAATGGGTATGATTTGGAATGATCTGTTTCCTGCCTAGATTCCAGCTATAGAGCATTGTGGCAAATCCATTCTTTCCCAAACAGTGGGCTTGTCTAATGTGCTGTTCTCTAATTGCCCAGGTAGGCCCTGTTAGTACTCTTTAAAAGGTACCTATTTCATGTTAACATAGTCCAGTTAGTGGCTAGTCCAAACAGAGGATGACAATCTTCTCCCGCTGTCACTTATTCCTTTAGTACTGTGCTGTGGATCTGAAGGTTCCAACCCTGCTGCTGACACGTGTAGAGGTCATTATGACTCCGCATGATGGAATTCAGCTGGGGTCAGACACATAAAAGCTTCATTCACTACATAACTCAGATTCATCCCCAGAGCAGATCCATCCTATGCACTAAGTGAATCAGGGGTCCTGTGAAAAAAATAGTATGAGGTCATGTAATTAAAGACTGTGTTATAATGCATACACACAAAGGAGCAATATTAAAGTTGCAGAGACAACTTTAATATTTAAAATGCATCCGATGAAGTGAGCTGTAGCTCATGAAAGCTTATGCTCTAATAAATTTGTTAGTCTCTAAGGTGCCACAAGTACTCCTTTTCTTTTTGCGAATACAGACTAACACGGCTGCTACTCTGAAAAGAGACAACTTTGGAGTTCTTGCTTTTGCAACCTTAATGCTCTTTTAAGATGTTTTCCATTTAGTGTGTGTGTGGGGGGCAGTGGAGGGAAGGTCTACACATATACATAATGTGTGAGTGTGTGTGTGCATATATATATATCTGTATATAATGACCAAACTTAATATTTTGTTTGGAAAGAGATTTAATTTACTTATTATAAGGAAATACTGATAAAAACAGTAAAAATTTTCAAACCAGTCAAAACATCCTCATCTATAACGATTATAGATCGATGACATAAGCAAATAGATAGCAAATGCATATTCCTCTTTATATCCTACACATACAGTATAGAAAATATATATACATACACACAGTATATAATAAGTTGCTGGTACAAGCCAGAATGTAGCAGTTATAATCTAATGATCAATTAAAAATGTCTTATAATTGCACCGCTAGGTTCCCCCAATGTGGCACATTACTTTATTATAATTTACACCCTGGCCTCCAGCTGTAGCTCCACTGTAGCTCTCCTGATTGGCTTACTGTTTAATGGCTGTGTTTGTAAGACAATTTTCTAATCAGCTATCTGAGTACTTATCAAAAATAAGGCTCTTAATTTTGAAGCAAATCAGCTGGAGGTGGAATGGGTTTTGTTTTTTTTTAAAGAAAAATGTCAATCATGTTCATTTCATAAAATGATGTATTATAGAAAAATGTTATAAACTCATTAATTGTAGAAAGATGCTTTTTCCTCAGAAATCTGTATTGTGCACTTATTAGCACTGTGGTATTGTCAAATCAAAAACGTATGTGTTCTGGAATGGCAATCATAATTTACATGAGCTCTTCCTAATTTTGCTTTGGATTGTCAGGGCAAAGTATGAAACCATGACTAGAGTTGTGTGAACACGTGCTCTTCAAACACTTTGTTCATAGCTTGTTCATATCCCAACTCTTTAGTTTGTTGACCTATAATTCAACTTAACATCCTATCAATACAGCTGCCATTCAGGTGCATCAGGTAAACTCTCTTATGACAATTTGGTTGACAATGTACTCTGGTACAGATGTTTCTAATCAATTATATATTGTCTCAAATAGCCAAAAGTAATAGGGTATAGTACCAATCTGCAAATTTGTAAGTAAGAGAACATAACACTTCTGAGTTAAAGAATTACCCAAAATAAATTTGAAATTGCTTTTTCCAACACCCGTATGTTGTGCCTTCAGGCCAAACTGCTAATAAAATTGTTCACTAGGGTTGAAACTTTTTATGCCACTAATACAAATACCATATATATTAAAAAGCACTCCTAGTGGAGGGCATGGAAAATAAGTTTTTTAACATAATGTTATATGCTGGAGTCTATGAAATATTAATCTGCAGACAAACTAGCCAAAACAAAAATGCATTTTTGTAATGGTAGTTAAAATGAAATATCAAGTTTTCATAATAGAGCCATATAAAAGACCAAAAATCTGGAGCAAATCTTTTAAATAGAGCTTTCTTCCTTTTTCTTAAGAATTGATTTAAACAGCTGCTGGAAAAAGCCACTTGCAGTGCACAAGAAGAAATTTTTTGGTTCTGCCAAAATTAAGAAGTATACTACATATTCTTTGGTGCCACCTACTCGTACCTTATCTATTAACTGTTTTCATATAAAATAGTAATAATACCTAGGTCTTATGTGTCACTTTTCATCTGTAGATCTCAAAGCACTTTACAAGGGAGGTTAGTATCATTATCTCCATTTTACCCATGGGGAAACTGAGGCACAGATGGGCCATGACTTGCCTGAGGTCACCCATCTTAGCAGGCCAGTGGAAGAGCTATTGAGCTATATAGAGTACTTCTGAAACAGTTTGGACTTCTTTTCCTCCATGGTTCTAAGACTTTCCTCCTCAGCTCTGTAAGTCAAAGTCCCAGTCCTGTATCTCTTACTCACACAAAATTGACACTGCCTTCAATGAGTGTTCGATCTGAGTAAGGAGTGCAGGATGTGGTTTAATGGCTTCAGTATTACTTCAGCTCCCCAGCTAAATTCATCTTGAAAAATTGTGTCCCATTGAAAAATCAGCTTTTCCTTTACTCCTGTCTCTCTCAGTCTTCAATTTCCATGGCTCTGATTCCCGGCTGCGCCAATCAGTCTTGTTTTCACACCACTTCTTTCTGGCTCTTGTTGTTAAATGTGTGATGCACAGCCATTTGATTCTCAAAAGGATGGATGTGAGCCATTGTTCAGTACATATTTCACATTTGCTATAATTGGAAATAATCTTTTTTTTTAAATATCTAAAATTTGAAGTTAGAAATCGTTCTACGCAGTACCTTCTGCAGGTTCACTAGGGCAGTACTGCATGTAAGTGACCTACCAAGGGGAATCTGGTAATTTAAATTATAAATTGGAGATCCCTTCCAGAGTTATGCTTAAAGATTAATATTGTGGAATGATCCCTTGGATGTTAATTATCATGTTTTTTGTGCTGTGTTAGATACTGTGTTGTTAATGCTTCACAGTATCTGTAGGGTAGGCGGGGGAAAAGATCATTGTTTAACATACAGTGCCATCTACAGAATAGGCCAGGCAGTCTGAAAGTACTTTATATCCTCTGAATTTTTTTGTCAGAGTACAGATTACACCTGTGGTCACAATATGTCATGAATGTGCACAGTCAGAAAATGGATCATAATCGTAACTATGGCAGATAAATGCCTGCTTACAGGGTGAAATTTTCCCCTTTGTAAAGGCAGACCCATGCTAAGCTGAGTTGCTCTAGTGTTTTAAGTGTAGACGTACCCTAAATCTTCACCTATGTGTGTTCCCCTTTGGCTCGAACGGTTTGCTAATATTCAGGGCCTTGCCAGGTTGTGTCCCACGCTGTCGAACCCTGTGAGGTGGGAGGGGTCCCAAAGCTCTGGCCCAGTCCCGAAAGTCTACACAGCAATGAAACAGCCCCTGAGCCCGAGCCCAAGCCCTGCGAGCTTGAGTTGGGTGGCACAGGCCAGCCGTGGGTATTTCTTTGTTGTGTACACATACCCTTATTCTCCCTGTCCTTGCTCAGGCCTGCCAAACCTTGACCATGGCTTCCATTGTTTCCAGCTGTGATTCTGTAAAAGGGGATTAATTGCTCCTCTTATTTAGCCCTGAATGAAGAGCACTTAGGACACTCATTGTCTTTAATGAGGTCTGTTCTATAAAAATCAAAGACCCAGTTGATGTCAGTCGTTAACATCTTCCAGTGTAAGACATGGATCTAGTCATCCAAATACCTTGCACAGGGGTAGGAAGGAATTAGCAGGTGTAAGTCTCAGAGTAGCAGCTGTATTAGTCTGTATTCGCAAAAAGAAAAGGAGGACTTGTGGCACCTTAGAGACTAACAAATTTATGTGAGCATAAGCTTTTGTGAGCTACAGCTCACTTCATGCCTGTTTGGTGTGGTGCTCTGTCCCTCTCTAGTGGCACCTAGGCCATCTAGAGATTGATGAATCAGTTACAGCTTAGCTAAGAGCCATGTGGTGATTAGCTCACGCAGTAGAGGCTCATGCATTTAGCTCCAAAGGTCCCCGGTTCAGTCCCACCTAACAACAACCAGGGTCTGTCAGCATTATACGGGCACTTATCTAGGTTGGTGTAGCAGCTGCAGAGTGGGAATTGCAATGCAGCCTTGTGGGCCTCTCTGTTTATTAGGGAGTTGGATTTTGGTTCCTGCAAATCTCCATGAAGTTGTTCACAAAAATCCTGGGGCAGAAGGCTGAATTACACCCATAGTCCACTTATTCTGGAAAAATACATAGATTAATAACCATTTAACTTTCAAGGTTTCACTGTTTACTTGGCATAGCAAAAATCCTATTGCAAGCTAGCAAAGAGAGTCATGGTTGTTGAAAAAGTAGGACTCCGCCCTTTCCAGTGATAATGTCAGGAATCAGGGTCTGTAGCACAGCCAGTCTCTGAGCAATCTAACAAGCGCAGTAGGTTGCCTCATTGGTTGGATGAGTCAGCAGACCAGTTCTTAAGCCCAGCAGCCGCCATAGTTCAGCAGCTGCTTAAAGCATTCACCCATAGCTATGATAGCTTCGGTGCTTGCTTGTTGCCAGCTTTACTCCTACCTTGTCTTGCTCCAGGTAGCCCAGTGCTGACCCTTGGCTCTGAGTCCCGACTTCTGATTTCAGCTCTGACACTGGGCTACGTTTCCTGACTACCAGCTCTTGCTATAACCACAAGGCCTGACTCCTGCTCTTAACACGGGTGTGACTGCCCCCATGTCCCAGTCATGCACAGATAAAATGCTTCTATTTCTAGCCTTCCAGGATTGCAAGGCAGCAGACTTAAGCTGTCACTAGTCCAAGAGTCAGTATTACACATCAGGTCAGTGTAGTTGGGAAAGGAGGATGGGAAACAGGCTAGATTTGAAGGAAAGTGAGAAATATTTTTATGGTGGGTTGTTTTGTTTTTTTAAATGATGCATGTCAGACGTAGCACGAAGGTTTGAAATAGTAGTAGTAGGTACCAGCAGATATGGATCAGTGGGCTTAGTGCCTAGGAGATGGTCGAAATTTCGTGCTAAGTGCAGTTTATCGCATGGATATCATTGCTTGTGAGAGAATGGGGATATGTATATGTAAATTAATGCTATTTTCTTTAATGTATATTAAACCTGAAAATGGACAGAAATGTGAGTTAGCAGAGCTCTACAGAATGTTAAAATAATTATGTTGCTGTTATGCTCAACATTTCCATCTTTAAATAAAGTGGTTTTGAACTGCTGAAGTATGGCAGTTACGGCAGACTGTGATTAGATAAATGGATGCAAATGGTAATTGTAACTGATGAGTGATTGATGATGGCTTTATATGTTTGCCATTATATAACCTTGTAACTAGTTTCTTCCACAGCAAGGATGGAACCTGTAACCAACAAGCTGATACACAATCATTGACTTTCATTTTTCTGAGTGGATTCTCCATTCCGGCTCTGCCCCGAAGCCCGGCTCCCACTCCGCCCCTTCCTCCAAGGCCCCACTCTCGGTCCACCTCTTCCTGCCCTCCCTGAGCGCACCCTGCCCTGGCTCTGCCTCTTCCTATCTCCTTTCTCCCAAGTGCATCCTGCTTGCCGCCAAATGGGCTGATCAGTGGGGGCCACTGAACAGCTGATTGGCGTGTGACTAGTGGGTGCTGAGCATCCACTCTTTTTTTTCTGTGGATGCTTGAACCCTGGAGCACCCAGAGAGTCAGTGCCTATGAGCTGATGTACCAAATTTGAATTCAGACCACAACTTTTAAACAGTATATGGGGTCTAGAATATAATTCTGGGGTATGCACAGGGATGTTGCATGATTGATTGATTAACTTTGCCATTGCTGTCAACATGCCTGGTATCAAGATAAGTCTCAGACAATGGACACAAGAGGAGCTGGGAAGTAGGTTCAGCAGAAGCAAACAATTACAAGTTTGACATAGCATGAGGAGACTTTAAGCCTAGCTGAGCTTCAGTAAATTGTGTGTACTGAGGGAGCCAGCCCATCCATTATTCAAGGGGGAAAGAAAGAGGGGAACCCAACCATCTCTTATCACTCTTCAGTGATCTCTCATATTTTATATTTCTTTCCTTACTTTCCAGTGTTTTGTGTTGCTTTCTTGGAGTATATTACTTACTTCAGACAGTAAGAGTGGTGAGACCTGTAAGAAATTTAAAATGCAACACTTAGGGCTGTACGTGAGCATGCAGTAGAGTTCCCATATACGAGCCACTAGAGCACTACCAAGTATGTTTTGATAATTGGAAGCTGATGGAACAAGATGAGCAAGCAGTTCCTTATAAAAGGAGGCTTGGATGATGGGGGTTCATGTAATCAGGATTAAACTATAATTTAATTTGATTTGCCACTTGCCAATTACTTGACAATCACTACAACAATGTTTGGTAACTAGATTAATTGAAAGAGATTGTATTACAGCAGATTGGATTCAACATTGATAAATAAATAATGTATGATAAATAACTTGGTTATTAATTACAAGGTAACTTTTCTTTGTACAAAAACTATTCACTGGAAACTTTAATAAACAGAATATTACCAAAGACAACCATAGAATTGTTACAGCTCTATACATATTTGCTCTATATGCTATGTTTCTTGACATCAGTTTATCTACAGTGCTGAAGTCTAACTTACTTTCACTGTGTCATTGCAGTACTGAAAATAAACTTGCTGTGCATATCTTATGTGCCTGTTCTTGTGTCTGTATAAGAGAAGTGAATTAGGTTATATTTTGTTGACCTTTAAAATGCAAGTGAAATGGTAGCCCTGTTTGCTTACACTTCAAAGTACTGCCAGTCTATAGTCTGCATTAACCTTTGTGAGCACCCTTGATGCGGTTGTTACACATAGCAGCAGCAAAACAGATGCCAGAGTGAATAGAAAAGGGATAAATTGTATGTATTATTCAAAATAACTCATCTAAATACATTTTTCTTAGAAACTAGGAAAAAGGTATTTTGTATGTATTTAAGAGTTAGATGGTCTGTGAGTCCTTTAATTTGCTTAGCCAAATAAAACTTCAAAACAGATGGTTTCTAAATTTGGGGAAAATAACCATTTCAGTATTTTCTCTCTGTGCAATCTGCTGTTATGTTTTAGTATGGGAATTATTTGAAAATTAAATGGGGAAAATAAAATTGGGAACTGTTCATTGCAAGAATATAGGTTTTATTACGTGCTAGGGTTTCACTGCACATTTAACCTAAGATTTGTTTATGCTCTGATTTAGTGTTCCTTGCTTACAACGTGCATAAACACTAGCAAATCAGTTAGTCGGAATCACCAGTGTATTTAGCTCCCAGCTGTATTCACTAATAAAAGGAAGAATGACAAGTTTCCTCCTTACTGCGTCTCTGCAGAGGAGGAAGTGGAGATGCATAAAGAAATGATTTATTGCACTTAAATAGCACCTGCCATCTAATGATATATAACCACTTTACGAATGTTAATATATTTGTTAAGTTGACAACATCTGTGTGGTAGGGTTTAGGATACAATCCAGACCAGTAAGGGGCTGTGTTGCCCCTTGCCCTGCAACCGTAGGTGCTATTATAGTGCTTTGCTGCTGTAGCTCCCAGTGTGTGACACTTACAGCCACTGTTCCCTCTAAGCTGTGCGTGTGTGCACACGCACACAGATCCTAAACTCCGCACACACAGTGAAACACCACGCGCACAAAAATTTGCACAGAAGCATAACTATTCGCACAGAAGAAATTTTTTGTGCACACGGCCAGTCAAAAATTTCACAGAAGAAATTTTTTGCACACATGGCCTGTCAAAAATTAGAGGGAACATTGCTTACAGCCACTCTGAAAGCATGCAGGTTACTCCCTAAGTGTCAGCATGCTATGCAGCCAGTCCTGGTTTAGCTATTCTAACCCCAGCAGCCTAGCTACAGCCCCACTCTGGCTTCCACCAAGTTTGGTTACAACCAGCATAGTGACCGTGACCCCAACACACTCCCAGTCCTGAATTTTGGGAAAACCATGTGCTCTGCAGTGACCAGCCCTCTCCTGGACAGTTCAGAGAAATAATAAAGTTTGTTTGTACTTCTGCTGACATAAAAGCACATCACAGCTTATTTATTTAACTGAGGTAAATACATCCTTCCCCTTAAATACAGCACCAGGTTGGTTTATAGTAAAAAAAAACCAAATTTATTAACAAAAACATTGGTTAAGGGATGCCAAACAAAAGGAATAAGGTTAGAAAATGTTACAAGAAACTAAAGGTGAAAATAGAAGAGGAGTACTTGTGGCACCTTAGAGACTAACAAATTTATTAGAGCATTTGTTAGTCTCTAAGGTGCCACAAGTACTCCTTTTCTTTTTGCGAATACAGACTAACACGGCTGCTACTCTGAAAGGTGAAAATGTGCATCTAAAAGTGTAAAACTTAACATAGCAAGGTACTCTTTGTTCAAGATGGGCTTTTTTCCCCCCTCATCGACATTCACCTCTCACAGACTTCAGCCTCCTTTGGTTGAAAGACCCATCTTTCTCAGTTTGCAAGAGTGCTCTTCCCTTGTCGGTCTAGTGATGGATGCCAAAGATGGCTTCTATCTTTTGCTTATAGGTCAATGACCTTGCTTCAAGAAACAGGATGACTTCATGCTGTTCTTCCCTTCCTGTGGACTTCCGAACCCCCTGTATGATTTCTATGTAAATGGAGCTTTCATTTTTGTTTTGGTCACTCCTTGCTTAATTTCTTTGGAGACAGGTAGATAACTGTTCATAAGAAAGCTTATGCTCTAATAAATTTGTTAGTCTCTAAGGTGCCACAAGTACTCCTTTTCTTTTTGCGAATACAGACTAACACGGCTGCTACTCTGAAACCTGTAGATAACTGTGATGTTCCCTCCTGGTTGAGAGAGACCTTTCTCTCCCTTTGTTTGGGTCACAGACTGTAAAGCATAATATTAAAGAGTATTCCTCATTCCTTATGTAGTGTTAATACATACAGTTCACAATGATATTAATCACTGGTGTAGCAGAGGCTTTCATAAAAGACCCAGCTCAATAGCAGTTAATACAGTAATATTGTATACAATCAGTTGATTGAATTGCTTATCACTTGAGGTTCAGCACCCCCCGCAGGCCCCCCCCATGTTTATAGACCAGTATACCTTTGAAATGTATTCTTTGAAAAATAAAACCTATACTAAGCTTCTCTCTCACACTGCGTGTATCAGAGTAGCTGCTGTCATCTCCCACGCTTGTTGGCTTGATAGCTTTGTTTACCTCATATGTAAAAATGGACCTGCATTGTCTCTGCCTGACAAGGTAGTGGGTCAGAGAATCAAATACACATTTCTTTATCTAAGGTACAGGAGATTGTGCTTATACATTGCTTGCCAAAGACATTTTAAGACTATAGTTCTAGTGCATATTCATAAGTTTTTGTACATCCTTATGCATACAGAGTGCAAGAATATTCATGATCAGTGAGTTATTAGTTTTTCAAAGATATCTTGCATGCCACCTTTTAGATACAGATTACAAGTGTGTTAAGTGTAGTGAGTATGTCAGGCGTGACAAGAGCTGCTGACAGAGTAGTGAACCACACATATGCTCTGTGTCACGATTCCCATTCTACAGAATAGGAAATTGAGGCGTAGGGGGCTTAGCTTGCTAAAAGTCACATGGGAAGTTTGGGGACAAACTGGGAATCTTTTTTTTTTTTTAAAGAAAGAAAATAGAACAAGGAAACTGATTGTTTCACTTTTAATAAACCCAGTTTATTATTTTGAAAATGTCTGCATTTTTACTACCACTATTGCTTTATTTTCATAATAGATGGCCAAATTCTACTCTGATACACTTATGAATCCCCATTACACTTAGATGTGACATAGATGTAACCATGAGTAGAAATTTAACTCGAAGTCTCATAAAATTGGTCCCAGGGTCAACATCCTGTTGATATTTAATTGCCAGCATAACTGCTATTTTTAGTAAAGTTAACCAGGAGATGAGGTAGCTGCCTTCGAAAGTGAATATCTGTAGTATTGCCAACTCACGATTTATTTTTTTTAAAGCAACAGGATTTCAGAGGGTGCATCTTGCATTCTTCCCTCCATGCTCCCTGCTCTCACAAGGCGGGAGGAGGGAACAAAGAGCCCAGTAGCTTAGTGCAGCTCTGCTCCCTCTTCTACCCCTTCGCCCCTCATGAGAGAGACAGGACAGCGTATCTGCTCCTCCCTACTGCAGCACCCCTCCTGGCAGGGCCATCCTTAGGCATATGCAGAATACGCAGCTGCGTAGGACACCACAAAATTTGGGGCACCAAATTGCCCCAAATTTCGTTGTGTCCTACGCAGCTCCATGCTTCGTATGCGGCAGCACCAGTGGCCAGCCCCCTCCCCCAGCTGGCCCCCCTGTGCATTCCTAGAGAGTTGTGGGGCCTGGGTAAGGTGACCTGATGTCCTAATTTTTCTTACATAGGCACCTATTGCCCTCCATCCCTGTCCTGATTTTTTACACTTGCTATCTGGTCACCCTAGGCCCGGGACAACTCCGTCCGCCCCTGCCCCCACTTTTCACCCCTTCTCCCAAGCCCCCTCCCCCAGCAACGAATGCAGCCTAGGGGATTAGCGGGGGGTGGGGGGGCTGGCGATGGTAGCAGGGGTCAGGCCTACCCCCGCACTCACCGGCAATGGTGGGAAGCAGAGCAACCCAGCCCACTCTGCTCCCCTTCCCGCTGCCGGTGAGAGCAGGGGGGACCCCTTTCCCGAAGCCCTCTCCCCCTCGCAACACAGCAGTGGGGGGGGGAAGCAGAGTGGGCTGGGGCCAGGTTGTTCCGCTTTCTGCTGCCGGCGCCAGGCCCCCCGCTAATCCCCTAGGCCTGTGGGGCCCCCCAAAGCTGCCCCCCACAGCTCCTGCCTCCGCGGCCCCACAGGCCTTGAGAGCAGCCCAGACTCTCCACTGTGGGGAGCGAGCAGATGCTCAGGCTACCTAGGGCACCATAATTGGTAGCGACGGCCCTGCCTCCTGGGACAGGACAGCTGGGGGAGGAGGACTTGTAGAGCCCCTGGACCTGCCCCTCCCAGCTTAAGAAGGGGAAGGGAGACCTTGCAGCAGCCCTCTCAGGCCTGGGAGTGGGAGTACAGAAACACAGGAGGCGCGGGGGAGTGAGCTGAACTGATCTTATCCAATAAATTTTGGGGGAGTGGGGAGCACTTATTGTCACACACAATGGGGGTGGGAAGGGGGTGTTTAAAAAAATCAAAATACAGATCAAAATGACACAATATACTTTTTTTTCTCAGCTGGTGACTTTTGATCTCTTGTGGCTGACAGTAATGGATCCTCAGTGTTTCCATGTGGGGTGTGAATTTACAGAGTCAGACATAAGACATTTAGAAAAATCTTAACATCTGTAGACTCTTCTCCTGCCAATGAAGGATTGTATTCTACAAAATATTATCTCGGGCACATTCTGAGCTGGTGTAAATTGTCATCATTCGTTGACAGTTTACACCACCTTGAGGGTCTGTGCCCTAGTGTTTTGGCCAGCCTGGATTTAAATGTTCCAATCAGACATTTGCACTTGTGCTTAGGAGACTATTCCAGAGCCTAACCTAATAGGAAGAATTGCCTGATTATTCTGTCTAAATTTACCCATTTTTAAATTGGGCCAGTGTGATCACTGATTCCCTTTCACAGATTGAGGGCTACTTAGGGACTGATGTGTATGGGGGAATAAACAAACATAAGGGAGTCTAAAATAATGGACCCTAAGAGAGGTATTACAATAAGTTAAGTCAGGTTAGACTCATCTCTGAATGTAGCCCCTCTTATGTATTCTCTCTCTGCTGGCCTCTGAGAATGGTTGTATGGGAAATGTGAGAGTAGCAGGACATATGAACACCCAAGACCCAGGTCTAGTGCATGCTCCGTTTAGGGATTTTTTTTTATGAGCCCGCTTTAGGGTTTGGAACAATTCCATAAGCACCTTTGTAGCTCATAGCACCACGTATAGTGAAAAGGCAAAACTCTAGTGTAGTGTTGGAGTAATCATTGTATTAAACTGTTTTCAATATTGTAGTTACTCTATAAACTCTCTGGTGTCCTGGAAACACACTGGCAGCTGGTAGTACCCTAAGGAGTCAGAATTCTGACTGCAGCCATTTTCTCTCTGTGACTTTTATGCCATTACCGTACATTTTCACTAGGGTAACGGGGAAGAGGGATGGAAGGAAAAGGGGTTTGCACATGCTAATGACAGAGTTTGACATTGACAGAGTATATAATAATTGGAGAGAAATATGTCTGCTGACTGCCGCTGTAGTATTTTCTTACTTGATTTATTCTTTTTGTGTTCAATTGGGCCATTGTAGGATAATTAGAAGGTCAAGATCTGTTTTTATTCCTTTAATTGTTCTGCCATGAGCTAAAACACTTCACTTTAGATTTTAGAACAGGTCATTTGATTTACTTATAGGGGAATGGAGATACATGAAAAGTAATGTATGAGGTAGAGGGCAAAGAATTACATGACATCAACTGGACGAAGCCCCCCAAGTATGCCAAAGGTCCCTATAAATGGGTCTGCCCTTTCCCTCTTAACTGACTCTTCAATCAGACGTCTTGAAATATAACTGAATCAATGCAGGGAATAGTTCAAGCAATATGAATAAATAACACATACCTCATATCTATTCAGGGGACACCATCATAGAGCCTAATCACATCCGCCACACTATCAGAGGCTCGTTCATCTGCACATCTACCAATGTGATATATGCCATCATGTGCCAGCAATGCCCCTCTGCCATGTACATTGGCCAAACCGGACAGTCTCGACGTAAAAGAATAAATGGACACAAATCAGACGTCAAGAATTATAACATTCAAAAACCAGTCGGAGAACATTTCAGTCTCTTTGGTCACTCGATTACAGACCTAAAAGTGACAGGTTTCAGAGTAGCAGCCGTGTTAGTCTGTATTCGCAAAAAGAAAAGGAGTACTTGTGGCACCTTAAAGACTAACAAATTTATTAGAGCATACGCTTTCGTGAGCTACAGTGGCAATTCTTCAACAAAAAACTTCAAAAACAGACTCCAACGAGAGACTGCTGAATTGGAGTAATTTGAAAACTGGATACAGTTAACTTAGGCTTGAATAAAGACTGGGAGTAGATGGGTCAATACACAAAGTAAAACTATTTCCCTATGTTTATTCCCCCACTCCCCCCCGCTGTTCCTCAGACTTCCTTGTCAACTGCTGGAAATGGCCCACCTTGATTATCACTACAAAAGGTTTCCCCCCTTCCCCCCGCACTCCTGCTGGTAATAGCTCACCTTACTTGATCACTCTCATTACAGTGTGTACGGTAACACCCATTGTTTTATGTTCTCTGTGTATATAAATCTCCCCACTGTATTTTCCACTGAATGCATCCGATGAAGTGAGCTGTAGCTCACGAAAGCTTATGCTCAAATAAATTTGTTAATCTCTAAGGTGCCACAAGTCCTCCTTTTCTTTTTGTGGATACAGACTAACACGGCTGCTACTCTGAAACCTAACACATACCTTGTAACAGATACAACTTGAGTACATGGGGGACTTGTTCATATACTATATTATAGAGAAAACATCTGAGTAGTCAATACTTTATCTTGTTTTGGCTTCTGCTCTGGGACCTGTGCAGCCTTGTTTCTGTATTCAGAGTCGATGAATGTTTATAAGGGTAGCAGAATCATTTTTGACAGTTTTGTGTATATACCTGGTTGTAGTTGGACAAATTGTACACAGTTCTGCTCTACTACCTGCAATACAGTGCAAGTCAGTAGAGCAGTGTGGGTATAGCGGAGAGTGGACAAAAACCAGTGTGTACAAATCCAGGTGAGGAAGAATTGCTTCATTCCATTCAGATAAACCAAAGCATCCAAAAATAATCAAAAATAATCTTTATAAATCAGGGGATAAAACTGCATTATTTTAAAAATTTGACATTGCATACCTTCTAATACCTGAGACTTGCACCTGCTAACTTCAGCTTGTTCACGTCCTCTCAGAATAAAATGATTATAACCTTTTTGCAGGCTGAAAGAAGTAAAATGCAAAACTCAGCCTTTTGAAGGCATTCATTGACAGCAGACATCTGAGAAGCTATGAAAGAGGACAAGCCCTCTCACAGTAGTATCTTATCCAGTCCAAAACCTCCCTGGGTGTTCATTGTATTGACCTCACCCTGGCAGTGTGTTCAAAGACATTATCTTTAAGTGCTGAAACCAGGCCCCTTGGTAGAACATAGGTGTGTAGAATCATCAATTAACTGGCTCTGTGATTTGGTCCAGGTTTTTTCCTCTGTAATAAATTGAAAGCCTGGTGGGAACAGATGACATTGAAGCCAACATCCCTAATGGGTTTACGAGTTAATGTATGGTATTGGCAATGAGGGTCTAAGTTTCTAAACTTATTCCATTCAGCAAAAGAAAAAATGTGCCATTGTTTCTTGTCTGGGAAAGAAAAAAATAAATGAAATTATTTAATATGTTAGTTCTTAGGCCAAAAGAAAAGGAGTACTTGTGGCACCTTAGAGACTAACAAATTTATTAGAGCATAAGCTTTCGTGAGCTACAGCTCACTTCATCGGATGCATGAAGTGAGCTGTAGCTCACGAAAGCTTATGCTCTAATAAATTTGTTAGTCTCTAAGGTGCCACAAGTACTCCTTTTCTTTTTGCGAATACAGACTAACACGGCTGCTACTCTGAAACCAGTTCTTAGGCCTTGTCAGATTAAGGTTTGCTAGTACGGGTACAGTTTGATTCAAATATATAGCTCCTGCTACAGCCTAGACACAATAGTTCAGTCTCCACTGTCACTAATCTGGTTGGGAGTAAGAACCACAGTAATCATTACAGGTGAGCTTCAGAACTGTCACCACCAAATAAAGTGTTCTCTTCATGGACCAGTTGCTTTTCTGAATGCAAAAGGAAGGCAATCATATTACTCTAGACATTCCTGTATTGATAGCTGGCTTGAGTAGCTCATACAGTAAGATTAGCTTTTATAACAAAACAGTAAGTAAAATTATCCTACTCTGTGTACCTAACGTTCGAGAACAGATGTGCTGTATTTTATCAATTCATAATTCAGTCTGTGCCCCTGAAACCTTAGTTAAAATGGCACTACTTATCAATGATTACTGCTGTATAACTGCTGTAAATAACCATTTCTTCTGGAACTTAAACAAAATGCATAGTCAGCAGGGGACATTCAGTGAAATTGAAAGGTAGAAAATTGAAAACTGATAAGAAAACAATTTTATACAATATGTGATTTGCCTTTGGAATTCATTGCTGAAAGATGTTATTGAGGCCAAGGGCTTAGCCGGAATCCAAGACTACTGTATATTCATATGGGTAATGAGACCATCCAGAGTTAAAATAGTAAATATTTTAAAAAGACTTTGGGATATAAAAACTTATGTTTCACAGCATGTAACCACCCTGTAGGGATTTAGGAGGAGACTTTCCCTGGAGGTAAGTTATCCCATGACTGCCTCATACAAGGTTTCTTGCGCTTGACTCTGAATTGACTGGAACTGGCCACTGTCAGAAACAGGAGCTGGATGGACCACTGATCAGCATGTCAGTTTCTCCATTCCATCACCAACTCTAGTTTGGATTGTGCTTGCCCTGCTATCCATTTGTGTGCACTATTACCCAGGTTTTGCATGCTAATTGGGTAATTATATGTGCAGTGAAACTGCCTACTAAAAATTTGACCCATAAAATCATGTTCTAAAAGTAATAGTAAACTCAGCATCTTCTTTTATAGCGAGAAATCAATTTAAAAAGAAACAACTCTGCATATAATTTAGCATCGTAATTTTTGTTTATATGTGGTTTAATAGGTATAATAATGCTTACCTGCTGAATCTCACAGGAGCATTTGGAAGCTTAAATAATTAATGTTATAAAGGAGGTTGAGATTGTGGGATGCAAAGGAACTTTATAAGCACAAAGTGGTGTTCCGGTTTTATTAAATAATTTTAAGTAAAGCATGGTATATCCTGAGCTCTGGAATGCTCTTCAGCAATTCTGCCATAATTTTATTTTCAAATAAAGTTTGCCTCATTTTCCCATGATTTTCTCCTTTTATAAATTGGATTCTTAACAGTAGTCCTTATTTCCCTTAAAATATTTAAGTTTTGAAACCAAAACATTTGACTTGGAACAACTTTTAATATGAATTAAATAAAATTGTTTAAATCTCATTTTTAAAATCCTCCTTAGCAATCCTCATGGAGAAACCAGAAGTGTTTGTAAAATTGTTTACATATCTTCATGTACTCTGGGCAATCTCAGTCACTTGTATGACAATATCAATATGCAATATGCTTTATGCAATACAGTATTCAGGACAACTTCTCAGCTGGTGAGAAGATTTTAAGAGCTTTTGTGGCACAGGGCCTTGGGGCCTGGCAACGATTTATATTTTGTAACAGAAGACGAGTTGGTCAATAACTTGGAAAGAAAGCTTTTGTTGGTTTTGGGTTGGTTTTCTTTTTTGTTTGTTTGGTTTTTGTTTTTTAAGAA
Organism: Dermochelys coriacea; assembly: GCF_009764565.3. Lineage (NCBI taxonomy): Eukaryota > Metazoa > Chordata > Testudines > Dermochelyidae > Dermochelys > Dermochelys coriacea. The sequence goes on from NC_050069.1 coordinate 175,021,989, forward strand.
GTTACACGTTTGTGTTCAACAGAAATGGAAACTGGGTATATGCAGCAGGAGAGATTGTGTCAAAGTTAGGTTGTTAAGCATTTGAAAGATAACTGTTGTTGTTAAAGGGTCTGTGCATACTCTCTGGCTCAGGAGTTAACCTCAGCAGAGCCCAGGGCTGCCCTTGGGAGCTAGTTCCACCTGGAGAAAGTCCCCACCTTGGGTGGGCACAGAGGGAACTTCAGTGAAGGTCTCTCCCCAGCAGAGACCCTTTATTTACATCCAAGAGCTACACAGTATCTGATCCTTTCATAAAGATGTTTTGTTCCACAGGAAACAAATAAACTACTCCCTAATCAGACAGGGTGGAGTTATCCATCACACATGTCATAAGATTAATTTAAAAAAGCAGCAGAATTATGCCTGAAAGGGAAATTGGTCCTTTTTGTGGATCATACATATTATCTCTTTGCATATAAACTCATGTTTGACTTCAATATATATTTTTATTTTGGATCAAGAGAGAATTTATGGGTCAGCATTTTCTTCTTCTTCAGAAGCTAAACATTGTCAAAATGAAAACTCCCTGTTTGACAGTTGAGGAATGAGTCATGGACTTGATCAGCAAGTTCCACATGTGAACAAGGGTGTTTGGAAGGTGAGGAGATCCTAGATGGCTCAATCATGTACAGAAAGGGACATGACAGTTCTTCATATTGTTTGTAAACTTAACTTTCATCAAGCCAAGCATAGCAAATTAATAATGGGTGGCGGGAACTTCAGAACTGTGACATTTGTAAAAAGCACCATTTGCAACACTGGACTCGAGTTCCCCTCACACAGGGAAATCTCCCAGTAGCAGCAAATGGAGTGACTTGCACAGATGGGAGAGAGCATAGGCCCTATTGTTTGCAAAGTGCTTTGAATATAAAAAGCACTTCATGAGTGCTGCTATTAATAATTGCATGTTACAATGAATACCAATGTGCTCTGTTCTCAGTGGTTAGAATGCTCTCACTGAGGTTTAACACCATAATAGAAACATAATGTGTGTTATGTTCTTGTTAATCTTCAGCTGTACTTTAGATAAGAGGCAATGTGGTCCAGTGAATAGGGTACTGGATTGAGTCCCAGCTCTGCCTCTGGGTGACCTTAAGCATGCCACGTTCCTCCCCGTGCCTTAGTTTTCCCATCTGTGAAATGGGGATAATGATACTGACCTCCTCGGTAAATCTACTGATGAAAAGAGTTTTATCAGAGCTAGATATTATTATTCCTGGCTGTGCCACTGACCTGCTGAATGTGACCTTGAACAAGTCAGTGTATCTCTTTGTGTCTTTGTTTCCCTTCCCTTCTTTTAATGTACTTTTCTGTTTTGATCCTAAGCCCTTCAGGACATGGATTGTTGTTTACCATGTGTTTGTAAAGTATCTAGCACAATGGGGGCCTCGAGGCACTACTGTAATACTAATTCTGACAGATGTGAGACCTTAGGAGTGGGGAGACTTCACAGATTTATTGAGATGTGACAGATATTATGGGCACATGCAATATCTTTGAGACTGTTATATCTATAAATGTTAGATGCACCTTTGTGAGCTAGAGATTGTACTCTGATTCCATAGGGGAGGGGTACAAAGCTTCCTACTGGAACTAAAATCAGCAAGAGGTAATTACTGCAAATCCCTAGACAAGTAAATAACTCTAGAGACATGCCACCCTGGGGGTTAGGCGAGAGCATATACTGAGTTTGACCAGGTTAAAGAAGTCCAGCAGACAAAGGACAGGGCTTTGTTATAAAGGGCCAGCCTGAACTGACTCATGGACCCTCACTTGATCGACAAACTGACATGATACTTTGATCAAGAGAGCAAAACTTTGCTAGAAGGGTTTGAAGGACTTTGAAACCTCCATATGGAAGACGGGTAACACCTGGCAAAACTTAACATGTGGGTAGACTGTTTATTGTTTTATGAAATGTTTTTTCTTGGTAATACTTTGTCCAAAATAAATGTACTGTGCTTTGTAAAAGTTGAACGCTCACTGATAAGCACTGTCAGAGTTACCAGCCTTCCAGGATTGTCCTGGACTCTCCAGGAATTAGATTGTCATGTAACAAAACCTCTAGGAATACATCCAACCAAAACTGGCACCCTAGTCAGAGCCCCTGGGAGCAAGCAGAACTGGATTCAAGTCAGAACTGCTGTGTTAAGCTCAATAAATTGCAAGGGGGCTGCAACCCTAAAACTCTGCCCGATAGGGAGATGACGGCTGAAACCTAACAGGGCAATATTGAGGAAACACTGGAGGGAGCAGAGATGCAGTTAACCCGAGAACTGTGCCACTAATAAATAATAACTTAAATTGATGGGTAATAAATGTATAAATCTGCTAATGTCCCAGTCCTGTAAACAATCATATAAGCAGTCCTGCTGTGTATAATAGGAGAAACTTTAACGAGTTGAATTTCCTGATTTTTTACTAGACTTATATGGATAAATAATGTTTGGTTTGTTGGCAGTTCTGAAAAATTGAGGGGGTGGGGGGGAAGAACTTTGGCTCTGCTAGGAGCGAAACTGAATATTCTTTGGAATTTTCAGCAAATTGAAAACATTGTTTTGATCTGAGGCGTTTTTAACTTAAAAGGAAAGGAAAGGCAAGGCATGGCTAGAGTCATAAAACAGGAGATGGTGTCCCCCTGATACTCAATAGCCCAGTGGATCAGGCACTCAGCTGAGATATGGGAGAACCTGGTTTCAATGTATGCTTTGGAGCAGGAACTTGAACCAAGGTCTTCCCCATGCCACCTGAGCATTCAAATCACCAGACTATTAGCTAGTTTGGGGTAGGTCTCTCAATTTCTCCTGTTGAATCTGTTCATTTATTTGACTAGTCATTGGGAGAGAATGAGACTGACTCCATAGTCTGGTGTTTAGGATACTTACCTAGGAGGGACAGCTGGGTTCCGGTTCCTGCTCCAGTGACTGCATTCTCATCACTTTTGTTTGAAGCTTAGCACAGAGCATATTGCTCATTAGCAGCTGTTTACCTAACAAGTTTGAAATTTGGAGTCAATTCTCTTCAGTATTAGTAGCAACAAAGTCATTAGACTCTCACCCGCTCTGGGTTTCAGATGTCAGCAATCCATTCTGGGGCATGACTACCAAGGAAGCTCAAGAATACAGCTAAAACTGAAGAGGTAAGACTCAGTAGACGGGATGCTGGCTTCCACCACCTAGTTGAAGAACCCATTCAACAGACCTGTCACAACTGGGCATGAAAAGGAGCAGGTTACCCATCCTTCCTCTATAAAGCACATGCAACCAAGCAGAAAATGGGTCACCCAGCATTCCCCATTCATTTACAGGAGCAAGAGATCATCAAAAGGGTGGTTTAAGAGTGCACAGGATTGCAGAAGGGATACCTCAAAAGGATCAAATAAGTATCCAAACTGAACTTCTGAATCATTTGAAGTTGGCCCTTTACTGATCTGTGGCACTTTTTACCATTGTACCTAAGTGCTCTAAACTCTTAAAATTCTCTCTGACAAGGCTGTAACACAAATAATACTACTTCTTCATGGGATGGTTCCTATATTGATTCCAAACATGGGTGTGCATGCGTGCCGTGCGCCAGAGCCAGAATGATTCATATCAATGTCCCTTGACCCGCACGTGCATCGTGCGTTGTCCTCGTGTCCATACTCAAGGCTATAAGAGGCTGTTTGGGTCAACTCTGTTCCAATTCCCTTTTACCGCTGCATGACCTGAGGCAGCACTTCTGTTCCTTCATGCTCTTTGTCTCTCTAAGAGAGTGATTTGTCCGTTCTTTTTTCCTTGTACATAGTTCTGGATAATATTTCTTTTTCTTTTTCTTGTAGTGTAATTCGTTAGGTTCACTCTCTTCTGGAATTTGTCCCCTGTCCCCGGGGATTATGCCACACCAACTTGGCTTCTAAAGATGTGCAAATGCTCCTCTGTGAGCAGGGAGCACCAGTGGTGTCTGTACTGCCTCAGCAAAGCCCACGTCATCACTTGCTGCACCATCTGCCTCTCATTCCCATCCACACTCAGGAAACTAGGGAACTTCATCTATTTAAATTCCTCATGTGAGAGGCTATGCGCCTACGTGCGCAATTGGATCCAGGACTGGTGGAACTGCTGGAGCAGTGTCCATCAACACCCATCAGTGCCCCTGTAACTACCTCCTGGGCACTGGCTCCATTGCTACCGCTGAGGTCCAACAAGCCCTACCATGAACATAAGAAGCATGACCCTGGGCATAAGGGTAGGTCCCTATCCGAGACTGCCCATAAATGCAGCATTGCTTCCCTGAGCTGAGCCAGGTCAGGTGAGAAGTCATGTGTTAACTCAGCTGCTCCAGCTCCCAAAAATCCTAGACATAGGGCAAGGAGAAGCACAGGCATGATCCACCGGTGCTATCACCAGCCCTGGTCACTGCTCCAGTACTGCTGCCTGCACCATTGTCACCGCCTAGCCCCTCTAGTCTGCCACACGTGTTTCCCTGCACCCGTCCTTTCCACACTTTGCCCAAGCTCTTCATCGCCATTGCCGAACATTGTAAGGGACAGGCCCTTTCCTTGCAGCACATCTCCAAATGGATCTCCCATTGCATTCATGAATGCTACGCTCTCTCTAATGTACTCCCACCTCCTGGAGTCGTGGCTCCCTCCATGTAGGCGCAAGTGGCCATGTTGGCCTGCCTTGCCAGCGAACCATGGCAGGACATTTGCCGGGCAGCTACATGGAGCTCTGTCCAAACCTTCACTTCTCACTATGCCATTGACCTGGCAGCAGCAGTGGATGTGCTATAGGCCGCACCATACTACAGACTATGACTTCTCATGAGTCCTCACACCCACCTTCATGGTGATCATTGCTTGCTGCTCACCCATATTTGGAATCCATATAGGGACCATCACTTGAAGAAGAAAAAGAGGTTATTTACCTGTAACTGGAGGTACTTCAAGATGTGTGGTCCCTATTTTGATTCGAATACCCACCCTCCATCTCTTCTGCTGTGGACTATACAGCTGAATGGTAAGAAGGATACTGGAGTGGCATCAACCCACACAATCTCTTATAACCTCGGTTGCAGACACATGACGGATATGCAGGTCAAAGGACACTGATACAAATCGTTCCGGCATATGGCACACATGTGCACCCATGTCTGGAATCCAAATAGGGACCACATATCTCAAAGAGCCTCCAGTTACAGGTAAGTAACCTCCTCTTATCTCTTATCTAGTGCTTTTCATCAGTAGATCTCAAAGCATTTCACAATCTTCAATGTGGCTATCCCACTATGAGGTAGGACGGTGCTGTTATCCCCATTTCACAGTGGAGGAACTGGAGCACAGAGAGGCTAAGTGACCTGTCCAAGGGTGTCTCAAGAATTCTTAGATAAAGCAGGGCATTGAACCCTGTTCTCCCAAGGTATAGACTAGCATCCATAATCATATGGCATGCCAGTCAAAAGCATAAGTGTTTCCTAGCCATTCTAATAAAAAATAATGACAAAAGAGCCAGTTAGGAGCCTTTTTATAGCAATTATTATCACAACAAGAGATAGTCCTACATAATTATTTGGTGTGGAAAGATTTATTGGAACTGCCATAATAGTTACATAAAATACTTATCAAATCCTTAGCATTACCATTTTTATTAGTGCAGTTTTGCACTTCCTTTGCATGGTATTTAAAGTGGTATTTTTTTTTCCCCCACACATGTCTTCCTGCATTGCAGAGAGTCATCTGTTAAAACTCCAGCATCGCTCATTCTGAGATCTTTCTTTGCATTCATGCTAGGCAGAATTCACTGACATGGTTTTCACACAGGCAGGAGCACCTTTTTCCTTGTCCAGCCTGTGGCTTTGCTTCCCCTTTCATCTGGACAGCTCTATCATTTTTCCTCCCTCTTTGTGCCAGAAACTTACTGCATATCTAACATGTTCAAAGCAGCCAAGCTTGCTATTTTAATACAAGCTCTTATCTCTTATCAAACATAGATCTACAAATAGTGTACTATGTCCCCCACAGCTATTCTCTGTTTAGAGATTCTTCATTGTGTGTTGGACAGATGGCACAATCAGTGGGTTGTAGCAGGGCATTATAAAAAGGAATTCTTTCTAGCTGCTTCTACCCAGCCTGTTTGAATTCAGTGAGACACAGGAGCTGGAACACAATCTTTCAAAGACAACTCTGAACTTTTCTGAAATTTGAAAGTCAAAAGATGCTTAGGAAAAATAACATAAAAAGTAAAGCAAGCACAAAAGGAAAGCAGGGAAGTTCAGGGTTAAGAACTTGGCTTTGGATGAGTTTCCTTGCTCTCAGCTGCTCCACATAGATACACACAAATCCCTGTTTCTATGCATTGATGTGAGGGAAACAGTAATGTTCCCTCCTTATGTCAAATATTTCATTCGGGTAATCAGTATATCAAGTACTGTATCTACACTGGCCTAGGAAAGTACTTAAAAGGTCCCAATCTTGGGGATCTGACAACATTGCAAGCTCTGTAAGTACTTTTTTTTTTAATGTGAAAGAGTCTTAAATATTCTTTTGTAATATTCAGTTACATAAAGTTGCCATAAAACAGTAAATCTTTTGCTGCTTTTGGCTCCTGTCCCCCACACAAGCCTATTTGTTTCTAATTTTTTAACTTAATCGACTTACATGACACTTTCTTTCATCTAGTTTGGAGCATAAGAAAAACTAGTTATTATGTAATTACTGTATGACGCTTCTGTGTTCTAGAAAAAGATACACACAGGTGCCCTTGCACTACATTAATTCTATGTTTGCTTTGTCTTTTCAACTAGGCAAATTTCTTATATTCTGTATAAGCAGAAAGGAAACAGGAAAATCTGACTTAGATTGACTACACTGAAAGACGTGTAACTCCTAAAGCCAAGGGGAGTTTGTCTCATGGAGGGAATCACAGGTGGTGGCTACATTTAATGTATGTATAGGAACTTTGAGAGTCCTTTGCTGTGCCAATCATACCACTTTTTGTAAGTGTGAGGAAGGCCTTAAGTGTGTCAGAGGGAGGGGCTAATCATACACACATCTACATCCAGTAATAGATGCACTCAGTTGTCAACCTATATCATTAAATAAGGAAGGAATAAACACTCTATTTTGGAAAGTTTTTCATCATTTAACAGAATAAGTTCTTATCAATTTGCCAATCAAGTTTTATGAACTAATCAAAAGTTATAGGACTGTAAATAATACAGATATTTACACACTACTCCTAAGTACCTATTTAATTATTCAAAGCTACTGTTGCTGTTTTAACTGGAAATTCACTTGTGCTTGTAACCACAGCCAGCTTCTTTTGGCTCTTTTCTCCAAAGCAGCAAGCTGTGACATAACAGCAATTTTTAAAATGGTTCCCCTGATAAACAGAATAACTCCTGTCAGAGAAAACTGTATCTAGATGTAACCACACCAACATCCTAAGTTGGGCATTTTTTTATACCAACCACTGCATTTCAGGGAAACAAATTCCAGACTGAGACTATCCTCCTATTCCTCTTCTCCCCATTCACTCTCTTCATTTGTTTTCACCTTAGCTCGTTCCATCCTTCTGACTTGTTCTCCATGCACTTACACTGGTGCCTCTCCATTCCTTTCATTCTGATTTGGTTTTACTTTTTCAGTCTCCCTGGTCTTCACCAGTAATTACTATGACAAACATTGCAGTGCTCTTTAATAATTACGCATACTATTTCCGCACTAGTGCGGTATTCCTGTACCATGTATGGGAATGGATATTTCACCCATGGGGTTTGTCATGGTAGCAGAGTCTAGCCACCTAGGCAATGAGAGAGTAACCTTTCTGGTAACCATCACCATCTGACTCGTAAGGGTTATTAAGAGACAATGCCAGCGCAAGTGTCTTTAATGGCACTAACCCAAACCAGTATGAACAAGAGAGAGTGAGAGACCTTCATAGACAGGAAGAACTGGACTTGAGAGGAAAGCCTATCCAACTTTAGCTTGTAGTGAAGTGTAAGATTAAATATGCCTATAGGTTGTCTGATATTTTAATGTCTCTTTTTTAATTTTTTTTCCTTGTAATGCCTTGTTCCAAGTGCTAAGTTAAAATACTTTGTTCTAAGAAGGGTGTTGGTGAGTATCACAGCTCTCAGCTTCCAAAAGGGAGGAAATGCAGGTGTTGAAAACCCAGTTAGGCCTGAAGGCTGATGAGTGGTTGGTACACACCAGATAATGTACCTGGGTCCCAGTTTAAGAGGGGAAGAATCGTGAGGGCAAGAGGATGAACACTTGAGCGCTCAAAGACCAGTGATGGGGCAAGGGTGCAGCTAGTCCTGTGGCTGTGAAAGGAAGTGTTCCATCAAGTCTCACAAACTACTTCTTTTAAAATTAGTTCCTGGGAGAATAGTTTGCGATTTGTAGAAGTGGCACCCCTCCCTCTGTATTCTCCAGCGCACATCACTCCAATGCACTGAAACACTCTCACTTTAACTTAGCATGGCATCTACCCGTACAGTTTATCTTACCTTGGGCAAAAACTCCTTGTTGGCCCCAACCCCCAAGGGCTCCCTGCTGCCCCTCTCTTGGCTGGCTTCCCCATGGTAGGCACTCACTGCAGCTCTACACACTATAACAGGTCTTGAAGCTGTTGCTGAGCGAGTCCTGCAGGCAGAGCAGGGTGGGGGTGGTGGGGAGACAGGCTGTTGGAAGTGGGGTGAGGCAGGGTAGGCTCCCAGGATGGAGGGAGCCTGGTGCAGGAGCCAGCCCCATGGCAGTGGCAAGGAGTAGCAGCTCTGGCCCAGCCCCTGCCATTCACATTTGGCCCTATGGTCCCTCTGTCACAGAGGGATTGTGGAGCCAAACCTGAGTGATGCTGAGACCCCTATGCAGCGGGTCTCAACATCACTCACTCCATTTTGGCCCCACTCCCACCTCATCATGATGGAGGGTCATGGGACCAAACCTGAGTGGCCAGTGGGGCAGCCAGCACTGCTCCTCCACACCGCTGCTGTTGGACCAGCTCCTGCATCAATACCTGAACCAGATCAGTCAGAGCTCAGATGCCCCCCGCAAAAGAATCAGGCCCTAGACATGTGCCTAGGTTGCCTGCACCTTAATCCAGCCCTTCCAGTGGTCTGCACCCTGGGTAATGTGCGTATGGCTGTGAGTACGACTGCATTGCTCAGTCCCATACATATTCAGAGATCTCTGTGATTTCCATGGGACCCATTAGTGAATTTCTAATGGACATTGCTTGCAATTTAATGATATCCAAGGTCTGGCTACACTGAAAAATTAGCTTGACCTAACTGTGTCACTCAGGGCTGTGAAAAGCATACACCTTAAAATACTGTAGCTAGGTCAACCTAACCCCCAGTGTAGATGCGGCGAGGTTGAAGAATATATCTGAGGGGTGGGTTAACTAAAGTGATGGAAAAAACGTCTGCACTATAGTGCTAAAGCTGCAGCACCATCGCTGTTCCACTGTAGCATCGGTAGTGTAAATAAGCCCCAAGGTCCTGTTTTCTCCCAGTTATACTAGTATGGTTAACTGCTGTTGTTATAACAATATAAGTCCCCAGGTGGACACTCTGTTCTGGTATGAGCGTGGTTTTGGATTTAGCTTAACCCCCTTCCCAAGTGACATAAACCAAACTGAAAAAGGCACCTCTTACACTGAAATAAGGGGGGAAGTTATACCAGTGTACCTTTCCGATGTAGACAAGTCCTTTAAAGAAAAAAGTGTTTAATTAAATAAATGCTAGAATTAAAAGGGTGGAATTGGAACAGTGGTTCTCTTTGTTATCGCTTTTGATATTAAATTCTCCACCTGAGGCTGCTTAGAAGGCAGTTTGAGATTGTGGCAAAAGCACAATATTTGTGCTTACACGATCAGCAGTGAAATAGTTGCACTGATATTTAGATTGTCACCTTCAGGATTGATAGTTAACAAGGTGCTGTGATGAATACAGCATTTTGAATCTCTCATAGCTGTTGGTTTTTCAGGCTGCACAGGTAACATGGCTTTGGCTTACATTCATGATCAGCGCTAGAAAAAGTTATTTTGAGAGAGTGAGATTCTTTACAGTTCTGCAGCAAGAGTTGGGGTCCATGCAATATAAATGGCCCTAACAATTGCAGTTGACCTATGTTTTAACAAAACTATATTGCATCGTTTCCTATTTGTATTGCATCGTTTCCTATTTGATAAATGCTGGATTTCTGTGAATTTGTTAAGCTACATCTCTTTGAGGGAAGGGAATCCAAATTCAAAAATATCTCATCTCTGGGATAACTCTATCCTGCAGTATGGCAACAAGCCAATGATCATTATGTTCTCCCATTTCTCCCCTCAGTATTTTAATTATTTCCAGCACTTAGAATTGCCTTCCCAGTCAATATTTACATTTCTATAAATATTGCTTTATAGTTAAGTGCTTTATCAAAAGAGGCTGAACCTGCCTTTCACCCTCCCCCAGTGACGGTAGTAAATAGAACACACTGTTCTTCTCAGGTTCATGCTGCAGAATTTTTTTAATGTATCCTGCACAGACATTGCTCCCCCAAGACAACACAAAGTGTTGCTAGTAAAGCAGCTGGCCAGCTGTGGAAGAACTTGTGCGCGTGGAGGGAGAGGGGTTTTTTTTCAGATGTTCCTGCCAGCGACTGCAGAATTATGATGAAACTGTTTTGCTGAAAGTTAAAGATATGTGCATGTGAGAGTGAGCACAACAGCTTGGATTGCCTTCTGCTTCCTTCTCTGTTTGTTTAGTGCATGATTTCCCAGCCTTCCTACTTAATTTAATAACTCCGCTTTCATTTCTATGCTGTTAACCTGCCTCGTGACTCATGGTGGTTGCACTTCAAGGAGCCTGCTAATGCTACACCAAATTTGCTTGTTTGTGCATTTACACCTTCCTTTCCTTGTTACTGATTCCCACAAGCCCTTGAATTGCTCTAGATAAACAAGGAAGTGTTGGCAAGGGGGTGTTAGCAGAGTTGGAAATAAGTGGAAAAGACACTGCTCGTCGGTGCTTACAGGGATTAAACCAATAGGACTCTATAGAAATTTAGTCACCCTTTATATTAAGATTCCATTTATATATAGTTCATAAAGAGTTAATAATCTATTAAATAAATGATGGTGATGCTTTGGGGGTTTATTCAGACCAGTAACGGATTGCATCAACATCTGCCTTGTAACCTGGGATGCTTTGTGCCATGCAGCTTTGGCTCAGAGCCCTGACACTAACAGCTTGCTTACAGCACAGTGACATCACCCTCACCCTAGCTTCCACCAGCTTGGTTACTCCATGCCAGGTGACACCAGCAGCCCCTCCAGTCCTAAGTCTCACTAAAAGTCTCCTCTCTAGTGTGCAGCCCCTCTCACTGTAACACTCACAAAAGTTCACTGCTCCTTTCTAGAGTCAGGGTGCAGGATTTTACTCTTCGGTTTATTCTGCACTGAGATGGATGTGTAATAAAACAAGATTATGTTTATTACCAAAGAACTGAGATTTAAGTGATACCAAGCAGAAGGAATTGGGATAGAAATGGTTACAAACATGCAAAAGTAAAAATACGTTTCTAAGGCTAAAACCAAACTTAACAAACTAGAGCCTTTTGTTCAAAATAGTTTTTTTCACCACAGTTGTTCTCCCAGCATGGTTGGCCAGTCCTTAGCCAGGATCTAACACACAGCTCCTAGCACTTGGTTTCTTTGTCCCTTCAGGTTAAGGATGCCAAAATGGCTTTCTCTGCTTATATTCTCCAAGTTTCTTTGTTTTCAAAGTCAGGAAAATCTCCTGAGGGCTCAGCTTTCTGTGTCCATCAGGGAGCTGATGTCATGTTAATTTTTGCAGTCTTCTCCCCCTATCATGATAGTTGAGTGGCTATCTTCTCCACTCGCAAGTTTGACAGCTTTGTTTACCTCTTATATAAATGTACTTCCATTGTCTGTCTTTGCTCAATTTACACCAGAGACCACATTTGTCTAGGGTGGGGTGATTCAAGCCCTCCCTGCCAAACACATTTCAAGGGCATACTTCTAGTGCATATTTATATTTTTTCATATATCACTCATAAATACACCATGTAACCATGTTAATGCCCAGCTTGTTACAGGTAGCGTAAGATACCTTACGTGATAACAGTGAAATGGGGTACACTGAACTGATCTGGCCAGCTGGGGCTCACTGCTAGATACACCCTTTCCCTCTGGCATTGGAGTACTCTTAGGGTCACAATGATTAAAGATTGTTAGAATCCAGGAGGTCAGTGAGTTGCTTGCTACGATTTATTACACATTCTCCTGGTAATTATGGGAATTATAGGCCTGTCAGTCTGACATTGATCCTGGGCAAGATAATCAACTTGATTAACAAAAAATTAAAGGAGTGTAATATAATTAATGCCAATCAACATGAGTTAATGGAACATAAATCTTGTCAAACTAACTTAATATCTTGTTTTAATGAGGTTAAAAGTTTGGTTGACAAAGGTAATAGTGTTGATGTAATAGATATACTCTTCTGTAAGGCATTTGACTTTTGATTAAAAAACTAGAAAGATATAAAGTTAACATGGCACACATTAAGAGCTGCTGGAATACTCTGTCCAGTTCTGGTGGCAACAATTCAATAAGGATGTTGAATAACTGAAGAGGGCTCAGAGAAGAGCTATGAGAATGATTAAAGGATTAGAAAACATGCTTGAGACTGAGCTCCTTGAATCTATCACTGTATTTATTTTAACAAAGATAAGGTTACAGATGACATGATTACAGTCTATAAGTACCTATATGGGGAGCAAATATTTGATAATGGTCTCTTCCTTCTCGCAAACAAAAACATAACACAATCCAATGGATGAAAGTTAAAGCTAGAAAAATTCAGACTAGAAATAAGGCATGTTTTTAATAGTGAGGGTAATTAACCTTTGGAACAATTTCCCAAGGGCCCTGGTGGATTCTCCATCACTGGCAATTTTTAAGTCAGATTGGATATTTTTTCTAAAAGATATGTTGTAGGAATTATGTTGTGGAAGTTCTTTGGCCTCTGTTATACGATGATCACAATGGTCCCTTCTGGCCTTGGAATCTATGAATCTCCTGATATGCTTATAACCATCTACAACACTTTGCCTTATCTCCACAGCCCAATCTATTCTTCTTCTATGTACAGGTTTAGATGTGTATGTTTTGGTGGCATACCACTTATTTTTGCATTTATATTTGTAGTAGTATGTGTACATATAAAATGTAAGTTTTCTTACAATTTTCAAGAAAACTGGGTGAAGCAGTGGACAATAGATAACGAGGGAGAAAGTTGCCTGTCCAGGGACTTGCCTGAAGACTGGCTGAGAGTCTCATTCTAAAATAGGCAAGGTCAACCCCAGACGGGGCTATAGTGTTGATCTCTGTGACCTCTGTAGGCTTCTCCCATGGCCATACCAGTGCTTACAGGCTTCTGCTTGGCCTTCTTGCTCTGGCCCGGAATCTGTTACTCTGTGTGTTCAGCCTCCAGCCCTGCCCTATGTTCCCCTTCCCCAAACAATAAAACCCTTCCTCCTACTCAATCCAAAACTCCTGAGCAGGTTCATAACTCCTTTTGTCTTAGGTGGGGGAGGGGGACTTGTAATGATTAATTTATCCTGACAGTTCCATTCGTTGACAGCCTGTTCACACTCAGTCTCAAAGAATTTGAGATTGATGCAGTCACCAGTACCTTGTAGCATAACAGAACAATTCTGACTCCCCTTTGTCATTTATGCAAGTGAGAGCTAAACTGTGTAGACTGGCTGGCCTTCGTTGCTAGACGTATGTACTCTGAGCTCCACAGCAGGCACTGATGTTTGTCTGCTCCCATGGCTAGGTCTGCATAGCACTTACGTCGTTCAGGATTGTGGAAAAAAACACCCCTTGAACAATGTAATTATACCGACCTAAGCGCCAGTGTAAGCAGCACTATGTCGGCAGGAGAGCTTCTCCCACCATCATAGCTAAGGCCGCTCGTGGGCTGGAGTAGTTAAGATGATGGGAGAGCTTTCTCCCATCGGCTTAGAGCAATTAAGTTACAGATCTTACAGCGGTGGCGGTGCATCGCTGCTGTTGCAAACGCTCTAGAGTTGCCTCTCTGTTGGTTTCCCTTTGAGCCTGTGGAATGTAGCCAGTTGACTCATCGACTGTCAGAAGGATTACATTATCACTTTACATCCTCTCCATTTCTGCAGTTTTTCAAAACAAACTCCCCTTAGCACTACCCTACATGCACTTTTTGATATTGTCATACTGAAGACATATGGTTTAAACTCTGCAGTTTGGAGGGATTAAATCTGATGTGGCATTTGAAATCAGTAGCTCAGGAAGTGTGTCATCTGGCACCTTTGCATAATCTCTAATGGCAACAAGTGCTGTGTTGACTAACATTTTCTTACTATAATTAATCAGAGTTTTTCAAAATATTTTATTAAGAATTAGTGCAACTTTGAGTCTGAAAAATGAGCACTCTAGTGGCATTTCCATGCTACCAACAATAAAACATTTACATCTAGATTTTTTTATTGGCTGTAAATCAGCACATTCAATTGAGTGTTTATTATAAATTTAGGAGGTCACTTCTGCAAAAGCCAAGATAATGTGGACTTTCTCTGCTACTTTGATTTGTTAGAACAGAAGGCCAATTAATTGCCCATACTTAATAACAGGCCTGTTTGGAATCCCCTCTGTTCAGAAATCAGTGTTGTGTATTGGTTGAATGACTGCTCAGGCTGCCAACTTTTGTTAAACCCATTTCTGGGTTAAAAGGAATAATATGGTCTGAAATCTGGGGGTAAAACTGAAGGATTGTTACATAATTTATATGTAAAATTGGGATTTCCCCTCTGTTCTTCACAACTTCTCTTTGGTCCCCATTCTCTTTGTCTTTCTTTTCTGTTTCTCCTGTTCTCACATTAAGTCTTGTCTTCCATCTGTTATACGCCTTTTTACATTTTTCCCCATCCAGAATATAAAGGGGATGTGAGGATCGAAAACAGAAAATTTAAGATGACTAGATCGTTGTAGTTTAGCCACATGATTGTTTGTTCCTTCATCATTTTCAGCATTGCAGGAGAGTAATGAACACAATTTGCATGATGTCCCGCTCCACCTGCCTAGGGAGATCTGGAGCTACACTCCCCAAGTGATCATTATGTAAATGAAGTAATTTGGGATACAGAAAATTAGTCCAGGTGGCTACTTTATTTATTTATTTTTAAGATGAACTTCAATGCTGGCAAAATGCACCAGCTTGACAGCCCTGGAGACTGAACATGTGTGTCTATTTCCAGAATAGCTACAGGGTGGGAAATTAATATCAGCTACCCCTGAGCCTCCAGGCACTCTTGTTCTCATCCTATACAACACTGCAATGTTATTTGTACAAAATATGCCTTGTACGGCATCATTTGAAAACTAACAACACACTGGTCAACAATCAATGTGAAATGTATGTGATAGTGATGTGCACGGAATTATGGATACTCACTGATATAATGATTTAAAGTCTGTGACTAAAAGGTATTTAAGCCTGACATGTCTGGTTGTTGATAAACACGTTTTTCTCTGGAAAGAGGAAAGAGGCCAACACCTCAAACCAGGTGTGGTCAAATTCAATGAGCTTAAAGGTTGTAGGAGGAAGATATTTACATTGTAAAGTTTTACATTTACTCTGTCTTGGTGACTTTTGGCCCTGCTAAATACTTCTGACAGCTCTTAGTACTTGCAATATTACTTGCACATCATGAACAATTATACTCTGTGTCGAGTTTTGGATAAGCTAATGACATGTTAGATGATATATGAGCTCATTTGCACATGTATAAAAATATCCCAGATAAAGAGTGAAGTGCAGAAAAGTTTCCTTCTACTTCATGGTAACTTATGCTTTATCGTGACATTGGTGTCATGAGACTAAATTGTCTTATTCTGCAGTAACAAGAAACCTTCCAATAAGCCTCTGCAATGTCCTTTTTCTTGAGAAGAGAATTAAAAATTGTAAGCATGTTATTTAAAACAAAAAACTCGAACACAGTGTCCTTTTTTTGGTCTGTCTAGCTGCTATATATGTACATGTGTATAGACAGGTGTGAGTGTGTGTCTATACATATATAATACTCGTGTGTGTGTGTGTGTGTGTGTGTGTGTGTTGGTAGCTAAGGAAAAATTACTGTATGCTATAATGCTGTGTTCAGATGGGTTTTCAGTAGAGGTCTAAGTCCTACAATAACTTCCAAAGCAAGTTAGCCAACATTGTAAAGAAACCATTTCCTATACTATAAAGCTAAGGAAGGAATATTTTTCATCTCATGGTAAAATGGTTGCGGGGGGGAGGGAGGAAGAGAGGGAGGAAGGGACATATCAAACAGCCTACACATACACTTGCAGAAACAAGGCATCAGATTGCAGAAACACAGAGAAAGAACAGATTTGTTGTGCGGACACAAGGTTTGGACAGAAACTTGGTATTACAGGGCAAGTCTTTGAGCCTTGACAGGTTGGTAGTTCAATCCTAGGTAGCCTTACTTGAGAGAGTTTTATAGCAGGAGTGCACTCTATATTAATAATGTCCAAAGACATAGCTGTCCCTCCAGTGCATCAGCCTCCCAAGAAAACATTAATCATATTTTCCTGAGGCAGCCGAATTGATTTCTTGGGAGAAATATTTCCTTGCCTAGTCCCTAACCATTTCTTAACCGAACACCAATTTACAAGGATCTGAGCCCAGTCAACAACTAACTATTGCTTATTGAGCGGGTGCAGGTTTTGCTTCAGGTTCCCAGGCAGGTTATTTACCATTTACTGGGGCACAAAACCTGCCTTAGCTGTTATGCATGACTGTGTAATATTGGCTTGTGTACCTCTGTACAGGACTTGTATATCACTCTCAACCATGGTAAGCTTCTTTGTTGTTTTTTCCTCAGTCAGATCCTTGGTAAACTCAGAAGCTTGGATTCCATAAGTAGTGGTATACATGTTTACTATGATAATGACAGTTTACATTTATCTATCTTAGGCTTTTGATAGAGTGTCTGTTGCAGTGGTATCTAGCAAGGTATACAATACCTTTTAAGAATGTGTGACACAGTTGTACAGCTTTGGATCAATTAATTTTTATTCATATAGTGCTCATCATTATGTATCTGTGTACAGAACTTAAGGTTGTTAAAATAATTTTGGAGGCCAAGAGAGAAGCCAACATGGCAGGTGGGGGGACAGATGAAAGAAAGAGAACCCAAAATGGTCAAATGTGAATTTGAAAAGCCTCAGAAGACCTCTGTTATATAGGTAGTATTCTACCCATTTTACCAACTCGGAAACCAAAAAAGCTGAAGGCCTAAATAACTAACTTTTCAGAGGTTCACCCATATTTCTCATTAACTATCTCAGTAAAGCACTTAAGATTTGTGACGCATGACCAGAAAGAGTTAAGTGTCCTGCAGGATGAATGACTCAAATTCAGCCCTTAAAGACATAAGGGGAGATAATGTTTGTGTTTTTGTGTATTTACATATATATTGGTAGTGGTCAACAATGTAATCAAACAGTCCCTGTCTATGCTGTATTAATTCAGAGATCAAAAGAACATCTTAACATTTAAATGAACTGTAAACAAGTACTCCTTTTCTTTTTGCAGATACAGACTAACACAGCTGCTACTCTGAAACATGTAAACATAGAATGTCGCTGCATTAAACTCTCTTTGAAATGTATAGCAAATCATCTGCGAATGGTGGAAAAACAGGCAACTGCCTTACGTTAATCTGTGTGAATAATTTAGGAAGTAGACCTACTTCAAAGTCACCCTGATTGCCTATTGTTTACCCAGGACTGTGTGATCAAGTAGATGCTAGAACATTGTATAAATGACCCTGGGGTCCTGATCCTGTCAGGCTTTCAGCAAAAGACTTGTGTTAGCAGCACTTATTATTGTTATTATGGTGTTGAAGCTCACTAAGCCTCTTCTAAACTTCTGCTAGCTGTGACTATCTTGATTTTTAGCTCCCCAGCAGGTGTGTGTGAGGCTGCTAGGATGGATAATCACCAGTTTCAGTTGCCTCCCCACATGGATTGAATATTTTACTTTCACTAGAAACATAAAAAGAAAAGGAGTACTAGTGACACCTTAGAGACTAACAAATTTATTAGAGCATAAAGAGTTGGCAACGGGCTTTGTTGCAAGGATAGGTTCCTGTGTTAGTGGTTCTGTTGCGTGGTGTGTGGTTGCTGGTGAGTATTTGCTTCAGATTGGGGGGCTGTCTGTAAGCAAGGACTGGCCTGTCTCCCAAGATCTGTGAGAGTGATGGGTCGTCCTTCAGGATAGGTTGTAGATCCTTGATGATGCGTTGGAGAGGTTTTAGTTGGGGTGTAAAAGTACCCAGAAGTCACCTACTCCAGGTCAGGCCCAACAAAGAAAATAACTGAACGCCACTAGCCATCACCTTCAGCCCCCAACTTGGGATCTTGGGAGATAGGCCAGTCCTTGCTTACAGACAGCCCCCCAATCTGAAGCAAATACTCACCAGCAACCACACACCACACAACAGAACCACCAACCCAGGAACCTATCCTTGCAACAAAGCCCGTTGCCAACTCTGTCCACATATCTATTCAGGGGACACCATCATAGGGCCTAATCACATCAGCCACACTATCAGAGGCTCGTTCACCTGCGCATCTACCAATGTGATATATGCCATCATGTGCCAGCAATGCCCCTCTGCCATGTACATTGGTCAAACTGGACAGTCTCTACGTAAAAGAATGAATGGACACAAATCAGACGTCAAGAATTATAACATTCAAAAAACAGTTGGAGAACACTTCAATCTCCCTGGTCACTCGATTACAGACCTAAGAGTGGCTATCCTTCAACAAAAAAGCTTCAAAAACAGACTCCAACGAGAGACTGCTGAATTGGAATTAATTTGCAAACTGGATACAATTAACTTAGGCTTGAATAGAGACTGGGAATGGATGAGTCATTACACAAAGTAAAACGATTTCCCCATGTTGTTTCTCCCCCCCACCCCACCCCACCCCCCACTGTTCCTCAGATATTCTTAAAAAGAAAAGCAGTACTTGTGGCACCTTAGAGACTAACAAATTTATTAGGGCATAAGCTTTCGTGAGCTACAGCTCACTTCATCGGATGCATTTGGTGGAAAAAAAAAAACTGTAGCTCACGAAAACTTACGCTCTAATAAATTTGTTAGTCTCTAAGGTGCCACAAGTACTGCTTTTCTTTTTGCGAATACAGACTAACACGGCTGCTACTCTGAAACCTATCAGATATTCTTGTTAACTGCTGGAAATAGCCTACCTTGCTTGTCACCATGAAAGGTTTTCCTCCTTCCCCCCCCTGCTGCTGGTGATGGCTTATCTTAAGTGATCACTCTCCTTACAGTGTGTATGATAAACCCATTGTTTCATGTTCTCTGTGTGTGTATATCAATCTCCCCTCTGTTTTTTCCACCAAATACATCCGATGAAGTGAGCTGTAGCTCACGAAAACTTACGCTCTAATAAATTTGTTAGTCTCTAAGGTGCCACAAGTACTGCTTTTCTTTTTGCGAATACAGACTAACACGGCTGCTACTCTGAAACCTATCAGATATTCTTGTTAACTGCTGGAAATAGCCTACCTTGCTTGTCACCATGAAAGGTTTTCCTCCTTCCCCCCGCTGCTGCTTGTGATGGCTTATCTTAAGTGATCACTCTCCTTACAGTGTGTATGATAAACCCATTGTTTCATGTTCTCTGTGTGTGTATATCAATCTCCCCTCTGTTTTTTCCACCAAATACATCCGATGAAGTGAGCTGTAGCTCACGAAAGCTTATGCTCTAATAAATTTGTTAGTCTCTAAGGTTCCACAAGTACTCCTTTTCTTTTTGCGAATACAGACTAACACAGCTGCTACTTAGAAACATAAAGTATCAGAGGGGTAGCCGTGTTAGTTTGGATCTGTAAAAGCAGCAAAGAGTCCTGTGGCACCTCATAGACTAACAGATATATTGGAGCATAAGCTTTTGTGGGTGAATACCCACTTTGTCGGATGCATGTAGTGGAAATTTCCAGAGGCAGGTATAAATATGCAAGCAAGAATCAGGCTAGGGATAACGAGGTTAATTCAATCAGGGAGGATGAGACCCTCTTCTAGCAGTTGAGGTGTGAACACCAAGGGAGGAGAAACTGCTTTTGTAGTTGGCTAGCCATTCACAGTCTTTGTTTAATCCTGAGCAGATGGTGTCAAATTTGCAAATGAACTGAAGCTCTGCAGTTTCCCTTTGAAGTCAGGTCCTGAAATTTTTTTGCTGCAGGATGGCTACCTTTAAATCTGCTATTGTGTGTCCAGGGAGGTTGAAGTGTTCTCCTACAGGTTTTTGTATATTGCCATTCCTAGTATCTGATTTGTGTCCATTTATCCTTTTACGTAGGGACTGTCCAGTTTGGCCAATGTACATAGCAGAGGGGCATTGCTGACACATGATGGCATATTTACATTGGTGGACGTGCAGATGAATGAACCGGTGATGGTGTGGCTGATCTGGTTAGGTCCTGTGATGGTGTCGCTGGTGTAGATATGTGGGCAGAGTTGGCATCGAGGTTTGCTGCATAGATTGGTTCCTGATTTAGAGTTACTATGGTGTGGTGTGTAGTTGCTGGTGAGAATATGCTTCAGGATGGCGGGTTGTCTGTGGGCGAGGACTGGCCTGTGAAAGTGGCCTACCAAGGCCTCCGAAAGTGAGGGATTGTTGTCCAGGATGGGTTATAGATCACTAATGATGCATTGGAGAGGTTTTAGCTGAGGACTGTATGTTATGGCCAGTGGATTTCTGTTGGTTTCTTTCTTGGGCTTGTCTTGCAGAGTGGGAATTTCCCAACCCCTCTCCCTGGGTGGCAGCTTTAACTTCCCCCAGAAGCTCTGCCAGTGGCGACTGTCCAGGAGATGTGCTGAATCAGTGTCCCTTCAGTCCAACCAGGCTCCTCAGGAGAGACCTGTAGGCAGTTTGCAGCACTGTGCTCCCATTCCTGGTAGACGTTCCTCTTCCACAGGCTCGTGGCCCAGGTTTTGTCAGCAGCACTTGGGCAGTGAATCAGACAAGGACTTGTCTCTTCCAGAAGTGTAAATTGGACCAGGGTAGAGCAGCTTCTATTGAGTCCAGATTAAATATTGTTATTCCGATGCACTGGATTAGATCATGTTTGCTTCCAGAGTGATGGCATGTAGCATAGAACATGACAGAGCTAATGGAATGTAGCACATCTTATCACAACTTTAAAGACAATGTATGTTTTTTGGTTGGCCCTGGTAGAAGCCATAAGGGATCTGGTCTGTTTTCCACTGCTTTGAAGTTCCATGTTTCCGCCTCCTCTCTGCTGCTGCAGGATGATTTGGGATGAAATTCCTGTATCCTTCCTTAATTGATCCAGGGAGGGGCTACTGTGCAGTGATGTGAAATGCATCCTGTCCCCAATGACCAGTTATGTCATCTTCATCAACATTCACCCAATTCTGCATGGCCTGGGGAGCAAGAAACTGGGAACCAAGAATCCACCCTTGATCTTATACATGGAGTTTGTCATGTCTCTGGTGCTAGCCCTGTGGGAAATTGATTTCCGTGCTAGTCTTTCATGAGAGAAGGATTTGAGGTTGAGTAGAGATTGAGCAAGCATAAGGGCTTGTCTACAAGGGCTTGATCGGTTATACTGGTGTAATTATATCATTTGTAATTATATTGTATCATCCCCATTTGGACACACTTATTCCAGTATAAGAGTGGCTTTTTTTCGTTTAGCTTAAATCCCTTCCAAAACAGCATAGGTAAACTGAAAAATGGTACTCTTGCAGTGGAATAAGTATCCACATGAGGGTTATAGCAGTAAAACTACATAGGTTTAAATTCACACCTTACAGTATGCTGGTGTAGACGAGCCCTTAATAATGTGAAATGCTTATATCAGTTTTTATCTCCAACTTGTAGAGATGTTTTCTCTTTCAGTTTTAATTGGTTATTTATAATGTACTCATCACTAGTGCATGAGAACACTTTATGGAATTACAAGATATGTAAACCATACACAAACCCTCAAGAATCTTTGGTACTCTTTGTTCTCAATCCCACATCTCCATGAGCACGTTAAAGGATTGATTTCCACAATGTAAAATGTTTATGGAAACCTCACAGCTGAAAAGGCCATCAGCTGGTAACTTGTATCGTGATCACACTGGGAAGAAATTGTTTGTTCATAAATCAGAATAAAAACAAGGCAGCGACTGGCCAGGTGCTGGCTATGGTCCATTACTTACAGTCCTTCACAAAGAGTGATGGACTAATTCAAAAATATGAAGCAGGAAAATTCCTTTAGTGTGCATAAGCTAAGTGGATCACACTGCTGTTAGCAGCAATCTCTCTTTAGTATGCTGAAGAACGTGTTAACCTTCCAGGAGACCCTGTTCCACTGTGGGGTCTTGGCCCAAAATTCTTTATACAAACAAAAGATCTTACCAGCAATGTATGTTCAATCATATCAAGATCAGGCAGGCATACTCTACTACTCATCTCATGTTATTTCAGTGCCAGTCAGCCATCTGGGCCACATTCAGCACCATCATAATTTGAGCCTCACCCTCTACAGCATATTTTCAGTCCCAAGGCATAAATGCAGTGGTCATTTTGCTCCAGAGTATTAAAGTGGCAAAATAATTTGCAAAATGTATTGGTTAAGGGCCTGATCCAAAACTCACTGAAGTCATTGAGGCAGGGAACTGTGGAAAAAAACAGTGTGATCAAGTAATTAAAAAATGGATCATAATGCATATGCACAAGGTTGCCAAATAATTCTGACATTTCTTAACTTTTGAGTGCTTGACTTTGCAATCTGAATAACATTCTTTTAACATAGATTTTCAGTGTGTGTGAGAGGGGTTATTTAGCTCCGAAGGAAAATATTTATTTGAGCTTGTTTGTGGAAAATGCTAGAGAACAGTGTACTAATGATTCATTTAATCATCTCCAGCATGTGTATGATGTCATCGAAATTAATGATAGAGAAAAACTAATCAGTCATTTTAACTATCCTCCCACAACTTTCTATTTTATTGTCAGTGCCAACTAAATTTTGAAAAGTCAAGAAGTTTTCACTTTTCAATTACCCATGGCCAAAATATTCAAAGTTTTCTCTAAAATTAGGCACCTAATCCAGATTTTCAGAGGAGCTAAGCATCCCCAACTAGGGCTAGTGAGAAAATTTTTGACAAAACATTACTTTTTTGTCAGAAAATGCAAATTTATCAAAACCAAAATGTTTTGTGTGAACATGCTAGTTTGGACTAAATTTTTGTTGGGGAAGTTTTTTGAGGTCCAGGATCAACTTTCTGGTCAGAGAGAGAGAGAGAGAGACCTTCCCCAGTATAGCCAGTATGTGGTGGCTTGTGGTGTGACACACAGGCTCCATGGAAAGGGGTCCCCTGTTCTTTACAAATAACTCTCACCTCACACCCAACAAACTCACTACCACAGAGGCATCTTAGTCTTTATGGATAAATATCCTGTATCTACAGAAAGCTCGTGGCTTGTCAAGACTCATAATCCTTGCAAGATGTATGTATGGGTAATATTTAAGTATTAATATGTTTACATTGAAAATATACTTTATGGACTTGGAGTAAAAATTAGTCACCAGGGGTAATGTATCTCAGTGATGTCCCATTCAAGCAAGAGGGAGTTGTCACCCCTCCCTAGCCAGCCGATAATTTAATACAAGGTTCTGTTGTCTGCCCAGGCCACATCTCATCAATGGAAAACCATCAAAGACCATTGAAAATGACTGTTTCAGTATAACAGAGAGAAAGGCACTCTGTATCATTCACTGAGGAAACACCTTAAGGAGTGAGGGGCAGGGAGGGTTCATGAACGTTTGGATCCTGATTCTTGTGAAACCATCCAACTCTGCAACTTTGGGCAGAAACCTATTTTATTAGATCGTAAAGGTAGTAGATTGATAAGTGTAGACCCAGGTTCACATTTTATGATTTTGTGTTGTAACCAATTGTTTCCATCACTTTGTCTCACTTCAAGTTAAATGTTAATTCTTTCTCAAATAAATGTACTTGGTCTTATTGTAAGTGCTCACAAGTGCTGTGTAGTTTACAGAAGTAGTGGTTTAAGTAAAACTGGGATATATTGCAGCTTGAGGTGCAGTGTATCTGGAATTTCTGTGAGTAGCCAGTGTCAGGGGCTGGATACCACAGGGGAACAATTCAAAGGAACTCGGGGTTGGGGTGAATTTACTGCTAATCTGCAAGGTAAAGTTAGGGCTGGGATAGCCCAAAGGAGAGTGCTTGAGCAGCTGAAAGGCTGGTGGTGTAAGGGAGCTGACACCCAGACACCACAAGAAAGATTCCCTCTCACTGGAGGCAGGGAGTAACAAGGTGACTCATAGCCCTAGGTGTCCCAAGTACCCTCACACCTGATGGTTAGGACACTCACTTGGGACGTTGAAAATGCACATATAACTCTCTGGTCTGAATCAGGCAGAGCAGGGACTTGAAGTTAGAACTTGCACTTTCCAGGTGAGTGCCTTAATCCAGGGATGGGCAAACTTTTTGGCCCGAGGGACACATCGGGGATGCACAACTATATGGAGGGCTGGGTAGGGAAGGCTGTGCCTCCCCAAACAGCCTGGCCCCCACCCTCTATCTTCCCCCTCCCACTTCCCACCGCCTGACTGCCCCCTTCAGAATCCCTGACCCATCCAACCTCCCCGCTCCTTGTCCCCTGACTACCCCCTCCTGGGACCCCCTACCCCTAACTGCACCCCCAGAACCCTACCCCCTATCCAACCCCCCCTTCTCCCTGTCCCCTGACTACCCTGACCTCTATCCGTACCCCTGACCCCTGATAGGCCCCCTGGGACTCCACACCCCTCCAACCCGCCCTGTCTCCTGACTGCCCCCCCAGAACCACCGACCCATCCAACGCCCCTCCTGCTCCCTGACTGGCCCCCTAGAGCCCCTGACCCATCCAACCGCCCCCTGCTCCCTGTCCCCTGACTGCCCCCTGGGACCTACCGCTCCCCACCCCCTTACCATGCTGGAGCCAGCCATGCTGCCGCGCTGCCCAGCAAGAGCGGTGGGCCAGAGTGCTGGCAGCATGGCGAGCTGAGGCTGCGGAGGTGAGGGGCAGTGGGGAAGGGGCCGGGGGACAGCCTTTCCGGCCGGGAGCTCAGGGGTCGGGCAGGACAGTCCCGTGGGCCGTAGTTTGCCCACTTCTGCCCTAATCACTGAGCTATTGGCTGTTTTGAGGTAGGGCGGTCTCAGAATCTCATTTTTTGCCAAAAAATATCAAAAGGTCTGTGGTGTATCCTGATGCAGAAAGGATTTTTTTCCAGATATTTTCCAGAAAAGTGTGGCTCATATTTAAGCTATTATAATTTACTATTTATTATTTGACTATTTCTATGGCAGTAGTGCGTGGGAACCATAACAAGGCATAAACAAATCTTTTATGAGGCATTTTACAAATACAGTCTCTCCCAAGAGAGCTCTCATCTAGGATTTAGATATGTAACTTGTGAATAAACCGACAATAAAAGTGGGGAGAACATGGTAACAATGGAGACAGGTGGTTTTGCGTAAATCAGTTGTCAGAGATCTCAGTCGTCACAGTAAGTGCCCTTGTTCTCTTGGAACCATAGCATTTCTGAGAGGCATATCACTTAATAATGTGCATGAAAGGTGAATGAGAAATTCAAATGTTAGAAAAGGACAAAATGCAATTATCTATAAATCTAAATATACGGTTATGTAAATCTGTCTATATATATCCTTTCTCTCTCTCTCTTTCACACATAGGGCTTCTGTTTTTCTGGTTTCAGAGTAGCAGCAGTGTTAGTCTGTATTCGCAAAAAGAAAACGAGTACTTGTGGCACCTTAGAGACTAACAAATGTATTTGAGCATAAGCTTTTGTGAGCTACAGTTCCCCACTGTATTTTCCACTGAATGCATCTGATGAAGTGAGCTGTAGCTCACGAAAGCTTATGCTCAAATAAATTTGTTAGTCTCTATGGTGCCGCAAGTACTCCTTTTCTTTTTGTTTTTCTGGGTTTATTTATTTCATATTTTGGGTTTTATTTTTAGAAATTTTTGATTTTTTAGTAATCCCATAAAATTGGGCGAGTTGGGGTTTCTTTTGTAAATACAGTAGTATATACTGTAATGAGTAATCTCTTTGTAATTGTTCACTAAGGCGCTTTAATGGAGTACTGTTTCACGCAGCACTCCATTAAGGACCACTAAGGAACCTTGAGTGTGCACCATCGAGGTCTACATGGACCAGTTAACGTACAACACATTAGCGCACATTAGAAATCCCACCTCCATAGTCTACATTGCTGTTGTTTGTACACAAGTCCTTATATACAAGTAACCATTTTCCAGTGTTTTTCTGATGTTTATTGGATAAACATACCGGTAATTTCTTTTTTTGTATTGTGTTTGGTTTTTTTGGTGTTTATTGCTTAAAACCTAAAATAAGAAGCCTTAGTTATGTATTAATAGTACCACTGCCAATTCTCTGATTAGAGGGATGGCACAGGGTAGAATTTCATTCTATTCATTCTGCCAAGGCAGAAAGACTGCTTCACCATCTCTTCAACTTCACATTTTAAGATAATCTGTTATGCACCATTTGCTTGTGCATGAAATATAATAATAATTACTAAAATTCACTGGTGTGAGGGGTTCAACTGTCATAAGTGGATATACATTTCTCAGTGACTTTTGCAGTACCCGTTAAAGATGTCAAATATTTGCAATACTGCTCATCAGCTTTATGGCAAAGTTAACATTTGCATACTGATTCTTTCATGACTTCACATATGTGCATAAATAAGTTGAGTTTCTGTAGAATGGAAGAGAGCCAGAGTATTTTCTGTTGAATCACTTGCTGACTTTCCTAATCATGGTGCATTGTCTCAGTGGGCTCCTGGAATAGACTAATGGCTAGCACTTTGGGACAAAGCTTCAAAGGGCTTCCATACTGCATGTGCGCAAAACTTGCATATTTGCAAACAAGTGTTTGCTCATGTAAATTGGATAATTGTCAGGAAATACAATGTTAAGGTTGAAAAATCAAGGTTTTGAAATCAGGGGGCCCCAATTCTCCACTGCTGTGCAAGAGTTGTTGTCACTAGTACCTGTGCAAAGTGGGTGTAAAATGCTCCCAAGTCAGAATGGTGTCATTTATATTCAGTTTGCACAGATGTCAATGATTATGTTAAGTGGAATTCAGTGAAGAATATGACAGGTTTCAGAGTAGCAACCGTGTTAGTCTGTATTCGCAAAAAGAAAAGGAGTATTTGTGGCACCTTAGAGACTAACAAATTTATTTGAGCATAAGCTTTCGTGAACTACAGCTCACTTCATCCGATGCATCCGATGAAGTGAGCTGTAGCTCACGAAAGTTTATGCTCAAATAATTTTGCTAGTCTCTAAGGTGCCACAAATACTCCTTTTCTTTTAGTGGAGAATATGGTCAAGGAAATGCAGAATTAAGTTTGAAAATGCAAACTTAACTTTGCTCCCTTTGGTCTGTCTTCAGATATGGTCTCCCTTTTATTAGAAGTTATTTGTCAGTTGGTGATGATGATGTATTATGGTTAAGGCTGTGATTTAGTCATGGAGGTTGTGGAAGTCACGGAATTTGTGGGGCAGTGGGGGACACCTGGAGCTGCAGGTGGCAGGTGTACCTCACAGCCCCCAGCTGCTACCGGCAGCTCCTAGTCCCTACAGCTGCCCCACTTGAAATAATGTGGGGATCTACAAATCCCCATTTTGTCAGGGATATTTTTAGTAAAAGTTAGGGACAGGTCATGGCTTATGTGAATTTTTCTTCTTTTGCCTGTGATCTGTCCGTGACTTTTACTAAAAATATCCATGACAAAATCTTAGCCTTAATTATGGTTACGGCTGGATGTCTGTCAAGAGGTCACAGAAGTCATGGGTTCTGGGTCTTTCCATGACCTCGGTGACTTTTGCAGCATCAGCAGTTTGGGTGTGAGAGGGAGCTCAAGGCTGGGGCAGGGGATTAGGGTGCAGGGTGGCACTTACCTGGAGGAGGGCATGCTCTCTGGAAGCGGCTGGCATGACCCTGCAACTCCTGACCTTGGCTCTGCGGAGGGGCCAGAGGGCTCTGCACTCTGTCCCTGCTTGCAGGCACTGCCCCCGCAGCTCCCATTGGCTGTGGTTCCCATTGGCTCTGGAACCGGAGCTCGACAGGGGCAGCACACAGAGCCCCCTGGCCTTCTCCCCCTAGGAGCTTCAAGGATACACGGAGCTGGGTAGGGAGCCTACCAGCCCCACCACCACAGCCGCCCGTTCCTCACCCCCCTCCACAAGCGCCAGCCAGGGTACAAGGCCGCACGTCGCTGCACACCCCCCGCAGCGCCAGCCGGGGAACCTGGGCCGCATGCCTCCCCAGCACCATCCGGAGACCTGGGCCACACCCCAGGACCCACGGTGCCCCCAGACTGCCGCGCCCCTACCCCCCATCCTCCCCGAGCATCTACCGGCCGCGGCTCAAGTTTTAGCTACAGGTAAATAGTACAAGTCATGGACAGGTCACAGGCCATGAATTTTTGTTTACTGCCTGTGATCTGTCCATAACTTTTACTAAAAATACCCGTGACTAAAACATAGCCTTGATTATGGTATATTATGGTAGTGCCAATAATGTGTTAGGCCCTATCCAAAAATATAGCAAGACACTATGTGCTGAGTCTTCTACAGTTTAAGGAGACTAACTGGACCTTCTTTCACAATCTTAGGTGCACTACCACATTTTCAGACCTACCTTTAGTAAGTCTTGGTGATATCTACAAAACAAGACAGGTTTGAGATGAAATAATTTGGAAGGTTGTTTGTTATAAATGATAAATTCATAAAGCTGAAAGTCTTCCATTATGGACTGTTTTTCAGTGGTTGTGTGTAACCCTGACTCTGATTTATGTCAGTGGGAACTGTAAGTGTTCAGCAACTCTGAAAATGAGGTCATTCCTTTGTTAGGGGAGAATTTACTTTTTGATTAATTAATTGTGAGAATTCATATGAGATGGGAATGAAAGAAGTTTGGGGAGCAGAGGAAAAAGAAAGGAGGGCATATTTGTCGGGGAAGATGAGAGAGTAATTGAAAAGGCAGAGTGGCACTAGGCGAGTGAGTGTGAGGAGGCACCACTATCCTGTGGGTGAAAGAGATGGAATGAGATAAGAGACAGAGGAGTTGAAGAGTAGGTTAGAGACAGTATGTGAATGTGTGTATACAGCATAAATAAGATATACCCGGTGGTGTGTTGTAGTAGGTAGGTTTTATTTATAATTTAGGATGTCCTAGTTACTTATGAGTGGCAAAGCTATGAGTGAGTAATGCAGATCCTCCCAAATGAGTGCTGAAAAAGCCTCTCTCTCTTTCTCATAGACTCCTCGCATGTCAACTTGAGCTGCAAGGGGCAGAGTAGGAGTTGCACGCCCTACACTTCCTCTCCTTACAGATAGGTGAGGAGTGGACAGAGTTTTTGCTCTGCCCCTGCAATATCACAATGGAAAGTAGTCTGCTGCTGGTAAGGACTGTGAGTTACAATTCTTTTCCCAGATTACTTCTGGGATGATACAGCTATGTCCTACCTTTTAAATAAATCTGTGTCTACAGGCACAGTCCACCCCGTGATTCCTTCTGTTTCAGCGGGAGAAAAAAATATCTCATGAATGTAACACACTTCTAAAAATGCGGTAGGACCACTTTTCCGTAGAAAAAATTCTCAAGACTTTAAAGTCTGGTATCTCTGGATCGTCCATGGCTAGACACACATACTGTGTCTCCCACTGGAAAGCTGGTATATCCCCTTGTTCCGCTGGTATAAAGCTCCCATTAGTGCCTTTCAGAATCACAAGATACTGGACTTTAAACCTGTTATACACCCAGACCTGAATTGTTGGACTTTAAAGTCATGACACTGTATAGAAAATTTATTTTTGATCATTTATAGAGGC
The DNA here is from genome assembly GCF_009764565.3 of Dermochelys coriacea. Taxonomy (NCBI): domain Eukaryota; kingdom Metazoa; phylum Chordata; order Testudines; family Dermochelyidae; genus Dermochelys; species Dermochelys coriacea. Next base: position 175,052,078 of record NC_050069.1, read on the forward strand.
TCCTAAAATTTTACTAGTTATAATCTTTCAGTTCCTCCAATCCCTGTGTCATCTGACTGATGGCAACTAAAGTACCTAGTTTTATAGGTCTGGGGATGCAAAATACAGCCTCAATAAAATTTTGTTAAACTGTCACTTGTAAATTGGTGTTTCTGTAGCATGGGGCATACACAGAATATGTGAGTTGTGAGATATAGGTTTTATTGACGCTCATTTGGGATGTCTGCAAAATACACTGATGACTTTGCCATAAGTATATAGTACAAGCATCCCAAACTTATGCCAATAAATCTTACACCATACCTCTTTATATATACTTGTGTAGGAGGTGTTATATACTGTTCAGTATATGGTTTTTAAGGTGGGGTGTATGAATTGTTACCCTTTTTGACACTAGCAGCTGATCAACATTCAGGGCTATAAGGATTGTTGCGGCTGGGAGGAGAAATTTAAGATGGAGTCTGGTACCTTTGATCCAATCTTGTTTGTATCACTAGTCAAAGTTCAGTATCCTGATACAATTCCTCCCCCCCCCCCCCACCCGCGAACATGGAGGAATCAAACAATAGGAGATAGCTTCTTTGCTTGCAGCCCCAAACCTCTTTAGCTAGCTTGTCCAGACCCAGAAGGGTTTCTCCCATGCTTGTCCAGGCTGTGTGTGTCTCTGGCCAGCTCTATGTTACAGGCAGTGCAGTGGCACAGCTCCGGTGCCATAGCTAGGCTGCTGTAGCACCATAAAGTAGATGCTTCCTACAGCAACGGAAGGAGTTTTTCCTGTCACTGTAGGAAGATCACCTCCCCGAGTGACCGTAGCTATGTTAATGGAAGCATTCTTCCATTAACCTAGCTATGCTTTCACTGAGTGCTTAGGTCAGCAGAGGTACAGCACTCAGGGGCATGAATTTTTCACATCCTGAGCGCCATAGCTATGTGGACCTAATTTTTAAATGTAGACCAAGCCTCTGTCTGTCTCTCTGTGCTGTCTTCTACTCTTCCTCCTCTCTCTCACACCCTTACACAAAACAAAGCCCAGCTAGAACCCCTCTGCCCAAGCCATTACAACACCTGAGTGACCTTGGGTATGACTTTGTCTTGGAGAGTGCTATAATTTCATAGGGCTTGTCTACACTTAAAATGCTGCAGCAGGGCAGCTGCACTGCTTCAGTGAAGACACTACCTATACCAATGAGAGAGTTTCGCCTGTCAGCGTAGGTACTCCATCTCCCTGATAGGCGGTAGCTAGGTTGACACCAAGGGGTAGGTTGGCTTATGCTGCTGCAGGTATAGATTTTTCACACCTCTGAGCGATGTACTTATGCTGACCTAATTTCCTAGTGTAGACCAGGCCTTATCTTTGACCTGAATGAAGGGTGGTTGTTACACTCCGGGCTGGTCTACACTGGAAAAGTTACATCACCATAGCTACGTCTCTCAGGGATGTGAAAAACCCACACCCTGGGAGATGCAGTTCAGCTGACTTAACACCTGGTGTAGATGACACTGTGTCGATAGAAGACTTGAGGCACTGAAAACCCCCATAGTTTCTATAGCATGGGCTGGTCTACACTGGAAATTTACAGCAGCATAGCTATGTTGCTTGGCCCGAGGGGGTGGGGCGCTGGGGGTGAAAAAGCCACATAGTTATAGAGACATCGCTATGCCAGCCTGACCCCTGGCATAGACAATGCTAGGTTGATGGAAGAATTCTTCCTTCAATCACCCTGGCTACTGCCTCTCAGGAAAGTGGATTACGTACAGCGATAGAGAGCCCCTCCCATTGGCATAGGTAGCATCTACCCTGAAGTGCTACAGCAGCAGCTGTAGCTGTGCTGCTGTGGCGTTTTAAGTGTAGACACGTAGCCTCAGTTTAAACAAGGTTTAACCCAACAACCCACAACTGTATTTCTTCATTAATGTGCAAGAAGAATAAAGAATAAATAATTGACTGCTTTTATTTAATGAAGATGTATCTTCATTAATTCCAGTTTCTAAACACTTGACCATTCCACGTAAGGACAAAACAAGAGCATTTCCCAGGGCATGTATTTGACTTCTAAATGCTCTTTAAACTGCCAAACGCCTCATTGTCTGCCCCCCACCCAAAAAAAAGCCTCTTTTTTTTTTAAAGCACAGTACATTTACACCCTTATCTGTGCTTAACAAAATTCCAATAATAATTTGAGTCAGCCACATATACAATATGTGTTTTTATTTAAGCAGTAATGACTGAGGCACACAGCATTTCCTGGAAATTAATGGCTGGCTGGGAAATTTTATAGCCCACAGCATGGCCAAGGGCCATTAACCTCAACTGGTCAATTCTCCAAGAAATGCCTCATTTCAGGGGCCATTTGTTAAATTGTTTTTCTCCAATAAAGAAGTAAAATTAAATGTTATTTTCCTCCCGTGAAATACTGGAACCTTTGGGCAGCCACGAGAATCAGGAGGTTGAATATGCTGTTGCAACCGTAGCACTGAGCATCTCAAGAATGAATGACAGACAACCTATCAAGAACTAGTGTTTCAACCTTCTATCATTTTATATTTAAGGTTAGTAAATAAAGCTCTTTACTTTGCTTCCTCCATCTGACAAAGAAGTGGGGAAAGCATCAGGCCTAGTCTACACTTAAAACTTATACCAGCAAAGCTCTCTCGATAAGGAATGTGGAGGTAAAAACCACACCCTCTAGCAATTATGCCGATAGAAACCCTCTCCACCCTCCACCCCGGTATAGTTGCAGGTTCGCCGACAGAAAAGAGCTTCTGTTGGCATAGCTAGCATCGTTCAGGGAGGTGATGTTCCAGCTACCTTTTTGTCAGCATGTGTCGCCTCTGCTTTAGGGGGCTATGCTGACACTGCTATGCCAGCATAGCATCTATAGTGTAGATATGGTGTCTTAGTCTCCCATAGTCATCAGAACGGTTCAGAAATAAATACAGAGAAACACTGGCATTCTATTTTTCTAATGCATCTATCTTATCTATCGCAGCCCCCATCACCATAGGCTCTGCTGCCTACTTATCACAGGCAGGGAAGAGGGGTGTTTACATAGTGGACAGTGTGTAGTATTCAAATATTTTAGCTTGATAGTTCAGCATACTTTATTATCCCATCTAGCGTTTGTAAAAATGGGCACATTTGAGGCGCCTCAATGTGGTCAAAGTCATTTGAGTGATGAATTGTCAAACAGGAAAGCTATGGTACATATTGTGTCTATTAAAGAGAATGAATGATTAGGAAGCTAAATAGGCATTAGAAAAAAATTACCACAAGCTGTCTAAAAGGTCATTATTAAAACATCAGATAAAAACTCATCTGCCTTGGATTTTTGATGTAACCTTCATAATTAGGTTGACAAATATTCCATTGCATTCTGTAAAGTGCAATGGAAATTAGGACATAGTTCATTACAGGTGAAAATTCTCTCCCGCACAGTCTGAGTGAATGACCTCTTCCTTTGTATAGAGAATTACAAGATGGCTGGTAGCAAAATCCATCCACAGGGCAGCTCTGCAGTCCTTCCAGGGGCACTATTCTAGCCCTAGCACAAAACCCACTTTCAGCAATGCAAAATCACCTGTGTGCCAACTCCATGTCTAGTGGGACCATCATAGATCCAGTCATAGGGGGCCTTGCTCCATCCCTACCAGCATACTAGAACAGAATGAGAAGCTGAAAAATTCATTATTTCTTAGAATTCTGATCTTTGGCTTTCAAGAGGGAAAATGAAAGGAGCCGAAGTTGGTATAGTCTCCCAGTGTAGCCTTTTGTGATAAGCATTTTCCCTTTAGTCAAAGGAAAATAAGTGGCTATTGTGTAACGAAATGATCACCTAGGTGCAAGTATTGAAAGTTAAAAGGCTTGATTTTTATTTCAGTGGGACTACTCAATGTAAGTAAGGGTGATAGAATTGGGCCCTTTGTGTTTCTTTGTGAAATTTGGACACACATCCTTTTGTAGTTTAACTCCTTGACTAAAAGACAAAATTATTTTTTTTTAAATAACTGATGTTCATCTTTTTTCTTGGCTCTCTGGTGTCTGGTGGTAACATTCCAATGGTCAAACAACTTTAGTCCCAAAATATAACTATTTTAAAAAACTATTTTTTAAAATATGAACATTTGAAACAGTTTGTGCTGTTATCTCAAATATATAACATAACTATTTTCTTTATCATAGGGACTTGTGCAAAATTATGAGTAGTCTATTTGGGGGCCGAAACATGTTTGCCTTAGTTATACCAACCTCCTATTTACTTCAGTAAAGTGAGCAAGATTTGGCCATGGAATATATGAAATCCATTCCATGTTCATAATCTAATATATTGGTAGTAACACTGTTAAGAAATATGTGCCCAATTCCTCACTGCATTACTCCATTGTGCATGGTGCAGTAACTCCTTTGATATCAATGGAATTATATCAGCATACGTGATGATGGGGAGTGTTATGAAATCAATGGCATTACACTGAAGCCAATTAGACTGATGACTTTTATTTTAACACTGCCATTCTAAGACCAGGTCTGCACTTACCGGGGATTGGTTTAGCGGGTCTAGTGAAGTCTAGCAGTCTCGCAAACATTTAAACACAAGTTGTCCCATTGAACAACAAAACCTCATATGTGTATGAAGTTATTCATATGCATTAGCTTTTGTGGCATCCAGATCTTTTTTATTAATGTAACAGATGTTTAACATTTTTTATGTTTAAAACAAACATGGCTAATGAAATCATATGATCTGGATACCAATTCCTCCACTCAGACTGGATTTGTTATCTTTTTAAAAAATTAATTGAATTATATTTCTTCTAATATTTATATTTGAATTTAATATTTTATTTTATTTTAATCACTTAAACATCTTAAATCAAAGGGATTCACTGAAACATGTTACATTATTATAACCCTTATTATGAATTATTCACAGTAATTACTGAGTTGTTGCAAACTGTATTATGAAATTTACAGTATCGGAACATCTAGTGATGATTGTTTTACTCTTTGGATGTTCTTAAAATAAGTAATAGTCACCAGATTGCAAAAAACATTCATTTGCATAATTATTAAAATGCAGATTTCTGGCACAGAGCTCTGTGGTCTCCTGTGTCCAATACATTCAGTTTACAGGAAACTGACCTAAATAACCTGTAGTGTTGTTTTAGAGTCATTACAGCTGATTGGGTCAATGCAAGTGCCTCTGTCAGGACCGTGTACAAGTTTTGTTTCCAGATCATTAACTTCATTTGGAGCCTTTTCAGGTACAGGGTATTCACAGAAGGCCATGTTCTGATCTCAATAAATCTGGAGTAACTCTGTTAACTTCAGTAAAATTACCCTAGATTTACATGGTGTTACTGAGGGCATGTATATATAAACATTTAGGTCTGGTCTATGCTACAGATCTATATCTGTATACCTCAGAGGTGAGCAAACTACGGCCGGCGGGCAACTGTCCTGCTCGGCCCTTGAGCTCCTGGCTGGGGAGGCTAGCCCCGGGCCCCTCCCCTGCTCTCCCCACTCCGCCGCAGCCTCAGCTTTTCGTGCCGCCAGCGCTCTGGGTGATGGGGCTGCAAACTCCTGCCGGGAAGCACAGCAGTGGGGCTGGCTCTGGCTGCATGGCGCAGCTGCCAGACATGCTGCTCTGAGCATCATGGTAAGGGGACGGGGAGCGGGAGGGTTGGATAAGAGGCAGGGAGTCCCAGGGAGCGGGGGGGGGTGGGGCAGAGGTTCTGTGGGGGGTGCGGTCAGGAGATGGGGAACAGGGAGGTTGGATAGGTGTGGGAATCCCGGGGGCCTGTCAGGGGGCAGGGGACAGTGAGCGGGGAGGGTGGGATGGGGCCCCGGAGGGGCAGTTAGGGGTGGGGGGTCCCAGGAGGGGACAGTCAGGGGACAAGGAGAAGGGGGGGTTGGATGGGTCAGGGTGTTCTGAGGAGGGCAGTCAGAGGGCAGGAAGTGAGAGGATGCAAGGGTAAGGCTGTTTGGGAAGGCACAGCCTTCCCTACCTGGCCCTTCATACAATCCTGGAACCCTGATGTAGCCCTCCGGCCAAAAGTTTACCCACCCCCGTTATAGCTACATTGCTCAGGAGTATGAAAAATCCATACCTCTGAGTGACGTAGTTATACTGACCAAACCCCCTATGTAGACAGTGATACATCAGCTGGAGAGCTTTTCCCGCCAATATAGCTATCACCTTTCAGGGAGGTTGTCAAGGTTCCTTCCCCACTCTGAACTCTAGGGTACAGATGTGGGGATCTGCATGAAAACCCCCTAAGCTTATTTTTACCAGCTTAGGTTAAAACTTCCCCAAGAGACAAACTATTTTACCTTTTGCCCTTGGACTTTATTGCTGCCACCACCAAGCGTCTAACAGATATATAACCGGGAAAGAGCCCGCTTGGAAACGTCTTTCCCCGCAAAATCCTCCCCAAACCCTACACCCCCTTTCCTGGGGAAGGCTTGATAAAATTCCTCCCAATTTGCATAGGTGAACACAGACCCAAACCCTTGGATCTTAAGAACAATGAAAAAGCAATCAGGTTCTTAAAAGAAGAATTTTAATAGAAGAAAAAGTAAAAGAATCACCTCTGTAAAATCAGGTTGGTAAATACCTTACAGGGTAATCAGATTCAAAACATAGAGAATCTCTCTAGGCAAAACCTTAAGTTACAAAAAGACACAAAAACAGGAATCTACATTCAATTCAGCACAGCTTATTTTATTATCCATTTAAACAAAACAAAATCTAACGCATATCTAGCTAGATTACTTACTAAGTTCTAAGACTCCATTCCTGTTCTGTTCCCGGCAAAAGCATCACCCAGACAGAGAGAGCCTTTGTTTCTCCCCACCTCCAGCTTTGAAAATATCTTGTCTCCTCATTGGTCATTTTGGTCAGGTGCCAGCGAGGTTATCCTAGCTTCTTAACCCTTTACAGGTGAAAGGGTTTTTCCTCCAGCCAGGAGGGATTTTAAAGGTGTTTACCCTTCCCTTTTTATTTATGACAGAGGTGAATTAACTGTGGGTGGGAGAGAGCTCTCCCATTGGGATAGAGCATCTACATTAAAGTGCTACAGCAGTGCAGTTGCACCAGTGCACCATTTTAAGTTTAGAAGTGCCCCCAATTTGCAGCAAGAGGGGTTGCGAATCTGCCCTGCACTAGCCTGATGTGCATTAACTATCTGTGTGGACCTGCTGATGTTAATGCACTTTGATCTAGTCCTCTTTGGAATGGGAGTAGATCAAAGTTGATTAATGGACTATTAAAGCACATCAGCAGGCTCCACACAGACAGCTAGTGTACGTCAGGCTAGTGTGGGGTAGATTCACACCCTAACTTGACTAACTGTTCATGTAAACAAGCCCTAAGATCAGAGTCTGGACCAGATCCTGCTGTTAATTGAACCAGTGTAAATTTTGAATAACCCCATTGAAATCAGTGTAGTTACTCTGGATTTACACTAGTGAAACTGTTATCAGAATTAATGATGTCCCTTTCAATTCAGAGCAACTCATGTCCGAGCATCTGCAAAGTGGTACTTTTCATTGGTAAAGCCAGTGGCGGATTAGCCACTGGGCCAACGGGGCCCATGCGTGGGCCCCGTGCCAATTGGGGGGCCCTGGAAAACCCCCACATCATGACCCATTCTGCCTGCCCAGCACTCCAGCCGGACAGTGGGGGTGGGACGCAACTTGTACATGTGCTTTAGCATGCTACTTCCAGCCTGCCCTTTATATTTCATTTAGACAGTCTCCTGTCGAGTGGCAGAATAAATTTCCTTCCTCACCTCCACAGTGCAACCATGAGATGGCCCTGGGTGTTGAATGCTTGAAAAGCCAGGAGAATTCAGCAATATCAGCCTTAGCATCTGAAACATCAAGAAACAGCATACTCTGCAAGAAACGCTTCTAAAAATGGAGAGATCTTTCTCTAGCGTATGGATGTATCATTTCACATTACACTAAGATGTGATATAGCAGAAATGATGTTAACATCTTACGTTCCAAAGCCTTAAAAGTTCTCCTGTCTTGCTTGGGATTTCCTGTGCTGTAGGACAAATGTCATTAATATCAATGAGCGTCTGTAATAAAGAGGATCCTTTTGTGCAGGACAAATGGCAGTTAGGGTTTGAAGGCTGCCTAGTAAATGATAAACCTTCAAGAGAACAATTAGCAAAACACCAGGGTTAATGCATGCAGCTACCTGATAATAGTACACTCTGTTCCTCAGATTTCAATATCTTCCTTCTGTCTCAAACCATTCCAGTCTGTGTTTGGCTGCCGCAATATCAAAAGACAGCAGCCACATAAGGCTCCACCTGTTCGTGAACTTTTCTAACTGGCAATGAAGTTTTTTCAGATTTTGAGCATACAAAACCAAAAGGTTATCATATTAATTGAAAATGGGGTGCTTGCTGGCAACTTTTATAGCCAGTAATATAAAACAGCTTGAAGTAATACCTCTTAAAAATGATATATATAAAATAAAAATACAAACAGCCCTCAACTATTAGAGATACACACTGGAAAGTGTGTGCATATACTATATATAAACAGGGCTGCTAAGACGGTGCTGTATAAATACATCCAAAGATCTCAGTTTTCAGGTACTCCTGAGCTGAAGTCACAACACCTGAGGGCTGGGGAAGCATCTTTCCACCCTCTTCTCCTATACTAATTCTGGGATCATCTGGGGGGCCAGTTTAGCCCCTGGCATCAAATAGAGCATCCTCGGTGCTGGTCTAACTTACAGCTATAGGTTCTATATGGGCTGTTCCATTGGTCTGAGATTCCCAGAGTGCATCATGCACTCGCTGCACCTGACATGCCATCAGAAGGGACTGGCAATAAAGAAAGTGGAAACACAATATGGGTTCTAGAAAGCATGTTCTGAGGAGTCAAGCCTAACAACGAGCAGGAAGTCTGTAAAGAAGAGTGGACACAATATGACAACTGAATTAGGGACAGCTTTTTTTTTTCCTGGTCCTGATTCTCCTCTCGCGTCAGTTTTACACTGGTGTTGATCCATTGACTTCAGTAAAGTTACTCCTGATTTACACTGATGTAGGTAGGGAATTAAGTGTCCTGAATACAAATTTGGGCATTTGCCAAGAAACTGAGTTGCTGGTGGACATGGTTTTCAAAAAGTATAAATGAGAAGAGGTGGCAAAGAAGATCTATTAAACAACGCAGAACAAAGTCCCATTAACTATGTAGGATTATTCCCTGCAGTGTATTTTCAGGTGCATTATCTAGTTTAGCTTTAAAAGTCTCAAGCAAAAGAGCATTAGAGTACAACAGACAAACATCAGTATCAGCAATGAAAATTGCTAAAAGGAGCAAACTAATATGATTCAGAAAATTGCACAATGCGGGAAGAGAGAACATCCACCAGTAGTGGTAACAAGTCGCCAAAAATGAAAAAGTTAGTGTCAAATCCTGCTCACATCACTCATGTAAAATTCCTATAGACTTCAGTACCTGTTTTGCGTGAGTGAAGTTTGGGTCCCAGGAAGACAACTGAAAAAGAGATGGAGAAAATGTGAAGGAGAAGTGTGAGTGGCTTGGGTCAAACAGGAGACACAAGACTGTTTACAAAAAAAGAAAAACACCTCTAGAATTAACAGGTACCTTGATCCCAATGAACTGAGATCAGAGAAAGCAAAATTCAGTGATGCAGTGATATTAGTTGCCTGGATCTACTGTATATGGTGTTTTTGTTAGTAAAACTACAGTTATATTTACTAAAGCTACCGTAGCTCCTGATGTTTTCATGCCATTATGTTCTTCAAATTCTATCTGTGGATGTCAGTAGGGGTTTAACAGCAACTTTTGTCAGAAGGTTCTTTCTTTGATTAACATTAAAGGGAGGCAGGCAGGCGTGTTTACTGCTCAACAGCACCCTGTCCCTCCCCCATTTTCTTCTCTAAAAGTAATCTGTTGCCACATCTAGGCAGAAAAATGGCCCTAATCTAAAGATTAATAGAGCGGTGTGTGAATGTGTCGAATGATGTACATGAGACTTGAATTTTTCTGTCTCTGTGTGCACTGAGGTGTCTCTTATCAGTGGATATCTAGATCTTAAAAACTAAGATTATTATTGAAGAGGGCAGTAGGCAATTTAGGAAGTGCCCTGTCTTTGTATGACAGAAGCTTTGCAGCTAAGCACAGTAATTTATGTTGATAAATTGCAGCTGTCGGAATGTCTAGATCACTTCATGGAATGTATTTCCAAGTTCACATTTCTAGTTCATGTATTAAAGGCTGGTGGTTTGGGTTTTTTTCCCCCTCCTCTCCTTAACTTCCTCAGAAAGTAATACCAGGCCTTCATAGTGCCCTTCAAATTGGCATAGCATAACTAGGGTCAAATTAACTCCATTTTATTTTATGTGTGAAAGAAAACAACTGCTATCCTCTGAAACAAAGTTGTGCCAAAATCGGAGAGACAACTTGGTTTCCAGATTCACTGGTTTTTGAACCCCAGTCCTTTCTTAGTAAGTGCCCTTCAGTTTCAGAGTCATGTGCTTCTTAACTGTGTGTGTCAAAATGTATAGCCTTTTGGCTCAGACAAAGCATATCTAAGTGAAGTAAGCGCCCTTCGTTTATTCAAGAGATGGAGGGGGGCATTACCATAATCACTGTACGGAAAACAGGTGTTGGAGAAAAGAGAATAGTTTTCATACCCCACCATTATTGATTCGTTTTCCCATTATTTAGAGCATAAATAAACAGCTTAAGTCAAAATAGGTTTTTAAATAATTAAGGATTAGCAGCACTGGTGGCTCCAGATATTCTGAAGTCTGATAGCTGTAAGGTTGTCTTCACTCCCCTGGCACTTTTCGCTTAAATCCTCATAAGTGCCACATTTTTAACTCAGTCTTTTTTCACTATACCACAAATCCCTTTTCAAATCCTGGATCTTATACTGGTTGGGGCCTCAATACACCAAAACACTCAGGCATGTACTATCCTGTCAATGTTAACAGGATTTCTATGTGTACTTAGCTTTAAACACATACTTAAGTGCTTGGCTAAATCATGGGCTAAAGGAAAAAGCAGTTAGCTGACCTAACTAGGCTAGGTCCAAACTGAGTGTGAGTTGATCCTAAAGATATGCCCATGCCCTTCAGAGTTGCAACTGAACTCCAAAGAGCTGTCTCGCTTCAGTGTTTTGCTACATCCCATTGCAGTGATCACACTCTACTGGCTTTAAAGTTTTTATGGGTTGAAAGAGATTTCTCATCATATCCTGGGGAATACTAATAGAAATGGCAGGAACTGTCAAACCTTGTAGAAAGTTTTACCCTGATATTGAAATGGGGCCACTTGCAAAGTTTGTACCTGCATCCAAACTTCTATAAAATTTTAGGGGCAGTTACATCCAGCATTTTGGTTTGGGAGCATCTCAAATTAATCTGTTAGTGGAGGAGATTTTATTTATAATAATAATAATATCTAGCTCTTATACAGTGCTTTTCTGCCATAGATCTCAAAGTCTCTACCGAGGATGTCAATATCATTATCCCCATTTTACAGATGGGGGAATTGATGCACAGAGATATGACCTAACTTGCCAAAGGTAACCCAGCAGGCCAGTAGCAGAGGTCAGAATAAAACCCAAGTGTCCTGAGTCCCAGTTCAGTGCTCTGGCTACATTGCCTCATGATGACTCCGAGAGCACTCTTTAAATAGAGTGCATTAATGTATCAAACAGTGTACTATAGCATATTTGTCCAATGCTTTATTTATATGCACCTGGATACCTGAGTTGGTAGTGCATCAAAATTTTAATCTGAGGGTCCAGAATTCAATCCTTGTTTCTTGATCAAATGATTTCTGCACTGGCATTGAGACAGTTACCATAGAAGACCTTTTCTAAAGCTATATTTACACTACAGAGCCTATGTTTGTGTAAATATGCTGGCATAGGCCCTATTGTAGATGCAGCATATGCAGACAGAAGGAGATTGCCTGCCTGTATAGCAGTGGTTCTCAAACTTTTGTACTTGTGACCCCTTTCACATAGCAAGCCTCTGAGTGCAGACCCCCCCCAATACATTAAAATAACTTTTTTATATATATTTAACACCATTATAAATACTGGAGGCAAAGTGGGGTTTGGGTTAGAAGCTGACAGCTCATGATCCCCATGTAATAACCTTGTGACCCCCCTGAGAGGTCCCAACCCCCAGTTTGAGAACCCCTGCCGTATAGAAACACAACCTCCCTGAATTACATTAGCTATATCGACAGACGCCCTCTCCTGTTGGCATCGCAGCATCTACAATGGGAGATTTGTCAGCATAGCGGTCAGCTAGGGGGTGTGGTTTTTCCACACCTCTGACTGACATAACTATGACTGGTTTCAGAGTAGCAGCCGTGTTAGTCTGTATTCTCAAAAAGAAAAGGAGTACTTGTGGCACCTTAGAGACTAACAAATTTATTAGAGCATAAGCTTTCGTGAGCTACAGCTCACTTCATCGGATGCATTTGGTGTTTTTTCCACCAAATGCATCCGATGAAGTGAGCTGTAGCTCACGAAAGCTTATGCTCTAATAAATTTGTTAGTCTCTAAGGTGCCACAAGTACTCCTTTTCTTTTTGATAACTATGACTGTGTAAGTTTTAAATGTAGACTGGGCCAAACACTAACTTTTGTGGTTGAAATAGACACAGACGTACATATACATACAATGGAAGGAAACATACAATGCTATCACTTTAATAGCGAGGCAATTCCTTGAGGCTGACTGCAGGCTTGGCAGGTTTTGATGGAAAGCTTGTAGAACTCATGAGTCCAAATAGCAGCAGAGGTGGAGGTTTCAGGTATGACTACTGCCACTTTAAAAGTTGGTGTTTTATGTAAAAAGAAATCCCTGAACATCAGATCCAGCTGTAGTATACATTCAAATAAGCCCGTTTCCCATTAACATCTTTTTACTGTCTCTGGTCTTTTCATTAGCAATATTTTGTAACAGCATTCTTCTCTCCCACCCCACCCCCCTTTTTGAAAACACATACTACAATATGCTGTACTCTTGATTCAGATTATTGCAATTTATTGAAGTTTTACTGTAATGTTTTCTGTTTTCATTATCATTTTCCAACTCCCCAAGTTTTTTTTTAAAGGCAAAATAAAATCAACAACAACAAAAACCCAGAGCTTTGAATGCACCATGTTATAGAGTAGCAGATTTTGTACAAAGGGTGTATTTTTCATTATTGATACAAAAATGATTGGTGGAAGAAATTACTGCTCTTGGACCTTAAAACCCATAACATGACTGCAAAAACACCAGTGACATACAGCACACCTCAGTCTAGTGTATTTTATCAGTCTAAATGTTTTATTTAATAAAAATTCATAATTGGATTTCTGGTGTGAGAGGAGAGTCGGGGCCTAAGGTGCCTGGGAGTGTACCATACCAGTCTAAGTTAAGATAGGATTAGGCACTGAGGTTTCTGTTCTTATTGCCCATTAATACTGAGGGGAGGGGAGCACACTGATAGATTCCTAAACTTATTAAAAATTTCCATTTGGGGAAAATCAGGTTTAAAAAAGCCCCGCAGTATTCACCCGAAAACCATTTTTATCACACTTATGTCAGCTTAACTGATTTTAGTGTCTAGAATAAACAGCAACTCACTCTTATGTCTTCCAATGCACACATGCTGTTGTAATGAGGAAACTTTTCTTTTTCAGTTCTTCCCAGACCACCTCTTACTGTTTTAACTCATTCCCCCCCCCACCCCTTTTACTGTCAGTCACTGTCACATTACTTTGCATTATGTGCATTAAGAAGAGCAGTTCCTTCCATCAAGTAAGACTGTTCTAAAGATGCCTCCCTGGAAGCTAGACAGGTTGTGTGAGGCGTTTGGGAAAGAGTAAGTTGGACAATAGCAGAGGTCCTTGACGCAGCTCTGAGCTGCCAATCTGTCATGCATGTGCTCACACAGAGTGATATATAGGGCATGCCCCTAGGGCCAGAATCCTGTCTGTCAGCTCAGAGAGCAGGCCTCCTCTCCACACCATTAATCACAGTGGGGAGAAGAGAAATGGCTCATTACACTATGTCAATGATATTGTCCATTCTCTGTTCTACAAATTAAGCAGGTCATCTCTGTGTTGTGTTCAGCCTCTGCTGACTTGATATCTGGGATTCAGGAGAGAGAATGAAATCCTGATGGAAGTTTACCTATGGTGATCTTGGACAAAAGATCCAAGCCAGTGAATTGCATCAACTGAGCAGACTTCCCAAATGTTATTTTCCCCTCTAACTGTCAAATCTACAGCTGCCTTTTGCCTCCTGCCCCAGAATGATGGGTTTTAGCAATACTTTGCTAGCAGTCCAACTCCCTGTCTAAACAGGGGACTGTCCTAGTGTACAGCATTAGTATTAAGCTCCTAGTCCATTTCCACATAATGTACTTTGAATTTCTGTAAATCATTCTTTGAAGCTGATTGACTCTAGACTTGTTATCTGAGTAACAACTTTACGAAGATTTCCCGCCTTCTTTAATGGTCCTTGCCCTTTGCCCAAGAATCATCTGACTATTTATGGATACACATTCGAAGTAGATTGCAGAGTTTTATCCACCTGGCTGCCACTGACATTAAAACCGTCATGTTGCTACGTTTTTGCACATCCCTTTCAAATTTTACATTTTATTGCTCTCCTCTCCACTTACATGCCCCGAATGAACTCCTTAGAAGCTTATGTAAAACCTGATTTCATTCTTGCATATAAGGTCACATTCTCATGCAGTGTAGTGATATCACTAGTCACGCATGGGCTCATCTCTCTCTCTCAGCTCAAAACAAATTTTTTATTAGACTCTGTGATTCTTTCTAGAACCTTAGAACCTTCTGCATAACCTCTCCTAAAACCTCTCATCATTAAGGCTTTTATCATGCTCCCCACAAGTATGTCCTACCACACCTTCCATGTGGCTGGTGTGGAGAGCCCCTACCAAGTCCTTTCTTTGACCCTGTGTTTCCTTCTCTGACCATCTGTTGCGTGACCCTGGCTTTCAGCTGAGGCCTTGAAATAGTGCTCTGGGTCATACATGTGTCTCAGGAGCAGTGCCCTGTTACAAGGGAATTTCTTCAGCTTACTTCATAACAAGGGAGCTCCAACTAGATAATTTTTTTAGAATTTCCCATTTAGGGCTAAAATGCCTGATGCCACCTTTATGGGAATGCCTCCAAATACTCTTCAAAGTTCCTCGGTACCTCGATGTGCTGAAGTGGCTGTTCCTCTCAATGAGCCTGAAATTCAAGATTATGCAGGATCATTCTTTCCCCTCAGAAGAGGAATCAGAATCTCTTGGTTAAGGCTCTCCCTTATCTCAGAAACAAGGAAGGGAGCATCACACTGAATTCATGGGGACACAAAGGCAAGATTCAGGCGATAAATTAGACAAAACCTAAGCAAAAGTCCGTACTCCTGAACATGTCAATCAAAACTAAAGACTCCAACTTGTGGAAATAAGACATACTGTCCAAAATCCAAAGTAACCATCAAGGAAAACAGACAAGGGATACATTTAATCAAGGATTTCTAAATCACAATCTGAAATATCTCTGATCTTATACTTCCATCGGAACAAAGAGGACATTAAGGTGGGGCAGGATTTTGTACTGAAACCGAAAGAAAATACAGAACATCTCCCAACAATTCTAGCTCTTCCAAGAAATCTAGTGAAAATCACAGGCCTGCAAAGGAAAAAAAATCAGAAAACATAAAAGATATAGAAAGAGGAAATTTCTGAATCAAAAGAGCAAGAAGTGGTGGCGACCCAGAAAGTCCATATTTGCACTGAATTTCACAAGATTTATGCAATCAACAGCATCAACAATTCCCAGGGAGATTCGGTTAAAGGATGAAGCACATTTACTATCACTTGGGGACAAGGGCTGTGAAGCGTCAACAAAAAAGAAGTTCTTTGGCAGGCACTTATTCTTCTTTACGGACCCCAAAGGTTATAGAGGTACCTGAGCAGTGCTAGGCCTAAAACAACAAAAAATGTGTTTCTGGATGAAAACATTAGACTAGCTTAATAGCTGTTGCATCAGGAGAGTTCTGGATCTAAAGGAATCCTATCTTCATAAGCAAATAAGCTCCACCAATCAGAGATATGAGCTTTGTTAGCAGTAGAGATGATGGGGGAAAGATTACGAGGTTTTTTTCCCATGAAAAATGTCTACAGAAATGAAGACTTTTTTGTCCTCATCTAGTTTTTTCAAATTTTGTGAGGAGGTTCATCAAAAGATTTGTTTATTTTTTTGAAAACTACAAAAATGTGTTTTGGAGTTTTTATCTTTCTGATGACCTCCAATTCCCCAAAACAAAACCAGATGTGTTTATGGAAATTTCACTTTGGATTAAAAAGGTTTTCCACAGAAAATTTTCAACTAGCTCTACTTACTAGTATAAATCTATTCCATCTAGCGTAACAAGATCCCCAAGAAAAGTCGAAGACCACCTAAAGAAGATGCACATCTTGCTCATGACTCACCACATTGTAGCAGTGTAATACATAAATCAACAAGGGGGAACAATATGTTTAAGGAAGGCATCAGGGTTCAGAGTTGGCTAGGAAGAAATAGTCAGCCATGCACATGAAGTGGGGGAAGAGCTACCAAGCCAATTAGCTAAGAAGGTAGATCAAAGAGAATCAAGTCTTCATTCAGAAGTTTTCACACGTGTCTCTAGAATCCCAACAGCCAAAATGTTTTCCTCAGTGCAGAATTTCAAAATATTCCATGCAAAGGGCCTCAAAGGCCAAATGCCCTATCTCAGATGTATTGTATGATTTTTTCCACCAGTTCCATCAATCCAGGAGACGATCAAGAAAATCAGACAATAATAACAAATAGTAAATGCCTGCAAAGTGAGTATTAAGAACTCTGTTAAAAAAATTTCTTATTGGGGTTATTTACACCTGACTAGCTTCAAGAAATATCTGTAAGTATGATCCAGTTAAAGACACAGAGAAAGATGGTTTGTTTGTGTAAGAAACGAGACAACTGAGTCTAGAATGATGGGGGAGTTTTCTAGAAGTATCTTGAAAATTGTTTCTGATTCGCTGAAACTACACATGACAACAAAAGCCAAACTTTATGCTAGCATTGGGGAAACACCAAAGGCACCAAGAAAATCTTAATCCCACTGGGATTTTGTCTTTCGTGGAACCAAAATATAGTGATACAAGCATTGGGGGAAAAAAAAACTTCTACTTGACTGCCCATGTAGTCTACACTATTATTGTATATACTTATACATGTGCATGTATACACACACACACACACACACAGATAAAAATGTAAAAACTTCTTTGATCACTGACATTGTGGGATCTGGAAGCTAGGCTTACTATCAGTGGAGGAGCAGTGCTGCATATTTAATAACAATGTGATGTTTAGAACAAACCCTGCCTTTAATCCAAAAGCAGATTCTATTTTTCAGTAGACACAGAATATTGTATATATATCATTCTGTCCCAGGTTTGAGCATGAGAAATCTCGAGGGTATGACAGGTGACCCATAAAATGCTGGCATTTTCCAGACCACTAGCTGAGTAAATGCTTAGGAAGAATGTATGCATATTTCTACAGCATCCAAAAAAGTCGAATCTCTATTGTGAATACATGTTCAGGTTTGGCTCATTTTAAAACAGCTAGGTTTGACTTGTCATGAAAATGCCCAACAATCACTGTAGATTGTGCCAGGTTCAGTCTTTAGATATGTACGTCACTGCATGCTTTATAAAACACTTCTGCTTGTGCAATAACTAATTTTACTCAAATTGTGGTGATGGGGATATTGGAGAGTAAGATTACACCCCTATGCTATTTTCCAGATTACTCTGTTAGGAAGGCCCTGAATTCTTGCAGTGTTCTCATTGAATGTTCCTGTTGTAGATTAGAACTTAGGGAGAAAATGCAGGTGACATTATATCTCTAAAACTATTGCTAAACACATCAGGTAAGTCATAGGAAGTACATTAAAATGACTCTTATGAAACCATGTGGTACCAGTCTAGTGCTGAGTGTTTTTTAAACCTCAAGATACAATAGGTTGGAATGTTCTTATCATTAGTTTAACTTGACAGAAAATACACAATTGTGCCTTGGGGACAGGTTTAATTTTAAGCAAACGGGTACACTTAAAATATGTGTGGAAACAAACAAACAAAAATAAAGTTAGAACTAATCATCTACACTAGCTATCTTCCCCATCACCTGAAAATATCAGATGGCAGATGGTATTAATACTTGCCTAACTTTGCATCATCATCATCTCTTTTGTCTGTGGTTTGTTTCCTTCTCTTATATTCCTGCCATATCTTTGGGAACTGCCTTTGTCTGCTGTCCATGGCATCTTTGATTTAGAAGCTTTTTTACAGTGTAATATTTTCATCCCTCTGATGCTTTGAGGAAGGCATGACCTGAACGCAGAATGAATGCAGGAGCTCTCCATTATTATTTGTCAATAGAACTGACTGAAATTTGTTATTGAAAAGTAGTTTTGACAAAAAATGGCTTTACATCTGAGAGAAATGTTCACAGAAATGTATTTTCAACAATATGTTTTTGAGATTTTTAATGAAAAACTGGAAATTGAAAACTGATGAAATCTTAAAAAGTTTTACCAAAAACTGTTTAAAAAACTGAAAATGTTCAAGTTTTGTTTTTTCATTGAAAAAACAAACAAAATATTTTCATGGGAAACTTTGCTGAAAACAAAAAAAAATTGAAATTTCTCACAGAAAATAGCTATTTTTCCATCAGCTCCAGTTGTTTATATTCTGAGAGTTCCTAGCAGCCCCCACTGGGTTTGAGGGCCCATTGTGCTAGGCCAGGGGTTCTCAAACTTCATTGCACCATGACCCCCTTCTGACAACACAAATTACTATACGATCACAGGATGGAGAACAGAAGCCTGAGTCCGCCTGAGCCCCGCTGCCCCAGGCAAGGGGGCCAGAGCCCAAAGGCTTCAGCCCCAGGTTTGGGGCCTGTAACCTGAGCCCTGCTATCCAGGGCTGAAGCCCTCAGGCTTCCGTTTTGGCCCTGGGCGGTGGGGCTTTGGCTTCGGCCCCAGGCCCCAGCAAGTTTAAGCCAGCCCTGATGACCTCATTAAAATGGTGTCCCGACCTACTTCGGGGGTCTCAATCCACAGTTTGAGAACCGCTGTGCTAGGCAATGTACAAACATATATAGGAGACAGTCCCTGCCCCATGAGGATTTATAATCCCAGCTATGACACCATTTTCTATGTAGATTTAGGTATATTCTTAACCTCTCTGAGGCTCCATTTTCCTATTTGTAAAATGGATTAATAATTACTACTTGGTGGTTTTGTCAGATTTTCTGTACAGGAACAGTGAGTGCTATCTAAATATCAAATATTTTATTAAGTGATACTGAAATCAGGGAGTGTTTATACTCAGTATAATAGGAGACACCATGTCCAATGAGTAGAAATGAAATACTAAACACCTATAAATGTTTTTTAAATTTAAAATAAAACATTGAAAGGTGATTTCCGTAATTACTGATATGTGTCTTTCTCTCTGCTCTCAAATGTTAGTGTTTGGTGTTGAGTAATATCTGCCTGAAAAAGGACAGAGATTTCAGGCAAGATGAGGAACGTCCCAGGCTATAAATCAGATTCACTTGACAAGAATTCAGAACAGTCCTGAAAAGATATGCTTTGAGAGTGTATTTCCTTACTCTTCAATTGCAATTGTCATCGTCTTTTAACCCCAAGTGCTGGAAATTAGTTGGTGTTGACGGAAATCCAGACAAGCTATAATGTAGTTGATTTAGTCTCTTATTTTAACACTTTATTCCAATTGGTGGCACTGCCTTTGTAGTTTTTATGCCTTCTGTTTTTTTCCCAGAGTTCTTAAGGTGGAGAGTGAAGTTTCTTTTTTACTTCAGGTTTATGGTTAAGTTGAAAGCCAACACCAGGTCCTCCATATCCTAAAATTGTGGAGACCGCTGACATACATCACTGTACTGCAGTGTGACAGTTGTAATTCATCTTGAACAACATATTTTGAAGGCTACATGTAATCAGTTGCACTATTAAAACATTAATGTTTTTGCAGAGTATACCAGTACATTAATTTAGTGGTGCATTAAGTCTCTGCTTTAAAGGGTCAAGAGATTACATCACATGGCTAGGTCAGTATGTAATACAAAACTGCATGATTAATGCCGAGGCTTTTAATTTCACTCAGCCTAGGCAGAAATCTTGTTCTATCTCTGGTAAGGTAATAGTCTCTGGAGGAAAATATATCCAGAACCACTGAATCCTTAACGATAACAGGCCCATGAGTATGTGACACATTTCTGAATTCAGAGATATTACTAGGCCAATTTGCAAAAGGGAATCCCTCTCCCCCGCCCCCCCGCAAAAAAAAGGGTGCGGTGGGGGGAACGTCAAAGAAGATTACAGAGAATGAGAACTTTTTTTAATTGAAAATTGCATTCACTGTGGGCTCTACTCACTATTGAAATCAACGCAAATTCACCAGAGTACAAAACTGAGTTAAAGACCCCAACACTGAGCTCAGTGCTAGAATAAAGAACTTTGCATTCAGCACAGTGTAAGAGTAAGATCCTTTGGACTTGGCTCTGTCTTAAAGCTGATAAATCCCCTATCTTATTTACATCAAATAGAAACCCTTGGTATGTTGATAAAATAAGCCAAAGAAAGTACACAAACAAGACTAAGAAAAATCTCCCAATATATCTGAGCTATTAGCAATACATTTGTGTCCTTTCTAGAATTTATAAAGCAGTCAGCTGCTACAGTAATGTGTCACACAGAAGATACCTAGAGCTCAATAGCTAACTTACGCTGTTTTATGATATTTTTATAGAAAATAATGTCAAAAGTTCTGACTATAGGTTTAAATTAAACAGAGAGAGAACAGAAAAAAAATGGTGGGTTGCATAATTTCAATAAAGTCATAATGATAATAATACCCTTTATTTTTAAATAAAACCAATTCAGTAATACTGAACTAATAGCTTAGTTCCTTAAATTCCTTTATCCTGGTAACTGCCGATTCATCTGTACAATAGCAAGTGTTGCTAGCTCTTGTGATTTTAAAGGCAAGTTCTGGGTTATTTATGTTTTTCTTAAAGGAACAGTTGCTGAAATCAGGAGATTCTCAGCTGATTCATGAAAAAAATTGTACGTTTCTAGTTCTCACGATGGTTGACATGAAAATCTTGAACGCTGAAGTGAGTGTAACCTAAAAGCTTAGAAACCAAAAGGCAAAGAAAAAGAACCCAACATTTAAAAAAACAAAAAAACAAACCACCATGATTTTTAAGCCACTCTTATAGTTTTTGGGACCTGACTTCTGATTCTTGACACTGGCATTCTGCTATAATAATGGCCTTCTCCTCCTCCAGAATCAGTGACAATGAAATCAGGGAGAATAAAAATGAACCATGAATCTCACGACTGTGTGAAAAACCACCAGCCCAATTTATGGGAATTTCTGCTATCTTAGTATCCCTTGCTGCCCAGGTTCTTACATGGCGGCTCTCAGTATTCTCAGTGGAACTGGTTCAGCTGTTTACTGCCACATCCAAATGCAAACATGCCCAAACTATCAAAAGCCATGCACATTTTGTTCGGGGGCAGGGGGGCAGGGAATCCATTAGCCTGGTATGAGCCTTGGAAATATTGTACAGTTAGATAAATAAAAATTGGAATCCACAGAAGTTAGAAAGAGAGAACAAAGAGTCTATCCCAATTTGATACAGGATTGTTCCTTGTGGAATCTTTTCTAGAGTTTTATCAAGGGTGCTATGGAATCCAAGGGACCCTCCATTACTGAGCAGGCCTCTAAAATGCTCTCTTCATTGACACACAAGGCAACTTATGCACACACTGAAAAAAATGTATATGAGACAACTACAGAGATAAGAACTTAAGAACGATACTAGGTCAGACCAATGGTCTCTATAGCCCAGTATCCTGTCTCCAGCAGTGGTCAGTACCAGAGCTTCAGAGGGAATGTACAGAACAGGACAATTTTGGAGAGATCCACCCTGGGCTTTCCCTCCTGGCTTCTGGCTGTTAGAGACTTGTGGTGATCATGAGCATACGTTTTCATCCCTGACCATCTTGACTAAAAGCCATTTGTGGACCTATCCTCCATGAAGTTATCTAATTCTATTTTGAACCAGTTATACTTTTGGCCTTGACAACATCCCAGGGCAATGAATTCCACAAGTTAATGATACATTGTGTGGAAAAAGTACTTTCTCTTGTTTGTCTTAAACCTTTCGCCCATTCATTTCATCGGGTGACCCCTGGTTTTTATATTGTGGGAAAAGGTAAATAAGACATTTCTGGTGACTTTTTCCACTATTCATGATTGTATAGACTTCTATCACAGTGGCTCTCAATCTCTCCAAACTACTGTACCCCCTTCAGGAATCTGATTTGTTTTGTGTACCCCCAAGTTTCACCTCACTTAAAAACTACTTGCTTACAAAATCAGACATAAAAATACAAGTGTCACACACACTATTACTGAAAAATTGCATATTTTCTCATTTTTACTATATAATTATAAAATAAATCCATTAGAATATAAATATTGTACTTACATTTCAATGTATAGTATATAGAGTAGTATAAACAAGTCATTGTATGAAATTTTAGTTTGTACTGACTTTGCTAGTGCTTTTTATGTAGGCTGTTATAAAACTAGACAAATATCTGAGTTGATTTACTCCCTGGAAGATCTCTGCATATCCCCAGGGGTATGCATACCCCTGGTTGAGAACAAGTGCTCTATCAAATCCCCCCTTAGTCATCTTTTCTAAGATGATCAGCCCTAATCTTTTTAGTCTTTCTTCATATGGAAGTTATTCCATACTCTTGATCATTTTTGTTGCACTTATCTGAATCTTTTCCAGTTCCACTATCTCTTTTTTTTAGATGAGATGACCAGAACAATGCAGTATTCAAGGTGTGGACATACCATGGATTTATATAGATTCAACTCCCTGTATACATGCTGGCTTGATTTTTCATTAGGACACACCTCTTCCCCACCTGAATCCAATTTCTGCTTTGTGGCCCTGACCTGCAGTTGAGCACCCTCCACCTCCACTTAAGTTAAGGCACTGGAGGAGACACTAGCTCCTTGCAAAAGGGGGGCCTTGAAACCATACCTACTTTGCATTGTAAAAAATAAAAATGTAAGAAGCAAGATGAATTCCATTTTATTTTAAAACAAAGTTTAATGGTGCTTTGTGTAACCATATGCAAGGTGGATGGCGACATCACGATATGGTCACATATGTTCTGTCACAATGTTGCCACATATGATATTACAGGATGACTTAATGTTGGAACCATTACCAGCCATCTCTGTTTAATGCTGAAAACACTTGGTAACTTTGGACATTGGAAGCCCTAACTTTGCAAAGCAGATCTTAAAGATATCAAGTTTAGCTGTATCAAAATGAAAACAGAGCGGAACATACAATTCTGTGACTCTTGTAAAAGCCTCACATTCCTTCCCTGCTTCCCAATGAATAATCTTTTACCAAGAAAAAAGTTGTACATTACAGTGAGGCGCATCTTGAGAGGTGATAGCTGCTTATCACTTCCATTCAAGTTAATGGGAGTTACTGGTGCTCAGCACCACTCAGGATTTAGGCAAATATATTTAGCTAAAACTTACTGATATCCAGCCCTGCATCCCTTACTCATACCAGTAATTGCCTAGTCCTGTAACATTTACTTATACAAATATTTGTATTGACTTCAGTGGAAATAACCAGTTAATTGCAGGATCATGGGCTTGGGTTTTGTTTTGTTTTTAATCTTCGGGGTCTTGTAAAATTCCTTGATGTATTTTCTGGTGCCCATAGACACTTTGCTGATTTTCTACAGAACAAGTTGGCAGTGGCTGCCACTCTATGAATGCCAACAGTTTGTGCATGTTCACCATATTTTGCATCTACAAGTTTTTCGAAAAACAGACTGCCTTAAATAAAAAAAAAACAACCAAAGAGCTTCAGTAATGACTTTATAAATGAAATAGTGTAGATGTTAGATGTACACAGTGTGTTGCTAGTAGAAGGAATTCATTTAATGTAAAGACCAAGTGATTAAAATTAAAAATAAAAAAACCTTGAAAGTTCACATGCAAATCTAAGAGGACATTTTGTAACAGAAATAATTGACTTGGCCTCATCTTTGGGGTGATATTATCTGTGTCTAATTGTTTTTATAAAGAAAGTGCAGCAATCTAAAATTCTAAGTAATAACATAGCAGTTGTAGGAGTAAAAATAATTACATATTGGAAGCTTAAAAACATCCCAGCCCAATGCTGCTACAAAGGATAAAGATAAACGTTATCCCTTTTCTATTAGACATATAATAGGCCTTATTTGTCATTCACCTGAGCTCAAAAATAGATCAGCTGCCAGAGAGAGCAAGGAGATGAGCATACACCTTGTGAACTGTCTGCAGCAGATCAATGTAGATTTTAAAAATAATAATAATTACCCCTTCAACAGGAATGGTTTAGACAAAATGCAGCTACTTCATTGGTGATGACCTTGTGTGCATAAGGATGAATGCTCTAGTTTGTTCTTTTCGTTTGCCTATGTAAATGCAATATCATATTTCCATAAACACTATAAAATTCTTGTAGGAAATGGCAGTTTGCTATTAAAACCTGCACAGTAGAGTTGTTTATTGTAAGGTTTAGTTTGATCAAAGGCTGCTGTGTATAATCGGAGCACTAATAGCCAAATTGTGGCTGCTCTGGAATTTAACATGTAGGGAGCCTTTTATCACCCCCTCTTCCAGCCCACTAACCATAATGCAACGGGCTACAGTCCTTGAGTGCAATGACTAGCACTGCCAGCAGCATTGCAAACCCCAACAGGGGCATGTCTGGCTGGGTTGGAAATGTGGCTGGTGTCCATTTCTTTTGCACCTTGGCTAGTGCTGGGAAGGCCAGTGCTTGAAGAAGGGCAGTGCACACTAACGCTTGGAACAACAGCTGCCACTTCTGACTACACTCCTCCTAGTGCCAAGGGCAGTATTAAGAACATAGGAATTGCCATCTGGCATCAGACCAATGGTCTATCTAGTCCAGCATCCTTTTCTCAACAGTGGCCAGTATCAGATGTTTGAAGAAGAATCCATGCAGTAGACAATTCTGGGATAACCTGCTCCCAGGGAAAGCTTCTTTCTAAGCCACCTTAGTTGGTGGTCCACAGTTTAAGTACTGGG
Organism: Dermochelys coriacea; assembly: GCF_009764565.3. Taxonomy (NCBI): domain Eukaryota; kingdom Metazoa; phylum Chordata; order Testudines; family Dermochelyidae; genus Dermochelys; species Dermochelys coriacea. The sequence goes on from NC_050069.1 coordinate 175,077,374, forward strand.
TTTGTCTGCATTAATCCTTACAATTGTAATGCTAGATATTCCATGTAGCCACCTGTTGCTTTACCCATGATTAATGGCTCCAGTCACTGCCACTTGGGTACTGTGCTCCTGTCTCACCAAAACACCACAGGCTCAGAAACATAATTGAGCCTTTTCAATGCACACATCAATCATATTTGCACACTATCCCAGAGTGGCAAATCAACCTGTGTATATCAGTGTAAGATATTGGATATAGAGCTGAATTATTGTTAGAGACCACTGTAAGAATATGTGAGGATGAGGCCTTCCTGTTTAAACTCAGATAAAAAGGAGACGAGGAGCTGGTTTTAGGTTGACGCCCTTAGGCACATTCGACTCCCTCCACAGGCACAAGAGACCATATGTTTAGCAGAGCCATGGTGGTTCTGGTGCATGGGGAGGCAGGCTGTGGAGAAGCCATGCATGGAAACTCCTTTTGTGCTGAGGGGCAGTGCTGCCTATGCAGATCCACTGGCCAACACCACTCTGTGGGCTCTATAGCAGCTGTGCTGGTTTCCTGCACCTGGCATGTGTGAGTAGAATTTCTTCTCTGCCAAACTGTGCAATACCCATTTATATAGGCATGAGATGCGATGTCCTGAGGTTGGGGGTTCCACGACCACCACTCCCAAGAGGAGAAGGCGGGTGGTGGTGGTCGGGGACTCTCTCCTCCGGGGGACTGAGTCATCTATCTGCCGCCCTGACCGGGAAAACCGAGAAGTCTGCTGCTTGCCAGGGGCTAAGATTCGTGATGTGACGGAGAGACTGCCGAGACTCATCAAGCCCTCGAATCGCTACCCCTTCCTGCTTCTCCACGTGGGCACCAATGATACTGCCAAGAATGACCTTGAGCGGATCACTGCGGACTACGTGGCTCTGGGAAGAAGGATAAAGGAGTTGGAGGCGCAAGTGGTGTTCTCGTCCATCCTCCCCGTGGAAGGAAAAGGCCTGGGTAGGGACCGTCGAATCGTGGAGGTCAACGAATGGCTACGCAGGTGGTGTCGGAGAGAAGGCTTTGGATTCTTTGACCATGGGATGGTGTTCCATGAAGGAGGAGTGCTGGGCAGAGACGGGCTCCATCTTACGAAGAGAGGGAAGAACATCTTTGCCAGCAGGCTGGCTAACCTAGTGAGGAGGGCTTTAAACTAGGTTCACCGGGGGAAGGAGACCAAAGCCCTGAGGTAAGTGGGAAAGCGGGATACCGGGAGGAAGCACAGGCAGGAATGTCTGTGAGGGGAGGGCTCCTGCCTCATACTGGGAATGAGGGGCGATCAACAGGTTATCTCAAGTGCTTATATACAAATGCACAAAGCCTTGGAAACAAGCAGGGAGAACTGGAGGTCCTGGTGATGTCAAGGAATTATGACGTGATTGGAATAACAGAGACTTGGTGGGATAACTCACATGACTGGAGTACAGTCATGGATGGTTATAAACTGTTCAGGAAGGACAGGCAGGGCAGAAAAGGTGGGGGAGTAGCACTGTATGTAAGGGAGCAGTATGACTGCTCAGAGCTCCGGTACGAAACTGTGGAAAAACCTGAGTGTCTCTGGATTAAGTTTAGAAGTGTGTGCAACAAGAGTGATGTCATGGTGGGAGTCTGCTATAGACCACCGGACCAGGGGGATGAGGTGGATGAGGCTTTCTTCCGGCAACTCACGGAAGCTACTAGATCGCATGCCCTGATTCTCATGGGTGACTTTAATTTTCCTGATATCTGCTGGGAGAGCAATACAGCGGTGCATAGACAATCCAGGAAGTTTTTGGAAAGCGTAGGGGACAATTTCCTGGTGCAAGTGCTAGGGGAGCCAACTAGGGGGAGCGCTTTTCTTGACCTGCTGCTCACAAACCGGGTAGAATGAGTGGGGGAAGCAAAAGTGGATGGGAATCTGGGAGGCAGTGACCATGAGTTGGTTGAGTTCAGGATCCTGACGCAGGGAAGAAAGGTAAGCAGCAGGATATGGACCCTGGACTTCAGGAAAGCAGACTTTGACTCCCTCAGGGAACAGATGGCCAGGATCCCCTGGGGGACTAACATGAAAGGGAAGGGAGTCCAGGAGAGCTGGCTGTATTTCAAGGAATCCCTGTTGAGGTTACAGGGACAAACCATCCCGATGAGTCGAAAGAATAGTAAATATGGCAGGCGACCAGCTTGGCTTAATGGTGAAATCCTAGCGGATCTTAAACATAAAAAAGAAGCTTACAAGAAGTGGAAGGTTGGACATATGACCAGGGAAGAGTATAAAAATATTGCTCGGGCATGTAGGAAAGATATCAGGAGGGCCAAATCGCACCTGGAGCTGCAGCTAGCAAGAGATGTCAAGAGTAACAAGAAGGGTTTCTTCAGGTATGTTGGCAACAAGAAGAAAGCCAAGGAAAGTGTGGGCCCCTTACTGAATGAGGGAGGCAAGCTAGTGACAGAGGATGTGGAAAAAGCTAATGTACTCAATGCTTTTTTTGCCTCTGTTTTCACTAACAAGGTCAGCTCCCAGACTGCTGTGCTGGGCATCACAAAATGGGGAAGAGATGGCCAGCCCTCTGTAGAGATAGAGGTGGTTAGGGACTATTTAGAAAAGCTGGACGTGCACAAGTCCATGGGGCCGGACGAATTGCATCCGAGAGTGCTGAGGGAATTGGCGGCTGTGATTGCAGAGCCCTTGGCCATTATCTTTGAAAACTCGTGGCGAACGGGGGAAGTCCCGGATGACTGGAAAAAGGCTAATGTAGTGCCCATCTTTAAAAAAGGGAAGAAGGAGGATCCTGGGAACTACAGGCCGGTCAGCCTCACCTCAGTCCCTGGAAAAATCATGGAGCAGGTCCTCAAAGAATCAATCCTGAAGCACTTAGAGGAGAGGAAAGTGATCAGGAACAGTCAGCATGGATTCACCAAGGGAAGGTCATGCCTGACTAATCTAATCGCCTTTTATGATGAGATTACTGGTTCTGTGGATGAAGGGAAAGCAGTGGATGTATTGTTTCTTGACTTTAGCAAAGCTTTTGACACGGTCTCCCACAGCATTCTTGTCAGCAAGTTAAGGAAGTATGGGCTGGATGAATGCACTATAAGGTGGGTAGAAAGCTGGCTAGATTGTCGGGCTCAACGGGTAGTGATCAATGGCTCCATGTCTAGTTGGCAGCCGGTGTCAAGTGGAGTGCCCCAGGGGTCGGTCCTGGGGCCCGTTTTGTTCAATATCTTCATAAACGATCTGGAGGATGGTGTGGATTGCACTCTCAGCAAATTTGCGGATGATACTAAACTGGGAGGAGTGGTAGATACGCTGGAGGGGAGGGATAGGATACAGAAGGACCTAGACAAATTGGAAGATTGGGCCAAAAGAAATCTAATGAGGTTCAATAAGGATAAGTGCAGGGTCCTGCACTTAGGATGGAAGAATCCAATGCACCGCTACAGACTAGGGACCGAATGGCTCGGCAGCAGTTCTGCGGAAAAGGACCTAGGGGTGACAGTGGACGAGAAGCTGGATATGAGTCAGCAGTGTGCCCTTGTTGCCAAGAAGGCCAATGGCATTTTGGGATGTATAAGTAGGGGCATAGCGAGTAGATCGAGGGACGTGATCGTTCCCCTCTATTCGACACTGGTAAGGCCTCATCTGGAGTACTGTGTCCAGTTTTGGGCCCCACACTACAAGAAGGATGTGGATAAATTGGAAAGAGTACAGCGAAGGGCAACAAAAATGATTAGGGGTCTAGAGCACATGACTTATGAGGAGAGGCTGAGGGAGCTGGGATTTAGTCTGCAGAAGAGAAGAATGAGGGGGGATTTGATAGCTGCTTTCAACTACCTGAAAGGGGGTTTCAAAGAGGATGGCTCTAGACTGTTCTTAATGGTAGCAGATGTCAGAACGAGGAGTAATGGTCTCAAGTTGCAATGGGGGAGGTTTAGATTGGATATTAGGAAAAACTTTTTCACTAAGAGGGTGGTGAAACACTGGAATGCGTTACCTAGGGAGGTGGTAGAATCTCCTTCCTTAGAGGTTTTTAAGGTCAGGCTTGACAAAGCCCTGGCTAGGATGATTTAACTGGGACTTGGTCCTGCTTTGAGCAGGGGGTTGGACTAGATGACCTTCTGGGGTCCCTTCCAACCCTGATATTCTATGATTCTATGATTCTATTTAAGCCTTGTATCCAAGTCCAGTCTGGCCTGTTATAAGGATTTTTTTTTCCATACAAACATATTACAAGTGAAAGGAATAAGCAGTACATTACAAAAGCTGGGAGATTTCTATTACTAGGAAACATTTTTTAAATCTTGGTTCAATGGCTCATGTAGTGAACTTATGGGATGTCATGGGATCATAGAATATCAGGGTTGGAAGGGTCCTCAGGAGGTCATCTAGTCCAACCCCCTGCTCAAAGCAGGACCAATCCCCAACTAAATCATCCCAGCCAGGGCTTTGTCAAGCCTGACCTTCTAAGGAAGGAGATTCCACCACCTCCCTAAGTAACGCATTCCAGTGTTTCACCACCCTCCTAATGAAAAAGTTTTTCCTAATATCCAACCTAAACTTCCCCCACTGCAACTTGAGACCATTACTCCTCATTCTGTCATCTGCTACTGAGAACAGTCTAGTAATAATATGGAAGATCCTCATATGGACTGGTAACTGGTTAAAAGATAGGAAACAAAGGGTAGGAATATATGGTCAGTTTTCAGAATTTGGAGAGAGGTAAATAGTGGTGTCCCCCAGGGGTCTGTACTGGATCCCGTCTTATTCAACATATTCATAAATGACCTGGAAAAAGGGGTAAACAGTGAGGTGGCAAAATTTACAGAAGATACAAAACTACTCAAGATAGTTAAGTTCCAGGCAGACTGCAAAGAGCTACAAAAGGATCTCTCAAAACTGGGTGACTGGGCAACAAAATGGCAGATGAAATTCAATGTTGATAAATGCAAAGTAATGCACAGTGGAAAACATAATTCCAAATATACATATAAAATGATGGGGTCTAAATTAGCTGTTACCACTCAAGAAAGAGATCTTAGAGTCATAGGCACCAACTTCCCCTCTTTCCCATGGGTGCTTGACCCCCCGTCCACAATCCCCACCCCCACTCCACCCCTTCCATGAGGCCCTGCCACGGCTCTTACAACTCCTTTCCCAAAGTCCCCGCCCCAACTCCACCTCCTCCCTGCCAATATGCCAATTCCTTCCCCAAATCCCCACCCTGGCCCCGCCTCCTCCCCTGAGCGCAGCACATTCCCGCTCCTCCCCCCCTCCCAGAGCATGCTAATGCTGCCAAACAGCTGTTAGGCAGCAGCTGGGTGGGAAGTGCTTGAAAGTAGGTGGAGGAGTGGGGACGTGGCACGCTCAGAGGAGGAGGAGGAGGAGGAGGAGGAGGTGGGGCGGAGGGTGAGGGGACCTTGGCTGCCAGTGGGTGCAGAACACCCACTCATTTTACCCTGTGGGTGCTCCAGCCTATGCTTGGAGTCATTGTAGCTAGTTCTCTGAAAACATCCAGTCAATGTGCAGCTGCAGTCAAAAAAGCTAACATAATGTTGGGAATCATTAAGAAAGGGATAGATAATAAGACAGAAAATATCATATTGCCTCTATATAAATACATGGTATGCCCACATCTTGAATACTGCTTGCAGATGTGGTCGCGCCATCTCAGAAAAGACATATTGGAATTGGAAAAGGTTCAGAAAAGGGCAACAAAAATTATTAGGGGTATAGAATGGCTGCCAAATAAGGAGAGATTAATAAGACTGTGTGGAAAAGTTTTCAGTGTGGAAAAGAGATGACTAATGGGGGATATGATAGAGGTTTATAAAATCATAACTGGTGTGGAGAAAGTAAATAAGGAAGTGTTATTTAGTCCTTCCCATAACACAAGGACGAGGGGTTACCAAATAAAATTAATAGGCAGCAGGTTTAAAACAAACAGAATGAAGTATTTTTTCACACAACACACAGACAACCTGGGGAACTCTTTGCCAGAGGATGTTGTGAAGGCCAAGACTATAACAGCATTCAAGAAAGAACTAGGTACGTTCATGGAGAATAGGTCCATCAATGGCTATTAGCCAGGCTATTAGCCAGGATAGACAGGGATGGTGTCCCTAACCTCTGTTTGCCAGAAGCTGGGAATGGAAAAGCACAGGGAAAAATTGATGGGTGCTCTGCACCCACCAGCAGCCAAGCTCCCTGCCCCGCCCCAGTTCACCTCACCTCCGCCTCCTCCCCTGAGCGTCCCCGCTTCTCCTCCCAGTCCTTGCCGCCGCAAAACACTTGTTTTGCAGCGTAACAAGTTCTGGGAGAGAGGGGGGAGGAGCAGGAACGCATCACACTCAGGGGAGGAGGCGGGGAAAAGCAGGGCCAGAGCGGGAATTTGGGGAAGGGGTTGGAATGGGGGTGGGACAGGGGCAGGAGGGGGCGGGACAGGGGCAAGGCTGGGGGCAGTCAAGCACCCACCAGCGCCAGCAGAAGTTGGCACCTATGGCTAGATGGACCTTTGGTCTGACCCAGTATGGCCGTTCTTATGTTCTTAATATGTAAGGCTTTGGGGGGGCTTAACCAATTTTTACCAAAAAATTCTCAGGTTTACAAAAGCTCTTGTTTGTTTTTTTCACACACATTTTGGACCACTCTAATACATGAAAACAGCAATAAAGTTAAGAAAATCCAAAACACTGTATTAGGTAGATGTTTATGTTAATAATAAATTAGGTTACGTATAAATCCAAGAATGTCTATTAAAGTAAGGCGATGTCGTGGAAAATACACACATGAACATGCGTTTATGTATATCAGTGCTCAAGTCCTAAATAAAGAAGTGCTGAAACTCCCTGGACCTGGCTCCCTGCTCTGGAAGGATAGATGGTCAATTGGTAACCTAGTCAGACCTGGGGGACCTCCAGACCTCACTCCCTGCTCTGGAAAACTGTGAAATTAATTTTTTGCACGGATTTTCACCCTTTTTTAATTTTTGTAATAAACATTGATAATTTCCTGGGAATTTTTAAACAAAAACCAAAAACGAAGGCCTTGTTAATATGGCATGAATTGGTGTGTAACATAAATTATCAGGAATCCAGAGAACATAGTGTAGAGAGGAGGAGAAAAATAATTAATCATGTCCTGTTTCAGAGTAGTATCCGCAAAAAGAAAAGGAGTACTTGTGGCACCTTAGAGACTAAAATTGTTAGTCTCTAAGGTGCCACAAGTACTCCTAATCATGTCCTGATATTCAGATAGAAAACCATGCTTATAAATGTCTGGGGTTCAAGCCAGAGAAAGCAATGAAATGAAGAGTTAAAGCTGCTACTTTAGGTTTGATTCACCTCTGGGTGATGAAGGCTGCAGGCATAGGACCCCTGTGGTGGAAAATCCACTTGGAAGAGGGAGTTGTGGCAATGTAGCATCCCACGCATAGACCTCTACCCCACTCCATAGATTGAAGACTGGGTAGTGTTTCCTGGAGGATGTAGTAATTCAGTGCAGCCCTCGGGCAGACTCGAAATAGCAGGCCTCCCCTGAGAAACTAAAGCTGCTTCACCCCCACTGGAACTGCCCAACAGGGGAGCATGGTGACAGAAATACCACCTGCTGTCTAAAGGTGAATCACTAATGAAGGGAGATGCACTTGACATCTTTTAACTTGAATTTTCCCCTTTAGTTCATCCTAATAATAAAAAAACACAACTGTGTATGTCGGTGACAGAGATTAAAGTATCACCAGCACAGTGAGATTGGGAGGGCATGGCGGGATGAGGGAAGTCAAGAGCCTGGAAGCCCCAGCTGTGCCAGGAGTCTGAGAGCTTGGGAACTAGTGCTTACTGGCTTCCTGTCAGCCTACCTGATGGAATTTCATTTTGAAATGATTGAAATGAACCATTTTGATGAACATTTTTTAAATTCTAGTTTGCAGAGACTTTCAAAATGTGTGGTATTCATTCCAAACAGGAATAAAACAACATTCTGAAATTCTCCATGAAACAATTGCTGTTCTCCATACAGCTCTGTAGAAAATCACAGTTCATGCTTTATTTTATTTAGGACTTGCAATTTTCAGCACATCAAGACTAAGAGCCTGATATTTCCTTTCATTTTCACCAGTATAAATCGAAGTCAGTCAAGTTACACAAGGGTAAAAACATTGGAGGTGAGAGGAGAATCAGGCTGGAACCTTATAATTTTTAAAAAATAAATAGTAAAGTGAATGCTTGCTCTTCTGCAGGCACACGCTGACCTGCAAAGCACAAGCTTATGCATTACTAACATATCCCCATTTAAATGCAGATTTTTTGCTCTTTACACAGGACTTCAGGGAAATCCTCTCCAGATAAATTGTAATAGGATAGCAAATTGTAATTCAATATTTCACTTTAACATATGTTTCAGCTTATTGATCTTAATTTTCTATCACTTTTAATGCAACATTTGCCTGGGGGAAAAGAGAGAGGATTGCATGCATTTTAATAAGGCTTATAATTAATTATTAGTTATTTCTGATATTCCACATATCTGTGCCACCAGAGACATTGTGCTTATACCCTGGTGCCTATTTTCAATAATGGAAACTGGCAAGGTGTGACCTTACATATTGCAGGAAGTAACTGAGACAGAGAACTGGAAAGAGGAGGAAGGAAAAAGGGAGACAGACACTTCACCATAATAACCTTTCTGGTCACAAGGGGATTGGGCTTTCCAACACGTCTGGGTCAAAGTAAGGCCCCAATTCTTTGGTGGCAGCCACAGGATCAGGGCCTAAACGTTGTGATCCTGATTCATTAAATGACTGGAGAGAGAGTTGGGGGTGAATTTGGCTTTTTGTCCTACCACACCCAAAGTTCAATTTTCCTACTAAACCAGCCCCTTTCCCCATTTGGACAATAATGATTTGCATCGATAACTGCTAATGTTGGGAGAGGTCTATCATTGTAATCTCTGTTCTCTGTTTGTACAGTTCTTAGCATAGATTGATCCTGATTTGTAACTGGAGGTCCTAGGTGCTATGGTAATTCAAATAACTTTATGGCAATATTTATTATTATCTTCAGAAACTTCACTGCCACCACCACCTCAAAATGTCATTTCTTATCTAATGCTATTTATTTATGCAATTAATTGGTTTGGAGAATACCGTGTTCAATTAACCATTTAAGATTAATTTCAGGATTCCCTTGTGCCATGTAACAGGATGGCTCCACCTTAATGGCTGGAGGGTCTGGGGCTAGCCAACCCTGAGTCCTAAAGGAGGCACACCTTGGGAAAGTAGCTGATCCCCTATAAAAAGCAGCAGGGGGTGTGGGTGGTTCTAGAAATAGAAAACGGTGAAGGTATGGCGGGATGGGTGGCAGCAGTAGCAGCAAAGCAAAATTATAGAGGCTTTGAGCTGTGCCAAGCTCTGAGAGAGCTAGAAACCTGCCAACTAAGGGGAAAGAGACATTGAGCTGGTGTTCAGGCCTGAAAGGCCAGTGTGTGCTTGAAGACTGAATAAATTGGACCCCCGTTGGGGACTGGTTTTATTTCCTTTGGACTTTTGAGTTTAAGGAACCCTGTGAAGGAAACAATGGGGGCGGAGCACTGCCAAACTACCTCTAGTCTGAACGCGGCGCTCAGATGTTGACCAGCTTCACTACATACCATATCCAGTGGGGTATTACAGTGAAATGCTTCCTTGTTCAGAAGGCTATGATGCATCCTTCATTTCCCACTCAGGAGATTCTGTGGATTTAAGTGAGTTGTAAGAGGTGCATAGGCCTATGCAAGCCCCTCTCCACAGGAATGAACTTCATCTTTAAACAATACTGCTTATGACACATGGGAACCGTGAAGGTAACCTTAAAGGGTTAGATATTTTTACTAATATTAAAATATGAATGCAGACAATTATTAAAATTTATACAATATCTGAGATCCAGTTCTTTGGATCAGGGACTGCCATTTACTCTTTGTTTTTATAGTGCTTAGCACAGTGAGGCTGTATGGTGGTTGAGGGTTATAATTTAATAATAACAAAAAAAACCCAACTCAGTTGTTTTAATTGTTCTGATGTTGCAGATGAATGTCCAGTCCACAGTACTGTGGAACCACAGAAAGCAGGTGGCTTGGCAGCAGAATTTAGGTCTAGCTTACAGCATTGCCAGTTCGAAGCAGTCATAAATCATGAATCAAACCGCAATATATCATGAGATTAGATTAAAAATCATAAGGATTTTTAAAATAAATGTTCAGTTCTTTTTTATTTGTCCTCCAGTTTCTGAAACTTTACAGTGACCTTGGGTCACATTTTCAAGCTTTTCTGGGCAACAATGAGGGCTAGCAACTTGTTTGATTGGTTGATTGTTGTGGTTTTTTTGATTTAAATGAAGGCTGAGATTATCACCTAACCACATGTCCCCGGGGACGGGAGCTTTAAGAAGAACACCAAATATCACAAGACCTGCGAGGAAATCATGAGTTGCCAACACTGAGTTTACCACAGATGATGTGAGGCTTTGTTTATAATTTGGTCATTAGAAGTTAAAATGTACCAAAGAATATGTACATATGTAGTAGTGATCTCCATGTAATAAATTACATGTATCATGCCCCTTCAAAAGTCTCATCTATCATCAGCCCCACTAATCCATCTCTTTCTACATTATTGCCAGCATTCCAAATCTCTGGGTAGCTTCAAACAGCTGTCATATCAAATAAAGACCACCAGAGAAATGTTTTTCCCCCCCCCACACCCAAATATTGACTTCCGCCACTAAATGACAAGGCAATATTCCTTTGTGCACCAGAGACGGGCTGTGATTCATCAAGGCTAAAAATGGGAATTTTAAATTCAGTGAAAAGGTTATAAATTTAGAAAGAGATCCCCACTTTTCCAAAGGCTTTGCTTTTAGCCCTGGAAATTCTTGTGATGTCATACATTAAAAGGACAGCATTATAGATGGCAGAGTTTCTTTTAGGTAATTTTTACAGTTTGAAAATATGTAATATTTTCTTTCCCTTGGAAGCCTGGACAATTAGACTCATGATATTAGAGCAGCTTGGCTTTACAGATGGAGGGATATGAAAAAATAATATAGCATATAGGGGTAGAACTTGTCAGAAGAAATTCAGCAGAACGGTTTTCCATCAGAAAATTCAGTTCCATCTGAATTGAAACACTTTGCAAAATCATTTCATTTTCACCAAAATTCCAATTCAGAGGGGGGAAAGGGAGGAAAAAAACTTCCAAAATCAAAACAAGATGTTTCAGGATTATTAGAACTAAACTTTTGATTTTTCCTTTTGAAATGACTTTCGTTATAAATTTTCTTATTCTGTATTATAATTATAAAATAAAGTCAAAATCAAAAAAGCAATTTTTCTGTTCTGAAACTGAATGAAAAGAGATTTTGAAATCTCAAAATCCCCCCCAAAATATAACTTATGTTCTGTCTATATGGAGGTGTAAATAGGAGTAATGGGATAACACTAAAAAAAGGAAAATTTAATTAGAGTGAATAGCAGGAAAAACTTCCCGAAAAGAGTAGCTGAGCAATTGCTTGGGACTTCTCAAGCTAGATTGGCTACCACATAAGAATATGTACTATGGTAAATAATCTTGCATTGGCAGGGAATGAAGGGATCAGATATTAACAAATAGAGCTTTACTGTTTCTATTTTCTGATACTTTGAGAATATTATAACCTAGTATCATGATGTTGTGACACAAACATTAGGATGTAATAAATTTTCCCTGCAAGACTAACAGTTAAACCTAGAAGCTGCATTAGTTCTATTACCTTTGCCAGCTCAACTCTACTTTGCCACACATTACTGCTCATTTACTGGCTTAAAAATGTGCTTTCTTAATTACACGAGTTGAAATGTTGTCTGGGTGTGAAAGCAAATCATTTGAACTTTTCCATTTGAACTGTGTGAATCAATAAATTGTTGTTTATATCCTTTTGCATGTTCACCTTTGTTTCCATCCTTCCAAAGAAGAAAATCCCATGTAGATAAAGATAAAAGGCTCCACCTATTGGATAGAAAGGGAGTTATTACTGACAGTCTTTCTTCTAACTTATGTTTGTAGTGTTGTTGTCGCTGTGCTGGTCCCAGGGATATTAGAGAGACTTGTCCCTCTTTTAACTTACTTCATTTTTAACATTTTATTCATGAAGATGTACTGTTTCCGATTTTGTTTTATTATGATAATAGGTTCTTAATGCTTGTTTTGTTACTGAATTTTTATTTCATACTTGGAAATGAAACAATAGAAATCATTTTCATAATCTTAAGCAAGGTGCAAAAAATATTACTAGTAAACCATCAGATTTATAGAGGAAATGTCCCGGGCTGTACAACAGATAAGTTGTTTAGGGGGGTTTTGTGTTTTTCCCTAAAGCTGCAATGTACAATCTGTGTACTATACTCAAAGATGACAAAATCAAATGTCTGTGAGGCAGTGTAAAGAAATTTTATGACATTTCAGATCATAAACAGCTTCTACAAGCTGACTGAATGTTATAAATGTTTAACTTAATCATCAGTTTTTAGTATGAAAGTTCAGATATGCCGAGTTGGTTTTAAAGAAATAAGGTGAACTGCAAAGCTTGCAAAACAAAGCATGCAAACTATTTTAAGCCTTCTCCAGAGGAGGGCATTCTCCGTAGGCCTCTATGACTAGACAGCTGCAGAGGCTGCTCTCTCTTACGATGGAGTAGTTCTCGCCAGTCTAATGAAAATACCTAGCTGTTACACAGAGCTTTTCATCAGTGGGTCTCAAAGCACTTTACAAAGATCAGTATGATTATCCCCATTTTACAGATGGAGGAACTGAAGCACAGAGATGTGAATTGCTTGCCCAAATTCATCCAACAGGCCAGTGGCAGAGCTGGATATAAAACCCAAGTCTTGCCTACGTGTCTGTCCAGTGCTCTAACATTAGCCAGCCATTATGTAGTCAGCCGACATTAACTCCTTCCATTCTTCTGGCCTTTATCTAAGAACAACTGTAGCATGAGTCTTATTAGTCCTGGGGTAATTCTGCACTACTGCGTGTACACAGAATTCATGTCCACTGCAGATTTCTTTGCTTCCCTGCAGAAAAAATGGCATCTGACAGGGAAGCAAAGGGAAGCCGTAAGAGCGGTCACGCGCCCCTCCCCAGCAGTGCAGGCATGTCATTTTGGGTGCCTGGAGCAGCTGGCGGAGACACACATCGTGGGAGATGGGAGGGAGGGTGAAGCCACGACCAGAGGTTCCTACCCTTTGCCAGGCTCACTGCTAGTCCTGGCTGGGCTGGGGGAGGACAGGACTTCCTATTCCCCTGTAAGGAGCAGCTGGGGTTGGTCAGACCCACACCCAGAAACCTCCCCTGGCTGCAGGAAGCTCCACACCCCATCGCTCCTCAGCCATAGAGGGAGGGGTCACTACACAGGGAGCTGCACCCCTGTCCACCCAACTCCTGTGCATCTGGACCTCTCAAACCATAAGCCCCTGCCGAGCCTCGTCCCCCTGCACCCCCTCACCAAGCCTACCACACTCAACCCCCCTCTGTGCCGACCTTCACCCACTGTATCCAGAGTCCCCCTGCACCCCGGCCGAACTCCAACCCGCCTGCACACAGACCTCTCAGCTGCGCCGCAACCCCCTACCTCCACAGCCAGACCACCCCCTGCTGAGCCCCCTGCAGTCAAACCCCCAACCCGATGAGCGCCACCCCCCGTACCTGAACCACTGTAATGAGCACTCAGACGCTCACCCACTGAGCCTCAACCAGTTGCACCCAGACCCCGACTCCATCAAGCCCCACTTCCCTAGCACTCAGACCCCACTGCTGAGCCCTTGACACCCAGACCCCTGCAACTAACGCCATTCCCCCATACCCAGACCCCCCATTGAGCGCCAACCACCTTCACCTGGATCCCCCTGCAGAGTCCCATTGTCCCTGCACCCGGAATCCCCTCAAAGAGCCCCTGTGCATCCCAAGCCCCCCGCACCCAGATTGCCCCACATAGAATCCTCTCAGTCCCATCTGGATCCGCCCACACTAAGTCCCTCCACACTTGGATCCTGCTGTGCTGAGCCTGCCTGCTCACACCTGGTGTGCTAGGGGCAGGGCCCCAGGGTGTTTCTGGGGCAGGCCTGGCCCTTGCTCTGTGTCAGGGTCAGGTGGAGTCTCACCACCAAGTCCATGTCCCAGGGGGAGCTGCAAGGTGATCTCCCACCTCCATGCAGCCAGTGGCCTGCGCTTCCCACTACTGTCACGCTGGAGCCTCCACATTTATTCATTGACAAAATTTGCAGAATTTTAAAGTAGAGTGTGCAGAATTCTCTCAGGAATTGTTTTGTGTCTGATACAGCCCGCCTGGAACTATAAGCTGTGTTCTTCTTCGAGTGCTTGCTTATGTCGATTCCATTCTAGGTGTGTATGCGCCCACGTGTGCGGTCGTCAGAGATTTTTGCCTTAGCAGTATCCATAGGGTTGGCAGTGGCGCCCCTTTGAGTGTCGCGCTCATGTGCCGGTTTATCAGGCGCTGCTGACCCTACACCCTCTCAGTTCCTTCTTACCGCCCAGGGGAGTTAGAGCGCCTTTCCTTGCATTGCAAGGGCTAGCAGTTTTTTGTCTACTGACTTCGAGCCTTAAGGGCCTTGTCAATAATTTGTTTATAGTAGTTAGTGTTAAGCGTAATTAGTAGTTAGCAGGTAGGGTTCCAGAGGGGACTTCACCCCAGGCAGGGCATGCCCCAGGCTCCAGGGTATAAACCTTGCGCAGACTGCCACAGACATATGCCTCACGTGCTTGGGGGAACCACACATTAGAGATAAGTGCTGAATTTGTAAAAACTTACGGCCCCGCATGCAAAAGGAGTGGGATATTCGGCTACGGGCGCTCCTCATGGAGTTCACCCTGCCAGGACTTGACAAGTACCTTGGCCTTGGTGTGCAGTGCACCCCCCGTCACTGGTGCTCAAAGAGAAGACCAAAAAGCATGGCTCCCTAGCACAAGGCAAAAAGGGCCATAGGTCATCGGGCAATGGACCTGCTTTGGGCCACCCAGCCACTCTGAAGCTGCATGCTTGTACCTCCCCAGTCGGGGTCCTTAGCCCCATGAAAGGTCCATCACCGACTGGCGGGAGCGGCATGGGACCTAAAACCTTGAGAGCACTGACACCTTCACAGGCTCCCCTAGCGCTGAGCACAGGCCTTCGCCTGCAGCACCTGCCTCAGGAACCGGCAAAGGCTCCCCACAAGGGCAAACCAGCCGCTAAGACCACTCAGTCAGCAGTGGAATGATGCCAATCCCCCAAGACGAAGCAGCGCTCTCCACCTCCGCACCGCAGATCACCGGAGTCACAGCTCAGACCTTCTGGGGCTCACCCTCAGTCACTGGTGCCACGTTCACGGTCTCCGCTGTCTCGACACGGATTGCCTAGAGGAAGACGCCAGTCTCCATACTACCGATGCTGTTCACCCTCCTGCCGGTCATCGTCTCAGTACAAGTCCCGATCGCCTGCCTTGTGGGAGCGCTCCACATTGCATCCCCGGTTAACCATGTCGGATCTGATCTCCCATGTGAAGAACCACCTGCTTATCATGGCTCACACCTGCCTGCGATTGCTAGGCCACATGGCTGCCCGGGACCAAGAATGTGCTAGCACAGAGGTGGGCAAACGACGGCCCGCGGGACCATCTTGCCCGGCCCTTGAGCTCCTGGCCTGGGAGGCTAGCACCCAGCCCCTCTCCTGCTGTCCCCCCTCCACTGCAGCCTCAGCTCACCATGGCGCCAGCGCTCTGGGCAGTGGGGCTGCGAGCTCCCACTGGGCAGTGCAGCAGCGGGGCTGGCTCCAGCTGCACGGCACGGCTGCCAGATATGCCGCTCTGAGCAGCATGGTAAGGAGATGGGGAGCAAGGGGGTTGAATAAGGGACAGAGAGTCACGGGGGGGCAGTCAGGAGACAGGGAGCAGGGGGCAATTGGATGGGGCAGAGGTTCTGGGGGTGGGGGTGGTCAGGAGATGGGGAGTAGGGGGGGTTGGATAGGCATGGGAGTCCCAGGGAGCCTGTCAGGGGACGGAGGTGTGGCTAGGGGTTGGGGCGGACAAGGAACCATGAGCAGTGGGGAGCTTGGTTCGGCATGCTGCTGGACATTTTGGTAGCCGCGCCGCTGGACTCCTTCTTTGTCCGGACCTGCTGTCCCAGAACCACAGCAGTCTCCTGCACCCGAACCTGGAGGCGTTGCACTTGACAACATGGCTGCTTCATGGCTGAATGCGGAAGAGCGTGAATGCTGGACCCATGTGCAACAGGTCTTGCTGGGTAGCAGAAAGCCCTCCACTAGAGCGACTTACTGGGCGAAGTGGAAAAGATTCACATGCTGGGCTTCGGATCAGTGCGACCGGGCCGAGCAGGCCTCGCTGCAGGTGATTCTGGATTATCCTCAAACTTCAGGGCTTGTTCCTGTCGTCGATCTGGGTCCACCTGGTTGCTATTTTGGCTTTCCACTCATCTCTCTCTCGGTTCCAAGGAAGATCGGTCTTCACGCACAACATGACGGCCTGGTTCTTGAAAGGTCGGAGCGTCTTTACCGTCATGTCCAGGATCCTGTCCCTCCCCTGCGATTTGAATTTCATGCTGTCAAGGCTCATGGGGCCTCCCTTCGAACCTCTGGCTTCCTGCTCTCTTCTCCTTCTCTCCTGGAAGGTTGTGTTCCTGGTGGTGGTTACGTCCTCCCGCAGAGTGTCTGAGGTCAGAGCGCTTATATCAGAACCACCCTATATGGTGTACTACAAATATAAGGTCCAGTTGCAGCTGCACCAAGCATTCCTACCTCAGGTAGTTTCCCAGTTTCATACAGGCCAGGACTTTTTCTTTCCGAAGCCCCATAAATCTGAAGAGGAGCGCAGGTTACATGCCCTGGACGTCCAGAGGGTGTTGGCCTTCTATATCGATAGGACACGGCCATTCCATACGTCAATGCAGCTGTTTATTATGGTGGCAGACAGGATGAAAGGTTGCCCAGTGTCTGCTCAAAGGATTTAATCCTGGATCACAGCCTGCATCCAATACTGCTACGAGCCAGCGAGTGTGCCTCCACCGGCGATAGTCAAAGCGCACTGAACTATAGCACAAGCATCATCAGCGGCTTTTTTAGCCTAGGTGCCGATCCAAGAGAGCTGCTACCTGGTCGTCTGGCCACACGTTTACATCCCCTTATGCACTGACCCAGCAGGCTTGGGATGATGCTGGCTTTGGCAGGGCAGTGTTGCAAAACTGTTAACTTTGAGCCCACCTCCATTGGCACTACTTGTGAGTCACCTAGAATGGAATCGATATGAGCAAGCACTTGAAGACAAAAAAATGGTTACCTAGCTTTCATAACTGTTCTTCAAGATGTGTTGCTTATGTCTATTCCATTACTTGCCCTCCTGCCCCTCTGTCAGAGTTGCCAGCAAGAAAGAACCAAGGGTGTAGGGTTGGTGGTTCCTGATATATAGGCACATGAGCATGGCACTCAAGAGGGCCCCACTGCCTACTCTATGGATACCGCTAAGGCAAAAATCTTCGACAATCGCGCACATTGGCACGTGCACATTTAGAATGGAATGGACATGAGCAACACCTCTCGAAGAACAACAGGAAAGGTAAGTAACCAGTTTTGGGGCAGGGTATGGTCTTGACCTAACAGTACAGACGCTTCCCGGGTTACACAAGACCTGACTTACACAACTTCGCACTTACGGAAAAAGTTCCATAAACCAGAAATAGGATTTTCAAGTTGTGGAAATTTTTGCGTAACGTATGAGTATATGTTTCCGACTTACACAAAATTCAAGTTATGCAAGGCTTTCCGGAACGGAACGATTCCGTAAGTCAAGGGGTGTCTGAAGCTGTTTCCTGTTGAATTTCTGTATTCTTGTATGGCAGTCATGCTGTGGGGGAATGTCATCAGGGTGGGTGAGTAAAAAACAGATGCCTCTGTGTTCCGAAAGGTTTCCCAGACCTTTAGTGACTTAAGGAAGAATTTTGAAGGGACTGTGTGAATTGGACTCTACCATAATGAATGCTGACAGAGGAGACAAGCCTCTCCTTGACAGTCCCAAGTCAGCAATGAAAGTGAGGGTAAAAGGCCCATTGGAGCAGCAACTGAAGGTTTGACCTGAGGAAGGATTACTTGAAAATAAGTATATTATAAAGTTAGGCCTAGTTCTTGTCTATCCTGGTTCTTGAGGCCATGCAGAGGGATTGCTTTGCTCTAGATTTATGGAAACTCCTCTAGTTTGTGATTTAAGATGAGGGAGATAGTCCAGCAGAGTTGTGGGAGGCAAGGAGCCAGTCAATACACATGAACTGCCCAACCCACATTCCTGTCTGCAATGCGAATTTTATTTTCTTTGGGCTGCAGGTAAAGCAGCCAACTACTTAGCTGAAAAATGTAATTTTGCATGCTTTGTGCTCCCAGAAATCAAAGTCTTTTTCATTTACATTGGGCCACTTTATTGCAAATCCAGAGTGGTCCAGCTTCAGATCCATTTTCTGATGCATTTTTCCTGCACAAGTTAACAAGGTAGAGACCACAGACAGGGTCTTGCTGGTCTCTACACACTCCTGAGCTCTGTTTCTGAAGGTCTCGCTGTACCCTGCCATGTAGATCATGCTACCATTTTGTGAACTATATGCTTATTTTACCCATCAGCTAGTAATAATGTAACTGATGGATAAAATAAGCACATTTTGTAAATATTTTCCTCGAATGTGGCTTGCAAAGGCCTTAGCCTTATGAAACTGCTTAGCAGAAAATGGAGATAATCTTGGAGTTCATGCTCTTGCTAAGAAGAAATTGGTACAGGTCTTACTGATCTTAAAATACACACATGGATGGATATAATAATCTTTACATAGAGAGCCCTGCAAATCCACGGAGCATTTTTTTGGATAGTGGAGCGGATGCAGATACAACGGCACAGGGCTCTATAGATCTGGAGTGGAGACAAAGACTCGCACAGGGCCAAGCCAAGCTGAGCTGTGTCTGGCCAAGTCCCAAACCACTTCGGAGGAGCTTTGCCTCTTCCCAGTACCTGCTGGGTGGCTTATAAAGTGCAGCCGGGTCCCCGGTCCCTATTTATGGCAGCAGCAGCCACTTCCCCCCACCATTGGGGCTATGAAGCCAGGAAACATGGCCAGGAAAAGGAAATCCAATTTCCAACAGAACCTGGAGTGCTTTAAATAGGGATAAAAAGTCCTCTGTCCAGGCTGGGAGCAGCAAGAAGGGAGCGTGAGAGGGGAAGGGGGAGAAAGGAAAAAAAGGGAGATAGTCAGTGCCTGGCAGGGGATGGAGAGAGCATGAACTGCCAAGGAGCCAGGCCACCTGGCTGACGGCTTGGGGAGCAGAAGGATGAAAATAAGCCAGGGGAGAAGTAGGAAACAGGAGTGGGTGAGAAGATCTGGGAGCCCATCCCCAGCCTCTCAGGCTGGGTCCCCACAGGGAGGGCAGGCAGGCCCACACATGCAGCAGGGGCTCCAAGCCTGGGCCCCGTCCTGTCCCCCAGGGCAGCAGGCCCCATACCTGGCAGGTACATGTTTAGCAGCAGCGGCTGGGCTCCAGCGCCATGTCTCATGGCAGTGCCTGTCCCAAGGCATCTGGTTTGGGCAGCCTGGGGGGGTGCAGCATGCTTGGGGCTGGCAGCCAACAGCTGGAGCTGGGTGTCAGGTCAGAATTGGGGCTGTCCAGCACCTCGTCACCATCCAGTGGCTCGCTCCCCTCCTCCACACCACCCCTTCCCCCCGTCCCTACCCTTGTGCTGCCTCTTTCCTGCAAGACACATCCCCCCCCCCGCCCCTCAGACAGTTGCAGGTGTGGTTGCAGATAGAGGTAAAAGTCAGCTAGCAGATCACGGGTTGATCCTGGCAGATGCAAATCCACATTTATATAATGTAAAAGGAGGTGGTAACGCCGTATGACAGTTTTCTCTTCTTTTAATCATACTGACCTTTAAAGATCCAATGGTACTTAATACAAGTGTAAAGGAATCAATCCTGCTATCTTGGCCAGATTCCAACTTGCATAATTACAATTCTGCCTACCTAAAATTCCCCTTGCAGGAATTTCAGTTGGCTACTACATTCAGTTCCCTTCCTAAACTATTCCTGTGCATTGTTAAACAGCTGCTTTCTTCTACCCCTGCGTTTTCTTCATTCCAAAAGGAGATGATGCCTATATTTTGTTTATGAATCACTCTGGGCCAAAAAAGTACTCGATTCATGTAAGTTGTTTCCTTCAACGGCCTTTCAAAAACACCAGTATTTTTTAAAATGTGAATTGATTGAATTACAGCTGAATTTTTAACTTAACCTGCAGAGGAAAATGAAGAATCCTCTCTCACCTATTCTTATTTTCAATTAGTTTATGTATAAATATAAAACTCCAAACACACACACGCTACTGTCTGTTGCTGGCCTATGCTTTAGGAGTGGTTGCATTTTACTTCGTTATTCTGTAGTAGAGATGATGGATTTATTTTTTAATTTATACAGAATTACCTTTCAGATGGCACATATTGGTTCAAGAATGGTTTGGATATAAAAATTTAGGGGACAAAAGGATATACATTCTTAGAATACATTGTCCTCATTGCAATCAACAGGAAATCGAAACCTTCTTAACCGGACAAGAAATACATGTCACTTAATTTGCTTATTTGGCAGTTTGTTCTTTAAATGCCTTTGTAAAGAGATTTTTCCTGATGTTTACTTAAATTATTTTTTATTATTTACAGCTAACCATGTGCTAAAGTTTGGAACACTTGTCAGCACTTCAAATACCTACGATGAATCTGGAGTTGTCACCATAGAAACAGATAAACCATTGCTGTGGACAATGGGTATCAAAAATAAGCAAAATGCTTAAGATTACAACTGCCTTTTTTTCAGCTGACCGAAGACTTTAAACATGTTGGAAAATTTCACTCATTAAACAGAAACAATTATTGTGGCAGGAATAAAAAAAATTTTTTTTTTTTTTTGGAAGAGCAGAGGGAAGGGAAAGATAGTGGAGTTCAATAAGTCAAGTGTAAAATCTTTAGGAATATAGTAGTGACAAAACTGACTGAATATATCTCATTCTAGTTCCGTGCCTAGGACACATGCACTTCCTAAACCAGCAGCACTAAAAGGGACTAATGGGCATAGACTGATCTACTCTTACTCCTTGCAGGAGTGGATCCATATTAGGTTTTAATATTACTGTTAAATCAGTGGTTGAAGAATCTTTTCTCGAGTCAAATTTTAATTGATTATGTATATTTTTGACTTATACAAAATTAGTACAGCAGTATTGTAAGTAAACCTTTTCCTGTTTAATGCGACTAGAACAGGCTGATCTTCTGCTCTGCTGTTTAGTAAGATAGATTGTAAGTCTACTTCACTTGAGTTAATTGCAAATTTTAAAAGGGAAAAAGTAATAAATACCGCTGCAGTGAAGCTCAGAATAGCAGGCTGAGTATTTCTTTTAATGCTGCTGTCTATGCTGCCATTTTACTTCTCCTTTTCAGCATCAGGTACTATTTACAAACTTCTAATTAACAGAAGGTAAGCAGCATTAAACTAATCAAGTGCTAGTAAACTAATTAGTGTGCAAGCTTTTATAGATTAAAACATTCAGATTTGTCACAACTGTATGAGCTTTGTAGGCAGAAGTTCATGCAAGTTCTTTAAACAACTGGATAAAGTTGCATTTTAATTTGTAAAATTTGAAGAGACTGCTGTAATAACCAAACTGGTATATTTTCTTTTAAAGGGTTTGTTAATTTAAGGTGGCACAGAATGCATACATCATTGAATAGATGCTAAATACAATGGTATATAACATTTAGTGTTAATGTTGGTGTCAAGTTACACCATCTTGAAAAGCACTGTAAAGACAGTAGTGGAATCCAAAACTGTTTAGTAAGGAAGGATAATGGCCCTCAGCTGATCTGTAAGTACATCTATAATGTATGTATTTTAGTTGTGGCCTCTTAAAGAGTGTTTAGAACAAGATCTGATAAAACTAAAATACTTTTTGTAAGTAAAACCACAGATCATGTCAACTCAAAGACTAGAGCAAAATCTTTTCAGCTTGTTTCATGCTTCTAGAGCATTTTATACAGACATTCCCTTTGTAGGGGTTCTTCACCCCCCAGGTTACAAGACACAATATAGGAAAATGGCAGTAGGTTAGTGTTTTTAATCTGAATAGATTTAGAGTTGGTTTTTAGTACCACCTAATGCTGGACCAAAAGTAGTAATATGTAAAGAATTATTCTACAGCTGAAAGCAGTAAACCAAGAAAGGCAGTTCAGTCACCTTACCTCATCTTGTACAACTAGCAGCACACAGTGATAAGTTATTTACTGAGCCTAGAAAGTTCAAAGAGTCAGTAAAACAAAATGAGACCAACTCATATCAAGCTTGTTTTAAATCTTAGCCTGGTTTATAGCAGTAAACAAACAAGATACAGACTTATGGAATATTAGTAAGCAAAAAAGCCCCCCACACCCACCCCCATTGTCCATCACTCCAAACTTCAGGTAACAGATCTTGATGAGTGTTCAGCCACCACTGTAGAACAAGAGAATTTGATCAGTGTCAAATAAGACTGCTATCTTAAGTTACATCATCCCATTCTAACTGGAACAAAGTCCCCATTAATGCCTTAAAAACAGCACAGACATTACACAGCTACTTCTCCAAGACAATTTTCTTAATTTGAGGATCATGCCACTCTTGCTCCAAAAGGGGTAGTAAACAGATGTCAGAGGAGTCCTGAAACTTTTGCTGCAATATGCGTCCCAACTAGGGAAATGGTTGAGAACAACTTTTGGCAAAACAATTGCTATTTTAACCAATTAAGAAGCCTTAACTGAAGTGTTTGAAACGTTCAATATCAGTGATTTTTGTAGTGCTACTTACCAGATTGATTTAAGGTTCAATGTTCATATGCAAAAGCTTAATACACAAATTGTGGTATACTGTACAAAAGTTATGATTATGTAAAATTGGAAACACTGCTTTACTTTTAATAAAAAGGTATTTTTAATACTATTTATTAGCTTTGTTGGGTGACTTCTTCCAATACAGCCTCAAGTCTATATGGCTCATTTATACTACATTCTCTGCAAGTGTTCAGGTCACTTGGTAAAATTTCTAAAAATTTTGTGAAAAGTAAAAAGAATGAAAAATCCAAACAAACTATCTACTGTATTATCTAAACATGCAGCAAGTATTTACTCCTGGGGGCATTCTGCACCAAAACATTATGCACTCATTTTAAAAAATTCTGCGTATTTATATTGTGTTTTGACAAATAAAGCTTCCATTTTCAAAGTTTCACTTATTTTGGTAATTTATTTCAAAATACCTGACAACAATACACACAACGACAAAAAAAGATTCCCCTAGGAATTAAAGAAACCCTCTGACGACCTCGTTCCTGTTGGGAGGTATTGGAGGGGGCTGTGTGGGGTCCCCAGATCCCAGGCACCTGCACTCCCTTCCCTCCAAGCCCAAACACATACATCCCTCCTCCCAGAGCCCAGCTGCATGCACCCCCAATTTCTATACTGTCTCCGTTTCTTTACTGTCACTGGGACATGATGTGGTGCAACCCTACTCTTCCTCACCTTTTGCCAGAGCTGGGTTTCCCAGGCCCTCTCCTGTCCCCAGGGGAATGAGGATCAAGCTGAGCAGCCTGGCACACCGCTCACTGTAAGCTGTGCTCTGCTGAGTCCAGTGGCCCCTAGTGGTGGCCAGCAGCTCTGCAGCCCAATTCTGCCTAGGAATCATGTAATTCTGCACAAATTCTGCATTGTACAGTGGTGCAGAATTCCCCCGGAGTATTTAAACGTTCACAACATTTAGCTTCTAAACCTCCTGGGCCATCCTCTCTCCTCTACAAGTGCAATGATAGTACTAAAATTTTGCTGTATATTATTTAGTAAACAAAAGATGAAGCACTAATATCTGAAAGCAAAATAGATTTACTGAAAACTCCTAAATGTTTACAAGAGATAGATGAAGTTGCTGAAGTGCTCACGTACTATAGTGATAAGGGCCACATAAGTACTTGGATAAATGAATACCAAAGCGGCCTTATGGTTATGTTCACTGAAATACTAAGTTTAGTTATCAGTTCAATTCTGAACATTTGGTTATTCTTATTCTGATTACTAGCATTACCCTTTTATCAGATTTACTTACACAATGATGTTGTTGATAGGGATATGGATCAATTTCACAAAGAAACCAATAAATCCCATTATCGCAAAACCTATTGCTGTTGCCATGGCAATCTTCTGGAATTCTGCAATTTAAGAAGTTATAGGTTTTAGTCCTGTAAATTTAAACCTACCACTTAAAATGCAGATTAGGTTACTACAATGACCATGGAGGTTTGTGCCTTTGAAAGTTTCTCCCAATGTTAAGATAAAAGGCACTTTAGAAGTCTTTTAGGGTAATGCCCAGAGACATTTCTTTCATTTCTAAAAATAACCCAAGTTTTATAAATACTAGGTTTCCAGGGATTAATACCTATAGGATTACAAAATATTGAATCATGCATTACTTAAAGCCAGATAAGCTAACTTGAACTTTTAAGTCACTGACAATATTATAAACAAAGTACTAAAGCATTCAATTTCCAAAAGAAAATAAGCGAAATCAAGCTAGTGACAATGGAAAAGATTAATTTGAGCAGACTAAACATCAGGATGTGAAGTGTCCATAGAAACCTCAAAAGGATTCTGAAATTAAGCAATTTACATTTCAGAACACTTCAGCTGTGTAGAGTGCTTCAGAAACTCACTACCATACCGCTATCACAAGTTTGATTTCAGCAAGATGTATACCGAAGGGGGGGGGGGGCTTTCAAATTAATTTTGTTATTTACAGAATTAAGTGCACCTCCTGATTTTTCAGACAAAACTGTGCAAAACTGGTTTGCTACATAAATGCAAAACAGAGAATCAGTCAACGTGAAAATAGACATCAGTATGCCTATAAACACATGAACTTCCTGTTGTTTCAGGCAATATCATAAGCTAGAAAACTGAAGTGAAATGAGCATTATGGCCCTAGGTTTTTTTTTGCATACTTTACCTTTTCTGTCTGGCTTAGTGCATCTTTTAACAAGTCTGATGGAATCTTTTACAAATTGACGGCTGGGCTCAACAAATTGCATTACTTGATCCATGATTGCCTGGAAGAGTGTTACACTTTAATACACAGATTGTTGCAAGAATCATTTTGAAAAATCATTTCACATCTTACATAAAGAGGCCAATCCTCCCTTTGCCCCGCTGCTGGTCTTATGTAACCTACATTAAACACGGTATGTGAAAACTGTTAACACTTTAATCACACACACTGTCAGGATTCTAGATTTTTTTTTTTTAAAAGTCTACAAAGTTGTTAAAAACCCATATTTTGTTGCAGGGTATTTTCCTTTTTCTTGTGGAATTAGATCGCCCAACATTTGATATATTCACACTCGCTTTTATTTTTTGTATTCCCACACCGGCTTGGAGCCGCAGTCAGGAAGCAGGACCCTGCTGTGATTTACTACTTGCTTCTCCCCGAAGAAGAGGAACGACTCGTCAAGCTCTCCCGGGGGGGGAGGGGGGGGGGAAAGCGTGTGCCGGGGCGGGAGGGAACCACAGGCGCTGCCCAGGCTCAGGGCGAGGCTGGTTTATGGCCGGGATTTCGCGGACCATCCACAACCGAGGCTTTCGCCAGACTCCCCATCTCTTTTCCCTTGACACCCGCTCCTCTTTCGGAGGGCGCCGGCCCCTCGGACGCGGCGGGAGGGGAGAAGGGTTCGCTGCGGGCGGGCCCCAGGCCTCAGACACTGGCGCG
Source organism: Dermochelys coriacea (assembly GCF_009764565.3). Lineage (NCBI taxonomy): Eukaryota > Metazoa > Chordata > Testudines > Dermochelyidae > Dermochelys > Dermochelys coriacea. Next base: position 175,103,237 of record NC_050069.1, read on the forward strand.
GCGACCCCCCCCCCCCCCGGGCCCGCTGCGAGGCTTCGCCAGCCCCGTTACAGCCCCAGGAACGGCCTCAACGCAGGGGTGGGGGGGAAGAGACGGCGGCCCCCGCTCCCAGCCAGCGAGGGGGAGCCGGCAGCGAGCGCCCAGCGCGCTGCCCCAGGGACTGGCGGGGACCCCACATGGCCAGCGGCGGCGCGCGGCCGCCTTGGCTCGCCGCGCCGCGCCGTCCCCTCCCCACCGGCCCCCTGGCGGAGGAGCCGCTCCCGCTCTCACCTCCGGCTCCGAACGGACCGCTCGCGCTCAGGACACGTAGCAACTGCGGACGCCAGGGCGAGGAACCGGAACGAGAAACTGCACCGGAACTGACGTCGCCCTCTCCAGGCTCTCCGCCGGGACCCCGGCCCCCCTCCCCTCCGGAAGGCATACGTTCTGAGACGCTGTGGCGGGCCACGCCCACTCCCTTGTGGGTGGGGAGAGGGTGGGCAGGGCAATCCGCGCCTGCGCAGGTGGAGAGCGTTAAGTGCTTAAGAAGGGATGGGGTGGGTGGAACGCTGGTGGGTGGTGCGCGCGGGAGCAGGGTCACGCGCACGCCTCTCGCCTCTGTGCGTAAGTTTTAGTACGGCCCATCCCCCTGCTGGTCCCCGTCGTTGGAGGGGGCTTGGGGTAGCGACAGCGACCGTCCTTGTTTTTACTGACTGGTTACGTTGCCATAAGGGAGCGTCCCTTAGCAGCAGCAGCAGCAGCAGCAGCAGCGCTGTGGTGAGCCACTGTGTTAATTATATTGCAGGAGAGACTGTGAGCCCCGTTCATATATGAGGATCCCCCGCACTGTGCAAGGTGCTGTACGAACGGAGAGCAAAAAGAGGGGCTTTCCTTCCTTCTCTGCACAGGGACCCAGTGCACCTCTTGCAGGTACTACCCATCTGGGGAGCCTCTGGGCTAGAGTTTCCCATGGTGGTCCCTTCCCAACAGACAATACAGTGGAGGGGAGTCGTATAGGCAGCCAGTGGGGCAGTGGCTGTTATTTTCCTTGGTTTGACGGATAAGGGATTTCTGCTGTTAACACGCAAACCCAGGGGCACCATTTTTTTTTCTATTTGTTAGGCAAGAGGAAAATCCCCTGCCCTAATGGAGCTCAAATTTTCACATCTGGCTGCCTGAACTTAGGCTTCAAAATTTGTATTAGGCACCCACACAAAAATGGACAGAATTTTCAAAAGTGCTGAGCAACCCCAGCTTCCACTGGCTTCAGTGTGAATGTCTGCGGGGGAGGGGGATGCTCAGCACTGGTAAAAATTAGACCTCTTTTATGCAGCTGTCCAAATATGCGTTAGGAACCTAACTTCAGACATCCAGGAGCCAAAAGCCCAGAGGTAAGTGAAACGCATGGTCACCTGGCAGAAGGGTTAGACTCTGGGGGGAGCATAGGCAATTAGAGCAGGGACAAAGGAGAGACAAGAGGAAACGGGGGAAATGAAATCAGTATCTTACATGTGTATATACTAGAGCAAGAAATAGGGGGAATAAACAGGAAGAACTGGAAATACTAGTGAATAAACACAACTATGACATAGTTGGCATCACAGAGACTTGGTGGGATAATACATGACTGGAATATTGATATAGATGGGTGCAGCTTGCTGAGGAAGGACAGGCAGGGAAAACAGGGAAGAGCTGGTGAATTGAACATCAAAGATGTATGCACTTGGACTGAGGTTGAGATGGAAATAGGATACACATTTGTTGAAAGTCTCTGAGTAAGGAGACAAGGGGTAAAAAAGCAAGGGTGAGGTTCTGCAAGTTCTGAGAATGCATTGGAGATGATTTTTTATTTCAGAAGGTGGAGAAAGCTACTAGGGGAGAGGCTGTTTTAGACTTGATTTTGATAAATAGGGAGGAACTGGATGAGCATTTAAAAGTGGAAGGCAGCTTGGGTGAAAGTGAGCATGAAATGACAGGGTTCATGATTCTAAGGAATGGTAGGAGGGAAAACAGCAGAATAAAGATAATGGATTTCAAGAAGGCAGATCTTAGCAAACTCAGGGAGTTGGTAGGTATGATCCCATGGGAAGCAAGACTAAGGGGAAAAACAGTTCAAGAGAGCAGTTTTTCAAAGAGATGTTATTAAAGGCACAAGAGGAAACTATGCCATTGTATAGGAGAGATAGGAAAAGATGACCTTGTCTTAACCAGGAGATCTTCAATGATCTGAAACTCAAGAGTCCCACAAAAAGTGGAAACTAGGTCAAATTATGAAGGATGAATACAAACATCCTGGAATATAAACAACATGAGCATGTAGGGACAAAATTAAAAGGGCCAAAGCACAAAATTAAATTAAACTAGCTAGAAACATAAAGGGGAACAGGGGAACATCCTACAAATACATTAGAAGCAGGAGGAAGACCAAGGACAAGGAAGTCCCATTAATCAATCATGGGGGGGAAAAGATAACGACAGAAAATGTGGAAATGGAAGAAGTGCTAAATTACGTTTTTGTTTCAGTTTTCACCAAGAAGGTTAGTAGCTATCGAATATCTAACACGGAACAACAGTGAAAATGTGTAGGATCTGAGGCTAAAATAGGGAAAGAACAGGTTAAAAATTACGTAGACAAATTGGATGTCTTCAAGTTGGCAGCGCCTAGAATACTCAAGGAGCTGTCTGAGTAGATATGAGCCATTAGTGATCATCATCGAAAACTTATGGAAGACTGGAGAGATTCCAGAGGACTGGAAGAGGGCAAATATAGTGCCCATCGATTAAAAAATTGGAATAAGGGTAACCTGGGGAATTACAGATCAGTCATCTTAATTTCAGTGCATGAAAGATAATGGAACAAATAATCCATCAATTTGCAAATGCCTAGATTATAAGGTGATAAGAAACAGTCAGCATGGATTTGTCAAGATCACGTCAGGCCAACCTGTTATAGGATGTTGTGTACTAACAAGATAGATGGGCTCATAACAGTTCTAATTTAGGGGTAGTCTACACAGGCAAAGCTTTAACGTGGCTTGTGTGGTTGCTCTCCCAGCGCTCTAAAAAAACCCACTTCCATGAGGGGCGTGGCTTCCAGCACTGGTGCACTGTCTACACTGGCGCTTTACATTGCTGAAATTTGTGCTCAGGGGGATGTTTTTTCACACCCCTGAGCGAGAAAGCTGCAGCACTGTAAATTGTCAGAGTAGGCCCTTAGTTGTTTAGCAGGACTCCCACCCCATAGACAGATGCTGGAAGGGTAAAAGATCCTATCATCTGGTGTTGCTTAAAATAAAATAGATCATGATAAGGGTGTAAAGCAGGTAAGTAATTTATTGAAGGGTAAGATACAGTAGTGGGAGAGGGGGGAAGCAACAGATATAAAACAGAACAAACTGAATATATAACCGCTCGGTGGTTTATATTCCAAGGAAGGCTTGAAGCCCAGACCCTACCAATTACCGTAACAGACTACGGGCATGTGAATAACAATTAATGTTACTTTCAGATGGATGACACCAAAACACAAAATGGACAGTGTGTCAACTCAGTCTGTCTCAGCTTCAGCAGGATGGATCCAGACCTTCTATTGTGATGTTGGAAGCTCACAGGAGGAACTCAGATCAGATATGATGTTACTCAGGTAAACTCTGACTCCTTGGAGCTGGTGATCTTGCCTCTTGAAGACTGCGTAGATAGAACTGACATTGGCTGCCTCCAGGGTGGACAGCACCAGTGACTGGCTCACTGGGTTTATATATATCCTTCTATCTCTGGACAGATTAGTTTAGGATCAGGTAGTACTTTCTCACCTTTGTGGTTGCAAGGTAGATTAAGCTTCTGCGGCAACCAATCAGGAAATTACGCCTCAGAAAGGGCACCAAACTAACTGGGGAAGAAGGACATGTGGAGTTCCAACTACAACTTATGAAATTCAAGATGGTGCTTTCAATAAAATCACAAAATAACATACAAACAGTTCTAATAGGATTGTAAGGTGTATTTGTTTGATGTACTAATAGCTTTCTTTGACTGGGTAACAAACCTTGTGGATACAGGGGAAGCAGATATATCTTGACTTTAGTAAGATATACCACATAGTAAGGCATTTGTCCTCGGAGGACTGGACAAGAAGCAATTGGCTTAAATTGCAGCAAGGGAGGGTTAGGTTGAGCATTAGGAAAAATGTCCTAACTGTCAGGGTAGTTAACCACTGGAATAATTTCCTAGGGTAGTTGTGGAATCTCCATCCTTTGAGGTTTTTAAGAACAAGTTAGACAAACGCCTGTCAGAAATGGTCTAGTTATTACTTAGTCCTGTGATAAGTGCAGGGGACTGGACTAGATGACCTGTCGAGGTCCCTTCCAGTCCTACACTTCTATGATTCATCAGTATTGCCAATCGCAAACATTCAAAATTCAGTAATTGGGACTACCAAAATCATTAGACTAGCTAAAAATTATGAGACTTTAAGAAAATTGTGTGGGAACCGTTTCTTTTTACCTTCTGGTTTTTGAGCTTTAGAGAACTGTACTCACTCTTCTAGTTTTCATCCTTTCCTTCCTTCCCCTTCATGCCACAAAAACATGCTCCCTCTCCCTCTCTTCCTAACCCCCTGTGCTTTCCTACAGTCTTGTTTCACTATTGCACTCATGCAGGGGAGATGGAAGAAGTACAGAGGCCAGCACACAGGTGAGTAGCTAGATGCATATGGTGATGGTGTGGCTGAGTTGTCTATAAGCTTGCCCCTTAAAACACTGCCTGGAGTCAGATGGGGTCTAGTCTCTGACTCCCTGTTTGGGAAGAGGGGTGACTCAAAGTCTCATCTGGATTAGGGAGATCTCAGAGAGCTCTGAGGGAGGAATTGTCCTTGAGGTGCATATTTCTTCAGTCTTCACGCTGGACATTTGCACTGAGAAAGCTGTCCAGAGTTGGGGAGGGGTGGCATGTATAAACTTAGATAAAATAATGTTTTTATAAAAATCAGTCAAGCCCTGGGAAGTGGGTCATTCTTGATTTTCAAGGACATATAGCCACGCTATTCAAGGAGCTGTTTGGTTTCAGAATAGGAGTGGATGGCATGCTTGTAGCACAGGAACAAAATGGTGTCTGCAGTGAAGTGTTTGCAGTTCGTGTTCATGCCATGAATAAGTCTGTTTTCAAAGTCTTTGATTTTACCCTTGAACATCTGAAATCATTATGTGCAATTATGGGTTGTACCATGTCACCTTCTAAAATCAAGGTCCTGAGTTCTTACAGAGCAGAATAGATGAATAGTGATTTGCTGCAAGTCACTTAACTTCTTTAATTTCTGTAAATGGAAATGATAAAACCTATGATAGTGATGTATGGATGGAAAGCACATAAAGCTGTTAAGCATTCTGAATACTTATTATCTTTGTTTCTGCACTCTCAGCTTTGTTTCTGCACTCTCAGCTTTGTAGAATACCTTCTGTTTGGTGTTGAGAAGTGCCATAAATTCAGACCTGGATCCTGGAACATGCTCAGTGCTTTCTCTTGGAAGTGCATTCAACTCCCATTGATTCAGTGTTGCGGGTTCTACGCACCTCAGAGTGGGAGGTCTCAAGTTTGTATTACAAAGATCATTTTGGTTTGGAAGACCATTTTTGGCCTGGCACAATAATTTAGTTTTATTTTATGTGGGCTTATCTTGTGAGATTTTATCTGCTTAGCTCACAGATTCACTCTTTTTTTTATAGGTCTGATTCTGCTGTTTCACAGCCTGGAATACTATGACTGAAACATATTATAAAATTAAATGTGTTCTTGACCTGCTGTCTGTCTTTTTCTTTGTTCAAATTACCTGAATAGACAGAAAAAAACAAAAATCTTAAATACCTCACGTCAGTTACCTAGGTCTCCAGGCTGAATTTCTATACTATGCCTTACTTGGGCAAGAGCTATTGGGGAGCTGACTCAGGAAAGCAGCTGTATTTAGGAAGGGCACATAAGCACCTGCTTAAGGCCCCTTTAAAGTAATGAGGCTTATGCATGTACATTACTTTAAGCACATGCTTGAATGCCCTTCATGAATAGGGATGCTTTCCTGAATCAGGATGTAACTGAAGCTTCTGCTTTCTTGAATCAGGACCCTTGTGTGGAATGCAGCAATCTGCCTTTTGAATATGGTAGATCTCTGTCAGCTTGCACAGGCTATCTGTTCAGGTCCGGTAAGGGGAGGCAATGCGGTCCAGTGGACAGAGCACTAAATTTGGAGTTAGAAGGCATGGATTCTCTTTGTGCATCAAATGCTCTCTCTCCTCCTTCCGTCCACTTTCATGAATATTTCCAGTGACAGTCCCTTCCTTTCTTGTCCTTGACCAGTTATTCCATGAATTAGGGCTTAAGGTTTTCAGGGCAAGGATCTTATCTGTTTGTATATTTATGAAGAGCCAGCTACAAACATTGTAGCAGGTTTGAAAAATTCTACCTGCCCTGGATGAGCACTTCTTTGTGACTAAAATATTACTACTCCGCCCCAAACTCTTTTCATTTTACTTGTCATCATGATGGGGTAAGTAAGTTTGTGCCTGTACTTGTAAATTTTCATGAGTTTTACAAGGCTGAATTTGTGGCAGTAGATACATAATAAATAATAACTCTCAGCAGAGAGAAACATTTATTATCCTATAGTGTAATATGCTAATGTAGACTTGGTTCTGAATATTCATTGTTTTATAAGTGGCAGCCCTGTCTTATATTTTGTGTCTCTTCATACATTTTTTTAGGATGAGAAAATTATTTCTGGAGTATTTTTATTTTAGCTTTCTTTTGGCAGTGTCTATTTCTTGCTGGGTCTTTGAACCCTTGCCTTATTTTAATTAATGATCTTTTAGGCTTTTGTGCAGAACCCAGCTATATAGTGATGGGTATTATGGTTAAAGAAAAAAAACAAACAAGAGAATAAATCTACACCTCTTGCCCTCCTACCTTCCAGTATCCCCTCTCCCTACACTTGTCTTTCTGTTTAGCTAATCCCCTCCTAACTAAACTCCACCAGAAACAAATCATGGAACTAACATTTGCCACCATTACATTGTTTTTTAGGCTTATATGTTATACGCCTTTCCCATATCCATTATCCATTTTGTCTGTGTAGATAGTCCCAGTCTTTGTGGCAGGGACTGTTTGCTATTCTGTGTTTGTGCAGTGCCTAGCACAATAGGGCCCCATTCTTGGCTGGTCCCTAGGCATTACAGAAATAAACATTATCATAATTAATAATAAATAGAACGGTGCGGTTCTTCCATCTTGTATATTTTAGGCAATGCTTTTAAAGCCCCAAAGAGACTGTATTGGAAAGCAAGTTGTATAAATATCTTAACACCATGACTGATATATTTGACTCCATTCAGAGCTTTGATGGGGCTAAAATGGTCTTGCAAAGATGTTATGAACTGTAGGGAGTTAAAACCATGCACACAACAACTATAATACTTAACAGTGTCCTTTAAAAGAGAGTTTAGGGTTTTTTTTGAGAAAGCAGGAGTGGGTGAGTACAGTCGAAAGGATCAGATTGTCAGAATGTTGGATCATATTAAAGAAGTTCTGTATTAAAATCACAAATGAGTTTGATTCCCCATAGTTTAAATTCCAGGGTATTACTAATTAAGAGGTCTCTTGGTTTTTGGTAATGTTTCTCTCCCTCTCTGTGTGAAACTTGCAAGCTGCTAATTGTGTTAGTACATTCTAAGACAGAGTCTGTTCTTAAAGCAATTCTTTGTAACAACTACTCACACAGAGAGAGACTCAAAGCAATACTCTGTAACAACAGAAACAGCACCCAGAGACTCCCCACCCTTTTGTTGTCTTCATCTGGCTTTAACAGTTGTGATTTAAAATAGAGATAGAGGATGTATGTGGATGGATGCTTGGTGTGGATAATAACTGAATGATCTGGGAGGTGCCACTTAGAATCCAGTGTCCATCCGCTGAAGAAGGCGTTAAGTGGAAATAACCAAAGGACCCCCGGAGGGCAGACTGGAATCCACCCAATAGCCTCAAGAATGGGAAAACCAAAGAACAAGATAACATCTGGCAGCATGGAGCCATCAGGAATGTGCCATATGCTGATTGATTGATTCAGCATGATGAAGCAATTCCCATAGACTGGCATAGGAAGAAATTCCTATTAAAAATGGACTCTAGAAAGTGAGAACTTTGGGGTCTGATTCTGCAAACCAACTTCCAGGAGCATCAGATGAGCATCTGACAAGGCCCTGCTCCCTCCTCATGTCCAGGCCACCTGGCCAGTGGCTTGGCATGAGGAGCTCTAAGGCTGGTAACTATGATAACAACCTTGCAGAACGTGTGTGTGTGTGTGTGTGTGTGTGTGTGTGTGAGTGAATGTGTGAATAAATATGAGATTGAATGGAATGTTATAGCTATAACTATGATTCTTTCTGTATTCACAATAAATGTGGTATTTTGCCTTTTCCCCCTTTAATAAGATCCTGCTGGTTTTTATTTAATTGGTATAACAAGAACTGAAAAGTGAAGCTGTCACATTATCCATAGTATGAGCCGTAGCACAAACTTCCCATTGCTGCTCCACTGATTTGCTTCATCCTGTTAACACTTTTTTGTTTTTCATTGCACTTTCAAATATCTGAGGCCTCTGCTGTCTGCAGAGACAGGTAGGTATTTTGTATTCAGTTAGTTCAGACTGTCACAGAGGAGACACCAGGCTGGTAGCAAGGGGGAGGCAATACAGGACAGCTCCCCATCCCCTCCTCAGTGCTTTTCCTGCTGCCCCGTGGCATGGGTACTTAGCAGACTTGGGTAAGCCAGGAGAGATTTGAACATACTCTGTCTTCCCAGCTGCAGCTTGTCATGGCCTGCCTGCTGCATCCCAGGGGCTGGAAGGGAGGAGAAAGAGCAGCTCTTGCTGCTTCCCTGTTGCTCACAGGGGAATTGGGTTAGGTATTCCACTCACCCTCCTGAATCCCTACTACAGGATAGCTCCCCTCCCCATTGCAGGTACCCAGTGCAGCCCACAGGATGCTACTGAGAATCACTTAGCCTGGAAAGAAGCCAGCAGGTAAATTATAGAAGGCAAAATGTGAATTTGCTGGAGTGGGGGCCGAGGCACAGTTTAAAATGGCTGGATGTGTATGTATATGGGAAGGCACAGGCTGATTTTTACCAAGAGACAGACAGGTTTTGTTGCTTGGGCAGCCTGAGAGGGATGAGAAACGGGATCAGTTGACTGGGGGAGGCAGAGGACCAGTAATTTGCATGGCTTGATGGGGACAGACTCAAGAGGTGCAGGAAATAGAGGGACAGTTAGCTGAGGCAAATGCTAAATTGACAGGAAGAACTGAGGGGGGGCGGAGGGAGATTCAATTGAATGAGGCTGACGTAGGGTTGCCAGGATGCCCAGTCGAAAAGGGATCCTGGCGGCTCCAGTCAGCACAGCTGACCTGGCCATTAAGAGTCTGGTTGGCCACAGCAGCCAGATCCGTGTGGCTCCCGGAAGCGGCAACATGTCCCTCTGGCTCCTAGGCACAGGTGTGGCCAGGGGGTTTCTGTGCACTGCCCCCAACGCCAGCTCCACATCTCCCATTGGCCGGGAACTGTGGCCAATGGGAGTTGCACGGCAGTGCCTGTGGACAGGAGCAGTGCACAGTCTCCTGGCCCTGGCCACCCCTTTGCCTAGGAGCCAGAGGGACATGTCGCTGCTTCCGGGTGCCACCTAAGGTAAGCATCGCTTGGAGCCCTCATCCCGCACCCCAGCCCTGAGCCCCCTCCTGCCCCCAAACTCCCACCCAGAGCCCACACCCCCTCCTGCACCCCAGCCCTGAGCCCCCTCCTGTACTCTGAACATCTCAGCCAGAGCCCCCTCTGTACCCCGAACCCCTGATTTCAGGCCCCACCCCGGTGCCCACAGCCCATACCCTGTCCCATACCTCAACCCCCTACCCCAGCCTGGAGCCCCCTCCCACACTCCAAATCCCTCAGACTCAGGGAGCCCCCTCCTGCACCGCAAACGGGCCACTTCCGGGGTACAGTGCAGTCTGCAGTGCCAGGACAGGCAGAAAGCCTGCCTTAGCACCCCTGCTGCGCTGCTCATCGGGAGCTGCCCAAGGTAAGCCCGTGCCCCAATCCCCTATCCCAGCTCTGAGCCCCCTCTATCCCAGAGCCCTTTCCTGCACCCCAAATCCCTCCTCCTCAGCCCCACCCCGAGCCTGCACCCCCAACCCAGAGCCCTAACCTCCTCCCACACCCCAACCTCCTGCCCCAGCCCAGAGCCACCCTGAACCACTCATTCCTGGCCCCATAGCCTCACCCCCACACTCCATTCCTCTGCCTGAGCCCCTCCCACACCCCAAGCCCCTCATCCCCAGCTCCGTTGGGTCATGGGCATCAATAATTTTCTTCAACTGGGTCGCCAGAAAAAAAGTTTGAAAACCACTACTATAAAAGATCGTAAAATAGATAGGGCCTTTATTTCTTAATTTTATAATATCATAAATATCTGATTTAATTTTGTCCTGGAAAACCTTTGGAATATCTTTGCTTCTGAGGGTTTCAAAATTATTTTTCATTCCACTATGGGATCTTAATGTGATTATAAGTCTTTCTTTATTTGCTGAGCATCTCTACATGATTTACAATGAGAAGAATGATGATTTCCCCTCCACAATGGCTATGGAAGTGTGCGTTTGAAGGAAGGGCATACTAAGGGATTAATGTTAGGAAAAATGGTAGCTAAGATTCTTTGTTCTGAAGGAAGTGATTAAGTGTCTGTGCTCTATTTCCTTGCATCAGCTTCATTAATTTAAGAAGTGCCACTAGACCAGCCTTCAGCACTGTGGGCACAGAAAGAAATTTTGCTAGTCTCAAGCAGTCAACAAGCCCCATCTTCTGATTTGCACTCCTTAAAATTCAGTGAAGATGACATGAATAATGTAATGTGTGGCAGTAGAGAAGGTGCAGGATACTGTTTGAATAGATTTTTATCAGTGAATTTTGTGTGCATTTTTAAAGTTGACCTTTTAATCCAAAATTTTTATTCAATAGCATTCAGAAGAACTGAGGAACATGGTCATTTTGAATAGGCCTGGCATTAAAAATGTGAGTTTGACAGAAACAAGGATTGTATAAAAAAAAAAAATGACAATGAAACTCAAAGGGTGTGAAGAATCCAGAATAAAGAGCAAATAGAAGATAAAGAAGTTAACTGAAATAGATATCAGTCAAACAGAAGACACATTAATGTATGAGAGGTGATTAATGTATGAGACACATTAATTAATGAGACACATATTAAGACACATTAATGTATGAGAGGTGTTTCATTAATGATTTCCCTGATAAAATACTAGCAATGTTTTATTTCAACATGATGCTAGTACTGCTGAAGGCTAAGACTGTACTTCCAATATAGTGTATTTCCTTATTTTCAGCCACATATAAGTTAATAGTTTGTGGGCTGACTTTTTGTATTAAATATAATGTTATTTATGTATTCAGCATCATCTAGGAGTGTCGACAAAGATTAAAAATAACCCTGGGCCACTGAATGCATCCAGTGAAATGAGCTGTAGCTCACGAAAGCTTATGCTCAAATAAATTTGTTAGCCTCTAAGGTGCCACAAGTCCTCCTTTTCTTTTTGCAGATACAGACTAACACAGCTGCAACTCTGAAACCTGGGCAACAGTTGGCCACAAAATCAGAGTGTTCCTCCTTTTGGCTCTCTTCTCTTTGCTGACACTAGATAATAGTAATTTTCTTCAATTCTCTTTGAGGTCCTTTTCAGTGTCCACATGCAAACACTAGGAGAACTGGTCAGATGACATGGACTCCAGTACCAGCAATATGCTGGTGACGCACAACTCTACGTATCGTCCACAGACGGCCTTTGATACAGGCGAACAGGGCAAGCGGGGCGCCTCCAGAGCAGGAGTGCCCATCCCCCTGCTGCTGCTCCTGGCCCCTGCCTTGGAGCCATCCCTGGCCAGCTGCTCCCAGGAAGTTTCCTGTCCGCTGTGCAGAGCGGGGACAGAGGGAGCAATGGTGTCAGGGTGTCCCCTCTCCCTGCCCATGTACCCCATCTCCGCAGAGTGGGGGAAGAGCAGAGACAGGGCTCAGGAGTGAGATGGAGCTGCTGGTGGCTGCTGCTGTCTGAACTGGTGAGTGCCACTCTGCTTAAAGGGACAGCACACTGTCTCTCTCTCCACACACACACACACACACACACACTCTGTTTCTCACACACAAACTGTGTGTGTGTTTGTGTGTGTCTCTCTCACACACACACACACACACACACACACACACACTCTGTTTCTCACACACACACACACACACACACACAGTCTTTCACACTCAACACATACTTGTGGTGGTGTTGTTGTTACTTCTTGGTACTTCCTGCAATGCACGTATAGTCTCTGTAATTTTATTCTTTCAAAGTGCAGTTTTTTTAGTGTTTTGACTGGTCTATGCATTTCATAATTTTGTTTCTTATGCTTAAATTTAATACCTTGAGTAGTGAGTTCTAAAATGCCTAACGTGTCCTGGCTGGAGTAATTATCATTATTACTTTTATTACCGTATTATGCTTTGTCATTCATTATTTAAAGTGGTACAATCAAATAATAATATCCTTCTAGAATGTACCTTTTGCTTGTACTAACCTTAGTAGTGCCAGTTTAAAAACCATTAGCTAAACACATAACTTTAGATGCTGGGCAGATGAAGGTTGCTTATATTTAAATTGTATTTTTAGTTATATCTGTAAAATAACTTAAAATTTTCATGAAAGTAAATGAAGTTCCAACTAGGATACTCCAATAGCAATGATGGAGTCAAATGTTAGTGAGTCATGTACATGATTTTGATCGATAAACATAAATGCCAAAATTACAAAAATAAATTCCCTTTCTTAATAAAAGAGGGGAAAAAAAAAACCTTAATCATGTATGTTAAAATTAAGTATGTTTTTAGTGGAGTGAAAAACAGTTGACTAAAATAGCAGTAACACAGAGCGTGTCTGTTTGAGAAAGTAAGCAGATTTTATTTATTTTTATTTATCTCTACTAAAGATAGTGTACAAAGTATCAAACATGTGTTTCTAATATCTTTGTTAAAGCTCCAGAACTGATGCCTCAAGGCTAGGGATTGGGAATATCTTGCTGTATTGTCTCCTGATTGTTCTAAATTTACATATAAACGTGGCTTTAACTGGTGTTTCTATATATATTTTTTTTCTTTCTTTATCTATCAATTAGATGCAGTGCTCCTGTCAGCTAATTCGATGTTATCAGCAGGGCAGTCCTTACCCATACACAAAGTACGCAGCTGCGTAGGGCACCAGGAAATTTGGGGCACCACGTTTCCTGGTGCCCTGCTTGCTGCTCCTGCCCCTGCTCCAGCCCTGCCCCCACTCCCCTGAGCTCTGCAGCAGGGCCGGGCCTGCACTCGCCGGCGGTGGGAAGTACAGTGGCCTAGCCCCAGCCACGCTACCGGTGAGTGCTGGGGGGTGGTTCCCCCTGCCCCCCAAGCCAGCCCCCCTCCCCAGAGGCCTGGGGCCAAACACACCACCCCCCTGCGGAGGGCCCCAGAATAGCTAGGGACGGCCCTGATTATGAGAAAATACCCTAGAGTTTTCAGGTGCCTAAGTAGTCTCTGGAATCATGGTTAAAGTTTCCTCCCACCCCCCAAAATCTGAAAAGGCGCCCTGTTGAGCCAGCAGTAGCCAGAGGAGGGCCACAGGCTCTGGCAAGATGCAGCTCCCATGTGACAGCACGAAGCCCACCTTGAGCCTCATGCTGAGCAGCAAGCACCACAAGCTACAGCAGCAGCACAGAAGTAAGGGTAGCAATACACCATATACCAGGCCATCCTGTGCTGCTCCTGGCGCTGGCATTGCCTTCAGAGCTGCATACCTGTCCAGCACCCACTGGTATCTGGCCACTCTGCCAGTGCTTAATTTGTGCCAGGGCTGAGTTCTGGCGTCTCTTTCAATACAAATTAAATACTGCGGGAGGCAGCAGGGCCCAGAGATGATGGGATGGGGGGAAGCCCAGGGATCCCGTGGAGACAAAGGGGGATGGGGAGCGTGCGCCAAAATACAAGTTGCCATTTTCCCTGAGACCGGCCCTGATCCTACATCACATATAGTCACATTACTACCACCAAGATGGACCGGTGCATGGAAGAAGTCAGCTCATGGATGAGGAACAGTTGGCTGAAGTTGAACACAAACAAGACAGAGGTGATGCAGGTGGGCAGAGGAAAGCACTTTGAAGAGTTTGAAGCCAGGGTGCAGTCTCCTTCGGTTGAAGCTGCACCCCCACAATTGGTCAGTTCAGTCCTTAGTTTACTTAGTCAATGAGCCCCCATGCACACAGAAGCCACACCCGCAAGTCGGCCTGATGTTTGGACGGTGCTGCACCTGCGCTGGCTGGTGCCAGTGAGCTGCTGGCTGCACTGCTGGGCGTGCTCTTCTGGCACAGCCAGGGCTTCCACATGCCTGCCCAGTAGGATTGCCAACTGTCTAATGGCACAAACCCAAAGACCTTGCCCCGCCCCCTGTTCACTCCATCCCCTTCCCTTTATTGCTCGCTCTCCCCCACCCTTACTTTAGCCAGGCTGGGGCATGGGGTTGTGGTGTGGGAGGGGGTGTGGGCTCTGGGAGGGAGTTTGGGTGCGGGAGGAGGTGCAGGGTGCAGTCTCTGGGAGGAGCTGAGGGATCGGGCTCTGGGAGGGACTTTGAGTGGAGGAGGGGGTGTGGGCTCTGGGAGGGAGTTTGGGTGTGAGAAGGGGTGCAGGTTGCAGGCTCTGAGAGGGAGTTTGGGTGCGGGAGGAGTCAGGGAGGGAGTTTGGGTGTGGAAAGGGGTGCGGTGTGTGGGCTCTAGAAGGGAGTTTGGGTGCGGGAAGGGTGTGGGGTGTAGGCTCTAGGCAGGGGCAGAGGGTTGGGGTATAGGAGGTGGTGAGGGGGCAGCGCTTACCTTGGGCAGCTCCCAAAAGCGACCGGCACACCCCTCTGGCAGCAGCTCCAAGGCTGGGGGGCTCTGGGAGGGAGTTTGGGTGCAGGAGGGAGTGTGGGCTCTCGGAGGGAGATGGGATGCGGGAGGGATTGTAGGATGCAGGCTCTGGGAGGGAGTTGGGGTACGGGGTGAGAGCTCTAGGCTGGAGCATGGGAGAGGTGGGCAGGGGGTCGGTGCTTACCTTTGGTCCCGAAAGCAAACGGCACACCCGTCTGGCAGCAACTCCTAGGTGGAGGGATCTGGGGGTCTCCATGTGCCTCTGCCCACATGCACCAGTCCCGCAGTTCCCAGCCAACGGGAGCAGCGGAATCGGCGCTGGGGGTGGGGGCAGCACATGAAGACCACCTGTCCCCCATCCCCCTCCCACCCCGAGGGGCTGTAGGGCCGTTCCAGCGACTTCCGGGATCAGTGTGGAGCGAGGGCGGGCAGGAAAACACACCTTTGGTCTGCTGCACTGCCAGTGGCATCGGCCGGGGGTCCCTGGCCCCTTTTAAATAACCCGTGCCCCTGGGCAATTGCCCCCTTTGCCCCTCACCCCGTCAGCAGGCCTGGCTAGGAGACCCCATCCCATCCTGGCGGATCAAGATCTGGCCTCCATTATTCACGCTATTTGTCACTTCTTGGCTGAACTGTGGCAGTGTGATATACCTGGGCATGAAGGCTTCAAGGCTTAAGAAATTCCAGCTAGTACAGAATTCTGCAGCACATTTCTTCACCAGCTTGGGCTACTGCCACCACATCAAACCTGTCCTCCACTCCCTGTGCTGGCTTCCCATGGAATTTCAAATCAAGTTCAAGGTCTTAATCCTTACCTCAAGGTGCTATATGGCCTGTCCCAGGATATCTAAGAGACCGCCTAATGCTCTGAAATGAAAATGGTGTTTGACAACTTCGCTCCTCTGGCACAGTGGAACCCCCCACAATAAGAGTAAAGTTTTTCCTGTGAGATAGAACTTCTCAGGACTGTACAATGAGCTCCCGCCAAAACTTTACAAAGAGGTCCCTCAAGGAGAAACTGGGACTGACCTTCCAATCTTTGCTTATGGAAGGGTCTGTCTATCATTACAGCTTGTCAGATAATAGTCATTAAATAATGTATTTGAAGAATTTTACAATATTTTTCCAATAAATTATTTTGCAAATATTTTTTTCCAATTTAGAGAGCTGGGTAAAAATAATAAATCAGTCCTGAATCTTTGTGAGTTTCACAACATTTTTGAAATAAAAATTTCTCAAGTAATATTTGTCATTAGTCACCCAGCTCTAGTATTCATATGGCACCCCATCACTAGGAACTAGAATAAAATTAAGGAATGCAAATGATTGAATCAAAGACAACTCTGCTATTTATTGCCTGCCACCTCTCTCCCCTACACATACAGTTGCTCCAATCCACTCTCTGGATTGTCTGCTGGGCTCATTCCCTCTCCCTGCTGGTTCAGCAGCTCCAAGATGTTCTAAAGGGGGCTCATAATGAATGAATACACCAAATTTCAACATTGTAGTTTAAAGGATATTTAGAAATTTGAAGTCCTCTAAGAAAGATGTTTTGATTTTTTATGGAAAGATCAATTTCAGGGCATAGTTAATCCACCTCCGTGAGTGGCGGTAGCTATGTAGATGGGAGAAGCTCTCTCGCTGACATAGTGCTGTCTACACGGGGATTAGGTCAGTATAACTTCATTGCTCAGGTTTGTGGATTTTTCACTCCCCTGAGAGACATAGTTATACCAGTATAGGTCTGTAGTGTAGACCAGACCTCAGGAATTGTTTTTCCTGTGCTTTAGTAGCCCTTGGAATTACAAATTCCAGGTGTTCTAAAATCATGAGTCAGGCCCCCAAAGTCATAAGAGTGAATTAAAAATCATGAGATTTTTAAACAATACACTTTGGATTCTTTTTCTTCTGCTGCTGCTTCCTGAGGCTTTAGTGGACTCTGGGTCACTAAACATTTTTAAGTTTTAATTTGCAGCCATGAGGACTAGAAACTTGCTTTTTAAAAAATTGAAAGCTGTGATTCTCAATAAATCAAATGTCTCCAGCAGCTGGGTCTTTAAATAAAACACCAAATGATCAAATAGCAAGAGTTGGCAACACTAGTAATGAATGAGTGTGTAAAACATGCAATGGAAACATGGAAATTAACTGTCAGTCAGTCACCCTTTCTGTATTTTACTAGATATTTCTTAGACCTAGTCTACACTTAAAAAGTTTCACCGGACTAGCTGTATCAGTTATGGGAGTGATTTTTTTTAACTGACATAGCTATGCACCTAAAATAGATGCAATTATATTTGTATAATTGTACTTGTACTAATATAGCTTATGCCAGACAGGAAAACTGGCATAAGTTATAATGGTATAAGCACTTTTATTCTGACATAACTGTCTACACTAGAAGGTTTTACTGGTATAGCTATACTAATATAACTATACTGGCAAAACCCTTCTAGTGTAGACAGGACCGTAGACTCCTTCGTGCCCATTTAAAGATATGAAACTTGCAACACCGTACACCATCTTACACATCACCTCTGGTGCCTTGTGTGACTAACCTTGAGTTAGTCACATGAACTTTTTACCAAACAAAATATTAAATACTTTGTGCTGGGAAACCTATTTTCTCTGTTTAGGTCTTTTATATTTTAAGGCTAGATACTGTCTTTATTTTGTTTCTTGGCCAGCACTGTTCATATTGTGGCTAATTAACAAATAAGAAATCTTACAGCAATTTTAAAGAGATATTTTTTGTTTTCTGAATGTTACCTTTTTAATATTTAAAGTATATATTTAAAATATCCTAAAGTAAGTAACATTGCTCCTAGGAATTATTTTTAATGCACTGTATAAGAACGGGTAAATGGGTATTGCCCACATGTATTTCCATTTTTCCAGTTCTCTCGGGGCTGAGTTATTGATCTGTTTAACTTTTTGTTAAAAAAATTCAAACATGTTGATCCAGCCTGAAGTGAGTAATATGAAGGTCTTGAGTAATATCAAGGTTGGGAAAGGTGAAAGGTTTTTTACAGTTCTCTGAGCCATCTGGTCTTCCTTTATTTAGAAGGTAATGAAGTACATGCTTTTTGCTGAAGTTTTCTACCCACAAAACTTATTCTGCTATCTGATGTGATCATCTCTGTTTGGGTTCTTTTCATATGCCTTTTGTGACTTACATATGTCCATGGCAGGATTTCCTAGAGTGAAAAGGCAGGTATTCTTTTATGCACTCCCCAAGAGGGCTTTTCCGTGTATGCTGTTCAGTTTGAAAAACATGATTCCAAAGGGATCAGTTTGTAATGTTTTGTGGCACTAATTTGTTTTTGTAAATGTAACTTTTATGTTCTACGCTACTGTTGTTAGTGTCAAAATCTGCTCTTTAATTATGGCACTTCCTGCATAACACTATTAAACAGGCCTCTAACATCACAAGATTGTCCTAATTACATCAGTAATTTTATTCAATTTAGATTTCTTTTATGTGTCTCTGTGCATGTTTAGAAAAGGAGCACTTATCCAAAAGCATTCATTTTTGCATGGGAATATTAATTGAAATAAGCAAGTAAGATGGCAAGAATTCCTCAGCGTTGCTATATACTGGTCATTTTCATTTCTAATGCTCAGGAAACAGGTCTGACTGTTCCATAGTGCCTCACTTTACCCAGGTATAGTGCAATTACAGATGATGAGATGTCATTGATCGCTAATCAGGTAAATAAAAATGGACTGCATGCTCGTTTTGTAAGAATTGGTTTGTCATGGCAGTGAGATGTAACACCCATCAAAGGGTTAGGTTGGACACAGCAGCTGTGACAGGTTGCAAGACACTGTCACCTGTTCTTAGCATATATTCGGCTAGAGGGTTTGTTCTGTTAGAACACTGTGAGCACCACTAGAGGGCACACAACTATTTAAAGGGATACTACCCTATTCCTTTACACTAAAGCTTTTCGGTTTGTTTTATTGGTTACGTGGATTGTTATGTGCTATCCAGCTGGATGGTTGTTTTGGATGGAGCATTGTAGAAACTCCAAGAATTTTTTCTCCAACTTGAATAGTTCAGTCTTACAAACTCAGTTAACTTTTTTTTTTCCAGCCTGCCTCTAAACTTGGGTGAATGACTTTTGAGCCAAATTCAGCAGACACCAACCAGAAACAAAACACGATGCCATGATAGTTTAGGAACAAGGCAGCAGGTTAATATGCAGTCGCTAAGCAACAGTGTTGGGGCTATATTGTGACTGTAAAACCCACAGCTCGGCAAGGGGGTAGAGTTGGGGAGAAGCAGCCCACCAGCAGTGGTTCACAGGGACATTCTCTCTGTAGAGGTGATAGGCAGAAATGGTCTTCAGAGAAGCTGGGAGAGCACGCTAAAAAGTGGTGCAGCATGCACTCTCTCCAACTTAACCACAACTTCACCCCATTCATGGTGTCCAGTGGCACTATGGCTCCCTTGGTGCTTGGGTTGAGGGAATGTGAACACTTGGATTTTGCCTTCTCTCTATGCTTTCTCTGCAACTCTCCTCATATGTGCACATGGAAGAGAAGATAGAATCTGTCCATAGTACATTCCCTGGGCATGAAAATAACTATATAAGATGAAATGTTGGCCCATTTTAAGTCAATGGAGTTTTGCCACTGATATCAGTGGAGCCAGGATTTCACCATGGAATGCCAACTTAATGTATGCACTTCAAAATGCATGGTATTGTAAAATACCATGGGACAACACACTCCATCATATTATAATGAGATACAAGTTTAAGGAAAGAAACGAAATCTTGACAGAGACTAAATTGATTTTTTGATCCTGAGCTGCAATTTAACTGTGGGTTGTATCAGGGAGCCCAAGGAGGCTCCTTGTATACAGGGTATGCACTTTTTCTCTTGTTTGTAAAACAAATGTAAATCCATTTATCAGCTTTTTGGTTAGTAGGATCTATCTATCTGTCAGACTTATATGCCCCCCCATTAACATCTCACAATCTTTAAATGTATCTATGATTAGTGAGCCAAATTCACCAGAAGTTCTACGTGCAAACGGCTTATAGAATCAAGCTCTATATCAGGAATTGGGACCACTAAACTCTGAGGATGGGGTGGAGATTAAAGATAATCTAGGCATGGCCCAACACCTAAACAAATACTTTGCCTCAGTTTTTAATAATGGTAATGAGGAGCTTTGGGGTAGTGGCAGGGTGGCAAATGGAAATGAGGATATGGAAATAGAAATTACCCCATATGAGGTGAAAGTTAAACTCAAGCAGTATACTGGGACCAAACTGCGGGGCCCGGATAATCTCCATCCAAGAATGTTAAAGGAATCGGCACATGAAATTGCAAGCCCAATAGTAAGGATTTTTAATGAATTTGCAAACTTGGGGGTCATACCCAATAACTGAATAATTGCATATATAGTACCCATTTTTAAGAAAGGGGAAAATGTAATCCGGGAAACTATAGACCAGTTAGTTTGACCTCAATTCTTAGAACAAGTTTTGAAAGAGGAAGTAGTTAACGTAGATCATGCCAGACCAACCTGATCTCCTTGTTTGAAATGATAAATGTTTTTTTTTTTTAAACAAAAGAGATGCAGTAGATCTGCTCTACCTGGCATTTGATACAGTTCCACATGGGAAATTATTAGTTAAATTGGAGAAGATGGGGAATATGAGAATTGAAAGGTGGATAAGTAACAGGTTGAAGAGGAAACTACAGTTGGTCATACTGAAAGGTGAACTGTCAGGCTGCAGGGAGGTTGCTAGTGCAGTTCCTCAGGGATAGGTCTTGGGACCTCTCTATATTAACATTTTTATTAATGACCTTAGCAGGAAATTTATTATTCCCATAGAGCTTATGGGGACCACTTTAGTTTCCGTCTTATTTCAAGGTACCACGGCAATTATTGCCCAGATGCTAGCCCCCCTAGTTGAGCATTTTGTATTTTTATACACACTTTTTTTTTTTTAAGTTAGCCTTTTGAAGCTATTTTTCACCCATGTTACAAGGTTTCCTGTTCATTGAGTTAACCGCAGATTCACCATTGCCGCCCTCTTTTTTTTTTTTTTTAATTTCAGTTGCTGATAGTTGCTGTGCTAGTAGTTCATTGTTATGTTACTGAAGTTTTACATTTTGGCTTATTAATTATTTAGTTACCCAACGGTGCCCCAGATTCCATACACCCAACCCTGTGGTTCCTACTGCCCATAGATTCCTTCTGCAGGAACAATTCCGTGTGTATTTTCTTACCCTCCAATTAAATTGTTGCTTCAACCCTTTTATGTATGTGCTGCAGTTGGGGTGTACCTGGTCCATCCACCATTCTCTGGGGTGTATCACCCATCCATATAATGTCTGAAAGGACACATTGAGAAGCTCTGGTTGCACCTGCTCCCACAGTGGCTCCCATAGGTTCACCCATAAGGAAGTATTTTTAGCTCCAGGCTGCGGCCATCTTAAATCAGGATCCTTCCAGCTTGGCATCCATATTATCTGTAGGGTTACATTCTGCAAAGTAGTTAAATTGTTATATTCCCAGCATTTTAGGGGAGACTTCATGCCCAGTCTGGTATGTACATAACTGCAAGGTTAAGGATTGTCTTTTATGGAGGTACCATTATGATTACACATGGTAACACCACACCCCAATTGTGGAACCCCATAACCCAAACACACCAGGAGGCCAGAGAGTTATATTTTTGGGCCCTTCGTGATAACTCACTTGTCTGGATGACTATTTCCCACTGTCGTTCATTATGGCATATTTTAAGGAATACCATGCAGTATTTTCTGATAAATTTGATATTTTTTACCAGGTTAGGATTTCCCCCTCCAGTTCATACACCACATACCAACATTGCCAGATTCCCCTGGGGGGATTAGTAGTACAGTTTTTCACAGGTAAATTCTTAAAGTACTTATTTGCCTTATTATCATCACTTGGGGGTATAACAGTTCACATGTTTCCTTCCTTTGCCATTTTACATTGCTGGATTTGGGTAGGGTTTACAATAACAAGAATAGCAGCAATGATTGTTCTATTTCAGGCCAGGCCTTGTTTTCCCTTTGTGGGTTCACCTGTAAGATGCATGCAACAGAATTTATTTATTTCCATTTTTTATTTTTATTTTGTGCCTTTTTATTTGGGTTAATAAACCCATAAAACCAATAAACCCATTTTTGTTTTCAATTTTTTGTTTTTAATAGCAGCAAGCTGAGCCCCAACTGGTCAAAGACTAGGGGTATGTCTACACTACGAAATTAGGTTGAATTTATAGAAGTCGTTTTTGTAGAAAGCGTTTTTATACAGTCGAGTGTGTGTGTCCCCACACAAATGCTCTAAGTGCATGCAGTCAGCGGACTGTGTCCACAGTACCGAGGCAACCGTCGACTTCCGGAGCTTTGCACTGTGGGTAGCTATCCCACAGTTCCTGCAGTCTCCACCGCCCATTTGAATTCTGGGTAGAAATCCCAGTGCCTGATGGGGCTAAAACATTGTCGCAGGTGGTTCTGGGTACATATCGTCAGGCCCCCGTTCCCTCCCTCCCTCCGTAAAAGCAAGGGCAGACAATCGTTTTGCGCCTTTTTTCTTGAGTTACCTGTGCAGACGCCATACCATGGCAAGCATGGAGCTCGCTCAGCTAACCGTCACCGTATGTCTCCTGAGTGCTGGCGGACGTGGTACTGCATTGCTACACAGCAGCAGTTTATTGCCTTTTGGCAGCAGACAGTGCAGTATGACTGGTAGCCATCATCAATGTAGTCCTGGGTGCTCTTTTAACCGGGCGCCTGGGCAAATATGGGAGTGACTCAGCCAGGTCATTTTCCTTGTTTCGTCCCATGGCGATTGAGTCCTACCGGCAGTGCACTGTCTTTTAATCTGCAGCTAGCAGTAGACTATGGCCAGTAGTCATACTGCACCATCTTCTGCCGAGCACCCAGGAGGTGACGATGGCTAGCGGTCGTACTGCACAGTCTGCTGCCAGCAAGATGAAGCAAAGATAGATGAAGTGGCTCAAAACAAGAAATAGACCAGATTTGTTTTGTATTCATTTTCTCCTCCCTCCCTCCCTCCCTCTGTGAAATCAATGTCATGCTAAACCCAGTTTTGAGTTCTGTCCTTGAGGTTTTGGGTTCTATCCTTGAGGCGGCCATTCAGTTTCTCGCAAAGCCACCCCCTTTGTTGATTTTAATTCCCTGTAAGCCAACCCTGTAAACCATGTCGTCAGTCGCCCCTCCCTCCGTCAGGGCAACAGCAGACAATCGTTCTGCGCCTTTTTTCTGTGCAGATGCCATATGACAGCAAGCATGGAGCCTGCTCAGATCACTTTGGCAATTAGGAGCACATTAAACACCCACGCATTATCCAGGAGTATATGCAGCACCAGAACCTGGCAAAGCGAAACTGGGCAAGTAGGCGACGTCAGCGTGGTTACAAGAGTGATGAGGACATGGACACAGACTTCTCTCAAAGCACGTGCCCTGGCAATGTGGGCATCATGGTGCTAATGGGGCAGGCTCATGCGGTGGAACGCCGATTCTGGGCCCGGGAAACAAGCACAGACTGGTGGGACCGCATAGTGTTGCAGGTCTGGGATGATTCCCAGTGGCTGCAAAACTTTCGCATGCCTAAGGGCACTTTCATGGAACTTTGTGACTTGCTTTCCCCTGCCCTGAGGCGCAAGAATACCTAGATGAGAGCAGTCCTCACAGTTGAGAAGCAAGTGGCAATAGCCCTGTGGAAGCTTGCAATGCCAGACAGCTACTAGTCAGTCAGGAATCAATTTGGAGTGGGCAAGTCTACTGTGGGGGATGCTGTGATGCAAGTAGCCAGCACAATCAAAGATCTGCTGATATCAAGGGTAGTGACCCTGGGAAATGTGCAGGTCACAGTGGATGGCTTTGCTGAGAAGGGATTCCCTAACTGTGGTGGGGCCATAGACGGAACCCATATCCCTATCTTGGCACTGGAGCACCAAGCCAGTGAGTACATAAACCGCAAGGGTTACTTTTCAATAGTGCTGCAAGCACTGGTGGATCACAAGGGAGGTTTCACCAACATCAACGTGGGATGGCCGGGAAAGGTACATGATGCTCGCATCTTCAGGAACTCTGGTCTGTTTCAAAAGGTGGAGGAAGGGACTTTCCTCCCAGACCAGAAAATAACCATTGGGGATGTTGAAATGACTATAGTTATCCTTGGGGACCCCTACTCCTTAATGCCATGTCTCATGAAGTCATACATAGGCAGCCTGGAGAATAGTCAGGAACTGTTCAACTACAGGCTGAGCAAGTGCAGAATGGTGGTAGAATGTGCATTTGGACGTTTAAAAGCGCGCTGGCGCAGTTTACTGACTCAGTTAGACCTCAGCGAAACCAATATTCCCACTGTTATTACTGCTTGCTGTGCGCTACACAATATCTGTGAGAGTAAGGGGGAGACGTTTATGGTGGGGTGGGAGGTTGAGGCAAATCGCCTGGCTGCTGGTTACGCATAGCCAAACACTAGGGCAGTTAGAAGAGCACAAGAGGGTGCGGTGCACATCAGAGAAGCTTTGAAAACCAGTTTCATGACTGGCCAGGCTACGGTGTGAAAGTTCTGTTTGTTTCTCCTTGATGAAACCCCCCCGTCCTTTGGTTCACTCTACTTCCCTGTAAGCTAACCACCCTCCCCACCTCCCTTCGATCACCACTTGCAGAGGCAATAAAGTCATTGTTGCTTCACATTCATGTATTCTTTATTAATTCATCACACAAACAGGGGGATAATTACCAAGGTAGCCCAGGAAGAGTGGTGGAGGAGGGAAGGACAAGGCCACACAGCACTTTAAAAGTTTAAAACTTATTGAATGCCAGCCTTCTGTTACTTGGGCAATCCTCTGGGGTGGAGTGGCTTGGTGGCCGGAGGCCCCCGCACCACGTTCTTGGGCATCTGGGTGAGGAGGCTATGGAACTTGGGAAGGAGGGCGGTTGGTTACACAGGGGCTGTAGCGGTGGTCTGTGCTCCTGCTGCCTTTCTGCAGCTGAACCATACGCTGGAGCATATTAGTTTGATCCTTCAGCAGCCTCAGCATTGAATCCTGCCTCCTCTCATCACGCTGCCGCCACCTTTCAGCTTCAGCCCTCTCTTCAGCCCGCCACTTACTCTCTTTAGCCCGCCACCTCTCCTCCCGGTCATTTTGTGCTTTCCTGCACTCTGACATTGTTTGCCTCCACGCATTCGTCTGTGCTCTGTCAGTGTGGGAGGACAGCCTGAGCTCAGAGAACATTTCATTGCGAGTGCATTTTTTTCGCCTTCCGATCTTTGCTAGCCTCTGGGAAGGAGAAGATCCTGTGATCCTTGAAACACATGCAGCTGATGGAGAAAAAAAAAGGGACAGTGGTATTTGAAAAGACACATTTTATAGAACAATGGGTACACTCTTTCACGGTAAACCTTGCTGTTAACATTACATACATAGCACATGTGCTTTCATTAAAAGGTCGCATTTTGCCTCCCCCCACCACGTGGCTAACAGCGGGGAACATTTCTGTTCAGCCATAGGCAAACAGCCCAGCAGGAATGGGCACCTCTGAATGTCCCCTTAAGAAAAGCACCCTATTTCAACCAGGTGACCATGAATGATATCACTCTCCTGAGGATAATACAGAGAGATAAAGAACGGATGTTGTTTGAAAGCCAGCAAACATACACTGCAATGCTTTGTTCTACAATGATTCCCAAGTACGTGCTACTGGCCTGGAGTGGTAAAGTGTCTTACCATGGTGGATGGAATAAGGCTGCTCTCCCCAGAAGCCTTTTGCAAAGGCTTCGGGAGTATATCCAGGAGAGCCATGAATGCCAGGGCAAATTAATCATTAAACATGCTGGCTTTTAAACCTTGTATAGTGTTTTAAAAGGTACACTCACCAGAGGTCCCTTCTCCGCCTGGTGGGTCCGGGAGGCAGCCTTGGGTGGGTTCGGGGCGTACTGGCACCAGGTCCAGAGTGAGAAACCGTTCCTGGCTGTCGGGAAAACCGGTTTCTCCACTTGTTTGTTGTGAGCTATCTACAACCTCATCATCATCGTCTTCCTCGTCCCTAAAACCTGCTTCCGTGTTGCCTCCATCTCCATTGAAGGAGTCAAACAACACGGCTGGAGTAGTGGTGGCTGAACCCCCTAAAATGGCATGCAGCTCATCATAGAAGTGACATGTTTGGGGCTCTGACCCGGAGCAGCCGTTGGCCTCTCTGGTTTTCTGGTAGGCTTGCCTCAGCTCCTTAAGTTTCACGCGGCACTGCTTTGGGTCCCTGTTATGGCTTCTCTTCTTCATGCCCTGGGAGATTTTCACAAATGTTTTGGCATTTCGAAAACTGGAACGTAGTTCTGATAGCATGGATTCCTCTCCCCATACAGTGATCAGATCCCATACCTTCCGTTCGGTCCATGCTGGAGCTCTTTTACGATTCTGGGACTCCATTATGGTCACCTCTGCTGATGAGCTCTGCATGGTCGCCTGTAGCTTGCCACACTGACCAAACAGGAAATTGAAATTCAAAAGTTCATGGGCCTTTTCCTGTCTACCTGGTCAGTGCATCTGAGTTGAGAGTGCTGTCCAGAGCGGTCACAACGGAGCACTCTGGGATAGCTCCCGGAGGCCAATACCATCTAATTGCGTCCACAGTACCCCAAATTCAACCCAGCAAAACCGATTTCAGTGCTAATCCCCTTGTCGGGGGTGGAGTAAGGAAATCGATTTTAAGAGCCCTTTAAGTCAAAAAAAGGGCTTCGTCATGTGGATGGGTGCAGGGTTACATCGATTTAACGCTGCTAAATTCGACCTCAACGCCTAGTGTAGACCAGGGCTAGGTAAGGAACCCTCCATTTGGGAATTGGGAATGGATGGTGTTCTCCTGGAATGCAGTACCTTACTTGATTTCCCCTGTTGGGTAGACCGTGCTCTTCAGGCAGGTTATACCGTGCACTGACCTTTGCTGCTATATACGTTAACCGTCCTTGTATAATATTTACCAAAGTAATGGTAATAACAAGACAAACAACATAAAACACACAACACAATTTTTGTTTTGACAGTAAATCCGTGATATTCTGGGTTGTTCTTTCACTGGCACGAGCTTGCCAATAAAGTGTCTGAAAAACAAAATAAACATTTCCCAGCCCCTTGGCGGGGGGGGCACAGATTATTGCTTAAAATACCCCTTCCTTTTACAATTTTTTTTTTGCTAACTGCAGGAAAAAGCAAAAAAAATTACCTTTATATTTTTCTTGTTTTGTTCTACAGGCAGGCTAGGTTTTTACCTTTAAAGGGAAAGGGTGAATTATCCCACTGTTCATTTATGAAATTTATGAACTTGTGTACCTCAGTTTCCCCTCTTGTACAATAGACCAGGTTTGTAATGGTTTTTCTGCTGTGCCAAGTTTTAAGTTTATTCACAGGTAATAGCTGATAGGCAGTATTACCATGAGATCTTTGACATGAAATTTGCTTTTAATTACCATTTTTTACCATACTTAAAAATTCCCCCTCCCACTCCCCTTTTTTAATTTAAAAAACAAAACAAAACCAATTTATTTTCAACTTACAAACAGGATTTTACTAACCATGAGTGTTGATTTAGATTCTTAAAACATTACATAATTACACAAAAAGATTTACACACAAATTTCTTTTTGCCCAATACCCCTTGCACTGCTTTTATTATTTTTTATATAATTGTACCCTGATTACACTCCCATATTGTATAACTGGAGACAGTCAAATTAAATTTCAATAGAAACCCCTTACATTTTTTCATTGATTTTGATTAACTTGTCCAATAGTTAAATAATATAGATCAGAGTATTTGGCTGCTTGCTGCCTGCAGCAGTCCTTTACAGACCATTTCAGTGGGAAAAGGGCCCATTTTCCCACAGAAGAGCTATAAAGGCTCCTGGGGTCAAAAACACAGTGGTGGTAGTAGCCACCTGACCCCCTTGTGTAATTTCTTTAATTACCAGTGTTCATTGAATGTGATTGTACCGAGTTGCACATATATTACATTTACATAACTGGGTTTTATTTTTAAGCCACAAACTTTTCTTTTATAATACCACAATTGTTATTTTTTAACATTTTTACAACTTTTAATCATTTACTTTTTAAAAAACTTTTGTAAAACTTTGTAGCATTAATTTCTACAAAAGCTACTTGTAACTTTTCACTTACTTTAAATTATTCACTTGTGCATTTAATTTTTTAAGGTGGTACATTTTGCCTGTAATGACATAGCCACTTTGCAACACACAGCTATCTCACCCTGTGCTTCCTTTACCTTGGGATTATTTAAAAAGGCAGTAAAACATTTCTTTCTATGGTCACTCGAGGACCTTTTACTCTAAAAAATTTCAGTGGAATGCAACAGACTCTGTCCTGCTTTGTTCAAACAAACTTTTTACTAAGTGTTTAAAGTACTGTCCTTTAAAACTTCAGAAGACCAAAAGTGTGAGAGGGGAGATGGGGGGGGGAGAGAGAGAGAGAAATGGGGGCTGCGAAAGAAGAATTTTGTTTTCAGGCATCTACTTGACCCTTTAGAGTCAGGTTCTTTGATTCAGGACAATTAAAATTGTTTATACATTTTCAGCTAATCTGACTGCCAGCACACTGTGATGATTTACTGTGCGCTGTTAGTCAGCAATTTGCTGCAGAATTTCCACTTTGCTTTTAAGACTGGTAACCTCCTCCCATAAACCTGACAGACCCTCACACAGAGCCTGCAACAAAACAGAGCACTTGGACACCAGGGAAGCTTCCATCCACCCCTGGCGATCCTGACGATCTGACCATTCTGACAATTCTCGGGGAGGCTGCATAACGACCCCCCATTTCCCTACTGGTTTATTAATAAACTCCTGGGAGCACTTGGATGCCAAGGAAGCTTCCACCCACCCCTGGATGGCTTGGCAATCCTGACAATCCCCGGCGGGGAGAGTCGCCCATTTCCCCATCAGTTTATTAATAAACTCCTTAACCGGGGTTGCAGTAAAGGGCCGTTCAACTTACTCAGCAAATCCATGGCGAGACATGGTGATCAGGCTGAGATCCTGATCCGATGTTAGAAGAATGAGCAGGAGGACCCAGAGGCGCATTGAGTAGATGGGCTTCATTATTGCGGTACTTGTTCCCCTTGACCCATTTGTCGAGTAAGCACTGAGTTAATCACATCATGCTCTTTTATCTAAATTAATATGTAAATATTTACATTCACTACAACACCCCCAAAACCCTTATTTAGTAATATGAATGCCCATACAATGATGATTAACTATACGCTGAATATAACAGGTTTCAGAGTAGCAGCCGTGTTAGTCTGTATTCGCAAAAAAGAAAATTTTTTTTACACTGAATATAATTATTCCCACCCCGATTACTGTTTACTGCATTAGCATATTCTACAAATAATTTGTAAATTTTACTTTGAAAATGCATTTCTTTGCACTAATTGCAGCCACAAATTCCCTTAATCAGCAGTTTGCAGGGAAGGAAGGAAGGGGCCATGACCCCGAGCTCATTTATGTAGCTGGAAAAGGAAGGGATGGGGCAAATAACTCTGCTTTACCCAAAGGTATCCTTTAAATCCCCACATTCCTTATGCAATTGCAACGCTTATCAATCCTTAACAAAAGAAGGGAAGGGAAAGGAATGGCACTTTATCTTCAATCTATCAGGGAAAGGTGTAACATGATCCAATGGGTGGAAAATGAAGCTAGACAAATTCAGTCTGGAAATAAGGTATACATTTTTAACAGTGAGAGTAATTAACCATTGGAACAAATTATCAGGGGTTGTGGTGGATTATCCATCACTGACAATTTTAAAATCAAGATTGGGTTTTTTTTCTAAAAGATCTGCTCCAGGAATTATTTTGGGGGAACTTCTAAGGCCTGTGTTATATAGGAGGTCAGACTAGATAATCACAGTGGTCTCTTCTGGCCTTGGAATCTATGAATCAAACTTGCCTTAAGGAATATGGAAGTTAAGAAATCTCACATGTGATTGCTGTCAAGGCAGAGGAAATGATTGTGCTGAAAACCTTGATAATATCATTTTAATAGTGTGAAATTAGTGTTGGTGACAGTCTGACAGCTTCAGAAACAGAAATCCTGTCTTCCCAGAGCAGGTTTGAAGTAGCTCCCGCTTCCCCACAGCTTCCCACTGTGCTTCACCAAGAACTTGTCAGGCCACCACCATAGTGATAGGGTAGTTTGTCCTCTATGCTGATTCAGTCTTTGGCCTCTCTTTTGAGAGTGACAAGAGTGCCAGTGGCCGTGACTTGTGGGATTCATTTTTGTAATATGGGCACCAGTATAGTGAGAAAATGAACTGTCACCACCAGTTACTCCACCACAAACATCAACTAATAGGCATCAGCTAATAGTTTATGTGACCACTGATTTGGGCTGGATTCACATCACTGATACAGGGATTAAAGGTGTCACACACCTTCTCTTTGATCCATCTGATTCCATTTTAGTGTATGTGATGCTGGCAAACCAGATGCCAGCTCTTGCCAAGACTGCAGGCATTAGCTAAGAACTAACAAACTAAGAGCTGGAGATCAGACCAGTTCAGTTAATTTTTCTCAAAATACATAGTAGTCTTATAAGAATGTATTTAGTGTTTAAACTCTGAAATGCTTGTAAATTGCTTCATCCATTAATCTCACTTGCAATGTCTGTATTCTATGCTCTAAGAAAATATGTAAGTTTTGCTTTATAACTTTGAAAATGTGTACTCTGAACTTGTGAACTCCGAGCATGGGCATTGTTCCGCCTCCCTCGTCCTTCCAGAAAGACTATCAAAATCAGCTGGAACATCTCAATCCAAAGGATTGGTTAATGGCCCTATCACTCCTAGGAAATGCTATGTGCAAGGAAGCTCATCCTGTGGACTTGGAAGCTAAATAAAGGAAATAAAATTAAGTCACAGAAAAATTTTCCATCTTTTTGGGCATTTGAACTTTGACAGGGTTTGAGACACCAAACTGAAGTCAGAAATCCCGAAGGGCTGCTCCTGGGTCCACCCTGAAAGACACTTTGAATTGACAGATCACTACAACTCTTAGGATTTAGATGATAACCCATTTGTATGTGTATATGTTTGCTTGCTTTAGCCTGTAAATAATTCTCATTTCTTTTTCCTAGTTAATAAACCTTTAGATGGTTTATTACAGGATTGGCTACAGGTTTGTCATTGGTATAAGGTCATTCTAGGGTACCAGTTGATCTGGGGTAAGTGACGGATCTCTTGGGACTGGGAGCAGCCTGAATATGTACACTGTGATTTTTGGTGTAAGTGACTATTTATCACAAAGTCCAGTTTGTCTGGAGGGCCTAAGGGGACCATCTGTGACTCCACGGTAAGACTGTTATAGTGATCCAGGAGTTTATATTTGTTACTGGCTTTGTGAAATCTAATTATAGAACTCACGACCAGTTTGCGGTGTCTGCCCTGTTTTCACAATCTGCACTGAGATAGACACTCATAACCATGAACCACTCCAGACAGCATGATAGTGTATTTTTAATAAACTTGTAATATCCACAAAGGCCTTTGAAAATCATGATCTGTCTGGTTAAGTGTCTGTGGGGTGTAAGGGGGGGGAGAAATCAAGAATTTTAGCTTTGATAGTATGGATCTCAGTTTTACATGCAATGTATTTTACTCCCCACTAGAGAAATCAACCTGTTACCAGTTTTACACCAGCTATTGTAGCAATAGCTATCAAGTTATGAATATGGAAGTGGCTTAGTAAATGAGATAATGTAACTATGTAATATTAGCATGGGAGTGACTAGGCTGGTACCTGTGTAAAGCATCTGGGCATGATGAGTGTGAATTTGATGTTTCCAAAACCTTGAGGAGCCTGAGACTGACCTGGGTGCTAATGCATTTAAGAGTCCTCTCTTCAGCTAGCTTGGCTTTTGGGTGAGTATTAAACACAAGAAGTAGTAGTGCAAAACTGATGCAGGAGATTGAGCAATGTAATATATGAAATCTCTTGAAAACCTTTAATAGAACAAGCGTACATTCAAACATGCATCTGGAAAATGAAAGTTCTATTGTTTATATATCAAATTCTATAACAACACAATGGATTTATATCACATTTGATTTTAAAATACTCCTGATTACTTCCTGTTTCTAACCTTTTATACCATTGTCAAGAGAAAAACAAAATTATATTTACATCTGAGCTTACAATCTCATTGCAATACTAGCAGACACATTTTACTGCAATAACGGGTATTGGTGACACTTTATAGAGCATAAATAAGAGGCGGCTATGAATTGTGCTGTCATAATTCCATCATGGGGTCCTTGTTACAGTTTGTCAAACTAAAATAGTGAGGCGTGAATCATTTATTTAATTGCCAGGATTTTCAGAATTGCTGAGCACTCATTGCTTTTGTTAATTTCATCTGCAGTTGTGTGTGATCAACAACTGAAAATTCCAAAATCCAAAATAGAGTAACAGCCCCATAATTCAATATGTACCTGATTTTTATTTTATATATATATGGACCCTGATGTAAACAAATATTTACACTGCCCCTTAATCATCTGAATGGAAAGCAGCACCTGATTGAATAAACTTTGTGACTGGCAAAGTTTGATAATTCAGGAATTTTTCATCACACCTGTGATCACTTTTTTCTTGCATGGATTACAATGCATCCACAGGTTGATAATATTGTAATAAATATGCAGCCATAATAACTCAGGCTATGATCTTGTCAGATCTTATAAACTAAACTGGGGTCAGGCAGAGTCAGTGGAAGGAGAGGAGACCTCTAGGAAGGGTATTGGAAGACTTGGTGTTTCTGACTCAGCAGATGGGGTTCTTCTGTCTGGGTCTTTACTGAACCATTGTTCAGTACAGTGTTAGAGGAGGAATAATGTGGTTGGAAGTGCTAACTTTTGGATGAAATACAAAACAGAGTATTTGAAATACAAAACGACCACTTGTGATCATTCATGGTTGCCCAGCTACTACAGTAATGTGTGCATTATTAATGCCCTAGACCAGTGGTTCTCAAACTAGGGGCGCCACTTGTTCAGGGAAAGCCCCTGGTGGGCTGGGCTGGTTTGTTTACCTGCCGCATCTGCAGGTTCGGCTGATCGCGGCTCCCACTGGCCGCGGTTCGCTGCTCCAGGCCAATGGGGGCTGTGGGAAGGGTGGCCAGCACGTCCCTCTGCCCACGCCGCCTCCCACAGCCCCCATTGGCCTGGAGCGGCAAACTGCAGCCAGTGGGAGCCGCAATCGGCTGAACCTGCGCACGCGGCAGGTAAACAAACCGGCCCGGCCCACCAGGGGCTTTCCCTGAACAAGCGGTGCCCCTTGAGAACCACTGCCCTAGACAGATTAGATCCTGCTCACCGCAGACACCAACTTTAATTTTTCCAGGTGGGTGCTCCACCCCCGCTCTTCTCTGAGGCTCTGCCCCTCCCCCACCCTCACTCCACCTCTTCCTTCCCCTGCTCTGCCCCCTGCTCTGCCCCAGATCAGCTGGTATTCTGGGGGTGCTAAGCATCCACTATTTTTTTCCGTGGGTGCTCCAGCCCCAGAGCACCCACAGGGTCAGTGGCTATACTGCTCACTACAAGATTTTAATGCCACTCCCTGGTTTTGGGACCACCCAGTACCAATTTGGCTTGTGATGTAAGGTGGAGCAGCCTTATGGCTGTTGTAATTTATACCAAGCTGCCTATGACCACATTGGGCCATTCTCACAGTTAGGCATTTCCAAGGCATGGCAGCACACGAGCCAAGCTGCTTTTCCCCAGACATGCACTGCAGTCTGGGAGATGAACGATCTGGTGGTGTAGTGCTGCTATCCAGCTTTCAACCATCTGGGGCTTCCATTTATAGATGGGAAATTCCCACATAGTTGGTTAGGCTGGCATAACCTCTTAGGAAAGTCAGTAAAGCTTGCACAACCAGAGCAGTGCAAAGGAGCCATAGCATAGTGGAGAATCCCACCTGTTTTGTTTTATATACATAAAGAGTTAAATGTGTATTTTGCAAACAGCATCATCTCCCCAGGTTTCTTAAGGCCACTTCAAAATCAGCACCTGGATGAAGAACCATATAGTAGCCAGACTGATAGATTTTCAATCTGTCTGCCTAGACAATTTTTATCATCTTTAGTTAAGGAAAACAGTAAAGAAATCAGAACAAATATCAAAATTTAAGGGTGGCCATCAAAGATCTGTTTAACTTATTATTGCTTTAAAATATTAAGTGGTAACATGAAATAAATTTTTATTTTCAAAGGGGTTTCCTTCTGCATTTTTCATGCGACCATTTTAAGAAAAATATATTTAGAGATTGTATTGTACAAGTAGATCAGTGGTTCTCAAACTGTGGGTCGGGACCCCAAAGTGGGTAGCAGTCCCATTTTAATGGGGTCGCCGGGGCTGGCTTAGACTTTCTGGGGCCCAGGGCCAAAGCTCAAGACCCAACCCTACCACCCAGGGCCGAAGCCCATGGGCTTCCACCGTGGGTGTCAGGGCTCAAGTTACAGGCCCCCTGCCTGGGTCTGAAGGCCTTTGGCTTTGGCCCCCCTGCCTGGGGCAGCGGTGCTTGGACAGGTTCAGGCTTCAGTCCCCCCTCTTGGGGTCATGTAGTAATTTTTATTGTCAGAAGGGGGTCGCGGTGCAATGAAGTTTGAGAACTCCTTACATAGATAATCTAAATGTTTGGTACATTTAAAGTAATCGCCTTTTTCCACTAGGTGGCACCATAGACTTACTACAGTAATAGTCACATTCTAATTTGTGTTTTAGTTTTTCATCTCTTGTTTCTATTCATTCCCCTTTTTGAGGGTGAAATCACTAGACATTTTTTCTCAGTACCAGAGCTGTGCAGAGCACATGTTTAGCATGTTTAGCATAGCATATTTAGGATAATTGATTTTATTTTTTATTTTATTTTATTTATTTTATTAAGGGGTCTACTGCTCTGATAGTTTAGAATAGTAATTTTTTCTTTTGTTCCTGTGCTAATTCTTGATTCTGGGCTATACTGAGATTTCTTTTTTGGTTGTTTTTTGTCTTAAGTGTATTGACTCTGTGTAGATGATCTGGCAGAAGTGAATTCTAAGAAACAATTTAAGTGAAGAGGGGGTGGTCGCTTGGTGAGGAAATTTTGAGTGGAAGCTCCATGTACAAAGGCCATCATTGGCTGAAGGAAGTATTGGGGGAAACCTGGAAAAAGGTTGGAGGAAACCTGGAAAAAGATAAGGTCTGAGGTACACACTGGAGATGTGTGGATGTAGTGCTATAAATGCAAGACCAAGAAGTATGAACTTGATACATAGTGCAGTGTGCGGTGTTGTAGTCGTGTCAGTCCCAGGATATTAGAGAGGCAAGGCAGATGAGGTAACATATTTCATTGGACCAGCTTCAGTTGGTGAGAGAGAGAAACTTTTGAGCTACACAGAGCTTGTCTTGAGGTCTAGGAAAGAAGAGCTTTGTGTAGCTCAGAAGCTTCACTTTCTCACCAACACAAGCTGGTCCAATAAAGGATATTCCCTCACCCAGATGGTGCAGTGGGCAGTGAGTGGGGTTCAAATAATTGGTGAGGATGGTTCTGGCAACCTCATTATTCAAAGACTTTGGGGCAAGGAGGTGAGGTGGATATCCAGAAGGTCAGAGGGGAGGAGAAGGAGGTGGTAATTGAGAAGTGGGATGTTGAGAGCATGGACAAGTGCTTAAGCCATTGAGATCGATAGGAAAGGACAGATTTCTTATATGTTGTGGAGGAAGAAGTGGCAGGATTTCATCTTGGCCTGGCCATGGGACATAGAGGGACTTGGAGAAATGATCTTACAGCTGAGAAATTTCCTTGCTCTTGCACCCCAACATGCCAGTCCAGACTGTTGGAACTTCAAGAGCAGAACCCAATTCAAGAAATGACACAAAGTGAATACCTAGGAAAGTCTGATATCTAATGGAGTGTACCATGGAGGGCCAACTTACTGACCTGCAGTGGCTCAAAAGTGTGAGTACCAACCTCAGGGCAAACTATTAAGAGTAGGGCACAAACCCCAAAGTGGCTTTGAGCTCTGTACTTAGATTTCATCAACCAAGTACCAAGTGTAAACTCCTCAGGTAGTATAACAGCGTAATCATGGAGTCACAGACAATCTCCTTGGGTAGTCCAATGTATCTTGTCACCTAGGCAAGCTTGCCTTTGTGACAGATGGTCCCTTACCCCCAAAATCACAACAATATTCAGACTACTCCCCGTCCCAAAGGGCCAGTCAGTTAACCCAGGTCAGTGGCATCAAAGCAACCCTTGTAGCCAATCCCATAATAAACTATCTAAAGATTTAACTAAGAAAAGGAAATTTGAGAGTTATTGACAAGGTTAAAGCAGGTAAACATAAACAGACAAATGAGTTACTGTCTTAGGCTCCAAAAGGTAATAGAAACTTCTATAATAAGCAAGCCCTATATGTCCCTTAGGGCTAACCCAGGCTAAACCCGTGAGATCTTTTGCTTATGGCTAGAAAATTTTGCACTCAAGAGTTCATGCAGCACAGACAATTTCTTCTTGTTAGGGGTTTTTATCCCATCCCCCCATGCCTTGTTTGAGCAGCCAGGTCAGCTGATGGGAGGAATTCACCCACATGTCCTCTTCATTGGGGGAGCAGGGGAATGGGAAGAGCAATCAACCAAGTATTTTATCCTTAGATGTTCCACAGTAGTTCATCTACTGTCCATGGGCCTTCTCTGCTGGGCAGGACATAACACCTTCTGTTGAAAGCTAGTGTTTCATACTAATTCATGTCTCCTTCCTGTCTAGTGATTTACACAATTACAGAGAATCACAATGTAAATGCTCCAGTATTACCTCACAATATGGGTGATATAAGGGAGATTAATGAATACAGCAACTTACAAACATTCAATAAAGTCTAAATACTAAGCACATTTTATAACTCTAATATCTATTCGTCAATACTAATATATAGCTGAGCCAGACTAATTCTAGCTATGTATCTGTCAGTATTCAAGTGAGGCATGTGGACTTTGGCATAAGCTGGCACCTGGCTTGCCAGCATCACATGCAATGGAGATCCACAGAGGCTGACTCATCAACCCTGAACTGATGAAAAAAGTTATGTAAAGGTGCTTACATTGCAGTGACATGCAGAAAACACTTTAGGAGCCCTTCAAAGTGAAATTGGGGTGTTTTCTGTGACTCTGGTGGAGTTCTTGGCTTGTCTGGATGCAGCTAAATCATCCATCCTGAAATATTTGCTTCAAATGCTTCTGAAGAGCAATTTTTAAAATTTTGGCATAGACCAGTTCTCCCAAATGTTTGGAAAATGTCCTAGAGGATATCCCTCGCATTCGCCCTGAGATTTTCATTCCCATTCCCCACTTCAGAGTACTCAAGTTGAACATTGTGATATAGTATCAACATAGTTAGTATATTTTCACTAATGGAATATAAACATATCAGCAAAGCACATCTTAATAATAGAAGATTGTTTGCCAGATTCTGCCTATGGTTGTGAAAAAAGAATTTTTGTTCAAATGAGAAGACAAATGAATAAATTCTCTAATCTTGTACCCACTTCTGTCTGAAGCATACACACCCTTGGTAGACAAAATATATTATAGTCTGAGGAGGTAAATTTTTGTGGGAACTCCTTTTTAAAACATTGGTAGCACAAGACTTTAAGAACACATCTCAGGATTCTAATGATGACATGATTTATGACATCACAAAAAATATCACAATTTATGAAGTCAGTAGGACCCTGAGGATGACTTTTAGCCTTGTATGAGGATAAAAAGATGTTTGCCATGAGGCCTCACGTTAACTCATTAACCAAATCCTTGTCTAGAGTGAGTCATTTTCCTTCTTTTCCTTCCTTCCTCCTCAATTGAGACCAAACTGTGTCCCATACTCTCTCCTGGGATGGGCACCATGAATCCTAGGGCAGTTCGCAGTGAGATGCAGGACTTGGAGAAATTGAATCAGGGCTTTATAAATTCTGAAGATCGCCGCTTCCTTCGGGAATCAGTAGTGAGCCTGGAAAATTCCA
Organism: Dermochelys coriacea; assembly: GCF_009764565.3. Classification (NCBI taxonomy): domain Eukaryota; kingdom Metazoa; phylum Chordata; order Testudines; family Dermochelyidae; genus Dermochelys; species Dermochelys coriacea. Next base: position 175,141,332 of record NC_050069.1, read on the forward strand.
TGTCTCCCACTTCAAGCCATACAGCTGCAGGTGAGATGGTCAGGGAGGCAGATAAGCTCCTGAAAGAGGCTGGGAACAAAGTGAATGATTTGAAAACTGATGTGGAGGAGGTGATTGAATCAGATCAAGATGATCACCAAGAGATGGGAGACAAAAACTTGCAGGTAACAGATGAGATGATGATGCAAGCCAATGAAAAGAATAGGGAGGCCTTTGATGTCCTGTCTAAAGGTGAACTTCAGAAAGCAATTGACTTGTTCTCAGATGCCATCAAGCTGAATCCATATCTTGCCAACTCGTATACTAACAGAGCCAATGTTTTCATGTACCTACAGAAACCAAATGCTGCCATTAGTGACTGTAACAGAGCCATAGAGCTCAACCCTAACTTAGCACAGCCCTACAAGTTGCGAGGAAAAGCACTCCGGCTCCTGGGGCTCTTGGAAGAAGCAGCCTGTGACCTGGCCTTGGCTTGCAAATTGGGTTATGATGAAGATGCCAGTGATGTGGTAAAGGAAGTGCAGGTGAGAACCCAGAAAAACTCTGAACACAAAACAAAGGATGAGCAAAAATGTAAGCACGGGGAGACACTGGAGAGAGTGAAAAAGTCTCTGGCAAAAGGAAGATCTGATAAGACAGTCCCATGGGATCAGGAAAAAGCTCAGAGGGAGAAGGAGTCCAGTGAGGAGTCGGAGAGTGAGGAGAGTGAGTTGGAGATCGATAATGAAGGAGTGATTGAACCCGATAAGGATGAGCCCCAAGAGATGGGCGATGAGAATCTGAAGGTAACAGATGAAATGATGAAGCAGGCCATTGAAAAGAAGAGGGAGGCTTTTGATGCGGTGGGTAAAGGAGAACTTCAAAGAGCTGTTGATTTGTTCACAGATGCCATCAAACTGAACCCACGGCTTACGATTTTATATGCCAACCGAGCTAGTGTCTATGTGCAGTTGCAGAAGCCAAATGCTGCCATTAGAGACTGTGACAGAGCCATAAATATCAACCCTGACTCCGCACAGCCCTACAAGTGGCGAGGGAAAGCGCTTCGGCTCCTGGGTTACTGGCAGGAGGCTGCCGAGGATCTGTCCTTGGCCTGTCAGCTGGATTATGATGAAGAGACCAATGCCATGCTGAATGAGGTGCAGCCAAGGGCCCAGAAAATCACCCACCACTGGAGAAAATATGAGCAAAAGCAAAAAGAAAAGAGATTTAAGGAGGCCCTGGAGAGAAAGAAGAAAGCCATCGAGGAGAGGGAGGGAGCTCAACTTCAGACACCTGGGGAACTGGAAAGAGGTGAGCTTGAGGCCTGGCAAGACGAGGAAAGAGCTAAGCCTCAGGATACCCAGAAACATGAAAGAGTTAAGCTTCAGGTCTCCTGGGAACAATGGGATGCACATCTTAAATACTCTAGAGAACAGGAAGGAGCTCTGCCAGTGGCCCATGGGGACAAGGAGAAATTCCAGCTGAAGGCCCAGGGGAGAGCTGAGAGTGAGGAAGAGTCCAGTGAGGAGTCCGAGAGTGAGTTGGCGATCGATAATGAAGGAGTGATTGAACCTGATGAGGATGAGCCCCAAGAGATGGGCGATGAGAATCTGAAGGTAACAGATGAAATGATGAAGCAGGCCATTGAAAAGAAGAGGGAGGCTTTTGATGCGGTGGGTAAAGGAGAACTTCAGAGAGCTGTTGACTTGTTCACAGATGCCATCAAACTGAACCCACAGCTTACAATTTTATATGCCAACCGAGCCAGTGTCTATGTGCAGTTGCAGAAGCCAAATGCTGCCATTAGAGACTGTGACAGAGCCATAAATATCAACCCTGACTCCGCACAGCCCTACAAGTGGCGAGGGAAAGCGCTTCAGCTCCTGGGTTACTGGCAGGAGGCTGCCGAGGACCTGTCCTTGGCCTGTCAGCTGGATTATGATGAAGAGACCAATGCCATGCTGAATGAGGTGCAGCCAAGGGCCCAGAAAATCACCCACCACTGGAGGAAGTATGAGCAAAAGTGCAAGGAAGATGAATTTAAGGAGATGGTAGAGAAGATAAAAAAAGTCTTGGAGGATCAGGAGAGTGCTCAGAAAGCCCTGGAAGAACTGGAGATATATGAGAAAGCAGCCCTGGAGGAACAGGAGAAAGCCATGAAGGAACCTGAGACAGCTGAGCAGATAGTGCTGAAAGAACAGGAGGACAATCAACAGGAAATGGAGGAACAAGAAAGAACTCATCAGAAGGTGTTGCAAGAACAAGAGTCAGTTAAGCAGATGGATCTGGAGGAACAGTTGATAGCTTTGCAGACTGAGCTGGAAGAACAGTTGAAAACTCAGCAGATGGAGCTGGAGGAAGAGGAGAGAGCTCTGCAGAAGTTGCTGGAGGAACAGGAGAGGACCCAGAAGAAGGTGCTGGAAAAACAGGAGAAAACCCAGATGAAGGCTCTGGAAGAACTGGAAAGAGCTCAACAGCTGGCTCTGAAGGAATTGGAAAGAGCTCAGAAGAAGGTCTTAGAGGAACAGAAAAAAACTCAAAAGGCAGCCCTGGAAGAACAGGAGAGAGCTCAGAAGAAATCCCAGGAGGAAAAGGAGAGGGCTGAGAAAGCCCTGGAGGAGCTGACAAGAGCTCATAAGATGGCCCTGAAGGAACTGGAGATTGCTCAGAAAAAAGGCCTGGAGGAATATGAAAGAGCCCAGCAGAAGGCCTTGGCAGAACAAAAGAAAGCTCATATGGCTATGGAAGAACTGGAGAAAGCTCATAAGAAGCAAGAGAGAGCTCAGAAGGCTGCCCTAGAGGAGCAGAGGAGAGCTCAGAAGGCCCTAGAGGTACTGGAAAAGGAACAAAGAAAGGCCATAGAGGAGCATAAGAGAGCTCAAAAGAAGGCCATAGAGGAACAGGAAAAAGCCCAGAAAGCCCTGGAGGAACTGGCAAGAGTTCAGCAGCAGACCCTAGAGGAAAAAGAGAGAGCTCAGAAGAAGACCAGAGAGGAACAGGAGAGAGCCCAGAAAGCCCTGGAAGAACTGATGAGAGCTCAGAAAGAGGCCCTAGATGAACAAGAGAGAGCTCAGAAGAAGGCTACAGAGGAACAGAAAAGGGCTAAAAAGGCCTTGGAGGAACTGGAGAGAGCTCAGAAAAAGACCTTGGAGGAACTGGAGAGAGCTCAGAAAAAGGCCCTGGAGGAACAAGAGAGAGCTCGAAAGAAAGCCCTGGAGGAACAGGAGAGGGCTCAAAAAGGCCTGGAGGAACTAGAGAAAGCTCAGAAAAAGGCATTGGAGGAACTGGAGAGAGCTCAGAAAGAGGCAATGGAGGAACAAGAGAAAGCTCAGAAGAAAGTCCTGGAGGAACAAGAGAAAGCTCAGAAGAAAGTCCTGGAGGAACAAGAGAAAGCTCAGAAGAAAGCCCTGGAGGAACAGAAGAAGATTCAGAAAGCTCTGGAGGAACTGGAGAGAGCTCAGAAAAACTCCCTAGAGGAGCTGGAGAGAGTTCAGAAAGGAGTTCTGGATGAGCCAGAAAAAGCTCAGAAGAAAGCCCTGGAGGAACATGAGAGAGTTCAGAAAAAGGTTCCAGAGGAACAGGAGGAAGCTCAGAAAGAGGCCCAAGGAGAATATGAAATAACTCATAAAACGTTTTGTGAAGACCTGGAAAGAGCTCAGGACAAAGACTTAGAGGAATGGGAGAAAACTCATAAAAAGGTCTGTATAGAACAGGAAAGAGATCAGGAAAAAGACAGAGAGGAACAGGAAACAGCCATGGAGGAACAACTGAGAGCTCAAAAAGGTCCAGAGTATGCAACAAGTTCATTAAGACCTCTCGCAAAATCCATTTGGGACTATTTTGAATCAGGCTAGACTCAGAATTCCGACCCATTCCAATTCCGTCTGAGTTTGTCCTGGAACCCAGCAAACTTTAACAAACACAGGAATCAATGCATGCTCACTGCAGTGTGTAACTTTGGAGGTCGTGTACAACTGGTTTTCATTAAAGTGAAATTAAAACAAATATGAACAGAATTTTTCCATTATTTTTTATTTCTCCATCTAAACTGTTTTTAAAAGATTAAAGCATTTCTCATGCAGTGTTTTGACACATGCACAAGTATACATTGACTATTTGAAATACTCGTCTCCAGTTGAACATGAGTGCCTCAGGTACTCAGTCATTGGGCTGTAGAATGGGTTAGAGAACTCAAAGACACTTCCTTCATCAGCCTAAATATTGCTACACTAATAGATAAACTGCAAATGGAGCTCGCACATCTGTCTCTCTGCCAATGTCTATTTGATCCCCCTGGTACTTTCTCAAAGACTGGTCTGTTAAGGGGAAGAGGGTTTGGAATATTCCTGTCCTGATTATTGTTCCTGTAAAAGGGGATGAGGGAAAGAAGACATTGAACATCCAGCCAACAGAAAATCTATGGGAGGGATTTGAGCAACAAATTAGAGCTCACCATGACCAGCTGGGTGATGAGCCTTCAGATAAATGGGTGATGGAGGGAATTATTACTGAAGAGGGAGGCCAGGGTCTTGATGTGGATCTTTGAAAGGAAGAGGGAATTTATGGGTAGGAGCATGACTAAAGGGTGCATTGCTTGTGATGTATAGGCCACATGATCGGGATAAACTCTTAAGTTGCATGAGTTCATGAAAGGTGACATGATTCTGCAAGCTGCTCTGGGCAGGGAGAGCCCCTTTGATGTCAGCTGATATCTTTGCAGGCACAAGGGCCCACTCATGCGGAGCAGCTTGCAGCATCAAGACATAACCATTTTTTAAAATTAAATCTAAATTTGGGTGTGTAAAATCCAGTATTTCCAACTTCAAGAGCGCAAAAATCATGAGTCTGGCCTCAAAACTCATGAGATTGGCTTAAAAATCATGAGGTTTTTTTTTTTTTAAACACCTTTATTCTTTTTCTGTGTGTTCTGATTTCTGCGCTTTAGAGTCCACTTGGCTCATGGTTTCAAGCTCTTCTCTGCTACCATACATGCTAGAAACTTTTTTTTTAATGAACATAATTACTTGACTCCAGGAGCTGGGACTTTAAATAAAAACCACCAAATATTGTGACAATTGGCAACATTGAAAATTCTCATGAATTATACATGGCTGAGCCCAAGGCAAATAAAGCAGAGGTTTAGAATCTACAACGGGAAAAAAGAATCCATTGCAAAAATGCTGCAGCTGCTAATTGCTTGTGGAAGGAGAATCCTTCTGATTATGTTCATTATGGCTAGAGGAACTAAAGAGGAGGTAGTCCCAAGCTAGCTTTGGAGGAAAAGTAGAATTGGAAGCTCTTAGGCTGGACCAAAGTTTCTGAAGCTAACTGATTGCTGCCTGAAGAAGTTGGAGTGTATTGGGGCTGAAGCTTTGTGAAGGAGCATCCATCCAACACAAGCCCTGGAAGAGTTAAGGGGCCAATTAACTCCCTAGGCTGCACCTGGAGGAGGAGCCAGAGAGCATGGGAACAGGAAGGGCCTGTGTAAAGCTGAGAGTTGCTGTGGGCTGCAGTCACTCCCTGGGAAAAGGGGGGTGTGTTTGAGGCTGCGGAGTTCAGTAGTCTGTAGTTACTCCTTGTGAGGAGGAGGTTTGAGCTGGTACACCCAGAGTGGGGGGAACCAAAAGCTGTAGGAAGGAGTCCAGGGAAGGCGCAACAGGGTCTAAGTGAAACCACAGTAGCCAGATATAGGGTTCCTAGACTGGAACCTGGAATAGTGGCCAGGCCTGGGTTCCCCTACCGGCCACTGGGGAAGTGGTATCATCAATCAGGTAGTGCCCAATAAGACTGCCTGAGACCAGTCATGCGAAACGACTTTGGTACCCTGCAAGGGGGATATGTGGTGAGGAACCTGGCTAGAGTCACGAAAAGGAGACAGCAGCTCCTGGAGCAAGAGAGGGGTCACAGATGGCAAAAGACAGACTGGCAAAAGAGAGAGTGTGACAGAGTGTGCAGGAAGGGATATTGGCTGTGCAGAGCTAAATCTCAAGAACAACCAGGAGGGGACACCATCAGCAGTGAGTACAGTAGAGTGCCCCATCACAATCTTCTAGAAAATGACCAATGTGACTGGGTAAAAGAAACTCCTGGTAATTTTACTCTGGGACTTGGCTGGAGGAATTCGTACCTGAATACTTTCCCTTTCTATTATGGATGATGGAAGATCTATTTTGAACATGTCTTAAGCTTACAGATGTACCTACATCTACTTTTTTTATTTTTGTCTTAACAAACTACTCTGTAGCTTACCTTTTCCAATAGAGTCCTGCGGAAGTGGTGGTAGATGTGGAGTCCTCAGGGGGTGAAAATGCATTGTCTTTTGACCCTCCCCCACCCTTTGCAACTGTCCTGAATCTTGTGAGATGCTGAGTGCACTCCACTCCCGCTGATGTCCATGACAGTGGAAGATGCTTAGCAGAGAGTACACAGCAATACATTTTTAAAAGTACAATTGACACCAGTTTTAGGACACAAATATACCCTGGCAGTTCAGTAAACATAAACACATCCGCACAGTGCTAAAAGCAGGAGAGAGTGAGAGTGAAAATGGAACTGCGGATGAGCTACAATGAAACTGACTAATCTAACTTCAATGTTCTGGCTGAATCAGTGCAGAAGTAAACATTCACCATGAATAAATTAGTGAAAAGCAAATTGGTTATGAAACTCTTTCTACCTTTATTCATAAAGCTTTTCTCCCCATAGATACAGATATTTTAATATAAACAGACCACAGCATACTAAATTACAGACAAAATGAATTGCAAGAAGTCTATTGTAAATTCTCTGGGGCAGGGAATGTGTCATCCTGTATATATAGCTACAGACAGTGTCTAACATCTTGTGATCACTAATTATTAGAGTTGACCAACAGTTTTACATTTAAACTGTTTTTAATGGAAAATTGGGGTTTTGACTCAATGAAATTTTTCATGAAAATTATCTGCTTTCCACAGAAAATTTCAAAGCTTAATAGAAAACCCCCAAAACATTTTTGATTTGTTCCATTGAAAATGTGTGTGTGTGTGGAGGGGGGGTGGTGTATGTATAACACCTTTCATTTTAGTCAAATCTCTCTCTGGGGGGAAACCTCATTTTCCAGCTAGTTCTAATAAATATTTATTGTCATGGTGGTTTCTTTAAAAAAACAAAACAATCATTCATTCTAAGCAAACAACAGTGGATGGGCAAACTTCAAAGAAAAACATATAAAGTTTCAGTTTTATCCTAAATATGTCATCATTAAGAGAAAAAAAATAGAAAGCAACAAAATAAAAAGGGTATGGCATTGTGTAGGAGTGCAGCAGTTAACAGCATTCAGCTAACACCTTATTTATTTTTTTTAATAATGTATTAATATTACTGATGTGTGCAAAATGAAAACTGAGGAAGATGCATAGAAGAAAGGAAAGGAGAGAGGTAGTGTGAGAAGGAGAAAAAGGTACCAACATGTTATGATAAAGTGGCTTCTCTGGCATGAAAATATTTTGCACATTTTCCAGGATGGGGAAGTATAAGTCCAGACTGAAACTTACTGGAAGATGTTTTCCACACACCCCCCATTATGATGGTAGATGATAAATCTGATTTCCACTCAGACTGGGGGAGGGTGTGGTTCTGTCCTGTATATGAGTAAAACTCACTCTTGTATGAAACAAGAGCCATCTTCATCGAGGCTAAAGAGGAATGGTTTAACAGAAGAGATATTGGTATAGTTTAGTGCTTTTGAGGAACAGGTGCAGATAATAATCCAGGTGTCTGGTTCTCATGGACCAAAGGCTGTGATAGTGAGGGCTTGTCTACACATGAAAGTTTGTGAATTTAAAGCAGAATAACTAATCCAGAATAACTCTACATATGGACACTCTTGTTCCAGAATAGTTATTCCACAGTAGCTATTCCAGACTAACTCTATGTGTTGACAAACCATGAGGCATGTGCATAGCTGCATCTCTAGCAATTTGTGGCCTGTGATCTGTTTAGTATCCAGTAGAACCTGTTAAATATTTTGTTTTAGGTTAGGCACAGGAAGGTATTTATGATTTTTTTTTCAAAAAATTTGGTCTGATATACTATGCTCTCTAGTGAGTTATGACCCTGTCAGAACTGAGATTGATTTTTCTTTTTCTTAAATATCATATAAGAGAGAAGTTTTCATCACTACTTACTCCTAAATTGTTGTTGGGATAATTTTTCACTTATCTGTGCATTTATTTCCAAACTGGCAGATACAAAACTGTGCACTGTGATGACAGCAGAATGTGAAAATGGATACTTCAGCACGCACAGCCATGGCAAATGCATATGTTTGTTTATGCACTTTTGCCCACCTTTAAATATTGACTAATGTAGAGCTGTGCATGTGAAACAGACAGCTGCAGCGGCATAGGAGCTAGCAAACAGAGCTCTAAACAGGGGAGTTTGAGTGGGAGTTTGCAAGGGGAGTTTGGATTGTGGTGCTTGCTTAGGGTTTGCTTTTGCTGGGGGGGTGGTCTTTTTGGTGTGCCTTGTGTTTCCCAGATTAACAGGATTTAGGTGGGAAGGTGATGACAGATATGGAGGCAGCTGTGGGAGTGACTCCTGTAGTGGAAGACACATTGAGGATGACTGCATGTGGAAGCTGTGGTATGTACATGATCCTGGAGGGGGGAACCGGTAAGAGTTTTTTCTGCATGAAATGTCGTCTGATAGAGCTGATGAAGGAAAAGATCCGAGGTTTGGAGATGCAGGTAGAAAGTCTGGTTGAGTTTAGGAAGGGGTTTGAGCAGATGATGGAGCAAAGATATGAGGTATCTGAAGGGAAAAGCTCAGACTCACAGATGGAAGCAGGGCTGGGGAATTTTGAGGGGAGACTGGGTGAGGAAAGTGCTCAGTGGAAACATGTGACTCAAAGAACCAGGCAGAGGAAAAGACAGGCTAGTGAAGGAGAAATAGAGCTTAGGAACAGGTTTGCAGAGTTAGCAAATGAAGAAGGGGCTCAGCAGGTACTTGTTGAAGGTGGAAGGGTAAGGAAGAAGAGAAGAGAGGCTAGTCCTATAGGAAAAGCGGAAGAGTCAAGGGAGACTAGACCAAATATGAGCCCCAGGAGGATACAGGATGGGTTGAAGAAGATTATAAGGGAAAATAGGAATGGAAAGAACTTGCAGCCATAGGGAACAGGGGAGAGACTGGAGAATAGCACAGTCACCAGAAAAAGGCAGGTCTATGTGATCGGGGACTCTTTATTGAGAAGAATAGACAGGCCTGTAACTAATGCTGATCCAGAGAATAGAAGGGTGTGCTGTCTTCCGGGTGCTAAGATACGGGATGTAGATCTGAGGTTGAAAAGGATCCTAAAGGGAGCGGGAAAGAATCCCCTAATTATCTTTCATGTGGGAACAAATGATACGGCTAGATTCTCGCTGGAAAGTATTAAGGGAGACTATGCTAGGCTGGGGAAGACGCTTAAGGAAATTGAGGCTCAGGTGATCTTTAGCGGGATCCTTCCTGTTCCTAGAGAAGGGCAACAAAGGTGTGACAAGATTATGACTGCCAACAGATGGCTTAGGCAGTGGTGCTATAAGGAGGGCTTTGGGATGTATGGCCACTGGGAGGCATTCACAGACAGAGGACAATTCTCTCGGGATGGACTTCATCTGAGTAGGGAAGGAAATAGACTTCTAGGATCGAGGCTGGCACAACTGATAAAGAGAGCTTTAAACTAGGAATTAGGGGGAGATGGATGGGAGATGTCCAGGAAATCTCCACGCCAGATTTTAGCATTGAGAGGGAAGAAGACGAAGTAAGAAAGGATACAGCTGTGGGTAGGAGAATGTATATAAGGAGCGAGGGCGGTGTGGATACTAGTCTAATAGGTTATACTGGCTGTAGAATGATAGGGTACAAAATGTGAGCGAGGCCAAACAGCAAAAATTAAGGTGTTTATACACCAATGCGAGGAGCCTAGGTAACAAAATGGAGGAACTAGAGCTACTGGTGCAGGAAGTGAAACCAGATATTATAGGGATAACAGAAACATGGTGGAATAGTAGTCATGACTGGACTACAGGTATTGAAGGGTATGTGCTGTTTAGGAAAGACAGAAACAAAGGTAAAGGGGGTGGAGTAGCATTGTATATCAATGATGAGGTAGAATGTAAAGAAATAAGAAGCGATGCAATGGATAAGACAGAGTCCGTGTGGGCAAAAATTACATTGGGGAAGAAAACTAGTAAAGCCTCTCCTACGATAGTGCGTGGGGTGTGCTATAAACCTCCGGGATCCAATTTGGATATGGATAGAGCCCTTTTTAATGTCTTTAATAAAGTAAATACTAATGGAAACTGCGTGATCATGGGAGACTTTAACTTCCCAGATATAGACTGGAGGACCAGTGCTAGTAATAATAATAGGGCTCAGATTTTCCTAGATGCGATAGCTGATGGATTCATCAAGTAGTTGCTGAACCGACTAGAGGGGATGCCATTTTAGATTTAATTTTGGTGAGTAGCGAGGACCTCATAGAAGAAATGGTTGTAGGGGACAATCTTGGCTCAAGTGATCATGAGCTAATTCAGTTCAAACTAAATGGAAGGATTAACAAAAAAATCTGCAACTAAGGTTTTTGATTTCAAAAGGGCTGACTTTCAAAAATTAAGGAAATTAGTTAGGGAAGTGGATTTGACTGAAGAATTTATGGATCTAAAGGTAGAGGAGGCCTGGGATTACTTTAAATCAAAGCTGCAGAAGCTATCGGAAGCCTGTATCCCAAGAAAGGGGAAAAAATTCATAGGCAGGAGTTGTAGACCAAGCTGGATGAGCAAGCATCTTAGAGAGGTGATTAAGAAGAAGCAGAAAGCATACAGGGAGTGGAAGATGGGAGGGATCAACAAGGAAAGCTACCTAATTGAGGTCAGAACATGTAGGGATAAAGTGAGACGGGCTAAAAGTCGAGTAGAGTTGGACCTTGCAAAGGGAATTAAAACCAATAGTAAAAGGTTCTATAGCCATATAAATAAGAAGAAAACTAAGAAAGAAGAAGTGGGGCCGCTTAACACTGAGGATGGAGTGGAGGTTAAAGATAATCTAGGCTTGGCCCAATATCTAAACAAATACTTTGCCTCAGTCTTTAATAAGGCTAAAGGGGATCTTAGGGATAATGGTAGCATGACAAATAGGAATGAGGATATAGAGGTAGATATTACCATATCTGAGGTAGAAGCGAAACTGAAACAGCTTAATGGGACTAAATCGGGGGTCCCAGATAATCTTCATCCAAGAATATTAAAGGAATGGGCACCTGAAATTGCAAGTCCATTAGCAAGAATTTTTAATGAATCTGTAAACTCAGTAGTAGTACCGAATGATTGGAGAATTGCTAATATAGTTCCTATTTTTAAGAAAGGAAAAAAAAGTGATCCGGGTAACTACAGGCCAGTTAGTTTGACATCTGTAGTATGCAAGGTCCTGGAAAAAATTTTGAAGGAGAAATTAGTTAAGGACATTGAAGTCAATGGTAAATGGGACAAAATACAACATGGTTTTACAAAAGGTAGATCATGCCAAACCAACCTAATCTCCTTTTTTGAAAAGATTTTTTAGATAAAGGAAATGCAGTGGATCTAATTTACCTAGATTTCAGTAAGGCATTTGATACCGTGCCACATGGGGAATTATTAGTTAAATTGGAGAAGATGGGGATCAATATGAACATCAAAAGGTGGATAAGGAATTGGTTAAAGGGGAGACTGCAATGGGTCCTACTGAAAGGCGAACTGTCAGGTTGGAGGGAGGTTACCAGTGGAGTTCCTCAGGGATCGGTTTTGGGACCAATCTTATTTAATCTTTTTATCACTGACCTTGGCACAAAAAGTAGGAGTGTGCTAATAAAGTTTGCAGACAATACAAAGCTGGGAGGTATTGCCAATTCGGAGAAGGATTGGGATATTATACAGGAGGATCTGGATGACCTTGTAAACTGGAGTAATAGTAATAGGATGAAATTTAATAGTGAGAAGTGTAAGGTTATGCATTTAGGGATTAATAACAAGAATTTTAGTTATAAATTGGGGACGCATCAATTAGAAGTAACGGAAGAGGAGAAGGACCTTGGAGTATTGGTTGATCATAGGATGACTATGAGCTGCCAATGTGATATGGCTGTGAAAAAAGCTAACGCCGTTTTGGGATGCATCAGAAGAGTCATTTCCAGTAGGGATAAGGAGGTTTTAGTACCGTTATACAAGGCACTGGTGAGACCTCACCTAGAATACTGTGTGCAGTTCTGGTCTCCCATGTTTAAAAAGGATGAATTCAAGCTGGAGCAGGTACAGAGAAGGGCTACTAGGATGATCCGAGGAATGGAAAACTTGTCTTATGAAAGGTTTCAGAGTAGCAGCCGTGTTAGTCTGTATTCGCAAAAAGAAAAGCAGTACTTGTGGCACCTTAGAGACTAATAAATTTGTTAGTCTCTAAGGTGCCACAAGTACTGCTTTTCTTTTTGTCTTATGAAAGGAGACTTAAGGAGCTTGGCTTGTTTAGCCTAACTAAAAGAAGGTTGAGGGGAGATATGATTGCTCTCTATAAATATATCAGAGGGATAAATACAGGAGAGGGAGAGGAATTATTTCAGCTCAGCATCAATGTGGACACAAGAACAAATGGGTATAAACTGGCCACCAGGAAGTTTAGACTTGAAATCAGACGAAGGTTTTTAACCAACAGAGGAGTGAAGTTTTGGAATAGCCTTCCAAGGGAAGCAGTGGGGGCAAAAGATCTATCTGGTTTTAAGATTCTACTTGATAAGTTTATGGAGGAGGTGGTATGATGGGATAATGGGATTTTGGTAAGTAATTGATCTTTAAATATTCAGGGTAAATAGGCCAAATCCCCTGAGATGGGATATTAGATGGATGGGATCTGAATTACCCAGGAAAGAATTTTCTGTAGTATGTGGCTGGTGAATCTTGCCCATATGCTCAGGGTTTAGCTGATTGCCATATTTGGGGTCGGGAAGGAATTTTCCTCCAGGGCAGATTGGAGAGGCCCTGGAGGTTTTTTGCCTTCCTCTGTAGCATGGGGCATGGTTGACTTGAGGGAGGCTTCTCTGCTCCTTGAAGTCTTTAAACCATGATTTAAGGACTTCAATAGCTCAGACATGGGTGAGGTTTTTCATAGGAGTGGGTGGGTGAGATTCTGTGGCCTGCACTGTGCAGGAGGTCAGACTAGATGATCAGAATGGTCCCTTCTGACCTTAGTATCTATGAATCTATGAAATAACTCTTTTCAAATTTTGACACTAGGTGGCACTGCAGTACATCTGTTTATCATAGTAGTAAAGTTACACTGAGATATGGAGAATTAAAATTGCTTCAGACCGTATTGATAATTGTTAAAAATTTCACACTCTTACTAAAAAAGCAAGTTTTTATTAGCTCAACTTTTCAGTGTACAAAGTTTGGGTAATCTTTTTTGGAGGGGGAGGGGGAAGTGATAGGTATAGCTATTCAGGGCCTGTAGAAAGAGCCGTTCATGAGGAAAGGCTACAAAACCTTTAAATGGAGAAAAAAAAATTAGTTTTTACATAATCATAAGCAAAATTCTGGGACTCTGGCCTTCTGCTTTTTTAATCAGACTATATTGACACAGTCTGCCTCTCATTACACGAGACTTCCTAATGGTCAGTAAGCCCCAAACCTTCCTTAATAACCGGTTGGCACATTACTTTGATTAGTACCCAATATCTGTCTTGGATATGTACAGTGTCTTTATGTCCATAGTGAAGGTCAGAAAGGGTTGGAGAAAATTCTAGGTAGAAGTTCTACCAGGAAGGAGAAAGAAACTGAGTACTTTTAGGAATAATACTGTAACGGGAACCATTGGTTTGTGGTTACTGACCTCAATCATGTTTTGGGTATTAACTCTTTGAAGCCTTGCTCCAAGGCTTGACTTCATAAGGGACAGTTAAGGACAGCATATGGTAAATGTTCAGGAGCCAGGAATTTAAGATCAGGCTCTTACAAGCACTCTTGTGTGCCACACCTCTATTACAAATATTGCTTTTCTTTTTCTGATATAGTTCTTCCTTCAGCGTTAGGAAAAAAAGCAACTCTTTCTGTGATTTATGTACTCCTGTCACATGACAGTATTCTCTTTTCATCACTCATGGCCCCAAAAGGATCTCTGAAAATGTTTTGATCAAATCTTAATTTTTCTTCTCCCATCCCTGGTGTTACTTCTGTGTTAGATCAAATCTTCCTTCATTGGTCCTATTCTCTTCCTATGGGGATGTCTTTTGAAAAGATATGACCTTGTTCAACAAGATGTTGTCAAATTAGATATAGGAATGACTGGGTTCTACATGATCATAACAGTCCCTGATCAGAAGGGACTGAATCAGTTATCACAAAAACACAATTGATATTGCTGTGTGGAGAGGACAGTGTCCCTTCCTGTAGAAACAGGATTACTTTAATGTTTATGCATCATGAATCTTGCCAGAGCAGTCAGTGTTTATTCCAGGAAATGACCTATGTTATCCCACTACAGCTTGCAGGACCATACAGCAAGAGAACTCCATGGCCTGACTGAGGAGTAAAAACTGGGAAGGGAGTCACCCCCATCATAGTTAGGTTCTAAACCCTCTGTTATTTTACAAATGTTGGGAACATTAATCACACAGGTACTTGCTTTACTGTAGTACTGTAAAATACTCTGGTCTCACCCTTTCCCTCCTCGCCTCTCCCCTGCATCAAAGAACTCTGACAGGCTTCTGCAGTCAGTGTTGTCCAGGGCTATGGTAACTCTCTTGTCAACAGGGGCAGCAGTTCTCCAGAAAGGTGGATTTCCCATAGTGAGGCAGCTGCTGGCTCTGAACTCAGAGTCAAATAGGATTGGTTACGAGCAGATGTCTCAGGTAGTCACTGACTGTCTAGATACCCATAATATTGTCCTACCAATAGGTAGAATTTGTCCTGGCTCTGAATCTGTTGAACTGAACTACAAGGAGGGCATTGTAGCTGGACGTAAACTGCGTGTGCTTTTGCCTCCTTTTCAGGTAACACCTGAGTGCTCTGGTTGCTTTTACTATTTCTGACTCACACTGTGTCCAGGCTCCTAAGCAACAGAATGCAGAAGCTAAGCAGATCAAGCATCCTGTAGTGTCAGTACCGTCTATGATAGAAAATGGGCATAGTGACCCCTGAGGCAGGGGATTATCCTAGGCAGAACAGTGGGTGCGCTCTGTAAAACTCCCTGTGGTTCCTGGCAGAGGCAACTGGTCCTAAGGGTCTGTGAGACTGCTGCCCGGAATTCACTCATGGTTAGGCAGAGTGTAAGGTATAGAGGTAAAAACATTGTTGTGGTGGCAGAAAAGTAGCTGTGTGGACAGACCACACTATTTAATTTTTAACCATTTAAGCTACTGTGCCCTTAACTGCTTACAAAATCACAATTACAGCCGTAATGTGTACCTGGCCTTAGGCTGTTAACCTGACCTTGTGGAAAACAGTTCATTCAATTTGTGAACTTGATTCTTTCACACTCCATTACACCCTGTGAAGTGTAATCACCAAAGCGTAGTTAGGACCAAATCCATGCTAATATTATTGTTGTCCTGAATATCACTTGTGAAAGGAAGACTGAAATGGAGTAGGAAAGAGGGCAGGTTGGCCAGAAGCATGTGCTGCACAATCAGGCGGAAAAAAAAGGACAAAATGCAAATTATGTGTGAAGGAGAAGAGGGAGGTACAAATGAGAGGACTCAGGGAAGGGAGCATGAATGTGTTGGAGCCAGAGAGTTGTGGGACCAAGAGGGAGGGAAAGTGAGTTGGAGAAGGGTTGAGAGATGGGAAATGGGTATTACTGAGAAAGTAATGAGCAAAGACAGGGAACAAACAGGAGGGGGTATGTGGGGTGGAGAGAGAGTGACATTAAAGGGAGAAGGAGAAGAGGAGGAATAAAGAGAGAGAAAAAAACCCAAAGATGCATAAACCTTATGTTTATGTCCTCACATTATATTTTTAAGAGCCAGTTGGGGAAAATGGGTTAATAATTTTGTGAATATTTCAGTTATTTCTGTTTTGTGGGGTTTGAAGTGGATCCACTTTTCATTTTTATCGACATTCCAACTAACACTTCCGTTGACCTGTTTCAATAAGAAAACATGGTTTTCATTCCACAAAAGATTTCTGGGGGGAAATACTGCAGAAAATTTGGATAAATGTCAATGATTTGTCATGAAAAGTTTAGCTTTTGAGAGGAGCCAGTTTTTGAAGAGAACTGCTAACATGAATAACTTCATCTCTACTATATTTTCCTGTGGGAAAAGAAGATGTGGAAGAAAACTCCTAATTACTTAATTTGTAAAATATTTTAACACTTTACTACCTGGATTAGGTGTACCCTCAATACTTGTAAGATAGCAGATGCATTCATCACTGCCCCCAATGACTTGGTATCCTTGTTTGTAGAGGGAAGAAAGACCAATTCAATTTTTAGTTTCTTGGCTCAGTGATAGTTAATATCAAGAGTGCTGGTGGTTTCTGATGTGGCTATGGAAACTAACCAGTGGGAAATATAGTCTAATACTACCAGCATAGGAAATTGAGTACTTATGGCATTACTGAGGTGGGTTGGATTTGACCTGGTGAACAGGGCTGATGGGGGGGTGGGGTCAGTTGTACGAGGGCCAAGAGCTAAAGGACCCCCCTAAATCATCTGTAAGATCTGTGTAAGTAAAGTGAAATGGGAGGGGATGAGGCCCCAGCAAACATGATTCACAGGGCCCCCAAATTTTTCTTGATGGGCTTGCTGGTGACTCTACTATTTCCAACCCCCCAGCCCATCAAGTTGCCAAATACAAATAGTCTTTGTATATTTACTGATATATTGTAGCCTACTACAATAGCAAACATGAATCTGTAGTATTGTTTATTTCTGAAATGCTTGTCTGTCTGAACTTCAGAGTTTCTGCTTCTGATTAAGATTGAGCATAAATTTGAAAAGCTCTCTCTTAAGGTTGCATTTTACTCTGTGTTGAGACCAGCTGTAATTTAATCCACCGGGTTCAGATGCTTGAAAACTCAGAACTATAATGGGAAATAGAAATTCAGTATATTATATAGATTAGTTGAGAAGACTTTCATAGAAAGTCTTTATACTGCTGTTTCCTTTCTCTAACAAGACTATAAAAACAGGATTAGATTAAAATAATCAGTTACTAAAATCCAACTGTATATTCAGTTTCAGTGTAACCTTGAATGAATCCATCATGTTTGTTTACTTGGCCTCCAATAAATGGTCCAAAGTAGCATTTTTTGAGTCAATGCTTTGTGGGGTGTTTTACAAAAAAGATAAAAAGTTAGAGCTCCAGGAATTATTTTTAACATGAACTTTCCAAAAAATTAAGACAGGATCCTTCACCCACAACACCCTTGCTATGCACAAAATAACAGAAATTGGGTTGACTGGAAGGAATCCTTCTCTCCTTATTATTGTTACCATAGGCCTAAATTCCTTTGAGGATCTAGGGCATAGTGCCTAGAAGCCCTAGTTACAAACCAGTTATGCCTCCCTCATAAAACCCTAATCCAGTAGTTTGGTGCCACTTAACTGCCGAGAACCTGGTTGCTCACTACCCATTCGTTCCTTGTGTCTTGCTCCTCTTCCCCAAGCAGCTGTGCAGAGAAGCACAGTGAACCAGAGCTCCACAACAGGAGGAAGTGAGAAGTCCCCTCTCCACATAGCAGTGGAACCATAGATGTTTCAGGCTGTCATTTCAGAGAAAGGGGTGAGTACTTTATCAGCATTGTATATGTAAGGGGACTGTTGCCCTCCTACTAACAGTCAGTGGGGGTGTTTTAGTTGCTAGCTCCCAGTACTAAAAAGGGGGAAGGGTCGATGGGGAATCAAGACTCTGAGGCTGACAGTACCTAGGAACAATGAGGAGAGGCCAATGCTCCAGATCAGCCTGAATGACAGGGCGGGCAGGCTAATCAGGGAGTCAGGAGGCCAGGGAGGTCCCATCCTTGGTGTGAGCTGGAATTGCCTGGGTCAGACACAGTGGGGCCGAGCTAAGGAGAAAGCACGGGCCCAAGCTGAGCTGGGGAGCAGAGCTGTGCCAGATCCAGAGGGACCAGAAAAGGAGCCCAGGAAGCAGGTCAGTGCTGGGAGCAGAATCACAGAAACAGCCTGCAGAGCAGACTTGTCCTGGGAGGAGATCTATAGCAACCAGAGCCAGAGGGGCCAGAGAAGCAGCCCAGGGAGCTGGAGGCAGAGCAGCAGCAATGCTGAGGCAGAGTCGAGTTGGAGCTAAGACAGAGTGGAGCTGGAGCTAGGGCTGGAGCAGTCTGGAGCCGGGTGTCGAGAGCAGCTGGGAAGAGCAAGGGGGGACCCTGGGCAGTGGACCCAGCACAGGGAGATGCCTCAGCCAGGAGGCTCTGCAGGCCAGACTCGGAGGGGGATTGGTAACCCTGACAGGGCAGGGGCAACACTGGGAAGAAAGGCCCTGCCACTTAGAGCCTAAGAGCGTGTGGCCACCACCAGAGCGAGTGTTCAACCCACAGCATCCCTGAGAAGGAGGCCTGGGACTTACAAGGAACAGACTGTGAACTGCCCTGACATTCCAGAGACACTGTTTGTGATGTTCCCTGCCATAGAGCGGGTTAATGTGTTTCCTGTAACCTTTCCCATTTTCCCTTATTCTTTTTAAAATTAATTGTTGATTAAATAACTTGCATTTGCTTCAAATTGTATGCAATGCTCAGTGGGCCAGAAGTGCCCAGTGCAGAGAGAGTACCCTGGAGTGGGGACACCCTAGCCCGTCCTAGGTGACCACAGCAGGGTTGGAGTTCAAGCCCCCCAGGAATCCTGGACCCACCCTTGTTGGGGTTACGAGGACTCTGCCAGACAGGAGAGTGGAAGGGTAGTCCGCAAGGGCAGGGAGGCCACTGAGTAAAGGAAGTGGGAGCGAGGACTCAGATCCTTTCGCTAGCTCACTTCACTGGGGTAGTGCAGAAGCCAGGAAAATTCCCCACAATAGTGGGACTATTCCCCCGCTTACATATAGGTGTTTGTAAATGTCTGTATTACGTCATGGCAGAGCATACAGCCCATACTGTGGCTTATAGGTCCATTTAATATTGTAATTTCACAGATTCACTGGATGGTCATGACACCAATTTATGGTAACAGATTAATCTCAGAACACTTCACAAACCCTACATGCTAATACAGATTACTTTGCAGTCACCTCTGGTGTAGAAGACAGCTTTTGTTTAACAGCACATGGCAACGCTGTCAGAGGTGCTGGGACAATTTTTATTGTGGCGGTGGCTGCAAACCATTTCAAATCAGGGATGTTGCCACACCCCCAGCACCCTTAGTTCCAGCACCTATGAACGCCGTGTTACAGTTAGGACAGAAAGTAAAAAACACCATATTCCACTAAACCTAGATAGGAAATGTTAGGTAAGCAGAATATAATGACTCCTTAAAATGGAATTGGGCCAGGACATCAGGGTTAGGACTTCAGTTACAAATGCAATGGGGTTTTTATTCACTACAGTAATCTAGGCAAGATATTTTCAACTAGACATCAGGAAAAAATTGCTTAGTGATAAGAGAAATTGAGTAGCAGAATTGATACCAGGCAAGATGGCCAAGGCGCCATCCCTACAATTATTAAACAAGTTAGATAAGATGGTAGAAATTATGATGTATTGAGTATAATGTGGTCTGATAGGATGACCCAACTGGTTTCTTCCTGGCCCCATTATCTGGGATTCTATTATGGACCAGTTTTCAGAGTAGCAGCCGTGTTAGTCTGTATTCGTAAAAAAGAAAAGGAATACTTGTGGCACCTTAGAGACTAACAAATTTATTTGAGCAGCTTATAAATTTGTTACTCTCCAAGGTGCGACAAGTACTCCTTTTCTTATTATGGACCAATGCTTTTGCCTCATCAGCTGATTTCCTTGTCTTATATGACAGTTTGTCAATATGTACTGTTATCTGGCTGTTCATGTACAGCAAAAATGTAATGGACAAGGACAACCTGTGTCATGGTTCCTTCCCCACTCTGAACTCTAGGGTACAGATGTGGGAACCCGCATGAAAGACCTCTAAGCTTATTCTTACCAGCTTAAAACTTCTCCAAGGTACAAACTTTGCCTTGTCCTTGAACAGTATGCTGCCACCACCAAGCATTTTAAACAAAGAACAGGAAAAGAGACCACTTGGAGATGTCTTTCCCCAAAATATCCCCCCAAGCCCTACACCCCCTTTCCTGGGGAAGGTTTGATAAAAATCCTCACCAATTTGTACAGGTGAACATAGACCCAAACCCTTGGATCTTAAGAACAATGAAAAATCAATCAGGTTCTTAGAAGAAGAATTTTAATTAAAAAAAGGTAAAAGAATCACCTCTGTAAAATCAGGATGGTAAATACTTTACAGGGTATTCAGATTCAAAAACACAGAGAATCCCCCTCTGGGCAAAACCTTAAAGTTACAGAAAACCAGGAATAAACCTCCTTCTTAACACAGGCAAAATTCACATAAAACAAAAGATAAACTAATCCGCCTTGCCTGGCTTACCTATATAGATTGCAATATTGGAGACTTGGATTAGGATGGGTTGGAGAAGATGGAATTCTGTCTGGCCTCTCTCAGTCCCAAGAGAGAACAAACACAAATACAAACAAAAGCCTTTCCCCCGCCAAGATTTGAAAGTATCTTGTTCCATTATTGATTCTTTGGGTCAGGTGCCAACAAGGTTAACTGAGCTTCTTAATCCTTTACAGGTAACAGGATGTTGCCTCTGGCCAGAAGGGATTTTATAGCACTGTATACAGAAAGGTGGTTACCCTTCCCTTTATATTTATGACAACCTTACAAAATTCTTATCTATTAGCTGTTATTTAATCTCATGTGTTCCCTTTAATGTGAATATCGCAAAAGCAAAATGCCTTTCAGCGGTACTTGGGACTTTTTTATTTTATCTAAATGTTAAGACTGATATTTAACTTGCTAAATTGAACACAATCTTTCAGAAAATATAGAACTCTTTAGTACATGCCTGTTTCAGCCACTATCTTTTAAATAAGATAGACAAGCCTATAATAAGAGGAGTGTCTAAAACAGTGTATTCCTAGCAAATTGGACTCAGTGGTAGAACCAGTTGCATGAAATACAATCCGTAGAGCAATGAAAGTAAGTGATTGACATTTAGAAATAATTTCACATTAACTTTAAAGGAGAACAACAGTTATACCAAAAATCAAATTAAATTAAGCATTTGGTTTTACCCAGAGGAATCCATCAATTCCCAAAATGTAAACAAGGGTTTGCTTTCTCACAGTCCACCTGCTCCTATTATTTGATTCTTTAGCAAGGTCATAGGGTCTAAAATTTGTCTCAGGATGCATTTCAGTATTGAATAATGTATGCAAATCCAACACTCTGTAATGCAAAATTTGTAACATTACTACCCTTTTCATGGCAACTGATCATCACAAATGCAAGATTATAATGTTGCTGCAGGATCTGCCAGAAAACAAAATTGAGGTAAAAATAAGGAGAGCCCTCATACCACCAGGACAGGCAGACCAGAAATCAGACCTAAATCCATAAATAGTAGTGATCCCTTGTCAAGACACCAATGGGCTTGCATCTGATCTCATTTACATCAGTGTAAATCAGGAGCAACTTACTGACTTCAGTAGAATTACATCACTGTTATACTGAGTTAGATCAGAATCTGGCCCACATTTCTAACTGTTCTGTGCCACAGAAAATATATCTTCTCTCTGTAAACCATGAAAAACCTGATAAAGTATATTTCATTCTGTGTAAACATTCTCCCAAACTTTTAATGTTTTGCTTCAATCAGTGTTTGTGGAAGGTGCTAGATTTAGATCTCAAGTCTCTTATTCATCCACAGAACAAATACAGGCACTGCAGGAGAAATAAATACTGGAAGGAGAATTACTAAATTTCTACAGATGTCCACTTGCTCTTTGTATGAAAAGTACTCATTTTGGAAACCACTGAGAGGACTTGATGTCTCCAGACGGGGAAAGGGAGCTAGAAGATTATAGAACCTTGTTTGAGGCCAAATGAATTCAAGTTGCGGAGAACTCAGAGGAAAGCAAGCTACCACAGCAGTCCAAAAGAAGGAGCAGATCCAAAACATTCCACTGATGCCAAAAAGAACCAGGAAGTGTGGAGAGAGAAATGCCAGAACACCACTGGTGCTGGGACTTGCCTTTACCACTTGTTTGAACAATATACTTATAGCTTAAAATGACACCTTGTTTGTAATACTTAATACAGCGTAACACTTGGAGCTCAAGTCTGCATCCCTTCCTATTTTTGTAAAAACTGAAGAGAGATGAGATAATACAGTAGAATCTTAGAGTTACGAACACCTCAGGAATGGAGGTTGTTTGTAACTCTGAAATGTTTGTAACTCTGAACAGAACATAGGTGAGGTTTTTCGTAGGAGAGGGTGGGTGAGATTCTGTGGCCTGCTCTGTGCAGGAGGTCGGACTAGATGATCAGAATGGTCCCTTCTGACCTTAGTATCTATGAATCTATGAACATTGTTTGTTTTTCAAAAGTTTACAACTGAACATTGACTTAATGCAGCTTTGAATCTTTACTATGCAGAAGAAGAATGCTGCTTTTAGCCATCTTAATTTAAATGAAAACAAGCACAGACACAGTTTCCTTACCTTGTCAAATCTTTTTGTAAACTTTCCCTTTGTTTTTTTAGTAGTTTAACACAGTACTGTACTGTACAGTATTTGCTTTTTTTTGTTTTGTCTCTGCTGCCCGATTACGTACTTTCAGTTCCAAACAAGGTTGACCAGTCAGTTCATAACTCTGGTGTTTGTAACTCTGAGGTAGAGGAACGATTTTTTTCCTGTCAGTGTGAGCCTGGGATCTGAAAATCAATTTGGGTTCTATCTGGCTCACACCAGCAATATAAATTAAATATAAATTCTGCAATTGTAAGTTAGCTAACAGTTTTGTTGACAGGGTGAAGCAGAGTAGAATCCAGCTAACTCTCTCATGGCTGTACTGGCTCTTCAGTGCTGATAGGAGTAAAAAGGCAGAAAACCAATAAAGTAGGCAGTTACGTTTTTGATTTTATATATAGGGACCTAGTGTATAGAGTCAAAAGTTTACCACTTGCATAGACGCTCCTCAGAGCAGAATCCCACTGAATGGGTTCTGTGTGGGGTTAGTCCAACATTGCCTATATTAAGTGCAAATTAGAATGGCCACATTCAAACTGCGTTATCCTCATTTTACAGATGAGGAAGTTGAGGCATAGATTAAGAAAGTTGAAATCAGAGTTAGAAGTAGACATTCCTGGTGGTTTGTTTTCTTTTTCTATTTGCTCTCTAATTAGGCATAGGTTCAAGGATGAAAAATGCTAAACACTCATTCCCTCCTCCCAGGAAGTGAAAGACTGTCTGGAATGTGAATGGTTTTTCTCCTGTATGGCAATGTAAGGTAATACCTCTAGCCCACCAAGTCCACCAAAGTGGTGGTGTTTAAAAACCTGTAACAAATCTTAGAACTCTAATTTGGATCCATTCATGAATTCCCTCAGGATGCATTAAATTAAGAATCTGAAAAAATTCAACAGCTCTGTAAAAGAGTTCCCCTAGTTTTATCTCCCAGACAGTGGGAATCCCTGGCCATGCCCAGTTATTTACACTAGGTGGCTTATGTTAAGGCTCCAGTTTCTTAGTCCTTGCAAGGGGATCCTACCCTTTGTGGAGAGACTTGTGTCTTTTCTGATAGGGGGAATCAAAAGGAAAATAAATGTTCCAGTGCACCCAAGAATAACTTCTTCCTGGAGTCAACTAAAAGGGGAAAGGGCCAACAGTACTTTCTGCCATTGGGGCTGTCTGTGTAGGGTTTTCTAGGAGTCCTTGCTGAGCTATTGAATTGGGCTCACTCTGTCAGGCTTACAGAGGGTCAGAGATATCCTGGATGAGTATACCTCCTGCGGTTTCAGTAGTCGCTCCAGCCATTCCCTGCTCAGGGTGATCTCTCTTCCCAGCTAACTGCAGTTACTTCCATTTTAAAGGCCTCCTCCCTACCAAACATGATAGTCCCACCCATCCAGCCCTGTCTATCCGTTAACACATGCCTTCTCTGATGCCTTCCTCATCCGTCTGGGGTCTTTATATCCTGTGACAAGCTCATTGAGATGGTCCAAGGGTTAGGATGCTAACCTACTACTTTAGGTTCAGTTCCATGCTCTGCTACATGCTTTGTTTGTGATTGTAGCCAAGTAACTGAGCCCCAGATACTCAAAAGTATTTAGGCATCTGCTACCCATTGATTTCAAGGGGAGTTCGGAGCCTAGGTACCTTTGAGTATCTGGCCTTTAGTGTCTCTGTGCCCCAGTTCCCCATCTTTAAAATGGGGAATAGTAGTGCTTACCTTACTTATACTCACAGGAGTGTTGTGAGGATAAATACATTAGAGATTGTGAAGCACTCATATTATAGTAATGAGGGCCATGTAAATACCCCAGTATAATTTAAAGTACAGTCCAACTTCTAGTCTCCTATCATTTACTCACAATTTATCTGAAAAAGGATCCCCCTTCCCCCCGTTACTATTAATTACAGTGAAAATACCCTCAAGTACCCAAATATATTCAATCTCCCTCCCTCTTCACCCATGTGATTCAGGGAATTTAGGATGCACTGTATTCTCTGAAAAAACATACTCTTGAGGCCAGATTTTGCTCGGAGACATGTATGTACAGCTCCCATTCACTTTCATTTTGCACCTGTATTGGAGGGAATAATTTTGTCCATAAAATATTTTGTTTTAATTGATGCAAGTTTATAAGCAATGTCTTCTAAATTAAAAATAATTAGCAATCGCAAGCTTAACTAGGAAAGCTACAACTAGATGGCAGTGTTCCTTCAAAGGAAGGTTTAAAAACTAATTCAGTTCTGCAACTTGAATCTAGCAATCTGAACATTATTTAGCAGAATATGTCAAGTTCATATCCGGTACAACAGATAGAAATCTTGAAGTTTACTGAAGCCTCAAAACAGTAAATTTGCATTTTTTAAAACCTGTTCCACCTGTCTCCAGCCAGTCACTATTTACCCTATGTCCTTCTAAATGCCCAAGCCTCACAGAAACACATTTGCCAGTTTTGCTTGACTTAGTCCTTTCCAAGACTCTCTGTTCTGTCCCAATGCATCCTAACAGACTGTGTCAATATAGATACTACAATAACAGCTCCTCTTTCATGCTAGCAAGAATAGTAAGCATTGGATAAGTATTTGCTGTCAGAGCTAAATTGTCTTCATCAATCACTACTTACAGGTGTTTGTGTTTGGTTTTTGCCCCCCTGTGCCATGTGGAAACTGGCTTTCAAGCTCCTCTTGCAGGCTGGCATAGTGTTTAGCACACACAGTCTCTTAGTAGTAGTATTCATGAGTTTGGGTTTGTGAGAAGCTGAAAACCGCATATCCCATCTAGAAGACTCCTGATAAGAAAATGTCAAATCTTCAACACACCTAGGGTTTATTTCCCATCGTTAATTTTAGTCCTTGCAGTGTGTCTCTATCTCTTTTATATAACCAATGTTATCTACACAAAAATACCCCAAGGCATCTACAACAGCAGTAGACTCAAAAGCAGCATGTCACTACTTGCTATTTGATCACTTCTCTAAAATGTTTTGTATCAGTATAACCAGTTACTGTATTAAAATTCATTTTTATGTATTAGAACATTTATATGTGTCATTTAATCTTTTCAATCCCATGTATAGTTGTGGGTGTATATAATTTTATTTATGGACCAGACCAACTTTACGGTATTTGCTTAGGGTTTTATGGAGTTCAGATATATTGTGAAAATAACATTTGCGTAGCATTTCAAGTACTTTCACTTCACTCCTTACTAAATCAGGAAATTAAGAGTGACAGAAAAATAAATAACAAAAAATGAACAGAACTATGTTTCCCATGGCCCCACCATCTCCCCTACCATGAGGCTACCACCCACTCCTCCCTGCTTTTAGAGATTAAAATGTCACATTTGCAGGAAAATAAAAGCCAGTGGATTGGGGAGGGGGATGGGGTCTTAAGTATCTTTTCCTCTTCTATTGACCCTATACATTCTGATAAAATGGAAACTACAGAGAATAAATCCCACTTGAGAATAATCACACCTTGGCTTTTACCCAGCCTTGGTTATGCTGCAGGGTGACCCCAACACACACCCAGTCCCAGATTCCCTCCCCCAAAAATATATGTCTTGTACTATCCAGACCTCTCCTGGACATTACATATATATTGATTCCTTTAAGGGAATATGCACACAACTTGTTGCCCCATATGGAGTTACGCAGACACTTTGACTTGAACACACTGGATTAGATAAAACAGTAACACACATTTATTAACTACACAAAGATAGATTTTAAGTGAGTACAAGTAAGGAGACACAAAAGCTAGAAATGGTTGCCAGAAAAATAAAAGAAAAGGAGTACTTGTCGCACCTTAGAGACTAACAAATTTAAATTTGTTAGTCTCTAAGGTGCCACAAGTACTCCTTTTCTTTTTGCAAATACAGACTAACACAGCTGCTACTCTGAAACCTGTCAGAAAAATAAAGGTACTACATTTACTGATGCCTAATTTAACAAACTGCATTAGATTCAAAGCAAAGTTTTCTCACTACAGGCTGTCAGCAGTCTTACTGACCAAACTGTTTAGGTCAGGACCCAACCCTCAGAGTCCAGTGCCAGTCCAATATGATGGGCAGAGGGAGAGGAAGGGGTCGTTTCTGTTGTTTGTCCCTCCGTTTTATAGAATCATCCCTCTATTGAAAAACATTTCCAGCTGAGAACCTATGTAGAAGGATGTTCCCTCCTATTTTTTTCCACTGATTTGAACTTCCTTTGTCTTTCCTTCCTGCTTGATGACTCTGTTTACTGCTTAAATGCAAATTAAACAGAACCCATGTTCCTTTATTTAGGACAGAACTGTTTGCCAGCTTCTGGTATGGGCAGGACTGTGGGGTTTGGAACATGTGTTAATAACACCATACAGCGGAATCTTATAACTTCGCATACAGTATTGCCACACACATTTTATCAGGATGATACTGACCAGGAAATCATGAGTTTTCAAACGATAACTTGGAAGACATATCTTATACAAACATAATTACAATCAGATGTAGGATGCAAACAAGGGGTGTATTCTGTCACATCAAGATGAATGCCAGTTGAGGGGGACAGAGCTGACTTTGACTAGCTATATGGAGGTAAAAACTATCTGTCCTCTATCTCCACTGGGATTTTACATTGAGATAGCTATATTGAAGTAAAAAAAAACAACCCACATCTTTTTTGCAGTGAAGAGCCAGTCTAAGTTGTCCCTTGGGACCAATCTCTCACCTTGATCTGCACAGAGTGACAAATGGCCAGTATCCAGGATCTCATGGCTTGCATGATACTGGACCAAATTCCTGACACCGGTCAAGGGTTAAATATCCTTCACCCTGAACGGTATAATTTTGAGGGAAGAAATCTCTCTCTCTAAATGTTACCTTTTAAAATATTTATTAAATGGCAGCTGTTTGAAGCTACTCAGAGTCTGGAATGTTAGAAATAATCCTGATTGAGATGCATTAGTGAGCAGAATGGAGCTGAGACAATCAAAGATGCATGATAATCTGCATTTATGACTACCTATGTTGTGTGTGTGTGTAGACATCTCATTACTAAATTGTGTTGTTATATATCCATTATATATCAGCATTAAGTAGAGTGCAATAGGATTAAGCTGCATACTTTAAAGAAAGCTCCAATGATGTTTTTCCTAGTGATTCATAATGATGAAAAATATCCTTCAATCTTCCTAAAATTATGTAAATAAATACTAGTATAAGTTTTGTCAATTAGCTGGACCAAAGGGATTTTACTCTTTAATCAAGTGTGTTATTGGGTATGACTCACTTAAGAATGTCTTTTGATACTGATAAAAGGGAACACAAAAGACTGAAGGGGATCTGGGATGCTTAGTCTACAATTATTTAGGTAACAAAGCCCTAGATGTCTAATGAAGTCTTATTGGGGGGAAAAGACTTTGACCCAACTGTTTCCCAACCATTTTCTCTTTTTTTAAATGTCTTAAATATAAATTTTCTTGTGACTAGACTGGTCAGAGACTTTATAATGGGATATGGCACCTTGTAACTTCTGGCCAAAAGTCTGAATTTCACCTTAGTAGTGACCGAAAATTGTTACCCTTTCTTAGTGGCTGCAGTGGCCTATGTGAAATGAGTTTGGCAGTTCAAACACAGAGTTCCTAGTGGAGAGGTGAGTACATCAGAAAAAACATCACTTCAGTTTACAATTTTGACCATCTACCTGGAGAGACTACTAATTGGGTGAATAGTGGAGACAATCCAATCATGTTAGTGTTCACCCCTTCAGAACACAGTTGAGGCATACATGTGGGATGAGTGGTGAAATTTACACTGGTGCTTTATACTTGTTCTGTAGAGAGCAGATTTCAATTTCTGGGGCTGTCTTTTTCTTACGTTTCATGAGAATTAGAACTTATTTTACAAACAGTAATTGTTCAAACTCATTCATTTCCTTTCTCATACTCAGGTATATCAATCCTCAGAGTGCTTTTCTGGTCTCAATGGTAGTTGGAGGTAGAAATGTATTTGTGACTCACCAAGTAGGGGCTAGGCCCCATGCACTTAAAAACTCACCAGTTCTGCATCCAACCAGATTCTTTCTGCAGAGAACTTAGAAAATTATCCTTTTCAAAGGGTCTTTCTCAAAAAATGTAAGTAAAGATTTTTAATATATTCCACAACCTTAATTAGCTGACAAGAAAAGCAGAAAACAAAAAAATGCCTCAAACACCAGTCCCCTTCAGCCATATGTTCACTGGAGCCCACTTCAGACAGCTGGGCTCAACTCCATTTAAGGAAGAGTCCCTGAACAGAAGAGCTCTTGGTAATTAGATTTAATGGAAGCATAAAGGCCGAATGAAGAGAGAAAGGAGGCAGAGAAAATTGCAGATAGAGAGAGGGAAATTGGAGGACTTGTGGGGAGGAGAAAAAGGAGACTGAAAGGCCAGGGATTGGAGATGAGCCTCTCTTCAGTCAGCCATGGCTTATGGGGGGGAATAGGGCCAATCTGAATTCATGTTCTTTCTCTGCCTGCCTCCTTCCCATTTGTTTCCCAGAAAGTGTAACCTTGTCCATGTCAGAGCACATGCAGCCCCTTGTCATTCACTCTCCAGTGGCTCTGGGCCTTTCATAACTGGAGCACAACCACAGTGACTTTCCAGTTCACTTCTTTGCAGCTGAAATCTTTTAATAACTGGGTGCAGTCATACACCTACATGTAAACCTAGCAGTCCAAGAGTGCATGCACTGCCTTCTATTTACTCCCCAGAAATTAAACCTTTCACTACCCTATCCCATGGTTGGCTTCTGTATTCACCCCACAGCGAGTGTAACTTTTTCGTAGTCAGAATGCATTATGCAGTTTTCAATGCAGGTGCATAGTGCTGCTGTCCCCCATAAGTGTAGATGGGCCTAAAAGTCATATTAGCATCATAATTTCTTTCAGATAAAAGTGCCCCATATATTGTCACCCCGAAGCTGCCAACGAATGTGTGTCATTTCAAGCAGCAGGGGTGCAACATCTGTTTTTATATCTGAAGAATAACAACTGAATATAATGAAGAGTAATTAAATGCGATTTCTCATTTCTCAGAACCAGTTTCCCCTTTTCTCAGTAATGGTCTCTTTTGTTACTTCTCTTTTGCTTACTCTGCCATTCCAGGACTTGTGTCCTGAAGAAATCAGAGCAAAACTTCCAGCTTTGGGAAACTTTCCTCTCTATTTGAAACAAATGCCCCTGTACTGTAATGGAGCGTCATCCAGGTGGATAAAGAGATTTCTGTGATTGTGATTTCATCCAGGGGAATATTTTTTTTCTTTTTCAACTTTGTATCTCTGATAGGAATTGTAAAACAAAACAGTGGTATTGTTCCAAGTTTAAAGTAAAAAATTCTGCCGCAAGAAGCCTTCCTGGTAAGGCTGAACATTTTCAATTGTTTTTTTCCACTTCACATTTTGTAGCTCCTGCTGTAGGCCAGTTGCCGATCTCCAAAGACCCACTTTCAGTGGTAAGAATCTAAGCTCCCTTAGAGGAGCCTTATTCTAAATATTATGCGAGTCCAATGATATGAGTAAAAGAAGTAATACCAGAATTTCCTAACTGTGCTCTGAGATGCATGTCCTGAGGATTAGGCCAGTACTGCTGAGTGACTGGTGGTTGTTTATGCTTCTCTGGAAGGGAAGGGTGAAGAGAATTTGGCTGGATGTTTCACTGAACAAACAAAAGGTTTCATATGCTGAAGATATGACTAAAAAAAAACTCCAGCTAAAAGGACAGCTCACTGCATTTGGCATTTATATTATTGAAGGAGTCAGAGGCAGCGAGAGAGAAAGAACATTAATTACGGAGCACAGCAAGGGTTGCTACTTAAAGCGTCTGGTGCTAGTGTAATTACGGGAGACGGTCCTGCTCGGTGATGCTGAGAGACAGACAGACCTCTCTGCTGTTGGAAGGGGAAGCCTCGCTCACTTGAGATTCAGACTTGTTCATTCTACCAAACTTTAGAGCCACTTCCAGGGAGACGTGTGTGCTCTGAATATGACGTTTCCTGTTGCTTTCACTGTGGGTTTTCCCCACACACGGGTTGTTTGGAGGCCTTAAAAGGGGAAGGAGAAACTGAGACTGAGCCTGTCTAGCTGCGCCACTGACCTTCTTTGTGTGATCTTGGCTAAGTCACCTCCGTCTGTCTTGTCTCTCCAGGTATCCTGTAAATTCTTTAGGGCAGGGACTGTCTCTTACTGTGTGTATATATACAAGCGCCTAGTACAATGGGGCCCCCAATCTTGGTTGAGGGTTCTAGTACTACTACTGTTGATTAAAAAAATAACTGAGATTCTGAAAAACAAGATAGTAGCTTCCAAGAGGGCATGTGGGTATGTACCCATGGTTTCCAAGCTCTGGGCAGGAAGGAGTGAAATCCAGCAAAGGGATAGTATGAGATAAGCATCTCTGATATTAGCATATTGTCCCCACCCACTCTTTCAGCCCAAGATAAAATAAATCTCAAGGGCACAACCTGTTGACTTTTTTTTTTTAATCAGTTCACTTTATCAGATAAGTGTGAACAATATGTACATACCACTGTAAATGCAAAGCAATAGGTCAGGGACCAAATTAAAAAGTAAACCCAGTGGCCCAATCTTGTGAGCTGCTGAGCATACTTTGCAGGAGCCCAATTTGTAGAATCAGTCCCCAAAGGAACTGATGAATCATGAAGGAAGAAATGTGTGCCTTATAAAAACTTAATTTTTTTTAGCTGGAAGGTGAAGAAAACAGGGATTTATTTACATGCACCAACAAGATTGCCATTGGCTTTGTGCCACATGAATTACATTTCGGTCATTTCTTTCTTTCCCCACCCCCCCTCTCTCAATTGGCTAGTTTGATCTTGCTTAATAAAACTTTTTTTAGGATTGCTTCCAAGTTCTCGTAGATTTTCTGCTGTAGTTCACAACTTAATAATAATAATTCCTTCATTTAATAGAACCTTTCATCTTGAAGTATCTCAAAGTGTTTTAGAGACTCTGTGCCAAATTCTACTCTTTCACCAGTGAGAATCCAGAGTGTAACTTCACTTAGACCAATGGAGTTTCAAGTGAAAAAAAACAGTTGGCCTGATATGTAAAGGGGTCTCTTCACTTCTGAGGAGAAAAGGTAACCGATACTCCGTATCAGGAACTCTAGACAACAATCTTTTTGAGGTAGGAGCATATAAAATTAAACTCATTTCAAACTGAAGGGAATTAAATGGAGCAGAATATAATTACTCCAGATGGAATATTGCCAGGACACCAGGATTTATGTCTTTATCCCAGCAAAAAGTGGCATGTGATCTTTGACCACACATGTTCTCTAGTTTGATTTTATATCTTCAGTAGTGCCAATCTCAAATATTCCCTTTCAAAAACCATGAGATTTTAAAAAATTAAATTTGGGATTTTCAGTTTTGATCCTTTAGGAGTCATATTTTCCCAGCTTTTTACTTAAGTAATCAAAAGGGCTACAAATTTACTTCTTTTAATAAAAGCTGAGATTCTCACAGAATTACTTGATGCAGGAGCTTGGGGTCTTAAAAAAACACCAATTATCACAACATCCCTCATAAAATAGCAAGAGTTGACAACACTGTCAGAACTTTCAGGACCATGAGTACCTGTAAAAAGCTGGGGCATTGGTTCATTGCTGCCTCAGAGGGAGAAGGAATCACAAACACTTTCTACAACATCTTAGTCTTCCATAGAGCAGGGCTTCTCAGACCTTTTAGCTAAGGCATGCCACATCTTAATAAAGAGCCTGTCTCAGGGGCCCATCTTCTCTTGAAATAAGTGGAGTTATGCCAGTATAAGCAATTAGAGGCCCTATATGCTCAATTAATATAGAGTATTTGTAGCAGTCACTTTGCAAATCACCTTACCTTTTTCCTGGCTTTGACCTTTCTGTCAGAAGGAAATTATTCCACTCGCTCCACACCTGTTACTCCATGTTTGCCCCCTCCCAATTGCTTAAAGGAACGAGCGATATGATTGCCTAGCTGAGCAGCCAGTGCTTCTACATGTAGCAAAGAATTTCTTGGCTCCCAAGTTTGATGATAGCATAGATCACCTGTCTGAGGAAGGCTGGGAGAATATGTAATGGTCGCAAAAGATGGTGATGAGGCAATTTCCTGAGGAGCTACTAAATTTAATAGGGGAGCTGTTGGATAATAAGCATCCACAAATAAACAGGAAGCAAAAGGATGAAGGTGCTTTGATTGCATCAAAGGTGATCTAAAATGGGAAATTTGTGGGGAGTGATGCTTACTTGATGAACACTACCCAGCCCTAACCAATTTTTAAATAACTATTTATCCTTCTGACAACGTCTTAAAGTGGGGTTGTGTATTGTGCTCAGAGTGGAGAAAGAGTTATTTTTCTATGCTCATACTGGAGCTCCAGGGTTTCTCGTGAGCTGTTAAGCTTACATCTCTGCAGTTTTTAAAACAATCTTTTTGATTTATAAGACTATTGAGACGTTAAAAACAGAGAAGCTGATCAAGCTCAGGCCTGTACGCCGATCCCTGGCAGACCTCCTTCACGAATATAATATCACACCACATGCTGCACTTGACAAGGACAAGAAAAATCCCCTTTGTGCGGTTCCCACACTCCTCTCACACATGATCCAGCCTTTTGGGTAAAGTAGGATGGTTTCTGTGCATTTGGATTAAACACAAACATTTTAATCCTTTACGTGCAGGCTGGTTGATAGCAATCAACTCCATCTACTCGAGAAAGGAAAAGCCCAGACATGTGACAGGACAGTGATCTTAGTTAATAACCCTGGGGCTAGATTTCATAATCTACCACAAACCATACTTAAATCCTTAAAACACAGAGGTCCAAATCCTGGTTCCAATAAAGACAGAGTTTTGCCATAGATTTCAGTGGAATCAGGCTTTACCTCATAATTCCATCTGTAAACTGAAAGAATGAATAAACAAAGTATCTCACAATGATATTGAGGGTGACACGGTTTCTATGGGATATTAATTACTAGTTCTCATTAACTCTGTACTCCTAACTCTATCTTATTGACTTATATAGCTCCTCATTACCATAGTACCTTAGTGCCTCACACAATTTAATGTATTTATTCTTGCAACACCCCTGGGAGATAGGGAAATGTTGCTGTCATCAACATTTTACAGTTTGTAATCAGAGAGACTAAGTGACTCACCCAGGGTCACACAGGAAGTCTGTTGCAGGGCAGACAGTTGAATTGAGGTTTGAGTCTTAGGCTCTTAGGTCTTAGGCTACCACCCTAGCCAATGAACTCCTTCTTCTTTCCTTCTTTCAGTCTAAGGTCAAACTCATCTCTTGCATGCCCTCTGCCTGAAGTGTAAAGAAATACTCCATAATGTATAAAATTCATCATGAAATAAAATGGTTGCTATAATAGTAAATATATAAAGTAAAAGGCCATGGAAGTCTCTCTGAAATATTGTTTTGAATATATAACCAGTAAAGCTTTGTATTTGCTTTTCATGTAGTACAGTTGAGCCCTTACTAACCAATAATGCCGTTGTGGGGAAGGATAGAGGGAGATTTAGATCCAGATAGTCAGGATCTCTGAGTAAATAGTGACCACTTGAGAAATACATTGTGACTGTTATAAGAACTCTCCTCAGTAATCCCTCAAATAACATTCTGTATATGATCTACAGTGCATACACTATAGTTTGTTTTTATAGGGCAGACACTATACTGAATACTGTTTAAGGTCAAGGCTCAAACACAGTAAATAAAGCCTTCAGAATAAAGGGAAATCTGAATACTCTTCCCAGTGGAGCCAGACTTATAGTTATTACAACAGATTTTAGACAGACCTTCACCTTAATGCTGGTAATATCATTCAATGTATATAGAAAGCTAAGATATGCCTGAATATAGCCTTAACATGCATGTTTTGATTGCTGCACAAAAGGAATATGACGATTTGATTACATGTTTAAATTAGTTTATTCTCAGCAGGCACTAGTGTTTTTTAATGTGTTAATGAATAGAATAGGAGAAATGGAAGGGCGGTCAGAGACTGATGATAACAGAGGCAGGGAAAACCACCCATATAAAGAGAGAATGACAAGAATGGGGCTATTTGCTTTCAAGAGGAAGTGAATAAAAGGAGGCATAAGTAACTGGGTTGCAGGTAATTAGATAAGGAGCACCTGGACCTAATATAGGCTTATGAAAGCTCTGTCAAAAAGCACCAGAACAGAGGACTTGCTGGAGAAGAGAGAGATGTTAGTGAGCAAGAAATTACTCCTTGTGGTATTTATCTGGGGAGTAGAGGTCCAGAGAGAGAGGAGCAGATGTGGAGGGTAAGTGAAGCCAGGCCATTGACTAGAGCAGCCCAGGAGACCAAACTGGGCATGGCACTGCCTGTGGAGTTACTAGGAACTGGCTCAACAAAGAGTGATGCCCTGTTTGGGGAAGACTGGCATATGGCTGTGTGCCCAGTAGAGGCCCTAGCTCCAGACTAGAAATCTAGTCTGAGATTGCTTTGGGGCTAGAGGGGTGAGACATAAGACTGACTAACCTGGGGTGGATAGTGTCCAGTGAAGTAGCTGACTGAAGCTTTTATTTATGTTTTCATGTTATCCTTTTCTGTTAAATGAGACTCTCTGAAGAGAGTGTTCTTTAATACTAGAAAGCCTGCTTGGGTTTGTTTATACCCGGGGGGAGGGGAAACTGAGGCAGAGACTCATCTGCAATGTCGTGCCTCAGCACGGGGTGTGTGCTGGAGTGACTTTCATGCTGTTATAATGAAGACAAGAAATTGTGAAGTTTCTGTTCT
Source organism: Dermochelys coriacea (assembly GCF_009764565.3). Lineage (NCBI taxonomy): Eukaryota > Metazoa > Chordata > Testudines > Dermochelyidae > Dermochelys > Dermochelys coriacea. The sequence goes on from NC_050069.1 coordinate 175,176,832, forward strand.
GTATACAGCACCTTTAAATACCTATGAATCCTGTCTGGCTGCAGAGAGAGCAGACATTTTGTTCCTGCAATTGCTGTAGCCTATTAGAAAGGAAGCACGCTTCTAGAGACTTAAGTTTTGTCCACTCTTCCTGTTTTTGTTAGTCAAAAATAAAAGTAATCTAGACTAAACATATGTGGCTGTTTCTTGATTATGGAAAATGGCTGGCAGCCCTCAAATGGGAAGAGATAGGGAATAAAGAGAAAACAAACAAAGTACCTTTTTATACTATCAGAAGAAAATAATGAAAAATATCACCAATTTGCATAGGTACACAAAGCTAAAAGCTTGTCCCAGCTTAATGATGTGGGACTCTCTAACCTAAAGTCAATTGAAGGTGTGTTGTATGAATCCTATTTAGAGTTTAGAACGAACGCTTCTTGGAGAAGTATATTGGCCTTCTCGCTAAATCATTGATCAGGGACTGAAGTTCTGTATTCAATTCTGGGTTCTATCTATGTGACCTGGTCAGATTTTTTTAAAGGTATCTGGGTGTTAGAAGGTGTAACTAATTTAGGAGCCAATGGGCTTGTAGACTGAAGGACATCCAGGAAAACTAATCTGAATTAACTAAAAGTGTATGTTTGAAGTGGATTAATTAAAGTACATTAAACCCCTTTGATGCCATTATTCAGAATTAAAGTGGCCTTAATTTGGTTTAGATTAATTCACTTTGGAAATAATTTTAAAATAAACCAGATTAAGGCCGCTTGAATTCTGAAGAAGGGTCTTAATACATGGTTTAATGTGGTTTAATTAATCCACTTCAAATTCATATAGTTAGTTTAATTCAGATTAATTTTCCTAGATCACCCAGTGTGGAGAAGCCATAAATCTCATCTTCAAAAGTGTCTAAGCCGGGGTGGGTAAACTACGGCTTGCAGGCTGTATCTGGCCCATCAGGGCTTTGGATCCGGCCTGTGGGATTGCTACCCCCGTGGCACCACAGGATTAGGGCAGGTTCCCTGCCTGCCCTGGTCCCATGCTGCTCCCGAAAGCGGCTGGCACCACGTCCCTGCGGCCCCTGAGGTGGGGGGGGAGGCAGAGGGTTCTGTGCACTGCCCTCGCCTGCAGGCACCACCCCCCTCCCCCACAGCTCCCGTTGGCCAGGAATGGGGAACTGTGGCCAATGGGTGCTTCGGGGGAGGTACCCACAGACAAGGTTCAGCGCATGAAGCGCTATGCCCCCCCCCCCCCCCGGGACTTTGCACCGGCCGCTTCCAGGAGCGGCGCGGGGCCAGGACAGGCAGGGAGCCTGCCTTAGCTCTGCTGTGCGCCGCTGCCACCCCAGAGCTGCTCAAGGTAAGTGACACCGGGCTGGAGCCTGCACCTTGAACCCTTCCCGCACTGTGCACCCCAGCCCCTTGCCCTGAGCCCCTTCCTGCACACCTCAACCCCTCCCACACCCTGCACTCCCTCTCACACCCAAACCTCCTGTCCCAGCCCTACATTCATGGCCCTACATGCAATTTCCCTACCCAGATGTGGCCCTCAGGCCAAAAAGTTTTCCTACCCCTGGTCTAAGCTCTGCTCTACACCACAGAGTTAAGTCAATGTAAGACAGAGTTAGGTTGCTGTAAGTTGCAAGTTCTATACTAAAATGCAGCTCCCGCCAGTGTAACTCGCCCACTACTTGAGAGGCATAGCACTTGCGTCCATGTAATTAGATCAATGCAGTGTCAGTATAGACACTGTGTTCCTTACATCGACTGTTGCTGCCTTTCAGAAGCCATCCCACAGTGCCCCACACTGACAGTTACATCCAAGCAAGCACCCTGGTAAGGATGTGTACAGCTGACATAAGGAGCATAGTGTGGACATGCAAAAGCAGTTTAATTACTGCAGTGGCTGTAAGTTGACATATTTAGGTCATTTTAATTTTGTAATGTAGACTTGCCCTAAACCATTTTTGAAAATTACTTGGGCTCCTCAGTCAAGTGTTGCAATGCTAAGTGGAGCACTGCTTAAATACCTTTAAAAATCCAGGCCTTAGGGCATGGCTACACTGGAAACTTCAAAGCGCTGTTGCAGGAGTGCTCCCACGGCAGTGCTTTGAAGCGCAAGTGTGATTGTGCACGAGCGCTGGGAGAGAGCTCTCCCAGTGCTCCTGGTAATCCACTTCCACGAGGGGATTAGTTCCGAGCGCTGGGAGCCTGTTTACACTAGCGCTTTAAAGCACTCTGACTTGCTGCACTCAGGGGGGTGATTTTTCACCCCCCTGAGCCAGCAAGTTAAAGCGCTGTAAAATGTAAGTGTAGCCAAGCCCTTAGTCTCTCTATACCTCAATTCTCTATCTGTGAAATGGGAGGTTAATGCTTCCTTTGTCTCTCTTCTATTTAGATCTTCAGATTAAGAATGCTCTCTAAGGCCAGATCTACACTACAGATTTACATCACTATAACTACATCATTCAGGGGTGTGAAAAATCCACATCCTTGAGCAACAATTATACTGACCTACCCCTGGTGCAGACAGCACTATGTCAGCAGAGTTTCTCCCATTGACATAGCTACTGCCTCTAACTATACTGACAGGAGAAGCTCTCTTGTCAGCATAGGAGCATCTTCACTTAAGCACTACAGCAGTGCAGTTGTGCTGATGCAGTGCTTTAAGTGTAGAATCATAGAACCACAGTGTTAGAAGACACCGCAAGGGTCACCTAATCTAACCCCCTGCCAAGATGAAGGATTTGTAGTGAGAAGGAGGATTTGTTAGAGCCTTTTAACAACTTTAATGGAATTTGATTTAAAAATATGAAAGTAAATTCAAAGAGTGTAGACCTGTCCTTACTATGTTTTTATAATGCACCTTGCATAATGGTTCCCCAAGTGTTGTTTTAGGGCCTCGAGGAACTAGTGCAATAGTTTTGCATTTTACTGAGAGGGGAAGATGAAGATATCTTCTCACCCTGCAGTATTTCCCTGCTGTCCTCCCTCATGACAGGTTCAAAAAATTGTACATGCTTATGTTTTGACAGCCAGACTGATTTCAATGATTTTTTTGCTCGGTCTCTCAATCTTTTCTTCCATCACAATCTCAGGAAGGTTTTACTTTTTTAAACTTTGTTTCTTTTATTTAAGATTGCATAAATAAGGCTTTCAGCTCTGTGTTTTGAATTGCTTCGTCAGTTACTGTTCCTCTAGAATGAATGTAAAGCTTTTTTTTATTAGCCCTACTGGATGACACTGAGAGAACAAGTTAGCACGTAGATTCATGCCCTTCAATCAGTGTAAGAAAAACACACTTCCTACTTATGTAAATCTTTGCTCAGTTTCACAAGCCTATACATGCAAGAAGTGATTAACGCTCTTTGTCAAGGTTGCAGTTTTCACAGGTTACTACAGTTCCATCACATCCAGTGTGGAATTAACTTCCATAGCCTACGGCCTTAATTCAAAGATAAGGGATTAGTATGGAGGAAAAGTCTATTAGATACATCACCCCATTTAAGTTTCCCTCTATTGCTGCATCTCTAAGAAGTAATTAATAATAAACCTGAATAGAGTTGTTGAGCCCAGAGATCAGATAGAGGATTGTTCTGCCTCATGTGAAAGGATGTGCTGTCCATTCCAGGAAGCATTTTTAAATAAGCTTCTCGGAGGCTCTGAATTTCAAATCAATATTTCACAGTAATCTTAATTTGCTGGATATTTATTTCTTTTTCATCTGCTAGGGCTCTCTTCCTTTTAAATGGTTTAAACAAACGTCTTGGGACTAAATTCATCACTGGTGTTACTTCATGGGCTTCAATGAAGTTACACCAAGCATGAACTTGTTCCTTCTAGTCTATCTGAACACCACCTGGTGCAGACTTTTCTCACATCCAACAAACTATTGTGTGTTCATGACACATCTTCCAATGAGCCTGCCATACTGTAAAGAATATATATTTATAAATGCACCTATTTAAACTAGAGGCGAGGGGATCTCAAATTCTATTTAAAAGGTTAAAAACATGGCCAATTTTTATATTTTAAGTATACGGGTGACACCAGCAGCAACATTTCCTCAGTCCATATACCCAAATTTCCCTTCAGACAATGGAGTTGCATAGAATCTAATCTGAGTGAAAGTTGGACCATTATTGTATCCAGAGGGGCAGACACTTTTTTTGTTTAAAACTATTGGACAAGGGGGATCCAGTGGACATAGAATACTTAGATTTCCAGAAAGCATTTGACAAGGTCCTTCACCAAAAGCTCTTATGTAAATTAAGTTGTCATGGGATAACAGGGACCATCCTTTCATGGATTGAGAACTGGTTAAAAGACAGGGAATAAAGGGTAAGAATAAATGGTAAATGTTCAGAATGGAGAGGGGCAACCAGTGTTGTTCCCCTAGGGTCAGTCCTAGGACCAATCCTATTCAACTTATTCATAAATGATCTGGAGAAAGGGGTAAACAGTGAGGTGGCAAAGTCTGCAGATGATACTAAACTGCTCAAGATAGTTAAGACCAAAGCAGACTGTGAAGAACTTCAAAAAGATCTCACAAAACTAAGTGATTGGGCAACAAAATGGCAAATGAAATTTCATGTGGATAAATGTAAAGTAATGCACATTGGAAAAAATAACCCCAACTATACAAACAATATGATGGTGGGGGGGCTAATTTAGCTACAATTAATCAGGAAAGCGATCTTGGAGTCATCGTGGATAGTTCTCTGAAGACATACACATAGTGTGCAGCAGCAGTCAAAAAAAGCAAACAGGATGTTAGGAACCATTAAAAAAAGGGATAGAGAATAAGACTGAATACCTTATTGCCTTATATAAATCCATGGTATGCCCACATCTTGAATACTGCATACAGATGTGGTCTCCTCATCTCAAAAAAGATATACTGGCATTAGAAAAGGTCCAGAAAAGGGCAACTAAAATGATTAGGGTTTGGAACGAGTCCCATGTGAGGAGAGATTAAAGAGACTAGCACTTTTCAGCCTGGAAAAGGAGACTAAGGGGGGATATGAAAGAGGTCTAGAAAATCATGAGTGGTGTGGAGAAAGTAAAAGTTTCTTTACCTGTTCCCATAATATAAGAACTAGGGGCCATCAACTGAAATTAATGGGCAGCAGGTTTAAAACAAATAAAAGGAAGTTCTACTTCACACAGCACTGTTACCTCATGGGGAATAAGACAACGCTTCAGAAAAGAAAACTTTAGAAATGGTAGAGGGGAGATAAAAGGAAATCCCCTTTTCTCAGAAGGACAGACTCGACTCCCTTCTGTATCTGTCACCGGTGGATTTAGCTTACAATAAGAGTGTCCTTCCCTCCCTGTGTGATGTAATAAAAATGAAGAAAAGACAAGGCAATATAGTGCAAAGGTAAGCGTATTAAGGACAAAGGTACAGAAAACTGGGGAAAAATGGGGGGGAAGAAACACAAACTTAACCATACAGTGATTCAGTGACTGGCGTTAGGAGCTTGAAGCTCAGGCCCACAAAGCCTCCCTTAGCCTTCAGAAAAACAATAAATGAAATCTCAATACAGAAACCTTTCCTACGATTTAGGCTCAGCGGACACAGTGCACAGATGCGAGGCCCAGGACCTTCTACTTTCCAGCTGATTGAGAGCCTCTGAGGAAGACCACTGGGGAGTCCTAACGACCGTTGGACTTCATCACAAGCAGGGAGACCCTCTGGGATGTTGGACATCAGGAAAGCAGGATCCTCCACAGGTAAGATGGACTCGATTCGCTGTGATGGGGATAGTGATGATAGGGGTCTCCTTCCTCAACCTTGCTGCAGGATAGATGGTGCTCTTCTCTCTAGCTTTGGAGCTTTAGGAAGACCTGACCATGCACGCGCTGCCGCTGGAATGGACAGCGCCACGCAGGTGCTGAGCAAGATCTTCTATAATCTCTAAGGGCGGAAAAGTTTTGAGGGAATAGAATGTTGGGGGTTGGCTCTGGCAGGAAAAGATGGTTCAGTCCAGTTTGAGTCAGAGGACTCCAGTGTCTAAGTTGTAAACAGGTTCGCTTACAAAGATGGAGTCCAGGGGTCATAGTTCATATACTCCATATTAGATTCTATTAAAACCAGTGATTCACTTAACATCACTTCAAAAAGACATTAAAACTACTAATTGAACATATTAAACAGTACCAACATTTCTTACTACTTTATACCTAACAGCGCATTCCTTGCCTGAGGAGGTTGTGAAGGCTAGGACTATAACAGGGTTTAAAAGAGAACTGGATAAATTCATGGAGGATAAGTCCATTAATGGCTATTAGCCAGGATGGGTAAAGAAAGGACATTGGCCACTGTCAGCAGACCAGATACTGGGCTGGATGGACCTTTGGTCTGACCCAGTATGGCCATTCTTATGTTCTTATGAGAAAGGAACTAAGGAGTTTCTGATTTCTATATAAGTGTATTTTTCTTCAAACATCTGGTTCCTTTTGCTTTGTGTCATTAACACAAGGCCTCCACAGGTGAGTAGCAGAGTTCAAAATATTGATGTACAGATTTGCTATTCTGAACCAGGCCACCCTCTAGTCTGTTGTCTGATTGCCAATAGCAGTCTAAAGTCTTCATAATGCTGCACCTAATCCAGTGAGCTCTCTGCAGCTGGATATCAACTTATTCCTGGAAGCCTGGGGAATAATAATTGTCTTGGTGATTTTATCCGACATAGTGCAAATATAATGCACTGCTGTTCCTTTGCATTCATACAGGATAAATAATTGAGTCATTTATGATGGGCATTTCAAGTGTATTTCTTGCAAGAATTGCATTTACTTCAATGGGTGGTTGAGTTCTGCAAGCAACTCTGCAACAGATGTAACCAGAGGAAGATGCATTTCATCCATGGAATTAGGAGCCAGTGCAGGATGGGGGAACTGGCGTAAGACATTTTGAGTAACAGGAATTTGTCAGATAATTCAAAGCCTTTTCCACCTCATTTTTTTTCCAGACTTTAATACTTACCTTTCCTAAGAAACCTCTCTCTGACATGGTCAGTGTTAACAGGCAAGTAACTGGCAAATTATGAAACTCAAAATTCAAGGGTTTACAGAATGTGGAGAAGATCAAATACGGGGAACTGAAGTGTGTTGCAGGAAAAAAAATTCAGTCTATACAAACAGATTTTTTTCATTTCACAGGTTAGTTTAATATCCCTATAATAGACAGCCTAAGACACACAAAGTTACTTATACAATACATAGTTATTTATTAGTGTAAGGACATTTACAAATGTGCTTAACTTTACATAATTTGATTTGTATTGCACTAGCACCTAAAAGCCGGAGATACTGGTCCAGGACCTCGATACTGTTCAAATAGAGGACCAAAACAGGCCCTTCTTTCCAAGGACTGTACTTGTATTAGTTAAGCCTCACAATATCCTCCTTGAGATGCACGCAGTGACTTGTTTTAAAATGGAACCTTATCTCTCAAAAATAACGGCCTAAAGTAACCTACTCTTCTGCTCCAGGCTTTTATTCAGCAGAATACCCTTACTGCCTCCTTTTCTACTGACTGGTTATTGTGACACCTGTGAATCTTTAAATTGCCTTCAGCTGGTTGGGTCCTAATGTTTGTCTGGAAGTAGTTAGTTTACCTTTTCTATCTAGTTGGAGAGAGAATGAGGTCTGTTCTCCACTGCCCTATTCAGGTAAGAGCTCCTACCATTATGAACTGGGGGAACAAAGATTAAACAATATTGCGGGGGGGTTCTGTCATTGAGACACACTCATATTCTCTTACAACTGTAGCTGATCTATATGTTACACCACTCTGGAGAAGGGCTGAAAAGATGAAATGTTGTAGTGATTAGTAGAAAGCAGGGGAGAAATCTCAGTACTATCTAGATGCCATGTCATTCATCTGAAGGTAAAAAGCCATTAACTTTGAGTGCCAAGGGTGAATGTTTTGGAAAGATATAATAGAATGAAAAGAGAATAATAATTAGAGCTGGACAAATAATTTGCAAGAGTCAAAACCAGATTTACTTACTTTTTATTTGAGACTGTTAAGAACTTGATCAACTGAAGTTGGCTGAGGCAGGGATTTGCAAAGCGGCCTAAATAAAGCCCCCAGCTCACATACATCTTTAATTGGAGTTGGGACCTAACTCACTAAGACTCCTTTGAACATCCTAGTCTGAATGTTTTGTGTAAGCAATCTTCAGCCTTCGTAGATTAAAGCAAAGCAGTTTGTCAGTACTTATTTTCTCTGTGAGCTGCAAATATCAGCTACTATGTTTGACCCAGGTGACTGTCCACCTCAGTCACATAGTATCTTGTACTGTACCTTTGACATGCACAGCTTTATTATGTGCAGAGACACCAGAAGCCTGAAGACCAGAAGTCTCTCCCTAGTTAAATTGCCTACCTATCCAATCCCATTGCCAGATACCAAGGGAATCTAGTTATAAATTGTTGCCTCAGCTCTGGCCCAGGTAATTCAGGGGGAAATCAGGCCAGTGTGAGCTACTGAGTGAGAATTGAACTATGATATTGAAAGAGGTTTTGCTGGTGCTTAAGGCTGGTCCTGGCTTTAAACGTTCCTTTCAAGTCCCTACAAGTTGTATTATTTAATCCATTTAACTGATATGTGATCTCCTCCCCCCCCCGCCACCTTCTGTAGCATATAACACTGTGTGAAGGGCAATGATGGCAAAACACCACACATGCACCCAGTCTTGAAAGAGATTTTCACCTGCTAGAACTCCTTGTGAGCTCTTTAGGTATCAGAGGAATAAATTGCTCCAAGGTTGCAATGTTTGCTGTGCTATAACAGTTTAAGTACATGAGCACTTGTACGATATTTTGGAAAGTTCTGCCACTTCTGTCTCACTAGCCAAATGTTCTCAATGGTTTCTGTATCTGCTGATTATTCTGCATCTTGTTTATTACAGTAGTGCCTCAAGACCAACCAAAAATGGGACCTTATTATGCTAGGCACTGCACAAACACTAAGTAAGAGACAGTCCCTGCCCCAAAAAGCTGTCAATCTGAACAGACAAGGCAGACAGAGTGTGGGAAGGGGTAGAATGTACAAGCAAAGTGAATGATGTGATAGCTGCAAACCTCATGCTAGCTTCGTTATTTTTGGGAGTGGTTTTACTTGGGAGGGGATCAGCTAACTGAAAAGAAAAGCGATAGGAAAGGAGCTGAGGAAAAGAGGGTAAAATGGACAGGTGTGGAGTGAAGGGACTGTGAGGGAAGGGGAGGTTTGGTGCAAACAGCCAATCAGCAGAGGGTAAAGAAAGTTCAGTTAAAACTATAAAAAGGTTTCCGAATGGCCAAAGGACCACAGGTCTCTGCTGTGGCTCCTTCTGCTCCTACTTGCTTTTAGTGCTTTCCACCTGTACTGCTACCTTTCTCTACCAATCACAAAGGACAAGCATTCAATGCTTCATACCTGCCAAACATTGTCAAACCAGGATTAAGTTGTGCAGGGATCAAAATGGAGAGCAGTGGTGCGAGGTCCCAAAAAGATCTCCCCTCCTGTCTGTATGGGACTTGTGAAAATGACCAAAAAGCTAATTAAACCCAGCATTGTGTTTTGTTTACATATTGTGTTTTTAAAATATCATATGGCAGCTTGTTAAAATTCTATGTATGGTGTCAGGCCTGTTTTAAGAATCTGATCTTGCACTCATTCAACTCAATGGGACCTTTGCCAGGGAGTTCAAAATGAGCATCTGTAAGTCAGAAGTGAGGCATAAGCCTTGGAAATCCTGAATGTCCTATGGGTCTTGACATTGGGTAATATGTGGCTCTTCTCCATGGAAGACTGCTGTAATAATTACATAGTAATTCGTAAGTAGACTTCAGTCAAAAAAGAAAGCAGCCATTTGTGTTTAGTAGACTGTCATTTAAAATACACTGTACTGTAAGTGCCAATAAATATATTTATTTCTTTTAGGCAACTAAGAATGGGGCTTGATTTTTATTGTTTACTTATTTTAGGTGGGAGAGAGCTGACACAGTTGTAAGTTCAAGAATCACTTGTGAAAGCCTGTTTAGGCAGGAGGGATAAATGTTTCTTCAGTATTACTCCCTCCCCTTGCCAAAAAAATAATTAGAATGTCTGACATCAGGAAAAGTGAAGTGTTGTATGGTACATTTAATAGTGGGGTTTTTTTTTCCAAGTGCTACTATGAAATTCTGAACCTGCTTTTTAGTGTTAAGTAGTACCTCTGACCAGCTTATCTATTGGTCTCTTCCCTCCACAAATGGTCATACTTATATGGCCCCCTCCATTCCTGCAGTGTCTGAGCACCTCAGTCTTTAAATCTTTGTCTCTCAACACCTGTGCGAAGTGGGGAAGTGCTATTATCCCCATTTTGCAGATGGGAAACTGCGGCATAAGGAGACTGAATGACTACCCCAATCACCGCAGGGATTCATTGGCAGAACAGGCTAGAACCATAACCGCTGGACAAAACTTCCCCTCAGTCTCCTTTCATAAAAAATTTGATTTCTGTTTGGGCCAGATCCTGCTCCCTTCAATTAGCCAAAATTCTTACTGATGTCAAGATCAGGCCCTTTGTCTGCAGCATTTCTCTCTCATCATGAGAAATGTGTGTGTGTACACGCACGTACTTTGAAATGTTTGCATAACTGAAGAAAGAGAGTGCAGCCTCTGGGCTTGGTGAAGTCCCAGATAACCTGAATAGTGCAGTGCCAAATAATTTAAAAAAAAAATTGTTCAGGTTAACCAGTAGTAATCAACAGAGAGGTAATATGATCTCAAGTGTTATCCATAGCCACTGAACAACCAACACTCCACTGTCAAGCACACTGCCCTGCTTAATTAAACAGCATACATGTTTTCCATTTATGATACATTAACTCTTGACTTTGATTTGAAATGCTTTTAAAACAATATTTGCCAAAATCTCAGCACAATTTTGGCATTTGGTATCTTACTTGCAGTCTTGTCCCAGCATGGTAGAGCAGGGATGCCAGACTCAGTCTGGAGAGAATGCTGGATGTGGTCCATGGGCCAGGTATAAAATGAGGAACACATCCTCTGCTCAGTCCTCAACAGGCTACCCACATCTGTCAATGGGAGGTCTGCACAAAGATCAAGTGTAGAATATGGTCTTTAGGGACTTAACACTAAGGGCCCAACAGTTAATTCTGCATCCCTCACTGGAAGAGTATGTTTCTCAGGACCATGTTTCCTTCTGCCCTTTATTTCTCCCACTTTCCTGTTCTTCTGTTTTCCCCTCTGTCAAGGTTCCTTCCCCACTCTGAACTCTAGGGTATATATGTGGGGACCTGCATGAAAGATCCCCTAAGCTTATTCTTACCAGCTTAGGTTAAAAACTTCCCCAAGGTACAAACTTTGCATTGTCCTTGAACCCTATGCTGCCACCACCAAGCGTGTTAAAGAACAGGGAAAGAGCCCACTTGGAGATGTCTTCCCCCCAAGCCCTACACCTCCTTTCCTGGGGAAGGCTTGATAAAAATCCTCACCAATTTGTACAGGGGAACACAGCAAACCCTTGGATCTTAAGAACAATGAAAAAGCAATCAGGTTCTTAAAAGAAGACTTAAATTAAAAGAAAAAGTAAAAGAATCACCTCTGTAAAAATCAGGATGGTAAATACCTTACAGGGTAATCAGATTCAAAACATAGAGAATCCCTCTAGGCAAAACCTTAAGTTACAAAAAGACACAGGAATATACATTCCATTCAGTACAGCTATTTTACCAGCCATTAAACAAAAGAAATAACGCATTTCTGGCTAGGTTACTTACTGACTTTTTACAAGAGTTCTGAGCTGCATTTCTGATTTGTTCCTGGCAAAAGCATCACACAGACCCTTTGGTCCCCACACCTCCAGCTTTGAAAGTATCTTGTCTCCTCATTGGTCACTTTGGTCAGGTGCCAGAGAGGTTATCTTAGCTTCTTAACCCTTTACAGGTGAAAGGGTTTTGCCTCTGGCCTGGAGGGATTTTAGAGCACTGGGGACAGAAAGGTGGTTACCCTTCCCTTTGTATTTATGACACCTCCTTCCCTGTTTTTTGATTTGTTTATTTCTTCCTTCAGCTTTTCCCTTCCTTGCAGCAATTTCCAATAGGTTTCACTCCTAGCCTCTTCCACCTGTTAAAATGATCTGCAATCATTAGTAATCCATCACTTAGGGGACATAGGATACAGCATCTACAAAGCATGTGAGAGTTTGGATGCTGGTAACTTGAAGTAAGAAAACGGTTTAGGCAAAGGTTATATCTTGCTAAAATTGTTTGTTTTCTTTGTAACCATTGTGACAAAGTTCCTCCTCTACCTTGGTGGGTCTTGCACTTATTGGCAGATTTGCTCACCTTGGAGCTTCACAGCAGCCCTCAGTTGGGCCATTTTTGTGAACCCACAGTCCAGGACAACTCCTCCGGTGTCTGACCAGGAGTTGGGAGATTTGGGGGGGAACCTGGGCCCACCCTCTACTCTGGGTTCCAGTCCAGGGCCCTGTAGAATGCAGCTGTCTAGAGTGCCTCCTAGAACAGCTGTGCGATAGCTACAACTCCCTGGGATACTTCCCCATGGCCTCCTCCCAACACTTTCTTTACCCTCATCATAGGACCTTCCTCCTGGTGTCTGATAATGCTTGTACTCCTCAGTCCTCCAACAGTCTACATTCTCGCTCCCAGCTCTTCGCACACTCACCACAAACTGAAGTGAGCTCCTTTTTAAACCCAGGTGCCCTGATTAGCCTGCCTTAATTGATTCTAGCAGCTTCTTGATTGGCTGCAGGTGTTCTAATCAGCCTGTCTGTCTTAATTGTCTCCAGAAGGTTCCTGATTGTTCTGGAACCTTCCCTGTTTCCTTACCCAGGGAAAAGGGATCTACTTAGGCTGGGGCTAATATATCTGCCTTCTAACAGGTTTCAGAGAGGTTGGTCCTGGCAGAGGTCACAAGAGTCGGAGACCTCCTGGACTATGACCGGGGAGACTGGCTGGATCCCCTAACCTTCGCTCAGCGCATGGGGCTTTCCAGACCTTGTACTCCCCGACGCATACTTCAGGAGGTGAAGGCCGCTTTGCCGCCCGCTGCTCGGATTTATCTCGACCGGGTCCTGCACGAGGGCACGCCCCGCCCACCCACTACCCCAGGCCCGCCGAACCTTTTAATTGGACCCCTGCCCCGTGGACCCAACCGATCCCTTCACCCCTTCACTAGAAGCCGGCTGCACGAGATGCAGCCGGTCTGTTTTCAAACCGCGCCAAGAAAACATCTCTACACACTCGTCCTTCACACCCTTCACGCCCGCACCCTCGTGTCCCGCCCCGATACAAAATGGCGGGACCTCCTGCCACCTTTGGAGGGTGAAGAGCCCCGGTGGGCCAGCCTATATTCCATCTTAGTCCCAAAGCCCGCCGGGGATGTCAGTTGGCGGCTCCTTCACGGAGCCGTGAGCACGGGCGTGTACTTGGCGCGGTTCACCACAATCCCAGACACCTGCCCATTTTGCGGCGTGAGGGATACCCTGGCACATGTCTACTTGGAGTGTGCCAGGCTGCAGCCCCTATTCCGGCTCCTCACCAATATCTTATTACGTTTTTGGTTGCACTTCTCCCCTCACCTTCTCATTTATGCACTCCCTATCCGTGGCCCCACAAAGTCACAGGATCTCCTGGTCAACCTCCTCCTGGCCCTAGCTAAAATGGCCATCTACAAAACCAGAGTGAGGAGGTTGGCCGATGGAGTCTCCTGTGACTGTAGGGCCTATTTCCGATCCTCGGTCCGTTCACGTATCCGGGCAGAGTTCCTCTGGGCGGCGTCCTCTGACTCCCTTGACGCCTTTGAGGAGCAGTGGGCTCTGTCCGGGGTTCTCTGCTCGGTGTCCCCGTCCGGTTCCCTTCTTTTGACCCTTTGACCGCACTCCTGTCCCTGTTATTTTATTAGTTGTCCCCCGGAATTATTTGGGCATCTAGGTCCTGTGGATCCCCGTTTTAGGCTGGGGGGGATCCTTTAGCAGTGGACGGGCTTCGCCCACCCACTTCCCGGATCCCAATAAGAACAGGTTTCAGAGTAGCAGCCATGTTAATCTGTATTTGCAAAAAGAAAAGGAGTACTTGTGGCACCTTAGAGACTAAATTTGTTAGTCTCTAAGATGCCTTCTAACACTCTCTTGTAGCCTGCTGGCCAGGAGGAAAAGGGCGGCTGCTACTGCTCCTGCTCCTGGTACTGCTGCTGCTGCTAGGCCCTGGGCTCTCCCTGTTGCTACTGCTGCTCCAGCTGCTCCCCTAGCTAGCCCAGACACCACCCCCTCCTTCTCTGCTACCTGATTGCTGGCTGGCTGCTGGATCCCCCACCCTCAAGCGCTGCTACTGCTCCAACTGTAGCCGCTTGTGGAGGGGTCTGCTGGCCCACTCCCCAGAGGGGGGGAGTGAGGGACCCCAGTCCCAGCCATTGCTGCTGTGAACACCACCACCACCTGAGAGGGGTCCTACCTGCACCACCACCTGGAGTTCCTGGAGCTGCTGCTCTGGAGTCTGTTGCCTGGAGCTGCTGAAGCCCCGAGGAGGAGAAGAAGAGGACCATCTACCAGTGGGGGAAGCACCTAGAGACTTTGCAGACCATTGTGGAGGGGGCCTTTGGAACTGAGTAACTTTCAAACTGTGCTCTTGTGGTGGGGGTCTTGACTGTGTTTGGAGGGACACAGAGGCTGTGGTGTGGAGCTGCCCCCCCAACCCCCACCACTACCACCACCGCTGCCCCCTACATCACCCCACTGGCTGTTTACCATCTGCCTCAGCTCTTGCCTCTGGACTCAGCTGCTTGCTTGGCTTCCCACACCCTTTTTCCACCCTTTGGACCAGAAGCAGCAGCCAGCCCAAATTCACTTTGTGCAAGCGCACGTGGGCGCACATGCCCCCCCTTGGACTGACCCCCTCCCCACAGCTTTGCCCCTTGCTACCTGCCCCATTTGCCCCTTGCAGCCTTCTGCTCCTCCCTTTTTGCCCCAGCCCCCTTACTAGTTTCAGTTTGTTTGCCTGCCCCACCTGTTTCCCTCTGCAGTCTTTGTTTGTTTGCCCTGCCCCAGCCTCTAAAGCTAGCCTCTTGGTTTCCCTGCCCTAACTCCAGCCCATTTAGCCCCTTGCTCCGTGCGCCCATGCTCCCTCCCATGTGCTTTTTAGTTTTAGTTTAAACCCTCTTCACTGCACCACCAATGCTGTTGTATCGCCCCCCCCCACCCAGAGCAGCGAGAGGAGCCAGAATTCCACCCCATGTCTGCGACTGATCCCAACCCCTGTTTTGCCACCCCCCATCCAGCCCACCCCTTTTGGCGCCCTCCTCCCCTGCCTGCAGCCTAGCGGGAAGGAGTGGTCGACTTGCTTCCCCTTTCCCCTCTTCCTTCTGGTGTCTTCCCCTTCCCTCCCCGCTCATGATGGCGGGGGACAAAATGGGTGGGAGCCCTTCTAGAAAACCCCACCGTCCCTCCTCCACCTGCCGCCCCATTCCCCCCCTGAGCCTCTACCGCCGCTGCCGTAGCTGAACCACCTGCTACTGCCCCCACTGGGGCACCAGCAGCGGTGGACATCGGGATGACGTCTGTTGCTGCCATGTCCCTCACCTCTTATGACCCTGGGGAAGCCCCCTCAGCCGGCAGGAAGGGCCAGGGTAAAAAGAAGGGTAAGGGCCACGCAAAAAAAACCCAAGCCCTCCATGGCAGTGGCTGCCCCCACTGCAGCGGCCCCACCACCGGCCGCGGCGTCCCTCCTCGTGTTTCCCTCCACCATTTCTGCGGGTGTCCCTCCCCTGGCCCCCAGGGCATATGCCCAGGTGACAGCAGCCCCCCCACCCCGCCTACCTCTGTCATCTCTCCCGCCCACCGCCTCTGCTACCATCTATAGTGGCCGGGGCCCCTTCCCAACCTTGACCAGGAAGCACGGCATCCATTGCCTCCTGGTGCCCACCTCGCCCCACGTAGAGACCTACGTGGGGCCCACGGCCATTGTGGCGGCCTCCAAAATGTACGGGAAGGTTGTCTTCTTTTTAGCATCGGAGGCCGCAGCGCAGGAGGTGGTAGAGAAGGGCGTGGCAGTGGGGGGCATGTTTGTCCCCCTGGAGCCGCTGGACGACTTGGGCGTCCGCCTCGTCCTGACCTCAGTCCCTCCCTTCCTTCCCAATGCCGCCCTATTACCCGCCCTCTTGACCCTGGGGAAGCCCCTTTCCGTTCTGAGCCCTCTCTCACTGGGCTGCAAGGACCCCGCCCTCTGTCACGTCCTCTTGTTCCGCCGGCAAGTGCAGCTTCAACTGCTGCTGGCAGCGCGTGATGGAGAGGTGCTTGAGGGGTCATTCTTGGTCCCTTACCAGGGGGCCCATTACCCGGTGCATTACTCCATGGGGGAGGCCCGCTGCTACCTCTGCCGGGCGATGGGGCACATCCAGAGGGACTGCCCCTTGGCCCGGCAAGGAGGGGCATCCGGGACCCCCAAGACCTGCCAGGGTACCGGCCTATGATCACTGGCACCCCTGGCTACCCGGCACCTGAAGCCACCTCTCCTCCTTCCCAGCCCACCACTGCTCCTGCTCAGGCCCAAAGGACACCTCTCCCACTATACCCAGACTAGCGGGAGAGCCCCGCCTCTGCTGCTTGCAATCTGGCGGGGCCTGTGGAGGAGGGTGCGGCAGGAACGGCGTCGGGCATAGGAGAGGGCCTGCCCCAGAGGGAATCTTCCCTCCCTCGTGCTGCCCCACTGTTATCCCCATCACCTCTGCCCCCTGACATGACCCATGCTAACTGGCCCCTGGATGATGCCACAGGGGAAGAGGGACAAGCGGAAGGCTTGAGCTCCGCTCCTCCCATCTGATGCGGAGGCCCCCGGAAGACCAGAAAGGGGGGCCTATTGGCATTTCAACAACAGCTTGTTGGAGGATGAGGGCTTTGTGACGTCCTTCTGGGAGTTCTGGCTGGCCTGGCGAGGGCAGCGGCATGCCTTTCCCTCGGCGTGGTGATGGTGGGACCTAGGGAAAGTGTGCACCCAGCTCTTCTGCTGTGACTATACCCGGGGCACCAGCCAATGGAGGGATGCGGCGATAGAGCAGTTGGAACGGGAGGTCTTAGAGCTGGAGAAGCGTCTGGCCGCCAACCCAAAGGATCCGCCCCTCTGCGGAGCGTGCCAGGAGAAGTGGGAGGAGGTTGGCTGATGGAGTCTCCTGTGATTGTGGGGCCTATTTCCGATCCTCTGTCCATTCACGTATCCGGGCAGAGTTCCTCTGGCGGCGTCCACTGACTCCCTTGACGCCTTTGAGGAGCAGTGGGCGCTGTCCGGGGTTCTCTGCTCGGTGTCCCCGTCTGGTTCCCTTTGTTTGACCCTTTGACCACATTCCTGTCCCTGTTGTTTCATTAGTTGTCTCCCGTATTTATTTGGTGTCCAGTCCTGTGGATCCCCCTCTTTGCCCGCCCACTTCCCGGATCCCAATAGGATTACACTCCTGTAGCCATCCGGCCCGACCCTGTCACACCATACTATTTTTATTCTTGCTTAGTATGACTTATCTCTGCTCTTTGTTAATAAACCTTTTCTTAGTTTTACTGTAAACCTATGTAAACCAGTGCTGTTATACTGAAGTAAGTGTGAGTCTTCAGCCAACCTAACAGGATGATAAGTTTCCTGTCTCCAAAGAGACAGTGTACACAATTTCTTGAGTGTCCAATGAGAGGGCCTGGGTACTGCAGGGAGACGTCTCTGGGGAATTCAGATTCACTGATTGTTACCTGCAAGACAAGGTTAAGACTAGCAGTCTCAAGATGAAGCAGCCAGGCTGCAGTGGCAGGGGGCTGAGACACAGTCTAATCTCCAGCAAAGCTCACTCTTGCTGAGGCAGAGTGGTAGCACAGGGGCTTACAGTTTTGAGTGTCCTAAGCAGAACATCACAAAGCAGTAGTCGTCAGGATTTGAACCTGTGCAGGGAAATCCCAATGAATTAACACCCACCTCCACCCTCACAACTTCTTGCCCAAGGTAAAAGCCCCCTGAATTTGACAAAGATGAAGATCTACAAGTATCTGTCTCTACAAGAATGCACTAGACACAGTTGAACAGATACTGCTCAGTTGTACTGCAGTAAGTTTGGAACAACAGCAGAATCTGTCCCAGTGTCTATCTTTTTTTCCTTTCTCTAATTTCCCTTTCCAGCAATCACTTGCTTCCTCCATTTTTCTGGTCCCCAGGCATATACATGGAAAGGCCAGGTGTGTACTCTCTGGTTACACTAATCTTAATATAACGGTGTAACAATGCCCTGGTCTGACTGTATGCAGGGAATGAACCAGGGACCTCTGGACAGGACCTATATCTCAGTAGAAGTGGGGGGGCATAAAATCCCACCCCCTCTGCTCCTGCTCTTTTCCTGGAGGCCCCGCCCCTGCCAGGATGGAAGCTGGAGTCAGGCCGTGGTAAGAGCTGCCCAGGAAGACGAGGACACAGGTTGGAAGTTGCTCTTGGGCCCCCTCTGCCCAGGGCACGTGGAGGGTCCAGGGCTCCCTGCATGTCTCTTTCCATGGCCCAGCTCCAGTTTCTGGCCTGGCTAGGGTTGGGGCCTCAGGGGGAAGAGCAGGAACATGGAGTGGGGCCCCAAGGGAAGAGGCAGGGCCACAGTTCCAGCACCGGTGGCCCCCTTCTACACAGGTTCCAGCCACTAGAGGAGACAAATGATCACATTGGATTTATGTGGGTTACATATTGGGCACCCCCCAATCCCAGCCAGCAACACCTCAAGCTTCAACCGTCCATAGTAGTTCTAATTCCTGTATGGGGCATTGCTTGTGACTCACTGCTCACACCACCTTTGCAGGAGTCATCTGCAGAGGCTGAACCTAGGAACTCTAGATAAAAAAAAATCATGAGTTTCTAAAGCTTCAGTTAGAAACCTAGGACTCTTAGGCTAGTGACAGTAGCAGACTCATAAACCTTTGTACATCTTCCCCCCTCTAGTGATTAGATTAAGACCCACACTGGGTTAATGCAAGTTCCAGCTGCACACTGAGCCACAACTGCTGTGTTCTCCCCTACACTTTTTGGAATTTACCCAACACATTGTTTCACAACAGAGTCTGCAAGGTCCATTACAGAGAGATCATTTCAATACAGCATCCAAACTCTCACAGGCTCTGTAGGTGCTGTACCCTATGTCCCCTAAGTGATAGATTACTAAAATGACTTTTTGCTCCCCTTATATTACTCAAAATCCATTGTCTATGCTTCCAGAGCCAGGGGCTACCGACTTTGGTGTGCTCACCAAGCTGTCTCTTGTTAGCTTGATTGCTTTGCTTTGTTTATCTTATATGTAAATGTACTTTCTTTGTCTCTGGCTTAGCAAAGCTACCTGCCTTTGTCTGGATAAACATGTTTATCAGATATGCTCCAAAAACATATTTTAAAAACATACTTCCAGCACACATACATAACTCTTTACACACCCTCTGTGCATATATAATACAATGATATTCATCATCTAAGTATCACCAGTTTTTATATGATACCTCAATACTTTTAGGGTATGGTGATACCATATACAATTAGATGATTCAATTGCTTATTTGGGGTGTTCAGATTCTTTCTTCTCTCCCTGAAGTGTCTGGACCCTGATTGTCACAATAGAGGAGTGATTTTCTGCTTGGGCAACAGAGGGGTTACACACAATGAATTATCCCTTTCTGAATGCAAAACCGCAACAAGAGGGGAAGAAAAATATGTACTACTTCTCCCTTTAGCCTACATCTAAGAACTCCACTATCCCAGCCAGACATGTGTCCTATCGGGCCCAGGTCTTTTTGATCAAGCGGTGTGAGACAGCCAGTGTAATGCTAAAGGCTGCTGTTAGAAAGCTGCTTATGCAAGCTGAAGAACTGAACAAACATGTGGGTCTCCATGTATTGTGTAAAATAGGTACCTGATGTCCAGCAACTTAGAACTGTGGTGGGAGCTTAACCAGAATAGAAAAGGCGTTGCAGATTTCATTAATACAAAACTAATGATAGGACATCTTTTCCCCAATAGCAGCTCCAGGGAAAGGGCAATTGCTCTCTAAATGGGATATGGCTACATCTAGACAGGCCCATCCTACAGGAAACACACTTGACTTCAGCTTCCCTGTAACTGCAACCTAAAAAGAGACCTGATGACACTGTCATTCTTTTCACCCAGAGGATCCCAATCCTAGTCTTTCATGTGTTCACTTCACCCAGAACTAAAATGTTCCACCCCCATATTATAGGATGTATTGTGGCAACTATTTACCAGTACATAGCAACACTTACACTTCAAAATAACTTAGGAATGAGGAGGGAAGAATACCATATCCAATTTTAACTGTGGGGAGAGCCTTAAGTAGGTGGAATGTAATTATCTAAATTAGAATTAGGTAATGGGTTGGAATGGAAAGAGAAAATTGAGCAACCACCCATCTAACCTGGAGAGGGAAACATCAATCTTGCATCTCCTTGGTGTTGATCTGATTCAGCTTTGCCACTCCCTCCGCAAATGGAAAGTACCCAAAAGCCCATTCTTCTTTGTCTCCTTGGAGCATAGGTGGGTCCAGCTTTTTTAATCTGTCTGGAATGGATCAGAATATGCACAGGGCAGAACAATTAAGCAAAATGCTTCTAGCGAATTGTCATAAATATAAAGGGAAGGGTAAACACCTTTAAAATCCCTCCTGGCCAGAGGAAAAACCCTTTCACCTGTAAAGGATTAAGAAGCTAGGATAACCTTGCTGGTACCTGATCACAATGACCAATGAGGAGACAAGATACTTTCAAAGCTGGAGGGGGGGGGGAGAAACAAAGGGTCTGGGTCTGTCTGGGTGATGCTTTTGCCGGGGACAGAACAGGAATAGAGTCTTAGAACTTAGTAAGTAATCTAGCTCAATATGTGTTAGGTTATGATTTCTTTAAATGGTTGAGAAAATATTCTGTGCTGAATAGAATGGATATTCCTGTTTTTGTGTCTTTTTGTAACTTAAGATTTTGCCTAGAGGGATTCTCTATGTTTTGAATCTGATTACCCTGTAAGGTATTTACCATCCTGATTTTACAGAGGTGATTCTTTTTACTTTTTCTTCTATTAAAATTCTTCTTTTAAGAAAACTGAATGCTTTTTCATTGTTCTTAAGATCCAAAGGTATGGGTCTGTGGTCACCTATGCAAATTGGTGAGGATTTTTTTACCAAACCTTCCCAAGGAATGGGGGTTCTAGGTTTTGGTGAGGATTTTGGGGGGAAAGATGTTTCCAAACGGCTCTTTCCTAATAAAAAAAACAGTTAGACGTTTGGTGGTGGCAGCAAA
This sequence comes from Dermochelys coriacea, assembly GCF_009764565.3. Lineage (NCBI taxonomy): Eukaryota > Metazoa > Chordata > Testudines > Dermochelyidae > Dermochelys > Dermochelys coriacea. The sequence goes on from NC_050069.1 coordinate 175,198,130, forward strand.
AGTCCAAGGGCAAAAGGAAAAATAGTTTGTACCTTGGGGAAGTTTTAACTTAAGCTGGTAAAAGTAAGCTTAGGAGGTTTTCATGCAGGTCCCCACATCTGTACCCTCGAGTTCAAAGTGGGGAAGGAACCTTGACATGAATCAAAACGGATGGCTGAAATGTGAGTTTAGCTTGAGACTCTCCCCATCTGCCTTCAGAGAATAAGCACTTCTGAAAGTGATGCCTTTTGATCCATGAATCCAGCTGTTCAAAACTGCGTTGACACATGGTCAAGAATATTCACAAGAAATGAAACCAAGCACTATAAGAACATACACTCTGCCCTATATATGTAATCTTTAAAATAGTGTGTGTGTGTGTGCGTGTGTATTGCATTCTGTCTATGAAGTAGCTATTGCAAAAAGAGAGTCCTTAAGATAGTGCTATGGATGTAAAAAGATCAGTGAAAACATCATAAATACACTGCAACTTCTCCTTTATTGCTTTTACACCCCGTTTTGGCTGCAGTAGTGAGCACCACAAACAATGGGCAGCACATGGTGCTGCAGAGTTTGCATGTCCTCCAGACCATCAGTCTGTGTTGCTTATTGTCGTTTGAATTGCTACTAGTGACTGCGTGAGAATAGCCTGACTTTCCACCCTGTGCACTTTGGAAGCGTTCCCACATGGGGTAAATGAACAAGATAATAAATAATAAGTGATTTAACTAGCTGACTGGCTGATTCAGTTTATCAGCTGGAAACAGGTAAGAGAGGAAGGAGGAGAAAGCAGGGAGGAAGGATAGGCCAGAGAAGCCCAAGATCTCAGAGAAACAAGATCTCTTCTCCTCCCTGTTCTGTGCTATGGTAGTAGGTAAAGGCTTCGGGAAAATCCTTCACATTTTTAAAGCGCTTGGTGTTGAGATTGCCACTGATATATGTGAGGACCATTTGCAGTAAGAATCCCGTCCTGTGATGCTACCTCTTATGTTCTTTTATGCCCTCTGAAGAGAGACACTTGAGTAAGTCATTCACCCAAGAGCTTTGAGAGCAGTGGCTCTGGGATACTACAGACCTCTCTTAACCAAAGTTGTGCTCAGCAAACTGGAGCTGTTGGACAATTTTAACCTAGCTGTACGCTTATTTTGGCTGTAGGAATCAACAGCACAAAATTTATTTTGGCTCTGCAATAAAAGAATGTAGAATAGTGGTGCCAATCTTGTATCTCTCGTCTGGCAAGATCTCTGGTTGAGCCCACATAGGTAACAATAGAGCATACACATAATTTTAGTGCATCTAATCTATTTCCACATTTGAATGAAATTCTCAAAGCTAGCATGGAGAATATAGTGTGAGTTTCTAAACTGTCCTTGTCCTTGACAAAAGCTGATATAGGTATAATTGTCTTTCAAGTATGATTTACCAGCACATTCTTATGCTCTTGAATTGCAATTTACTGGTAATGGGTTACGCTCAGGTTCAGAGAGTTAGTTCATTTAGGTTAAGCACCCAAACAATCAGACCCTGATATGAGTTGTAGCCAAACTTTTGGGCATAAATGCACGCTAGGGTGAAAAAAACAAATGTTGAGTTAGTTTTACATGGAGAAGCTGCATGAGCTCAATAATAATACAGTGGTTTAAAAGAGAGCATAAGTTGTTCTCCTTTTCAGTAAGGCTGGTGTATTCTGAAATGTACTGACAGCATGGCTCAGATAAGAGGGTTTCCTCTCCACTCATTGATAGGTTGCGTTAACGATGGTCCCTGGTGGAGTGAACAAAGACACAACTGAACAATCTGAACTGGGTTGTATTTGTTTCCTCGCCCAGATGAAGTGTGATGGGTGCAGTAACAGGAAGTGCAAAGGAACTGCTCTCACATACCAGGGTGATGGATGTGCTCCACAGTCTATTCTAATAAGGCTTTTATACCACGTCCAGGGCTGTCGGTCAGAGAGTGCTCAACAGCTGGTAATGGATCAGATAGCTGTGTGGTCAAAGACTGATCTGAATGTTGAATCCAAAGTATTGTTGTACAGCAGCAGGTAAATTATCACTTGTTTCATTTCTAAATATCAAATCTCTAAACCTGAAAGATTGTTTTCAATATCTGGAGTATCTCTCTTAATTTTCTTGTAAATTTCAAATGTATTCTGATCTTTTCATAGAATCATAGAATATCAGGGTTGGAAGGGACCTCAGAAGGTCATCTAGTCCCACCCTCTGCTCAAAGCAGGACCAATCCCCAACTAAATTGTCCCAGCCAGGGCTTTGTCAAGCCAGGCCTTAAAAACCTCTAAGGAAGGAGATTCCACCACCTCCCTAGGTAACCCATTCCAGTGCTTCGCCACCCTCCTAGTGAAAAAGATTTTCCTAATATCGAACTTAAACCTCCCACACTACAACTTGAGACCATTACTCCTTGTGCTGTCATCTGCTACCACTGAGAACAGTCTAGATCCATCCTCTTTGGAACCCCCCTTTCAGGTCGTTGAAAGCAGCTATCAAATCCCCCCTCATTCTTCTCTTCTGCAGGCTAAATAATTCCAGTTCCCTCAGCCTCTCCTCGTAAATCATGTGCTCCAGCCCCCTAATCATTTTTGTTGCCCTCCGCTGGACTCATTCCAATTTTTCCACATCCTTCTTGTAGTGAGGGGCCCAAAACTGGACACAGTACTCAGATGAGGCCTCACCAATGTCGAATAGAGAGGAACGATCATGTCTCTCGATCTGCTGGCAATGCCCCTACTTATACATCCCAAAATGCCATTGGCCTTCTTGGCAACAAGGGCATGCTATTGACTCATATCCAGCTTCTCGTCCACTGTAACTCCCTAGGTCCTTTTCTGCAGAACTGCTGCCTAGCCGCTCGGTCCGTAGTCTGTAGCAGTGCATGGGATTCTTCCGTCCTAAGTGCAGGACTCTTCACTTGTCCTTGTTGAACCTCATCAGATTTCTTTTGGCCCAATCCTCTAATTTGTCTAGGTCCCTCTGTATCCTATCCCTACCCTCCAGCGTATCTACTACTCCTCCCAGTTTAGTGTCATCAACAAACTTGCTGAGGGTGCAGTCCATGCCATTCTCCATATCATTAATGAAGATCTTGAACAAAACTGGCCCCAGGACCGACCGTTGGGGCACTCCGCTTGGTACCGGCTGCCAACTAGACATGAAGCCATTGATCACTACCCGTTGAGCCCGATGATCTAGCCAGCTTTCTATCCACCTTATAGTCCATTCATCTATCCCATACTTTAACTTGCTGGCAAGAATACTTTGGGAGACCGTATCAAAAACTTTGCTAAAGTCAAAGAATAACATGTCCACTACTCTCTCTTAGTTCTGTGGTTTGCAATAAGCAGGAGGTCAGACTAGATATTATGATGGTCCCTTCTGGCCTTTAAGTCTGAGTCTTCATTGAAAGTGGTATTCCTGTTGATATTGGAATAGTGCTAGTGGTGATGCTTAAATAATGGATGCTTTAATAGTGTTGCTGAAATCTTTTAAAATTAACTCCTTAATTTTTTTGTTTGGTTTTTATAGGAAAAAAATCTCTCTCAATTATTTCCTCCTTTTTTTCTGATAGGGGAGGTGGAGGAGGGGGGAGAGGAGAGGAGGTTAAATGATCCAAAGTGTTTGGAGGGGGGGGAAGGAAAGAGAGGGGCAGAATCCCACTTTAACAATTCTTTTTCAACAGGGGAAAAAGGTCAGTGTTGCTTTCTCTGTCCTAGAGAGAAGGAGGCAGCTGATACAGTTCTAGGAAATGAAGTGAAGGATACTGCCAGCATGCTTTTGGATGCTGTAAAAATAATTTTGTGTGTGTGTCAAATAACTGAAACCCACTTCCAGAATGAAAAGGTGACTGACATCATCTCCTGTAGTGGGGACAGAGTGAGCTTGACAGTTAAATCAAGCCATACTTCCAATATGAGTTACAAGGAGGTGAGCCTCTGAGACCATTTGGGAACATGTACAGGATAGGTATACACTGAGGCTGAAGCAGAAATCAGTCTCTGCTCAACTGAGGATATGTTCTCTAAGAGGTGGTGTGATATACAGTCAATGACAGACAACCTGTTGAAAACAGAATTTTGTGTGATATTTGTAGAACAGGAATTGATAACTTGAGGCTGTCCCTACACTAGGGATTTTTATGGGAGAGCGGGGAGAAATTCCTACCATTGCTAACACCACTACATCTTCACTGTCCATAGCAAAGGAGGGAGCACTGCCATAGGCAGAATCCTAACCATGGTGCCATTTAAACCTGCTTGGTTTACACAAAATGATAAAAATGCTGTTGGTGCCTTATCTACATCAGTGCTGCCATTGGTGGAGCTGCACTGGTGTTAGAATAAAGCTTAGTTTAGACAACGTCTTGGTAAGAATTTGTATTTATACCAATCACTTCACCTTATCCTCTGTTGAAGATGTTCTTTCAGTCTGAATTCTTTAGAAATATAGGTAGCTCTTCAAATGTTTGACTATATGTTCCATAGTTTTTCAGAATTTACTTATAGGACGCTTTTGCCAAAGCATGATCTGTGTGAAAAAGAAGAGAAGAAAGTCAGGCAAGTAACACAATAATACTTTATTAAAAGAAAAGTGTTTGGATTTTTTTTCTGCAATGCCATTAATTCAGAAATTGAAGTGAAAGCTCAGCTTTGCTCACAATGTAAAGAGTTCTTGGAGATTCCCAAAACACAGGATATCAGCAGCAGCATTTTTAAAAGTTCACAGTGCAAAGGTGTCAGAGCTATCCCCATAATTATCACCTGTTACTTTGTCCTGCTGTCTCTTGTGCTGACTTTCCACTGCACTTCTCCATTTTTGTTTTCACCAAACAGAGAGAGAGAACCATCCAACTCATATCAAAAAACTTCAAATGAATGAGCCCTTTCTTAATAGTCTAAACTTCTTACTGTTCCGGTAAGCAACAGATCTTGAGGAAAATAATGCAGATATCCAGCACTGAAAAGTTACATTGGTGTAGCTACATCTCTCAGGAAAAATTGACGGCCCTGAGAGACCTAGTTAAGCTGACCTAACTCCCAGGGTACACAACACTAGTTTGACAGAAGAATTCTTCTGTCTACATAGGTATTGCTTCTTGGGGAGGTAGATTATCTACAACAACAGGAGAACCAATTCCATCATTGTAGGGTCTACACTCAAGTGCTACCTCGGTTCAGCTATGCCACTGTAGCATTTTAAGGGTAGTCATGGAAAACAAGGGTTATGTAATGGGGCTGAGCAAAGCTTTGTTGCAAAACTGTCAAGATTTGTGACACTTTCAACAAACATGGGCAAAATTGGGCAAACCTGGCTTTTGTTTCAGAGAGTGGGGGAAGACTTCATGGTCTTGAGTGGAAACCTTGCATAGCTGTATGTGCTGCATGGTTTGGAGCTTAGGGGAGATAGTGTCTACACACATCTGTGCTCTCAGTTAACTGAGTGATTTTTTTTTAAAAAAAACCCTGCTTTTGTTGTTCAGTGCAAATTGTGTGCTGATACTCTTATCACGCTTAAATTGGTTAATTTTGCTCATCTGTAACCCACACAAGGGTTTGCATCTTTGGGTGTATAGACAAGGCCCAAGTATCAAGCTTTGGGCACCCAAGTTTCAAACTTTTGGCCTATATTCTTGAGTCTGACAAAAGCAGAACCAAAGTAGCAAATAGAGCAAATCTTGATGGGTTACGTTCAACTGTTTCAATTTAGACATGTGCTTAAACTAAACCCTTGGAGTCAAATGAACTTTGGAGAAGGCCAGATCTATGCTTTTCAGCTTTAACTCATCTTGATTTTAAACACAGTTTTGTGACAAATGCCAAAAATCCCACAGGAGTGATTTTCAGCCAAATCCAAAATATCGCTCTGGCTCTCAGGACGGATGACTAAACAGATATTCTCCTCATGCTGTTCCCCAATTTTTCTGACCAGTGGGTTATGGATTATCCATTTGAATGATGCTATGCCTAGAGAAACCTGAAATACTACAATTCTTAAGTGCCTCACCTGCTTCGTTGCCTCAGTTCTGTGCCTCTTACTGTTTCCTTGCTTCAGCTTACTGCACTGAATTTGGATTGGACATTTGAGAACTGAAGTGCAACTGGATAGCTGATCTCAATGAAAGGCTTGTTCAATCAATTTCTGGCCTGGTAGCTTTAGATTATGGGCAATTGTGTACAAAATCTTTTACAACATGCTGTGCTTGACTTTGATATAGGATAGTATTAAAGGGCCAGATGCATGTTAATTTTTGTTAAAGATTTTCTTTGATTAAATAGCCATTAACGACTTTTCTGGCAAATGGATAATATGTTTGGTCTTTATCTAACATGTGGCACGGAGAAGGGGAGGAATACTGCAATAAAGAACAAAGATAAAGGGAGGGAGGTTGAAACAGGTAGATGTTGGTCACAAAAACACACATCTCCAAAATTATGGGATGCAGAGGTTAAATTTAAATCCTGCAGATTTGATTCTTCTCTGTGAGTTGTAACAAAGCCCTGTCCTTGCCTCCATGGGTCCCGCGTTTACTGGCAGATTTTGCTAGCCTCAGAGGCTCACTGTGACCCTCCACGTAACTCTTCTTTCTCCAGAGACAAGGGTCACAGTCTATTGAGCCATTTTCATCATAAGCCGGCGAGGGAGGTGAGGAGAAGTTATCCTTCCTTGCACAGTCTCTGTTGTCTCCCAGTCTCAGTGATTAAACAGGGGGCAAAGGTGCGGAGGGGGGGGAACCCAGGCTCACCCTCTATTCCGGGCTCCAGTCCAGGGACCCTAATAGTATCAGCTAGGGTAGCTGACCTTTTAGAAACATGACATGTACAATTCCCTGGGCTACATCCCCCACAGCAGCCCTCACTTCCTCAAGCTCTACTTCACCCTTACCTCTGGGCCTCCTTCCTTGTGCCTGATATGATGTGTACTACTCAGCCTCTCCAACCGCGCAACTTCTTCCCACAGCTCCTGACATGCACACCCACCTGACTGACTGGGAGGCTTTTAACTAATTTCAGCCAGCCCCTGATTGGCTTCAGGTGTCCCAATCAACATAGCCTTCTCCCTGCCTTCTGGAAAGTTCTTAATTGGCCTTAGGTGTCTTAATTGACCTGGAGCAGCTGCCATTTCACTCATCCTGGTACCAGGGATTTGTTTAGCCTGGAGCTAATACAACTATCTCCCACTACTCTTCCATAGCCATCTGGCCTTGCCCCGTCACAGAGTGTGAATTACACATTTGGTATTCATGCTTGGACTGCAGGATTCCAGGGAAACTTCCCAGGAGATCCCTGCACTGAGTATCCTACTGGGACTCCTCCAATCATAAGCAAATTTAAGTACAGATCTACTGATCTGCAGATAAAAATCCTAACTAAGCGGAGACCCACAAAACTATCTTTTGTGAAAGCCTTTGTTCCTCCATGCTACTCCCATAGAAAGCCATCCCCAAATTAATTTGTAAAGCCACCATTCTGTCCTTCAAATCACTCCTCACCCCATTTCTCTCTACAACCCCCTATTACAATAGTGTCTAGTGCCTCACAGTCTTTAGTGTATTTATCTTTACAACAGCCTTGCAAGGATAGAAAAGTGTTTTATTCTCACTTCCCAGAGGAACTGGGACACGAAGTGACTTGCCCAAGGTCACACACACAATTTGTGGCAGAGCTGAGAATTAAATCCCAGTCTCCCAAATCCCAGGCTAGCATCCTAACCACTGGATGCTATTACACTCATGATAAATTGCAAGAAACAGTGATTAGAGAGGTAGGCAGCAGGGATAATTGACATCACTAATTTCTCTGGGTAATTTACCTAAAACAAAATTTGACTCGAAACCTTTTGGTTATCACATGTAATAACACCTTCTTATCACTGTTACTCCTGTCCTCCCAATTCTCACAATGTCTGTTAAAACTCATTTGTTGCCTCTCGTCTTAATTTGAACTGCAATCTCTTTGAGGTAGGTTCTGTCTTTTAATGTGTTTGTACAAATGATCCCGAGCAGGGCCTTTGGATGCTACGGTACTGCAGATAATTAAGATTATTTCCATGCATTATGTGGTGTGATCTGAGATTCTGTGCTAAATTCAGACATGAGGCTACAAGAAGGCGTGGGCACAATAAGCATCAATCATAACATTCAGGGCTTTTATAAACACAGAGTTCCACCAATTTAACTAAAGTGTGATTTTATTTTTTTAAAAACAGATTTAATTAAATCAATGTGAAAGTCCATATGGACATTCTCATTTCAGTTTAAACTGGGCATATTTTGGTTTAGTTTAGGTCAATGAGGGACAATGTTTGCTGTCAGCAACAGATAATCTGGTCTAGCATTTTTCGCGGGAGAATAATTATTTCAATCTTTTCTCAAGAGTGTGTAAGGAACAAATGTGTTTCATCATCCTCCATTTTCTTGTCTCACCTTGTCTTTCCAACTTTATTGTTTGCTTTTAATAGCAAGTATATTTTATTGTCCCCGATTTACAGGAAATCACACACACTGCTTGTTTTAGCTCTGTTTCTGCCAAATCAGTCATACTTACAGGAGGCCATGACAGTGAGAGAGTGTGGGATTTTTTTTCCAAAGCATTTCTAGGTTTTTTTTGGATACCATTTCAAGCTCCCTTGTGCCATAAAGCAAAAATTAAAACACAGTGACTTTTGACACTTCTTGAGCACTGGATTGGCGCTGAACCAATAACTTTCCTACCACATGGCATATAGAGCATCAGGGCCAGATCACACTGGCCTTGGTCACACTGATGTAAACTGAGAATAGCTTCATTGTTTTCAATAGTTAGTTTGGATTTATGGCAGTGTAATTGAGATCAGAATCCAATTTATAAAGTCTGCCTCATCTACCAAGACTTTCCCATGGCACCTGCATGAGAGGATATGAAGTCAGCAGGCAAAGAAGTGTCAGCAAAGAAACTGTTAGCATGAGCTAGCTATGTTTGGGAAGGTCTCCCTCTTCCCTTCTAGACCTGGACAAACTTTTTCAGTGAAAAGTGCAGATTTGGGTTGACCAAAACTTTTCCCAAATCTGTTTTGATTTCATCAAATTGTTTTGGGTGAGGAGAGCACTTTTAAAAATAGTGCTGTTACATTTCATTTCAGCATTTTTCAAAGGAAACATTTTGAGTTTTTGATTCAGAATGACTTTTTTTTAATTTCCTTCAGTTTTCATTCAAAATAAGTTGACCCGAAACAAACATTTTTTGATGATTTGTTTTTCTAGCAAACTGAAAGATCAGTTACTCACACTACTCTATTCCCTTCCTCTCTAGTTCTGGACAGATTTTCAGAAGTGCTTGGCACCCGGCAACTCTCCCTATTCTCAATAAGAGCTGTTGGGTGCTGAGTATATTTTGAAAATCTGGTCATATTATGCTGAGTGTAAATGTTCAGAGGAATTGTATCATTTTTGATCTCTATTAAAATTCCTCTCCAAAACTCTGGTATTCCACTTTAAACAGGAAGCATAGTTATATGTTTTCCATATGGGTCATTTACCCCCTTTTCCTCTGTCCTCCTCTCTGAGCATATTTTCACTGTGATTTTTATTCTGCCTACATGGGGGCTTTCTACAGTATGTAAGCCACTCCCAAGTAATCTAGACACATATAGCAAGGTCACAAGTGTGGTTTATGAGTCTCTTACCTTCTCCCTTAAAGAAAATCTTGCTTCAACTTTACACTGGGTTAGCTTTCATCAGAATCTGGCCTGAAGTATGTGGTCATGGTTCCTCAGCCACACTGTATACTTGTGCTAAAATAAGGAAACTAAGAAGTTTGTGGGCCAAGTTTCCACCTGATGTAAATTGCTGTAACTTTACTGGAGTTGTACCAATTTAAACCAGGATCAACTCCAGAAATCTGCGCCTTTCCACATAATGATTTAATTGCAGGAAAGTACCTAACTTATAACATGTGATTCTCTCGCTGACCTTTTAGACAATAATTCTGCGCTGTTTAATATCATGTAGTTTTTATCTCCCGTGCACCCAGTCCAAATAGCCAGTCCAGGTGTAGATCACCTGTATCATATCGCAGTTGATTGGTTTCACATTTTAACTTGTCAGGGTACTTCTGAGATGAAACAGTATGTGTGGAATCATGTTGTACACGATTACTGGCAGCATAACAAAGACCAATCACTTCTCCATTACCTTCACTATGTACCTGATCTCTGACCTGAGCCAGCAGAGTTGTAGCCAGGCGATTTCACTGAACTCAGAAGGGTAGCATAATGTACTGCTGCTGTCACCACTGGAAAATGTCAACCGTTTTTCTTTTTAGTGAAATATTTCATATATGAAAAAAATAAGGCACCTGGCCTCCTACTCTGGCCAAGTGTGAGAATGGGGAAGGCAATCTTAAAATGTATTATTATTGCATTACTGTAGTACACAGAGGCCCAATAACATTCAGGCCTCATTGCACTGGGCTAAGTACTGTGATCATTGTAACTGTCACGATGATTAGAAATACTCAGCTATCTAAATTTCCATCTGATAATTTTGGGCATGTCTCATTTAAAGGACAATGTCGGCATCCTATGTATGCGTATCAGCAGTGCCTTTCTGTAGGGTTTACTCAATGGAAAAAGTAATGATAACTTCAATGGAAGGTTGTGAATCACTTGCAATATTTGAACACCACTGAGCTAAATTCAGAGACTCAAATAATAGCCATTATGGAAAAGTCCTACAGAACTTTATAGAAAATGGCATAAATGTATAATTATTTTAAGCCAATCTATAGAATCCTATGCTGCATTCTATAGAAAAAAGGTTAGTTTAAACATTCTATTAAAAAAAGCATAATTCTCTAACATTCTGTAGATTTTTTGAACCCCAAATCTTTGGAAACATTTGGTTTCTCTCATTAAATTCTAGAGGAGTCTTTCACAAGAGAAAAGTGTAAGAGATTGTAAATTGAAGTAGTTTTTGCTTCCTCCACTTTATTTTTCATCTGAATCCTTTCTCCCTGACCTTCTGCATGAAAGTTGCACGCTCTGGGAGTGAAATCCTGGTCCCAGCGAAAACAATGGGAACTTTGTCATTGATTTTAATGAGGTTTGGATGTGAAACTTGAACCATGTTACCGATCGCCTCTGAATCGGGGCCATTATCTTAGCTATTACAAGCTTTTTATGTCCAAAGGGCTCATTGCATACAGAATCATACTGTTTAAATGGAAGCAACTATTTGGTTCTAGGTCAGCAAAAACAACCTGTAATAACAAAACTACTTTCCTTGTTGGATGGTTCTTCTTTTGTAGAACTGAAAATTGGCTCAATAAATGACAGCCAGATTTAATAATAATAAAAAAAGCCTCCTGCTTTATACTTTGTGTGCCAGACTTCATTCCACAGCACAGTAAGGCCAAATAATAATAAACTCATGAAATGGCTGATTGGGCTCTGCAGAAATATTACAATCAAGTGGCAGGTATTATGATAAGTTAAGGTGTACTTGTGGCACCTTAGAGACTAACAAATTTATTTGAGCATAAGCTTTCGTAAGCTACAGCTCACTTAGCTCACGAAAGCTTATGCTCAAATAAATTTGTTAGTCTCTAAGGTGCCACAAGTACTCCTTTTCTTTTTTGTGAATACAGACTAACACAGCTGCTACTCTGAAACCTATGATAAGTTAGGAGCAGATTTTCTCTCTAAGTATTAAGAGCAGTTAAATAGCACCTTAGCTCAGGAAATAATGCTGTCTGTCCACCTCTTCCAGAGGAGTGGGAGGAGGAAGGGGAAATGGAATCGATGTATATTTTATATCACTGCCCCATGGACCACTTCATTTCAGACATGCAAAGCAAGTTGGAGCATTGTGTTTCTTTTCAAATGGATGAGTGGAAATGACGCATCACACAGAAGATGCCAGAAGGTTCCCAGAAAAAAATATTTTATCAGTAGCATTTTTTTCACCTCTTTCATAACAGGCATTTTAAATGGATAAGACTAATTTCCTGCTTGTCTCTTCTGGGGCTTTTGCCAGTATGGTTAACCTTCTTTCAGGAAAGAATTAAGAAAATATTTAATTAAATGGCCATGACAGAAAGAAGCAGCAATATTTCTATTTTTAAAATTCTCTCTCTCTCTCACACACACACACACACACACACACACACACACACACACTTCTTGACACTTTTGTTTTCAGTCTCCCCAGTTATTTATCACATGTCTACAGCTTGCTTAATTGGACTTTGAGGGGTTATCAGTTCTAGCAAAATAGTTAGGAAATACTAAACATTTTTTTTTCCTCTCAGCCTTGCCAGTGGCTAAAATTTGTTAATATTTATTAAAGGAACTAAGTCAAAGTGGGAGGGAAAAAAATAATCTAAAAGTTAACAGGGAAAAAGAGCTTGCCTGCCAGGGCTTGATATGATATTAACTGTTCATCAAAAGTATGCTAAAGGTCTTTCTTCCTCACTTGAAATAGTTTTTTGTGATGAATGTGGTGTCTGGGAAAAAGTAAAAGCCCTAAGAAAATGTTAAAAATAAAGACTTTTTTTCTATCAGCAGATCAGAGACACTATGGTTGCCGTGTAGTATTTGTGACATCATCAAAATATATATTAAAAGATGCGTAGTTCTGGGTCTGAAGGTTTGCTGTTAGACACTTCAGAGGAAGAAATAGTCCTTATTCAAATATAAATCTGAATGCATTCTAATGTAATGCCCAATATTCCATGTGTTAAACACTGCAGTTGTTAAGCAAAAATGTTGTTGAAATAAATGGGCCAAAATGGCACTGTGCTTGCTGAAAACAGGCTGAATTTGCCCTAGTGAGGACTTTACTGGCACATTTTCAAAGCAGCATGCTGAGTTTTAGCTGTCAAATTCCTGTTGGAGTCAATGGAAGTCAAGCAGTTAAAACCATACTTCTGGTTTGAAATTCTGTTTGAGTATTGTAGTGGATTTAATCTTCTACATACCACAACAAAAGATTATATCTAGGGCATGCTGCTCACCCTTGATCATCCTATGCTATAATAGAAATGTCATTTGTACTACGTCATAGCTGCAGTAATATTACTGTAAGCTGTTATGTGTTGGACCATTAGAATAGTGAGTAATTTTTATAAGGGACAAGTAAGACTATGATGTCCTTTTTCTCATCCATATAATCCCTTCATCTGCATCTTCCTGCTTCTATTGGTGGCATTTAATTGTACATCTCTTTTCCCCTCCTTCTCTGGGCTCAATGCCCAACCCTGCATCGACCACCTGAAAGTTCTGTGTACGTAGCCATTCACCCACATGCCTGCAGTTCTAATGTTACTAAAGGAAATGAAAAGTATGGTCAAGTCATTAATTCAGAAATGAGACCAATGGGGGAGCTTAGTTCTTGAGACTTTGGTTTTGTTTTGTTTTTTAAGCTAAAAAAAAGCTTAGCGTTTGTTGCAACAGTACAAATCCTGCATCTAATTTAAGTAGTTTTCAGTTCCACTCTTTTTTCTTTTACACAAATGTCTTGTAGCAAAACTTAGAGGAAATAAAAATCACCATTTTCCATTGTGTGTGAAAACATTTTGCACAACTAGAGTATGAAAGTACTATAAAAGCCAGTGAGAAAGTATGAACCAATTTTAATTTCTTTCAGTTCAGTTGGAACCAGTGTTGGAAAGACTCACTTCTCAAATATTTAACCACTTAAAAGTATAATTATGGGATTCCATTCTGCAAAGCTTAACTTCAGTGGGAACTATACACATAAACAAGAGCTATTTGTGAAAGTATCAGCATAAGGATTAAATTAGATGGCTCCCATTAAGGTAAATGAAAAGCGAACAGCTATATTTCCTACATCCATTGCTGGAAATATACCTGATTATAAAGCCACCTTTATAACCACCTATAGGAAGGGCCAAATTCTGGCCTTGTGAGCATGGTCAGGACTCCTCTATAAGTGGAAGCACATGCATCTTGAAGTGTCCAAGACACTGGAAGGGTATTGTTGAAGAACATAACACTGAATGAGGCTAGGTCTATACTAAAAAATGAGGTCCATCCAGCTACGTTGCTCAGGGGTGTGAATAATCCACAAGATGACCTACCCTCTAGTATAGGCAGTGCTAGGTCTTCCATTGACCTAGCTACCACTGCTCAGGGAGGTGAATTAACTTCGCTGATGGGGGAACTCTTCCCTTTGCTGTTGTGAGTGTCTACACTGAAGCACTACAGTGGCTCAGCAGCAGCTGTGTGGCTGCAGGGTTTCTACTGAAGACATAGTCTAAGAGAGATTAAAATTAAGAAGCCATCGGACAGAACGTAGAATGGAAAAAGTAGAATTAGATGCTGTTTCTCTTATTTTTCATCAAATCGATTTTAATGATGGCTAAAGATCTTGATGGATAGCCTTGAAGACTGATGTTTTCTATTAGCTAGCTCCCTCATCACCATCCTTGACTCCTGTTTCTTCTGCACCATTCTGTACACATAAAATGTCCTTCCTGAGCTGTCTGCAAAGCCATTTGGAAGCTCTTTGCAATCCAAATGCAGATACACAGATCACGGATTCCAAGGCCAGAAGTGACCATTGTGATCATCTAGTCTGACCTCCTGTATAACACAGGCCATAAAAGTTCCCCGAAATAATTCTTAGAGAATATCTTTAAAAAAAAAATTCAGTCTTGATTTTAAAATTGCCACTGATGAAGAATCCACCATGCCCCTGGGTAAATTGTTCCAATGGCTAATTACCCTCACTGTTAAAAATTCACACCTTATTTCCAGTCTGAATTAGTCTAGCTTCAGATGAAGATATGAACTGTGCAGCTGGCACCTATGAGCTAACTCAAAACCATGGATCCTAACACCATTGAGCTTGAGGTTGGATTTGAGATATTTATCTGAACTTTGTGGCCCATCTCTAGTAAGAATTACACAAGACTTGTTTTACACATCTATTCCAAAATACCCCCTATGTCAATTTGCAGCCTAATATTTTCAGCATTCTAGGCAATGAAGACCATCCTCAGTTGTTTCATATATTCCAAGTTGCTCAAGTCAGGTCTGTTTGTGATGTGATGTTTGTATTTGTGATGTTTTAGGGGGGTCAGACCAGTTAGGGGTTATGTCACCGCCTACCCTTGAACCCCAAAGTGTCATAATGGTGCTATCCAATAGATATACATGTGCAGGTATAGATGGAAAACACACAGTACAAGTGCTTAAGAGTAAGGCGAAAGGTCCTTTTGGTGTCAATCAGTTCTAAGAAAGGCTACACAGAACACCCAAAAGAAACACATTTCAATTTGTTTAATTTTTACTGAATGATATTAGAATTCTGTGTTTTCTCTTGAATTCCATCTACACAAGGCTTTAGAATCTGGGAGGTGAACTGTTTTCGAACTGTCTGAAACAGCAATGTATATTCATCAACTCTCTGTGTCTGAGTGTGTGTGTGTGTGTGTGTGAGAGAGAGAGAGAGAGAGAGAGAGAGAGAGAGAGAGAGAGAGCTAAAAAGTTCTATATTTGGTTCCCTTTGCACCAGACAGGGTTGTGTTTAAATTTACCAAGCAGATGAAGGAAATACTGTTCAGATGTTATGAAGCTCTTATCTGTGTTTTGTAAGGGAGACATGCTCTGGGAGATGTAAAGCAGAAGTGTCAGGCGGCTCACTCTAAAGGAATTAGATCATCTTGGACAAGATGAACTGAGCTTTACAGTGTAGATTCACGTCTGCTCACTGTACTTTGGAGAAAAAAGCCATGTTGAGCACATTCCTAAGATAGCACAACATATCTCCTCACTGCACAGATGGGAAGACGAAGCCAGTATTGCAATCCCCACCTGTTCACACAAAAAGAACAGGAGTACTTGTTATACCTTAGAGACTAACAAATTTGTTAGAGCATTTCTATGCATCTGATGAAATGGGCTGTAGCCCACGAAAGCTTATGCTCTAATAAATTTGATAGTCTCTAAGGTGCCACAAGTACTCCTGTTCTTTTTGTGGCTACAGACTAACACGGTTGCTACTCTGAAACCTGTTCACACAGTGCTGACTGAAGGGCGCTAGTATCACACGAGTATGTATCAGTGGGTGTATCTTCAAATGTAGAACCTCAGTTCAGTCAGTGTGAGACACATCTTAATGGTACTGATGAAATTTCCACCACCATTTTTTGTTCTCTCTTCAGTAAAAATTTAAAAATGCTGGGCATTTTTTCCCTTCCAGTTACAACAATCTAGAGTCAACCTAGATAAACAGCTGACTAAGTTGGGAAAAAATGTACTTTCTGCACACAGGAAGGCATTTATGATTGTCTCTGAGTGGAGGTATTGCTTCAGTTCACAAACCGGGAAGAATTAGTAGGGGAAGCAGAAGTGGATGGGAACCTGAGAGGCAGTGACCATGAGATGGTAGAGTTCAGGATCCTGACACAAGGGAAAAAGGAGAGCAGCAGAATACGGACCCTGGACTTCAGAAAAACAGACTTGGACAACTTCAGGGAACTGATGGGCAGGATCCCCTGGGAGAATAACATGAGGGAGAAAGGAGTCCAGGAGAGCTGGCTGTATTTTAAAGAATCCTTATTGAGGTTACAGGGACAAACCATCCCGATGTGTAGAAAGAATAGTAAACATGGCAGGCGACCAGCTTGGCTTAACAGTGAAATCCTTGCTGATCTTAAACATAAAAAAAGAAGCTTACAAGAAGTGGGAAATGACCAGGGAAGAATATTAAGAATATTAATATTAATAATAAGAATAATAAGAATAAAAATATTGCTCGGGCATGCAGGAGTGAAATCAGGAAGGCCAAATCACACCTGGAGTTGCAGCTAGCAAGAGATGTTAAGAGTAACAAGAAGGATTTCTTCAGGTATGTTAGCAACAAGAAGAAAGTCAAGGAAAGTGTGGGCCCCTTACTGGATGAGGGAGGCAACCTAGTGACAGAGGATGTGGAAAAAGCTAATATACTCTGCTTTTTTTGCCTCTGTCGTCATGAACAAGGTCAGATCCCAGACTACTGCACTGGGCAGCACAGCAGGGGGAGGAGGTGACCAGCCCTCTGTGGAGAAAGAAGTGGTTCGGGACTATTTAGAAAAACTGGATGAGCAAAAGTCCGTGGGGCCAGATGCGCTGCATCCGAGAGTGCTAAAGGAGTTGGCGGATGTGATTGCAGAGCCATTGGTCATTATCTTTGAAAACTCATGGCAATCAGGGGAGGTCCTGGACGACTGGAAAAAGGCTAATGTAGTGCCCATTTTTAAAAAAGGGAAGAAGGAGGATCCTGGGAACTACAGGCCAGTCAGCCTCACCTCAGTCCCTGAAAAAATCATGGAGCAGGTCCTCAAGGAATCAATTCTGAAGCACTTAGAGGAGAGGAAAGTATTCAGGAACAGTCAGCATGGATTCACCAAGGGCAAGTCATACCTGACTAATCTAATTGCCTTCTATGACGAGATAACTGGCTCTGTGGATGAGGGGAAAGCAGTGGATGTGTTGTTCCTTGACTTTAGCAAAGCTTTTGACACCGTCTCCCACAGTATTCTTACCAGCAAGTTAAAGAAGTATGGGCTGGATGAATGGACTATAAGGTGGATAGAAAGCTGGCTAGATCATCGGGCTCAACGGGTAGTGATCAATGGCTCCATGTCTAGCTGGCAGCCGGTATCAAGTGGAGTGCCTCTGGGGCCGGTTTTGTTCAATATCTTCTTTAAAGATCTGGAGGATGGTATGGATTGCACCCTCAGCAAGTTTGCAGATGACACTAAACTGGGAGGAGAGGTAGATATGCTGGAGGGTAGGGATAGGATACAGAGGGACCTAGACAAATTAGAGGATTGGGCCAAAAGAAATCTGATGAGGTTCAACAAGGACAAGTGCAGAGTCCTGCACTTAGGAAGGAAGAATCCCATGCATCGCTACAGACTAGGGACCAAATGGCTAGGCAGCAGTTCTGCAGAAAAGGACCTAGGGATTACAGTGGACAAGAAGCTGGATATGAGTCAACAGTGTGCCGTTGTTGCCAAGAAGGCCAATGGCATTTTGGGATGTATAAGTAGGGGCATTGCCAGCAGATCGAGAGACATGATCGTTCCTCTCTATTCGACATTGGTGAGGCCTCATCTGGAGTACTGTGTCCAGTTTTGGGCCCCTCACTACAAGAAGGATGTGGAAAAATTGGAATGAGTCCAGCATAGGGCAACAAAAATGATTAGGGGACTGGAACACATGACTTATGAGGAGAGGCTGAGGGAACTGGGATTGTTTAGTCTGTGGAAGAGAAGAATGAGGGGGGATTTGATAGCTGCATTCAACTACCTGAAAGGGGGGTTCCAAAGAGGATGGATCTAGACTGTTCTCTGAGGTAGCAGATGACAGAACAAGGAGTAATGGTCTCAAGTTGCAGTAGGGGGAGGTTTAGGTTGGATATTAGGAAAATCTTTTTCACTAGGAGGGTGGTGAAGCACTGGAATGGGTTACCTAGGGAGGTGGTGGAATCTCCTTCCATAGATGTTTTTAAGGTCAGGCTTGACAAAGCCCTGGTTGGGACAATTTAGTTGGGGATTGGTCCTGCTTTGAGCAGAGGGTTGGACTAGATGACCTCCTGAGGTCCCTTCCATCCCTGATATTCTATGATTCTATGATTCATTGTTAGGATGACCAGAGAATCCAGTCTTGTCTGGGATTTCCTTATGTTTGTCAAATGAAAAGTGCTAGTTTATGAGCTTATTGGGAACAAACCTTTTAGTTCCAGGGAGCAACTGAGGACCCAAAGGCAAAATTCTCATTGGTTTTAATGGGACCAAGATTAACGCAATGGAACTTTATATGGTATAGCATCTTTCATAAGAACTTCATAAAATATAAACCTCTCATCACAACAGGAATGCTGTGAATTGGCGTTATCCAGGCCACGTCTCTTCCTGGTTAGTGATGGACTCTTTGTACCTGATGGAAGGGAGGTCAAGGATGCTTTGCACTAGCTTAACCTGGACTTTGTCATCAGGGACCTGGCAATGGTATACACCCTCAGAAAATCAGAAAACATTGTTAAAACCATTAGACTGTCTGCTTTGCCTGGTGCACAGCCCTTTAAACTCTCTTTAAACTGCCCTTTAAACTGATCACTAGGTAACTTGTGGATTTCACAACAAATACGTGTTAAATTGGCACTTTCATTCCAAATTCCTATTTTCAGATGCTTACAACTTCTCCTTAAAATGACCTTCTGAGCTGATATTTCTGAGCCTTGTCCCAACCAGAAATTAATTTATTTGGCAAGTTCCAGGAAAGTCTATTCCAGTATTTCTGAATTATCAGGATGAAAAGCTCTGCCACATTGAATGTACAAGGAATGCTGCATGCATAAGGCACAGGCATGAACATGCCTGATAGAATGGAGTTGGTCCCAAAGTAACATTGTAGATCATTACAATCCAAAACTTCTGGAAAATCGGAACCTAGGTCTGTTGTTTGCAGTAGTCTTCCATCTATCTTATGAGCAGAACCATACCCAGTCTAGATATTCACAAAGATTGTGCCTCAGAACTATCTCTAATATTAAATAATACAAAATACCATATACAGTTTTGTGTCTGTTACATATGATATGGGAACATTAGCTTTGAATTTTTCTGACTTTTGTGCACATCTAAAATCGTGGCACTATCTACATCATTATTAGTGCAGATTTTTGCATACTGTTGTTATTTATGCTCCTGTATAGAAGAAAGTGAGCTAGATACTGAGTAGTTGCTGAGTAACTACATTCAGGTCTTATCAATGACCTGAAGAAGAGCTGTGTGTAGCTTGTAGGTTTGTTTCTTTCACTGACAGATGTTGGTCCAGTAAAAGAGATTACCTCACCCACCTTGTCTCTGTAATGTCCTGGGGTCAACATGGCTAAAGCAATACTGCAAACAAAACATGAATAAGAGTTTGAAGGCCCTAGACAAATCAGACTCAGATTTACCTGTAGTTTTCTTCACTCCTTTGAGGAAGAGTTTTAAAATAAATCTCAAAATATTGCAAGAGACTTGACTCTGAGGAAGTTAGCTTGGCTTTAGTGCTGCGTGCTGAAGCTGATAGTGTATTCTGAATGTATCATCTGTTCTCTGAATGTCTCTGTGTCGCTCTACCATCTGGCTTGAGTCAGGGTAATACACAGAGGGAAAAGAGTGTTACTTAGAATTGGCAGGAAAACCCAATCACTCAGTCAGCCTGATAATCGTGAACTTTAGATCCTTGAAAAAAGTTCCCTTTCAGTCTCAAGTGAAGGTTATTGTTAGGAGAAAGTCTTCATCAGAACAGTCATAAAATTGAACAACCTGAGAAGAAAACTTCCATTAGTTTATTTTTAATTTGAAGTGATACAGTATTTTACATTGGAGGTCAGGCTGAACCTTACTTGTAGTAATATTAGTAACTATTTTTCTGTTTAAAATTATAGGATTTACTGTATTTGAATTGATCAATAGAACCATATATAAAATTATCAGAGGCTGAATTGATTATCCTTTGTTCCTGCATTACAATTGCATTGACATCTAGATATGAAGGTGATGCCACTTTAGAAATATCTAGACAGATTAGATTGATTTGGGCCCTGACTTGACTTCCATCAAAATTTATCTTGGGGGTTTTATAGTATCTAAGTGCCTTTCAGGTAATATGGGTAGCAATACCTCACAGTCCTTAGTGGACTTCATGGAATCTGTGGCACTTCTGTCTTTTTGGGGTCAAAACTCTACTGGGGGTAAGATTTTTGTTCTTGAATTATTTAGGGGCAGAAGAAGGTGTCAGTATTGTGAATGGCATTCATATGGTGAAAAGATTATGAAAATTAGAGGCAAAGCCCGCAACGCTTTCAATATGAACAGGATCAAATCCTTCAGTCTGGTGTAGCTTCCTGCTGGAATATAAACATCCAAATAGAGGCAGTAAAAATAACTCTGGGATTATTTCGTGTATATTGCTCTAATTGTATCTGCACTATATGTAATCATCTGCCAGCAGATCTCTTATAAATTCTTCTTAAAGCTCACTCCAGCCAGAAACTTGCCATACAAAATCCAAACTAAAAGCATTTTAAACAAATGTTTCCAGATTCTTCTCTAAAACTCCAAACCAACTTTGATTAACAAAAATACAATAAATGAAATCTGGCATGTGGCTAATTCATAGAACAGTATTTCTACTAGTACTTGGAAGAGGGTAGAGAGGTTCAATTGTACATTACTTTATTTTATGGGCAGTATTTAGCTAAGGGAAGATCCAGTAGAGGGGTATACCTGGTGAGGGATGAGTTGAATTGGTAAAACAGTGTATGTACAAAAAACAAATGTCTGCTCATACAGGGCTGGATCCCAAGAGGGGATGAGCTACTGCAGATCCTATTGATTTAATTGAACTTATCAGGGTCCAGTTTGCTGTAGCCTGACTTTAGGCAGTGCTAATGACCATAAGACAAGAGCTAATTTTGTTTTTTAAAAAGAAGCCTAACTTTAGACTCCTAAGTGTCTATTGAGGCACCTACCTGATCTCTAAAAGTCCTGAGCCCCCAACAGTGTACACAGACCTCAAAGGGAGCTGTGCCAAGTACTCCACGATTTTGAAAGTTAGATAGATGCCTCAGTATGGACTTAAAAGCATACAGTCTCTCTCTCTCTTTTTCCCCTCCTTGGCTGATTACTTAAACAGAGCCTCCCTCTAAATGCAGGGGAAAGGCAATGTCTTAGCCTGGGTAGTTCACTGAAAGTAATATAAAGTTTATTCATGTGTAAACAGTGATATACCAGTCATGTAGCCTCTAATTTACACATTGTGTGCTCCAGCCTGAATCTGCAGGGACTTGGCAATGAGCAGCCAGAAGGAGAGAGTGATCCTGGGAGGGCAAGAGTGGCTGATGGGCACTCCCAAAGGCATGTTGCCATTTCCTCCTGTGCCAGGGGAATGGTAGCCAGGTGAGTGATGAGCAGAGTTGAAGTAGAGATCATAAGGGGTAGTCAGGCAGGGTCAGGGTCTTCTTCCTTTATCTGGTTTACAAAGGTCACCTGCACTCGCAACATGGGCTGAGCACATCAGTGAAGGATGCAGATTCAGGGATTAATGCAGAAAAGTCTTGATTAAGCTATTTTCCTATTCTTTCTTACATAGGGTGTAACTTGGAGTTGCAGTATTAGAACTGGGATTTGTGTGCTAGAAAGATCACAATCATGTGTAAGTGTTGGTTTGGAAGAAATGGCATATGCAACTTGACACAGCATGGTGGGTGTCTCATTGGGGCACAGCAATTATCTTAATGTGTACATGTTTCAGAATCCCCATTTATGGGCACACATCTCTTGCACAGCAATGTAAATCACTGTTCAGTCAGCAAGGACGGTGGTGTAAACTAGTATCCATTTCAAGTGTGTACATACGTTTATGGTAACAAGTATTGACAGATTGCAGATAGCTTACATACCTAATGCAAATTAATATTAGTCTTTACACATTTATATAATGTTTGCAAACTACAAACATTTGCAGATGAAGTCAGGCCCTTGCAAATTGTGTGTAAATTGCTACTTTATCTACACAATGTAAACCTCACTGTTCATGTAGTGTTAGGAGCTTTTCTAGTCCATTAAGCAGCTCTGAAAACAAAGACAAACAAGAATAGTACTGCAGTTCTGACTTCAGCCCTACTCTTTACTCTTCTTGCTCTCACAAAACATCTGGAAGGGTTTTAGTGGCAGGTTGTTGTTTTTTTCCCAATGAACCTCAGCAACACACTTTGCCTGGACAAACAGTTTAAACATAATGGCTAAAATTTGCAAATCTTTAGGTGTCTAATGTTAGGCCCCTTTAAGTGCCCTAATCTTCTGAGGTGTTCAGTACCCCAAGCTCCCTCTAAAGTCTGTGGGAGTTGTGGGTACTCAGAACCTCTGAAAATCAGGTCACTTATTCAGATGCCTACCTTCAAGCATTCAGTTGAAACGTTTGGCTGGGGAACGTGATAGATAAGCTCACCTTGTCCCCTACACTGCAAATAGCGTGCATACATATTTCCCCTTACACTGACTGTATCAGCTTCCCTAAAGGGAGCTTTTTTGTGTGTGGAGTTCCTGATAAGATAATGTGCTGCATGAAACATTCAAAGGAGGCTTTTAAGTTATTAGGACTAACTCAGTCTCTTCCCTTCTTCAGGAGCAGCCAAAAGGGGAGTCAGGAGAACTTGGCAAGTATACAAAAAGGGCAGGGCGATGACTGGAAGGAGGCAAGTGAAATGGAAATCTTGACTTGCTCCTAGTTTAGTTGATTAACCATCAATGGAATATGATATGCAGATAGCACCTCTCTGGGTTCCTTGCTCCCAGGAAGTCTTATTGTTCCAATTAGAGAAGGGAGAGCCATGATATGGTGTTTCCTGAAATGTCTAGAAAGATCTTGTGAGCAAATTAAAACAACTTTAAAAAAAAACTCTTTTGTCAAACAGTTTATCATTCTTCTTCACTCTTACGAGGCCAAAATCTAGAAGGGTCTAATTTTCTAAAGTGGCAACCTGAGTGAGGGCACCAAATCCTAAATATTTTTAATACCAGTCATTAATCTTACCTACCCCTTTTATGATCAGTACAGCCTCATGTCACTGTAATCAAGTCAGTTATATAGGGAACAAATTGCAATCCACTCCACATCTCTACGGTATCAGTGTGCGGGATGCTTTGCTCTTTGCTACGATGGTAGATATGAGCCAGACCTGGTGAAAAAGGCTGGGTCCATGTGGAAGGAGGAAATGTTGGCTCCATAGTATCTTCTCCCAGCATGGCACCAGATGGGTGGAATACCCTCTCCAAGTTCGGGCTCCACTTGTCAGGAGACAAGGAGCAGGACTGTGGCTTTTTTTCCCCTCAACTCCACATGGATTCCCCATGGAAGATAATATTGGCTCAATAGGCAACATCTTGTGATGACTGCCTCTACTATAGGAACCCCTTCCATAGTTCCAGGGCAGCCACCCAGGGGATCCACATAAGATCATAGCTTTGAGAGAAATAAGCTATATGGAAACCCTGGGTATTAAAATGTCCACACCAGTCTTGGTACAGTACAGGTCTATAGGGTTGAGTCTTCTGCCCAGTTGTCTCCCATGAGTGCTGTATTATATTGTGCACACATGAGATTTATTTACTTCTAAGAGTAATAGTCATAGACATAGTCCTTGAGGCATGTGGCTAGCAATCTACCAGTTTGTATACTCCATCCTCCAAATACACACATGCCCAACTTCCTGTTAAAGGTTCTGGAGTGTGCAGCCCAACTGGCATTTAGTGTACCAAATATCACAGCTAGAGAGGCCATTCAAACACTATATTCAGAAACAGGAGCTCACGTCACTCACCCAATGGTGTGATTTGAGGGCAATGTACTGAGTATTGAGCAGAGTTTGTTCTTTTCACCAGGAGGAGATGAAATGGCCCTTGACTTCAATATTTTTATTCAAGCTTTATATTGCTTCAATTAATTATTCTATAGAGTCTGAACCAACACTCACCCTTTTGTCCGTACCTTCTACTGTCTGCTCTGCTTTCCCATCATCTAATGAAAGTTGTTTCTTTTTCATGTATTTGTTTGGACAATGAATGTCATCATCTGCAACTTTGTTGGGTTTGTTCTTTCTCTATTCCTGGAATGACACAATTACTACCTCCATGTGCATCCTTTGGTTTTGGGAAGCATCCAACAGATCTCAGAGACCTTATGGACTTGTTTTTCTATCGTAAAGGCACCAATAATGTCAGATTTGAAAGTCCTGAAATAACATGCAGTAAATACCATTTCCATGTGCCACATTCTTAGTATGCAAAAAATCTGGTCCCAAAGATTTGCCTGACATCAGCTGTCAGTCACGCATTGGGGTAAGTGAGACTATTTATAGTTTGTAACCTGCATTCATTTTGCACCTATTTCGTTTTCATGGTGGGTGAACTTTTCACCCCATGAGCCACTTTAATTCCTGGGCCCTCTGCACAAGGGTGAATTTCACTCAGTAAAAATAGAAAAATGGCTTTGCTAAGATTCTTGTAGTCATGTTGAAATGCTGGGTAAGAATTGACAAATCCCAGAAGTAACTTGATAAGGAAACTTTATATATAGGTGGCTTAAAATCTAATCCCTAGACTCACACTGGGGTGCATTTGGGGTCACTGAGATCAGTGGAGTTGCCCCAGATTTACAATGATGTGATTAAGATTGGATTCAATGACTGCATGAGACTGGCTGTACTTTACTGGGGTCAAAGGACTTGGACACAATCCTTGGTTATTGTCATTTAAAATCTCTCTCTCTCTCTATATATATATATTTTACACCTGCTGCCCCATAGCCACAGCCAGGGGTGGAGCCTGCTATCGTGTGGCTGGAGCTCGGGGTTTTACTGAAGTTGGCAGAGCCAATGTGGTTATGGGAGAAGGACCTGGGTTCTGTTCCTTCTTGTGCCTCAACAGAATTGTTTACCAAGTTCCAATCAATTCTACATGGGCAAACCCAGTGAAAGCAATGGGCTTATACAAATTTAACGGAGGGCAAAACTTGGTCAGTAGACCCTTCATGACTGGTGGTGATGCATGAGAAGGAAAGAGCTCAGTCTGGCTCCTTGGACCAGTTGGGTTTGCACTCTGCAGAGCTGGAATCTGGAAAAAAAATCTTATTGCTTGTAAAATGAGCATATCTGATCTGGAAATAAGTGTGATCCAATAAGAATGAAATCCCATTGTCATTTTTGCCGTCACTTTTCAGCATTGTGGCTTTAATTGTTGTTTCTGGCTTGTCTGTCTATGGCCTACAGATTTACTGTAGTCTAGCATTTTATTTCCTTTTAACGCAGAGACCATACCTATGTACCTGCTAGATTCAAATTGTGAAAGAACTAGGAGGGCTTAGGATGTAGACAAGGATTGCACAGAGAAAGGGCAACAGTGCATTGCCATAACTGTGTAAAATGACCAACAAGAAGGAAGAGAACAAAATGAGTTTTATTCACACCGTATAGAAATCATCACATAGTCCTTCAGAGCTGCCAGCATGGCCTCGGTTTTGTCAATCTCTTTAGCAGCCAGAACCATCACAAATGACCCATCAATCAGGGGTTAGCTGGTCACACAGCTGTCACCAGTAATGCCCTGTCCAGGGCTTCATCTACCAGGGTTACAGCTGCCAGGACCAGTGTTCCATACAGAAGAGGTCAGTGGGGTGGCTGGACCATCTGCTTAATTTTGAAGCACCAAGGCTGTCCCAGGGATTCAGAACATGTCAAGAGGAAGATACTACAAAAGAGCACTTGAAGATCAGGAAGCGCTAATAGTCCAAATGCTGCTCTTAGCTACACTGGTGTAAATTGAGAGTAACTGATTTTGTTGGAATTACACTGGGGGAGTCAAACTGATGCTCTTTTTGTCCAATGTTCAGCTGAATTTAATAAAATCATTTTGTCTGTTTAAAATATTACTGTAAATGCAGCTGATTTGCATGAATAAAACTTACAAATTAACAAACTTATGTGGAAGTTAAGGCCAGGATTTTCAAAATTGGGTGCCTAAAGCTAGGTATTGTGAATCAGTCGCTCGATTTTCAAAAGAGCTCAGCCACTCATCGGGTATGTCTTCACTTTGAACTGGAGATGCAATTTCCAGCTTGAGGAGACATACCCATGCCAGTTCAATCAAAAATGGAAGTGCAGCTGCAGTGGCAGGGGGGGCCAGCTGCCCCAAGTATGATCCTGACCAAGAGGCTAGGTACGTACTCTGAGCAGCTAGCCACTTGTACCACTGCAGCTACATTTCTACTTTTAGTGCACTAGTTCAATCACTGCTAATGCAGGTCTGTCATAGAGCTGGACATTACACCTGTCAAAGGGTATGTTTAGTGCTCTGCATTCTTAAAATTTGGTCCACAAACTCATATACCTAAATATGGATTCAAAAGCCTAAAGTTAGACACTTTAATATATTTTTTTAAATTATAACCTAAGACTCATTTTTATTGAAGGATTCTTTTTGGAGTTTGGTCACTGTAACTTATATCCCTCTCCAGCCTATGGAAGTCCTTGAATAAAAATGCTAGCCACCAAATGCTGCATCAGCATTGTAGCTGATCAGAGATGTTTCACCAAATATTTTAAGAAAATATCTTTTTGACTAAATACAAATTTTTTCATGAAAATTTCCCTTTTCATTAAAAATGTTTAGGGATTTCATTTTCAAAAATTGCATACAAGTTTTAATTTGCAGAAAACAAATAAATATTAATTTTTCTGAGTTTTTTTTGGTGAGAAATAAGATATGCTTCCTTACCAGCTCTGGTTGTCAGATATCCATGTGGGTCTACAAGGAACTTAGAGAACTACATTGGCATCATATATGCCAGAATATTGATACATAAGCTTTTATAGTGGAAGCAAACAATTGTTTTTCATTGTTTTTCATTTTTCAATTGTTTACATTGTTTCTATGTAAAGTAAGCAATTAGGATAATATACCACCCTGGATCCCAATGAGAGTTTACTGTCCTCAATACACACGTCAAGTCCTTAGTTTTGAATTGCTACACTATGTTTGTCAAATGGAGTAATACATTCAAAACTATTGCACTGTGGAATTCCAGCATGAAAAATGTCTTGTTCAGAAGGAAGAGTTTGTTTAAAAGTCACAAATCTTATATGAGAAGCTCGGTTATAGAAGCCAAAAAAGGCAACAAAAACATATCTTACAAGGCAGACCTCTTAACTGTGAATCGCCTGATGTCTGAACTGTCAGAAATCCAAAAATTAACCAAGCACAGGAGAATATTTTGCAAAATCCCCGCGTTAGGACTGTCGTGGCAGCACGTATTTCCTGAGCAGCATTTCTAACACTTTCTTTGCTTGTCATAGTGCAGAGCTTATAAAATGAGGCTTTCTTGAGCAGAAATCTTGTTTTTAGATGCTGATTTCAACATTTGACTTGAAACAGGCCTTTTGTTGCATCTTCACCATTACTGGAGCCAATAATATAGACATCTCTTTGCTTCACTGTCCCAGGATGTTTTATTCAAGAATATCATCTGGCTAATATTCAGAGTATTGGAATATAGCACCTAGGGTGTCCGTTCCAAGACAAATATTTCTAACGCTATCCTTCTGGGGCACAGGACCCAAATAGTGGATCACTACTATTATTGTAATTCAATATAATAGTCTAAAATCAATCGTTGTACTTAGAGTAACATAGGAAATAGAGATGGGGCTCTAAGTATGAGCTCCAAACACCTCTGAACCTTGGGATTATTCAAAGCATGAAATCAGATTCACCAGATTCAAGATCTGCAGATAAATTCTCCTTCTATAACAGGCTATATCAAAACCCTGGAATTAAACTTCATCAGATATTGAGTGGCTTTAAAACTAAACCTGAATTCTGTGGCTTGATTCAGTCTCTAAGTATAACTACATTAACATTGCATCCGATGAAGTGAGCTGTAGCTCACGAAAGCTTGCTTATGCTTTAATAAATTTGTTAGTCTCTAAGGTGCCACAAGTACTCCTTTTCTTTTTGCGAATACAGACTAACACGGCTGCTATTCTGAAACCTACATTAACATTGTATACAAGGAATTAATAGCAAACACTTTGTTTCCTCAGAGTGCTGACTGTGTTAATTACAGTTCTCTGTGCTCAGGCATAATATGCCAGTTTCCCAAATGGATGTGAGGATTGGGAGAAATTACTGAAGCTGTGTGGTTAAAGCTTGTCCCACGTCTGTTTTAATAATGTTTCTGTGGTGAAGGGAGATGTTAAGTCTGGTGAGCACCCACAGTTCTCACTGGGCTGAAGGAGGAATTAATTTGCTCAGCACCTTCTGGGATTACACCAATTTGTGGACAGATTAGTTAATGTAGCAAGCAAGGAGAAAAGATAAATATGTAGCTCAGGGACCATAGGGCAATGTCCTAGGAGAGGGGTTCAGCTAGCCAGGGGCAAATCTGGTTGGAAATCAAATGGAGAAAAATTAAGATGAGGAGCTAGGGAGCTGTGGTGGAAAAGACTGGTGAAAGTTAGAAGCACAGTGGCTAATCAGGCCATGTCTGTATAACCTGAGGCTACACTGGGGAAAAAGACAGTAGGGAAGTGTGGTGTATAGATATTGCTTGTAATTATTAGAATTGGGAGCACTGGCTGTTGGGAGTCTGAAAGGACAGGAAACAGGAAGGAGGGGGGAGGAGTTGAAGAGGCTGAGGGAGAGCTACTGAGGGTGCAGCAGCAGCTTGGAAAAGAGGTTTCCACTTTAAAAAATAAAGTCCCGTTGAAGTTTATTAGTACCTTGCCTGGCTTCTACAACATTTTGGTGACGAGGATGGATCTTATGCCTCTGAACCTACCTGCATCCTTTCTACAAAGCCCAGGTGAGCCTCCAATTGCTTTTACTGTCTGGATCCATATGTTTGAGACTTATCTGCTTGCAATCAGTGCTACAGAGATTTCTGAAGTAAGAAAGCATGCTCTGCTAATCCACTGCCTTGGAGCAGAAGGGCAGCATATATTTTACACTTTTCCCCTTGCAGACGATAAATGTGAGACTGCACTCATTGCATTAAACTTTTTTGTGCCAAAAGTGAATGTAGTAGCTAATTGCTACAGATTTCGCCAGCATGAGCAGAAACCAGGGAAGAGTAATGTGGTATATTGCTTCCCTGAGGAGTCCAATTGTAATTTGTGACTTTGGGAATATGGCAGATAAGATCATTAGAGACCAGCTCATTGAGAAAACAACCATGCTTCATGTAAGAGAACGTTTACTTCTAGAACCACAACTTACACTAGAAAAAGCAATAACCATTTCTACCCAGATTGAGTCAGCTACAGCTGAAGCCAAAATAATGAGCATGGATACAGGAGGCACAGTCTAGGCTGTGACTCCTTTGCAGAAAAGTTCACTATCGCTGCAGACAAACAATTACAAGAGGAAAACTAATGAAAAAACACCAAATCAGCAAATTCAAAATACAGTAAAAGCATGGTTTCGCTGTGGATCCCCACAACACCTTGCAAGCTATATAGGATGTCCGGCAAAAGTAGCTCAGTGCAGTCATTGTAAAAAGATTGGGCATTTTGCTAAAGTATGTCACAGCAGCCAGTTCAATCAACAGGTGCATGCAGTTACAATACCAGATGTTACTGTGCTGAGTGTGGACAAAATCACTACTGCACATATTCCAGAACAAATAAAGTGGACAGTAAACATTTTCGCCATACCCTCAGGCAAATTACATCTCTATTCAGCTAATGTTGGACACTGGCTCAGCAGTATCTATACCACCTGATTCCATCTATTTGCATTACTTTAAAGATGTGCCTCTTACTGAACTCAAGCTTCACTTGGTGTGCTATTTGAAAAACCATATTCCAGTACGTGGCTGCCTGCCAGCAATAGTTACTTTTGGTGACTGCTCTGTAACTGCAGAGTTCTACATTGTCCACAGAGGCACTTCTATCCTTGGCAGAGATTTATTGGCTGCTTTAAATCTCAGGGTAGTTAATGGACTAATTGATCTTCCTCAGCAAAGCACTCTTGCTTCACATACCAGTTTTAGCTGGGACCCAACACCAGGTTGAGGAGAAACTTGGCTGTGCTCATGGGTTTCTGCATAAAGTTAAAATGCGGAATAATGTGATGCCTCTACAACAGAAATTACAGAGCTTACCATTTTCAGTCAGGGAAGCTGTTTCAGAGGAACTTAAAAACTTGTTCAAGAGGACATTATTGAAGAGATTAATTCCTCGGAATGGGTTTCACCTATAGTAGTGACGCAGAAGAAGGGTGGAGGCATTTGCCTTTGTGTGAACTTAAGGGAGCCAAATAAAGCTATTGTGATTGACAGTCATCCTCTTCCTCACATAGAAGAAGTACTTGCAGAACTCCGTGGAGCAAAGATGTTTTCTATTCTTGATTTGCAGAGCGCATACTACCAGGTTATGTTGTATGAAGATAGCAGAGACCTCACAGCATTTATTACACATGAGGGACTATTCCGTTTGAAATGTATTCCATACAGTCTCTCATCAGCCCCATGTGCCTTCCAAAAGATGATGATATTGATTTTGAAGAATCAACATGGAGTTCAATGCTATTTGGATGACATTATCATGTTTGGAAATACTTTGGAGGAGCATGACAATAACCTGCAGTCTGTACTAAACTGCATCAGCAAAGCAGGCCTCAAACTCAATAGGTCCAAATGCAAATTTAGACAAACTGAACTCTCCTTTCCGGGGCATACAATTTCACAGGCTGGACTAAAACCTGATCTGGCTTGTATCCTGGCAATATCAAATGCTCCTCCTCCAACCCAGATTTGCAAACCTTACATTCCTGCTTAAGTCTTACCTCCTGGTATGCAAAATTCATTCCAAATTATGCTTCTGTCATTGCTTCTTACTACGGAGAAGTTCAACCTTAGTGTGGACAATGGATGCACAAGCTAGTTTCGAAACGGTGAAAGACTTGATTGTACATAGTTCAGTACTTGCACTATTCAGTCCTGCATTGCCCACAATTATAACTACTGATGCTTCTGATTATGGACTTGGGGTTGTCCTCGCACAACTTCATGGAGGACAACATAGAAAGGACTGTTGCATTTGCTTCAAGGACACTAAGTAATGCTGAGAGAAAATATTCTACAGTCGAAAAAGAAGCACTTACTTGTGTCTGGGCTACTGAAAAATGGAGAACTAACCTGTGGGGCTGCACATTCAAGTTTCGCACAGACCACAGCCCTCTGATGACGTTGCTCACCATGAAAGGACTGAGAAGAGCAGGATATCATATTGCTAGATGGTCTGCAAGACTACTCTCTTTCAGTTGTGAACTGGAATATAAGCCTGGAAACCAAAATTTGGTAGCTGATTGCTTTTCTTGCCTGCCTTTTGCTTCACCAGATGGTCCACCGGAGGATGAGGATGTAGTAGTTGCGCTTATTACAAGCACTCTTACTGCAGTTACAAGAGAACAATTTCAAGCTGCTTGTTCAGCATGTCCAATTCAACAAAAACGACAGGAATTTCTGACAAAGAAATGGCCCAGTAATCCTAAAAACCTTGACCCAGTTTTGCTGCCTTATTTTAGAGTTCGGAATGAACTTTCTTTGCTCAATGGCTGTGTGCTACAAGGTACACACTGGCTTCTTGTGCCAGAAGAATTACAGTCAAAACTCATAGACCTGGCATACGATATCCATCAAGGATTTGTCCGAACCAAACAACGACTATGGGATCTGTATTGGTGGCCAGAGATGGAGTCTCAAAATGAAGCACTCATAAAATCTTGTGTCACTTGCCAAATGCATGATAAGACAGCAGTGACATGTATCCCTCCATTTCAGCCTGTTCCTCTTCCTGAATCTGCAAGAGAAAAAATGGCGATTGACATTTGATACAGCTCCAATTGACTGTCGTTATGCCATCACCTTAATAGACTATTTCAGTAAATGGCCTGAGGTAACGTTTACATTGCAAATCTCTTCTGCTACAGTAATTAAGTTCCTCTCTTCAGTTTTTAGCAGGGAAAGTAACCCCAAAGAACTGGTTTCAGATAATGGTAATTGTAAAGGTTCCTTCCCCACTCTGAACTCTAGGGTACAGATTTGAGGACCTGCATGAAAACCTCCTAAGCTTACTTTTACCAGCTTAGGTTAAAACTTCCCCAAGGTACAAACTATTTTATCTTTTGCCCTTGGACTTTATCGCTGCCCCCAAACATCTAACAGGTATATAACTGGGAAAGAGCCCATTTGGAAATATCTTCCCCCCCCCCAATCCTGCCAAACCTTACCCCCCCTTTCCTGGGGAAGGTTTGATAAAAATCCTCACCAATTTGCATAGGTGAACACAGACCCAAACCCTTGGATCTTAAGAACAATGGAAAAAGCATTCAGATTCTTAAAAGAAGAATTTTAATAAAAGTAAAAACAATCACCTCTGTAAAATCAGGTTGGTAAATACCTTACAGGGTAATCAGATTTAAAATATAGAGAATCCTTCTAGGCAAAATCTTAAGTTACAAAAAGACACAAAAACAGGAATCTACATCCTATTCAGTACAGCTTATTTTCTCAGCCATTTAAAGAAATCAGAATCTAACGCATATCTAGCTAGATTACTTACTAAGTTCTAAGACTCCATTCCTGTTCTGTCCCCGGCAAAAGCATCACAAAGACAGAGATGCTTCTCCCTCCCCCGAGCTTTAAAAAGTATCTGGTCTCCTCATTGGTCATTTTGGTCAGGTGCCAGCGAGGTTATCCTAGCTCCTTAACCCTTTATAGGTGAAAGGGTTTTTCCTCTGGCCAGGAGGGATTTTAAATTCCCTTCCCTTTATATTTATGACATGCCCCCCAAATCACAGATAGGGTGAAATGCTGGCTGTGATTTCTTCCTGGAGCTCTAGGAAAAAACAGAGTTAATAAGACACATACACCTCTAAATATAGTACCAAGTATATAAAGACTAACAATATTTTCCACATCTCAAGGACGATTTTAACCAGTTGATTCTGGGAAACTTTCATGGGAGAGTGCATCAGCCACTTTGTTAGAAGCTCTTGAGATGTGTTGGATGTCGAAATCAAAATCTTTGAGAGCTAAACTCCACCGAATAAGTTTTTTGTTATTTTCCGTGGCAGTATGAAGCCACTGTAGCGCACCATGGTCGGTTTGCAGGTGGAAATACCATCCCCAAACATATAGGCGTAGCTTTTCCAGAGCGTAGACAATGGTATAACATTCTTTTTCACTGATTGACCAGTTGCTTTCCCTCTCAGACAGCTTCTTGCTGAGAAACACTACAAGGTGGAATTCTTGATCCGGTCCTTCCTGCATTAAAACTGCTCCCACACCACGCTCGATTGCATCTGTGATTACTAGGATCGGTTTGTCAAAGTCTGGGGCCCTTAGTACAGAGTCAGACATGAGTGTTGCCTTAAGCTGATTAAAGGCCTTCTGACACTCTTCGGTCCGCTGAACGGCATTTGGCTGTTTCTTTTTGGTTAAATCTGTCAGTGGGGCAGAAATTTGGCTGTATTGCGGTACAAATCGTCTGTAATAACCGGCCAAGCCTAAGAAGGATTGAACCTGTTTCTTTGACTTTGGGACAGGCCACTTTTGGATAGCATCCACTTTGGCCTGTAGGGGGTTGATAGTTCCTTGACCCACCTGGTGTCCAAGGTAAGTCACTTTGTTTAGGCTTATTTGACACTTCTTAGCCTTAACAGTTAGTCCTGCCTCCCTTATGCGCTCAAAGACTTTTTGTAGCTGTTCCAGGTGTTCTGCCCAGGAATCTAAAAATATGGCCACATTGTCAAGGTAGGCGACTGCATATTCTCCTAATCCCACTGGGAGACCATCTACAAGTCTTTGGAAGGTGGCGGGTGCATTCTGCAGCCTGAAAGGGAGTACATTAAATTCATACAGCCCGACATGGGTGGTGAAGGCTGACCTTTCCTTGACGGATTCATCTAGCGGTACCTGCCAGTACCCCTTGGTAAAGTCCAAGGTAGAGATGAACTGGTCCCGTCCCAGTTTCTTTAATAGTTCATCTGTGCATGGCATTCGATATTTGTCTGGACAAGTTACAGCATTTAGCTTATGGTAGTCCATGCAAAAAATGTATCTCCCCATCTGGTTTGGGAACTAGAACCACTGGAGATGCCCATGCACTGCCAGAGGGGCGGATTACACCCATCTGTAACATATCCTGGATCTCCTGTTCTATAGCAGTTTTAGCTTTAGGAGACACCCGGTAAGGTTGGACTTTAATTAGGTGAGCATTGCCTATGTCAATGGAGTGGTATGCCCGTTCAGTCAGTCCTGGGGTGGCTGAGAACATCGGTGCATAGCTAGTGCACAGCTCCTGGATCTGCTGTCACTGCATATGCCTAAGGGTCATGGAGAGGTTCACCTCTTCCATGCCACCAGCACTTTTCCCTTCGTAGTAGACACCTTCAGGCCACTCAGCGTCATCTCCTCCCTGGGCTGTAAACTGACAAACCTTTAATTCTCTGGAATAAAAGGGCTTTAGAGAATTAATATGGTATACCTTAGGCTTTTGGTTGGAGGTGGGGAATGCTATGAGATAATTAACAGCTCCCAGGCGCTCCTGGACCGTGAATGGCCCTTCCTACGATGCTTCCATTGTATGGGCCCGGAGCACCTTTAAGACCATGACCTGGTCCCCTACTTTGAAGGAATGCTCTTTGGCATGTTTATCATACCTGTATTTTTGCTCTTTTTGAGCATCCTGTAGGGTTTCTTTAGCAAGGGCTAGAGAGGTTTGGAGGGTGTTTTGTAGGTTGGTTACAAAGTTCAGAATATTAGCTCCTGGAGAAGGTGTAAATCCCTCCCATTGCTGCTTCACCAACTAATGGCCCCTTAACCTAGCAGCCATATACAAGTTCAAATGGTGAAAACGCTAAACTAGGATGTGGTACAGCTCTGTATGCAGAGCAACTGCTGCAACACTAGGTCCCAATCATTGGAGTGCTCATTTATGAATTTATGTACCATGGCTCCCAAAGTCCCATTAAATTTCTCCATCAGGCCATTTTTTTGATGATGGTAAGGGGTGGCAACCAAGTGATTCACCCCATGAGCTTCCCATAGGCTTTCCATAGTTCCTGCCAGGAAATTAGTTCCTGCATCTGTGAGGATGTTGGAGGGCCAACCTATCCTGGCAAAAATGTCTTCTAGTGCCTGGCACACACTTTTAGCCCTGATGTTGCTTAGAGCTACTGCTTCCAGCCATCGGGTGGCAAAATCCATGAAAGTCAGTATGTACTGCTTTCCTCTGGGTGTCTTTTTCAGACCAGGACCCAGCATATCCACAGCTACTCGCTGAAATGAAACTTCAATGATGGGGAGTGGCTGGAGAGTAGCTTTGACCTGGTCTTGGGGTTCTCTCACTCTTTGGATTACCTCACAAGACCGGACATAGGTAAAAACATCCTTGCCCGTTCCCTCCCAGTGGAATGACCTCCCCAAACTGTCTTTGGTCCAGTTCACCCCAGTATGGCCACTAGGATGATCATGGGCTAAGCTCAAAAGCTTGACCCGGTACTTAGTTGGAACTACCAACTGTCTGAGGATGCCAGTCTTCCTGGTGTCCACCAGAAAGAGTTTCCTTGTATAAAAGTCCTCTTTCTACAACAAACCTAGATCAATTAGAAGAGCTGAGAGGTGGTGGGTTGCTCCTTGCCGCCATCCAAGCTCTCTGGATGCTTTCATCTGCTTCCTGTTCGGTCTGGAACTGTTCCCTTCATGCTGGAGACATCAGTCCCTCATTGGATTATGGACCTAGGCTTGGTCCCTCTGGAAGTGATGTAGGAGATGGGGCTGTTTTCGTTGACTGTGAACCGCTTTCTGCTGGTGCGCTATGTTGGGGTTTAGGCTCCGGCTGAGCCTCTTGTATAGGGTTATCGGCTGCTGCCGGTTCAGGTTCGGTGGGGCCCTCTGGGGTTGGGGTTGCAAGTACTGGATTCAGTACTGGCAATGGGTCTGGTGCTGGTTGTTCCGCCAGTTCTGGTTCTAGGACTGGCTCTCTCTGGGTCTCTGGGACTGGATCCACTACTGCTGTTGCAGACATTGGCCTGGGGTCCGGGTCCATCACCTCTGACCGGGTCCTGGTAGAAGTTTCCGGAACAGAGCTAGGCACGACAGCTGGTTTAGCCTGGCTGCGGGTGACCATTCCCACCCTCTTGGCTAGCTTCACACAATTGGCCAAGTCTTCCCCCAACAGCATGGGGATGGGATAATCATCATAGACTGAAAAAGTCCACATTCCTGACCAGCCCTTTTACTGGACAGGCAACTTGGCTGTAGGCAAATTGAAAGAGTTGGACTTGAAGGGTTGAATCGTCACTTGGATATCTGGGTTGATTAAATTGGGGTCCACTAAGGAAGCATGGATAGCCGACACTTGTGCTCCAGTGTCCCTCCACGCGGTGACCTTCTTCCCGCTCACACTCACAGTTTCCCTCCGCTCCGAGAGTATCTGGGAGGTATCTGGGCCTAAAAACCTCTGGTGTGGTTCCGGTGCAATGAAGTGTAATCTGTTGAGGTTCTTGGGGCAGTTGACTTTACATGCCCCGACTCATTACATTTAAAACATCGTCCAGCTGACAGGTCACTGGGGTGAGGTGGGTTGCTGGAGAACAGTGTGGTGGGATGATAAGGTGTCTGGAGGGTTCCTTGGGTAGTTGGGACCTTGGGCTGCCCCCGGTAGTAGGGTGTGGTCTGAGATTGTCCCTTCTGGTATCCGCTCCAACTGCGACCAGTTTTTTTCTTTTCTGCCACCTCCACCCATTTGGCTCCAATCTCCCCCGCCTCGATTACAGTTTTGGGCTTCCCATCTAGGATGTATCTTTCTGTTTCCTCAGGAACACCCTCTAAGAACTGCTCCATTTGCGTTTGGAAGGGCAAATCTTCTGGAGATTTAACACTTGCTCCTGATATCCAGGCATCCCAACGTTTCACAATATGGTAGGCGTGTTGGGTAAATGACACGTCTGGTTTCTACCTTAGGGCTCTGAACCACCAATGGGAATGCTTGGGTGTTAGCCCCATTCTGACTCTCACCTTGGTTTTAAAACAATTCATACCAGTTCATTTGTTCCTTAGGCATTTCAGCTGCCACCTCAGCTAAGGATCCACTGAGCTGCAGCCTCAGCTCTACCATGTATTGGTCCATAGAGATGCTGTACCCAAGGCAGGCCCTTTTGAAGTTTTCTAAGAAGGCCTCGGTATCATCGCCTGCCTTGTAGGTGGGGAACTTTCTGGGATGGGAAGTGGTACCTTGAGAAGGATTGCTAGGGTTTGTTGGTATATTCTGCTGAACCTTTGCCTTCTCCATCTCCAGTGCATGCTTCCTCTCTTTTTCCTTCTTCTCCTCCACATGCTTCCTCTCTTTTTCCTTCTCCTCCAGTTCTTTGGCCCTCCATAGCTTTCCTGTGGGCAGCCTCTTGGTTTTTTTCTGCCTCCATAGCTCTCCTGTGGGCAGCCTCTTGGTTTTTTCTGCCTCTTTCATTGCCTCCATTTCTCTCCTGTGGGCAGCTTCTAGGGCTTTTTTTGCCTCTTTCGCTGCCTCCAGTCTGGCTAACTCCAATTTGTGTGGTTTCTGTCATCTTTGCCTCTCTGTTTTTAACTAACCT
The DNA here is from genome assembly GCF_009764565.3 of Dermochelys coriacea. Classification (NCBI taxonomy): domain Eukaryota; kingdom Metazoa; phylum Chordata; order Testudines; family Dermochelyidae; genus Dermochelys; species Dermochelys coriacea. The sequence continues at coordinate 175,236,312 of NC_050069.1, forward strand.
TACACCCAAGATTTAGAAATAAAACAAACAAACAAAAAAAAACTTGGCTCATAAAATTTTGCTGTGCTGTAATATAATGCCTATATTCTCTTATAGTGATTGTCAGCCTACAGAAAAATCCTAAAAAACAAACAAACAAACAAACAAAACCCCTAACACCTTTGTCTCCAGGCAAATAGGCAGAAAACCCCTCTAGTTGCTCTTAGGTAAAAAAAAAAGAAAAAAAAACTTCTTCAGGTCTGTGAAGACTGGTGAATTTCCCTGCAGGAGGTTAACTACCCTGCCTTTAGGTAGAGAAAACTCCAGCTCACAAAAGACAATTCCCTTTTGTCTCTGCTCTGGCTCCCAAGCAGAGAAAAAAATTCTAACTGCTTTCAGCTTAAAACCTGCTTTCCAGCAGCCCAAAGAAAAAAAAAATTTCCTTTTCAAATCTGTGCTTCTGGTTCAAAAAGTCTCAAATTGATCTCAAAATGATTTCAAGTTAATCCCACCGCTCTGCCACCATGTCAAGGTTCCTTCTCCACTCTGAACTCTAGGGTACAGATGTGGGGACCTGCATGAAAACCTCCTAAGCTTACTTTTACCAGCTTAGGTTAAAACTTCTCCAAGGTACAAACCACAGACCCAAACCCTTGGATCTTAAGAACAATGAAAAAGCAATCAGATTCTTAAAAGAAGAATTTTAATAGAAGAAAAAGTAAAAAATCACCTCTGTAAAATCAGGATGGTAAATACCTTACAAGGTAATCAGATTCAAAACATAGTGAATCCCTCTAGGCAAAACCTTAAGTTACAAAAAGACACAAAAACAGGAATCTGCATCCCATTCAGTACAGCTTATTTTCTCAGCCATTTAAAGAAATCAGAATCTAATGCATATCTAGCTAGATTACTTACTAAGTTCTAAGACTCCATTCCTGTTCTGGCCCTGGCAAAAGCATCACACAGACAGAGAGAGAGAGGCTTTGTTTCTCCCTCCCCCCAGCTTTTGAAAGTATCTAGTCTCCTCATTGGTCATTTTGGTCAGGTGCCAGCGAGGTTATCCTAGCTTCTTAATCCTTTAAGGTGAAAGGGTTTTTCCTCTGGCCAGGAGGGATTTTAAAAGTGTTTACCCTTCCCTTTATATTTATGACAGTAGTCAATTTACTTCCCTGGAGTTTGAAACTTTTCTAGCAGAGAGGAACATTTTACACAGAAGGTCAGCCCTATACTACTGTCAAGCCAATGGGGAAATGGAACGGTTTAACAGAAGTTTGAAAGGGAGTTTGCAAACGGCTAAACTGGAAGGGTGATTGTGGATAACCTTCACTACTGATTTCTTGCAAGCATACCGGGCTACACGACATGCCACAATGCAAATATCACCCGCACAGTTACTGCATGGAAAACAGAGGAATACGAAACTGAACATTGCTGGATTGTTAAAGGCATGACCTGAGGCCCCAGCAGAGGATGATGTGAGAAAAACAGTTGAACAGAACCAAGCAAAGTATAAGACTTTCACAGACAAGTGGTGGGGTGCTAAGGAACCAAAGTTTCAGGGTGGTTCCTTTGTTAAAATATGAAAATCTGGAATTTTACGCAAAGGGGACCATAAATTCACAGCTCCTCTTAAAATAGAGAAGAAGGGATCTTACACCTATTGACTTTCTGATGGGCAGGTATGGAATGCTTCTTATCTTGCACCTGCCTATGCACCAAGAGGAGATTATGCCAACACCCAGTCTGCATTGGATGACTTCACTGTAGTATCAACAGAACAAGACATTGCACTGGAACTGGGGCTTGAGAGATGGCCTGTCAGACCCAGACAACTACCTGTCTGGATTAGAGACTGTTATGTAGTATCTATAGTGTTTTTAGTGTAATAATCCTGTCAGCAGTATAGTGCCTTGTTTCCTATTTGTTCCTGGGGTTAGAACAACAGTGTTTATTGTAATTGGGAGAGTTTCTTAAGAAAGGAGGGAATGTGGTGTTTAGACGTTGCTTGTAATTATTAGAATTGGGAGCACTGGCTGTTGGGAGTCTGAAAGGACAGGAAACAGGAAGGAGGGGGAGGAGTTGAAGAGGCTGAGGGAGAGCTACTGAGGGTGCAGCAGCAGCAGCTTGGAAAAGAGGTTTCCACTTTAAAAAATAAAATCCTGTTGAAGTTTATTAGTGCCTTGCCTGGCTACTACAACAGCAAGGGAAGCAGAGGTTCAGCCTTCCTTAACCTCACTGTGGCCCAGGTTGTCCAGAAATTCAGGCTAACAGCTAAAGCCACCCACCACCTCTGTGATGGGCTGAAGCAGGAGTATAAGAGAGACCAGCCCAGCAAAGCTATGCACTCTCCAAGCAGTATATGATCTTTTTCACTAGGGTAAGAGGACAACAAGCATTTCAGCTCTCCCAAAAGAAGCACAAAGCTGACTGCTAATGAGAGAGGGAAACCTACAGCTTTCTTGTGGCCTTTGTGACAGGAAAGTGTCTTAACCAGACAGCTTGGCAAAATCCAGAAAACAAAATGTATTAACTATCTGAAAATGACTGTGGTTGCCTTGAAAGAGGAGGCCAAGGAGTTCTGCTAGCTCGCTAGGAATGTTGGGAAATTGACATGCCATTGCAGTTGTGAAAGAAATATTTTTTCTGGATTAAATGTGCAAAAGACTGTAGTTCAATTGCTCCCTGTGGGTGGAGAGGGTAGGAAGCATGCTCATTTTGTAAGCCAAATATGTAACACTTCCAAATTTCTTTGCCTCATGCTCCCAACAATAGGCTTACTTTCCTCTACTTCATCTCCGTTCATTGCAACAAGAAGTACCAATTCTCAGGGGCCAGATCTGAGCTAAATAAAACAAGCTGCATGCAGAGCAGCATTAGGATCCAGGGACGAAAAGTCCTAACCAGAAAGAGCCTGATGGCTCTGCATCCTGTACCATTTTTAAAGAGAGACGATGGGCCAAATCTTGCAGTCCTAATCCAGTCAAATGTCTCATTGAAGTCCATGGAAGTTTTGACAGAGGAAAGACTGCAGGAGTAGGCTGTGAATCAAAATTGCCTTCCTCATTCCCCTTTTGAAAAATGTTTAGAAACAGTGACAAAATGAGCAAAAAATCTGCAGAAAAGCATTAATTACGCCATCACTACAGGTACTGGTGTGATCATCTGAGTGCACGTTACGATGGTGTGGTGAACCCACGCTAGCCAGACTGTTTCAACACACCCACCCATACCTCTCCTTGCCAATCTTTCAGGCCCTGTGGCTTGTTGCATCTATCCCATAATTCCTGGCAATGATGCATAATGTCACTGATACATGTTTGGTTTGTTCCAGTGGAATGTTTCAAAAGCTCCTATCCTGCCCCTAAGGAGTTTTGCATGCCTTGTAAGGGGAAAGGCATTCTGTTCCCTCCTGTGTGCTAGCAGTATCAACGCAGGAGTCAGGGGTCGCCAGCCTCTTGCTCTCCCCAAAGCTGCTGGTAGATCGACTGTGGGCCACAACACAATGGGTAACTCACGAAAACTTATGCTCTAATAAATTTGTTAGTCTCTAAGGTGCCACAAGTACTCCTTTTCTGTTGTACTTAGTGGGTGTGCATAGCTGTAACAGAGGGCAGTACATAGGCTTTTGGAACTATCATGCATTTACACTGGTGTAGATGATGCATGAGCTAAAACCTCTCCAACACATCATCAAGGATCTACAACCTATCCTGAAGGACAACCCATCACTCTCACAGATCTTGGGAGACAGGCCAGTCCTTGCTTACAGACAGCCCCCCAATCTGAAGCAAATACTCACCAGCAACCACACACCACACAACAGAACCGCTAACCCAGGAACCTATCCTTGCAACAAAGCCCGTTGCCAACTGTGTCCACATATCTATTCAGGGGACACCATCATAGGGCCTAATCACATCAGCCACACTATCAGAGGCTCGTTCACCTGCGCATCTACCAATGTGATATATGCCATCATGTGCCAGCAATGCCCCTCTGCCATGTACATTGGTCAAACTGGACAGTCTCTATGTAAAAGAATAAATGGACACAAATCAGACGTCAAGAATTATAACATTCAAAAACCAGTTGGAGAACACTTCAATCTCTCTGGTCACTCGATTACAGACCTGAGGGTGGCTATCCTTCAACAAAAAAACTTCAAAAACAGACTCCAACGAGAGACTGCTGAATTGGAATTAATTTGCAAACTGGATACAATTAACTTAGGCTTGAATAGAGACTGGGAATGGATGAGTCATTACACAAAGTAAAACTATTTTCCCATATTATTTGTCCCCCCCACCCCACCCCCCACTGTTCCTCAGATGTTCTTGTTAACTGCTGGAAATAGCCTACCTTGCTTGTCACCATGAAAGGTTTTCCTCCTTTCCCCCCCTGCTGCTGGTGATGGCTCATCTTAAGTGATCACTCTCCTTACAGTGTGTATGATAAAACCCATTGTTTCATGTTCTCTGTGTGTGTATATAAATCTCCCCTCTGTATTTTCCACCAAATGCATCCGATGAAGTGAGCTGTAGCTCATGAAAGCTTGTGCTCAAATAAATTTGTTAGTCTCTAAGGTGCCACAAGTACTCCTTTTCTTTGAGCCAGAATAGAATCCATCTCCCTTTCTCATAGCTGTGTTGACACTGCAGGGCAAATAGAAGCTAACAAGTAGTAAAAACGTATTTTTGTCACTCAAGTCATCATGTGACTGAATATACCCTGAGCTGATCTATTGAGTAAAATAATACCATTCTTACGGTAGGTACCTTTCCGAGCAGATTTGCACTTTATTATTATTTGCCTATGTCATGTGCAGAGAGCTTACCCGCATATAATGGTAGCTAGGGTTGTAGTTCTGATACAGGTGCTGTAGTAGGCCATTTCTTTTTCTAGAGTAGTCATGGCATGTCTGGCTCATGCTTTGTTGTGCAAAGAAGAGAAAGACTTGACTGCAGGAATAGTTACCCTCAAAGGTAGACAACCAACTCGAGATGACAACCTGACATGACTGGTGTTTAAATAAACATAATTCTATTGCTGTCATATATAGTCTGTACATTCTTTTATGCCAAGCACCATTGCTAAGATAGGATTAACCAGAGCAGATGCTGTACCCCAAAAAGAAATCCTGTCCTAAGGCCCCTCACCTCCCGCTCCTCCACACACACAATATTTTGCACTTAGAGAAGCCTCAGAGCTAATGGCTGTGGGAAGAAGGACTTCCCTTTTTTCCCTGTGTTCCCATGCTAGGGGCTTTGTGTTAATGGCCAGTATGGGCAATACTTTAGCCTTGATCCATCCATGGCTGGAGCTAACTCTTTTGCTTTCTGTCTTTGAGACTGGTTCACCATAGGACACTTTGAAACAACTCACCTGGGGCCCAGGAGACCCTGTAGGAAGGCTTCAGAATGAAAAAATGTGGAGCTTTCAAATCCTGATAGCTGTGGAAGGAAAGAGGTGTGCAGATAGACTGGTGATGGGGGCTCACGCACCCATAATGCAATCTGTAAAATAAAGTAATACATTTTGAACTGCAGTGAACAACCGATTGTCCTAGAGTTCAGGATACTTTGACTCAGGTGAGTTCTTTCTCTGTTTGTGTATCTCACACTGAGCATGGGAACTCTTGATTAAGCTGTGTGCACAGCTTTACAGGATCAGTATGAGATATATTGGGGTGTTGCAGAAATCTTTTTTTAGTTCACCAGCATGGAGTTACTCCCAGCCAGTCTCAACCATGAAATTAACCTAAGTGATTTATCAGTTCAACTCCCTGTAAAGTCAGTCAGTGTCTTTCTAAAGACTTCAATAGGAGTTGAGTTGGGCAATTCAGGTCTGTGGGCTCCAGGTGGCTCAGACAATAGAATAGTTACACTCTTAAAAGTTAGAGAAGTAAAAACTTACTGTGACCTCAGTGCCCACTGGCAGATAGGCCTGACACACTATTCCCAACACACTGTTCTGATAATAGGTATCTTGTAAAATATTGTGCATAAGCTGGTAATGCGTTGGTCAGGAATAACATGATGGATGTACGGACTGGGTACAAAGAGTTATGCATACGTGCTGGAAATATGTTCTTATACATGTGTGTTGGAACCAGTGCATAAACCCAGCCTGCCCTAAACAAAGGAATATGGATTTGCCTGTCTGTGTGGCTTGATTGCATACAGAGGACAATGAAGGTACCTTTACATATAAGGTAAACAGAGCAATCAAGTGGAAAACAACTTAATGAGAACAGGAGGGATGGACCCCCCCCCCCCCCCCCCGGCAGTCTTCCTGGCTTTTGAGGCAAAGACAATGGACTTTGGGGAAACATAAGGGGAACAAAAAGACATTTTAGTTATCCATGACTTACGGAATAAAGGGGATGACACCCTCTGCGTCTGTGAAACTGATGGGTGCTATATGTGAATTAAATCAATTTTTGAGTAGTTCTCAGGCAATTCTTTTCATGGCTGTTGATTGTTTAAAAAAAATTAAATCAAGTACTGAAGAGGTACTGTTTATTAAATCTAAATAAATAAATTAAATTGAGAGAGGAAGACTATGCTTGCACCTATATTGAGTGCATAGCCACCATTTACCATGGTGGTTCCCATACTCATTGTCCTGCTGGTTCTTTCTATTTCTGGAACTCCAGACAGCACCAGTTGTTCATCACATCTCTTTCTATCTGCGGCTATCCAGGAGACTGCAGCCTGTCCTTTCTGATGAAGGCCACTCCACAGTTATTTACCCCGGTATAATGAGCTATAGCTCATACTTGTGTTCCTCATGCTGCATTGCCAATAATTCTGTTTCAGGTGTAGTATTAAAGAGCTTGGAATCTTTAAAACCCTGTATGATTTTGGGACCCAGTTATCTGAGAGATTGCCTTTCTGTAGCCTGCCACAACAACTGAGGTCCAGTGGGGCATTTTAGGCATCTGAAGACAGCACTCAGCATTCTACAGTGAGCAATAGACATTCTCAGCTGAAGACTCAAACTCGTGTGGCTCTCAGACCCTGAGTTTGAGCTTTGGATCCGGCTGCAAGGTTTTCTTGTTCAATCGGGATTTGGATTGAAATTTTCCTCTGTATTTGTTGCTGGTGGTGGTGGTCATGGTGATTGTTTTTGTTCTGGTTCATTGGTTTCTCAGAAAAGCTATGATTTTGTGAAGAGCAGGACAGTTTGAGGGTTTATATAATTTTAATAATTGTTGTCCCAATCCCCCACATACTTTTGCTATAAACATTATATGAGACAATAAAAGAAAATAAACCAAGGCCTCTATGAAGTGCTTTGGCTGCTTAACTCTCTGTTAAGTGTTTGAAGTTAAATCTGGCAACTCTGCAATTGGCAAAACACATCTGTGTTTACTGAGTATCCTACATCTTGAATGCAATTTATAAAAGACCTCCCCTTCTTTCACGCAAGCTGCCAGGGATAATTTCGACACACGCAGTCCCAGATGAAAGTAACGCTGATGAATAATTCTGCTAATAGTGCCTTTGGGGGTTTTCTAATTAAACAGAGTAGTTAAGCTCTCAGCTTCATGCAGTTCAAAGGTTGCTCTTCATAGCATCACTTATTCACAGCTCAATCATGACATTTTTTTAAATTTGTTGGTAGCATAATTTGAAGTTTTAGAATCGCCAAACTACAGATTGAGGAAAAGTAGCAAACTCTGGTGAAAACTTCAACACAAAAGACTTTGCATGAGGTAAACATGGACAAGGCAACCCATTGGCTCATGGCATATTCAAAACACAATACACATTAAAATAATAACTTGGTGCAGTACACTGGAGTAAAACCCGTGAGAAAATGGAGTGTTTTAGCAGAAAGAGGAGGATACGTGATGGAACGTGCAACTGTTAGAGCGACTCACGCACCTCAGGTTTGTAGTGAGGTCCAGGGAAAGTAGCCAAGTCCTTCAAGCAACCAGCAGTACAGCTATCTCACAAGTGTATGCCCTAGAGTGTGTTGCTCCATTTATAATTTTATTATTTGAATAATATGGTTGAATTGTGCTGTTGGCGCCTAGACACTGCAGTAAAATGTTTAATAATTATCATTAAATGGCATGAGTTAGAACTTTAGTCAATGGGATTGCTCTCTTGGTCCTAATCATTTTATACTTAATTCTTTTGAACTAAAAAGAGTTATTTTCCATTCCCAAGAGAAGTTAAGTATTTTTCAAGCAAGCTAATTACAACCTAACTTAGGTTTGTTATAATGTGGATGAATTGCTTAGTTGACAAATAAGATTACCATCTTAATTTTTGTTTTGCATTTTCATTAAGAATAAGAAGTAGGCCAAAGTAGAGTCCATTTATCCATTCACCCCACTCGTATTCAGAGTCTTTAGGTTGTGATAAATGGGATTCTGAACCACTTGATGTTTTGGCTTTGCAATCAAAGCCCCAACCAATAATATGGCATGTAGCTATGAACTGTAGTCTGTTTTCTGCATACTGCACCTTTAAATTTAAGTTCTGTCTGCTGGAGGTATCTACCATTTAATATTCAGTTGATGCAACCTGCTAGGGAGGAGAAATACAGTATGAGCTTTTCTGAAGACTTCACTCTTAATTTCTTATTGTGTTGTTTTTTCATCTATAATAAAGATATGTAGACACTATGTGTGGTTGAGCTCCATGTATAGAAAATTACATATGAAGTAGTCAAATCTAAAACAAATGAAATAGGAATCTTGTAAAATAAATGGGGTAAAAACTGGAAACTTACTTTGAACACAATGAACTTTGGTAGAAGTTCAGATAAATGGGTCCAAGATTGGAACCGCTTTAGTTTTTGATCTTGCAAAACTAAAATCTGACTTTTTTATAAAACCTGGTTAATAATTTTACCAGTCGCTAACTTCCAATATACTCTTTGCTGCCATTGTATCTTAAAAGAAAATATGCAGTGTTAAGGTTGCACAGTTAAAAATAAAGAATCAGGAAATGTAAAAGGTAAGTTTCTCGTAGCAATTTATGTATATCTCATGCTTTACATTTAACAAGAAACTGAGAATGCTTTGTGTTTGGAATGTGACTCATCTAATGTTGCTTTGAAACTTTTGTATTTCCTGTCTGTTGCTGCTTTTAACAAAAAAAAATAAAATCACATTTGATTCCCCCCCCCTTTTAAAAAAAAAAAGAAAGGCTGAAAGCTTCTTTTAAGCCATTAAAGACTAAAAGCAGCTTAAGCATTTATGTTGAAATGAGTCATTAAATTGACTCGTGACTAATCTATAGAAGTACACTTTAAAATGTGACACTCCTGAAAAACTGCATGTGTGAAGTGCATTTGTTTAGATTCTCAGTCTTGGTGAAAATTTGTCTGCATATGTGCATTGTACTATTGATAAAGGGAGAGATTGTTCCACCCACATCCAGGAGAGAAGACCGTCTGCTCCCGTGTTTCACCCATCCTGTGCAAAAGCAGGGCTTACCTGCCTCCCAAAGCCTCCTTCCTATAGATTGCATGGAGGCAGGGGTCTGCACAGGGTAAAGTGGGAGAGGCGTGGGTGGAACCAACTCTTCCATTTTCCCTCCTCCTCCCCTGTGTTCCCAGCACAGATGAAAGAAATACCAGTTCAGGCTGTACTGCCTTTCATACAGGCCTGCTATGCAATTGAGATTCACTATCTCAAGGAAGGAATCCCAGGAGAATCACTATTAGCAAGGTTCGGTCAAATCTGGGTTGTTGGGAGTGGGAGGGCTAGAGAAGTTACAATCACAGAGCCAGTGCAGAAGGGTGGGGAATTACATTGATCCCCAAGGATCAATGGGATTAGGGAGATAGGTCCTGTGGGGGTGGGAGGGAGATCACACACATACACCCGACAGAACAATCAGGTAGAAACTTCACCAGATGCCCCCCCAACCTCCATTATAATGCAGGAGGAGGCCACCTGGCCCAGAGCTCTCATCTTAATCCCATTTTAAACCTCCCCCAACCCCTCCAAGCTTGTTTGTGGATGAACCTTAACATGAAGCCTATTTACATGAAAAGAAAAGGAGTAGTTGTGGCACCTTAGAGACTAACAAATTTATTTGAGCATAAGCTTTCATGAGCTACAGCTCACTTCATCGGATCCACCGTATGCATCCGATGAAGTGAGCTGTAGTTCACGAAAGCTTATGCTCAAATAAATTTGTTAGTCTAAGGTGCCACAAGTACTCCTTTTCTTTTTGCAAATACAGACTAACACGGCTGCTACTCTGAAACCTATTTACATGCATCATCTTAAAGACTAGCCATTTTTGAGTTACTGGGGTATGGGGAACTGACTTTCATCACATTCCCAAACACATTCTGCTTCCCCCCCCCCCCCCCACACACACTAATAACTCAGGAACCACTGAAGGGATCCTGATATCTGAGCACCTGTCAGTATAATACATGGTGCATTAATAGCTTGATAAATGACTCCGCAATAATGTATCTTTCCCAGCATGTGAACCCCCCCCTTCAGGGAGGCTAGCCTCTGGCCCCACCCCTTCTACCCAAGGCCCTGCCCCTACCCCATCTCTTCCACCCACCCCCCACCATGGCTGGGGGAACCCCAGCTGAACCACCCCGAGCACTGGCCCCCCCGGCTTGCCAGCCAGCCTATCCTGGCCCCACTGGCCAGCAGGAGAGAGAGAGCGCAAGGGTGGGGTGTGTGGGCAGTCCCATGGCCTGGCTTAGGGGAGACTTAGCCTCCCCTGGTCTATTATACCCACCGACTATGTTTCTCAGACATCGTCTATTGAGTTCTGTACTTGAGCTAAATAAGGACACCGAGAGCTTACTCCTCTCCTGTGCTGCTCTCTTTAAGGTAGCTTTGAGCTGAATTTTCATGCAATGCTTATGCCATAAGAATCTGGCTTTCTACTGCCTCTCGCCTTGATCAAGTGCCTTACGCCTGTGTGAGATGCTACCATTTTCATTCAGTAGCTTTTTACAACAGCTTCGCACAAGTGTAAACTCTGCAAGGAGAAAGGCAGAGAGCCAGGCCTATCAGATTATGGTGGGTGGGGGGGGTCACAAAATCCAAACCAAATGAACATTGTGGGAAAGCAAAGATGATTGAGGCCAATGCCAAAGGTGGACACAATTGGCTTAAAAGAATTGTGGAATTCTTCAAGGCTTCTCTGAATCTGTTGCAGTTGCTGAGGAGCTTCATGCTTTACAAATCTCCAGCATGCTCTAGCCTGTAGCAGTTTGAGCCTGGTAAAATGTTATATTTTGACATTAACATCTAAAAATCCCCCCTGCCCTCTCCCATAAATACATCTGCCTAACCATTCACCAGAGAGACTTTTCCAAGGTAGAAATTTGGTCCCGTGAGCATAAAGACCAGCCCGATGAAAAATCCTGTGGAGTTTTAAAGGGATGCTATCATGAGGGTTCTATAGAAATTACTCTTTAAAAAAAATAGAGAATTTAATAGAAAAATTCTCTATGGGTTTGTAACAGCCAATAGAATTCAATAGCTGTGGTATAATATTCTGTAGCATATGTCTAATCGGGAAATGTCTGGGACAATCTTCTCTCTGATGACCAGTGTCACCTCTTCAGATATTTTCCCCCTTCACTCTTTGTGAGGATCTCTCCTTTCCAGTGTTTAGAATGTATTTTGATGTGGTCCCTACTCTAATTTTCTAGCTATTGTGATTTTTTTTTTAAATGGCCCTTTTTGCTGCCTGGAGTGCCAGCCTTGTTTTGTGACCTGGAATGAGTGAAGAGCTCCAAGAAATCCAGGAAGTTTGCCAATGTATACAGGCTAGGGGGATGTCTCCAAAACAGAAGCCTTCCAGCAGAAACAGAAAGGTTGGCAAGTGTGGACTGGCAGTTCTGAGAAATACAGCCATTTGTTTATCCAGACCACAAGCATAGTGCAATCTAAATGTAGTAGGAAGTGAGCCTGAGACATAAGCCCTTGTATTAGAGGCCTGGTATGAGGCAGAACCTGCTTACAGAATCTGGCAAGAACAGGGCTGATATTGCAGAAATATACATTCCTAAGAAGTGCTAGTCACAGAATACTTACGCAAACACATCCCGATATTAAGTGGTACCAGAGTGGCCCGATATTAAGGATGGTACAAATACATTCCCCCAAGGATAACAGGAACACACTGACCCCTCCTAAAAGATAAGGTCAGGATGATACTACATAGAGATGTTTTGATTGAAACATGTACAAGGCAGTGGTGATAACTAGTCACATCAGGGGGCAGTAACTATGTCAGAGGAACAGTACTAACTTGCTTCTATTGGGGTATAGAAATGTATCTCAGAGGGAATATTTTTATCTGGCCTAAGTAGGAACGGAAAGTTCCGCTGCTCACTAAGCTGGTCCATTGTTACAGACATACATACATTTGTGGTCCGGTAGAGTCTGTGGGATAATAGTACCATGCTTTGTCGACAATAAACCTGGCCAGCTGCCTTTGTCCCTTAACAGATCTTGTGGTCATTGGGCGGTTTGCTCAAGGCCTGCCGTGCCAGCTATCTGCACAGGGCTCGGGTGGCAAATAGGGGGAACACACACACATGTATCCAAACATCTAACCACACTGGTGATCCAGGACCACTGATCAGGTAAATAAGCGAGCTGTCCTCTGTAGGACTCATGATCTAACAGGGCAGAAAACCACAAGCTAGGAAACTCCCTTATCCCCTCCCTGCAAATCCCCAAAGACAGCAAGCACAAAACCAGAACAAAACATTAGAAACAACTGTAAAAATCCTACAAAAGAGATGTGCCATCCCCTGTTATAAATACTTGTGGTCAACAGCAGGCTTCAGGTAGCTACTCTGTGCCTGAAGAATGGCAACAGAAATGGAAAAAGGTGGCTCTAGCAAAATTAAAAGGTAAAACGGGGCCCTCTGCATTGTGCCCACCATATAATTAAATCCAGGTTCTAGTAAAACCTAAACTGGGACCTAGACTAGTGCCTGTCAGAATGGAACAAGTAGCAAACAATACTGTCACTGAATTAAATCAAATGAAGGGAAAAAATGGAACAGTTCAGAAAGCACATTAGGAGACAGGAGCTGTGACCCAATTGCAGGGGAGTGAATAAAAAAAGCCTCAAAGTGAAAAACCAACATTGGAGCAGGTTAACACCTAGAATTGATTCATTGACAGATGGAATTGCCCCAAGACAGTTAACTAAAGCATGTAAGAACACTCCCGCAATCCATTTGGCATATAAACAAAAGCAACAGATACTGGGGGAACAAATTCAGGTTTTGCAAGAGCAGGTAATGACCCGCACTCTCCTTTCAAAGCCAGGATAAAAACCAGGAATGCAGGTTCCCAACTGCTTTAACCCCTGGAGCCATAGTCCTTGCTCATGGCTAGAGATATAACCACCTTTCTCAAACATTTTTACATACTGGTTAAGTTTTCCTTTAGATCCTCTCTCAGTTTGCTAAACTTCCTGCTGCTGCCTGTACCTTAAGATAACTATGGAGTTAGAAGAAAAGGAGTACTTGTGGCACCTTAGAGACTAACAAATTTATTAGAGCATAAGCTTTCGTGAGCTACAGCTCACTTCATCGGATGCATTTGGTGGAAAGAAAAAAAAAAAAGAGTTAGAGTCTCTTGGTACAGGTCTCACTACCTTCCTAGGTTACTCATCACCCCCTTCCCCCACCTCTCCTCACTTCAGCTCCAGCCCCAGCTCTCTTTTTTAAAAAAAAGTTATGGCCTCAGGTAACAAGTGTTCAGCGGACAATGGCCCACTCTTGAGGGTGCAGATTCAAAAGGCTGGGTTTTTGTGCAACTGGAGGTGGGGAATTTGCAATCATCTTCCTCCTAAATAGTGGGTTTCCTGAGGACTCCTTTCATTCCAAAACTCCATTCTTGTCTAGCACATGGTTCAGTATAGGCCTTTGAATATCCAGGTCTCATATCTGTCACATCTCTCCCTTTGAGGGGTTACATACAGTCCTGCCCCCCAATAATATATAAACAATTCATTTAATACAATGGACCCCAAAGATACTTGCACTTAATTCAGTATGGTCTCACTGTCAGGATGTTGCAAAGGCCAAAAATATAACTGGATTCAAAAAAAGAATTAGATAAGTTAGGTCCATCAATGGCTATTAGCCAAGCTAGTCAGGGATGCAACCCCATGCTTTGGATATCCCTAAACCTCTGACAGCTAGAAACTGGAACTGGATGACAGGCGATGGATCACTCAATAAATGGCTCTAATTAATTCAGTTGTTTGCCCGTACAACTCCTGATGGGAGGCTGTTCCAGAATCTTGCCCTCTGATGGCTTGGAAAATAAAAGGTTTCTGCCTGAATTTGTTCAAAGACTGTTTATATCCATTTGTTTTTGTGCCAGCATTGTCCTTTAGTTTAAATAGCTCTTCACCCTCCCTGGTATTTACCTCTCTGATGTATTAATAGTGAGCAATCATATCCCCTCTTAGCCTTCTTTTTGCAAGACTTCACAAGCCAAGTTCTTCCAGTCTCCTCTCAATAAAAGATAGGCCCTCCATTCTCCAGATCATCCTAGTAGCTCTTCTTTCCACCTGTTCCAGTTTAAATTCGTCTGTCTTGAACATGGGTGACCAGAATTGTACATGGTGTTCCAAATGACGCCTAACCAATGCCTTGTACAATGGCATTAATACTTCTCTATCTTCACAGGAAATTCCTATCCTAATACAACCTAGGATAGAATTTTCCTTTTGCATAAGCTGCATCATATTGATGGCTTATAATCATCCTGTGATCAGCCCACACACCCAGGTCTCTCTCCTCCTGTGTTGCTTCCAGCTGATGAACCCGTAGCTTCTAGCAGAAATTCTTATTATTAGATGCTAAGTGCATGACCTGGAGCTTTGTACTATTGAACTTCATCCCATTTCTGTCACTTCTGTCTTCAAGTTCATCCAGATCTTCCTATATATTGTTCTGATCCTCCTCTGTATTGTCAATCCCTCCCAAATTTGTAGTGTCAGCAAATTTTATCAGCACCCTCTTACTTTTTGTGCCAATGTTGTTTAATAAAAATATTGAATATGATTGGTTCCAATACTGATCCTTGAGGAACTCCACTAATTACCTCTTTCCAGTCCGATAATTCACCTTTCAGCACAACCCTTTGCCTTCTCCCCTTTAGTAAATTACTTAATCACTTTATAATGCCTGTACTGATCCCCATCTTCCCTAATTTAATTAATAACTTCCCATGTCGTACCATGTCAAATGCTTTACTGAAGTCCAAATATATTAAATCAAGAGTACTTCCCTGGTCTAAAAAAATCAGTTATTTTCTCAAAGAAGGAAATCAGGTTAGTCTGGCATTATCTACCTTTAGTAAACCCATGTTGCATTACATCTCCCTTACCATTTACTTCTACAAATTCAATTATTCTTCCCTTCACAATTTGCTCTAAAACCTTGTTGTAGTAGGATGGTCACCCACTCCGGGCTCAAAAGGGTTACAGCCAGCCCTGGGAGAGGGCTGGGGCTGTGAGCCAAAGGCTGGACTGATGGGGAAGGCAGCCACAGCTGGGGCCACGGCCCAATCAGGCCACAGCTGGCCTTATAAAAGGCTGTGATCCAGGCACTCAGACAGTCTTTCTCTCTAGCTGTATGGGAACACTCTAGATACCCTGGTGAGAAGCAGCGCTGGGGAAAGGCCAGAGGAGCTGGGGAGCTCCAGGCTGGAAAACCCCCAGCCTACAGGCCTTGCTGAAGGCCTAAGGCAGGTACTGGGGTTGCAGAGGAGCAGCCCAAGGTTAGGCAAAGGCAGGAGGTCCCCAAACCCTCCTTGCCAATGATGAGTGGTACAGACTGCAATCTGTCCCAGTGTGTGGAGGCTAGATGAGGACTGGCAGTAGCTTCTGAGGCAAGATGGGGATAGAGAGTGGGGAGACCCAGAGACCGTGGGGGGGGACTGCAGAGGGCAGAACTCTGAGGGAAGGGGTAATGGGGTCTGGGAGGGACATGGGGCCTGAGGCAAGCGGGACACTGGCCTGCAGAGGGTGCTCTGGAGGCTGGAGAGCTAATTCCCAGGATGACCAGCAGGTGGCGCAGCACCAGTGAGTCTTGGCCTTGCTACACTTGTGTACTATAAAGGTCAGATTTACAGGTCTGCAGTTGCCCAGATCAGTATTTTCCCTTTCTGAAATATAGGTACAATGTTAGATACGGTCCAGTCATGTGGCACTACCCCAGAATAGATGTTTATTAAAAATCCTTACTTCTGGACTAGCAATTTTATGTAGCAGTTCTTTCAGTATTCTGGGATTGAAGTTATCTGGGCTCCCCAATGTGAGCACATTAAGTTCTTGAAGTTTTTTCTTCTACCTCAGATGTGGTAATTTCCATTTCTAGACACTCAGTTCCATCAGCCCTACTGCCTTCATGCCCATGTTCCATATTATTGTCGTTTTTGAAAATTGGGGGAAAGTATCTATTCAGGTTCACGTTATCTTCAATATCCTTCCCATTTGCACTGCTTAGCAGTCCAACCTCATCCTTCCTTAGTCTCTATTTATATAAATAAAAAAAATGTAATATTGTTAATTCAGCTTGACTTTTAGCAAGTCTCACTTTATTCTTACATTTTCTAACCTCCACGTTGTAGCTTTCTTTGATCAACCACTTTTCCCCATTTCCTGTAGGCTCTCTGCTTACTCTTAATAAGCATTTTGAAATAGTTATTCATTCAGCTGGGGCCTTTCCCTACAAGTTTTTTCCTTGGGATGCAAATTGCAGGTAGTTGTATATAAATTTGATATGAAGAAATTCAAAGCCTCCTCCCCATGTAAGCCCGTGAGCTCTTCAGTCCAGCTGACTTCATTAAGGGAATTAGTTTATTTCCCAAAACCTGCCCTTTTGAAATCAAATACCATAGCTGATGACCTGGTTTTGAGTATCCTTCCTTTTAATTTAAACTAAATCAGCTCGTCATCACTCGCCCCAAGGTTATTTTGTATGACCAACTCTTCTATGATGTCCTCATTACTTGCCATTTTAGACTTGGTTTTAGTATCAACTCTTGTTGGTGCAGTGACAATTTGATGAAGAAAGCTGTCATCTATCCCATCCAGGAATAACTGGGACCTACCAGGACTAGTATCATTTATTCAATCTATATCTGGGAAGTTAAAGCCTCCCATTATGACAGAATTCTCGAAAGTCTTTCCCTCTCTAGTATTAAAGAGATCACTATCCCTATACTTAGAAAAGCAGTGACTGGTAACTATTAGTAAATATTGACACTTTTGGTACATATAACAGTACACTAGTACACTGTTATATGTACCAAGTGATAGGCCTTTCCCCTTGCTAATTCTGTATCCATGCCTTCCTGGTTCACACCCTAATAGATCTTGTAGTTCTTGTCATCTAATTTTCAGGCCAAATTTTCCTTTTTAAATTTTATCCCATTGCTCCTAGCTCTATCCTATTTATTTTGCTTAAGTCCTCCTCCAGATGTTTGTCTTACCATATGAATTTTCTTCTTAGTCATCATCACTTAGAGCAGTGATGTCCAATACGTTCGCCAGTAGCCACATGTGACTAATAGGCTATTGAATTGTGGCTAATGCATTTGGCTTTTTTATAATGTGGCTAATAAGAAAAATTCAAAACCACAAGTGTGGCTAGCATCAAATTTCTATTGGACACCGCTGACTTATTCGTTTCTCCTAAGCAATCCCACCCTCTGCTGAACTATTCTGGATGTCTCTCCTTGTTTAATATCTTGGCAAAATGTAGTACCCAAGTACTGCAGTGATTAGTGCTGTAACGTTCACTATGTAATAATGGCCTTACTTGGTAATGAGGTTTCTAGAATGTTATGCATCATTGTAGGTGCTATTTACCATTTTTACACAATTAATAACCATTTTCTAACTCAGAAAAACCCTCAGCTGAAACCACCAAGATTTTAACCTAATTTTACTTAGTCTTGAGTTTTTCTCATGATTTAAAATGATCAGTAAATCCATTTCTGACTCCCTGGAAAGGGAGTGAGATCTCAAGAAATTCTGCCTAGAATCACTCAAAACGTTGTCCAGGTTTGCTTGCTAGGTTCATAAACCACAGTGAACTCAGTAATGTAGTCAATGGTAAATGCAGTTAAACTGAGTTTACTCACTTCTCATTTGGGGAATATGGAGTTTAGTTTAAGTTTAATTTAGTCACTACCTTTTTTTTTTTTTTTTTTTTTTTTTTTTTTACCATTACACCACTGGGTAAGGTTGGGTTGTTGGGGTTATGAAAGTTCTATACAGTTCTCCACAGACCAGGCAGTACACACTTTTATGGGTGAATATACATCGAAAGGAAGCAGAGTCATTTGATAATTGCAAGAGGAATGTATTACAAACATGTACCAACATCAGGAATGCTGTACTTATTTTACAACATGGAAAACGATGATTCAATAAATTGGCACATTAAAAAGATTTTTTTTCTCCTCCATAAAATTTTGTAAGTTTTATGCAACCGTTGCTCCTCTTTTGAACTTCCCCTTTGGTGTTGTTTTGAGGGAAAAGCTGAGATGAATTGTTCAAGGACAAAGTCAAAATGAATGAATGTTCAAAGGTGGTGCTAAAAAGTGAACAATAATTTGAACTATTGGACTGTGAGAAACAGGAGTGCCCTGTAAGACAAAGTACAGGGTTTGAAGTTAGGAGGTCATGAGTGTCATGCTGTCTGGTATGGGACACAGCTAAGAGAGTCAGTCTCAGGTCAGACTGCTAGGAAACAGGACATGTGCCCCAAACTGATGGTATATTCTCTCATAAGATTTCACCAAGTCAGTATCAAATGTTTGCTTCCAAAATAGTATACTAGCTATTATGAAGCCACAGACAGTTCCTCTAGCCCCTCATGTACCACCCAGACAAAGCAGTCTTCTGTGATAAATGATTATTAAAACTAAAAATCACGTATATTAAGTTCTTCCTATTCCAAAAAACCAGACACCCCTGGTCAAAATATACTTTAGATTTTACCCCAAAATCATGCTGGTAGCCAGTTCTTTAGTAACTAAAAACTAAAGGTTTATTAATATAAAAAAGGAAGTGTTATTAAGAGGTTAAAATGAATCCTATACATTACAGTTGATTTCAGAATTTGTAGATCGAGATAATAGCAGTGATGTTAAATCTGCTAGTTTGAAATAAGTCTCTCTAGATCATCCCAGATATTGGGGTCCTCAGTCCATTGTTCAAAGTTCTTCTTTGTTAGAAATCCTAATCCAGAGATACAGAGCATGGAAGAGGCAAGGGGGTGATGTCACACTTTCCAATTTACACCCCCTAGTCCAGGTGCATGGAAAGTTACTGTTTCAAACATGGTGTCAGGAATCACATGTTCTGTGTGCCTTGCTGAATCATGAGGCATCCATTGTCTACATGTTCCCTGAGGCGTCCTTGGGAGGGGCCCACTGGAAGAGTTGATTCTTCTTAATGGCGCTTCAACCACGGTTGGCCAGTCTGGATGTAAATCTGTCTTGTGGGTGTTACCCAGGAACACAACATGTTTGAGATACAAACCTATAGCAAAGATTCAGAACTTCCTACACAATGATAATGCACATATATAAATAGAATAACATTGATCAACAGATCACAACTTCTTCAGCGATATCGTACAAGGCATACTTTGCATAAGATTGATCACAATTGTAGAGCAGTGGTAACAACAGCAATATACATCGTCATTTTCTTTCTAAACAGCGTCACACTGAGTTCTAACCCTGGGTCTGCCAGGGAATCACTATATGGTGGGCGAAGGGAAGTCTGTCTCTCTATCTTTAGTTTTCCTATTTATAAAATGGGGCTAATTTACAATTACCCACCCTCTTCTTATGGACGTTAGGAAGATTAGCCAGTTAATGTCCTACAAGTTTGTGAACATATAGGCAAAGATTTTCAACATAATGTTAGGCTCCTAAATCCTGATTTAGGCACCTAGATAAGTGTTGCAACTTTGAAAGGTGTTGAGCACTCAGCAGCAATTACTAACATCAATTACTGTTGAAATATTATCCTGAAATGAGTAGCTGCATTTACTCCCAAGACGTCTGAATGTAACCCATGAAGTCTTTCCATTCCTGACTTTTTGTTTAGTTTTAATGTACCACCATACTAATGGCAAAGAGTCCTGTGGCACCTTAGGTTCCACAGGACTCTTTGCCGCTTTTACAGATCCAGACTAACACGGCTACCCCTCTGATACTTGACACCTTATGTCAAGGTTCCTTCCCCACTCCGAACTCTAGGGTACAGATTTGGGGACCTGCATGAAAACCTCCTAAGCTTGCTTTTACCAGCTTAGGTTAAAACTTCCCCAAGGTACGAACTATTTTACCTTTTGCCCTTGGACTTTATCGCTGCCCCCAAATATCTAACAGGTATATAACTGGGAAAGAGCCCGTTTGGAAATGTCTCCCCCACCAAATCCTGCCTTACACCCCTTTTCCTGGGGAAGGTTTGATAAAAATCCTCACCAATTTGCATAGGTGAACACAAACCCAAACCCTTGAATCTTAACAACAATGGAAAAAGCAATCAGATTCTTAAAAGAAGAATTTTAATAGAAAAAAAAGTTAAAAGAATCACCTCTGTAAAATCAGGATGGTGAATACCTTATAGGGTAATCAGATTCAAAACATAGAGAATCCCTCTAGGCAAAAATCTTCAGTTACAAAAAGACACAAAAACAGGAATCTACATCCCATTCAGTACAGCTTATTTTCTCAGCCATTTAAAGAAATCAGAATCTAATGCATATCTAGCTAGATTACTTACTAAGTTCTAAGACT
Organism: Dermochelys coriacea; assembly: GCF_009764565.3. Classification (NCBI taxonomy): domain Eukaryota; kingdom Metazoa; phylum Chordata; order Testudines; family Dermochelyidae; genus Dermochelys; species Dermochelys coriacea. The sequence goes on from NC_050069.1 coordinate 175,257,100, forward strand.
CCATTCCTGTTCTGTCCCTGGCAAAAGCATCACCCAGACAGAGAGAGCCTTTGTTTCTCCCCCAGCTTTTGAAAGTATCTTGTCTCCTCATTGGTATTTTGGTCAGGTGCCAGCGAATTTATCCTAGCTTCTTAACCCCTTACAGGTGAAAGGGTTTTTCCTCTGGCCAGGAGGGATTTTAAAGGTGTTTACCCTTCCCTTTATATTTATGACACCTTACTAGTGCATTAATGTTGTTTTGTATCTCATTTCCTAAATTCTTTAAAAGAAAAAAGTTGGGGGTGGAAAGAGGAATAAACGGGGAAAATGTAAACTGCATGAATTTTTCAACTACCGTAAGTCTTTAAACTTTTAAGCTTCTTTAAGTCCTTAAGGTGAAGTAACTTAAGAAGTTAAGGCAGAATAAGTGCTTAAAATGTAGGGTAAATATAGGGGCTTCAGCAGATTGGCCAGGGGGTGGAATGCTTGTGTTTTAGTAGTCGCGGTCAGGTAAAGCTTCTCAACCCTCTTATAAAGGTACATACTTCCCAAGCTGTACATATATGATTAGAACAGCGGCCTGTAAGTGTGAAACTCTAGACAGTGATTATCTACTGAGCATAGTTCTATATGTAATAATGAAATGGTCAGAACTTGATTAAATACTTTACTGCCCTTTCCAGGTTGGGGGGAGAATCAGTGAGGACCAGTCCTATGTCAAATTTAAAGTATTAGCTGTTTTGCTGAAATAATATCTAGAAAAATCATAGATAAGATTTATTTTTAATTTGAGAAGTGATTGACTGCCTTTTTTTTTTCATCCCCACTGAAATCTAGTGGGCTTTTGCTCAAACTTTTCACAAATAGAGTATTCAGCTCTGGGTAGAGACTAAGCATGCAAAATTTAATCTCCCATGTGAATTTTGGAGAATCTTAAGAGAATTTGGAAAACAGACAAGGCTTTACAAACTGTACTAAAATGATCATAGCCCAATTGAGCCCTAACATGGCTGTACGGTTCTGTAAATTGAGAGAAGGATAACTTTTTAAAGAATGGAAAATGCACTGAATGCATAATATCTCAGTTTAGCAATGGAGCAAGGGACCCACCTGTGCCACCTGCAATTGGCAACCAGGAGAGCTAGCTGATCATATTGTGAGGAGGGGAGTATGCTGTTCTACATAAGTTTTCATAGATAACTCTCCTTCCCAGTGCAATAGGAGTTCCCAGGAGGTTTTGAGAGGAAAGATGGTCCAGTGGTTAGGGTCCTTGTGCAGAAAGTTCGGTTCCTTGTGCAATCTGTCTGACCTTGGGCAAATTACTTAGTCTCCTGTGCTTTAGCTCCCATCTGCAACAGGATGTTCCTACTCTCAAGGGGGAGTTGCAAAGATAAATATTTTACAGATTGAGGTTCTAGAACAGGGGTGGGCAAACTTTTTGATCCGAGGGCCACATCTGGGTGCGAAATGTATGGAGGGCTGGGTAGGGAAGGTTGTGCCTCCCCAGACAGCCTGCCCCTGCTCCCTATTCACCCCCTCCCACTTCCCACCCCCCTGACTGTCCCCCTCAGAACCCTCGACCCTGCTCCTTGTCCCCTGACTGCCCCCTCTTGGGACCCCTGCCCCCAAACCACCCCCCAGGACCGCACCCCCTATCCAACCCTTCATCCCCTGTCTGCCCTGACCTATCCCCACCCCCACCCCCTGACAGGCCCCCCGGGACTCCCACGTCCTATCCAGCTCCCCCTGTTTCCTGACCCCTGACTGCCCCAGAACCTCCACCCCATCCAACCTCCCCTGACTGCCCCCCAGGAACCCCCTACCCAATCCCCCAACTCCACCTGCACTGCCCCCTTACCTTGCCACTCAGAGCAGCAGGAGTTCACAGCCACTGCCCGTGCGGCAGCATGGGAAGGGCCGGGGGCGAGCCTCCCAGACCAGGAGCTCGGGGGCTGGGCAGGACGGTCCTGTAGGCTGGATATGGCCCACGGGATGTTCTAGGATGTTAAGGTAGTGGGGGCCATATAAGTACCGTAGATAGCAGGAATCTCTGAGAAACAAGTTGCTCCCTCTGGATAGTCTGTCTGTGCATCACCTCGGCTCAGGGTTGTGCCTCAAAGCACTGTCTAGCCCTGGATATTTCATCAGACATGTTTTTCTAAGTGGGGTTTTTGCATTTAATATTTCACAGAACTTGTGGCAAAAACAAACCCTTTCTTGTCCCAGGGACACTAATAGTGACTATGAATGACGAAAAGCTGTTTCCAAGCAGTTACTTTTTCAGCTGTTAATTTCCTCTCTCCCTATATATTTATTTAGAGAGAGATTTCAAGCAGCTTCCAAGAAATGAAGCAATGCAGGATAAATGACTGAGTTTTGGACTGTCGATGCTTTTTTTTTTTTTATTTAGGAATTCTTGAGCAGATGAAGTAATGGACTGAAAATATATCACTGTGGCTTCTGCCTGAGGAACTTGCACTTTTGAAGGAGCATGTAATATTGGAACATGCTACCAACTCGCATTTTTCCTTTAATCCATTTATAATAAACTGTTCCCCAAAATATTCCATTCTTTGGTTTAAAAAGAAAATAAATTAAGCAGCTAGGAAAAATGTAGGGCTATGTCCACGACTGGTAAGCCTGTGTAGCCTCACTGAGATCAATACAATGACACAGATGTACTCCAGCTGAGGATTTAGCTCTATAGTCTTTCTTCCAACTACTAAAATGGAGTAATATATCAATAATTATTTATTGATGGGGCTTCGGGTAAACTTATGCTGTATTTACACTTAATCATTTGTTCACCAAGATCCAGTCAGCAATACTGTATTTCTCCAAGGTTTAAACTCATTTTGTGTTGGTGGATTGTGGTTGGCGAGGAAGTGAATCTTCCAATCGGAGGGTAGAGTCCGTGCTCTTAAATATTTTCCATTTTTTTTCTCAAAAAGGGCAATGAATGCTTCAAGTAAGATTAGTGTGACTTATAATAAATGACTAAAAGTTGTGTGGAGTATCCCCTAGGAATGGCCTTTTGTTTGATCTGTGGGTACCAGAACTCCTGAACTTCATACTTCTCTTATCTAGATGACACACTTCAGGCAAAATTCTGCTGCCTAACCGTGGAGCTGCTCTTGACTTCCATGTTTTGCTCTTGAATCTCCTGTTGCTCTGAGCAAGAGATGACCTGTGATACAAGGAGCTTTAAGAAATGTGTGTTACTGTACTGCTAAGGTTTTGGAACATTCTGTGAGGCTGAGTTTAAAAGATGTGTTTGACAGTAGCTGTTGCAGCTGGAATTAGAGATGGAATCCAGCAATGAAGTGAGGCTGGATGTAGCTTGTGAATAAGAATCTGCTTTATTAATTCACTTAATTTTGAGGCTTTGTTTTCTTATTGCTCTCAACCGGTTCACTAAAACAGCATGATGGGTTAATTTGAATCTGGAGACATAGCAGAAATATGTGCCTGAAGGATCTAAGACCTAAGCAATGTGGATGGGAACAGACCCGTGGAGAAAAATAGTGATGGTACAGTATGAAGGGGGGCAAGGCCTTTCAGATGGGAAAGAATAGCCTTATTTTCTGATGAACCACTTACCTCTTCTCTGCAACAGATCTGTGTGGCCAAAATAACATCTGGAAAAAGAGGATATGGGATTGCAATAAGCTGTATACTTTATGTAGTTAAAGTTGCAAAAAGCGAATACCAATACTCCATAATCTAGGGCAATAAGAGAGCCTGGTAATGGGCCAGCCAAATAATGGTAGCATGGTCCATGTTGAGGCTGGAGGGTGTCAAAGAAGGAGACAGTATCTGTGCATCTGGCTGGGTTCCATGGAGTTGGGACGTTGTTGTCCTTATTTTTGAGAATCTGCCTACTTCACACCCCCACTGGTACAGCATACAAGGGATGGACTGTGCCATCTCCATAGTTCTTCCAGAGTTTTTGCATTAACTTTTTCCCCTGTGTGCATTTCTGAGCAAGAGGTGAGCATCTATTAATTGAATGGAGCAAAGGCCAACAGAGACCATCTTCTGTTGTTTTTTTACCTTTGTTCCCTTCTTTCAGTGAATTAATCTATACAGTATGTTTCCTTCATTAATAAAACAGGACAGAGACTTGAATTCCTGATTCTAAGTAATTGCTAAACATCAAACGCATTGATCCTGAAGGCTGATTAAACAATATTCCTAAGCAGACTTCATCATGAAGCTGAGAATACATTAGCAATTTACACTGAAAGATTGACTTTTATAACTTTTATAAAGGCTATGAATCTTTTGCTCTGATCAGTTATTTGTGATTCTTTCTGTGGCTTGCTTCCTAAAGTTAAGAGAAGTAAGCTATTGAATCTGCAGTATTTTATATAGCATATACAAATACATAGTTGGAATGGAAAAAATATGGACTGTGTGAACTGAATCCAAATAAATCTGTGGGGGTTCATGCCCTGTAGATTCTGTGACAAATTTTGTGAAACTCCATTGAACTCTGTGGGCCTGATTCTCCTTTTACTTACACCAGTCTACATCAGAAGTGACACCACTGAAGCCAATTGAGTTGCCCTGGTGTAACACCAGTGCAAGGGGAATCAGGACCACTAGGTGTATGTCAGAACAGAATTTGGTACTCTGTGTCTATTCAACTCTACTTCCTCCATATTGGTGCTAATAGTTATACGGCTGCTACAATAGTTATAGTTCTTACTTTAAAGTTCATTAAGTACATCCCTGTAAAATGCACTGTAATTTCAAACCAAGCTTGATTCCTACCTCACAATAGGAACATAACTCCGTCCTCAGAGAGCAGATTTTCTATGGCACTTTTGACAGTATATGTAGGGGAGAGAAAATGGAATGGGAAGGTGTGCAGTACCAGTAGCTCATGTCAATTAAATATTCAGTACCTTTTATTTCACTTGTGTCAGTGATTTCCTCAGCCAGGCTTCAGTGGTTTCAAAAGTGCAAACCTGCTGCTTTTTCCCCATTTGCAGAGCCACTGGGACCTGAACTCGGCTTGCTCTATGAGTTAGCAGCTGTTTAAATCAGAGAAGGCATGTGGCTGATTGAATCGCCTGTCATATTGATTTATGGAGCTTAAAGGTCATTTTGTTTCGGACTTGTAAGTGATTTTCTTAGAATAAAAAATGTTAAAGAAGAAATTACAGGTTTCCTCTTTAATATTGTCTTTATTCATTATTTTAACCCTTTAAAATATTAAAGTCCATTGGAGAAGACCATTGTACCAATATAGCATCCAGCAGTACCAAAGGGTTGGTTGCTGTTGACAAAATCTTTATAATGCTTTGGATGAAAGGATATTAATGGCCTCTGACTTAGTAATAAATCCATTACCACATCCCCTGACTGAGTTTAAAAAAAAAAAAAAAAGAAAAGAAAAAAAAGTTCTTTGCAGCAGCAACTGTGCCTTCTGGTAGGCCAGATTCTCCCATGCATACTTCTATTTAGGTTCTTTTATCATCTTTCATCTACTTAGTATTTGAATCCCTGGTTTCAGAGGCGCCGAGTTTCTGATTCACTGGGGGTGCTTGAATTCCGTTCCACCTCAGGCCCCACCCCCACTCCACCCCATCCCGCAAAGCCCCACCCATGCCCTGCGTCTTCCTGCCTCCACCCTGCCTCTTCCCACCCCCATTCCAACCCCTTCTCCGCAACTACACCCCTTCCTCACTCCACCCCTGCCTCCCCAGCACCTCCTGCACACCACTGAACAGCTGATTCTTGGGAGGCGCTGGGGGAGGGGGTGGAGCTGAGCACTCACTATTTTTTTTTCCCCTGTGGGTGCTCCAGCCCTGGAGCTCCAGCCCCGGAGCACACACAGAGTAGGCGCCTATGCCTGGTTTCACTCTTTTTTCTATGGGACTGCATGTGGAATAAAGCACTGCACACTATGAGTAACAGTGAGATAATCTGTCTGTATATGATCACACAGGGCCTAGCACATCATGGGTACTGCAGTAATATAAGTAATATGTTTTATCTAGTGACATAGGACAGTTTCTGATATATTTTTCTATTAAAATAATAAAATGGAAAGGTACAATTTAAAATAAGCATTTTTCACTTGGGTAATTTCAATGGCCGGATTCTGCCCTGGGAAGTGTGTATTCTAGTAAAATTGATGGGAGTTCTGTGTCACATCTGAGAGCAGAATTTGGCCTGATATCTATTCTTTCTCTGGTTTTATTCCTTTTAGAGGATTTGCTCATGCCTTTCATTCCTTCCTCACCCCTCGGTTCTGACTAGGAATGCTGCTGATCACATGGGTAATATGCAGAGAGAAACTCTGTGAAGCAGCGTGGACACTTACTTTCTCCTTTGAACTCCAGCGCATCAATTACAGCTTCTATTTTTGCTTAAGTGAAAAGCTGTTTAATCGCCAGATTTGCTTGCTCTTTGCTGAACAAAATAGAAACAAGGGCCATGCTTGGGCCACTATCCAATCAGGAATTTTCAGAATAACCAGAAAGGCCCCAAGGGAGGACAATGGAAAGCTGACATCAGCTCTCTTAGGCACTGGCTGACACAATTTACTGAACTGACCCCAAAGCCATTCTGCTATAAAGTCGGAATTTCTTCATTTTCTCATCCACAGAAACTTTTTCATATATCAAGCAGTGATCCTTCCTCAGTTCAAATCAGTGTCAGTCAAAGTAGAGGAGCAGATGATGTCCAAAATCAAGAATACCACATGAGTGAAAATCTAGCTAAAACACAGAGATCTTTCATTAAAAATGAACTACTCAAATAATAGACTTTGTGACTCAAGTTTCACAGCTTCCGTATTAGCCAGACCGGTTCGGTTCACAGATATCTAATCACAGTTTCACAGGTACTGATTCTAGAGCCTGTGCTACTGGACTGAAGCTCTGTTTGAATTTGCACATAATTCAGAGAAGCCCTAAATTAATCCCTTCTTATGCCCTTGAAAATCTCAGAAGAGTTTCAACTGTTTCAGTTGTCACTTTTGAAGGGTTATATGCAAGTGTATTAAGTGTGCATTCAGACAGCAAATACATTAATTTACATGCCTGGTAAAGCTGTGGATTGGCCTTTTGGAAAAGTCATTTCAGTCCAGTCCTGCAATCCTTATTCACATGAACAGGCTAATTGACTTCACTAGGACTACCTTTGTGAAATATTGGTTGCAGAATCAGGCCTCTTATCTTTTGAACAAAACCTTGATCTCTGATAGCCCAGTGGGGGATAGGTTCTAACCTAGCCCTCTTGGATTCAAAACTTTAAGTTGTCAGTATTTGTCCTGGGCATTACAGTTAAAGCTACATGCAATCAAGTGCAATTCATGTTGTTTCAAAGTCTTGAAGGTTATGCATCTTTAGTGCAGAATAGACACAAACAAATCAATTCTTTTTATTTTAAGCTGTCATAATCTATATCCCTTTCTGCACAACAAGTAATGACTAGTTAGCTTTGCCAATATCCTGCCAGAGCTCATCCTTTTTTGATTAATTTCCTCTATCGGTATCAGTTAATGTGTCTTGCTATTGTACCAGTGTGATTTCCCAAAGACAGGTTCATTCAGTAAGTTTACATCAAGCATGAATTTGGTACTCATGTATTTCTTTTGAACTGATTTCTTACATCAAATCTCTGTTTAAGGCTCTGCCTACACTTGGAGCTAGGGCTGCGATTCCCAGCTCACATAAAAATGAGGAGTACTTGTGGCACCTTAGAGACTAACAAATTTATTTGGGCATAAGCTTTTGTGGGCTAAAACCCACTTCATCAGATGCATGGAGTGAAAAATACAGTAAGCAGAATATATATTATAGCACATGAAAAGATGGGAGTTGCCTTACCAAGTGGGGGTCAGTGCTAATGAGCCAATTCAATTAAGGTGGAAGTGGCTGATTCACAATAGTTGACAAGAAGGGAGGAAAAATTACTTTTGTAGTGCTAATGAGGCCAATGCAATCAAGGTGACCCATTTCTAACAGTTCACAAGAAGGTGTGAATATCAGCAGAGGGGAAAAATACTTTTTGTAGTGACCCATCCACTTCCAGTCTTTATTCAGGCCTAATTTGATGGTGTCCAGTTTGCAAATTAATTCCAATTCTGCAGCTTTCTCATTGGAGTCTGTTTTTGAAGTTTTTTTTGTTGAAGAATTGCCACTTTTAAGTCTGTTATAGAGTGTCCAGGGAGATTGAAGTGTTCTCTACTGGTGTTTGAATATTACAATTCTTGATGTATGATTTGTGTCCATTTATTCTTTTGCATAGAGACTGTCTTGTTTGGTCAATGTACATTGCAGAGGGGCATTGCTGTCACATGATGGTGTATATCATGTTGGTAAATATGCAGGTGAATGAGCCCCTGATGGTGTGACTGAGGTGGTTAGGTCCTATGATGGTGTCCCTTGAATTGATATGCGGACAGAGTTGGCAATGGGGTTTGTTGTCAATGGTTGAAAATGGGCCACCTTGATTGCATTGACCTCATCTGAATGTATCCGATGAAGTGAGCTGTAGCTCACGAAAGCTTGTGCTCAAATAAATTTGTTAGTCTCTAAGGTGCCACAAGTCCTCCTTTTCTTTTTGCGAATACAGACTAACATGGCTGCTATTCTGAAACCTGTCATTCTGCTTACTGTATTTTTCACTCCATGCATCTGATGAAGTGGATTTTAGCCCATGAAAGCTTATGCCAGCCTGTGCAGGGGGGAGGAACAACTCGATTGGGGGCCAGGCAGGGTTCGGGTGAGCAGCAACATCAGCTCCATGTGGGGAGTGGGGGGCAGGCCTCCGGTGAGTGACTTGGGTCAGCCCTGCATGGGGGTGGGGGGGATGCTCAGGCTAGCCCCACGCGGTGTCCCATTTTCCCTTTGGGAAATATGGTCACCCTAGTCAGTGCACTAAAAATAGTAGTGTAGCTTGGGTAGAGTGGGCCTCTCTCAGTATGTACACGGGGGTTCAGGTGGGATTGTACTCGGTACAGCTCACCTGTGCTGCTGCTCACCACTGCCCATGCTACCCCAGCTACACTGTTATTTTTAGCTCATTCATGCAAGTATGTATATGCATCCTGGGAATCTCATCCCCCAGCTCCAAGTGCATCAAAGCTCATTCAGCAACTGCATCAAAGTAGATGAAAGTCCTGCTGACAAGAAGAATGCTTTTGCCTTCAGAGGGATATAGCTGCTATAAAATCAGTAGCTGCTCCATGCACACAATCCATGTCTAATTTTGAGCCCAATGGAAGTGAGTAAGAGCTGCAGGACCGGGTCTCTGAGTACTAGAGATGGGTGACCTGGTTTGGAAAAAAAGTAAAGGATCTTTACTTTCAGAACAGAATTTGAATCTTTGAATTTGAATCTAAAAAGACAGAAATGTTCATTTAACTTTTTCCATTATTTTTATTCCCTTCTGAAAGTCAAGGTTCCAGACTGGACAAGAAGCAGAAATGCTGAAATCATATGAGCCAATATTTTTCATAGATTCCAAGGCAAGAAGGGACCATTGTGATCGTCTAGTTTCTAGTCTGACCTCTTAGTCTGCCTTGTTTGGAAGGAAGGAAGGAAGTAGTGTTATATTTTCCATATAAAAGAATAACCATGTTCTTCCAGTAGCAGTTTTAGTGTAAGTGAACAACAAGACAAAGAACAGAAGCAAGGTCGTTAGGCCAATACTGTTTGCTCTTTCATAACTCTCTGCTGCCTTGTACCCTGTGTCATCATTTACACTTGTGCAAAGTGGGTGTAAAATACTACCAGCTCAAAATAACAGCACTTGTACCAACTGTGAAGAGGTTTAAATGATGACCCAGCATGCAGGACAGTGAAAAAACAGGACCTGCATGTCTCCTCAATGACAGTCTGTGTCAAATGACAGTTGCCTTCTGAAGACCATGAGGCTAAGACCCATAAAAATGTAAGGTTGCAGAAAAAGAACCACAACTTACGTAGGTACATATGCTACAAGCAATATTGATAACCTCACAGTAGACTACATTCTTGCAAGGTCAACAAACCCATTCTCGCTTTCTAAAAATTTGCCTGTAGCTTCATTTATTAAAACCGTTACTAGCTTCGTTTTCTGAAAGGAATTAATTAATTTTAATTAATTAATTAATTAATTTTCTGAAAGTTATTAATTATAGTTGGCAGCCAATGGCTGCCATGAAATACTATGGGCTGGTACTGAACACACATGTGGCACTTAGAATCTTTTCGGCACTGGGATCTCCATTTTGCAGAGGGGGAGATGGAGACACAGGATGGTTCAGTTACTTGACAAGGGAGTTAGTGCAGAGCTCTGAATCCCAATCCTACCATCTACACACTGGCATGTGGCTGTGTTTCAGCAGAGGATGAAAGGATAGGAGATTTGCTGCCTCTTTGAGGAGAATATCGCAAATGTGAGCTCCAGTAGTTGGAAATAGAAAGATAGATTTACTAGGTGTATAAACTGACAGCATGTGGAAATGGTACAGTTATTAGTTGCTAAATACTTTTGTTACTCTCTTTTAAAAATGTCTTTATTTCAGTTACTTATTTGCTCATGTGAAATATAGCTCTGCGGTGAATGAGATAACTAGCGAAAACTGTCCTATTTCAAAGCTAGTAGTGGATTTTTTGGCAATGTCAGCATACACACACATGCACGCACACAAATATGCCATGGGGTTGAGACTGTAAAGTCCTTCTGGATGACAGGTGCTATGTAAATGTAAGGCATTATTACTATATATTGTGTTTTGACAGTATTAAGTTCTAAGAATATGCACCTGTATTGGTACTTTCAGCTGTGTTAGAGCTCCTGTAGGATTTACATTGACTTTACAACTGGGTTACCTCTTAAGTAAGCATGAGTAGCTCATGGTTCTCAGAGCCCAGGTACAGCATCTTGAGGCAAGATTTACTGGCCTTGAGAAGAAAAAAAAAGGAAAAATGGAACTGTTTAGTGTAGCCTAGTGGATAAAGCACAGGACTGGGACCAAAGAATCCTGGGCTCTGCTACTGGCTCTGCTACTGGCCTGCTGGTGACTTGGGACAAGTCACCTCACCTTTCCATGCCTTAGTTTCCCCATCTGAAAAATGGGGATAATAATACCCACCTCATTTGTAAAATGGTTTGAGATCTATGGATGAAAAGGTTTATATAAGAGCTAGGTTTTATTATTTATTATATAGATGGCATATAGAGCTATTACAGAATAGAACTGGCTTCCCTGATCCTCTGGATCAGGAAGTCAGTCTCACAAAGGAAGGGTACGACCTGGGGCACCTGGCATTGGCCACTGATGGAAGACAGGATATTGGGTTAGATGGACCTTTGGTCTGATTCAATATGGCCGTTCTTATGTTTTTAACTGCATGCATTGGGAGCTCCAAAACCTCAAGAACTTCTATTATTTTTGAGGAAACTTCCTGAATTTACTCAACCATCAGTTTCGTTTCACAGTTTCCTGGCCCAAAAAACTCTGCCAAAAATTGATAATTTGAGAGTCGCTTGGAATAGAGATTTGGATACATAACTATCCCCAACACAATGGAATACAATTGTATCTAATGTTAAAAAAAGCAGCTATAGACTTGAGACCCACTGGCTTATTCACCAAAAGACACTTTTTCAAATGTAATGTTCCTGCATCAACTAATGGTAATGGGCCTTATAAATGCTGGCCATCTTTGGAAATGTAGCTTCCTTGCTGCTACATTAGCTCAGATATTTTGAGGATATCCTTGTATCACGAATTTCTGGTAGGAGGTGGGTCAAGGACCCAATTTGAAATTCGATGATAAGTTGGAGTCTGCCCCTTAAGTTTCATTCTTAACTATGTTCTTCACCTTAGGAAAACAGAACATACTGCAAAGTTGCTTCAAACATAGAATAATCCTGTTGCGCTACATCATATGTATAGTAGATGCTTCAGAAAAAAGGGGAGACTTGACCACACACACTGGTAACCAGGCAGAGTGGTTCTATCATGCAGCTTTGGTCGCCTAAAAATTTATCCTGCAAAAAATGGAAAATCCAATCCCCGCCAAACATTGATCCCTGGCTCGGTGATATGGCTGATCTCACAGCTAATGAATACTGGCATTCCACAGAAGCGGCATGCCCAAAAAAATTCAAAGTAATTTGTATTGATTTTTTACAGGTCTATGAGTAATGTAGACCCTGAAGATAGATTTATTCTAATCCTATTTACTTTGTGTACTATGATGAATTTGGTATTTTGCCATATTTGTTGTATTTGGAAAAATTAAAAAAAATTATAGCTCAGAAAAAAGTAGGTACTAATGGTTTATTAAGGGCCCCATGTAGGTAAAATAAGATCACGCTATGCCAGATGTGTGAATGACAGCCCCTTTTTTAACCTAAATAGTAGAGCTGTCAATTAATCACAGTTAACTCATGCGATTAACTCAAAAAAAGTAATAATGATTACAAAAATTAATCGCGATTAATCACAGTTTTAATTGCACTGTAAACAATAGAATACCAGTTGAAATGTATTAAATATTTTGGATGTCTTTATACATTTGCCTATATATTTTATTCTGTGTTGTAATTGAAATCAAAGTGTATATTTTTATTAAATATTTGCACTGTAAAAATGATAAAGAAATATTATTTTTCAATTCACCTCAGACAAGTACTGTAGTGCAATCTCTTTGTCGTGAAAGTGCAACTTACAAATATAGAATGTTTTTTGTTACAAAACTGCACTCAAAAACAAAACAATGTAAAACCTCAGAGCCTACAAGTCCACTCAGTCCTACTTCTTGTTCAGTTGATCACTCAGACAAACAAGTTTGTTTATATTTACAGGAGATAATGCTGCCCTCTTCTTATTTACAATGTCACCAGAAAGTGAGAACAGGCATTTGCATGACACTTTTGTAGCTGGCACTGCAAGGTATTTATGTGCCAAATATGTTATACATTCATGTGCCCCTTCATGCTTTGGCCACCATTCCAGAGGACATGCTTCCATGCTGATGATACTCGTTAAAAAAATGTGTTAATTAAATTTGTGACTGAACTCCTTGGGGGAGAATTGTATGTCCCCTGCTCTGTTTTACCCACTTTCTGCCATATATTTCATGTTATAGCAGTCTCGGTTGATGAGCCAGCACATGTTGTGTATTTTAAGAACACTTTCACTGCAGATTTCACAAAACGCAAAGAAGGTACCAATGTGAGATTTCTAAAGATAGCTATAGCACTTGACCGAAGGTTTAAGTATCTGAAGTGCCTTCCAAAATCTGAGAGGGACGAGGATGGCGCATGCTTTCAGAAGTCTTAAAAGAGCAACATTCTGATGCAGAAACTACAGAACCCGAACCACCAAAATAAAATAGAATAAAATAAAATAAAAAAATTAGCCTTCTTCTGGAGGCATCTGACTCAGATAATGAAAATGAACATGTGTCAGTCTGCACTGCTTTGGATTGTTATCAAGCAAAACCCATCATCATCATGGACGCATGTCCCCTGGAATGGTGGTTGAAGTAAGAAGGGACATATGAATCTTTAATGCACCTGGCACATAAATATCTTGTGACACCGGCTACAACAGTGCCATGGGAATGCCTGTTCTCACTTTCAGGTGACATTGTGAACAAGAAGTAGGCAGCATTATCTCCTGCAAATGTAAATAAACTTGATTGGCTGAACAAGAAGTAGGACTGAGTGGGCTTGCAGGCACTAAAATTTTACATGGTTTTGTTTTTGAATACAGTTTTTTTGTACATAATTCTGCATATGTAAGTTCAACTTTCATGATAGAGATTGCACTACAGTACTTGTATCAGGTGTATTGAAAAATACTATTTTTTTTACAGTGCCAATAATTGTAATCAAAAATAAATATAAAGTGAGCACTGTAGACTTTGTATTCTGTGTTGTAATTGAAATCAATATATTTGAAAATGTAGGAACTATCCAAAAATATTTAAATAAGTTGTAATTTATTATTGTTTAACAGTGTGATTAATCATGATTAATCACAATTAATTGTTTTAATTGCCTGACAGCCCTACTAAATAAATATTATCATGTTTCTACTACCACAGGATTTTATAAGGTTTAGGGAGTTATTTTATTATTATTTATTTATTATCCACTAGGTATTTCTTTAGATAGTTCTAAAACTAGCCCAATTCCAAAGTAAGAAAAGTAGGAGTGGAACTTCCTCAATGTACTGCAATATATACAACTCCCATAATATAATACAAGCTCTAAGGCATCTAAAGGATTGCATATATTTATATGCAAATAAATATCAGTGGTACCCCCTCATCTTTATGATATACATACTAATTTTTTAAGTTCCTCAATAAGTTAATCACAGTTTTTGACAAAAATTCAAGGTTATTTTTCAACATTAGAAAAGAAGAAGCACCAACAGCGAGATGCCTACAAAGCTAGAATCTGAGATCAGATTTCCACATATCCCATCACAGGAATTGGCATAAAAATATAATCTCTGATTTAGAAAAACAGCATGAATTATATTGAGCAGGAATACCATTAACAGCCTGCCCAAAGGCAAGCAAACTTCAGTGTGATTCATAATAAACTGCTCATCCATGTCACAACTGTAACAGGGAAATTTAATTTTAGGACCCAGCAAGATGGAATGAAAAAGCAAGGCAATCTTTGGTGTGGTTGGTCAGAAAGCAAGAAAGTGGATATGCCATCTACCAAACAGAAACAAGAAATGGCCTCTTCCATAAATCTGTCAACATGAAATGCATTATTTATGCAGCTCCAGAGCCCAGGCTGACAATAATGCTTTCATATATTTCTTTGAATAAGTCCAAACAACAAGGTTTATCCCATAACAAACTGCCTGAAAAACAAACTATCTCAGAGAAAATATTGTGGTAGATTCAATCAAAACACTCAGTCCCACCAAATCCCAATGGACTGCCAATTGATCTAATAATTTGTAGACTTCCAAATATCATATGGCTATTTCTTGTAATAAGAGGAACTACCTAATAATGTCTTCAAGTTGTCTCTGCGTTACTGTTCTGTATTAAATCAGGACACTGCTGAGACCTATGTGAATCTTTAAAAAGTTTATTACACTCAAGAGGATAGGAGGAGAGAAATGCTTAAATTTGAATCCCATGAGTAGAAATATTGTTTGCATCAATAAGCAATCTTAGAGCAATAATTTGGCTAATGAAAGCCACAATTTGTAATTTAGAGAATATTCTCTGTTTCAAAGAAATTGGGGGCTGGGGCAAGTTTTGGCCATAGCTACAGAAAATGTTTCGGGTCCCTTGAGTGGGTGTATATGCAGGCTCCAGAAAATAACACATACATGTTCATTTGAAGTTAATGGGGCTACTTGAATGTTTCAAGTTACACGAGTGCTATGGTACTTGATGGAATTGGGGCCACAGAAATGAAAGAAAAGGGATTTCTCAGTAACTTTAATCCACTGAATAAAAATTCTGTACAAGGATTCTAAGAGCATTTTAAGAATATTATAAAGCAGATCCTAGTGGCATATGGCATAAGAAAGGGGTGTCCACTTTTCTTCCCATGTTTTTTAGCTTTGATAGTTGAACCACTTTTAGTAAAGTTTAAATAAACTACACACCAAAGCTGAAATTCTGGTCCCATTGAAGCTAAATGAGAGTATTGGCATTGACTTCAATAGGGCCAGGATTTCTCCCAGTTATCCTGGATACTTCTATAGTTAACGGTTCATTTTGTGGTTGATCTGTTGTTTTACCGCATATCATCACGGAGAACAGATGTGTTCAGAAAATTCTGAAAGCTTGGATATTTCCTGTGGGCAGAGAAATCAGTGATGATTTGGTGTGTGTTTATTTCAAACTGCTCTGATTAAGAACATGAATATGTTCATGACCTTTTTGAATATGTGGAAATCTGAGTTCACAAAACACTTTTTTTTTTTCATGCGCTTAAGACCATTTGAGTGAAAATTAGACTTTCACTTAGAGAGAGTGCTCTTTTTTTCCCTCCAAAGCGTGCATCCTCAAGTCTTATTAGTTTAAATTTTGCCCTCATTTGAATTTTGTTTAGGGAAAAATGAGAGGTTTGGGTTTTTTTGCCTGAAGCATGTGAAGATTTGATTTTTTTTTCATATTTCAATACAAAAAAGCGGCACTTTATGAAAAGTGAAACTTATGGGCCATGACATTTTCTGAAATTACATTGCAAATACTTTTTCATAAAATTTCCATTTTGGAGCAGGGAGGGTCACTTCTGCACAACACTAATTGACACAAAATAGTATCTGAGCTAGAGCCTTGACTTATGTAAACTAGCATAGTTCCATTAACTTCATTCAGTATAGATCCACTGATTTTTGTAAAGCCAAGGATCTGGTTCGGGAGCCCCCAGCACTGGAAGAATCCAAGCAAGAATTGCTACTGAACCTGTGTGACATGTAGGTATTCAACTGAAAGAACTCTAAAGCCAATGTACATCTTGATCTATGATAAGCTGTTAAAACCCCCATCAAAAGTCTTTATAGATGAATGAGGCTACCTCTTACTTTGCTGGGTAGAATAAATGTTATTAAAATGGTTATAGACCAAAATATAATTACCTCTTCCAAAGTCTATACAACAAAATTCCATATTATTTTGCCAGTTGCTCTAAGGAGAGCTAGTAATTTTCTCTATGCCAAGCATGATGGGGTCAGACTAGGTGTTACAGATCCGAGGGTACATACCAGCACAGCTGAAGTTCTGTGTTCTGTTTCGTGAAGACCAGCTAACAGTAGCATATGGAATTTCAAAGCTTCCTACTCATTGATATTTCTTTGCAGGAATCCTCACTCAAGTGGTGGGAAATGAGAATTCATCAATATGTACCTCTGGAAATTGTCTTGATAACTATAAAGTGCTTTATTTAAAAAGCTGGGATTTTGTCTAAGTAGTAACACGTATTTCAAAACTAGAAAATTATGGTTTTGTCTCTTTCTCCATTACAGAGATAGAGGTATGGGACAGATTTGGTATGTACTATGCTGAAAAATGAGTTAGTACAAATAATTCCTTTTTATCAACAAATCTGCCCTGTATATCTAGATTCATAGCTGCCTACTTTAAGGATATTTTTTCTCCCTTTTCTCCTCCTTTTTTACTATTGTCAGCCTCTCAGGGCGACACAGTTCTGGGATGATTAAGTTGGATCATTTGGTGCTGCTATGTCAGCAGAATTATCCGAATTCCAGTTCAGGATCACCTGAGTAACCCCATTGTCTTCATAGCATGAGCTGGTTTTCCTATTCATCAGCCCTGAAAGCAATGAACATTGCATAGGTGTAACTGAGAGCAGAATCTGAGGAGCATGAAGTTAGGCATCTAATTATTTGTGGGTGGGTGGAATTGGAAATTGGGGAGAAGGATGAGAAGCGTGGTGGCATAATATTTCACAGGGCTTGAAAAAAATACTAAGTCCTGCCTGGCTCATTGTTTTGTGAAAGCTTAGCTCTGAAACTCCAGCATTCAGATGTTTGGTTTCTTTAAACTACAATCTTTTAATGAGTTTCTATTTGCTTAAGGTATTTATATTTCCAATCTTAACCCTGTCTTAAAGTTTGTATGAGGCAGAGACAACCCGTACCTGCCGATAGTGGGAGCGGCAGAGTGAGGTCAGTGCCTTCAGCAGATGTTACTGAGCATGCTCAGTCCAAGCCAAGCAGCAAACGGGGGGGGGGGGAGGGTGACAACCCCCCCCCATCACTTCTGGTTTGAGGATAGCTCCTGATGTAAAGTGAGTAGGCTGGAGTGTTTTGGTGCAAGCTGAAGTTAAGGAAGAATGTTCGGATATGGAAGATTGTGGAGATCAGACAGAGTACACACCTGCTGCAAGAGAATTCATTAGAAAGCCTGAGAATAGTGACAGAATACCAAGCTGCTTATATATTCACTCAAGAGTCTTCACTGATGTAGTTCATTATTCATTGTTATGACTCAGAATACAGAGAATGTGTCTGCGAATGCAGTTTGTGAATGGAGGCAATGCCCCAAAGCAAATTCAGTTCTCTCCCATTTTGCCTGTGTAAATGAAACACAAAATACACCAAACATCCATACAGGTTCCATGCAAAACCTAGCAGTGTTGAGGTTTGACAAATCAACCATTCAAAAGTCCAGGAATGCAGATTTTAAAAATGAAAGCTCAATCTTAACCTGGGCCTCATGTATAATGCATTATGTTGCACCATAAAAGACCATACAATTTACCTTTCATGCCAAGATATTGCATAAATCTATTTGCATTCCGTAAATCTGCATTCAAGTCTCTTTTCCTGTCATCTTTCAGATTATCACCTTGCGCATCTGCTGTTTTGTGTTCCTTCTCCCTTGTACTCTTCCCCCAAAATCCCCAAAAGAGATTTCAGAGGCTCAGATCTTTCCTTTGGGGAATTTGTCTATAATGCAATGCTTCAGGTCCTGTGTGATGTCAGAGACGCACAGAGTTGGAGAGGTAAACACCCAGCATAGTTTATAAATTCTAGATGGCAGCTACATCCTGTGATTCCCACAAATAGCTGTTTTTTTCCCTTTTTGTCCCTCAGACTGCTGCATGTCCCTGGTCCTCCTTTTCCTAGCCAGCCATAGAGTCCAGTAAAGCTCCCTTTCTCCAGAGCTATAAAGCACACAGGAATTGTGTTTTACATTTTCAACAAAAAAAAAGCCTTTCTTTTTAAAATGAGAATTTTAGATTTTTTTCTCTTGTCCGTTTTGTTAAATTAAAACTGAAAACTGTTTTCCAAAAAAAAAAGGTGGGAGGGGCAGGGGGATTATTGACTCTTTTCTGACCAGTTGCCGTGGTATTCCTGTAGTACTTTCAAATTAAAAACATGCATGTTGGCTGTTTTCATTTTGTGGTGTATTTTTGCAGTTATTTCACTAAAACTGAGAGTTATACAATTTCATAGTTAACTAACATTGCTGTGTAATTCTCATTTTCCAGGAGAATTCAGCATAGAAGAGATTTTCAAAAGTACAGATAGCAGTGAAGTGCCGAACTGCAATTTGTGCATTTGAAAATCACCCCCGAGCTCTGAAACACCAATTGGAAGATATAACTATATAATTTAGGTCCAAAATGTGACACATAGTAGCTGGGGTCTTGACCTAAACTCTGCTCCCTTTTCTTTATGCCTTTAAAATATGGTCTTTTTAGAGCTGTCTGAAAATGTTCAAATGGAACGGTTTTCAGCGAGAAAATGCTGATTCTACAGAATCAAAGAGTTCCACAGAAACATGTTGATTCTGCCCAAATTTTTGATGGAAACTCAGCCAGCTGGCCAGCCTCCCTACCAACCTGCCTGGTTTTCTGCCAGCCCCTCCCTCCCTCATGCGAGCCAGAATGAAATGAAACATTGCCAGTCCAGAATTTCCCATGAAACGGAAATTCTCTTTTTTGGACAGCTCTCATTACATGTTATCCAGGCCTCCCTCTAGTAACAGGGAAAGCCAACTGACTGTTTTTTCTCTCCTCTTTAAATTGTTCAAACTTTTTTCCAAAATACATGTTTACCATCTGGAAATGATCTGTTTACTGCCTTACTTTATTGCTCTTTCACCCCACACATCTTCCTTGAAGGCACCTCTTATTTGGCAGCTAAATCCACTGAATATGATTCAGTTGAAGCCTTGCCATTATATGAGCTGGAGGTAGCTGCTGCCCCCCTGATCAACTTTGCAACTCCTGCTGACTCTACACGGTGAAGTTGAATGGAAAACAACTTGTATATTATATTTTGTGCTCAGAGCACCGAGTCATTCTCTAGTATGTTCTATAGAGGGATGAATTAGAGACTAGTAGAGCTAGGCAGTTCCTATGTTGACAAACAAGGCAGCCATTCTGTAGTCTGCAGTAGATTCCTAGACAGTTGGCAAGGGACAGCGTTGGCCAAGACACTAATATTTTTCTCTTGTTCTTTCAGAAAAGTATCATGTCTACATTGAGAAGATTGAGAAGTAGAGATTTGCTGAAAGTTTCAGCCAAAAGCAAAGTTTCAGCCTTTAAGCCCAGGTTGTACACGGCCCCCAGCACCATGTTCAAGTTAAATAGATAGCTGGAGATGGTCAGGCTCTTCCTCTTAACCTTCTGAGCCCTCCCTAGATTTTTCTAACAGCATTAGGATAGCCATAAGGGATGACTGAATTTATTAGGATGGGTCCTGCAAAAGGACCAGACATCAAACAGCATGCTCCTGTTTTATCTCTGATGGGCTTGTTCCGTGTGGGAAAAAAATTCAGAGTTGTGTAGCATTTATGCATACTGTGAAAAATTATCTATCGTTTGATTGTTTTGTTTTTGTGGGAGATTTGAGGTTAAGTCCAAAGCTGACTGTGAAAAGTTACAGGGGGATCTCATTAAAAAAACTGGGTGACTGGACAACAAAATAGCAGGTGAAATTCAACATTGGTAAGTGCAAAGTAATGCACATTGGAAAAAGTAATCCTAACTACACATATATAATGATGGGTTCTAAGTTGGCTGTTACCACTCAAGAAAGAGCTCTTGGAGTCATTGTGGATAGTTCTCTGAAAACATCCATTCAACACAGAACAGCAGTCAAGAAGGCTAACCATGTTTGGAACTATTAGGAAAGGAATAGAAAATAAGACAGAAAATATCATAATCAGGTCTTCAATTCTCAGAGATTATTTCCCAGAGCCCTCTCCTCATTCGGGGCTCCAAGCTTTAGCAGGGGTGTATGCCAGGGCTCGGAGCTGAAGCCCTGTGGTCTGGGCAGAAGCCCCGAGACCCAGAGCCTCCCCTGGGGCTGAAGCCCCGAGCTCCGGAGTGTCCCGTGGGAATGAAAATATTTATCAGTGGGCTTTGGCTGAATTTAAGCCCTGATCATAATGCAATCTATAAATCCATGTTGCACCCACACCTTGAATACTGTGTCCAGTTCTGGTTGCACCATCTCGAAAAGGAGATAGTGGAACTGGAAAAGGTTCGGCGAAGAGCAAGAAAGATGACCAAAGGTATGGAACCGCTTCTATCTGAGGAGAGATTAAAAAGACAGTGAGTGTTGAGCTTGGAAAAGAGAGGACTAAGGGAGGGTATGATAGAGGTCTATAAAATCATGAATGGTGTGGAAAAAGTGGATAGAGAAATGTTATTTATCCTTTCCCACAATACAAAAATTAGCGTAACCTGATGAAGTTAATAGGCAACTGGTTTGACACAAGCAAAAGGAAATACTTTTCCTCACAATGCACAATTAGCTTGTGGAACTCATTGCTATGGGACACTGTGATGGCTGAAAGTACAACTGGGTTCAGAAGAGAATGAGATACATTCAAGGTCCATCAATGACTATTAGCCAGAATGGTCAGGGATGCAACCCCATGCTTGGGACGCTCCTAAACCTTTTACTACCAGAGCCAGGAAGAGAAGATGTGGGAGATTTCTCCAAAATTGCCCTTTTCTGTACACTCCCTCTGAAGCTCTGGTACTGGCTACTGTCTGAGACAGGATACTGGCCTAGATGGACCATTGGTCTGACCCAGGGTGGCAGTTCTAATGAGGGAAGAAAATCCATTTCAATTAGATGTGTCTCTAGTTAAGCATGCGCTTAACTGTTTTGCTGGATTGGGGCTAGAATGTGCAAGCCTTCTGCAGGATCAACCCCTCAAAAAAGAAATGCCAAAGACTGGAGAATCCACTCATTTGTTCTCACTTTTAAACACACTAGCTTGTAGTCATAAACAAGGAAAGATGAAACGTATCTTGGCAAACAAACTTGTATTAAGTACACTGGCTAGAAATGTTTATACTTCCTTCGTGAAAAATGTAAGGAGTGTATTAATAGTAGTGCTCCGTTTGTATTGTGAACCATGAGCTGTGTGTATGCATGTGTGACATTGCCATGAGAGGCTAGTATCTAGTGCAGGAAGTCCAGGCTGTCCTCCTCCCTTATTATTTTTTTATATAGATCTGACATTTGGCACACTGATGAATTTCAAAATCAAACAATTGTTTTAATGAGCTTTGGAGAGAAGTCCTTTTTGGCAGGGATGATTCAATAGCATCCAAAGAGAAGGTGAATTCCCATAGGCTGGGAAACTGCCCCATCCCTCCATCTCAGGGAGCTCATAGTATTTTCTGGGAGTCCTCTTCAGCACATCACTGCTCAAGATTGTTACAAACAAGAATGTAAACTCCTTGGTACAGGGCCACTGACTCCTCTTTGTTCTGTGTGGCATGGTGCAGCGTGTCTGGGCCCAATTAGTAATGCCTGAAAATTAAGCATTACATCTCTGTTAAGTACGTGAATGATGTCCTAGGGAAACATAACTTACATTCAGCAGCACACAGGGACACTACACAATAACTCAGGACAGGAAATTATAAAAACCTCATTGAACTGAACCTGAAGGGCATGTTTTGGGAAGCAGATTATAATATCCCAGATTGGAATTTGGTCAGATCACGGGACCTAATGCCTCTACCCTTATGAAAATGGTAATGAGATTCTTAGGCACCACATATGGCCAGGCCCTTGGTTTTTGTCTCAGTTGAAGGCCTCTCAGCTGACCCAGTGCAACAATTTTAAATAAGAAATGTTTTTCTTTGCAATGGCCTGGCGATAGACTCCAAAATGAAATTTAGTGCATTATCAGCATTTCCCTCCTGCTTTTTGGTCTCATTGTATGTTTCTACAGGGGAAGCCCTGACAGAATGATTAAATATTTGTAATTTGAAGGAAACGGGTGTAACCTTACAGCTGTATATTTGTAATGGGTTTGGATTTAAAGAAAGTAGTTTTATTTGGAGAAGAGTACAAAAATAATTGGTGTTTGGCTGCTGATAAACACGGACTTGGGTGACTTAAAATTCTTACAGTGCAAGGCAACCCAATGTAAACAAATCAAAATAAAGAATGTAAGTAGCTCAAATTCATTCTTTCCATGTGGGGCCAATAACTGGGCTTCTTAACCAAAGAGAATTCAACTAAACAATGAAGGTGCACTTAATCGGTTTATATCACTCTGCTTTACATGTACCTGGGACTTCAGTCCCACACAAATATT
The DNA here is from genome assembly GCF_009764565.3 of Dermochelys coriacea. Taxonomy (NCBI): domain Eukaryota; kingdom Metazoa; phylum Chordata; order Testudines; family Dermochelyidae; genus Dermochelys; species Dermochelys coriacea. The sequence continues at coordinate 175,280,127 of NC_050069.1, forward strand.
AATCCAGAGAGACACGTAAAGGTGTATACAGCACAGACTAACTAGTGATAAGAGCACTTCAAAGTTTCATATCAGATACTTATTGCTGCCAGGATGCAAGTCAAACATTTTTAGTAGTCCAAGTGAGATGATGTAATTTTCAAATGTGCTATCCGGCAAATGGAGCTTGTTAAAAATGCTATAAAATGACAAAAAAATCAAAACAGCTAATTGGTAAATAGTTAAATACCAAATCAGGGTTTTAGTAGTTCTTGATGAGTTTATATGCTTTGCGGGGGTAAAAGCATGGCAATATTAAGAGTATTATATTTACAAGAATGTAAATAGAAGGTGAAAAAGAAGTACAGAACACGAGGTTTGGATTGGGGGCATAATCAAGTTTCTAGCTGGTAGCCAGATCCTGCAAAGTGTTGAGTGACTCATAAGAGGTGCTAAATCTCCTTAACTCCCCTTTGACTGCAATGAAAATTGAGACTGCACAGCGCTTCTCAGATTTAGGCTCAAAATTAGACTAATTGGCAGGCACAATGTACGTGCTCTTTTATACTGTGAACCATTTCTTTCTTCTAATACAGATTTCATTGATTTTTCTTGAAACTGGAAAGGGGCTACAGCAATGTGTAAAAAGGCCTTCAACTCTCATTGGGAGTTGGATCAAGGCCCAAATACACTTATAATTTATGCACAGATGGATATAAATGAAGCATGTAGGATGGGGATAAGAAATGGGCTTTGTACTAATTCTGCAAAGTGTTTTTAGTAGCAAGTGTGTGGGGGGCTGAATTTTTTCATTGGCTAATCACAAATTTTACTAACATTGTGACTAGCTGATGACCTTGGAAAAAATGGAAACAATTGTTGCAGCTAGTGAGGGGCCAGCTGTCCTGGAAATATTGTAGATTAGCCTTTCTGACTGTGTTTCTATATTCCCACTGCTGATCCAAACCAAAAATGTAAACCAGAATATTTTTTTGAAGCATACAGTTTTGTTTGTGATATGTTCTAAGGATGGGTAAAGTTTTCATCTGCACATTGGTTTGATACCTGTGCGTAATTGTGTTAGCATCAAGTTGTGACTCTTTCATCAAGACATCTCAATGCAGAATACTTGCTCTGCAGAATAAATAGCAAAAGGTGATGACCCTATATTAGCATGTTCCATGTCTCTGTCACAAAATATTTCTCTCTTTATAGACCATTTAATATTCTGGTTGGAACTGCTATGTGGAAAAAACCTAGTTGTTTGGACTAAAGCCCTGTTTCTAACCCAAGAGATTTAAATCCAAATTGTAGTATTATTATTAGACCAACAGCTGAGAATGCCAAATGGCTCAAGGGAAATGAGGTCAGCATGGGTCAAAAGGGGTAAAAATATAATATTTTGGGCCAGTTGGTGTGTCAGCTAGTTAAACTAAGGGCAGCAATTCCATAATGCAATTCTGAGTGTTGGTGTAAACTGAAGACTTCTTATAGCCAGGATTAATATAAGGCTTCAGTCTGCAAGGGTTAAAATAAAAGGTCATGCTTCTTGCAGCCCAGAATCAATTGTAGGATCGTAGGTAGTAAGGGAACTCATCAAGCTTTCAGTACAGTGTCCTCCCCCTCCCCCCACCAAGCTCTGGGTTTATAGTCTCATTCTTTAGGGGATCCAAGGCCTGTTGACAAATACTGAAGATTTAATAAACCAAGAGGAGTTTCCATTTGAGGACTGCTGAGCAGCATGATGGCTTAAGGTGGTGCCTTTAGCTGTCCAAGTGAGAATTCTTAACCCAACTTTGCCACACACTGTGCAGGATTCCGCTGCGCTGTCACACACGGCTACAGAATGTTTTGAATGGTTCTCTTTGTTAAAAAGCAGTATTGACTTCACCACACAGTTCTTGACGTACAATAGAAACTCAGGGTTTTGTCCACATTTTTCTCTTGCAAGGGTGTTTCCAGGTCATACCTACAAATGAAGTAAATTTTACCATTACCCAGCTGTGCCTGGCTTTTCTAAACAATTTGCTACATGCCTTTTAATATGCAAAGCAGACCTCCAAAATGTGCCTTGGCCATAGAATTCAGGATGACTGTGATTAAAATTTTTGGTTACTGAAATAGATTAGCCTAAATTTACTAAGTGCTGGGTGATTTTTGGGTGCCTGACTCAAAACACCTTATGGAAGTCTTATTTTCAGCAAGTCCTGAGCACCCTCTAAAAATCAAGCCCCTTCAAAGTGGGCACCCAAAAGCATGGGTCATTTTTTTGAAAATTTAAGTCACCATGTTTAAAAATATATATTTAATCACATATTCACTTGCAACACAGAGCAAAGAGCTGGCCCTTGCCCCAAAGAGTTTGCCTTGGTATTCCAGTAATATAACTAATATAACTGCAGTCACTGTTAGAAAGCATGCACACAACCTGCTGAAACACTTCTTCCTTTCAAAATTAAGTTGGATTTAATTGACCTGTGTGATCCATCAGGTAAAATTCCCATTTCCTGGGCTAGTTCCTGTGATCCTCCCTCAGTTCTGCAACACATCCACATGGACTTTAAAGGAGTGTCTTAGTTCAGGATTTGACCCCATAAATGTTAGTAATATTTCTCTGATAGACAAAGGGAGACAAAACGGGTTGCCTTTCAAATTTGATATTGGTCATTGCATTTCAAAGATGAGACTTGTCTGATCCTTCATACTTATTTTTAATTCTGGTAGACAGAATGCTAGTTCTGTAATTACATTGCTTACTTGTGTTGGCCTAAAAAGTCAAGCTCTGTCATGTTCTACAGATGTAGCTGTAGCATTCAGGGTCAGCAAGCTGCTGCTGGTGTCATCTCCACCATAATTGGTTCTTTACTGGGAATTCAGTTCCATAGGGTTTGGTTCCCTCTGGGCACTATTAAATATCACATTGTGCCTCCTCAGTGCTGACATAACTGAGCAGCATACCAAGATACAGGAAGGAGAGATGTTAGTCCATCAGGAAAAATTGTGTGCTTCATATCCTGTGCGAAAGGATCTGAAGAAAGAATCCTTTGGACCTTGTAAGATATGAAAGCATTGATGAAGAGTGCCTGTAGACTCTGTAAGGCATACAGCAGAGACCTTGGCTGTGCCCCCATGGGCAGGTATGGAGATGTTCTGGTGTCCTAGAGCTGGGCTCCCTCTGTCACACCTTGGTAGGTGTGCAAAAGAGATGCCGTGGATGCATGTGCAGGGGAGGTACTAAACTCCTTAAAATTCAGTCAGGTAAAGTGAGAGCTTTACAAACCATTGCTTTACCTTCTCCGGTCACCCTGGAACACATGAAAGGACTGAGTAAGGACTTATGTGGTCTCTGATTGTGTATAAGACTGTAGAAAATATGGTATGACTTTATATTGTATTTGGAAAAAAGTTTGTGACTATGTAACTATAGACTTTGTTGTGATGCTGTGCCAACTAACCTCTGGCACATGAGGCTCTAAATTGTGACCTTCAGGAGCAACTGTTTTAAAAAAGAAAGATGTATCTGATTATGAATTGCAAATGTGTTTCCTGAGCTGATCCCTGTGCCTTTAAGTAGAGGTGAGTAAAGTACCTGAATCACCCCCAACACTACAGGAAGGTGGTGGTATTGGTTGCTGCCTCGCCAGCTGACTCCCACTGCTTCCTCTGCAGCTTCCCTGCTGGCCGCCAGCAATAATAGAAGCTGTTGGGTAGAACTGGTTGGGAACTAGAATTTCTGTTCTGTGGAAAATTCCAACATTTAAAACCAATTGTTTGCATTTGGAATGAAAAGCTGAAATTTTGAAATTTCCTGTGTAATGAAAATTCCAAAAAACAAAATCATCTAAAGGTTTTGTTTTGGTAGTTAATTTTAGTTGTTACTTTTATTTTATTTAATATGATTACAATTATATAGTATGTCAAAACTAAATGCATTGAAAAGAGAGTGTTGAAACAAAATGTTTCACTCTATACCCATTGAAAAGTGTTGTCAAAATTGACACAGCCACAAAACATTTTGATTGTGATTAAACTTTATTTTTCAAAGGAAAACTGTTTTGTCGAAAACCTTTTGGCCACCTTTTCTGTTGGGCATTGAGAATTTTGGAAATCTGACCATGTGGGTAGGACTAAGTCCCTTCTGCTCAGTGAGTATCTGATTCTGATCTTGCACACATTGAGTTACCCGTGATTTATGCGGATGTGAAATCAGAAATTGGCCCAGAGAGCCTTCTCCGGAAGAAAAGAAGGGGAGGGGAAGGTTTAGCTCTCAAATTGAAAACCCGGAGTTGTGTACTTTTCTTCCCTGTGAGCATGTGAAACTATTCAAACATACAGCCTGTAATAAAAGGGAAATAGTCCTAAATCTTGCCATTTTTTCTCATATGTTTAATAATGTGTTTACAACTGTGCAAGTTTGAACCACTGACACTGTTCACCCACCTTTTGCCTATTCCTGCTGGTCTCAGCCTTTTCCTATGTTGCAGCAGCTATGGCCTTTGAAGTGAATAGCACTCTAGAACTAATGTTCCTCTAGAACAGTGGTTCTCAAAGCCGATCTGCCACTTGTTCAGGGAAAGCCCATGGCAGGCCGGGCCTGTTTGTTTACCTACTGCGTCCGCAGGTTCAGCCAATCGTGGCTCCCACTGGCTGCGGTTCGCCGCTCCAGGCCAATGGGGGCTGGAAGAGCGGCCAGCACATCCCTCGGCCCGTGCTGCTTCCCACAGCCCCCATTGGCCTGGAGCAGCAAACTGCGGCAAGTGGGAACCGCGATCGGCCGAGCCTGCGGACACGGCAGGTAAACAAACCGGTCCAGCCCACCAGGGACTTTTCCTGAACAAGCAGCGGACTGGCTTTGAGAACCACTGCTCCAGAATATTGAAATTTCAATAAGACTGTACCAGATATTTGGAACATGAAGTGTCTTTGGCTCCAATTTTTCCCATATGTTACTCAACAATGAAACTGCTAAAATATGTGTAGTATTTTATATTTTTAATGTAATTAATATTTAGTAAATGCAAGTGAAAACCTGTTAAATAGGTTACCCATGTGGAGCACTATCCTTATTATTTGTATTGAAATAATACATAGGAGCCAGGTCATACACCAGGATCCCATTGTGCCTTGTAAGAATGCTTCAGAATACACCCAAGCATATTGAATATAATTTTTCTCCAAGTTGATTAGAAGATCAGCTCAGTTGGAAAGCCAGATTTTTTGGTCCCTTGAGAAGTCACTTAAGACAAATGTTATTTTATAATAATAACATGTAATGTTTATTCTATTTGTGTGCCACACGTCATGGCAGATAATGCAAAATGCATGTTCTACTTGTTTCATGAATAAATATAGGTCCCAGCTCTGCTTTCATTTAAGCTGAATATTTCCAGCTAGGTGTTGGTGTATTTATTTAGATGGAGTAAAGGGCCCAAAGAGCCAAAGGTGTTACCATGACCCTGAAATTGTCCAACATTAAACGGTTTTAAACAAGGTTTGGTATTCAGAGATCTTAGCCTGTTTTGGCAAACACTATAAAATTCATGCCCAAGTTTAGAAATATATTGATAGAAAAACACAAAAGGCAAAGACTCTAAATGAGTTGAAGAGCTCTGAAACTGGTCGTTTATGCAAAACAAATTTAATCAAAACCTATTAGAGTCTCTCTTTAGAGACCATGAATATTGGTTAAAATTTATTTTTCAGTAAAACAGTTTTTCTCAATGGGAAAGAAAGGGGTTTGTTCTGTAGTTCAGTTCTGAGTTGGGACTTTCCTGCGTTAGACAAAACAGACAGATCCAGAAGGAAGGAAAAGCTAGGATTTTGTTGATATTTTCAAGATAAAGGATGGCTGGTCAGTCACAGATGGATACCTTGGGCTGGAGATCAGCCATGACAGCTGTTGCTCTGTGTGACATTACCCAGGGTACAATCTGGACTGTTGAACAGCTGTGTTCCCTCAATTCTCCAACCTGGGGTGCCTTTTACACTGCTTTGCTATGACAGCAACCACTCCTGGTCTGCTCACACATGGACTCCAGCATGTAAGTTGCTCCCAGCTGTATTATATGATCACTACGGCCAGCCACTCCTGAATTACACTGCAGAGCAACACCAGCAATTCCCAGTCCCAAACTTTCCCCCCAAACTGTGTGTCTTATACTGCCCAGCACTCTCCTGGACAATACAAGCTCATATAAAGTCTGTCATTTCATTACTAGAAAATGATAGGCACAAATTCTGTTATCTCAAATGCAGTTTCCCAAATACTTCAATACAAACACATTGGTTTAGATGAAACAATAATATGAGATTATTAACTACAGAAAGGTAGATTTTAAGTGATTACAAATAATGAGGCATAAAAGTCAGAATTGGTTACAAAGAAATAAAAAGTCAAAACACAACTAATATCTGACTTAACAAGTTAAATGAATATAAAGCAAGAGGTTTCTCTCACCACATGCTTTAGCAGTGTTGCTGGCTGGAATCCTTTCAGCCAGGACCCCTCCTCCCATTCTTCAGGTGGCGCTGACACCATGAGCAGAGAGAAATGGAGCAGTATTTTGGGGCATCTGTTCCCCTTTCTTATAGTTCTCTTTTCCTGTGCAAGAATCATCTCCAGCTGGGTTTAGGAGGCAGAAAGTCTGACAGAACAGGAACCTCGAGCTGTTCCTTTGTCAACTCACTCGCACCCTCTTTCCTGCCAAAGAATGGCCGCTTAACCAGGTGATAGTCCATTTGATTTTGTTGATACCTGTCTGAGGCATCAGTTTGCATTATTATCTCTGAGGAACAGGTCTGTGGGTGTTCCCCAGAAAGGTGAAGTGTCTAAGTAATCCCATGTAGTAGAATCTTATAATTTTACATATAATGTTGCTACACACATTTTAACAGGATAATAATGTTCAGCAAACTATGACTTTTCAAATCATACCTCACAAGGCATACTTTGCAGAAAAAATATCATAATTCTGTAAAGGGGTGAACATGAGGATACAGACTGTCACACTCTGGACTCTGGCTCATTTGCCTGGTCAGAAAAATCATTTGGTTGGTCTGGTCAGGTCCCTCTACTTCACTGGTCCTTCTCAGGCCAAGCAGAGTTGAATGAGCCATATCAGCTCACCATGCTGGTCATGCAGTACAACTGATTGCAGGACCAGGTGGAAAGCCGAGAGAGAGAAGACAGAAGGAAGATGGGCATGGGGAGGGACAGAAAAAAAAAAACCATGAGGGAAGGCAAGACACAGCAGGATCTCACATATGTTCTGTTGGGGTCCTCTCTATTGCAGCAATGATGGTCAAGCATCCCTATCAGAGTATCGAGGTGTCTGGTGTCATGGCAACAATCCTTATGCTGCAGCTGCAGTGATGGAAGAAAGTTCCCCTTTTTCTCCTCCAAAGTCTTTTTTTTTTTTTTCAAGGACTTCAAAAAGGTGATGGTTGGAATAATGCATCTCATTATTTGTCCACCAATTAGGCTTAATTTCTGCCACTTCAGCTTTGGTTTAACTAGTCGTAATTTTAACACAGTCCTTGAGTGGTGTCAGCTGACCCTTTCTTTTAAACTAATTCAGTCTTTCTGTCTCCTTCTCGCAGCTTTTCTTAAACAGTGTTATATAACAGATCATTGTGACAATTGCTCACTTTTCGCCAATTAGGCTAACGATTAAAAAAGGCCTGCTAGGCTCCATTTATTACAACAGTGAATATATTATCCAAATTTGCTCTTATTGTTGCAATCCCAGTAAGTTCAGTGGAGTTGCATTAGTGTAACTGAGGTCAGGTTTTGATCCCCAGTCTCTCCTCAGATTCTCTAAAAATGCTCAATACAGTTCAATTCACATTACAAATGCAGCCCCAAATCTCTTATTTCTATTTTATTGCTAAAATTTTATTTATCTATTGCCATTGCTTATTCCTTTAAAACTTCAGTGTTCCTGGACAGGAAACCACATGTCTGCCAGGCCTGTAGCTTCTCTGATTTGTGTATGAATCACTGGACTAAGCAGTTTGGAGGAGGAGGAGTGACAAAGTCAGACCGTATAGTCTTAGTATGGGGTGTGTCTGTCTGTCTGCACATGAGAAAAATACTATGGGATTTTTTTTGTTAAGATGTTTCAGTCAGGGATACTATTAGAGTCCTTGTTTTAGACTCTTTGTAATTATGGAAAGGAAGTTAAAATAAGTCTGTGAGTTTTAAGGTTGGCAGTTAGCATGTGGCTATCCATGGGACAGCAGATAGCCTATGCTTTCTTCTGAAGTTTAGTGAGATTACTTAATGTACTTAATCTGGGTGCCATTAAAGAATATGCCCTGGTTGCACCGGGCCAGATTCTTGTTTATACTATGGTCCCTTTTACATCACTCTGTCAGTGTAAAGAACCCTTGGTATAAATGAGAATCTGGCCCTCTGTCATACTCACTTTTGTTGTTGTTTAATTCTTTACAATTTTTAAAATGAATATAGTTCACATGAAGTGCATTCAGTGCTTGTGAGTTTCTGCAAACACTGAGTAGACCCAGTCTGTTGAATGAGAGTGACTCAAGCTGTGATCTCAGAATATGGATGTATATTAAAGATTAGTGGACAAATTCTCCAATGACTTACACCCTGTAAAACCACTGAAGTCAGTGGATTCTAAACAGGGTGTAAACGAGCACTGGTTTTTATTTTTATTTTATTTTGATCTCGGAATCAATGGGAAGGGTCTTCTAAATTACAGTATAATCTTTTACAGCAGAAAGTCCCAAGCTGTGGTTCAGAGATTTGATAGTTCACATGGTACTGGTTCCTTCTTTTTTCTAATAGCTAAACTACAATAGCAGATGCTGGGAAAATATTTAATCGATTTTAATGTTAATTTTCCATGTAAACTTTTGTCATAGTTGCCACATGAATGTTATGTGACCATGAATTACAGGGGTGAGGAGGGATGGGAGCTAATATTGTCAGTGCAGTTGTGAATGGTAGGGAGGTATCTGTGTCTATTAAGATGTCCACTGTAGGAAAAGTTGGAAATCCTCTATTGCAGAGAAACCAAGCTAAGCAATGTTTTAGCTGATCTGGAGGCACTGACAGGGCAAAGTGAAAATTCTCCTTGTGCTGTGCTGGGTCACCTCTACTGGCTCTACAGAGACTTCCCTATGTAAGTCCTGTAGTAAGGAGAATACCAGGGTCATGAGGAGATAGGGCTGTAGCATATGTCACTATGGCCTGTTGTATTAATATTGATCTCAAAGGCCTAAAGAGTTAAAGGTGTTTATAAACTCTGTTCAACATTAAACAGTGATAGATAGGTAGGGGGTTATTTTCTAGAGAGACCATGGATTGACTCGGTTAATTGGCAAACACCCAATTCATACAAGCAGAAAGTTTATTGATTAAACACACCCAAAGAACAAGGAATTAAAAATAAGTACTTATATAGAAACTGTAGCTGAATAATCACGAAAACCAAATTTAGTCAGATGCTATCAAAGTCAGTCTTCTTTTGGAATTAAAATATCAGAGTCTCTAATTTTCATTAATAACCTTTCTTTGATTAAAAGGAAATGGTTAATTTTACTCTAAGCCCAGGGCATTCACTTATCCTGTTTTTAACAAAGGTGGGGGAGAGGTAGAGGACACAAGGTGGAGGAGAGAGAGGATAGAAAAGATAGGTGAAACATGGCTTTTGCTGATGGTTTTGGAACACAGGACTGCTGGTTAGTTACAAGTGGATGCTTTGGCCAACAAGTACACCATGACACCTGCTTAGACCCTGGTTTGTGTTCTGGTCAGAAACATCTGTTTGGATCCTTTCTCCTTAGGCAAGGCAGGCTTGGATGAATGCAGTATAGTTGATTTCAGGATTCAATGAAAAACTGTGGGAATAAGAGATAGGATAGGAGGAAAGAGGAAGGCAGAAAGCAATGCAACAAGAGAAGGGAAAACTATATAGGATCTTGTATGTCTCTGCAATGCAGACAATTAGATAGCCCCACTGAGAACTGGATGGCATGATAATGACTTTCAGCACTGGCAGGTGAAAACAAAGTTCCTTAAACAAGAGCAAGGCCAGTCAGCCTTCCTCTCAGGAAGAAAGTCCCTTCGCCGTGTCTGCTCCTGCTGCCTCGAGGTTGAGGAAGCTGAGATGAGTTGTAAAGCTAGCAGGTGAGGGGATGAGCTGTGGAGAGATTGATTCTTTGTTTTTCCTCCCAAAGTGTCTTTTTAAGAACCCCAAAAAGGAGTAAAAGTGTTTAGCATATTTTATCCCCGTTATTTTGTCTGCCAATTAAATCCATTTCCATTAAGGCCAAATTTGGCATGGGTAAATTCGTTTCCACGTTTTCTTGTTTACCAAGTATGACTATCACCATAGTCTTTGACTTATATCAGTAGGCCATTTTTGTTTGCACTAATTCCATTTTTCTGTCTGGTTTCTTATGCCTGTTCATAACATTCATTTATTAAAAATAACTTATATTCCATGTTAATTCTCAGGCAGGCAAAAAGTCATAAGTTACTGTGACATCTTATGAACTTTCACATACTTTTCATTCTTACTTAGGGTAAAATTTTAGGTCCAAAAATCACAACAGATCTTTGGCTTATTCTGCCAGGGCATAGGCAACGCTGGGGAGGGTGCTATAACTTCAATTGTTAGATGGGTCCCCAGCACGGTTTGGGGGGGAGGAGGACACAATTATCTCAGTAGCAGGAAGGTTACTTCAAGCTGTCCTTGTATTCCCTCTCCCACCCCTTGTTTTGGAGGTGAAGCACAGAATCTGACCCAGAGTCTATGATAGTCATCTGTTACATGTACAAAGTAAATGTACTTACACACAACACTACAGATTAAAGGCCATATCCCCAGCTGGTCTGAATCCATTTGGCACCACTGGCAGATCTTCATCAATACACATGGCAGATCTGACTCTTTGGCCACATCACCAGAGTGACATGAAGTCAATGTGAATACCCAGATTGTGGCTGCCAGCACCAGGAATTGAACCAGGGCCCTATGGAGGGGAAAACATGAGTCTCTACAGTCTGAGCTAAGAAGTTGGGCTCTCTAACTAGGGCTGTAGCAGACTTGTATTCCCTGTGGATCAGACATAGAGGGGGGCATGTAACACACCAGTGAGTAACACAGGTATGTTAATAGGAGCAGAACTGGTCACACTGTGTAGCCATCATGGAGAAAGCAATTGTAGTTTTGTACTATTATTTTTGTCAAAATGACCTATAGTCCATGGGTTTTCTTCATTTGCATAGCAATCGCTGTGCACTGCACAGTACAAAGATACCCTTTTACTATAACGAACACCATCATTGGAGCATCATACTGGGACAAGAGGACTGATTGAGTTCTCTTCAAGAGAATTCCCTTTGATCTGAGCTAGAAATACCTAACACTGCTGACCTGAATTTTAAACCTTCATTCCTGAAGTATTTGAGTCCTGTGCAATTCTATTCTATTGCATTCTATTGCAATTCTTGCAACTTTATTGCAAGCTCAGTACTATAATAGCTTTTGCTTATATTACACCTTTACATTAACAACTGCTAACAATGTATTTATTTTCTACAGGCATTGGTATTGCTTTAATGCACCAAAAGGTGGAGGTTGCAAACTGAGAGAATATAAATGATGGTGACTCCATCCATCACATTTATGCTTATCAAAAAATACAATTAAATTTATATTAAAATATTATATTTGCGATTTGGCATCTGGCCTTTAATGGGCCACTTAGTTACATAAAAACATAAGAACCGCTATACTGGCTCAGACCAATGGTCCATCTAGCCCAGTATCCTGTCTTCTCATGGTGGCCACATCCAGGTGCTTCAGAGGGAATAAACAGAACAGGCAATCATTGAGTGCTCCATCCCTTGTCCTCCACTCCCAGCTTCTGGCAATCAGAGGCTAGGGACACTCATAGCAAGCGGTTGCATCCCTGACCATCTTGCCTAATAGTCATTGATGGACCTATCCTCTATGAACTTATCTAATTCTTTTTTTAACCCTGTTACAGTTTTGGCCTTCACAACATTCCCTGATAATGAGTTACATAGATTGACTGTGTGCTGTGTTAAGAAGTACTTCCTTATGTATGTTTTAAACCTGCTGCCTATTAATTTTATTGAGTGGCCCCTGATTTTTGTGTTTTGTAATTAGAAGCCTGAATAGCTCGAAGGTCTTTAGATGAAAGGTATATATGCATATTAAAATGGGGTATGTTTGATTATAACTTTTCCCCTGGATGCCTTTGCAATTCAGTTATTGTTTTAGGCCCTAATCCAAAAGAGGCTTGCACATGTGTTTAACTTCACCCATTGTGAGTGGTCCCATTGAAGTCTAAAAAATATTCAGTGAAATATTTTCAACCAGCTTTAATTGTATTTTAAGTTTTAAAAAATAAATGGAATTTCTGCTCTTTAAAGTTTGAAAGCAGACGCATTAAAATCAGTGACCATCTCCCATGGCAGGAAGCTGTATCCAAATTTGAATAAAATTAATATTTTTTTCTAATTTATGAGAAAAAAAGATATCAAAAATAACAATTCATGCTATTATCTTCACATGGGTTGATTTATTATAAATACAGAAATTTAGGTAATGGTTGGTATAGTGTCATTATTTGCTTGCTCTCAGATTTCAGTGAACAAGAATGCCACTCGTTCATTGAAGAACCTGACCCTTGTCACAAAAAAAATCTTGTTTTGCCACAGGTGAAACAGGCTTCTTTTATTCAGTGCTACTTCCACATAAAAGATAAAAATCTTTTTAGACTTCATCATTCCCCTCCTGCCACTTTCCACTGGGAATAGCAAGCCTTCAGTAGTCTTTTTTCTGCATCTTAGTGCTTTGCATAAATCACAGGCAATGACAGGGTCCAATGACATTGATATTTCTTTCTAGTTATTTATAACAGGCATTCAGTCCTCCTTTTCCCTTTATATATGTGCGTGTGCACATACTCAAACGTTTCGCCTCACAGGTACCAACTTTTCAAAGTGCTGGGGGGTGCTAGACCCCCAGCTCTGGCCCAGACCCTACCCCTACTCCACCTCTTCCCCCAAGGCTCCACCCCTGCCCCGCCTCTTCCTGCCCTCGCTTCACTTCCAGCCCCCAAGCACATCATGTCCTCACTCCTCCCCCATCACCCCCAGCCTCCTGCACGCTGCAAAACAGATGATCGCGGCGGGCAGGAGGTGCGGGGTGGTGGTGGTGGGAGCTAATAGGGGGCTGCCAGTGGGTGCTCAGCACCACCACTTTTTCCACTTTTTCCCAGGGCTGGAGCACCCATGGAGTAGGTGCCTAAGTTTGGCCTGATTTTTCACTGGGCCTTTACCTGGTCTCCACTTGTGCTTATGCAATTTCTGCACTTCTACCTACACGTGTAGGATCTGGAATCTACACACTGAAGGCCCACTCCTGCCTGTCAAGATAATGGAAGTTGTACATTGGCCCTCAGATGCCTGGGCACTACTACACTCCAGTTTGTACTATGATTAGAATCACAAGAACAATGCAACTTATTTGTGTGTGTATTTAATACAGTCCAGAACATGTAGAATGCAGTCTTTCTGTATAGCTCTTGTTATGTGACTGATGTTTGATATACCTTTAACAGAAACTCTCTTTGAAAACCACCTGCAGCATCTGAGCACAGCTCTCCTGGGTAAATAAATTTAAAAAGGCAGGTGAAGGGAGAAACAGCTCCCACTTGTGCTGTGGTCTTCCTTAGGAACACATTGCTCTTTGCTATTAGCCTCACACATGCCAGGCATTAAATAATTGTTATTAATTGCAACCCATAGGCGTCTCATTCCACCTCCAGATGGCTTTGGCCTCCATTCCCCCAAAACAGACTTAGTTCCCTTTCCGAGTGAGGTCAGGCTTAAGGGTGTCTGGGCAGCTTTCTCCCCATCTGTTTTCCATGAAGATGCCCTGGTTCACGCTTTCCCTCTGTCCAGGATTCTCAATAGTATTATTCCATGCTACTTGAATTCCCAAATCAAGGCTTGATGAAACTAGCTGCAATGGTTGTTAGAGGTACTGCATTTGTTTTGCCAGTGGAGTCTTCATATCCGTGCTGGTGCTGCCATTCTATGCCACTGTTTTTAGCATGGGAACTCAAACAGAGCTAGTCTGTGCCCGTCTACCTGTTCTGGGAAGCATGCTCCCAGTCCCAGCTGCATTGTAAACATACCCAGTGAGCATAGCAGAAAGCAGCACTTGGCCTACTAGCTACTGTGGGAGAAAACCTTCTTAGATACTTTGAGTGATTTTTCTGTATGAACATACAGATGAGGAACAGATCTGTATTGGGCAATGTCTTTACTAGATACGCCAGATCTGATTTTGCTCTCTGTTTATGCTGTTGTAAATCTTCTGTAGCACCTCTGAAGTCACAGAAGTTTCTCTGGACTTATGCCAGACTTCAGAAAATTACAACAGTTAATGTCATTAATCACCCACTTACCTACTTCTCATTCAACACTGGTCACATGCATTCCCATTACCCCAAATGTATGTTAATAATGTCCAAGTTAAGTAACAGTCATTACAATTCACTGTCATTAAGTTAAACTGGTTCCTTTTAGGAGATACCCTCACGAAGCAGCCATCCCTACTAAGCTGAGTTTATCCTGTCTTCTTGCAGTGTACATATTGTTATGCTCATGTCAGAGAGATTCTGTCTCATCAAGAGGTACACAGTATCTGATAATGTGTGCATGTGGTTTGTTAGGGGACATACAGGCGTGTAAACAGAAGTGTGACTGTCCCAACCCTCCCAAGATTAGAAGAAGGCAAAGAATTGGTGGTGCTACTCTTGACTGGGACATTGAGGAGGGAGCATGTACCACCCTTCAGGAGATGTATTTCCAGTTGTTTCTGCTCACCCAGTTTAGCAACTGTTTTGTTCTTCCATGCTTTACCTTGAGGGAAGGGAGTGTTCAGAATTTAGTTCACCTCTTGGGACTGCCTTCTGCTCTCAACAATGCTCTTTCACTGAGGGATACATTAATTAAAGTTTCAGTAAGTATTCCTAAAGAGTAATAAAAATGTTGATAAGCCTTCAAGCAAAGTTCACGTGCTACAAAACCTTGTGACTTCATAAGAGGAAAAAAAGCTAATGCTTTTGCAAACATTTTTGTAGCGCAAAATGTACAGGACTTCATGCTGCCCTACTTCTGTGCTAAAGTTTCGCCTGATAGCCACAAAAGTGAAGATATGTTCTGGTAGTAATGCTGGTCACAGCACCTAAGCCCCAACTTGGAAGGTGTCGTGGGGCAAGTACGCCCTGACCCCTCTTGAGGTGAGGTGCGATAATTACTTCCCAGCAGTCGCATCCTTATGACCAGACTTTGTCTTGGGGTGATGAGAACTAATTGAAAAAGTCAATATAGCCACTCTCCTCTCAAGGATGTGTGGCCCAATGGCCAGGGTCAGTTACAGTGGCCTTTCTTTTCAGGTCATCGTGGCCTAGAAGCCAGAGTCAATATCACAGCCTCCAGACAGGGGGCAATGTAGCTTAGTGGCCAGTACCCAAGGGGCCACCACCAAGTGGGGGTGGCGGCCTGGGTAGGGGGGCCCAGGCCCCCCTGACTCCACCGGGCCCCTACCCAGGGCCCTAACAGTGGCTGAGTGATCTACCACTGGGTCAGCAGGGAATCCTACCGAAACACATTGACCTCACTTGGGTGGGAGATACCACTCGCTCACCCTCCCTGGGTCACTTCCTACCATGTTTCCCAAAGCTGCAGTCTATGCGGTATCGGGGTATTGGCTCCTCAGTGTTGATGATTCCCTGGGACTCTGCTGGCCACAGACCTCCAGTCTGACTCTCAGGATCTCCGCTGGGACGGCTCTTCAGCTGGAGCCTCTGTCCAAGGTTCTTTCCCTCCGGTGGCCAGCGCTGTCTGAATTGAGCTTCTCCCTTTTATACCTAGTCTCCAGCTGGAGCATGTCCAGTAGGGCCTCGTGGGCATAGCCTCCTCAGCCCAGAGAGTGGCATTAACCCTCGCAGTACCAGTGTGGGGCAAGTGTGCCCCATCACAGAAGGTAATATGATTTCCTCTAAAAACCAGTGCCCATTCATATGCACAGTTCCATCTGCAGACATAGAAATAAAGGGAAAATGACAGAAAGTATTGTCTACTCTTTTTCTATCATGAACTAGAGTGACCAAACATAATGCTCCTGATTTGCCCATAATAATGTTCTAAGTGTGCAGCATGACCACTTTGTGCTGTGATTGCTTCAGAGTTCTTTATGCTAAGCAGACTCCTGTGGTATCAATACTTGTAGAAGATTTCAAGAATCACGTGAGTGTTATAGGATATAGGTAATTCAGTAGATGGCATTCTTCACTCTGAAACAGAACCAAAACTCCATACTGTACTGGGGGTATAATGTTTCTTCTGGCTCTGTCTTCTTAATAAGACATACATATGAGGTTCTGATCACTTTTGGTCTTTCAAGACCCCATTCCAATTTTTTAGTAGTAGAGGTACTAACTCTGGGGAACATGGCCAAATTCCAACTCAGGTGTTTATGTACTGCAATCCAAAATTCCACTATAATTGCAACTACATACAAGTGTCTTTTTTTTTAACTTCCTGTCCTATTGTGTAGTGTAACTGTTTGCTGTTAAATAGTTGTTGTTTTTCATCCCAGAGTTGGCTGCATTTCAGTGGCGCTCCTTATGTAGAATCTGTATAATTGTTTGAGAGACAATTTGGGAACTTCAGGGATAAGAGGTGCTATGTTCAGTAGACATAAGTAAGGTAGTTCATAAGGAACCTTGAACCAGTGGCAATTGGGCATGAGTTTTAGGTTCACTATATCTTATGATTTTTATGGAAAGAACATTTGCCAACATAGAAATAAATTAACTTCTACTGCCAGGCAGCCAACATCTCTTCACCATAATCAAAAGCTCTCTGCTTCCACCACTAGGATCCTTCACTTACAATTGATGATTTCATGGAAGACCTGTAGGCCTCTTTCCCCATGTCTGGGTGTCTCACTCCCCAGAATCTTATGGCTGCTTCCTTCACCTTATGCCTTTGGTAGGTGGACATCAGGCAGGGTCACTGTCCCACTAAATCTCAAGGGTATTTTATCTACCACAAAGTAACCATAAACCCTGTACACCGAGTACAGGTTTCTTGGGAATTTGAAGATTTTGTAACTTATTATTATTATTATTATTATTTCTGTCATCTCTAACCAGAAAATCTTATTTTTAGACAAAAGCAAAATGTGTGGTGAAAGGGGAGCCAGTTTTGGATTTGCATCTAGGAGAAAGATGAGAGATCTCATTACAGAGCAATTTTTGCTTATATTTTTCATTCTTTTCTGTACAGCCTTGTTCTAGATTGGACTAAAAGTGTAAGTACAGAAATTCCAAGATTTTCTTCTACGGCTGTAAGCCCAAGAGACTGTGGGATAGTTGGGATAAATTTTCCTTAAGTATTCACATCTCTGGGAGTTCTACAAACCAAATTTGACTTCAGCATTTCTTGTAGTTCTCTCCAGGTTAGTTGCCATCTGTACATTATGGACTAAATGGAAACCAAAAAACTTCTCATTAACCAGCTACAGTCTTGAAGCCTTATAATTCCATTTTCCCTACAGAGTGAATACCTTTGAGTAATATACTCTTATGGTAAGTGTCATAAGGTGGGGCTGTTCATATAGTCTTGCAAGCTCTTTTTCTTAGTGTGCAAGCAAGTTTTGACTCTTGAGGAGACATGCTGTGACACTGTTAGATTAGGCAAGGCTTTTGTGTGGAAGCAGGTTGGGGAGAGAGGAAGTTATGCAATCAGCACAAGAGTTTGCTATTTGCCTTGGGCTCTGATTAGAGTCAGTTCTTCAGGCAGAATTGCTCCCTGAGATCCGAGTTCTGGTGGTGTTCTGGGATTCCTGGAGGAAGGGATTGCGCACTGTCTGACCATCTCATTTCAGGACTGGACTATATGTTTAAATTAAGCAAGTCATACTTAAAATACCCCAGACGTCACATCACTGACTACTCCCCCACTGGGAAGACAACTGGCAAGGTCCCAGGCACCTGCTACCACTTGGCAGAAAGACAACACTGGCCTCAGAACATGGCACTGGTGTCAGAAGAAGGCACAACAATACTGATGGCCAGATTCACTATTATGTTCTATCTCCTTTGCATTGCTCTGGCAATACAAAGCAGCTATAAACCCAGTGTAACCAGATAGTGAAAGTGGGTTAATAATGGTTGCTTTGTGTCACCAGAGCTGCATAACACAGCTGGAGTGTACTAGTGAATCTGGCCCTGATTTCTATTTTTAAAAGGTCTACCTTCCAGTAGGACAGGTGGGATTTTAAGGCTCTAAGACTGTTTATTAAATATGAATTAATTTCAACTCATTTGAAGTCCATAGGTGAAAACTTAGTGTAGCATCCAGCTCTGTGTTGCTGTCCTGGCTGAAGTTGTAACCTTAGATTGGGGCTTAACAATCTAACCCCTGTTATTGTGAAGACAGCCCTGCAAATGGAACTCAGTGTCTACCACAATAGGGCCCTGATGCTGGCTGGAGCCTTTAGGAGCTACTATAATACCAATGATACATTATACCTTAGGTTGAAAGTTTAAGATGATTTTTAAAAGTCATGGTTTACTTATGGCTCCCTCCAATAATGCAAGGCTGCCCTTGGGGCCCAGGAAACCCATACTTGTGGGACACTTGACCTTTTGAGTAACTCAAGGCCAATTGGAGAGTATGGGGAAGGGTCATGTCACTCAGGCTGCTGCCAACGATGCTAGAACTCCTGAGTGCTCTCTCCTGGCCGCTTGCTGCCTGCAGTTGAACCAGCTCTTCTCCTGAGTAGCCAACCTGGCCTCTGACCATAGGAGGGGCAACTCAAGAGCACAAGTGGCATCAGGATCTGGTGTACTAAGCAGGGAATGGACAGCAGAGTATTTCAATGTCCTGGTCGCAGCTCTGACACTGATTTCCCTCTGTAGCCTTCATCAAGTCACTATGGGCTATGACGTGGACTATATGCCCAAACAGGGGCATAAGGAGGAATAACCACCTCCCCATTGAACGACTTCACAGATTACCCATACAGTGGGTGTGCAGAAGTAAGTGGCCTCCCGCTCTGGGAGCAGATGGGAAGTTGACAGAGCACTGGCTCTGCCCCCAATAAGCAATTAGCACAGCTGGACCAGCTTGCAAATTGTCATAATACGCAGATGTTATCAGCAAATTACTGTACTATGGGCTGGCCCAAAGCAATGGGGAATCAGGCAGGGAATTATAACTTTAGTGTCTGTGAAGCACAGCACCTCCTGGGACTACTTCTTGGGACAGTGCCACTTACACAGCACCTTTTGCTCAGGGCTATGTTTATAGGAAAAATCTAGTCCTTAACCTTTCTGCCTTAATAAAAATGATATGAAGTATTATTAGTCTCGTATGAAAAATAGGTATGATAATACTTACCTTTCTCATGATGGGGTGTGGTAACAATTAAAGTTTGTAAAGACCTAGTAATGTCTAAAAATATCTGATGAAATTTGAGCAAAATTTATTAATAAAATGGAGAGGGCAAGATATGGGACCTTCTTGAAAAATAGACATTTTGTCACAAAAAATGCACGTCTGTGTGTCAGTAGTTAAATACATGACCTATCCACTACAAACAGATGCCCATGTGTTTGAAAGTATATATATATATATATTTGTAGCCAGAGGGATAATTTCGATGCTACTTGCATCAGAGTACATCCATTTCATTAGAGTTTGTGGGGAGTTCCATATCTAAACATTCCTAACCAGCACTATTAGTTCCTGACCTGGGGGAGCAGTAAATTCACCCACAATGTTTTCTTTTAGAATGGAAACTAGAGCTTTTTAAACTTCTAAAATATATAACCATCTAGACAAATTATCTGCAAACAAATTGACATGTTCCCTGTAATCTCAAGGGAAGTTATAGGCAGGCGTGAAAGTAAGTGAAAGGACTTACTGAGTCCTGAGCAGGGGGTGTGGCCTCAAGCGGAAGAGGCAGGGCCTTAAATCCCCAGCTGTGGTAGTGGCAGCTGGGAGCCCGGGCCCTTTAAATTACCCCCGAGCTACCAGCTGCAGAGGTGGCTGGGAGCCCCGGGGCTTGGGGGCAGAGCTTTAAAGGGCCTGGGGCTCCACTGTGGTAGCGGCTGCCAAAGCCCTGAGCCCCTTAGATCCCTGCCTGAGCCCTGCTGCCCGAGCCCTAGGGTAGCGGCAGCTGGGCTCCATTGGGAATTTAAAGGCCGCCAGCCGCCGCTACCGCCCTGGCCCTTTAAATCCCCTCCGAGCCCCGCCGCTACCCCAGGGCTTCGGCAGCAGGGCTCCGGCGGAGATTTAAAGGGCTTGGGGCTCTGGCAGCTGCTACCGTCCCAGCCCTTTAAATCCCTGCCAGAGCCCCGCCGCTGCTACCCCAGGGCTTTAAATTGCCGTCTGGGAAAGCCGGTCCCAGTACGGTGCATACCGGCTTACTTTCACCTCTGGTTATAGGCCAAGTGTGGTCCTGCTTCCTGATTCAGCATAAAGCAAGATGCCGTGGCTGCTTCTTTAACCCATGTGCTGTGGCAGTGGTCACAGAGTAGTTATACAATTGCCCTGTGCTCTGAGTTATTTAGGGAGAGGAGATTAGGAGGGTAAGATTCCATTCTCCACCCTATAATTGTTCTTCATGTAAAGGTCATTTTGTTGGGCTTTGCTCAGCAGAAGACAATTGCACCCCAAGGTGAAATAGGCATCTGTGGTGAAGGAATTAGGTTAAATATCAAGCATAGACTGATGCAATCATAAGCACTGAAGTTAAATGGCTGAACAGGAGAATTTGCTACCTTAATTCATTTTGACTAGTACAGTACTCTGGCAAGCAGTAATATGGTAGTTAAGCATGAATAAAGGGGGCAGAATCTGGCCCTGAATTATGACTCTATCGGGCTGGTTTATTGTAATTCAAGAGCAGTTATCAAAAGCACTAAAGCCATTGTGCATCGTCATGTTCATCTTGGACGTACTTGAAAGCAGCTGTGAACATCTTTACAGCTTCAAACTGGAACAAGGCTCCAGTAGGAGCAAGATATTATACAGTCTATATTTTACATTCTCAGAGCTAATGTTTTGATATCTGTCTTCAGCTTTATGCTACCACAAAGTTGGCAAGTAACAAAGAAAGCATACTTTCCCAACCACATCCTTAATTCAGCACTCTAAGAAGTAATATTTATTCTGTTGGGTGGCATCCACTAATGCAGAACATAGAAACACTTTTAAGTGAAAGAATGGAAGCCATATCTGTAGAGGGTAATTAGTGCGAACAATTGCTTTTGAAGAAAGCGCTTGACTGTACTGTGGGGACAATTTTTTTAAAGTATAATTCCCTTTCACCACATATCATATCTCTAGTATAGCTCTGAACTACACACAACCCCCTCTGGGGATTGCAGAAGTGTAGCAGTGATCCAGCAACACCCCTTCCCATTGGGAACACTCTTGGCATGCCTTCTAAACAGGAGCTAAAAAAGGGGTAGGAGCTGGGGAAATCCATCTGCAGCTGGAGAGATCCAGCTGCTTTCCGATCCCTCTGTACTACTTCTGTACAAAGGGAGTAGAGGAGCTGAGCTCTGGTTTCAGTCCATAAATCTGGACTAATTGAAATGCTGTGATAATATAATAATTTGTATCAAGATCAAGTAAACTATACACTCTGATCTTAGACAGTATAGTATAAATCAAAATAAATAAATCAAAATTAATTAAATAAATACACTATAATCAAATCAGGGTGGAATTAGCCCCTGAAAAAAGTTCTGAAAATTTTTTCCCCTATTAATTTTTTTAAGACTCTATTTTATTAGAAGGCATTGAAAGGCCCCATAGAAGCCAATGGAATTTGAGGTGCAAACAGAAAGCAAATAGAAGTAGTAGAAGTATTCAAACCATACATAAGCCAGGAGAAAGCAATCATGGAATACTCTGAGTTCCAAGTTTATGAAAGGGAATCCGCACAGTCAATGTGTGGGAGCCCATTTAGGAGGCACTCCCTCTTGTGCTCTAATATGCCATAGATTCAGCATACTGATCATTATAAGTCTTAGGGGTAGTTTCTTAGCTGCTATAAATGAACATGAATGGAGCTAAGACAATTTACATCAGCTGAGGATCTGCCCCATAGTAGCCTTGACTTCACCAAGGTTGGCAGACAGTCTCTCCAACATCCAAGTCCTCCTACTATTAGATTCAGTGGAAAGATGCCCAGTGAGCTTGTGGGCACTGGATCAAGCTCCAAAACAACCATGAACTTCATTTGTCTACTGTCCTGGCTCCAGCTCAAAGTTCTGGAACAAGCTACTATAGGCAACTAACATTGTACTTCCAGAAATCGTGTAATTTAGGGCAAGACCACCAACACTGAAACTGAGTAAGTAGAACTGAATTTCTTACATAACAATTCCTTATGCCTAATGCATAAGAAAACGTTTGGGACACTATGAAAAACCTCAATGGTTGGATTTGAGACAGAATTTTTTTTTCTAATCAAGTAATTGAGGTTTATTTTTGTTTTTGAAAACTCAGAATTTTGATGAATTAATACTTTAAACTTACATAGATAGCACCTTTTCTATGAGGATCTTAAATAATCTAATTAAGGCTCACAAAACTCCTGTGAGATGGATAAACAGAAAGGTTAAGTGACTTGCTCATTGAAACACAACAAATTAGTGACAGAGGTGGAACTGGAATGCAAATATACTGTTGCCTAACCCTGTGCCCTAATCACAGTACAACCAAGTCTGGAGTAGTTAAGTGTGGTGGTATAGGAATGTTCCTGGCTCCTGTAAGTATAAACGCCCAGGCTTCTGACTGTAGGGGCATCTTTTTCTTTTTCTTTGGATTGTCTTTTTTACCTAAATCCCAGGCTAATATTAAGGGAATAATTTTCAGGGCAGTGCATGAGAATTAAGCACACAACTTCTAACGTAACCGCATTGTACTGAAAATATTGGCCTAAGTCGTTTTATGGTCACTGCATTTTCTAACTTCTACAAACCCTACTGCTGAAGTATAAAGTAAGGCGGGATGTTGGTCAGATACTTTTCTACAGTCTCAAAGCAACACTTTTGTAATCATCTCCTCCTCTGGAGTCAGCTGCTGGAAAGTTTTCTGAGGGTATGTCTACACTGGCAAAGTTACATCACTGGCAATTACAGCGCTGCTCAGAGAGCGCTGAAGGGAAATGGCTGATATGCGTTCACACTGTCAGCTGCCTGCGAAATAGCATGTTCACACTTGCGTCACTTGCAGCAGTATTCGGAGCGGTGCACTCAGGGCAGCTATCCCACAGAGCATTTCTTCCTCTTCTGCTGCTAAGAGTTGTAGGAAGGCAGAGGGAGTCATGGGGCATCATGGGTCTTATTCCAATGCCCCATGATGCATTGCTTCTTCCCAGCAATCCCTCTGCTTCCATCTGCATTTGGCACCATCTTTCAGTGGTTTGTGTCTGTGTGCGCTGCCTCTTTGGTCTGCAGGAATGGATCCCGCACTGTTGACCAGTGTGCTTCTCGCTCGCTCTAACATATCATGAGTGGCAGTGGAGTTATTCCTTAAACTACAAATGCAAGAGGAGTTCAACATTGATCTTGTCACGCGTAGTAGCTACGACATGAGATTGCTTGTGGCATTCATGGAGGTGCTGACCACAGTGGAACGCCGCATTTGATCTTGGGAAACAAGCACTGAGTGGCGGGATCACATCATCATGCACGTCTGGGATGACGAGCAGTGGCTTCAGAACTTTTGCATGAGGAAAGTCACATTCATGGGACTGTGTGATGAGCTCGTCCCAGCCCCGCAGCACAAGGACACAAGAATGAGAGCTGCCCTGTTGTTGGAGAAGCACGTGGTGATTGCACTGTGCAAGCTGGCTTCTCCAGACTGCTACCAGTTGGTCACTAACCAGTTCGGAGTGGGAAAGTTGACTGCTGGACTCATGCTGATGGAAGTCTGCAGGGCCATTAATCACATCCTGCTCTGAAAGACTGTGACTCTGGGCAACATGCGTGATGTTGTGCATGGCTTGGCACAAATGGGCTTCCCTAACTGCGGAGGGGCGATAGATGGGACGCATATTCCAATTCTGGCACCAGCCCACCTAGCCACCAAGTACATTAATCGCAAGGGGTATTTCTCTATGGTTCTCCAGGTGCTTGTGGATCACCATGGGCATTTCACAGACGTTAACACTGGCTGGTCCAGAAAGGTGCTTGACGCACGCATCTTTCACAACACTGTCCTGTTCAAGAAGCTACAAGCAGGGACTTTCTTCCCGGACCAGAAGATCACCGTAGGGGAAGTCGAAATGCCCATTGTGATTCTGGGAGACCCTGCCTACCTTAATGCCGTGGCTTATGAAGCCATACACTGGGAACCTTGACAGCACCAAGAAGCGGTTCAACAACAGGCTGACCAAGTGCAGAATGACTGTTGAGCATGTTTTTGGCCATTTAAAGGCCTACTGGCACTGCCTATATGGGAGGTTGGACCTAGCCGATGACAATATTCCTGTGCTTATAGCCACATGCTGTACGCTCCATAATATTTGTGAAGAGAAGGATGAAAGCTTCACTCAGGGCTGGACCGCAGCTCAGTGCCTGGAGGCTGAATTTGAACAGCCAGAGACCAGGGCTATTAGAGGGATGCAGCTAAGGATCAGGGTTGCCTTCAGGCAGCAACTTGAAGCTGAAAGCCACTAATATTTGTTGCTGTTCTCGGGAGTGCTGTGCTTGTAATGCTAGGAGGTGATTGTGATTGGTGCAGATGATGCACCGTGGAGGTTTAAGAAAATTGACTGTTGCTTTGCAGGGATCTGTTTGCTTTCAATTAATGGAATAAAGATTGCTTTCAAACCAACACAATTCTTTTATTAAAAAACAATAACAGGAGGAGAGAGACAAACAAAAAAACATATCAGCACTGAGGGGGATGTGGGAAGGGAGGGTCCCAGGAGGAGGTGGGGTCCCGGGACAGCTAAAGATTTGTGTATGTCCAGGTATCATATACAGCCTTGTCCTTTGGAGTACAGTGCAGTGGGTATTGCACTTCAGCAGGGCTAAACTGCAGAGGGACGGGTGTTGAGTGCAGTGGGTACTGGGAGTCCGCCATGCTGGACTGTGACAGGGGAGGAGTGTAATGCTGTGGGTAAAGACTGGAGCCAGGAGGTTGGTAAGAGTATGTTGGCGGTGTCTGGGGGGCGCATGGGAAAGAGTTTTGCAACAGTGGCTGCTGGGGAGGGTGGGTGCAGAGCTGCTCAGTTTTCAGTGCTAGTATCTCCTGGAGCATATTCGCTTGGTGCTTCATATCATCTAAGAGCCGCTCCATGGCTTCATTATGGAGCGCTGTATTGTCCTTTCGGTCCCTCTTCTCACTGTCCCACCACTCCTTCAATTCTTGTTTTTCGGCTGTGGAGTGCATCATGACCTCATGCAGAAAGTCCTCCTTAGTTCTTCTTGGTTGCTTTCTAATTCTATGCAGCCGTTCTGCCACCAAGAACAAAGAGGGAGGTTGGGCTCCCAAGGTCATCTCTGTGAAGCCAAAATGCAATATTTTACAGAAGCAATATTGTTTGCAACACACAGACTACTGATTCAGTGATTTAAAACACAGCCACTATTCACATACCTGTCACTAACTGGCTGATCCCAGGCAAGCACACATGAGCCACAAGCCCCCCAAAATGATGAGTAACTTCAGGGGCAGGGGAAATCAGTGTTCCAGGACCATATTGTACACTGGGTACGTGGCTCTTAGAGAGAGCCAGTACTGGGGGGGGAGGGGCCTTATAATCATTACTGTCCCCACATTTTCCATAGGCTGTGCTCATTTTGGAAGATATCTCGCTGCTGAGGGTGAGCAGGGAAGCAAGGGAAGGTCTTCTTCAATACTGTAGCTTCTGCCCTGGCTACAGTTATACAGTTCGCCTGTCTGCAGTAATGGGCCCTCTGTCCGCCCAGTGACTGCAGAGTGGTGCAGGAAAGTTACCCTTACTGGGGCAAGAAACAAAGCAGCTCTGCCAAAGAACCTGGGGCAGTGGACTGCACCGTATTTCTATGAGAGTTTTGTGGAGATCTCTGAAGCAGATTCCCATGAAGTGAGAGAGTCAATCAACACCCTGTTCCCCGCTCAGACTAGGCATGTGGTGGTATGTGCATCATACAGACACAAGCCTGCTTTCTGCAACCCTCCTGCCCCTAACAACTCGCTTCAGTGATTCCCAAAATCAAAGCCACATACCAGGGGCCACCTCTCCTGTTTGCACTTTGCCAAGATCCGACAGCTGTGATTGGCTAACCTCCTTCAGGGTAGAGAAGAGCTCCTGGCTGCATGCATCTCTGATCTCGGAGTCATCCTCTGCCTCTGGGTCCCCCTCTCCCTCCACATCCTTGTCCAAGATTTCCTCCTCCTGGCTCAGTCCACTCTCAACTGGCATGCAAACCACCAAAGTATCCACAGTGGCCTTCGCAGTGGAGGTGAGATCACCACTGACTATCGTGTCCAGCTCTTCGTAGAATTGGCAGCTCATGGGCGCAGCACAAGAGCGGCCGTTTGCCTCCCATGCTTTGTATGCAGCTCCTTCATTTTGACCCTGCATGGTAGTGTGTCCCAGTCATGGCCCCTTTCTGTCATGCATCATGAAATCTGTCCATAGGTATCATAATTCCTATGGCTGGAGCACAGCTGGGATTGGACAGCCTCCTCTCCCCAAATGCTGATGAGGTCCAGCAGCTCGGCATTGCTCCAAGTAGGGATCGCCTGGTGCATGGAGCAGGCATGGCCACCTGGAAAGATGTGCTGAGACCACTGAGAAAACAGGAAGGGAACTTTTAAAATTCCCAAGGAATTTAAAGGGTGGGGCTCATGGTTGGTCATCTGAAGGCAGGACAGTAGAGTTCAAACCAATGACCAGAGAGCTAGAACAGGCATTGTGGGACACCTCCCAGAGGCTACCCTCAGTGCTGTAATTGACTAGGGTATCTACACCGGCACTGCAGTGCTGTACCCCAGCACAGAAATTTCTACGCCTCTTGTTGGGGTGGGTTTGTTTACAGTGCTACAACTGCACAGTTTCTGCGCACTAAGTGGCTTGGCAGTATGTACACCTTGGGAATTACATCGCAGAAAGCTGCTTTACTGCGCAGAAACTTGCCAGTGTAGACAAGGCCTAAGGTGTCATTTTAGTGCTCATGAAATGCAATAATCCTTAGGTACTTGGATGCATGCCCTCTAAGATTGAGCTATGTGTAGCTAACTCGGCCGATTTCTCCTCTGAGATCCTCCTGTGAAGGGAAGTTTCTATACAAAGAAGAGAAGGGTACAGACTCTAGTGGTCTCTCTTGGAGCATGGGCGTTTCAGGAGAGCTGGCTGGGTGAACAGTGCAGGGATGCAGGGGGAGGAAATTGTAAATGTGTTCAGAAAATCTAATGAGCTGGATTTAGCAAACATTAGTATGAATGGGTTTTATTTTCAGGTGCCTTATACCATGCCCATCACCATGGTAGCTGAGCACCTTCCAGAGGCTCCCTAAGCACCTTGACTAGTATCCATTACATTTGTTCACATGAATGTTGGAGGGAAAATCTTTTATTCATCCAACTCCAGATATCCATGCACAAATGAGTGTTTTCATGCCCAAAGTGCTCACCTGGTCAATACATGCAGTTACATGGTAGGAATGTGACAAGAAAAAGTACAGTGTATTAGATAAGATAGTCAATAAATCTGGTGTATTTTTCTTAAGTTGTCTGAGAATCCAGCTATTTTAAAATCAGGGATCCACGTACATAAACATATATATATAATATATGTTCTACTGCTACAGAGGACAGTAACATTTTCTAGGCCTGTTTACTGCTTACCTATTTTTCCTTACCTTTTTACATGGGAAATTACATGTCTTAGTGATTTCTTTGGGCACCGCTCCTATTTATTTAGAAGGTAAGTCATCAATTCAGGGAATAGAAACCATAGGATGTGTAACCAGTAGCCAGTCACACAGAATTCCAGAGACCAAAGGCATAGAGGAGTGTTTGCCTCACACTGTTTGTAAAAATGGAAGTATGTTTGGTGAGCAATTCTGAAAAACAAATCTGTAAAAATCATGATTGACTTGTGGGCAAGTCAATAGGAAAGAAGGGCCAGATCAGTCACATTTTTGGCACTGTGGTTGCTTAAAGAACTAGAAGATGTAAGTGGAAGTGAGTGGCTGAGAAGGGAACTACAGTACAAAAAGGAGATGTCTGTACTATCAGCCAAGCAATATAGTCAGCTGGAGCAAGCTGGAGGAATAAAGTTTCTTTCCGGTGGGTGAGCTTGCTCATGATTGGATAACCTGATCCAAGAAGTGGTTTTATACAAGTTCATTCTATGTCACCAACCCGGTGACATACAAAGTGACCTCTTAGTAACCTTGTTAAGTACATGGTAACAACTAAAAGTTAGGGTGATTGATTCGGCCTCTTTCTGTTCCTGGAGTGTCTGCAAGCTTGTTGTGTTTCTCAATTTTACTAATTATTGTATGTAATCATCTCTCTATTTGGGGAATTTTTTAAAACTCTGAACTGATCACAAATAGCTGTATACTTGACATATGAAAATTGTACAGTATTTATTCCCTGTGACTGGTTAGAAATCACCTGGTGGAGTTTCTGTTCCCTGATTGATTGAAGGAATGAATAACCGAGAAGAAAAAGAAGATTTGAAGAAGCTGCAATTTAGGGAGAGTTATCAGGAATAGGGATTCTTAAATCTCTTGATTTTGGACCAGATGAATCTAAGTGCTGTTCTACTCTTCTATTGTTGGATACATTACTATAAACAAAAGAGTTGCAGAACAGACCAAAGTAACAAATCTTACCAATGTTGTTTATTTAATATATAAACTGTGTAGTCATTTGCATGAAAAAGTTGGTTAGATTAGATTGTGGAGTGCACACACAAGCCGTGTTGGGGATTGTGTCTGGGTGGTGTAAGTGAACCATAAAAGAATTAACTTTTGTATAAAGCTTCTGATTCCACAAAGGGCTAGCAACTGTGTTATTCCCACAGCTGGTTGGAATTTTTTCAACAAAACAGTTTTTCATTCAAAAATACCAATTTGTTGAAGCAAACTTTTTGCACAAAGTCTCAGAACCTTTCCCAACAAAAGTTATGTTGAGAGAGAGAAAAAGAAATACAGTATTCCAGGGGTTAGGCTGCTCACCTGGGATATACAAAACCCAGGTTCAAGCCCTCTGTATCCAAGTACTCTATACAGACAGATCAGGGATTTGAACCTGGGTTTCCCACAGATCAGGTATAATAACCACCAGGTTATAGTCAGCCTCTCTCTCAAGCTGTCTTGTTAGAGTTGTTCTACTTTGAAGAAATAATTAAATATTCCCTGGGCCAGACAGAGAGAAACTGACTCTGTAGCCCAGAGATTAGGGCATAGTTGTGGATTCAAGTCCCTGCATCTCCCACATCCTGGGTGAGTGCCCTAATCACTGGGGTATGGAGTATGTTTCTTTCTCTGGACCAGTGAATATCGAGAGATGTTTGCTCTGAATTGGACAAAACAGAGACTTGAACCTGGGTCTGTCATATCCCCAATTAGTGCCCACTCTGAGATCTTATTGAGTGGTTCTCTTGCTGCCTCTTTCACCCCAGAATAGGAAAATGTTTGAATTCAATTTTTTGCAGGATGGAAAAAACATTTCCCATCCAGCTCTAGTTTTGCTCCCTGGGTATGACCAGTGAGTGAGAGCTTGTTCTAATAACTAATATGATCTCCTGTAGGAGGGCTCCGAAAGTAGGAGGATTACATTGTGTGGAACCATCTGGTGTTAGTTTTCTCCAGCTTCCTTGTAAAATTCCACTTAAGCTCATCTGAATTACTCTTCCCCTTATTAAAAAACATTCTTTTTTCTCCATGCCACAAGACTTGTAAGTACTATTTCTCTAAAAATGTGCATGTAAATGAGGCTGCATGCTTTGAAGAAAATTTTGAACTAGATTCACCTCTAGAAAATAATCTTATTTTAGACTAAATTTAAACCAATCAAGAGCCCTGATATTTGCTCAGTATTGTTAATTTCACAGTGGCATAGTAGAATGTGAAGGTTGCATTAAAAAATCAAACAAAAAAACAGGTTCTTTATAACTCCTGAATCATTTTACATTCTTTTTTTGTCTTCCCTCTGGGTGCAGAACTTCCCATTTGAATTTATTAGAACAACTAACTGTGCTGCACACGTGAAAGTATCTGTGGAATCTGTCAAGCAACAACTGCGTTGCCAGCTATTCCAACTGATTTGGATGAGATTACAAGTTTGGTTGATAAATAGCATTGATGTAATACACTTAGACTTCTGTAAGACTTTGACTTGGTACGACACGACATAGTGACTAAAAATCTAAAACAATATAAAACTAACGTGGCACACATGAAATGAGTTAAAAGATGGCTAAGTGATAAGTCTTAAAATGTAATTGTAAAGGGTAACCATCATTGAGCAGTTGTGTTTCTAGTGGGGTTTCACAAAGATCGGTTCTTGACCCTATGCTATTTACTACTTTTATCAAAGAAAACATAAAATCATCACTGAAAATGTTTGCAGATAACATAAGAATTGGGGGAGTAGTAAGTAATGAAGAGGACAGGTTACTGATACAGAGCAATCTGGATTGTTTGTGCCCAGTTTATCAAGGGAACAATATGCATTGTAATATGGTTAAATGTATACATCTAGGACAGGAGGAGGGATTCTACTCAAGGAAACAGTGATTCTGAAAAAGAGTTGGGGGTCATGAATCATCAGCTGAATATGAGTTTCTAGTCAGTGCAACATTGCGGCCGAAAGGTTAATGGGATACTTAGATGCATAAAAAGGGAAATCTTGAGTAGAAGTGTGGAGGTTATTTTACCTCTGTATTTGGCACTGGTGCTACTACGACTGGAATACTATGTCCAGTTCTGATTTATTTTGGATAAATAGCTGCTAAATGCAATTTTGCTCTACAGAAAAACGAATACAACTTTTTTAAAAAAAACTGATTTCTATGAAGAAAGAGGAAAAACAAGCCCTGAAACAATTTAAAAAATCCAAAAATTATTCAATTAAAAATGTCCCTATGCCATGCTTCAATTTTGATGAGGTTTTTTCCCCTTCATTAACAGTACAATCTAGATTGACTTCCCCATGTATTGAACACCAGTGTGAGCCAATGCAGAGATCATGTTTCTGCCCCCTTATATTTTTTGTAGCTCTGTAGCACAGTGGTATTTGTAAAAAAAAAAAAAGTCTCTAAAGGATAAAATACTGTTCTATGTCTTTTTTTCTTCTTCTCCTTCAGTGCAAAACAATTCAGGGATTCTACATCTAGGAGTAAAAAGAAAAGGCGTACTTGTGGCACCTTAGAGACTAACAAATTTATTAGAGCATAAGCTTTCGTGAGCTACAGCTCACTTCATCGGATGCATTTCATCCGATGAAGTGAGCTGTAGCTCATGAAAGCTTATGCTCTCATAAATTTGTTAGTTCTAAGGTGCCACAAGTACTCCTTTTCTTTTTGCGAATACAGACTAACACAGCTGCTACTCTGAAACCATACATCTAGGAGTGAATGTCCTAGATAGCAAACATTATGGTTTTGAGTGACACTGTCTTGTGAAAATTTCTGTTACATGTGGAACCTCTCTCTGTAGAGAAGTAGATGCAGGTTCATCTCTTTTCATATTCATTTTCATGCCACACACATGTGTATGGGGCATATCAGTTAGTCCATGGACAGATTTGATAAGTTAGCTACTGGAAAAAAGGGAGCAGATTTTTAGTTATCATCAACATCATGTTCCTGTAATTTATTGTGAAATAAAAATGTAGGGCTAAATCCTCAACTAGGGTAAATCAACATAGCTCCATTGACTTGGACCAGCTGAGGATTTGACCCAGGGACACTAGTGCAGTATACATTAATAATATTAGTTTATTCATATATATGCATACAATTTACAAATGTATATAAACAGCGCAAGGTGTTTCACAGTTAAGAGTTCTGTTTTAGCATGCAAACTTTCATTTGTATTAATTTTTGGCTTCATGATAAATAAAACCTTTTGAATTTTAAACACAACTGTATAATCTTACATATCTCTATTTTCATGCTGCTCATGAAAATAAACACATAAATTCATGATTATAATTGTTTTTATAGTAAAATATACAACAGGATACACAGGCATCTTTCCACATTTCACTTATTGTGATGCAGTATTTTGATTACTAATATGCATATTGTATATTAAATTTGGATTTAAATATTCAATATTACTAATATATGTTTCATATCACATATTAAATGTCAAATTGTGATACCTTCACTCCTGTTCAATATTGCCTTCTTCCATGATAATACCATGGAAGTCTGTGGATCAAAACTTTTCTGTAAGTGGGAAAATGTATGAGTCCACTCCCCTCCCATACATGGAAGAATGCCAGGTAAACTCTGAGTTGACACTTGATGTGTTCACTGTTCCCTATACAGAAATGATGCTCATTGTGGAGGATGGGGCACATTCTCTCTGACAAATGAAAGAGAAGATACACATGAGATCAATGAATGACTCAAGAAATTGACTCCAGGATCTAAAAACATTCACCTCTAGCTTTCCAGTTCTAATTCAGTATATAATGGCAGTGAAAGAATGTTGTTACCATCCTGTTGGCTATTTAGATGTGTGAAATGAATTTGGTGATCCCAGTTGACTTCCAGGTGGACATGTGTCCACAATACAAAAACCCCACATCAAAACTTGCATTTGTTAGCAATGCTGTTGGCACTTTTGATGAGTGGAGGGGAACAGGACAAAGGCCAAATGAGCATGAAGACTGATCAGCCCTCTTATTCTCTAGAAATGGTCCTCTCCCACTGTGAATTGAGGCGTATGTGTGGAGCACTGAGAGGAAGCTTACACTCCTCCTGTACTTGTTCTGTGAATGAACACAGGCTTTCATTTTCCCAGGCTGTCATTCTGGCATATTTTACATGCACTAAAGTAAATAAATACCATCCCTAGAGAGATGCTGCTATTAAAAATACTCATCCTGCATTTTTAAAACCAAACATTTCAACCAATATGATATTCAATGGTAATGAAGTACCTAATCCGTTTTTTCAACCTGAATATAGTTTGTATCTATGTGTGACAATTTTTCACCAAAACTCCTCAAAATCATTTGCAGTGTTCCTGTCTAGATCTTCTTCACATGTAAATGATTACAACTCCGTGGACTTCTGTGGAGTTTCATCCAGTTACACCAGCTGAGAATCCAGCCCTATGTTTTTCCCCCCTAAGCCTTTAATAAATTAAAAAAAAATCCCTCATAGAGACTGAAGTGTCAGATGTTAATATTAACGTCGTGGTTAACCACAACATGGCAATTACTGTTTACCAGGCAAGCTTTATTTATACAGTGCTCATCACTCTATGTGTAATTAGGAGTACAGAGCAGTAGTGTCAGTACATGAGGTTGGCTTTACCAACTTTCAACTTCAGGGAGAATCTCCTGAAGGTGAAGATCCTTCACTTCTGAAATTGTTAATAAAAGACAGTGAGACTCATTCTTAAAACATCAAACATGTATCTTTCACCATCTCAGGTACCTCAAACCAAAACGCAGATAAAATAACAGAATTTTAATAATAGCATTTTATAGTATTTTATAGGTCCAAAATAGTGTATAGAAACTAACTAGTTATTCCTCAGAACACCCTACTGTGATAGGTAAGAAAGTGTTATTCCCAGTTAACAGATGGGGAAACTGAAAGAAGAAAAGGCAAACACTTGCCTAAAGCAACACACTGAGTCAGGACTGAGCCAGTATCAGGGTTCAGGGTGACCTGACTCTTAAGTAAGTGCTTGTTTCTTTTAGGAGAATTTATTTATTTCGAGGTAGATTTTTCAAAAGCACTTAGGGAATAAGAAACAGAAGGCCCATTGAAAGCCAATATGACCTGTGCTCGTAACTCCTTTAGATGCTTTTTGAAAATCTCTTGTTTTAATCCCTTTAGTTTCCATTATCTCTGTATCAAGATTAAAACACATTTGGCATAAAACATTTGTAATATATTCTGTATCTTGGAAAAGTTAACCAGGGTTTCCAAATTTTATTTTACTGTCTTTCAAGACAAGTTTGCATGGGTTGTTCAACTCAAAAAAAGCTTCTCATCCTCTGTGTGGGCTCAGTCAGGTGGTGAGATTTTATGGTGAGATTTCAGAGATAACAAATTGAGGTCAGTAAGGGATCTGTGAATGACAAACATCAGTATCATGCTATGCATGATGCATCCATGCTGTTCCCATTAACCTTAACCTTCTTGCTAATCTTATAGTGCACTGATGGGAGAAAATATTCTCTTTAAACTAAACTTTAAAAAAAAGGTGGGGGGAAAAAGGAAAAATTCAGACGTAGTGCAAGCAACTCCAATTCAAATGAAGTCAATAGAGTTGTACTTTCTTATACCAGGTCTGAATTTAGGCCATTATGCCTGACCTGCTGCCCCATGACCCTAAGGTGTTTTAAAGCAGGCAACTGTAACATCTTTCCTACTTGCTCTTCTTTTTGTTAGAACCTGCAGGGTTAGAACTTGAGACTATCAGGCTTTGGGTTCTCTAACACCCGCACATCAGGCTTAGGCTGGGCTCCCACAGGAGGACCCTTTGAGACTGGGCTCAGCAAGAAGTACCACTCAATAGGACCAAAGAGGCAGCCTCAGACAGCTCCCTGATTGGCTGATACCAGTATATAAACCAGGAAGTCATGAAGGGGAGTTGTCTGAGCAGCTGTATAGAGTGCTTGTCTCTGCTCCAGGCCCTGCTTGTAGGGGACTCTAGACTCTGGCTACCGACCCTGCATGATGCCTGACTCTTGGTTTGCTCTCTGGTCTATCCTGCACTTTGACCTCCCAGTACTTGCTTGGCCTGACTCCTAGCTCCTGTTCTGACCACTAAGTCTGATGCTAGTATCCTGGTTGTTACAATTTTCAATTGTGGCCATACAGAAAAGAGGAAAAATCTTATTCAACTAAATCCATCTGTGGGATTATTTGCAATTCCTGCAAGACCCTCACTGCCAAAGGGCTAGATTGGGCAACTCTTGTGTGAATGGGAAATTTGCTCATACAAACAAGACCATTAAAGTCAGCGGATCTACTTGCATGAGTAGGGTGAGTAAGGGCTGCACAGTCTGGCTCAGACTAATGGAGAAATGAGATTACTTCAATTTCAAGGCAGCTTGAGTCTTTTTTTTTTTTTTTGCCTTCATAGAATCAACATCATGGAAAAAGGAAATACTTTCCTGTAAAATCTTAACTTGGATTTTTAAAGGTGACTAAAGGAGTTAGTTGTCATCCCCACTGAATTTCAGTGGAAGTTGGGATCCTAATGCCAATAGCCCCTTTGAAAATACCAGGATTAGTTCTTTTAATTCTAACCAAATAAATTGAGTGTGTGTGGATGGAGGAGGGTAGTAAAAGGAGGGGCCTGCAGAAAGACTGGATGGGTTCAGAGCTCTGGTGATGCGTTCAATGGTTAAAGTTACCTGGGACCCTGGTTTTTCAGGAAAAAAAATTAATGTATACAATTAAATAAAGAGTATTTTGCAATTTGTCTGTTGATGATGAAGGGATAGTGAAACAACAGGCTCTGAAATAGCCCACTGAACCTGATAAAAGGGGAGGACAATGTTGACCAGCCCCAAGCTATTTTGTTGTGTATTTTCTGCTCATTTCAGGATACCAGGTTATTAGCAATGATACAGAAAAATGCATGTTCCCTGCTTGGGAGGCCTGCCAGCAGGGACGAGCATACATAAAATTTGAGTTGGTATTATGTTAATTTCAGGTTGGCAATAAGTAACGTTTATTTTGGATTGTCTTCTGATTTGTTGAACTTCGGTTTGAGTGAGAGAGAGCTATAGATGGTCAAACCTTAGTGGTCACCAGGAGAAAGCAGATTGTCCACCTCTTTGAACAGGAGAGCCTTGTTGGCAAGGCTGAAGAGCTAGCAGCTCAGGAAGGACATGAGAGAGAGAGCTGGTATGAAGGAAAGGGATAGAAAGGATGGATATTCTGAGATTGGGATTCATCAGTAGGGAGGGGCAATGAGCATGGCATTCAGATTGCACCTTTCATACACCTCTTATGTGGATGGACCCCCAAAACATCACTACAGTCATCCTGCTGAAGCTGTAATGGGCAACAGGGTATGGATTGTTTGGTGATTACCTGTTCTGTTCATTCCCTCTGAAGCATCTGGCATTGGCCACTGTTGGAAGACAGGATTCTGGGCTGGATGGACTTTTGGTCTGAGCCAGTATGGCCATTCTTATGTTCTGCTAGTTCCCATATCTGGTGGTTGTCCAGGTAGAAGTAAAGGATTGAGGTTGTTTGGATTTTGAGTTTTGGTTCAACCCATTATAAAGACAGCAAAAACTTGTTAAATTAAGATTCAGGACCAGAATTTCAAATATCCTAAAATTTTTGATTTTGGTTTATTCTAGAAGGAAAACAGTGAGGAGATGAGAGATCTGAAAAGGAGGAGCAGGGGGAGATAAAAGAGAATTCAAGTGGAAAGGTGGAAGAGATGAAAGCACAGGAATCAAGGAGAAATTGCCCAAGAGGAAAAAGGTTATTTTGTACAAGAAAGAGAGAGAAGAGAGAATACTTCAGTGAGAAATAAATTGAGATGGGGGAAAAGAATAACATGGAAAGGGGGAGAAAACAAGGAGAATATGTAAAGATGAGAAGTATTTAAAGACAACCACAATTCTTCTAGTAGTGAACTGTATTGATTAATGTTCCTAAACTTGTCTCTATCTTCTGCCTCTCTGCCTGGCAACTGAGGCCTGGTCTACTCTTTAAAAGGTTGCCCAACATAGCTTCGAGAGTAGGGGGTGCATGGGTTTTTTCTTCCCCCAACATAGCTATGCAGTTATACCAGTATAACTGTACTTATACTAGAATAGCTTGTGCCAGTCAGGGGACTGAGCTTAAGATATCAGAATATTTATAGAGATAAAACTGCATTCACATTAGAGGATTTTGCCATAAATATTAATCTTAAACAAAAAGATGGTTTATGAGCACTGAATGTTTTTCTGTAGAAGCATAGCCAAAGAGAAGTTATTCGTGGATATAATCAATGAGGATGAGAATGCTGCAAAAGGCAATGATGTGTCTATGATCATTAGCACATGCTTTACGTTTATAGGACTGTCAGTCCCATGTTAGCTTTCAAAGAGATATTCATCTCCAAGTTGTGTGTATCATCCTTTCATCTACTGCTGGTTATTGCATCACTGGGTCTTGGAATGAAGGAGAGGATAGAACTGTTTGCCTCAAAACATTGGGAAATATATTTTGAGTGAAAAATCGAAAAAGAAGATTAAAATGTGAGCAATTCAAACCCACAAACATGTTGGTCTCCATCATCCAAAGTAATGAGATGTTGTTCAGATGCATGGAAATCTGAATTTTTCAATTACTAATTAGCAGCAGATAAGGACTGGAGGTTGCAGATATTTTGGAGTGTTACAATGCCACAAACCCTTGATGTATCTGCCTATGTCTTTCTTATATCAGACTTAGATAGATGAATAAGAAAAATTCCATTAGTTATTCTGTTCCTTCTTTTGACCACTGATTCAGTGTTATAAACTCATCAAGACACGCGTCCTTCAAACAGGTCATAATTCACTTGCTTGCCCTTCAGGACCATAGACATGGCATATTTTACATCAACTTACCTATGTCTGTCCTAGCCATACTCCTCATTTGCTGGGAACACTGCTTGGAGCAACAGTTTGCTATTTAACTGAGGGTGGATGTTGGGAGAGGTGGCAGAGAGGAAGAAGCTGACATCAGATGGAAAGGACTAGATACAATATGTGATCCCAATCCAGCTCCCACTGATTCACGTGCTCAATCCCTGATCTGGGGTATTATGCAAGGCAAAACTTCTATTAACTGCAATGAGAGTAAGATCAAGGCCCTGTCACTTTCTGCTTTGCTAAGAAATCATTCAAAACGGCAGCATACTCAGTAAACAGGAGTTGTAAAGAGAGGGCAAAATAAGGGACTGAACAAAGCTTCTTCCTTTATCAAAGAAGTCTGCATTATGACATTAATATAATAAGTAATTTATTAATATGGACATTTTAATAATAGCTGACTTGTATAATTATGCAGTCTATAATGACAGGTTTCAGAGTAGCAGCCGTGTTAGTCTGTATTCGCAAAAAGAAAAGGAGTACTTGTGGCACCTTAGAGACTAACAAATTTATTAGAGCATAAGCTTTCGTGAGCTACAGCTCACTTCATCGGATGAAGTGAGCTGTAGCTCACGAAAGCTTATGCTCTAATAAATTTGTTAGTCTCTAAGGTGCCACAAGTACTCCTTTTCTTTTTGCAGTCTATAATGTTAGCATAAGCAAAATTTATATTGAAGTTAGGTGCTTTGACAACACATTACAATCTCATTGCTATAGGATAAATATACATGACATTTGTCCAAGGAAAGAAGTTACGTAGCATACTAATATAGGTACCAAACAATAACAAAATATTGAAGTAAAGCAAACTGCTTATGCTCTATATAGGAAGCTACTGGACTACTTAGTAGCAAAGATTTTATAAAGGGTGTTTGTCATCATTCCAACAGAGAGTCCTGAGGTCCTCTCAGTCAAACTCCCAATGACTTCATTGAAAGTTTTGCTCAGGTAAGGACTGGCGAAAGACTTCAGGATTTGTCCCAACGTTAAAGGATGTGGAGTAGCACAAGCATATGAATAACCCTTCTTTTTACTCACTCTTTTCTTCTGAATCTCTTTAGTGGATAGCAGTGTCAATGCCAAGTCCTCTGGCAGCTTTAAAGAGATTTCAGAAGAAGGGTAAGTAGTAAGCATATGGAAGCTACAATCCTGTATTGTCTTTGATAGTGATTCTGTTCATGTGTTACTGTCTAATAATTAGCAATCTTTAAATTGGACATTGACCAAGTTTTAATCCTCACATTTGGCATTTCATGTATTCACCTTAAGTGATATCCAAAATACACCCGGATTATTGCTACATATTGGACAAAAGTGGGGTTTGTTTTCATCACACCCAAAGGAGGAACTATGCTGGCAGAGAATAAATAGATAGCTGACAGTTAGAACTAGGAGAATCTATGATATCAAAAAAATTTCCATTTTGAAACAGAATGAAAACAAACAAAAAATAGAATTTTCCTCCAAAATGAAAATTCTGAAAAAACTTCACTTTGGATGAATGTTTTGTTTTAATAAAATCAAAACATTTTGTTCTGATTTTTTTTTAACTTTAAAAAAGTATTTTAATATAAAAAACAATGAATTTTGTTTTGAAAAGTCACTGTGAAATGAAAAATTAAACTATTCCGTGTCACTGAGTTTTATTCTAAACAATATTTTTTTTAAATAAGCATTTTTTAAGACAATATTTTGATTTCAACAGAAGCATCATTTTTTATCAAACCATTTTGGAAAAGAAACTCACACCAGCTCTAGCTGCGTCACTTGTGGTGTAGGATTTTGGGGCAAACCAAATCTCAATGCCACACCATGCATTAGACTTTAAATGGGTACCCATTTGAAGTCTGGGAATAATCCACTGCTGCAAATACCAGAATTAAAAAAAAAATTGACTGAATACTCATGGAAGGTGCTTTATTGACACACTGCTGACTGAAGCCCTCTGTTTATCCACAGAACAGGACAGCATAGATAGTGACAGTACAAACTTGGAAATTAAAAACCTCTTGATTTGGACACAGTCACATGTTCTGTAAAGAAATATTGACTAAGGGATTTATGGTAACTAAGGCTTAACTCCAGTGCCCATCTGTGTACCTGCCCAACTCTTCCTACATTCTGTTATATGCTCTAATAAATTTGTTAGTCTCTAAGGTGCCACAAGTACTCCTGTTCTTTTTGCGGATACAGACTAACACGGCTGCTACTCTAAACCTAAACTAATATTTGTGTCTATGTAGATATATATAATATATGTGATCTATATATAATTAGTGAGTATCTGCTCTGGAGGCAGCATGATCAGAGGGTTTGTATATAGAATTTAAGATTAGGACCTCCTGAGTTCTAACCCCAGTTCTGTCATTGACACTCTGCCCTGCCAAATTACTTCTCTAACAAGTGGAGATTATATTTACTAACCTGCTTCACAGGGGAGTTGTGAAGATTAACTAGTTAATGTGTGTGCATTGTTTTGAACATGTCAAGTGCCATAGAAGTGTTACAAATCATTTCCTCAATTCTTGCATTAAAACTTCAATAGGGAGGTGCAGAATACATCATACAAATTACAATCACTACAAATTCCAGCACAATGCAGATGAAATCTGAAAAATCAAAGATTAAATTTTCTAATCAACACTTTTTCATTCTTTTCTCTCTCATGATAACTTTCTTGTCCAACTCTCAGAAAAGAGCCACACTAAGATAAATGAGTTGTTACTTGCAAGTTCTCGCTGTGGGGTAAATCCTGTCACCATCCTTGCAAGAAGGCAATGGCAGGCAAGGCACACCTACGCTTTGTTGGAGTGGAGGACCAAGCCGCAGGGACTCCATGCAACAAGATTCCACAACCCCCCTGCCCACCAGAGAATGGAGTTCTGAAGTTGCATTTTGTTCTGCAACATAGTCTGCATGGGGGAGTGAGGTTAACTCCACCTCTGCTGCTGATGGAGATTGAGGAAATGATGGGAATGTGGCCATATCAGTTATTTAGTGCAGGGGAGCTCAGTGGGACAGCAAAGATAGCTCAGTGGTTTCAGCATTGGCCTGCTAAATCCAAGATTGTGAGTTCAATCCTTGAGGGGGCCATTTAGGGATCTGGGGCAGAAATTGGGGACTGGTCCTGTTTGAGCAGGGGATTGGACTCGATGACCTCCTGAGGTCCCTTCCAACCCTGATATTCTATGATTTCTCCCCATGCCCTGTAGTAGGGGAGAACTGCTGAGGCAACATGAGCAATGGGAAGTTGGAATTCTGTTCCTCAGTCCTGTAGTGTCCTTACATAGAGCAAAACCAGTTTAAATGGGCTTGTTCCATGTAACAGATTTGGCCATATGTGTATGGCTCACACCTAGAATTATGGGTACATGCTTTAATGGGAATAAATGAATAATACAGATGAAAACTGATACATTCAGTATGATCTCACTAAGAAATGTTAATTTAAAAGATGTTGGTCAAAGAATTGATCTTTGTTCCATGACCTTTGATCGCGCAATGAGATGCAGCAGATACAATAAAGGCTTTGCAATATTACATTCCCTGGACCAGATCATCAGCTGGTGAAAATTGACGTAAGTACATTGGCCTCAGTAGAGCTACACCAACTTACACCAGCGCAGGATGTGGGCCCCTGTGTTTGAAGTAGATATATTATGTAAACTGTAACAATTTCAGCAATTGTTTGGTCATGTAAACAGGAGATCTCTGCAGACCTGCCAGGTTTGGTAGTGTCCCAGTTGTGCTGCAGCATAGGTTCTTCAGGTCTTGCCATGTCTTTATGTATCTTACTTCCCTGACTCGTAGAGCTCAGGTGTCATGAACATAATACATTTAAACTCAGTGAGATGGCAGAAAAAAAGTGATAGCAGCTTTGCTACACAACTCGCATAGCATTAGTGCTGAAGGAACCTTTCCCACATGGAAAAGGCATTGAACATTTGCAGTAGGAGAAAGGATAACTTAAGGGAGAATTTTCTGAGGCTACATCTACACTGCACACCACTGCAGGTGGCACTTTGGGTATATGTATCTACATGCTACAATGAAAAGCAAGCTGCATACATACACTCCGTGGTGTGTAGCTATACATATCAATGAAAGACTGCAGCAGAGGGGAGGCAGCTGTGATGGGGAAAGGCTCTGGCAATGATGAACTTCTGAAGCCTTTAGATTTATAATTTAGATTTTAAATTATATTTTTTCTTATGCCTCCTGTGAGAAGCTTCTCTCCCAGTGGCTTTAATCCAGCACCCATCCCTACAGTGCAGTTTGCAACCTTTAATATGTGCTGAGGTTATCCCACAGTGCTGCAAAGGTTATTTATATTGGCCTTGTGTGATTAAAAAAGCCTATTTGTCTCAGCTAATGAAAGCTAGCAGATCCACCCAGAATGCATCTGATAGTGTAACAAGATTTCCAGATGCATAAATTCAGTATATAATGCTAGCCATATAAAAACATCATTTACTCTGTGTGTGTGTGTATGGGGGGGTAGGGGGTGTGTAATGGTTTGTACAAGGAAAAATACAGTAATACAAAACAAAGATTGGTTTTTTTTGTTTTTGTTTTTGTTTTTTTGCTTAATTCAGTATTCCTTAGTCAAGCAACAGTTCTAATGATTTCTGTGGATTTTTGGGTTGTATAAAGCTTGGAAGATCCAGGCCAAAACAGGAATAGAAGAATGCAGTATAGCAAAAAAACATTAGTCCCACAGAGGATTAGTGCCAATCCTGACCGAGTTACTGGGGGAAGAAAGGATGCATAGAAATAATGTAGTTTGTCTTCGTTGTTTTCTCTCTCACACAAACTCCTTAAAGTGTTTGGGGGTAAAATGCACACAATGGGAACAGGTTTCAGTCCCACAGAAGCCAGTAGCAAAACTCCAAGATCTAGTGCTATGTCATAACCTTTTTAATCATTAACTTTGCAAGGTAATTATTGATTAACTGACTTTTCCCTATGAGAGGTTTCAGAGTAGCAGCCGTGTTCGTCTGTATTCGCAAAAAGAAAAGGAGGACTTGTGGCACCTTAGAGACTAACAAATTTATTAGAGCATCAGCTTTCGTGAGCTACAGCTCACTTCATCCGATGTTAGTCTCTAAGGTGCCACAAGTCCTCCTTTTCTTTTCCCCCATGAGGTCTTCTATAAAGCTCCGTTGGCATTTTTTAAATTCATCTGCAAATCTCTCCTTTGACAGCAAAGGAGCGGCCGACTGGTTTTAGCCTCCCCCTCAATCACCCACAATTGCTCCTTATCAGCCTTTTGTTTTCTGATAGAGTTGCTCAGTTACTGATTTCCATTCTCGCCTCCCCGGGACCACAGGAGACTAGATTTGCCAGCCACCCTCCTCTCTCTCACCCGGAGAGGAGGGCTCATCCTGAGTTTACTTACAGGGGTGGAAAGCAGGAGAGGCCAACAAAGCCAACGGGGTTGGAGTTAGGCCACATTTCGTGTGACCGCTGGGAAAAGAGAGCGAGTGAATGTGCAGGCGAGCAGGGCTACAGCCCTCTCCCGGCTTCTTTTCTACGCCTTTCCCAGTTGGGGCCGAGCTTACGCTGCCTCCTATTGATGAACCCGGGAGGCTTGAGGCGGAGGTTTATTCCTGC
Source organism: Dermochelys coriacea (assembly GCF_009764565.3). NCBI lineage: Eukaryota > Metazoa > Chordata > Testudines > Dermochelyidae > Dermochelys > Dermochelys coriacea. Next base: position 175,323,616 of record NC_050069.1, read on the forward strand.
CCTTCCCAGGTAGGGGGGCCGCTGGCGGGCAGGGCTGCAAAGCTGCAGCCAGAGCTAAGGTGCGATCTTCTCCCTTCAGCAAACGCTACTGCAGGCGGCAGGCTCCCGCTGAGGGGAGGGACGCCCTGGCTGGGCAGGGGTGGGACTGCCGGAGCCAGGGCCTAGAGGCGGGGGCAGGGAATGTCCCTCGCTCGCTCCCCCCGCCCCCCCGGCGGGGGCAGGTGAGCGCCCCGGCCAGCCCCCCTCACCTGGAGCCCAGCAGGGCGAGGCGCCCCCAAGGCCGCCTCCGCCCCCTGCTCATCCCCGCCCCCATCCCCGCCCTCTCCTGGGCGGGCGGATTCCCCAGAGGGAGCCCCTGAGCGCGGCTCGCTCGCTGCGTGCGGGGAAAGTTTCGCGGCGAGCCGAGGAGTTGGGAGGAGGGGGAGAGAGCGGAGCTGCCTCCTGCCTGAGCCGCCAGCTCCCTCAGCCCCGGGCGCGCAGCCACCGCCGGAGGAGCAGACCCCGGGCTCTTCCTCCGCCGCGCAGGTGGGGTGGGAGCCGCCGGGCAGCCCGCAGCCCCTTAGCCCCGGCGGCGCCGCCTCCGCCCGGCGCCCGGGCAGCAGCTCGGCATGGTCGGCAGAGCCGCGGGGCGCGGCCCCGGGGAGAGGAGCTGAGCGCCGCCGGAGGGACGAGGAAAGAGCCGCGCCGAGCCCCGGGGCTTATTTCCCAGCCCGGGATGGGGGACTGGAGCCGCCGGCCCCGGGCAGCAGCCAGCGGGCGTCTGCGAGCCGGGAGAGCCGCTGTCCTGGTGCTGCTCGTGGCCCGCTTCTGCCTCAGCGCCGCGGTGGAGGAGAAGAAAGGTACCGATCGCGCCCCGTGGCGGGGAGGGGGAAGGAGCCCCGCTGCCCCCCGGGACTGGGGCGGGGAAGCTTTAACCCCCCCCCCCCCCCCGCTCCCTAGCTGGAGTTCCGGCGCTGCGGTGTCAGGGCCGGGGCCGGGGGGGGGGGGGCATGTCCCAACTCCTTGGCCGCGCCAGTGACAGCTTCGCGGCGTGCCAGGGCCCGAGTCTGGGGCTCTGCTCTCCCTAGGGGGAAGGAAAGCAACGCCCCGGCTCGTCCTTTCCCCCAGCACCCAGTAATCACACCCCGCCGCGATCTCCTAGGCTGGCTGGAGACGGAACGTCCCGGATTTGATCGGCCCCTCGGTTAGCTCCCCCCCTCTCCCCTTCACTAACTGGGGGGCGGGGGGGGGCACGTTCTGCCCTGGCTTGGCTCCGCCCGTGGGGCTGCCGGGGTGTGACCCAGCTGCCCCCCTCCCCCAGCCCCATGCCCCCGATGAGTTTGCTAGGCAGCCGGGGCGAGCAATCCCAATCGCTCCCGGCGTGCCCGCCTTGTCCGTGTGCTTGGAAGCGTTTTAGTGCCTCTCGGAAGCACCCACGAGGGGAGAGGCCGTGACAGGCTGCTGTGTCGGTTTCACAAGGTTTTAGGTCGCCCTACGCAGGGGTTACTATCCAGGGCTTATTCTCGTCTTCCTGTAACTCGTACAACATTGGGGTGGAGGTGGGGGGAGAGCAACGAATGATTCCCGTGCATGCCTGAGCCCAAATAACTCGTGCTCCGCGCAAGCCGAAGTTTTGCAACAACTGCCGTGGTGTTGGTCTCCTCGCTTGGCATTCTCACCTGCGCCTGATCTTTTCCTGAGCATTGTTTATCTGTCCGGCAGAAATACACCAAGGAAAAAGCTCATTATGTGTCCATTCCCCCCACTCTTCTTTAAAACGGGGGGCACTTGTACGTGTGGTGCCCAGTCTAAACAAATTGGCAAAGCTTTATGAATGAACTGCATGTCTCTTACTGTCAGCTGCGCTTGCTGTTTCTCTTCCTATCCTCTGCACTGACCTGGGCATATTGAGAATTGTGTAGACTAGTTTGTTGCAAGGTTTTTAATACGTTAAGGAACCGTTTCAGCGTTGGGAGAAAAACGGCTTCTGGCTGGTCAAACTCTTTTTTTTCTTTTCTTTTCTTTTCTTTTGTAAGTTTCAAGAGCAGGCAGCCAACATCAGTTCCAGGCAAAATCGTCTTTATCTTGGAAATCCTCCAACAACAACACAATGCAGATTTTTTGTTAAAAAAATCGCTTGAGAAAAGACCTGATAGTTTTAGAAAGTCTGTTAGAAGAGCTGAGCATAAGTGAGTTTGCATTTCGTGACTCTGGACAATAAAACCATCTTTGAATAGGAGAAACACGCCTTTTAGAAAAGCTAATTGCACAATCTTGAAATCAAGAGACACTCTGGTTCCAAGGAGCAAGTTCATACCTGTTGTTGCTGTAAGGAGGGCAGGGTTTGGGGGGGAATTGACTGGGTTTGCTGTGATTGTGTAGCTCAGATAAAATTGTTTTGAAACAGACTGAGTTTTAAAGTTTCTGCAGAATGTTTAGGTGCAAGGGTAATACTAAAGGTTATAGTATTAAGATTTAGCAATTATTATTGTTTTACTGGTATTACTGTGGTGTCTAGGAGCCCTAGGTATGGACCTGGACCCCAATCTATTATATAGTCAGCAGTAAAGAAGTGATAACCAATATGTTTTTTTCCACAGGAGAATTGTTTGGCAGTAGCTTTTCACACCAGGAGAGTTAGACCTGTTGACAAAGATAGAATGCAGTATGCCATCTTCAAAATACCAGTTTCATGATTGTTCACTGTAATGTATGATCACTGTAGGTGAGCAGCAGAAGAGTGCTTTTTGGTGGCGTGTTACTGCTTCCATTGAATTAACTGGTAAAATTACCATTGAAGTGAATGATACAGGATGAATCCTCATTTGAGAATCATAAAATAGCAGTTCCAAATTTTAACATTTCTTTCAAAGTACTAGGTGGATGATAGATCAGACCATCTTCATGAGTCCAGAACCTGCCTCTGGTTCAAGTACATGGGATCATCCCTTTGATACCACATATCCTGGGCCCTGATTCAGGGGTGCTGGAACTAGGGATGCTGGGAGTGCAGTAGCACCCCCTGGCTTGAAGTAGTAATAACAACCAAATACACAGTTTCTGCTTTCAGATTTCCCACTATAAAAATTGATACAGCACCCCTCCCCTGACTGTAAATCCAAACATATTGTAATGAAGCTGTGCAGCAATACAAACCAATGAAGTGCTATAGTAAACTAAAATGATGCATCTAAGACATTTTAAATTGTATGTACTTTTGAGCATTCACTTTTTAAAAATTTCAACTGAATGCCACTTCTTTACCATACAGAAAGCTGATTCTTCTTTTATTGTTTTTTAAAAAAATCAGATGCTCCTACAGTGCTTGTTAGAGTGCCAAAAATGTACAACTTTTAAGTTTTGGTTTTGGTTAAGGAGATGACTTTAATGTCAATATTTTATAAAATTATTTTCTTTCTCCAAACTTTGAGAATTAAAAACAAATTTCAATACAGCTTTGAGACAACTGAATTTATTGTTAATGTTGTTGACGTTTTAATAATAAAATAAGGAATCATGAACATTCCAAAACCAAACAAAACAGAATTATTGAAAATGTAAACACACTGACTGAGATCAGAATCTGACTCACACAAATTGGTGTAAACCCAGATTAACACAACAGTTAAAGTAACATGCATTTTCATCAATCCAGTCACAGTAATAGTTTTAATAGTAGTAATTGGCACTATTATTACTGGAAGTTTTTGACTAGTGCACTTCATCAATAGCTGACTGAAGTGTAACTGGCAAATCAGTAAAAAAGAAAAGGAGTACTTGTGGCACCTTAGAGACGAACAAATTTATTTGAGCATAAGCTTTCATGAGCTATAGCTCATTTCATCGGATGCATATGCACAAATAAATTTGTTCGTCTCTAAGGTGCCACAAGTACTCCTTTTCTTTTTTGTGAATACAGACTAACACAGCTACTACTCTGAAACCTGGCAAATCAGTGGCAGCACTACAATTCAGATAACCTGCTTTCCACTGTACTCTGTATCGGTTTAGTTTTGATTTTCAGGGGTCAACAATTCATGCGAGCACAGTGTTATATACTGGGAATGTGCGAGGCAAAATATTGGGCAACTCATTAACTACAGAGGTTCTCTTCAGTTTCCCATAGTGTCTGGTGTTTTGGATCTCTAATTTTCTTCAGGGTTTTTCATGTATTCATTTTCATATGAAATAAAAAACACAGGTCCAATTCACTGCAATATTTGTACATCAATAAATGTATATTAGTATGAATGTTTATGGTGTCTTTTAGATTATTCTGTAGACTGGACAGAACAAAATGTTTTACTCATGTTCAAATACTGCTTTATACTGCTAAACCAATGGCAAAAGTTTCTTTTACAACTTTTTGGGTCATATATTGTCATCTGTCTTCCAAATACCAATGGGAATTGCATGCATGGGTCAAGGACATTACATGGTCCCAGATTTGTATCAGAGCCATATATTACACTACATTTTAGCACAGAATTCCCATTGACTTACAATGGGAGTTTTGCATAAGAAAAGAAGGTGGAATATGCACTTTTAACATCTATGGGTTTGTCTATACAAACATACTTTTTGTAACAAATTAACTGTATTGGTTTAGAAACTGATATTGTTAAATTGGTGCAACCTCTGCTGTAGATGTGGTTATACCAGCATACAAGTGTGTATATTAATATAGCTTATTTTGATAAAACAATATAAATTGTTCAAAAACTGCGTGTTGATCAGACCTTATTCTGATGCCTTATGTATGAAAGACTTAATCCTACCTGTTGTTTAAAAATAAACACACAACTAAAATGTATATCCATCCACTAAGGACCATATTTTAGCCCCAGACTTAGTGCAAAAATTTCATTACCTTCAAGGGAATTTCTCATATGTAAGGAGGGAAACATATAGCAGTAAAAGTGCAGCCAAATGTATATCATATATGGACCTTGGTTTTCATCCTCAATCTATGCTTCTGGCAAAAATGGTCAGATTAAAATCTTTACGTGAGCAAAATTACTCTCAAACAAGATTGGGCCTTAAGTTAAGAATATCTGTACAAAATATATAGATATGAATAAAGTATATGCATACCTGAGAGTAAAAATGCTAATATATTATTTATTGCAACAACAGTATATTAAGTGCTTTACATACAAATAAGAAAAAAGGTACCTGCCCTGGAGACTAAATTGTTTGTAATCCATTTATTAATTTATGGAGACAAACTCCTTCATGCAATGTCAGACAATCTCATGATGTTTCTGAGGGCTGGCTCTTGCATTTGGGTATCTGCATTTGCTGTAATCTTTGTGATAAACCAGTTTTAGGCAGCAGTATAAGTGACTGGTCCAACCAGTTTGTTCATAATGCTACAGTTCTTCCATGTTCCCTTTTACATCAAACCTTACTTTGTTTTAAGAAAAGGAGTACTTGTGGCACCTTAGAGACTAACAAATTTATTAGAGCATAAGCTTTCATGAGCTACAGCTCACTTCATCGGATGCATCCGATGAAGTGAGCTGTAGCTCATGAAAGCTTATGCTCTAATAAATTTGTTAGTCTCTAAGGTGCCACAAGTACTCCTTTTCTTTTCGCGAATACAGACTAACACGGCTGCTACTCTGAAACCTGTTACTTTGTTTTGTAACTCTTCAAGAACAAGCATAGTGAACGTACATGCCTGCCTTAACTCATTTTCATCAGATTGCTTGTATCTTGATGAAATGGTTTGGGATAGAAGTTGCTGATATTCCCAGTGGTGCTTGGGTTATTCCAAGTCTTGGTGATTCATGTGTGCATCAGAGGTACAATCACCTTGTATTTATGAATATTGTATTTAAGAAATGTACTAAGTTCACAAATATGCAAAATTAATAATCAGTATGTCATCTTGTTTGCCTTTATATCATACACATAATGAATAATCCTGTTTTACAATTACAGGAATTTGCCTCAAATTGCATTTTAGAAGGTGAGTTTCTACCCCGTAGAAATGGCCTCCTCGCCAGAACAATCAAAATTTAGTCTCAGCTTCTTTGAGTTTCAGCCTGCCAAGACTCTGGGAATGTTGGCATACTGTGAAAGCTATTAAAAAAGATGGCAAAGATCTTATTTGCCCCCGTGCTGGAAAGAGTGTGCCAGCTTTTTGTTATGCAGATTTGCAATATGGTAGTCATGTTAGATCTGTAGTTGCCTCTTGATACTTACATAGTAGCTATTGTCATGAATAGGATTTTGCTACAATTATTCCTGCCCTTCTCACCTCAAAATTAGACCACAGTAATGTTTTCTATTTCAGGTTACTTCTAAAGACCATTTGGAAACTAAAGGTAGCATGGAATCCAGTGTGTCTACCTCCTAAGCAGTGCTTCACACATAGCGGTTGTACTGGTGATGCGTGAGCTGCTATAGCTGTTAGCCAGAAAGTCTGCTTCTCTTCCCAGGCTGTTGTGCCATAGTTGCAATTAGCATAATCTGTGGTCAGTGATGTGATATTATGCGAGGGGCCCTTAACTCCAGAACTCACTTGTCATATAAGAATGATTAAACACAGTCTAGACATCTTGATGATGAGGGTGGTATAAAAGCCTTGATAGATACAAATCATTGAAAGTCATCGTCTCTTAAGCAATGCTGTCATTCATCCTTATCACCTTTTAATTATTCAATGAAATGCATAAAGACGTTAAGGACTGGTGATAGAGTTTTATCAGGTTTATGTTGGTCCAGACACACAACATTCAGTTGAGTTTCACTTTGCACTTTATGGCCATGAGGTCATGGTATATGTTGTGGGAGTCTGTTATTTGATACCTCATTTGGACTCTGACTTGTTGAGTTGACAATCTTTGTTAGACTTATTAGAACACATGATCTCACTCTTTAACTCATAATTTTTATTTTGTTTGTTTTTCACATGCACCTCACTGCAAGGAAGGATAATAGTGCTATTTGGCTATTGTGTGCAGTATGAAGTCCGATATTGTTTCTGCCTATATTAAATGGTTTACAGTATCAGAGAACTGTTATAGCAATTCTTGGCTTTCAACTTTGTCAAAATAGACTATAATACTTCTTTATTTAGGGCCTAATCTCATTCCGCAAGTATCAGTACAGCTGTGCCGCTGCAGTATGTCTGGTGAAGACACTTTAGGTGGACAAAAAAAACCACCGTCATAAGCAGAATAAGCTATGTCAGTGGGAGAAGCTGTGCACACAAACACTTTCGTCGGTGTAATTTATGTTGCTTGGGGTATGTATGGAATATTTACACCCTGAGTGACTATATTTTGCTGACATAGGTTATGTCTACACTACAGCCTAAGTGCACTTGAGGAACAAAATATTGATAGTACAGTACAATGCTCAACTTGTGTAAATTGAACTTGTGTGTGTGTGTGTGTGTGTGTGTGTGTGTGTGTGTGTTTAAAGCAGGGGTTTAGTACTACATGTGTTTTGCCTGTGGATAGCTCCATATCTGACAGATGCAGGGCTCCTCCACCTATTAAGCTGGTATTTTAACTAGCCTCCTCTAGTGAGCTGTAGCTCACGAAAGCTTATGCTTAAATAAATTTGTTAGTCGCTAAGGAGCCACAAGAACTCCTTTTCTTTTTGTGGATACAGACTAACATGGCTGCTATTCTGAACTCCTCTAGAGTGTTACTATGTATGTCTATGCATATGAAAGTGAGTATCTGTGTGTTCATATGTATATACCAATATATAAGATAAGTGCAAATGCATACAAAATCTGAAGTGCTTGTTTCTGCATTTTAATTACCAAAAAAATAGAATACTTGTTATTTAGATTTCAGAGTAGCAGCCGTGTTAGTCTGTATTCGCAAAAAGAAAAGGAGTACTTGTGGCACCTTAGAGACTAACAAATTTATTAGCGCATAAGCTGAAGTGAGCTGTAGCTCACGAAAGCTTATGCTCTAATAAATTTGTTAGTCTCTAAGGTGCCACAAGTACTCCTTTTCTTTTTGGTATTTAGATGGTCTTTTATATTTAAAAGGAGTACTTGTGGCACCTTAGAGACTAACAAATTTATTAGAGCATAAGCTTTCGTGAGCTACAGCTCACTTCATCGGATGCATTTGGTGGAAAAAACAGAGGACCAAATGCATCCGATGAAGTGAGCTGTAGCTCACGAAAGCTTATGCTCTAATAAATTTGTTAGTCTCTAAGGTGCCACAAGTACTCCTTTTCTTTTTGCGAATACAGACTAACACGGCTGCTACTCTGAAACCTTTTATATTTAAGTGACATCTTCTCAGTATAATGCAAACATTTAAGTAATTAATTGCTGTGGAAAGTGCTAATGGCTTGCACATTAGTGATCACTGATGTATAAGCACCCGTTAACTGCATCGCAAGAGTCAATAAGGGTATGTTAAAGCTCTCTAAGGGTATAGAAAGGTGGGTTAAAGCGCTTACCTTTGTCTGATAGTTTAGGCTTTGTAGTTCCTTTGTGTTGCAGAGCAGCTACACAAGGAGAGTAGACACCAGATTCCTTTCAGGCCATGTGGCCTCTTGAGCAGCTTTAGGCCAGGTCTACCCTAGGAGCACTCAGCAGCTATAGCTATACTGGTCTACTATATTGGCAAAGTGCTCCTAATGTGGACACAGTTTATATTGGCAAAACTGCACTTTTGCCGATATGGTGTATTCCCGTTCCCGCCCCTCACCTCTAAGCAAAACAAGCTGTACTGGACAAAACACAGTTTTGCCAGTACAGCTATCTCTACACTGGAAGCTTTGGCCAGCACAGTTATATCAGTCACAAATCACACCCCTGACCAACATAGCTTTGCCTAGATTGGTCTACACTACAGCGTTAGGTCAACATAAGGCAGCTTATGTCAACCTAACTCTGTAAGCGTCTACACCTGTGGTTCTCAACCCGTGACCCACTTGCGGCCCAATCAGCACACAGCTGCATCCCATATGAAATCCTCAAGGCCATACAGGTAGTATATATATTGTGTGGATTTGGCCCACATAATGCATAGAGAGCTGCATATGCAGCTCACAATGGTAAGTAGGTTGAGAACCACTGGTTAACGCTAAAATGTAGCTCCCACCGATATATTTCGCTGTCTACACTGACTTAACTCTACCTCCACCAGAGCTTAGGTTGGTGTGATTAGTCAACACTGTAGACACTGCGTTGTTTACGTCAACTGTTGCTGCCTTTCAGAAGCCATCCCACAATGCCCCACACTTATAGTTAAATCGATGCAAATATTCCTGGTGAGGATGCACAACGCCAACACAAGGAGCATAGTGTGGACATGCAAAAGCGATTTAATTACCGCAGTGGCTGTACATCAACATACCTTAGGTTGACTTAATTTTGTAGTATAGACATGCCCCTAGAGACATTTTGGGTGTAAATGTTGGGCACTGGGGAAGGAACAAGAGACTATGAAACTATGAGGCCTTGGTGTGGGGAAGAGAAGGACACAAATCAGCTGCTCAGTGGAGAGGGCAATGGTGATTTACTTGAGGTTACTGCAAGAAGAGAATTACTGGTGTTATGTTCAGTGAAACACTAATTACAAAGTCCATTCAAGTAAACATATTACGGGAAGATAATACTTGATTCCACATCAGTTTATCCTCCAAATCGGTAACTGACCTGTAAGGCCCTGGCAATCTACTACTGCTTGGCAAAGGGGCAATATAACCTTCACAATTCCTCTCTTAGGTAGCTAAGTATTACTTTACCTACTAGCAGATTTGGAATCTGAGGCAGAGAAAGGTTAAGGAGTTACCTGACGCGACATAGAGGGAGAGCTGAGATTTAGGATTTTTGCCTCCAGAACCATGCTCTAACTACTAATCAACACTGCCTGTCATTTTAATGTAACCCACCTCCCACTTCTCCAGTTATGCTTATTGTCAAGCTTTGAAATAATATACATTTCGTTCAGCACTCTACTTTCACTGGTGTACATATGTAAAGGCGGTTTTAGCATTTGCTGGGCTTGCAAGGACTGTGTGCTTCTATGTGTTTGTACAGCTTCTATCACAATTGCCTGACTGGATCCTTTGAGCACTACTGCGGTATAACTAATAATCAACCTCATAAGGAGAGCTCTCATGGAATATGCCAAGTTTGATACTTCACAACCAAAATACATTAAATCCTATTATATGCAAAAATTCTGTCTCCATATCCCCATTACAACTGCTGATAGGGGATTATGATAAAACACTTTAATAGCCAATAAGAGAGTCCCCTGTAGATACTTAAATAATAGAAAATTGTAATTGTAGAGCCAAATTCTGGGCTGGTGTAAGCAGCTGCCTACTCACATCAGGTTTGAATTTATTCCTAAATCACTCTTCCACTGTAAATGCAATATAGTTTTAATGGTAGTTCTGACTTCTGTGATTTGGTGCTTTAAACAAAATATTACTCTAGTATTTGTATTACCATAGAAACTAGATATGTCAATTTCTGAGTTTCGATATGCATGTACACTGCTGATTAGATTCAACTGTGTGCACATCTGAGAGTAGAATTTGCCCTGAATGCAGAATAGTTAATACTTCTTTCCAGGTTCTATGCACTTATTTCTATTTATTGCTGCTGATGGTTCTATGTTTAAATCCAGTCTAAATGATCCTTTGCTCTTGAATATGCTACATTTTTTTGATTGCACACATAGTTTTAACAAGTTGTAAGTCTCTGTTTTTTAAACTGCATGTTTGAGAGTAGAAGTGTATCTTTGAAATGAATTTGTTTAGCAAATTCATTTGGGTTTCCTGAGACTGATCCACTATGTGGAGGTATGTAAAACTGAAAGGGAATGAGGCAAGGCTGGGGGAAGAAGCTTGTTTTAGCAGTTGGGTCGGTTATTTCAACAATGCCTTCAGCAAAGAAGTAAGAAGTTACTTACACAAATCAGTGGCTACTTTCCATGATTCAGATTGGAATACATATTTCAACGCATTTGGATGAGTAAATGGCTGCTAGTAAAGGAGACAACCTCCACAAATAACATGGCACATCACACTTCTCACATTACTTACTGTCCTTTAGAATAGATGTGGTTAGGTGGTTTGCTGCTGGAATGCTGTGTCACGTTTTGAATCAAAGCCACTTAGCAAAGCCACTTACGTTAAAATAAACATGTACACTTTTTTGTACAGAGGGTGCTGTATTATATCCTCAGTCTATGGCTGTATTTTTACTTTTCAGTAAACGAAATGTTGATTGTGAAAATGCTTTCCTGCTCTTACCTACATTTTTATAATTTTTGAGAATTCTCAGGCAAGTTTCTCCTTTTTTCCTGCAATTGCTGTACCATTAGGTGGCCTGCTTACACTGTTGCCTTGGTTGTTTATGATGCTGTAAGTGAAGCAGTGCAATATCAATCCAGTATCAGATTCATCCTTTCTCTAATGTGTGTATGTGAGGTATGTATTATCTCTAGTGCTTCCAACAGGATGTGCTCCATGATCAATCAAGTCTCTTTCATCTCCAGCTTCTATTGTCCTGATTGGACTTCTGATGACAGCAACAGTTTCCCAAGATGTTCTGAGATAAAGGTTGAGCTTGCTTTTTGTTTCCTAATTTTGTTATTGTTAATATTGTCTTTTATAGTAAATGGATTGTGCTGTAAAAGTTCCTAGGCACTGAGAGGGTGTGTATTGTGAAATAAGTTCTACACAAGTACAGAATAGGGTCACCTAGCTACAGTGTTTTAACTAGTTATCCAATGCTATATATGGCTGACTAGGCTATTGTATGTTCTGTTGATTAAGGGGTACATCTAGAAATACTGTGGTTTTGCTGTGGTGTAACAGCTTGGACTTGGGATCCTCTGGGGTGGGAGTGGGGGGTCAGCAATGTCTGCATACCTAATCCCTGGAGATTTATGTCTTCTATTTCCTCATTCTCCCTTCCTGCTTCTTTCCCCTTAATATAACTTAAATGATATCAGATAATCTACAGTTAGGACATGGAGGATTTAACATTGTAGACTTGTAAGAAAATAAGGAAAACAAGCTTTCAGTGGCATATGAAAATATATTATTTCTATATGTGGCTAATATTTCTTTCACAAATAGAAGTTCAGGTTTGATTCCTTTCTCATACATGAATGCCTGAAGCATAAATCTGCTAAACTCCTTATTATTTTCATATGCAGTAATATGGAAAATGAGGCCATGGTTTAAAAAAAAAAAGTAGATACAACTATAACTTGGCAAAGTTAAGTATACATTTTTCATTTTGGAGGCACCTGGATTAACATTGTCTGTTATGACAAGTGAACACAGAACTTTAAACAAACAAACAAACAAACAGAAAACTCCCCCAAATGTGTATGAAATGAAGTTGCAGTCGTGACTGTTTCTTTGGCAAAGTGCACTATCATGGAATGACTGAACAAGAATTTGGTGCTTTTAGCCACGAGTCAGTTGCTATTTCCATTTTTAAACTTCGTTTGGTGTTATAACTCAACTTCCCATAAGGCTGAAACTTTATCCTCCTGCTTTTTAAAAAAGGGTTCATTTTGTTTCATGGCTATTCAGACTGGTCAGGTTTTGTTGTGACTTCCAATTTTTTTTTCTTTTCTCTGTTTACTTTACATATTTTAAATTTCATTATGCAATGGGTAAATCCAAAGAGGAACATAACCTTTATTTAAAATTTCATGTAATGATCTGACTGGAGGAAGTTAGATTAGATTTAGGCGGTAACTTTGTCCAACAGAATGAGTGAAGTGCATATATAACATGAAAGATCACATCATGCACTTTACTGAGGTAAATGCAATAACTAACACCATTCACAATATTGCTTCTGTGAAGCCAGGGGCAAAAAGTTGATGTCAGTGGGAGCAAATACAAAACAAAACTGCACCAGTGTAAATCAGGAGTAAATCAGTGCGATCAATTGAGTTAAAAATTGAGAGCCCATTGTTTGCTGCAAATAACCTGATTAGTTCTAATGGGCAGAGTTAAGGCTGGAAAAAAGCTTCTTAGCTCTTTGTTTCTTTGCTTTAGCTAGTTGATAAGTCCTAAATGTTACTTTAATATGCAGGTTTTAGATATGCATCTTATTACTGGATCAATTTGAGCACTTTCTCAGATTTTGAAAGGATTACCACATGCTCATTTCCATTTTCAAGAAGGGATTCAATTATTTTTGAACAAGTTTATTTTCAAACAAGTTTTATTTGCCTTCTTAATAAGCTCTGCAAGCTGTTCTTGTTTAATGATTTTATTATTTCAAAACTTGTTCTTTCTCTTTCTCTTTCTTTTTTACTTTTTAATGAGACTGTCTCCTAGGCAGCATCATTTGGTCACAGATATCTATACCAGAATAAGTAATCCGGCAACACCTTCTCTGGAGTCTCTTTTTCCCTCAATATATATGCTGCTTCTATCAATACACATGCATGATTCCCCTCGACACTACCAGGAGTATTGTTTGGGAACAAGTAAGGGGGAATAGACCCTCACCAGAGAAAGGGTTGGTTAGTACTTCACGTGAATGTATTTTAAGTCTTGAACAGCAGTCTGTTGTGCTTCAATTAATGCAAGCTACCAACTGGATTAAAAGAGTAAAAATTAACTATTCATTAACAAAGCGTCTGTTTCTTTTGTGTCTGGCCAGTACTAATTATGAACATAATGAATTAAGGATAGCACAGGGAATCCAAGAAGCTCCTGGTATAAAAAATTTATCAAACTTCTCGGAGAAAATTCGTTGCCCTCTGATATAAATTGTTCCTTCCCTCCCCCAACTGCATTTCTAGATCATAAATACCATACTTGTCTGCTCATGTACTGTCTATATTTTGTATTTTTAAATTACGTGAAAAGAGTACATAAGACAGTCTTTGGCATTTACAAGAGAGACCCTGAGACTGTTTCTTCTTTTCACTGTCAGCTTAAATTTTATGGGCCAGATCCTCAACTAGTGTAAATCGGCAAAGCTCCATTGACTAGTTTACATCAACACTATTAATTATCTGTGTTGCCAATAACACCTTAGGTTATTAGGAAGGAAAGAATTTTAAAATGTGCTATGTCATTAGTTATGTTCTTTGTTTGTATTTTTCTCTTTGGACAAAAAAATCAATTGTCAGTTTTACTTTGGTTTTATTGTCAGTTTCATTTTCAGGCTTTTAATGATGCAATATTGGAAACTGACCCTGCAGAGGAATGTGTGTTTAAAATGTGCTTTAATTGGCATTCTAAAATTTTACAGAAACATTTTAGCTTGTGTATACAGTGTGTATATATATCTATGTATATATGTCTATATATATATCTATATAAAACTTTATATTTTGTGTCAATCATAAGTTGATCATGTCCTTTTAAATTTTTTCTCATGGTTACTATTCCCGGTTGCCCCTACTCCCTCCTCATGACTGGTTAAGTAACAATCATGTGACATCTGTTCATAGGTAATCGGAAATTTTCCCTCTGGAGAGAGAATGAGAGAGAACAAACCACACATGACAGATGTTTGTCAGGTTGCTTAAGGCACTACTGGAAGGTACTTGCATACTATGGTGATGAGGGCAATATGTATAAATTAGTTCACACAAGCAGTGAAATAGCCCAAGTCAGATAGCATTGGTGATTAGTTGATACTAACACCTACAAAGGGACAACATTGATAATGAGAAGCAAAGCAGAGAGCTGAAAATGCACTCCAGAACTTTCCAATTCAATAGTATTAGTGAGATGGGAACAGCCTGTCCACCTGCCCAGCCCACTGAATGCTTTGCCCCCAACCCCAGTGTGCTACTAACAGAGAGATGAAATTACAGGCACTAGTCACAATACAACTTTGTGCTCTGCCTCCAGCTCCCTGGTATATCTGGTAGTGAGGGAGTGAAGTTGGGGTCATCATGGAGAACTCAAGGATCTCTTTGATGCTCCCTGGTATCTTTCCAGGTGAGGATAATCTGGCCCTGTAATTTTGCAATGCATTTCTTCTGCTGAAAAACCTGCAGTGATGCATCTACACCCATGGAAGTTCATGGGAAAGAAAATTGTGTAGAGTTAGAGGAAAAAAGGAGATTACCTTGGAACTCTGATTTCTTAGTTACAGTGACACTGTGCAGTGAGGACATGATTCTGTAATTGTTGTTTGATCTTGCTGTCCTTTGGCATGAATCTCCCCTTGATGCCTGTGGAGGGTGTCTTTTTTGGTTGTTTTTGTTTTTTTTGTTTTGTTTTTGTTTTTGCATGCATGAACTTGCAGGATCAGGCTTGTTCTAGTTTATTTGTCCAGGCAAGTTCTTCTCACTGGGTTTAAAGGCAAAGCCCTAGTCACTGAACTGATGTAACATATGTTATATTTTATGATGCCTACAATATAATATAATTCTCCTGAAACAAAAGGTAAAAACATGAAGTATAATCAGAGCTGGTCCTAGCCCATTAGGGGCTCTAAGCAGGATTTCCCCCATACTGCAGCAGGCAAGTTCTTCTAATAAAAAGCAAATGGGGGCCCCCTTGTGCTATCGGAGCCCTGAGTCTCCTTATGCCTGCACTGGCTTAGATTACAATCATGTTGCTACTACACTATATTACAACATTGAAACTAATTTATATCCGATACGATGTTTTTGATTCGATATATGGTAGAAAATTTCAGTCTAATAACTGGATGTGCTCATTATTCGATTTTTTCCCCCTGAGAAACTGATCCTTCATATTTTGCCTTATATGGGTAAGACCTTCAGTTTGTGTACATTGCATAGCTCCATTGCCAATTTACACCAACTGAAGATCTGACTCTATATGTCAGTGAAAAAGAAATTCTGGTGAAATTCAGACATGGCGGGAGTGACTCCACTGAATTCAGTGGTGTTGCACTTGCGTATCACTGGTTTGAATTTGATGCAATGCCTGTAATTGGGAATTTATATGTTCATATGAAAAAGGGGAACTTCCTTTATAGAAATGAGTAATTTAGTGTAGCCCCTACAAACTACTTGCTGGTCAATTTATACAGGCCTTTAGCATGCCTGCTTAACACTTAAGAAGAAAATGGTGTTAACACAACAAACACTCTACATGGTACTTAAACTGCCACAGTCAAGTTTAAGGCCAGATGGTTCCACCAATTACAATCTGTTGCTCATTTTCAGAGCATCTAAAAAAATCGGATTTTAAAAATATATCTAATTAAAGTAAGAGCAACAACTTTAATAATATACATACTGAGTTTGTGCAATGGGAGCAAAGGGGAAATCCTGCTGTTTAAGGGTAGCATGTGTTAATTGATTTAAAGTAAAAAAGTGTTCTTAGTGGAAATAACACACTATGGCCCCGATTCAGCAAGGTGTATTTGAACTTTAAGCATGTAAGTAGCCCCATTGTTTTCAATGGGATTACACACATGCTTAAAGTTACAACACAGCCTTAAGAATCTTGCTGCACTGGGGTTTAAAGGCCTACATTTTCAGAAGTGGCTAGTGACCTTGGACTGCCTCAGTTTTTGGGTGTCCAACTCAAGACGACTTAAAGGGTGAGTGCTTAGCACTTTCTGAAAATCAGACTCCTTTAAGGCATTTTAAACTGAGCACCCAAAACAAATTGAGGCACCAAAAGTCACGTAAAACCTTACCTAGATTTTAAGTTTCTGTATCTCTCTTATTTGACACAGCAAAAGGGATATCTATGTCTGTATATGCAGAAAAGCATCATTATAGTAACATAAAGTTGTAGTTAATACAATAAAGGTTTCCAATACAGTAAAATCTTATCAGTGGAGGGAGGTGAGAGATGGGGAGGGAGAACATAGATAAGGTAGTAAAGATTTAGAACCAATACAGACTCAATTAGAAAAGTACCTTATCACTTATAACCCAGCTATAAGATAAATATGCTGTCTTGAAGTTTATGTGAAACCCCTGGAGAAGGAGAGGAAGTTGGGTAAAGCTCAAAGACTCCTGCATTGTTTAATTTATGAGGTTTCTTCATATCCTTAATGTTTAGTTTAATTGTCAGTGACTATTAGGAAAGAACTGAAGCCAAGGGTATCTGCATTAATAGAATACATATGTCCAGACAAACCATGTCGGGATTAGTAGGAATCATTTGTCACTGTTAATAGTACTCATGCAAAAAGAAGACAAACGTTCACTGCTATTACTGTTGCGCAGAGAGCTGTTGTTTTTTTCCAGCTACTAGTTTTTATCAGGCTATATAACATAAAAACATAAATGCATTTCTTTGACACCTGCAATAAAAGGAGGAAAAAAGCTAGACTTTGGAACAATTTTCATTTGGCATCCCTATCTTCATCCATAGTAATCTGTAAAAGAGCTAATGTTTACCTTCCATTTTGAAACACTTTGAAATGAGCAGATAAAAAAGCTCTATGCAAACGCTTATGCATATGTGGCAGATGTTAATGCTGTTCTTTGCAGCAGTAACTTACAGTCCACCTCTGCTAATTAATCGGCAAACCTTAAAGGAAATGTGATGTGAGGGACTGGAGGGCAGCACCTTGCAGGAACAGTATATCTAGTAGTTTGGGTGCTCCTCTTCCTGCAGTTGGTGATTTCTCCATGGTGCAGCCAGGCACTACTCCTGGCAGTAAAGTTAAGCACGTGCTTCAGTGTTTGCAGAATCAGAGCTCAAATCCCTCCTTCTCTGAAAAGAGCATTAGCTGGAAATGATAAGTGAATGTTAGAATGTCCTGTGCCCTCTGTTGTCCTGCTGCAATTTTTTTCAGTGGGAGATTACCATAAGGCCCTTAGGGCTTTATCCAAAGCCCAATAAAGTCAATACAAGTATTGACTTCATTAGATTTTTGGATCAGGTCTTTGTTCCTTTTTGTGGGCACATTACACGTCATAGGGAAGCCTGTAAAAAAACATTTTTTCAGATTCACAAAAAGTGAAAACTGTCATTTTTATATAGATATTGTGCAATGTTGAAAGGCAGCCTCCATTTTCTACTCTTCCCCTGCTGAGCTGAGACAAACAGCTCTGCAGGGTAACTTCTAGCCAATTTTCTGCCTTTCAAACTTTTTTCTCTGGAGCTGACAGCTTGTAATGCACCTGCTGATGTTCTTCCACACCACCCAAACTGTTAAGTCCTTCATTTTACCTCTTCAATAGTTGCCCTCCAGATATGTGCCTTCATTGTCACTAGAGAGAGAAGGTGGTTGAGGTAATATCTTCTATTGGACCAACTTCTGTTGGTAAGAAACACAAGCTTTCGAGCTGACAGAGAACTCTTCTTCAGGTCACCTTCAGGTAAGTTCAAAAGCATGTCTCTCTCATCAACAGAAGTTAGTCCAATAAAAGATATTACCTCACCTACCTTGTCTCTTTCATACCCCAGGACTGACAGGGCCGCAACACTTAACTATCACTAGTTAGTTAGGTGTGCTGTGGCATATTTGCATAGGTAACCTGCCTGAAACCTCAATAAAGTTTGTTTGAACAAATATTAAAGCACTTTAACAAAGTTCACTGAGATTGAGGACAGTACCAGTGGTTGAATCTTGGGCAGCTGGCAGTACAGTTGGTGGCAGAATTTATTAGGACCTACTAAAAAGACAAGAGAGTACCTAGCAGTAGGGTGGGGCGAAGTTCACTAAGAAAGTCTATTTAAATAATTTATCAGGGTCTGGGCCTAAAAAGCCCAATAGTTTATGCAAAAAAAATTGTAAAAAAGTCAGTGAATGTTGCATATATCTAACTAAAGGCATTTAAATATGTGTGGTAATTTGCCTTGAACTTGAAAAAAATCCGGTTCATATACTTAAGACACAATTATAAAAACAAACAAACAAAAGACCCTCCCAGAAGTCTGAATTGTTTGTTTCTTTCCCACAACCTAGCAATTTTTGATAGTAAGTGAAGAGATAGTCAAGCATCATTATTTGAAAATGAGAAGTCATGTTTCTGTGTTTGCACATAATGATTTGAATAAATTACAGCCCATTGACAGTTGTAATTTATTTTGAGAAAATGCGCATACTTTTAAAAGCACAAATTCCCTGCCTTTCTAATTAAGTTACTGAACTCATGGTGATGAAACTGGCATTGTATGAGGTATACTTTCCTCTAAAAGCTGTTTTATATATAAATTTAAAAAAATACTTTTGGAGTTTGAAATACCAAAAATAGAAAAGCTCAGAAGTTTGATGCTAATTTGTCTGAAAGATGTTCCTAGTGGCCCACATGGTTTAAACAGTGAGAGGATTTATTTGGTATTCTTTGTATAAACAGGTTGAGGGATGAGGTGACATCCATTTCTGTTTAGTCGTCTGCATTTAGATTTCTTTAAGTTGCTAATAACACAAATGTTGTGTAATGAAACTTGAATCCATCAAACTTGAATATGTTTTCCTGGAAAAGAGAGGAATGGACACCATCCAGGTTATGAAATCTTCTATCTGAGGGATTCTGTCCTGCATTTGCTAGGGTTAAATCCCGTGATCTACTAGGTCCATTGCAGTACTAACTATTGGTCTGATCCTCCAAGCAGTTACCAAGGATAGTAAGCTATTCTTAGTAGTAAAGATTTGCACTATCGTGCCGTATGATCTTGGACCCCATTTTGGCAAGGTACCTAAGCAACATGCTTAACTTTAAATTTATGAGTAGTCCCATTGAAGACAATGGGACTATTGTCATACTTAAAGTTAGGCATGTGCTTAATTGCCATGCTGAGTCGGGGCATAAATAGCAAGGCTTTAAAATGAGGGAAAGTTTTTTGTTGTTTTTTGAACTTGCTGTAAAAGTAGCAGTTAAAAGTGTGTGTTAGAAGTTAGAATTAAAGAGAGATTTCTCAGGGATTAGATGATTATTTGATAGGCTTTGTGTTTTGTTGTTCCAAATTCAGCAATAGTGTCTGGCCTACCCTGTTAAAACATATGTATGTTGTAGCTGCATTTCCTGATTATTTACCATGTGGTGCATTCAAAAACAGATTAAGCTTGTTGGTTTAGGGGTTAGCCTCTTAGCCTTTAGCTCATGTCCATAACTAAGGGCTATGTCTACACTGCAAAATAACCCCTCCAGAGTCCTGTGGTAATGAGTCTCAGGGTACAGATCAACTGGTTCACGCTATATGGCTAAAAATAACAGTGTAAATGTTTCCATTTGGGCTAGAGCCTCAGCTGTGGAGCCTGGCAAGGGGAATGGGTCACAGAGCCCAGGCTCTAACCCAACTGGGAATGTCTACATTGCTAAATATAGCCCGAGCCCCTTGAGCCTGAGTCAGTTGACCTGGGCTCTGAAATTTCCTGCCTAGTGTTTTGTTTTGTTTTGCAGTGTAGATGCACCCTTAGTTATGTACATGAACATGCTGCAAGACAAATAAAAATGAAAGATTTTTTTGGTTTGATAGAGGGAGGTTTCTTTTATAGGGAGGAATAGCAAACATTTACTTGTGCAGCAACCAGATGTATGGGCAGCTGTTAGCTTTAGATAACAGTAGCACAGCGTGTACAGGTATGGAACTCAAAGATTTTACGTAATTAGTAGCATTACGTTATGTAAACGAAGGGCCAAGTACTGCCCTCAGTTAAACCGATATAGCCCCAATGAAATAATGAGGTTACATAAGTGTAATTAAAGATAGAATTTTGGCCAAAATATCCAGAAAAAACAAAGGCAAAAATCTACCTTCTTTC
Source organism: Dermochelys coriacea (assembly GCF_009764565.3). NCBI lineage: Eukaryota > Metazoa > Chordata > Testudines > Dermochelyidae > Dermochelys > Dermochelys coriacea. The sequence continues at coordinate 175,344,236 of NC_050069.1, forward strand.
CTGTACACTGTGCTGTTCTATACATAGAATTTGTGGCAAAGCCCCAGTTTTCACCTTTATGAACTGTATTCAACCCTACCAGCTCTTATGGATTAATCCTGTAGAATTTAATAGAGAATAACTTCTGTTTTTGTTTTTGGAGTACTGTAGAATTGAATAGAGAATTATGTTTCTGCTATAAAATTCTGTATGATGATTCACAAAAATTATCGAGAGGCTATTTGATCTTTTTTAAATTCTGTAGATTATATTGAATAATTTCTGTAGAACCCTATTGGCTTAATCCTATTACATTCTAAAAGATTTTTCCATAAGGAAACATTCAAAGCCAGGAAGTACCTGTCCCTTTTCTGTTTTTGGCATAGAGTTGATGAGAGGATGAATGAAAGGAATAAAACAGGGAAGAAGCATTTAACAAGCTTTCGGGCTTTCTAATAGGGTGAATCAGTTCACTTGAGCTAGCAGGACTGCACTTTCACCTACATGATAATATTCTTTGCTATGAAATAGAAGACTTCAGTTGTAGTTTCCTAACAATATATGCTACATACCCATTGTGCACTGAAGTGAGCAGAAATTGTATTGCTCTGCTTTTCTTCAGACCTGCCCTAAATTGGTTATGTGAGATGCTTACAGATTAATATGCATTGGTCTCAAACAGTACATTTATATAGACAGCAATCATTTTTGCTCATTGAAGAAAAACTGGATTCTCATTGGTAAAGTGAAGAGTAACATAAATTTATTTCTGTAGCACCTTTCATCTCAAAGCAGTTAGCTTAACAGCTTCCTTGTTTCCTTGCCCTTTTGTAAAGATCTAGTGTGACAGTGGAGTAACGAAACACGTGTTCTGACTCAAATTATCATGCCGGTGTGCTGTGAAGCCTTTAGGATTGTCTGTGAAGTATTTTAGCATAACCTTTAACTCTGTGTAAAGCCTGCGTAGTTACATATCAATTGAGCTCAGGATAACATTAGAAGAAAATGTTTCTGCACTATATGAAGTGCTACTTTTAATAATTTTAGTTTTATCAGAAATGTATTGTTTGGGTTTTTTGTTTTGTTTACTTTAACTGCAGGGAATTTTGGTTTAGTGTGTCAAATAATATTCCAGTTACCTTTGGGCATATGGAAGAAATACAGCAAGAAAAGTTGGTTTGAGAAGAGTCTATTGTGAAAGACGGCCTGAATTCAAGCATGAAATCCACTATATGCTCTGATTTTTGACCATATAGGGATCAGAATAATGGATTTCCCATGAGATTACCAAAAGAGGATTATAAAGGCAGTATCTGTGTATTTCCTATGACTACCTTCACAATTACATATTTTTGGTAAGCCTTAAAAGAAACATTAGAAATTGTAAATAAAATAGAAATCATATTCCTGAGTACAAAATGCATGTACTAAAAAGATTAATCTCTTTTTAACTTTTCTATATGAAAGAAGGAGGAAAAAATTCATGGTAAAATGTAAGTATGATAAAAGACTAAGGAAAACACATTTGGTTTTTATTATTTTTTTGCGTATAACTTGAAAAAGGGTGTGTGTCTGTGTGTGTGCGTGTGTGCGTAGACACATAATTAAGTGGTTTAATTAAGTGGTTTAAAAAGAAAATATTATTGTAATATTCCTCTTTTCTGGGAACTTCAGTTTTACAATAATAAAGCTAATATTGTCTCTCACTCTTCTAAGTCGGCTCATAAGGGCAAGAGGGCATAAGGTGTGACCTTACAGCATAGTGTGGGCTACCTATGTTGCAGATCCCAGTGTAGGAAGGACAGCAACTTCCATGAGGCCACTCCTCCATTTCCCTTTCAGATGGGCAGGGTGTGGGTAGACAGAGGTGAGAAATGAGCCAAGCCTGGCTTTGCCCTCTAATGCACTGTTCCATAGAGCTGAGCCATCCTGGAGGGGGAAGTAATTTATTCTCTGTTTCTTGTTCCAGAAATGAAGTCACGTGTTGCTGGTCTAGACCATTATTTTATTTCTGGTGGTGCTGCTGGTATAGACCAGTACCAGATGACTTCCATTCTGGCATAATGGGGGAAAGAACAACGCAAATTGTGGCGCTTGAAGTTGCAACTCATTCCCATGTCTGTTTTTGAGGGCAGTGCCACTTCTTATACCACCATCTAGCCTTATCTGTCCAGTGTCAATTAGGGATGTAAAAGGTTAACTGGTTAACCGGTAAGCATTAGGCCTACTGTTAACCGACCTTAACCGTTAACCTCGGTGACCCCGTGCAGGCTGGAGGGACCCCGGCCACACTGGGCCAGCTGGAGCAACCTCAGTTAACCGTTAACTGGTTAAACAATATAATTTTAATTGTTTGGTTAACTTTTTAAACCAATATTTACATTCTAGTGTCTATAATTTTTTTTTCAGGGCCAGATCCTCATCTGGCTTAAATCCACTTAACTCCATGATCTAGACCTCGTTTGTCTGTTTCACAGAAAATGTGGATTTTTTTTTTCATGCTAATACCTTTTTATTTAAAGGCCTAATTCGAAGAGACCAGGCTGTGAGAAACCTCCACTCCCTCTGAAGTTAAGGATGCACAGCACTTCTCAGAATCAGGCCCTAACACTACATAAGAAATCTCATAGAGTCACAATTATCCTCCATTTTAATAGCCCCAGAAATCTTACTAGTTGAAGCTTAGTTGTTCTGTGTATGGTCAAGTTAATCCTCTGTTGATAAACTTGAAGGTTCTGTTTGGATTAGACATGGTTCACTGTGTTAAAAATATGGGTATGTGATTATGTAATCTGTAGTTTATTAAGTTCATTCTAATTTATCTCCCTACACCATAGCCTAATAAAGTCTGGCAACCTGTGTATGTAATAGAGTAATTAAAGGTACAAAAATAAACTGTTCAACAACACACGGATTAACTACAAATCTGCCCCTCCCCCTCTCCAATCCAATAACAAAAATGTATTTTAATAGTTCACATCAGGATTTTTTCTGTCCCAATTAATATTGAAAATGAACATCCACCATAACATTGCATCATAACATTGACCTTGCTGCTGTATACAAACTAGATTTTTTGCTGTAGGCCAAAATCAACTGTGGATAAAGATGTAAATGTGATATTCCTGATGCACCTGCAATTAATTTTATTGTTATTTTTGAATGCAGTTGTCACTCTACCAGGATAACTGATAGGTATTAAAATTTATTTCATGTCTTTTAAAAAAAAGTGGTTGATCTGTATATGAGCAATGGAGCTAAGTTTATTTATGCCAGCAGAAGATCTGGCCCCTTTTTAGCTGAAAAATATAAAGATCACAGTGTAATGTTTTATTTAAGGTTCTTGTAAACGTTTAGAAAATGATGATCTGATGCAAAAACCTGAAGTTTTGTTTACTGGGAACCTGACCTGAAAGGTTTTGAGAGCTAAAAGGGACCGAGCAAACTCCTATTGAAATCAATGGGTTATGAGGGCACTTAGCAATTTGCAAGATTGAACCCTAAGGGAGATGGAAACTATTCAGTAACAAAGAAAAAATTAGCCAGTCCTGGGTTGTATTATTATATTCTCTTTTTTCAGCTATATTTAACCCTTCACATTGCTGCACCTTTGCACTTGCTCACAGATTTGTCTTTGCAAGGAATTTTCATTGTGAAGTGATGGTGAACAGCTACTCTGCTGCTTCACTTCAGTGTAGACTCTCACTACAGCGAAGGGAGAGGTTCTCCCATCACTGTATTTAATTCACTGCCCCAGGGTCAGTAGCAAGGCTGATGAAAGAAGACTTCTGTCAGCCTAGCATTGTCTACACAGGGAGTTAGGTCTGCCTAGTTACCTTTTGCAGGGATGTAGATTTTTCACATCCATTAGAGACATACCTGTGCTAAGATAAGTTTGTAGACCAGCCTTATCATCCATAGAATCAAAGAACAACCACAAATCTTAGCATTTTCCAGTCCCAGTGCAAAGCACATTATTTTTCAAACTTGCTTCCTTGCACGTAACATATTAGATTAACTCCCCCTCACACACAGGTATACGTTACACATATGCAATCTTTCCCTTTGGGGTGAGGAATGAAGAGGAACATACCTTGACAAATACTAGTCACTGTTTGTTTATTTTTAACTCTGGAAGGTGCTCGGACCCAGGGTGATAAATGTGGTTTAAGAACCTGAAAAGAACAGTATTTCAATTTTTATTGACATTCTGTTATTCTAACTGTATTTTTCTGGTGCACAAATAAACATAAAAAGAGCTTAATGTTCATGGCAGCTGGAAAGTAGATGGAAGAAACTTATTTGTGCTTTATCCTTTGTTTTGTTGCCTTCCTAATCTTGGAGAGTGACCCTTTCTCTTATCAGAGATTTAAATCCATTAAAAAACACATCTGCACAGATTATGTAACAGACAATAGCTTCTCATCCAAATTTGAAGTGTAGTCATGTACAAACATTTATTTGACCAGCATTGCTAGTTGCTTTAGTGTTAAGTGGACAGTTAATAGCTTAATGGCCCCTTTGAAATTTAAGTGCTTTATTTTATTTATTGACAAAATTGTGTTGGGAGTGCAACTTATTCTCATCCATACAGATCTACAATCCAATGCCTCAAATTGTTGTAATTGTTAGACTGCTCCAGTTTCCAAATTGTCGCTAGATATATTTGGATGGACTACAAACATGGTCATGTTCCATTCAGAATGTAGCAACTTTATACAGTCTTACTACAATTTTAGTGAAACGTGACTTGTGCTGGGTAGCTCATTAATTGCTTCCCTAATCATTATGGCAAGAAGAAAACCTGCCATTTAAATCGGAAATTTATATGATGCAAAGGAAAATCTCTCAACATAGTTTTGAATATTTCTTTGGTAAGATAAGTCATAAATAGGTCCACTTTTAGTACACTGTGTAGGGAATTCAATGCATAATAATAATTATTATTGGTAATATGGACTGTGTGTTGAATTCACTGGTTAAAATTTTATTTGAGTGGGTTTTTTTTTTCTGGGAAGGGGGGATGGGGGGGGGACAGAGGGCAGAAACCAGGGGAAATCTGTTTCCATAGCTTACAAGGTTTTTATAGCTATGGCAAAAATAAAAATCAGAAATCAACATAACAGTTATAAAACAGAACTAACAATAGTAAATGACTTGAGGTTTGGTAATGGAACAGACTGTTAGTGGAATTTTTTGTGGGATTGGCAGTGGAATGGAACCTTTCACTTCTAGGTCACCAGTCTGAATCTAGTGCAGGCGAATCCGGTCCAGGTCAGTTGTTACCAAAAGTCATTTCCTTATGATGGGTGGTTGTGCTATTAGTCCTGCTCCTGGTAAAGGAGTGTCCACATCACAAACTAACACTAATTGGTGACCTTGTTAGCAGTTCTGGTCTTTGGGTGGAGCCCTTGAGTTTATGTTTGAGACATTTCAACAAGGTAGATGGGGGGAAGATTTCACTATTGCTACTTGTGCTCCCAACCCAGCAACTTTCCCCAGCACTAACTTCACTAGCAGAAAAGTTAATAATGATAAAATGGAACAGCTGGTAAAGACACAATGTACTAGATTTGGTACTAGTCTTCTCTTCGAAGTTTAAGATCCATGCAAGCGAGACTTGAACATGGGAAGAAGCACCTCCTGTTGGTCTTGAGCAAGTTCCTCTGGCCAATGCTCAAAACAGCAGCAGGAACCACAATAAACCTCCTCTGCCAGAGGCGAGATTGTTGCGACATAGAATCTTTTTTGGTTGGGGGGGGACAAGTAAAGGGAAGAAAAGAAAGGGCCTTGATAGCTGTCCTCCAACCAAACACCCCCCAAACAAAAGCGAATTGCCTAATGGGGGAAGCGAGTCCAAATTTTATTCATGGGATCAATTCAGGATTTTAGAAAAGGCTCTTAAAAATGAGTATATGCACAGTAAACTGAAGGGACATTATTTAAACAGAAGTCAGTTTACTTTCCACGGATTTGTGGTTATATTCCTTCAGCAACTGGTATGCACCAATTGGAGTTACATATGCATATCAAGAGGCAAACAGGCTCCTTTGTAAACAGTGGACCTCTCCTGCATAATCTCCCTCTTTTTCTTGTTTGTTCATTTCTATTGATGTCGATGGAAGCTGTGTGTTTGGATCAAGAGCAGTGCAATACATGGACCTGAGAGATCTTTCTTTTAATTGCCCTAGCTAATATCCAGTTACCAGTTTCATATCTATTCATTTGAGGGAGCAGGAATGGAAAGTTTTTTTTGTCAAGTATTTACAGAAAAAAGAGGATGGGGGGATAACAGGATAGTCATATTTGTGATTATTGTCACCTTGGCCTCTGAAATCATATTCTCATTTTTCTAAAGCCTCTAATTTTCAATTTGTGTGGAACTTTTGTTAAGAAATCACTCACCTTGTTAAATGTCCTCTTTGAAAATATACAGTGTGCCTTTGTGATCAAATGCTCAATCCTATTTCTGTATAATAGGTTGCTTAGACTGTTTGGTTAAAAATCCTAAATTAGAGAGCAACTTCTAGGTTTTTTTTTTAAAGTACTGTTTAATGATTGTTTATAGAGCGAAATTATGAAGAGACAGCAAAATATGCATTAGTGGATTGCCTGTACTGTGTGTATGCATGTGTGTAATTTTTTTAAGTGTCTTCCAATGCACAGGTTAGTAATAATGGCCAGAAAACTATCCCAGAATCAAAGTCCATGTTGATTTACCACTGTGAATAAGTTTTGAAACCTGCTGTGTTATATTGGATGTCAGATAGTTCTGTTGTGAATGCAGTATCATATTTATGTATCCAGGTAAAGGTACAACTGTTGTAACATGTATCTGCATATTGGTAAATTCCGGAGGTCCTACAGGTGCAAGTATAATCTACTTATTAGTTTCAGAGTAGCAGCCGTGTTAGTCGGTATTCGCAAAAAGAAAAGCAGTACTTGTGGCACCTTAGAGACTAACAAATTTATTAGAGCATAAGCTTTCGTGAGCTACAGCTCACTTCATCGGATGCATTTGGTGGAAAAAACAGAGGAGAGATTTATATACACACACACACACACACACAGAGAACATGAAACAATGGGTTTATCATACACACTGTAAGGAGAGTGATCACTTAAGATAAACCATCACCAGCAGCGGGGGGGGGGGGGGAGGGGGAAGGAGGAAAACCTTTCATGGTGACAAGCAAGGTAGGCTAATTCCAGCAGTTAACAAGAATATCAGAGGAACAGTGGGGGGTGGGGTGGGGGGGAGAAATACCATGGGGAAATAGTTTTACTTTGTGTAATGACTCATCCATTCCCAGTCTCTATTCAAGCTTAACTTAATTGTATCCAGTTTGGAAATTAATTCCAATTCAGCAGTCTCTCGTTGGAGTCTGTTTTTGAAGCTTTTTTGTTGAAGGATAGCCACTCTTAGGTCTGTGATCGAGTGACCAGAGAGATTGAAGTGTTCTCCAACTGGTTTTTGAATGTTATAATTCTTGATGTCTGATTTGTGTCCATTCATTCTTTTACGTAGAGACTGTCCAGTTTGGCCAATGTACATGGCAGAGGGGCATTGCTGGCACATGATGGCATATATCACATTGGTAGATGCGCAGGTGAACGAGCCTCTGATAGTGTGGCTGATGTGATTAGGCCCTATGATGGTATCCCCTGAATAGATATGTGGACAGAGTTGGCAACGGGCTTTGTTGCAAGGATAGGTTCCTGGGTTAGTGGTTCTGTTGTGTGGTGTGTGGTTGCTGGTGAGTATTTGCTTCAGATTGGGGGGCTGTCTGTAAGCAAGGACTGGCCTGTCTCCCAAGATCAGTGAGAGTGATGGGTCATCCTTCAGGATAGGTTGTAGATCCTTGATGATGCGTTGGAGAGGTTTTAGTTGGGGGCTGAAGGTGATGGCTAGTGGCGTTCTGTTGTTTTCTTTGTTGGGCCTGTCCTGTAGTAGGTGACTTCTGGGTACTCTTCTGGCTCTGTCAATCTGTTTCTTCACTTCAGCAGGTGGGTATTGTAGTTGTAGGAATGCATGATAGAGATCTTGTAGGTGTTTGTCTCTGTCTGAGGGGTTTGAGCAAATGCGATTATATCGTAGCGCTTGGCTGTAGACAATGGATCGAGTGGTATGATCTGGATGAAAGCTAGAGGCATGTAGGTAGGAATAGCGGTCAGTAGGTTTCCGATATAGGGTGGTGTTTATGTGACCATCGCTTATTAGCACCGTAGTGTCCAGGAAGTGGATCTCTTGTGTGGACTGGTCCAGGCTGAGGTTGATGGTGGGATGGAAATTGTTGAAATCATGGTGGAATTCCTCATGAGCTTCTTTTCCATGGGTCCAGATGATGAAGATGTCATCAATGTAGCGCAAGTAGAGTAGGGGCATTAGGGGACGAGAGCTGAGGAAGCGTTGTTCTAAGTCAGCCATAAAAATGTTGGCATACTGTGGGGCCATGCGGGTACCCATCGCAGTGCCACTGATTTGAAGGTATACATTGTCACCAAATGTGAAATAGTTATGGGTGAGGACAAAGTCACAAAGTTCAGCCACCAGGTTAGCCGTGACAGTATCGGGGATACTGTTCCTGACGGCTTGTAGTCCATCTTTGTGTGGAATGTTGGTGTAGAGGGCTTCTACATCCATAGTGGCTAGGATGGTGTTTTTAGGAAGATCACCAATGGACTGTAGTTTCGTCAGGAAGTCAGTGATGTCTCGAAGATAGCTGGGAGTGCTGGTAACGTAGGGCCTGAGGAGGGAGTCTACATAGCCAGACAATCCTGCTGTCAGGGTGCCAATGCCTGAGATGATGGGGCATCCAGGATTTCCAGGTTTATGGATCTTGGGTAGCAGATAGAATACCCCAGGTCAGGGTTCTAGGGGTGTGTCTGTGCGGATTTGTTCTTGTGCTTTTTCAGGGAGTTTCTTGAGCAAATGCTGTAGTTTCTTTTGGTAACTCTCAGTGGGATCAGAGGGTAATGGCTTGTAGAAAGTGGTGTTGGAGAGCTGCCTAGTAGCCTCTTGTTCATACTCTGACCTATTCATGATGACGACAGCACCTCCTTTGTCAGCCTTTTTGATTATGATGTCAGAGTTGTTTCTGAGGCTGTGGATGGCACTGTGTTCTGCATGGCTGAGGTTATGGGGTAAGAGATGCTGCTTTTCCACAATTTCAGCTCGTGCACGTCGGCGGAAGCACTCTATGTAGAAATCCAGGCTGCTGTTTCGACCTTCAGGAGGAGTCCACCCAGAATCCTTCTTTTTGTAGTGTTGGCAGGAAGGTCTCTGTGGGTTAATATGTTGGTCAGAGGTGTGTTGGAAATATTCCTTGAGTCTGAGACGTCGAAAATAGGATTCTAGGTCACCACAGAACTGTATCATGTTCGTGGGGGTGGAGGGGCAAAAGGAGAGGCCCCGAGATAGGACAGATTCTTCTGCTGGGCTAAGAGTATAGTTGGATAGATTAACAATATTGCTGGGTGGGTTACGGGAACCATTGTTGTGGCCCCTTGTGGCATATAGTAGTTTAGATAGCTTAGTGTCCTTTTTCTTTTGTAGAGAAGCAAAGTGTGTTTTGTAAATGGCTTGTCTAGTTTTTGTAAAGTCCAGCCATGAGGAAGTTTGTGTGGAAGGTTGGTTCTTTATGAGAGTATCCAGTTTTGAGAGCTCATTCTTAATCTTTCCCTGTTTGCTGTAGAGGATGTTGATCAGGTGGTTCCGCAGTTTCTTTGAGAGTGAGAGTGTGTGGTCGCCCCATCATCTCAGGCATTGGCACCCTGACAGCAGGATTGTCTGGTTATGTAGACTCCCTCCTCAGGCCCTTCGTTACCAGCACTCCCAGCTATCTTCGAGACACCACCGACTTCCTGAGGAAACTACAGTCCATTGGTGATCTTCCTAAAAACACCATCCTAGCCACTATGGATGTAGAAGCCCTCTACACCAACATTCCACACAAGGATGGACTATAAGCCGTCAGGAACAGTATCCCCGATACTGTCACGGCTAACCTGGTGGCTGAACTTTGTGACTTTGTCCTCACCCATAACTATTTCACATTTGGGGACAATGTATACCTTCAAATCAGTGGCACTGCGATGGGTACCCGCATGGCCCCACAGTATGCCAACATTTTTATGGCTGACTTAGAACAACGCTTCCTCAGCTCTCGTCCCCTAATGCCCCTACTCTACTTGCGCTACATTGATGACATCTTCATCATCTGGACCCATGGAAAAGAAGCCCTTGAGGAATTCCACCATGATTTCAACAATTTCCATCCCACCATCAACCTCAGCCTGGACCAGTCCACACAAGAGATCCACTTCCTGGACACTACGGTGCTAATAAGTGATGGTCACATAAACACCACCCTATATCGGAAACCTACTGACCGCTATTCCTACCTACATGCCTCTAGCTTTCATCCAGATCATACCACTCGATCCATTGTCTACAGCCAAGCTCTACGATATAACCGCATTTGCTCCAATCCCTCAGACAGAGACAAACACCTACAAGATCTCTATCATGCATTCCTACAACTACAATACCCACCTGCTGAAGTGAAGAAACAGATTGACAGAGCCAGAAGAGTACCCAGAAATCACCTACTACAGGACAGGCCCAACAAAGAAAACAACAGAACGCCACTAGCCATCACCTTCAGCCCCCAACTAAAACCTCTCCAACGCATCATCAAGGATCTACAACCTATCCTGAAGGACGACCCATCATTCTCACAGATCTTGGGAGACAGGCCAGTCCTTGCTTACAGACAGCCCCCCAATCTGAAGCAAATACTCACCAGCAACCACACACCACACAACAGAACCACTAACCCAGGAACCTATCCTTGCAACAAAGCCCGTTGCCAACTCTGTCCACATATCTATTCAGGGGATACCATCATAGGGCCTAATCACATCAGCCACACTATCAGAGGCTCGTTCACCTGCACATCTACCAATGTGATATATGCCATCATGTGCCAGCAATGCCCCTCTGCCATGTACATTGGCCAAACTGGACAGTCTCTACGTAAAAGAATGAAAGGACACAAATCAGACGTCAAGAATTATAACATTCAAAAACCAAAAAGAAAAGCAGTACTTGTGGCACCTTAGAGACTGCATTTATGCATTTTGAATGCATCCGATGAAGTGAGCTGTAGCTCACGAAAGCTTATGCTCTAATAAATTTGTTAGTCTCTAAGGTGCCGCAAGTACTGCTTTTCTTTTTGCGAATACAGACTAACACGGCTGCTACTCTGAAACCATTCAAAAACCAGTTGGAGAATACTTCAATCTCTCTGGTCACTCGATTACAGACCTAAGAGTGGCTATCCTTCAACAAAAAAGCTTCAAAAACAGAGTCCAACGAGAGACTGTTGAATTGGAATTAATTTGCAAACTGGATACAATTAACTTAGGCTTGAATAGAGACTGGGAATGGATGAGTCATTACACAAAGTAAAACTATTTCCCCATGGTATTTCTCCCTCCCACCCCACCCCCCCACTGTTCCGCTGATATTCTTGTTAACTGCTGGAATTAGCCTACCTTGCTTGTCACCATGAAAGGTTTTCCTCCTTTCCCCTCCCTGCTGCTGGTGATGGCTTATCTTAAGTGATCACTCTCCTTACAGTGTGTATGATAAACCCATTGTTTCATGTTCTCTGTGTGTGTATATAAATCTCTCCTCTGTTTTTTCCACCAAATGCATCCGATGAAGTGAGCTGTAGCTCACGAAAGCTTATGCTCCAATAAATTTGTTAGTCTCTAAGGTGCCACAAGTACTGCTTTTCTTTCTTCTTATTAGTGTGTATTATGCCCTCCTCTGTTCCCAGTCCACAGAGTATGTGTGTCTTTTACAGCTCTCAGTTTAAGAACCTGGTTCTTAAACTCAAGATGCAGATACTCATACTTCGATCTCTTGATGTCCCCAGTTTAATCTCCAATGTCAACCAAGATGGTGGTTGCCACACAAGTAACACCAGTTCCATGCAATAATAAATTACTGGCACTGTATTTGCTTGATTGGGATATTTGAAATTTAGCATAAAACCCAGTGGGCCACAACTGCCATTGACTTCAGATGGAGTTTTGTCTGAATAAAGATATCAAGACTTCGACCATTATTTTTCACAGTGGATTCCTGTTTGTCTCAGACTTCACCTTAGTTTCTATAAACATGTGAGCTGATAGAAGTGATGAGACTGCTGAGTGTTAATGGTGTTTGCTGAACGGTTTGGGAAAGGGAGGGTGGGAGGATCGCTTCAGGAGCACACATCTGCTGTTCTCATGTAGTTCTTGGAACAGAGCAGCAGTTTCTTTAACACTTTAGATTTTTCAGTTCAGTTGCTCAATACCAATATTTGTCTTATTCGTTATCATTGTTTTCACATTTCAATATAGTTTGTTTGCCCGGTCTGAAGTAGGGAATTTTAGAGAAAAGTGTAGTTACATTGAATAGTCTGTGAGTATGCAAAGAAGATAGACAAATACATTTGTCTGAAATCATTAGCTGACATAAATTATGCTTCCATTCTGCATAAACTGAGCAGATGAACAGTATACGGTTTTATTGCACAGTGATTTTAAGCTTAACTGGAGGGACTTGCATCTTCTGGCAGATCACAGGCCTTTACCTTTGAGAATAAACTAGACAAAATGCTATCTATATGGTTGCCTAAGGGCTGAATGACAGCTTTTTTAAAATAGAGCACATTTTTTAAAATAGAGTAAAACATACAGTGTATTACAATTCCAGAGAACTATTAGCCCAAATTTCATTAGTCTAAAGTTACATTTTAGGATGGAAAATAAGAGGGGCTCCTTAGCCTCTATGTCCTGCAATAACCATTTTATCAGCAGGCAGACTCTCATTAAATACATCCCATCAGCTGCATTCAGGCCAATTTCTAAGATGAAATGTTGTATTAACTTGGCTGTTCCCTGCTAGTTATTACTCTTGGAAAATTATAACAAACTGAATAATCCACAAATCAGCATTTCTCATTTATACCAGGCCTTAATCTAAAGTACAGTATGGAGCCATGACTGCATGAAGAGTTCCCTTTGTGTCAGGGTGAGAAACAGAATTATTTTGTGTGTGCCTAAAGAAAGAATCTCGTGATTTTTCTATTATACTTAGCAGTTCACTTTGGTTTTGGTAAGTTTTGCCAACGTGTGTGCGTTATATTATGCCTATTGAGTCAATCACAACTGTATAATTGCATAATGCATGTCATTTCTGGGACCATATTTTAACTTTTTATAGTTGTATTATATGGCAAAGTACATTTCTCTGTAGAAAAATGCTATAGGTGATTGCTTCTCTCTTGCTGTCTTTCACCTGCCAGGATTTTGGGCCACACCTACAGTAGATCATTCAACCTGAAAGCTTTCCAAGTGAAAGCAAGGGAAATTTTATGAATTCTTAATTATACCTTCCCAGCAAACCTTTGTTTATAAAGGAATTTCAGGGGTCTAACTAACTAAGAAAGCTGGCTCCTTTGCACGGTAGAAACATCATAAATTTAGCATATGTCAAACATTAGGATGTTTTTTTGTTTGTTTGTTTTTTAATTTCATGGTACTGCAACAGTTCCAGTAATCTTGGAAAGCTTTAAATACACTGCTCCCTGAATCTTTGTGAAAAGAATAGCATATTATGCCATGGCTAGTAAGGGGGAAGCAACATTTTTTTCATACAGCTTTCTTTATCAAATGTTAGCAATTTATCAAACGTTAACAATAAGTAAAGACTTGCAGGGAGTTACTCCCTGTTGCTTGCATAACAGTTTGCACTGAGAAATGAAAATAAAGTTCTAGAGGCTTACATTGTAGGCTTCTTTCTCATATGAGTTGCTAAATTTCCAGGGGACTAGAAAAGCTCCCGGGCTTAAAAAAATTGGATTTCCACTGGGCAAGGGTGGTGGGGAAGTTGGTGTGTTATATATTAATTAATTACTTATGAATTACAATGAACGTACTAATTGCATTCAGTTTTTATTAATTGCTTGCTTTATTTGTCTACACCCACCAGTTCTTACTTCGTCATATTGTCAATTAAAATCCTCTTCAATGCCACCAGCAGCATAAGAAGCTTCATCCATTCTAATGAAGTGTGTTAGCGATTTCTCATGTGTGCATATCTGAAGAATAGGGATGAGACTTCATTTTCCCCAAGGGCTTACATGAGAGAATAAAAGAGGCTAATTGGATCTGCCTTGCTTCTTCTCTTCAGCGCAGAAGATTAAGAGCCAACCACCACAAGATAGATAATTTTGAATAAATGCAAAACATTTGTGTGTATGTTCATGGGGATCTCTTATGCTGTGTGTGTTTAAAAGGAGCACAGGTACCTCATCCGATTAATTTAAATCCATGCGTGTGTGAGGGTGAGCATGAGGTGGGGGAGGGAGTTTAGAGAATTGTATTTATCGATCTTTGGGTGTCACTAGAAAGTAATATTATTTTCATTATTGTTCTGTGGTTTCTCTGGTAGAAGGAAAAGATCTAGCTGAATAAGGAAGGTGGTTTTTTTAAACATTAAAAAAATTTGTGGTGTTTAGGGTTTCCATTCCAAATATGTTATAAATAACAGCATCTATTAAGAGACTAATTTCTGATGGCCTTATAGGTGGACTTCTAGAACTGATTTTCATTTTATATTCATTGTATAATGAGGAATAAAAAGTAAACATCTTTTCAGAAGTGTAATAGTTGAAATGTAATCCTCAGCAATATCTTAGGCCTGGGATTCTCAAACTTCACTGCACCGTGACCCGCTCCTGACAACAAAAATTATTACACAACCCCAGAAGGGGAGCTGGTGCCTTAGCCTGCCCAAGCCCTGCTGCCCCAGGCAGGAGGAACAAAGCCAAAGCCCGAGCCTCGTGCCCCAGGCCTGGGAGGGAGGGGGAGGTACAAAGCCAAAGTCCCGGGGCTTCAGCCCCAAGCAGGGAGCCTGTAACTTGAGCCCAATCAGCCAGGGCTAAAGCCCTCAGGCTTTGGCTTTGGCCCCAGGTGGTGGGGCTAGGGTGACCAGACAACAAGTGTGAAAAATCGGGCAGGGTAATAGGAGCCTATATAAGAAAAAAACCCCAAAATCGGGACTGTCCCTATAAAATCAGGACATCTGGTCACCCTAGGTAGGGCTTGGGCTTTGGCCCTAGACCCCAGGAAGCCTAACACCAGCCCTGGTGACCCCATTAAAACGGGGTTGCGACCCACTTTGGGGTCCCGACCCACAGGTTGAGAACCACTGTCTTAGGCTATGTCTACATGCCCCACAGTTTGGATTCAGGGGGTCTGAATAGCAGTGCACACCGAATTGCTGTGCTGTAACTCCCCTGTATGGATGCTGTGGGTGAGAACTAAAAAGTTGCTACTTCACATTAATATAGTCCTGAACTAGAAATCTTATGGTTTTTGCTCTCAGTATCCATTCCGGAGAGTTACAGTGAAGTACTCTGTTGTGCACTGCTGTTCACACATCCCTGTAACCAAACTGAGGGGCAGGGTAGATGTGTCCTTAGAAACAAGAACAGAAAGTGTCCAATGAATAAATCCAAGGACTTTATACGTAAGCAAAGAACAAGACCACAGATTTAAAAAACTGAATGATCATTAAATCTGGAGCTTTCATTGTTTTAAAAACTTCTTTTGGAACGGTCATGTGACCAGTTGGATTACCTGTTCGTTGTGGGGAAAAAGTGGTATTTTCCATATGACCATATCTGGGTAAAACACACCTTGAACTACATACACTTGCGTTGGAGGGAGCACATCTCACTACTTCTAAGGAGAGAAAATTAAGTGACCTGAGCATCACCCCAGTGTTGCATATGACTTGTATGCTGATGTCAGTTACACTTGCCCATACCTCCCAAAGGACAGAGGAACTCAAGATGAAGAGAAAACTAGTAGCTAGAGCTACATAATTTAGGATGTCTCATACGCTTACAGTGGGCTGGTTACCCAGGGTGCAAATAAAGATGATCAGAAACTGAGGTGGGTCTGAGGTAGGACGATCACTGTTCAGGACGGAGAGACATTTCTCAGCTGGAATACCAGGAAAGTAGCAACAATTGTCCTCACTCTCTGCTCCCTTCCAGTTTTTTAAACAATCTGACTCCTGAACATATCCTGTGAACTAATGAAAATCTAGGCAATGACAGAGCAAACATTTCTTCCAGCCACTTTAAGCTCTTGTAAGGAGGTTAATTAAGCAGCTCCCAGAGATAGTGGTGATACCAGTGAGAAGACCCATCAAGTCTTCTGAATAATGTTTAAAAGGTTCTAAGGAAAAAGTAACAACTTGCTCATAAAAATGCTCTCCTTTTTTCTGGTGATGAATCCATGTATTTTTCTTTGCCTGTGGAAGTGCTTTATGGAACCTGAACTTTTCAGGTGCTAGAGAATAGCTGCTTTAGGCCCTGATCCTGCAATTGTCTCCACACAAGCTAACCTGCCTCTGTGTAGAGACCCTTTGAATTTATGGGGTGCAGAGATTTACCTGCATGTGCACAGTCATAGACTGAAAAGGAGGAAGAGTTTTGGGAAAGTTCTAGAGATTTTGTGTTTCCCATTCACTTTTTTTTTTAACCTGAATTTTTTTTTAAGCTTCATAAACCAAATAATGTAACAAAGAAACAAGCATTAGAAGTGACTCCAAATCAAGAATAATTGAGATCAAATAAGAAAGCCCAGCAAGTCTAGGAAAACATTTTTATTCTAAAAAGCTATTTTAATATTTATATTGAATACAACTCTTTAAAATTACTGTAAGTATGCCAAGTGAATTTGAAGCAGTTGGTATTGTTGGGCGAGCTGACTTAACTGTGTTGATAGTTACTGCATAGACTGATAGTATAATGAAGAGAACAAAGAAGTATACACTGGAAAGGATCCAGCCCTGTTAGCCTCTACACACAAGGAAGATTATTTGAAATCAGTGGGAGTTCCATGAGTGGGTGTCATTTTGGATTGGCCTGAAAGAAATAGTACGTTTGTCTGTTTCTCTCTGAACTTAGATTTTAAAGTTAGGCCCTGGAGTATATGTCCTGATTTTCATAGAAATCGTTGGGAGTTGTGGGTGTTCTGCACTGCTGAAAATCCTAGATATGGCCTTAGAAGCCTAACTTTTGGCATCCAAGTAGGAAAAATTTGGTCAGACAGGAAGAATTTGTGAGTTTAATGCAACTTTCTTATGAGCTTTCAGTATGTTTTTGTGGGATAGGCAGAAATAATGTGTTTTTCTTGAGAGACCTTCTCTCACACAAGTATATAAATGGTACAAATCTAGAGATGTCCCCAGAGTTCTAGTATTGGAAGAGATGGCCCTTGTAAGCCTAAAAATGGATTCTGTAACACCAGAGAGCCAAAACCTATTTCTTCTTGTGAGACCGAGACCATGTGGTAATGCTCTTGAAAGTTGTGCAGAAAAGACCATGTGACTTCCCTAAAAATATTCTGGATAGAAATTGTACAGAGGTTTGCTACAGAAACGTCACTCAGACCAATTATGCCTTGACATGACCTTGAAGTTACAAAGCTGCCAAAATGTAACAAATGTGATAAGCTGTCATTTAGACATAGTTCTCTTTTATTGTACAGGTGTGAAAAGAAACAAAGTTTTAGTCTGTCTTGGATAAAATTCTAGGGACTTTTTCACACTGGTTAGTGAAGAGGAGCCTGACTAGAGTAGACATACGAGTATCAGGAAAATATTGGAAGGATGATTGATGAATTAAAATGGAATTCTGACACCACCTTTCAGAGGAATTGCAGATGTATCTATTGTACAACTTTATTTAGAGTAAGATGGATCAGTTGCTAAGGTCTGAAGCTTTCTCACTCTCTGGGATGAAGTCACTGCTACTAGTAAATTACCTTCCATGGGAGAACTTCAACTTGCAGGCAATGCCAAACCTTGACAAAGGGGGTTTCTTAAATAGATATTATAATACAATAAGTACCTCCTGTACCATATGACTAGGAGCTGCAGATAAACTCATGAAAAATATCTGCCACGTGTAAGCAAAACTCTGACTGAAGCAGGTCATGAAGTGATTTTTGTTGGGCACATTTGAAACCATCAATGATGGACTTTTCACACCAGGCATCCAAGTTTTTTCTTTTGGTGTGCCTGTCCGGTATACTCCTTCCTAGCATTTGTGAGGACCTCAGGTAGCTGCCTGAAGACATCAAATCTTTCAACCTCAGTCTTCTGAGGCATCAGGAGAAGAGAAGAGGTTTTAGAACAAATTGATGGATTAAACATCAATAAGACACCAGGACCACATGGTATTCACGCAAGAGTTCTGAAGGAGCTCCTATATGAAATTGCAGAACTATTAACTGTGATATGTACCTATTGCTGAAACAAGCCTCTATGCCAGATGACTTGAAGGTAGCTAATGTAATGCTGATTTTTAAAAAAGAGTTCCAGAGGCAATCCTGGCAATTACAGGCCAGTAAGCCTCACTTCAGCATCAGGCAAATTTGTAAAAATTATAGTAAAGAACAGAATTATCAAATGCATAGATAACCCCCATGTGTTGGGGAAGAGTCAAGAAGGCTTTTGTAAAGGTAAGTCATGCCTCAATCTATTAGAATTCTGAGTGTGTCAACTAGCATGTGAATAAGGGTGATCAAGTGAATATAGTGTATTTGGATTTTCAGAAGGCCTTTGACAAGTTTCCTCACCAAAGTTTCTTAAGGAAAGTAAGCTGTCATGGAATAACTGGGAAGGTCCTCTCATGGATCAGAAACTGGTTAAAAGACAGGAAACAACGGCTGGGAATATGGCCTATGGAATATGAAAACAATGGTCAGTTTTCACAATGGAGAGAGGTAAACAGCGGAGTCCCCCAAGGATCAATACTGGTAACAGTGCTGTTCAATATATTCACAGATGATCTGGAAACAGCAGTGAGCAGTGAAGTGGCAAAGTTTGCAGGCAATATAAAATTACTCAAGATAGTTGCATCCAAATCCTACTGCGAGGAGTTAGAGAGGGATCTCACAAAACTAGGTGACTGGTCAACAAAATGGTGGATGAAATTCAACATTCATATGTGTAAAGTAATGCATATTGGAAAACATAATCCCGACTCATAGATATTAAGCTTAGAAGGGACCATTATGATCATCTAGTCTGACCTCCTGCACAATACTACAGCTCTTACCACTCAAGAAAGAGATCTTGGAGCCATCGTGGATAGCTCTCTGAAAACATATAGAGCACTGCTGAAAAAGGCTAGCAGAATGTTAGGAACTATTGGGAAAAGGGTAGAAAATAAGAGAAAATATAATGCCTCTATATAAATCCCTGGTGTGCTCAAAACTGGACACAGTATTCAAGGTGTGGTCTCCTCATCTCAAAAAAGGATATAATAGAACTGGAAAAGGTTCAGAGAAGGGCAAGAAGATGATCCAGGGTATGGAATGGCTTCCTTCGAGGAGAGATTTAAAAGATTAGGGCTGTTCATCTTAGACAAGAAACAACAAAGGGGAGATGTGATAGAGGTACATAAAATCATGAATGGTGTGGGGAAAAATGAATAGAGGAGTGTTATTTCCTTTTTCCACAATACAAAAACTAGGGGTCACCCGATGAAATTAATAGGCAGTAGCTTTAATACAAACAAGAAATAGTATGATTTAATGCAATGCATAATTAACCTGTGGAACTCATTGCTAGGGGATGTTATGATGGTCAAAAGTATAACTGGGTTCAAAAAGAACTAGATGAGTTCATGGAGGATAGGTTAATCACTGGCTATTAGCCAAATGTTCAGGGATGCAGCCCCATGCTTAGGCAGCTCTAAACCTCTGACTGCCAGAAGCCAGGTGTGGAAGACAGAGGTGGCTCACTCCAGCTGCCCTGTTCTGTACACTTCCCATGAAGTGACACTGGACACTGTCCTAAACAGGACACTGGGGTAGAGGGATTGTTGGTTTGACCCAGAATGGCTATTCTTCTATTCTAGAGAGAAGCCATGTTGGCAAGGATTATGAGTCAAGTGCTTCATCTGATGGGATTGTACTGGGACAGCAGGAGAATTATGTTTGCCTCCAGAAAGAGGGAATTCTTTGGAGAGATCAGGGCCACCATAACTTGATTCAAGGAATGCTATTAATTGGCTTGGCCTGTCTGTGAGAGTGTTATCCTTTCCAGACAGCTATGTGGCAACAAAGATGTCATCTGGTGGGGCACTGCCCAGTTCCATACCTGCAGGCTTTCCCACACAGGATGAATGATCTTGTTACCTTCCTGCTTGCTGATGTAAAACATAATTGTCTGTCATTTGAATCAGGGCCACAGTTTGTAATGCCACATCTGACTCTTCTTAGTGCATCCAGGACCCTCTCTCATCTCCAGAAAACGTACATGCACGTGTGCTGTTCCTAAACAGAGCAAATCAGTATCTTGGGTGTGGTCCCTTTAATGTGGGCTCATTTTTTCAGGCAGAATATATTTGCGATTCCTGTATTTGGATAGGAGGAATTTGGGTGTCCCTTCTGAAGTTCAGATTGCTCCTGAACAGCCACCACTGCAGTGTCAGACATCATTTGTCATCTGTGAGAGGTGGTTATGCATGTGACCATTGACATTACAGAGGGTCTACTGAAGTTGTCTCATGTGAACCTCCATGGTGAGCACTTTGGAAAAATTTGTAAAATCCTGTAGCTTCACTTGACAATGCTGAGGACTCATATGTCCAAGATGGCCAAGTCTCTGCCAGTAAAGGGTCTCTAGTCTCCCTTTCACAGAAAAGTCATCTTAAAAGCAATTGCTGTCCAAGTAGCAGTTTCTGTCAGAACCTTTTAAAAACATGAAGGGGCTTGGAAGGAAGTAGTTCTCTTCAGTTCTTTTAGAAGGGAAGTTGAGCACCCTGACTCTAGCGATACTGAGCAACCTCGTAGTCTGACCCAAAAACATATACAGTTGTCTTGACTAGTGCTTTTCCCTTCTCCCACTGTTGGATAAGAGAGAGGGCTTGTCAAGGTTCCTTCCCCACTCTGAACTCTAGGGTACAGACGAGGGGGACCTGCATGAAAACCTCCTAAACTTACTTTTACCGCTTAGGTTAAAACTTCCCCAAGGTACAAACTATTTTACCTTTTGCCCTTGGACTTTTGCTGCCACCACCAAACGTCTAACCGGTATTATTATTATTAGGAAAGAGTCCGTTTGGAAATGTCTTTCCCCCTCCCCCCAGAATCCTTCCAAACGTTACCTCCCCCTTTCTTGGGAAGGTTTGATAAAAATCCTCACCAATTTGCATAGGTGACCACAGACCCAAACCTTTGGATCTTAAGAACAATGAAAAAGCATTCAGTTTCTTAAAAGAAGAATTTTAATAGAAGAAAAAGTAAAAAGAATCACCTCTGTAAAATCAGGATGGTAAATAGCTTACAGGGTAATTAGATTCAAAACATAGAGAATCCCTCTAGGCAAAACTTTAAGTTACAAAAAGACACAAAAACAGGAATATTCGTTCCCTCCGGCACATTTTATTCTCTAAGCCATTTAAAGTAATCAGAATCTAACGCGTATCTAGCTAGATTACTTACTAAGTTCAAAGACTCCATTTCTGTTCTGTTCCCGGCAAAAGTATCACTCAGACACAGAGAGAGGCTTTGTTTCTCCCTCCTCCCAGCTTTTGAAAATATCTTGTCTCCTCATTGGTCATTTTGGTCAGGTGCCAGCGAGGTTATCCTAGCTTCTTAACCCTTTACAGGTGAAAGGGTTTTTCCTCTGGCCAGGAGGGATTTTAAAGGTGTTTACCCTTCCCTTTATATTTATGACAGGGCTGCTGGACCGACCTTGGGAAATGAAAGGTGTCTTCCATTATCTTGGCTTTGGTGAAATTAACCTTTCCCATAATGGTTTCTCACTGTCTTGGCAAGTCCTCGAGCTTCTGCTGCACTTCCATAATGAAGTCTGGATGCTTGCAGCTGTGCAAGTTAGCGTGCATCTTTCCCAGAGACAGCTGCTCTTGCTCAAACATCAGATACATCAAAGGCTGTCCTAACGTGTTGTTGGTATGTCTCTGAGCTTTTGTAGAGGACATGTTTGATTTATATCCATATATCTTTGGACAGAGAATTGACAGATTTATGGGCCTTCTTCCACACTGCAGATTGGTACTTGCCTATGTAGGACTGGCAGCCAATAATCAGCATTATGGACTGGTAAAAAATCCTATTTTTGGAAGATGGTGGATGTGAGAGCCAAACCATGTGTTCTGCCAGTCTTGCCAGCAGCATCTGTAAAAACCAAAAAGTATTCTTTATGTTCCTTTATGGACTGCTGCTGTAATGTGTGAATCTGCCAAACATCCCTCACCATAACACAGCTACTCTATCAGCAGAAAGCATCATCTTTAGGTTTTTCAAAATACCTGCCATGGAGTAATGGACTCTTTCTAAAGTCCACTGTGCAAGGAAATAGTGTAATCATTTTCTTAGTTAACAGGGGAGAGGGGGAAGTCAGGAGGAATCCCAGTTCTCTGGGAGAGTTACTGGCTTTTCTCTCTTGTCCCTGGAAAAATATAGTTAATTAAAAGAGTGATCTGGCTTTTTGTGCCAAGGATTGCACTTCTGATAGGTAAACAAATATCCTGTAATAAAGATTGTCAGCATAACTGGTGAGGATGTGGGTTCTCCATAATTTTGTTCTGTTTAATTGTGAAATGCTTTATACCTGCACTGAATCTTTTATTAAGTGACCTGCCTATCCTTCTGCTCCCCCCATCCATTTAAGCTCTGACAGAGCTCCGTGTCAGTACTACCAAACAGGCATAGACTCTGGTTATGGAAAATTCACAGACACACGTGTTGGCTTACTCAAGGCTTTGTCTTCATGGCCTTCTAGTCCAACTGTGTCAGGCTTATGGTCAGGGCCAGAAGCAGCTTAAGCTGTTTCTGCAGGTAGTAGGTCTCAGGGTGAACATCTGGATGCAGGCAGCACTTGTGCTCCACCCTAATGCGCTGGTTGTGCTTTATTATGAGAGACATTGCACATCTGTACTTGCAACATTTAAAACTGAGGCTGCTGCTTCTCTGCCAGAAAAGTGGGGTGGAGTGGACAAGAGAAAATATGAATTAGAGATACTGCTGCAAAAAAGGACTTAATTATTTTTTTATCCTCCCCAGAGTGTATGGGACTGATCTGAACACTTAAATAAGCTTGGCTCTGTGCCCACACTGGAACAATAATTTTCCCAAACTTGTTTTGTTAAAAAAAGTTTAAAGCCAACAGAAAGAGATACTAGTAAAACCATATATTGGAAATGAAGGGGGTTTGTTATGGTTGGGGGAAGAGGTAACTGTCCATGGAGAGTACAGATGTAGTGCAGCAATAGCTGAGATCAGCAGCACAGCAACCCCCAAGGAGCTCCTGCATGATCCACAGTAGGAGGGAAACTGACTTTTAGAGCCTCTTAAGCAGTGGTTTTGTCGGATGGAGATGTGGATCCTTGGGGGGGCTGCGAGCAGGTTTCAGGGGGTCTGCCAAGTGTGGCTGGCATTAGACTCGCTAGGGTCCAGGGCAGAAAGCCAAAGGCCCACCATGTGGGACTGCAGCCCAGGGACTCAGGTCCCACCACCTGAGGCTGAAGCTGAGGCCTGAACAACTTAGCTTTGTGGTGCACCCTATGGCTTGGGTCTCTAGGCAATTGCCCTCCTTGCTACCCCCAATGGTAGCCCTGGCTTTTATATGCAGAAAAACAGTCATTGTGGCACAGCTGGGCCGTGGAGTTTTTATAGCATGGGGCAGCGGGGGCTCAGAAAGAAAAAGGTTGAGAACCCCTGCTTTAGAGACTGTTTTGTTTCCAATTAATGGATGATGATGATGCAATAGCCCCTGCTTTAGCCAATGGTTAAAGCATCCAGAGCTGTGGTAGATCTATGGCAGCAGGTGTATTTTGGAGAAGTCTTAATCATTTTAAACCAAAATACAGAAGTTGACACTGCCTTCTCCCTCTACTTTTCTCTAATTATAGATCCCTTTTATTTTGCACACAGGGCAGAGAGAGAGTTTCATAGAAACACCCGTTTGCATCTGAGAGTGTGATGTATGGTAATGCATTTAGGGCCTAGTTCAGCAAGTACTAAAGTACATACATAGTCTCATTGACTTGTCAGTAGGACTTCTCAAACTTAGTACATTATGTGTGTGTTCAATATATTATGTTCGTTCTCATGTACCTTGCTGAACTGGGGCCCTAGATATTTATCTCCCTCTGGAATGTGTAACTGCTTGTCCCAGAGAAAAGACTTCTTGTTATATTACAATTTATTAAACAGGGAGAGTAGTAACTTAGAACCTGAAACTTGGGCTTTGGCAGACAGTCTTTCAGCTCATTTTAAAAATGATACTATTTGCAGTTTCAAAGACTTGTTTCTGTAGCTGTGCTGTATCCTGAAATTTAGGCTGGTTTCACATGTGGAGTAAATCCAGATCACATGCTAATTTTACACCTGTGCTTTGTTAAAGCTTTGGTATCTTAAATAGTTCTCAGTTTTGTTTAATATATTTGTTTTTTGAAAAACATTTTAAATTCACCTTTTAATGATACCCTTAAGATAGGAGGATATTGTATTTTCAGGTGTTTAAACAGCTAGAAGAAGGAATGCAAATTGAGTGCACAATGTGATTAGGAAGCCATATGTTTAATAATGAAAACAGGCCCTTTTTCATGAAGGCTGTGGCGTAACTAGTAAATGGCTAAAGGTATAAATGACAGATTGATTAAAGAAAAAGCTGTGGTGGAGTTGGTGAGAGAGGGTAGACCAGACTCCTCTCTTTCTTTCTAATGAAGAATTCAATCTGATTAATATAGAAGTTTAGAGTGGTGACTTTCATCATATTTGTGCAAGCGAGACCATATCTGAGCAAGAATTGTTTTCTTTTGGTTAATAAATATTTGTTGTTTGCCTCAAACAGTGTTGTTCTGTTCCACCATGTGGAACACCTCTGTAAGGTTTACAAAGGAAACAATAAATGCAGGAAAACTAAATAGAACCACTAATGCTTATATGAAAATCTATAACAGGGGTTCCCAAACTTGGTTCACAGCTAGTTCAGGGTAAGCCCCTGGCGGACAGCAAGACGCTTTGTTTACCTGAGCATCTGCAGGTATAGCCGCTCACAGCTCCCAGTGGCCGCAGTTCATCGTTCCCTGCCAATGGGAGCTGCGGAAAGTGGCGTGGGGCGGGCCACCACTTCCCACAGCTCCCATTGGTCAGGAATGACGAACTGTGGCTACTGGGAGCTGCAAGGGGCTGTACCTGCTGATGTTCAGGTAAACAAAGTGTCTCGCAGCCCGCCAGCAGATTAGCCTGAACAAGCTGCGAACCAAGTTTGGGAACCCCTGATCTAAAAACAAACACATTTTTTGCTTATTTGTGCTTTATTGTGAATTTGTTAGTGAAACTACTCACTGCTCTATGTCATGAGCTTCAAGTTCATGCAGTCTCTGTATACCTACCTACCCACAGAGCTTCAGTAATTACAGCTGAATCTTGTTATTAAGCACTTGTCTACACAGGAAAGTTCTACTGGTATAAACTAAATATACTGAATTTAACCCAACCCAAAAAAACTGAATTTAACCTAACCCCACGTGGTCACTTATTCTGGCATAAGAATGCCTTTTTTTTTTAGTTCTGTCTTCACTGTCGGCAAGGCATTTAGATGCAAGTGATATCCAGAAATTAATACATATAATTGTTTTGTTCTCCTTTAGGAACACACCTGTCCCTCAAAATGTTTTTCTGGAACACAAAATGGAAACCATTCCACAGACTCATTACTAATACACCAGCAATGTATACACACATGTGTCCTGTATGACTTGTAAATGTGATATGTGGTGGCAGGTCTGCTAGAAACTTGTGGTTTTGAAAGTCAGTAGGTAAAAAATAAATTTCAGTGTGATTGTATGACCCCAACTTCTCATTTTCCTGGAGGGCTTAAGAAATCCATATATTTAAAATTATTAACAGAAAATGGCAAAGTTAATCGTTTTGTTGCAGTGATTCAATATGTCCTCAATAAATTCTAGAATGATACTGGAAGAAAATAAGTCTGATATTGAGACTTTGAAAATGTAAGTTAGTTGTAGAAATTAGCTAATTTATTTTAGGTGAGAAAAGATTGCATTCTTCTGTGCCTGGCTTCTGAACACTTCTGCACTTGCAGAGGTTTACCACTTCTTTGTTATGATAACTCATACTTAGCATATCAGATAAATGCAAGTCGAACAGAACATATAGGAGCAATTCACTTAAGGTTTCTGTTCCAATAATAAATCATGACTGTGAACTCTGGGAGGTTTAGATTTGTCAGAATGAAATTACCACCTTTATCTGATTATTTTTCATGTCTTTTATAATAGCAGTATAACCTACACTGAAAACAATAGTTTGATTGCCTTGCTAGTTCTAAGATGTCATTTGGAACTGATCAAAAGAGCTCACGAAGAATGAGGCAGGGTTGTTTGGATTCTGGTCAAGTTCAAATGTTCTGATTTTGGTTTTCCTTAATTATTGAAGATCCATCCAAAGATCTCATTTTTAAACTAAAAACAGGGTGTCATACAGAATGTGAAATAGCTCTGCATACACCTTCAGGCTTTATTTTACCAAGTATGGTATCTGAGTTTATATGCCTGTTAGTTACTGGTACTGGAACTAGGGTTTCTGGGTTGCTGCTGCACCGCTGGCTTTAAATAGTAATAACAACCCAACTATATGGTTTCCACCTTCAGCACCCCCCCTCTAAAAATTGTTCCAGCACCACTGGTTAGAGTAGTATAAATGAAGTAATAGTGGCCTTGCACTCTTATTATTAATTATTGCACTCTAAATTTTCTATTATTCACAGACTGCAAGAGAGAGTAGCCTAGGTCGGTCCAAAACCTGATTTAATAGAGCCAGATCCTGCCATTCTTACCTACTCCTATTGACTTCACGGGGAATTTCAGCTGAGTAGAGATTGCAGGATTTTGTATGTGTTTGTACTAGCTGTATGCTGTGAATTTGTGGCTCGAAAGTTTGTCTTTCTCACCAGCAAAAGCTGTTCTAATAAAACAGTGGCTCTCAACCTTTCCAGACTACTGTACCCCTTTCAGGAGTCTGATTTGTCTTGTGTACCCCCAAATTACACCTCACTTAAAGACTACTTGCTTATAAAATTCTTCATAAAAATACAAAAGTACAAAATACAGAACACAGGTACTGAACAATTGTTTACTTTTACATGTTTACCATATAATAATGAAATAAATTAATTGGAATATAAATATTGTACTTACATTTCAATGCATAGTATATAGAGCAGTATAAACAAGTCATTGTATGAAATTTTAGTTTGTAATGACTTTGCTACTGCATTTTATGTGGCTGTTGTAAAAATAGGCAAATATCTAGAGCAGTGCTTCTCAAGCTATTGGATGTGGGGGACCGGCAATTTTTTTTCCCAATGTGCATGCAGACCGGGAGCCGATGGCTCCGCGGACCACCACTTTGAGTAGCACTGGTCTAGATGACTTGATGCATACCCCTGGTTGAGAACCACTGCAATAAAAGATATTATCTCACCCACCTTGTCTCTTTGTACTAGCTGTCAGTCAGATTTGCTGGAAGATGGGTTTTCTTCCAGTTTATTTACGACGATGTGACAGAGAGTATGTGAGAGGCAACAAGTTTCCCCAAGTCTCCTGTATATCGGGTGCTTTAAGGCCAAAGAAGGCTGCTTCAGCCATTACACTAAAAGGAGTTCTATAGCTTCTCAGCGGTCTGAGTGGAGGATTCCTTCCTATTGCCTCTTCCAACCACCCCTATGAATGTTCACTCCTTGGGCTGGCACTGGGGAACTGTATTGGCCAAGAGGACCATTTTCATTTAGAAAGCATTTTAGGAATGAGCCACACTACATTTTATCTTTATCTGATATTTATTTCTTCCTTTAAATTTGGAATAATTCACCAAATAAATATTAAAAGACCAGGATTTGGAATTTCACACCTGTTTACTATCTGGTGAAACCCTGCTTTACTCCTTGCCACTGGGTGAAGCACTTTGACCTTAAGTAAAATTTAAGCTAATTAATGTCCTGATGAATCAGTAGTCATTCCCACTCACTGGATGAAGTGAGTTCCTGGAGAGATGTCCTTGTAAAAGTGATAATTAAGCATGCCCCAATTAAGTGAAGTGTATACATATGAATGTGTGTAATTAATTTATTATTATTATTATTTGTATTGCCAATTTGTAGGACTCCTAGTTGTGGACCAGGACCACATTGTGTTAGGCTCTCTGACACAAAACAACATATGGAATCTGCTATAGAACAAAACTTGGAATCTTCAATTTTAGGGTTTGTCTACACTATGAAGACTATACCAGCATAGCTATGACGGCATCACCCTGTA
Source organism: Dermochelys coriacea (assembly GCF_009764565.3). Lineage (NCBI taxonomy): Eukaryota > Metazoa > Chordata > Testudines > Dermochelyidae > Dermochelys > Dermochelys coriacea. The sequence goes on from NC_050069.1 coordinate 175,372,669, forward strand.
CTTTAGATGCAGCCTAAGCCAACAGAAGAGGTGTAGTAACAGCACCTCCCAAATGACATTAGTTACATTGACTCTTCCAGTGACATTGCTGTGTCTACACTGGGGGTTATGTCAGCTTAGCTATGTCATTCAGGGGTGGATTTTTCAGTCACCCAATTGATATAACTTTCAAGCCTAGGCCAAGCCTTTGTAGTATATCTTTCTTATCAAGCCCTAAGATTTTTCTAAACATTGCACAATGTAAGCACCAAAGCATATTATTTTTTTGGACACCTAAGTGATTATGTGCACTTGCAAATGTCAGATTTGTACATGCATATCCCTAAATTTGAAAATCTGGCCCATACTTTGTAAAGCCCTTTTGGATTTCTCAGGGTAAGAAGTGCTATATAAATAAAAATTGTTCTTAACAATTGTCATGTAACAATAATAAAGAGTCATTATCTTCTAACGCCACATAAGGAAACTTATTAAGCTAAGGGAAACAGTATCATCCTAAAGCTTGCTTCTCTTTCTGTTTCACCAAAGAACAACTGCTTAGAACATTCTTCAGCTCACCTCCTGTCTGGCTTTGTGTTACAGATTTAAAGAAACAGGACACACATACTCCCCATAAACGCTCATGAAAAACTGCTGTAGGTTTTACTAAAAATTAAAATTGTCACTCAAAATAAAGTACTTCATAGCTAAGGCAATGTTCCACCCTCTACCTGGCACACTATGGGTTGTCTTCACTGTAGAGTTAACACAAGTTATCTACACTCTAGTTACTCCTCTCCAGTTAGCCTATCTCAAGCCACGCCGTGAAGTAACACTGCAGCTGCTGTTATCCATACTGGTGTTACACTCATCAAGTGGTGCTGAGACTTCTAGGGACACGTACCAGGGTCCTTAGCACTACAGTAAGCTGAGCAGTTCTATGAATTCTTTCTCAGTGAATTGTGGAAGAACTTGTCTGTCCTTTCTGGGCACACAAGAGTGTTTGTGATGCTATCAGAGTGGCATTTGAGTGGGTTAGCCTGTGTCCACACTGCAGAGTGGTCTTTTTAGCTGCTGACAAGTTATACAAATTCAAGCTTCAGCCTGTCCCCCCAATGTGCCAGTCATATCAAGTTAAAAGCACCACCACATTTGAGTTAAGGGATGTATGTGTGGGTGAGACTTGAGTTAGCCAGTTAGGGACAACATTTGAGTTATAACTTGAGTTAATTTTGCTGTGAAGACAAGACCTAAGTCTTAATATTCCAAAAATCTGTGGACAGGGAAGATTTTATCTATACTATGTCAAGCAACGGCATGCTCAGTTGCAATGGAGTGAAATTAGACACCATATTCTTCTCTCAATAACACTCTTATATTGAGATTGTTTTTCATGTTGCATAATTCATTTGACTTGTTCCACAGCACTCATATCTCTAGGAGCCTTCTAAGAGTAATTTATGCATTTGTGTCTGTAGTACTGTTCAGCATGAACACTAACCCAGGAGCCTATCCTTGCAACAAAGCCCGTTGCCAACTGTGTCCACATATCTATTCAGGGGACACCATCATAGAGCCTAATCACATCAACCATACTATCAGAGGCTCATTCATCTGCACATCTACCAATGTGATATATGCCATCATGTGCCAGCAATGCTCCTCTGCCATGTACATTGGCCAAACCAGACAGTCTCTATGTAAAAGAATAAATGGACACAAATCAGATGTCAAGACTTATAACATTCAAAAACCAGTTGGAGGACATTTCAATCTCTCTGGTCACTCGATTACAGACCTAAAAGTTGCAATATTACAACAAAATCTTCAAAAACAGACGCTAACGAGAGACTGCTGAATTGGAATTAATTTGTAAACTGGACACCATTAAATTAGGTTTGAATAAAGACTGGGAGTGGATGTGTCATTACACAAAGTAAAATTATTTGCCCATGTTTATTTTTCCCCCCTACTGTTCCTCAGACGTTCTTGTCAGCTGCTGGAAATGGCCCACCTTGATTATCACTACAAAAGGTGTGGATTTTTCTCTCTCTCTCTCCTGCTGGTAATAGCTCACCTTATCTGATCACTCTCGTTACAGTGTGTATGGTAACACCCATTGTTTCATGTTCTCTGTGTATATAAAATCTTCCTACTGTATTTTCCACTGCATGCGTCTGATAAAGTGAGTGAGCTGTAGCTCATGAAAGCTTATGCTCAAATAAATTTGTTAGTCTCTAAGGTACCACAAGTACTCCTTTTCTTTTTGTAGATACAGACTAACCTGGCTGCTACTCTGAAACTTGGGAGACTGTTTCCAACCCCCTCCCCCCCCCCCCGAACTGTGCTTCAGGTAGCTAAACAGTTCCCACATATACACAACTACCAATGTTGCTAACTGCTGTCTTCACAAATATCCCGGTGAGGTGCACTGAATATGTAACCCTGGGACTAAAATACAGATATGTAAATGAAGCTGAGAAGATGTAGGTTTCTGCTTTCAAGTCTTTAAAGGATTTTTGAAATACTTTGATCTCAGAGCGGTTAAAGTCACATTATTTTTAATTGTTACAGATACAGGGTTCTGGAAGCAACATATTTTAGAAGGCTTAAAAAACCCCTCAGAAATCCTAGTGGTTACTCAATGTGCTGAGTTGTACCTCCAAAAAATACAAGCCTATCAAAGGAAGCTATTGTCCTATGAAAAGGCAGTTAGGCTCAGGTGACAATGCCCTGAGCCAGGGCAGTAAATGATTTGAATTCTAGTCTTCAAGGAGCATTTCATTCACAGAGTTGTTCTTTTTGACCTTTTCTTTGATGCCATTTACTTTGCTATGCGATCCAGATGACACTAAAATGTGTCTCACAGTAAAGGAGAATTTAACAGAGCTGTCAAAGTCATGCCAAAGCAATAATAATACTTTGTACTCATGTGGCATTTTACATTTTCTGAGTAGTATAAAGATAAACACTTAGGCCCCAGTCCTGCAAACATTTACACACATACTTTGCTTTAAGCATTTGAGGAATCCCATTGAAGTTAAGCACCTGTGTAAATGTTTGTAGGACTTGGGCTTTAATCACCTCTTTAGGCATGGTCCCAGTCTCCAGACAATTCCCTGAGGTCTGAGGGGTTTGATAACAACATCTACTTCATCTATTTTACAAGGTATGTTTAGTTTCTTCCTTTCAAAGTCCCAAATTTGTAGTTTCATAATCACCAACTTCCCCATCAGTCCATTGCTGCATATACTGGGCTGGTGACAACTTTTGTTACGGATCAGAGCTGGGGCATAATTTCTGCTTGTGGAGGGGAAAACTGCTAAATTTTGATTCTCTTCAATGCTGTGCAACTTCAATATTTTATGTTTCACTGGCAATAAAGAATAATAGAAGTACCCTGCCAGGTGAGCTTAGCATTGAATAAAATCAGGCTTGCATTTCCCACCACATTTATTATACATTTTTATTACAGTTGTGTCTAGGGGGTCAACCAATAATGATACCGCTTTGTGCTTTGTGCGGTACAAACATAGACAGGCCCTATGTGTTGCACTGATAAGTGATGTTACTGACATGGGGTCAGTGTATAACAGGGAAATCTCAGAGCAGGAAGTTGGTGATCAGAACATTAACTTTGGGGACTGACAAAAGGAGGGTGATGTAACATCAAAATGTAATAGGTCCTGGAGAAATTGCAGATATTATTGTTTGGTCATTCAGCCAATCCTGACAAAAACTGGTCTTTTTTTTCCCCTACTGTAAAGCCCTGTGTAGTACTCTTACTTCTTTAATTCCAAGGATGTTTTCTTATTTAAAAAGAACCTCAATCTCTGTCTGTTTCCTCTTACTGGACTGGTAAATATCAACACACAATATTGTCCTGTCCTGTCTTCCACCCCACCTTACCCCCACTTGGTGAAACCTTTCAAACAATTAGCAGGTTTTTAGATGTTTTATAGTTAACAAGGGCATAGCTGAATTGGGCTACAGGCTATTAAGTGGCAGTCATTCAATTAGATTGATGTGATTCATGTTGATCTGATGGAATGGCCTAATGCAATGTTCTAGCCCTTAGATAGTTCTCATAGCTGCCATAAATAGATTTGTAGAGCAATTCGACTTAAGTTACCATTATTCCTTAGGGGAAAATATTCCTATACTAGTTGTTGTCTCATCTTGACAGGCATATTCAGAAAGACAGAAGAACAACTTGTTCTTGTCATTGTTTGTGCTTTTTCCCTTCTGTCTTGAGTTCTTCTGTTTCAGTAATCTTGAGTATCTAAAAGGAGGACATATTGTATTTATCCTTCACTTGGGATGACCAAACTGATCCCCCGTAAGGTAATCATTCTGTACGTTCAGCCAGTGTAGCTTCTCTTCCTCAAAGAAAATATCGATCCTCTGCCCTTTAAGAGTTCATTTGCTTGTCACATTCAGGGTTAATTGCACCTTTGATTCTCCCCTCTTCATCTTCCTCGAGGGCACCCTCTTAAAGTTTCTGAGTCCCAGCTGTCACCTCTCTTAGGCAGAAACCTCTATCACTCTCTCCTTCCAGACTGGGGCTTTAGACTTGCAGTCCCTCTTCACCTCACTGAAGTTTCCCCAGCAAGTCTGCCCAGGGTCCGTTATCTGTGGTTAACCTCTCTCCAGGGGCTACAAGAATGTACATGAGTTAACAGCCACCTTTGTACAGCAGTCTACATTTATTCATTAAATGCATAAAATGATAAAAGCATTACAGAGAAAACACATACAAAACAATGTAAGTTCCTATACGCATATTAAAGCTTACCAGAGGTCACCCATCGGTCTTATGGGTCCTAGTAGGCCAAAGTCCTTCCAACCCATCTGCAAGGGTACAATATAGATCCTGTCCATTTGCTGGATCAGAACAAAGGCCCTGATCTGGTTTAAATGCAGCCTTTTTAAGCCACATGCCCTTTCTTTATTTTCCTAGTCTCTGGAAAACCAATTTTGAACCAGTATATGTTAAACTCCTCAGGGCGTGGTACCTCTCTAGAAGTATTTACAATGTGAGTGATTCACCATCACCTTTCTTACACCCCACTGTTTTAGAACCTGAAAGAGCTGTGGAGTAGAACACAATCCCTGGCCAACAGTGATACCTAAGCTTATGCAATAAGTTCCCCCAAAGATACTGCATGCAGTTACAATATCTATCACATTGCTTACCATTGACTTTGTATCTCTTTGTGCAATCAGTGGAAGAAGCGTGGCAAATTGCCCTCTTTCTAATTTGAAAAATTCAGTAAACTCAACAGAGAACCAACATTACTGCATCAAAAATGTACCCTGTTCACTTATGACAGTTGTAGGGTTTTTATGATAATACTTTATAACGCACAAATGTAGTGCAAGAGCGGCAAAGAGTTCTGTGGCACCTTATAGACTAACAGACATATTGGAGCATAAGCTTTCGTGGGTGAATACCCACTTCATCGGATGTATGTAGTGTAGAATATTTTATAAAAATAATGAATCTTAATCTAATATGAAAGTTCATTATGGTGACTCTTCTCTTAGGTTCTGAGCCCAAACCCGCTGAGGTCAATCGGAGTCTTCTCTGGGCTTTAAATCAGAGACCACACCTGAGAAATGGGGAGATATCAGTGTTTTGGGAATTATAAGATATATGGGATAGTGAAGCAAAGATTAGTTAAAATTCTACTATACTAGTAATAAGGGCCAAATTATGTCCTTGCGTGCACCTGGTGTTGCAATTTCTATTGACTTCATTGGGAACTAAGCAATCATGTAAGAGATGGATTCATTTAAACAAAACTGTAATGGGAAAATTGAATTGTATAGACAGTGTAGAAATTAGAATGCATCATGGAAGTATTATCTGTTTATTTACAAATTATATAATCCTGGACCAGCTTTTGCCTATCCTGTGTGTACTTAAAGCCTATTGAAGATTAGACAATACATCTGCTGCATAGGGCTTATCCTTGAAGACAACAAGACTATGCATGGTTTCAGAGTACCAGCCATGTTAGTCTGTATTCACAAAAAGAAAAGGAGTACTTGTGGCACCTTAGAGACTAACAGATTTATTTGAGCATAAGCTTTCGTGAGCTACAGCTCACTTCAAGTAGCTCATGAAAGCTTATGCTCAAATAAATTTTAGTCTCTAAGGTGCCACAAGTACTCCTTTTCTTTTTGCGAAGATTATGCATATGCATGAGGTTTGCAGGATCAGGGCTTGGCAATATGCATGACTAATAGATGACAGTAATAGCAAGAAAGTATGTTTCTGCAGACATGCTTAATGGATGTAACTGAAAAATGTGACTTGCCTAATATAGCATATAAGTGGCAGATAGTCCCATTTTTCTTTTACTTTCCTGGGTGCATTACCTGATGTATTATTATTTAATTAATATTACAGTAGTATCTAGAGGCCACAGTCAGGAGTCTTTCGAGTGCTAAGTGCTGTACAAACATGTAGCTATAGTCCCTGTCTTCAAGAGATTGGTACAGTCATATATGCATGTGACTGGTAATGAAAATAGCTGTTTTATTATTGCAGTGGAAAAGTTTCGTTGTTGACAGGTATTGCTCAAGCAATTAGCAGTGAACTTATTGCATAAAGACAGCTGCGGGAATTTCCTTGTTCTAAACTATGTCCAGATTCCAAACTCAAGTACATGCCAATTAAACTTTGTCGGCATTCCTCGAACGATATGGGATGATATATGTGATCTTTCAGTGTGACAAAAATGCCTCAAAAAGATCAACTCGCTTTTTCCAGTACATGGGCAGAAGACAATTATGCAGGTCTCATTGAGCCTTAATGTAGGAACCTCCCCTTCCCCCGCAGGACTAGAACCAGCAACTACAGGGTCTAAGACAGATGCCACTTCCTCATCTGCACCAAGAGCCTAGATAGGGTTTTCATTGAGAAGTGCTGAGAATCTAAGCTCTGCAGAATACCCGAAGGGGTATGAACAACAGCCCTCTGTGATTCCCTGATCAGCTGGCAGTCTCCATATAAACCAGCCATTTCTGGGAGTTGTCTGAGCAATGCAGATCTCCGGTATGCTTCTGCCCCAGACCCTGCATGCCACTCTTTGCTGTGACTTGCCTGGATTCCTGGCTCTTGACCTGATCTTGGTTTACTGTTTTTGGCTTAGGACCATTGCTGACCCTGGTGAAAGACCCAGTCTAGCCTGAACCTGATTCTTGTCTCATGCTCTCAATTTAGTAATGGACTCTGTGGTTATGACCTGGCCTAGTCCTGGACCTATCTTTGCCCCAGATACTGAACAGCTCACTCCATGCCCACAGATTGCCCACGACATGGCCCTTTCACTCAGACTGGCAAGTGTCAGCTAAATAATATTGAAAGAGAAGTTTGCTATTATATTATTGGAATTCATGGTTTCTGTAATACTTGTCATCATTTTTTCCTAGTCTCATATGGTCATCCATAGCTGTATGCTTTTCAGAAATATCTTCCCATAAACTATCAAAGGAAGTACAATAGTTTCAGGTTGTGGAGATGCTGTTAAATCATATTATATCTGACCAGAGAACTCCACAGACAACAGTTTTAACTTACTAATGACATTTGACCATTCTAGCTGCTATTTGTTCTTCACAATGAGAACAAAGTAATTGATGGCTAGGCAGTCCAATGAGTTAATAGAGGATATTTTTGCATTTGGTTCCCCAAGTTCAAAAATTTTCCCAGCCTAGTCACTGACAGGGTATCCATCTCATAAAGCCACCTTATAATTTATGATAGTGCAACACAATTGGCTGCCTAAATTCCATGGAGGCTTAGATAATTATGGTGATGAGTGCTACAGAAATATCTGAGAGAGTGAAAGATTTAGGCTTAGAACTGGATCAGCAGGGGTAAGGCAGGTCAGGATCAGGATGTGATGCTGTGGCACAATGTCATTACATGGTGACACAATGTCATGATGGCCAAACCTATAGTTGGACTGACCTGTATTAGCAGTGATCTGGGAATGCTGATACAGTGATCAGCATGCTCTATTCAGTGCTATCATTACACAAAAATAATATAAATAATTTATAGTGTCTTGTATCTTATTGTATGACTGAAAGTAGCTGATATTTGTATCTGTATCTGATTATGTAGGCAGAAGGTGACTTTTAGATTATTACAAAATGGCATTAGGAAATCAAAAGGCCCAATATTCTGTGTATGTGGAACTGTACTGAAATCACAAAAGGTTTTGGTCCAAAGTGTGTACGGAAGACCCAGTGGTATGCTATGGTCAACCTTAATTTTTATTATATAATAACTACAAATACACTATCTGCACCCTTCAGCTAGTGACTTAAACTCTTGGTGCCAGTTTTGGAAATTCTCAGTGGACCCTCTGCTTCTTTCTGGGTATTCTGTATTTCTTGCATCATACTAAACTTGTCCCTTCAAGGCTGCAGCCAGGATGTGCCTGGCCTGGGGAAAGATAGGCCTTGTCTAAGGGGACTAAGGCAGTCCATGTGGGAGGCTACACCTGAGCAGGGGGAGCTCTAATGGGTTCTAGGAATTGCATAACACCCCTGAAAAGCCGAACCTTTAGTCAGTCAAGCCAGGGTCAAGACCATATTGATAGGATGCTTCCCATACTCACTGGCTGTGACCGTGTTTCCTTCCAGCCTGTGTGTCATTCTCTTTGCTACAAATTCAGTAACTAATTTGTGATTAATATAATATACAATGAATTAATAATATGAGGAAACAAGAAATAAAGTCCTTAGATGAAGAGATTTATCTTGATGAAATCTATTAAACCTCTAGGAGTAAATACATTAGAGCTTTTGCATATACAATTAACGCATTGTTTACCATTAATTGTCTTTCTATTTCTGTGGAAGTGAGCTACTGAGGCTTATTAGGAAAGATCTATCATTGTGAGGGAGGGATTCATATGGGATAATTATACAAAATACTGAAGAACAGCAGGTTATGGAAATGCACTTATGTTGTGTATTGTTCCCTTTAGAAATCTCCAGTATTTTGTATTCAGTTTTCCTTTTAAGTGTTTGTCTTCATTTCCATATCTGAGTCTTTTAAAGTATCAGTATACCAGTACGTGAACAAGTTCAGTTATATATACAATGGAGAAGCTGTTAGTGCTATTTAAACTAAGCAAAAATCCCAGCCCTAATGCACCGATGTGTTTTGTCCTTGCCAAGAGGATAAATAACAGCAATTTTTGTTTTAAAAATATTGAACAAACAATGCTGCCTAAATTGCTCAAGGGAGAATCGTTTAGGTATATCCGCTTTTAATAGTCCATTCACTGACAGTTTCCTTAAATCTATATATAAAGTTTGGCATGGATGATTATTGTGCATGTCACTCAGCAATATATTGCTTGTAACAGATGTTACAATTCAGGGCCACAGTGAGACCCTGGTGAGGATGCAAAGAAAATGACAAGCAACTGTGACAAAAGAAATTATTGTCACAGTGGCTTGAAATTAATCCTCATATAAACCTCCTTTTATATAAAACAACCTCTCTTTTGTTTCAGCTGAGTTGTGTAATGTAGCATTTTGTGCACTTTTAAGATAATGATCTTCTTACTCTGTTCTGTTTTGTTTTTTAAACACTTGCAAGTGGAAAACAAGTTACCAACGTATACAAGGTGATTTTGTTCCAAAGTTCAGTTACTGTAGAATTTGAAATGAAGCTTACAGACACTTTGTATCTTTTTAGCTGTCATATGCTACAGAAAATGTGTATGTGCCCCCTCTGTAACTGTAACAGGTTTTATAGGTTAAAAATAACTTGTTAATTACTGGAATAATAAATTTATGATGAGAAAACACAGGCATTGGGAAAGTGTTTTTTTTTAATTTAAGTAATATATTTACTTTCACATATTTTTAAATGTTAGCTGTTTCAGTGAATAGAATGACAAAATGTTCTTCTTTCTTGTTTCCTGTATTTGACTGTTCTGATAGACATTAATGGGAATGGTTCATGGGAGTAGGCAAAGCAGGATTTGATCCATAGTAAGTTTTTTTTGAATGGAAGGAATTTAGGTGACTCATTTGGATACCTTCATATCTTTCCTTATAGTTGTGTATTTTTTTATCTCCTTGATTGTCTAATTGCCCCCTCTCCCCCACTTTGATAAGCCATTCTATTCTATGTGTTTCCAATACAAATCCAATGCATCAAGAAATTTCTTTCAAACTTCCATTGCGTTTGGTGTTTTCTTAGTGTCTCCAATACATGCCACGATTATTCCTATCAGAGACGAAGAAAATACTGGTGTTTCATATTTTTTCATTTTCTGCAATTGTGATTTTTGAGGATTTTTTTTTTCTTTTTTGAAAAACAAAAGGGCTATATTCTGCTCTAGGTTTTTAAGGAGAACTTCCCATGACCTTCAACTCCACATTGAAATCAATGGGGATTTTTGCTTAAAAATTGTGTAGTGAAGATGGTCAGGGAAGCCATGGCTGGTAATATTGGGAAGAGGTTCATGAATCACTGCCATTAACCTCAGGATTGAAAAGAGTCCTCTGAAGATACTTGTCTGCATAGTAGATACTGATTGACTTGCTTTCAGTTTGCTGACACTAGAATTTTGGGATTATAATTTAATAAAATTATATCTAACAGTCTGACTTGTTTGTTACAAATTCAGTATTTTCCTTCCTAAATATTAGCTTAGACTTCTTCTTGTAAAACTTGTCAGGAGTAAATAATATTTGTGTCTGCATGTATCGAGAAGGAGGCAGGAGAGGTGGGCATATCTCACAAGGAGGTGGATAAAGTAAAATATTGGATCAGCTTTCCTAAAAGCCTGGTGCTGTGAGGTATTGAACCCTTATTTCCGTCGCAGTCAGAATCAGGTCTTTAAGTAGCAAGCAGGATATAGTCTCTTCTCAAACTTTTAGGGAGCTTGGGGAAATAATGTGTGTGTGTGTGTGTGTGTGTGTGTATGTGTCTGTCTAAGTTAGAAGAGCCAACAGCAAGCTTTCACTTCTATAAGTAGCACTAATGCTGCATGTCATCTAAGTCACAGTGACTTCTTTAGTGTTTACTAGGATCTTACTTTCACTTAGCGCTCTTGACCAACTCCTCAAACATTTTTATTGTGGACAAGGTGAGGAAACCCTCACTTGCCAGTCGTGTTTTCAGTTCTCTATACACTTCTGACTGTATCCCAGGTCAATAGATTGCTTCATCATCTTAGGGGTCTAGTTCCAGAATATGGTATGGGAGCAACTTGCAGAGCTTATTTTCTCAACTCCAAAGAGTATACAGGAAAAAGAGAAATGATCCAGTTCTAGACATGAGAAATGTCAACTTTTGGACTGAACATAGGTAGACTAGTGAGGAAGTTTCTGTGCATTAGCTGTTATTGGTAGATGCTATTTTATGGCTGAAAGTAGTGAAAAGTCCACCTTCTGCACAGTAACTAGCATTGGTTCCCTCTCATGGTCAAAATGAGTCGAAATTTTTCAAGTCCATATTTGAAAATCACATTTCAAAGGAGTCAGTGGAGCTAAGTGGTTATACACAATATGGAAGGTCTTGGTCTCTCTCTATATATATAACCTTTGTTAGCTCTGACCCATAGACTGTCTGTAATCATAAGAACAATAAGGAGTCCGGTGTCACCTTAAAGACTAACAGATTTATTTGAGCATAAGCTTTTGAAGTGGGGTTTTTACCCACAAAACCTTATGCTCAAATAAATCTGTTAGTCTTTAAGGTGACACTGGCCTCCTTATTGTGCCTTGCGCCTTGTTGTTTTTGTGGGTATAGACGAACACGGCTACCTCCTGATACTTGTAATCATAATAGTTTGTGCCTGAAGTTTATCAGTGTGAAAAGAGACTTTCAAGTGGATTCCCTCGATTGGCTGTGAATAACTGAATACGCATTAGTTCTTTGGCAGTCAAATAACGAATACAACCACCCCAAAGTCTATTAGAGTATCTCTAAGCTCAAGTTCTGGGAGATTTTGTTATTTTTGCTCATTGGCAACTGAAGTGTAACATCCTTGCTTAACATATTAATAAAATGAACATGTTTTGATTATCTTTTACAACCTTTTAGCTTGGATTTCTTCTTGGTCTCCCCCCCCCCCGATTTATATAAGAAACTTTATATAAGAAAGTATATAATTTTTAATGCATGGCTAATAAAGTTTTAAATGATCCATGCTTGTCCTATTATACCTTGTCATGTATATCAAACTTATGATAACAATAGTTACGGAAAAAGCCACCTTTCTGCTCCAAAGTTTGCCAGAACTAGCCTTCAGACTAAGTTTTTACTTTAGTGTTTGTTTTTATCTCTTTTGGTCTGTCTTCACTTTTGCCATCAATTAACTTTCTTCCATGTTCCTTCAGAAACAGCTGTAGCTTGTCTTGTGATACTGTTGTAATGGTACTTTAATTTCTTGCTGTGCCTTCTGCCTCTAACATTGCACAAAGTATTATAACTTCTTTCAGTACTCAAATCTTATGGGAATTTAGCTGCTAAACTGTGCTACATATACTTCATCTAGGGACTGAATGAAAAAAACAGATGGGTCAATTTACACATGAATAAAAAATTAACAAAAAATCAACAGGAAATAACCACTGAACTCATAGTGGCTCTTGCTATTCTCATTTCCGTTTTCCCTTGCCTTTACTCCCCTCCCCCATAGTCCTGGATCTGTCTTTAAAGTCTTCATTCTGTTGAAGTCATTAACTTTATATGAGTAGCTTTAGACAGAACCATGTGTAAACAGAGCTAACTTCCTTAGCAAAATGGTAGGCATGGTGTTATAGCCAAGCTATACAAGAAGAGGGAGGGAAATATGATGGGAGCAGGGAGGGAAAGAAGATTATTTTAAAAATAGCCCTTGAAATTTACTTCTCCCAAAGGACTTTCTGGTCAGTTCATTTGTGGATCATTCATCCAGCACTGAAATGCTGCCACCTCTGGGGAGCAGGATATGGTAGCCAGCAACACTGCATAACACATTGTTGGAAAGGAAGCAAAAAATAGCATATCCCATTTAAACAGTGGGAAAGAAATAACAAGTTCAAAAAAGTTCTTTATTCGTAAATCCTGATTTTCTACATGTAGAGTTCACATCTTGAAATGGTTTTAAGCTCTATTCTAGCATTATCTTCCTGTTAACATCTGCCAACATACTACTAACCATACACCTATTCCAGAGAGTCCAGCTTTGGGTTATCTGTACTACTACTTGCTCTCTTTTAACCTTATTTTAACCTTATTCCCTCCCAGAGCACTTACTCCGCAAAGATCTGATTAATTTTTTCTTCTGAAGGTGCTGAGCTCCTGCAGCCTACATATTCTTTGATTGGGGTTGAGGAATGCTGAGTATCCAGAAGCACTGGAGCAACTCATCCCATTGTAGATGATCTGCACAAAACCCAATTAACCATTTAAGCACTTACTGCAGGATTTAAGTGGGCTTTTAGCGTTGCACAGGATCTTCTGTGCAGGCCATCTGCACTGGGATGAATTTTAACCCAAAAATCATTTTAGTGATACTTTTTAAAAATAATTTTTTCAACACTACTTTACAGATGAGAGGAACAGCCAGATTTCTTAAACAGTCTGTACAATTTAGCCCAAAGTTTAGTTCTTGAAGGTAAAACATTAGATCTCTTTACAATCTGAATCAGAATTTCAAGAAGGGAAAAGGGGGAATCAAGTCCCAGCTGATGTTTTATTTATAGGTTACATAACTTAGTTGGAGGACATTTGTTGTAAAGACAGAAGATGCTTTCATAGAAGACAAGGTATTTTGCAGATATTATTGGCTTATAAATGTGGTGTATATTTGTTTGTGTATTTCAATTTGTAATATAAAGGTTGACTGGGACCAAAATCCTAGATCAGGATACAAACTTTACAGCTCATGTCCGTCACTAATACAAACAAATGTTCCTATGAGTTGAAATCTTTGGCTGTAATCTGTCCTCTTGCAGCTTCAGGCATTATTGTACAGTGAAGACACACTTTCAATTTAAGAGCCTTCCCCCCCCCCCCCAGTAAACTCCAAACACCTACCCATATAAAATGTCCACCTCCATTTTTTCTTAAGGCTAGATGCCTTTATTTTAGGTAGCCCAGACAAAGTCATGGTGACTGTGGAAAGGAAGAATGAAAGTGATCTATTTAAATATTATATTGTTCCTTGGGTTTGTGGCATATCAGTATCAGAATTTACTGGGGACTGGTATATTAATTGAAGATTACTCTTTTAACAGCTTTAGGAAATGTGAATGCTTTTATCATACCACCTAGTTTAGAAAGTTCTCAAGAGCTTTTGGGCCAGGTGGTCAAGACAGTTACACTTTTTTAGCAAGATGTTTTGGCATATTGGTTTATTTTCCTGAATACCTTGAAAATTGTAATGGACTATTGAACCAAGCTTCTAAATATGTAAATGCAGGAGCAGCATGGAAAATTTTGGTGGAGCAATGGTGGTTCTGCACAGCCCTGTTTGTTCAAAGCAGAAACATGCTCTGTTATGATACAACTCTAATGCTGGAAGTGCATACCACCTGAGAGAATGCCTTTCTTCTTGTGTGGTACTAGCATGGGTGCAATCACTGGACTAAGTGCTTGAGTTAGCACAGTGGCTCTCAAACTAGGGCTGCTGCTTGTTCAGGGAAAGTCCCTGGCAGGCCGGGCCGGTTTGTTTACCTGCCAAGTCTGCAGGTTCGGCTGATCACGGCTCCCACTGGCCGCGATTCACCCCTCCAGGCAAATGGGGGTTGCGGGAAGTGGCGCGGGCCGAGGGACGTGCTGGCTACCCTTCCTGCAGCCCCCATTGGCGTGGAGTGGCGAACCGCAGCCAGTGGGAGCCACAATTGGCCGAACCTGCAGATGCAGTAGGTAAACAAACCAGCCCGCCCACCAGGGGCTTTCCCTGAACAAGCAGCGGCCCTAGTTTGAGAACCATTGAGTTAGCAGGCCCTTCCACTAAAAGGATAGGGGCTGCTGACCAGGGAATCTTCTATAATGGGTCTTCAGCTTTGAACTTTCCTGCTTCCCCCAGCCTGGATTTGTTACTATTTCAGGCATGCTGCAAAGCTAAATTTTCCTTTCAGGCTTTTGTGAAGGAGATGTGTTTTGAAGCATATAGCATGTGTTTTGAATGCGATAAAACTGCTTTTGGCTTTAGCAGTTACATTCACTGGGCCCAGTCCTGCTTGCTTTTACTCACATAAGGAGTCTTTGTATAGCCAAAGAGTCTATTTTCATAAGTAAAGATGAGCAGGACTTGGCCATTGTCTCTAGTTTATAGCTTTCTCCAAACAGCATACACACAATAGCTATTTATCAGGACTCCTATATCTTTATATGACAGTACAGTATTGCAAACTTTAGGCCTGATTCCGCAGTCTTAATGAAAGCAAAGCTCTCATTGTCGTTAGTGAGAGTTTTGCCTCCTCAGAGATTGCAGAAGTAGGCCCTGTGTTACCTAATATTTTCCTTCTGGATTGAATTTTTTTGCTCACATAACATTAAATTGACTGAAACCTAATCAGACATAAATTCCCTTTCTGTCCACTATAGAAAATGCACCTCCATATGTATACACATTAATTACATGTTAGTGCAGTATGTCTGTGTGCTATTTTGAAAGGGATTACTGTAACTGCAGCTGAGAGCTATTGAAATTCTAAGTGAAGTAGGGGTTAGAGCCAACTATGAGCATTTCAGCTTCCCAGCAAAATTATTTGTACCTCAGTGATGATTAAAATTTTTTTTTTCCATATTTAGAATACTGAAATTTAAACTAAGCTGGGAAATTACAACCATAACAATATTGACAATTTGATGGAAATAAGTTTAGTTGCTAATGTAAAAATAAACATTTCCAAGAAGGGAGAGGAAGGCATGATTATATTTTTTTTTTTTTTTTTTAAAAAAAAGCACACTCATTTCTTTCCAGCCTCTCCTGTTTTTGTCTTTCAAATGCCAGTCACTGTGTGCAAGGTTTATTAAGATTAAATAAAACATATAGCTACTTTTTCACATTGAGTCAGAGTGCATAATTAGCTCAATCTGTAATGCATAAATGACAAATGTAAATATTTTAACAAGTGAGCAGCTGCTGCATTTCCACTTCACGCTCCTTGCACTGCTCTTGAAGAAAGGAGAAGGGGGGAGGAATATAAAGAGAGAATGAGAAAATGCACCGAAATGACACATCTTGAGAGAATGTGTTTTAATGTGGAGATTTACAAAGTTTTGCTCTATTCCATGGCAACCTGGGTACACAGATTAAACATGCCATTTGAATAACATGGGGCAGGTAATCGCCGTGCCAAAAATGAGAGAGAGAGAGAGAGAGAGAGAGAGAGAGAGATGGGGAAGCTTGATGAAACCGGCGGATATGTGTGACTCTGTTTGCTGAATGTTAGCAGCAGGTGTAACTATGGAACAAACGGGTTTTGGCCTGGGTCACAGGTTTCCGTTAATCATGGTTGGAAAATCCATTTAATTTTTTTAAAGCAATATTGAGCTCTAATATGTAGCTATTTGCACAGCCATTGGCACTTACTTTAAAAGGCTTTATAACAATGTATTAAAGATATAATGCTTCTTGAAAATGGAGACTTATATTTCTCGACATTAGAAATTGCACCTGTGCTTCAGTTGCGTCCCTTGACCTGCCATATGTACTCAATGGGTGTGTTATTAGATGTTGACTGTATGTTGGCTAGCTCTTCAGGAGATATGCAGCAGATTTCTCATGCAATTTGGGCTTTTGTTGCTGGACTTGACCTACATGTGGTCGGTTATTGCAAGTTGTTTGTTTATATTATGATAGTGCTTAGAACTGCAGTCAGTAACTGGTGATGCCCATTGTGCCAGTAATCAAACTGAAGAATTCCCATAGATCCGGAGCCTTAGAGACATTTCAAGCAGCACCAGAAGTCTTTGAATAACTTAATGCTTTGTGATTGATAGGCCATCCCCTGAATATAACTTACAGCACAAGATCATGCTGAGAGACCACTACTTTCTCATGGCAGTTCAGTTCATTCTCATCTCAGCGTAATTCTCCAGCATATACTACTCAGTAAGTTCTATTATCTTAGCCCAGTGGGTCTGTCTGACTTGGCAGATTAATGACAAATAGTCTTTTTGTTCAGTTTTGTAGTTGAGTGTGGGAATCAAAAAATGAACTGACATCTCTTCTCAAAATAGTTTCCTTCAGTCTTAATATAAAACATCAGTTGTGCTCCCTGGTGCTAAAGAATGCATATGAACTCAAAAGTGGGAAAATTCTCCTTTCCATGAAGTCAATATTAGATTAGTAAAACTGAGAGGAGAACTTGGCCTGTGATATTCAGTTTAAATAAAGTGAGGGCATCTGCCATTTGAAACTGTGGCTATCTAGTGTTTGTTTATTTATTGGTTGGATTACAGTAGTGTCCTAAATCTCAGTCAGGATTGGGGACTCATTATACAAGGATGCTTTACAAGTAGATAGGCAAACATACATTCTACCGCAAAGACAAGACACAAAAAATGAGTGTATGTTAGCAATGTGGACATTCAGATAGTCAACATTATGTTTCAGATTTAACATGCAGTTGGGATGGGTGAGGGAAGCATGCTCCTCTTTTATGGCCAGATGCTGTGTCAGACTCACTGCTCAGCATCTTTAAAAAGTTTTTGGGAAAATAAATAAACCCACGATTCCAATAGCTTGGTTTTAAATGGCTGAAGTACCAGTTGGAGCCCTTCTGTATGATCTATGTGGGGATTTAGTTTTTGAACAGGAAGATGACCCCTTGGATCTGCGTCAAAGTACTTGTGCTCAGTGATGATGGTAGATTAGAAACCAGGAGAGGGAGCTCTCCCCACACTAGCCAAGAAGCAGAGAGTGGGCCCAGATGGGGGGGGGGGGCAGGGAAGCACTGCTTACCCAAACTGGGAGGCGAGGAAAGTAAGGTCTCTTATTAAAATAGGAAGCGAACTGTGTTCCCCTACTTTAACCTCTGTTTACTCTTCTCAGGAAAAAACAGTATTTTTGGGCTGCCTGGTATTTTTCCACTTTCTGCCCTTGTTGCCCTTCTATTTGTAGGTCTATCATTTACCATGACAGACCTGAAAATGGAAAGACAGATGGTCATGAGCTGCACTCAGAAGTCTTTCATCAGGTCACCAGCATAACTGTCTTTAACGAAGTCCCCACAGAAATAATATTAAAATTAGTATAAGAGCTTGACAAACCTCAGTAAATTAATGAATTGTTTGCCCCAACAGAAAACACAGGAGCTATTCTGGCACTGTGAATTACTTCTGCTTTCCGATCCTGCCCCATCCCTTCTTCTGGATGGTGCAAATTAATTGAGGAATATAAATTTTGCAGAGCAAACTGACAGAATCAAAATGGAAAGTAGTTTTATTTTTCCAAGTTCCTTTGTTTTTTATTTCAGTACAATACAATTTAAACAGATCAGGATATGGCTCTTCAGTCACAGAAATGTACTGAAGATGGTCAGTCTATGAGAGATGTGATTCTTATAACATTTAGTGTCAGTGACAACAGAAAGATCAAGGCAGTGGTTAGCTATTAAGGAATGTTTTACACATGTAAGTAAACAGAGCAATGGAGACTGTGGTTAGAGGGGGAATGGACTAGGTCAGGACACCCTCCCAAGGTTCCAGAAGTGAGTGAGTGTCTAATCGGTATTTGGTCAAGTATACTTGGACTTTTGGTGTTATCTCTTTACTCTTGTGACAGGCCAGTTGCTCATCTCCTTAATGAAACCATGTTAACCTTGCTCGTCAAATGTAATGTTTTTGTAAGGTCAGTGAAAGGGCTGTCTTGTTAACACAAGTTTCATGTTCTGTTTGTATATTTTGGGGTCAGCTTCGGTGGGCAACTCAGGCTCAGCAAGGCCCTTTCTGCTATTTTCCTGTGAGGGCTCATTCTTCATGATTGAGGTGCATCCTCTTTTTAAAGATGCGTTTTATTTTGTCATCAGACTAATTTCCAACTGGGAGAGAGTAAGATAAGTTTACAGTTGGAACAAGAGTTGTTGGGAGACAGTCATCCCACTGTAATGCAGATTTGTAGGATTACTATGTAGCCAATGTAAAATGTTGTGCACCGTTTTGGAAGACCTATGCCAATAACCATGTTCTGCTCTTGATTATATATGTGCAAATCTAGAGCAACACCTTTGTCTCTATATCCTTTTGAGTTCAGGCCAGTTACTCTGGACATTCTGCCGACTTCCATTATAGATAATTGGAATAATCTCAAAAGATAGTATTGACCTCAACCACTACATTTAATATTTCACAGGTTTTTGTAATATCCAGCAAACCTGAAAGGTGTGTTACCGTCTCTGCTACTGTTGTTCTGAAATGTTCTGTGTGACTGGGGAGCTGTCCAGCATCTCCTGAGAAACAGGCAGGTATCAGGGCTGAATTTCAAACTGAGAAAATTAGCAATACTATTTACCATGAGAAAATGGAATGGTTACTTCTTCTTTCTCTTAGTCTTAACAATGAATTAAAAAAAAAAAGACATGAGCTAGTCTTCATGAAAAGAAAGCTGTCACTTACAGCTGCTGGTTCCATCTGTGCACATCAAATTCTAGCCAATCTTTCACCCACAGGAATCAAAAGGAGAGAGGCAAGAATTCAACAGTGACTCAGCATTAAGGAAGAAAATAAGAGCGGTGGTGCTGACTTAGCCACTGAATCGGCAACGAAGGATTATTGTTAACATTAGTGCAGTGGACAGAGAATGCTATCAACCCAGTCCTGTCAGTAGTTCTTCCAATTAGTAGCATCATAGAGAGCATATCCATGCCAGATAACTGCAGGTGAATTTGTGCCAGGGCTGGTGTATTATTCAGGTCTGTGAGTGTTACCTCACTATATGAGTGACATGAAAGGGGGAATCATTAGAGCACATTTAAGAAACAATGTGATTGATTTTTCACTATTCTCATTTTTTTCTTTTGGTTGTGCTTTTGGAGTGAATTTCACAAGTTGTTTCGCAATTGAAAGTAATATGGATTGATTAAGAGCTATTCTCCATGCTTTTCTCACGGAGTATATTATCTTCATGCAATGTAATTAGTTACATGCTAATCACATGCTATGTCTCTGTTCCCTGATTGGATGGCTCCCAGTCCACAAGAATTTTCAAGATGGTAGCACAAACACTTTCAGCATAAGTACTCATGTAAATATATATATTTGCACAAGTATTCATGACAATTTTTTCCTCAGCGTCTTTCCTGTGAACTAAAATTTTCTCATACAAATATTTGTAAAAGCTGAATAAAAGAGGCTGTGAATACTGTTCAAGTTCATTGCCAATTTCAGTGTTGATAGCTCATGATATTTGGTATACGTACATGTCATCATTTCTAGGTGCTCCCCCTCTGTTTTTTAAACACATGGGGTTGGCAGTCCTGCAGTTTTTATTTAAACAAAAATGTAATACT
Organism: Dermochelys coriacea; assembly: GCF_009764565.3. Lineage (NCBI taxonomy): Eukaryota > Metazoa > Chordata > Testudines > Dermochelyidae > Dermochelys > Dermochelys coriacea. The sequence continues at coordinate 175,393,141 of NC_050069.1, forward strand.
TTTCTATAGCTTTCACCCAGCTCTGTGTTAATAATATCTATGTATGCTTTCAGAACATTTCTCTAATTCATACAGTAGGTGAAAGTTTCTTTTAATAAGATAGCTTGAGTTGAAATTTTCCCATGTTAAATATATTTAATTATAGCTGGATTAGGATAGAAGGGTGTGCTGTGGAGCACCATTGCAGGCAAAATTTTTGTCATTCCTGCTGGTAGTACCAAGCAGACAAGTGGCGAACCCCAAATTCAGGCTCTAAATCTGTTCGCTGAATTGTTATAGGCTTAGTGCATTCCTCTATTGTCTCACTGGAGATCCTGAAAGATAGCCTCAGTGTAACTAATAATTAGTGGTATTGCTAATAATTCATTTAAATATCGCCTGTATTCAGATTCTCTTGATGTCTCCTGGAGTCCTTTTGACTGTTCCTTCTAAAACTAAAGCATAATGTATTAATGTAAGATATAGGCCCAGGTTCTCTTTTACTCCCAAAAGAAACTGAACATACGAGAGGAAGGGGAGCATTAGCATGATTAGTATGATTTTTTATTTATTTTGGTGTTTTTTTTTTGCCAGTTCTAACCATGGCATGGTTTAGAGCAAGTGTTTCTCAATGATGGATCCATGGACCGGCGCCGGTCCCGGAGATCTCCCTGACACAGTTTAGGAAGGCAGCAAGCCAATCCCTGGTATTAAAAAGGTTGAGAAACACTACTTAGAGCATCTTGGGAGTGAAGTAAGAGCTATCTAGTGTAAGGGCTGCAGAATGAGAATTTCTCTTGCCCATGGTTATTCTTATCTTATATTCCATTTTGGTGTAAACAAAAACTCTCAGTTATGTCTCTTTGTGCTAGGCTTATTTGCTCTTTCTGTCGCTGTTAATCCTGTAATAACAGGTAGAAGAATCTTAGAGCATGCTAACACTCCTGGATTCTGTAGGAATGTAGGACACATGCAGAATTATGCTGCAGTGTTGAATGCTGTGTCCAGACCACCTCAGGAGTGCTGGAAGGCTGTGTTTAGCCAGTGAGCCACATTTTGGTCCTGACTGTGTTTCCAATTACATAGTAAGCCTAAAACCCCTTTGATGTTGTTTTTCTTGCTTTCCACTCTGTATTTACCACTGCAGTAACATTGGTGAATGACACTGTTTTACAGCTGAATTCCTTTATGTGACAGTAATCGGTAAGACATCATGTGATTCCATTCAGCATGGAAATCCACTAAACACTTTCCAGGTTAGCAAAGTACTGTCTGGTTTCTGGGGTTTCATCCTGAATCCCTCTGGTGCTCAATCTAAGCAGAAGCTTCTTCTCTTGAAGTTGTCTTTATCTTGGTTATCTTTTGCTGTACAGACTCTGTTGTCAGCCTTTTCTGTAACCCTCTCCAAATAAAGGTAAGGGATCATGTTCTCTCCTGATTTACATCTACTGTAATCCCTTTGATATCAGCGAGGTTGAACCAGCTGTCAGTCAGCACATAATGTGGCTCATGGGTATCTATTTAGCGAGCTAGTTGGCAGAAGGAGAATTATTGTAAGTCTTTGGAGCAGGGACTGTCTTTATTACATGACTGTATGGCACCTAGCACAATGGGTTCCTAAGTGGGGTTTCTCAGATCTACTGAAATACAAATACACCTCTACCCCGCTATAACACGACCTGATACAAACACGAATTCGGATATAACGTGGTAAAGCAGTGCTCCGGGGGGGTGGGGCTGCGTGCTCCGGTGGATCAAAGCAAGTTCAATATAATGTGGTTTCACCTATAACGTGTTAAGATTTTTTGGCTCCCGAGGACAGAGTTATATCGGGGTAGAGGTGTAATAAAATCAGATGCTAGTACTTAAAAGGATGACCTCATCAGTCTTTCTTCACACAAATACAAGTAGCGGCTATCTTTAAAATAAAGTGGATTTGTAATAAAGCAGCATACCCCTCCATGCCCACCCCATACAAACAACGCTCTGCACTTGAAGAATTAACACATACAACCTATTCCCACTATCACTGCTAAGTGATCAGGGGCACAATGGAAACAAAAAGTACAAAGGAAGAAGAGTAACTAAGAGTACTGAAAACAATCACATATTCCTCTTTGAAGTTGGATTCAAATTAGATGCCAAAGTGTTAGGCTTCTTATAAACTATTCAAATATAAGTGATTGAAAAACAAAAAAAAAAAAGCAGTAAAACAAGCCAACCAACCCTCCTTCCTTTACCTACCCTGTGTGTGTTTAGGGTTATATGTTACCCTCCTATAGATTAACTGACCCAATAGGGGAACTTGCTCAGGAAACTCTCCTTTGAAATTCACTAAGTTCACCTCTGCTCCTCCCCTTAGCAGTGTGGGAAAAGGACAAGGAGCTGTTGAACTTGATGAATCTTGAACATCTTGGAGCTCAGAGAACGCTGTTGTATGTAGAACTGGTCAATGAAAATGTTTTTAATTGTTCACTTTATTAATATAACTTCATAAGTAAAATGAATGAAACTACATTCATTCATAAAACCAGGTACCGCAATAATCGACTAATTGAGTTTCACTTTCAATACAATTGCTGCTTAAATCGCTAAAACTTGCACTATTTCAACATTGTAACTTCTGTTCTCTGTTTGCCATTCCTTACACTTGTCCATATTGTAACCCAAACTCCATTTTAACTTGTCCTAAACTCCATTTTGAAATGCTCACTCCATTTTGTAAAAGCTTCCTGCAACCTTCATTTTTGCAAAACTCTGCTGTAATCTTATTAGTTTAGTTTAACCATGTGAATGAGATATGTATGGATGATGGAATCAACCTCCAGCCCCAGCCTGTCCTGAGGAAATAAAGTTCAAAACACCAACGGCTGAAGATGCAGACAACAGCCTTAACCAAGTAAGAAGGGTCCACCCTAAAAAGAAAAGAACAACAAAAGTACAATGGAAGGAAGATCAAAGTCAGGTTCCAGGCTGAAAGTCATGCCTGAAATTGACGGGTAATCAATCACACCAAACCCAGAGGCAGTGTGACACAGCAAAACCTATAGACTTTGGATTCAAACTAAAGGATGGGTGAGAGTGAAGACTTTGGGTAACATTCTGCTTCCAGCATCAAGGAGCATCGGTGCGCGCCCGACAGAGACCCAGCCCTTCCTCGTGCCTGGCTTTCCTGGCCAGTTAGCCACCACGAGCTACGATCCCAAGCTGCGAAACCAAGCCATGAACTCAAGCTACATTCAGGACTGGTAACTATCTAGTAGCTACAGAACATTTGTGTGTGTGTGTGTGTGTGTATACATAGGTATTAGATATTAGTTATTGGTCTTAAATCAAATTGTGTTATTATAATAAATGCAACATCTTGTCTTGTCCTCTGAAATGATCCTGTGTAACATTAATGGTGGAGAGTGGACTCTGGGCTATGGTTGCCAAGTTTAGTTGGATGAATTCCTGGAGATTTCATCACATGACATAATCCTTTAATTAAAGGTTAATCTTTAATTCCTGGAGACTCCAGGGCAATCCTGGGGGGTTGGGAACCAAACCCCGGGCTAGCCCCACAAAAGAACTCTTTTTTTCTGCATAGAAGTCTCCCACTCCCCCATGGTGCACAGCTATCTCAGGAAGGCATGCTGTAACTGGATGCCCTCCTCCTGAGAGAGACTGCAGGAAAAGCCATGGCTGTTAGCATTAACTCCCTCCTGAAATTCTGTGGGGTTCTGAGGTGAGCATGCAATGGGCTGCCCTGGGCAAGAGGCCTGCCCAGCTTCAAACCTTATTCCTGCTGGCACCTCTTGAAAACCCATGCAGCCCTCAAAACCTGAAATAGTCACAGAAGGATTCCGATGGCTTGGGAGTAATCAGGAAAGTATGTTGCTTTGGTTCTTTCCCCCCAGACCTCTTCTAAAAGGATTAGAGTCCTTTGTGTCATAATTCCTGGTTCTTTGCACCGCTCACTCATCATGTAATGGAGTAGAACAAAGGACCTCTAAAATATATTAGCCATGCTCTTACTCATCTGTGTCAGCCTTTTTACTAAGATCTATGATTGAATTCACAGTGAACTAGGTAATATGGCAAGTTATAGCAGGAGTACAGGGAAAAACACTTCCAACTCAGCCAGATAGGCCTAAATATGGGGGTTTTGGTATCAAATGTCAATCAGCTTAGTTTGAAAATTTGCACCTAGCTCAGGGGTGGGCAAACTTTTTGGCCTGAGGGCCACATTGGGGTGCGAAACTGTATGGAGGGCCAGGTAGGGAAAGTGATGCCCCCCCAAAGCCTGGCCCCCGCCCCCTATTCGCCCCCTCCCACTTCCCGTCCCCTAGCTGCCCTCTCCTGGGACCTCCCACCCCAATCTGCGCCCCCCCAGAATTCCACCCCCTATCCAACCCCCCCATTCCCTGTACCCTGACTGCCCCGACCTATCCACACCCCCGCCCGTTGACAGGCCCCCTGGGACTCCCACACCCTATCCAACCCCCCCCGTTTCCCGACCCCTGACCATCCCAGAACCTCCGCCCCTTCCAACCGCTCCCTGTCCCCTGTCTGCCCCCTGGGAGCTCCCACACCTAACCACCCTCTGTCCCCTGACTGCCCCCTGGAACCTGCTACCCAACCGCCCCACCACCCCGTGCACGCCGCCCCCTTCCCATGCTGCTTAGAGTGGCAGGAGCTTGCAGCCCCGCTGCCTGTGCGGCGGTGTGGCTGCGGGGGAGGGGCCAGGGACTAACCTCCCCAGCCAGGAGCTCAGGGGCAGGGCAGGACAGTCCCACGGCCCGGATGTGGCCTGTGGGCCATAGTTTGCTCACCTCTGACCTAGCTGTTTAAGATACCACCGCAGGTAGCTGTAGTCATATTAAATGTAAATAATTTAATCTTTGGTCCTACAGCTTTCAGTCTCCGTCCCCATTAGTTAACAGCCTTTTCAGCATTTGTGCCCCCTGCACTAGCAATGGTAATTTTGCATGATTTCTTTTATCTTTTATTGGGTCCCTTGGCAAACATTGTGTAATGAATTTCTGCTTCACAAAATCTATTTAGTAATGTAAACACTGTGTCAGAGATTTTATATTGCAAAGCTGTTGTCACAGTATTAAATAAGCATTAAAGGAGTGATCAATTAACATTTACATTTGGTTCTGCAAATGAAAATGTTAATTGAGCTCTCCTTTTAAAATACTGTAACACTGATCCAAACTTGCATTGTATTTGATTAGATTACACCTCCTATCCTGTTAGCATTCTGACAGATGCCTTTCATCTTAATTTATCAGTTACATACAGCATGTTACCTAGGATACATAATTCAACTTTGTTTTCTTTTTGTGGTCCTCTCAAAGGCTAGTTTTCCCTTATATACAAAGTAACGTGCCTGCCATCCAAATTAAAACTGTATTAAGGAGAACACTACATGCTGTGCTTAAAGAATTGATGTGAAACACTACAGCTTGTTCAAATAGTCTGCAAAAACAATATTTACTTCGGTGTGTGTGATTTGCTTGTATGTATGCAGTAGACTGGTGCTTTGGAGAAAAGAAATGATGGGAACTCATAGGATATAAAGGATCAGATTCTGCTCCCAAATACCAAGCCCAAATCCTATTGACTTCAATAGAATTTGTCTGTTCATATTGAGTTGAGACAGAATTTAGACCAAAGCCTTTCACTTCTTAGCCATTGATTCAAACCAGGCCCAGTTCAACAGTGATCAAAAATTATTACCATTTGGTGGCTGCTTGGTGGCTTCAGTCTAACTTCTAGTGGACTTTGCCACCACCACAATTGGCATGTTGAATATGGTGAATATTCAGAATAAATATTGTTTTAAGTTGTTTGCTTGCAGAGTCTGTTCCCACCTTCATACTATGTACAGCTATCCCAGTGATATTAATTGATGTTGCAAACTTTAAACAAGAAAATAAGCTCTTATGCAGTTAGAGTCAAGGTTTTGAGGCACAGAAATGGATGCTGTCCAGATCAGCAGCTCTAAAATTAAACCTACTAGCCTTACTTTCATTTGTGGGCGTGTGTGTGCACTTCACACAGTACCTCCACTCTGTCTGTTTTGTTCTTGTAAGCAGGAAGGAAGTTGAAACATTAACAATCTTGTGTTATTGTTTTTTTAAACATTGGAGAGCTGGATTCTTGCACAGAGTGAAACTTAATAAAGACACTCCTTTCTAAATCAACCACTTTCCAGTGCTATAATACTATTTACTTTAATCTCTAAAGAGCACCTGTATTAAGTGACTAGTGTTTGGTATTCCCTTGAAGAGTCACTTAGGACAGGTTTCACTATATATTTTTTTTCACTGCCTCCTTACAAGGAGGAGAATAAAAGGGAAATATAGGGCATGGGTGCTGTATATTATCATGTGTAAACATGTACCTAGGATCTCAAAGCAACCCAGTGCTTTGAATTGTCAATGACTCAGTAGAATAGTCTGTGTCTGTAATTCATACTTCATTTTGGATTGAGGGGGCTGTATGGGTTGGGCAGATGTGGGGAAAGGCAGGTTTTTATGATCAAGGGGATGATTTAAAAAGAAATGCAGTGTTCTTAAACTAGATAATATTTTGGATGTGCCAGTGCTAACTGCTTACAGACTCTGTAAATAAGGATCATAAAAGCAATGTATTTGATCATCTTGATGTTGCCTAATATTTTAAAAGCTATGCAACCAAGAGTTTTGTGCACTGTTCTCAGGGAGATTTTTCTCCTCTCTTCAATGTTCTTTGCCATGTCATTCACAAGGAGAAGACATACCTGAGACGTAGAATTGTAACTTTTATAAGTGAAAACATATTAGTTTAGCAGCTTTTTTCTCTTTCACATTTTGCTGAGTGTGGTTATGCTGTTTCTAATTAAATGATGGGGGAAATATTTGCTTCCTACCCAAGCTGACCTGAGGTAACCTTGCAGCAGCTGTTCATACTAAAAAACTGGGATCTTCTTAGGAAAAGCTAAAAGGCACATTCAAGAAAACTGTTCTCTCATGGACTAACAAAAAGCTGCTAGAGAGTTGGAAGATTTCCCATTTGGTTTAATTACAGAGATCTGATGAATTGCAAAATTTAAGTATTAGGGTTTTTCCTCCTTTAAGCCAGTGAGTTTCCCTATCCTAAACAGGGAGACGGACGTATATATCCAGAGTGAAAAATTTATAAAAGCATATTCAGGGAGTCTGCTGTCCTCTGAGACATGTATAACTCCATTGAGCTTTAGTGGGAGCTTTGTATGCTCATTCAGAGGAGAATATTTCTTATAGTATCTATGACAGGGGATGGTGGTTAAGTGAGTTGAAGTACCTTCCCCTTTATTTGAAATATTTACAGAGTACAGTGTATGACACACTGAGAGTGAATAGAAGAGGAAATAGAAACAGTAAATAAGAAGCCTATATATTTTATTGTAAACCATTATTTAGAAAAATAACTGTTTTAAAGAGTGAGTGCCCAGTCCTTCTGTGTGCTGAGTGACTTCTGTGGGGGGAGTTAAAAACAGTCAATTCCACCTGAAATCAGCAGGAGTTGATAGCATTTGGCACCTTTCAGGATCAGGCCATTAATGATAGGGTGCAAAACTAGTATGCAGTAAAGGATTGCTAGAAGTAGCTGGACTTGTTGATTCAATTTGCAAACACTGCCTTTCTCCCCATGCATGCGTGTGTAGGCATGCACACATTTTTTCTTTTTCTCTTTGTCTCTCTCTTTCTCTTTCTTTCCTTCTCTCTCTGTACATGCATAGAGCATCAGATTACAAAGTGGAGCAAACCAACAAAACAAGCAGAGCAGGATGTAAGAAATTACATTTTTTTCAGTGCTGTCTTTGGCAGAACTGCAACATTTACACTATTGCTGGATGGAGGGATTTGAGTTTCCTGGTATTCTATGACCTACTTACAGAAAAAGAGTAGCTTAAAGTTCCAATTAATTATAAAGAGATTTTTTTTATACCCAGAAGAGCATTCTATAAGAAATTATGACCACTACAATGTAATTGCATACTAGCAGTTGCTTACATCTACAGTACGTCAAATGCATCTGCACCATGATGGTCCTGCATAAACATAAGATATGTCCTAGGAATTAGACTGTGGATGCCCTTTAAAAGCTTAATCAGGGAGTGTAAACTGAATAATAGATATACCTACATCTGTGCAAATTAAAAACATTTTAAAAAACATGCATTGCAGCAGTTTTCAATGTTAAATGGCTGGCATGGGGAAAAAGCTCCTCATTTTAGACCCAAAATTCTTTCTTAAAACACCAAAATAGCTTCATGTTTGACTTCCATGGTGGCTCGAAAGAGGCTAGAGGCTAGAGGAGGAAAATGAACAAATGACGAGGATGATGTGCATATTTTCCTTGCTTGTATTATTTGACATTATTCATGCCTCTGGTATGAAGGAATGTTGTTTAGGCCGAGCAATAGTTTTATTCTTTCCAATTTCCTTGCACTTTTACCATATTGTGTATGTTACTGATACCTGCTTATGTGCAGTGTCCTTTCAGTATTACTGGGCCTTTTTCTTTCTTTTTTTTCTTAAAGAGGCAAATGTCAGACAGCAAAACCTTTCCCTAAAACTCAGATTAAAATCTTTGAACATACAATTGTATAGGGTCACCTTCCAAATCCTTTAAAGGATTGGTGGCTAGATCCTTAGCTGTGGTAAATCAGCATAGTTCTATTGAGTTCAGTGGAGATTTGTTAATTTACCCCAGCTGAGAATCTAGTCCAGAAAGCTATTTCTTCAGGATCTATTTCACTCTGCTGAGGTGTTTGAAATAAAATTAATTCACAATTGAAAATATATGGAAAGGAGAAAGGGCTTGAGCACTGATCTATTTCACATTGCGGATAAGTCATGGCTTTTTCTAAATGAGAACTAACCTCCCCATCACTTCTAATTTGAAAAGCAAAATGAAACTGCAACACTGTGCAAGCAAGAAGCAAGCTACACCAGGCTAGTGTTCAATGTTATTTGTCAAGGTGGTCATAGATGGGTGACAGACCAGATTTTAGTCAGTAAGTTACTCTATTCCAGAAATTTAGAGATGGTTAAAACTTCCTTTGTGAACGTGAACCACAGTACTGAAAGGTACTTGCTTCACTCCAGCCCATGAGCTGATGGGGAGCAGTAGACTAGCTGCACAAAGAGCTCTAACAGTCTTCCATGTTTATGTAGCTTTCCCACATTCTCACTTTTTATGAGTGTACACAGAGAGCTTTTTTATGGTAATGACTTAGAATGCATAAAAATTAATAAAAAAATAGTGACACCATATAAACGCTGATGGTTGAGTAGGCACTTCTGTGCTGCTAAGCACATACACTACAGTGGGTCTGGTGATTGCTTTCACTTTTTGCAGTAGTCCATGTTTACTTGAATTCTGAGTTTTATTTTCATGCAGATTTCCCTCTCTAGAGCTCTTCCTGTGGTATTTGAAGCTATTAAGAGCTCCATAAACGTTGTCACATAAGGAAGAGCTCTCCTAAAAAACAAAGCAAAATAAAAAAAACAAAACCCAGAACAAAATCAACCAAAAATCCCCATAACATTGAACCTTCAACTGCATGCAGTATTGCTTTTTTCTAAAAATAGTTTTAAGGAAATGTTGCACTTACCAGATAATAACTTACAAAACCCCTTGAGTAGATGCCATTTATACATAAAAATATTGAATGAACACCATATTTAGTTTGATGCATTTGGTTGGGTAATGGCTAGCTAGCTCTATTTGTTGTTAATCTTCATAAAGTCTTTGGGTGAAATACTGAAGTCCATGGGACTTGTCATGGACTTCAGTGGGGCCAGAGTTTCCCCCTTGGAGCCAGATATTGAGATCTTAGCACATATTTTCTGTTTTAATAGTCAATGGAAATTTCCCTTAGTAAGGCGCAAATAAAAACTGAGTAAGGATCTCAAGATTGGTGCTGTTGTTCCAATATTGCATCAGTGTAGCTCCCTTGAAGTCAATGTAGTAACATGGGCATAAAACTAGAATAATAGAGAATTGGGACCAATGTTTTTAAAAAATGACCTCCACTCCTTAAGTACAAAAAGTTGTACAAGTTAGAATTTAGTATGTTATGGCCCAGAAGCTTCCTGATATTGTGGTTATGGTGACCACCTGTCCCTAATTGGGCAGAACTGTCCTGAAATGTGCATTTCAAGTTCTGGTCCTGAATGACTCCAGGACAGCATTTGTCCCGGATTCCCTGCGGAGCTGCTCAAGGCTGAGAGGTGGCGCCAGACTCTTCCCGGTGAGAGGGGCTCAGGTGGGCCTTAGCTCTCCCTCACCACGAGGCCCTGCCCTCTGCTCCTCTTCTTGCCACTGAGGCCCTGCACCTGGCCAATCCAGAAGCAAGAGCTGGGCAGTATTAAGAACTGCCCACGGAGCCCAGGCCACTGTGGGGAGTCCCAAACCCTCGATCTGCCCTGGGTGGCACACCCCAGGTGGTGGGAACATGGGCCTGGGGGTGCTCTTGGGCACCCCTGCTGAGAGCAGGTGGAGGGACTGGGGTTCCCCACAGCGGCTCAGGCTCATTGGGCTGCTCTTACCACTGCCTGGCTTCTGCTTCTGGCTTGGCCAGGGGGCGGGGCCACGGAAGGGGGGCCGGGCTCCTGCATGTGTTCCATTTTTGCATTTTGAAAAGATGGTCCCCCTAATTGTGGTACAAATTTATATTGGAAAATGTTTTATTTAGATCTAGCTTCTACTCATGAATTAAAGTTTTGAACTCCTCTTGTGTATTGAATGGAGGAATTGGTTGCCCTCAAAGAAGTTTAAAGAGTTTGCTGGTGATAATTTGATGGGGGACAGAACTTATCATACAGGGGCCTACTGAATATGTGTTTAATAATGAATGTATATATCAGCCCGAGTTGGATCGACAGAAACATATCTATGTATGTGGGTGTATTTTGAAGTATCTTTTGAATATACGTGCTTATCTCTAAAGTTACATGTTCAGAAGCTCATCTACATTAATATGTAGCAAAGGTAATAAATATTTTAGGTTAAATACATTAGCAAACAGAGTTGTGAGATAACTATGTATTTTGCCCCTAATGTGTTTTTAAAATTGTTTTCTGTCAGAAAAGCTTCAAAGAAATACTTTTGTGTGTGTGTGTGTGTGTGTGTACACTTGTTTCTCCACTGCTGTATGGTAACGGTTGGTGTAGATGCCCTTTCTTCCTTCTGTGCTCTGTCCAGTGTAGCTTTAATGCCCATCAACCATGTTGAATTAGCATTGAATTCCTGGTATGCAAACAGAAAGTTCTGAACAAAATACAGCCATATGGTAGGTAGTGCCTGCTAATTTTGTTGCATGTGTTGATGGAGTGTGGGAAAACAGATGGAACATGGCTTTACCAAATGCATTTTGGAAAGCATGTAAGCATGTAGGAACAAGCAACCCAGACAGCTATTAATACTTCAAACCCTGCAGAGCTGTAGTTAAATACAACCATTTTTTAAACAAATAATGCTTTTGTCACAATACAGGTGATAACTGGAACACATAATTCAAATGTGTTTGATTTGATCAAGCTGCCTTATCGCAGCATTCTTTCTTTTTCTTTTTAAACTACGAGAAGCTGGGGTAATGATGCAAACTCACCCACACAAGTTCTGCTTTGTTAAGTAGGATACATGGTTTGATTTGTTCCCATACCTTTCAGGTCTTTTAGTTTGTTTGCAGTTTACATTTTTCTATTGCTGTAATTCATTGGTAAACTATGCTTACACTTTTTGTGTGGTGCACCTTCAACGTATAACTTTTTTGGCTGAGTGCTTAAAAACAAGATGGAATTAGGCTTTTGTCGTAGTTCCATTTTGTCAAAGCACCAGCAGCAGGTTGTTGGCTTCCAGGCCAGTAACTTGGGCACATCTCTGAGGCCTTCTCTACACTACACAATTAAGTCAACCTATGTTAGGTCAACGTAGACCCACCGCAGTAATTACTGTGGTTTTTCATGTCCACACTACTCTCCTTCTGCCGGCGTTGCACATCCTCACCAGGAGTGCTTGCACTGACTTAAGTGGGGCAGTGGTGATGGAAGGGGCGTTGACAGCCCGAGCTGTCAGCACTGCAAAGGGCTCACAGCTGGAGCCCCGCTCCCTGGTGCCCACAGCTCTGGCTGTCGGCTCCTCATAGAGCCAAGAGTCCAGGCTGTGAGCACACAGCAGCGGAGCTCATAGGCAATGTAAGTAAGGAAGTGTCTACTCAGATGCTGCATCACTTTAACTACATTGAACTAAGCACTATGCCTCTTGTGGAGGTGGAGTTATTAGGTCAGAATAGTGGGGGGCTTACATTGGAGGGGAGCAACCCTGTCGTGAAAACACTTTCAGAGTTGGGTCAACATAAGCTGACCTAACTGTGTTCTATAGACTTGGCCTGAGATGATTTTTGTAACTGTGGAGGAACGGTAAAGTTTTTGTGCAGCTGTACTGGAGGCCAATACTAGTAATGCTTCCCACCAGATCTAGAAGTGCTTTACAAGTATTAATGAATCTTATCTCAGCTCCTCTGTGATGTGCTCTCAAAAATAAATAATATATAGTCTTGACCCTTAACGTCCATGTCCTCACTTGCGTTTGTAAGTAAGAGAGATAGAGAAGCTGACAGGCTGTAGTTAGACTGAGAGTTGAGTCCCTGAGACCAATTTACCTGTTCGAAACAACCAAATCTCATCTCCTGAGTTCTGATTCTCTTGGGGGAAAAGTGGGGAAGCCAGCCCAAATTTGGTCTCTTGATTCAAAACAATCATAGCGAGGACAAGTATATAACATATCATACCGTCAAACTAGCATACTAGCAGTCATAAAAACAATCTTTTCACAAAAGTCCATTGTCAACAAGCCATTATATTCTGGGTAGTGTTACATCATTTGAGATACTCTTTTATGGGACTTGTAAAACAGAACTCTCCCTTTGCAAATTAAAGGTGAACAATTTCGTATCATTGAAGTTAGTGTGAAGGGTGATTTTTCTCTCCCTACCTCCCCTATCCCCCCAAAAAGGGAATTAGGCTTCATCTTATTCACATAAATCCCAGCAGGCTGCCTTTATGGTATACTGGACCTGCTGCACTTCTACATGGATGGCTAGAGGTCTTACTATGATGCTAAATTACAGCATCTTCTTCACTCACCTGCAAGAGCGGTGAAGTTGGGTTGAAGAAAGTATTGCATCTTCTATGTTTCTGAGAGGCTTATGATCAGAGATTTCTAATATGATTAAATGTGCAGCAATTTTTGCAATATGAATTGTCATTCAGAAAGAAATAACCAGACCCCATAGCACTCATTCCTCATTTTCTTGCAAAGTTAAACAAGAGCCTTGGGCTGGCGCAGACAGATTTTATTAGTTACTCTTTGTAATTCAAGACAAATACGTGTGTATTTTACCCAGCTTTACAAGGTATGAGCCAAATCGTAAGGGATGCTGAGCACTTACAGCTCTAAGTGAAATCAGTAGGGTATGCAGGTGCTCAGTACTTCTCAGGATTTGGCTCTGTATTATTTAATAAATAATCCCTTACCGTAAATGCCTTTATTCATCTTTAGAATGGGTATTGCAATTTTGATTAAATAAATGAACAAGGCAGGCTTTCAAGCTCCTTTTTAGTTCCCACCTGCACTAATAGAGATAATTAATAATTGCCTTTTAAGTTGAATACAACAGAGTGAATCACTTTGTTGCTACATTACAATCCATACTTTTATTAGTTCATCAGCATTTTCCTCTATTCATAGTGTATGATGATGGGAAACCCAGTGTAGGTTATCAGACAAGAACCATCGCAACCAGCCACAGCCCTTCCAATTGTAATTTAAGATTTGGCAACAAGACGTATATGGATGGACCCCAGGTTTTACATAACTACCACTCATGTTTCATACATATTGTTACTAAACCACAGTGGAGAAGTAATACCACTTGCTGGGGGGAAAAAGGTTCCAACTTCATATTCTAGAATTCTCCAGGTGGAGTGTTGTTTATCTTGTGAAATAGAACATCTGGCTGATGTCTTACAGGGAGGAGGGAGCATTGGAGAGGGCAGGGTGTCTAACAGAAATTGAGCTTGAAAATAAATAGAAGATGCAGTAAGACATCAGGAATGTATGGTTGTGGATATGTTGTTTTTTTTCTCCAAACTCTGGAGTGAGTTAGACAGATTACAGGTCACCATGGGTCACCATGTTTTCATTTAAATAAGTGTACAGATAGATTCATTTGATAGGAAAACTGTATTACTGGCAAATTCCCATCTGCTTCCCTTTTAACAGCTTCCTTCCTAAAGTTACTTCACCCCGATGGTTTAGTGTTATCTGCACTCCTACTAGCAGCTAATTTAAAAAAAAATCGTATCGAAGAGACTCCCACATTGACTATGAGTCGTTTTTCGAAATCAGGGGGTAACATACCTGAATTGGGTTGGTATAATCAGAGTCTCACCCAACTTGCTGACATCCTCTCTCTCATCCTCTCACCGTCCTAAACGTTATCCATCAGATCCAAGGCCTTTTTCTGAAGTTACTCTGTACTTGGTTATGCCTCCTTTCCGTGATAATACCATATATTAATTCAGAACACCTAAGGCTTTAGTCAGTCCATGCAAAGTAATGCACATTGGAAAACATAATCCCAAGTGCATATAGTTATGGCTTATACATCAGCTATTACCATTCAAGAAAGTTATCATGGATAGTTCTCTGAAAATATCCACTCAACATACAGCAGTCGTCTAAAAGGCTAACAGAATGTTAGGAACTATTAGAAAAAAGATAAAAAATAAGACATAATTTCACCTTGAATACTGTATTCATTTCTGGTTGCCCCTAAACCAGAAAAGATTCAGAGAAGGGCAACAAAGATGATCAAAGGTATAATGGAACAACTTTCATATGAAGAGAGACGAGGGCTATGTCTACACTAGAGAGCATATGGCAGCACAGGTGTACCAATGCAGCTGCACCGCTGTATGATCTCTCATGTAGCCACTCTGTGCGAACAAGAGAGAGCTCTCTCATTGACATAATCCACCCCCAACGAGTGACAGTAGCTATGTCGGTGGGAGAAGCTCTCCCATCAACATAGTGCTGTGCACACCCACTAGCGCTTATCCCGGTGTAACTTATGTCACTTGGACGGTGGAATAGTCACATCCGTGAACAACGTAAGTTTTGCCAGCATTAAGTGGTAATGCAGACATAACCTAAAAAGATAAGAGCTGTTAAACTTAGAAAAGGGACAATTAAGGGGGCATATTATAGAAGTCTATAAAATAATAAATGGTGTGGAAAAAGTGAATATAGAGGTGTTATTTGCCATTTTCCACAATACAAATACCAGGAGTCACACAATGAAATTAATAGGTGGCTTGTTTGCTACAAACAGGAAGAATTACTTTTCTCTCACACACACACACACACACACACACACACACACACACACACACACACACACACACACACAGTTAACCGATGGAACTCATTGCCATAGGATGTTGTGATGGCCAAAAGTATAACTAGGTTCAAAAAAGAGCTAGATACATTCATGGAGGATAGGTTCATCTCTGGCTATTGGCCTAAATGGTCTGGGACATAACTCTCTGAATGCCAAAAGCCAAGAGGGGAAGAGTGGATCTCTCCAGAGATTCTGTATATTCCTCTGTTCTGTATATTCCTCCTGAATCTCTAGTACTTATGGAGACAGGAAACTGGGCTAGATGGACCATTGGTCTGACTCAGTATGGCCGTTCTTATGTTCCTTTATAATATCCTGCGAGAACCATTGCTTTAGGCTCAGTGGACATTAGGCGTGCACTGGAGTTAGGAGAACAATAAGTTCAATGAGGACAACCAGCTAATTAAAATTATCTTTTTGAAAAAGTTTACTTGATAAATAAGCTCCTAGGGTGAAAATTCATGCCTGTCCATCGGGCCAGCACAGTGCACTCAAAGTAGGGATTGAAGTGCTGCATAGGCCTTGGATTTGCCTCTGTGACAGCAGTATCTTTAAAGAAGCAGTTTAACAAATGGTACATGTGACCAGGGTACAAGTACTAAACTGCCTGGGGGAAGAATGTCCCTCTGTAATTTAGCACAGTGGGGTGTTGCATTCTTCAGATTGCATTTTCACCGATACCCTAGGGTTGTTGTTTCCCCAATTCCATGCCCCATCATCTGTTTCATTGAAGATATTGTACAAAGCCTTAAACTGCAGATTCTTATTCCATCCATATCAAGGGCCTGATCCAAAATTTACTGAGATTGAAACAGTTATGGATTCCCTTAGGGCTTCCCATTGATAAGGTTCTATTCGTCCCTAGCCCCCAATGTTTTGACTAGCAGGAATGATTTATTTAATTGTCTAATAAAACCCGGAAGGATTGCGGCAGGCCTTAAGTCACTTCCAATGCCATCCTGATGTTTCTTACAGTCTGTCATTATAGAGGCTTTCAGAATTGTTTTTCCTTTATTTAAGCATGAACTGTGTCTGACTTTTTATACATGAACTTTTCGTGTTTATTTATTGATAGTCTTTCTAAAAGATTAAACAGTCACTAAGGGGACTAATTCTGTGGTCACAAGGGCTCCTGAATTTACTTCTTTTTAATCCTTGGGGGAATTCTGGAATTTGGGGAAACAGCTTAGACTCTGGAAGAAATTATGCTAATTTACTTTAAGTAGATTTTAAGATGGTGATAAATGTTGCAGAATTCTTTTCAAAGGAAGAGGTAGAGAGCACTGAATACGTACAGGGTACATATATACATAGCCCATATATACAGCTGACCCTGTAGTGTACATTTTCAAGCTTAGAAATGTTTTGTTTTATTTAGCAGTGATTGTTTTGCCATTGAAATATAAGTTTATTGATGAATTAGAACTAAGTGAATGTTGAATGTTTCCTGAAATAAAAGCACTGAATTTGCTTTCACTTGTATTTGATATCCTTTTGTATTCACTTCCTTTGAATCTTCTAGGGCAGTGTTTCCCAAACTTGGGATGCCACTTGTTCAGGGAAAGCCCCTGGAGGGCTGGGCCGGTTTGTTTACCTGCCGCGTCTGCAGGTTTGGCCAGTCGCGGCTCCCACTGGCCACGGTTCGCCGCTCCAGGACAATGGGGGCTGCGGGAAGCAGCGGCCGGTACGTCCCTCGAGCATCATCCACAGAGCATGTGAGTTTGTTACAGCCTCTCTCTAGACAGCCAGCCTCTTCAGCTCTGGGGGTTCATGGTTCAATTATTGGTGACAGCCAAAATGGTGATGGTCACTCTCAGCACTGGACACAACTAAAGAGGAAGGGGCAAGGTCCCTGCCTCAAGGAGTCATGATTAGACCAATAATACAGTTCATGTGCATAGTTCACCAGATTACCCCTCACAAACGAACTAATGTCACAGAGGAGAAGATGTTTCTTGCACTGGTGGATTATTGACGACACTCCCATGGAGAGAAGGGTGTGTTTAAGAGAGGATATGCGTGATGAAGGGGTTGTTGTTTGGCATAGTAGGCAAGAGAAGAGGGAGCTCAAATGCAAGAGGTATCAAGGAAGAGGGCTCAGAGGATACAAGAGTGGGAGAAGGATATCAAAAGTTTCTTAGGTGAGTGGCTTAGAAAAGAAGACAGTGAGTAGAAGAAAATAAGAGAGATATCTGACGTGGTGCGGGGGAGGGGAGTAAAGTTCAAATTTGACAAGGAAGCCATTGGATGTATTTGGAAAGGCAAATAATTTAGTCTGAGTAAGATGTAAAAGCAAAGAATAAGATATTTTAGCAGCATCAGTAGCTTTTTGTGTCGACTTGAGGGACTTTAGATGAGATGCTGAGAGACCAAAAAGGTGGAGATTACAGCAGACAGGGTGAGAAATGGAGCAGAAGGAAATTGAGAGGAAAGGACAGGTTTTAAAGGTTTGGGAGAGAAAAATGGATAGGTTCAGACCCTAAAATACACACACTCACTTATGTGAAGTTGAGTTAACCCTGAGAGGAAGGGAATGCTTTTTCTTTTAAAAAAAGAATAGTTGGTGTTTTCATGAGAGCCCTTCAGAGAGCATGACAGGAATCCTACTACTGAAGCCCTGACAATTGTAATTGTGCACCACTGCTCAAGGCTTTCCCCTAATGAGCCTAACAGATTTAGTAAAGAAACTTGTATATACAATCAAAAGTGCCCACAAATGTTAACACAGTATATACTTCACTGGGATGGCTCATTTTATAAGTTCCAGATGAATGTGATGTCATTGTGCGTACAGCCTATTTGCCACTGAAAATTGGAAGACAGAAATATGTAAAGAGCATTTGTATTGATCAGTTAGTTGTTTCCTTGTAAAACTTTTGGGACAAAATAAATTGCATCAAAGTGTTTTTTGTTGTTGTTTGTTTTGTTGTTTAAATACCTGATGTGAAATATCTTAGGTTCACTTGAGCAAGAGCCATTTTCCTTCCCCGCTGAAAGCTCACGAAAGCTTATGCTCAAATAAATTTGTTAGTCTCTAAGGTGCCACAAGTACTCCTTTTCTTTCTTTCCTGCTCTGTTCCTCTGTCCCAGTTAATTTTATAACCAGAGATGTTTCTGTGCTAATGTTGTCTGCTCTTACTGTTGTTGTTATTACTATGTTCTTCCCTCCACACAAATGCATGAAAGTTGCCTCTCAGTTGTGGTTGGTTTCCTTTCTTTGCTTTCACAGCACTACGAGTACTCTGCTGGCAACACTCTGGCTGGAATGCATTCCAGTGCAGCTGGGGAATGTTGAAGCAGCTGGTGTGCTGAGTAGGAATGATGTGTGAAATGTGTGGGTTTCATGCCCCACAATAGAAACTTACTTTTTATTTTCCTGGCTTTCGGCTGCATAGAGAGTTCCTACGCCCGCCCACAAACAAGCCAACAAACCCTCACCCACCACACAGCCAAAGAGTTAGCTGCCTACATACTAGTTAGCACTCATTCTGTGTTTCCTTTCCTTCAGATGGGAACAAGAGCTGTGTCTGTTTTTCTAGGCCATTCAGGAAGTCCTACAGTGTAGTAATGACCCTGTTATCTAATGGACAGAGTTTACTTAGGCTTTCACTGTTTCTGCTGCCCACTTGAAACACCCAGGAAGAAAAAGAAAGAAAGAATAGTTCTCTGTGTTGCTGCTGTCGTCCAATTCAGAGTTGACAGTCAAATGAAAAAAGAAGGTTGTGTCCCCTGAAAGTGATTTCCACTGCAGGAGCACATTTTTTCCCATCTGGAAGTGAAGCACAGACACCATAATAACCCTTTCTGCTTGCCTCCTTACAAACGCAAGTGTGCCACCAGGGCTCATTCATTCAGATTTGCTGATGGGTTAGTTCAGATGTTTGAATATGGTGGTGATTCTCTATGACGCGGATTCAGACAGAGCTAGTCAGAAGGGTTATTTTAAAGCAGCTAATATTAAATTAATATTTTATTAGGATAAAGTTTTACAAAGAAGAAAGCTAGAAAAGAGCACTTCATTAATCTTTGGGGAAAGTCTCATCTCTTTCTCTTCCTTATGCTTTGATATTGGCATATCATTGGCATACAGCATGATATATTGAAATAACACTGAAGAGTCTAAGATGCTAATACCGTGGACTTTATGTCTATATTTATAAAGTATCATGCAAGTATTTATGGTGTTATATAATTAATAGTGTATTGGAAAAAAATCTGCCACTGCATTTGTAAGCCACACACCTCCTGGGTGTGGTGTTCTGTTCCATCTAGTGGCACTAAGACCACTTAGAGATTAATGAGTCTAAGCTTCAGAGGTCCCAGGTTCGATCCTGCCCGCCACTAACCAGGGTCTGTTGGCGTTACACACTTACACACAATAGTGAATTTTGAACATGCTGCACAATGATGCATGCCCCTACACTGACACTTTGAATTGACATAGCTTCTCTCATCTGAAAATTTAAAGCATCTTTATAGACATTTAAATAGGGTTCACAGTTCCCCCACTGGGTATGGGTTAAGCCCATTTAATAGATGGATAAACTGAAGCACTGTGCATTTAAATAGCTTATCACAGGGGAAGTCAGTAGTAGTTATTAGAATGGAACCCAGGGGTCCTGACTCCCACCTCTACTGTAACCACAGACCACAGAGTAGTCGGCTCAGGCCCCACAACTTGAAGATATATCAGGTTGAATTTTCAAAAGCACCTAAGTCCCATTTGTAAGAGGGACTTATGCACTTTGGAGCTCAAGTCTCATTAAAAGTCAATGAGACTTATGATCCTAAGTCACTTTGGTGCCTTTGAAAATTTCAACCGTTACTACTAGTGTATCTTCAACCAACATAGAGAAGGGTCTTTGCCAGGATATGATACACAGATTGTTGTAGCTTCCCTTACTGGGCTATTACATTTCCAGGATAATGCCCAAGAAAGTAACTGTGCATCTCTTATTTCCAGTAACAGGATTTGTGTGCCTAATTCTCAGTTTGCTGTGCTAAGTATGAACAAATAAATAAATAAATTATAGCCCGCCCAACATTCGGACAATTCCTGGAACAGACTAACTTGTGGACACTCACATTACATGCAGATAATTTCCATGTCATTTCAAAGTCAATTGCCAAGCATTTGCACATTGAAATGAAAAACTATGTGTATTATTTTGTTATGGTAATGGCACATTTCAGTACAAATTACAGTATAGTGGAACACCTATGGGCATGTGACATCTACAGTAATAACAAGCGAGTACATTATGCTCAAGGCTATCCCTGTGATTATCAAATGAACTGGCACTTAAAATAAATCTTCCACAACATCTGACACATGTGAAAGATAGTCTACTCCTTTATTCTAAATGCAGGTCTTTGTGATGCTAAATTTCAGCTCATCTTCTTAAATGCTGGCATGTTGTTCTTTCTGGTTTTGTCACATAAAAGGACTCCTTGACAGTTCAAACATTATCAAGTTTTAACTTCCTTTTTCTCTCTGGAAGGTGGTGAGTTATTTTGGATTTGAAACTCTGCCTCTAAGGCTATTTTAAAAAAAATGCATGGGATTATATTTTTTTTATAGTTGCCTGAAAGGCAATATCCAATCTGTGGTACTGATCAAGTTATAGAGTGGTAAGTGTATAAAAAATGCAAGTATGTCTTCAAATATACCTATGTAATTCCCACTGAGGACGATAGGGAGCCAGATCCTCAGATGATGTAAATTGTTATAACTTGACTGATAGTTTACACCAACTGAGAATCTGGCCCTGGGTGTCAAGCATGCATATTTGGTGGGGACAGAGTTGGAAAGCACAATATCTAAGTGTGCAGACAGTTTAGATTCTTTATTGCCACCTCCAGTGGGAGATGCCTCACCTTTCCAGACTTCATTTTCAGCCTCCCCAGATTTCTACCTATGTATGTGTGGAGATTACGAAGGAAGTTTTTGTGCCTTTAGGGGGGAAAATCTACCTCTGTTACATATGTTTTAATACAAAGTCATTGCCAATGTGTAGCAAAGTATGTGGATTTGTTTCTTAAATAAGCAGCAAGGTTTAAAATGAAGGTTTCAATAATGTATACAGTGGCATAATAATGTACATTTATATACTGGCAACCCCTGATGGAACTCAAAGCTCTTTATAGACTCTGTGTGCATGTAGTGGAGATAGCTATGTTTATAAATTGCAGAGCCCCATGAGAAATTGAACTTGTCATGTGACTGCCACACCTGCACTCTGCCCACAAATCCCACTCACTTGAACTATGTCTAACATTCCAAACCTCTGAGCTGTTTTCATACAGCTGTTTTTGTTTGTTAATTATTATGATGTATTATTTGTACTGTAGTATTACTCCAGGGCCCCAGTCAGGACCCCATTGTTTCCCACTGGGGCAGTGATTGTCTTTTCCTATATATTTGTACAGCAGTAAACGTAAAGACTTTACAATCTACAGCAAACAGAGGAGTGGAGGGGCTTGATGTTCAATTTCTGAACTATGGGGACCAAATCCAGGTGTTGTTTAAAATGAAGACTTTTTCCTCTCCCTTCTCCATTTTCAATAGTTAAAGCATAAATAGCAGAACCTAAAATAGCAATATTATTGTTCACTGAAAAACTGCTTCAGAGATGTCTCATACTTGTAAATTACAATCATTTTCTCCCTTCAAAGATTCAGTTGGATTTGGTACTAAGGCTTTAGATGTGGAGGGATATGAAAACTAGTACCCATAACATATTTAAAATGGTATTTCTTGAAAATACATGACATGGGGTATGGTATGAAGATTTTATCAGGACTTGTTTGGGGTAACCTGCATTTGTGACTTTGCCACTCAGGTAATGCATGTGATCTGGAACTCATCCCATAAAATGTTTCTACCACGCAGTCATGTATTCTCTGGCTGTATTCAAGTATGCATTACTCACCCACCACTAGCATACTGAAATATAGCTACATCTGGGGTGAATCACAGCAACCATTATTTACTAGCAAAGCTATGCAGCATTTTTAGAAAAGAGGGTGGGTGGAGAATAAGTTGTCCATTTTATGACACCAAACAGACTAGTGGGTAAAAGTGAGGAATTTTGTGAGTTGGAAGACTAGGGTCTCCAGCAATCATAAGACTGGTTCATGTGTCCTGAGCTCATATTTGGAAAGAGCATTCAGAGAGCATCTTCCCTGGCTTTTAACACCTTTTGTATGTCTGAAAGGCCCCAATGCCTAATGGATATTAATATTTGCAATATTGTAGAAGAGCTATGTGGCTCTCAAGGTTGTATAATACCAGTTATCAAGGAGTGAATTATGATTTTACACACTTTTTAGTTTGGTATTTTTTGATGAAGAATAATGAATGCTTCATCCATATGCATTCAGAGTGAATCACTGGGTGTTGGGAGTAATTCCCCTTTACTCAGTTCCCAGCTCTTTGATACAGAAGATCACTGTTAAAACTGCCTTCTTGAAGATATTTTACCAAATGAGGGCTTTTTTCTGACAAATGGTCTGCAGACATAATTAAGAAATCTGTTAAACCTGCTGTTAATTAGCCCAGTTCATGCTGAAAATCTGTTTGGGTTTTAGGGTAGCAGCCGTGTTAGTCTGTATTCGCAAAAAGAAAAGGAGTATTTTAGAGACTAACAAATTTATTTGAGCATAAGCTTTCGTGAGCTACAGCTCACTTCATCGGATGCATTTGGTGGAAAAAACAGAGGGGAGATTTATATACGCACACAGAGAACATGAAACAATGGGTTTATCATACACACTGTAAGGAGAAAGAAAAGGAGTACTTGTGGCACCTTAGAGACTAACAAATTTATTAGAGCATAAGCTTTCGTGAGCTACAGCTCACTTCATCGGATGCATTTGGTGGAAAAAACAGAGGAGAGATTTATATACACACACACACAGAGAACATGAAACAATGGGTTTATCATACACACTGTAAGGAGAGTGATCACTTAAGATAAGCCATCACCAACAGCAGGGGGGGGAAGGAGGAAAACCTTTCATGGTGACAAGCAGGTAGGCTAATTCCAGCAGTTAACAAGAATATCAGAGGAACAGTGGGGGGTGGGGTGGGAGGGAGAAATACCATGGGGAAATAGTTTTACTTTCTGTAATGACTCATCCATTCCCAGTCTCTATTCAAGCCTAAGTTAATTGTATCCAGTTTGCAAATTAATTCCAATTCAGCAGTCTCTCGTTGGAGTCTGTTTTTGAAGCTTTTTTGTTGAAGTATAGCCACTCTTAGGTCTGTGATCGAGTGACCAGAGAGATTGAAGTGTTCTCCAACTGGTTTTTGAATGTTATAATTCAATGGCCAAACTGGACAGTCTCTACGTAAAGAATGAATGGACACAAATCAGACGTCAAGAATTATAACATTCAAAAACCAGTTGGAGAACACTTCAATCTCTCTGGTCACTCGATCACAGACCTAAGAGTGGCTATACTTCAACAAAAAAGCTTCAAAAACAGACTCCAACGAGAGACTGCTGAATTGGAATTAATTTGCAAACTGGATACAATTAACTTAGGCTTGAATAGAGACTGGGAATGGATGAGTCATTACACAAAGTAAAACTATTTCCCCATGGTATTTCTCCCTCCCACCCCACCCCCCACTGTTCCTCTGATATTCTTGTTAACTGCTGGAATTAGCCTACCTGCTTGTCACCATGAAAGGTTTTCCTCCTTTCCCCCCCTGCTGTTGGTGATGGCTTATCTTAAGTGATCACTCTCCTTACAGGTGTATGATAAACCCTTGTTTCATGTTCTCTGTGTGTGTGTGTATATAAATCTCTCCTCTGTTTTTTCCACCAATGCATCCGATGAAGTGAGCTGTAGCTCACGAAAGCTTATGCTCTAATAAATTTGTTAGTCTCTAAGGTGCCACAAGTACTCCTTTTCTTTTTGCGAATACAGACTAACACGGCTGCTACTCTGAAAACTGTAAGGAGAGTGATCACTTAAGATAGCCATCACCAGCAGCAGGGGGGGAAAAGGAGGAAAACCTTCATGGTGACAAAGCAAGGTAGGCTAATTCCAGCAGTTAACAAGAATATCTGAGGAACAGTGGGGGGTGGGGGGGGGGAGAAATAACATGGGGAAATAGTTTTACTTTGTGTAATGACTCATCCAGTCCCAGTCTCTATTCAAGCCTAAGTTAATTGTATCCAGTTTGCAAATTAATTCCAATTCAGCAGTCTCTCGTTGGAGTCTGTTTTTGAAGCTTTTTGTTGAAGGATAGCCACTCTTAGGTCTGTAATCGAGTGACCAGAGAAATTGAATGTTCTCCAACTGGTTTTTGAATGTTATAATTCTTGACGTCTGATTTGTGTCCATTCATTCTTTTACGTAGAGACTGTCCAGTTTGGCCAATGCACCTGGCAGAGGGGCATTGCTGGCACATGATGGCATATATCACATTGGTAGATGCGCAGGTGAACGAGCCTCTGATAGTGTGGCTGATGTGATTAGGCCCTATGATGGTATCCCCTGAATAGATATGTGGACAGAGTTGGCAACGGGCTTTGTTGCAAGGATAGGTTCCTGGGTTAGTGGTTCTGTTGTGTGGTGTGTGGTTGCTGGTGAGTATTTGCTTCAGATTGGGGGGGCTGTCTGTAAGCAAGGACTGGCCTGTCTCCCAAGATCTGTGAGAGTGATGGGTGGTCCTTCAGGATAGGTTGTAGATCCTTGATGATGCGTTGGAGAGGTTTTAGTTAGGGGCTGAAGGTGATGGCTAGTGGCATTCTGTTGTTTTCTTTGTTGGGCCTGTCCTGTAGTAGGTGACTTCTGGGTACTCTTCTGGCTCTGTCAATCTGTTTCTTCAGTTCAGCAGGTGGGTATTGTAGTTGTAGGAATGCATGATAGAGATCTTGTAGGTGTTTGTCTCTGTCTGAGGGGTTGGAGCAAATGCGGTTATATCACAGAGCTTGGCTGTAGACAATGGATCGAGTGGTATGATCTGGATGAAAGCTAGAGGCATGTAGGTAGGATTAGCGGTCAGTAGGTTTCCGATATAGGGTGGTGTTTATGTGACCATCGCTTATTAGCACTGTAGTGTCCAGGAAGTGGATCTCTTGTGTGGACTGGTCCAGGCTGAGGTTGATGGTGGGATGGAAATTGTTGAAATCATGGTGGAATTCCACAAGGGCTTCTTTTCCATGGGTCCAGATGATGAAGATGTCATCAATGTAGTACAAGTAGAGTAGGGGCATTAGGGGACGAGAGCTGAGGAAGCGTTGTTCTAAGTCAGCCATAAAAATGTTGGCATACTGTGGGGCCATGCGGGTACCCATCGCAGTGCCGCTGATTTGAAGGTATACATTGTCCCCAAATGTGAAATAGTTATGGGTGAGGACAAAGTCACAAAGTTCAGCCACCAGGTTAGCCGTGACATTATCGGGGGATACTGTTCCTGACGGCTTGTAGTCCATCTTTGTGTGGAATGTTGGTGTAGAGGGCTTCTACATCCATAGTGGCTAGGATGGTGTTTTTAGGAAGATCACCAATGGATTGTAGTTTCCTCAGGAAGTCAGTGGTGTCTCGAAGATAGCTGGGAGTGCTGGTAACGTAGGGCCTGAGGAGGGAGGTGCTGACAAAGGAGGTGCTGTCGTCATCATGAATAGGTCGGAGTATGAGCAAGCGGCTACTAGGCAGCTCTCCAACACCACTTTCTACAAGCCATTACCCTCTGATCCCACTGAGAGTTACCAAAAGAAACTACAGCATTTGCTCAAGAAACTCCCTGAAAAAGCACAAGAACAAATCCGCACAGACACACCCCTAGAACCCCGACCTGGGGTATTCTATCTGCTACCCAAGATCCATAAACCTGGAATCCTGGACGCCCCATCATCTCAGGCATTGGCACCCTGACAGCAGGATTGTCTGGCTACGTAGACTCCCTCTTCAGGCCCTACGTTACCAGCACTCCCAGCTATCTTCGAGAGTGGCTATCCTTCAACAAAAAAACTTCAAAAATAGACTCCAGTGAGAGACTGCTGAATTGGAATTAATTTGCAAACTGGATACAATTAACTTAGGCTTGAATAGAGACTGGGACTGGATCAGTCATTACACAAAGTAAAACTATTTCCCCATGTTATTTCTCCCCCCCACCCCACCCCCCACTGTTCCTCTGATATTCTTGTTAGCTGCTGGAATTAGCCTACCTTGCTTGTCACCATGAAAGGTTTTCCCCCCCCCCCCCCCCCCCCCCCCGCTGCTGGTGATGGCTTATCTTAAGTGATCACTCTCCTTACAGTGTGTATGATAAACCCATTGTTTCATGTTCTCTGTGTGTGTATATAAATCTCCCCTCTGTTTTTTCCACCAAATGCATCCGATGAAGTGAGCTGTAGCTCACGAAAGCTATGCTCTAATAAATTTGTTAGTCTCTAAGGTGCCACAGTACTCCTTTTCTTTTTAAGAACATCTGAGGAACAGTGGGGGGTGGAGTGGGGTGGGGGAGAAATAACATGGGGAAATAGTTTTACTTTGTGTAATGACTCATCCATTCCCAGACTCTATTCAAGCCTAAATTAATTGTATCCAGTTTGCAAATTAATTCCAATTCAGCAGTCTCTCACTGGAGTCTATTTTTGAAGTTTTTTTTGTTGAAGGATAGCCACTCTCGAAGATAGCTGGGAGTGCTGGTAACGTAGGGCCTGAGGAGGGAGTCTACGTAGCCAGACAATCCTGCTGTCAGGGTGCCAATGCCTGAGATGATGGGGCGTCCAGGATTTCCAGGTTTATGGATCTTGGGTAGCAGATAGAATACCCCAGGTCAGGGTTCTAGGGGTGTGTCTGTGCGGATTTGTTCTTGTGCTTTTTCAGGGAGTTTCTTGAGCAAATGCTGTAGTTTCTTTTGGTAACTCTCAGTGGGATCAGAAGGTTGGATGAGTCTAAGTGAAATTGGGGGTTTGAGGAACAGCCCTCATCTATTTGCCAGCTGCAAGTAACCCGGTTATTCAACAATTATTTTGTACTTTATGGTCCTGGAAATTAAGGGCAAGTCTACACTGGTGCATCTGTGCCACTGTAGCACTTTTAAAAGATGCTCTAAGCCGACAGGAACAGCTCTCCCATCGCTAGTCATCCACCTCTCCAACAGGCAGTACTATTCATGGGAAAAGCTCGCTTGCTGACATAGCACTGTCTACATGGGGGGTTAGGTTTGTATAACTACATTACTCAGAGATACGGATTTTTCACAGTCTTGAGTTATGTAGTTATACCAATATAGGGTCTGTGGTGTAGACCAGTCCTAACACCTTTAGTGGAAAGCATCGCTTACCATATAATAAGAGAGTGTAATTGTGCCTAGAGGAGTTGAAGATAACATCTTTTAACAGTTTTTTGGGAAAGAAAGTTTGGAATCGGCATCACCATTCCATTCATTTGGTAAATATTTGCTGATATTGCCTTCTGTATAAGCAATATTTATTTCTAGATTGACATAGTCTCATTCACTGTGAGAACATGAGTAATTGCTTGGAACATTCAACTCAAGGTCCACATTTTTCATGCAGTTTGATGTTTAGTTAAACTCACCATACTCTTTCTGGGTGGACTAGCCTTCAAAATAGCTTTCCATGGCAACAATGACAAAAGCGGTGTGATCCTGAATTTGCATCAAGCAGACCAAATTTATAAATCATGCACCTATAAAAGGCAGCATGGTCCCAAGGCCTGAAAGCCTGAGTCTAATCCTGGCTGTGCTTTGGGCAAACCACTTAATTTCTCAGCTTCACTCTCTCCTGTAAAGGGTTATTATGAGGGTTGACTAATATTTCTGAAACTCTTTGTCAGTGTGAAAGTGCTTTTGAACCAATTAGAATATAGTTCATATAATCATGAATACATTTAAAACCTTTAAAAATGCAACATATTTTTCTTAGAACTGGTCTGTTTTTTAAAATGCATTTCATGAGACCTTTACACTGGATCTTTTTGTTTTTGTAAACAAATCTCTTACTCAGGCATATGGTAAACCCCTATGTATGTGTGTAAGAAGGATATGAGAGGGAGATTTTATCAGTCAAGCACCTAAATACTATCATGTATTGAATTTTTTTGTCTTTCACATTAAAAAGAAAGAACATACTTCCCACAATACTTATAGAGCCACCATGCTTTGAACAACTTTCCACATTACAAGGGGAAAATATAACTCCTGAGTTATATCCCACATGATGACATCTAGTGATAATATTTATTTATTTGGAACTTGTTTCTGTACAAAATACAATTTCTGTTGACTGAGTGAAAAACACATATTGGTACAATATCGAAGTAAACACGTACTTAGGTCATAACTCATTCATCCTACTGTACAAGAGTATCGTATCTGAGATGCCTTCTGTAAAAGACAGGTTTCAGAATTCAGAGCAGGTTCTGATTATTTTCACTGAAACAGATGTAGTGATAAACTAATATAAAATTCATGTAATATTTTGCTTCAGTTAAACTGATACTAACAGGGCTATCTTCAGAGTATTAATTATGAACTCACTGGTTAAAGAACATGATATATATATATATCAGCTAAAGTTATTAACTTAGCCAGGGCCAAACAACACATAATCATTTGTGTGTGGTAAAAAGCCTGGTATATAACTAGCTTAGTTCCCTGTACTAGGGTGAGCTGACAAAGACATAACATTTACAATGTAGATGTGTAAATTGCATGCTCCTGCTCTTTAACAGAGAATTTGCCATATGGGTTTACTTCATAGCTCATTAAGTAGGAAAAGAATTGACAAATGTTCACTTATTGCCCATCTGTTCAGTTTTTTTTAATCTATTTACTTTTTTAAATAAAAAATGGGTATGTAAAAAAATAACCTATCAGATTTAAACCCAAGTTGACTTTTTTATGTTTGCTTAATAAAAAGAATATTAAGAACATTTCTTAATATGGCAATTGTGGTGACATTTGCTAGCACAGGAGCATTTCTAATGAGTTGAATCATATTACACTTTCCAGATACATTTTTTTTAATACCATGGGCCAAGGAGTTGAACTTGTGTAACTGAGAGGAGAATTGTGCCCCCATACATACACCAAAATTCAATAGTAGTTCTGCTCTGTTCAGCATGACAGGCAATTGGGAGGACTTGCATTAGAAAGTTTGTAAATATCTCATTGAAGCATGCATGATATAAACTTCCCCAGTGTCTCTACCTTTATTTTATGTAGCAACATCATGCTGAAAGATTGTGTTTTCAGGTTATGGCCCTGAACCTACAGTGGGTCCTTATATTTATGTAAGATCTCATTCAAGTCACTGTTGCACGAGCATAAAGGTCTGTGTGAGTGGTTACCTTTGCAGAATCAGAGCCTACATGCATGCATGCCTACATATATACAGGAATTGTTTCACCCTCCATTGCAATACAGCCACTTGTAGGAAGGTAGCCAGATAGATAGTGGCTCCATGTTTTCAAGTATTCTCTAGTTTTGGATGCCCTCAGTGCTTGAGTATCCAACCAGTCACACTGAGGGCCCTGTTTTCAGATATGCACAGTATCCACCTAGTTACTTCTATTGTGGGTGCTCAGATCCTTGGAAAATCAGGCTCAAGGTGCCTCAGCTTGGACATCCAAATACTAAGACATTCTAAAGAATGATTTGCTTTTGAAAATTTGGGCTGTGGTGTATATCACATTGTCCAACAGAGAGGAGGAGAGAGGGATGGGGAAAGTTTTAGTCGAGAATTCCAGGGCAGTGTTCTAATCTTAAGGGAAGTGCCCTGGAATAATTACGATCAGAAAGAATATGGGGTATTTAATGTCTTCCCTAAAAGTAAACTTCATGATGGCTTAAAAAATCCCAAAAACCTCCTTTGGGTTTTGTTCTTTAATTCAGAAACTTTAAAAAAATAACAATAACAAACATAAAACTTTTGCTAATAAATACACCAGTTGCTAATACAGAGTATTCTTTATTTAAGGTTATTCTCCAAATACCATGGGTTTGATATATATACTGGAAATCTGAAATGTAGCAAGAAAAACCATTAGCAAATAGCCAGCTCTTTTTCATATTTATCCAGGAACTTTGATTTTCTTTAGCTTTTAGCTTTAATATGTTTGCATTAGGAGAGGACAGTGCAAAGAACAGTCAATATTTATTCTAGTGTGACTGATAAATAACTGGGTGACTCAGGGATTCTTAGTCAGAGCATCCTTGTCAGGTCATTGCTGACGTCTAAGACAGAGACAAGTTCACTGTCTCTTACACTTTCACAGGAATCAGCACAGGAACCCCAAACAAACACGCTGAGGGTTCTAAGCATAGTGGCTGAGTTGTTAGTAATTATGGAATGACTTTTAAATTACAAAAATAGAGAGGGAAACAGTCAGTAAAATGTTGCAGCAGGTTTGGCTGAGAATTACAATTTAACTTAGAGTACTTTAATTCACCAGAAATAATTATATATTTATAAACTTACCTATTCAATGGGACATGTACTCCAAAATTACTTAGGTACTTTTGAAAATCCCACTTTAAGGCTGTATCCTAATATTAGGCCTTATTCCTTATGCAGTCATACAGATACTTAGTGAGGCTAGCATCCTGCTGTAATGTATCTCATATTTAATGCACGCAGGAGCTAAGGAAGAACATAAATGTTTGGGAGGTATTGACCAGACCCTCAGCTAGTGTGAAATGGCACAGATTCACAATCAAACCTTCTGTAAAGTTTTACAGTTTCTTTTCCTACCAACCCCTATTTATAACTGGCAAGTCATACAATTTTTGCTAAAAACTCTGCCACTACACTACAAATTTTCTTTCAATGACGCTGCATTGATTTACACCAGTGGAGGAGCTGTTGTTTACAAGAAAGAAAGAATAGTTAACCAAAGAGGGCTCTGAAAAGGCAGAAAGCTTAATTATAATAAAGCCCCTCTGTTGTGTGGATTAAGAGGATAATATGATGATACAAATTGGAATGGCCTCATTGTAAAAAATGTAAGTAGGGTAATTTTCCAAGGAGCCGTGTTTTGAAATCAGTGTGTGTGTGTGTGTGTGTGTGTGTGTGTGTGTGTGTGAGAGAGAGAGAGAGAGAGAGAGAGAGAGAATACACAAAATATATGCCAAATGTGTGTACTGGATGATGTGTATTTGTTGTTTCTCCTCTCTAACAATATTTATGGGCCATGTTTAGAAAAACTAGATCCTCACTCTTTAGTCTGAAGCACTCTGTGTATTAGCCCTATTAGCCTATTTCTAAATACATCTTTGTTTGTGAAGAAGAAGAAGAAGGATGGTCTTGTAGTTGGAATATAGTTTTGCTCTGTTCAGCATGACAGACAATTGGGACAATCTGCGTTAGAGTGTTTGTAAATATTTCATTTAAGCATGCATAATATAAACTTCCCCTGTGTCTTTACCTCTGGTAAAGAAGAAAATTGCAGTGTGAAAAATTATGGATGGTTCACTAGGGCCAAAATATTATTTAGATTACCCATCTTTTCCTCTCCCTGTCCGATGTATCATCATTGCATGTTCTGGGTAAATACAAACCTCAAAATTTGCGAGTGGGAAAAATGTTGATGAAAATTCTACAAGACTGCTGAGATCTATTATGAGATTTTTTATCCAACTGAAGACATAGGTTTGATATCCCACTCTTACAGAGGTGTTCCCACAAGGGTGTCGTGGGATTTTTGCCTCAGCGGTATGGTAGACAGCTTCCCAAGAGGGGGTGTTGTAGTATGATACTATACTGATGTCTAGGAACTTAGAGAACTCTGATTTTAGGGAAAGCTTGATGTGAGAGGACAGGATATGTGGCAGAAGGAGTAAAGCCTGAATATTGCACTGTCTTGGCTCGCTTTCTCTCTTTATGCTTGAACACTCAGAGCTTGTCTACACTGGCACTTTACAGCGCTGCAACTATGTGGCTCATGGGCATGAAAAAACACCCCCCTGAGTGCAGCAAGTTTCAGTAAGCACCAGTGTAGACAGTGCCCAGCGCTGGGAGCTGTGCCCCTCGTGGAGTGGGTTTTTAGTGTAGACAGTGCACCAGTGCTGCGCCACAAGCATACAAGGCACGTTAAAGTGCTGCTGCAGCACCGCTTTAGCATTGCCGGTGTAGACTATTTCTGAGTAAACACTGATTAAAGTTGTCATGATTTGGAGGATTTGGCCCAAAATTTAGAGGGAGCAATAAATGCAATAAACTGCAATAAACTGACTTGTTCATTTCCCTGCCCTCATAACTATAGTGTGTTCTTTAGTACTTCAAGTGTTAAGTCCTAGAAACAACACTGAACTTTTATCCGAATATGTTACTAATGAGTATGGAAACATTACTGGAAACTCAGTGCTAGTAAAATGTCACCTGACTTAATCGTTTGGTAAAAGCTTTTTTCAGAAAGGTTAATGGATGTCCTAGGTCTCAAAGATTTGTTTGGCAGTGGCTTCAAAAAGACAGAAAGGATGAGAAGGAAGAACACTTTACAGAGCAGTATAACCATTGGTGAGTGTGGGTACATGCTGCTGCAATTATTCAATCCAGCAAATTCAGGATCATTGATTAACTTTTTGAATGAACTTTTAGATCTGGTTATTGCCCAAGCTCCTGAGATGATTACACATCAGGTACAATAGCAGCATTATGAACACGTTTTAGAATAGATTCTGACTTTTTTTTTTGGAAAGTTCTTTTCCTTTTCAAGTCTTGGAGCAGTGCTATCGGTCTGATTTCAGGCAAAGAGCCAGGTTCTTATGCCATACACAAACCTTGGTAATCACCAGGTGATTTGGATCCCAACTCTAAGTCTCAGTGAATAGGAACAGAGCTGCCACTTCACAATCTGCTACTGCAGTTCTCTAAGGATAAAATTCAGAGCTGTGCAGAGATTCTGAACAAAGTCTATGTATCACTTAAGTACTACTTAAATCCTCAAAATAGGGTTTAATTGGGACTTAAATGATACAAAGACCTTGTGCTGCATTTAAATTAATTTTATCCTACAAGCAGACTATGGTGAGTGGAACCAGTTACTTTTTGTACAGGTGGGCCCTGGCCTGCCCTTGAACTCCTCCCTTGCTTCCATTTTGTGGAGAGAGCTACTCTGGATCCTCCTGTGCAGCCTCTCCATTATCTGTGCAATTCCATCATGCAAGACAACTTCCGTGTTTCCACTGCTTTTCTGTGAATATATTTGGTCAGTTACATTGTCTCAGTTGTTTTATTTTAATAACATACATTAGTCTGTTCTCTTTTTGTCTTGGTAGAGTAATTTCAAGAAAGTGAATCCCTCCCATCTGCATGCTATTAGGGGGCGACAGAGTGAAATAAAAGCAGTCCTAAGATAACCTTCCTTGAAATATACATGTACTTTTTCCAGGCATCGGACACATTCTTTGTGCCCATCACAAACTGGCTTTTATGTTTTCAAGCATCTCTTTCTTCCACTGTTGAAAGAAACGCTTATGTGAAATCTCTACTTCCTCTGGGTTTGTTTTGTGAGAAGTGGAATCTTGTAATGTGATAGCAATTTCCCCCACGAAGAGACAGTAACCAACAGCTGGTTTACTACAGCATTATTTGGAAGAGGAGGACTGAGAGGGTGAGGAAAAGGTTTTGTATGTGTAACTTTTTCCTTTGGTTTCTCTCCCCCCCCCCCAGCAATTTTAACAACCTCACCCCTGCCACTTGAATTCATCAGTCCTCTTTTGGTTTGTATGTACACTGTTAATGTTGTGGTTGTACAGCAGCTGTGTGACAGTTATTTCAAAGCTATCCAGAGTATGGGCACCACAGCAGAGGGAAAGCCTGCAACATTTTACTCTGAATTTTTGTGGGGGAACCTAAGAGCAGCTGTAAGAAAATCACTGTGTTGGCTGATGTATGTCAAATTCTGTGCCAAATATCCACCAAACTGAGACCTTAACTACAGTAATAGAGAAGAAGGAATTTATTGGAAACTTTGAAAGGTTTAGAACCATCCTGATGTGATTGAGTCATATGGCTTAATGTCGGTCAACATCAAACTGCTGTTGAAGAAAGACTTATGTTCACCAGGCTTCTCCACAGTTCTGTGGCACGTTGTCAAGGTGTTAAATGCGTGAGAAACTGAAATATAAATTCCACAGTTACCTGTAGTAACTGTCAGAAAAAAAAAACCTGGTCTTTTCTTCTGAGTTCAGAGCGCCTCTAGTGTACTTGTGCTATTCTTTGATATCCAAGGAGAAGGGAGAGGGCTTTCCTATATCAATGTTGAAGTTGTCCTTTAATTGTCTTTATGAGGCCTTCTCTTTCATGCTTTGTATGGCACTGAGTGCATTGTTAGTGCCGATCTAATAAATAATACCATCCATTTGTTTTTGGAAGGTAAGGCTTATTTGAAAAGCCAATATATGGTAGAAATATTTTTTAGGCTTTGATGTAATGTTTGAATAAGAAGGGGTTGGCATTGGAGCTCAGACCCTAGTGCAGCAAAGAACTTAAGCACTTGTGTAACTTTAAGCGTGTAAGTCTTTCCAATGAAGGTAAGGAGTCATCTCACATAGTATTCGTTTTGGCCAACATTTTTAAAGGCATTTTAGGCATTACTGTGCTCAGCATTGCAATGCCTATGTGATTTAGGAGCCCAGATCACATTTTCAAAATGGATTTAAGAAGCCTAAATCCTGATGACTTCAATGGAATTTTGACTCCTAAGTCCCTATGTCCCTTTTGAAAATTAGTTTTAGGCTTCTAAATCAGTTAAGCATTGCAATGCCGAGTGCAATAATTTAACGCCTAAATACCTGTAAAGATCTGGGCCTTGTGCCTAAAGTTATACATGTGCTTAAGCCCTTTTCTAGATCAGGTGCCGAGGTGATAGGCACCTTATATTAACTCACTACACGTCATCCTATCCATCAATATTAGTTAACTGTTTCAAATGGGACTTGTTAAAGATTGAACATGGTGGGCCTACCTTATTTCTACCAATGCCAAACCACCACATAGTTAACTATGGTTGGGCCACTTGACTCAGAAAAGGCCTGCAGGGTAGGGGGCAGTTGCTTGGATGCCTATTGGGGTTATCTGCTAGATGGTAGAGAAGAGTTGAATAAGGCACTACTTTCTGGTTTTGATGTCACTGCCACCACCTTTCAGACATGAATTCCCTTGCAAGGCAATTTTATACCAGAAAACTCACTAGTTTAAAAATGGTTATTGTGTAAATTCCCTGCTTGCTGAATCTTTGGTGCAGGCAATTAAATAAAAGTTTTCCCAAGCAGCAAACACCAGACAGTATAGCAGCCTTTCTTGCATAATAAATCCTAAGACCAATCTAGCCAGAAGTTCCTCAGCTATAAATCAAATTTTGATCATTTCAAGAAGTTTGTATAGATGGCAACTTCCGTTTGTAAATCATGAGATCATAATCGTGAGACTATCCAATCACAGCTGTTTCTTGCACACAGTGACTGTGTATGATTGTACAGATGTTTTCAGCAAACCGTTGTCTCAGTCACATCTTCTAAGCAGAGTTGTAGTTTTTGGTTAGGTTTATTATTATTATTACTATTATTTTTGGTTCAGCAAAGAACCATCTGTAATTCTGCATGTATGTAAAAGACAGAGATGCCTGCAAATATCTTAAGTTCTCAGTTGTTTAATGAAATCTCTAAGGGTAGACATATGCAAGCTAGCTTTAACCTAAATAGCTTGGGCCCTGGAGCAGTGAAGTCTGTACAAGCTTGCCTGGAACCCTGGGGAATTACTCAGGTGTCTAGCCTGCACTGAAGCCCATATTGTCGTCTGCCACAGCTTCATTGCACCAGTACCCAAGCCAGCTCCTGATTACTCTCCAGGCTGTCTATGTATGGCTTCATGAGCCATGGCATTAAGGGGCAGGCTGGGTCCCCAAGGATAACTATAGGCATTTCAACATCCCCAACGGTTATTTTCTGGTCTGGGAAGAAAGTCCTTTGCTGCAACTTTTGAAACAGACCAGAGTTCCTGAAGATGCGAGCGTCATGTACCTTTCCCGGCCATCCCACGTTGATGTTGGTGAAATGACCCTTATGATCCACCAGTGCTTGTAGCACTATTGAAAAGTAACCCTTGCGGTTTATGTACTCACCGGCTTGGTGCTCCAATGCCAAGATAGGGATATGGGTTCCATCTATGGCCCCACCACAGTTAGGGAATCCCATTGCAGCAAAGCCATCCACTATGACCTGCACATTTCCCAGGGTCACTACCCTTGATATCGGCAGATCTTTGATTGAGTTGGCTACTTGCATCACAGCAGCCCCCACAGTAGATTTGCCCACTACAAATTGATTCCCGACTGACGGGTAGCTGTCTGGCGTTGCAAGCTTCCACAGGGCTATCAACTCGCTTTTCAACTGTGAGGGCTGCTCTCATCTTGGTATTCTTGCACCTCAGGGCAGGGGAAAGCAAGCCACAATGTTCCATGAAAGTGCCCTTACGCATGCAAAAGTTTCGCAGCCACTGGGAATCGTCCCAGACCTGCAACACTATGCGGTCCCACCAGTCTGGGCTTGTTTCCCGGGCCCAGAATCAGCGTTCCACCGCATGAGCCTGCCCCATTAGCACCATGATGCCCACATTGCCAGGGCACGTGCTTTGAGAGAAGTCTGTGTCCATATCCTCATCGCTCTCCTAACCGCACTGACGTCGCCTACTCGCCCGGTTTCGCTTTGCCAGGTTCTGGTGCTGCATATACTGCTGGATAATGCGTGTGGTGTTTAATGTGCTCCTAATTGCCAAAGTGATCTGAGTGGGCTCCATGCTTGCCGTGGTATGGCATCTGCACAGAAGAAAGGCGCAGAACGATTGTCTGCTGTTGCCCTCACGGAGGGAGGGGCGACTGACGACATGGCTTACAGGGAATTAAAATCAATAAAGGGGGTGGCTTTGCGAGAAACTGAATGGCCGCCTCAAGGATAGAACTCAAAACCTCAAGGATAGAACTCAAAACTGGGTTTAGCAGGCCGTTGATTTCACAGAGGGAGCGAGGGAGGAGAAAATGAATACAAAACAAATCTGGTCTATTTCTTGTTTTGAGCCACTTCATCTATCTTTATACACCTTGCTGGCAGCAAACTGTGCAGTACGACCGCTAGCCATCGTCACCTCCTGGGTGCTCGGCAGAAGATGGTGCGGTATGACTGTTGACCATCATCTTCTGCTGGCTGCAGATAAAAAGACAGTGCACTGCCGGTAGGACTCAATCGCCATGAGACGAAACAAGGGAAATGACCTGGCTGAGTCACTCCCATGTTTGCCCAGGCGCCCGGTTAAAAGAGCACCCAGGACTACGTTGACGACGGTTACCAGTCATACTGCACTGTCTGCTGCCAAAAGGCAATAAACTGCTGCTGTGTAGCAATGCAATACCACGTCCGCCAGCACTCAGGAGACATATGGTGACGGTTAGCTGAGCGGGCTCCATGCTTGCCGTGGTATGGCGTCTGCACAGGTAACTCAAGAAAAAAGGCGCAAAATGATTGTCTGCCCTTGCTTTTACGAAGGGAGGGAGGGAACGGGGGCCTGACGATATGTACCCAGAACCACCCGCGACAATGTTTTAGCCCCATCAGGCACTGGGATTTCTATCCAGAATTCAAATGGGCGGTGGAGACTGCGGGAACTGTGGGATAGCTACCCACAGTCAAAGCTCCGGAAGTCGACGGTTGCCTCAGTACTGTGGACACAGTCCGCTGACTACATGCACTTAGAGCATTTGTGTGGGGACACACACACTCGACTGTATAAAAACACTTTCTACAAAACTGACTTCTATAAATTTGATCTAATTTCGTAGTGTAGACATACCCTTAGATGCTCAGCTAGTATAAATTGGCATTACTCCCTTATCTTCAGGCTTACACTAGGTGCCTGATCCGGCACCGTTGAAGTGAATGGATACTTTACCATCAACTTTAATAGGCACAGAATCAAGCCCTAGTTCAGAATTTTGCTGTTAGTGCATATGTTTAAATATTCCTGTGGTAGGAGTCCTGGAAGTTGGTTCTAGCATTTGTGATTTTTGCATGAGACCACTTCACAAGGCAGAATTCCAAGTAATGTTGCTGTCCACAAAACCTGAGGTGTTTTGGAAACTCTTCCATTTGCTGTTGCTTGCTGGGTTCCAGATTGCAATTAACTCAAAGAAGCATACAGAATATAATAGCAAATCAATCTGGTCTGCAATTAATGTTAACAGGGCAGAAGAAGATTGATTTCCTTTATCATATACGTTATAGTAGGTCTCAAATTGTCACAATGGCTTTTATAGCTTTTCATTTTCACTTGTGTAACTCAGATGTCAGGAAAGAACATTAAAAATAATAAAAGGAATTATTTGGAGGGTTTTGTATTAACTTCTTAAAATTAAAATATTTATCCTTTTAGTTCTTGCTGAAATTACAGTATTTATGAACAGTGCCTTTTAAAAATTTCAATCATGAAATTCAAAAGGTCTAGTAATGGTGAAATTTGTTTTTTTCAGGGGAACTTCTGATTAAAGGAAAAAAGACTATAGA
Organism: Dermochelys coriacea; assembly: GCF_009764565.3. Taxonomy (NCBI): domain Eukaryota; kingdom Metazoa; phylum Chordata; order Testudines; family Dermochelyidae; genus Dermochelys; species Dermochelys coriacea. The sequence goes on from NC_050069.1 coordinate 175,432,155, forward strand.
AAGACTAGTGTGTGTGTAAGAAAACTATATTTTTTTCTGTGGATTAGATTTGCTTTTCAATAATGCTATCAAATTAGAAAAGACCAAGAAACAAGATGTGCTGAGTGAAGAAGGAACTCCCAATACTTGCAAGGCCAAATTCTCAGCTGGGTAAAATAGCAAGGCTTGCAGCACTTCTTACTCTGTTTTTGACTGGAACCTGGCAAAAGTTTGTGTCTCCGTAGTTTTTTATTTAATCCAAACTTCTGGATCAATCCTGAAAGAGCAATAGTTGTTAATTTAATCAAGTCTGTTGGCTGTAACATTTCCTGATTATAATGACATTTTAAGGCTCAAATCTGTTCTCAGTCACAGCGGAACGTCTCCCACTGAAGCAACTAGGAGTTTGTACCAGAATTTTGGAGGACAAAGTTAGGCTATATAGGCCAAATTCATTCCTCATGTAGGTCTGCTGTTGGTAGTAGGATTACACAAGTTTTAATTTGTCACTATGGGACAAATCCTTAGCTGACTTAAATGGAACTACCTGAACTTACCCCAGCTGAATATCTGCTGTATGTAATAATTACATAGGGTCCAGTTGTTCCCTCTCAACTTTTGTAGCCCCAATCCCACAGTATGCTTACAGAGCAGCTGACATAGGAGCCTTCTGTGCCCCCCGCCCTAACACACTTTGTGCCTCCTACCCAGTTCCATTGACTCTGGCTGCACTTTGCCAGCACAGGGACTGAGCCTTCACACTATCAGCATAAGGACTGGCTACCCTAATCCATAGTTTTTATCCAGAAGGATTTAATGTAAAGGATGTAATCATAAACCCTCCCCATCAAATTTAAGAAGCTGAATATCCCTGGAAAACCTGGTTTGTTCCTTGTTGATTCCTGTGAGTGCCATAAAGTTATGAGAGAGAGAGAGGATTTTATCTTCTGTTCCTGTATTTTTCATTAAGATTAGGTGGAAGAGACTGCAACTGAATGTTTGATATGTAAGGAGAAAGAGAATACTGTGAGCTTCCTCTGGGTGCCATAGAATCAATTGGAAAGCAAAATAATAGTGTAGGCAACCTTCTGTTTTTCCTTTCAGAGGAACTAGCCCCATGTCAGCTTTGAAATTCTTTGGAAAAATAATAATTGCCTGCTCCTCAGTCAAAGGACCACTAGGATATGTGGAAGCTTTCAATTTTGTTGACATCTGGGAATCTGCAGTTTGATAGCCAAATTCTTTGTAATGATGGGATTTAATTTTCTTTCAAAGTATATATTTTTAATAGTGTTTAAAAAACAGTCTGTGCATAGTAAGATGACTAGTGGAGGAAGAGTTTATATCTCTGGTTCACAAGGAAGTATGGTGCCACTGTGACCCGGTTCGAAGTACTGTGTCTGAGAGGATCTATTTCTGGAAAGTTGCTCCTCTGCCTGAAGTACGGAAACTTCAAACAGATATTCTGATTAGTTACAGCTTGAGCTGAAATGATGACCACTTGGTTCATGCACTAGGCAAGCCTGCTCATTCTGATGATATGCTTCATTCCAAAAGCAGGGATCTGCTGGAAGCTATGACACTCTCACTGATAATCTCAAGAGTCAAACACTTGGAGGCCAAAAGTAGGATGTTCAGTGGAGGGTCCTCAGCTCTGGAATTTGCTTCTCTGTCTGTTCTAGCAGGATCCAGAGTTTGTTGACCTTCAGGGTAAAAATCTGTCTATTCACAAAGGATTTTGCTGGCTGGGATGCTGAGAGGGGACACTGAGTTTGATTTTCTTATTGAGATTTAGAGTTTTTGGCTGTGTGTCAGCTAATAATGTTCATTTTATAACTGCTGACATTCACCAACTGGTGACCATAAAGAAAAATGCACATGAGAAAATAGATGTAACAGCCACATTTCCATGATTTTTCAATGGATAGACATGTAATATAAGTATACATCTTCCCCTTCCAAGGCTTTGATGTGAGGCAGTATAGCCTCATGCACAACTTCACCTTCAAGGCCAAATTCAGAAATATGTCTTCGTGCAGCTGCTGTATGAATTTGTCCCTAGAAGTGGGCTTGTGGTGCTAATTGTAACTGTATGAGTTGCGGATTGTAAACAGAGAGAGCAGTAGGATTCTGTACCTTTTAGCGGGGTTGGAGTGACTGAGCTCACAATAGCATTGCCAGTGCCATCACACAATTTCATTTTAAAGAAAAATAAGCTGTTATAGCCTAGCCCTTTATCATACACAGTATGCCATTGAGTGTACCTCTTCTGTTTATAGATAGGTCTTAGGGTTCTGACTTTTTTTATGTTAGTCGGAGGGCACCAATGTGAAAGGCTTGAAGCATAAACACATCTGGCATTGGATGGCTTGAAAACCTCAAGCCATCTTACTGAAACAGGATAGAAAAACTGCATGGACCGATTGCTTCAAAGATGGTTATGAGTTTGTATTATGACACCATGCATTTTTTCTTGCATCTGATCATGAGAGATTCATTCGGTCACTGTCTTAATTCTCATGTGGCAGGGGGTATGCAGGAGAGAAGGATAATAACAAAGAAGGTATCATTTTTACTGAAAAATAGTAAACTCAGATATGTGACTGTAGGATTTAAGCCCAACTTCTGAATTCACATATATCAGGTGAAAATATGCTGAGCATGATAATGAGGAAGAATTTGGCTGTTTACATACCTAGATGTTCTTGGGTTACTAAATACTCTCTTTTGCTTAAAAAAAAAAAAGGCAGGGGGGAGAGGGGTTACTTTTTGTTTGTTATATTTTAGAGATTTTCTTTCACTAAAAGTTGAGGCAAGAGGATGAAAATCAACCAAAATTTGGAGAGACTCTCAGTTTGTAAACTGAAATGTATTAGCCAATTAATGGAAAAACTGAAAGGTTGACTCATGCAAGAACAGAGCTTAAAAAAAAAATAGTGCTTAGATGTTTACTTCTTCCAGAATTATATGTCTTTTGGGCTGACCAGTGCAAGCTCCTTATAACGCACTGAAGCCAGATTTCTCCCTTTCTCCTTTAATAAAGAGAAGCTGCCAGTCAAACCATAAATAAATCTCCAGTATTTTGCTATTGGAAAAATCAATATTTCCTCAAACCACCATCAGGGAGGCTTGCCTCCTTGTTAGCCCACTGAAAAAAAATTTGCAAACTGGATACAATTAACTTAGGCTTGAATAGAGCCTGGGAATGGATGAGTCATTACACAAAGTAAAACTATTTCCCCATGTTATTTCTCCCTCCCACCCCACCCCCCACTGTTCCTCTGATATTCTTGTTAACTGCTGGAATTAGCCTACCTTGCTTGTCACCATGAAAGGTTTTCCTCCTCCCCCCCCCCCCCCCCCCCCCCCCCCCGCTGCTGGTGATGGCTTATCTTAAGTGATCACTCTCCTTACAGTGTGTATGATAAACCCATTGTTTCATGTTCTCTGTGTGTGTATATAAATCTCCCTCTGTTTTTTCCACCAAATGCATCCGATGAAGTGAGCTGTAGCTCACGAAAGCTTATGCTCTAATAAATTTGTTAGTCTCTAAGGTGCCACAAGTACTCCTTTTCTTTTTTTGAAAAAAAAAGTAATTGTCATTTTACTCAAGAGAGCTATCTTTTGTCCACAGTTGTACTTTGAACTTGATTCCTAAGGAATAGAAAGCTTTATCAGGTTTAATATGTGTGTCTTTTGAGCCACATTCTCTTCATATTTCAAATGATGTTGCCTTCCCATTTGGCACAGTTCAGTCCTGTTAGCATGTTTAATGTTTCTGGTGCCCAAATTGGACCTCGTCTAAAATTAAAAAACTGAAGAAGATTTACTAATTCTTCATGTGGGATTTGGCACCTTCATTCACCAGTAATATATATACTTCATATACAGCAAGTGTTGATAGCCAAGTTAGAAGAGTGTCTTTCATTCAAACCTGTTTTACTTTTTAAAGTATGAAAATATATCGATCTGAAAATATATCAATCTAAGCTAGATTTGTGCAATCTAAAAATCCTGTTATTTCAGGTGGTTGCGTAATGCTTAGTTTATGTACAATTCCGCAACTCGTAGAAAAATCAAAGGAAAGTAGAAGAGAAAAGAGAGTATATACTATTTTTATGCAGTCCTTTCCTGATGAGTTCATATTGAAACAATTGAATTTTTAGGTTTTTGCTTACTTGTTTGTTTTTTCTCCCATGAAAAGAACAAATTTCAGAATTTAGGCTTACATCAACTTTCCATCCATTCTGGAAACATTAAAGAATTCTTTACCAAATCAAAAAGTATGCAATGTTCAGACCCATACTAACAGTAAATGAAGATTAATTTTGCCCTAGTTCACACAGAACTACATATAATGGCCCCCTCTTTGTGCAGAGAAGGGTGTAGTCCTTTTCAGGAAGGAAAAAAGAAAGAAAACAAAAAGCAGGGGATCTCAAATTGCTTTCAAATGGAAGGTTGGGTAATACATGCATATTAGTTATTGGTTAATAATGATTCTCGCCATTGCAAGTAAAGAGCTGTAAAGCAAGAAAGGACAGGTAATAGAAGACAAATTTATGACTGTTTCTTTTTCCCAGGTGACTCAGTCTTAGAATGATACTCTTGCCATATATTCAAATGACCAGAAATCTGCTGTAAAACTTAAAGGGATACAGTCAAATTTGTTAGGTCTACACATTAATCTACTGTACCTTGAATGTTGCTTCATATTGCCTCTTATCTTCCCTGACACTGGTTTGCTTACAATGTGGAAGCTAAATCAGCTTTTTTTTTTAAATTAATTAGTTGAAAAAATGCCTTCCTGGAACAGGGACTTAAAAAAACATGTTTGGCATGTGCTAGGCGGAGGATTAAATGTACCTCTCAGCAGCCAAGGAAGGGATTCAGGCCCACTAACCAGATTCATTGACAATATCTCGTGAGCACTCCAGCAGCATCCCCGCTGGGAAATGCATGGGTTGTGGACTGTAGAGTGGTATGTTCACCCTGTACTTGCTTAGGTTTCAGAGAAGCAGCCGTGTTAGTCTGTATTCGCAAAAAGAAAAGGAGTACTTGTGGCACCTTAGAGACTAACAAATTTATTTGAGCATAAGCTTTCATGAGCTACAGCTCACTTCATCGGATGCATTTGGTGGTGAGCTGTAGCTCACGAAAGCTTATGCTCAAATTAATTTGTTAGTCTTTAAGGTGCCACAAGTACTCCTTTTCTTTGTACTTGCTTAGGGGTTCTTTCATTCCAGCCTTTGATTCCGAGGCATCCGATTCATCTTTTCATTTCAATGAAAGCTAACATGTTGAAGAAATTGATATTTTTTAGGGCCCAAACATGCACACCTGGGCAAGTTTTTTTTTACTCACCGGGGTCAACTGGATTGTTTACAAGCCAGGGTTGGAAGTCATAAGACAATACCTGCCAGTTGGGTCAACTTTCCATGTACAGGAGGACATTTTGAGGGAACATCATACAGTTAAGTCTTTGTACCTTACCACAGAGAAGAATGCTACATTAAACCATAGAATAAATACTATGCCAATAGGCTGTTAAAATGGAGGCCTCAGGTCTTAGAGAAATGACTTCATTGTTCTTGCTGATATATACTACAGATTATATTCTGTTCTACACAAGCAATTCCTTTATAAGGGATAGTGTAAGCTATGCTTCCTTACATGAGGACTTTCTTAGCTGACTTATACTTATATTAACTGATGCATAAGGCAGTCCAGTTTGCTATAATTTACAGAGAGATAAGGATGAAGATGTAAGTTAAAACGGGATGGGGACTACTTTAACATTCAATTTCTTACACCCTCCTGTTAGATGATTTTCTTTATACAGTCCTCTCTTCTGAGCTCTCAGCGTGTGAGTTGCTACAATTGTACATTTAGACTGAATGATTCCTTTACACTAAGATTCAGAGGTGATGTGTAAATCAAGGGATGACAGTATAGTGGAAGGAGATGTAAAGAGGATGGAGATATAAGTTACACACTGAAATGCATGTAAACCTAGAGGAAATCTAAGTTGATATTACAATATGCTTTGGAGAGGCCAAAAGAAGGTATAAATTATACCCAACTTGTACTCCCTTTAGACTCACCTCTGAATTTGGCTCCAAGTAAACTAAAAAGTCACACATGCCGCTTGATAGTGAAGGAAAATCTGATTAATGTACCTAATGCCAATTCAACCTTACACAGATTTCCTGTAGTATGTACATTAATTCTAGCAATATCAATGAGATCTTTGGCAATACCTGGAATGTAAATCACCCGTCCCTTGCTCAGTTAATTCTTAACATTTGATTAATGAATAGATATAATTTATTCATTCAGGACAATTCTTTCCCTTTATTCCTTTGCCCCTTTTTGGACCTCAGCTACCAAATCCTCACCACTGCCTTGGACATTGGCCAGTGATCCCAGAGAGCAATGGTAAATACAGGTGGAAAAATGAGCTTTGCTATAATTTTAAGCCCATTATGTGATTGTATCTTTTTCATTTACTAAAATGTAAAAATCAGAGTTATAGGGGAGATGCAATGCACAATGAAGAGTCCATCCATGAGTGGGTGGCTGGAGTCGTCCAAACGTATAATAGTTTTGCTGCTGGTGATTTTAATTTGTCTGTTTATACCCAAGAAATTGATTCAGTAGCCATACGAATTTGATTTTGAGCTATTGAACACTAGTGGACAGCTGACTGGCCTCCACACAGAAACTCATGCCAACTCCTGCTTCCCCCGCACCCTTTACTACTCCATTTTATATCATTCAGTACATCAACTTCAATTTTCTAACTTCTCAGGGCAATTCATATTGGAACAGAACATTTTGCCTTCACTGCTCAATAATTCTGTGGTTTTGGACTCAGACTGGGAGGATATGGTTTGTTATAATCCATGGTAACTCTGGTTTCAGACAGCTGTCAAACCCAGGCAGGATTCATCTTGTCTTGACTTACCTCACACCTTTTCAGTTAGGGTAAGGCTTCAGGCATCCTATCATGTGGTTGTCATGCAATCTAATTTAACTAATGTGATGCATTGGGGGACTGCCAAACTAATGTACAAAAAGGAATGCGTCTCTCAAAACCACAGGAGTGATTGGGAGAAAATGTCCATAAAGCTGGTAGTTCATTCAGTAAAGACTGAATGAAATTCATTCAAACAGAGTCCCTTGAGTTGATCTGTATTTATGAATTTTGATTTGATTCAATTGCAAGTAAATGAGAGCAATTTAACAAGCTGAGGACTGTATTGACAAAGACAAACTGAACTATAGATAAAAAGAAAAGGAGTACTTGTGGCACCTTAGAGACTAACAAATTTATTAGAGCATAAGCTTTCGTGAGCTACAGCTCACTTCATCGGATGCATTTGGTGGAAAAAGCAGAGGAGAGATTTATATACACACACACAGAGAACATGAAACAATGGGTTTATCATACACACTGTAAGGAGAGTGATCACTTAAGATGAGCCATCACCAGCAGCAGGGGGGGGAAGGAGGAAAACCTTTCATGGTGACAAGCAGGTAGGCTAATTCCAGCAGTTAACAAGAATATCAGAGGAACAGTGGGGGGTGGGGTGGGAGGGAGAAATATGCTGACAGCTTGTGCCACACACTCTCAAGGAAACTGCGGAACCACCTGATCAACATCCTCTACAGCAAACAGGGAAAGATTAAGAATGAGCTCTCAAAACTGGATACTCTCATAAAGAACCAACCTTCCACACAAACTTCCTCGTGGCTGGACTTTACAAAAACTAGACAAGCCATTTACAAAACACACTTTGATTCTCACAAAAGAAAAAGGACACTAAGCTATCTAAACTACTATATGCCACAAGGGGCCACAACAATGGTTCCCGTAACCCACCCAGCAATATTGTTAATCTATCCAACTATACTCTTAGCCCAGCGGAAGAATCTGTCCTATCTCGGGGCCTCTCCTTTTGCCCCTCCACCCCCACGAACATGATACAGTTCTGTGGTGACCTAGAATCCTATTTTCGACGTCTCAGACTCAAGGAATATTTCCAACACACCTCGACCAACATATTAACCCACAGAGACCTTCCTGCCAACACTACAAAAAGAAGGATTCTAGGTGGACTCCTCCTGAAGGTCGAAACAGCAGCCTGTATTTCTACATAGACTGCTTCCGCCGACTGGCACGAGCTGAAATTGTGGAAAAGCAGCATCGCTTACCCCATAACCTCAGCCATGCAGAACACAGTGCCATCCACAGCCTCAGAAACAACTCTGACATCATAATCAAAAAGGCTGACAAAGGAGGTGCTGTCGTCATCATGAATAGGTCAGAGTATGAACAAGAGGCTACTAGGCAGCTCGCCAACACCACTTTCTACAAGCCATTACCCTCTGATCCCACTGAGAGTTACCAAAAGAAACTACAGCATTTGCTCAAGAAACTCCCTGAAAAAGCACAAGAACAAATCCGCACAGACACACCCCTGGAGCCAGGACCTGGGGTATTCTATCTGCTACCCAAGATCCATAAACCTGGAAATCCTGTACGCCCCATCATCTCAGGCATTGGCACCCTGACAGCAGGATTGTCTGGCTATGTAGACTCCCTCCTCAGGCCCTTCGTTACCAGCACTCCCAGCTATCTTCGAGACACCACCGATTTCCTGAGGAAACTACAGTCCATTGGTGATCTTCCTAAAAACACCATCCTAGCCACTATGGATGTAGAAGCCCTCTACACCAACATTCCACACAAAGATGGACTACAAGCCGTCAGGAACAGTATCCCCGATACTGTCACGGCTAACCTGGTGGCAGAACTTTGTGACTTTGTCCTGACCCATAACTATTTCACATGTTGGTGACAATGTATACCTTCAAATCAGCGGCACTGCGATGGGTACCCGCATGGCCCCACAGTATGCCAACATTTTTATGGCTGACTTAGAACAACGCTTCCTCAGCTCTCGTTCCCTAATGGCCCTACTCTACTTGCGCTACATTGATGACATCTTCATCATCTGGACCCATGGAAAAGAAGCTCTTGAGGATTTCCACCATGATTTCAACTATTTCCATCCCACCATCAACCTCAGCCTGGACCAGTCCACACAAGAGATCCACTTCCTGGACACTACTGTGCTAATAAGCGATGGTCACATAAACACCACCCTATATCGGAAACCTACTGACCGCTATTCCTACATACATGCCTCTAGCTTTCATCCAGATCATACCACTCGATCCATTGTCTACAGCCAAGCGCTACGATATAACCGCATTTGCTCCAACCCCTCAGACAGAGACAAACACCTACAAGATCTCTATCATGCATTCCTACAACTACAGTACCCACCTGCTGAAGTGAAGAAACAGATTGACAGAGCCAGAAGAGTACCCAGAAGTCACCTACTACAGGACAGGCCCAACAAAGAAAACAACAGAACGCCACTAGCCATCACCTTCAGCCCCCAACTAAAACCCCTCCAACGCATCATCAAGGATCTACAACCTATCCTGAAGGACGAGCCATCGCTCTCTCAGATCTTGGGAGACAGACCAGTCCTTGCTTACAGACAGCCCCCCAATCTGAAGCAAATACTCACCAGCAACCACACACCACACAACAGAACCACTAACCCAGGAACCTATCCTTGCAACAAAGCCCGTTGCCAACTCTGTCCACATATCTATTCAGGGGATACCATCATAGGGCCTAATCACATCAGCCACACCATCAGAGGCTCGTTCACCTGTGCATCTACCAATGTGATATATGCCATCATGTGCCAGCAATGCCCCTCTGCCATGTACATTGGCCAAACTGGACAGTCTCTACGTAAAAGAATGAATGGACACAAATCAGACTAAAAGAATTATAACATTCAAAAACCAGTTGGAGAACACTTCAATCTCTCTGGTCACTCGATCACAGACCTAAGAGTGGCTATACTTCAACAAAAAAGCTTCAAAAACAGACTCCAACGAGAGACTGCTGAATTGGAATTAATTTGCAAACTGGATACAATTAACTTAGGCTTGAATAGAGACTGGGAATGGATGAGTCATTACACAAAGTAAAACTATTTCCCCATGGTATTTCTCCCTCCCACCCCACCCCCCACTGTTCCTCTGATATTCTTGTTAACTGCTGGAATTAGCCTACCTGCTTGTCACCATGAAAGGTTTTCCTCCTTCCCACCCCCCTGCTGCTGGTGATGGCTCATCTTAAGTGATCACTCTCCTTACAGTGTGTATGATAAACCCATTGTTTCATGTTCTCTGTGTGTGTGTATATAAATCTCTCCTCTGCTTTTTCCACCAAATGCATCCGATGAAGTGAGCTGTAGCTCACGAAAGCTTATGCTCTAATAAATTTGTTAGTCTCTAAGGTGCCACAAGTACTCCTTTTCTTTTTGCGAATACAGACTAACACGGCTGCTACTCTGAAACCTGAACTATAGATAGTAATTGTATAAACTCTAGGGTTTTCCCCTATCTATTGGTATATAACTGCAATAATTAATCTTTATTTTTTAAAAATAAACTTACTATAAATACACTGTTGGCACTACAACAATGAATCTGACTCATTCCAGGGCAATTGCTAGTGTCCAGTACCCTACTGACAGACAGCACAACCTGAAAAGTGCGTGGCCTTGTTTAGAGATAGTGGTGTTGCTAAGGGGTCTGGAAGATGTGCTGCTTTGCATAGGGGCCTCTGCTAGCTGATGGAACCTATCATGGAAAATGAAGTGACTCTGTCTGCACAAAGAGGTTCATCTGCACAGAGTCATTTACAGGGTCAGAGTCTTAAACTGCTCTCCTCCACCAGTATTGCTATTTGCTCTCCCAAAGGATTCCTGATGGACTGCAGTGAGCTGTGCAGAGAGGCAGTATTTTCACCTCTTTGCCCGTAAGAATGAGTCTGGCTCATTGTTTCCTTATCATTGTTCCTAATAAAACCATCAAATATTAACACAGAAGTTCACCTTTTCTTATATTTGTGGTCCATATGCTTTACTTTTTGATTGTCACTCAGCTCGGGAAATGAAATAGAACACTTTTCACTTTTGTTTATTTTGAATTTAACTCTTTGGTATTCATGCACTAATTTTTTGTTTAGCACAACACTAGCACCTAGGCTATATTTTGTAGCATGGAATCTAGGCATGGGTTGGCTGTGGAGCTGATGCGGTTGCTGAGGAGGTTAGGCAGAGGCAACACATAACACTTGAGAGAGAGAGAGGGGGCATAATTTAAAGGTTCTGGGGGAGCAGTGACGACTCCAGAGAGGTTTTCAATCTGTGGGATGCACCCCTTAGGGGGGCATGGATAAATGTTTCGGGGGGGGGGGGTAAGCGGCAACGCCAGGTGGTTTGGGCTGGCGATGCTAGGCAGTTTGCGCTGGCCCCGTGCAACAGGGCTGGAGAGGGACCACGTCCACCACCTGACTCAGGACCAGAATTTATTCATTCAGGACAATTGCCACCTCCACCCCCTGATTCACCTTAGCGGGCCACCCAGCCTGTCTGGGTTGGGGGTGGGGGTATAACCAAAATATTGGGGGGGGGCACATGACCCCATGTGACCTCTCCACCTTTCATGTCTGAGGTTTGGTATCTCCAATGAGAAATTAATTGAAGAAAAAGTAAAAAAGCAATGGGACACAAGGCACTACATAATAATAAAGTGCACTGAAAGGTTCTCTCTGCCATTAGTGGCCTAATTTGCAACCATAAATCTTTGGTATACTAAACACCGAATTTCTAGATCACAAATGGCTCATAGTCAATGGGCAATAGAAGTGAAAAAAGAGCCTTATTTTTTCAGTTTTCTAGATGATGATATCAAATGCTGCAAGAGAAAACAGAGGCAGGGAGAGACAAAGTCTTTAAGGTGGTATAGCAGGTCCGTGGTAGACCTGGGAATAGAATCCAGGTCTCCTTAGTCCCCAGCCGCAAGAGCATGCTGTCTTTGTATGACCTTTCTCAGACTTCTAGATGATGTTGCAATGCTACATATACTGCAGTTACAAACTGCACCTCAATGAGAGGGTGTGGACAGAAGTATCCTCTATTGGAAAATGCGTAGAAACAGAATATTTGCACAAGGTCTAAATCAGTTGTCATTTAAACCTACAGTCAATAACTCTTCCTAGGAAGAACAACTGTGATCTCAAAAGTATGTGAGGAACAAACAGCACAGGAGCGGGGGTTGTGAATCTTACTTTTCCTTGTGTTGTTTCAAATGCAAAAAACTCAAACTAGGACATATTCTGACGTTAGATGAAAAGCCGCAAGTTTGCATAGACAAATACACTGTTATTGTCATCAAGTGTCAATTTCTCAGTGGTAAACCTCTTCCTAGCTGATTCCAACATTTCCAAGAATTTCCCTTTGTCTCTTCTCAATAGGAGCGTCTTTATTTAATTTGTTCATCAGACTGTGGTTCATCTTTTATTTATTTATTTATTTATTTATTTTATTTATTTTTGACTGCATTTGGAATGAGTAGTCAGCAAGCAGCATATTGTATCTTCATTTTCCTTGACTCCTCTGAATAGCTCATATATTAAAAAAGAGAATAGGAAACTCTCTCTTTTGAAATATACATCTATCTGGAGATATTGAGGAGTAAAGAGACAATGAGCATACAGTATAGTACAAAGCAGCCTATCCCCGTAAACCATAGCTGAGGAGACATTAGTTCTATTCCGCAGACTGCCACTGACTGACTCGCTGTCTGATCTGGAGCAAGTCTCTTTCTCTCCCACCATTTGGCTTCATTGTCTTTTGGACTGTAAGGTCTTTGAGGCACATGAACTATCATTTATTATATATCTATAGCCTAGCACAACAGGTTGCTGTTGTGGCATTTTGGCACTACCACAATATAAGTATTTACTAATAATATTTAATTATTTTATACACTTTTTTATATTTTTTATTTTTATTTATACGTCTTTTTTTCTTTTTTCTTTTTTGCTGCTCTCACCCTCTCCAGTGAGGGATAAAAAGACTAGAAAGCAAGTTCTGACTGTGCTATCCTTTTAACAGCTGTTGATGCTGTAAATCCATGCTATGATAAGAACATGCAGCTCACTTTGACAGCAAAGATAGTTGTGCACATGTATTTCAGGGCAGAATTTGGTCCTAAATCCTGCTAGTAGTGATAATGGCAGTGACAGATACAGAAAGAACAGAAACATAACTGCCAAAGAACTTGTTTTGACTAAAGCAGAACAAACCTAATGTGAAAGTCATTAAGGAAGCAGAACGGAAAATTCAGAAATAGTATCCTCTTACAGAATAACTTTTTTTTCACTTGAAGGATAGCTTAGTCAAAATTCCAGACAGACCTTTATTATTTAACTTGGAAGAGGGAGGCTTATTCTCCTTTTCATCATAATTTCACAAGTATAAAGTATATTCACATGTTGAGTCTAGCTTTTTTTATACTGCTAGGTGGGAAAAGGATTAATTTTTCCCCTCTTTTTGGTTGTAATTGACAAAATACAACCAAGATGGGTTTAATTAAATGGGTTATATCGTCTCAGGGACATATGCTAACCTCATTTTTGCAGATGTAAATTTGGAGCAATTCCACAAAAATCAATGGAGTTGTTCGTGATTTGACATAAATGTAATTGAGAGCAGCGTCTGGCCCTGCTATTGACAGCAATAGCTACATTGCAGAGAATATTATCATAATGGTTCTTTTGTTAGAGGCATTCCACTTTGTAATGCAGACCTTAAAATTATATTTGACCAAGTGATAAGGTGGGGCTAATTCAATTAGTTTGAGAAAAATGGACTTTCATAAATTGATTAATTTTTTTCAAGCACTGAATTTTAGAGGCGCTCTCAGAAAGGACAAAATGCAGGCCTCAGTCCTGCAAAAACTCGCCTAACCTGCATGTGCTTAACTTTATTAGCATACACAAGTCCTTGCAAAATCTACAGGAAGAAATCACTCCAAATGCACTTTGCTTGCATTTTTCCATGTTTCTCTGCATGATTATTAAATTTAGCAATGGGATTATTTTGTCCCCTTTGCAAACCTGTAATGTCACACACTTGTCCAAACATCTTTAAGTAGAAAAATATGGGCTTGGAAAGAAAAAAATCATGATTTCATTACAAATTCAGCCCTCAGCTGCAATCCAGGCACAAGGATCTCTGATAAACTAGCAAAGAGGAGAGTAAAATTGATTTACATTTAATTCTGACATTATTTTAAAGTCCCTCTTTAAAGTTTTATCCTGAGTCCAGGCTGACCCAACTCTGAAGCTTTGAGTATGAAAGACAGTTTTACTTCCTCATTGTTTCAACCACTTTGGAAAGCAGACTTTGTAGAGGAGGGTGGAGGTGTTTATTGTACACAATAACATTATTACCATATAGTGTGGAAACACAGTGACTTACATAAGCTCGGTTATGCAAGGTGCTCTCAACCTCCCACTGTCGCAGAGCTTGGGGTGCTCAATACCTCCCAGGAATACAAGACTGAAACCATAACGTTCAGCATGAAAACAAGCCTCTACAAATGTCAATGACAGGCTAAAATTTATGAGCAGGATCCTACTTTCCTTGTGTGCTGAAAACTCCCATAGACTCTGACAAAGGAGCAGAAAGTACAACGAAAAACAGAAGTGGCTTGGCAGCAGTGCCATGAATTTAACTATGTTTCTGTCAACAGTCTGAGCCTTTAAAACTCTTCTCAGTGCTGTACAGAGGTGAATGTACATAATGAATGAATGGCAAATTACAGTGATCGTGATATTCTGAGAAGGCAGGCAACAGATAAGAACTCTTCCATGTAGTATATTATATATTGTATGTAGAAACAGTAGTGCATGCTCCTTTCCCCAGCTCCCCCGATCTACTTGCCTGAGTCAATATTTGCATTGGCCTACTGAATTAGTTATGTTTTTCTGATAAATATTTGGTTTGTTTCGGAAAAGCCCATCAGGTTAATTTGTGGTTAACTGTCAAATAATGACAGGTAAGTAAGCAGAGCTTTACAAACAAGGTGTACAGAAGGCACTGTTGAATACTATCATAAAGAACAGCACAGGTAATTGCTCACAATGTCTCACGGATACAGATATAACTGTTAGGCTTTTTATCATGTTTGCACTTGAAAATTAACTCAGTTTTAAGAGACTAATCTCCCATACTTCTCTAAAGGGGTGTGGTCAGGTGATGGTTCAACAGGAAATTGTATTGTTTAAGGATCCCTATTTCTGAGCAAGTAGGAAATGAATCACAGATGGACTCTGTAGTCTGTCAGTCTTAATTTCACCACTTTTAATCGCGTAGAACATGTGTGACACTGGAGACATGCATCATTGTTTTACCCAAGAACACATAATTGTACCTTCTTGTATTGGCCCTGCATTTAACTTCCTGTGTTGTGTCAGAACTATTTGTGTTTCAGAGCAATTTTGATATTACAACAGGCTAGCAACTAAAGGGTAGTAGGCGTACAATTCCTAATTATTAATGGAATTTCATGTGTTTAATTGCTTATATTGGAAATTTACCACTGCATATACAATTTCTGGGTTTTCCGATGGGCATCCCTCACTAAAACATACCACAATTTTTTGATTTACACTGTCTTGGATCACACTTTTATATTGAGACTTCATTTATAAATAGTTTATAAAAGATTAATAAATTATTAATATAGGTTTTATTAAATGGTTAATCAATTGTTGTAAATTGCTAGAGTACAATATGTTGCTTATAACCATGACTTATAACCATCTATAACATTGTCTATTGATAAGAACAGAGCAGTGACCATACGGGTCAGACCAATGGTCCATCTAACCAAGTATTCTGTCTTCTGACAATGGCCGGTGCCAGATACTTCACAGGGAATGAACAGAACTGGACAGTTTTTTGAGGGATCCATCCTCTGTTGTCCAGTTCCAGTTTCTGACAGTCAGAGGTTTATGAACACCTGGAGCATGGGGTTGCATCCCTAACCATCTTGGCTAATCCTCCATTAATTTATCTAATTCTTTTTTTAATCCAGTTATATCTGTGACCTTCACAACATCCTCTGGCAATGAGTTCTACAAGTGGACTGTGCATTGTGTGAAGAAGTACTTGCTTATGTTACTGCCTATTAATTTCTTTACGTGACCCTGGTTCTTATGTTATGTGAAGGGGTAAATAATACTTACTTTCTGCACGCCATTCATAGTTTTATAGACCTCTATCATGATGAGCTTGTAAGTATCAATAACACATTATACCCCTCTGTATCATGCTTATAACACTTATTATTCATTTGTTAACCCTGTCTAAACAATTTACAAGTCGAACCTTAAGATAAAGTGTGACTCCAATTTTTGTAATGAAATATTATTGATATTTTGTCTCCAATACTGAACTGCTTTGCTATGTGCAAAATGTAAGCAACATAGTCTGATGGGAAAGATATTTTCCTAACCTGAATGCTTGGAGAATAAGGTACATGGAGCATATCAAATTAATATTCAAATAATTCATACAACTCTAGATAAACGACTGTCCTTTAGGTTTTATTCTCCTGAGGATTTATCCAAAGTGTATTGAAGTCAATGCCAGTTTTTATATTGACATCAGTATTCTTTGGCTCAGACCCTACTGCATAAAATGGATCAAGTTGGTGGAATCACATGCATATATACAAGGACATAATTTGGCCTAACACATCATTAGATCTATATAATAGCAGTTTGTCTCTTCTTCAGTCTTTGACACTTCACCCAATACTGATATTTATAGTTTGTAAAAGAGAATGTCCTGTTTATTAGTTGTTCATGTAAATGAATATGATACCGAATGAAAAATTAAGTTTAAGATTTCATATTTTTCCATTAAGGAGCTACTCATGAAGGAGCCCTCTGCTGATGTGATGTGATCGGTTGATGTTTCAATTTTGATGGTCACATTTTTAAAAAACCTGTGAGAGTTAATCATTTAGAAAAAGAGTTCAGAGTTTGCAACAACAAAAAATCGCCATATTTCTTCATAATAAAATATACTGAAACCCTTAAGATGCCTATGTTACTAGTTCAATCAATTTCAGTTTCTTACTGTAACTCTTGTCTCCCTATCTTCCTACCCACCTAAAGTCTGTATAATCTTTAGATATCTCTTAAATGAGACTGAAAGATCTTTGGGGGCAATGATATTGTCTTTTATCAGTCTGTAAAGTGCTGTGCACGTATATGGCACTATTTAAGAGTAAATAACTCCATTAATTCCAGACTTAAAATACTTCATGCTTTTCTCAAAATTTCTCTTTATTTCTCCCAGTCAGGGTGGTGTATTCATTGTGATAAGCTCCATGCAAACATATGGGAAGATGCAGTCCATGTTCTGAAAAAATTGACAATCTAAATAGCATCATGATTTATAGTGTTGCAATGGATGAAGTGCATATTATGAATTACTTAGAATACGAGGCCATCTGTTGAAAATTATTTATGATATGCTGTTATATTTAAATACTAATAAATAATTATTGCAAATTCTAATTCAGACAGCTGTGCTAGAGGAATATAAAAATACAACTGTTTTTTTTAATCTTTACCCAATGAAAGAAGTGTTTGCTGTCAAACAAAGTAAACATTTACCATGGTTGGATTTAGGGGATAGTATACTGATGTGAATGATGATACAGTGTTGGTGTTTGCTTGTAGACATATCTAGTGGATTCTTAGTTCTGAAATAGTTCCAAACCAATTATTGGTACATTGTATTTTCAGAGTCAAGATTTTCTTAATGCAATTAGAATAATGTCATGCATTTGATCTGTAACTTTAATTAAGTTGTTTATATAAATTATAGTTGATTAAATGTTTTAATTGAAAATAAGGGAGGGATAAATGACACTGACTCTATGGGAGACTCTTGCAAACCCATGTGTAGTAAGGAGTATTACTTGTTATAGGGATTTGTGTATTAAGACTTAAGGACTCCAGATGAAAGCAAGTAGTCAGTACCCCTGTATGGGTGACTTGCAGCCCAAGAAACAGTGCAAAGGGAACATGCAGCCTATGTACAGGCAAACCTGTGAACTGATCCAAAGATCCTTGGATGTACTGAAGGGCAAGACTCCCGCTGACTTCAGTGAGTTTTGGACTGGGCTCCCTGTTCTGTGGTGACGTTGCTTTGTGAAGTATCAAAATGAGTCTTCACAGCAAGAGATGAAGAATCAGGATTAGTTTGGCCTCTGCCAGGGCTGGCCTTACCATGAGGCTAACTGAGGCGGCTGCCTCAGGTGCCAGACTGGGGGCCGGGGGGCGGTACCACTAGGACCCAGAGTGTAGAAAATTGTCTGCTGCTGGTGCATCTGTATACTCTCTGCTCTAGATGCACAGAGAGGGTGGAGTGCTGTGCTGGAGGAAGGAGGGCACAAGAGACATAACTGGCAGGCAGGAGAAAAGGTGAGAGGGAATAACAGAAAGCAGCAGGAGCTGCAGGGAGAGAGAGGAGGAGGAGCCTCTTATGTCCCTCTCTAGCACCCCCAGGAGCTTGGACTGATTAACACCAGCTTCTCAGGGAGCTTCCTGTTTCCTGCTGCTTCTCTGAACCCACTTGAGGAGAACAGGCAGTCGACTGAAGTAGCAGGAGCCAGTTAGGCCTTTAAGACTCTGATATCTTCCCTCGCTCAGGGCCTGCTACTAGTCTGCTTATTTGTCCCTTTCAACTGAGTGTTGAGAGCCACTATAGTTGGCGCAGAACAGCAGTCATGAGTGAAAGAAGAAAACGCCCCTCTGGGGCAGCATTCAGGAAAAGAAAGAAAGCGAAGGAAGCTTTTCTATCTAAGCAGGAAGGAGTTCCTGAGATACATAGAAACAAACTTCAGAGTGGTAGCCGTGTTAGTCTGTATCAGCAAAAAAACGAGGAGTACCTGTGGCACCTTAGAGACTAATACATTTATTTGGGCATAAGCTTTCGTGGGCTACAACCAACTTCATCGGGGTTTTAGCCCACGCAAGCTTATGCCCAAATAAATTTGTTAGTCTCTAAGGTGCCACAAGTACTCCTCGTTTTTTTATAAACACAAATGTTCACGGTGAGCCTTCCGGCCCCAGTGAGGATGTGAGTGGTGAAGAGATGCCTGATCTTCCAGTTAGTCAGAGTGCAGGTGACCTGGCAGCTACTGCAGCATCCATATCTCCATCTCAAATGGATGTAACCATGCACAACCTGAAGAAAAGTGTAGATCAGAGAAGAGTGTGGTGGAGGCGCAAGAAACAGCTGCTGCTGAGTTTAGTTCCTTAAGTCTAGAGCAGTGGTTCTTAACCTTTACTGCAGCCTGCACCCCTTTGGTTCTCAAAATATATTCTCGCACCCCTTATCAAAAATCATTGAAGTAGGTTAGTTCTTTAAACCTAGATATATTTTTTGTTTGTATATTACAGCAATTTTTAAAAAGTGTATAATGTTAATAAATACATAGGTTTGATTAAACAAAGTAGTTGTACTTACATGCCTGTGCTTAATTTGTGTTTTCGATGACTTACCTTCTAAAAAAATCTGACATGTCTCGCACCCCCAGAAAGTGCACCCCAGGTTAAAAACCACTGGTCTAGATGATCCAGGACTGTGGACCCACTTGAGCAGTAGCCTGAGGGACTTCCTTGTACTGCATGGGCCACAGCAAGTGAAAAACTTCATGTTCTCCAAAGACAATGAAAATAGAAGTTTCCGTCCAACACATTACTGGCATGAAATCCCCAATGGTGACGAAGTGGAGAGGCCATGGCTTATGTACTCAAAACCCCAGATTGCTGCATTCTGTTTTTGTTGCAAACTCTTCCAGTCTAATGTTCCAGCCACACTGGGTTCTACAGGAACAAAGGACTGGAAAAATCTGGCTAGAATTCTGGCATGCCACGAGACGGCAGCAAATCACCAGAGAGCATTCCCATAGGTGGCAAGAGATTGAGATGAGACTAAGGTTAAAGGCAGTGATGAGCTGCCAAAATCTTAAAAACCACTTCCCTATAAAAAGATCTGATTTAAGGGATGTGCCCCAGTATGTATTTTTTGTACCAACAGGGTTACCATATGCCCGTATTTTCCCAAATTTAAAATTTAAAAATTTCTCCCGGACGGTGATTTAAGAACCAAAAAGCCTGACCTGTCCGGGAAAATACGGATGTATGTTAACCCTACCTAAAGTTCTTTTTTAAAAAGATGGACCTGAACTAGAGATGAGCTCCGTTTCACATGTGTGGGTCCCCGCCACTCCCTGGGGGTGTGCTAGGGTGACCAGATGTCCCGATTTTATAGGGACAGTCCCGATTTTGCGGTCTTTTTCTTATATAGGCTCCTATTACCCCCCAACCCCTGTCCTGATTTTTCACACTTGCTATCTGGTCACCCTAAGGTGTGCACATGTGTGGGTCCCAGCTGCTCCCTGCCCCCCTCATTGAAGCAAGTGTGCAGGGTTACTGCCCTGGGAACTGCAGGGCACCAGTGGACGTGGGGCCAGCTGCAAACAGGAGCGTGGGGCAGGGCTAGCTGGAGGCAGGGGTGCAGGGCTGGCTGTGGGCAGGGCAGGGGGTGCAGAGCTGGATGGAGACAGGAGGGTGCGGGGTTGGCTGGAGGCAAGGAGGTGTGGGGCTGGCTGGAGACAGGGGCAGGCTTTAGGCAGGGGAGGGGGTGCATGCTGCAGGGGTTGGCTGGATACAGGGCAGGGGGTGCGGCGGGGCTGGCTACAGGCAGGGGTGCAGGGCAGGCTGAAGACAGGGCAGGAGGGTGCATGCAGCAGGGGCTGGCTTCGGGCAGGGCAGGGGGTGCATGCGGCAGGGGTTGGCTGGATACAGGGCAGGGGGTGTGGCAGGGGCTGCTGCAGGCAGGGGGTGCAGGGCTGGCTGGAGAGGGTAGGGGGGTGCATGCGGCAGGGGCTGGCTGCGGGCAGGGCAGGGGGTGCATGTGGCAGAGGCTGGCTGCGAGCAGGGCAGGGGGTGCGGGGGTGGCTGGATACAGGGCAGGGGGGTGCGTACAGCAGGGGCTGGCTGCGGGCAGGGCAGGGGGGTGCGTACAGCAGGGGCTGGCTGCGGGCAGGGCAGGGGGTGCATGTGGCAGGGGCTGGCTGCGGGCAGGGCAGGGGGTGCGGGGGTGGCTGGAGAGGGGGCTGGCTGTGGATAGGGGGCTGGCTGTGGATAGGGCAGGGTGTGTGTGCGGCAGGGGCTGGCTGCGGGCAGGGCAGAGGGTGCGGGGGTGGCTGGAGAGGGGGCTGGCTGCGGATAGGGCAGGGGGTGTGTGCGGCAGGGGCTGGCTGCAGGCAGGGGGTGCAGGGGTGGCTGGAGACCGTCTGGTTGCGGGCAGGGCAGGGGGTGCGGCAGGGGTTGATGTGGGCGGGGCAGGGGGTGGCTGGAGACAGGGGCTGGTACGAGCAGTGGGTGCCGGGGCTGCGGCAGGGGCTGGCTGCAGGCAAGGCAGGGGGTGGCTGGAGACAGGGGCTGGCTGCAGGCAGGGGATACGGAGGTGGCTGGAGACGGGGCTGGCTGCGGGCAGGGAAGGGGGTGGCTGAGGCAGGGCAGGGGAGGCAGCAGGGGCTGGCTGCAGGCAGGGGGTGTGGGGGTGGCTACAGGCAGGGCAGGGGTTGGCTGGAGACGGGGGCTGGCTGCGGGTGTGGTGGGTGCTCACGGGGAGAGCAGCAGGATGCAGCCCAGGCCCAGCAGAGCAGCCGGGGACCCACCACGCAGCATCGGGCCAGGGGAGCAGCAGCAGCAACAGGGCTCGTGCCCAGGGCCAGGCAGCAGCCCACATGGCTCCCTCAGTGCAGCGCCCCCGGCGGCTGGAGGAGGAATTACATCACTTCCCGGCCGGAGCCCATCAAAGCCTCAGCACCCCCCTGCAGGGAAGCGGGTTAACAACTGGTTCAAAATTTAACAACCAGTTCGCGCGAACCGGTGAGAACCGGCTCCAGCTCACCACTGGTTAAAGGCCACCATAGATGATCAGCATCAAGAGAAGATTGCATCAGAGTCTCTTTACTGGCAAAATGTTCTGAAAAGGCTCATTGCCATTGTGAAAATGCTTGCTACCCAAAACCTAGCACTCCGTGGCACTTCAGATCAACTGTATGTGCCAAACAATGGAAACTTCCTTAAAATTTTGGCGCTGATGGCTAAGTTTGATGCTGTGCTTCAGGAGCATCTAAGAAGAGTCACCACCCAAGAAATGTACTCTCACCATTACCTTGGAAAAACAATTCAAAATGAGATCATATAGTTATGGGCAACAAAAGTCAAACAGAAGATTGTGGCAGATCTGAAGTCAGCAAGATATTACTCTGTTATTTTGGACTGCACACCTGACATCAGCCATATGGAACAAATGACTTTAATGTTGCATTTTGTAACAATAACAGAACCTAGTGAAAATGTCCCTACAATGGTGACTGTCAGAGAGCATTTTCTAGAATTTATTGACATTGATGATACTACAGGAGCTGATATGACAAATGTGTTTCTTAAAAAGCTGGAAGATACGGGAATAGCAATAGCTGACATGAGAGGTTAGGGCTACGATAATGGTGCCAACATGAGAAGAAAGAACTGAAGAGTGCAGATGCGGATCCGAGAGTTAAACCCTCGCGCTTTTTTTGTCCCATGCAGTTCTCATTCATTGAACTTGATGGTCAGTGATGCAGCATCAGCTTCTAGTGAGGCTGTTGAATTTTTTAATGTAATTCAAAGCATCCATGTATTTTTCTCTGCATCAACTCATCAATGGCAAATTTTGAAGCAACATCTTGGAACATCCTCTCTGACACTGAAACCACTGAGTGCCACACAATGGGAAAGTCGAGTGGAGGCGATAAAGCCTATCAAACACCAGATTGGGAAGATAGATGATGCCATAGTTGCCATTATGGAGGATAATGCTATGACAGGAACCGTTCATGGAAGAACAGTAGCAGAAGGAAATGGAATCACCAGAAACTTAAATAACTTCAAATTTGTGTGTGGCTTAGTGTTGTGGCATGACATACTGTTTGAAATAAATGTTGTAAGCAAGAGAGAATAAGGTGTTGACTTTGATATATCTGGAGCAATGGAACAACTGGACAAAGCAAAGTCATACCTACAGTCTTATCGGTCAGATGAGGGATTTCAAAACGTTCAGAAGAGTGCACAGAAGTTGGCAGAGGAACTTCACACTGAAGCTATTTCCCACCCATTCAAGAATACAAGAGTCACCGAAAAAGAAGACATTTTGATTACGAGGCATGGGATAATCCCATGAGAGACCCCAAACAACAATTCAAAATTGAATTCTTTAACCAGGTGCTAGATTGTGCAATACAGTCAGCTGAAGAACGTTTCATGCAGCTCAAGGAACACAGCAGTATATTTGGGATGTTGTATGATATTTCAAAACTCCTCACTATACCTGAAGAAGACCTACACCAGCAATGCAGGGCACGAGAGACAGTGTTGACACATGATGACATGCGCAATATTGATGCAAGTAATTTAGGTGATGAACTGAAAGCCCTTTCAAGATACATTTCAGTAGGATCAACTCCAAAAGCTGTTCTGGAATATATGTGCACAAATAAGATGACCACCCTCTTTCCAAATGCTTTTGTTCCTCTGCGCATACTTCTAACAATTCCTTTAACAGTTGCCAGTGGAGAACGCAGCTTCTCCAAGCTGAAGTTAATAAAAACACATCTACGCTCCACAGAAGAGGCTGGTCAGCCTTGCAACCATCTCAATAGAGCATGAGCTGGTCCAGACTGTGGACCTTCAGGAAGTAGTTCAAATCTTTGCAACCAAGAAGGTACGGAAAGCATCGCTTTGATTATTCAAACAGATAAAAATGCTAGTGTTTACTATGCAGACAAGAAAAGTTACATTTGCTGTTCAGGCATTTGAAAATTAAGTGTTACTTTAAAATTTTTGAACAAAGCATTTTAAGTTGTTAGTTCTCCTTTATTGGGGTAGGTAGCAGAGCAGTACCATGAGAGGAGTAGAACAAGAAGAAGGCAGAATTGAGACCTTTCAAAGTTTTGGCCCAAGCGAGGGGGCATGAGGGCATCATTTGAGCTTCCTGCCTCAGGTGCCAAAATGTTGTGGGCCAGCCCTGGCCCCTGCTATGCGCAGCACTGGGTTATTTTATTGATCTGAACACCCCCACCCTTTGGGTAGTGCAGTCACCCTTAGGAGAAGCTGTGACAGAAAACTTGGATAATTAAATTGGAATGTGCTAGCATCAAGAGCAGTCTTTGTCTTTAAGAAGCAGAATTATAGGGACGTTCTGAATGCTTTGTCCCCCTCACAGAAAAAAAGAAACTCAAAATGTTAAAAAATACAGTAAGAAGATTTCAAAAAAAGATTAAAGCAGATAGAACATTTTCAAATTTCAGCGTTTTTCAATGAAGAAAATGAACACATTTTTCACCAATAAAAATCCTGCTTTTCTACCAGCTCTTGAAAATAAAAAGACATAAATACAAAAAGTGCAAACACAGTCCCCTTTTTATCATCAGTCAGTCAATCAGCATAAAAGAGGGAGCATTATAATAATCTGATTCTGAGCATTTTATTTCAGGAAGAAATTTTTGAGACCCTAATAAAAATGGTAATCAATATCATAGAATCCAGCCTCCTCTGGTTAAGGGCCTAAAGGTGAATCTAAAGAAAACAAAACCCCACAAAGTCAGTGAGGTTTCCCCGATATAACTGTGGCCATACTTTTTGCCACTGTATAATCTGAGTGGGGTTTTGACTTATATCTACACCCATCTCTACTGTATTATTTTATGCTTTTTATGCTTTGAGCATCTCTCAACTCTAAAGCAACTTTCTGCTTTGTGAAAGTCAAAGATGTATGACATATGACAGACTGGCAATTGTTTCAAACTCTTTGGATGAGCAGTAAAAAATTATTTTTCCATGAAAGTGCTTGTTTATGTTACATTCCTATGGAATATGCTACTACATAAAATATGTTTCAGAGTAGCAGCCGTGTTAGTCTGTATTCGCAAAAAGAAAAGAAGTACTTGTGGCACCTTAGAGACTAACAAATTTATTAGAGCATAAGCTTTCGTGAGCTACAGCTCACTTCATCGGATGCATTTGGTGGAAAAAACAGAGGAGAGATTTATATACACACACACAGAGAACATGAAACAATGGGTTTATCATACACACTGTAAGGAGAGTGATCACTTAAGATAAGCCATCACCAACAGCAGGGGGGGGAAGGAGGAAAACCTTTCATGGTGACAAGCAGGTAGGCTAATTCCAGCAGTTAACAAGAATATCAGAGGAACAGTGGGGGGTGGGGTGGGAGGGAGAAATACCATGGGGAAATAGTTTTACTTTGTGTAATGACTCATCCATTCCCAGTCTCTATTCAAGCCTAAGTTAATTGTATCCAGTTTGCAAATTAATTCCAATTCAGCAGTCTCTCGTTGGAGTCTGTTTTTGAAGCTTTTTTGTTGAAGTATAGCCACTCTTAGGTCTGTGATCGAGTGACCAGAGAGATTGAAGTGTTCTCCAACTGGTTTTTGAATGTTATAATTCTTGACGTCTGATTTGTGTCCATTCATTCTTTTACGTATAAAATATATAACAATAAGCCAAGAAAAAAAAGTGGTGCATTCTCACATTCTCAGAAACACACTGCAAAACAAATTAAGCTCCATTATTGGGGAGCTGTCAGACATATTTCCACAGAGTATTTGAGACAGATTAACTCAAAACGATGTAAATAGCCTCTTCACCAATTGCTGATTTTCATCACAGCAAATTGTAGAGTCACCTCGTCTCCACAACACATCTGTATTGCTCAAATGAGTGATGTATTAAGTTCTAAAGAGCATTCACAGCAGTCTGACACAGAGAAAATGCCTCACTCTGTCTTGGTGACAATAAAGCATTAATTTTCTGGGCCCAAAAGCACTCAGCAAGGGTTATATTGGGGCTGTCACAGTGCAGCAGCACTGACAACTGTAGCCTCGTGCACATATTCAGTGAAATATTAATGGGATCAGTCACCAGGGGTTCCAGAGGTTTTTGACAGTTAAATGGAGTAGAATCTACTTTCTAATAACTGTGCGGCTTACTGCTTAAGAAAATCTCAAGTGCAGTATTCCACTTTCATTTTTAATTGGGAACAAGCATTCTCTTTTTCTGTAAAATGAGAATTTACAGTTATTTTCTTCTCAGTCTAAGAAGCACATTTGTGCTCCTGTAAGTATTTAAACCATTTACCCGTGTGTGTGTTTGTGTGTGCATGTGCGTGCGTTCGCGTGCATATATTACATGCAGGGCTGTTATCACTGCTTATTATTAAGATTGCTTGACCCTTCCCATTATAAGAGCCTGTTTTCAGTTGCTTTTAACTTTGTCAAAATGTAACCATTTAGGCTGACATTTTCCGTGCTGGGTGTCTGCCTCAAAATTTCTGCCAAAATTTCTGCCTGGAAAATTTCGGCCAAAATGATTTAACCATTTCTGAGAATGAGGCTAGAGGGAAAATATGTTGTCTTGCCCATATTAAAATATTCTGACAACCTTTTGAAAAGCTCTGTCATTCCCATGCTTTTGGAGCAGGGATTTGAAATTGAAACACAGCAGATTGGTGGCCATGGTGTCAAGGATATGCTTTTTTACTCTCCCTGAAGCTCTGCTCAACTTTGGCTAAGTTATAAGCCTTTTGAAAAAAAAAAATCATAGTGTGCATATGCTCAATATAGACTTGTTAGATTTTAGCAGTTAAATTCCCAGAATCCATCTCCCCATGGCATACTCCATCTTGGGGGTGAAAGGGACTCGCCTGTTAATTTTAACTCAGGTTAGAGGGGAGAGGACAGAAGGGGTTAAATATATGGGGACATGGGTAGAGGTGCCTGTGCCTGCTAAACACTCCCCTTCAGAGCTTTGAATGGAACAAAAAATTCCTGAATCTCACCATTCCTCTGCTGTCAGCAAATATCTGTAAAACCCACTGGTAAAGTGTGTGTGTCTCATTCCCCAATAATTCTAGTCCATACAGTGAATGAGAGCCTACTACTGCTATTAGTAATTCCATTAGCTCAAGTGACAGAGATCTGTGAAGTGATCTAAAGGTTCCAGGCCTGCTGATGAGCCAAGTGGGTGTCAATATGATGCCATATGATGGAATCTTCTGTGTTTTCTGTTTACTCTTTCAAAAACCTAGGAAATTACACGTGAAAAGAATATGGAATTAAAGACAGTATCATAAGTTTGCACGGATAATATTAATTCTGGCATGTCCTAGTGCTTGACTTTGCAATCTTAGTAATGTTTGTTCAACATTGGCTTTTTGTGTATAACGTAGACGTGTGTGTGTGTGTGTGTGTGTATTACATACTGTGTATGTAATATAATGGCAAGGCTACAATAGTAAGCTCCTAAAAAGAGCTAAGTATCAATAACCTCTGCTGGCTATTTGGTAGATTCTGCAAAATAAGCTGGTAGTGTCCACTCTAGTTCTGATTAAATCAGTATCCGCATCACTAGAACACCTCCAATAGTATGTTTATTGGCACTCCCAGCATAGGTGTCAGCAGCTGAATGTGCAGGGTAATTAGTGTAGGTCTACACTAGAGAATTTTGCCAGCATAAGTCAGTTAGGGATGTGATTTTTCTGCAACTTTTCTATTAAAAGCCCTAATGTAGATGCAGTTATACCAGCATAAAAATGCTTTTGCTGGTATAGTGCATTTCGCTCGCTGAATACATTGTACCAGCAAAAGCACTTTTTTGCCACTATAAGTGCACCTACCCTGGGAGGGTTTTACCAGTATAGCTACAGTAGCAAAACTTTTAATTGTACACTAGGTCGTCATTACTTTCTCTTTCCTATTGGTAGTACTTTCAGATGAAGAATAAGGCAGTGTGGGAATACACATAGTTGTCATTTATCACCTCCTTGTCCCTCACCTTCCTTCCCCTGTCAGTTTGACATCTGTCTTTCTCTCTCTCTTCCTCTTGTCCCCTCTTCCTAAGTCTATCTTCACCTCTGGACTGTTCTCTTATTTAATCACTGTTCTGATGTACTCTTCATGAATTGCACTGCTCTCTGAGTTTTCCTTCTCCTGTTTTTTTTTTTTAATTACTCAGTGAGTAGTGACTTCCAATCATAATGTTCAAGCCATTGGAAATGGTGAATTATTTGCTTATTCCATGAAAGAAAAAAATATCTACTATACTGGAGCAACCTCTACACCGTCTCAGATATGTTTGTGTGTGGCTCCTTTTGAAATACGAACCTTTATGTTCAGAGAATGTATAGTTTTCTGTGTAATGTTTAGTTGTTTCAAGAACAGAGAGATTTTAGCAAAGATTTTTTACCATTCTGTTTATAATGATGTTAAAAAAAAAAGTTTGCTAAACACTTTTCTGCAATCAGTGCACGTTTGGCAAATAAGTGATAGGCTGCCAAATGATGGGTCTGATCCCTATAAGCCCTCCATTCACTAAACGTCCACTGATTCCAAAGAGAGTTCCATGTGTGGATGGTTTCCTGCCATTCTGGGCTCCAAGTGTGAAGGAGATGAGGGCTCATGGATGGCAAGAAGAGCAGTGAGACAGTGCTGTCTTTGGGACATTCCTATAAGAGTGTTCCATCTAGAAATTATTTCTTCCTCTGTGAATTTTGCTGTGAACAGATGATGATTTTTCTCCGGGCACGATATAAACCTCTAGCCATATGTTCATATGCTTATGGTATATCTGAGCACTGATCTTTGCTCCAGCCTTAAGCACCTCTGCAATTCACATTTTTGCCAAGTTCAGGAAAAGCATATATCTATGCCACATGTATGTGTAATTTTCAAATTAATTATGCACCAGTCAGGATTCACCAAAATGTATTTTAAAATATATCCAGCTAACGGACTGGATAGTTCAGAGCATTGGTAATGGAATGCAGAGCCTAACACCTGAATTTCACCAGTTGAAAGCTAGCCTAGATCAGTAGTGACTGAAAGCGATTACCAGCTGTCAGCGCTTCGGTTTGCCTGTGTGAAATAAGAGAGACAAGGTGGGTGTGATAATATCTTTTATTGGACCAACTTCTGTTGGTGAAAGAGAGAAGCTTTCGAACTACACAGAGGTCTTCTTCATATCTGGGATATGAAATTAGTAAGCCCAGGGGTTGGTGGACAGATGTCCATAGTACAAGACCACCACCCATTTGCATTGTATAGCACAGAGACAGCCTTGCACAAGTTTCAATATACAAGCAAAGGGGACAAAATGTTTTTAGGAACTGAACTATCCTCCCGTTCCCTAGAAGAGGTCCCTCTAGGACAGAGGTAAACTACACAGGCAGGGAGCTTGCACTATCACAGCCCATGCTTTCTTGATAGATTCCATTCTCTAGGGTTGTCAGTCTGGCACCTTTCTCCAAAATGATTTCTGTTTAAAAAAAAAAAAAATCAATGCAGAGCAGCCAATGAGAAAACCTACTTGTTTTCACAGAGCCTCCTGTGTTTAACTGCCAATGCAGTACTTAGTGAAGTGGGGAAAAGGTGTTGCCATGAAAATTAACACTATGCTGTTTTTAAATTAAGCTCACATCTTAGGGTGTGATTATGTATATGATAAGTGGTGGAAAAAGTGCTTTAAATGGCCCACGGCCTTTCAAGTGCACAGGATAATGCATGTCCCTTGATTTACCACAGGAGTTATAACCACTGCATTATTAAAGTGCAGGCAAAATAGAAAAAACAGCAATTAAAGTGCCAAAACTCCATTAAAGATGTGAGGAGATGCAAGACTGTGGGGTGTGTTTAACTGACTTACTTCTTTAGAATTCCTCTGGAAGCATAGGGCTAAATACTATGATCACTAAAGCTGCTGGTCCTCCATCTGTGTGGTGAAGGGGTCTTAGGGCTGGTCTGCACTTAAAATATTACAGTGGCACTGTTGCAGCTGCACTACTATAGTGCTTTAGTGTAGACACTACCTATGCCAATGGGAGGGATTCTCCTGTTGGCATAGATAATCCACCTCCCCTAGAGGTAGTAGCTAGGTCTACAGAAGAATTCTTCTGTTGACCTAGCCTTGTCTACACAGGGACTTAGATCAACTTAACTATGCCGCTCAGGGGTGTGGATTTTTCTGCTAATTTTCCAGTGTAGAACAGGGCTAAGTTTTGTTCTGAAAAGGAGCTCACAAAAAGCAGGACCTGGGATATTTAGGATGGGATTTTTAAAAATACTCTGCATTGAACAAACTGCTCCCACAAAGTCAATACAATCTTTACCACTGACTTTACTGGGAGCACAGTTAGTTTGAAATCTCATCTTAAGAGTTTGAGAAGAATAAAACATGCTTGATTTCCACCAGAAATTTAAAACGTCTTAGTTAAATGTGAATAAACTGAAAATGAGATGAAAGCAATTCTGTTTGAATTAGGTGTACATATTAGTAATAGTGGACAAGAATGACTCCTGTGGGAATTCTGCACCCAAAAATAAAAAATTCTGCACACAATATTTTAAAATTCTGCAAAATTCTGCATATTTTATTTGTCAAAGTAACACAATATAATCACACCAGTTTGAATTATTTTGGTCATTTCTTTCAAAATACCTCTCTGAAAATATGTCTGTAACAATACAGACAACAGAAAAGATTCAGGAAATGTTTTTTGACACATAGATTCCTTACTAGGTGTATTAATACAGAACTCTTGAGTAATAATTCATTTAAACTACAATACAGAACCGTATTTCCCACACCCCTCAGAAGCAGTGCAAAGGCTTGGAAGAGTCAGGGGTAACAGAGGAGCTCAGGGAAATGGAAGTAAATTGCTGGGAAGGAGCCAGGGTGTGAACTTGGAGGGTTGTTGGATATGGGTGGGAAATATATGGAATAGTTTTTTTTGGGAGGGCGGGAAGTGACCCCCTCCCTCCAGCACCCCATGCTGTCCATCTCCCAATAGCCTCTGACTCCTGACCTGGCTTGACAGACACTGCGAAGAAGGAAAGCTCTTTCTCTTCCCTAGCTGACCGGGAGCTGCTGCTGTGTTCTATTGCCATAGTGCACTCTGGTGGGCAAAAGGCAGAACTGCAGAAGTTATTTTCTGCTGGGAGCTGCTGCTGCTGCTCTTGTGCCACACTGCCCTCTGGAACTGCAGCAACATTTCGACAGAAGCTTTTTTCTGTGCAAAAAATTAAAAATATGGGCAGCTCATTAATTATGCATGCACACAGTAGTGCAGAATTCCCCCAGGAGTAAAGAATATTTTATATTTGTTGTTTGTAAGCAATTAAATCCACTGGTCATCCACATAGTTTTGGGTAAAGACACTTCCCCATGGAACCATAGTTTCTCAAACTTTAGCTTTTAGAAGTCTGTTGTTCTGTCTCATTACACCTAATTGTGATGCTCAAATCACATCATGTAAATCATGTAACAGGATTGAAAAGCTCCATTATTAAATGTAATTATCAGCTTACAAAGTTTGGAAAAAAGGAGACCTCTCAAATAACACTTGAATATATCATATTGGGGATGCATTTTATTTTTAGTGTAGTATTGGTAGCAAATTATCTGCTGTATCCTCAAAATGCCAGATACCCCACCCCAACCCCCATCACTACCCAAGGATAAACTGTATTGCCATTTATTGGAAGAGTTCAGTGGAGTACGGTATGTAGACTATACAGAAACTGTCCCAAGACCATTTTAAGACTTACTGTGGAAATATATTTGGAAAGCTTTCAAGTCCTCAAGTTTCCTATACTCTGTTTAACAAGAGTTAGGAGCCAGAGTACAAAATCCTTTTATCGGAGGCAGCCTTATAAAAACAAGCTCTTGTGACAGTAGAAACATCACATCACTATATAAAATATTCAGAACACAAGCTAGACTTTCCCCTGGGTATTCTTAACTCTTGTACTGGAACCTTTGGGGTCGTAAGCTGAATAAAAACATAAAGTATCTCCCAGCAATTATTTTCTATTGACTCCAAGACTTCTTACCTTTTTGCACTGTTGTAATTGTTAAGGTTCCATTGCATTTTACTTGCGAATGGGATTGAGAGCATTTCAAAATCCCCATGTGATACAGAAACTTGTAATGCCTAGATACAGCAATCAATTCAAAGCCCCAAGGTCATTTGTGCTGTAGGGAGACTTCACACTCTTATTACTTCAATACACAATGTTCCTTTCTAGGTGGCATAGCAGATATGAAATCTTATTTGTTCATGTTGCCATCCTCCTCACCTTTGCTTGAATAGCAATGGTAGTGTCTGATCATAAAAAAAGGGGGAGAATTTTGAAGGCACAGAGGGCAATAAGATGTTCAACTCCTATTGACTTTCAGTTTAAGTTGGGGTGCACAATTCCCATTTTTGCCTTTGAAAAACTCCCCCTAATGCTTGATCATACAAACCCTTACTACTGGGCAACATAGTGGTTATTTGCAGGAATGTGCATGAAGTACTGTGCAGAACAGCGTTTGTAGCATCATGGTCTAACATTCCAGAATAACAAACTGTATCTCTTACTACTTTCTCAGCCTATACAAGAAATGGCTCGACTAGTTCAAGGTTTTTATTTGTTTCAATGTGCATGTGTGGGGAGGGAGGGAGCGAGGAAGGGAAGATAAACTCTATTTTTCTGTACAATGAATTTATTGAGGGAAAGTTAAATTGAAAAGATTAGAGTTGACATCCTGGCCCTACTTAAGTCAGTGGCAAAACTCCCATTGATTTCACCCTAACTTTTGCTGTTATAACAAGCCAATGAGGAAAGAAACGAGAGCCAAATATTACAGGGCAGTAATTCAGCTGCCATCCCATGGGATGCTAATAATTTTGGCTAATAGAACTAAAAAGGGCTGATTCTCCTCTTTCCTTCTTATACTGGTTTAGATCAAAAATAACTCCATGGAAGCCAGTAGTTACACAGATGAAGAGTAGAGTGTTGAGGTTAAAATTCTCCTATTCAGTCCCCATTGCAGATCTATTATTACCCGTTACATTTGGTCCATCAATAGAAATTCTGCAAATGAAATTGGCGTGGTCGCCATGCCGTAGAGATCCAGGGAGGAGAAACTGGCCTTAACATGCTACCCCTCTCTTACTCAATCACTTTTAAATCAGTTAATTGATTAAGAAAGAACACTTTGTTCAACTCACATAATATACTGGGAACCCTGTTACCATCTCTTAAACACAAACTATTTTGTTCATCAAGGCTGTATAGATCATTATTTCAGGTGATAAGACTCTCTACTGGCAATTACAACACCAGTTACAGTGCTTCCAAGAAGAGATGCTGATGGGAGAGTGGCAAATGAAACAATGACAGCCAAAATGCCCTGTGTCTTTAAAAACTTGCTAGATGTCATTTCTGCAAGATAAGATGGCTCTGTTGAACTGAACTGATTGCAGTGGAATGGGAGGGAACAGAGAGTATATTATACACTTATAGTTAACGAATGACTGTGTTGCAATTTTGGAAATTTCCTGAAAATATAGTGGACAAAGCCAAGTATTTCAAACACTAATATTACACCATGAGGGAAAGTATATAACTTCCAAATTGCAGTTCATAATTATACCCTCCACTCGTGTGAGTAAACATTTAATTGTATGCTTTCTTTTCTGATGTTATTGAAAGGACATTGGAAGACACAAATCGTTAAGCCCTTTTACGATTAGACATTTGTCAAAGTTGCAGGGAGTGTTCAAATAGGAGATTAAGTACTCTAATCTAGGTCACCATGCAGCTTGCTACTCTACTCGTTTTGGTGTCATGTACATTTTGGATCAGGGTTTGAACTTGCATCTCCCTTCCACCCCAAAAAAGAAGCAGCTGCACATAGTATAAAAAGTGTGTGTGTGTATTTTTTGCTGATTTAAAAAAAGGCCTCTCAGAATACAAAGGGTCTGATACTGATCTTGCAGCAGTGTAAATCAGGTAAAACTCCATTGAAATCAAAAGAAAATCGGGCACATAAGAGTCCTGGATTGGGCTATGACTAGCAAGAAGCATCAATATTTTAAGAGTGACAGGAGCTTCACTGATAGGAGTTATCTCTGGATCATCAGTGGTCTGCAAACCACAGTTGGAGAATCATCCTTCTGCAATTACCAGTATGGTTTTGTCTCAATCTTTAGTTCAAGTCTATACAGAATACGTAGGTGACCAATTTTCTCTGGACCATTGGATGGTTACTTAAGACGGATTTGGCTGTATATTTGAAATATTACATACCTAGCAGTTTTTCACTGAGTTAATAGCTGCTTTGCTTCCATTTACATGCTCTTACAATAATTAATAAATATGCCAGAAGCTTTCATGTTTTACAGCTCACACAAGTAAGTCTGTCTTTCAGTTAAATTCTGTAGGTAGATAAGGGAAGGATAGAATATGCACGTATGTGTTCACAATGGCAGAGAATCCTACCACAGGGGGTCTGGAAGAGGAAGCAGGTGCATTCAAGCCAAGAAGCTGGAATAATGGTTTTGGAGGTGCTGCACAATGGCCTCATGGTTGGCCTATACACTGGATTCAATATCTCCCCCTTAATCACTGCTTGGCTCCTGGTGTAAAGCATATTTATTTTGGCTTTATGGAGGGATGGAGTGAATTTCACCCCCATTGGCCTAATTCTCCGTTGCCATACATCCTGTAGACTCATTAACACCTGAGCAGAGTGAGAATAAAATCTTGCCTGATCAGAATGGTAGTATTTCACATCCACTTTACATGCATTCTGCACATATACAAATGACTACATAGGCATTGGAGAATCACCAGACTTAGGGCAGGTCTACGCTACAGCCTGGATCGACGCTCTGAGATCATAGATTCATAGATTCATAGATACTAAGGTCAGAAGGGACCACTCTGATCATCTAGTCCGACCTCCTGCACAGCGCAGGCCACAGAATGTCACCCACCCACTCCTATGAAAAACCTTACCCATGTCTGAGCTATTGAAGTCCTCAAATCATGGTTCAAAACTTCGAGGGAGCAGAGAAGCCTCCCTCCAGTCAACCATGCCCCATGCTACAAAGGAAGGCAAAAAAACCTCCAGGGCCTCTCCAATCTGCCCTGGAGGAAAACTCCCTCCCGACCCCAAACATGGCAATCAGCCAAACCCTGAGCACATGGGCAAGATTCACCAGCCAGATACGCAGGAAAGAGTTTTCTATAGTAAATCAGATCCCATCCATCTAATATCCCATCTCAGGGGATTTGGCCTATTTACCCTGAATATTTAAAGATCAATTACTTACCAAAATCCCATTATCCCATCATACCATCTCCTCCATAAACTTATCGAGTAGAATCTTAAAACCAGATAGATCTTTTGCCCCCACTGCTTCCCTTGGAAGGTTATTCCAAAACTTCACTCCTCTGATGGTTAATAACCTTCGTCTGATTTCAAGTCTAAACTTCCTGGTGGCCAGTTTATACCCATTTGTTCTTGTGTCCACATTGGTGCTGAGCTTAAATAATTCCTCTCCCTCTCCTATATTTATCCCTCTGATATATTTATAGAGAGCAATCATATCTCCCCTCAACCTTCTTTTAGTTAGGCTAAACAAGCCCAGCTCCTTAAGTCTCCTTTCATAAGACAAGTTTTCCATTCCTCGGATCATCCTAGTAGCCCTTCTCTGTACCTGCTCCAGTTTGAATTCATCCTTTTTAAACATGGGAGACCAGAACTGCACACAGTATTCTAGGTGAGGTCTCACCAGTGCCTTGTATAACGGTACTAAAACCTCCTTATCCCTACTGGAAATGCCTCTCCTGATGCATCCCAAAACCGCATTAGCTTTTTTCACAGCCATATCACATTGGCAGCTCATAGTCATCCTATGATCAACCAATACTCCAAGGTCCTTCTCCTCTTCCGTTACTTCTAATTGATGCGTCCCCAACTTATAGCTAAAATTCTTGTTATTAATCCCTAAATGCATAACCTTACACTTCTCACTATTAAATTTCATCCTATTACTATTACTCCAGTTTACAAGGTCATCCAGATCCTCCTGTATAATATCCCGATCCTTCTCCGAATTGGCAATACCTCCCAGCTTTGTATCATCTGCAAACTTTATTAGCACACTCCCACTTTTTGTGCCAAGGTCAGTAACAAAAAGATTAAATAAGATTGGTCCCAAAACCGATCCCTGAGGAACTCCACTGGTAACCTCCCTCCAACCTGACAGTTCGCCTTTCAGTAGGACCCGTTGCAGTCTCCCCTTTAACCAATTCCTTATCCACCTTCTGATGTTCATATTGATCCTCATCTTCTCCAATTTAACTAATAATTCTCCATGTGGCACGGTATCAAATGCCTTACTGAAATCTAGGTAAATTAGATCCACTGCATTTCCTTTATCTAAAAAATCTGTTACTTTTTCAAAAAAGGAGATTAGATTGGTTTGGCACGATCTACCTTTTGTAAAACCATGTTGTATTTTGTCCCATTTACCATTGACTTCAATGTCCTTAACTAATTTCTCCTTCAAAATTTTTTCCAGGACCTTGCATACTACAGATGTCAAACTAACTGGCCTGTAGTTACCCGGATCACTTTTTTTTCCTTTCTTAAAAATAGGAACTATATTAGCAATTCTCCAATCATTCGGTACTATTCCTGAGTTTACAGATTCATTAAAAATTCTTGCTAATGGGCTTGCAATTTCAGGTGCCAATTCCTTTAATATTCTTGGATGAAGATTATCTGGGCCCCCCGATTTAGTCCCATTAAGCTGTTTCAGTTTCGCTTCTACCTCTGATATGGTAATATCTACCTCTATATCCTCCTTCCCATTTGTCATGCTACCATTATCCCCAAGATCCTCTTTAGCCTTATTAAAGACTGAGGCAAAGTATTTGTTTAGATATTGGGCCATGCCTAGATTATCTTTAACCTCCGCTCCATCCTCAGTGATAAGCGGCCCCACTTCTTCCTTCTTAATTTTCTTCTTATTTATATGGCTATAGAACCTTTTACTATTGGTTTTAATTCCCTTTGCAAGGTCCAACTCTACTCGACTTTTAGCCTCTCTCACTTTATCCCTACATGTTCTGACCTCAATTAGGTAGCTTTCCTTGCTGATCCCTCCCATCTTCCACTCCCTGTATGCTTTCTGCTTCTTCATAATCACCTCTCTAAGATGCTTGCTCATCCAGCTTGGTCTACAACTCCTGCCTATGAATTTTTTCCCCTTTCTTGGGATACAGGCTTCCGATAGCTTCTGCAGTTTTGATTTAAAGTAATCCCAGGCCTCCTCTACCTTTAGATCCATAAGTTCTTCAGTCCAATCCACTTCCCTAACTAATTTCCTTAATTTTTGAAAGTCAGCCCTTTTGAAATCAAAAACCCTAGTTGCAGATTTATTTTTGTTAATCCTTCCATTTAGTTTGAACTGAATTAGCTCATGATCACTTGAGCCAAGATTGTCCCCTACAACCATTTCTTCTATGAGGTCCTCGCTACTCACCAAAATTAAATCTAAAATGGCATCCCCTCTAGTCGGTTCAGCAACTACTTGATGAAGGAATCTATCAGCTATCGCATCTAGGAAAATCTGAGCCCTATTATTATTACTAGCACTGGTCCTCCAGTTTATATCTGGGAAGTTAAAGTCTCCCATGATTACGCAGTTTCCATTAGTATTTACTTGATTAAAGACATTAAAAAGGGCTCTATCCATATCCAAATTAGATCCCGGAGGTCTATAGCACACCCCAAGCACTATCGTAGGAGAGGCTTTACTAGTTTTCTTCCCCAATGTAATTTTTGCCCAGACGGACTCTGTCTTATCCATTGCATCGCTTCTTATTTCTTTACATTCTACCTCATCATTGATATACAATGCTACTCCACCCCCTTTACCTTTGTTTCTGTCTTTCCTAAACAGCACATACCCTTCAATACCTGTAGTCCAGTCATGACTACTATTCCACCATGTTTCTGTTATCCCTATAATATCTGGTTTCACTTCCTGCACCAGTAGCTCTAGTTCCTCCATTTTGTTACCTAGACTCCTCGCATTGGTGTACAAACATCTTAATTTTTGCTGTTTGGCCTCGCTCACATTTTGTACCCTATTAGGCACAGTCATTCTACAGCCAGTATAACCTATTAGACTAGTATCCACACCGCCCTCGCTCCTTATATACATTCTCCTACCCACGGCTGTATCCTTTCTTACTTCATCTTCTTCCCTCTCAATGCTAAAATCTGGCGTGGAGATTTTCTGGACATCTCCCATCCATCTCCCCTCAATTCCTAGTTTAAAGCTCTCTTTATCAGTTGTGCCAGCCTCGATCCTAGAAGTCTATTTCCTTCCCTACTCAGATGAAGTCCATCCCGAGAGAACTGACCTCTGTCCGTGAATGCCTCCCAGTGGCCATACATCCCAAAGCCCTCCTTATAGCACCACTGCCTAAGCCATCTGTTGACAGTCATAATCTTGTCAGACCTTTGTTGCCCTTCTCTAGGAACAGGAAGGATCCCGCTAAAGATCACCTGAGCCTCAATTTCCTTAAGCGTCTTCCCCAGCCTAGCATAGTCTCCCTTGATACTTTCCAGCGAGAATCTGGCTGTATCATTTGTTCCCACATGAAGGATAATTAGGGGATTCTTTCCCACTCCCTTGAGGATCCTTTTCAACCTCAGGTCTACATCCCGTATCTTAGCACCCGGAAGACAGCACACCCTTCTATTCTCAGGATCAGCTCTAGTTACAGGCCTGTCTATTCTTCTCAATAAAAATCCCCGATCACATAGACCTGCCTTTTCCTGGTGACAGTGGTATTCTCCAGTCTCTCCCCTGTTCCCTCTGGCTGCAAGTTCTTTCCATTCCTATTTTCCCTTACAATCCTCTTCAACCCATCCTGTATCCTCCTGGGGCTCATATTTGGTGTAGTCTCCCTTGACTCTTTCCCTTTTCCAATAGGACTAGCCTCTCTTCTCTTCTTCCTTACCGTTCCACCTTCAACAAGTACCTGCTGAGCCCCTTCTTCATTTTCCAACTCTGAAAACCTGTTCCTAAGCTCTATTTCTCCTTCACTAGCCCGTCTTTTTCTCTGCCTGGTTCTTTCAGTCACATGTTTCCACTGAGCACTTTCCTCACCCAGTCTCTCCTCAAAATTCCCCAGCCCTGCTTCCATCTGTGAGTCTGTGCTTTTCCCTTCAGATACCTCATGTCTTTGCTCCATCATCTGCTCAAACCCCTTCCTAAACTCAACCAAACTTTCCACCTGCATCTCCAAACCTCGGATCTTTTCCTCCATCAGCTCTATCAGACGGCATTTCATGCAGAAAAAACTCTTACCGGTTCCCCCCTCCAGGATCATGTACATACCACAGCTTCCACATCCAGTCATCCTCAATGTGTCTTCCACTACAGGAGTCACTCCTACAGCTGCCTCTGTATCTGTCATCTCCTTCCCACCTAAACCCTGTTAATCTGGGAAACACAAGCCACACCAAAAAGACCACCCCCCAGCAAAAGCACCCCCCCCCAAACAAGCACCACAAGCCCAATTCCCCTGTTTAAAGCTCTGTTTGCTAGCTCCTGTGCCGCTGCAGCTGTCTAAGATCGATCCACCGGCGGTCGGTTTAGTGGGTCTAGTAAAGACCCGCCAAATTGACTGCAGATCATTCTCCAGTCGACCCCCTACTCTACCCTCGACAAGAAGAGTAAGGTAAGTCGACAGTAGACCCTGAGGTAACTCAACCTAAGGTACTTCGACTCTAGCTACATTATTCATGTAGCTGGAGTTGCGTAGCATAGGTCGATTTACTTTGGTAGTGTAGACATAGCCTTAAATTTAAGATGATTTTTAGTTCCCTATGCTTCCAGTACAAGATTTATTTTTGTATATCCTTATTTATTACAACCAGACAGTGGAAAAAAAAACACCCCAATGGATTTCACAAAACTATAGCTGTCAAATACTTTAGAACAGTCTATTTTTTAACAAATGTTGGGGGGGAAAAAATAGCAGATGGGAACAGAAATTCATTAGATCAGTTTAACAATAAAGCTTTCATGTTTCATGCAACAATTTATTTCTGAAGTTCAGGCTGTGTATTCTTTACCATAAGTAACAAGGCATTACCTTTAATTAAATGGTTTGTACGATATTGAGAGAGCCTACTGAAGTCAAATACCATTCAAGTGCAGAATACACAACAGAGTTTGGTAGTGTGAATCAGTGATAGTGGGCTGGAGAAGAGAATTTTTTCCAAATTTTGAACTTTTTATACCTCACCATATGTTAAGCGTCAGTAAATTTTAAAATGTTCAAACTTGTTCAAGTTTCTCCACAGGCCTGAAATCTAACTCAAAGTATAGCTGAGATTCCATATTGCTGAACAGGAATATTGATAAGAGCAGGAGACTTGTTTTAACATGCATACTTGATAGCACCAAGTGTCAAACCTAATATTTTTTCCCCAGACTTTTGGAGATAAATTGGTGTGTCATTTTCAAAAGCTATCCAGATACTGTGAAACCACTGAGTGGCTTTTCAGCTGTCCTACCAAAAACAAATCATGAAACATGGTGAATTGGTTACTTTGTCTCATTCATTGAATTTCACACTTTTATTTTAAGTATAATATGTGCTTGATTCAAATCCCATTGAAGTAGGTGGGAGTATTTCCATATACATTTACTGTACTTTTCAGCTATTTCTTTTAAAGCTGCACATTACTGAAGGTTTGAAATACCTCTTGCGAGCATGTCAAACCCATGCAGGCATTTATTTACTTGTTCTCTTTTCAAAATCTGCAACTATCTAAATATAAATTCAGATTTCTGCTGGTAGCCCTAATAACTGTGTACTGTTAATGACAACACTCATTCTCATTAAAGTGCATTTGCTAGATAGAATCTTTCAATAGAAATAGCTTTTATTTGTTCTCTTTGGTTATTAAAAATATTGTTGGGTTAACCTGATCTTTATTATGTCAAGCAGCAAACACTGTGTAGCTTACACATTTTTTTCACAGGGCTCATTTGAGCCCAGCCTAGTTCAGAAAGTCCTAATCCATTCCTGAGAGACAATATGGCTCCAGGGACTCCAAAGTGAAATGGATCCTTTCATCTCCAGATCTCTGGTTTGAATCCATATGCTGTTTAAATTAATAACATTAGTAACTATAAAATGGCTGTTTGGTGATCTTCATGAAATGAGCTAATTGTATTCTTGCCATTGCTGGCGGTGTCTGCAGAGAGGTGAAGGACTCAGGTGAAATCAGTGGGAGTATTTACATTGTCTTCCGTGAACAGTAGATTAGGCATAGAGATGAACAATCCTGGAGGTGGTCTGTCTAATTCCAAGACACTTTCAGAGCTTGTACTGTTACAGTGTTTTCCAAATATATGGCAAATTTCAGTCTTCAGTGTTGTCCGTCTGGT
This sequence comes from Dermochelys coriacea, assembly GCF_009764565.3. Taxonomy (NCBI): domain Eukaryota; kingdom Metazoa; phylum Chordata; order Testudines; family Dermochelyidae; genus Dermochelys; species Dermochelys coriacea. The sequence goes on from NC_050069.1 coordinate 175,473,554, forward strand.
AGCTTTGATCACGAAAAATTAACTCTTTTTTAATTAAAAAGGAGAAAGTATTGTATTTGTAAGAGTGTGCTAATATAGACTGGTACTCAGAATCAATTACAGACTATCTTTCACCCTTCCTGGGTCTGCATGTGAGGGTTTAAGTTGCATTTACACTTTCAGGGATTTGCGAAACTTTTAGAAAAGCATGTGAGATCACAATAGCTCACTGTTTTCAATTTTAATTTCACAGATGTAAATGATTTGTTCAGTGATAGGTGCTGGATAATAGAAATCAGTGTAGGAGAAAAAAACATGCAGTCTGCAAAGAGCAAACAGAAATATATAGCTGCAGTGTATTAATAAAATTCCATAGATTACAATATATGTGTGGTACAATCTCATGTTTCAAAATTTTATTTAGCAAATTTTAAACTATTATGAATCTGTCCTAAGCAATCCATAGCTGATGTTACTGGAACATAATCCCATATATTCCTAGGTACATGTCTTTAGTTTCTTTCTTTTAAGCCAGAGGTGGGCAAACTATGACCCATGGGCCACATCCGGCCCATGGGACCATCTTGCCTGGCCCTTGAGCTCCCGGCTGGGGAGGCTAGTCCCCAGCCCCTCCCATGCTGTCCCCCCTCCCCCGCAGCCTCAGCGTGCTGTGCTGCCAGCACTCTAGCCCGGTGCTCCTGCTGGCCAGCGCAGCATGGTAAGGGGGCAGGGAGTGGGAGTCCCGGGGGGGCAGTCAGGGGGCAGTTGGGTGGGGCAGAGGTTCTAGGGGGGGCTGGTGGTGGTCAGGGAACAGGGAATGGGGGGGCTGGATAGGTGTGGGAGTCCTGGGGAGCCTCTTAGGGGGTGGGGGTGTGGACAGGGGGCGGGACAGTCAGGGGACAGGGAATTGGGGGGGGGGGTTGGATAGGTGTGGGATTCCCAGGGGGCCTGTCAGGGGGCGGGGGTGTGGATAGGAGTCAGGGCAGTCAGGGGACAGGGAGAAGGGGCAGTTGGATGGGGGGTGGTTAGGGCCGGTCAGGGGACAAGGAGCAGAGGGAGTTAGATGGGTCGGGGATTCGGAGGGGGGCAGTCAGGGGGTGGGAAGTGGGAGAGGGCAGATGGAGGGTGGGGACCAGGCTGTTTGGGGAGGCACAGCTTTCCCTACCCAGTCCTCCATATAATTTTGCAACCCCAATGTGGCCCTCGGGCCAAAAAAGTTTGCCCACCCCCTATATTAAGCTGTAATATCTTACTGATGCTGACTGGGTGCCAGAACAAACAGTATAAAGGTTGAACTTTCTTAGCTCACAGGGCATAAGCTTGCATCTGTTACTATCCAGTGTTTTTCCCAAATAACAAGGTGGTGATCTTAAAACATCAAACCCCAGTCATACATCTCTCCCATAATTACAGATTTGTTGACATATGACAGTTGTACTTGACCTCTCAATCACTTGAAAGTCTATTAGAGAAGATTTTACACAACATAGGCCTTGCAGGAGTGCACAAAATGCTTGTTGCCAATAACAGCTCTATCTCTGTAAGTGTTGCAAGGGTGAGTGGGGCACATAGACAGACAAGGTTGGACCAGGATCGTAGCAGAGACTAACTGTACAGTTTCCTCTGAGGTGCCAGTTAAATAAGAAGGGAGGGGTGAGGGAGCTGTCTCTCTAGGTGCATTAGTACCGGGTACCCCTGACACTACAGTGCTTACCTGATTTTCTGTACGGCAGGTTTTTTATGTCTCCCTTCCACCATAATTTCCACCTCTATTATTTATTAGAACAGCATGCTGATAGGTGCATAAAGTACTGCCTCAAAGTTTTTTAATTTAAGTAAGTGTGCACTGAGCGCAGTGGTAGCTTGTGACTCTTTCGACAGGTGAGGCACAAATCACAAAATAGTTATATCCATTCCCACCCAATATATAATTTAATTAAAAAAAATTACAAGAAAAATACAAAACTGACAACAGCAAAATAAATAACTCCCCATTCTCACATTTAAATAAAAGAAAAGTTGGTGAATCATACTAGTTGAGACAATTTAAGTAAAACAGTTTGGTTAAAATCAAACAACATTCAAAGCATACAATTAATATATATAATTTAATAGTTATTAAAAGCTCACCTTGTTCAGAGTGAAGCAGCAGCAGGCAGACCTAGAGCCACCACTGCTGCTGGTGCAGGCGATTGGGTGGGGGCGTGGAGCATGAGATGGGCCAGGAGATCAGTGGTGGCACCTTGCACACACACACATGGGATCTGCCCCATGTGGGAGAAGGCTGGGGAGGTGCAGGTCCCGCCCCCTGCAAGCTCCCAGCAGTCCTGGCTTAACAGATACAATCCTGCCATGGCCTTATCAAGCTGTGGTTACCACAGCAACATGGCTTCTCCAGGACATGGTAAATTGCCGGTATCATGGTAAATTGCCGGTATCACAAGGCAGCTTCTTGAGGCTCTATGAGCTATATCAGAATTTGGGCCTCGCACAGTACTATGTTCTTTGAACTTCCTGGTATTACGTTTCACTCCTGGGGAGAGTGAGTTGTGACATTTCAATAGGCAGGTCATTCATTTGGTTTTAAACCAGACGGATCTACTTTTCTAACATAGATAAAACTTGATATTGTTTTGTCCGGTATTGGACAGGAGACGCCATTTGAAAGAATGTACTTCTCCACCCCAGCCAGCATGAACTTACATGCAACACTGTGGCAAAGTCATGCAGGTGGGGAAGGGCCACGCCATTCCTGGAAGTACTGGAATGTCCAGTATTCTGAGAATGCATGAGTGGCCATCCTTCATTTTAAATAAAGTCACAATTTGTCCATAAACCCGCATGTATTCATCAATTCAGTAAAAAAGGAATTTGCATAATGTATTTTGTAGCTTTTGGGACTTCTTGGGTAGCTTTAGGGAATTCTCACTTGCCTGGGTAGATGAGCTGCCCCTGGCTGAGCCTTAGCGCATGCACCTGTTGTTGCTCTTCTGTGCATACTGGACACCTGACCTAAAATTTTTTACTGACTCATCATTTGCACATCAGGGTCCCAATACACTCATAAAGCCACACTCTGCATTGTTGCACCAGATTTACACTAATGTGACTTCATTCAATGGACTTCAGTGGACATTAAATTTGTAGAGTGCTGTCCTGCAAGGGGTCTTAGTGTGTATATAAATGCTTCAAATTAAAAACAAATAGAGGCATAGGTAAATATTATGGTTATATGTATCTTCACTAATAAGTAATGTCTCTAAATCCTGATGTGAGGTAAGGGGTTTATTACAGGAGTGGGTGGATGAGGTACTGTGGCCTGCAATGTGCAGGAGGTCAGGTGACATGATCATGATGGTCCCATCTAAATCTATGAATCCATAATGGAAATGGCTTGTTTGAATTCACTGACAATAAAATTTGCAGTAGATTAGGGTTGTCTCCTCCCTACAGTTACACAGAAAAGGAAATTGTGGGCTGTAGAGTTGGTTGGTAAGCCCAGTTGGTTACATTTGACTCTCAGACTGCATTTTGGGCAGCCTGGATTATTCAAATAGCATTGCCATTAAATTTATAGCAACAGATTAAACACAGCCATGGGGATATGGCAGTTCTGAAAGCTGCTCCCTTTATTGTTGACATTGGGCTTGAGCCTAATTCATGGTGTTGATTATAATCACTCAGAGAAGGTCAATATTCTAGTTAATATTACAGATAAATAGCCTGGAAAATTCATTTTAAAAATATGAAAATTCTCCTTTATGTTACAAGAGCACAAACTCAAATGCAACAGATTTTCAAAATTGCAAAAATTCATGGGTTTTCAGGGCCAAAATGGACTATTATAATCATCTGGTCTGCGCTTCTGCATAGCATAGTCCATATAAACTCACCCAGTAATTTCTGCATCAAGCCCATAACTTCTGTTTGAACTTTGGTATATCTTTTAGAAAGACATCCAGTTTTGATTAAGAATCTGCCACATCCCTAGGTAAGTTGTTCCAATGGTTCGCTATCTTAATTGTTACAAATATGCACCTTATTTCTAGTCCGTATTGGTCTATTTTCAGCTTCCAACCATTGGATTTCAATATAACTTTTGGTGCTAGATTAAAGAGCTGTCTACTATCAGAAATTCCCCATATAGGTATTTTTGTCAATGATCAAGTTACATCCTAAGCGTCTCTTGGATAAACGAAATAGACTGTGTTTCTTTACTTTCTCACCATAAGGCATGTTTTCAAAACTTTCAATCATTCTTTTAGAACTTTTCTGAAGCCTTTCCAATTGTTCAACATCCTTTTAAAAGTATGGACACAAGAACTGGATACAGTACTTCCATAATGATCTCACTAATGCTGTATACAGAGGTAATACTACCTCCCTAACTCCTACTTGATAGCCCTCTGCTTATACATCCAAGCATCTTATTCATCCTCTTGGCTATAGGATTTCACTGGGAGCTCATATTTAGTCAACTTATCTCTTCAATATACACAATAGTTGGTTATCTACTATGATCTATCTAAGTCCTTTACAGTATCCCCTGTATCATTCCAGGATCTTCTAAGTGTGACTTCTGTTCCATGTTCCTAGAGGTATTACCTTGCATTTGGCTATTTTTAAACAAATGAACGCACCTCACCAAGTGATTGGTCTGTATAATGACCTGTCCCCATCATTACTTACCACTCGATCAATTTTTGTGTCATCTTCATATTTTACCAGTGATTGTTTTCTTCCAGATCACTGATAGAGATATTGAATATCACTGGGTCAAGAGCAGATCCCTGTGAGACCCCACTAGAAACCCCACCCAAAGGATCAGGATTCCCCATATATGATTGCTTATGGGGATCTGTTAACTGCAGAAAACTCTTGAGTGTGGATTATTATCATTCTATTGAAACTCTGCTTGTATTTAAAAATAACAGCACAACTCTAATTTGTATAGTTCATAAAATGATATCCCACAACATTTACATGACCAAATTCCAAATTTATGGACTTCAGTGAAATTACTCCAAATTTACCCAAATGTAAAAGAGCAGAATTCAAGCCCTGATCAAATTTGCACTGAAGTCAATGAACAGGCTGCCACTGACTTCAGTGAACTTTAGATCCAGCTGTTAGTCCACAGAGTTAAGCAATAGCAGCGCTACATAAAACATGAGGTATAAGCATGAGAAAAAATCTTATTAGACGGTATTTGAAAAGAAATGGGGAATCACTGAAGCAGAGGCTGACTTCAGTACTACAAGAAGAGTAAGGCTTACTTCATTACTACAAGAATTGTTCTTTCTTGCTTTGGCAAGTCCTTAATTTAGGAGAGAGAAATTTTTTTAAATAAAATAAATCCTATTAACTCCCTCCTGGTTCTACACAACTGTATCCCAGAGATTTTGTTTGAAACCACAAAGGGAAACAAAATTAGCTATATCTGGAGAAAAAAATACTTCCATCAAAACAAATATAAATAAAAAAGCAGCTGGGAGGGTTTTCCCCAAGTCATGTTCTTTGTCTCCAACATGGTGCATTTGGTTTTGGGGCTGGTTTCTTTTGCAACATAATTCATTCTAGATAGATATTAAGAGCTATGTCGTTGTTTTTACTAAAAAAGAAAAGGAGTACTTGTGGCACCTTAGAGACTAACAAATTTATTAGAGCATAAGCTTTCGTGAGCTACAGCTCACTTCATCGGAGCTGTAGCTCATGAAAGCTTATGCTCTAATAAATTTGTTAGTCTCTAAGGTGCCACAAGTACTCCTTTTCTTTTTGCGAATACAGACTAACACGGCTGCTACTCTGAAACCCATTGTTTTTACTAGTGTGTCTGGGAGTCTGAATCAATGTGTGTAGTTTTAGTGTTCCAAACCACACCCCTGGGATACAGACACAAAAATCATATTAGGATGTTTAGAGGGGTTTTTTTGGCTTTGATGTGGTATTTTTTTTTGCTTTGTTTTTGTTTGCGTGTGTGTGTGTGTGTTTACAGTGATGTTCTAAATTATAGGAATTGAATACATGCAAAGATAATTGTTAGAAGTGCTGCTCTGGCTGTGTTTTCAGTGCCAAAATGCTATTGTCTTTATAGTTCTATTAAATGAAAACTGCTGTTTTTTAGGTGGAGTTTGTATCTGCAACCACTTTTTTTCAAAGGAGAACAACCCCCATTCTCTGATCATTATATGTATTTTGGGGGCTTTTTCCTACTTCTTTTTTCCTTTCTGAAACTTTCGAGAACAAATTATAGCAGATTTGTTGGTTTAGTGTTTGCGTGTGTTTTTTCTTTTGTTTTTTGATGTTGTGTGGCCTTTTATTTATTTTTTCCTTGGAAATCTTACACTGAGATACAGTATGTAATTTAAGTCAGAAAAAACAGAAACAACATCCCCCCTTCCCTCCAGTGTACAAATAAAGCGAGATACTTAACAAAGGTTTACTTACATGGTTAATTATATATAACAAAACTTCAGTGTTTCCAGTTTTCTTTTACTGCAAGCTTCTAAAATTCTATGCCCATCTTCTTTGTAGCATCATGGGTTGCTCTTTTTCTGGTCAGGCAGAATGTTATTCATGTTGACAAACCACATATCTGCCGTGGGTCTTTCTTTGTAACATTAACACTATTACTTTGATCAGTGTACTGAAAAGAGCTTGAAATTGTGCTTTCCTGGTATCCACAAGAAAGTACTGCCAATCCTGGAGGGATTGTATTTTACATGGATCTGTCCCATATTACCTAAGACCAGCTTTCAGGATGTTTTAAAAATAGCCCTGTAGCAGGGTGGTTACCCGCTCCGGCCCTCACAGGGCTATGGCCAGCCCAGGGAGAGGACTGGGGCTGTGGGGAAAAGCCCAGCCGGATTAAGGGAGCAGCCAAAACTGTGGCCAGCTCAGTCAGGCCCAGCTGGCCCCTAAAAGAGGCTGTGAGCTAGGAGCCTAGTCAGTCTCTCTCTGCCTACAGAGGAAGAAGGACCTGGCTGAAATGGGGCCAAGCAGGACATCTAGATTGGAGCAGGGCTGAGGAAGGGCCAGAGGAGCTGGGAGCTCCGGCCTTGAAAGCCTCAGGCTGCAGGCCGAATAGGTGCAGGGTTGCAGAGGGGCAGCCCAAAGGTAGGTGGAAGCAGCAGGTCCAAAACCCCCTTGCCGGTGATGAGTGGCGTATACACTGCAGTCTGCCCCCAATACAAGGAGCTAAGTGGGGCCTGGCAGTATCCCAGACTAAGGCAAGGTGGGGTTAGAGGGTGGGGGTTCCCCTGGGTGGGGAGACCCAGAACCTGAGAGTGTGGGGATATTGCCAGAGAAAGGGGCACCGGGTCCTGGGAGGGACATGGGGGCTGGCAGTAAGGCAGATCACCGGCCTGCAGCGGGCGCTCCAGTGGCTGGATGAGCTAATTCCTGATGACTACCAGCAGGAGGTGCCGCTGGGTGAGTCCGAATCTTTACAAGCCCATATTAGAGCCTTATTGTCCATGGCTCACATGCAAGTGCACAGGGCTGGGACATGAGGATGCAAGGAATTTTCACTCAGCCGTTGAGTGCCAGGTGGGCTGTAGTCAGTTGCAGTCCTTGTTTTTGCAGGAGCTCCGGAATAGCTACATCCAAGCACTAGTGTGGGGCACACATGTCATCAAGGTGGCTGGGGTGAGTGGGGCTGCAAGGTATGGAGCAGAGGCATGGCCTGGACTCCCTCCTTCCTTCTGCACTGGTGCACACAGGGCAGTCCAGGAGGGTACACACTAATGTGAGCTGGCTTTTCATGCGTGCACACCAGCGATCCCAGATTTCCTCTCCAAACTCTTCCTGAGGCAGTGTGGTTTCAGACTCCTGCCCTACTTAGTACATGCCTAAATAACCCAGCCCAGACCTTGGAATTGATCAATGAACTGGCCTGTCCAAGCAGTGTAGCAATGCAAATGTTACTACAGCACAAGTAAACACTGTGACATAGAATCATAGAATATCAAGGTTGGAAGGGACCTCAGGAGATCATCTGTCTGTCAAAGCAGGACCATCCCCAACTAAATCATCTTAGCCAGGGCTTTGTCAAGCCTGACCTTAAAAACTCCTAAGGAAGGAGATTCTACCACCTCCCTAGGTAACCCAAACAATGGATCCAACATTTACAAAAACTGAAGTTTTGCTTTTTTAAAAGGCTCCAGAAAGCACGTGCCTTCCCTTTATCCGACTGCATGAATGACATATGTTTCAGTGAAAACAGTCCTTTTTTTTACATAAGAAAAAACATACCCACAGATATTAAAGGAGGGTTTTTGTTGTTGCTGTTGCTTTTAGACTATGATTTTTTGTTAAATGGAAAATGGATGAAGTCTCCATTATGTGGGACATTTTTAAATTGAGGCTTGATCAAATAACAGTAAATAGATCAAATCACCTAAGATCTTTTTCGTCTCAAATTTCAATGCTTCTGTCCTGTCCATGTGATGAACAGGGTGAAGGGATGGTCTTGTGGACCATCTGTCTGAAATGGCATTTCACAAGCATGCAGTATATGGAAATACATTGTGACATTATAGCTTACTAACCAGATAAACAGCATGACTATTCATTGACCTTTGCTATTCTTTGTCCAGGTAATGTGATATATACCCTTCTCTTACAAACTCCTAAACAACAGTTGAGGGCCTTTGCCATGAAGGTAAAATAACAATTTAGGGACCCTCCTTTTAAACCCATTTACTGCTTTTGGGGATGTATCCTCCTCCCTGGATATCTTGCTTTACTACATCTCCATTGATCTGTTAAAATAAACAGCTTGTATCCTAGCTTCAGTACAGCGCCTTTTAAAAAAAAACAACAACATGGAAAGCTGTCACATATACCTGTCTCCAACTGGGCTACTTCCTTGGGAACCTCCTCAGGCCTCACAATGCCCGCTGAAGTGGCTGCTTTCACATAACTTCTTTACAGCCAATAGCAAACAATGAAAGCACTCATTTCTGTTACGGGAACTTCTACATCATAAAAGTAAAGCACTGTGCACAGAGGTCACGTTGCAGGCTGAGAGCATCTGTGTGGCCTTGTATAGCTCTAATCAGAAACAGAACTTCAAAAATATTTTTGTTTTGTCCACTTGCTCAGATGAAGCAAGAGAGTATGTTTCCATTTGACTCCCTGTTTTCAGTTGCTCATAACTTTAAGAAATTCTCTTTTGCTATTGAGATTATCCAGGTTTGGTCTTAGACTAAAGATATTTTTTGCAGTTATAATTTAATCTGTTCAGCTGTTTGAGTTATACAAGGGTAAAGACTATTCTTTCCATACAATTTTAAAGATACTGCTGTAACTTGATTTATGGGCCTGATCAAAAGCTTATTGAAGTTATGCCATTGACCCAGTGGGCTTTGGGTCAGGTCCTTGGGGTAAAATTGTAGTCCCAGGGAAACCAGTGGGAATTTTGTTATTGTTTTTAATGGGGTCAGGTTCTTACATTCAGTTTGGAGTTTTACACACATGGTATTTAAAATATGCAAAATATTTAATTCCCAATAGGAACCAGGCTTTGGACCAATATGTGTACAGACTTAAACAAAAGAACACATCCAGTATATATATTTTTTTAATTATGGGCCTGATTTTGAAAGGGGTCTCTCAGTTTGGCTTCCCATTTAACACTCACAGTTTTGGAGGCACAGATATTTGTGACCACAAATTTTGTGATTTGCATGGCTAGCTACATGTGTTGTGGGCCCTACATTCAATATTTACAAGTTGTATACTAACAGATCCTTGAAAAAATGTTTTTCTAGCCATTTCTGGACTCACCTTTACTCTTGTGCCTTTTTGAGGAGTAGGGTTACCAGGTATCCAGTTTTCGACTGGAACGCCTGGTGGAAAGGGGACCCTGGCTGGCAGCTCTGGTCAGCACTGCCTAGCGAGCTGTTAAAAGTCCAGTCAGCAGTGCTGCGGAGCTAAGGCACACTAGTCCCTACCTGTCCTGGCACCATGTTGTGCTATGGAAGCAGCCAGCAGATCTGGCTCCTAGGCAGGGAGGCCATAGGGCTCCGCAGCTGCCCCTGCCCGGAGCACCGGCTCTGCACTCCCATTGGCTAGGAACTGCGGCCAATGGGAGCTTGGGGGGGGGTGCCTGCAGGAGAGAGCAGTGCACAGAGCCTTCTGCCCCCGCCTAGGAGCCAGACCTGATGGCCACTTCCGGGGTGCAGTACAGAGCCAGGACAGGCAGGGAGCCTGCCTTAACTCCACTGCGCCACTGACTGGGAGCCACCCAAAGTAAACCCATGCCCCAACCCCTACCCCAGACCTGAGCCGCCTCCTGCACCCCAAGCCCCTCATCCACAGCCCCACCCCAGAGCCTGCACCTCCAGCCAGAGCCCTTACCCCCTGCAACCCAACCCCCAGCCCAGAGCCCCCTCCCAAACCCTGAACCCCTCATCCCCAGCCCCACCCCGAGCCCACACCCCCAGACCAAAGCCCCTACCCCCTCCTGAATTGCAGCCCTCTCCTGCACTCCGAATCCCTTGGCCCCCAGCCTGGAGCCCCATCCTTCATCCCAAAACCCTCATCCCCAGCCCCACCCCAGAGTCCGTACCCCCTCCTGCACCCTATCTCCCTGCCCCAGCCCGGAGCCCCCTCATGCACCCTGAACCCCTCATTTCTGGGCTCACCCCAGTGATCGCACCCTCAGTTAGAGCCTTCACCCCTTCCTGCACCTCTGCCTCAGCTCAGTGAAAGTGAGTGAGGTTGGGGGAGAGCGAGCCACCGAGAGAAAGGGAGTATAGTGAGCAGGGGGAGGGGCTTCAGGGAAGGGGCAGGGCCTCGGAGAAGGGGTGGGGCTAGGGTGTTCAGGTTTGTGCGATTAGAAAGTTGGCAACCCAAGTGAGGAGTTGAGAAAGCAGAAAGTGTGTTTTTGTACTTGTGTGTGATCATATGGAGATACAGACACATAAGCACATAAATACAGTCACAGTATTATTATATACATGTCTGAGAGTGTGCACACACATTGAGCAGCATTTAATGAAAAACTATTTATTTTCATTGAATTTTTTCCCCCACGCCCCTCTTAAAGAAATAGAATCAGTTGCAAATAACAGATATTAAGACATAAAGTACTTTTATCTCTACTGTCCTTCACAGGCAGCTATGTCTGGAACAGTAAGCCTTGGAAGATACTATTCTTCCATAGAATCCTAAAATCTGTGAGAAGCAAAATTCTGCAAAGTGGGGTAGAGAGAGGAAAATGTGTAAATAGATTGGCAGGTATAGATGGCAGAATACAGAAATGTGCTTCTGTTGTCTTCCCAAGTTTTGAGTTACTTTCAATAAAGGCCAAAAACGCTGTAGAGAAAATAAATGAATTTAAAAAGACTAGTAAAGTAGTATTATAAGTAACACATGAAGTGAGGAAATTGACCCTAGCGTTTCTGAAATCATCTTGTTAGATTATTTATTTTGGCATGTGTCAAAGCTGGGGGGGGAGGGGAAGCATGAGCTGCAAAATATAGACTGAAACAGACGATGGAGAATGACGGTAATTTGGTTTCACAGCATTCCTAAGGGTCATTTGAGGTCTTAGGAAAGCATGCACAACAGGATTTGTACTGCGGTAATTGGAGGCTTTCTGAAAAATTTTAAAAAATGTTTCCATTTGTATTAGGACTACGGACCAGTTTTTAACTCTGAGTTTTAATGCACATGGGGATATTACTCTTCAGTCAAATAGCAATTTACAGATGACAACCTCTTAATTGAGTGGTTGGATTCTGCATCGCTAAAGCCTTCTGTATATGAAGGCGTCAGAAAATGTATTCTTGAAATTATTTGGTCTCACTCCACTTCTTTGTGCATCACCGTAGTTGTCAGTAATTGGCACCCTTGCTGACAGCCTTACAGAAGATTGAGAGGACCATGGAGACTGAGCTCTTTTCTTAAGGTCATGGTTGCGACACCTTGGTGGGAAGATGAAGAGAAACCTACATTTATTTTTGTGGATAAACAGAGGAATTTAGTCTCCAGGACTGTCAGCCCCGTACCTGTCACAAGGACTAAAATTCAATGGCTTTATATTTTAAAGAAAATAGACATCTTTGTATGGTGTCTTGTGAGTGTTTCATCTTTGCTTACTTGGGGCAGTGTTAATTTCAGCCTATGCAATGCTAATTTGGGTCACTGTGCTTGGGTCTCCTGCACAAGGGTTAAACATTATTCTGCACCTGGCATTTTGAAAAGCTGTTTACCTGATCATTTCAACCCTATCTGTACATGTCTATGCTGCTGTGTACGAGAGCTGGGGTTGTTCAGTGTTTACATTGGCCTCCACTTATTAAATTTTATTGACAATTCATATTTTTGTATACTTTATTTAGAGTGCAATTTTGTAATTGCCTAATAAGATACCCACAAAATTTTGGCACTTATAAAGTATAGAGTGTTCTGAGAAAAAAAATCATAAATGTATCATACTTTAATTTTATGTGGCATTGTTCATCCTTGAGGAGGTCTCAAGGCACCTTACAAAGACTGATAGCCTCATCGTTGTTTTACAGATGGGATCACTGGGCTCAGCCAAGTTAAATGACTTGCCCAGAGTCGCACAGCTAGTCTGTGGCAGTGTTAGGAACAGAACCCAGACCTCCTGACTTGCAACCGTGTTCTCAATCCAGCAGATCACAGCTGCACATTTGTGTATCTAAAATATTCAGGCTGGCCATATTTGTGTTGTATTCACATTCAGAAAAAAGCAAAGTCTCTTTCTTTTTTAAAGATTAACCCATGCCTCAAAGTTCAGATCCAGATCTCAGCTTTCTTAATGTTTGGAGGAACACTCTGACTCAGGGGTTTGATGTGGAAATATCGGTTGTTGTTGTTGTTTTGGCTTTTTTTTTTTTTTTTGCAGCCCTTTATAAATGCAGAATGCTACAACTATTTAGGATAAGTGAAAGTTTACATGTGCGGACTGTGTATGGAAATGTATCTAGCACAGTACATAAGGTATCCCAAGAGAGATCAGTACTGTCACTGATGTTTGAAATATGTTAGCATCAGTGTTGTTCCCTTAATTCTTTAAAAGGGTGTATGTGGGATCAAAACTTGTTCTTCTGAGTGCAAGAGAGAGTGAATACATGCAGCTTTCAAGAGGTTAATTCATTGTATATTTCTCTCTCGCACACACACATGCATCCTGCTGAAATCTCTGTTTAGAGACATGAATCCTGCATTGTCTGTGTATATGTCCTTCGCCAATCCAGGTTTTTGTGGACTAGACAAAATTATACTCCATTATAATCCAACAGATGTAGAGTATCAAGATGTATTTAGTCTTCACAAATTTATTATAATAAAAACTACCACCCCCGCCCCTTCTCTGGCTAAAACTAATGTTTTAGAACAGAGTTAAAATGACAGCATCACATTCAGAAAATGATAGGGTTTGTCCTCTCAGAGTATAGTTTTTGTAAGCAAAGTATTGGAGATTAATGGCACTATTCATAAAAAGTTACCACGCCATTTCCTTCTCTTTCAAAGCATTGTATTAGGGAAATTTTTCAAGTGCTTTTTTATAAATTAGTAATTTAGTGGGTTTGGCAGGGAGGGTTGTTTTGTTTTTAATTATTCTTACCTAATTTATCCAGCACAAAAATGATGAGCCAGATCCTCAGCTGGTGTAAATTGGCATAAAGAGGTTCAACGACTCAGTAGAACTAGATCTACTTACATCAACTGAGGATCTTGCCCTGTATTGTCTGTGCAAGCAGAAGTCAAGGAACAGTTGCTATAAGATGGTCCTAAACTTCTTACTATCACTAGGAACACTGGTGGCTGAGGCCTCCCAAAGAGTGTCAAACAGTTCCCTACCTTACAAATTTGCATGTCATCCTTGCGCAGGGCCATTCTAATCTTCTCTGTATCATTCCAATTTTTAGTATATGTGCTGTCGAACAGCAGGTGACTAGTCACATACCCTTGCTTGGGGAAAAATCTTTATTGCAGTATTGTGTCGTTCTGTGCTCCTCTGAGGCTGACTGTGTTCTTGTTTTGATCCATGGCTTATGACCATTTGTGTTGAAAGTTGTAAAACCTCTCCCTACCTCCAAAATGCTGGAAAGGAAGTGGGTGCTGGGATGCCTATCAGAATGCTGTCTCTGGACCCTATTTTGAAGCTTCATCGTTTGCATCAGACCTGTGCTCATACAGGTCCATACTGCCCAAGGACTGCTGCTGGAAGGGAAAAAGGAGCGCTCTCGCCCTCTTTTTTCCGTCCCCTGAGACTATTAGAGGGATATCTGCCACTCTCCAGCCTCTGTGTTTTGGGTCTTCCCATTGACCAGTCTAGCGTCTGAGGTTCCCTGTAGCTTTCACAAGAGGCATCAAAAGAGGGAAATCAGAAGATTCTTGTCAGCATTACTCTTCTCCATAGGGGCCTATACAGCACCAATGAAACCAACCAGGTATTTGTTAAATTCTGCACCCCACTCAGCAGCAGCAGATGCACAGAGTTGTTTTGCTGCAGATTCAGGAAAACCGCACTTCATTGGTTCCCTCTTAGAAGGCTTTCATTACAACCATAAGAACTAGAAATGTACTTTTTTAAATTGAAGAATTGATTCTGCAGAAATTGATGGGTTAGGTCTCCTTATTTGTCACAGGCAGGATTTGTCAAGCCCTGACAATAATGTGTTGGCAGACACTCAGCAGATATCTTGGTAGAATTGTACATGGGATTTGGAGCCAATTTTCTCAGTTCTAATAGCGCTCCAAACTACCTTTAAGCTAGAAAAAGACATACATTTACTTATTCACAGATTGTTAATGTAAATCTCTGAAAGGTGATCTACTAATTCAGTAATACTTGTGATTTCAGTGGCTGATTTAAAATTCTTTAATACTTTGTTGGTCAGTGAACAGAGGCAGGGTGCCATGAATGAGTGCTCCTCTGGGAGAGAGTCCTGCTTATTGTGTGGCCAGTTCTAAAGATCAGAGTAGGTTGATAGGCTACTTTGGCTCCAAGACTAACTTAAGTTTTTTTTGCTACTGATCATTTGTATTGGATTGGGTATAAAGAGATCATTTTAAATGCACACCATTTTAGGGTCAGATCTTCCACCTACACCCACTTATGCCAGCTGAGAATCAGGGTCTTTATAATGAAGTTTGAAGAGATAACATTTCAGTTGGCCGAGGAAAACAAAAGGACAAAATTCTGCTTGTACATCTCCATAGCAAATCACAATTCTGGTACTTCTCTCTGACATGTGCAGAATTCGTATTAATGACACATTCTGCAATTTATTTCAGTACTACGTAGTGTTTCTATCTTTCTGCCTTTCTAATATGACTTCTGTGATAATTCACAGTTCTCAGGCTTGAGTCAATAGGACTCAAGGCAACTTCTTAAATATGTAAAAGTTGGGGATGCTGAAGTTTGAAATCCGAGTTTAAATATCTTGTCTGATTAAGGGATGTTTCAATCAATGAAACAATCTGGTTCTGAAGCAAATATGAAAGGGCTGGATAGTACTCTTGATCCACTCACACACTGTGTAGACATCAATGAGAATTGTGTGTGTGGCTCAAAGACAGTAAGTAAATATATAATGCAGTTCAGTGACACAAGGCTTACATTATTTAATTACAGTGGACCATATTAAAAAGATCCCCTTTGCTAACAGTTGCCACACAACAATATCACATACCACCATATTATCTTATACTTATCACTGTGATACATGAGCCAACCATCTATTTTAAGTATAGGCAAAGTAGTGTAGTATCTGATATCATTTTGTGGTGACTGTGGGTGAAGGATAACTCCTTAATGGTGATCACTGTACTGAGAAATAAAAATGTTCATTGTTAGCTCTGCTTTATTAGGCTATTCTTTCTACTACAAAAACATACATTGTGTAGTGAATCTTGTACAGGCATAATTTCTGCATTCCTGGCTCTAACATCCTGGTTGTTTCCTTAGCTTGTGTTGTGTCTTCCCTAAGCACAAAAAAGCTCATCCTTCCAATGTAGCACTGAAAGATTTGGTGTCAGCTTTTGATTGCAGTCATGGTGGCTGCAAAACAAGGGCCCATCCTGCTCCTGTTGAAGTACATGAAGTTGCTCCTGCTTTGCACCAATATTGGTGAGCTCAGAATTGGCCCTGGATCTGCATTTGTAAGGTGGCTGCCACCGAAGTGTTCAGTGTTTGAATGTGTATTGTTTCATGCACCGTTCCACTTCTCTCACTTTTGTTGGTGTGACACAGAGAGATATGTTAATTTTAGCTATAGAAAAATAACCTGGGGAATGATGGGATGATTGGGGGGGTGGAGGAAGGGGGTGATCAGATAGGTTTCTGTTATGTAATACTGAATTGAACAGTTAGATGAGCTGTGTTATAACAAAGCATTTCACACAAAAGTACTTGAAGTGCCATTCTTTTGTTATGGTTAAATGCACTGGGGCAAATTTTTGACAGTTCAGCTAGTTTGCTAATGAGGGGATAATAGAATGCCAAGCAAGTACTAATTTTTTTGTCGCCCCATTCTAAACTTACATAACATCAGCAGTGCTCTGTGTGGAGCCACTTGCCTCCCCACTGAAAATGCAGACTTAAGCATCATTAAGTACATTTGTGCTCCAAGGCAAAAGTATGTCAGTACAGCTCTCACATCACTCAGGCATCCAAACATTTATATGGTTAGAGCTGTGTGAACCCTGCAGGACTCAGTTTGTTTGGGTTCTCAAGATGAATCCTGCAGCTTTGATTGGCAGGGGCAGGCAGCAAAACAACCCCTGTCGGCTTGCATGGAGAATTGGGTTCAATAAACTCAGTATGTTCCACTGCCCTCACTGTGTACCCTCGCGTCTCTCACCTCTGGCTTTTTGAGCGTGTGTCAGGTGGTCCTTGCTCTGCCTAAAGCAGCCCAGAAAGGAGCTTCAGGCCATTCAGAATATGCCTTTTCCTCAATCCATAAAGGCTCTTCTCAGGGACAGGATCTTCTTTGACCCCCATGGTGTGGCATGGAGTCCTAAGCCTGCAGCTTCTACTACAGATGCCCACCATATTGAGCTGGAACTGAAGGAAACCCTATATTTCCTTTAACGGTCTTACAGGGCACAGTTGTTTGGAAATGCCTAGGGCTCCCAATCTAATGCACTAGGCATTAAGGGGTTTCTGTCAGCCTCAGCTGAGCAGAATATGAGGCTGGCAGTAGTAAGCCTAAACAGCTAATAGTCAGCACTCCCTTCTGTTCAGTGGAATGGAAGAGCTTGATGGCTCTAAATTCCTGACTTCATGTGTTCTAATGTGAAGAGTGACCATAGGCATAGCATTTTAAGGTTCCGTGGCTCAGTAAATTTAATACAAATGTGATTAATTCACAAGAGCAAAAAAAATGTAGTGTTTAAACTTCCAGTCATAAAGCTGGGATCTGAAAGTAATGCTGGGTCTTTATCTTGCATCATCATCAGTATATTGCCTCTTCATCAGCAGTAATACATTGCCTAGGCCAAATTATGCCCCTAATTACATTTGTGAAGCATTATTAGATTGCCTTGTGAGGTTGCACAGGTATAAAGAGGGCGTAATTTGAACTGCAGTATTTTTTTTCTGAAGATGATGCGTGAGAAGGACACAGTCTGATAAGTTTGTAGCACTGGGGTTTAGAGGAAAAGACACCCCCCACCCATGGCAATTGGAGCAAATTTCAAAACGGTCATCATTTTGAGACTATAAATATGCCATAAAAATCCACACCATCCTTTTTAGTCACCTTCGGAGCAAGGCTCCATTTTAATAGAGTTTGACATTAAATCCATGGCCATTCATCATGGATTTTAATTTTGTTTCACGTACAAAACTCCTGGGGCTGCTTAGATTTGGGTCCCAAAATCAGAAGCCACCCATTGGGCTCTCCCCATGACAAAAAGTAGATGATGGAGGGATATTCGTTCTGACCTATCTCTAATCCTGAGGAATATTGTACATTCCTAACTAATTACAGTTATTAGATAGCGGGAAACACAATATAAAAGTGGTATCGCTTTTCATGACAATCTGTGCTTACACTTCATTCATATTTATTTAATGCTTGTAAAGGTGGCTGGACAGTAGCTGCCCATTCTGTACATGTTCATCCTTGTTTCATGCTGCTTTCTTTCTCCCCCCAGTTTGCCAAGGAACAAGTAACAAGCTGACCCAACTGGGGAACGTGGAAGACCATTTTACCAGCCTGCAAAGGATGTATAACAATTGTGAGGTGGTGCTTGGCAATCTGGAGATCACGTATGTGACACGCAATCATGATCTTTCGTTCCTGAAGGTTAGTGTAACTAATCACATTGCTCTCATCCAGCACACAATGTACATTGGTGAGATCCACACAACCTGAAGAGAGTTTAACTCCTAATTGAGATATTTTTCTAGTCTGAGTTACCTGTTTAAGGAATTGAATTGTTTGTTTTTGAAGGTGAAGGGTCAAATATATATAAAATGTGGTGGCAAATGTAAACCCTGTTCAAACACATAGTTGCTGATTGTCAGTTAGAGACATCACAAAATGGAATTCTAAAATACCTGTCTACCTAGTATACGCTGTACTTGTATCAATGATTTCACAGCACCTAACAAGCAGTTTTTCTCATGCTCATCACCCACTGCTCAAAACTAATTATTTTAAATGAAAAAAGAAAAGGAGTACTTGTGGCACCTTAGAGACTAACAAATTTATTTGAGCATAAGCTTTCGTGAGCTACAGCTCACAAGTATTGCACTCCTGTTCCCCTTCCCCCGCCCCCATGCTCCCAGGGGAAATGGAAAAGCTCTGCACTGTGCCCTAAAGATAACCAGATTTGAGAAGTTGTGAGACCAGTGAAGCAAACTGCAGTGTTGATGGCTTTTCACTGAAAATGACCTATCATTAGCTTGATCATTCTAATGCCTTGATGATACCTGGCAAAAGATGTAATCTCCTTAATAACTGGTTTCAGAGTAGCAGCTATTTTAGTCTGTATTCACAAAAAGAAAAGGAGTACTTGTGGCACCTTAGAGATTAACAAATTTATTTGAGCATAAGCTTTCATGAGCTACAGCTCACTTCATTGGATGCATTTGGTGGAAAATACAGTGGGGAGATTTATATACACACACAGAGAACATGAAACAATGGGTTTATCATATACACTGTAAGGAGAGGTTTCAGAGTAGCAGCCGTGTTAGTCTGTATTCGCAAAAAGAAAAGGAGTACTTGTGGCACCTTAGAGACTAACAAATTTATGAGAGCATAAGCTTTCGTGAGCTACAGCTTTAGAAAGCTTATGCTCTAATAAATTTGTTAGTCTCTAAGGTGCCACAAGTACTCCTTTTCTTTTTACTGTAAGGAGAGTGATCACTTAAGATGAGCCATCACCAGCAGCGGGGGGGGGGGGGGGGGGGGGGGAAGGAGGAAAACCTTTCATGGTGACAAGCAAGGTAGGCCATTTCCAGCAGTTAACAAGAACATCTGAGGAACAGTGGGGGGTGGGGTGGGGGGGAGAAATAACATGGGGAAATAGTTTTACTTTGTGTAATGACTCATACATTCCCAGTCTCTATTCAAGCCTAAATTAACCTGAAGCAAATACTCACCAGCAACCACACACCACACAACAGAACCACTAACTCAGGAACCTATCCTTGCAACAAAGCCCGTTGCCAACTCTGTCCACATATCTATTCAGGGGACACCATCATAGGGCCTAATCACATCAGCCACACTATCAGAGGCTCGTTCACCTGCGCATCTACCAATGTGATATATGCCATCATGTGCCAGCAATGCCCCTCTGCCATGTACATTGGTCAAACTGGACAATCTCTACGTAAAAGAATAAATGGACACAAATCAGACGTCAAGAATTATAACATTCAAAAACCAGTTGGAGAACACTTGAATCTCTCCGATCACTCGATTACAGACCTGAGGGTGGCTATCCTTCAACAAAAAAACTTCAAAAACAGACTCCAACGAGAGACTGCTGAATTGGAATTAATTTGCAAACTGGATACCATTAACTTGGGCTTGAATAGAGACTGGGAATGGATGAGTCATTACACAAAGTAAAACTATTTCCCCATGTTATTTCTCCCCCCCACCCCACCCCCCACTGTTCCTCAGATATTCTTGTTAACTGCTGGAAATAGCCTACCTTGCTTGTCACCATGAAAGGTTTTCCTCCCCCCCCCCCCCCCGCGCTGCTGGTGATGGCTCATCTGAAGTGATCACTCTCCTTACAGTGTGTATGATAAAACCCATTGTTTCATGTTCTCTGTGTGTGTATATAAATCTCCCCACTGTATTTTCCACTAAATGCATCCGATGAAGTAAGCTGTAGCTCACAAAAGCTTATGCTCAAATAAATTTGTTAGTCTCTAAGGTGCCACAAGTACTCCTTTTCTTTTTCCCTAATAACTAGAAATCAAGACCTGTAACATCAGCATCCACCATTACTTGTGTAATATGTTCCTGCACCAAGTAAACCAGCTGTGTTCTGTCCAGACAATAATTTTGAGTGAACTTCAAGGATAATCCTAAACAGTAATGCATGAACTACTTTCAGTTTCTACATTTGTCTCATGCTCATGTCCACGCACAAGTGAATGAACTATTGTTGGGAGGGAATTTGAAAAGAAAAGGACATAAATATTTTACTGGTATTGAAAAAAGTGCTTTCTGGCATGGTGCAACTAGATAGCATAGGAAGGTTGTAGAACAGCTGGGAGTAGAACTCAGCTCTCCTGACTGCCAGTTTGATACCTTTCGCTCTAGATCAGCAGTTCTCAAACTGTGGGTCGGGACCCCAAAGTGGGTTGGGACCCCATTTTAATGGGGTTGCCAGGGCTGGCATTAGACTGGCTGGGGCCGAAGCCTGAGCCCCACTGCTCAGGGCCAAAGCCTGAACCTCACCACCCAGGGCTCAGGCTCCAGCTTCAGCCCTAGGCTGCAGGGCTCAGGTTACAGGCCCCCTACCTGGGGATGAAGCCCTTGGGCTTTGCTTTGGAGCCCCCTGCCGAAGATGATGGGGCTCGGGCTTTGGCCCCTCTGCCTGGAGCATTGGGGCTCAGATGGGTTAAGGCTTCAGTCCCTTCTCCTGGGGTCGTGTAGTAACTTTTGTTGTTAGAAGGGGGTCGTGGTGCAACGAAGTTTGAGAAACCCTGCAATAGATCATGCTTGCTCAGATTTGTGCTTTTGAAATGGTGTTTTCAATACTCAGTTTATTTTGTCTTGGTTATCAGGTTACAATATGTTTGAATACAGAGAGATTATGGGAGTAATTATATCAAATATAGCTCACCTGTGTGTAAAAAAATAGAGCTGTGGGTTACCAGAGATTCATGGGTGGGTCACTGATCTGAGTTCTGAGGTGGTGATTTTTTTCAAATGAATCTTGTTTTCCTCTCAGCAAACAGCTTGACACAATGACACTAAACATTTTTGTTCCTTCTAATTTTCCTCAGACCATACAGGAAGTTGCAGGCTACGTGTTAATAGCACTCAACAATGTGGATAGTATTCCACTGGACAATCTCCAGATCATCCGAGGAAACGTGCTTTATGACAACTTTTACGCACTAGCAATTTTATCCAATTATCAGACAAATATAAATAAAACCAGTGGACTCAGGGAGCTGCCAATGAAACGGTTATCAGGTGAAGTGGTGGGGCAGACAATGTGATTGTGAACTGTTACTTTATTTGAAGCAAACTCCCAGACCTTTATGAAAAGCTGCATTTAAGAAGCATTGACCTGTAGAGTCCTGTTCCAAAGGAGATACTCTGAATGAAGTTAAATGTAGTTTATCCAAATACCTGCCGACTCTATAACTACCCAGTTTACTGGTAGTAATGGAAAGTTCCTTGTTTTACAATGCATTGGCCCAGGACATCTGGGGGTTAATCAACTTAGGCGCTATAGAATTGCAGAATAATGAGTGTTGGCCCAAAACTGAGATGGTGCCAAATTGGTGCCAATTTGAGATGCCTTAGAGGGGGCATGATTTTCAGAAAGTGTTGAGAACCTCAAAGTGCTTCAATCTGAGCATCCAAAAATGGAGACACCCAGAATCACAACTCACTCTTGAAAATTTCAGCCACTCAGTTTTGACACCCAGTTTTGCATTTTGTGCACAACCATAATTTCTATTGGCTTCACTGGGTTGCGGAGGGAAGGGACAGAGGGTTGTATATGCAAAGGCTGCAGCACTGGACCCTTATTCGACAGTTAGTTATGCTTTCTTTCAAGTGTAATAATATATTGTAGATTGTCCTTTTCCATTAACATGACATCTGATTGTGTTTATCTCCTTTTCATGAAGGAAGGAAGAGAGCAATCAAGCAATTGCTTCAATTTTGTCCTGTTTTTCTTTTGCAGAAATTCTTAATGGAGGAGTTAAAATCAGCAACAATCCACAACTGTGCAACATGCGAACAGTTTTGTGGGACGACATTATTGATTTGAACAAAAAACCTGCAGTGCTGTTGGATTATCAAAATAATCTGACTTATTGTAAGTGTACATTTAATAAAACAGTAGTCACTCCATTAAAGACAGCAGTACCATCAACCTACTTATTGCATTATAGAGCTCCATTTCTGCAAACACTTTTATGTAAATGCATTGACTTCAAATCTGCTCACATAGAAACCAATTATATTTTGTTATCGAATTTACTAGGACCAAGATTTGGACCTAAGAGACTGATACAAAGCACACTGAAGTCAATGGATTGGCTCCCATTGATATCAGTGGGCTTTGGGTTGGGTCTTAAATATGTGCTTCTTCAGTGAAAATGACATACCAATATAATGCATACAGATTTTCTTTCCAATGATTTTAAATTCACAGCGTGAGACCCTGATTCAGCAAAGCTCTTAAGCGTATGCTTAACTTTAAGCATGTGGGTACTCCCAAGGTGCTTAAATGCATTGCTGGGTTGAGGCCCTAATTCCTATTTGTGAATATCATGAACTCTACACATGGTTTGACAGTATTAGGAAATCTTTGCAAAAATGAAGACCAGAAATGGATAAATAGCGATACTTCAGATCAGCATGAAGATAGGTAGCATGTAGATTTGAAAGTTTATATCACATGTATCCATGCTTATATCTGACCAAAGCCAGTACTGTTAATCCTTTGTAAGATCTAAATTCAGCTCAGAAAATTTTAAGAGGGGAGAAAAGAAGTGTGTTTTTTTTGTTTGTTTGTTTGTTTGTTTAAATTCTTGAGCATTTTTGGCACTACAGATTGGCACAATGTGTATTTTCTGATCTACTTCAGTTGAGAAATTGACTAAGTACTAACAGACACACTCTGTTGACATACACCCTGGAACCCCACTGCAGTCAATGGGATTAAGGAGGTGTAAATCGGCGCAGAGTTTGGCCACGAGTACTATGGAAATTTTAACCTTTAACTTTTAAACTTGAATCCCTTTGGTCCAACAGTAAATCAGTCAGTTATTAGACAAATATTGGCACTCAGCTATTTTGGCAGTGAGGGCGTTGGAAAGAGCCATGTGTTATTAGCTGGACAAAACTGTCCTAGAAAGAAATATTCCTTAAATATAGTAGTAAGTTTCAGATAATCTGTGCAGGCAGCCATTTTTCTTTTTAAATAATGAGCATGCAAGATAATTGTGTCCCTGGGATTTTACCTGTCATTAGAAAACAAACAAAAATAAAAAGCAAAACAAAGCAACAAAAACAACAATAAAAAAATGAGGGGGGAGGGGAAAGGATTGGAAGGCCTGTACTAACTCTACAGATTAGTTAGTTTTGTTTACCCTTACTTGTTTTCATTAATGGTGTGTGTGCTGCATAGTTCAGTGCTGAGAACTACTTTTGTCAGAGCTGTGGAAACAAAAGTAATTAAGTCAGGGTACAAATTACCCTGTGATTAGAGTAAACGTCGCCAATCGTTTGCAAATACAGTCATATTTGTTTTGTTGTCAGCAGTGTTATTCAAAAACATTGATTTACATGACAAATTACTATCTGGCCATGAGTTCTAACCATACAGAGTTTCAAGGTGAGGAGGCCAGTTAGTCTTTCAGTTTTCAGTTCCCAGAGATGATGTACTCGTTTCACATTCCATTCAACCCAGTTCTAGATGCAGATTGCAGATACACATGCTCTTCAAGTTAGGGCTCTAATTCTACCTGCTAACTGACTGCTATTGATACTGTAGATTTGTAGGTAAACACTAATTGGCAAGTTCTTAGTTTTATTTATTTTATATAAGAAACTTTGAAACTATAGAATTCTGATTTTTCCTTCAGAAAATCAGCTTTGTTAATTCAGCATTATATACAGCATTCTTAACTGAGGTAATAGTCCAATAACATATACATGTGGCTGAAAAATTTCAGATAAAAAGGTTGAGCTACTTCTGAGAATAAGATTAGGAGAAAATAAGTAATTTTGCTTGTATTAAAATAATTCTTTCAACCATTTTGTTGAGAAACTCCATGCTTTGGAGCAGGCATTTGAAATTTGTCAGGGGGTGGGGCATTGCCCTGGTGTCAGGAATGTGCCTTTTGCCATCCCTCTGAACTTTCATCCAAACTTAGCCAAGTTATTTATAAGCCTCTGAAAAATCACAGTTCACATATGCTCAGAAGAATAGTATGACAGCCATATTCTCTGTATTGGACATGCTCCATCTCCTTACAACTTCTGTGTGCCAACAAGGCTGTGCATGTGCCATCCCCATAAAATAACTGAGCCCTGGTCTACAGTACAAACTTATGTGAGTAAAACTGTTTCTCCAGGGTGTAGATAATCCACACCCTTGAGTGACGCAGTTATATCGACCAAACTCCTGGTGTAGACAGCTCTGGGAGGGCTTCTCCTGTCAACACAGCTACCGCCTCTCGGAGAGGTGGAGTACCTACAGTGATAGGAGTGTCATCCTGTCTGGAGTGGTTCACAAGTGTGGGTGACTGTCTCAGGGCAGACTGTCAGAAAACAAGGACAGACACCCCAGACTAGTGGTATATTCTATTATTAGATTTCACCAAGCCAATAACAAGTATGAACTCCTGGATCACTATACCAGTCTTACCATGGAGTCACAAGCAGTCCTCTTAGGCTCTCCAGCCTATCTTGTCACCCAGACAAACTGAACTTAGTGATGATGGTCACATAAACCAAAAATCACACCCCATCAGGTTTCTCCCAATCCCAAATGGCCACTTACTCCCAGATCAGTTGGTACTCTGGATCTTACACCAAAGACATTGCTGGCAGCCAATTCTATAGTAAACTAACTATAGGTTTATTAGTAAGAAAAAAGGGATATTGGGACGTTATAGCAAGTAAAATATAATAACAGGTGAGTCAAAGTTTGTAAGTCCAAAATGATAGCAGAGATGTAGTAATCTGCCAGTTTCCCAAAAGCCAGGGCTACCCAGAATAATTCTGGAGGTCTCCGTCTACTCATTCAGTTTTTCTGCCCTGTTAGAATCCAACAGACTAGAGAGATCCTTTGAATCAGTACTGATAGCGTCTTTTCACAGACAACAATCTGACAAGTATCTGAACCCACACAATGGTCAGTTGCTTTGAATTTAGCACTCCTCTTCATTTGCATTTGATGAGTTATTTAGTTACAGGGATATACATAATGTAAATGCCTGCTATTACATTATAATAGGAATAGATAAGTGAAAACAGTGCAAGTAACATTCCATTAATTTTCATGAAGTTCTAACACCTGACTACACTCTTACATTAACACACACTTTGATCTAGGGTTATTTAATTATAGGGCATGCTTAATGTAATAGTAAACAGGATATAGATAGGCAAAAGCAATACAATTAACATCTCCTTTGATCTCCATTAAAGCACAAGTGAATTGGCCTGAATATATACTGATACATTTAACTCCTTTGATATTCACACAGAAGTGAATTGGCCTATGTCTCTGACCTGAGCTGGTCTGTCAGTATCCTAGGGAGAAGCTCTCCTGTCGGCATAGGTAGTGTCTTCACTAAGCACTACAGCACTGTAAGTGTAGATGAGTATTCTCCAGCCCAGAGCTTCAGGGGCTAAGCAGAAGTTTCCTTTCAAGTGCTTCTCCCCAATGCTGTGAGCCACTATGGTGCCTAGCACTGGAACCAAAAGCCGGCAGACTGTCTCTCTCCTGTCCCGTCAGTGCCCTCTCTGCTGGAACCTAGGCAGTGTGAAGCAGTAAGAGGAAACAACCTGCCTTTAAATGTAGAGGTGGGAGAGCAGGAGCTGGGGGTGACGAGCAGAACAGGCCCAGAGGCCCAGGGAGAATAAGAATAGAGGGAGACTGATACAGGAGCTGGTGGGGTGGAGAGGGACAGAAGTTGGAGAGAGTGGATATGAACAGAAAGGGACAAAGTTAGGAGCTGGGGATGGAGAGGAGCAGAAAAGGACAGACAGGCAGGTGGGGACAGGAAAAGAAGGGTTTGTAACCAGTAAATTACACTCCCCTCCAAAGTCTGGAATAGAATCCAGTCTCAATATTTCTCTGTTGTCAGCAAAATAGTTATGAAATCCACTGGCAAAGTATGTTTCCTCCTGCTCTAGTGGCTGATCCAGTTGGATAACTGCCTACTAGTACCATTACACCATTAGCTCAAGCAAGAGAGAGGTATGTACTCTGGATTGAATATCTCAGCCCTGCCAATGACCTATGCTGGGGTCACTCTGCTTCCATATGATAGAATTTCTGTTTTTTTCAATTTGCTTCTTTAAAAATGTAGGATATCACATACAAGAAGAGTACACTAGAAGAAAGTTACGGTGGTAAAGTCAAGCAATCAAACATTAGGAGATGCTAGACTTAAGATATTGCTCCATCTCCCTCGTGCTCCACCCTTCCTGCTGCCCCTCTACCCATATATGCAATGCATTAAGATGCAATTAATTACAGGATCATATACTGTTTTTTCCACAGGACCCCTGTCTCATTAAGTACACAGGATGGACAGTGCTTACTGAATGGGTATCTATTTCACGTTTATTTTTATCCTCATCATTCAGTGTGTGGCACAGAAGCTCTCCTATAGCTCTAGTAACAGGCACGTGGGGGATATGTTGTGACTGAAAGACTAAGATTCAGTTTCTGACAGCCTTGGTGTGTTATCTAACAATTGTCTGTTACATCATAAAGGTTTTCCTATCAATTTAACATTTACATTTTAGGTTCCAAGTGTCATGCAAATTGTACAGAAGACTACTGTTGGGGTGCCGGCATAGAGAACTGCCAGACATGTAAGTCCACAGATTAATTTAAAATATCTTTGACTGTATGCCCTTACGTATTTGTTTGTTTATTATTCACTGAATACTGTCCCTGTCAAGTCCTGATGTGATGACAAGTGTTTTACAGAGAACACTGTGCTCCCCTCCACTGCCCTGAGGACCCATAAGCACACTGGACCTGGGTGCTTGCTTCCTAGCAATCCATCAGGTCTCTGAGTGATAGTTAATGATGATCCTTGCGGTAGTAACTTGCACTGTGTTTTTGCATATGCACGCCCCCCCCCCTTCTTGTATAGCAAACAAAAAAAGGCAAACAAAAGCCATTGCAGCTCCTCATTGAGCAGCCACATTTGTGGAGAGAAAGGGGATCTGGTGAACAGCACAGAAACCCCAAAATAATTTGGATTGGACCAGGATTTCTCCATGAATGCTCAGCCTTTGTGTGACACTTTCAGTTTTGGAAGCTGTAATGTGAATTTTCTCCACATCTTTTGTTTCAAGTAGAATGACTGTGTATTAACATACAAACTCTTACATAATTTTTTAGGCTGAGAATGGGAATAACTCACAACTACTGTGGTTTTTTGTTTTGTTTTGTATTTTGGTGTGTTTTTTTTTTAAATCCCCTTTGTAGAATTCCTTCCAACCTGAATACCAGATATACGCTGCAGGCATATAAAGCAAGTCCTGACCACTCTCAGAAAATGAAGTGATGGCCTTTAAAGAGTGCATGGCCCAGGGGATTCACAGCACTGGAGAGGTGTCCTAATTATTTATAGAGCACTTCGGAATTCTTAGGCACTCCAGCCACTCATAGGCTGAACACGCTTTACCCTGTAATTTTGCATTTTGGATGCTTACCCTGGGCATCAAGAGAACAACAATCACAAGATGTTTAGAGACACTTAAAGATCTTGTGAGGATTTTACTTTTCAGTATATAAAGACTGATGGGGAATGTACTTTGAATACTTTTTGTTTCTTTTGATAATTTATTATTTCACTGCTTTATAATATGTGTAGTCTGCATGCAGAGAAATGCTATGGGTTCTTGTTCTTCTCTCATATCAGCTTTACACTAGCATGATTCCACTGAGTTCAGTACTTCTGATTTAAATCTACATAAGTGACAGCAGAATCCAGCCCTACAAATGTATTTAAATCTGAGCATCTTGCTCACAATTCAGGTATCAGGCCAGATCTACATAGCTTCAAGAGCAGGTTGAAAAAAATCACTCTAATATTCCTCTCTTTCCCCCCACCCCCAATTTTTTCATCAGTTTCAAAACCTTTCAGCCATACTCAGTCCTTCACAGCTGCTCATAAAACACCCTATACTGGATATTGTGAGACAAATTCTGCAGTTACTCTATACACATTGATGTAAATAGTGGTTCTACAGTGCAAAGTCCTTGCAGGATCATGTCCACTGTTAACATGGTGTCCAGAGGTAATACTAACCTTTAGGCTTAAGAAATTGAGATCCTAATCCTGCAAACATTTATGTATGGGCATAAAGTTAAGCATGTACATATGTGTTTGCAGGATGGGGCTTATTTAGCAATTAACACTCATTTTGTTAAGCTGTTTATTAATCTGGCCTGTCAGAAATTCATCCCGTATGTGGGACATTGTTATGTTATATTTCTTTCCATCCTTGAACATATGTGGAATGTACTGCACAAAATGTAAACATTTGCTATGATATACTTCCAGTGGGACGCTTTTGTCAATTGTTCTCAGAATGATGAGCTGTTTTACACCCCTGCTGATGCTTACAAAAATGATATGAAAACTCTGTTGTAAAACAGTGTGTCTTTTATCTCACTGTTTCTGGTTGTGTGGAGGAGTTGCTGCTAGACCAATTATGTATATTTTGGAGATAATGTTTCCTTGAAAATGTAGTATTTGGTTACAAATATGAGATCACAAAATAATAAAGCTTAGGTGCAAAAGTTTAATAGAAAGAAAAAGTAAATAATAATAAAACAAAAAAATAGAAGAGGAAAGAAACAAGCCTATACTGGTTGATTACCCTGTAGCAGAGTACCATTCTTGGATGATTTAAGTGTTAACTGTGATTGAACTGCAGTGTGACTATTTCTGAGTTACAAGAATTTTTAAAATATTTTAACTTCTCTGTGCCCATTTGGGAACTTCATGGCTGACACCATGCTGTACATCAGTCGTTCTCAACCAGGGGTCCAAGGCCTCCTCGGGGGCACAAGCAGGTTTCAGGGGGGCCACCAAGCAGGGCCAGCATTAGACTCACTGGGGCCCATGACAGAAAGCCAAAGCCCTGAGACCTGAGGCTGAAGCCGGACCCTGAGCCCCACCACCCAAGGCTGAAGCCTGAGCAATGTACCACTGCGGAGGCCCTTGCGGCATGAGGCCCCAGGCAATTACCCTGCTTGCTATACCCTGCTTGCTATCCCCTAGCTCCAGCCCTGGCTTTTACATGCAGAAAACCAGTTGTTATGACACAGGTGGGCTGTAGCATTTTTAAAGCATGTTGGGATGGACCTCAGAAAGAAAAAAGTTGAGAAGCCCTGCTGTACACTGTAACCACCACTCAGCGGGTTAGGAATCAAATCGTCCTGCTTAAAAAGCACCTCCCTGTTGAATCTAAGGAAAATCAATTCTAAGGAAAATCAATTTGCCATGAAGGATAATTGAGTGGTTCTGGTTCTGTCCTGCCCAGTTCTAGTTCTCTCCTGGTTCTGTCCTGCCCAGGGCAGTGGTGCAAACCCACATTAGTCAATGACTGATATATTTTTTTCCCCCCACTATTGTAGTCAAGATGATTTTGATACTAAAAAATAGTTGCTGGTGATTTACTTTGGTATTAGAAACAGCTTCTTGTCCAAAATTTTCCTCTCGGTTATATTGGCTCAAGCCTATGAAAGTTGCATAACAACAGAGGAAAACTTAGTCCAAGTTTAAAAAAAATAGCGTAGAAGGCATATGAAATAATTTGCAGGAGAAGGGTTCCTCTGCCAGTATCAGGAATGTGTTTAGTATACTTAACACAGGAGTGGGCAAAATACGGCTCGCAGGCTGGATTCAGCCTGTCTAACATTTCTGTCTGACCCCCTCACAATCTCCGAGTCCAGGCCACTAAAAGTCCCATGGCACAGCAGGGCTCAGACAAGCTACCTGCCTACCATGGCCCCACGCTGCTCCTGGAAGTGGCTAGCTGCTGCTGGCAAATCTCTGTGCTCCGCATGCTGCCCCCACCCCAAGCACCATCCTCACGGAAACTGACCAATGGGAGCTGCGGGGGCGCTGCTTGTGGGCACAGGCAGTGCACAGAGACCTGCTGGCCCCCGCCCCCCAAGGGGCACACAGAGATGTGCCAGCAGCAGCAAGCCGCAGCTGCTTCCGAGAGCGGTGTGGGACCACAACATGCAGGCAGCCTGCCTGAGCCCTGCTGCATCACCGGCCAGGAGCCGCCTGTGGTAAGTGCCTCCCCCTTGTCAAAACCCTCTCCTGCACCCAAACTCCCTCCCAGAGCTGACACTCCTCACCCTCTCCTGCACCCCAACACTGTGGACCAGCCAAGAGCTCCCTCCTGCACCCAAACTCCCTCCCAGATCCCACATCCCTCCATTAATATAGTAGAAATGTGCGTCCCGTGACGACTTGCCAAAATTCATGGGGTGTCCCCCCTGTGAAAATTGTTGGTCACCCCTGACTTAACAGGAATCTTAATGACACACATCCGATGAAGTGAGCTCACGAAAGAGTATGCACTGTAACCTGTTAATATAAAGCTAGTCTTCCCAGCAAGCTGATATCTCAAAGGTTGCACCAACTGATATTTTTTATCTCAGTAAAACTATTAGATACAAAGGTCAAATTCTGCTGTCTTATGCCATTGTAAATTGGGAGTGACTCCACTGATGCCAATGAAGTTATTCCTTATTTAGCAAGGTGCTGAGCACTGGCCCCTTTCCCACAAAGCATGTAAGCCTATCCTTAATTGTGCTTTTCTGGATCAGGGCCAGAATGCTCAGTGCCTTGCAGAATTGATGCCTTACTGCAGTGTAATTGAGAGTTGAATTTGGCTCTAATACACTAGTGAGGAAAAGCTCAAACTACCTTCTGGCCTCTCCATCCCACAAATTTCACTTGATGAGAGTGGAAACCCATGTCCCATGAGAGGCTCTACCCAGATGTTCTTTATCTGGAGTTTTCTTCTTACTTGTCAATCTTGGTTTAGCAAATATGCATTTTAATTGTTTTTTTTTCCTGTCTTTCAGTAACAAAAGTCATCTGTGCCCAGCAATGTTCAGGCCGATGCAGAGGAAGGGTGCCCAGTGACTGTTGTCATAACCAGTGTGCTGCTGGGTGCACAGGGCCTCGTGAGAGTGACTGCCTGGTAATACTACAGCAACATGTTTAAAGTTCAACAGCAGCAGCCAAGCTTTGGGCTGAATGCACTGTTATTTTTTTTTTTATCTTAGGAGCCTTGAAAGTCTTATTAAAATATGTATGGGACAGATTCTCCACCAGTGTAAATCAGTATAGCCAGTCTATACCAGCTGATGATCTGGCCCATGTATTTCTTATACTTGGCAACAGCTTAGAATTTTAAAACAAAGAATTTTAAAATGAAACTTACTTTTCATCATTGATACCCTTTGTGCATTTCATTTAGTTTAGACCATGAGAATAGATTATGCAATTTCCTTTTTCTGACTTTCATTTACTAGAACAACTCTGCTAGGGTTCACAGCACTCAAGGGGATGGAATCCAGAAAAACCTGTTTACATTAGTTGTTTGGTTTTTTTTTTAAACTGTTGCAGTGTTTCCGTTGATCTGTTTTGTGAACCTGTCCCCCTTTTAAAACGAGTGATTCCATTTAGTTTGGTCTTAACACTAAATTAAGTGGAATTCAAGCAACTTCTATGGAAACGGTCCAGTTTACCTTTGTTTCTTTGGATATATTTGTGTGTCCATTAAAGATGTAAACAAATCACATTAATTATGTTCTTATTGATTCATGAAAGGGAACATTAGTTCTCTCTCCTCAGAAATCCTAGGGAAGAACCAAGGGAGGAAGAAAGACTGTCAACTTGAATGTAGAATTAGCCTTGTAGAAATGACTTGCACTTCATAAATGCCCATTAAATGGCTCATTGCCTGTAGCCAAGCCTAATGGCATTACTTTAATATTTAACTGTCCAGGTCAGTAATTGACTGCAGGGACTTATTTCATTAATGTTATTAAAAAGTCACCAGTAAAGAAAACAGCAATTTATCTTGATCTGGTTTCTGATTTCTTAGCTTTGTTCTTACTATCCAATACATACAGGCAGAGCCCTGTTTCTAGGTGGAACTCATGGGCACACTATACAAGTAGAAGGGTCTATCTCTCAGGGGTCTGGTCCAGTGTTGGAGCCTGGGTTCATAAGGACTTTGTAATGTAGAAGTTATTTGCATGAGTCCATTAAGATTAAGAACCCTCATATTCTATTTTTGTAAATTGTCAGACACAATTGCCCTTCGCCCTTGGACTCTCTCACCTCAATAGCACAAGAGCCCAATCCTGGAAAGTGCTCCGTGCCTCAATTAATGCTAAGAACCTGGTAGATCTGGCAGTAGCAGCCTTATAAAACAGGAATTATACATTTATTGTATCTTCCCTTTTGCTATAAAAATAGACTGTAGTTTACTTTGCATCACTGTCACATTGTTCAATGGCAGGCATGCCGCAAATTTCGGGATGAAGCAACGTGCAAGGATACTTGTCCACCGTTAGTGCTGTACAACCCGACCACCTATCAGATGGATGTCAACCCAGATGGAAAATACAGCTTTGGAGCCACTTGTGTGAAAGAATGTCCTCGTAAGCTCACTTAAGCCTGCAATCTGGTCAGACCAGGGAAGATAGAGGGTGAAGGAGGCGGTGGGCAGAGGTTGATATCGGTTCTCTCCCACCCAATTCAGGCCCCCCTCAACTTAGTGGCCCCCTTTAGACCAAGGAATTTCCTCACTCTCCTCAGCTGCTTTTGCTATGGAAACCAGTAGCAGAATATCAGAAATGAGATGTAGCTGATACAAAAATTTTAAGCCGTTTGTATTTTATCAGTTATTTTTATTGGTTTTTCAGGGTTGTTTTTGTTTTAATTTTGAAGATTTTAGCTTAGTCTTTACTGGTGAATGCCAAAAAGAAACACTTTATAAAATCCATCAAACTCTCTCATAAGACCTGATCGTGTTCCCATTGAAGTCAGTGGCAAAACTCCCACTGACTCCAATGGCACAGGGGCAAGCCCATAATAAAGTGGGGCTGGTTCTTAGTGGGGCTTACAGAAATCTGTTTTTAACATCTAGGGTATCACATCACAAAGCATACGAGTTCTTCTTAGCTCCTGTATTCATTGCCATGTGTGTTGTGTTTTGTTTTTTCTCTCTATTCCCTGTCCATGGTTGTTTAAAAACATTTATTTAAAGAGAAGGCAGAAAAGGACCCAAGTCACAGAATTAGGACCTGTATCTGAAGGTCACCATAGCCTATTATAAAGATGGTTATATTATAAAGACTGAGGATGGGGTTGGGAATCAGGAGGTGTTGAGCTCTACTCCTGGGTATGCTACTGATTCGCTGGTTGACTTTAAGAAAGGCCAACTTTCTGTCTCAATGAATATGATGATGATGATGATAATAATAGTCATCCACCCCATCCCTCTGGGATAATTTGTTAATGTCTGTAATTTGGTTAGTTAGTGCTTTGAACGTAGCAACCTCCAAGTACGCTAATGTGTGTTTTAATTCACCCCTTCTCTTTTCAAAAGTTAAAAGGCATTTCAGCATTTTATATCAATTAAATGCCTGTTTACAGCATAAATACAAATCGCAAAGCATCTCTCTTTTGTTTCGTTGTCCATATTGCATTTGCCTTCCTGTCTTTGCAGATAACTATGTGGTGACAGACCATGGCTCCTGTGTTCGCTCGTGTAATGTCGATACCTATGAAGTGGAAGAAAACGGTGTTCGGAAATGTAAAAAATGTGACGGGCTGTGTAGCAAAGGTACGGAAAGTGCGGCAAGATATTCATATTTTTAGCGTGAGGAGAATTTACTTGACAACAAAGCATCCAACCAAATGGGACCCTGATCCTAATTAGAGACTCAGGGTGCTACTGCAATATAAATAACTAATAATATGGAGGCCTAAGCAAGTAGTTTAGCAGGGAAATTAATGCTCCAGAGCATGTACTTAAACAGGTTCACACAGCGTGTGCAGAAAGTAAATGCTGCCTCCTGCATAGTTTTGCCTTGCTTGTCTTCCCACCTTCTCCATGCCCTGCTCTCGCCAACCTTTCAACCATGGGAGTACCAGGCCCGGATTAAGGCATAAACTAACTAAGCTACATTTTAAGGCCTCGCAATATGAGGGGCTCTAAAAAAGAAGAAAACTGACTCCATTTCAAATTTTATCAAAATCGGTTGATAAATAAAGGAGATTCTCTTTAAATATAGACATTTTCATTCAAATGACAAAAATTATATACCTCTGGCTACACAAATACCCTCACCCTACCCTTACCCTTTAGTAATTATTCATTATTGACAGGCGGGAGGCCAGGGTTGAGTGGAAAAACAACAACAATTGCACTTATAAAATTAGTATTTCTATGAGTAAGTCTATCAGTCTCCTAAGGCAGCAGTTCGCAACCGGAGGTCCGTTGCCCCCTGGGGGTCCGTGAGCCCTTTCAAGGAGGCTGCAGGGCCCTGCGACTGAAGCCCCGATCTCCAGTGCCCCCCACGGTGCTGAAGCCAGGAGGTGTGGGGCTGAAGCCCCAATTCTGGGTGCCCCCCCATGGGGCTGAAGCCCCAATCCCCAGCCCCCCTCATGGAGCTGAAGCAAGGAGGCATGGGGCTGAATCCCGGAGCCCCGAGCCCAGGTGCTCCCTGGAGGGGCAGAAGCCCTGAGCCCATGGGCAGAATTGGGGACATGGAGGGCATTTCCCCCCCGCACACCCAAACTGCAGCACGAGAGTACAGCAGTCTCAGGGGCAGCTCCACACCTCCCCTCCACAATCTCCTCTACCTGCCACCTGGCCACGGCAGAGGCGGGAAGCCAGAGCTAGGCAGTGCAGGGCAGCTGCTGCTCTGGCTGGTGCCATGGAGCAGGCAGATGCAGCATTCACTCATCTCCTGCTGCTGCCCCAGGTTGAAGCTGCTCCTCAGCTTCTAGCCCCCATTGCTCTCGCAGAGGCAGCCGTAAGAGCCCCCCGGGTGGGGAGACCCAGCTCTGTCACTGGCAGACCCCTCCAGGAACAGGGACTGCAGGATCATCCTCCCAGCACACAGTCCCTAATACCCCTCTCCCTATATCCTGAGCTACCCCTCCCTGCACCCCGAGCTACCCCCCTGCCTGCACACAGCCATAAGCCACCCCCTCCCTGCACCCCAAGCTACCCTCCTGCCTGCACAGAGTCCCAACTACCCCTCTCCGTACACTCTGAGCTACCCCCTGCCCGCACACAGCCTCTAGCTACTCCCTCCCTGCACCCACTGCCACCCCCTGTGTGTACACAGCCCCAGCTACCCCCCTCCCTGCACCCTAAGCTGTTTTCAAACTTTTTGAGCTAAGCCCTAACTTTGAGTTATAAGTTTGATTGCATTTCCCCTTCCCAACCCAGACAGGCTAGGTGGCCAGCTGAGGTGAGTCGGGGTGGAGGTTGTGATACCTCCCTAGACCCTGCCGTGCAGAGATGGCTTGAGCCCCGCTGACCCCTGCTCCCCTGAAATAGAAGTCAAACTATTCCTATGCCCAAGGCCCCTGCTCTGAGGCCCCCCCCCCCACTCCCGCTGGGCCCTGGAGTTTTTAGAGCATGTTGAGAGGCGCCTCAGAGACAAAAAGGTTGAGAATCCCTGTCCTAAGGCAGCGTTTTGTTGGCGAGCTGCTACTGGTAAAATTCTGACCATGCCTTCACATTTAAATAAATCTCACTGCGATAAAATCAGGAAAAATTTGAGGTCTGAGACAGCAGTGTCACGAAGCAATCCTACCAAGCTCATACTTGTATGGGTCTCATCCTAGGAGTGATGTCATGTACAGTGTCCACTTGGGCTGGTAATAGCCGGAAGGCCACCACCTTTTGTTTACGGTCCAGCACACTCAGTCGTATAGTGCCTTCGCTCTTGTTTTTCTTAAGTGTTAGTGGATTCGTTCTTCTTTTGATCTGTACATACATACGATTGTGTATTTTAGTGCGCACGCTGCTTTCTGCTTCATGCGCTATCCATGCTTCACATGATTGAGTTTGCAGGTGATTGTCTTGTGGACTTGGGTTGAGTGGATCTTGAGGAGGATAAATTTGTGTTGGCTTCCCTCCGTCAATTTCAGGAACCTTCACAGTAAATATCAGAGTGCAGACAAAAGGATAAATAGAGGGTTTTGAGAGGAAGGAAGGAAGATATACATATATATCAAAATATTCTGAGTACTTGGTGAGCAAGTTATTTCAAACTATGTGCATATGATTTATAGACTATTAAAGCCTATAATATTCATTATATTTGTTTGAATATAGCCTAGCTTTTCTCACTTTCTCAATGCCTGTCTAGAGATTACCAGTCTTTTTTCGGGTAAATTCTTTTTCTCTTTCTCACATATAGCAGTGTGGCTGAGGTGTTTAATCAAGATTAATTAATGGTCCTGGGAGAGACAGAGGATAGAGAAGCGAACACAAAGAGAGATGTCTGCCTAGTAAATGCTGCAAAAAAAGCTTTCTGCCCTAAGCAGTCTGTGCATCGGAAGTGACAAACTCTGTAGCTTATCATTTGAGAACATCATCAATGAGTTTGCTCTCCAAAAATCATAAAAGAAAATGTTTTAAATTTCAGTGTTAAAATTAATGTGGTGTGCAAACAGACGTACTGCAGGTTATACTGCTTCGGTTAAGTAAGCTGGTCTGTGTAAGTGTAACTGCTTTTGTGTTGCTGTAGATATAAAGTTTTCATATCTACTAATTAAGAAATCATAGACAAAAATATATTAATTTGAAACTATTTTGTAATGCAAACGGGCATATTGCAAGATGTGATTCAGTTAGATTATTATTCTATTTTTACAGCTTCGCCTTTGTATATATGCAAATATAAAGCTTTCATGTTTATATATATACAATGTCCTTTCTGTGAAGAAAATAATAAAAAAATTATTGCATGGGTCCTTTAACACTTGACATAGCTTAGGGCCTCCAGAATGTCAAAATCTGGCCCTGGGAGTAACACAAAAACAGGTGTGTTTGGAGAAGCGTGCGTGTGTGCGTGCACCTTTATGGGCTTACACTAGATCCTGGGCTGAACAAACTTGAGCAGCAGCCATCTTATATTTTAAAAAAATAACAACAAAGATGAGACCTATCTTGGGAGCAGCTTATCCCA
This sequence comes from Dermochelys coriacea, assembly GCF_009764565.3. Taxonomy (NCBI): domain Eukaryota; kingdom Metazoa; phylum Chordata; order Testudines; family Dermochelyidae; genus Dermochelys; species Dermochelys coriacea. Next base: position 175,511,189 of record NC_050069.1, read on the forward strand.
CATCTGCCTATTGCAAGGTTTTTGTACCATCTTCTGAAGCATCTGGCACTTGCCTCTGTCAGAGAGAGGATGCTGGACTAGATGGACTGTGGGTCTGATCCAGTATGGCAGTGTCTATTGCCTAAACCTCTTGCGCTTGAGTAGAACTTGGAACCCTACTCATATCCTAGTGTTTCAAGGAGCATGTCCAGCAACTGCAACATCATATTTATCATTATAAATGTCTGTTCACCACCACCACCATCACTCCTTAGTTCAGACTGCTTTGTGGTTTGTACAGGGTTTATTAGGATCATGTCCAGATCTTTTATGTGCTTATAAGGCAATATTAGTCATTCACATCACGGCCTTGACTTTCCGTCTGCTGAAGATATGCATGTGTGCTTGCATCTCTTCTCACCTTGACTATTAAGAGTCCAAGCTCTATGGCCTCCACAAACCCTAGTTGTCAAGGCCCATCATGTACAGAATGTAGCTGCCTGCCCTCTCCTATCAAGCAGCACATCTATATTCTCCCCATCTTTACACAACCCTATTGGTTCCCCATCCAGTTCCCGCTCCTCTTAGTACACTTGCTGCTATCTATCTCGTAATCTTATGTGTCTCTCCCAGCTCATCTTCTCTGTCTCTTCCCCTAATCCTGCCACTTGGTGCAAAAGGCTTTTACATCTGCAGCTACTGCCATGTATCTCTCCCCTTCATTCACTCTGTGGACCTGATTCTCCTCTCTCACTAGTGTAAATGAAGAGAAACTCCATTAAAACCACAGGAAATATCCTGATGGGAAAGTAGTATAAGTGAGATGAGAATCTGGCCCTCTGACCCGTTTTAAAAAAAACTCACCTAAAAACAATCTTTTCACCTTTTCTTATAACTGTTAATTTCTTTCCCCTCTGGTTTTGGCCTTAATACTGATTTATTTATTTATTAAATTATTAAACCTACAAGACCAGAGCAGTGTAAAGAGGCCTTGTTGTGTAAGTTCCACAATGCCTGTGCACTCCTGTTTTCTCAAATTATTACCATGTCTTACCAGCTATCTCACCTTGGGTATTTCTGTAATTAATTTTATAGCTACAGATCTAGAGATAAAACCGCTACAATAGACTCTATCCAGAATAATGTCACATTGATATTTATTTTCTTAAATGCATTAATTCCTAAAATCCCTAAGAAACCTGCCACTTTTGTGCTTTCATTTTAACAGTTTGCAATGGGATTGGAATAGGTGAACTGAAAGGGATTCTCTCTATAAATGCTACAAATATTGACTCTTTCAAAAATTGTACCAAGATCAATGGGGATGTCAGCATTCTGCCAGTAGCATTTCTAGGGTAAGTCATCAGCTGATTCGTACATGGTTGGGGAAGAGGGCTCACGGTTGGTCTTTTACCAGAAGCAGCCGTTAAAGTTAATGTGTTCTTTTTCAAATTGCATGATCTGTTTTGATTTTTAGTGATGCCTTCACCAAAACACAACCACTGGACCCAAAGAAACTGGATATCTTCAAAACAGTAAAAGAAATATCAGGTAGCGATATATTTGGCTTAACATTTTGTCTGATCTTGTAGTCCCAGAAAACACAAATAAAGGGGGAAAAAGGAGTAAAAACAGTTTTTTGTTAAGAAAGACACAACAAACTAAATCATCTGAGTTAGCGCCAGTATAAATCCAGAGTAACACCTTTCACCTGCAGTCAGTGGAGTTACTCTGGATTTACACCCATGTAACTCAGATCAGAATCTGGTGTAAGGTGTATGGTTTTACCAGCCCATTCCTTCTGCTGAATTGTCAGACATATTAAACAGCAAAACCAGAACACTCTCAGATACCCAAGAAGTATGATAAAGCAGATGTACAGGAAATGGTGCTCACTGCTAATCCACCCGGAAATAATGACTGCATTTCTATTGGTGGAAAACTTTTCAAAGGTTCTTTGGGAAATTGTACTCTATTGCTTCCATCACACCAAAGGGAGTCACAAATCTGAATGCCTTTTCCTTGGATCCATGCATGCACTGAGTAGCCTGGGCCTGATTTTGATTTTGAACAAAAACAGAGTACTTCTGGTGAAGTCAAAGGACTTCACACCATTGTAAAAGCAGTGTAAAATCTGAATTGGACCCATGGGCTCCCCTTTTTTCTCTCATTTTAAATATGTCCAGTTACTTTAAGTGTCATTGTCACTACATTTAGATAACTTTTATATAATACTGTTCCCCAAATTCTTTCCCCATTGAAGGTGCAAGCAGGAAAATCTTTAGCAGTTAAACTCTGCTGTGCTTTTCCCCCACTCATTTTTTCCCCCATTTCCTAAATTCTTCCACTACTAGAAAGCTCCAGTGATGTCTTCATGTTTCAGTGAAATCCAGGGACACTTACTGCAGCATTTCCTGATGAGAGACCACAGGAGTTTCTGCTCTTAAGTGCTCAGGATGTACAGCTCAATAACATACTAGACTTGTACAACGTTAAGCCCTCTTGGTGGCCTAAAAGTAAACTGTTTACAAAGCAACGTTAAAAATATCTGCAGACTCCCTAAAATGTAATTCTTTCATTTTGCAAGTCTCATAAAGATGTGAAGAAGATAAAAGTGCCTTCCCCAGCTCAACAGGAATTCACAATAAAAATCCTATTTTCCAGCTGCTGAGGTTTTGGGGGTTTTGTTTTGTTTTTTATTCCTGTTTCAGGATTTTTGTTGATTCAAGCCTGGCCTGAAAATGCCACAGATCTCTATGCTTTTGAAAATCTGGAGATTATACGAGGCAGAACAAAGCAACAGTAAGTAACCCATATGCCAGAATGAGGGTGAGATAAACTGTGTTTACAGCCAGGTTTGTCGAAATAATAAAAGGTTTTGAAAAACTTGGTCCAAATTCTCTGATGGTATAAATTTGTGTAGTCCTATTGAAGTCAATGGAACTGCACCATTTTATATCCGTTTTATACCAATTTGGTCCTATGTGTCCAAGTGACTGTCAAGACATTGTCCCTATTTATATCTGAAAGGAAGGATGGATTTGGGATTAGAGTGCTGGAATGGATCGTGGGAGATATGGCTTCAATTATTGGTTCTGAGGCAGTCTTCCTCTGTCATCTTGCTCAAGTCACAAAATCTCTCTGGCTAAGATTTTTAAAGATATCTGGGTGTTGCTCTGTTCAACATTGCAGCACCTACCTGACTTAGGAGCCTAAGTCACTTTCTGAAAACTAGATTTAGGCTCCTAAGTCAGTAAGGCCTGTAACACTGAGCAGAGCAATGCCTAAATACTCCAAAAATCTGGGCCTCTGGGCTTCAATTCCATAGCTGTAAAATGGTGATAATATGGGCTTGTCTATACACTGGGGCAATACACTCTATAGGACTATGATGTCAAAAGCTCACTAATGAACTGCACATTAATTGGTCTGGGTAGACCCTGCTGATACAGACTAAAGGTTTCCTAGTACGCTTTAACATAGTACTATCTGAAACAGTAGTGCGCATCAGCAGGGTCTATGTGGACCAATTAATGCTCAACACGTTAGCGGGCTTTAGAAATCACAGCCCCAGAGAGCACATTGCCCCACCATGTAGACATTCCCAATATTTCATTGCTTCTACTTTGTCCGTCTTTTATGTAGATTGTTAGCTCTTTGGTACAGAGATTTTTCTCTTATTCAGTGCATGTACAGTGCCTAGCACAATGGGACCCTGATCTCAATTGGTACCTTTAGGCACGACTGTAATATAACTAATGAATTACAGCAGTGCCCAAAAGTCCTAATATGAATCAAAGCCCCATTGTACTTGGTGCTACACTAACATGCTGAGTAATATGGCAGACTCAAGTGAAAAGTAATAACTTTAGCTTTACCTCCATATCGTATTAGTGTATACATGATGCAGTGTATCAGACGAGTTTCAGAGTAGCAGCCGTGTTAGTCTGTATTCGCAAAAAGAAAAGGAGTACTTGTGGCACCTTAGAGACTAACAAATTTATTAGAGCATAACTTCAGTCCCTATAGAAAATCAGATGTGAATATAGTACCTTTACAATAAATATGTCATAAAAACATCTGTAATGTTACACAAATTAAGTTTGGTGGACCAAGCAGTATCTTTCCTTGTAAAACATTCAGTGTACAGTAAGCCAGATGGGTCTTTGAAATTCAAAAAGAAAATGTACTCAGTAATCCGTTTCTATCTGTTCTTTTTGCCCCACACCCATTTTAGTGGTCAGTATTCTCTTGCCATTGTTAACCTAAAGATACACTCTCTGGGACTGCGCTCCCTCAAGGAAATAAGTGATGGTGATGTCGCCATTATGAAAAACCAGAACCTCTGCTATGCTGAGACAATGAACTGGAATAAACTCTTTGTGACAGAAACTCAGAAAACAAAAATCGTATCCAACAGAAATAAAGATGAATGCAGTAAGTTAATACTGTCCGTTTGTCCCTCTTGGAATGCCATTGTGGGGTGCAGAAAAAGAGATTGTGACCAGTAATTTAAGCAAACCTTTCTTCCACCTTGTATATTACCACAAACAAAAATGTTTATTAAGCTGCAATTGATGATGTTCAACCTCCTTTTCTATCAACACAATTACTAAAATTCCAGGCACCAGTTAAACTGATAGTCACATCCCCCTCAACCTCAACTCACATGTCTTGCCAACCAAACACAACAATAACAAAGCACACCTCTGCTCCATAGCCAGCTCCCATCAATGCCAACATATAACCAAGTACAACTCCCAGTCCCTCACAATCCTCTTCAAACACTCAGTCTTAACTCCACCCTCAGATTGAGATAAGTGACCTGCGTGTAGTGGCAAAGCTCATAATGTGGTGTTTCTCAAGGAGAAAGTGGGAGGTAAGAGTTGAGGTGGTGCATTTGAATGTGATTCTGAGGAAGTGGATGTCTTCATTGTGTTTGGTTATATAGTGAAACTGAAAGAGAGTTTGTTGTGGAAGGCAGGGGGGAAATCCTGGCTCCACTGAAGTGAATGAGAGCTTTGCCACTGACTCTAATGGGACCAGGATTTCACCTGAGGTGATTGAGAATGCATATGGGTATGATGCTGTGAATATAGTAAGGCATGTGTGTTGCAGCTGATGTGAATGTCTGCTTCAATGGCGACCTCCTGGAGTGTTAGTTGCAATTTCTGTCCACTTTCATGGCAGAGGCAAGGAAGGTCAGACCCAAAATTTAACTTGTTGCCTGTCAAAGGCTGTGGATGATGCTGTACTAAGGTAAACCTAGGGGGACGGAGGGGGTTTACCCTTGAGAATATAGACTAAATTGCTTCCTCAGGCTGCCCCATCTCAGCACTCTCAAAGCCTCACTGAGATTCATGAGCCCAAAATTTTGAAGCATTAGCCAGGCAGAACCTAGTTTTGGTCCAAACTTCCCTTCCCACTCACACATTGGCAGAGGCTCGATTTATACATCCCAAATGGGGAGCAATATAAAAAGATAAAACTTTGGAGTCAGGTGTTCTTCTCTGAACACATTCACTTGCACTGTAGGGGTGTGTGTGTGTGTGTGTTTGCATGATGTTGTGCTCTAGCAGCTGGCCTACACAGAGGATAAAGGATTAACAATGATTGACAGCTAGGCAAGATCTGCTTTGCTATGGCGCAGCTAGTAGAGGCTTCTGGTTTTGGAGCTGAAGGACAACGGTGAAAGTTCCAACTTCATTCACATGTTTGACCCATTCAGTCAGGGGCCAATTTGAGCTTCCCATTGACTTCCGTGGACGTTGGATCAGGCCCTTATTGTGTCTGTCTGCAGCATATTTATTTGTTTTATGTTAATGTCCATTTTAGGAGTAGATTTCTTTACAACAGAATAATCTGTATCTGATGAATAAATAGCTACAGAGCAGCATGTGTTTTTATATGGCAAAACTAAAAGTCCCATTTAACTTCAAGCTTTGGAAACTAGAGAAAAGCATGTATGTTTCTCCTCCTGCTCTGTAATGCTGTCAGGATCCTTCAGATCTACTCTGGATTAATTTGGAAAAATTGGCTCTCAAAAATGAGTCATTTGTGGTGCTCTAATTACGCTCTCTGAAATTCCCGGCTATTTTTTGTCTTTGTCTCTGTTTCTCTCAGCCGCCGAGCAACACGTTTGTGACCCCTTGTGCTCAGAAGTAGGCTGCTGGGGTCCAGGGCCATTCCATTGCTTTTCCTGTCATCATTTCAGTCGCCAAAGAGAATGTGTGAAAAAATGCAATGTTATGCAAGGGTAAGAAGGGTTTTTTGGGGGACGGTGGGGGGGCTGGAGCTGGGGGAGGATTAGCATAGGAAGAAAAATATTAACATTACTAGGGGAAAATAAAAACCAGGAATTCTAATAGTAACAAAAATTGATACTTTTGCAAAAATGTTGGTTTGAGTGTGGTACCTAAATACAGAAAAGGGGGAAGAAATACTCTTCTCTGTCTAAGAATACTTAGCAGTCTGTTCCTCCAGCATCAATTGGGGGATGTACATGGATAATTCCCCTAAGACCTACTGGGAGAAGACTGAAATTTCAAAGGGGCTTAAGGGAACTAAGCACCAAATACCATTGAAAATCAAGTGGCCTACTTCCCTTAGGCTCTTTTGAAAATCTCAGCCTTTAAAACTATATTAGGTGAAATCTTCACCCTATTGTAACCAATGGGATTTTGATACTGACTTCACTGGAACCAGGATTTCACCCATTGATTAGCTTAATTTACTTCAATGGGGCAACTCAGTGGGGTTAAATTTATGCACATGCTGCAGTGATTTTGTTGGATTGTGGCCTAAACATCTTAAGATCAAAATCTGCCCTCAGATTCCCAGGCTCCCATCTAAATTACTGGTCCAATTCAATAGTTTGTCCTTACAATTTTTACTCCCGTTTATTGCCGAGCTGCAGTGAAGGCATGATGAACCTAAATACACTGGCCCCAGCACACCAGGACCAGTAATTTCAGGCAAAATAATCCCATCAGTTTGGCTTATGTTTAGCAACATTTATAAGATTCCCTGGGTCTTGAAAAGGAACATTCTCATAGTTGTTTAAACCTGTAATATATATGATAGAACAGCTAACATGAGTTACACTGATCCCAAAACTGAAGGATTTTGAATACACTGCGTTTACAGAGCACAAAATGTTTACTCATCCATAGAACTACCAGTGGACATATTTTTCCTATTTCCTTTTTTTAAATTCTTTAAAGTTTGTTTAACTTTTAAAAATATTAATATTATGACACCAATTTTACAGTATGCTGGAGTCCATAATGTTTATATTTGTCTAGCAATTTGCAGTTCAGCAGCTGTTGTCTTTTCAAGAGAATTCCCTCCAGCAGATGTTATGACCTACAGGGCATTTTTTGTGTCAAATGATGGGTAGATTTGGTTTAATTAATAACACAATTACTTGAAGTGTAACAGCTTTATTGCTATCAAAACCATCTGTTCTCAGCGTTCATATTTTAATGATTCATTGTGTGTTATAGGGAGGGCAAGAATCTAATTATCAGCCAATTTGTTTAATTTCCCAAGTTGTTGTTTAGTGGCTCAGAATCACTAGAAATATTTTTGCTGATCAGTAGTGATAGAAAAAATGTTTTGGAGATTTTTGAGAATATTCTTCATCTTCATTAAAATAGAAAGATTAATTTGTAGTTTACAATCTGGATTGCCTTGTGTGGCACTGTCAGCCAAATTTTCCTTACTCTGACCTTTTTCCTGTTTTATGCTCAGCAAGTTATATTGATGTGCGAGGACTAGTCAAGAATTTCTTCCTATATTTCCTCCCATCTCATTATACACATCCTAATATAGCCAAACTGGAAAAAGTAGTGGAAGCTCTGAAATGTAAATTTGAAGTTGACATCTTGTCAAGTATTCCTTCTATTCCTTTTTTTATTTTTCAGGGAGCCAAGAGAATTTGAAAGAGAATCTGAATGTCTTCAGTGTCACCCAGAATGCCTGGTGCAAAATTCAACTGCATACAATGCAACCTGCACAGGACCTGTAAGAGCAGATTTGACCTAACAAACTTGTACATGTAGAAACCCTGTAACATGGTGAACATATCAAAATACTTAGATATTGAACAACCAAATCATCATAAATTATGACACTTCCCAAAATGGAGGCTAATTTTTGCTGATCTGAGGCACTGTATAAATAACTATAGCTAATAGTGAATTAATTCAGTAACTTTTTGCCTCTGAAGACTAAAGGTCAGATTTTAATCAACAGCAGATGTTTGTTGGAAAATATCAAGAAAGCAGTTTTTATTTAAAACCAAACTCTATAGCCCAACACAATTAAAAGTAATGCATCTCTTTTAATGTAAGTGCAAAATACTAGATGTTTGTAAAAACGATAGTCAACTTTTCCAAAGTTATTGGAACTTTCTGAGTTTATATAAAGGCCCCTTTTATAAAAGTTAAAATACCTTGGTCTTTCCCAATATCCAATGGCAAAATCCTCCTCAGTTTTATCCTTCTCAGATTTTTAAAATACTCTGTTGTTTTATGAAATATCTAGCTTGGCCTGAATGGAAAATAGACTCCCATATTTCTTTTTACAAGTAGTACCAAATTCAGCCTTGAGGGTAAGAGTCAATGGAGAGTTGTACTTCTTTATACTCAGGGTTCAATTTAGTCCCTTAGTTTTACTTGGCAGGATATTTCAATTCCAGTGAAACCATTAGCTCAATAATATCTTTTTTTAGTAAAGGGGTGGGGGCAATTTTCTATTCCCTGACAGAGTGTCAAGGATCCAGTTGTCTTCCTACACCTTACAGCCCCACTCTTGGAAACCCCCTGCACCCTCCATTGTAGCCACTATCCTGACACAGGATGACTGTCCATCCTTCATCAGTCAGAAAGTCACTGTTCAATAATGCAGGGTACTTGCTTCATTCCGTTTTGACTTAGAAGAGTAGTTCTCAACCAGGTGTCCTCAGCTCCCGGGTTCACGAGCAGGTTTCAGGCGGTCTGTCAAGCAGGGCCGGTATTAGGCTTGCTGGAACCTATGGCAGAAATCCGAAGCTGTGGTATGGGGCCATTGGCCTGCTGGCTACCCCCTAATGCCAGCCCTGGCTTTTCTATGCAGAAAAACAGTTGTTGTGGCACAAGTGGGCCATGGAATTTTTGTAGCATGTTGGGGGCACCTCAGAAAGAAAAAGGTTGAGAACCCCTGACTTAGAACCTTGGTCCAGATGCACAGCTACTGAGTAGGGGCATCATTTTGTTATTTGTTCATACAGCAGGTAGTACAGTAGAGCCCTGGTCCATGAATGGTCCCTTGTGATCTTAGTATCTATGAATCTATGAATAGGGCTGCTAGACACTACAAATAATACATAAATATATTCATGTTGCTCCACTGCAGTCGGTGCTAGGGATCTAGCCTACTACTTTCTGGAGCATACCTGGGGCTCCTGTGTAGCAATGAACTAGGCCATCAAGGAAGTTTCTCTTTTGAAGTTAGAATAGTCTCTTCGTGTTTGTGATTAATTGCTTACTGGCATCATAAAACTAAAAAGTTATATTCTGCTGACATACAACAGCCCTCCTTCTGATTGTCATGAACACAAAACTTGCAGCTTTTCTTTCTGAAAAGGCAATTTTACCTGGGACTACTTGTTACTCTGTTTAGAGAGTACCTAGATCATTTTGGATCCTGCCACAATCTCAGTAAAAACAACAACATTTCAGAAAATTCATGTAAACTTTAGCTAAAAGCTCTTCAGATTAGAAATTTGATGGGCTTTTCTATTTTCACCCAGTTTCCCTTTCTGCTTCAGAGTGGAAGAAAGGTTTTCTTAGCCCTGGTCTACACTACGAGGGTAGGTCGAATTTAGCCGTGTTAGGACAATTTCAAAATGACTGCGTCCACACAACCAACCCCGTTTTATCGACCTAAAGGGCTCTTAAAATCAACTTCTGTACTCCTCCTGACAAGGGGAGTAGCGCTAAAATCGATCTTGCTGGGTCAAATTTGGGGTAGTGTGGACGCAAATCGACGATATTGGCCTCCGGGAGCTATCCCAGAGTGCTCCATTGTGACTGCTCTGGACAGCACTTTGAACGCCAATGCACTAGCCAGGTGCAACAGGAAAAGCCCCAGGAACTTTTGAATTTCATTTCCTGTTTGGTCAGCGTAGTGAACTCAGCAGCACAGGTGACCCCCAGAATCATAGAGCGTAGAATGTTTCTACGCTCCCCCTATCGTCTCTGTCCGAGGTTATCGCAGATTAGAAGGCAAAAAAAACACACTCATGATGACCTGTTTTCTGAGCTCATGCAGTCCTCCCACACTGATAGGGCACAGCTTAATGCATGGAGGCATTCAGTGGCAGAGGCCAGAAAAAAATTAAGTGAGCGCGAAGAGCGGAGGCAGGACGTGATGCTGAGGCTAATGGGGAAGCAAAAAGATATGATGAAGCGTCTGTTGGAGCTGCAGGAAAGCCAACAAGAGCACAGATCCCCGCTGCATCAACTGTATAACCGCCTACCCTCCTCCCCATGTTCCATAGCCTCCTCACCCAGATGCCCAAGAACGCGAGGGGAGGCTCCAAGCACCCAGACATTCCACTCCAGAAGATGGCCCAAGCAACAGAAGGCTATCATTCAAACAGTTTGATTTTTAGTGTGGCTACAATAAGCAATGTGGCCTTGTCCTTCCCTCCTCCCCCACCCCACCTGGGCTACCTTGTCCGTTATCACATTTTTTTTAAAATTTATAAAGAAAGAATGCATGGTTTCAAAACAATAGTTACTTTATTTCGCAGCGGGGAGGGTGGTTGGCTTACAGAGAACTAAAATCAATAAAGGGGGCGGGTTTGCATCAAGGAGAAACACACACAACTCTCACACCATAGCCTGGCCAGTCATGAAAATGGTTTTCAAAGCCTCTCTGATGTGCAGCATGCCTTGCTGTGCTCTTCTAATCGCCCTGGTGTCTGGCTGCTCAAAATCAGATGCCAGGCGATTTGCCTCAACCTCCCACCCCGCCATAAACATCTCCCCCCTACTCTCACAGATATTATGGAGCACACAGCAAGCAGCAATAACAATGGGAATGTTGGTTGCGCAGAGGTCTGACCAATAGCGCCAGTGAGTTTTTAAATGTGCAAAGGCACATTCTACCACCATTCTGCACTTGCTCAGCCTATAGTTGAACTGCTCCTTACTACTGTCCAGGCTTCATGAGCCATGGGAGCAAGGGGTAGGCTGGGGTAGATGCGACTGTGTGGTGCTGCTGGCTGAGAGAGCAGCCTGAGGCAGAAACCTCCAACTCGCAGGAGAGCAGAGTTGCAGCGGAAGTAGTGGAGCCATATACCACGCCCTGGAGGTTGCTAGGAGCCGGGCAGGGAAGACATTCCCAGAACCCCTGGCCAAGCTACATGTCCGACGAGGATGGCTACCAGTCCTACTGCACTGTCTGTTGCAGAGTTGCAGGAGAGCAGAGTTGCAGCGGAAGCGGTGGAGCCGTACACCATGTATGAGGACAGCTAGCAGTCCTACTGCACCGTCTGCTGTGAAGGCACCCAGGAGCTGCTGCTGTGTAGCAGTGCCAGCTGCTGCAGGTGCTTCTGTGTCGAGTGCTTGGAGGTCCTGGTAGGGCAATGTACCTCAGCCAAGGCAAAAGAGCAAGAACCCTGGAGCTGTTACATGTGTCAACCGCAGAAGTGCTATGGGGTGTTACAGTGCCAACTGGACTGGAATGTACGGCTGCAAGACTTCTTCACCAGTGACAAAGGACAGGAATATGATGCACCTAAAATCTAAAAAGGCCTGTACATTTCCCAAAGTCACTACCCTTGATAACAGAATGTCAATGATTGCATTGGCTACCTGGATCACAGCAGCACCCACAGTAGACTTGCCCACAACAGCAGTGGTGATGGTGAGCTGAGTGGGCTCCATGCTAGCCATGGCATCTGCACGGGTAACCGCAAAATGATTGTCTGCTGTTGCTTTCACGGAGGGAGGGGCGACTGACGACATGTACCCAAAACCACCCGCAACAATATTTTTGCCCCATCAGGTACTGGGAGCTTAACCCAGAATTCCAATGGGTGGCAGAGACTGCAGGAACTGTGGGATAGCTACCCACAATGCACTGCTCCATAAATCAATGCTAGCGACGGTAGTGAGGATGCACTCCGCTGACTTAATGCGCTTAGTGTGGACATACGCAATCAATTGTATAAAATCGAATTCTAAAAATTGACTTCTATAAAATCGACCTAATTTCATAGCGTAGACATATCCTTAGATCAGTGGTTCTCAAAGCCAGTCCGCCGCCTGTTCAGGGAAAGCCCCTGGTGGGCCGGGCTGGTTTGTTTACCTGCCGCGTCCACAGGTTTGGCCGATCGCAGCTTCCACTGTCCATGATTCGCCGCTCCAAGCCAATGGGTGCTGCGGGAAGCGGCGCGGGCCAAGGGATGTGCTGGCCACCCTTTGAGAACCACTGCCTTAGATTATACAAAGAATGAAAAAGCTTTATGAGCCAGATCCTCATCTGGTATAAATTGGTATAGCTCCACTGATTTCAACAGAGCAATGGTGGTTTACATTAAATGAGAATCAGGCCCTTTGATTTTAAATTTATTTGCTATCAAAGCATCTTTATTCACAGTATTAAACCAAAAATGTAAGTTTTTTATTAGGACATAAAATAGGAAAATTACAGAATAATAGGAATCATACCTCAGCATTGATACCCAGAGAGAGTTATTTAATTGATCATCAGGTGCTGTATCTCACACAGCATATTATACAAGAGGATTAAAACTTTGCAAGAATTTTATGTAGTACAATAATAAGATAAACTAGGATAAAACATTGAATCATGTTTAGAATTTCAAATGATCAAACATGCATTTATTTATCTTCTGAGAGTCTCTTCTTGCATATGCCAACATATGACTTGGGCAAATCTATTACAGACAACAATTTCTTGCTCTTTATCCAGGGTCCGGACAACTGCATAAAGTGTGCCCACTATATAGATGGCCCTCACTGTGTTAAATCCTGCCCTGCTGGAGTTCTGGGTGAAAATGATACCTTAGTCTGGAAATACGCAGATGAAAACTCAGTGTGTCGGCTCTGTCATCTGAATTGTACCCGTGGGTAGGTAAAATACTTGCTTACACAGAAGTGGAAGGAGTAAAGTGTATCTTCCTTCTTTCCTTGATTTTTCTCACTGTAAAGTTGTCCATTTGAAAAAGAAAAATAGAAAACTAAAGAGGTTATGGATTTGCAGGTAATGTAAGCAAAGTGCTGCTGAGTTTGGAATAGGTAAAGTTCTGTAGTGCTTCTAGTCGGCAGAAAAGGCAAAAGAGTGGAGAAAATGGTTTTTGCAGACTTAAAACAAGATTATTTTTAAAATCAGACTTTCTGGAATTTTACAAGATTCCTACGTTATGATTCACTTTTTCCCCCACCAGTTGAATGCTTTGTCAGCTGTATTTGTCTGGAGCAATACTGACATCTTGTGGACCGTGAGATCATTTATAAACATGTGTTTCTCACAAGAGTACTAAGTATGTCCCATGCCTTTAAGATGAATGTAATAGTATGAGTGGCTGCTCATGTATCTCGTTGTGACTTCGATTTTTTTGGAGCAAAACACCAACAGATTGACTCAAGCATACACTGCATTGTAATGCTTTCCAGAGGTTTCCTCTCTTTTCATATGCTAAGAACATCAGAGCTACTATCTATACTGCGTCAGAGTGTGGTCCATCTTGCCCACTATCCTGTCTCCATCAGTGGCCCATACCTGAGCTTCAGGGAGAGTGTACAGAACAGGGCAGTTTCACCTGGGTTGGAATTTAGGGCCTGTTTGCCTCATCAGTACAACTATGTGACAGGGCCTGGCTGCAAACACAGTTCCATTTTGTGGTACAGTCATGGACTGTCCAAGGCTTTAGCATAGTTCAGAGACACAGTTAAGTTCTCATCTATAATGGAGTCCCCACATACATTTGCATTTGTGTGCCTACATTAGAGGCACAGAAAGGGGACAGGGTTTGAAATTTGACTCTTGTCCTGCATTGGTTTCAAAGAATGCTCTCTCATTGGTGGTTTTTCCCCAAGGGGCTTCTCCTCAATAGTAGTGGAAATCTTACCTCAAATGCTCATCTTAATTAGCTAAGAAAAGATTTATACTTTGCACTTCACAGGCTCAGATTGCCATTTGGCCCAAGTCTCATGTCCTCCTCATGTATTCAACTACCTCCCTGCCAAGCCTTGAAAAACAGAGCCTGCTTTTGACAAGCACGAACCCATACATTCATGGAGAGAAAGAAAGGAAGGGGTTAAATAGGCTACAGTATCACTTTGTAGATGACTGGAAGCTAAGGGCTTGTCTACAAGGAGAAGTTAGTGCGCAGTGAGCTAGGGTGTGCAAGTAAAGTGCACTAGCTATTCCATAATAGCTCTCCATGTAGATTCATATACTTTCAAAATGCGATAAGTTCAGGCACACAAAGCACTCTTAATGCACAGTACGAGTGTCTACATGGGGAGTTACTGTGTGCCAGGTACTGTGGGCTTTTCCCCCATATAGACACGCCTGAAGCCAGTGTTTCTCAACCTTTTTGATATCGGGGATCACCTTACTGCCTTCTTAAACTGTGTCCGGGAAATCTCAGGAACTGCCGCCAGTCCATGGATTGGTCACTGATAAACACTGCCTTAAATCACCTGGTGTGTATCAAGTCTTCATGAAATTCAGTGCAGTGTTTTTCAGATTACGTCAATGACAGTAATATGGATTGATGATTTCCCTGGGTTTTATCATGATTGTAGACAAAGGTTGTTAGTGCTTTTCAATCATACAATGAATAATCTTCATTGAAAAATGACACTCCAGGTAAACATTTCTATTAGTTGCCATTGATAGAAACTTGGCCATAGTAAACCAATGTCATTGTTACATGATTGGCCATGTGAAAGCATAGAGTCAGAGAGCCATTTTATCAGCTAGGCTGACCGCCTGTATGTCACAGGCCACCAACACCACCCAGACCCGCACACTAAACCCAACAACCAAAATTGGACAAAAGTATTACAGCCCACTTTAGCTGATAGCTTTAACAGCACAATGGCTAACCATGTCTAAATAAAGCTTTTAACTATGTGGTTCTGCTAGAAAGATAGATTATTCTCATATCAAAAAAATTCAATGTTTTCCACCATATGACATATTAAGGGAATGAAGACTAATATTCATATTAATCTCTATTTTGAGTGTAGTGGGGTAAATTTTCAGTTGTTTGTTTTGTATTACAGTAGCCTCTAGAGGTCCCAATTGAGATCAGGATGCAATAGCTGCCCAGATACGTAGCAAGAGGCAGCCCATTCGTCCAGGCTTTGGCATAAGTTCCCCATTTTGCTCTGGATTTGTGTATTTACAGGTTCTCTTTCTTTATACTTTGCTGTTGAGGATTTCACCTCTTTGTTCAAAGTTTCATAAAGCAAACAGAAAAATGCATCCATCATTTATTCAGCCCAAATGGCTCTTTCTCTTCCACCTTCCTCTCTAATAGCTTGAATTTTTCTGCAGTAACTCTCTCTTTCTCTCTCTCTCTCTCCAAGAACAGCTGAGAAAGTATGCTCCATTTAAAGAGAGAGTAACTACTCCAAAGTCCTGGAATTACCCAGGTCATACTTCCAGCAACTAATGAAACTCATTAACATGATTAATCTCTCAAACATGAGTGATTTGAATTTCCCTCGTAATTTTCCCAGGGTACTACAAGTAAATTTCATTCCAACTGATGTGGTAGTCTAGCAAGAACTACAGAGAGGCAGAAATATAATTAATAGTGTTGGGCCTTATCACTGATAGAGCCTCCCTACAAATTTAGTTACCACTGATTTATATATTGTTAAATGCCCAGGAAGAATTTTTGCAGCCATTGGATGTCTGGGACATATTTGCCTGTTGTTTAGAAGGTTAATGAAAAAGAAAGGACAGAGGAAAGGGCTTTCAAGGCTTTAAAAGAAAGCCCGATGGTTTCTTATTTCATTTATGACTGTGAGGTAACCTGTGTTGTTACAGTCTGAGTCTCCTCTGAAAGGCCATAAATCACAACAACCTGGCTATATTACATCAAATTAGAAACAGTGGATTGAGGAGAAAGTTGTTTAAAATCTTGATGGAACTGGGAAATAATTAGCTGTATCTGCACCGAGATAATATTTATGTAGACAGATGAAAAAGTTCCAGATAGCACCAGGATAGAATTGTTTCAGGGACTGTATGCTGCACTAATTTTACAATAAGTGGATAGCAGAGAGAGATTTCAGAGTACACTCACCATTAGGTTCAGTCTAATATATACTTAAGATCCCCAGACAGTTTATAATACAAGGTCACATTTCTCATGTTAGTTTAAGAAGTAGAGGAAAAATAATTCAAGAATGAAAAAGTGATATTTTAGATTCCATAAAACATAGCTTACTTATGTTAGGTGTCATCATAAAATTCCACATTAAGAAAGAGGGTTATATTTAGCCTTGGGTGGATATTTGTTATGTACTTTGCTTCTCCTTTGACTTGTAAAATGAATCAGAAAATCACATGGGATTTGAAAAGCACAATCTGATCCATCATTTTTCTCCCCAAACATCTTAACTTTATCTTGGAACCCTTCACATTGGTGGATTTGTATGGAGATTCATACTAAAGGACACAGAAGAAAATCTACGCCCCTCTTTGAGCCTTCAGTTTCTAATCTAATCTTTCAGACTATGGGCATTAAGGGAGCATTTCCTTTGTTGAGAATAATATATCTGCACCATGCAACTTCGTTTGAGACGGAAACCATTTGGAGAATTGCTCAGAATGAAGGGAGCATGGAAATTGGAATTTTGTAAAAGAAATGCCCTTGAAGAGGTTATACTGGTGGCCTGAAATGTTTTATTTGCACAGCTATACCAGAAGAGGGTGTTGTACACCTTTTCCCTTAAACTTTCATTTAGTAGTGTTAGAGGGTGGTGGGACTAGAGCTTGCATCCTAGGCAAATGTCCTGAACAAACAAAGAAAACCATAACCAGATGAAGGACATTGGCAAAGTTGCACATTCAGGCTTCAGGAATCAATGTGCAAAATACCTGAAGTGTGTTCCAGACACCAAGATGCACATTCTTCTTTGGAAGGTCAATGTACTCACTGAACTTTTCATACTCTGGGCCCTGTTGCACTGTGTTGGCACTGAAAATACAAGGAAAGATTAGAATAACAAAAAAGACCCAAGAAAATGAGCAGTAGGCCCCCCAAGGACCTAGAATAATTTATGGAATAAAATCTCCATCTCCACCTGCCATTTTAAAACAGCACTGACTCCTTTTTCCTACTAATGGAATTCAGAACTGCATTCCTGGCCCTGGCTTACTCCTTATCCCCTGCTTGACCTACTTTGTGTCTGCTTTGAGGTGATGTATTTTCGGTAAGAGAAGGAGGCAGAAGCCCCAGACTGGACTCTTCTCCTTGCTCGGCTCCATTTTTCAGAAATGATGTAATTGTTTCAGCAGTGCTGTCCTCTCCTTGATAGATACCACAAAGACCACAATTCCCAGGACGCACACATCTTACCGCTCAGCGGTACGTGGGAATGTTCTGTTTATCTCATACTCTGGCACTTGCAGTTGGAATATGCAGTCACTGTATTTTCATCTTCAAATTGTAGCTGGGGTGTGCATTATATGCTGTCTTCCAAAATGAATTTAAGGCATCTGGAAGGTGGTGTGCATTTAAACTAATACAGAGGGTGAAATAACTGATTCCTTAGAGGATTCTATATAATATGGTACCTTGGCATATACATTCTAGCACAAATCTACTCGGTGTCAGTAAAGCCAGATGTTAGACCATCAATGAAAAATATCATAGATTCTTATACGAATAGTGCACGCAGTGGTAGAATAGTGCAACCAAATCTCCTAATCAGTGAATGGTAGGGTATATGTCTGCTAGTGATATTTTTCATTAGACTAGAAGACCTGGACACTGACATCCTTTACTGATCCATAAAACAGCTACCATACAGTGTGGTAAGCAGCAATGCAAGCTTTTCCTCATAGCCCCATGCCTTGTATGAAGGACCTCCCCTAGTGAGAGGTTAGTTCTGTCTCCAGGCGTATTCAGTTCTTGCTGCCCCCTTAACAAAAGGGCCAGCCTGTTGCAGTGAACATTTGCCCACTCAGAGCAAGATCACTAGCTCCTTTCACACAGGCCACCAAACAACTCTTTGTGATCAGTTGTTTTGTGCACCCCCAGGGTAGGGATGAACAAGTCAGCTCTTTTGAAGTTGTTGAATAAGGCAGCATTTGTAGAGACTGCAGAGGTATTGGGGAGGTGGGGGGGGGAAGAACCTGGGGATCCATGGTGCATTCAAATAATGTGCATATATGCCTTGACTGTATTCTTCCATGTTCATAAGCAGACATTCGTAAATTGTCCTTTCAAGTGAATATAGAGCGCACCTTAGCCTGTGGACCCTGATTCTGCAGTAAAGCTTTCAAAATAATACTTCCAAAAATCTTAATAATTATAAACCAGAAAGTTAATATTCAGACAGCTTTTAAAAATGGTAAATTGTGAATGACAATACAGTTATTCCAGAGTAGGTCTAGTGCTAATATATATTTGTAATTATCATTTTTTACAGGTGCAAAGGACCAGGTCTTGAAGGCTGTCCATTGGGGTAATTATTGCATTCATCACAATTAATGATATAGTTGGGAAGAACTATACCAGGTTTACATTTTTGTGCTGGACACTGCATAGTAGTGCCCTGATTCAGTGAAGCATGTCCTTAACTTTAATAGTGAACAGTGAATAGTCCTGTTGAAGCCAATGACACTGCTCGAGTGCTTTACTGCTTCGCTATCTCAGGGCCTAGATGTATGGGACTCTTGTTGCTGTCAGTGAGAGATCTGTGTACTTCAACTGCATAGTTTCTGAGGTAAGATCCTTTGTGAGGATCTGAAAGCAAAATTCTGTTCTTATTTTGTATTGAAATAACTGTTTTAAAATCATCAAGACAAATAGAGTAAGTAAATCAGCATCCAATGTGGTGCTTACATACAGTGTCTCTTCAAAATGCTTTTAAATTTATTTGAGCAGGTACAGAGACCGAGACAATGGTTCACAAATCTGAGATTAACATGAGAAATACATGAATTTGGCTGATTAAGATCAAAGCATACTTTAGGGTCTCAAATACTTATAAAATCCTGAACAATAAAAGGCTGGAAGAAAGGAATCAAGAGATTAAATACATATATACCTCCAGTAGACAAGGTCAAAAAATTTCAAATGAAGTTTTTTCATTGAAGAACGGCCTTTCTTTTTAATAAAAAATTTAATGCAAAACAGTTTGGCTTTTTTTTTTCAAAATTTCTCATTTTTCACCACATTAACTCTAAATTTGTATTAAAAATGTTCTTGAACCCCTGTTTTCAGTCAATGAAAATGTTCAAAAATGGTTTCCATAATGGTTTAATGGAAGCATTTGGAGAAAATATAACCTGTTCTATTTCAAACCTGCAACTGAAGCCATTTTGAAGTTTAAAAAAACAACCAACCAGCTCTGTATAAAACCTCACAAATATTGAATGAAAAACTTCAGAATATTGACACCCATCTTGCTTGAATGTAGGTAGATCAAAACTGATCTGAAGCCTTCAATTGATCACATTTCTAACATGGAATGCTGTATTAAAAGTACACCATTTGTTATTTCTTATATCAAAACAGACCTCTTTCCCCTTTTTGTCTTCTAGCTCCAAAATCCCATCCATTGCAGCTGGTGTTGTTGGAAGTATCCTTTGTTTGGTTGTGATAGCCTTGATCATAGGGCTTTACATGCGCAGACGTCACATTGTTAGAAAGCGTACATTGCGCAGGCTGCTTCAGGAAAGGGAGGTATGTATTGTAAACAATTTCTAAATATATTGACCAACTTCACTGGTGTGCCACAGTATCTCAGAGAAAGCTGTTTTATTAGGTCAAAATACAGTGGCCCTGACTTCACCCTAGTACAAACATAAAGTACAATATTATCTGGTGTTTGGATAGCATGTTATCTGCAGTTCTATGTGTAAAAGTGACTATGTAAATATGACACCATATTACTTAATCTCAGATCTTATCTCTGTGGGTAAAAATTGCAATAGCTCATAGGTGAGTTAGGTGTCTGATTTCCACTGAAAGTCATTGGGAATTAGGCTGCTGAGTCACTTACAGTAGTATTTTCAAAAGCACCTATTATGTCTGATCTGCTTATTCTAATGACAAAAATAAGGGATTTTTTTTTGGCTGTTTTTACTACTCGTTACTCCTGTTAGTGGTGCTGAGCCAACACAGCTCTGGGACACTAAGCTGGATTCTGTTCTGGAGCACACATCATTACAGAACTTTATGGACTGAGTTTCAGTTGCAAAGCCAACACTGCCTTCAGTTGTCCCTGTTCCACTCATGCCTTTTTTTTGGAATACTATTGCTCACTGAACTTGAGTTTAACAATAGTGAAAAGAGATGTCTTTTATTGTACTATTGGCTACAGTACGTTCAGCGCAGGGAGTGATAACCTGAGAGGTTACTCGTACCAACCACTCCACATGGACAACAATGTCATCCTGAACATAGAAATCTCCCTTAAAGCTGTTGCAAGACAATGTGTTCACCATGCTGGCTGAGAACTGGGCTTTCATGCTTCTTGTACTAAACTTTATACACTGCATGGTATAGTCTTCATAAGGGTTATAGCATTATGCTCTGGAACATGTGAAACACCAAAATGCACATCCAGGATCAAAACAAATCAGGTCCGACTCTTCCCTTTCTCCTTCCAATTCAGTTTTAATAAGCTACTAGCAAATTGTATTCACAGTTCTGCTGAAGGACCCTGCTTCCCTTGCTAGCTTTGCAAAGTCAAGTGATAGAAGTCCTGAAGCTGCCCTACTTTTTGCTACATTACCTAGCAACCTTTTAAGAGCCTCCATATTTGACAGTTGTAATGTTATAGCACATATTGTGTTTGGTTCACATTATACATTTTGTACTCCTTAATATGAGAATCATTAAATGAAACAGGGAAATGGCTGGCATGCAGAAAACAGGCTAAATGTGGGCTTCCAGTTAGGAAAGCTATTCAGGAGGAGGACACAAGACGGTAGTAAAAGGGGACTTTAAATATTAGGAAAATGCCTAGTTTCTGTCATTTGAAGGAACTAATTTGTTTCCTTAGAAAAAATACTGCAACAAAATTTGGACCAAATAAATAAAATCTATTAGCCAACATAAACCCCACTTTTTTGCTTGGATAACTAGATAATCTTACTTTAGCATGTGCAGTAATTCCCTATACTAAGAATAGAAGCTACCTCTAATACCAAAATAAATGCATCTAGTTAAGCAAGGCAAAGCTGCAGAGTTTCAGGGTGACCACAGTGTAGCCTTTTAAAATGTAGATAGTTAACTTCTGACTTATTTTTAGCAATGAAGCTTTAATTAAACTGGTCAGCATTATGTGCATGTTTTAAGGGTATACATTTTACATCCTAAAATGAACAATAACATCTCTCCACTTTCTTTTAAAATTTTAGTTGCCATGCCAAGATCACATTCTGTTCTCACTTATGCTACATAAAGCTGATGTAATAATTCCATGGAGTTCATTCTTGTCTTATTTACACAGGTGTAAATCTGGAGTAACTCCACTGAAGTCATGAACTCCGGAGATACTCTAGGTTTTCATAGCTGTTA
The DNA here is from genome assembly GCF_009764565.3 of Dermochelys coriacea. NCBI lineage: Eukaryota > Metazoa > Chordata > Testudines > Dermochelyidae > Dermochelys > Dermochelys coriacea. The sequence continues at coordinate 175,532,964 of NC_050069.1, forward strand.
AGTCAGAACAGAATTTGCCCCATGTATACTTCATGTGAGACAAAATTTTCATTATTACCAACAGTTTTTGCTCAGTTTCAATAGTTTGTGCTGCTTGATTTCCTCCTCTACAGTATATCTGTCTAAAGTCCAATTCCTTTGCACACAATAGCTTGTTGAACCTCTAACACCCAGTGGCGAGGCGCCAAACCAAGCTCTTCTGAGGATTCTAAAGGAAACAGAATTTAAAAAGGTCAAAGTTCTAGGCTCTGGAGCTTTTGGTACTGTTTATAAGGTAAGACCACCATGTTTTTCTCACCACACACACGCACACAAAGCCATCTAAACAGTGTATGCATTGGAAGCTGAAAACAGTCTTTTTTTTTTTTTTTAATTGAGTTATTTTCAAATCATCTTTAGCTTGGGCCAGGTAAAGTGTGTGTGTGTGTGTGTGTGAGAGAGAGAGAGAGAGAGAGAGAGAACACACACGAAGTTTTTCATAAGATCTTATGAGAGCCATGCAACTGAATATGGAACCAATGTGTCTATGTAAAAAAGTACCACTGCCAGAAATACTTTCTTAAGGATGTTAAAATGTTAAGAAGAGAAATCAAAGTATGGCCAACTCAGTCTACTGTGCTAAGCAGAATTTTGTTCATTTTTTTTTTGTTTGTTTGTTTTGTTTTTTGATAGTCTCTTTTTATTTGTGGATCACTTTCATTGGGTCAAAAGAACCACACAGGGTTACAGAAAAGCAACTAGACCCTTTCTGTTGTATCATTGTGCAGAATGATTTCCCTCCACACACCCATTATTCTTCCTTCTCTAGACAGTATCTCTCTCTAAAAGATTTCTCAGTGAGGAAGGTTCAGAGTTGTTTTATACCATTTAATACTGAAATGTAAAATATAGATTTACTTATCAAATTAAGTTTAGATACTTGGGGGCAGATTTTCAAATGTGCCTAAAAAATTTAGGAGTGCAAGTCCCATTGTTTTTCAATAGCACTTGTATTCCTAAGTCCCTTGTGTGCTTTTGAAGATTTCCCCTTTTGACCCCATATACCCCTCTGCCTACATGACTATCTAATGCAATAGGCGGTGAACAAGAAACCATTCTGACATGAATTTACTTCTTATATATTAAGGATTGGATTATTGTATAACCCTTGTAACAGGCTGGCTGAAATTTAGTTTCACATGAAAAAATCCTAATTCCCATCATTCAGCAGTTTATAAATTAGAAGTGACACAATAATCAACATAGTGAAAAACAAGTTCAGCAGAGACTAGTAATGTCCCATTGTGTCCAGCTTGCATGTACAACTGCCGTGATTGTTAGCACTAATTAGATATTGGTGCACACATATTGTCATTTATGCATCTTCTGGGCTCTTTGCACATGTGACTCAAGGTAATTGTACATGCATGTTTTTGAAAATCAGGCCCAAGAGATTGAGATGGATGCCACTCCATTAACAAGAGACTATCCAGAGAGAGTGACTGCTATATACCTCCTTCACTGCCTGCTTAGCCTCCACTAATTATTTCTTAGAATGTTTCAGTCTGGTCTGAAAACACCATACACATAAATGTAAAAACATGCATTTGCAATTACCTTCAGTGATAATGAATCATTGGGCTAAGGACCTAGGTAACCTTTCTTCTTATTTTATAGGGGCTCTGGATTCCAGAAGGAGAGAAGGTTAAAATTCCTGTTGCTATTAAGGAATTGAGAGAGGCTACCTCCCCAAAAGCCAACAAGGAAATACTTGATGTGAGTTTTCATCTTTGTCTGGTATTACTAAATCTTTGCTGGTGGTAGTCTTAATGAGAGGAAAAATGAGGGGGAGAGTGTCCCCTAAATACCTGTAGCATTGATGACATTTGCTTTGCATTTATATCAAGTGCACAAGGCATCTTTAGCCTTTAAAGGACTGGTTTTCATATTCAGGGTTTCCTATTGACAGATATAGTGAGCTGGGGTGGAGAAAAGACCAAGATAATTATATATAAATACTTGAAGGGTGTATACATGTAGGTAAAAGGTGAGAAGTTGCAGAGCCCTCTGGCCCTGTTCCCACTGAACTCAATAGGAGACCCATCTGCTCTCATTGTAGTCAGTGGGGGGGTTACCGTTGACTTCAATAAGGGCAGAGTTAGACCAACAGCAGAGCGCTTTTTGAAAATCCTACCTTGGAATGGTACAAGCAATAATGGCATGAAATTTTAAAATATCAAATTAAGACTGAGTGATTATCCATTAAAACATTCTAACAGTGATATCTATTAGACAATGGAACAATCTGCCAAGGGAAAGTATAGAAGCCCAATCACTTGAGAAGTTTCAAGTAAGACTGGATAAAGATAATAGTGTGACACAATCTCTCCCATTGCTCTCCCAGCTCCTCAAGGCTTTACAGAAATTACAGGATCTAGCTCTAAGCAATGTTAAGCTATTTTACTAGCCGCAGAATAGCTGATGCTATTTTAAAATGGAATGAAGATGATCATATTTTAGGCTAATAATTCCACTCTGTGCCTGCGGTGCATCCCCTGAAAAGTGTGGTTTTGAGATACTGCAGTCACCATTAAAAGATCAACATCTGTTGACAACTGGTGCATCCTTAACCAGGCCAGCCAAACCCTCTATTCTGCAGCCACTCTGTGTGGTTGGTCTGTGGGTACCATTGCATTCCCTTTATCTCCCATGAACCTCTTTGTGCATAGGTCATTCACTAGCACTGTGCACAGGGACCTTGATTTGGTCCTAAGCGGCATGTTAAACAGTGAGCTTAAGGCAGAGACCATCTCTTTGTTCTGTATTTGTACAGCGCCTAGCACAGTGGGGTCCTGGTATGTGACAGGGGCTCCTACATGCTATGGTAATACAAATTATAACAATAATAATTATCACTAATGCTCTTTGGACCCTGATATTTCAGAGTATCATAGGGTTAAATGCATAGTTACATGGGACTAAATGAAATGTTAAAAAATCTGTCTGGCTCATGTGCCATGGAAACTGTAAAAAATCCTCTGGCCTCTTGACAAATCCAAGTACCACAGAAGCCAGTTGGATTTTATTTTCTTTCTTGGATCTAGTCCATAATTAGAAAAGGGGGAGAGGGAAACTCGTATGAATTCTACTTCTAATGTGCTTGGACAGGTCAGACACACTCAGTGACTCACAGGTAGAGCTGGTCTATGTCTGGACCCCTTCCGAAGCCCCAGGAGCGATCTGTGCCAGCCTGGAAGGGGAGGTACATTGTACAAGGTTTAGATCTGGTACAGGGTACCTCCCACACTGAGCAGGGGATGGAGTGTGATGCTGAGTCACAGTCTTCCTCCCAGGGCTGCTCTGAGGGCCGCACAACACTGTACTGCCCCTTGCTTGGAGATCATGGTATATATATTTTAGAAAAAAATATGTATATATATGCTGTAAAAATCCATGAGTGATAAAATATACATATATTTACAACGGATGAACCATAAACCCAGATCCAGGGATCCTCTAGCTTAGGGAACAATCTGGTATGGAGGCAAATCTGAACTTTGCTGTTTGAGCCTAACTTGTATGTGTATATATACACATAGACTTTATTTCATCCAAGAAAAGTTATATGTGTATATATAAATACAAGTTAGGCTCAAACAGTAAAGTTCAGATTTGCGTCCATACCAGATTGTTCCCTAAGCTCAAGGATCTCTGGATCTGGGTTTATGGTACCATCTTATGGTACTATGCATTTTATGGTACTGTCTTTAATTACGTCAGTGATACTCAAACCTCAGTGGTTCAGGAGCCAAATTAGCAATCAACATTACCCAAAAGACGGGGGAAATATTTAGTTTATATATCTCACAGCAAATAAGTTCAATGCAAGTTGATAACTTAATTGGTTAATAACATAGTAAAAGCCTTCTGATTGGTTAATAACTTAAATTGGTTAATAATTAAATCGTGCAGTGTTTTAATATCACTTGCTGGAAATAGCCACCGGAGACACATTAAACAGCCACTTGCAGCTTGAGAGCCGCAGTCTGAATATCACTGAATTACATGATCACTTGCTATTTGCATGACTCCTGCATAAGCCCCTGCAGCCCTGGGCTGGAGCACACTCAGTAGCTCAGTGCAGCTGATGTGTGCACAGTCTAGTCAGCACATAATAGCTGTGAGAGGCTGAGCGTGCTCGCTACAACTGGACACTCCAAAGACTTTAGCTTCCAAACTCTTAACAAGTCTCTACTGAGCATGTGCAGACTGATTTCTCAGAAGCTTGTAACTTGGATAATTTGGGAAAATGTTCATGGGAATGGCACCCACATGCTGGCACCATGGCAATCCCCCTGCCAAATTTCAAGATCCTGCCCCAAAAGCAAGGAGGTGCTAGAGCTTCTCAATGAAATGGTTGCAATTTTTTTTAACATGGGCAAAACACTATATTTTTCCCGACCCTTAGTCTCAGAAGTGACTGAACTATTTTAGCTGAAACTTTCAACAACAGTAACAAAAAAAAAATCAGCCTGAGACTGACTCCCGGCCAGGAAAATTTCAGCTAAATGGCTAAAGTTTGACAAAATGATAAGCAGCTGAAAACCTGGTCTCACAATGGGGAGGTATTGGGCAAACTTAGCTATGGGCCTACAATAAAGCACTTTTGAATCCTCATTTCATCCTAGAAAAACTTTCTATTTCACATATATTTTAGTGTATAGATATGGCACATCATTTTATACAGATACTTTTGAAATACAAAAGAAAAGGTGGTTACTTTCAGGACCAATATGTCAAACAAAATGCTCACTGATTTAAGTTGTTTTACTAAAAGCTGTCTGTGTATTCACAAATACCGTCCATGTATTTGCACTCTGACAGGCAGACACAAACAAAGGATGCAACCATACTATCAACCCCCTGCTGTAGGAAAACCTATGGCAAAAGGAAACCTCATTGATATTCCCCTTCATGGAATATTTTTAGCCTTATTTAATAACAGAAATAAAAAGGACATTAAAAAGCTGATTTAAACTGTTATGGAGAAAATAACACAAACTTGACTTAACACAAAAAGCTGACTTGGACCTAATTGTACTAAATTCATGTAGAGTGAAGGAAGGGTTAATTAATAAGCCAAAATTACAGTTTCTGCATTCAGCAGATCAATCTATTCCCATGGCAGGACAGTAACAGATTGTGGCATGTGTGCTCTTCTGAAATATCAAAGTACTGTTTTTTAAACAAAGTTCAGATATCTCCACATGATCTTTTTTTCTTTTTCCCATTGAAGTAGGACTCTTAGCAGCTCTTGCCATTTTTAGCACTGTTTACTTCTTCGATGACTTAGTTGATGGAATTCATTCCACATTTCACAAGAAAAGAAAAGATACAAAGCGATGGAAGCAGAGAGAGAGAGAAATAAACAGAACTTCAAAAAGATTTTACTGAACAGCTCTCCAAGGTCACTGATCCCTTGGAGATGGTGGCTAATTAATTAGCCACTTTCCGTAAGAAGAATGGCTAGGTATTCAGCATGTAAAAAAGCATTTGTTCATAAAATCCATTTTATTCTCCAGCCACAACTCCCATTGGCTTTATTAGTGCAGAGCTAGTTCAGGAGATTTGTTACGAAATACCAAGCATAGTTGGAGCGGGTCAGAGCGTACCTCAGAGATTTCCAAGATAAATAATTGAAACAAAGACTTGTTTTAATTTAGTAAAATATTTAAAGAGACCTGTGACTGCACAATGGTTCCATTATTAGTTCAATGGTTCTTCAAAGAGGCTATGGCCTATTTTACTTTGCAGTATCAGATTTAATAGGCAGTGTCAAATCCTGGAAGAACTCCATACTCCATGTGGCCTATACACCCACTCCACACATTCAATTCCCAATTTCCCAGTCTTGGTCTGCTCCTTGTAGGCTGTGAAGCAGATGGGCAGTGAGAACAGCTCTGAGTTTGCAGATTTTTCATTCAGTTAAAATGAATTCAGTATGGATCTGAGACTAAACAGGAAACAGTACAAGAAACAGACTTAATTGCTGGGCTTACATGGTTTTTAAGCCCATTGGGATGAACATAATTGGGCCTCTATTCATGTGGAAACATCTTATAAAATGTGTGAGGCATTGAACCAAGAGGTATTATATAAATTAATCTGAAAACCTGTATAATTTAGTAGAGAATGACATGCTTTTCCTAGAATTTTTAGTTCTGTTTATTTCTCTCTCTCTCTGCTTCCATCGCTTTGTATCTTTTCTTTTCTTGTGAAATGTGGAATGAATTCCATCAACTAAGTCATCGAAGAAGTAAACAATGCTAAAAATGGCAAGAGCTGCTTGCTAAGAGAATTTAATTGGCAACCATCTAGAAGTCTATAGGTTAGTTTCAGTATTTTGTAGTAAGGTGATAATTCTTTATCCAGTTCTGTAGTAATCTTCTGTGATCCTTCTGTCCAGGAACCCTTTGTAAAGGGCAGCATGAGGGTTGGTTATGTGTCAAACAAAATCCCGCAAAGCAGACCTCTCAACATTGTCACCTCAGTATCATGTAATAAATATCATGTGTCAGTAACACTTATCATCCTTAGGCTGGCAATGTGAAATAACAGTGCAGTGGCAGAGGAAAATATTGCTCATGGATTTCAGATTTTTTTAACATCTTTGCTTAAATGTGCTTTTAACAATAGCCCCTACCAGCCTCACAACTAGGTGACATCTGTTAAAAGCCTGGTAGGTGATGATTAAACTGCTATCATACTGCATTTCTTAAACCTTTCTGAAGAGCAGAACTTTTTCTACCTCCACCACAGAAGTGTCTTGACTTAGTTTGCTTGCTTGCTTATTTTGGGCTGCTGTCTATCAAGGGATGATTAGTTGGTGTCTGTCATTCCAGATGCTGATTTAAATGCTGACCTAAAAATTCACTAACATGGAAAATTTCCCACTTAGTTCTGTATTAACTTTATATCATAAAAAGATAACCAAAAGCAATATCCTGTAGATCAGGAACAAAAACAAGTAAAAAGATGATTGCTAACCATTAAACCTGATTTTTCCATAAGGCCTCCATTTTTGAGGGCACAATTTTGTGCTTGCAGTTCATAGTGGGTGTGAAAACTAGCCTGCAAAAAATGGAAGTCACTGTTTAAAAAACAGACCCAAAGATGATCAGAATGGTCCCTTCTGACCTTAGGTTTCAGAGTAGCAGCCGTGTTAGTCTGTATTCGCAAAAAGAAAAGGAGTACTGGTGGCACCTTAGAGACTAACAAATTTATTAGAGCATAAGCTTTCGTGAGCTACAGCTCACTTCATCGGATGCATTTGGTGGAAAAAACAGAGGAGAGATTTATATACACACACACAGAGAACATGAAACAATGGGTTTATCATACACACTGTAAGGAGAGTGATCACTTAAGATAAGCCATCACCAGCAGCAGGGGGGGGAAAGGAGGAAAACCTTTCATGGTGACAAGCAAGGTAGGCTAATTCCAGCAGTTAACAAGAATATCAGAGGAACAGTGGGGGGTGGGGTGGGAGGGAGAAATACCATGGGGAAATAGTTTTACTTTGTGTAATGACTCATCCATTCCCAGTCTCTATTCAAGCCTAAGTTAATTGTATCCAGTTTGCAAATTAATTCCAATTCAGCAGTCTCTCATTGGAGTCTGTTTTTGAAGCTTTTTTGTTGAAGTATAGCCACTCTAAGATCTGTGATCGAGTGACCAGAGAGATTGAAGTGTTCTCCAACTGGTTTTTGAATGTTATAATTCTTGACGTCTGATTTATGTCCATTCATTCTTTTACGTAGAGACTGTCCAGTTTGGCCAATGTACATGGCAGAGGGGCATTGCTGGCACATGATGGCATATATCACATTGGTAGATGTGCAGGTGAACGAGCCTCTGATAGTGTGGCTGATGTGATTAGGCCCTATGATGGTATCCCCTGAATAGATATGTGGACAGAGTTGGCAACGGGCTTTGTTGCAAGGATAGGTTCCTGGGTTAGTGGTTCTGTTGTGTGGTGTGTGGTTGCTGGTGAGTATTTGCTTCAGATTGGGGGGCTGTCTGTAAGCAAGGACTGGTCTGTCTCCCAAGATCTGTGAGAGTGATGGCTCGTCCTTCAGGAGAGGTTGTAGATCCTTGATGATGCGTTGGAGAGGTTTTAGTTGGGGGCTGAAGGTGATGGCTAGTGGCGTTCTGTTGTTTTCTTTGTTGGGCCTGTCCTGTAGTAGGTGACTTCTGGGTACTCTTCTGGCTCTGTCAATCTGTTTCTTCACTTCAGCAGGTGGGTATTGTAGTTGTAGGAATGCATGATAGAGATCTTGTAGGTGTTTGTCTCTGTCTGAGGGGTTGGAGCAAATAGGTCGGAGTATGAACAAGAGGCTACTAGGCAGCTCTCCAACACCACTTTCTACAAGCCATTACCCTCTGATCCCACTGAGAGTTACCAAAAGAAACTACAGCATTTGCTCAAGAAACTCCCTGAAAAAGCACAAGAACAAATCCGCACAGACACACCCCTGGAGCCCCGACCTGGGGTATTCTATCTGCTACCCAAGATCCATAAACCTGGAAATCCTGGACGCCCCATCATCTCAGGCATTGGCACCCTGACAGCAGGATTGTCTGGCTATGTAGACTCCCTCCTCAGGCCCTTCGTTACCAGCACTCCCAGCTATCTACGAGACACCACCGATTTCCTGAGGAAACTACAGTCCATTGGTGATCTTCCTAAAAACACCATCCTAGCCACTATGGATGTAGAAGCCCTCTACACCAACATTCCACACAAAGATGGACTACAAGCCGTCAGGAACAGTATCCCCGATACTGTCACGGCTAACCTGGTAGCTGAACTTTGTGACTTTGTCCTGACCCATAACTATTTCACATTTGGTGACAATGTATACCTTCAAATCAGTGGCACTGCGATGGGTACACGCATGGCCCCACAGTATGCCAGCATTTTTATGGCTGACTTAGAACAACGCTTTCTCAGCTCTCGTCCCCTAATGCCCCTACTCTACTTGCGCTACATTGATGACATCTTCATCATCTGGACCCATGGAAAAGAAGCTCTTGAGGAATTCCACCATGATTTCAACAATTTCCATCCCACCATCAACCTCAGCCTGGACCAGTCCACACAAGAGATCCACTTCCTGGACACTATGGTGCTAATAAGCGATGGTCACATAACCACCACCCTATATCGGAAACCTACTGACCGCTATTCCTACCTACATGCCTCTAGCTTTCATCCAGATCATACCACTCGATCCATTGTCTACAGCCAAGCGCTACGATATAACCGCATTTGCTCCAACCCCTCAGACAGAGACAAACACCTACAAGATCTCTATCATGCATTCCTACAACTACAATACCCACCTGCTGAAGTGAAGAAACAGATTGACAGAGCCAGAAGAGTACCCAGAAGTCACCTACTACAGGACAGGCCCAACAAAGAAAACAACAGAACGCCACTAGCCATCACCTTCAGCCCCCAACTAAAACCTCTCCAACGCATCATCAAGGATCTACAACCTCTCCTGAAGGACGAGCCATCACTCTCACAGATCTTGGGAGACAGACCAGTCCTTGCTTACAGACAGCCCCCCAATCTGAAGCAAATACTTACCAGCAACCACACACCACACAACAGAACCACTAACCCAGGAACCTATCCTTGCAACAAAGCCCATTGCCAACTCTGTCCACATATCTATTCAGGGGATACCATCATAGGGCCTAGTCACATCAGCCACACTATCAGAGGCTCGTTCACCTGCGCATCTACCAATGTGATATATGCCATCATGTGCCAGCAATGCCCCTCTGCCATGTACATTGGCCAAACTGGACAGTCTCTACGTAAAAGAATGAATGGACATAAATCAGACGTCAAGAATTATAACATTCAAAAACCAGTTGGAGAACACTTCAATCTCTCTGGTCACTCGATCACAGATCTTAGAGTGGCTATACTTCAACAAAAAAGCTTCAAAAACAGACTCCAACGAGAGACTGCTGAATTGGAATTAATTTGCAAACTGGATACAATTAACTTAGGCTTGAATAGAGACTGGGAATGGATGAGTCATTACACAAAGTAAAACTATTTCCCCATGGTATTTCTCCCTCCCACCCCACCCCCCACTGTTCCTCTGATATTCTTGTTAACTGCTGGAATTAGCCTACCTTGCTTGTCACCATGAAAGGTTTTCCTCCTTTCCCCCCCCTGCTGCTGGTGATGGCTTATCTTAAGTGATCACTCTCCTTACAGTGTGTATGATAAACCCATTGTTTCATGTTCTCTGTGTGTGTGTGTGTGTGTGTATAAATCTCTCCTCTGTTTTTTCCACCAAATGCATCCGATGAAGTGAGCTGTAGCTCACGAAAGCTTATGCTCTAATAAATTTGTTAGTCTCTAAGGTGCCACCGGTACTCCTTTTCTTTCTTCTGACCTTAGTATCTATGAATCTATGCTCTAAAGTCAGGAGTGAAGAGGGGGGAAAACCTATACTGGAAGTTAATAATTGAATGCTTTTATTGGCCATTGCATGCATAAAACCTTGATAGATATTTATTTTTGTCATGGTCGTGTTAATGAATGCACATGGTAGGTGAGCAGTCGCTCACACATTTTAGAAAATCAGGCCCTAAAGTTCAATCTAATTACAAAGCTGTGCTGATGGAAGGCTGATTTCATCCTGGTTCCCAACTGTATAAAAATGCATTATAAACACCTTCACATATTGCTCACATTGCCATAACACACACAAAAGCTTTACCAATCAGGGAAAGACTTTCAAAAATGGTTGCTTAAAATTAGGCTCCTAAATCCTCATTTAGGCTGCTAAATACGTTTCCTGATTTTCAAAAATGCCAGGTACCTAGCAGCTCGCATTAAATTTGAAATTATCAAGTCCTGTTTTTGTCTCTGGAAGTTTGCACTGAACACACTGCTTGCTATACAAGAACCAGGAAAATGAGTTGTCCTGGTGCCATTTTAAATGATGTCTCAACATTCAGATTCAGGACCTCTCAGTGCAGTGGGAAATATGCATTAGAGACCCAACGTTTTACAAAAAGGTTCAGTAATCAGAAAAATGCCAGATTTTTGTTTATTTTTTACTATTGCCTCTTGCATCCTAATAGTTCTGTCATACATGAGGGACTGTTTTAGGATGTCTTCTCTTTTCTGATCAGGAAGCTTACGTGATGGCTAGCGTTGACAATCCCCATGTGTGCCGCTTGCTGGGAATCTGCCTTACTTCTACTGTCCAGCTTATCACACAGCTTATGCCCTTTGGCTGCCTCCTTGACTACATCCGAGAGCACAAGGACAACATTGGCTCCCAGTACCTTCTCAACTGGTGTGTGCAGATTGCAAAGGTAAATGAATGGCAGCACAGTCCATCCAAAACTCTGATTATATCCAGAACCAAGAGATCTGAAAGTATATAATCTAGCTGTCTGATAGGTCTTTGTATTTTACCCGAGGATAGAAAGGCTTGTTATTCTTGATATTAAAGGTAACCACACTTTTTGTTTGTGTAGTGCTTTAGATTTTCAAACCACTGTGCAAATATTAACTGATCCTAAGAACATTCCTGCACAGTGCAGGGTTATCACCACTGGACCAGTGATGAAACTTGCACAGATTGCGATTGAATGACTTGCCCAAAGGCATGCAGTGAATCAGTGGCAGCAGGAGGGATTAGAACGTGGCAGTTTTTGACTGTCAGTCCTGTGCGATACCCTGCTACTCTGCCAATAATCCATAAACAGTCCATTCCAAAACACTATTTCTGTCATGCTGTGTCACAAGGGCAAATGTGATGGTAAAATCTCTTCTGTGTTGGGGATTAATGCCCTGATTTTGCTGACTGCAGAGGAATAGTGATCAAATGCAGAGCCTTTCGCTACTAAAACACCAGCACATTCTGATACTGGTTGTTTATGACCGAAAGACGGTGCCACTAGGTGGGTCTTCTGTAGCTTGTGTGCAATAAGTTGGTCTACTTAGCCCAGTTCCAGTGAATGTGTATCCATATAACAAAATCACTATCACATTTGGCACAAATTGACACGTTGTCAGATTCAGCACAGAGACAAAGGAGGAAAGGCAGCTTGGAGACTAAATGATACTCTCTAGCCCTTAGAAGTAATCCTCCATATTAGGGCTGTGCCACCATGGCAGAGCAGTGTAGGAGATACTGCACTGCTCATACCTAGGCTCTCCCTTTTCTTTGTATAAACAGAGGTCTTTTTCCTGCACAGTCCATGGTCTTTCCTACACCTCTCACAAGCATGAGGTTGCTTAAAATTATTTAATGTTCAGTGATCATAGCCATTTGCAAGGTGTTGCATTTGAACAACCTGTTCCAACTTTGTTTACATTGACATTTCTGTAATTTGATTGAAAGCCTGGTGCTCTGACATTTTCATTTAAACTGTACAAAGGCTAGCTGCCTCTCTAGCTTTGGTGTACTCCTTGAAAAGCGTAATTAGCATCGGAGGGACAAGAGAGATGTCTGTGGATAAAAACAGGAAGGGCTGCCCAAATTAGCAGAAGGAAAAACAATTACTTGGAGATTCCCTGTGCTTACAAAGGAGAATACCAGCAGCAAGAGTAATATCTCTCTAACCAGTAGAAGCTTGCATCTGCTGTGTTAATATTTCATAGTGGGTCATTTACAGCACCGACTGTATATTCACGTACCCATTTATCATGCATTTGTATATTGTTAACCCAATTATTCCAAAGAATGTTGAGAAAATAGCCGCAGTTATAGTTAATATAAAATCGGTGCATAGTAGAGCAATTCAATATTTCAGGGTGGTATAAGCATGAATTGGGACTGCACAGAGCACGCAGTGGATCACTAGAAATTAAAGTAATGTTATTTATAAGGAAAATAATTAGCCAACAAGAGTTATTGGCTCAATGTCATCATTTATTGATGGCATATGCTAAGTCATGATCTTACTGTCAGTCCTGGGATGTTCTTTGAATAGTTATCTTCATAAAGTATTCTGTCCCTTGTAATGCAGATTTACAGTCCTGATTAAATAACTAAGTAAATAAAACTAAGCTACTGTAGCTCACGCAAAAGAAGAAAATGAGGGGTAAAACAGTCTTATCTTGAGGTAGCTGTGAGTAATTTTGTTGGAATCTAAATTAGCATTTTCCTTTCTTTATAGAAGGATTTGTCCTGGGAGGAAAATTGTGGTTGAATGTCTAGAGTGGGGTAGAGGGGAGCAGAAAGATAGGAAGCTTGGGAAGCACATAACCTTTCCATCTTCTTTTTCTAAATCCCTGTATTACAGCAGTTACTACATATGTCCATTATTAAGGTGGTAGAATAGTTCCTATTATAACATCCCATTTTCAGTCACTGTGTGAAGCATCCCCCTTGTGGGTTGACTATTTTTATGTTCGGGCCAGTTCCAAGGTGACTTTTTGGAAAGCTGGAGCAAAATCCGTTTAGCCATTTTAAGGTGCAGAAAGAGGAAAAACAGTTCTCATTTTAAAATATCATTGCCACATGGGTCATTAGGAAGAGGTTGGTGGGGTGGAGCTAAGGGGAGGGAGCAATAGATGTAGTTTTTGTTATCTTTCTTAATGACACTAACAATCTCTAAGATGCTCAGGTCCCTGTAACCCTCTGGTTGCATTATATTCATTTCTGTAATACCTATTTTTAAATTAACCAGAACACATATGGCACACTTATTATTAATCCCTGGAGACCTTGTACACATGCCAAGTTTGCCTGCTATGGTTTGCTTTTGATAAATGTACTGAAGACTTCAGAGATGAATCCACAAACTACATAGCTCCTTTTCCCTCTAAGAGTTTTGTAGTGTACTGCACACAATACAGTAAATAAACTTTATTCAATGTATTATGCAAACCACCCCTGTTTCTAGTCTGTCTAATTTTAAACTGATTAAAGCACTTTCCTGATTTTGCTACTTTTGGAGATCTTATCTCCTCACTACATTTCCCATCTTCCCCATCATTAATTTCTCAGGGGACAAAATTGGTCCTAAAATTGTGACATCTCATTAGTTACACTCTCTTCTGCACATCTGAACTCTTACCATTCATAATTGATAGCGTCTGTTTGATTTTCATGCCAGTTCACCCTCCAACTCAGAGCAACTCCCATCTTCACAGCTACTAACTGACCATCTACCATAATCTTTTGTGTGGTTCTTTACTAAATACTCTTCTTAAAATCCGCATAAATAATGCTGCTAATTTCTCCTATCAACATTTTCTTTGTTACTACATCCACAAATCTTGTCCAATTTTTGGACATGATCTGCTTCTTTAAAAACCCACACTGTTGTTTTTTCTGTAAATCATAGCAAATCTGTTCATCTCTCTTAACTAACAAGCAGGAAACAAGCTCCCTTATGGACCCTTTCACAGTTTATTTTTGTTTCTCTTCCTGTGCTTTTGAAATCATTTTTTAATATACGTTACTGCTAATATATTTCATTAGTGTACAGAATGACTAGCTTTCAGATAAAAGGGTTTTGAAGACACCTTTTAAACTTAATAAATACAAAATGGGGAATTACTTGGTTGGTGGTGGTATGCTGAAAAGGGATCAGGGGTTACAGTGGTTCACAAATTGAATATTAGTTAGCAATGTGATGCAGCTGTGAAAAAGGTGAATACCATTCCTGGGATGTGTTAATAGGACTGTCATATGGGAGGTAATTGTCTGACTCGACTCGGCATGGTGAGGCCTCAGCTCAAGTACTGTGTCCAATTCTGGATGCCACACTTTAGGAAAGATGTGGACAAATTGGAAAGAGTCCAGAGGAGAACAACAAAAATGATGAAAGGTTTAGAAAACGTGACCTTTGAGAAAAGGTTAAAAAAAAAAATCTGGGCATGTTTAGTCTTGAGGAGAAAGACTGATGGGCGGGGTACCTGATGATAGTCTTCAGATATATTAAGGACTGTTATAAAGAGTTCGATCATCAATTGTTCTTCATGTGCACTGAAGGCAGGACAAGAAGTAATGGGCTTAATCTGCAGCAAGGAAGATGTAGGTTAGATATTAAGAAAAACCTTCTAACTATAAGCATAGTTAAGCACTGCACTGGAATAGGCTTCCAAGAGAGGTTGTGGAATCCCCATCATTGGATGTTTTTAAGAACAGGTTAGACAAACAGCTTCTCAAGGATGGTCTAGGTTTATGTGGCCCTGCTTCAGTGTAGGGAGCTGGACTAGATGACCTCCCAAGGTCCCTTCCTGCCCCACATTTTTATGATTCTGTATGAAGAAAAGTTGTTGAGTGGCTCTGAGCGTGTATTATAGTCCCCTGGTTTATAATAAACTATGTAAATCCTGATCCAGCACACAGTTAAGAATGTGTTTGTATAAGCAGCCCATTGCCTTCTGTGCATAAGTATTTGAAGGATCAGGGTCTTAAGTAAATTAATTTAAGACTGATATCTTGCCTCTCAGCTGTTTTGAACCTCTTTACCAAAAACTGATTTAGCAGGATGACTCTCTTCTTCCAGACTAGATCAAATGATTTTTCCAATGTAGGCTTTTTTTTTTAATTGATAGCTCAAGACTTTTTCTTTCAAATGCTCAGTTCATTAAAGTTGAAATTTATTCAATTACATTAACTTACATAGTGGCATTATGCCAGTTTGCTGGGGTGGTTTATTTTGGCAACATTAACCACCCTTAGTACATTGAGGAAGTTTTGCTTAGAAACTTCACTGTAAGATTTGAGGGTGGCCCAGCTTAACGGTGGGGCAAGAATGGGAGTGGCAGCTGGGGAGTGAATGGCTGCCCAGGTGCTTTGTCATCAGATTAGTATGATCCTTTCCGTGCTGTGTGTGTAGTCTGAAAGTGCTGTCTGTATTAACTGTTCAAACAAAAACCACAATAACAGGGAATGATTGTAGTTCCTAAAAAGGATCTTGAAAGAAGCCCAACAACCTGAATGTTTCTCTCTTTTAATGCAGTTCACACACAAAGGGAGAAGCTCCATGGTCAGAAATAGATGTTAGGTTCATGGCATAACAAAAGTAAACCAGCACAATTAACCCTTTTATCTGCCTGAAAGAGCTTTACAATCAATATGGAGAAAGATGTCCTATTCTTCCCAAAATTGTATAAAAAGAGCATACATAGTATGTCAAGTGTTATCTAAGCACAGAGGTTACTGAAATTGTTTCAAGGGGAACTTGAAAAAGAACTGTCATTGAACTCAGCCAAAAAAATATAGGGTTTTTTTGTTTAGTTTGTTTTCCATCATCTCTATGACAGTATGCCTGAATA
The DNA here is from genome assembly GCF_009764565.3 of Dermochelys coriacea. Classification (NCBI taxonomy): domain Eukaryota; kingdom Metazoa; phylum Chordata; order Testudines; family Dermochelyidae; genus Dermochelys; species Dermochelys coriacea. The sequence goes on from NC_050069.1 coordinate 175,549,282, forward strand.
TTACTAGTTACAAAACAGTGTCTGCCACAGTGAGGCAGAGAATCAACTGCTTGGTGGTATTACTTGTTTTGATTGAACTGGAAGAAGAGTCTAATGATGTATTTATAGTGTATGTGAAGTTAACCTGTAGGTATATCGACATATGTATATTAACATGGTGGCCAAATTCTACCCCGAGTCACACTGAAGTCAGTCAGGTTGCACAGAGCAGCATTTGCCCCACTGTTAGAAAGTAACATCCTGTATGTAGATTTCTTGGGCTTGATCCCAGTCAAGCTGTGCCTATTTACCCAAGCTGCAGATCTGACCCTTTATCCTCCCCTCTCCTTTACAGAGTGTGGGTGGTATAGAGAGAGAGGTATGCCAATTGCATGTCATAAATCTATTGTAGGGAATGAGCTACTTAGAAGAACGTCGCTTGGTGCACCGTGATCTGGCTGCCCGGAATGTCCTTGTGAAGACTCCTCAACATGTGAAGATCACTGACTTTGGACTGGCAAAACTGCTTGGTGCTGAGGAAAAAGAGTACCATGCAGAAGGAGGCAAAGTAAGAAGTGTCAGAGAACCATCTTTATGTGCTTCATTAGAAGTAGATATTTGCACTTGCATATGAATCTTCATTTTAAAAATGAGACAAATAGGGTGGAATTTTCAAAAGTGCTCATCATTGTCTTAATTCTGTTCCCATTGTAGCCATTGGGAGTCCATTGACTTTAATGCAAGCAGAGTTAGCCCTGTGTAACTTCAGTGAGAACAGAGGTAGGCCAATGATGAGCCCTTTTGAAAATCTCCACCCATAATGTCTGGGAAAAGCCAAGATGAACTTTAAAAAAAAAAAAAAAAAGGCAAGTCTGAATTGTCATGTAGACAACACCAAATAATGTGTAGTTTATGAACAGAAAGGGAATATTATATATTTATAGATCTCATTTAACACTCCTCCTGTTTGAGGGACTATGCTCTAATGAGAAATTCAAGAGAAGCTGCTTGTGAATATTCAGAGGGCATAAATGGAAACCATCTGATCTCCGATCAGTCTGATATGAGATGTTTAAACAAAAAATCTCATAAGTTCAACTCTTAAGAATTTTGTAAAACCAAATTATCAGAGATATTTGTACTAAAAAACAAAATATTATCCAAGTTCCCAGACTCTGACAAATCAAAACAATGATAATTGATCCCAGCAAATCTCAAGTTGCTTGCTGTACATCTCAGATTTTCTGCCTACTGTCAAAGTATTTGTATAAACAACACTGTTGTTCTAACAGTATTGCTTCTAGATTTGAGGTAGGTGTCTTATGGCTTAACTGAATCTTCCTAGGTTCCTATCAAATGGATGGCTTTGGAGTCCATTTTACACCGAATCTACACCCATCAAAGTGATGTCTGGAGTTATGGTGAGTCTAAAAATATTATCGTAATCATTTTAGATGGGTGAGAACAAGTGTAAGATTTGTTAGGGACACTACACAGCCAATTTTTCTCCAGAAATTCAGTCATCCTTTTGTGATACTTATAACAGGGTCTTAATACCAAAATGATGGGGAAAATAAATATTTATGATGGGCCAAATCTTGAGCTTCTTAATGAAGCAAAATTCCCATAGACTTGAGTGGTGAATGGGAGTGTGGTAGCGTGCAAGCACTGGGAGAGAGCTCTCCCAGCGCTCCTGGTAATCCACCTCCACGAGGGGATTAGCTCCGAGCGCTGGGAGCCTGTCCACACTAGTGCTTTAAAGTGCTCAGGCTTGCTGCACTCAGGGGGGTGAAAAATCACCCCCCTGAGCCAGCCAGTTAGAGTGCTATAAAATGTAAGTGTAGACAAGCCGTAAGTAGAGTTCACAGTATTCCATAGGGAATACATTTAAAAGGTAGAAAGACTCATAGCCTTTGAACTAAAACACATACAATTGCAATTGAATAGGTAAAAGATTCATTTCCCGGAAAATAGCAAGTTTAAGGTAGGCTGAATTTTGAGCTTGAATGCCCTTTACATTGGCCAATAGGTGTTTGAATCAACATTTGATTCAAAAGGAAATTGTGTAATATGGTCATTTAAAACTCCATAAAGTCAAGTTGTTAGGACACCAATCTCCTTTATGTAGGAATATACACTAATTTGTTCTTTTACTGAGATCATACCTGAGAATTAATTGTATACGCGCTTCCTAGAGTAAGACAACCTCTAATTTAGGAGAGTTAGGAAGAAATTTTCCTTGGGAGCAGGTAATTTCATAGTTGCTTTTGCACTGTTTCTTTCACCTTTCTGTGAAGTGACTGGAAATAGACTAAAAAGACCTTGGGTCTGATCAAGTATGGAAATTCCTATGTTCCTATTAATCCACTTACATACATTTTCTTCACATCCAAAATCCTATTTTAGGGCCCATGCAAATGGACAGCATGATTTAACAGCTACAGCCTGGAATAGGTGATGTGCTGAAAAAAAATATCTTGCTGCAGTTAATTTAGAAAGCCTTCAAAGAGAGGAGATAATATTTTACCTCCAGAGAGATTATTTAAAACAATAACAAAACTTTAATTAAAAAAAACAACAACCCACTTTGTGGGTTGGAATCAGTAATTAGCAACCTAATACCTTTCTGTTGTGAGGAGGTGAAGTCATGAAGTAGAGTTGAACATTGAAGTTTTACCTTCTGTAAAACCCTAGGAAGAGGCCTTATTATTTCAATTTGTTTTGTTAACTTGGACCTCATTAAAATAGCTGCATCTGTAAGATGGAACGTTTTCTTCCTCCATGAACAGTTGGCAAGTGAATAAACAATGATGACCCCTGTAGTGAGCCTTAGCAGCTCTAAAACAAAGGTTAATGCCTCCACTCTATATCTCTTATACATGCTGTTGCTAAGCCAAACAGACCAGGTTTGCTGTGCTTTGGGAACATCATGAATCCTTGCTGACCTGATGAGACTTTAACATTGTCCCTTTTTCCTACTCTTTAGGTGTCACAGTTTGGGAATTAATGACATTTGGATCAAAACCATATGATGGGATCCCAGCCAGTGAGATTTCATCTGTCTTGGAGAAGGGCGAGCGTTTGCCTCAGCCTCCTATCTGTACTATTGATGTCTATATGATCATGGTCAAATGTGAGTTCAGTTCTTGTACATGTTCATATAGTTCATATTAGTAAGAAGGAAAATGGTTCTAGTTATGGAACATTTATATGCTCTGCTGTATTCCTAAGATTCACAGGAAAACATGCCTATGTGCTATATGAGAAGAGTAACATCACTATGGTATGTTCAGACATCTCATGCTTCAGACAAGACAGCAGGTTTTTCTTTAACTGCAGTTCAGAGTCCAAATTCTCATTTCTCATCATTGTGGTGGTGAGTATGGTATAAAAACCTAAATTACACCAATGTAAATCCAGATTAACAATGGAGTTACTCCAGAATTACTCCAGTGTTGCTGAGGTCAGAATATAGCCCCAGGTTTCCAATTTTGCACACTGAATCATCAGTCCTGACTTCTCTTCTTGTGTTTTCATTTCATTTTAATTAAATAACAAACATACACAATAGGAAAAAATGTCTGAGACTGCAGACAATCACAGTATTAGTGGCTGCACATGAAGACTTTGAGCCAGAATCCTGAGCTTCATAAGTGGTCTGACCCCCAATTTTTTATGGCTTATACTCAGACACAGTCATTACAATAAATGAACAGGAGCTAGCAGATTTGGTAAAGCAAATTTCTGTGGCATTGGTTCCATGTCCTTATTACTGTAAGTACATTAGAGGACATTCACAAGCAGCCCACTAGGTGGCATTTAAACACTTTCTTAGATAAAATGTATTAAGTCCTCAAAGAGGTTAAACTTTTCTTTGTCTCAAAGAATTTACTTCTACTAATGCTATGGTTTTAGGAGTCTCTGAATACATACTTCTTACTACTAATAATAACAATAAATCACTCATCCAAAAAGGGTCAGCCTACTAAAATGAGATATCGACAGATCTAATGGACAAACAAGCTGATTTCACAAATAGCTAGCTGATTTCACGACCTCCCTTCGTGTATGGCAATGAAGCATTTATACACGTGCCATGCAGACAAAGCACTGACCATGATACTTCACTGGAATTCACAATATTTCCTGATTTAGTGTAGTTCTAGAAATATTAAGCAGCAAGTTAAGACAGGTCTGTGGTTGAATACTGATAGAGATTCTACTCAATGTGGGGGAGGGGGGAAAGGAGAGGAAGGCAATAATAACAGAAAATTTGGAAAGAGCAGAGATGCGTAATGACTTCTTTGTTTTGGTTTTCACCAAGAAGATTAGTGGTGATTGGACATCTAATATAGGGAATGTAAGTGAAAATGAGGAAGGATCAGAGGCTAAAAAAGGAAAAGAACAAGTTTAAAAATTACTTTGACAAGGTAGGTGTCTTCAAGTCACCAGGGCCTGACGAAATGCATCCTAGAATACTCAGGAGCTATCTGAGCCATTAGCGATTATCTTTGAAAAGTCATAGAAGACAGGAGAGATTCCAGACCACTGGAAAAGGGCAAATATAGTGCCCATCTATAAAAAGGGAAATAAGGACAACCTGGGGAATTACAGATCAGCCTGCTTAACTTCTGTACCCAGAAACATAATGGAGCAAATAATTAAGCAATCAGTTTGCAAACATCTAGAAGATAATAAGATGATAAGTAACAGTCAACATGGATTTGTCAAGAACAAATCATGTCAAACCAACCTGATATCTTTCTTTGACAGGATAACAAGTCTTGTGGATAGGGGGGAAGCGGTAGACGTGGTGTATCTTGACTTTAGTAAAGCTTTTGATACTGTCTTGCATGAGCTTCTCATAAACAAACTAGGGATGGAGTTACCATCAGGTGGGTGCAAAACTGCTTAGAAAACCATTTCCAGAGAGTAGTTATCAGTGGTTCACAGTCATGCTGGAAGGGTATAACAAGTGGGGTCCCTCAGGGATCAGTTCTGGGTCCGGTTCTGTTCAATATCTTCATCAATGATTTAAAAGAAGAGCACTGTGTAAACTCGAAAACTTGTCCCTTCCAACAGAAGGTGGTTCAATAAAAGATATTACCTCACCCTGCTTGTCTCTTTCAAAACCTGGGACCAGCATGGCTACAACAACACTGCAAATAACGATTAGTAAGAAGATAATTCGATATGTTCATCAGTGATTTAGATAATGGCATAGAGAGTACACTTATAAAGTTTGTGGATGATACCAAGGTGGAAGGGGTTGCAAGTGCTGTGGAGGATAGGATTAAAGTTCAAAATGATCTGGACAAACTGGAGAAATGGACTAAAGTAACTAGGATGAAATTCAATAAGAATAAATGCAAAGTACTCCATTTAGGAAGGAACAATCAGGTGCACAATACAAAATGGAAAATAACAGCCTAAGAAGGAGTACTGTGGAAATGGATCTGGGGGACATAGTAGACCATAAGCTAAATATGAGTCAACAGTGTAATGCTGTTGCAAAAAAAGCGAACAACATTCTGGAATGTACTTGTGGGAGTATTGTAAGCAAGAGACGAGAAGTAATTCTTCGCTCTACTCCACGGTGATTAGGCCTCAACTGGAGTATTGTGTCCAGTTCTGTGTGGACAAATTGGAGAAATTCCAGAGAAGAGCAACAAAAATGATTAAAGGTCTAGAAACATGACCAGTGAGGGAAGATTAAAAACATTAGGTTTGTTTAATCTGGAAAAGAGAAGATTGAGAGGCGACATAACAGTTTTCAAGTACATAAAAGGTTGTTACAAGGAGGACAGAGAAAAATTATTCTTCTTAACCTCTGAGGATAGGACAAGAAGCAATGGACTTAAATTGCAGCAAGGGCGGTTTAAGCTGGACATTAGGAAAAACTTCCTAACTGTCAGGGTGGTTAAGCGCTGGAATAAATTGCCTAGGGAGATTGTGGAATCTCCATCATTGAAGATTTTAAAGAGCAGGTTAGACAAACACCTGTCAGGAATGGTCCAGATAATACCTAGTCCTGCCATCAGTGCAGGGGACTGGACTAGATGACCTCTCGAGGTCCCTTCCAGTCCTATGATTCTATGAGATCTGAAATACAATTTTACTGGTAAAAGATCAGACAAATAAAGCCATACACTTCTAATCTGGAAAGAAATCTAAACCTGAGTTTCTACCAAAGGGCCCAATCCTATTCTCATTGAAGCCAGTGGGAGTTTTACCAACTCTAATGGGATCAGGCCCAATATTGTATTTAGTAAATGAAGACTATGGAAACATTTAAAGTGAACCCTAACTGAAATATATATATAAAAAAAATCACGTCAACTTAGAAAGAAAAACATAATAAAATCTGCAAAATAATCACTACATCAAATTATAAATAAAAATCTAAACCAATAAAATATTAAAATATGTATAAAATTAGCTAAAATATTAAAACATGTTTTCAATCTAATGGGCCAGTTTCTGCCCTAGTGTAAATCACTATAGATCCGCTGACTTCATTTAGAATAATTGGCAATGAAGAACAATGCTGCCTCTCTGTACAGAAGTTAGGGCACAGGAAACGCATCTCACCACTGGAGCTAACTGTAAATTGGGTTTTCTTTCAAAGTTGTTATAATGCAAAGTTTATTGGTTTTAAAGGTACATGACAATATTCAACCCGCAGCTCAATTAACCAACGTGTTTTAAAAATGAATTGACATTACTTTACAACAGCAACCATATCTCAGATTCCCCATTTGCTCCAACAGTGAGATGAATTTCCTGCATAGGCTGGAGTATCTGAGCAAAGTGGAAGCCATTATTGCAGCAACAGGAATTAAATAAATCACAGGATGATGTACATGTAACTCCCTGCTCCAATGAATATTTAAGGATTTATACAAAGTGGAATAGCTTCAACAGGAGAGACTGAGCGCAACCCACCCTATAATAGTCAATAGTCTAGTGGTTAGGATGCTCACTGGGAGAAGATGATCTGAGTTTGTCACTACTCCAGAGTGGGGATTCAAACCTGGGTGTCTCGCCTCCCACGCAAGTGCCCTACCCACCAGGCTAAAGGTTATAAGGCGACTTGCATATTTCTCCCCCTCCCTCTTTCTCACTCTCTCTCTCTCTCTCTCACTCACTCACTCTCTCCCCCTCTCCTCCCCATCCCAAAGCTGGTTCCTGGCCAAAACTAATCATGTCAAATTCACAGATCAGGTCAGCCGAAACTTCATTTTTCAACAAATCAACTTTTTGTCCCAGAAAGTCTGCCCAGTTCTGTTAGCCTATCTGCAGGGTGCTGTGCATAGGAGATGATTAAAAATCAACAGTTACTCATGGGGCCCTGTTCTGGTCTCAGTTACCCAGGGTGATTTCCATGAGAGCTGCACCCATGTAAATGAGAACAAAATTGGCACACTAGAGGCAAATCCAGATACCATCACCAGGCCAGGTACTGGTCAGATATCTAAGAAAATGGGGGAGAGGAATCCTCCCTACATCGTTGTGGAATGGCTCTGAAGCTGAAGTAGCCTTCACAGATCTGCCAGGTGGAGTGGGGGTATGTCAGTGCTTGCATAGCATTGGATCCCCTGCCTATCTCCTGGTCCAGCACTCCCTTTCCCATCTTCTGGGCTGCTATGTAGTGACCTTGTGTGGAGCAGGGATCCCGACCTTTTAGGAAGACTATGCTAGAAGGAGTTAAAGGAGGGTACTCCCTGCATGTTGATGCTAAGCAGGAATCTTTCTACCATATCTTTTTTATTTTTTTTTTTTGTTCTTACAAGAAGAGCAGAGGGCGTTGTTCTTAAATGCCAAAAAGAAACAAAGAATAAAGTCTAACGAAAAGCTGATGTGACTGGATTTCTCATTGTTATGGTTTGATGTAACAGCTTCATGTGTACCAAGTTCCTATCCTTTACATCTTATTTTAAAATTTTCTTCAGGTTTAATAGCTAAGATCATTTGATTTGTGCTTTTTTTTCCATACTGTCCCTTCAGGCTGGATGATAGATGCAGACAGTCGCCCCAAGTTTCGTGAGCTGATATCAGAATTCTCCAAAATGGCTCGAGACCCTCAGCGCTATCTTGTTATACAGGTATTGATCAGAGTTTGTTTTACCAGGAAACCAAGATGTCAAATGGTCACTTAGAAAGGGGAAAATAACAGCAAATATGAAATAATACACATGGTATGCTCACAGATGAGCAAGCTAAGGAGTTCAATGATTCCATGAACAAATGTCGAAAGAAACCAGACCACTTGAACATCGACAATATAGTCTCATGCTGCTACTTTCAGTTAAAGAAAACTGTAATACTGATCTAGTCCATTTCCACGTTGTTGCAGTAAATACTTTAGCATATTACCATTTGCTTTAAAATAAAGAATAGAACAAATAATAAATATGGATATGAGGAACAGAAATGTAACTAAGAATGTCAAGTTACTTCATCTTTCATAGAAGCAAAGAGATTCATGGGAAAGACCTGTTAGACCACTGAGTCCATTTCTCTGCCAAGGCAGGATTGTGCTCTCAGACCATTTGCTAACATTTCATGTGGAAAGAAGAGCTACTTAGGAATACAACAGAAGTAGCAGCAGAAATCTCAAATAGCCTCTCAGTTTATGGTGGAAAAAGAAAGCACAGGAAAACTGTTGGTGTGTGTTGTGGAATTATTGAAAGATTTCACAAAGGTAACATTCAATAACATCATAAAAAGATTGAAAAATGTATTTAATTTAATTTAGATCATGCTCCCATTTAAAGTCTGATACACTGCTACCTGCCAGGGCTAGAAACACATAGTTGGGCAGATACAAATGCTTTCAGGACCAGTAAATTTTTCCACGCATGTGTCCTGGTTCAGGATTATTATCATTCCTGTTTCAATCCAGAAAGGAGGTTAGATTTTGAACACTTTAAAAAACAGATACTCTAGACATAGGCCTAACCAGAAACGCCAGGTCCAGTTCCCCCCTGAATTTACATCCAGGTCTAAATTTTGCAGTGTAGGCTCATCTCCAGAACATTTGTTTTTCTCAAGAGCGAGAGAAAGCTGCTTTGCTGTAGTGCAGGCAGGAGGGTGTCCAGCAAGCTGCTCTTACTGTGGTTTGGTTGACAGGGAGATGAAAGAATGCATTTGCCAAGCCCTACGGACTCCAAGTTTTATCGGACCTTGATGGAAGAGGAGGACATGGAGGACATTGTCGATGCAGACGAGTACCTCATTCCACACCAGGGATTTTTCAACAGCCCTTCCACATCCCGGACTCCCCTCTTGAGTTCATTGGTATGATATTTCATCCATGTTCACAGACCTAACAGTTTGGAATTAATCATTTCCCAAGTCAGACAATATTTTTCTCCTTTTAAAATATCTTTTCTCTCTCTTTCTCTCTTCTGAAGAGTGCTACTAGCAACAATTCAACCACAACCTGCATTGATAGAAATGGGGTAAGTAAGTGTGATCAGCTAGTGTTAAATGCATCTCATCACTGTGTTAATGTTGTGAACTGAATTAAAGAATCAAATCTTGATTTAGCAGAGATGGTGTCTCAATTTCATCACCAGATGTTGGCTTTCTCTTCCTCCCCACCCCTTTTTTTCTGCACACACATTTACCTGTACACACCAGCCTCTATGAAATAGTCTGTTCTATACTCTATTTCTTAACCTGTACCTTTAATCTAGCAGGGATACCCCGTGAGGGACGACAGCTTTGTCCAGCGCTACAGTTCAGATCCAACTGGTATCTTCTTGGAAGACAGCATAGATGATGGCTTTCTGCCTGCTCCAGGTGAGTACATCTGCTAGGTATCATCTGATCCTCAAGTTCATTCATTGATCGGCAACTTGGAATGCCATCTGCTTCTCTTTTAGATCTTTGAGGTTTCTTGGTGATCTCGGGGTAATCATTTTCCTTCCCCTCCCTCAGCAAAGGAGGAGTCCTTCACATCCCTAAAGATCCCCACAATTTTTCTTCACTGGTCAATAAATGGGGGTGCAGAAATTGTGCAGAATTTTTCTTTTAATTTTTTCCTAGATCTTTTCTGACATCTTCTTGACCACATATCATCCACTATCACCACCAATCCGATTTCTACTTTTTGTTGTGGGTGCCTTATCAAGGATTTTTTCTTTTTTCTACTAATCAGACATTTCAGAAAGTCTCTTCTAAGAACTCTTTAGTCCTCTTCATTGTTTTGATTGTAGAAACTCTGTTTCTTGTTTTTGCTCTTTTACTGCTTTCCAAACAGAAATATAGTCAAGCAGAATGGATGGCACAATGAAATATGCAGTGTTGCTAACCACAGTCTGACATGTATTTGTATAGTAGTTCACTGGAACCAGAACTGGTTGACTTAAAGATCAGTAAGACTGTTACAAGGATGTTTTAATAAAACGATATACTCGCAATGCCTTGTCCTCAACTAGTACTGCAGCTGAGTAAGGGAAAGAGCCAGCATTGAGCATTGTAATAGTGGGACATGGGGTCTCAGTTACTGTTGATCTTTTTTTTTTTTAAGGCATTTCCATTATCTTTAAGTACTTCTCCAGATATATGGTTGCCCTCAGCTAAACTCCCTGGATAAGATTTCAAAACACTCCATGGGGATTTAGGTAAACACACTTCACTAAAAGCAATGGAAAATGTGTGGCTTAATTCCCTTGGCTGCTTTGAAAATCTGACTCCTGGAACCTATGTTCAATGGAACTTCCTGTCTTTGGCTAAGTCTTGGAATCCTGAGAAAGATCCAAATGACTTGTGGGCTGATGTGGGAAAAGATTGTTTCCACATGATTAAAAATACACATCAGATCATTTAAAGGACTGCATTAGTTACATATCTTAATTTCTTTCTTTCTTTTTTTTTAAATCTCAGAATATGTCAATCAGTCAATCCCCAAAAAACCATCAGCATTTGTAGTACAGAATCCAATCTACAACAACGTCTCCCTCCCGGTAAACACAAAGCCCTCTACAGCCTCAAGCTATCAGAATTCCCACAGCACAGCAGTGGACAACCCAGAGTATCTCAACACAAACCAGTCTCCTTTTGTCAAAACAGTTTTTGAGAGCTCCCCCTACTGGGACCAAACAGCCAATCACCAAATAAATCTGGACAATCCTGACTACCAGCAGGACTACTTTCCTAAGGAAACTAAGCCTAATGGCATATTTAAAGTTCCTGCAGCAGAAAATCCTGAATACTTAAGGGTAGCAGCACCAAAAAGTGAATACATTGAAGCCTCAGCATGACCACAGAAAAATTCTCTCTTCTTGCAGTAATACAAACTAAAATCCAGATGAACAACCTGGCTGCTGCAGGATCAAGCTATGAACTGACAGAAGAGCAATTACAATTCACTGACAGACACGCTTTTCCATTCAATCTGGTGGGCTGAATTCACCAAGCTGATTTGACTATATATTTTGGGCTTTTCCTTGCCCATCCACATACATAACTTAGGCACATACCATACACATGCATGCATGTTGGACTAGAGCAAGAACTTCCTGCAGATAAGAAATTGCAGATGCATTCCTTTTGTTTTCAGATGGTAGCATTATAAAAAACAATTTGGAATTAACTGTAAGAATTCCTTTCTATAATGCCTATTTTTATAAACATTTCTAATGGAATTTTTGGATCTTTTACAAGATGAGACACTTGCTCGTTGTACTGTTGTGTGACTCTCGGATCACAAGGGGGGAAAAAAGCAATACATTATTAAATCCCTTTCAAACTCTTGAAAGTTGGATAGCTGTTCCAAATTATTGGATCTTAAATATTGACTTCATTTACTGTACTGGTACAAACAGAAAAAAAATGAGTCAGAGAGAAGTGTGGAGATTCTGCTGGATGAAGTGGTTTTTAAAATGGAACAGGTTTGGTGAATTTTTATAACCCACAGTGTTAGCACAAGGACTGGATGGCAGCACACATTACTTTACTGACCACTACTCTTGGAGTCCAGCATGAAGAACTCAGCATACAGAAGAGTTGTTTGTAAATGTTTATAAAGTACTCACAAGTCTGTTTTCTCTATGTTGAATGCAAGCCTTTCTTTTTTCCATTCCATTGGTTAGCTCTAGATTTGTCAAATTACATTTTTAACAAAATTTTTAAAGATGTTGCTATGACTGAAAAATGAAGTGTCAATTCCCTTTGTCTCAATCGCATTTGGACAAACTTTCCCTAAAGGGCAAGGAAATGCAAAAGGTATTAGTTGGGTTATTTGTGAGAGCTGGTGATCCGAATGCAACTGCACAAAATTAAACTTGGCTAAGACAAAAATGCAAAAAATGCAACCAAAGGAAATGAGATTGTTTGGATTTTTTAAAGTAGCTCAGTAAAAAAACTTTTTTTTTTCCCTGTATAAAATTGCAAAGAAAAAGGGAGGGAGGGAGGGAGGGGGAATACACCACTATACTCTGTTAAGCTTGTGGCAGAATATTGCCAATTGCTGTATCACTGTGCAGGAATCTATTGTCTCTTACATGACTACAGCTGCTGTATTAGGGTGGTCTTCTTTTATGCTAGGTACAAAGAAAATACAGTAATAATGAATCAAAGAGGAAAAAGAATAGTCTGAAGTGTTTGAATGCAATTGCTTAGTTTACTCTTCTGAAATCGGGGGCTGGGAATGCCACAGGCTTCTTTGAAGTCCAAGCTGGGTTGTCTAATTGTCACAGTGGAATAGTCCAAATCAATATTTGGTTTAATAATAAATATAGGATATATCTATTGTATATAAAACCACTGTAGCACAAAAAGTTAGAGATTGGTTCTCTTTACGTTGTGTGTAGTTTTTAAAACTCCTAAAGTTCTTTTAATACTTTTTGATAACATTTTTGCTGTCTTCTTTGAAAGGAGTAGGAAAAAAATAGTTAAAGCATTGATTCAAAGAATAACAGTAATATGGAGCCATCCCTCCACTGCCTTGATGGAAAGAATATTTTAGCCAAATAGTTGGATCTGAAGCCAGATGTGAATCAAGCAATTTGCATGCTAAGATCCATAATTAATAGTTAATCATTGGAAAATTACTTGAGATGACATAAAAACTGTAACAGAAAATATGTAACATTTATACTTGAGACATCAATGCAACCTATAGCATCAGGGAATGGTCAAATTTCACTCCTCCTCCGCTATGTTTGGAACACCTCAATGTAAATTCCAGTTGAAATATTTCATTTGAGTCCAGGATCAGGACCAAAGCCCTTAAAATGTTGTCATGGCAAGTTTGTTTGAGGAGGGGGAATGAAGACTGGCAGTGTAGACTGGCTCATGTTAGATCAATGCAATGCAGGCTGCCATTGAAAACCAGGACACGTATAATAATGTGTCTCTAACAGTACAGAGTTTAGAGCCGGAGAGCAAATTTGATCAAAACACATTTATTGTCATCTTCTTTGGGCACATCTCACTCACAATGATTGGAGCCCAGCTGCAGCCTTACAGAGAATATGTAACAACTTGTATTATTTCCTTGTAGTTAAAACATTGAAAAAAATTCTGCTTTCAAGCACAGTTTACGCCAGATCTACACTGGTGTACCTGAGAGCAAAATGTTGTCCCAATGCCATGTTCAAAATGCGCCAGACACACACACGCTCACATCGACACACACTGTCATTTTAACAATCTTTTTTTAATTTTTTTCCCCATGAACAAACTCACAAGGGGATTGTATGTTTGTCAAACGACTTTTTAACAGAAATCATGGATAGTTTACTACTCAAAGCAATACAGTACAGTACAATACTACATCTTTTTCTACAGTCTTTCCAACACCATTCCCAAAATTATTCTGTAACATTTTTAGCTTTAAAAATGGTTATTTAAAAAAAAAAAAAAGTAGCACTATAAGTTACCAGCATTATGTAGCATGGAAACTATTTAATACAGATTAACTTCTCTACATTTTTAAATTGTTCCTGGAGGACTTTGTAACATGATCACCATGAAAGCCAATGAGAGTCATGCAGCTATATCCTTTAAGAGTCTTTCAGCAATCTACGGTTGAGTTCTCTTTTTTTTTTTATTTATTGTTTAATGGAAAACATAGCAGAGAGAATATAGGAGCCAGCTTCTGTTGCAAGATTGTCTGTAATTTATGAACTATCCTAATTTATGTAGTACAGACTCTAGGTTTATGAACTAACAATATTTTTAAATCTGATAAATGAGTCATGATTTCCTAATAAGCAGCCCTAAGTTATTCAAACACCAGCAGAAATAAAGAGCAATGAGCACATTAGCATATCAGCTCAGCTTCATTGTATCAAACCATTTCAGTGCTCTTTAAAATAAGTAAATGTGTGGTTTTATATTATCTGATTTTTTTTTTCTGGGGCACATGAATTGTGCAGCAGCAAAGATTCCACTTTGTATTGTAGAGATCTAAACGAATCAATGGGAGTTATGCAGCACTTTCACCTTGTGGAATCCCGATAAACTGCTGTTATACTGAATCCAGGTCTAAAACCCTTCTTCTGCATTTCAGGCCATTTAGTCAGGCCTCTCTATAGCTGAGATGAAGGTGAACCATCTCAGCTGGTAGCAGTCTAAAGTCCCGTATCCTTTCTGTGGGAAAGTCAGTAGAGGGCAACAGTGAGCATATGCGCTTGTACACAGGCATAAAGGCAATGATAAACTATACTTCAAGATCTCCTGCAGATCACCTCCCCTAGTATGCTAGATTTCAGAGTAAATTGTACAGTTTCACATGATTATCAAACAGCAGCGTGTCACCACTCAGTGATCTACAATCAAACAAACCTAAGTGGCCAGTGAAGTATCACAAAGCCGACATAGCTTTATTTGTCCATAACCAGTTTGCTAGAAGATTTATGAATCTAGCCCTAGGATCCAACTGATATGAAAAAGACTGTAGTATAATTGAGCAATCTTTCACTGGTACCCAAGTTGTTCACTTGTTTTTGTCAAATGAGGGTATTAGTTGCTGTGTTGGAATGGGATTTCATGATTATTGTATTATAGAGAAGGTCTGTATAGCAAGAAGAGGTTTTTAATTATATTGAAAGTATGATTCCAGATGTATTGCTATATAAATTATTGCAACATTAGAATAGAACCTAATTATAACATAGACTATATATTTTTTTTTTCCTGGGCATTCAGAGTGGTCTCCATTATAAAGTGATCAGAGCTCCTCCAGTTTAAAACTAGGAGAGTAGCTAAAGGAGAATGTTCTTGCAATATCTGAGCAAAACACAGATTCTAATTTTGAGAAGTTTGTAAGGAAATTAAAACTGCAGGCTGATTAATAAGAAGGCAGCACCAATTATGCCATTATGATTAAGAGTCTGTCATCAAGTCCATTATAAAAGAGTTTCCCTAAATACTAATACATGATAGACCAGAACCATTTTAAAGAGTGCTCTATGAGGAGTTGTGGGCATAAAATGTCTCTAAAAAAATATGCCTGAATAGAGAGAGACCTACTAGACCACACCAGCTTTTAAAGGCTCATAGATTCTCACATGGGAAGGAGTTTTAAAATACTTCCTCTAATTTCTCGCAGAAAGAGGAATGACACTGAACAGCATCATGTGTACTTACCATACCACAATCACTCGCTTAGCAACTAATATGAAACTATGTTAAAATGCTATTTTTAAACGCTACATTTCAACATCATAAAGGTAAACTGCAAAATACCAGGAAATTCAAGGTTTAAGCCAGAATTTTCAAGTTCATTTGCTGTTTTTCAGTGTTCTGTGTACAGTGCAATGTACTATAGCACACTTGGTTGTAAATTGTTTTGCACTGGCAAGGAGTTGGCTTGGGAAAGTCTGAAAATGTTTTAATACAACGTAAGAAGTAAATTTTCTGCAGGGTCCCATGCCCCCTTGTCTCACTTCCAAGTGAAGCGAAATAACCTGATGAATTTCTTTGGTCCGAGTACTTTGGACTACATGGCGCTCCTCAAGTTTTTTTAATCTTTAAGGTTGATTTGCTGCTCCTTCCTACTCCATTCAGCTGATCTTTAGGGCCCTGAAGTGATAGATAGCATTGCATTTCCTCTGAATAGGAAACAGGCCTGCATGGGATGGGGTGGCTGTAGGTAGAATTATATAGAGGGACCATAGCCAGGGAATCTACACACAATACAGATCCACTGGCCCAAAATTTTCTTACAGGGGAAGCCTTAGCAGTCATTGCTTACTACTCCAGCTCAGGATGACAGCAGCAATTGAGTGACTAAGAAGGTGCCCAATGCCCTACCTGCTGATTGGGAGAAAATCCCCTCAACTTCCACATAAGTCGGAGGTGGGGGGAGGGGTTGCGCGGGTTTTTTTGTTTGGTTGGTTGTTTTTTTGGTTTTTTTTTTTTGGTGCAAAACCCATTTACTCAGGCTTTGTGCTACAAATGTGAATTTTATCCTATGCACAGACGATCAAATATGTGTATTCCGGATCCAATTTAACAGGACCACAGGACTCCAAATGATTCAAGCACTTCATACTGAGAAGTGCATGAGGTGTCCTCCGTCTGTTTGGTGACGAATAACTGAATGTCAATAAGACACTTTGCATTTCCTGACAAGCATTCATTTTTCAGGTTAGAAGTTTAACATCCCCTATAGCACACAAGCTGCTACCTCTTCACTGTCCGCTGGTAAAATTGTCCTAGCCTTTTTTTTTTTTTTAAACAACACATTTCTCTGTGAGAAAACACTTTAGTCAGGACAAAGTGAGAAAATGTATCTGTTTGTATCCCCCTTCCTGAAGGAAATGTATAGTAATGAAATTTTAAACTCTGTATAGTTATACTGCCAAGCGGGACACTTCACCAGAGTGTTTTGGTAATGTGGTTGTTAAATCACCACTAACCCGGATTTTTATATTGAAATCCCACTTTTTTAGCTTTGCTTTCCCAGGGAGTTTTGTTTCTTCTCTGCTCTAACATATGCCTTTTAAAAGTCTTTTAAAAAAAAAAAAAGGAAAAAAAGGATTTATATAAAAGAAAAACAAGACCCCTTTACGTAGCTTTTTAAATGGGTTGCATTAGGACCAAAGAGAATGCGTCTTATTTTCTTGCTTTAAAGTAATTAATCAAAATGCCAATTGATCATCACTTCCACAGCTTTTTATTGGTGGGGGGAATCGCCGCCCCCTAATCCTGCAAAAGCATCTGCACTGAGCCCCACTGACGTCAATGGGGCTCTTCATGAGAACAAGCATCTGCCCACAGTGATTCAACTGGAGCCATGCATAGCACATGGGCCAAATCTGATGTCTTTATTCAATTATGACTCATGGTCTGCTCAGTCAAAACTCTCGTTAAATTAAGAGGACTTTGGGCCAAATAGGGACTGACTGAAAACTAAAAAAGGACTTCAGGTTTTGGATCAGTGTCAGGAAAAAAAAATTGAGTGGCAAATAATGAAGTGATTGGATCCCTGCTTTTCATCTGGGGAAGGTTGTAGCAAGCCCATTCCTGATTACATTATTTCTTTCAATATGGTGCGAACTGAGAGTGTGAAATTTTCATGACACACTTTTGTCTCCCTGCCATACATTCTGTCTGCTTTGGACACTTGCACAGGTTTCCAGGGCACTGGTATTTTCTTAAACGTATGGACTGGGAATTATGGTTATAATTTACAATTAATGTTAATGGGAATTAAGGTGACTTTGAGAGAAGGATGTAATATTCTTAGGGTATTCAGGTAAGAATGAACACATAGCAAACATTCAGTAGTGTCAAAGTCAAAGAAAGGGATTCTTTAAGAATGAATGAAACAATCTGGAACATGGCTGTCAAAAACCACATGATGCATTGAGCCAAACCCTGGTCCCAACAGAGTCAGTGGCACAATGCCTGAAGCCAGGATTTTGGTCCTTTATGTTCTGCTGTATATATACAAATATATATATATATGGCCCAACCTCATTGTTACCTCAGAGTAATTCATCCTCCTTACGAACAAGCTGAAAAATCAAAAACCCCAGCCCTGAACCTAACCAATAGCTTTATGAGGGATTTGTCCATACATAGGTGATACGGTACATGTTCTTAGCCCTCCCAGTGGTCCTGGAGCTTTTTTCCAAAACATCCTTCTAATATCTTAGAATCTATTTGAAGTCTGGGGGTTTTGAAAAGCCATCGTTAGCCAAATTCTGCTCCTATTCCGGTCACTGGGAGTTTCATCATTGATTTCAATGGGAGCAGAGTGAGGCTAATATTGAGTGCTTTTGAAAATTCCTCTCATTATGCATAGGGATCCAACGGATCTGGTGCCCATTTTAGGCTGCTTTGTAATGATGCAATCAATTGGGATTAATGTCTTGGTTATAGTAAACTATCAAGCAATATATCCATATAGAGAGTACCTTTAAGCATTGTAAAGTTAATCAACTATGAAAGCACTATTTGTACAAATAAGAAATGCTGTCTTTTATACAGTTTATTGATTTATACTATTGATCAAAGATCGTTTGTATATTGAGTGATAAAAATAAGGTGTATATTATTCTTGTTTTTAATTTTTGGAGAACATTTATTGTAATATACTGTATCATGTTGGGGGGGGGAATAAGTCAGGTTGGCTGATTTGTAGGGTTAATAGTCATGGAAGAGCTAATGTTAAAAGTCTTTTATTGAGAGATTTTGAAAAGGTGTCACTATGGGGATTTAACCAGAGCTTACTGATCTTAATAATGAGGCACCTTTCCTCTCTCTAGCACATTTATGATACCCTCATGCCCAGCGTTCACTCTTTGAGTTTCATAGTGCGGTATGATACAACGAACAGTTTTGGCCATTGCAGCTATTGTTTACCAAGGTTCTAGGGAAATGCACAGCAATGTCTCTCCTTAATTTTTACCACAAATATAGCAACCAAAGCAAAATCAAAGCAAACCCTCAAGCTCAAATCCATGGGATATTTTGCTTTAGAGGCCCATGCTATTGCCCATTTATAAACTGTATGCTATTAAAAAAAAAAAAAAAGTCCCTTCTTAAGCTTCTCACTTCACCAGCATTAATAGAGCAAGAATCCATGGTAAGGGGGTATAGATACATAACATAACATAAAACTAAACTAAAAACCCACAAAACACTTCAGTATGTAAGGGGGGGCAATAACACCACAAAAATGCCTGAAAAAATAAATAAATCAAACTTATACCCCCCGACTCAAGGCAACAGACTAAATAATCCTATGAAAAAAAGCAAACGATGAAATCTAATTTTAATACATTATGGGAAAGAGTTTCTCAGACGAACAACATGGGAGCATGAATGAGTAGGGTTGCAGAGAAGGGGAAACCATATCAGTGAGGGTCATACCAATGAAGGGTATTAACCCAAATGGTGGAACTCCTCATTGAATTAAATTGGAGTTGCATACAAGGGTCAAGGGAAGCGCATAGTCCTAAATGTAATGGAGATTTCCATGAGGTATGTAGAAGGGAGAGAAAAGTTAGCCTAGGCTTCCTCTAGGAGAAAAATACATTGTGTAGCTGAGATGGTAAAAGGTCAGAGGAGTTGGAACTGGATACATGAAACACAAGATCAGCTTGGATAAATCCCCATTATACTTATTTGTAAATTAGTAATTTTTTCTTTAGAGATGAACTTTGTACACAGAGAAAAAGCCATTCCAGCACCTTTCGCCCAGCCCCTTCCATTACATAAGCTGTATGCTGAACCACCTAGACTTATTTTATGCAGCAAATTATGTAGTCTTAAAATTCATATAACTGGTTCTCAGAAATGTCTAGTGTATATTAATGCATGATCTTTTTATTTTAATAAAAGTAATGAAATATGACTTTACTATTTTGTAGTATTTTGTTCTTTCTAGAGATTAGTAGAGCCTTGCAAATCTGCAGATATCTGCAAACCATGTTTGTGGATTGGCTGTAGATACAAATTTTGTATCCATGCAGGGCTCTAGAGATGAGCAAGTCCAGCTTGGGGGAGGTTTCCCTCCCAGGTTATAATAATGCTTTGCACTTCTATAGCACCTTTCATACAAGGAGCACCACAAAGGATCACCACACAATTTACAAACACTAATTTGCAGAACTGTAATAGCCATGTTGCTCCTAGGGTATCAGAGAGACAAAGTGGGTGAGGTCATGTCTTTTATTGGACCAACTTCTCTTAGTGAAAGACACAGAGCTCTTCTTCAGGTCACTTGAATAGAGTGTTCTGTGTAAGCTCAAAAACTTCTCTCTTTCACCAACAGAAGTTGGTCCAACAAAAGATATTACCTCACTGGTCTCTCTAAACACTAATTTAGGCTCACAACTTCCCTATAAGGCAGAAAATAGCATTATTATCCAAGAGGGAAAATCCAGGCACAGAGAAGTTTCATAATTTGCCCAAAATCCAACAGAAAGACTATAGGAAAGCTGGGAATACAACCCACAGCCAAGATCTTCAAAAACAGAAGCCTAAAGTTAGGCTCCTAAATCCGTAATAGTGCAACTAAATAAAAGGCCTGATACTCAGATGTTCTGAGCACCCATAGCTTTCCACTGACCTCAGTGATAGCAACATCAATGACAGTCTAAAGAGTGATATGAGCACTCCCTTTATTGTAAGGGGATCAGAGGGTCTGATTTATGAAGATAGGGCAAAGGAAGTTAATATGTAAAGGTGGCAAAGGGGTATGTGACTGAGTTACAAATACTTGAGAATAAAAATATAAAAGGAGAGGGTTTGTTTATGGCCACAGAAGGATATGTCTACACTTTGAGTGCAGTGTGTAATTCCCAGCTCAAGAAGTCATGCCTGTGCTAGCTCTAATCTAGCTAGCGTGCTAAAAATAGAGCATAACCATGGGGGGGGGGAAGGGGAGAAGGCGAGTGGAGGGAAGGGCTAGCTGCCCCGAGTATTTGCCCAGCATCCCAGAGTAATGACTGAAATGAAACAAGGCAAAATTGAAGTTAGCTTCTAGGAAAATATTTCTGAAAATTAATTATTCTGTTAGAAAATATGAATTTGCCAAGGGAGGCCACTGAGGGAACACACTACAGAGTTCAAAGCAGACCTGATAAAACACTGGCCGATTAGTATAGAGGCCGATCCAGCACTTGGTCACCCTACGTGATCCCAATAGTCTGTTCCAACTTTTGGCCCAAGCTATTGTAGAGCTGTGACTTTGCCTTATGTATTATTTTAAGCTTGCTTTAAGTCGAATGACACCACTGGCATATAATACTGATAGGTGTGTAGTGCCGCTTAAGCTGAAACACAAAAGGGCAAGTAGGCAATTCCTATGATTGGGTTATTAGGCTCTGCTATGATTAAAATCCTATTGTATTAGCGTAAGGCCTTAAGGAGATAGTCATGCTAAAGGCTGGTTTTAGCAAAAAGGATTGCAGGCCCCAAAAGCTAACTCTAGATCATAAATTCTGCACTTTCAGTCTGAGACACAAACGATTCTCTGGGGATGGCTTTAGCAAGCTGGTAACTAGGCAGTTAGACTGCAATAAAATATAGGCATTAAGACATAAGTAATGTAGATTATTAATATGAATAAGTATAGGTGTGATTATGGAGACCTGGAATGCCACATATGGATGATAGGCAAGTAGCAATCTTGTTTTGGTCATGGAACCTGGTCAAATATGGCTGGGTATCCAAAAAGTTACATAAAAGTGGGGTATAAAATCCTCATCACTGTTTCCTAGTTTTTGTGTGCTCTCAGGTCTCAGCTGGGTCTGTGGCTTTCTGAGGCACTCCCCTAACATTGCATTCCTCGCTTTATGTCTTCTAAGTGTTGAAAGTGTGTGATGAGACCTTATTGGCTTAAAGCTCTCGCTGAATTTTTATCTTGGTGCTCTGTTATTGGAAGTGGCATTATATTGGGGTTATTTTAATGTAAGGGCATAATTGAATATATCTGTCTCACTCACGAATCAAACCAACCCCCTAATGAAAGAGATGTATTCATCAGGGAAACTTCTGTGTAGCCCACTTTGGGCAAGAACCTGCAATGAGTTGATAAATAGCATATGTATGATTATATATAAACATCATACATTTGTATAGTTTTGTTATTGACTGACCTACACTATCAAATTTGGCTCTTCTGATCTTGATGGTACCAAAATTTGGGGGTATCCATGTCAGGCATTTGGGTCTGAACCATTTCTCCTTTTAGCCAACTGTACAATTATATTAGCCCTGTTAGCAACCGCATTAACATAATGGTGACCAGTTAGGTACATGTTTGTGCTAAGGACTTAAATCTTTCCCACAAAATATATGCAAGTACATACCATTTAGGGCAGAGGTGGGCAAACTATGGCCCGCAGGCTACATCCGGCCCATGGGAATCTCCTGCCCGGCCCCTTTGCTCCTGGCCCGGAAGGCTAGCCCTCAGCCTCTCCCCTGCTGTTCACCCTCCCCTGCAGCCTCAGTGTGCCATGCCATGCTCTGGGCAGCCAGGCAGCGCAGTTGCAGAGCCGCGGCCTGATCTGGTGCTCCAGGCAGCATGGTAAGCGGGTGGGAGGGGGGATTGGATAGAGGGCAGGAGAGTTCAGGGGTGTGGTAATGGGTCAGGAGTGTGGATAGGTCTGCAAACGGGGATCAGAGGGCAGGGAACAGGGGGGTTGGATGGGGCAGGGGTCCCGGGGGAGTTGTTGGGGGCAAGAAGTGGGTGGTGGGGGTTGGATAGGAGGCGGGGGCGGGCCACACCTGGCTGTTTGGGGAGACGCTGCCTCCCCTAACTGGCCCTCCATACAGTTTTGGACTGATGCTGTGGACCCCATGTAGTGAGGTGCTCTTCCCCGCATGTCCCCCCCCCGACACAGAGGAGGAGGGTGGCTCCACCCCCTTGTGGGCGGAGCCCTACCCTCTAGCTCTGCCCCCAGAAGCCAAGGGGCAGGGCCAGAAGTATAAAGACAGGACCCGGCAACTCAGTGGGGGCCCAGCCACTGGAGAGGACAGGTACTTCTCCTGAGCTCTCTCACTGGGAGGTGGCAGCAGGCCCGCAGAGTGCAGACAACTGGCCTGGACTGCCTGGACCCTGGACTGCCTGGACCCCGGGGAAAGCAGACAACTGGCCTGGACCACCCGGACTCTCGGAAGACCTGGCCCCGCAGGAAGCAGATGACTTACCTGGGCTCTGGGATGATCCAACCCCGCAGGAGACAGATGGCTGGCCCGGACCACTGGCTGGCCCAATCCTGGCAGAGCTTCTGCTGGCAACTGGGGTTCCCGCCAATCACCTTACCTCACCAGACCAGGAAGGGTGGTGGGTGGAAGTGGGCCAGGGTGGTAGACCCCTGTTTGGCTGCAATGCTGGCAGAGGGTGAATCAGCATGTTGTGGCTTGGATCCCTGCTGACGCAGTGGCAGATCCCTCCGCCACCCTTAGGGCCCTGGGCTGGATGCAGTGGAGTGGGAGGGCCTGTGTTCCCCCTGCCACCCAAGTCTCCCGCTCCCGCAGGCTAGCTGAAGGAAAGCCTGAAGTAACTGACTTTGGTTGCAGGCCCAGGCTGAGTGACTTTGTTTCCCTTCCAGCTTTGAACCAGAGCCTGGGCTCCTTAACTATCTGCAACCCCACCCGAGTGCAGGGTGGAGCTGAGTGATGTTGTTTACTGCCCCGCTCTGTACCAGAGCGTAGGCTGAATGACTATTTACAGCTCCACCTGAGGGCAGGCTTGAGCCATACTTTGACAGTCCTCACTGATTCCCATCCCGCCCCACACAGCAAGCGAGGTCCAGAGACTGAATGAGGTGGACTGGCCCTCCCTGGACCTAGACAGCAAGGTACCCCACCTTCCACCGACTGCACCCCAGCTGTGGATCTGAACTTTCCCAATGTTGGGGCAGGGGAGAAGATTGGCTCTTGGGTTTTGGTTTAGACCAGTCTTCAGGAGACTAGACTCCAGCTTTAAAGATTCACCTTACATGATGCTTAGCACACATGCTCTCAAAGCAGAAAGCCCTGTGCTTTAAAACTAATTTTTAAATGGGAGCGTAAAGTATTATTGATTGCTCAAAGCAGTTTAGCTAGTTTAAAAAATGAAAGCAACTTGTAGGGTTTTAGCACATCTTAACATGGTATGATTTTAAAAAATATATAAAATGTTGCATACTGATGGCCCATAATGCAGAGCAGGGTCTTTGCTCACGTTCTGCATAAAAGGTGAAATAAAGGCTTTAAAAACTGTTTCTATATACACAGTAGCCTGTAATTCCTGTTAGCCTTTAGGCCCTGATTCTCTACTGTGTTACTCTAGTTTAATGCTGGTGTACTTATATAATTCAAGTGTTTATGACTAGCGCTCCTAGGTGCTATAGTAACACTAATAATAAGTGTAATGCCATTGACTTCAATGGAGTTACATCAATGTAAAGCTGGATCAATGCAGTGATGAATCAGTCTCATATGTTGCAGTCCTCCTACGTTTGCTTAATATAGTAAGCAGACCATATAACATTATTTTTATACTGTAATTTTGGAGTAATTTTGACAGTGATATGTGAATTAAAGTTCTACAATAGTAGGAATGGACTTGTTTGTCTCTGGTACACTTAGATAGGTGCTGATGATTATATGGGTGACTTTCATTCTTGTTTCACAGCTAACATTTAAAAAATAATGATACTTGAACTAAAATACCACCATGTAAATGCATAAACTACACTTAAAGTACTGAATAAGCTGCAAACTGGCCTGGTCCCATTGACTACTTTGGAGCTACACCAGTTTAAACCAGGTGGAGATCTAGCCCTATGGGTCTTAATAATTTAACTGTCAAATGCTGTGGCATACAGAGTTCTCTCATGCCCCTGTGGATGATAGCACAGCAAGTACTGTGGTATGTGACATCCCACATTGATCTTGGAGACCAAAAATACCCAGTGGAATGGAGCAAGTTGAATCTAGAGGATGTAACCAGGAAACAGTTCTTACCAGTGTGATTGACAACATCTTTCAGACAAACAGATCTCCTGCAGGCAGCACCTGAATGGAAGAGGAGTAGCAATTAGTAAGATCCAGCCAAGTGATTCATCACAAAGAGCTGGGCAACCTACAGAATTCTATATATTACAGTACTTATTGATAACATAGCTTTAAAAATTTTAGATAATTTTTTGTAGGAGAGTTTTTGGAGAACGTTAATAGAAAGGCTAATAGTGCCCTCTCTTGGAGGAATATATATATAATTAGTATGTTCAAAATAGAACTTTTGACTAAGTTAATATAGATACAAAGGAGGAAATCCTGCTCCCATTGAAGTCCATGGAAAAACTTGCATTGACTTAAATGGGGCCAGGATTTCACCCAGAGTACACAGGAGAAAAGGATGGTGTGTAGAGGCCTTTCCAGCCTACTCAGAACTATTTAGATTGCATTGGTAAGAAATATTGTAAATTGCTTTAAAATATTTCACTATAAAATAACATTTTTAGTTTTATTCATTCCTTTCAAGAAAAGCATAAAAATTATGTATAATGTGGTGAGGCATTAAAAAATGCAACTATCATTTCCAATGTCAAGATAGCTGGTTTTACATAGTGTAGGCCTTGCTGGAGCCCTAGGCATGGCTAACAGTATGCACCAAAGTAGGCTGTGAGCCAAGTGGGCTAACCAAGTAAGCACATTCCTGACCAGAGAGGATGGTACAAAACCACACAGCTCTCTTAAGAAACTACGTAAACACATTCCCGAGATGGGGGGACAACAATACCCCGACCCTTTGTAAAATAAGGATGGAATGACAGGATAATGGATGAGGATGTTTTGTTCAAGCTAGAAGGTGCATGGTACAGCGTGGTAAAGAAAAGCATCTGAAATGTAATACGTAACTTGTTTGTATCAATGTATAAAAGAAGAGTGGAAGAGGGGCATCTTTGTATTGGCCTAGGGGACAGCATCATGCTGACTGAGCTGGTACCTTTTCACAGACATAGTGTGCCTGTACCATTGAACTGGGGCACCGATACTATACCTTGTCAACAATAAACCTGGACAAGTGTCTTCGCAACCAAACCTGTGGTCTTTCTTCATGATTAACATCGAGGCCTGCTGAATCAACAAGCTACAAGCTGTTCCGGTGCCGCTAACACCAGAGCTCCACGAACAGCAGAGGAGCAAAGAACAGACACTGACAGCACTAACAACAGTAGTGACCCTGACTGCTGATCTGATAAGTGGCAAGCTGCCCGTTCTTAGGTCACAACTTTAGATGGCAGAAAACTTGGAGCTAGGAAATCCTTCCACCCTACAAATCCCTGCAGAATTTGATAGGGTATAGATGCATGCACAGTCCATATGAGGTCAAAAAAGAAAGTGGGAAAACATGGACTGGAATCTGTGAGGGTATAGAAGAGGCAGTCTTGAAGAAGAATAAGGGTCAGAAATGTAGAATATTGCAAACTACAGCCATGGTTGTTGTATAGCTAAGACAACACACCACAAAATTGGTGGGGCAAGTAACATAAACAAAACAAGAGTCAGAAGAAGCAATGGAGCACTGGAAAATGCAAGTCCTGCTAGCAAGGCAGCAAGCAGGCCAGATGCATGATATGTGACAGCAGGCACAGGAACAGGATATAAATTGGAAACAGCTGTAGAGAATCTGCAAAAAAAAGAGAAGTGTTGTCCCCTACTATAAATTTTGGTGGGCAACAACAGGCTTTTGACACTTATATAGTGCCTGAAGGATGGGGACAGAAATGGAAACAGGTGGCCCTGGCAAAATGGAATGACTCAAAGCAACAGTCACCAGACAGTCCATGGGCGAGGCAACCACCGCCGTATGAGATGAGAACCAGGTTCTGGCAAAATGTAAGCAGAAACTTAGAGTGAGGCCTGTAAGAATGGGAGAAGTAAGTGCAGAGGGAGAAGAATTATCCAACGATTTGACTAGATTGGTAGATAAGATGGATGAGGAAACGATATGGTTAACAGAGCATCTTGAGAGAGGCTATGATTTATTCGCGGGGGTTGGAAGAAAGATGGTATAGAAATAATAAACCAAGAGTGAGCAGGTTGACACCTAGACTTGACCCATTAATGCGTTGAGTTGCCCAGAAATAGTTAACTGCAGAAGGGAAGGGTACACCTGTAATCCACTGGGCATGCAGACAAAAGCACCAGATACTGGGGGAACAAATTTAGGTTTTGCGGGAGTGGTAGTAACTCTGACTCTCCTCTCAGATCTAGGATAGAAACCAGAGGTGTGCATTTCCAGACCCCCTGCTCTAACCCACAGAACCCCACTTCCTTCTCAAAGCTAATAATATAACCTTCTTTCACAAATATTTTCCATACAAGTCAAGTTTTTCCTTTATGTCTTCTGTCAGTTTGCTAAACTTGCTGCTGCTGCTGCTCAGACTTTAAAATTAACTCACAGAGTTAATTGATCTCTTTTGGCTTATATCTCTCTCCCGTCCTACATTGCTTTCTCCCCACTTCTGCCCTCTTTGTTTTAAAAGTTAGATGTTACAGAAACCCCTGTCACAGGAAGAAATGGAGAAACAGGAAAAAAAACATAGAAATCATCAAAATGCTTGAGGTGGTAACTTTAAATAAATCTGATTAATTATTTTAACCTTCAGGAATGCAACAGCTAATGATACTTTTAATTTTCTTGAAGATATGGTTGCCAAGCAACGGAAATGTTAACTCTGCTTCTAATCCTAGCCACTAATATGTGAAACTTGGGTTTTCCTTGTTCCCTTATAGTAATATCCTTAAATGTAAAGGTAACATAAAGTAACGGAAACTGTATTAAGTTAACTAAATTAATACAACAAAGTGGGCAAATAACCTAACAGGAATTTTTAATCAAGTCTTATTAAAAGTTTTAAACAAAAAAGTAATATCTTGCTTAACTAAATGTTTAACCCTGTGCTTTACTTTTTCATTTTCCAAAATGCATGCCTTATTGGTACCAATTCTGGTACCATTTGTCTTTACTTGTAAGTTTGTTATGTACGTTGTCCTATGTTGTGTGTCACGTGACTAATTTTTTATTTTGTTATCACAAAAGCCAATTTGATATTCATAACTATATAATACTTTTTTGATATAAAGGCTACCACACTATTTTAATATTATACAGTAGTTGGGTTATAGCTGCATAATACCAATTAATATGTTGCAAAGCTCAAAAAGGACTCAGTTATAAATATTTGAACATATATTTCTGCCTCAACAAATAATGCACTTGCAAAAAAAGGGGTTTTCTTTTAATACTTAAAGGCTTTTTGTTCAAAGAAAAAAAACTCGAGGGGAAAAACCTCAACATTAATGCAAATTAATATTCACAAAATGTCATAATTAATTTTTGGGGATTTGGATAAACTTATTAGTGTCTTCATTAAATATTAAAATATAGTTGAGTGTTGTAGCAAAAATGTTAAAATATAACTATATGTACTATGTCTGATTATGTTGCAAAATGTTAAAGCTAACCAAACAATTTCAGTAGATTTCCACTTTGTCTCCCAAACACAATCAAATGTCATGAAATTTAATAGCCTCAAAGTGTTTGCATTGACCTACACATATATTTTGTTTTATATTCATAATCTGCTGGATGTTCTAGGTTTTTTGTTTTTGTTTTTTTTTAGCAAATAACCGGGTCTGTCTTTTCTTTTTTCACAGAAGCAAGATCCATCTCAGGATCATGGTACAACTAAAAACAGAAGTTATTTTTCATTAATGACAGCTTGTATAAAAGACACATGTTGTCTCCTATTGCAAACAATGTGTGTTAGTTTGTTTCCCTCACGGTTTGCCTATGAAACATTATTTTTTCCCCTCAAAACTGTTTGGCAATTATTATGATACAGATGTGCTAAGATTTTGAGTGTTTCATGTTTTGTTACCAACAAAAAAGTCAACAGGTGTTCGTGGTGGGTGCATTTTTGCAGCAAGGTACTTAAGCAC
Organism: Dermochelys coriacea; assembly: GCF_009764565.3. Classification (NCBI taxonomy): domain Eukaryota; kingdom Metazoa; phylum Chordata; order Testudines; family Dermochelyidae; genus Dermochelys; species Dermochelys coriacea. The sequence continues at coordinate 175,578,175 of NC_050069.1, forward strand.
ATGCCTAACTTTAAGCACATGTGAGTAGTTCCATTGGGCAAATTTTGGAAAATGTCTAAGTACTTAGATTGTAAGTTCTTTGGGGTAGACACTGTCTTTTTGTTCTGCGTTTGTACAGTACCTAGCACAATAGGGTCTCGGTCCATGGTTGGGGTTCCTGGACACTACCATAATATAAATAATAATACTATAATAAGTGATTGAGGAGCCTAAGTTCAACTGAAAGTCACTTAAGCACTTTGGACATTTTTCTTATTGTCTTCAGTAGCTCTAAAATTAGTCTTAAAGGCTTAAAATTAGACACTTGCTTAGTTGAATTGTGGCCTGGAAATTTTTATTCATCTAACTTTTTATGTACAGAGATTCTTTGAGAAAGACACATCTTTTTATTCAGATATATGGAAGGACTGTTGTAGTACTCCAATATCAGATAGCAGCATAAAAATGATGACAGATTAGTTGCCCCTTGACTGCCACTCCATTAGGTGAGAATGTAAGCAGTACACAGGTCTTGCGCTGGCCCTCCGCACTAGGCCTAGTTACAGCATGAAATATCTTTTGAAATGTGGTTCAAGGTCTTTGCAGTATGAGCTAGAACATAGATTTAATCCTAACTCATGATTTGTGCACACACTGGAATGGAAAACTGTTGGGGTGATAAAGGAATAGCATCGCTCCAGAAATCAAATTATATATAGGAATATAAGAGCGGTCATACTGGCTAAGACCAAAGGCCCATCTAGCCCAGTATCCTGTCTTCCGACAGTGGCCAATTCCAGGTGCCCCAGAGGGAATGAGTAGAACAGGTAATCATCAAGTGACCCATCACCTGTCACCCATTCCCAGTTTCTGGCAAACAGAGGGTAGGGAAACCATCCCTGCCCATCCTGGCTAATAGCCATCGATGGACCTATCCTCCATGAACCTATCTAGTTCTTTTTTTGAATCCTGCTAAGTCTTGGCCCTCACAATATCCTCTGGCAAGGAGTTCTGCTGTGCATTGTGTGAAAAAATACTTTCTTTTGTTTGTTTTAAACCTGCTGCCTATTAATTTCATTTGGTGATCCCTAGTTCTTGTTTTATGAGAAGGAGTAAATGATACTTCCTTATTTATTTTCTCAACACAACATTATTTTATAGACCTCTATCGTATCCCCCCTTAATCGTTTCTTTTCCAAGATGAAAAGTCCCAATCTTATTAATCTCCCCTCATATGGAAGCCGTTCCATACCCCTAATAATTTTTCTTGCCCTTTTCTGAACCTTTTCCAATTCCAATATATCTTTTTTGAGATGGGGCGACCACATTGGCACACAGTACTGAAGATGTGAGCATACCATGGATTTATATAGAGGCAATATGACATTTTCTGTCTTATTTTCTGTCCCTTTCTTAATGATTCCCAACATCCTGTTCGCTTTTTTTGACTGCTGCTGCACATTGAGTGGATATTTTCAGAGAAGTATCCACAATGACTCCAGGATCTTTTTCTTGAGTGGTAACTGCTAATTTAGCCCCCATCATTTTATATGTATAGTTGGGATTGTGTTTTTACTGACATATTGCTATACTGGCATTATGGTGAAAATGTGGTCATCATTTATTTAAGACTGACTGAAAAGAGGAGAGAGATTTTTGTTCTAACTGCAAGGGGAAAGACAGCTGAGAAACCCCTAGGAGAAGAGGGTCTTTATTGTGCAAAGGAACATTATTCTCTTCAAGATGTAAGCAAAGAGAACTTACATCTTGACAGTTATTTGCCAGTTAAATTCAAAGGAGCATGAGAAGGGAGAAGAAAGCAGAAACCAGCCAGTTTGCTCAGAGAAACCAGGATCCACACATAATTGAATAAAACTTGAATATATAATAGACATTGTAGGCAACAATTATCCCAATCACATCTTTATAACATCTTTGTCAGAATGCTAACTGCATTAGAATCCTCTTTTCCTGATATATTAGGGTTTGATCTAATGCCCACTGGAATCAATGGGAAGACTCCCATTCACTTCAGTGGAGGCTAGATTAGACCTATAACCCTAATTCCTATCTACTAGGAAAAAGATGGTGATAGGAGTTTAAAAGTTTTAGCGAATGTGTTTTAAAACACCTTGTAGCACTCAGTGTAGAGGGTATTAAGACCTTTAAAGTGTGCTAACTGATTGTGCTCAGCCCTAGGCTTTCCCCTTGAATTTCAATTCAATTTGTTACAGTGGGGGAAACAGGGACCCAGAGGAAGTACTCAAAAGCGGAGGGGAGACATTCAATATTTTAAGTGCTTCTATGGACCCCATTACTAATGTATCTGAACACCCTATAATCTTGAATGGATTTATCCCAACCACAGCCCTGTGAGGTGCAGCAATATTGTCCACATTTTACAGCTGGAGAAGTGAGGCACAGAGAAAGTAGTGCTCTAACCACTGAAAAATTCTTCCTTCATTGGCAAGCAAGGAAGACAAGCATATTAACCACATTTTGTATGGACTGGAGGGTGCGAGAGGGTGAATGGGTGTCAGGGAGGCAAAAGAAGAGGAGATTACAGTTATCAAGATGTGATATAGATGCATAGTCTTTAAGGTCAGAAGGGACCATCATGATCATATAGTATGACCTCCTGCATATTGCAGCCATAGAACTTCACTCACTCACTCCTATAATAGACTCCTCTGGCTGAGTTACTGAAATCCTCAAATCATGATTTAAAGACTTTAGGTTACAGAGAACCCACCATTTACACTAGTTTAAAGCTGCAAGTGACCTATGCACCATGCTGCAGAGGAAGGTGAAAAAGCCCTCGGGGTCTCTGCCAATCTGACCGGGGCGAAACTCCTTCCCAACCCCAAATATAGCAATCAGTTAGACCCTGAGCATGTGGGCAAGAACCACCAACCAGACACCTGGGAAATAATTTTCTGTAATAACTCAGAGCCCTCTCCATCTAGTGTCCCATCACCAGCCTCTGGAGATATTTGCAACTAGCAGTGGCAGATTGGCTACATGCATTTGTAGTCTGTCTCAGTTTACCTTCCCCTCTATAAACTTAGCAAGCTCAGTCTTGAAGCCAGCTAGGTTTTTTTGCCCCCACTGCTCTGCTTAGAAGGCTGTTCCAGAACTTTTCTCCTCTGAGGTTTAGAAACCTTTCTCTAATTTCAAGCCAAAACTTGTTGATGGACAGTTTATATCCATTTGTTCTTGTGTCCACATTGGTGCTTAACTTAAATAACACCTCATCAGGGTATTTATTCCTCTGATGTATTTATATATGTATGTATTTATAAAATTTATGTATTTATATGTCCCATTCTTCTTTTGATTAGGCTAAACAAGTCAAGCTCTTTGAGTCTCCTCTCATAAGGTAGGTTTTCCATTCCTTGGATCATACAGTAGCCCTTCTCAGCACCTGTTCCAGTTTGAATTCATCTTTCTTAAACAGGGGAGACCAGAATTGCACACAGTATTTCAGATGAGGTCTCACCAGTGCCTTGTATAATGGTACCAACATTTCTCTATCTCTATTGGAAATACCACGCCTAAGGCATCCTAGGACTGCATTCGCCTTTTTCTCTGCCACGTCACATTGATGACTCATAGTCATCCTGTGATCAACAATACACCCAGGTCTTTCTCCTCCTCTGTCACTTCTAGCTGATACATCCCATCTTATAGTAAAAAAATGTGTTATTAGTCCCTAAATGCATGACCTTGCACGCTGTACTATTAAATTTCATCCCATTTCTATTACTCCAGTTTACAAGGTCATCCAGTCGTCTTGTATCATAATTCCCTAAAGCATATCTCCCATCTTCCAAAACAGGATAGCATGTGAAAAAGATCTTTAGGGACAGAAAGAAAAGCTTGGGTCTTAGGAACTGTATGAAGAAAGAAGTGTGAGAGTCTTTGATTTGGGGGATAATATATTACAGTTGGTTCCTGAAGGCAGAAAAATGAACTTCTGACCTCTGGTGATTGATGAAAGGAAGTGAAAGTTCTCTGACCTGCACCAATTAGTTTTAAAAAAAAACCCAAAACCTGGAACTTGAACTGAACTATAACACCAGAACTTTAGAAGGTACATCCATCAATAAGAAAACAACATGCAACTCCAACCCACAATTTCTCACAGAGGAACAAAACACGCTAAGGAGCTAGAGATTGTTACCAAAGTATTATTTGTGACAATTACTACAGTGGATATTAAAATGGGGGATGGATACTCTCTCTTCTAACAAGGCGGAAAACAGGAAAAGACACACATGTGATGAAGATGCAATGGATCAAGATCAATGAACACATTAATAGAATAATAACTAAGATGGAGCAAAGATCAGCTTACTTCACTATACTTCAGAAATCACATAAATAAATGCCTGCTTGTTAATACTCTATTCTGGCACAGGATGAATTGCCTCATCTCAATACAAAGTGTTTTAATAATACTACTGCTTATAGCAATTTTCAGTCTTAGATCTCAAAGTACTTTATAAGGAAGTATCATTATCCACATTTTACAGATGGGGAAACTGAGGCAGAGAAATGAAGTGACTTGCTCCAGGGAGCACAGCAGGTCAGTGATAGAACTGAGAATAGAACTCAGGACCAGTGATTGACATGTCTTCCTTCTTGAGGTAGCTCCCCTAAAATATACAAATATACACACACATGCAGATATACATACACACAAAATGTAGTTGTATTGATATAATCTTTTTTCTATGAGACTTAGGATTTTCCAGTATTGCACACATACAATAACCTATATTAATAAATGTAAATATCTACAAGTAATGTTCTGGCTTAATTTTGAACTTTATTTTTAATTTTAATTAGTTTACACTGATTAAAGTTACATAGATTTTAGGTCAAGATATTCTACCTGGGAATACCCCTGTTTTAGGCACTGGACCTGTAAAAGGTAAACTCTCCATGTGAAGTACTGAGTACCCTCAAGCCCCTTACAGAGCTCACAGAAACTTCTCTGGTGGACAATTTGTACACTATTAACAATCCCAGTCCCAAGTCTCGAAAAAGGCTTTACTTTTAATTCCCTGAAGCCAGATCAGGACACAACACATTCCAAATTGTTCTATTTCCCAGATGCTTAAAAGTTTCCTCATTTCCTCTTTTACTTTCAGTCTGTCACTCAGGCATTTTCCACTTCCTTTTCAACTTCTCTTAGTCCAAACCTTGGCATAATTTGTACCATCTGGTGGGATTTTCAAAAGAAACTCAACATTGTCTTAACACTACTCCCACTAAAGACAATTGAGCATGTGTGTATGCTCAATGAATTCAGTGGGAGCAGAGAGAGGCAAATACTGAGTGCTTTGGAAAAGCCCTAGTCCTACTCTGTAAGTGAAGTGATACTAGGGTGATTCTGACTGATTGATGAACAGTCCTCGTTCAAGTCCTTTTATCCAGTTCATGATATGTTTCTTTCACCTTCAAATGGCACAAAAATCCTTTCCAGTTCATTTAGATTTGCAATCAATTATCACATATTACCTTTATTTCCTGTGGTGTCTTACAATCTCTCAAAGTCCATTATACAGGCAATTGTGTGATTTTAACAAATAGATTTGTTACAATTTTGCTAATTGAGGAAGATAAACTTAATCAGTAGAACTCAACTACGAAAATGTTTGTTTCATATTCACTATACCCATCCTTCAGAGGAATAGCTGTACTAGTTACAGCTGGTATATTCAATCAAATAAAAATCACATCTAATCAAAATATAACCAAAGAAGAAATTTTCCAAAAAAAAAAAAATTAGGGATGAGATTTTGAAAAGTGCTCAGCAATAGTCTCCCACTGCTCCCATTGAAGTGAATAGAAGTTGAGCATTTGTTAATATGTATCTATTTAGAAGCTGATCCTGCAAAGATTTACGCAGGGGCTTAACTTTACACACAGTGAGTGCTCCTGTTGGATTCACACTGCATAAAGTTAAGCATATGTAAAAGTCTTTGCAGGATCAGGACCTTATGATGAAATTCTCTCCTATGTAAAAGGCCTATGTACCACTTAAGTCCTAGTTTGGGGGCTTAAGTAGGACATAAATGATATAAAGGACTTGTGCTGGCCATCTGCACAGAGGTAAATTTCACTCCTGTTTGTTAATAAGTGCTATCTAAAGTATTTAAAGCAATGTTTTAACACTCAGTGGTGAGTAAAGGTGACTGCATTCTATGGTTTGCCCTACATTTTAATGGGATGAGTTAGAATCTTTACTGCAGAATTCCCCCAGGCTCTTCCAACTATAGCAGGAATGTTCAAACATGAAAGGTTAATTAGTTAATGTCTGTAAAGGATTTTGAGGGTGAAAGCTCCATCCCGTATCATTATTATTATTTTTAGTAGTAGGAAGGTCGAATTTTTGGCAGTTTCTTTGCACTGTGCAGTGCAGTGAAGTGGTTTTGTAGGCTAAGTGCTCTCTAGTGGAATTGCACAGACACACGTACATGGCAGTACAGGAGGAGTCTGGGTCCACAGCACCACCAAACCAAACCTCACCACCAAAAAACACACTGGGCAAAATTGTGAACCACTCACTCACATTAGTGAGCTGTTACTCACATAAGTAGTCCAATTACATGAATTGTCTCTTGATTTAAAGGGGGTGTCTCATATGAGTAAGTGCTCACTAGTTGAGTAATCTGGCTCACAATCTGGCCTATTGACAAAGAAACTATTAGTGTGTTTCAATATACCATTAAGCCCTAGCCCACTGTTAAAGGGCTTGATTTTATACTCATTGTATTCAATGGCAAAACTCCTATTGACTTCAATGATGCAGGATCAAGGGCATACTGAACTTCTGATTTACAGTTAAGAATCTGATCAGAATAATATATCAATATTTATAAGATAGGACAAGGGGGTCAGTTCAAGCGTTGCCATTCAAAGAGCTTCCTTCTATCCTTTATAGATATTACTCACACAACAGCTACGTTAAAAGAATATGAAGGCTTCAAAGTCAAGCACTCATATGTTAGGAAATGCCAGAATTAAGGCTGCCTGAGCAACTTTAATTCAGCCCCCTTGTGCATATGTCTTATGAAACAGTCTTTAATTACTTGATTACCTTATTTTGGTCACAGAACACCAGTGTGCAAGATGGACCTGCTCTGGGGTTGAATCAGGGTTGAAAAAGGCTATTGTCTCATTCTGACACCCACATGATTCATCAGCAGGGTTGGAACCTTCATATCTAGTGCCCAGACCTCTATCGCTTGAGCGAAGAGACTAACTGACATCTACTATGTGGCTAAGTGTAGCTGAGGCCTGGCCTAACATGGCATAATTAACACATGGAGGGATGCCTCATTTCTTGGAGGATAGAATTAAGGAAGTAAACAGACCATTAGGCTGAAAACAGAATGTTTGTGCTAAATAAGTAAATAGGTCAGTAGGCTAAACAGACAGAATGTCTGAGACAACTGAAATAAGAGGGAGAACATGCAGGGAACCATTTACTATGAACAATATAAATTAGAACTGTAGAGGTGACGTACAGAGTAGGTCAAGCATGGACAGAGCATGCTACACAGGAATTGGTTAGTACAAAGTAGCCAATCCAATCCAAAAACACGTGATGCAATGTATTGTGTAAATGTATACAAAGGAAGAGGTTTTCTGTATAGCTTTGAATGTGTGGTACACCTGGTTATGCTTATGAAAACTCATGGAATCTTTTTCAGGGGACAAGACAATACACCGCCTTTATTTAAAATGCTAAACAAGTATTAAAATCAGTAAGGATATGCATATATTCACACACACACACACACACACACAAAAGGTTCTGCAGATGGTGTTATTCTTACCAATCCTAATCATTGCTCGAGTCAATCTAGTGGCCAGCTAGACTGAACATGAGTGGGAGTTGGACCTTTGTCGGACACGCGTATCAATGCTCCGTTGTTTTTGCAGAACAAACCCAAAGCCTCCTGGTTCTTGCCCCTCTTTTATAGGAGTTGATTTTCATGTTAGCCTATGGATCCTGCAGTGTCATGCTGTAATCATTTATGATCGAAACTGGTTGTTTTCAGCTCATTCTCCGTCTCCTTTGTTCTTGATTTAAGGCGGATGACTTTGCACTTTAGGGTTGTTAATCTACACTTCTTCGGCCATCAGGACAAGGTGAAACTGGCATCTCCATCTCTTTACTTCCTTTTTTGCAATTAGGCCCATCTGTTGCTGGCATCTTTTCTCTTATTTGCTCACATACCACACATCTCTCATTCACACAAAGAACAGTAAAACAATATTAAAAGCAGGCCTCTACAATAGCAAAATGAGGCTAAATAAAATAATCCTACTATTACTAATCTAGTTTCCATAACATTCTAACAAAACAAATTCAAAGAACAATTTAGTATTACAGACTTATAGTAAAATTCCATTAACTGAACTTTAGTTCACACACCCTGTACCCACCCCCTATGCTTGTGTCTGATCAACTCAGAATAGCTTTGCAGTATGCCAAATAAAGGAACCTGAGTGATGAAATCTGGAGTCAAACAGAGTGTTTTGGATCCCAGAGAACTGGATGAAGTGTTCTCCCAGAACTGGACAAGATGTTCTGGATAGGCCAACTGGAAAAGGTCTCAGAGGGAATCGCAACAACCAGTACTGGAGGGAGATGAGGCACACACTTTGGCAGTGGGTTTCTCAGATATTTGCTGATAGCAGAGGAATGTTGAGACTGAAGAACCTTGGGTTCTATTTCCAGCTCTTGAGGGGAGTGTTCTTTAGTGGGCACAGGTCTTTCTGTCCGTTCCCCTCAAGGATGATCCCTTCTGCCCCATCCCCTTCAACATATCCTGGTCCCAGTTCCATCTCTTCACCACCCCTGGCTCCTCATCCCAATCTCACTGCCCAGCCAGTCCTAGCCTCACTGTTGGGACTCCCCATCCAAATACCAGTTCTCTCCCCACACCCCAAGTCTAGTCTCAATGTTTTCCCACTAAGCGCCTAGCTGAATCTTTAGGTTCCTAAATCCCTTTAAAAATATGTCCCTTAGGCACTTTTGAAAATCCTACCCATCATCTTATAGGACCTGTCAAACTGGATCAGACCAGTGGTCATTTAGTCTAGTTTCCTATCTCTGGCAAAAATAACATGCAAGGAACCCCATGGTGGATGATTATGGAATAATCTGCCCATAGGGAAAGTTTCTTCCTAGCCCATGTTAGTTATGGTTGGTTTGTGACTTTTTAAAATAAACATATTATCTCATTTAATGTAATCGTGGATATTCTCAGTAATCCTGGTGTCATGCTGCCCTGCAGTGGCTCAAGAGCATGAGTACCAACCTTGGGGCAGACTGTTAAGATCAGGGCACAAACCCCAAAGTGGCTGTGAGCTCCATACTTAGATTTCATCAACCAAGTATCAAGTGTAAACTCCTCAAGCACTATAACACCCAAACCATGGAGTCACAGACAGTCCCCTTGGGTACGCGGTTGTATCTTGTCACCTAGGCAAGCTTGCTTTTGTAACAGATGATCCCTTACACCAAGAATCGCAACAATATTCAAGTTATTCCCAATCTCAAAGGACTGGTCACTTACCCCAGGTCAATTGTACCTTAGATCTCACACCAAAGACAAGGCTTGTGGCCAGTTCTATAATAAATTACCTAAAGATTTATTAACTAGGATAAGGAAATAAAATAATTATATACAAGGTTAAAGCAGGTAAACATATACACACAAATGAGTTACAGTCTTAGGTTCCAAAAGGTAATAGAAGTGTCTACAATAAGAAAAACTCTCAAGTACTTTAGGGCTAACCCAGGTTAGCAGCTAGCGATCCCTTGCTTCTGCACAGAAATCTTGTTCTCCCAAAGTCCAAGCAGCATAGAGATACAGTTTCTTCCTGTTAGGGATTTTTATTCCCTTCTCACCAGAGTTCAGGCTAATGGGATGAACCCATATCTCCTCTCCATTGCAGGGGGGAGGAATGCAATTAACAAAGCCTTTGTTCGTTGATGTTCCACAATGGCTCAGTTGGTTTCAATGGGCCTTCTTCGTGGACCAGACTGAACACCTCCAGTAGGAAGCCAGCTTTTTATATATATCAATGCTTCTTTCCTGTTTGATGGCTTAGGCTATATATATATACTAGCACTTTTGTAGGTAAAAGTTTTGTTGGCCAGGAATGTGAAAAAAACACACCCCTGAGTGACACCGACAGAAGCGCCGGTGTGGGAGACGCTCTCCCACCGACATAGTTCCTGCCACTTGTTGGAGGTGGTTTAATGATGCTGCCGGAGAGTTCTCTCCAATCGGCATAGAGCAGCTATATGGGAGACCTTACATCGGCACAGCTGCAGCGGTTCAGCTATGCTGCGGTAAGGTCTGTAATATAGACACATCCTTAAATAGGTAGCAACTTCTATTCAAATATAATGGGCTGCTGATGTTGCTGGAACCAAAGCAGTGTTATCAGTATGCACCATGATCTTTCTTTTCTTATTTTGCTGCAAAAAAGAAACCGAGATGAGGCCTATTGCAAGACAAGATAAGAAAATAAAGCGCTATGACAGTTATCATGAATGGAATTTTCACCTCTCACCTTTCCTTCAAGAAGAAAGAAAGTGTTGGCACAGGAGAAAGTCCTGTGGAGGGACCTCAGTCCTCATTATCGTTGATCTCCAAGCAGAATCCCTGAGCCTTCCATCTCAAATTCAAGCAGTGCTGCATTCATATGGTTTGTCTCTGTGAGTGTAACTATCACTTTTTTCAAAAAGAAAAGGAGTACTTGTGGCACCTTAGAGACTAACAAATTTATTTGAGCATAAGCTTTCGTGAGCTACAGCTCACTTCATCGGATGCATTTGGTGGTTTCGGAAACCACCAAATGCATCCGATGAAGTGAGCTGTAGCTCACGAAAGCTTATGCTCAAATAAATTTGTTAGTCTCTAAGGTGCCACAAGTACTTCTTTTCTTTTTGCGAATACAGACTAACACGGCTGCTACTGTGAAACCTATCACTTTTTTGAATCATACAAAAGGTTTCCTCATCTTTAAGGGAAACTTTTAACACGGGAAAATTTAAACAGAGCAAGAGCACACCCACTCACCTTCTGAAGTTCTTACTGTGGCAGTTTCTTCCACGTTCTAGAACCAGCCATTTCAGGCCAGACCCTCAGCTGGTGTAAATCAGCACAGTTCCATTAGACCATCCAAAATGCTCTGTGTCAACCTTCTTGTGTTAGAGGTTTTCCATAACAATGAGGAAACCTTTTGTACGATGTGAAGGTTCAGTGTAGGAGCTAATAATCAGATAGCGTGAGACAGAGCCTCAATGGCGCATCACCAGTTTACATATGAGGTTCTGGGACTATCTAAGTATTAACTCCTATACTAAATGTACTTCACACAATAGTCTTGAAAGATTGAGTCCATATACTGGTAGATCAACTGATTTTTTTTTTTTACTGATCTTTCAAAATTGCAGGGCTATTATTACAGAAAGTCGATGTATATAGTACAGTAGATTACATAGATTTCTACATACAATAGAGTAGAAAACTACAAAAGATATACAATAAAAAAATCCAACATTCTCAGCTGAAGTATAAAAACACATTTTTTTTAAGTCCAGCATCACACATGACTCTAATTTAACACAGCTCCCAGAGTATGGTACTAATATCATCTCATATGTCCCATCTCAAACAGAAAGTATCTGCAACAAATGTTGCCTAGAATTATGATATTTCCAAAATCTTTCTCTTTGCCCTGTTTACTCCCCCTCCCTTCACTTGCTATAATATGCCTCTGATATATTAGGTGGAATTGAAACTTTATGCTGCTAGTGGTTTCACATTTTGCCAGCCAAATTAAAACATGAGGAGAATGTTTATAGCCAACTTGCATTAAGTGGCCATAATGAATGCATGATTGCAACAACAATAAAAGAAAGAAAGACAACCCATTGTTGTCAAGTTAATCTGCATTTCCACGCTATGAACCTCAATTTTTATTACAGATATTTCTGAGTTGACAGGTTTGTATTAGAGCAAGTCAGGAGAAAAATTTCCATGGAAAATTTCCATTTTTCAGCAAAAAATCAAACCCGAAAATGTTCACCAAAACCCAAAATTTTCTCTTGTGATACACCTTATGGGAGTTGCAGTTCAGGTGCCTCTATTGGTTAAGCTTCCTGAGTAGACTACATCTCCCATAATGCACCACTATCGCCCCACTGATGGAGCCGCTGGGGAGCATCATGTGGTATATCTTGAAAACTTACTTTTCTGTCAATAAACAGTTTCAATAGAAATTTTTTGACAAGCTCTTGCCTGTATGTTCCCCTTGTTCATAAGTAAAAGTTATGGCCTACTAATTTCCATTACAAATCCAAGAGATGGATTCGAACTGCCAAATTTGGATCCACATTTCAATAATGCAAAGTTCAGGTCCAGCTCCCTAAAAAGATGATTTTTATTGACAAGCATTTTATAAAGTCAGCCATATGTGGGCACAAGAATTATACATTTCCTGCATTGCCTGTGTCATGAATACAATCAAGACTGAGCTTTATCACTTTTTAAAATCACTCCTTGATTTTTGAACTTTTCCTCTTTTAGTGTTTTATTTTTGTGAAAATGAGTTTTAGATCTCAGAAGGCTTCATATCCTGCTACCAGTCCTATGAGTCACCCAGACTCCTTCAGTTGCATTTTAAAGTCCCTCTCTCGATAGATTTCTCTTATTTTGATTTGTGAATGTAAACAGCTGGGAATTAAAAGGAATACCATGTGATTGTATGCTGTTGGTAACTGTGTTACCATGGTAAACTGACCTTAATGGATTACAAAACTAAGCTTTTAAGAGGCTTATCTACCTTTGTCTCCGACAAGTGAATCTTTATTTTTCAGAATTAGCATGACTTGTTTTTTTCTAATATTCTTTGATTCATAAGCAAGCTACCTTTGAAATGTATTTCTAGATGCAACTACAGGCTACGTGTATTCCATTGTATGTTGTATTAGATAGTTTAGTATTTCACCTCAAGATTTCTGGTATAAGTGTGCCTTGAATCAGTAGTTGCTGAAAGTTGTTACCAGCTGAAGACTGATGTTTGACCTGTTTGAAACTAGTTAGTCATTTCATTCCAGTTCCCAATGGACAGAAATGACCCAGGCAGTTTCAACAGAGAGACCAAGGATTTAATGGGTATGGAGACTGATCTATCCTTTCATCTTTGGAAGTGGTTCCTTTACACCAGGGTTGAGGAGATTTTCCAGGGCAGTGTACCACAGGGAAACTTCTACTGCTGCTGCATGAGCTGTAACTATAGATGAAGGATTTCAGTCTCCAGAGCTGCCAATCCAACACCTTTCATGAGCACCAAATTCAATCTTCCCCAACCCTGATCCACACAAAGCTCCCCCTCCCTAAAGGCCAGGAAGAAAAGATGGGACTTGCAGTGAACCCTGAAAGTCAGCAAACAGTCTATATTAGACTAATGGTGTCGGGGCCCAGGGGGAGTCAATTTCAAAGGCAAAAGCCTTAATGGAGAAGGCCCTTTTATACCAGCAGGGCTCTAGCTCAAACATTTCCACTGATCTCTATTGTGGCAGTATCTCACAAGGAAAGAGGCAGTCACTGTGATTGTGAGCCTTGGTGAACAGGGAGAGTAATGTAACTAAACCCTGGGCCTGCTTCCTGCAGTTGTTGGTAACTCTGACAATTATGTTCTCACCACAGGGTTTTGTACTTTATCTATTGAAATCAGCTAGTCTATTTCCTTAATGAGGCAATCTGCAGCCTGAAGATTGTGATTTATTCTACTTCCTGAATAGTTTAATTCTGCACTGGTTACTCTTGTCTGAAATATCGATCTCTTGACGAGTAACACTAATTAGAGCAAGAGCCGCAGTGACTCTTATAGTTAAGGTTACTTGACAATTACCTTCTGCATCCAGTTGTTGTTCATACATTTCTGAACCGTCCTTTTTCTGGATTAAATTTTCCATTCTTGGTCTCTGCCAAAAATGCATTATGTTGGAAAGTCTGAGCCAAAATAGTTCGTCCGTTTGGAGCACGAAGATTTCCTGGTGAGAAATGGGGCTGTAATGGCGCTCTTCTGGTTATAAAAAAATCTCATCCCTTTTTGAGAACAGCCCTGAAACTAAGGTTGGTAATTCAGCATGGAAATAGGCCTCTCTGAGGAGCAGTGTCTTTGTTCCAAAGGACATTGGTTTTGAGTCGAATGTTAAGCCTTTGGAAATAGTATACTGAGCAATTATGGTAGATACTTTTACTGAGCTAATAAACTGTGCACCTAAGAAAGAATCCACTGCACCAGTATGAGACAAAAAAGTTAGCTGGGTAGCAAAGTCTAGTTGAATATTTTACAGTAGAGACACTCTGGCTGGGGAAAGAACTCCATGCCTTAAAATTTGAGGAAGGGCTCCTGGTGTTTCATAAGGTGTGCAAGGGTTTAGGGAAGGTCCCAGGGTACATTGCAAATGCAAAGTCCAAAATAAGGCTTCAGCGATGCTGTAGGTGAGTTCTCTGCACAGGGATGAATTTCTCCCTCAGAACAAATGACTTTGTTTGTTGCAGTCTAGAGGCATTGAACAAATTTCGAGTGGGGTGGCACTGGTGTAACTAAGAGCAGAAATAGGAATAGCAGGCCCCAATTCAGTAAAGCACTTAATTGCATGCTTAAGTGCTTTGCAGCATGGGTACCCTAATGAGTTACATACTCATAACGTTGTATAGGTCTGAGGTGATGCAAGAGCAGATGGCAGCTTTCAGAATTGCCTGAAATACAAAGTGACAGTGTGGGTCAGCATGTTTCTGGTAAAGTAGTATTAGAAGCTATTGAACATTTTAAACTGGGAAAGCTTCCTAAGGTAGATGCAGGATGGTCTTCTGGGAGAATGTAAGGGTCCTTATTTAGTGGATTTCTATAGGCTAGCTTGTACCACCCTTGCATGAGTGCCCCAGGGAGGGGAGGAAGAGTGACAGAAGCATTTCATCTCCCCAGACCCTGTGCCCCCCTTTGAAAGACCAGGTACATGGGGAGCAGCCATGGTGGGTTGCCACAGTATAAAGGTTATATTGGCCTGTAGTGCATTATCAGGTTATCCCAAATGTGTTGTGCAGGTCCCCCAAAAACTACTTCCTGATGCTCTGACAGGCCCCAGTTCCCCATACCACCCATCTGTGGCTCTGACTCTGTGAACTTTCCTACCATACGCCTTAACCCCTGCTCTCCCAACACTTCAGTCCTGACATCCCCAGAGGATGTTTCACCCTTGGCCCAAACCATTGAGTCCTCAGCTCTCTGAGTTGCCTCAGGCACCAGCTCTCCCTAACAGTTGTCCCAAGGTTCCAATTCCCTGGTTTCTCCCACCCTCCACTTCTCTCAATGCCCCCCCCCCACACACACACACAGTTTACCTTTTTAAGTTGTGCAAGGGGTGGTGACGTAGTGGTATTTATGATAATAAAATCAGGTATTCTGGTACTCTGGCTAGCAAGCTCAGATACCACAATGACAGCTGAGATAGACAGGCAGGCTTTGAGCATGTGAAAATGGGTGTAGAAGAGAGTTAAGGAAAACTGTACAGCTTCACCTCACAAAAGGCCAAGGTAGCAGGTGTGCATCATCTGCATGTCCATTAACTACAGAAGACATTTAACCTCCCTGAGGCAGAATATTCCCAGGGAGCACTGGGAATAGTGTGGCTCTTTGCCCTCCTTACTATGGACTGTGCCCGAATGACACAATTGAGCCTTGCATGAATAGGGACTTGATCTAAAATATGATCATCTCTCTGAGAAGAAATGATCAGTGTGTATCTGACACACTGCTAAGCTAAAAGCCAGTTTTTTTCTGATCAGGTACCTGCTATTAGCTTGAGTAACCTATACTGGCATTCATTTGCTGACATTAGAAAACATTAGGCAGAATCCACACAAATTCTGTATGTATAAAACTGGCCAACAGCATATATCTAGCAATTCTGTTAAGTGTAAGCAGTCAGGGTTGCTCCTATAATGATGTCAACTCCTGGCTGGAAGTGAAATGTACTAATTTGTGTAACTCCCTCAAATCTACCTAATTAGTTCAGTCTGGTTTTGAACTTAAAATCTATTCCCAGCTGATGTGCTTGAGATCCTTTTGCACCCTTAGGCTCTTGGCAAAAATCCTGACAAACAAGGTTAAATTAAAAAAAGATTCAAAATACCTGAGGCAATGGATTTCCAAGGCCTGATCTGCCAGAAAAGGGAGAAACGTTTCTTTTTCAACTAGACCGAAGGACAAAGCGAAGTCATTTTAGCAATGCTAACTTAATGCTCTCTAGAGTAAAAACCAACACTGACAAACTAGGAGATCACATGCAGAAACGTTGCCTCTTTGACAGGCTCCTTTTTGCTAGTCAAATCAAAATAGGATGAAGAGAACTCTGAGCTTGAAGGAAAGAGAGGTACTGTGCCATTTACTGTAACTACCTGCAGCAATCAGCCACCTCTGGTTAGTTGGTATGGGTATCTCTTGGCTACTGTTGAGAAATAATAATCCCTCTAAGTTTAATGCAATATATTTGATCAGAAACTCCTACAATTTATTTAAAACTTTACTGATATCACTAAAAAGACGGCTCATTAGGAGATCAAATATCAATGTTCATATTTCAAAGCTAATTTTGTTCTTGTGATAGGCATAGAATTCACAGCACTTGAAAATGAAGTTTTCTATCTGCAGATCAAATGATTACCTCAGCAGGGGCAATGCAAGCCAAGAGTAACATTTGCTACAGGGCAAGGGGGGGTAGTTGCCCTGCCTTGACTTTTTCATAGATCTGTATGATCCACTTTCTGCTCCCCACACTGGCTTTACAGGATATAATATAATCACATACAATATACTATACAGGCTGACACAACTTTGCCTAGCCAATGTGCCTCAACTCTGATCTAGGATGAGAGGGTAGGTAGATCGGTCATGCCTCTATGCCCATTCAGTCTCTTTGCTGAGACTGCTGTCACATGACAGTGTGGAGTTAGTCTAGTGCCATTGAGACACCATATGCAAACTACAAGGATGACCCATCATAATGCAAGCAGACCCTTTGGTCTTGCAGGGGAATAGTAACTATATTATAGCATATAATTTACACAGGAAAACCTTTACACAATTCTTAAAATCACACAAACTAGCATATAATTGAATTGATACAATATTAACTAACACAGTTTCCACCCCTCTCCTCCCCCCTCTAACACTGCAAAGGACATTAGCATGAACCATGTTTTAAAACAGTTCCACTAAAATAGGTGACTGGGGCATAGGCTGGCCATCTTTGCATTTACTAAATAGCTGCTTGATTTCTGTTATACCTCCATTCAGATCTTGCTGATGGGCATTTGAGTCCTTGTCCCATGACTCTTGCAAACAGAAACTTTAAGAACACACTACTAAGTATATTGGCCAAACTAGCAAACTGTCATGTGCCTCTAGATTTGTCAAAATATTCCTGCAGCCTCAATGAAACAATCATTTAAAACAAGTTTGGTCATTAGAGACCCACCTTGCACATCAGATAATGTTTTCCCATCCATTTCCAAAAGAATCTCAACTAAAAATATATTCCATGATCCCAGTATATTCCATGGTTAAAAATATATTCCATGGTCCCAGTTCTGCAATTGGGTATGCACATAGAATTCCACAAAGGTGGAAGGGTCTGCCTCTTTGGATCTGATTGTCGGACTGGGGCCTATATTTGTGAGCATGTTTGAGCATTATGAAGAATTGCTACAGGCCCTGATTCAGCTGTTCATCCTTATTCAACAAAGCACTTAAGTATATGAAGTTAGTCATGAAGTTAAGTATGTGCTTAACTGCTTTGTTGAATAAGGATGGCTTTAAGCATTTGCCTAAATATTTTCCTGAACTGGGGCCATAATGAAGATGATGAAGTTTTAAAATAATTTGAAATTGTATGGCTAAATTCCTGCTCATCACTTAGAAAATCTAGGATTGAAATCTGTAGCACCTGCTTTTAATATCCTAGGACATTTCATTCATTGGAAACATAACCATGGTACTGTATGTTGCAGAATACATTTTTGTCATTCATTTTTTTCTTTGTTGAGATGCTTAAAGTTATAGATTGTAAAGCAGAGGAGATCCTTATAAAACCTTGTCCTCATTAGATATTTATTGTTGGTTAAAGGCCTGTGTAGGAACTCTGAATTTGTTAATCGTACATTAGGAAACTACTCCAAACTTTTAGGCAGAGTCAGTGCACATTTTTACAATGAAGAATGGTACAATGTATTGCAAGCTCTGTGTACCATCTCTTTTATTGTAGAGGGTAAATCAGATCATCTGATATAGTCAATGCAAAACTGAACAACAAAAACAACAAAAATCTTGTATGCTCAATTTTCTCTCCCCTTACAGATGCCAATTTTTGCTGTTATTTTTTCTAAGCAATATAACATGCTATTAAATCACTAATATATGTAAAAGGTAAACCATTGTCTTAAAAAACACTGTCAAGCCCAAGGCATC
This sequence comes from Dermochelys coriacea, assembly GCF_009764565.3. Taxonomy (NCBI): domain Eukaryota; kingdom Metazoa; phylum Chordata; order Testudines; family Dermochelyidae; genus Dermochelys; species Dermochelys coriacea. Next base: position 175,596,730 of record NC_050069.1, read on the forward strand.
AGAAGGTAAAGATGATGATTCTAATGCTGCGTCTGTCTCTCTGCATAATGTAAGTTGAGACATTTAAGACTTAAAGGTCACTGTTACTGAAGGTAACTGTTACTGAAGGTCTGGCTTTACTTCATATATGACCAGATAGCATCTGGGATTCTTGAATGATTGTAAACTAGACAGTGAAGATATTACAAATCAAGTTCAAAGAGGATGGAATTCTGCTGTGTTGATCTAGAAGAGAGTACAGGAGGTCATGACGTTTTTGCATCAATATCATTAATAGAGAGGATTTGTTATAGAACAAAGCTAGTATTAAAAGCTTCCATCTGGTGAGGCTTAAAAACCCACACAACAACCCTGCAATCTTGTGATTGAGGGGTGTGTGTGTGTGTGAGAGAGAGAGAGAGAGTGAATGCGTACACATGCGCATTCACTGTGGCTAGAAGGATGCTTATAATCTTTGGTGCCCCAGGACATTGTCTCCAGATGTAGCCAGAAGATTTTTAACTTGGAAGAAAATCAGAATAATTCAAAGATAATTTTCATTACTTCTGAAGTTATCCAAGAGGAAATACAGTCATTAAAATAACTGTGTCTGGATGGAAAACATAATTTCAAGATGTTTGAGTAGATTCCCCCTGTCAAGTGTTAAACCCCAGCTTTATTCAGTAACAGAAAGAATTTTGCTGAAGCCAAGAGACCTTATCATTATAAGGCTTTGCCATCAACCATCAAGATTCTGCATGGAACTAATATCAAGTCCCTACAGGAAGCTGAAAGTTTTAGTGTTCCTCAGAAAAATGAGCATGCTGAGTCATATTCCTCCAACAAATCCAATGAAGTTATAACTATATCCTGTTCTGAATAAACACTGAAGTAAAAGGGCAAGGTATTTATAGCAAGTAAACTCTGAGACTGAAGATTAAGAAGTTTATTAGCCCAGGAAATGGCTACTACTGAATTAACAGGAAACAAGTTGCAGCTGTTGTTATACTCAGATGAATTTGTTTTCTCAGCCCTCTCACTCAGGATCCAGTTCTGAATTGAGGGTCCAATTCATGGTTCTGGTTGAGCTGTGCTCAGCAATTAGGGTTGCCAGACATCCGGTTTTCGACTGGAATGCCTGGCCGTAAAAGCCTGGTCTGTCAGCGGTGCTGCGGGTCTAAGGCAGGCTAGTCCCTACCTGTCCTGGCACCAGACTGTGCCCCGGAAGTGGCCAGAGGGTCTGGCTTCTGGGGGGGGAGGGCCACGGGGCTCTGTGCGCTGCCCTTGCCTCTAGCACCGGCTCTGCACTCCCAGGAACCATGGCCAATGGGAGCTGGGGGGCAGTGCTTGCGAGCAAGAGTAGTGCGCGGAGCCTCCTGGCCCCCACATCTTGGAGCCGGACCTGCTGGCCACTTCCAGGGTGCAGCCCGGTGTCAGGACAGGCAGGGAGCCTGCCTTAGCCCCTCTGCACCACTGACCGGGAGCTGCCTGAGGTAAACCCACACCCCAACCCAGAGCACCCTCCTGCATCCCAACCCCTTGCCTCAACCCGCAGCTCCTTCCCGTACTCCGAATCCCTCGGCCCCACCCGCCAGCCTAGAGCCCCCTTCTTCACCCCAAACCCCTCATCCCTGGCTCCACCCCAGAGCCTGCACCCTCAGTTAGAGCCCTTACCCCCTCCCGCACCAGAAGTGGCCCTGCCCCAGTCTAGTGAAAGTGGAGTGAGGGTGGGGGAGAGCGAGCCACTGAGGGAGGGGGGAATGTAGTGAGCGGGAGTCAGGGCCTCGGGGAAGGGGCAGGGCTAGGGTGTTTGTTTTTGTGAGATTAGAAAGTTGGCAACCCTCTCAGCAATGGACCAGAGATAGGAACAAACGTGGCTTTATGGTTTGACCCTTGATGCAATTTAGGGTAGCCTCATTGTCCCATGGGCCCAAGGGACAGTTTAGTAGTTCGAGATAACCAGAGTGTGGCAGTGTAGAGGCCACGCAAGTCTTCCAACTGTGCTAAGGGCTGGGAGTTAGAGTGGTATACACGTGACATATAGGACACAAAGGACCAAGAATCTGGCCCAATTTGTATAAGTTCTTCTGCTCTGACTGGCTACTGCCCTCAGAATTCCATATGCCTATGCCCACGGTAAAAAACACGGTCACCTCAGCTTCTGATCCACTCTGCACCCTAACACCAGTCTTAGCAATCTCTCCCTTCTCCAGGCTTTTCTGATTCCTCCTCTTGCTAAAATTAATTCTCTGTAACATTGTTAAGGCTGCACATCTTAAATCAACTCACAAACTGAAGTTTGTGCAGAATTCAGAAGCCTGTTTGTTAAGCAATGTATCTCAGTGTGAGTACACAACACCTGTTGATTTGAAGATGTGGTTTAATGTGTTGATTCTGACCTATAAAGCCTGAAATGATTTGGGACCTCACAACTTGAATGGCTGGCCTTCCTCCCTATGTGATGCAGCTGTAGTTAGCAGACACCCTTGAGGCAGAGGTCCTTTAGTTTGAAAGAGAGGTGATTATTGATAGGACAAACTACATGAGGGCCTGTTAATGGTAGGATTCACTTCCACAGGAAGGCTGAAATAATCCAAATTTGCTGATCTTTCAGGCACACTGTGAAACCTATGTCTTTGGGCAAGCATTTGGGAAGAGTTAAGCTTTGAAGAACATGAAGATAAAAATGCCTGTGGCCAATCTGTGCAAGCACTCCCACCATTGCTAGCAGCGATGAGTCTGACTGATCCTGAAGCTTTAGGAAATCCTAGTGTAAACAAGGCAATTGAGGGCTATTTCCAACTAAACATTTTAAAATAGCTTCCACTGCCAGTCTGGCTGTGGAGCTGTTGGAAAAAAAAGGTTGCAAAAACAATTTTTATAGGAAATAGGAAACATTTTTTTCTGCCACCTTTCTCATATTCAGAAAATGCTGACCTGTTTCTGTGCATACTTTCCTTTAAAAAAAAAAAAGTGCCAATGGTCAAAGATGAAGACTTGGAAATTTCAGCCTAGAAGTCTAAAGTTTCAGAATGTTATGACTGACTGAAAACAGTGGCAATATGTTAAAAACATGCTGAAGTACTTACGTGAGAATTTGGAACAGCTTTGACCTGCAGCTGTGCTGACCTGTCATATGTCTTTGTACAGGATTAATGATATGTGCTAAAGGTATTCAAAATTCTAATGAAAATTTTATAATACATGCTGAGGCACCAGTTTTTTTCTTATTTTCAGAATACTAATAGCATTTTAGACAGTAATCACTCATCCAAAATCGTTTCTTTTTAATCAAATCATTTAAGAGGTACGAGAGCAAAATAAAACCCAAAATATCCTTGACTGTAATTTTTATATTTTTAAATAGATAATTCTAGCTACTTTCCCCAGTAGTGTGAGACTACATGTGCCAAATTGTAGCTAGGAGTGTTCTTTTTTTAAAGACTAGTTATAATCAAGGACTTCTAATGATAATGATTAATCAACATTTATAGTAACTAGAATTTATAAGCATGAGAACCACTGAAATAATGAATATGGACATAGTATATATGTAAAGGAAGAACTATATCATTAAATCTTGTGTTTCCTTGTGTAACAAAACAGGACTTTCCATTAAATGCATTACAAAAGCTTTTCCTTCCTGGTGAAATAATTCTCCATAGCTGCTTTCCAAATTCACGTGTGCACAAATACAGCCATTCACTGCTGTGAAAGGAACACCATTCTGGAAGTCCCCTTTTCCATGGCTTCTACCTTCAATACGAATATATCATTACTATAATCTTTTCAAAGACCTAGCCCTCTTTGGCATGAGCTACCCAGTAACCTCCCGTAATACAAATTGCATTGCAATTATAGTTCTTATCTAGAAAGAAAGTGTGATGTCATATGTAAAATTATCACTATAATTAACAAAAAGATTTGCAAGTTTTCACGAATACCCCCAAATGTTAATATTAAGGTGAAAATGGGAGGAATTGTGGGGTAAGATTTCCTTGCCTTTGGAGGAGCACATCCTTCTGTCAAATCAATCCTGCCTGGAATTACTTCTTTCTTCTGGGAAATCCACTAGTTCTTAAGGAAAGAACATTGCACAGATGTGCATGTGATTAGCTACCACTAGTTTCCATCCACCTATTGGGCACCTACATCTCTCCCTTAAAATCTGCAGAACCCTGGGTGCATAGTGTTTACACAGAAGGGAATCTGTGGGCTCCCAGAAAAAAGAGTGCACGATACAACTCCTTTCCTCTTCCATGATGTAGTCTTCCTTTCTGCAAGGATTTCTGCTTTATTGTTTCCCCATGCACAGTGCAGCAGAGGGCAGCACGGGACTCCATCCTTGGCAGCTTTGAGGAGGGGTGCTGAAATTTGCTGTAGCTGCATGTATGCTCATTGAGCAACCCTCAGTGCTCTGCTGTGGATGCCAGACTATTCAACGAAATGCGTCTCTGCTCTTTTGGAGCCCCTACTGGAATTTGCATACATACAGACTAAAACACTGGAACAGCTGCCTTTACATGATCCTTCATCTGGAGGAGCTAGAGTATTCTCATATATTAGCATTCACGAATGGTGCAAGGACTTAGAATGAAGGTACATTCAATATACTCTGATCTTATTTTTGTCAATGGAGCAGTGTACTAGTGATCCAGTGGCGGAACTGTCTCTCTAGGCCCCATGATTCTAGAATATTGAGTACACATAGGGTTGCCAGGTGTCCCTCACCCCTCCTGCACCCCTGCTCCAGCCTGGAGTCCTCTCCTGCACCCAAAGCCCCTCATCTCCGGACCCACCCCAGAGCCTGTACGCACAGCTGGAGCCCTCACTGCCACTTCCCCCCACACCCCAATCCCCTTCCCCAGCCTGGTGAAAATTAGCAAGTGAGTGAGGGTGCGGGAGAGTGAGCGACATAGGGAGAGGGATGCAGTGAGCAGGGACATGGCCTAGGGAAAGGAGCGGGGCAGGGGGCAGGGAAAGGGTATTCAGTTTTCTGCAAATAGAAAGTTGGCAACCCTAAGTATGCTGCAGCTTTGGAAAACTTTATAATCTGCATCCTGGTTAATAAATTAAGAATGAATGTTGAACACCTGAGTCACACTGGATACAGTTTTATTTACTTTTCAACACAGCTGAAGTGCTCAGTCACAAGTTCAGGGCCTGATCCAACTTCCATTGAAATCAATGGGAGAATTTCATAGAAATTGGGTAGGCCTTTATCATTAATAAAGGTTTATTTCTGATATTTGCAGACATGATGCTACCACTAATATAACAAGGAGATTCAATTGCAGTTCACACAGCGAAGTTATTCTGATCTATTTGTCCGCTGCAGGTACAAGTAAAACACGATTTGATTTGCTAAAGACAGCAGTTTTATATTAGTATATTTATAGTTTTTAATGTATGGTAGAGGGTGAACCTGGTTTCCCGTAGTGGAAACTATGACACAAATATGAATAACCTTTTATTGTGGGAGTTATTGACTTGACTTCATAAATAAAGGAATCCAAATCAGTGGAGTTACCTCAGCAGTGATTTGGCCCAAATTCTTCAACGTATGAGGAATATTTGTTGTTAGTGTCCCAGTGTATAAACTTTTGAACTGTATTATGTGTTCTCAGAGCCTGCATTAACCCTTCAGCAGCACCAGGTGTATAATGCATAGCTACCTTGTTCATAATGATATTGTCTAACCATATATGGTTTAGGAAAACTGTTTCAAATCTGTTATTAATATTTTATTTTATGTCAAACTGACATAATTTAAATGGCTTCCAGCAGAGCACTGATTTTAAATTTGTATGCTGCTGTATGTTTTCTCCTCATTGTTCAGACCTTGGAGCTCAATTCAGAATGATTGAAGCATTTGTACAAGTCAAATACCAGGATAAAAGGTAGAGGAATAAAACAACAGTCAGGAAGCTATCTGAACAGGGAATTCACTTCAAACCAAAATCTCCCTCCCAGTTATAAAATGAAAGGTTTTTATATACATCTTTTTTCTACTTCACACTGCATTAGCTATCACCAACGATAGCTTGGCTTGTTGTTCAGTGCCAAAATTTAAAGTGGGTTTAAAAGTCTGTTCTCCATCCCTGAATAAACACCACACATACAGAACCCTTAATGAAGATTAGATTTTTTTAAAAAATGCAATAGGGAGATGTCACCATGGAGGTCAGTCCAGACTAAGATCATCCAAGTTGCCAACTTGTCTCCTCTACTTCAGGATGACTGTTCTCTGGAAAAGTTAAAGTGTGTATGTGTGGCGTTGTGTCCATGCGCACATATACTTGTAATTACAAGAAGGATTATAAGAAGCAATCAAAAAACAAGATTTGGGAAAATCCAAAAAAATCCTTCATGCCGTTAAGAATGTCACTATAAATTGCAATCATTAAGGGAAAAATCCCGCCCCAACTTCTGCTGTCATAAATATCCTCCCATCCTTAGGCAGCAGAACCCATGAAGAAGGGAGAGGGCTCATTTGGGGTGATGATGTAGAGTATGCACCCACTGCATGGCTCCCACAGGGCAAGGGCAGGTGGGGGCTTTGCATAATTAGGTCAGGAGACTGGTGTTTTGTCTATGGATCCTGTGGTCCTCCTCCTATACCAGGGCTGTGTTAGGGGCAAGCAAGAATACTTTATCCATAAGGCTGAAGAATATTCTGCAGACTGGCTCCCGGCAGGATTGGGAGGGAAGATGTCTTTCCTCTCTCCACTTTCCCCCTGTGCCTCTCTGCAGGCGCAGATCAGCTTCTCATGCTGGGTTCTATGAAGATTTGGCTTTAAACGCCAAGTCATGCAGCCTTTTTTCATGTGAATAAAGACTGCAGCATCAGACCACTAGTGAGGAATGAAATGTGCTTGTGTTAATTCTCAGAATAAGCTACTGTGTAATGCATTTCTATTCATGGGAATGAATGAGGTTCTATGTGACTTACAAATATCAGGTAAAATGGGGAAAGTAGCGTAAACATTATGTGTGTAATCCTGACAAGTTTCTCAGCAAGGTCTGCAGCAACCTCATTTCTTATCAAGATTCATGAAACTGCAATTCCCCTTGAAAGAGGCACTCAGCATGTTGCAGAGACGAGTCCATAACATAACTCAGAAAATGTATTTATTGTTTTCAGTCACAATACATGCAGTTCCCAAGGCTCACAATGCAATTAGCAGTAATCAATTCAGATGTTCAAGGAGGGTTAGCTTTTAGTTTACCTTAGCCACTTGCAGACTGTAAAGTGTCCCTTTCCTGATACAGATTTCTAATTAAACATGTGACCTAGCAGTCTATTTCATCCTCAGTGCCAAACCTGTTATCTGCAGGGCTCTGCTATGCACTTTCACCTTCACCAAGAGAGGTAAGCATTTCTTTCATAGACTTTCTTGATCTTGCATCAATGAAATCAGTGAGAGTTTTCTCACCATATTGAATAGGAACACGATGGCCCTTTGATATCCACTGGTTCCCCCCCACACACACTCTTTTAATCCTACCTCAACTGTTCCCAGTACAGATCCTCCCCATTTTCCTTCACAATGTGTTCTTTCTCTCTCTCTCTCACCCTACTGTTCCCTTCACTTGCAAATCATGTTAAACTTCTTTGTTTAAGACTGCTTACATTTGGATTGTCTTTCATATTAAAAACTCTTCTGTCTCATCCCACTCTCTGTTCCTGTGTGAGAAAAAGTGACTGAACATTAGGCACAATGCTGTAAGGTGGTGAGCACCTCTTGCAAAATGCAGAGAACACTCAACTCCCATCAGAGTATACGGGAGTTAAGAATGTTCTGTGCCTCCCAGGATCAAGCTCATTATTTCTGTTGACTATCAGGCCCAGGTCTTATTTCTATCCCTAACTCAAGGCAGTGGTTGAGACTGGTTCTTAAGCCACATTAATATTATTTCACTCAAGGGATAAGGGGTGTGAGTCAGCATTCATGTCGCATTCCCCATCAGTACCCAGCCCAGAGAAGCTGATGATCCAACCAGCAGACCAAATTTGGTGATGAATCCTGGTCACGTGGCAGCTGAGGAGCATTATGCATATGCTAAGAAGATTCAAGAGATGGAAGAGAAAACAAAAAAATGAAACCCATGAGGTAATGGGTAACTGGATGTGCCATGTTTGTCTTTCTTCCACAGGACAGAAGCGACTTTGTCTGTACAAAGTGCAAGCTGGTCTCCATATTGGAAGAGAAGATTGAAGGTCTGGAGCAACAGGTAACGACCCTGCGTTGTATACGAGAGACTGAGGATTTTCTGGACCAAACTCAGGATAGCCTTCTAGGGGCACAAAGCTCTAAAGATGTAGAGCAGGTTGCACAGAGGAGCCAAGAGGCCAGTGAAGAAGCTTGGCAACATGTGACCTCCAGAAGAGGTAAGCGGAATGTCCGGGTTCCAGTAACACAGACACAGGTAACTAACCGCTTTCATGTTCTCTCCACAGGTACCAATGCGGAGAGTGGACCAGATGATACGTCTGGGGGGAGAAAGCGGAAGGAGACTCCGCTGGTTGGGAGGCATGAGATGCGATGTCCTGAGGTTGGGGGTTCCACGACCACCACTCCCAAGAGGAGAAGGCGGGTGGTGGTGGTCGGGGACTCTCTCCTCCGGGGGACTGAGTCATCTATCTGCCGCCCTGACCGGGAAAACCGAGAAGTCTGCTGCTTGCCAGGGGCTAAGATTCGTGATGTGACGGAGAGACTGCCGAGACTCATCAAGCCCTCGGATCGCTACCCCTTCCTGCTTCTCCACGTGGGCACCAATGATACTGCCAAGAATGACCTTGAGCGGATCACTGCGGACTACGTGGCTCTGGGAAGAAGGATAAAGGAGTTGGAGGCGCAAGTGGTGTTCTCGTCCATCCTCCCCGTGGAAGGAAAAGGCCTGGGTAGGGACCGTCGAATCGTGGAGGTCAACGAATGGCTACGCAGGTGGTGTCGGAGAGAAGGCTTTGGATTCTTTGACCATGGGATGGTGTTCCATGAAGGAGGAGTGCTGGGCAGAGACGGGCTCCATCTTACGAAGAGAGGGAAGAACATCTTTGCCAGCAGGCTGGCTAACCTAGTGAGGAGGGCTTTAAACTAGGTTCACCGGGGGAAGGAGACCAAAGCCCTGAGGTAAGTGGGAAAGCGGGATACCGGGAGGAAGCACAGGCAGGAATGTCTGTGAGGGGAGGGCTCCTGCCTCATACTGGGAATGAGGGGCGATCAACAGGTTATCTCAAGTGCTTATATACAAATGCACAAAGCCTTGGAAACAAGCAGGGAGAACTGGAGGTCCTGGTGATGTCAAGGAATTATGACGTGATTGGAATAACAGAGACTTGGTGGGATAACTCACATGACTGGAGTACAGTCATGGATGGTTATAAACTGTTCAGGAAGGACAGGCAGGGCAGAAAAGGTGGGGGAGTAGCACTGTATGTAAGGGAGCAGTATGACTGCTCAGAGCTCCGGTACGAAACTGTGGAAAAACCTGAGTGTCTCTGGATTAAGTTTAGAAGTGTGTGCAACAAGAGTGATGTCATGGTGGGAGTCTGCTATAGACCACCGGACCAGGGGGATGAGGTGGATGAGGCTTTCTTCCGGCAACTCACGGAAGCTACTAGATCGCATGCCCTGATTCTCATGGGTGACTTTAATTTTCCTGATATCTGCTGGGAGAGCAATACAGCGGTGCATAGACAATCCAGGAAGTTTTTGGAAAGCGTAGGGGACAATTTCCTGGTGCAAGTGCTAGGGGAGCCAACTAGGGGGAGCGCTTTTCTTGACCTGCTGCTCACAAACCGGGTAGAATTAGTGGGGGAAGCAAAAGTGGATGGGAATCTGGGAGGCAGTGACCATGAGTTGGTTGAGTTCATGATCCTGACGCAGGGAAGAAAGGTAAGCAGCAGGATACGGACCCTGGACTTCAGGAAAGCAGACTTTGACTCCCTCAGGGAACAGATGGCCAGGATCCCCTGGGGGACTAACATGAAAGGGAAGGGAGTCCAGGAGAGCTGGCTGTATTTCAAGGAATCCCTGTTGAGGTTACAGGGACAAACCATCTCGATGAGTCGAAAGAATAGTAAATATGGCAGGCGACCAGCTTGGCTTAATGGTGAAATCCTAGCGGATCTTAAACATAAAAAAGAAGCTTACAAGAAGTGGAAGGTTGGACATATGACCAGGGAAGAGTATAAAAATATTGCTCGGGCATGTAGGAAAGATATCAGGAGGGCCAAATCGCACCTGGAGCTGCAGCTAGCAAGAGATGTCAAGAGTAACAAGAAGGGTTTCTTCAGGTATGTTGGCAACAAGAAGAAAGCCAAGGAAAATGTGGGCCCCTTACTGAATGAGGGAGGCAAGCTAGTGACAGAGGATGTGGAAAAAGCTAATGTACTCAATGCTTTTTTTGCCTCTGTTTTCACTAACAAGGTCAGCTCCCAGACTGCTGTGCTGGGCAACACAAAATGGGGAAGAGATGGCCAGCCCTCTGTAGAGATAGAGGTGGTTAGGGACTATTTAGAAAAGCTGGACGTGCACAAGTCCATGGGGCCGGACGAATTGCATCCGAGAGTGCTGAGGGAATTGGCGGCTGTGATTGCAGAGCCCTTGGCCATTATCTTTGAAAACTCGTGGCGAACGGGGGAAGTCCCGGATGACTGGAAAAAGGCTAATGTAGTGCCCATCTTTAAAAAAGGGAAGAAGGAGGATCCTGGGAACTACAGGCCGGTCAGCCTCACCTCAGTCCCTGGAAAAATCATGGAGCAGGTCCTCAAAGAATCAATCCTGAAGCACTTAGAGGAGAGGAAAGTGATCAGGAACAGTCAGCATGGATTCACCAAGGGAAGGTCATGCCTGACTAATCTAATCGCCTTTTATGATGAGATTACTGGTTCTGTGGATGAAGGGAAAGCAGTGGATGTATTGTTTCTTGACTTTAGCAAAGCTTTTGACACGGTCTCCCACAGCATTCTTGTCAGCAAGTTAAGGAAGTATGGGCTGGATGAATGCACTATAAGGTGGGTAGAAAGCTGGCTAGATTGTCGGGCTCAACGGGTAGTGATCAATGGCTCCATGTCTAGTTGGCAGCCGGTGTCAAGTGGAGTGCCCCAGGGGTCGGTCCTGGGGCCCGTTTTGTTCAATATCTTCATAAATGATCTGGAGGATGGTGTGGATTGCACTCTCAGCAAATTTGCGGATGATACTAAACTGGGAGGAGTGGTAGATACGCTGGAGGGGAGGGATAGGATACAGAAGGACCTAGACAAATTGGAAGATTGGGCCAAAAGAAATCTAATGAGGTTCAATAAGGATAAATGCAGGGTCCTGCACTTAGGATGGAAGAATCCAATGCACCGCTACAGACTAGGGACCGAATGGCTCGGCAGCAGTTCTGCGGAAAAGGACCTAGGGGTGACAGTGGACGAGAAGCTGGATATGAGTCAGCAGTGTGCCCTTGTTGCCAAGAAGGCCAATGGCATTTTGGGTTGTATAAGTAGGGGCATAGCGAGCAGATCGAGGGACGTGATCGTTCCCCTCTATTCGACACTGGTGAGGCCTCATCTGGAGTACTGTGTCCAGTTTTGGGCCCCACACTACAGGAAGGATGTGGATAAATTGGAAAGAGTACAACGAAGGGCAACAAAAATGATTAGGGGTCTAGAGCACATGACTTATGAGGAGAGGCTGAGGGAGCTGGGATTGTTTAGTCTGCAGAAGAGAAGAATGAGGGGGGATTTGATAGCTGCTTTCAACTACCTGAAAGGGGGTTTCAAAGAGGATGGCTCTAGACTGTTCTCAATGGTAGCAGATGACAGAACGAGGAGTAATGGTCTCAAGTTGCAATGGGGGAGGTTTAGATTGGATATTAGGAAAAACTTTTTCACTAAGAGGGTGGTGAAACACTGGAATGCGTTACCTAGGGAGGTGGTAGAATCTCCTTCCTTAGAGGTTTTTAAGGTCAGGCTTGACAAAGCCCTGGCTGGGATGATTTAACTGGGACTTGGTCCTGCTTTGAGCAGGGGGTTGGACTAGATGACCTTCTGGGGTCCCTTCCAACCCTGATATTCTATGATTCTATGATTCTATGATTCTAATACCAGAAGTTTGAAAGCCCTATTCACAGGTAGATTCTTGACACAAAGAAAACTTCTGTAAAGCCTCTGAAATCCTGAGCTTGTTTTAGATAGTGGTTCTCAAACTGTGGGTTGGGACCCCAAAGTGGGCCATTTTAATGGGGTCACCGGGGCTGATGATTTACTGGAGTCTGGGCTGAAGCCCGAGCCCCACTGCCCAGGGACAAAACAAAAGCCCGAGGGCTCAGGTTACAGGCCCCCTGCCTGGAGCTGAAGCCTTGGGTTTTGGCTTTGGCCCCCCCCCTCACTCGGGCTTTGGCCACCCCATCTGGGGCTATGGGGCTCGGGCGGCCTTGAGTTTCATTCCCCCCCTCCGGGGTCATGTAGTAATTTTTGTTGTCAGAAGGGGATTGCGGGGCAATGAAGTTTGAGAACCCCTATTTTAGATATTGTGCAGTAAGTAGATGTGCATAAATATATAGAAGACTGCCCTTTCCACCAGCTACATGGCATTGAGTGTGTGATATTTATTTTCTAATAGTTGATTTGTACTTTCAACCACTTTACAAAACTTGATGTGGCTGGAAATAACCCTCCTGAAAAATATATTGCTAAACTAATGATATTCAAGTGGTCATTTTTAATAACATTGAATAATTGTTTCATTTTCAACATAGCTACAATTAACAAGACACCAGGAGAATATGTAAGGGTATCTTCAGGTGACTGCAGATATTGTATTCCTCTGAATGTGAAATCAAGAAACATTAAGGGTGAGATGACAAGGAGATGAAATGAGTGACTATAACATATTTATTCTTTAAAAATAGACTGAAGTTCAACAACTGCTGCTCAGTCTTATCATTTCATATTAGTGTACACTCATCAAAACAAAGCAATACAGTACCAGCATTTGATGACACTGCTCTCTCTTAGAAGTTCAAAGATGAGCAAAAAAAAAATGTCTGGGTTCCCAAGCAACAGCACGTTAAATGGAATTGTTATTAAAAGCATCTATACAGTGATTGATTTACAAGCCATACAATGAGACATACAAGCTCTCAAGTAGCAAGATCGAACCATAATAGAAACCAATTACTCATAGCAGCCAAAGAATGTGCTGTTTATGAAAACACAACACAGTATATTATATGGGCCAGATTAACTCTTGCTAAGTGGGCTCAACACCAGCTGAAGCTGAATCCACTTACAAAGGGCTGGATTTGGTCCAAAGTCTGTAAGTACAATATAATGAAAATGTAGGACCTGATTCTGCAAATATTTACTATTGAGCACAGATGCTTACTACTATGAGTAGTCCTATTGTTTTCAGGCCCTTTTTTGGTATGATGGCTTTCAGACAAACTGTATCCCTACATTTCTTTCAAATAATAGATGATATCAGAGGTAGAAGTACAGACAAGAGAAAAGAGAGATGTTTTCACATGAATTAAAGTATCAGTACAGGTGGAGAGTCATTGAGGTGGAGAAATATTAGATAGGTAATCTAGCTAGAAGTAGTGCCAGATTAGTAGGCTTTTGTACAAAGGATGGCAAGATTGTGTGTAGGGATGGAGATGAAATTAGTGCTAGCCAAGCAGGAATGCATTTGAGAGAGAGAAGATCTGTCTGGCAGACCATGTTTTCTGCATAATGAAAAAATATATGGGCTCATATTCCCAGCTGTAAATTGTCCTAACTCTCTATTAAAGAACTGTGCTGACTTGCACCAATTGAAGATCTGGTCCGTGTTGTTTTTCCATGCCTTATTTAGGCAGCAGCAGCTCTGATTTGTCTAATAGCAGAATGTTAAAATACTAACTGAAAATACTAACTGTCTTTCAAAAAGTTCCTAAGTGTTTTTTTGTCTGTTTGCTTTTTGTACAGAACTAGAGATCAAACTAGTGTGATGGAGGTCAAAAATGATCTCAATCGGTCAATTTTTATTCAAGGTAGTATATGGCACCCACTAAATCTTTGGGGGATCCAAATTGTGAATGATGGGAAGGAGTTGTAAAAGCCTGTGAAGTAGGTCCTAAATTTGTATATGTGTAGTGTTCTTCTGGAGAGTTGGCTAAGCAAGTGAGTGTATGCCAGGATCAGGAACCTCCTGAATCTTACAATGCCAAAGGCCAGTATGAGTATTTACATACTGAAGCATCGCTCAAAGACGGTAAAGAGGTGCTTAAGGCTCAAAGATGGACTTGGGCATTAGATAGTACCCAGTGAGATATTTGGGGAATGGGGAAACTTGAACTTTGTAATAATAATAAATAATAATAATAATTTAATAATAATAAATCACTTATAAGGTAATAGCCTGTGCATACAGAGATAGATATTTCTTTGTTTAGAGTATTATATTTTGTTAATTACACTTAGTAATAAGTAAATAATAAGTTATAGTATGTATCTGTATAGACATATATGAGTCGTTATAAATTGTTTTATTATGTACATCCTTCATCTATTTGATAGGTTTCAGAGTAGCAGCCGTGTTAGTCTGTATTCGCAAAAAGAAAAGGAGTACTTGTGGCACCTTAGAGACTAACAAATTTATTAGAGCATAAGCTTTCGTGAGCTACAGCTCACTTCATCGGATGCATTTGGTGGAAAAAACAGAGGAGAGATTTATATACACACACTGTTATTGTAGGTAGGTGGAATCCAGTTCAGTTTGTTCCAGTTTAAATAAAATCCCCATCTTATATATATTTAAAACCAGTTGTATTATCTTGGCTACCATTAGATAATCTTTTATCATGGTGTAACACCCCCACTCTTCCAGGTCTCACCTGCAAGGTAAATTATACCACCATTGTGTTGGACATTGCTAAATCTTGGTCAGTGGTTTTGGGATGGGGTGACCCTCAGATTCATTTCAAATTATAACACAATAACCCTAATCTGAGAGGTCTGTTTACATATCAATAGAGATGCAAGTCCCATGAGGCAAGTCCGATTAACACTCCAGAACTGCACAGATACTAGTCACATAAGGGTGGTCTCAAATTTAGCCTACGTCATGAAAATTGGGTGAGATGGAAGTTCTTCCAGAAACTAATAGGATTAGGATGAGGGGGGTCCCTAGAGGGAAAAGAGGGAGAAGTGGAAAACACAACAAAAAAGACACCCATGAGTTGGTCAGGTTTGGTGGAGACAATGACCCAGGGGAGGAACATCAACATACTCAGATAATGGTCCCAACCCCAAAGGAAGGGACCAGCACAGGAAGGGACCACCCAACGACCACAGGAAGGGACCGCTACATCCACAATTAATGGCCCAATCCAGGTCCCACGGGGGCTTGAGCTAAGGACCAGCATACTCCATCTCCTGACGCAGACCTTCTCTCGAGCCAAGAAGACTTCATCGCTGAGCAGTGGATTGATTTGACGTTGAGCTGGCCCTATGAAGAGCTCACCCAGGTCGACGATGAAGTACAAGAACCATGACTCCTGAAACAGTGGCCACACTTCAGATTGCAAAGGGAAAAAATATACTGGGCAGTGAAAGACCCACAGACTGGGGAAGTCACGATGCAACTCCATGTTCTCAAAAAGTTTTGAAAGGAAGTGTTAAAGCTAGCCCATGCAGTACTCTCTGGAGGACATATCAGGCAGGGAAAAAACACTGGAAAGGGTGACCCTGAGATTCTGTTGGCCTAATGTCCATAAGGAAGTGTGGGACTATTGTGCTTCATGCCCAAATATCAGCGGACTAGCCTGAGGAAGGCCCCTAAAGCCATTCTAGTACCCCTGCTCATGGTAGGGACCCTATTTGAAAGAGTGGGGATGGATTTAATAGGCCTGCTGAAGAAAGCATGGCAGAGCAGCAATATGTTTTAGCGATCACTGAAGGCTAACCTTCCTAAGGCATTACTCCTCTCCACAAAGGCGGCAGTCATTGCCACTGATCTGATGAAAGTATTAGCCCAGGTAGGGATTCCTTAACAGAAAATCACTGGCCAGAGAACTAATTTTATGTCACAGCTAACGAAGGAACTATGCAAGGTGGAAGTCCCAAGAACTTCAATTTATCAGCCACAAACTGATGGGCTGGTGATGTGATTTAATAAAACCTTGAAAGGGATGCTGAAGAAGTTGTGGCCTTCAATTTTCATTGCTTGGATCAGCTCCTACCCTCCCTTCTGTTCTCCATATGGGAAATTCCCCAAGATTCTGCAGGATTTTCCGCATTTGAGTTACTGTATGGGAGACTGCTCTGGGGACTATTATATCTGATTTGTGAAGCATGGGAGGGACAGAAGTCAAGGTCCACCAACTCAGTACAATATGTATTACAATTAAAAAAGAAGCTAAAATCCCTGGATGAGTTTGCAAAGTAGAACTTGAAGACACAATATGACCAGAAGAACTCTAACAAAGGAACCAATATCCAAGAATTCCAACTGGGGACGTGCTACTTGTGTCAGAATCCAAGCTGTTGGCCTTGTGACAAGGGGCCTTTGAAATAATGAGATGGGTCAGGACTATAATTACAAAGTTTTCCAGCCTAGAAAGAAGAAGGCCACTCAAATATATCATGTCAACTTACTGAAGATGTGGAAAGAATGAGAAGGACTCTTCATCACTCTGTTCCCTCTGGAGCCCAAACTCAGCCCCCATGCCATGACATTTCCCAGTTGGGGACCCTATCAGTTAGGGAAGACTTAAAACCCAAACAGGAACATTAGAGACACAAGCTCATCAGCACATTTCCCTCCCTGTTTTTGGCACCATCAGGTTCCATCATACCTAGTGACATCTAGTGTTCCATTGTATAGCCAGAAACTGCAAGAAAGTGTTCAACCATTACCCAGAAAAATAGCTGCACTGTTAACAGACCTAGGAAAGAATGCCTCATTAAGGAAGATCCAGTAGACTGAGGCCTGCAGCAAGGCCTTCCAGGTACTAAAAAAATGGCTGGTCAAGGAACCTGTATTATTTCACTCTAACTTTTCAACAGTATCAGGTTCACAATGGTACCAATGCCAGTGCCAGGTTGCCTGCTGGTCTCCAGCTACAGCTGAGCTCCTGCCAGCCTGGGGGAGAGGA
Source organism: Dermochelys coriacea (assembly GCF_009764565.3). Taxonomy (NCBI): domain Eukaryota; kingdom Metazoa; phylum Chordata; order Testudines; family Dermochelyidae; genus Dermochelys; species Dermochelys coriacea. Next base: position 175,613,842 of record NC_050069.1, read on the forward strand.
TGGGGTCAGGGCCTGGGTTAGGGGAGGCTTAGCCTCCCCTGGCCTATTGTACCTGCTGCCCATGCATTCCAGCTACAGATGAATCACATGTCCTTCAATGAATACAATCCATGAAGGAATAATCCCTGAATCATGCAGTGGTATCTGTTCCTGCAACCACGTTGCTTTGAAGTATTGCATTGAGCTGGTAAAGATCATAAAAATACAGACTTCTCTTCACGAGTTGGGGGGAATGTTGACTCTGTGACTCTGAAACTGAGGGGGAGGGTGTGTGATGGGGTCTAACTCCTCCCCACCCCACTGACCACTGCCAACGGCTGTCAGATGAAGCTCATCAAAGCTATATTTAGAGTTATGCAGGAGCAGACATTAATCTCATCTTTAGTTTCCCAGAATTTGCAAAGTAATTTACTTTAGATGCTGAAGCCCACATACTCATCATCCTGTCCCTGCTGAAGAAAACACAGAGAGGTTTGTTGCTTGTGTATGTGAGAGGATACCACACAAAGACTGGGAGAAAATATGGAGCAGCAAGAATGAAAACTACTAGTGAAGGAATCATTAAAAACAGAAACATTGCTGCCAGTTCTTTGGGAGGCTCTTGATAGTTGTTCATATTGATTACAAAAACCACATCGGATTTCAGTATGATGAAACACTCGTGGGTTTAGCACTGAGCACAATTGTGTACTAGCCCGTGGGGATGAACTGTATGATGCAAAAGGCCCTTTCCATCCCTGTCAGTTATGATCATGTGTTAAACATGATGGGATCAACAAGCAAAATATATGGGAAACTGTAATGTCATTACTGATTTATTAATTTACTATTCTTATTTATACATTATCCAAAACAAATGAGACACTTTATTATACATTTTGAAAGGACATGGCACTTTCCCTAAAAAGCTAGATCAGACAATGCAGCAAGGAAGACAAAAACAAAAGTAGTAGGTGCAAGGCTAGAGGAAGGAAATGTGAAGACTTTATGTATTAATCATTTGGCAAAAATTATCAGAAGATGATTAGCCCATATCATCCCATCGATTTTTCTTTTTTTAAGCCAAACTACTCATTGAGTTATGTTAGTAACTAATTTCTAAGCAAAATACAGTGGGGAGTTCTGATTTTTTTAAATAACATGAAATGACCCATTATCCCTATTTATTATTTGTTCTGAATTATATAAAACATAAAGAATCCCTGCCCTGAAGAGCTTACAATCTAAAAGACAGATACAGAAGAGACAAGATGCATGGAAAGCCCAGGAGTGTGATTTAAGTTAGGTGCTTGTTTTGGGAACAACTCCCTTCCCCTGTCCAATGAGAGAAAAAATGGGATACATATTGTCCCTTCCCCCTTTATCTGTAATTTCCATTAATGCTGCAGAAATTGTGTGCGCTGGCATCAAAGGGAGAATATTCAAGTATGTGTTATGTCCACTTTTCCTGTTAGTGTAAAAAGAAAAATTGTCAACTGAAGAATGTTTTAAAAACCTTTGAAGTATATCCAGCTGTCTGGGTACAAAAGAAAGGGGGAAGGACAGAGTTGCTATTTCCTCACAGAACCTGTCAACATTACATGAAAAATGCTGCAAGAAACCACTGGAATGCAAAGAAACCTTCCGCTTGAAACATTTTTGAGTCCATAATACCTTTTCAACAGTTGTCCCAAGTGTTTTATGAACATTGGTTATATAAGCTGATAGCAGAAAATAAATCTTTAGCTCAGCTGAGGCTGATCTGGTGCACTGTAGAATGATTTCTCCTTAGTGTGGATAGGAAGTCACAAGCATGAAAGCTGTACAAATGTACTGCCTCAGATTTAAAAATTACCCCCAATCCTATTTCCAACAAGAGTGATGAGGATTATGGGAAAAGTGCTTCAGAAGTCCCAGAATGCACAGGTACAACAGCGACGGCAAGAGGTGTGTGAGAAAAATCACTTTTTGTATGAAAAGGAGATTTGGATTTTAAGAAATGGTTTTCCACACTAGCGGGTGTTGAGTAAATTTCCGAGGGCACTGTGCATGTGCAAAGATGTTTTAACCTACTGAAGATATTATGATAAAATTTGAAATAGTTTTAGACCTTTGTTATATAACACTTGTGAAATAAATGAAAAAACAGGCCTTTTCTGTAACAAGACTAGTTCTTTGCTCCAGATTTTGTTCTCTGAATATAGATAACCATATTCAATTGTATAACTTTCAGATTTTGATGGCTAATTTCTTTTCCAGAGATCATATTCGGTAACAGATGATATTTTCTTATGACACACACAATACATTTGGAATTCCACTTTGTCATAAATTCAACTTTTAAAAAATAAAGGGAAAAATGTTTTCTAAAATCTATATTATACCACAAGATAATGGCTATGTGCACAAACATACCTATATATACATAGGTATGTGCATGTGTAACCTATGCCTTCTTGGTGTGGTGCTCTGTTCCCCTCTAGTGGCACCTAGCTTAGCTAGAGATTGATGAATCTGCTACACCCTTAGCTACAGAGGTGCTGGAACAATTTGTATAGCGGGAGCACTGAGAGCCTATATATGATGAAAACCACTTCAAGCCAGGGGATGCGACATCACCCATAGTTCCAGCATCTATGCTTACTCTAAGAGCCAGCTAGTTTTTTAGCTCATGCAGTAGAGACGCATACACTAAGCTTCAGAGGTCTAGGTTCAGTCCTGCCCGCAGATGAACAGGGTCTATTGGTTTTACACATGCATATGTACAAATACATACAAACTAGCACCCCTAGCTTGGATAGACTTACATTCATTCTTAATTTTATGCGCTCTGAATATTCCCACTGAAGGCAGTAAATCTATGCAGGATTGGGGTCATGGACAAGAACCTTGATAAACTGCATACTTCATAATTACTACCAAAACTGCTGGTTTATCCACTTATTAGTAAATATTTAACAGGAGACTGCTGTAATGAGATATAGATGTCCAGATTTTTACAAGATATTCTACAGTACCTTTACTTAGAGCGTAAGCTCTGTAGGGCAAGGACTGTCTTTCTGTAATGTGTTTGTTCAGTGCCAACCAGAAGGGGGCCCCTGATCCACGACTGGGATCTTTTGGGACTATCACAACATAAATAATTAATATTTGTATATTATGAAGTGTTATAACATCAACAATGTCAAAATAAATATAGAGTACATTTTGTGATACACTCAATTTTTTTCATTGTTTATTCATTTACACCTCTTAATTTTAAGCATGTACTTAAGTGCTTGCCTGAATAGATACTGATTTAGCCACATGCTTAGGTATACCAGGGCCTTTAGGCTCAAACCTCTGAGGTGGTGAACGCCTCTTCAGAAGTGCAGAGTGTACTAATCTTCCATGCACTTCCGTGGGATTTGAGGGCACTCTTCACCTTGCTGGGTCAAGCCATTAATTGCTCATTTGCAAAATACAATCAGTTTTTCATAATAGGTAACCCTGTCATTACTTAAAATTGTTGAGGTTAATAATCTTTATATGTGCATAAATATATTCACACACAAGTAGAATCTTGCTGATCTGCACTATTTTATACAGTTAAGATGACACACTGTCTCCAAGATATCTGTTTTCTATTTCCAATACTAAGCAACTGGGATTTGGCAGGCAGTCTCTTTTTCCACACAAAGCTTTAACACAGTTTGAATATAATAAATAAACAAACCAGAATATATTATTGAAAACCTGTTATGGGCTGCTGCTGCTTGTCTATAAAAAAGAAACATATATGTGAAAGTAAACAGTGAGCCAAGAGGAACATAAAATGGAGATTGGGGTAGGCAAAAATGTTCAGCTAAGACTATTAAACTAAGAAGCATACAATGAATTAGGAAAATGCCAGCACCATGATCTGTTCATACATGTGTGACTGTTTCACACATGTATATGTGTAAATGCTTTTTTCCTTTTTGGTTTGGGTGTGTGATAGTCTGGTGAAAGCTGGCAGCTCAACTGACCGTTCGAAATAGTTGAGTGCGCAAGCAGCCCTCCCCCCTGATCTTGTCATGCAAAATGTATTCCTTCTTCATCCCAGGCAAGGGGGACACACATTTCACAGGAAGAATAAACTGCAAGGAGGAAATTACAAACTGACGGGGAAGAAGATTAAAGGCTGCTTTTCCTCATCCCCCTCTGTCCAGGAGGAGTTCTTTGTCGTATTTGTAAAATTGATTCGATAAGGTGGATTTGTGACTATGGATTGGAGAAAGGCTGCTGCTGTCATCAGTTTGGTGGATGGGCTGTGAATGAAAGCTGAATATCAATGCATTGAGTAAAGGAAGGGTAGAGCCTTTACCATTTACGTGCATGTTTATCAGGGTCAGGGATTAGTTCTATAGGGTTTTTCTCATTCTCTCCGGATGGTTGCAGCAAGCTGGAGGGTTCGGATGACACTGATGAAGGAACTGATCATTTACTGCCTATACTTTGGATTTTCTTTCCCTTCGGTGGTTCTGGTTATTATGTAAAATCATTTGGGAGAGGATTTCTCCCTATTGCAGAGAGAAAGAGGCAGCAGGAAGGAGCGCAGTTTTGCAGTCTTGGGTGTTGATCGCAGCAACAGCCCGAATTATTGTTCGGAAGGGTTGGGGAGAAGATGAAGAACTCCGATGGGGTTTTTGGAGGTGCGATCAAGGCTCGGTGGATTTAAAGTGGCTCTCTCTCAGAAGAGCTTTCCTGGCAACGATTGATGGGCGGGAGGCTTTTTTACTGTGCCTGCCCTTGCTTCCTCTCGATCGTGCCGTTTCGTGCAGAAAGGGGAGGAAACTGTGCCCATCATGTCTTAATGTTCAGCGGGGCGGGGCGCGCCTCTTCTCCCAGCCCCGTTCTGTGGCAGGCGGCAGCAGCGGCAGCCTGCTTCCTTATTTTTAAAGTGGGTATTTTCTGCCTCTCGGAGGTGGGGGCACAGCTACCCTGATACCTTCCAGCTCTGCCAGCAGCCGCGTTAAGTGCTCGGCAAGTCGCCCCCACCCCCGCATTATTATCACGGCAGGGGGCGTTTCCCCAGGGCGCTAGCATCGGCTTTTGCCCCAGCCCTTGGCGCGGCAGCAGGGAGCGCGTTGCTGCTGCTGCTGCTGCTGCTGGCGGGGCGGGGCGGGGCGGCGCGCCGTGCAGCAGGGGGCGGGCCGGGGGCCGGCTGCCATGGGAGAGAGCATGTCCAAGCGACTCAAGCTGCAGCTGGGGGGCGAGGCGGAGATGGAGGAGCGGGCGTTCAGCAACCCCTACCCGGACTACCCGCTCCACGGAGCCGCCGCCGCGAGCCCAAGCGAGGCCGCGGAGACCCAGCGGGACCCCGCGCCCTCCCCAGTCGGGGAAGAGCCCGACTCCCTCCCCTTCGGCCCGGACGGGAAGGTGAGTGAGCGCGCGCGCGCGCGCGCTGGGCCCGGGGCGGGGGGCGGGGGCGCCGCCTCCCTCCCAGCCAGCATCTGAGAGCGCCCCGGCTGCCTTCCAGTGTTCTAGAACCCCGCCGGGCTCTGGAACGTTCAGCTGCCGCCCGCGCCTGGGGCCCGGCGAGGGGGCTGCTGCTGGCGCTGCTCGTTGCCCCTGGTGGCCGGGCTGAGGGAGCGCGGGAGGGGGCCACGTGGGGCGGAGGGAGGGAGGGGGGGGTTATTGAAAAAGCGTAGCGTAGCGTGGGCCCCCCCCCCCCACGCCCACCAGCCATAGCGCTGGGCTTTCATCCGCCTGCCTTGCCAGGGCCTCCTCCCGCAGCGCTAGGTGCTGCCCTCCCTTTGGCTTCATTGCATGGCACCTCTGTACCCTGCACAACCCCACAGCCACCTGCCACCGTCCTCCAGCCCTGCGCTTGCCTCCTCTACCCCATCATGCATGCCTCCCTCCCGCCCTGCCACACTCACAGGGCACCGACTCCTCTCTCAGCCCCCACAGCGCATTGCACCCATCTGCTCCCTGCACGCTGGCCTTGAGCAGTATTTCACAGCAGTGCCCGCAGCCCCCCCAGAGGCCCTCGCTCTTATACCCCCACCTTACCTGCATTAGCCTGGGACACCCCATTTCCTACTAGGGTCGCCATTCACACATCCCCAGAATACCGGACGTTCCAATACCTCCAGAAATGGTGCGAGCCCATCCCGCTGGTGTGACCCTGCCCGTATGTGCATGCGAGATCACACCGCACAGAGGATGCCATTTTTAAGAGAACGTTGCTCCGTTGCCCCCATCCCCACTGACTGACCTTGTGTGCGGCTCAGACTGGGGGTGGCGGGGCGGTGCATTTTTCAAAATGGTACCCTCTCCCCATTCAGTGCTGGATAAAACCACATTTGCTTTTGTCTCAGTATCGGCCGGCGCACAAACCACTCAAAAGGAAGACTTTCAGGTTTCAAACTGGATGAATGACCTGCTTGTTTCTGACCACACGCCTTACACAGCACTTAGCCTGCTCTCACAGCCCGTTCAGGCTATGTCAATGCTTATAGTGGCATGTAGTGTGCATGCACTGCACCCCATCTAGCATAGTTATACATAGCAGTGTAGACAGTGAAGCACTGCTTAGGAGAGTAAAGATACATCAGAGCCTTAGGGTATATCCTACACTGCCCTCTACGCAGCCAAGCAGCATCTGCCCCATCTAGACTGCTATTTTCAGCAGTGTAGTGTCCTGCTGCCTCCCCCCACTGCTGGATGCTTTCCCTGCCACAGGGAGCTGCCAGTTCTTTTCTCCACCACAGGAAAAGGCACTGCCAGAGCCTTTCCCCATTTCGTCCACCACGCTGGAGCCTTTCACTGCCGTGTGTAGTTACACACCGCAGTGTGGATGCAATCTGCTTTTCACTGGCATTTCATGTACCCTGTATCCCACCACTAGTGTGGACAAGGCCTTGGATTCTAGTTTAAACCCACAAAAATAAGAATACTCAGTTCTTGTCTTCACTGAAGAAAAAAAGGTGTACTCAAGGTAGGAACATACTTTTATTTGCAGTGAAGACAAGGCCTCAGAGTAAGACTGAAAACACTAGCCTTATCTGCAACCCTCCATGTATGTACAGTAGAAGCTGTTTTATCTGGCACTTCACCATCCGGAAAGCTTTATAAACCGGCATTTCTGATCTTCATTGAAATTCCGGTTTATAGTCCGGTTGGTGTGGGGCCAGTGAGGGGTTAGGGCGCAGGAGGGGGTGTGGAGCGTGGGCTTTGGGAGCGAGTTTGGGTGCGGGAGGGGGGCTTGGGGTAGAGGTTGGGGTGCGGGAGATGGTGTGGGTTGCGAGATCTGGAGGGCGCTCACCTTCGGCGGCTCCCCGCAAGCGGCGACCTGTCCTGGCTTCTCCTAGGTGGAGGTACAGCAGTCCCCGCCCCGAGCGCTAGCTCCACAGCTCCCATTGGCTGGGAAACGCAGCCAATGGGAGCTGTGGGGGCAGCACATGTGGGTGGAGGCAGTGTGCAGAGCTGCCTGCCGTGCGTCCACCTAGGAGTAGCCAGGACAGGTCGCCGGTTGTGAGGAGCCGCCCGAGGTGAACACCCTGCAGATTGGGCACCCGGCACCCCCTCCTGTGCCCCAATTCACTGCCTTGAGCCCCCTCCCAGAGCCCAAGTCCCGCACCCTTCCTGCACCCAAACGCCTTCTCTTGGTTAACCAGCATTTTCACTTACCAGCACCCCCCATTTCCCCAACATGCTGGATAAAACAGCTTTTCCTGTATATGTTACAGCTCAGAAATTATCAAAATTTCACTAAAGTTATGCAGAGAATGGAAGAGAGAGCCTCGGTTGGGTCACTTCCCTTCCAAATGCCCAGTTTTCCCCACAGTATTCTCAGGGCTTGTTTTCATAGTGACTTACTATGCGGCAAGCTACAGTATGACTCTACAGCTCGCTAGCTTGCCGTGCAGTAATGCCCTCTAGGAGCATTGCTATGGTGCAGTGGGACTTTCACTGTGCTGTGGCAGTGTCCCTGGTTTGCCGCACATTGACAGCGTAGCCAAGCCTTTAGTCTATGCTATTTTTAGAAAAGATGGATGTCTCTGTCTTTGATGGAGTTCACACTCACTCTTTAGATATTGCTGAGCCATTCCTTCCCCTCTTAATCTATGGCTACTTCCATGTACACATGAAGGACAATTTCTTTTTGTAATTTTTTAAATTGATTCTATGAGTCTCTTGCCTTATGATTAGATCAAATGATGCACATTTGCCAAAATATTTAATCAGGAGAAGATCTCCAGGTACTGTTATGGCCACCATCACATTAGTATCTGAGCACCTCACAGTCTACTATGTATAAATCCATCCAGCATCCCAGTAAGATAGGGAAATACTATTCTCATTTTTACAGAAGAAACAGAAAAGCTTAGTGACTGTTCAGGATCACACAGGAAGTCTGTAGTGGGCAAAGAATTGTGCTTCTGAGGGAGTCCCAGGCTCCCACTCTAATCACTGAATACTTTCTTCTCAATACCACTGGATGGTTCTACCTCTGCTCTTACTGCAAATTACTGAATTTTAAAACTGGTAACAGCTCATGTAGGATGTAAGAGTAACAGCTTGCCGTTCTGAGAACCATGCAAGATCTGCGTGGGTATGTAAAGGATAACATGGTGACTTACTCTGAATTTCTGTGATATTAAATAATCATTTTGACACTTTAATGTAGCTTTATTTTAAATATAGGATAGTGGTAGTGCTCCTATGGCTAGGATTCCTTCTTTAACCAAAAAAGAAACCTTTGGCATCAGAACACCTGTCAAAACAATTAAATGCTAATTGGCATCTGTGTTGGGCCTCTTGTCCGCAATGAGAATGGGCTCACAGATTGGAGTATTCTCTCGTCTCTAGTAATAGTCCCTTCAGGTCGGGATTAAGACACAATGAAGACCTACTGAGAGGAAGTTTGCACTGTGGCTGCACGTGCAGAATTCGTAACTAAATAGAATTCTCCATTCTTTAGTCTGTCATCTTTTTTTCAATCACTAGCACCAAAGTCAATTAGGTCCCGATTCTGCAAACAGCTCCTATATCACTGCATCCACAGTACCACTGTAGGGCTATGTGAGTAATGGTGAGTAAGAACTATGTGACTCACATAATGACAGCTGCAAATATATGGGTACTTCAGTTGCCATAGAAGTCACTGTATTATCAAGCAATCCATTTGACTTCATAAATTGTCAAGTTAGTCAGATAAAACTCATCCACTTTGGAGAATGGCCAGCTCTTCAAACGGTCATGTTAAATGTGAGACAGGGCTAACTGCTGCATAAAAACTTTGTTTTATAAATCTACACATTGGAATTCTGAATTTGGGATGTGAAAACAAAGCTATTTCAAATTATCTGGTTAACTTAATCACTTAAACAGCTAACCCTTTCAAATGTCATAGATTTATGCATCCGATGAAGTGAGCTCTAGCTCACAAAAGCTTATGCTCAAATAAATTTGTTAGTCTCTAAGGTGCCACAAGTACTCCTTTTCTTTTTATAGATTTATAGGTCAGTCATTTACATAGCTGAAGTGTTCTTTTTACATTGGAAGTGATTTGGATTTAAAATATATGTAAAAGTTTTAGAAAAGTGATGATAAACTTAATCTATGCTTGTATGGATTGTGAGGGGGGGAGTTAAGGTAGGTGTGTGTGTGAGATAGATAGATAGATATATTAGGACTGTCAAGCGATTAATAAAAGTATTCGCACTGTTAAATGAATAGAATACCATTTGATTAAAATATTTTTGGATATTGTCTACATTTTCAAATATATTGATTTTGAGTTACAACACAGAATACAAAGTGTACAGTGCTCACTTTATAGTTATTTTTTATTACAAATATTTGCACTATAAAAAAAAAGAAATAGTATATTTCAATTCACCAATACAAGTATTATAGTGCAATCTCTTTATAATGCAAGTTGAACTTACAAATGTAGATTTATGTACAAAAAATAACTGTATTCAAAAATAAAACAATGTAAAACTTTAAAACCTATAAGTCCACTCAGTCCTACTTCAGCCAATCGTTTAGACAAACAAGTTTGGTTACAATTTGCAGGAGATAATGCTGCCTACGTCTTGTTTACAGTGTCATCTGAAAGTGAGAACAGGCGTTTGCATGGCACTGTTGTAGCCAGCATGGCAAGATATTTATATGCCAAATACGCTAAAGATTCATATGTCCCTTCATGCTTTAACCACCATTCCAGAAGACATGCAACCATGCTGATGATGGGTTCTACTCTATAACGATCCCAAGCAGAGCACATGTTCATTTTCATCATCTGAGTCAAATGCCACCTGCAGAAGGGGGATTTTCTTTTTTGGTGGTTCGGGTTCTGTAGTTTCCGCATTGGAATATTGCTCTTTTAAGGCTTCTGAAAGCATTCTCCACACCTCGTCCCTCTCAGATTTTGGACAGCACTTCAGATTCTTAAACCTTGGATCGAGTGCTGTACCTATCCTTGGAAATCTCACATCGGTACTTACTTTGCATTTTGTCAAATCTGCTTTGAAAGTATTCTTAAAATGAACATGTGCTGGGTCATCATCCGAGACTGCCATAACATGAAATACATGGCAGAATGCAGGTAAAACAGAACAGGAGACATACAGTTCTCCCCCAAGGAGTTCAGTTACAAATTTAATTAACACATTATATTTTTAACGAGAATCATCAGCATGGAAGCATGTCCTTTGGAATGTGGCTGAAGCATGAAGGGGCATACGAATGTTTAGCATATCTGACATGTAAATACCTTGCAATGCTGGCTACAAAAGTGCCATGTGAATGCCTGTTCTTACTTTCAGGTGACGTTGTAAATAAGAAGCAGTCAGCAATATCTCCCATAAATGTAAACAAACTGAAAAGTGCCAGTATAGACAGCGCTTTATGGCTCCCGGCGATAAAGCTACCACCCCTCATTCGGGGTGGTTATTTTTTATCACTGGGAGAGTTCTCCCCCAGTGATGAAACGCGACTACACTGCCCATGTCACAGCGCTGCTTCCTTTGTTTAGTAAACCTCATGCTTCCTTTGTTTAGTAAACCAGTTAGTTTTTAACTAACAGGTCGTCAAATCACTGCCATGTAATTATTGGAGACAAAATAATTATTGTTAATTAGAAACCTGCTAGTTTTAAATACAAAACTTGTTTTGATAAATTGTTTTTCTTGTGTACCCAGCACATGTATTTTTGTAGTAGTTTTATTTAATTAATACAAAAAAAAATTAAACGCTGGGTTTTGTGCATGTTTAATTGAATTTGAATTTCCATCTAAACAGAGCCTGGTCCAAACAAAAATAAAATTAATCTTCTAGTAAATAAGAAATGCATCATTCACAATTTTCTAATAAAAATGTACAAACTAAGAATTTTAAGGCAGATTAAGCCATGTAAGTGCTTGAACAAATAGAGATACATATAGTGTATATCCTCCTGGTTAGCAAATAAAAGTATCAAATTTTGTCTAGTCTGTAATGGCTATATTTGGTTGCAAACCAACATGCTTGAATGGCTACCAACAAATAAGAATCAACCTTTCTTTAACTAAAAGGTACATATGCAAAACTAGATTAAAACTGATTATTGTAAATCAAGATTTCCTATTTGCTGACTTAAATCCATCCACCCTGCATAGGACTTGCTTAACATTCAAAGGAATTTACAGCTATTATTTCAACTATCAAAGGATCCAAAAATATTGGAAGTGGAAACCTGTTGGAAGTTACGAGGGGCACAGGGGAAGTGAATCAAAGGGCTATAGAGTCCAAACAAAGGGTCTTCTCTAATTCATAGCAAAATGCATCTGCTACTCCTGCTGTAATTCTGTGCCACTGGGCAATGCAGAAGTTGCACAGAATCAATGTCCTCTGCAGAATTTTATTTTTTCTTGCAGAATTTGTGACTTCCCCCAGCACTCCTGCCTGCTGTCAGCCCTGGGCCTCCCACTGTCAGCAGGAGCCCTGGCCACCAGGGCTGTCAAGAGGAGCGTGACTATATTGTGGTGTTCTGACAAATAAAATATGCAGAATTTTGCAGAATTTTAAAATGTGCTCAGAATTCTTAATTTTTTGGTGCAGAATTCCCTCAGGAATAATCAGCCTGCAATATTTCAGAGACAAGATGGGCAGGGTAATACATTTTATTGAACCAACTTCTTTTGGTGAGAGAGGAAAGCTTTCAGGCTTACATAGGGCTCTTCTTCAGTTCTGGGAAATGTCTAATAACCTGGGACCAACATGCAATATTCCATTCATTTAATTTTCATTCATTTCACTTAACTGTCTCTTTAGCAACAAAAACGTTAGACATTAAACTTGAAGGTTCTACATTTTTTTTAGCTATAAATGTATATATATTTTTAGATTCACCTATTAACATTTTTGCCTATATGTTAGTGATAGAAGAAGCACATTAAGACCTTGCCTATGTTTGCAGCAATGCGTAGGGTAAACGTAGCTACATGCCACAGTGAAAGACTCTGGCAAAGAGAGGCAGTGGGGAAAAGCTACAGCAGCTCCTCACTGCCTGAGTCTTTTCCCCCACTTCTGGAACCTTTCCCTGCTATCTCCCTTCTGACTGAGCCTTTCTCTGTGACAGGGAAAAGTTCTGCCAGCTCCCCCTATCAAAGCCTTTCACTGCAGTGTGGAACAGCTGCTGCATTGGGGAGGTAGTGGGACACTACACGGCAAAAAATAGCAGCGTAGACTTGGGAGGCACTGCTTGGGTGTGCAGGGAGCCACGTAGGGCTCATACATTGAGATTCAGATGTGTAGGGCACTCTTCTCTATTCTACTTGTCTAAGATGTGCCTCTCTCTGCACTGCTGTTTATACCCATGCTAGCTGGGCATGCACTGTCTGTACTCTGCATGCCACCAGACGTGTAGCTCTACCCTATGGACAGAGTTCCAGTGCTCGGTGGTATCAATTCTTGTGCTTTGCTTCATCCTGAAATAAAATCCTGTTTTTAACTTCAGGTCATCACCATTTCTCAGTCCCCTCATGATTCCATGATGAAGTTTAAATAATAATGTGACAGTACTGAACAAAAGTTATGACAAATGACCAGTGAGCATATGTGGTAGCAGCTTTTTAAAAACCACTCAATAACTAAGAGTTGGTTTAGCTGATCTATGTTGTTAGATTTAAAAATATCGTAATAAAATGTTGCATGTGTCCTCACAACCCATATACTAGACACTGTACTTAATTAGGATGACTTTTAAGTAGGACATTAATGATACTTAACTGCAAAGATTGCTGCTTAATGGGGATGCGAAGTTTTAATGGGGACATCTTCATGTGATTTTATTAGGGGCGTTTCGTTCCTTGGCTATGTCTCTGCATAATGCTAGTTTTATTTGTTCCTTTAAATGGTTTTTCAATCCTTCCTTGACATGCAAAAAGTCTGTGAAGTGCATCACAATCATTGCCTGGCTGTTTACTCCTTCAGTGTCAGCTATGTTGGGCATCTCACAGCTCTGTCTTTTCGGGCAGCAGGCTCTGTCTTTTCCTAGGGCTCAATCCTACTCTCATTGAAGCTAAATGGAATCTTACCACTGACTTCACTGGAGGCACGCTCAAGTCTCTAGTGTACATGTGTGCCTCTTCCTAAATGTATGGGATGGTCCAGTGGCGTGATGGGATTGTAATTATATTGCTTAATCAGGACAAAAGACCATTTCCTGGGCTGGCCTGGTTAAACATTTCTGTGATACTACATTCAAGCCCAGTGCTGCTTAATATAGTCAAGCAATGCAGAACATGTATTTGCTCCTTGTGGCTCTTCCAAATAATGTTAACTAAAAACAAAAAAATGTGTCTAGAAAGCCCACTCAGGCTTAACACAACTGTTGTTTTTCTCTTTTCTTCCTTGTCCATCATCACAAGTTAAGGCTTCCAATTCAGGAAAACATGTATGCATGTGTTTCTGTCTATCCTTATTCAGGAAAATACTTAAGCATATGGTTTGTCCCCTTTTTGGGACTTACACATGTGCTTAAAGACTGGCCCATGTACCTGTCGTGGATGAAACCCTAAGTTTTGATTTCAGAATGTTTACTGGTAGTAATTGTTAAAGACAGAGCATGGCTTGATTTCTATCTGCTCTTCATCAGATCCCAGTTTGAATTTACAGAAGAATCTTGTTCTGACTGGTTGGTTAAACAAATTCAGTTATGTGAATTATTGGTGGTGAAAATAAATGGACTTCCAAGATGCAACATATTTTGGGCTGTAAGAGAACTTTCTGGCTGTATGCATACTGTGTATATGTTTATGTTCACAGTGTTTGAGGAGAATTAGAGTGTAACCTCCAGTTATCTTAACCTCTGTTTTTAAAAACTTGGGGTTATGTCACCCATAATCTAGTCATTACATTTATGATTCCCTCCATTATCTGTAAGCTTGAGTAAATGTATTTGGATAATCTCAGTTTTATTGTAATAATACATGCCAACCAAAATATACTATGAGGCAAGTGGCCATTTTGGGTACCCAAGTACCTTAGATTTATTCTTCATACTCCAGCACTTCCTTTAGAAGTTGTTGGTGTTTTATACAGTTCTGAAAATATTGAGAATTTAAGTGAATAGTGACTTCTTGGTGCCCAATTTAAGGCACTTTAGAGGCCTGATTTACAGAAATTGCTGAGCACCCACTCTCTGAAAATCGGGTCCTTTTAAGGCATCTTGAGTTAGACACCCAAAGTAACTAAAAAACCAACAAGAAGTCAGGTGGCAGTTTAAAGACTAACAGATTATTTGAGCATCAACTTTCTTGGATAAAACCCCCCCTTCTTCAGATGCATGGAGTGAAAATTACAGATGCAGATATAAATATACTGACACATGAAGAGAAGGGAGTTACCTCACAAGTGGAGAACCAGTGTTGACGGGGCCCTTTTTTTCTCCCCAAAGATAAGATTTATGAATGTAAGAACTTGTTCTAAAAATAGCATGTGGAGTTGTTTTTTCTTATAGCCCTTGATGTTTACATAAATTCATTTTCATGCAAGCCACATAGTTAGAACGTGAGATCAATGAAAACAGGATAAGGTGTTCTGTAGTCAGTGTTTCAGAATGTTCAATAAGGACTGCTTTTGCAGAACTGGAGTTTGTTTTCATAGGGATTGGAGTGAACTGCAACAGGGTTGTTAGATCTCTCTTAAACTTCATTTACTGTATGGTGACAATGCCAAATGTCTGTCTTTTTTTTTTTTTTTTTTCTTCAGAAAAGCAGCTGTAGTCAAAGATGCAAAAATGAATAGTAAGTTAATAAAAAACAGAAAAAAAGTATTTTGCTAAATTCTGAGTTCTGGTACCTCTGTGACTCATCAGAGATATATCACCTAGCTGGATTCTGCAGGTGCTGAGGCCTGTTTGTGCTCTGAGGAAGGCGCTCCCTGCCTTCCAAGGCAGCGATGTGGCATGTATGGCCCTGTCTAGAGGAGAAAAATGAGGTGTGTTTACTAAATGTGTTTGCTAGTGTAACCCTTCTTTCAGGGGGTGTTGGCAGCAACGAAGGCCAGGTTCAGTGTCTGGGGGGGTTACTTTTAGCATTACAAAACAAAACGGCTCCAGTCCTACCCAGAAACCTGGGAAAACTGAATACAGCATGGGGCACCTCCAATAAGGCTGTATGCCCCCATTCGCAAGCACTGAGTTTGTGCATAACAAAAGGAGACTTTCGAGAGGAGAGGGAACTCCGCTTGATTTGGGGAAAAGGACAGGAACAGTGACTCAGAAGTATGGTAACAATAAGTAAAACACCCCACAATATCTTGAGCAGTTTCTTTGCTGCAGTTTCCCAATGTGCAGTATGAAAATCCAAGGTCCATTTAACTCCCCTTTTCCCTCCACCACACCCTGCTTACAATTTCTTGTCTGAGGTCAGTCAATCCTGGGTGTCTAGAGGTTCGTTCATGTGGCTTGCCTGCACTCGCTGTGTGAGGGACAAATGATGCTACCACCACCACCACTGCTCTGCTGTGTCCTTAGTCTGATCCTACAGCAGCATGACCATTTAGCTTAGCTAAGTAATCACAATTCTAGGATTTGCTAGGTAGGGGGTGACTTCGCTGCTGTTGCATCTCTTATCGCACAGCATTTAGCTGCAATTCCATTTAGTGTTTTCAGCTCTTAGTGATTGCTGCAAAGAAACAAGGACTCTCAATTGAGTTTTAATTAGCTCTGTCTGTAAACACTGGAGAGGGAGGGTCAAATGGCAGTTAGGACCTTGAAACAGGGTCCTCATCCCCAGATAGAAACACCTATCCTCCCACCTCACCCTCTGTCCATCACTTGAATTTTGCTTGCTGTCCCATGCTTAGTGAATGAGAGTTGCATTCACATATAATATGCCCTGGATTAGGGCATATTAACTACAATTCTGCTGCCCTTTAATCATACAATAAGGATAACATTTCATTACGCCTGCATCCAAGGTTTAAGAGAATTTTAACCCAAAACTGGTAACAATGATTGCCTTGGCAAAGTAGGTCTGCTTCTGAGGCTTTTCCTCCAGTTAAAAACCTCTTGGCAACTATGATTGCGATGAACATTGCTAAGTGGTATTACGCTAATTAGCACATTAGCAAATATATCTCCTTTTCCTAACCTAGACACTGCCTCATTCACAGCTCACCTCTTCTCCATGTCCAGAAGCAGAGTTCAAGGGCTTATCCAAACACAAAAATTTCATGGTGCTCAAACTGTGTGTAGACAAGCGCTCACTCTGCTCCATAAGTGGAGTGTTAGACATGGAAAGATTAGATTTTTTTTTGGTAAACATAAATTTCACTGTAGACATGCAAACAGATTTAAAAAAATTTGCACCATTAATAATCAAAATTTACAGATTGGCAAAGTAGGAAAAATGCTGTTTGAGAACTACAGTTTGCTAAGGATATTTACTTTATGTATTTTTAACATATGTAGTTGACAATTTAACAGTAATAAAGCTTTAATTTTTTGAATCTCAGTGTCTACTGTCATTAAATAATTATTGCCCTAAATGCTGATAACTTCCTGCAACTGTGAACTTGTAAAGTGATTAAAAATTGGAGAAAATACTTAAAAATCAGCATCAATATTCTTGGTCAAAATTATATTTAAAAAATAAAATAAATTTGAATGCAGCCATGCCTGTATATTGTCTTCATTTAGACTGCTCACAGGAATGGAGATCCGCACAGACAGGGCAAACTAAGCAGACCTTTTATTGAGGAGGTTTTTCCAGTACACACTCTATCAGCAGCACAGTTTAGTGTGAGCGCGTGTGCGCGCACAAACACACACACACAAAGCCTGTGTCTCAGGGTCACTTCCGGTGCCTGTCTTAAAGGGACAGCGTACCAGTTATCTAACTGTGCATGAATACAATACAACAGGGATGCTGGGGGAGGCCATGAGCATGGGACTTCTGTGAATGAGTGACTTATAACATGACTGTTGCAGCATAGTCCATTGAGACTGAACTTGGCTGACATTTTAAAAATGAAACTAATCCACCCAGGTGAGACAAGGGCCCACTGGGGCAAAGATATCGCCTTCTCTGCTGATTGCTGTGTTGGTATTGCAGGGAGCAGTGCTCCCCCTTAAGTCCTCCAGAACCCTTTGGGACCCTACTTCTGCTTCTGCAGGAGCTCCAAGGGGGTGAGAAGAGGAGACTCCAAGAAGGCTGTATGGGGCTGAAAGAGGACCTGGGATCTCACTTGTTCAAATAACCATGGGGTCCTGAGCATAAATTGTGAAATCCTGACCCAATAGAAGTCGGTGGCAAAACTCCCATTGACATCAGTGAGGGTAAAATTTCAGTCAGAGCGTGTATGTTCTCTCTTCTTCCTTGCTAGCATTGCTCCCCTCCCATCCCCTCTCTTATTTTTCTACCCTTGTTTGCCTTTTGTCTCTAATCAGGTGCTTATTGGAAGTTCACTTTTCCAAAGTGATCTGTTGCAGGATAGCCTGGCCCTAGCCATAGAACGTTTGTGTGTTTAAAAAGAAGTAATCAACTTAAAAATCATACTTCTGGCTGAAATTTTTTTATGTAAAATGACTGAGTGAGATGAGAAGGAAATACATTTTTCTGTTTGTTCACTTGACAGGACCTTGTGTATAGTCAGTTTCATTGTTTTCCCCTGTACAGTCAGTAAGTTTCTGCTATCGTTTGTGAGATTTTACTTTTGTCACACATCAGGGGAGAGGAAAACGTAAGAGATGAAATGTGATTGTAAAACCACAAAAGTTTGCAGGCAGCTTGAGGGGCTGATGATCCAAAGGAAAGGTGGTCCAGTGGTTAGAGAACTACCTGGTAAATCTGGAGACCTGGATTGAGTTCTCTGCTCTGCCTGTGTAGCCTTGGGGAAGTCCATTTAGGGCCAAATATCTTTAGGTTAACAAAGATATTTAGGTGCCTAAAGATGCAGATATACACCTAGTGGGGTTTTCAGAAGCACCTAGGCACTTGGTTTCTCAGTGGGACTTAGGCACCTAAAAATGCGGATAGATGCCTAATGGATTTTTCAAAAGCACCTAAATACCTTGCCCCTAGTTTCTCTCTGCCTCCATTTGCCATCTGTAAAATATAAAAATAAATAAATAGTACTTCACTTCCACAGAGGGGCATTGTCAAGATAAATATACTAAAGATTGAGGTGTTCACATGCTGTGGTGATGGGGCCAAATGAGCACTTTAAATAGACAGTGTGGCACCTGAAGCTAACTTACTTGCTCCTTTAAATTTATTGGATTTTAAATTGACAGTATTCCTTCAAACCATCAGACTTTCCAGTGGCTGTATTTGTGACCTAAGATCTTTCAAGGAAAGAAGGAGTTGACTATTGTGTGATCCAGTAAGGCGGCTGGCTTGACATAAAAATCACAAATGCAAAATCAGCTACGGTTGCAATATGAGGATAATTCAGCAAGTGTAGATCTGTTACTGTAACCTCAGACAGCATAGCTGGACATAGAAGTGACACAGTGATGGATTAGCCCTCTTACTCTTGTATTGTTATACCAGATAATTTGCAATGGTTTGGGTTTTTTTTAAAACATAAAAAAAGCTGAAATTAATATGCAGGATTTGGTCCTGTACTGAGGAGTAAACTAATGAGTTGTCAGTAATATTGTATATAAAGTACAGGACGGAGCCAGTCCTATCTGTCCTTCAAAGAGTTTCCTGCAGTTTAGTTTGAATTCCATGAAATAACATCAAGCTCTTTTTTCTTTTTCTTTTATTTAAGCAAGAGGGAGACTCTTTCTTCCAAGCCATATGAAATTTTTAGACTCCAGCTTTACAAATATAAGAAACTGAACAAATAATTGTATGACTGATAACCTCCCATTCACTTTTTTTTTTAAACTGACTGTACCTTAACTTTTTTAGATGAGATTTGTTGTTGAACTTGACCTTAGATTGACTTTGAAGTCTTTGAGCTAACAAAAGTAGGTGTGGAACATGTAGACATGAAAGGACATACAAGCTATGGTTCTCATAGATGCCAAAATTCAGTTAAATTGTATGTTTACTGTCTGTGGACCTGAGACTCACATTGACTTCAGAGAGTTTGGGTTAGGTCCTGTGTGCATGCACACTATACATTATTTATAGATACATACACACATGCACACACAGGTCACCACCAGCAATCTAAAATTGATCAGGTTTATGAATCCATTATGCAGCATTTAATCTGCAGAATTACGTATTTATGTTTCCTGGCCTTCTATTGTTTCAGGTTGAAAAGAGCTTTTTCAGTTCCCACATAATTGAAAGTAAAAATCACAGGTCATGGTGGATTTGAATTGTTTTTTCTATATATAGAGAACAGAGTAGCAGTTGGGAAGATAGCATGGGTTTATTTCACCAGCAGCAGAGAAGGTGTAATACAGAAACTGTATTTCTGAAGAGAACCATTTCTGCTCTGATAATTTGTCATCCCCTTGTGCAGCACACTTCAGGAGAGACCAGGAATAAAGTTAATACCTTGCTATTAGAAGTCAGATTTCCCTCCCCCCACTTATGCATTCCATTGCCAGAAATAGGCATGGTAGGAAGCCAGCATGAAAGGATGAACACCAGCTGGAATAATAGTCATAAAAATTAATATGTTGCTTATGCTATGTACAAAATAGTACACGTTCTTCTCAGCTGTAAATCTACCATGAGAATCTTTGGGGTTTTTTCACATTTTATAAATGAAATGTATATAAAATCCGTCTTTCCCCACACTTGCCCGTCCCAGTATCTTTCATTAAGCAGATCAGTGCAAAAGTGAATGGGCTTAATGCGGCCACAGGGCTGGACGGCATGGATTAACTTGCAGGAGTGGAGCTTCTGAGTGTTTCTTCACATTGGGTAGGTCTTTAAAGGCAGGCAAGTAAAACTGAGAATAGATTTTTTTTTTTTAAAGCAGATTGTTTCTAAACAAATTTAAATTTTTCTGCAGAAAATCCGCGCACTTTTAAATTCAGTGACATGCACCAAAATAAATGATTGGGATTGAAGGACTGGAGTTCTTAAACAAATGTGGTAAAATATTATCAAAGAAATAATGTACCTGCTCAGTTGTTAAACCTTCAGAGCAACCAAAAAAAGAAAAATGTAGTAAGTATTTGGGCAGGGCTTTGAATAGTACTAGCAATTGATACTCATTCTGTTCTCACTTAAGCTGGTGTAAATCTGGAGTAGCTCCACGGGGGTCAATGGTGTTACGCTAGTGTAAACCCAGTTTAAGTGAAATCAGAGTAAAGCCCATAGTACCTTTCATCTTCGCTTCTCAAATCATTTCATCAAGCTGTGTGGTAGGTATTATCCTCATTTTAGAGTCAGGGAAAATTTAAGCATAAAGAGGTTGAATTATTTACCCAGGTGAGAGGGTCCAAAACAGAACCCAGGTGTCATTACTTCCTAGTCCCTCCTCTAAACAATTTGACCTCCATTGGAGGGACCTGCCATGCAAGACAGCATGATTTAGTAATATATGACTGGAATATTCTCATTTTTGTTGAAGTCATTTTGTTCCAGGGTATTAGAGAGACAAGGAGCTCTGTGTAGCTTGAAAGCTTGTCTCTTTCATCAACAGAAGTTGGAACAATAAATTATATTACCTCATCCACCTTGTCTTGGAATGTGCTCAGTAATTTAAAGACCATTTAAATTCTCTTATTTTTATTTATTGTCCATTTAGCATTCAGTATTTTAATAGCCTTTGAGACTGAAGTCCTCCATTTCACTTTGTTTATTCCACAGAAGAGGTATAGAGCATTGCATCAGTACCACCTTTCCTTTCTCTTCCTCCAGTATGCCTTAGTCCTTGGAGTGACCACCTCGAGGGGAGAGAGATCAGTTTAGTCTCCTTATATCATTGTGAAAATGTTGGTTTTAATCCTTGCCCACCCTTTGTGTTGGGGCTACACTACTGTTGTCTAATGGGAAATGGCTGGGACCACCAAACCTAGGTCACGGAACAGCTGTCAGTTGCGAAGAGCTTTGGGTGACTACCAGCTTGGGCTGGTGGATTTGAACCCTCGTCCTGGGAGTGTACATCTGAATGTCTAATAAGAAATCATTGGGTCATCAAATTTATCATCAAAGATGATATCAGAAAAGAAAAAACATGTAAATTATAAATGGTCATACATAGGTCATCTGTTCTGTATCTGTAAAATGAATGCTTGAAATCCACTGAACGTACCGATTGTGTGAACAGCGATACTAAGGGCCATATATTTGGAGTACTTAACTTTGTGATTGCATGCAGGCCTCTCTTTTTTTCACTAATTTTACTGAAGTCCTCCCCCAGTCCTCATTTTTCATGTGTTATAGTTGAGCAAAAATCTGTCACCTTAATGAACTAATCTCCTCTTGCAATGGAGAATTGCAAATGGTGTCAGGTGGACACTTGAATATTAACAGCCTTCCACCATCTGTTTTATTTCAGTTGCCAATTAAAAAAGCTAAACAATAGGGAGACCAAGAATTGTTGAAATGGTTAAACATTTTAACAAACAATGAGCTGAGCTAACAACTAGCTGAATTAGTTATGTATCTCTTCTAGATACTGGAGGCTACTAACTTGTGCTTATTGGTTTTAGCAACTGTGAAAGCTATACTAGCTCTCATGTTCTTAGAGCTCTCTCCTAAATTGCTAGGATAGTCTGGAGAGAAGAAACCAATCTACCATACTATGCTAGCTCTTTTGTTCTTTCTGGGGAAGTTAAAATGAAAGTCCCTTCTCAAATTTTTTTGAGTGGCATACTGTCTGAACCATTGCAGTGAAGTACTGATCTACCAGATTGTCTGGTAAGAACACAATAAAGACTTGTCAGTGAAATAAATTGTCCATAATCAAAGATTGGAAGGATTATCAATTTCTTTTTCCCCCCTCGAAAATGGACAGTTGTACTTTATATTATTTGAAGATCCAAATTTATGTACTATTTGTAACAATTGTGGGAGGGGGTTAATGTTCGATGAGGAAAAAAATCGCCAAAAGAATTTGTATTATAAAAGTACGTTTTTATAGGAAGCTTAGTGTTCACCTTTTGAATGTGGAAACTATGAATAACTTTACTTACCGAAGTAGTCCCCATGGAAGTCAATAGGGCAGTACTTTATAAATAATTGGTTATTCTATTACCTGTGAACTGTGGCAGTACTCCATAATGTATCTTCTTGTATACCATTAGTGATAGAGTAAATGGTGGTGATAATGCAGGATCCCAGATTATACTGCATCATATCTGCATGTAGCTTCCCTAATCAAAAATAAAACCAGTCATGCACTAAGTGCCTGGAAAGTTATGATAAAGCAATTGTAATGAACATACTACACAGGGATTCGTACAGAAGACTATACCCCTTACAGTAAAACTACCACCCTATATGTTTTGTGCACACAAGATTTGATCGTGCAAACGCATGAGCAGCTGTACTCACCCGAGAAGTTGTATTACATTTAATGATTTGCAATCTGCCTAAAAATAAACTCCAGAAACTGAAAATCCTATCCATTGATCTTGCACTTAGCCATGATAGTGTGAGCTGAGTTGTAATGGCTGCTTTCACACAACTTCTTTGCTTTTTTTATTAATTTGTTTCAACCTTTTCATATTTTATTAAAGTTGCCTTTAACAACACCCCCATACATGACATATATATAAAATCAAATTTTGTTAGGGTGGGAGTGAAGAAAAATATGAATTTCCTACAGATTTATCTTTCATGGAATAATCAGGATTTTAGACCAGGAGAGGAGGTTTTTTTAATTGTTGTTGTGTGTGGTGTTTATTATTAACAGGAATGGGAATGAGGACAATTTCTGAGCTATTTGAGCATTTCATTAAAATAGATCATTTAACTAAAGCCTCCACTCTCATCTCTTCCATTATGCACCTTTATTTTTCCCAGTCAACCATTTCTGGCACACTAGTTCAATCCATGAAGGCAGTATTACCTAATGATTAGAGCAGGGACCTGGTAATCAGCGGTTCTGTTCATATTTGAATTCACTCTGCCACACTAGCTGATGATGGGCACAGACTTGGAGTAGAGTACTGGCTTCTTGGGTGCTACGGGCAAATTCTCTGTTTAATTTTATTTACCCACTTTTAAATTGAATATACTTTTTACCTACCTCACAGGAGTAGTGTTAGGTTTGTTTAGTGCTTTAAGATCCTCAGGGCAGGTCTACACTTAAAACACTGTAGTGGCACAGCTGCACCTTTTCAGTGAAGATGCTACTATGCCAACAGCAGAACTTCTCCTATTAGCATAGTTAATCCACCTCTGCAAGAGACCGAATCTGTATTGATGAGAGAAGCCCTCCTGTCGACATAGAGTTGTCTACACCAGGGGCTAGGTTGGTATAACTGCGTTGCTCAAGGGTGTGGCTTTTTCACAACCTGGAGCGATGTAGTTATACTGATGTAAGTTTATAGTGTAGACCTGGCCTCAGATGAAAGGCAGCATATACGTTCATAGGGTTATTATTAAAAACAAATGCTATTAATATTATGGCATCCATATAATTCTTTACATTTACATGAAGGGCAGCTGAAAGAACTTTATTTTAATATTCATATGCAAGCGTGACTAGATAAAAATGTTTTTCCTCTTAGGCTAAGGCCTATAAAACTGCATGAGGACACTAAGGACCAGCTCCCACTGCTTATGTGCTATGTACAGTCTAATTGGCTAAAGCATTAGAAAAATTTCGCAAGCAGCAGGCTTGATTTTTCCAAGTCAGTTTGAATTCTTTTCCTCCCTCTCCTTAAATTTCTCTGTCCTGGTTTCAGATCCGTTCTCATTTCACAAGACGGATCCAGAGTAAAATCAGAGACCTGCTGCAGCAAATGGAAGAGGGGCTAAAGACAGCAGACCCACATGACTGCTCTGCATATACTGGCTGGACAGGTGAGAAGTCTGGGATCTAAATAGAACACTTTCAATTAATTGACTTATTGGGGCCCCTGATGGTTTCCATTCCGGTGTGAGGGTTTTGTGTTCTGACAGAAATGGCAATTGCATCATAATCTTATGGTAGGTCTGTGCAGGGCATATTCTATGCGGGTCTGGGTCCCTTGTCTGTCAATATTAGTGGAAGGGTGCCCATTGAATTTAATGGACGTTGTATCTGGCCCTAAGAGAGAAAATTGATTTCTGTACTTGAAGAGTCTGACTGCAAATGCATTTCATCTTCGAAGATGAGTTCACATTTTTTTTGTTTTAAAAATGTTTTACTGACATAGAATATTTTCACCTTCGTCCACTAAGTTGAATTGTGTTTCATGATTTGGCTGATGGCAAAACAACTCTAAAACCAAGAGGGTGATAGAGTGGTGTGTTTTTGCACCCCGGACTCTGGAATTCTTGCTCTGTCTTCCACACTTTTCTGTGTGGAGCTGGACAAATGGCTGAATGAGTGTCATGGGAATTGATAAGTGAATGTTTTGAAGCGCTTTGAAAATGAAAAGTGCTATGCAAGTGCAAGGACCAAATGTGAATTAGCCAGCCTGATCCTCGTGGCAAAGAACGCAGTCATCAGGGTTGATTGTTCTAGTTAATCCAGATATAGCTCTTCTAGTTGCCAGAAGAGTTCTCAGTCGTGGCCTCTTTGGGTATGTCTGCATGGTGTTTTGGAGTGAGTGGGAACAGGGCTCACGCTATTGCTCTAAAAATTGCCATGTAGACAGCTTTGAAGTCGCGGCTCAAGCTGGAGCTCAGGCTCTGCATTTACACCCCACCCTAGGCTTCAGAGCCCCATCTCCAGCCTGAGCTGCAACTTCAAAGTGCTGTCTACACAGCTAGTTTTAAAGCACTAGTGCAAGCCCTGCTAGCCCTCCCATCGATCCCAGTTGGGAGGCTCAAGCCAAAATGCTGTGTAGACATACCATAAGTTCAACAAGTTCTTTCTACAGTGGGATCACTCTTCGTGCCCTGCCCAGATCAATCTGCGGACAGTAATGCTTTTAGTGCAGCATGTTTGCAGTTTTTTCGGTGAGGATTCATTCTGTTACCTTCATGTCATGTGGGTACATGAAAGGTTGGATTGGGAAAACCTCTCCAGTGGTAAATCTGAGAGAGGATTTGCCCACGTTCAGGTTTAATTCTGGACATGTAGGTGCAGCACTTTACTTTTCTTTCTTCCCGATGGTCCTAGGAGGGAAGCTGAATGTTCTGTACAGATGGTGCTGTGGGTGCATGTGTGGAGAAGTTGTAGACAACTGACAGCTTGTATGAGTTTATTTTAAAGTGTAAAAATGGGAGTAATTTTGTGTCGCTTGAGTGAAAGCAGACAATTTTCACACTAACGTTTTAAAAGAAATCTAGTAGAACAGTGTTCTGACATTCAGTGATTGACGAGAGAGCTGTTATGACTAAACAACTCAAGTGTGATAAAATGAGTCCTAGAATAAAAGAAACAAACCCCTCATGAGCTGGAACGACAAGATAGTTGGATATTGCGATATAATGAAAGGTATTTTTTTGCCATTCTGAAAGGGCCTGTCAACTGCGGTAACCCAAAATGTAGATTTAGTTATTTATTTATTTTAAGCTTTTACAAAATCTAATCTGAGAAGGAAGGTTTCCCATTACTTTGTTTTTAAATACTACAGCAAAAAAGGATTTTCCCCAAACGTAACCATTTTCCTGCAGCATTGTGCCAGCATATGAAAACAAGAAAGTGACACCAACACTGAAAATGACCATTCTGGTTTCTCTGCGCAAGCTGAGACAAGTGCCAAGAGTAAACAAATAGCATAAATGGTTAACAGTAAATGCACCTTGCAAAAAGCTTGTTTAAAATCTTGTGATGTATAGGGTGTGATGTTGGTGCCTAATAATGAAGAGATGCAAGTAACATGAAACTCATGTAAGAGTTGGCAACATATTAGGGCCAGATCCTGCACACCCTTGTTCCTGTGAGTTGTACTTAATTATTCAGGTAATCTCAGTGAATCCATTGTAAGGGCTAATAAACAAGTAAGGGTTTGCAGACCTGGGCCCTGTGATTTTAAAATCCACTCCCTCTTCATAAAGCCCAAGTATTTGGGCTCTATGTATGAAGAGAAGAGTGGTTGGTTGTAGAAACCCAATCAGTCCCCACAACACTGGGCCAGAGTGCAGGGATGCAGTACAGTGCCCCCCCTCCCCCACTCCCAATGCTACTATTCTAGCACATGGGCTGGGATAGTAGCCACAGGCCCTCTGCTCCAACTGCTTGGAGGTACTGGGGCCACTGAATCAATGTAAATGTTGTTCTGAAGCCCACCCTCATTGTGGTCTTCTATGCCAGCTTATTCAGGGATGTTACGGAGAACCTTTCCATGGTGGATAGGGGATGTGCAGGCACCCCGTACAGCCATTCCACTGGTATCCCCCCAGTGCAGCTTCTGTATGGGGTTTAAGTGGGCCTTGCACTGAATTTCACCCATGGTCCTATTTTTGCTCATATAAATGTTTTTTTTTCTAAGTTCAAACAGCAGTGCAGCTCAGCGCCTTTATGTTGCTATTCCAGTAGAAGACTTCTTCGGAACAGGATGAAAAAATCTGTAGTTACATTTAAAGCACTTTAATGATAGTTCTTTTAAGTTGTCTGACGATGGAATATATGTAAGTCTTATACAGCGTTGACAGCTGAACACTTGACATTTCATAACAGCCAAAGAGTGCATCAGAGGGCTCTCTTTAAAATAAATTATATATGCAATGAAGGATTCATTTTATCATATAATGTGTGTACTGTATTTGTATATACACAGGCATATTGAGCCTAAATTCTTCAAAAGTGCTGATTATTGACTCTCTGGAAATTGGGTGACTAGTGGAGTTCTAGCCTTTTAAACAATAAATAAATAAATTTTTTAGGCCATTGTAGTTATCCAAATTGAAACATCAGGACACCGGGCATTGTTGATGCCTTTTGCTCTCTCCTTGGGATCTGTAACGGATACTAGTGGGCAGAGCCTTGATTTTACATCTTGTTAACAGCACAGGTATCTGCTAACATTTTGATGCACTGATTCAGAGGGAAGGAGAAACAGGTAATTGAAAAAATGCCATTTAAGTGGAAAGAAAAGGAAATATCATCTTGTTCTGTTTTTGTTTGTCGATGGTTGTTCTAGGCATAGCTCTTTTATACCTACAACTATACCGCGTCACAAAAGACCAGAAGTACTTGCAGCGATCCCTGGATTATGTGAAGAGAATACTTCGTAATCTGAATGGACGAAGGGTTACTTTTCTCTGTGGTGATGCTGGACCCTTGGCAGTCGGGGCAGTAGTGTACCATAAACTAAAGATTGACAGTGAATCTAAGGAGTGCATCACGAAGTAAGTGTCTGGTGATAGTGGAAAAGGCTACAAATTTACTAAGGATCCCTTTATATATGATCAAAGACCAGTATTTTAATAAGTGACTGCCAGAGGTTTCATATTTCAATAGCTCCTTAAAATTTAAAGGCTGGCTTGGGAAACTTGCTCTTGCTTTTCATCAAACAGATGTCTTACTTTTATACCCGTGTCCTGGGAAATTTTGATTCAGAGCCTTTTTGGAGGCTTTCGAATCCTTGATGTCCCACTGGGGATTATAAAAACCGGTGTGCGGTGCAATTTTCATTCTGCACCACAACTGCACCTGTTAGCATTCTGCCTGTATACCCTACTGTACTAGAATTTGCAGATTAACTCTTGAGGACTGGCTCCACTTTGGTATTTCCAATACAGTTTTATATTTAGAAGTTTAATCGGTCTCTTCCTTATCCAGGATCCTAACGAGATTAATTTCTGCTGCTGCTTTGATATGAATATCCGTTTGCTTGTTTAAAACAGACAGCTCTTATGTTAGAGTATATCTTATTGTCAGATACCCTTCTGGATGCAATTGTAGTAACACTGTTTTCACAAAGCATGAAAATAACGTCTCTGTGAAATAAGATTAAGAGCAGTAGCTTTTCTAATTAGCCTTTGCTTCAAAATTATCTTCAGGAGGAAACATGAAAATGTAATTAGTTTTAGGTGTTCCCTTTTTTTTAAGGGGGTGAGTGTGTGTGTATATATATACACTCAGATATCCAAGTGACTGGTATAGTATGAATAGTACAACGATCTATGATTTTTGTTTTGCCTTTCGTCTTCAGTTTTTTCCTTGCAGCTGGTCATGCAGTGGTGTGATATGAACACATTTTCATGCTCAAATTTAATATTTGCAATTTTTAAAAAGAAAACTGTTTAATATGAGTCTTAAGTCTGATATATCAATGATATGTCAAAGAGTGTTAATAATTAAAGCCCTTTTTTGCAAATGGATAGTTTGTAGTGTTAGTAGTGAGACCAAAGCAAGAGCCTTTCAAATCACTGGTTCACATCCAGCACAGGCTAATAGCCCACAACCACCTTTGATAACTATGTGAATTGAGGTTTTGGTCTAAATCCGGGGACAGCTGGTCCTGTTCAAATCAAACACCCGCACGCACAGTTTCAACTCAGCAATTCTACGGAGGAGACCGGATTGAGCTGGCACGGAAACTGATCATCCCTCTCCCATTTCAGGATTGACACATGTGCTGCTGCTGCTGCTGTTTCCCCATGTTGTACCTGTTTTTGTGGGTGGATTGAGGGTTTCGCTCCCCGGGGCTGTCAATCTGGCCCCCTTTAAAAAAAAAAAAAAATCCCTAACGTCAAACAAAGCACTTCCGTTAAATAGCAAGTCCTTGTCAAGCATTTGATGCTGCATTTTTTTTAACCTACAAATGATGAGCCAAATCCTGAGATTCTTATTCAGGCAAAATTCCCAGAGACTTTTTTATTAGAATTTCACAGTTTGGCCCTTCAGTTGGTGGCTATTTGAAATTTTAAGCAATCCTTTTGTAAATTATTTCAGTCATCAGGAACATTGAAGTTGGGATTTTAGAGTGTCAAAGGCCCAAGATGGTCTAGTTGTCTGGTAACGGCAAATTTTATTCCCAAATCGGAGCCAGTAAAATCTCCTGGGTTGTATTCCGACCTCTGCCACTTATTTGCCATGTGACCTCTGGCAAGTTGCGCTCAGTGCCTCAGTTTGCTATCGAGTACTTGACTACCTCCCAAGGGTGCTGTAAGGTGAATTATTCTTTGTCAAGAGTTTAGAGATCCATTGCTGAAAGGGTTGTCGAAATGTAATGGTTTTTGTAGTGTATGAAACTTTTTAAAGTGCAGCAGCTCGGTAAACTGCAGATGATTTTAGAGGCCACTGTGGGCTAGTGGATTGAGCACAAAGCTGAAAGTCTGGAGATTTTGCGTTCTGTTTCTGAACCTGCCACTGTCTTGTGTTGTGACCTTGGGCAAGTCATTTAATGGTTCTGAGCCTCAGTTTCCCCATCTGAAATGGGGATATAATACTTCCCCCACCTTCAGTTTGGGACCTGCAGATGAAAAATGCTATGATTGCACAAAGCATTATTAAGTAATCAAAACTACCATAGGAGAAAGGTTAAAAAAACCTGATTTTATTTCCTGAGCCAAAACCAAAATGCGTGAAGCATTTTTTTGCAAGCTCTCATTACCTCTTGACTGGATTGGGTAGCATACTGTACACAGAAGGAGAATTCTAGTATGTCTGAAGGAGAAGGTACAGTTTTTCTTTTCTTTTTGTTTTTTGACCCAGGCTTTTGCAGCTCCAGAGAACGGTCATAAGCACAGACTCTGAACTTCCAGATGAGCTTCTTTATGGCAGAGCAGGTTACCTATATGCTTTGCTCTATTTGAATACAGAAATTGGTCCAGACACTGTACCTCAATCTGTTATCAAAGAGGTAGGAAACTTCATGTTGCCAGGTACTATGGTGTCTTTGAGGTGGAATCATATCTGTCTCTTCACTTCAAATATAGGGAAAAAAAATATGAAGTAAACTTTCATCTAACCTGCAAAATAGAGTTCACAGGGTAGTTTAGTGAGGAGAAACACTTGGGACCCGATTCTGCTTTTATTTAACCTCTTATAACTTCAGTATAGTTACTCCTAACTTGTACCAACGTGAGGTCAGAAACAGATCCTCTCTGTTTAGCTCTTACCCATGAAGGACTTCACTTGTCAGTCTAACTTGTTTCTTTAGTAATCCATGTAAACAGTAGTAAAACTAGATGCAATGAAAGGAAAGAGGATATAGAATTTGTGAATTCTTCTGCAGCAAAAGCAATACTTAAGTATACAACTCAACTTTTAAAATTTTATACTTTTAAACAAAATCTTAATTGTAAGGTTAATTCTTTGAAAAGCTCTAGTGCTTCCATGCTTTGGAGCAGGGACTTGAAATTTGGCAGGTGGGGTGGCCTTTGTTTCAGGGATGTGCCTTTTGTAATCCCTGTGAAAATTTGGGAGCCAGTATATGTAGGGGAGAGACTGAGATTGGGGGAGGAGCTGGGACTGAGAACCAGTGGGAAAGAAGGGGCGGGTGGAGGGGAGACGTGCTGAGGAACTGGAGTGTGGGAGGAGAACTAGGACTAGCTGGCGATGACCTGAGTGCAGATGCTGAGGCACTGAGATTGGGTGAAGAGCCCAGTGGGAGCAGGCGGGGGGACTAGAGGCCACATTGAGGGGGAGAGACTGATCAGATAAGGAAACGGGAGGCGGAAACTGGGACTCACTGGCGAGAAATCTGGGACTGAATAAGGAGCCAGGGTGGGACTGGTTGGAGGGGACTGAGCAGAAGGGGACATGCTGGGGTCAGGGTGGGAAATTACCAGAAAAGTTTGTGCCTACTACAGAACATAGCCCTCCAAAGTCTGGAACGGAACCGAGTATTCTTGAGTCTCCCCATTCCTTTGTTGTCAGGAAATGTGTCTGAAACCCACTGGCAAAAGTCTTCTCCCTCACATCTACTGCTGCTATCAGTTATTCCCTTAGCTCAAGGGGCAGAGGTCTATGTGTTGGCTCTAAAGATTCCAACCCTGGTGATGAACCACGTGGGTATCAGTATGATGCCACATGATAGAATCCCCTCCCTACCCCCAGTTTTATTTAAAAAACAAAAAAAGCCTAGGAAATTACACACACACACACAAGCTATGTTAAAAGAACATCGCGGTTTCAAATTCAGGCACTCAAAGCTAGGAAATGCCAGAATTAAGGTCGTCTGTCTTAGTTAAGGGTTAGAAGACAATTCTTTAGGACTGCATTCAACTGACTTAATCTTGTGCCCATCCTTTCTGATTCTGCATCCCCTGCCTCATTCACTACACACCTTCCCACTTCTGCAACCAATGAGGCAGGTGACCTACACACAACAGCCTCCTTCATTACACAACCCTGTTGATCTCAGCGCAGGTTTGTCCTGTACACCAAATGAGGCAGGGTTCCTTTGGCAAAAATAGTATGCGACTGTGTAATTAAAGACTGTATTATAATACACATGCACAAGGGAGGGAGCGCAAATTAAGGTTAGAGCTTTTTATTGTACAGAAAAATTACAGTTTTTCTGACACTCAAGTCTTGATGGGATAAGGAAATAGGATATTTTGTAGTGCAGAGGTAGACCTGTATATTGCCTCATTCTTGAATACATTTCTCTAGTGTTGTCTTACAATTCTTTGTAAAATAGTCCTCTCTGAATAAATGAAAGCGATATTAATGGCAAGTGTGTGTTCTATTTCAACATTAGGTGGTAGATGCCATTATCGAGTCGGGTAAAAACTTTTCAAAGGAGGAACGTAAGACTGAACGCTGCCCTCTGTTGTACCAATGGCACAGGAAGCAATACATTGGAGCAGCCCACGGCGTGGCTGGGATCTATTACATGCTAATGCAGGTAGGTAAACTAGTGTTCCAAGGTAAGGTTCTTTTGTATGAAAAAGTAGTTAGTTTCATTCACTTAACATAATGGTCCCTAAAACTTAGTAAAGTCTGAACCTTATTGAGGGCTTCATTGTGCGTGTTAAAGGACCCTCTTGACCATCACTCTTCCAACTTGTCTATTGGCTCTTAATCTTCAGTTATCATTTCTCTCACCTGTTTTCCTATTCACAGCATTGATCTTGCCATCAGAAATGGCTCCGTTCCCTTTTCCCTGATGTCGCCTACACCAACCACTTTGAATGTATTTTCCACCATCTCCCAACTCCAGAAAACTACATTGTCTCAGGTTTCAGAGTAGCAGCCGTGTTAGTCTGTATTCGCAAAAAGAAAAGGAGTACTTGTGGCACCTTAGAGACTAACAAATTTATTTGAGCATAAGCTTTCGAAGTGAGCTGTAGCTCACGAAAGCTTATGCTCTAATAAATTTGTTAGTCTCTAAGGTGCCACAAGTACTCCTTTTCTTTTTACATTGTCTCAAGCACCTTTATCCTGTTGATTTCTAGCCCGGTTTATTCTGATGTTCCCCACTCCCTTGGGTTGTTGCCCACAACTCTGCCCTGCCTGTTGTTCTTAACCAACGTGCAGTCCTCTGTACTTTCACCTCTTTCCTGCACCTCAAATGCCATCCCTCCCAGGTCCCACAGTGACTCTCAAAGGCGAAGCTGACATTTGAAGGTAAGCAGAACATGCCTCATCTTCATATTAGTGATGAGATCTGGAAATAATTTCAGCAAATGTCATTGTACAACATTGTGGCTGTTGGGCTGCAAAGTCTAATGTATCCTCTACGCTCTACTTTCCAAAGGTGCTGGCAGTCTTTGTTCTGCCTCGGGTAATATCAAGTTTCTTATTTGCTCATGAAGAGCACCCTTTTCCCTGGCAAGTGCAAGGAATTTGCTGCCTTTCAGTCTGAGTGCCATAATTTACTGTACCCTCTCCTTGACCTCCCACTTTTCCTCCTCGAGAATCCTCATCTTTTCTTGCTCCTCTTTTCTTCCCCTGTCCCCAATTGACCTTCCTGATAACATTCCCTCCCTTAGGAAAATCACCACCTCTTTCCAACCCTTTCCTCTTTCTTTGCTGTTTCAGGTGGTTAATTAACAGAAATAATTTTGTCTCTGCTGGTTATAAGTGGCAACCATTCTGATCATAAATCTAGGCAGAATTGTAATTTCTTCCTCTGTAAGATTGCTGCTTTTGACAATTACCACAAAACTTACTTATACATTATTAGATTTATGCCTTTTCATTGTCCATTAAACGTTGTGACTCACTCAGAGTTGAGTCACTTCCTTCAGAGGGAACAAGATATGTGGGCTTTTGCCAATACTAGGAGAACTTTTTGGCAAAGAACTTGGGAGTTTATTTCTTTAATTATAATCCTACTTTGTACATACTGCCTGTGATCTGAGGATCTCTAGCCCTTACAAACTGTTCCTTGCAACACCACTGTGAGGTTAGTAAGTATTATACCTCCTTATAGCTGGATGAACCAAGACACAGCAGTGTTAAGTAACAGTGAGCTGGGGCAGATCTGAGCCAGGAATCTCAAGGCCAAGTCTCCTCCTCTAATAATTTAAATAAACCTCTTTCCCTCCATCTAACAGTTCTTAGCTAATTAGTAAGTTTGTGTATTTAATAACTACTCTATTTATTATTTGTGTTGACCCATTTTGCTTGGTCCTGTCCAAATACAGAACAAAAATACAATCCCTCTCCCAAAGAGCTTATGATCTCAGGCAAGGTCTATACTACAGAGTTCTGTTGGCATAGCTGTGTTGTTTAGAAGCCTGGAAAGACAATGCCCTGTAGCCAGCATTGCTGAGCCAGTGAAGCCCCCAGTACAGACACAACTGTGCCAACAGAAGAGTGCTTCAGTTGGAATAGCAAATGTTGTTTGGTGAGGTGGTGTTACTATACCAACAGGGAAACTCCTATCAGCATATGTTGTGTCTACCATAGAGGGCTCTGCTGATACATTTTTTAGTTCCTGCTGTATCTGTACTAAAGGACAGTAATTCTTTCCAGTTATTAGCTTGCTGCCATTATTCTGGTCTGAGTGAAACAACATTCAATAGAAACACATGTCCCTATCACTGGCTCTTAACTTTAAAAGAAAGGTCAACTTAAATTAAAGGACTTGATTTTGCACAGACCTAAATGGGAGCACAAGCCAGGAAAGAAAGGTATAAATAGTCTCACTCTGCAGGTGTATCCCTGCATGAGGACTGAATACAATTGCACTCGGGTGGCACAAGGACTACACACTGCTGGCACAGTCAGAAGGTGGTCCAGTGGCTACACTCCTGTGCACAACTTGAGGCTGTGTGTCTAAGGCAATGTCTCTATTAGCAACTTACAGCCACCGCAGTAAGCCACATCGCTTGTGCATGTGCATGGTTGACTCCTTGTGTCAGCGTGCTGTGTACTCACCAAGAGAGCTTGTATCTATGCAGAGTGCAGTGCACCATAAGTATTCCAGTGTGTAACTCTTCACCATACAGTGCACTATCTTTTGGGAAGCTTTCGTAATGCATGATGGGGCTGAAACAAGTTGTGCCAGGGTGACTGGGAGCATGAGGTCAACTTCCCAGTTTGCAACTGTCTTCATCCCATAAAGTCATCTGTATTATCATAATTTTTGCACTTTTTTGGGTTGTTCCCCCCCCCCCCCAAAATCCCGCAAATCGGCATGGCTATCCTCGATGTCCGTCATCTCTGGCAAAAACATGGAGCCTGCACAACTCTGCACTATTGTCATGAGTGTTGCAAGCACAGGGCGAACAATCCCACAGTATTTGCAGAGCCGTGGGGAACATGATGATTCCTTGGAGGACATATTGCTATGGGAAATGGCAGAACCAATTCCAGGTTGTTGGTGGGATTCACGGTGGAACACCGCTTCTGGGCCTGAGAAACAAGCACTGGCTAGTGGAATCACATCATAATACAGGTTTGGGATGATGAGCAGAGGCACAGAACTTTCGGATAAGCAAGGCCATATTCCTGGATGTGTGTACAGAGTTTTCCTCCTCCCCCCTGCTCAGCAACACCAAAATGAGAGCTGCACTGAGAGTGGAGAAACAGGTGGTGATTGCACAGTGGAAACTTAAAACGCCAGATTGCTATTTGTCAGCTGGGAATCAATTTGGAGTTGGGAAATCCATCATGGAGGCCGTGGTCCTGCAGGTGTGCAGGGCTCTTAATTGTCTGCTGCTACGCAGGACTGTGACTCTTGGCAATGTGCAGGACATAGTGGATGGATTTGCAGCAGTGGGGTTCCCGAACTGCGATAGAGCGATAAACAGAATACATATCACTATTTTGACACCAGACCACTTTGCCACAGAGTACATTAACAGAAAGGGCTACTTTTCTACTGTTATGCCAGTGCTGGTGGATCACCAGGGATGCTTCTCTGACTCTGGCTGGTCAGGGAAGGTGCACAATGCTCGCATTGTTAAGAATACAGTACTGTTCACAAAGCTATAAGAAGGGACTTTTTTTCCTATCCCCCCCCCCCACCCCCCGACTGGTGGATTACCATTGGCAGTGTTGAAATGCCTATAGTGATCCTGGGTAACCCAGCCTACTCCTTGCTGCCCTGGCTCATCAAGCTGTACATCGGCCACCTCGACACTACCAAGTAAAGCTTCTGCTATTGGCTCAGCAGGTGCAGAATGACAGCTGAATGTGCCTTTGGTTGTTTGAAGGGACCCTGGCATTGTTTACTCACAAGATGGAACCTCCAGTGAGAAAAAATCCCAGTAGTTACAGCTGCCTGCTGTGTCCTGCATCAGATCTGTGAAGGAAAGGGGGGAAAGTTTCCACAGGGGTGGAGGGCAGAGGTGGAGCAGCTCTCTGCTGAATTTGAACAGCCAGATACAAGGACTATTAGAAGAGCTCAATGTTGAGCTTGTATGTCTCAGGGAGGCTTTGAAAGACCATTTTAATAGTGAGCCAGAGTAGTGTGTGTGGTGGTAGTGTGCTCTACCTGGCCCTGCTCTTTTTTGGCGCGGTATGTATTGTGTGGTGATAGCTGTACATGTAGAGACATAGCATTATCCGTGCACCTATTAATTTTTTTGTGTGAATGATCTTGTGCGTTAAGTGACACTGTGCAGTAACAGGTAGCTGGTTGCTTTCAGAATTGATGAGCACCATCCGCATATGTTGTGAACTAATAAAGATGAATTATGTTCTAAATAACAGAATTATTCTGTAACAAATTCAGTGCAAAAACATCCCAGGCAATTTAAAAACAAATGTATTAAAAACATAGTAAAACTTAATACATTTAGAGAACAGAACTTATGAAGGGGAAGTAACAT
This sequence comes from Dermochelys coriacea, assembly GCF_009764565.3. Lineage (NCBI taxonomy): Eukaryota > Metazoa > Chordata > Testudines > Dermochelyidae > Dermochelys > Dermochelys coriacea. The sequence goes on from NC_050069.1 coordinate 175,650,483, forward strand.
TCACATCCATTCCAGCTACACATACACTGACCTGTGAAAGCCAGGGTTGGTATATGTGAAGCTGTGATTTTTTTAATGTTCCCCAGGGTGGAGTGGTAAGGGTAGTGCCGAGACGTGTAAGGCCGCATAGAATGTTGGGGTTTTTTAGGGAGGTCCCGATACTGAGTTCTCAGTGGGCTACAGACGAGGCGAGCATGGGATTGTTGAACATGCAGATCCACCAGAGTTTACAGTAGTGGTCTCCAACCTTTTTACGCCAAAGATCACTTTTTGAATTTAAGGGCAACCCAGGATCTACCCTGCCCCTTCCCCAAGGCCCCACCCCCCTCACTCCATCTCCCCCGTCTCCATTGCTTGCTCACCCTCACTCACTTTCACCAGGCTGGGGCAGGGGGTTGGGGTTCGGGACAGGGAGTGGGCTCTGGGCTGGGGCCCGAGGGGTTCACTGTGTGGGAGGGGGCTCTGGGCTGAGCCTGGGGCAGGGGGTGCAAGCTCAGGGAGGGAGTTTGGGTGCAGGAGGGGGCTCCGGGCTGGGGCAGAGTGTTGGGGTGCAGGAGGGGGTATAGGGTGCTGGCTCTGGGAGGGGACTCGGAGCTTGGGTGTAGGAGGGGGTATGGGGGTGCTGGCTCCAGGAGGCTGCAGGTTGGGTGGTGGAAGAGGAAATGTTGGGCCAGCATAGCTGGGCCTGCTGTACTCATGCTATACCTGGTCTTAATGTTGCAGAGCCATTCAGAACCTGCCCACTGAAAGGGGTGGCACTTACCTCGGGTGGCCCCGGCCCCATGCCACTCCTGGAAGAGACCAATGTGGCTCTGCACGCTACCGCTTTCTGCAGGCACCGCCCCCACAGCTCCCATTGGCCAGAGTTCCCTATTCCCGCCCAATAGGAGCTGTGGGGGCAGTGCTTGCAGGCAACAGCAGTGCACGGAGACCCTTTCCTCCCCCTCCGGGGGCTGCGCTGGCCACTTCTGGGAGTAGTGTGGCACCGGGGTAGGCAGAGAGTCTGCCTTAGCAGCAGCTCTGCTGCACCACCGGAGATCGCGATCAACTGGGAGAGTCTCCAGGATCGACCAGTCGATTGCGATCAACCGGTAGGTGACCACTGGTCTACAGCATCTATATTTTCTGCTTGAGATATCCCATTATTTCCTGGTGCATCTCCCTCTCCTTTTCCTGTGCCTTTCTCCTCTCTACCCTGTCCTCCTCGAGGTTGTTCGCAGTGTTCATCCTCCAGGCCCTGTGCTTGCTGTCTGATGTAGCACAGGCCTGTGGGATCTCATTGAACATGTCACCTTTAGTCATCTCCTTTCTCCACCTTATCTGGCCCAGGCATTCTGTGGAGGGGGAGACCCTGAAGGCTGCAATGGCAGCAGCTGCAGATAAAACACACAGAGGTATTTATTGTCAGTGTATTTGCTATGAAAGCGAAACTTAAGAGGCTGAAATCACCCTCCCTCCTTCCGCTCCCCTTTAGTTTGAAGCACTAGATTTTCTCTTCTGCTCATAGGAACTGACTTCTACTGGCGCTGGTGGGTGCTCGACCTCCTGCTGCCCCAGCTCTGCCCCTTTCTCCGAAGTCCCCAACCCAACTCTGCCCCCTCCCTGCCCCATTCCTACTCCTTCCCCAAATCCCCGGCCCTGTCCCCTCCCCTGGGCGCGCCATGTTCCCACTCCTCCCCCCTCCCTCCCCGGAGCTTGCTACAGCTGTGTGGCGTCGGCAAGCGCTGGGAGGTAGGCGGAGGAGCAGAGACGCGGCACGCTCGGGAGGAGGTGAGGTGGGGTGGGGAGGGAAGCTTGGCTGCTGGTGGGTGCAGAGCACCCACTAATTTTTCCCCGTGGGTGCTCTAACACTGGAGCACCCACGGAGTCAGCACCTATGGTTCTGCTTGGGATTGCTTGAGCGTGGCACCAGTGGCCATGGTGAGTGTGGCCCATTGAGAGTTGGGGAAATGAGGGAATTGCTCAGTTGAATGATTCTAGTAGCCTTGGGCAGGGGCATTGGGTACTGGCACAGTTTTGCACAGGTCGTGGTGATTTTAGCTATGCCTCACTCCTGAGGGTAGCAAAGGTAGAGAGCACAACTGCGGCTGGCATCCTGAAGCTGCTTGGGCCCTGTGTATGTTGCTAGCACATGCACTGCAGTGGTGCCTGCTAAAGTTTTCACTGAGTAGCATAAGAAGGCAGCCTTCCCTAGAAACTTTTAGCAGAGGATTGCAGAATACCCCCATGAAAGTTTCATTGAGATCTCTCTGGAGGATTCATGGGACATCCCTGTGCACGTAAACAAACTGCTCTGCCTGCCCCCTGCCTAACTCTCGAAGGAATGAAAAGCAGATAGCAACTCCACCTCTCTCAGTTGTACCACTATCTCTTCCAGCATGAGTAAATTAATGAAAGGTCCAAAGATGTGTCCTGCTACTTTGGGGGGTGCCCTCCCTGTAACTGAATATCTACATGCTTCCCAAGGTTCCTTCCTCTGCTTCGGGTTCACCCACGCTCGACTGGCTGGGCTGAGGTGGAGTCAAAAACAGGTCCTGGCTTGCTGCACAGCTGGATCCCCCCCACAGATTGCCTGTCCCCCATACTCTGTCCTCCTCTTCTTCATCCGCCGCCATCTCCTGCTCCTCGCTGTTCACAGCAGGGGCTTGTGACTCTGGCTCATTAGCTGTATCCACAGTGCTGTGGCGGGGTCTCTGCTGAGTATGACCATGCAGCTCTTTGTAAATGCAGCAGTTCTGCAACTTGGCCTCAGATCGATGGTTGGTCTCCCTGGCCTTCTGGTATGCCTGCCACAGTTCCTTGGCTTTCATGCGGCACTGCTGCCGTTAGACCCCTTCTCCTGCATTCCCCCATGCAACCTGCTTGTAGATGTTGACATTTCTGCACCTGGTTTGGAACTGCCTGCACAGCCTCCTCACCTCACAGGCCCAGAGATCCAGCATCTCCTGTCTACTCCAGCCAGGTGTGTGTCTGGTGTGTGTAGCCAGCATGGTCAGCTGGGCAGTTGCATATAACAATGGAGAGCTGCTAGGTGTACTTGCCAATCACAAAAAGGAATTTCAAAAATTCATAGGGCTTTAAAGGGGAAGGAATGCGTTTCCGATCTCCGTGACCCAACAGCAGAGTTCACAATGGTGACCAGAGAGGGCAGTGTGGGGCATTGTGGGAAAGCTACTGGAGGATAGTTAGGGTTGCCTTAAGTAACTTGGTGTCTACACTCAGACTGCATTGACCTAAGTACATTGACTGTGGCTCTGTGCTACTCAGGGAGGTGGTGGTCTTAAGTTGGTGTGACAGGGCACTTACATTCGTGGGAACCTAATTTAAGTGTAGACACAGGCACAGCTAGGTTGATGTAACCTGCCTTGCATCGATCTAACTGTAGTGTAGTGTAGACTGTGCCTAAGGCCCACTAGCTACCAGAGCTCCTGCCTTCTAAACTGTGGCAAGCACTGATTAGCCCTAAGATTCTTGACTGGAGAGTCATTTCTGTGACACTGCAGCACCATCTAGATCTAGTTGTGAATCACCACTCCACTCAAAAGTTTCCTTTCTCTCCAGGAATTCATCATGAAATCACAGTCATTTGAAGAGTTTAAAGAACAGGTTAGAGAGACACCTGTCAGGCATGATCTAGAGCATTGGTTTTTAACCGGTTTAGCATCGTGGGCTGCATACACACACACACACACACACACACACATATTAGGTTTAGTATTTTTGTTATCTGACAGCACTATGATTCAAATTGATACAGTGCCTTTCATTTCAACACTCGCAAATGTCTACTAAGAGCATTTTAAATTAGCAAAAGAAGTCAAAACATTAACTGTTAAAATTAATTAATGTACTGTAAGGTTGGCATGGCTGGGTGTATTGCTCCACTCCCTTCTGCTCTACTGCTGAGCTGAGCACCCGGAGAGCGCAACTGTGGAACCTGCCTGTAAAGATGGGGATGCTTGCGTGGTGTGGAGTGCCTCCCCAGTATCTAGACGCCCCAACAGTGTGCTGGCACACATGCCTGCTCTGCAGAGACAGGGTGCCCCATTGGGGCAGAACAGCCCCTCTAGGGACTGTCTTCTCCAGCAGCCAGCCCTGCACCCAGGGACTGCCTCCCATGCACCTAGCTCCCCACCTAGGGACTATGCCTTACTATCTAGCCCCCCATCCAGGGACTTCCCCCAGCCATCAGTCCCCTATGCATCAGCTGCAACCCCCTCCTGTGGTTCTAGCCCCTGACCTCCCTCCTGCATGCCCACTACCTTACCTCCACTGCAGGAAGCTCAGCTGTGCTGCCCACCTGCTGTTGTGGTCCGAGTGTGGGGCCCATGTTTGCACCCCCTCGACGGCTTAGTGCCCGGGACAAGTGCCCCTCACATCTGACCATAGTTACAGCCCTGAGGATATTGCATGGGCCACAGCTGTGTGCTGATTAGGCCACAAGTTGAGATCCACTGGTCTAGAGATATTTAGTCCTGCCTCAGTGCAGGGGGCTGGTCTAGATGGCCTCTCGGGGTCCCTTCCAGCCCTACATTTCTGTGCTTGTATGGAAAGCTGATGGATTTATGTAAGTACCTGTGATTACCGCTGAAACAATAATGCCCCCCACTGATAGCATAGTAGCTGACTTTAGTACTTATAACTAACTAGGCCAGCAAAGTAAACATTCCTTGTCTGACATAAGAAAAAAACAAGTAAATAGATATTGCAGTTTCAAGAAGAACATATTTGAAAGCTCTAGATGTTTAAAGTCTTCTCCTTTGGCTCTAGGAGTGTGAATTGCAGCGGGGTCCTATTAAATGCAGGTCTGCAGAAGCACTCTAATAAAATTGAGCACAGTGGGCAATAATTTAAAAAGAATGATGAGGTCCCTATCACTGACTCAATTACTGGGTCCCTGCTACTCCCAAGGCTTTCAAGAATTTCAGAGATCATGTGGGCTTGGAAAAGAGTAGAGCCTTATTGTGAAAAATCCCATAAAGTAGGTGGGAGGGGAGACGAATGTTAATTAGGAACACCTGCAAACCCCACAATGTATTGTACTTACTAATTAAGTATAAAGGTACTGGTATCAGCATTTCACCTAGAAGTGGGCATGCAACTCAGTGGGTATGTTCTCCTCTATGATAAGAATGTAAATCCTATTAACAGTAAGGCAAAGTCATGGGGCGTATCTAGGGGAAGAATAGCATACTTCAGGCCAGATTTATCAAAGATATTTAGGTGCCTAAAGATTCGCAAATGCACCTACTAGAATTTTCAAAAGCACTTATCTGCAACACTGGGCACCTAAATAAATATTGAAAATCTGGTCCTTGATGTCTGTTTTGTGGATGTGATTCTTCCCAACTGATGGTTGGGCTGACTGTGTTAGATCCTGCCACTCAGTTTGTTTACTTTCTTCAGCTGTCCATAGGTTTAGGAAGCTTTATTTATGATGAAAATACTTTACCTTCATAAATATTGAGAAAGATGGGTCATTGGCCACAACAGTACTCTGATAGCTGCCTTCTGAGGGACACCACACCTCAGGGAAGCATGTATTGCACGTAGTTAGGCCATTGTTTTAAAATCATACTGGGCTTTATATCTTTTGTCTTAAAATATGTGTGTTTATTAATAACCAAACCGCCTTCCTCCTTAAGTGCTCTCTTTTGATGTTAAGGCATTGGTAGTTGTCTAGGAGTCTTGAAACTTGTGTTCTATTCCAGTTCTGCCTCAGTCATTTTGGGTCCCCTTGATGTAAGTCACCCAACGTGCCTCAATTCGTCCATCTGTAGAAAGGGGGCAGTACTGCTTGTCATAAGGGTATTGTGTGGGTAAATTAGTGAAATGCTTATAAAAAGCTTTGAGATTTGTATATGGAAGTTTCTACGTATGAGTGTTTGTGTATGAAAAATCGAATGGACAGAGTAAAGAACTGCATTTTAATGTGTGATTATTTTGTTCTTAGCCAGTTTCAAATGTGGATCAGGAGACCCTGACGGAGCTGGTGAAACCGAGCATTGACTATGTACGTCATAAAAAATTCAGATCTGGGAACTATCCATCATCGTTAAGCAATGAAACTGATAGACTAGTCCACTGGTGCCATGGTGCCCCGGGCGTCATCCATATGCTAATGCAAGCTTATAAGGTAAGTCTTTCTCTTATACATGTGTGCACACATCCTCACGCGTCCGTATGTCTACAGAGGTGATTCTTGATCTTTAGGCTCCTAGTTTTGAAATCTTGGTCTGTAATCTTTGAGTCTGTCTTCAGAATGTTAAAGGTGCCTTTGATTTTAAAAATCAATATCTCTAAACCACTTTTTACTTTAAGGATTGTAGTATTATTAAGATGTAGCACTTACTGCTGATGTCAGATTACAAAGATCCCAGATGCCTGACAAATATAATGTGTATCCTATCACAGTAATTTAGCACTAACCTAGTCTTTGTTCCTATGTATCCTCACTGGTTCTGCTGTTGTTTTCAGGTTCCGGAGCTCTGAGTCACAGAACATTAGTAAGCGAGCAGTTTAATTAAATTTATGCAAACTGATTCCTGTTTTTGACAAGCCGCCTTGGCAGGTTCTCTGCTTGGTCTCTGAGTGGGCTAATGAAAAGCGTTCATGGTTATCTGTATAATTACATGCACTGCTACCTGAAATTGAACTATAAACCTCCTAAAGTGTTGAATGCAACAGAAGCCACAGGAGCACATGCTCTGGAGTGTGAGAGGAACGGTGACTGGACACTGCAGAAATCCGTTTTTCCTTTCCCGATGTGATGCTTTCATAGCCCAAAATGCTGTATATCTTGAGGAGTTGAGAGGATCAGGAACGTTTTTGGTTGGCAGACACTTCTTTGGCCCTACCTTGTCTTTGTTCAGGTCACATAATCAGCTGCTTTTTACTTCTCAGTCTCCTTTCTTAAAGAGCAATATAAAAAGTAATTAAAGAGAGAGTCAACAGATCGTACTCCATACTGTAAAGTAAGAGAGATTTAGGTAATGGACAGTAGCTCCTTGGAAATTAGTATCAATCACCCAACCTTCAAGTTAAGTCATGTAACTGGACTGTCCTTGTGTGATAATAGAAAAGCTGTTCAGATAGTGAGATGTTTTCTCTGCCGTGCTGGTCGTATTTTACAAAGCTCATGAAACTATTTAAAAAAAAACAAAAAACCAAACACCTCATATTAATGGTACTATGCACTTGCTTTATGACAGCCACTGACAGATCAAGGCTTTTTAACCTCTAAGTGTGTCAACCATCCCTTTTTTGTGTTGCTGCTGATCTGAGTGAGACCAGATAGAGAAGAAGCAGAAACTGGCTGCTTAAGACAACAGGTCTCTGGTATCTCAGTGAAAACCATACGTTTCAAACCCCGCTTTCCTGATGGACTACCTTACCTAACTTCAGGTGGCGTTTTGGGTGTGAGTAAAGTCTGCAAGGGTGGGTTCTTTGTGTTTGAAACACAATTGAAGGTCAGGCTGGGAGGACTGCTTGTATGTTCCGTAGCACAATGGGGCTAGTGCCTCGCAGAGCTACTACAGTACGAACAATGATCTACAGTCAAGGCAATATACCGCTCTTTGTTGTGCTTCTGGTAAAGAGGCAAATGCCATACTGGGTAATATGAAATGTAAAGCATTTCTTTGACCCAGTTTTAATGTAGAAACAGGGAGGACCTGTCCTTGGCCAGCAGTTCCCATGACACCATGCAGAAGAGTTGGGACTGAAACCCCTTGTGTCCCCATCTGTTACACGAGTCTAATTAGAATAACCCTTTTGTAATTCAAGTTTAAATCAAACGCAGTCACAACTTGGAGGGGTGGGAGTAGTAAAAAATGGAGAGTGAGAACTCTTGAGAAAGTCCACATTCATCATGTATAGAGAGAATCTAGAACTGAAGATCCCGATCTTGTGTTTTCTGTTGGTCATGCTTTCAGTTTCATAAAGTCCTCTTCATTTTCTTTTATCCTGCACAGGAGGGGAAGCAGTCTGGTAAGAGAGGGAAAATTATTGCCGTGATGGGTGGATTATAAATAGTTAGAGAATGGATTAAACGTGCCTCATTCTCCACTCCCTTTCTCTGTTGGTGGGTAGGTTGGTTGAAATTGAGTGTTTTTCTTATTCCATAGACCTTTAAAGAGGATAAATATTTGAAGGATGCCGTGGACTGCAGTGACGTCATCTGGCAGAGAGGTTTGCTGAGGAAAGGGTATGGAATCTGCCATGGGACCGCTGGCAATGGCTACTCCTTCTTATCTCTCTATCACCTAACTGAGGATAAAAAGTATCTCTACCGGGCTTGCAAGGTGGGATTTACTGCATTGCTGCTTCTCTGCTGGCTACAGTCATGTATGAATTTCTGTGTGATTAATTGCAAATGTCACATGCCCTAATAGAATAAAAAGGAATAATATTTCTATGCTACCTGTAACTTTTTATTTAATTCTCAAAATGTAGGGAGTGTTTTGAATCAGAAATAGGAGTGGCCTGAAAAGATGATACCTGCTCTAAACATAGCTAACCAGTGTTCTGTTGTGATTATTAAAAATATGCTATAGGTATTCCCTTGTGATATCTGCTACAGGATACATCTGATCTACTAGTGACTGTTCAGTGGTCTGTAATGATTATACTTTGGTTCATTGACTTTCACACTAATTGTTACCTTGGGGTTCTAGAACTCTGAATTGCATGGATTAGATTTTAATGTATAAAAAATGAATTGATTATTTTTTGCTGGGCTTGAGAGCCCCATGGTGTGAATACTGCTCTGAGAGCTCCTGAGTTCTAATCCCTGCTCTGACATATTGCTTCCCTTTGTGATCTTGGGAAAGTCATCTGAGCTCTGTGCCTCTGTTTTCTTATCTCACAAGGGTGTTATGAGCCTTAACTCGCTGAAGTTAATTACAGGTTTCAGAGTAGCAGCCGTGTTAGTCTGTATTCGCAAAAAGAAAAGGAGTACTTGTGGCACCTTAGAGACTAACAAATTTATTAGAGCATAAGCTTTCGTGAGCTACAGCTCACTTCATCGGATGCATTTGGTGGAAAAAACAGAGGAGAGATTTATATACACACACCCAGAGAACATGAAACAATGGGTTTATCATACACACTGTAAGGAGAGTGATCACTTAAGATAAGCCATCACCAGCAGCAGGGGGGGGAAAGGAGGAAAACCTTTCATGGTGACAAGCAAGGTAGGCTATTTCCAGCAGTTAACAAGAATATCAGAGGAACAGTGGGGGGTGGGGTGGGAGGGAGAAATACCATGGGGAAATAGTTTTACTTTGTGTAATGACTCATCCATTCCCAGTCTCTATTCAAGCCTAAGTTAATTGTATCCAGTTTGCAAATTAATTCCAATTCAGCAATCTCTCGTTGGAGTCTGTTTTTGAAGCTTTTTTGTTGAAGTATAGCCACTGTTAGGTCTGTGATCGAGTGACCAGAGAGATTGAAGTGTTCTCCAACTGGTTTTTGAATGTTATAATTCTTGACGTCTGATTTGTGTCCATTCATTCTTTTACGTAGAGACTGTCCAGTTTGGCCAATGTACATGGCAGAGGGGCATTGCTGGCACATGATGGCATATATCACATTGGTAGATGCGCAGGTGAACGAGCCTCTGATAGTGTGACTGATGTGATTAGGCCCTATGATGGTATCCCCTGAATAGATATGTGGACAGAGTTGGCAACGGGCTTTGTTGCAAGGATAGGTTCCTGGGTTAGTGGTTCTGCTGTGTGGTGTGTGGTTGCTGGTGAGTATTTGCTTCAGATTGGGGGGCTGTCTGTAAGCAAGGACAGGTCTGTCTCCCAAGATCTGTGAGAGTGATGGGTCGTCCTTCAGGATAGGTTGTAGATCCTTGATGATGCGTTGGAGAGGTTTTAGTTGGGGGCTGAAGGTGATGGCTAGTGGCGTTCTGTTGTTTTCTTTGTTGGGCCTGTCCTGTAGTAGGTGACTTCTGGGTACTCTTCTGGCTCTGTCAATCTGTTTCTTCACTTCAGCAGGTGGGTATTGTAGTTGTAGGAATGCATGATAGAGATCTTGTAGGTGTTTGTCTCTGTCTGAGGGGTTTGAGCAAATGCGGTTATATCGTAGCGCTTGGCTGTAGACAATGGATCGAGTGGTATGATCTGGATGAAAGCTAGAGGCATGTAGGTAGGAATAGCGGTCAGTAGGTTTCCGATATAGGGTGGTGTTTATGTGACCATCGCTTATTAGCACCGTAGTGTCCAGGAAGTGGATCTCTTGTGTGGACTGGTCCAGGCTGAGGTTGATGGTGGGATGGAAATTGTTGAAATCATGGTGGAATTCCTCAAGAGCTTCTTTTCCATGGGTCCAGATGATGAAGATGTCATCAATGTAGCGCAAGTAGAGTAGGGGCATTAGGGGACGAGAGCTGAGGAAGCGTTGTTCTAAGTCAGCCATAAAAATGTTGGCATACTGTGGGGCCGTGCGGGTACCCATCGCAGTGCCGCTGATTTGAAGGTATACATTGTCCCCAAATGTGAAATAGTTATGGGTCAGGACAAAGTCACAAAGTTCAGCCACCAGGTTAGCCGTGACAGTATCAGGGATACTGTTCCTGACGGCTTGTAGTCCATGTATCCTCTGATATTTACTGTAACGCCCAGCAAGCCAGAGGCCTAGCTAGTATCGGACCTCAGGATTTCCTGTCTTCAGGCTCTGGATTCGTCCAGGGAGGCAGCATGGTTTGAAGGTCAGTGGCATTAGAGATGTAGATCTAAACTACTTTATAAATCGCTAGCAGTTGCATAGAATATGTAATGTCTGTAGGTCAATCTGTCTTGACCAGGTCTAACGCAATCTATTTTAAGTACTTTTATATGGCCTCCATCACCATAATGTCTGAGTGCCTCACAATCCTTCAATGTTTTTAAGAACATAAGAATGACCATATTGGGTCAGATCAATGGTCCATCTAGCCCAATATCCTGAATTCCAGCCGTGGCCAGAGCCTGATGTTTCCAAGGGAGTGAACAGAACAGGGCAATTATTGAGTGATCCATTCCCCTGTCATCCAGTCCCAATTTCTGGCAGTCACTGGTTTAGGGACACTAAGAGTGTGGGGTTGCATCCGTGACCATCTAGGCAAATAGCCATTGGTGGATCCTATTCTCCATGAACTTACCTAATTCTTTTTTGAGCCCAGTTATAGTTTTGGCCTTCACAACATCCCCTGGCAATGAATTCCACAGGTTGGTTGATCTTTGTGTAAAGAACTTCCTTATGTTTGTTTTAAACCTGCTGCCTGTTGATTTCATTGGGTGACCTCTGGTTCTTGTGTTACATAAAGGGGTAAATAACGCTTCCTTATTCACTTTTTCTATACCAGTGGCCTTCAGCCTTTCCAGACTACTACTACTGTACCCCTTTCAGGAGTCTGATTTGTCTTACGTACCCCCAAGCTTCACCTCACTTAAAATCTACTTGCTTACAAAATCAGACATAAAAACACAAGTATCACAGCAGACTATTACTGAACAATTGCTTACTTTCTCATTTTTACTAAATAATTATAAAATTGAATATAAATATTATTCTTGCATTTCAGTGTATAGTATATAGAGCAGTATAAACAAGTCATTGTCTGTATGAAATGTTAGTGACTGACTTCTTTAGTGCTTTTTATGTTGCCTGTTGTAAAGCTAGGCAAATATCTAGAGGAATTGATGTACCCCCAGGAAGACCACTGCATGCCCCCAGAGGTACACGTACTCCTGGTTGAGAACCACTGCTTTTCCTCATTCACGATTTTATAGATTTAAGATGAATAGTCCCAGTCTTTGTAATCTCTCCTCATATGCAAATTGTTCCATACCCTTAATCATTTTTGTTGCCCTTTTCTGTACGGTTTTGAATTCTAATTTATCTTTATCCTCACAACACACCTGTGAGTTAGGGAAGTGCTATTAATCCCATGTTACAGATGGGGAACTGAGGCACAGGGAGACTGACTTGCCAAGATATCAAACCCAAGTTCTTCCACTCCCAGGCTAGTGCCCTTACCCCTGGACCATCCTCCTCCTCTTCTAATCAGGGTAAGTTTTGTCGTATGCCCTTTGTGGGAGGACAGAAGGATTGTAATGTCTGGTAATATATTGCAGCCACTTTGCGTCCTGGAGTCTCCAAGGATCTGAAGCAGTCTTAAACATTTAAGGGATAGACTTTCAAAAGTGCTAAGGCAGTTTGTAAACTCTCCTGTATGCAGCGGTATGCAACAAGATGTCCGGTCACACTGGGTACCTACAGCTATCTATTTAAATAATTGTATGGCTCCTGTCACCACAGTATCTGATCACACTGAAAGCATGAGGCTGAAGATAGAGAATCCACCCAAGAATCTTTGATAACTGCACAGTTGCTTGTTGGCTATTTCGTGCACCGATAAGAGGAACTTGGAAGACAGCAGGGGGTTACTGAGTCAGAGAGAAATCACTTGCCTGAATGATTCAATCTTTCAATAACACAGTTAGTTATTTAATGTGTTTTTTGTTGGGCTTGAAACAGATTGTCCCATTAGTTGAATAAACTTGTCTGCTAGTGGCTGTAGGTACCTCTGATCTTCTTGGCCTTGTGTATCTGGGATTGTTGAAATTTTTTTTCTGCTGAATAACATTGTAACAATATATAAAATGGAAAGACTAAGTAGTGATCAGAGGTAGATCCTCCACCCCTTCAGTCACCTAAATAGCAGCATGAAACAGAATCTCAGTGAAGGTAAAAGCATTTTTAACACAAACGGGACTTTTGAAGTCAGAAAGGAATTTCTTTAGAACAGTCCATCTAGGTAGATGGCAGCCCAAGTAGCTGTCTTGATTAACATGCCTGCCTGGCTTTCTTTCTCCCCACCTCTTCCTTCTCCCCCCCCCCCCCACCCCCGACTTGGAGCTAGGAACTTTTGAATTATAATCCAGCTCTGATACCAGTTCCCCTCCGAGGCTTTCAGAAAGTCACTTATCCTCTACTTCTATTCCCGGAATAATAATGATATTTTACCTTTCATGGATGCCATGAGAAGTCATTAAGAGTAGAAACACTTTGCAGACAAAAGTCCAGTTCTGTTCTCCATTACAGGGGGAGTAATTTGTAGATTTCAGTGGGAGTCGCACCTGCATAACTGAGGGCAGAAATGGGTCTAAAAATTATTTGAGATGAGTACTAATACTTTGTCTTTTCTAAAAGCATCACCCACCTCTCATTAAATTAAGGAGTTATTTTTCAGGAATATGTGGGAGGAACAGGGGTGAGACTTTCCTTTTGCTTCTGATTGATTAATTCTTGGTCTGGTCTCATGACTGTTGTCGTTGTGCAGTAGAACCAAATGTCAAAAAAAGTATCCTATATCTAGACTCTACAGTACAAATGGAGCAATGGTGACCCCTGCTGTGAAGGAAAAGCTATTCTCTACAAGCCTGTTCAAATTACAGGGGAAATTTGTTTAAAAAGATAGGTGCTTTGCAGGACTGTTCCAGTAATAGAGGACTCGGAGCTGAAACATTTTAGAAAAGCAAAGTGCATGGAGACATCAGGGGGATAGCTGGGATCTACATATTGCTTCTGAGAGGCCTATAAAAGCTTTTAAACTGACGTTGCTGTTAAAATCGTTCCAAATGGAATTTGCAAGTAATTAATGTTAGCCCAGTACTTGTAGCATTCCCTATACAAAGTATACCAACTACTGTTAGCATATTGGAAAACGATACAATTTTCATTGGCACCCTCTGCCCAGTTGTGGCAGAAAATGGAAAGTTCTTGAAAACAAAAGATTGACAACCTTAATGATCCAACTGTATTTATAACGATTTACCATAATGCTCAGGGTGGACAAAATAAGGTTAGTAATATAATGGCAGTTGAATATTAAATATTCTAAATTGAAGTGTGAGCAGTGTAAGGACACAGAAATGTGATTAATGGACATTACTCATGACCACAAGGATACATTAGCAGGGAGAGGGAGAAATTGGTGCCATTATGGTGCATCCTCTGCTTGCCCTTGAAATTGACATACAAATATATTCTTGCAGCATTTTTCTTTCTTCTCCTCCCCCCCCCCAAAGTTGTTCAGTGAAAAGGGTAAGTAAAATCTGCCCCACTAATTAAACTATATCACCATGTAGTGGATTTCAGTTAATCTGCATTTTCAGTTTCCTGAAAACTAACTGAAGTCTTATCCTGGTTGAGGTAGAACAATTTAATCTTGGATAATGATTCCAGTTTGTTTCTCTGCTTGAGCCTCATTGCATTTTCTGTATATTATGTGCTGCTATCCAAGCTTGCATCTGTATACATACACACTTAAGCTACTCTGTTTTCCTTTTTCTTTTTCCCTCTCTCCCAGTTTGCAGAGTGGTGTTTAGAGTATGGTGCACATGGATGTCGTATTCCTGACCGACCCTACTCTCTATTTGAAGGTAAAGTATTGTTGCTGCAGGCTGGGTTGTATTAGGAAGAAGGACAATCTTGTGGTAAGGCATGTGACTGGGAGTCAGAAAAGCTGTGACGTTTTCCTTTATTGGGGAAAAACCTTTTAAAAGCTGCATTCTACACATTTTTAGTATAAAACTGGCGCCACTGGGTATTTGATGGGGCACTGGTTTATCATTAACCTCTCCTGTATTTGGAACCCTCTTGGGTCATAAGCAAGTATGAGTCTGGGCAATTGGATAGTTGTTGTGCATCACAGAACTATCCTATAAATCATAATTACTGAGTGAGCAGCAGACCACAGTAACAGTGTTGCAGATTAGTAGTTTGTTTCTTTGACAGAGGCGTGTAAGAAAACTTGTCTGTTAGGCCAGCCTAGGGCCAGATTTAGTTCTATTAGTCCTTTCTGAGCACCGATATTAACCAAATTCGTCCACACGGCTAAAGAAAAGAAATGCTGTGTTTTGATTAAAGGTCATCCTGGTGTCAAATATATCTACAATGAACAAGTAAAAAAGTAGAGATTATATTTTTCTAACACTCTCTTGTAAATCCTTATCTTTTGTAAACTCAGAACAATAATCTTCAGCCTTAAAAATCTTTGCCTTTGAAAGTGAACCTAATGCACCACCTATCACAAATATGGGGAATTACAGAGGATTTAATGGGGTCTATTTTAGAATAGTAATGCACGCTAAGGGCTTTTGTGTGAACAGCAGCTGCATGCACCTCTTCCAAATGCAGTTGGGGTAAAGAATATGATTATAGTGTTCGTATTTCTGATATGGTGCCCTGAATTAACTGCTGCTTTCTGCAGCAATCGTGACTGAGTCTATATGTGGTGGAAGCAAAGTCATCCTTAGAGTTATTTGTAGAACAGAAGCTTAGAAACTCACTGAGAACATGATACAGAAAGAAATCCACTCAGGGCTGTCTAGAGGTTAATGTGACCCGCAGCTACAAAAAAAATTGTTACAATTTGAAGGAATTTTGCCAATTTTTCTTTTTTTTTCTCTCTAACCCAATTTTTTCAAGTCTGAGTCAAATTGCCCCTCCTGTGCGCATGTGCGTGCGCGCTCTCTCTCTCTCTCTCTCTCTCTCTCTCTCTCTCTCTCTCTCTCTCTCATACGAGCAATTTCTGCTGAAGTCACTAGGAGTTGCATGTGCACATTGTAGGGTGGTGATTGGGCCTAGTAGGAAGAGAAGAGTTTTTAATATATTATTTTTGTATTGAGCATCCGAGACTCTGAATCAGGAAAACTTTCCTATTCAGGGGAACGTTTAAGTGTGTCTTTAAGCATATGCTAAAGTTCCACTGGGGCCTGGAACTGGGTGGTTAGTGTTAGATGTTGGAACCCTGCGTGGAGATACTGACTGATTCTTTCTTGTGGGGGATGGGGCGAAAAGCTATAGAATTTTTCAGGGTGGTTTTTTAAAAATTTTCTAATACCTATGTGCCCATTATGTTTCATGTAGGGCATTCAGATTGAATCATAGACTATGTTCCACATTAGGAGATACTTCAATAAAGAACTCCTGTACAGTAACTGAATATTATATAGGCTGATGCTATGATAATAAATAAGCATATACTCCATATGTATAAACTCCTCTGACAGCCATAGGCTTTCTGATCCATTGTAGCACACTTTGAGCGACTTACCTCTTACATTCTTTGAGCTCCTTCCTTGTTAGAACTCTGCAGCAGCCTCTAACATGTCATTCTTTTCTGGAAAAGGTAAAGAAATAGTTTCAAGTTTTAAAATATCGAAATGCAACAGGTTTGAATTCAGAATTTTTTTTGTTTTGTTTTTAAGGTGGTCATTTAAAAATTGTTTTAAGAAGTGGTTAAGCTGTAACATTAATAAGATTACATGCTATACATCAATAATGGAAGAACTCCATTTAGAAAACATTACAGATATATTTGTAGAATAGCAGTAGTCACTCTAAAATGCTAAGGTTCTTTTATCATTCAAATTTTACTTATATTAATATCCTGTATTTGTATGGCACCTTGCACAATTGGGACTTGAGGTTGATTATACTACCTTCCTGATAATAATAAATATATTAAAACTTTGCTTATCCAGTGGCATGGAATTGGTGACATTTATTACGATAAACAAAGGTTCAGAAAAGAGTGACTTTTTTTTCTTTTTTAATCAAGAATTTCCCCTTTGGAGACACTGTGACAGGTTCCCCCAGGGCTGCCACCTGGAACTGGGGTACCGCTGAACCCTCTACCAGCCTATCACACTGTGCTGCTGTGACAAGCTGCACACACACTCCTGGTCTTACACTTTCACCAGCATATACATAGGTAGGGACACACCCAGCTACAATTGCATGCAGGCTCTCTGACTAGCTACTGCATGTACCAGCAGTAGAAAGGCTAAAGCCAGTGTAACCCTCAGCTCCCCAGGCACACACTCCCTCTGGAGCATAAACCCAAAATTATGCCAACTTGTGCTGCACATGGAACTATACAGCGCAAGCTCATATTGTTCCCCCCACCCTACACACACACAATGTGGGGAGGAATATGCAACAACCCCTCTGTGCAAGGTATCCACACACTTCACTCCAAACTCATTGTTTAGATTAAAACATAAAATAAATGTATTAACTACAAAAGGATAGATTTTAAGTGATTGTAAGTGATAGCAAATAGATCAAAGCAGATGACCCAGCATATAAACAAAAATGCAACTTACGCTTAATATACTAGACAGACTGGATATGAATAGCAGATTCTCACCTTAACTGATGGTACAGGAAGACTTGTAGATTCTTAAGACATAAGCTGCATTAGCTTTACAGCTTGGAATTCTCAGGGCTTCATACACAGGCTAGAAATCCCTTTAGCCTGGGTCCAGCACTTCCCCAAGTTCAGTCTTTTTCTTCGGGTGTTTCCAAGAAACTTCTTGTGTGGGAGGGAAGAACCACAGATGAGGTCACGCCCTGCCTTTTTTAGCTTTTGCATATGGCAGGAACCCTTTGTTTTAAAACTTGATTCCCAGACCGGTTTGTGGAGAAATACTGACATCCCAAGATAGAGTCCAGAATCATGTGGCCTGGTCACATGTTCTTGCAGAGTCATAACAGCCATTACTTACAGGCTGTGTTCTCAGGAAGGCTTACCAGATGAGGCTTACCTAGGGCCTGTTGTTTTCCCTAATGGCTCATTGCCCTGAATAGGCCTCCCAACCAGCTATCTAGACTGGAAGCATCTTGTCTAGTGGGCATTACCCAGATGTAACTACATTTGAAGCACAGATACATAGTCAATATTTATAACTTCAGATATAAAACATACATACACATAGGATAATCATACTCAGCAAATAATAACTTTTCCAATGACACCTTACAAGTCCCATCTTGCATAAAATACATCATTATGATATAGTCATATAATAGCACCATGAAGAATATGAGGTGCAGTGTCACAGACACAATCTAAATTAGGATAATAGGCTCTTTGATTATTGATACAGGTTGAGGTAGTGTCCAAAATGTGCCAGACTCTTCGCAGATTCAGAGTGCCATATAGTGTGCACAATTTAAGGCCTCAGTCCTGCAATTGGATCCATAAAGGTGAAAACTTGCACCCTTGCAAAATCCCAGTGGCTTTGGGTCTCCATGTGGACATAAGGATTCCCCCCACTCAGAGCAGACTGCTGGATGGAGGTTTTAAAATGGGTTCAGATATATCTGGTTTGAAATCTGACTGACTGACTTTTTGAATTCTTAAGCTATTGTAATAAGAAATCACTTCGTATGTTTCAGGCATGGCGGGAGCTATTCATTTCTTATCGGATATATTGGTACCAGAGACTTCCCAGTTTCCAGCATTTGAACTTGGACCTCAAAGGAGAGAAAACAAAGTGGAACATGACAGCTAAGAGGTCTGTTGCAATGGAAACTCGATGTCAAGAGTGACAAGACTGTCTAGTGCCTCTGATACTGAACCAACTTTAAAGCCTAAACAAGGGACAAGGAAATCCCTCTTCACACCTCTTTTTCCAAAGGACCACAAGTCATTAAAGCATGAATCAGAAGCCATGCCCAGGTTTTATTTAAGTGATGCCTTCGGTGGTGGGAAAAGAGAGATTAAGTTTTGAACTCTTTTTTGCAGTTGTTCTCTTCAGGTCTTTCAAGTGTTTGCATGTTTCTTGGTGTTGTCCATAGATGCGAGTATTTTGTTGTAAGCCAAAAGCTGTTTTCTTGTGTGAATCCCAGTCTTGTAGCTTTTGTGCATGAGTAACGGCAACAGCATCGCTATTTCTGCAGTGTGACTATGGATAAGGTTCCACTTGACCTGACAAATGAGAGAGTCTGGTGTAGTATAGTGACCAGATTAATACATAGTTATATCTTAAATGAGCTGATAATTTTCAAACAAAACATAAAGCTTTTCTGTGCTGTACTTCTCTGTTTCTTCATAAAAAACATTTTTCTCCCCATCCTCTAGAACAGTGGTGGGCAACCTGTGGGCCACATGCGGCCCATCAGGGTAATCTGATTGCAGGCCACAAAACATTTTGCTGGTGGTGACCGTCTGCAGGCACAGGTCCCTGGAGCACCCAGTGCCTGCGTTTCGCCGTTCCCAGCCAATGGGAGCTGCAGGAAGCAGCAGCCAGCATATCCCTGCAGCCCGCTGCTTCTTGCAGCTCCCATTGACGGAGAATGGTGAACCACGGCCACTGGGAGCTGTGGGGGGCCCATGCCTGTGGATGGTCAAAGTTGGCAAAATGTGTTACGACCCCCAGTCAGATTACCCTGATGGGCTGCAGGTTGCCCACCACTGCTCTAGAAGTGTTTCTGTTTAAAGAAACTGGCCTAAATTTTCAGAATTGATGTCTGGTGGCTCAGTTTTCAGTTTGAGAAGGGACCCAATTTGTCAGACACAGGGGCTCAGCACTTTCAGAAAGAGAAGCCCCTTTAAGATGTTTTCAGTTGGGCCCTGAAAATTGAGGCATTCAAAATCATTAATAATTTTTGAGACTATAGGTCTTTCTGCCCTACAGAGCTGCTTGGAGTCCCCTTCCTACAGCAGTAACAAAAGCAAAGTATTTCTTAGTTCTTTAAACACGTATGAGTAACACACTCATGGTGTTTACTGATACCAGCATTTCTCAATGTTTCATGCGATAGCAAAGTGTGAAACTGTGACAGCAGTTACACTTTTCCTGGTAGTGCTCTTTGGTTATAACAAGCACATCCTCTGAAGGAATCTGAAGAGCATACAGTTTACAACATACAAGTAAACATGGGGAGAGCAGGGCTGGAAGAATAGAAGCGTCCGGTTATTGGTAATTCAGGAAGGCGCACCACTTCTGAAATGAGAGGAGAGCAACTCATTTCCTCTCATTTTTCTGAATTTCAACAAGCCTGATAGCCCATCCCATATAATAGGAGCTGTAAATGTTAGCCAGTTGGGGAGATACAAAAGCATTAATAAACAAAAGTTAAACTATCACAGTGACCTGCGGTTGAAATTTGTTATGCAAAAAATAAAATAAAATAAAATGCAGATTTGTGTTGAGCAACCTCCCTCTGCAGTAGTTTCAATAAAAGGACAAACAGTCTTATAGGACCAGCTCTTCAGCAGATATGAATCAGCATAGCTGCATGTACCGTTGAGGATCTGTTACCTAATAATTATTTTTCTGTTTCATTCAGAGGGAAGTGGTGTTGCATTGGGATTCCCGAGGAATAGAACTAAACGGGATGTTCTACACTCTAGTGTTTTACGATGTTTATTACATAAGTGCCTTCATCTGCAAAAAGGGGGTAATTGGAAGTGAAGGTTCTTTTATGTTTTATTAAGATTTCTGCAGTTAAAGTATATCAACCAAATCCCAACTTGCATAACCCCAGGTTGCCTGCTTTAAGGGACAGGTGGTGTCTCCCCACACTACCGCAGTTTCATTTGTATACAAGGTTTATTCTCTACTTCTTTCCCAAAGCTATCCTGCAGTGTTGCTATGCAATGTGCACAGCCCTCCCTAGGGCTAACATGGAGCCCAGTTCTGGCCTTGTGAGCCCAGGGGTAAGTCAGCACTGAGGACAAAATTGGGGCCCCTAGTTTAAAGAGAGCATTGAAATCCTTCAAAAGAGAAGGTGCTGCAGATATGTCATCATCTTTTCTCTCTCTCCTCCAGCCTTCCCCCCCCTCCCCCACCCGCTTTTCCTGCTAACAATAATTTAGTTCACATTTAATATCAGCGTGGTGTGACTGTGATCTTGTCAAGACTCAACGGGCCTCTGGGCATATGTTGACATAAATACGAATGATCTGTGCACCCCACAATAAGATCCTAGGATTATCTTCACAATTGAAAAACACTGGCTTTCCATTCTGTGCAAATGTCAGAACAGCGACCAGTATGGCCTATTATGCCATCTGTTGCCAAATCATTGGGGTGGATTATGCCCCCGATTCATTTTTTTTTGTAAGTGTCAGGAGGCTCATGTGGCTGGCTGACTGTATGGGTAGAGAGGAAGAACGTGAGGAAGGATTTGGGGCACAACAGGGATCCAGGCAGGCTGCAGAGTGAGTAAAGAATGGCAGGGAAGAGGCAGAAGGGCATGAGTGTGAGCGTAGAGGAGAGAAGGGGAAGAGGGGGCAGTGAGGAGATCAGACAGCAGAGGAAGGGATAGTGTCTGCAAAGTGTACCTTTGGAGGCCAGGTCCAGTGAGGAAGTGGAAGCCCATCAGAATAATCACAGCAAACAGATCTGCGGATGCAGGATGCAAAGCTGCCTGATGAGCCCTGCACCTCTTGTGGGTCATGCTGCTCAGTTCTTTCATCTCACGCCCATTATGACGGCGGAGCAAACGTCGTCCTCAGGTGAGGGTGGCCTGGAACAGAAAATGAGGTGTTCCACAAGGGATTTTCACTCCGTGATTGTAAGCCTCATTGGCTACTACGTATGGTCTGGCAGTCCTGGGAGATAACTTTGGCTGGATGGAGCCTAATGTGCATTACAGTAACTCCTCACTTAACGTTGTTTCAAAGTTGCGTCGCTGCTCAATTAGGGAACAGGCTCATTTAAAGTTGTGCAATGCTCCTGAAAAACATCATTTGGCTGCCTGCTCTGTCCGCTGCTTGTAATATTTTGTGGAAGAGTAGCGACTTTACCAGGGAGCATTGCACAAGGTCCTCTTCTCCACCTCTTCCCCCACTGCCAAACAGCTGTTTGGCAGTGCTGGGGGAGGAGCAGGGATGTAGTGTGCTCTAGAGAGGAGGTGGAGTGCAGGTGGGAAGATGTGGGCCTGGAGCATCCCTTGGCAAAGTCAGCACCTGTTCTTCTCTGGGTAAGCTGCCATTGCTGCTGCGAAGGTGCTTCCTAGCGTCCTTGCCTGCAGCAGGCTGTGCCTGTGTGGGGTAAGTCAGGGGCACTTCCCAACCACAGTATAGTACAGTACTGTACAGTATATAATGCCTTTTGCCTGCCCCAAAAAAATTTCCTTGTGGGAAAATTGGATTCGTTGAACATTGTTTAGCTTAAAGTTGCATTTTTCAGGAACATAACTACAGCGTTAAGAGAGGAGTTACTGTATAACACAATAGTCACTGGATAGTTTAAAAAATACACCTTAGAGCTGTTTAATAACAGCTGATTGCCAAACCTCCAATTCACTAGTCAAAAAACGAACAAGAGAGCAGCCAGCCTGTGGTTTGGTTGGCCTGATGCTGCTGAGTGAAGTCGACAGCATGTTTTGCGGTCTCGTCTTCTTGCACGCTAGCTAAACTGGCAACATGCTGGTAAAATAGGAAACACACTCCTGAATGTTGGGCTTGCCTCTTCTGCCCCCCAAGTCTTTTATCGTGGACCCTTATCATCATTCATGCGAGCTCCAGCGAATGCAGTGGGCCATATGGTGCATAGGTGTGCTTTTTTTTTTTTTAACAGCAAATTCTAGATTTGTGTTTCCAGAAACCACATGGAGCTAAAACTTTAAAATGTCTTTACATTAGTTTGCTTTGTCCACATTTAATGATCCATTTGTTGCAAAGGAACAGCAGTGATGTTAAAATCCGAGAAGATCATTGTGTAGATGGGGGGGTGGAAGGGCTGGTGGTTTTGTTCATTGGTGGTGGTAGTAAAAGCCCATTTGTCTGGTGTTTAACTTGTAAAAACCTCTCTCCTGCACGCACATGCTGTTCAGTCTATGGGAATGGTTTACTATCCATACCAGCTAATCAGCTGAACTGCTCCAGGGGGTTGTAATTGTATTGAATGGAATAGGAAATCCCCAAGAGTGATAAGGCTGTGACTGACTTTCATAACCTGCCCCATAGTGGGAGGTCTCAGCATTGCTGAGTCTATTTAGAGTCCTAAGCAGTATAAACCTTTATCGACTATAAATCATCCCAGAGCACTTTTGCCTTAACCTACTTTCCATCTTTCCTTGTTCTATATGTCAAGTCTATAGATTCTTCAGGGAAAGATTAATTGTAAAAATCACTTCGTTTTTTTAACAAAACTCTCGAATCCAAAATGCCTTTTACCCTAGCCTGATCTGAAAATCATGCGTATGTGGGTGGAACAATAACTGCCATAGCCTAAGAACTGTTCTCAAGGGCCCTGATGATACTTAGTTCCTTTATAAAATGCTTTGAGGCTTACTGACGAAAAGCGCTAGCTGTATAAGAGCCAGGTATTATTGTATTCCATATACTGTCTTCAGAAGGTGTGAAAAACTCTTGTTGGAATCAATAAGAGTTGCATGCTTGGATCAAGGGCAGCGTATGTCCCCTGCCAGTATACAAATACTCTAATGTAAGCCTCCCAAAATAAGAACGGCCATACTGAGTCAGACCAAAGGTCCATCTCGCCCAGTATCCTGTCTTCCGACAGAGGACAATGCCAGGTGCCCCAGAGGGAATGAACAGAACAGGTAATCATCAAGTGATCCATCTCCTGTGGCCCACTCCCAGCCTCTGGCAAACAGAGGCTAGCGCCACCATCCCTGCCCATTCTGGCTAATAGCCAGTGATGGAGCTATCCTCAATGAACTTATCTAGTTCTTTTTTGAACCCTGTTATAGTCTTGGCCTTCACAACATCCTCTGGCAAAGAGTTCCACAGGTTGACTGTGTGCTGTGTGAAGATCCTCAGGTTGACTATGCATGGTCTTTTTTCCATTGTAGCTGAAGCCCTGACGAGAAACAACTACTAGGGCTACTGATAGTTTTTCGGTGTATTATGTGGAGTTTCAGCTGCACAAATTCCGCTGTTTATAATTGGAATTACAAAGTTAAATCTATATATAGTGTTTTGAAAATGTACCCATTTGGGCTCATCTACGCTTGAAATGCTACAGCAGGAGGGGTTCTCCTGTTAGTATAAGAAATCAACCTCTCCGAGAGGCAGGAGGTAGGGCAGCACTGTCTACACTGGCAGTTAGAGCAGTATAGCTGTGTCTTTTGGGGTATGGATTTTTCACATCTTTGAGAGCAGTAGCTATGCCAGTGTAAGTTCGCAGTGAAGACTAGCCCTTCGTTTATAGACTGTTTGCAAGGACAAGATTAGCAAACAATTTTTAAAGCTCTTTTGCCAGCCCTCACCCCAGCAGTCCATGCTCTGTAAAGGAGGTTCTAGTTAAAACAGCACCACAAAGTTTTTTTGTTTCATATTTTTTTATTTGCTTTCTGAACAATATATAGTTCCACCTCCAGAGGTTTTCCACACTAGCATAACAAGCAGTGGAACTTGAAAATTCACCTGTCACTGCACTGTTTGTTCCTCAAGTGATAATGAAATGGTAGAGTTGGTTAGACTGCTACTGGTGGAATTCCAAAGAGAACAGGCATGGCTGTCACTGTCTTTTCCCTGTCCTGGACTTAAATAGGAATTTTAATTAGAAGAATAAATAAGTAATGTTAGATCTACTTCTTAACAGGACAAATGGAGCCCTGATAAAAGATGACTGAAGTCAGTGGAGTTACACTACGGTTAAATTTGGCCATGCCTGTTCTAGACTTTGGGGTAGAGCGGATGCGAGAGTGAAAAGGCAAGTGTGTGTAAGATTAGTATCATCCTGCCAGGTAAGAAGATGATGTCTTCAAGGGCTCAGTGTACTGTGCATGATAGATAGATATATGAGAGAGAGAGGTGCCCATTGGAATCAGGGCCTTGAAGAGGCTTTCCTCTTCTCTTCCTTGGCCAAGGTATGTTAACTACGCATTCAAGTGCGAAGATGCTGGTCAGCACAAGCAGAAAACAAAGCAAAACATTATGAAGCTCCCAACTCTGATGAACTTGACTGCCCTCTCTATAGCTTTCCTAATTACCATGCAAGGAGCTTTGAGAACTTCGGATAGAAGGTATGACAGAAGCACCATTTTTATTTTTGCTTAGAGCTGGAAGAGTGAATATAATTTATGTACACTTCAGAATTATTTCAAATAGCAGTTGTTTCTATGGTGTGTTAATGCCCAATGGCTCTGGGAGGGGGGAAATTTAAGGATTAACAGTGAGAAAGTTCAATCAGCAGATCTTGAAAGAGGAAGCCTCTTTTATTTTTAGTACTGTCTCACTAGTTGTGTCTGCATGTATTAAAGACTGAATTAGGGAGTAAAATGTAAAGTCCCCTTGGCTGACAGCTCTGGTGAGCAAGGGGGGAGGGAGGGCGGGCTTGTTGGACCAAAGATTTCCTCCTGGCTACCCTAACTTTGAGCAACACTAAGGAGGAACCTCCACAGCAGATGTGCAAGTTCACAACAATAGCGAGGATGCAGTTTCCACTCCACCAACCAGAGCGGGCCTTTCCACAAGTGCCCCTCCACACTCTCTCACGTTTGGGCACCAGGCAGCTCTAGGTAACAGGCATTTAAATAGAAAAATTGGCCCAGGCTCTTGCACCCATTTCCCCCTCCTTCCAACTTTGTGTGTGTGTGCGGGGGGTGGGTGGGTGTTCGTATGTGTGTGTGTACACACACATTCTTGCTGACCTCCTAAATTGCAGTCTACCTGTGAGAGGGAAAGGGGAAGAAAGCAACAAGGACTAAAACTATTTCTCCCAGTATGGTGCCCTGAAGATGGTGGGCCTAGTTTGCAAGCAGCGTATGGGATGAGCTCCCACAATGTGCTCCAAAGCCTACTCACCTCTTCTGCTGCATAAGGCCTGGCAGTAGTGTTTGAGGACATTAAGGGAAGGAGTGTGCTTCACCAGGATGGTTAGTGGCCCTGCTCCAGGTTATGAAAGAGTGGTGTGGGCCAAAGAGCAACAGAAGGGGGGACAGGGTGGTAGAGAGCCACAGGGTCCAGTTGGGGATGTGATGGAGTGAGGACAAAGGGGAAGTAGGAATCCAATACCAGCCCAAGAAAGTTTGTCCCAGATGCATAGTATGGTTAAAGAACTTTTTCTTCTCCCGTTTGGGGAATGACCTGGCTTTACAGACGACATACCAGTCCAGTTTGGCAAACAGTGCCTGTAGGCCACAGTGGAATAGCACACTTGCATATCACTTTACACTCAGCCACACACGTAGAACTTTGCCTACTGTCTCTGATCGCTGTGGGGCATGTTAGGGTTACACAAGTTTATTACCTTGGTCATTCATATCAATCAAGGTCATTCATACTGGTGAACTGCTGTTAGGTCACCCCTTGCCCTCCCAGCTCCCCCATTCAACTACCAAACTCTGAGACCCAAAGAGAAGAAACGAGGCCAAGGCATCAGATGTTCCTGCTTGTAATGAGAAGTCAGGACTATTAACGATGAACATGCCTTATTGTGATTGCTTTTGTGCTTCTGTGAGCCCAATGCTGCTTTCCTTGCAGTCATAGAATGTGGGGCAGTAGGAGATGGCAGGGCTAAGGGGTTGAAATGGATTTTCTGTCCAAAACAGGAGCAAGAGGTTTTTATGCAGTTCAAAGCTTACAGTGCCTTTGACAAGCTGTTCCCTCCTGGTTCTCTGACAATTCCTACATATGTCATTTGCCTCCCAGGTTTGCAGCTGCAGCAGGACAGGTCTGTGCTCGCTGGACATGAAGGCCTAGTGTGGCTCAGTCAAAGGTCACGGATCTAAAAAAAAATGACTGGTTGAAGCCTTTAAAGCCAAAGGGAGCTATTTCCACCTCAGTGGGGTGGCCTTGGGGATTTGTATTCTGAGGAGCAGCGGCCTTGAGCCCAACAATGAAGATGTTCTAATCTTCTAAATAAGCATGTTTATGGGGCAGGGAGGCTGGACAGAGATGCCCAAGGTGTCCTTTGGCTAAAAAAACCCCTGACTATGCTTCCACCAGGGGCTAGTAAGGGAGAGGGAAGAGCTACAAGGACCTTTTTCCTGTCATCATTTCCTTCCCCCCCCCTTTCATTTGCACACATATGCTTTTATATCTATATATATAAAATACACACACCCACACACCCCTCTCCATCACCTGAACTGGAGCCAAATGTAGTCAACACCGCTGAGCTGCCATTCTTAAAGATGCCTTTGTGCCCAACGAGCCAGTAGCTATGAGATCTGATAAGGCTCTAGCATTTAAAAAAAAGGGGGGGGGGGCTGGTCTGTGCATGACCAACAAAAAGGGGGTGGCTCAGTTCCCCACCTCTGCAGGCTTTAGCTCGTCATAAAAGGCTCTGTCACACCCATTTTACCCACCTCGAATAACCCCCCTGTATGCCCCCCCCAAGTTCTAATTTCCCCCACAACCTCTTGTCAAATTCTGCCCCTCCCTAAGTTGGCCTCACACCCAAACTTCAGATTCCCATTGCTGCCTTCCCAAAGCCCTCTCCTTCCTGGCACTGACTCCCCCAGCTGAATGCTTCAAATCCAGGACTAGAGGAGAGGAAAGAGAGCAAAGGCTTTCTCATGAGGCAGGTACCACACCCTGGCTGTGTGCTCACCCACTCCCATAACCCAGTTTGGGCTTGTCAGCCCCAGCCCTGCCATTCTTGCTGTGGTGAAGGAATCTACCTTGTGCCCTCAGAATGTGATAAGCTCTTGGGACCTGAGCCACCATTGGTGCATTAGCTGAGCTGGATTGTGGGGTAGCAGGGCACTGCAGAGCTGGTGGGCCGCTCAGCTTGGGTAGACCTACAGGTGATCTGACGGCGCACCTACTGCCTAAAAATAGCAGTGTGGTGTGATAGCACAGGCTGTATGCTGGACTACAGGCCCATCCGTCTCGCTTGGGTGGTTCACCCTGGCTGCTAGCTATGCAGTCATGCTCACACTGCTATTTTTACATGCTACCTCAACTATGTCTACCCAAGTTGGGCAGCACTCGTCTTGCAGCTAGACCTATCCAACTCTTGGGGGCGGTGTAGTGTTGCCCAGTCATATGCCTAGGTGCCTGGCCCTACTCCAGCCCCAGGCTCACCCCGCCCAGACTCCCCCCCCCCCCCCCAACCTGGGCAACCGCACATGAGGCAGGATGGACACAGCGGGACATGGCCCGCTGGGCAGATGGACACCAAGACAGGGTTCCCCACCCTGTGTGCCTATTGAGCCTTGTCATCTGGTGCCTGCTGAGGGGTAAGGGCTGGTGCCCCCCAACCCCAGGATCCCAGCCCCAACTGTGCCCCAGTCCTGCCCTGAACTCCAGCTTCAGGCTCTGCTATGCTCCCCAGTTTTGTTGCTTCACCCATGTCGTGTGTTTCCCTTAGTCCTGCCCCTCCCACCCCCAACTCGAGCCCTTAGCATCTGCCCCCACTCACGTGATGAGCTAGCACAGTCTGTCATTGCCCACCCAAATTTTCACTCCTAGCTTAGTAGCACATCTCCGAGCTCTGATGTAGCTGCACCATTGATTGGGTGGCTGAAGACAGAGGCCTTGTGTGGTAGAAAAATGTAAGTTTGACAAATGTGTTTAGGCTGGGTAGCTGACTGGGAAGGAGTGCCGTAGGTTTGCCTCATTTCTGTCACTTTTGCTTTCCTTAGGGAAGGCTAGATCCCTCTTCTTTTCAATCCAAAATTTAATTTTCAGCCTGCTATTTCTAGTTATTTCCTGATGAAGTCCACTTTGTCATTGCTGTTTACACTCTTCAGCTGTTTGACTATAAGCACATGTATGGTTCCACCCCCACTCCCCGTGCCAAGCTCCCACCATCAAAGCACAGCCCCGCTCCTGCTCATTTTCCAGCTAGAGGCCTAAAACCAGAGCATACACGTTATTGGTCAGCCATAAGCTTTGGATTTCAAACTTGCATTGAACTGTGGTAATTTCAGTGAATCACAGGAGCCAGGCATGGAAAAGGTCTTCCAGGCAAATGGAGGATTATTTCTTGGCCAGCACTGGCCCGTGCTTTCAAGGTTCTGTGCACAGATGGAGTATTTACCTCTTCACCTAGGAAACTAGTTTACAGCTGCTCACTCTCAGGGAGCATTCCCTATTCAGTATTACCTCATTATTTACCTTAATTTCATCCCCGCGGTCCTTATTATACCTCCTTGGAGCAACCTTCCTCACTTCTTTACATCCTTTCACAAAGCTGTAGGGCCTGACGGGCCAGACTTCTTTCACTGCAGTGGAATTACTGAAGCACAGAATTCATGTAGCAGAGCAGGTCACTCAGGCCCTTTGGCTTTTATCATGCAACTCCCTGGAGGCTCTGATTCGTCACTACTTCTCACTGTCATTTATGTTGATGCAAAATGGAAGTAAAACACTCTCTCCCTTTATGTGGGATAAACTGCAGAACGTTCAAGGCAAAGGAGAACAAGGCTCACACCCCTTTATTTCTATTTAACCAATATGCAGAGTCTTAAGCAGAGGGGGAGAGGTTGGAAATAGGATCACAAAGCTCCCAAAGTTTCTGGGCCTCTATGGCATATCTCGGCTTCTATGTTCTTGTTTTGTGCAGAACCGAGCACACGTTCAGCTCTCCATTAGTAATAAATAAATCCTATAAATGCATCCCTCCCTCTCATTACCTAATCACTTTTATTGCCCTTTTCTGTGCTCTGTTGCTTTAATAAAATGCAACTTAAATTGAACTTTCTATTGGACCCATTCTAAGCTAGCCGCAGGCAGTAGAAGGATTAACTTCCCCCCCGCCACCATTCCCAAACCACAGTGGGCAAAAGAAGCAATAGACACACCCAGATCAGTTTTATTTGGAATATATATGAAACATGACCCTATCAAAAGTTATAGGGTTTCTTTTTTCTCCCCTTTTTTCTTTTTTAAAAAACAAAAATAAAGGGAAACAAAATAAAAACCTAGAAACCAAAAGAGGAGGAATATCAGAGGAAAAGCATGCACGCAATCTGAAACTAAGTTCTAGATTTACCCACAGTGCTGCTGTGTTTTCAATTAAGTACCAAACAACTTCACTAGAACAGGAGTTTGACTTCATTGTAAGAGGTAGTTATAATCCCCTAACATTAACAAAGGAAACAACTGGATCACAGAAAAACTTCACCAGAAGTTGAATTTCAATACACAGCATAAGAATCCACTGGAAAAGGGTTCTACCCAATGTTATCAGGAAAACATCAGTTCTCTTAGACACAATTAATAATCTAAAAGGGTTTAACAACATCTATCTGCTCACATCATAGGGCCTAGTCCATTAAAGGAAAAAGAATCCCTTGATTCAGTTAAAAAAAAAATACAGTGTATACAGAGCCATATTATGTGATTGGCGGCAGCGTTACAGTTAGTGTGCACACTAGTTTAGAAAATACATACAACTGTGCACTGCAGGTAATTGGGCCTTTTGACCATGTAATACATATATCTGAAATATTCATAGGGCCTGCATCGCAAACCCACAAGTAGCTGCTGTATCCTTACCACGGGCCCCAGCCAGGAAGAATATTTTAACAGTAATATCCTCAGAACACCATACTATTGCTGCAATACTTTTGAAATGTATTTTTTTCTTCAGTGTTTCTCAATGTTGGTATCAATGCAAGGGTAATTGGGTGGAAGCCTCTGGCCTGTGTTATACAGTTTCAACTAGCTTATCTAATGAGCCCTTCTGGCTTTAGATCTATTAAGCCCATGAGTAAGACTGCAATAGGAGAGTTCACTAAGTGCAAGAGTCTTCTCAGGTCTGCACTGCAGGTTTCCCCTCCAATATTCTGTGTAGGCACATAAGTCTGTGTGGAAAAACCATATGGGCAACAAGGAGATCTCAACAGTGGGTGTTTAGGTCTCAATCCTGCAAACATTTATGTGCAATCTTAATTTTCAGCCCGAGTACTCACACTGAAGCCTCCTTGCTTCACGATTTGCAGGATCTGGCACTTTGGATACCATAGTGATCGCTGCTAGCAAGAGATGTGCAATGATAAAGAGATTACAGTAAATTTAGATTCAGATAGGTTAGCTTAGTCAAGATCAGTTGGATGGAGCAGAGAGGAATTTTGCCTTTCATGTTTATATTATCACCCCAATATGACACACTAGGACAATCAAGAATATCACACAGAAGGTTTGGTTTGTTATTTAAAGCCAACTCCCTTTTAAATTTGCTAAAAAGAACAACTGAAAATATCAGAATTTGATTAGCTGGTTTTTAATCTGCAAAGTAGGCTTTAGGGATAAGCAAGAGATCAGGTCAAACTTCAGGCCAAACTTATGTTGGAATATAGCACTAAACATAGCACTACAGAAAGGAATGAGCTTTGCCACGTACCATGAAATCTTACAGTCTCACTAAGTACGAGCATCTCTTTTTGCCCTAAAAAGATAAAGGGATTTGAATGTCACATTCAACACTTCTAAAACGCATGTTGAACGTGAGCCAACATGGTCGGATATGATCTGATTTAACTTCCTATGGACTTTACTATAAGTGCAAGTGCAAACACAAGGCCTGACTCCAATCTCAAAGCAGTGGAACAGAATTGACTTTTCTGGAGTTCCTCTTGGTTTACCCCAGTGTAAGTAGGCTTAGAAACATAGCCAGGCTCTTTGGGTTTGCCTATCTGATCATTTAATTCATAGCAAACCGGGGGTGTGAATCTACCCCACACTGATCTACACTAACAACTCCTTAATGCCCTTTGACCTACTCCCCTTTCAAAGCCGGTAGATCAAAGTGTACTATGGAACTGTTACCGTGCATCAGCAGCGTCCATGTGGACACTTATGACGCAGCAGGCTAGTGCAGGGTAGATTCATGCCTCAGCTTTCCACATACTAAATGTTCGTGTACACAGCCCTTTTAAAGACTGTATTTAGAAAATGCAAAAATAGTCCAGCCTGACAGGTTAGCACTTTTAACCTGACATCTTTATCCCTTCATTTATTTCTTCTTGAAATCAAGACTAATAGTTATATGCCGAGATGAAATCCAGTGTGAAGGCTAACCGAAATGCTACCACTGCACCTGGCAGGAATCTTCTGCTTATATTTTATTTGATAAACAAGTTTAATCCTTTCCTTTGGGCAAAATCTTGATCCAGTTTAAATCAATGACAAATCTCCCCTTGACTCCAGTGGAACTGGGATTTGGTCCCTTATGACTGCCTGCAAATCATCCACTGGAGTCTATGAAATGTGTTTCTGTGACTAAGGATTCTAGCTCAAATCCCAGACTGGTTAATTACACAGAATGGGCTTTGGTGAATGTAACACAATCCAAATGGATGCAATTTCAGTGTATTTATAGCAGGCCAATTCCTCCCAGAATTTGTCAGGGTTGTACAGGAATGGGCCCAGAAAGTATTTTCTTCTAGATGTCACATAAGTGTTTATTCTCAACAGAAATTGTGCCCGAGTTAAGACTGCTGGATTTGATCCTTCGAAGGGTAGTTCCACTCAGAAAAGGGACTAAAAAGAGGATGGGGGGTTCCCGGGTTTATCGGTGCGCGGTATTTTCTGTACTTATCCATTTTCCATGTAAAATATCTGCAAAAACAATCATTCATAAACACCTCAGGAGAAAAGGTTTTGTTTGTTTGAAGATATTGGGTAGTGGCCACTGCCACTCAAAGAACCTCCAAGGAGTATGAGACAAATACAAATGGGAACATTTTCAGCATGATGAATAGGGTCTTGTCTGCAAGTGGCAGTTGCATGGCCAAAGTGTCCATGCATTAGGCTCAGAAGCAACCCTTAAACATATGTCCCAGTAAGCTACTGCGCTTAAAGCATTGTTAAGAGAAGATTTTCAAATCTCTTGATTGGAGAAGACAACACCCTTTCATGCTCTCTCTGTGGCTATAAGACAATAACCAAAACCAGTGAGCTAACGTGCTGTATGGAACAAGGACCCAGTCATCACCCAGTGAAGTCAATGACAAAACTCCCAGGGACTTCAAAGGGAGCAAGATTGGGACCCAAGGCCCAGATGGAAGTTCAGCGCCTAAATACCTTGAGGATCTGGGCCTAAGTTCCCATTTTTTCCATTTTAACTTTAGGGCAGAAAACTCTTCTGTGTATTGAAATATTTCTAAGTAGTTTCTCTACAAGTGTAGATGTGTAGCTGGGAACTGATAACATTTTCCCTGCCACATGCAGGTCTGCCTAACATTTAGATCATCAACTATATTTTACAATCTCATCCTTGGCAACAACAACAACAAAAAACCCTCTCCAGAAAGTGTCAAAAGGAGAAGAGGAACCAGGCTTAAGGTGGCAAGTTCAGAGTCCGGGTTCAGGTGGAGACATTGCAGACCTGCTCATTCATGATTTCTTGGACCCCCATCTTTTATAGAAGTGAAGCTCTCAAGTGGGACTTGTTCCAAACAGAACCCACTGCCATGACTTGACTTCCTTGCTCACTCGATGGCTTCCATAACATCCTGTCCCCTTTCCGTGTCTCAGAACAGAGCTTTTCTAGAAAACCACAGACCATGAGGTTGGTGGTCACACTTCTCATAAATATCTAGCCCTGACTCTTTCCTCCAACTCACTCCTTTTCTCCTTTCTACTCTAGTAGAATACCACATTCATCTACTGGGTTTTAGGAGAGTGTGCATCACTTTGTGGTTGCATAAAGCTGCTACCGTATTTTGCCACAATGCGTTAATATACACCTTTGAAACAATAAATAAAGGGAAAACGTACTGGATTTAAATATAGATTTCCATTAAAAGCATTTAAAAGACCTTGCTTTAGTTTTGAATACATCAAAATGAAAATTCACCCCCTACTACAAAAAAAATCATCCCTTGCAAGTAATGTTAATGGGGAGTGTGTGTAGGGAGAGTTAGAGAACTAGCAAGTGTTCAGAAGGGCAGAGGCCCTCTACCCCAGTCACTTTGCAATGGCACCTGCTTCTCACAGAGTCAGGTAACAGAGCTGCCGAGTTGTTACGTGGAGGATTTCACCACCTGCTCATATGGGGGTGGGGGTGCGTTGCAGTAAGAGGGTGGAGGTGGGTACACTGGATTCCCTGGTGGGGAGTTGGGCTGGACATGGAAAGCCATAGACATGGGGTTCATCACAGGTCCTCCTGGATCCGTGTAGTATGGCATCCCTGGTTGCTGTGATCCTAAAAGAAATGGAGCGAAAATACATTAATTTACAAGGCAACGGTAAATTTACAACAGACAGGCTAGTATCATGCTGCTCCAATGCTGGGGGAAGCACAAATATGCTCTTCTCCAAAGGCAAATGATACATAGTAAGTTTTAATTGGAGTATGTGACACATGGCCAAGACAATGCACAAAAGTTGTTTCCATCTGACGGCTGCCCAGTCACATGAGGTTGGTGGTCTCAGTCCAGTGGGCAGCGGTTGACACTATAACAAATCACCATCACATTTACTAGCACCCTGGCTGGGAGTCTCAGAAGACAACTGAAGGACTGAATGGACCCAGAGACGGAACTATCTTTCACCCCCTAAAGGTGCTTTCTCCAAATCACACGCACTAGGGATGCTTGCCCAGTCACTGCTTCTTCTGTGGATAGAAGTGTTCAGTTTCCAGGGCTGTTGAACCTGCACCAGTTAGGAGCACTAAATTCACTTTGTAGAGAAAATACACCATAGGATCTCAGCCTACACTCAGAGCCTTCAATGCATGTAGTCTATATTCAGTTGCCTGTCGATACTGTTTGAATACAGTAAGGACGTATCCCCAAGGATAAATCCCCTAGAACATGTATCAATGTACTTGGCTGTGTCAGCAAGAAACAACATTCAGATCAGCAAACATTAAGGGCCCAGTTAATACAAACATGCTTGCTAATAAGGCTGTTCTGTGATTCTTCACTAACCTAATGGCAACATCTTTGACATTAGCAATTAGAGTAGGCCAGAGAGAACAGAGAACAAACATGCTTGCTCTAGGCCCAAGGAAACTTTGATTCCATTGACATTCTGTCAGTTCATTTAGGCACAAAACTTCAACTAGCTCAAAGGGAAAAAATGTAAACACAGAACCGAAGTAATATCAAAGAACATATTAATAAATTTTAGTACCATTATACAAGGCACTGGTGAGACCTCACCTAGAATACTGTGTGCAGTTCTGGTCTCCCATGTTTAAAAAGGATGAATTCAAACTGGAGCAGGTACAGAGAAGGGCTACTAGGATGATCCGAGGAATGGAAAACTTGTCTTATGAAAGGAGACTTAAGGAGCTTGGCTTGTTTAGCCTAACTAAAAGAAGGTTGAGGGGAGATAAGATTGCTCTCTATAAATATATCAGAGGGATAAATACAGGAGAGGGAGAGGAATTATTTCAGCTCAGCACCAATGTGGACACAAGAACAAATGGGTATAAACTGGCCACCAGGAAGTTTAGACTTGAAATTAGACAAAGGTTTCTAACCATCAGAGGAGTGAAGTTTTGGAATAGCCTTCCAAGGGAAGCAGTGGGGGCAAAAGATCTATCTGGTTTTAAGATTCTACTTGATAAATTTATGGAGGAGATGGTATGATGGAATAATGTGATTTTGGTAAGTAATTGATCTTTGAATATTCATGGTAAATAGGCCTAATCCCCTGAGATGGGATATTAGATGGATGGGATCTGAGTTACCCAGGAAAGAATTTTCTGTAGTATCTGGCTGGTGAATCTTGCCCATATGCTCAGGGTTTAGCTGATTGCCATATTTGGGGTCGGGAAGGAATTTTCCTCCAGGGCAGATTGGAGAGGCCCTGGAGGTTTTTCGCCTTCCTCTGTAGCATGGGGCACGAGTCACTTGAGGGAGGCTTCTCAGCTCCTTGAAGTCTTTAAACCACGATTTGAAGACTTCAATAGCTCAGACATAGGTGAGGTTTTTCGTAGGAGTGGGTGGGTGAGATTCTGTGGCCTGCGCTGTGCAGGAGGTCAGACTAGATGATCAGAATGGTCCCTTCTGACCTTAGTATCTATGAATCTAAAAATCATTACACCTAATGACAAAGGAGAGTAAGTCACTAAAAGCAGCATTTTGAATATGATGAAAAAGAAGCATTAGTCAAACACCAAGCTACTGCCTGGAAAGTATGATGATTAGTATTATATTACAGTAATGTCTAGAGGCCCCAGCTGAGATCAGGGGCCCACTGTATTAGGTGCTATACAAAGACTTTGTAATACACAGTCCAATAGGTGCTGGAACTAAGGGTGCACGGGTGCTGCAGCACCCACTGGCTTGAAGTGGTTTCCATTATATGCAGGGTTTACAGTTTGGTTCAAAGGATCTCAGCACTCTCACTATACAGATTGTTCCAGCACCCCTGCACAGTCCGTGACTCAAAGTGTTTAAATCTAAACAGACGATGGCTTGGAGGTGGAAGGCAGAGGCACAGAGACGTGAAGTGATCTGTCTGAGCTCACACAGAAAGCCAGTGGCAGAGCCAGGAACAGAACCTAGGACGTCCACGTCCCAATCCAGTGCACCACCCATAACACCTCTCAATTGCAGTAATTAGAACTGGTAGGAAAAATTCCAATGACACATTTTTTTCCATTGAAATTTGAAGATTCAGTAAAATCAAATTGCTTTGCAGAGCTGGTTCAATTTCACCCAAGTCCTATTGGAAACCTATTTGGACACCTGCCGGTGGTCCACCTGGCTCTGCAGCAGTCCGCATGCCTCAGAACTGGGGGATCCCAGGGCTTCCAGGGCCTGTGGCTCCCTGGCAGTCTGCCAGACAGACATGTATCCATGTGCATGTACCTTTGTCTCCTTGTTCTTTGTACTCCCCCACTGATCTGTCTATATCCATCTGTTGTCTCTTGTCGCATACTTAGATTGTAAGTATGTTAAGGCAGGGACTGTCTTTTTGTTATGTTTGTACAGTGCCTAGCACCATGGGGTACTGAAGCTCCTTGGCACTACGGTAACAAACACCACCACTACCACAATAGACAGGATGGAGAGCTGGGGGTCGGGAGTTTTCTGGGTGGCAAATAGAAAGATGGGATTAGATAGTACTGATTCTAGGCAAACGTTCTAAGCTTAATCCATCTTTCCATTTACTTCACTGCCACAAGCCCTTCCTCTCCTCCCCTCCCCTCCCCTGGCACAATGCCCACTAGCAAACCTTCATTCCTAAGGGAATAAACTAGATTCCTGGTGATAGCTACCTGAAAATTAGCAAGTTTAACCAAAGGTGATATTATAGCCAAATCTGAGTAAAAATACCTCTTTAAGATGGAGCCTCCTTACAGTGGTGCAAGAATTCACACTGCAACAGATCACAGGCATTTTAGAGCTATAATAATCATACTTCCTTCTGTCTGGACCCATGCAGCATGACAAAAACAGCAAGGGCCATATTTTCAAAGAAGGGACCACTGGATGTACCTACCTATCAGCTGAGCCTGCCAAAAGTTGTATGAGCACATGGCAGTTGGCATTTGTGCATGCAAGGGTGGGGTTCTATGAGAGAATACACACATTGTTTCAGGTGCATCTGTGATTCTTCCTTGGGCAGACTGGCCCCAAGAGATTTAAGTCAGTACACCCAGAAAAGCTGAACAGCCCAGACCTGCTGCTGGTTAACTCTTTCCTCTCAGGGCGTGATCCAACTTCCATTTTGTGTTTTGTAAATTGCTCTTGGGAGAGGTTTTGGTACTAATTTGCCAATATTGATTTTTTTTTGCCCCCGTCAGATATGCTACAATTACAAATAAATAGCTTTGGGGGTTTGCTTTTCTTATTACTTTATTTTTAAACCAAGATTTTTGTCTAAAATCATCCAAGATACAGAAAAATGCACCTGGTATTTTACAATGTACTGAATGGTGTTGCCTCTTGGATTGCATCTCAAGCTCACAAGCCCCCTTTAAAGACAGACAAGTGTGCAGCCCAATCCAGCTCGAGCTGAAGTCAATACAAGTCTAGTTAATATTATGGGGCAGGATTTCTTAGCACAGAGTAAGATTAAGAAACGTCCAATTCACAAGGTATTGTATTCATCACATGCCAATAATGAAATCTGGGCCCAGATCAACATGGAAATTTATGATCAAATGAAAAATTATGTGGTACCCAGAGAATCAGAGACATTATACTCCCATTAAGAATGATTGGAGATAGGCTTCAAACTCTAGACATCATAATGATCACAATAGGATAAGAATGGCCATTTGGGGTCAGACTGGTTTCCTGTCTCTGATAGTGGCCAATGCCAGAAGTTTCAGAGAGAAGGAACAAAACAGGGCAATTTCGAGTGATCCATCCCCTGTCATCCAGTCCCAGCTTCTGGCAGTTGGAGTTTTAGGGACACATGGAACATGCAGTTACGTCCCTGACCATGTTGGCTAATAGCCATTGATGGTTCTATCCTCCACAAACTTATCTAATTCTTTTTTAAATCCAGTTATACTTTTAGCCTTCACAAAATTCCCTGTAATGAGTTCCATAGATTGACTGTCCATTGTGTGAAGAAGTACTTCCTTATGTTTGTTTTAAACTAGCTGCCTATTCATTTCATTGGGTGGCCCTTGGTTCTTGTGTTATGTGAAGGAGTAAACAACACTTCCCTATTCACTTTCTCTATCCCATTCATGATTTTATAGACCTCCATCATAAATCTCTTTAACTGTCTCTTTTCTAAGTTGAACAGTCCCAGTCTTTTTAATCTCCCCTCATATGGAAGCTGTTCCATCCCCCTAGTCATTTTTGTTGCCCTTCTTTACACCTTTTCCAATTCTAAATTTTTTTTGGGTTTTGAGATGGGGCGACCAGAACTGCATGCAGTATTCAAGGTGTGGCCTACCATGGATTTATACAGTGGCGTTATGATATTTTCTGTTTTATTATCTACCCCTTTCCTAATGGTTCCAAGCATTCCATTATCATTTCTGACTGACGCTGTACATTGAGCAGATCTTTTCAGGGAATTATCCATGATGACTCCAAAATTTCTGATCATTAAAAATCTACTGAATATAGTCTCAGCAATTAGAAAGTTATGACCTCTAGGAACTTTGCAGGGTTTGTCTGTGGGAATACATCAAGTTCTTTCCTCCTCTCTCTCTTTTTTCATGGCAAAGCTGAGTTAACAGAACCAAGTGGTCAAGGAGCAGCAGTTTCTCCTCGGTGCCTTGCTTCCTACTTTGTCTGTAAGGAAAGCAGCCCCCATGGATTTTCCATTTGATCTCCAATTTCCATGCCTCAGAGGCCTGGGGATTCAGTATGACAACAGGATGGAACCCAGAGATACCTTGAAGTGTTACACACTACTTAATGCTTGTTCAGAGTGAGTTTTTATTCCCTAAGTATCAAAGAGAGATGGGCCTAAGCCATAAGCTGCTGATCCAAACATCCATGGAGCTTGGGGTGTCTGGATCTTGCGTTTGGCCCATTCAGGGGTTAAGGTTAGGGGAAGCAAGTTGGGTGCACAACTCCTCCTTCCCTGCAAACAGATAGGAGACCTTCTTCTCCATCCTGCCTTGGGTAAGTAGCACTTCCCAGACAGCTTCCTCTCTTCCTTTGCTGGGCAATGAAAGCTCCTGCCCCTATTTCTGTCCAATGTAACCACTGGTCCCATTATAGAAATGGAGTCGAGCCCTGGAGATTGGATTGGGAACTGGATCCAAACTTCCCTAAAGTGCAGGGGTGTTTGGGCCTATGTCTACGATTACAGCACTGTTATTTTTCTTAAGTATTTTGCCACAAAGCTGGTGCTTGCACATTTCAGCATTTTTGCTCACTTTTCCTTCCACAAAGGAACCTTGGGCGAGGAGTGGGAGAACTCCTTGCATTTTGCAATTATTATTGTTAAAATGTCTTGCACAACTACATCATAGTAACCAATTTATTTCCACACTGGTATTCAGATCAGTGATACTTTTAATAAACACAATAGCAAAATAAGGGCTGGATCCTGACCTTCTTGCAGGATCAAATCCCAGGTGTTTACTTTTATTGTTTAGTATATCAGAATTATTCAAGCTCATTAGACCTTCAAAAATGGAGTGCTAGGCAGCCACAAATCCATTGGACTTGATGCGAGTCGTAGGTGCTCAGCACCTCTCAGGCCCTAGTTGTGCTTTATTTTAAAGGACAAGCATGGTCAGAAACGCAGAAGAATTCAGAGTAGCTGGGACTGAGACTCATATGAGAGAGACTGAGAAAGCACTTAATTTGTAAGTGCCTAACCTAAAGCGCACCAAAGCCAATGGGAAAGACTCCATTTTCAACGGGCTTTGGATCAGACCTTAAG
Organism: Dermochelys coriacea; assembly: GCF_009764565.3. Lineage (NCBI taxonomy): Eukaryota > Metazoa > Chordata > Testudines > Dermochelyidae > Dermochelys > Dermochelys coriacea. The sequence goes on from NC_050069.1 coordinate 175,690,465, forward strand.
ATTTTAAAAAAAAAATTAAAATCATGTGGCATAACTAGGACATTAAAAGTCTTAACTAGATAGCTATTTTCTATTTCCACAAGACTTCTGCCATGTGTGGATCATTAAGAATCATTAAACATATTTGCCAATCCAGTCATGTGATGCTCCCTATTTATATATAACCTCTGGGTTATTTCTAAGACTTATAATAATTTTTTTAAATTTTTTCCTATCATCTCAGGAAAGAACTACCTAAACTATCTCACTAGGAAAAAGTGTGACTGCTAAACAAAATGTGAGTGTGTGTTTTTTCACACTGAATGGAATGTCCTATGCATTTAACACATTTAACAAATGAAAGAAAGAAATACCTTAAAAAGAAAAAGAAAAAGGGAGTGTCTGGGAGTATGAGTGAGGGGGAATCCTTTTATATGACACAGTTAGCTCTCTGACTGAGAGAGAGTATGTATGCATATGCATAAGGATGTGGATAACACTGAGCAGGGATATTTCCAGAACTTATGCAGTATCTGTGTACAGTAGGATATGGGAGAGGCTGGAAAGTCTGAACTTAAACTCTCTGTGTGACCTACTGTATGTGATTATGTGACTGGTTGGAACATTTTCAACTAACCTTTTTTCATTGAAATATGCTGCTTTGTTGAAGCTGAAATGTTTTGCGAAGATGTATAGATTTTGACAAAGTTTTCATCAGGAAAGTTTCTGAGGTTCAGAGTGGACTCTCCAATCACTTTCAGAGAAAGAGAGACTCCAAATGAAACCCTTACCTTTCCAATCGGAAGACAGATGTTTTGACACAATATCTGTTTTATGAAAACGTTGGAAACATTTTGGTTTCATTCCAATGCAGAACGACGACAAATTTTGAAACCTAGAAAGCTGTCAAGAAATGGAATAATAATTCTGCAGCCAGCTCTATCTTTGAGGCAATGTACTCCAGGTTCGGAGCATAGGGATGCCTTAGGGTAGTCTACACTGCAGTTGGGCGTGTGATTTGCAGCTCGCATTCACGTACCTGTGCTAGCTGTACTCTAGCTAGCTTGCTAAAAATAGCAGTGAGGACGTACCAGTGTGGGCTTTAGCACGTGTGCACAAGTCTGTCAGACCTTCATAGATACAGACTCGCTTGTGCAGCTGACGTGAAGCCCACACAACCATATCCTCACTGCTATTTTGAGCTAGCTAGAATCCAGCTAGCATGGGTATGTCTACATGAGCAGCCATTCACACCTGTGGTTGCAGTGTAGATGTACCCTTAGGGATGGGGAGAGGAGTCAAAATCTCTTCACCAGGTATGTTGATGCTCATGGGTATGGAGTGGTGTGTGCAGTGAGCAGGGTGTATATAAAAAAGTGTCTCTGTTGTGGCTGCCAGCATGTGACAAGTATGTGTGGGTGTGAATTTAGGTACAGATGCAGACCCATCATCTGCAGCTAGACAGTGTCTCGTAACTGGAGGGGACCGGGTTCAAGAAGTCCCACAGAGCATGCATGCCCTCTGAAGGGCTCTCTGGGTGGGACTGTTTAGGGGACAGAGTAGGGGTAGGCTGGGGGGAATGGAGGAGCTAGTTGATCCATTGCTGTACAGATCCTTCAGACTTCCTCAAAATCATTGTTTGACAATTGAAAAATGCTGAGACTGATAAGGAAGTAGCAGTATTTTCCACTTCTACAGCAGTATTCCATAACACGGAGGGCACGGCAAAAATGGAAAAACCACAGTTAGGTTATACTGCAGAAGGAAAATATTTGGTTGTTTCATTCTGGCAAAGGTATTTTCTAGTATATTGTACCAACTAGGGGAAACCGTTCCCTATTATTCATATAAAAGAGGAACATCATTGCTAATGTGGCACTGACTATTCCTCTGCGTATGTTGCAATGTGATTAACTGTTTTCCTATCTTGTTTGCATTTACGAAGATCAGTTACAAAACCAGTGGGGGAAGAATTCTCTAGAAGGGATTAGTAAAAGAAATGCAAAAATTCTTTTGAAAGAGAATTGTGAGCACTGTGATTGCCTTTCTGTTCATTCTTCTGAAGCACCTGGCCACTGTCAGAATGCAAAAAGAAAAGGAGTACTTGTGGCACCTTAGAGACTAACAAATTTATTTGAGCATAAGCTTTCATGAGCTACAGCTCACTTCATCGGATGCATTCAGAATACAGGATACTGGGCTAGATGGACCATTGGTCTGACCCATTCTTATCTCCTATTGGATCTCAGTAGTACTGGTGTACATTCAAAAATGGTGCAACATACTTGAAGCAGAATTTGAACCCACATCACCTGTGGTGAATTAAACTAGTGCAACAGCTACTCCTAGCTAAAATCACACCATTTTAAAACATTTTCTGTGCACATAGAAGAAATTAGGCTAGCATATAAGTAGTCTCTAACCTGCTGCAGTGTTGGCTGGTTGTCTGGTGTAGGATACATTAAAAGTAGGTTCTTCTACAAGTGGTGGAGGATACATCCGCCTTCGGATGAAGAAACCAGCTCCGCAGCAGAACAGAACGCCCATCATCAGAAGGAACCTGAGCAAAAGGAGGAGGAAAAGTCAAACTTGGATATGGCATCCATCTAAAGTGCAAGGCCCCAGGGAGCTGGGGTTATTCAAAGATTCATAGATAAGAGAAACCAAGATCATTACCCTCTAACCATCAGCTACCATATGCTGTTATCAGGATTTTCTGAAAATATTATTCCTTGAAAGCAGGACTGCACACACTGAGATATTTCTGTATGGCAGCACGTAGTTGCTATTTCTATAGTGATTGAGGAGATTTTGTTCTTAGGAGTGTTTTTATTCATACAGTCGTTTTCCAGTATATTTTTTCTCTTATTACTTACAGGAACAATAGTGATTATGCCAACAGAGCTGGGAGATTACTGTCTTCTTCCCATAACTCTGGGGTTATGGGCTCATCTGTCCCCTTCTGCCACCTCTTTACCTCACGTAAGATTTCCTTGGATCAGAATTGCAGATAATATTGGTGGAAATAAATGACTTAGGTCCACTTGCCCCTTCTTTGGAATAAGGTGTACCAGAAGGGATTTTTTTTTGGAGCATAGCCATGCCATTCCTTAAACTGATCAGGGGGTCACTGTTGAACAACCCAAATGCTGCTCTCTCCACCCAGATGCTAAGTAGTTTTGCTCTGCAGAGCTCCCTTCTGGCTGATGGAGAGAAGGGAGGTACAAGGTGAAGGTACAAAAGTTGTGGCAGCATAGACCACTGGATGTGATGGGCCAAATTCTAAACTGGTGTAAAGGAGAGCAGAATTTGGTCCCACATCACCTGTAGAATTTGGTCCCACATCACCAAACCAACATTCATAAATTCCCTTTCGGCTCTGTTATTTAGAAAGTGTTTATCCTGTACATAATGGCTGAGATTTGCAAAGCTGCCTTGGGGATTCAGATGCAGACATCACATTCAGTTAAATGTGAACAGTGCATCTAAATCTTCTATGCAGCTTTGAAAATCTCAGGCTATATATATATTTTAAATGTTAACTATATAAAATACCCAGGCAGGAAATGTGGTGGTTTACAGGGCTTGCTTAAAGCAAGGCAAGTATGGGATCCATGTTCTGAAAAAAAGTCCTAACCTACCAAAAATACCAGAGTCGCTGGATAGAGAGGGCTCTTACGCAGCATCTTGACCCACAGCAATCTTCATAGGAGCGACATCTACATAGCAATGAAGAGAAAAGGACATTTAGGGAGTGTTTTGTCACTTAAAGTAGAAATGCATCATATCAAAATCTGGCGCCAAGAGGGGAATATAAACTCAACAGTAAAATCTCTATCAAATCCAGTTATTGCAAACTGACAGTAGAGCATCTAAACACAGAGACAGAGAAGTCAATGACTCAGATGTAATTAATTCACGGCCAGTGGCAACATTTTTGACCTCACAAATCTGGAAGAAAAAATGTTACATTGTTGCCCCGGTGGCACAAAGCACAGCTGGGGTTCTCTCAAAGCAGCGAGTGGTTCTCAACCTATTTACCATTGTGGGTTGCATCTGCAGCTCTCTGTGTGTTATGTGGGCTGCATCCACAAAACACATATACTAATTGTATGGCCCTGAGGATGTCACACTGGCTGCAGCTGTGTGCTGATTGGACCGCAAGCAGCCCGCAGGTTGAGAACCATTGCTCTAGAGAGTGGAAATTTGGGGCTGTAAAGAACCAGCATCAATATCACCATAGATAGTAACAGAGGGCCTGATTGTCCTCTCAACTGATACTAGGCTTACACCACGGATGTCACTGGAGTTGCTCCTGACTTACACCAGTGTAAAAATCAGACCCATGGCATCACTATCACTTTAATACAAAGTTTTACACACACATACACACACACACATATTCTGTGAATAGGTTTCAGAGTAGCAGCCGTGTTAGTCTGTATTTGCAAAAAGAAGAAGAGTACTTGTGGCACCTTAGAGACTAACAAATTTATTTGAGCATAAGCTTTCGTGAGCTACAGCTCACTTCATCGGATGCATCGGATGAATTCATTCTGTGAATAGTAATCCATATCTGACTCCTACAGTCGGACCTAGGCAACAGTCCAACTGACTTAAGTAAGTACTTGCTAAGGATTGCAGTATTCAGTTACTGGTTCATATGTTCAGACCTGTTGTATAGGGGTTTGGGTTTTTTTGCCATTCATAATATTCCTGCACATTATTCAAACAGCCTTCTTCTATGCCCTCTTTTAAGCCTCCTAAGATGACTGGTTGGAGCATGTAATTTTATACAGTGGAGCTTGTTGAAGAGCAGTGGTTTTCAACCTGTGGTCTTTAGACCCCTGAGGGTCTGCAAACTATGCCTAAGGGGTCTGCGAAAGGTTGTCATTACCACAGAACAGCAGTTTTCAACCTGCGGTCTGCAGACTATGTCTAAGATTTCCAAAGGGGTCAGCACCTCCATTTGAAATTTTTTAGGGGTCAGCAAATGAAAAAAGGTTGAAAACCACTGTTGTAGAAGAAAGCAACATTGCTGCATTTCATTCCAGCACGTAAACAATGCAGACACTGAATGTCAAGCAGTTTGGATTTTGTTCACTGCCAACAGACCAGAAGTATGAGATCACAGCAGTGAGATCACTGATCCTTTGCAACTGGCAGAGTAAGCCTCCTTGTATTACCACCATATCTGGAAATTAAAAAAAACCTCATAACATTATTTTGGCTTCTTAGAGTGCAAAGCTGTTAGGAGAAAAATGGGGTGGGGGGAATCCCAAAACCCACAGAGTTCATTCCATGCAGCTTTTTCTCCAATGAAACTTGGAAGAAAAACCCATTAAAGACTCAGGAAAAATAATCATTTAGTTTTTACAGTTTTATTAAATGAAAAAAAGAAAGTGATACACTTGAACTTCCAGCCAATGTTTTTCAATAGTGGATTTCAAAAAGCCAAGAGTCCCATGCCATGCATTTAACTAGCAGACTTTCTCCCATAAACACATGTCAATCTAGCATTTTATATGGAAAAAACAGTTTTGAAAATATTTTAGCACTATCCATTGAAAGGGTAAGGAAAATGTCACAAATGCTGAAGCCAACACGTGTTCACGGGTGCCACTTCCAGCAGCAGCAAGAAAAGTAGCCAGATGCTAAGATGAAAAAAAAAAAAAACGGATAGAGTTAACTTGGAAGCTGTGATACACAGACAGCCTAAGGGGTTAGCTGACAAAATTTGCCCTTGGATGGGAATATGATTTAGATTGCCATATCCAGATAAGACAAGAGAAGAGTAATCAGCAACTGCACTGAACTGCTTTAATATGCCCAATGTATGAATTTAATTTGAGCCAAATTTTCAAAAAGTAGAAGCTAGGTTTGTGCTTGTGCACCCACGTTTGCATGTAAAAAAAATCAATTGGTTAACTGCATGCACAATTACCCATTTACATGCTCAATTAACAAATCTGCATTCACAAATGCAGGTGAATGCACATAGGCTTCAGGCTCTGCTGTTTGAAAATTGGCTCCCTTGTCCTTAGGGATTATTTCTGAGCAGATGACATGCTATGGCTAAGGAGAAGAGGAGGATGCTATTTGATGTCAGAATAGGAGAATTTAAAATACACAAAGAGCAGCTGTTATGCAAGGGAAGGTGGTAGAATGGTCTTCCAATGACTCTGCAGAAGTTTCTCGGGCAAGCCAGAGTGTCTGAAATATCAACCAGCTGATAGTGCCTAGTAGGATTTTTAAAAGAGTTTAGGTGCCAAACTCCTATTGGAACTGGGTGCTTAGATGGGATTTTCAAACATCCCAAGATGCCAAGATCAATGAGAGTCTGGCACCTCAGCTGTTTTTGAAAATCCTACTAGGTGCCTATCTGCATCTTTAGGTGCTGCCACTAAAACAAAGAACCTATCAAGAATAGAGAAAAATATTTTTTCTTTATTCTTTCAGCTTGCTTACTTTTAGTACGAGACAGCCCTTTGTGTATAGTCAGTGTCATCGTTCTCCTGGTATAGTCATTAGCTAGTCATTTTCCCCTTTTTGTTTGGATGTGTTTTTCCACACAGCAAATGGGGACAGACACACTTTTTAAAACAGGAAACTATAGTTATTAAAACCAGAAAAATTGACAGGGGTCTCTAGGCTAGCTGTAATGCCCAATACAACTTTTAATTCTTTTCTTTTTAAACTGACAGGGTTTCAAGTTGGCAGTGTCTCTTTTACTTCTCTGTGCCTCAGTTCCCCTACCTGTAAAACAGGGAGAAAAAGAGGGAGGAAGTGAGGCTTAGTTTAGAATGTTTTTAAAGCAGTTGAGCTCCTTAGATGGAATGTTCCATGGGTCTGACCAGATCCATTCTGTCCCCTGCATGCACAATGTGTGTAGGTGATAATATTTTAAAAATGCACATATGCTTATTGCGCAAAGTTGCATGTGCACTAACGGAGGCCAGGTTGAGGGCCTTCTGTGACTCAGGCCCTTTACGTCAATCTCCATTTCAAAATAGCCATTAAGCTATCTGAGGCAGCTCCTCTGAGACAATTATTGTACTTTCTGCTTGGTTCTCTGAATATGAACTAATATATTGATTCAGGAAAGAATCTCTAAAACACTTGGCACCACAAGAACATTCACTTTTTCCTCATGAAAAAAATGGGATATATTTAATATTTTAAAAAAAAAGAATATATACAGAATGTTCTTAAATCAACATAGTGTATGTACAATTGTTCACATTTCCCACCACTTGACAACAGTGCCAAAATATTGAAAAATCAATGTTTTATTTGCTCTTAAGGTCCTGCAGAAGTCTAGCTAATCCTTTGCTATTAGTGTTTGGACGCAGCTATAGAGTCATTCTAATGCTTTCACTGGCCCCGTGAATATTTAATTATTCAATTAAAGGAAAATAACTTCAATAGGAGAGACTGAGGGAGACTCACATTAGAATATCCCACAGTCTGGTAGTTAGGGCACTCATCTGAGAGGTGGCTGATCCCCGTTTAAATCCCTTCTCCCCTTCAAGGGAAAGGAAGACTTGATCCAAGGGTCTCACATCCTGGGTTAGTACTCTAGTCACTAGATTAAATTATATTAGATTATAAAAGAGCTCCTCCCCCACCAATATTTCTCACTGCAAGCCTCTTTCAACACTGATTTCAAATGAGGATAGCATTCTCCTTCACTTCTCTCTAAGTTATTGGGTAATGTGTTGCTAAACAGTTTCTGAGGCCTGGTCTACACTTACGCATAGGAGTCTACACTTAAAAAGTTTGCCCGGCATAGCAATGTTGGTTAGGAGTGTGAAAAAAAATCCCACCCCTAGCTGACATAGCTATGCCAGCAAAAACCCTAGTGTAGACAGTTATAATGGCAAAAAAGTCCTTTTGTTTATTTTACTTATTCCATTCAGGAAACTGGCAGCAAAAGCTGCGTCTCCATGACACTGGCAAACCCTTTCTAAAGTAGACAAGGCCCAAGATTCACCCCAGAGATGGCTGCACTCCAATGTTAGATGTAAATGATTTCTGTGCATATCATGGGTAAGGTCTGTAAAGCTCACTGCGATTCTTTTTAATACGAGGGATCATGATAACAGGCTACAGATAGGTGAAAAACATCAAGGGAATGAGAGAAATTATTTAGGATAGGAAAGGGAATTTAACTAGGAGTAATGGAATGAAATTAAGAAAGGGAGAATTCAGGGAAAGATTTTTTGGAAAGTGGCATCGATGACACTTGGAACAATCTCCCAAGGGAAGTAGAGAAAGTCCCATCACTGAGGAAATTTAAAAGTAGACTGGACAAGACACTAGTATTGGCAGGGAGATGGACTGGATGAACTACAAGGGCTTTTCCATCTTTACACTGGGTGATTCAATGATCACACTTACTGTAGCTCAGACAGAAGGTTCTGGTCTGCCGCTGAGAGATTGAGACGGGTAGCAAAAACATGTATGTTTGTGTAATGAAAAGGAGTCAGAAAATGCATTTACTTAAATAAATCCCAAGAGGATCTAGTCTGTCTAGAACTCACCCTGCCAGCGGGTAGTCATGTTGAGTGGAAAAAAACAAGCGAGTTATGAAATGAGAAAATAATGAATGTTGCAGATTGCAAAACAACAAATGTGACTGATAAGCAAAGACAACAGTGACAGAGAATAGTGGCCTGGTTCTGATCTGACTTCTGTAAATTAGGAGCAAGTCCTGTGTAAAACTGTCATCAAACCAGAATCATACCCTAAGGATATGAAGGGTCAGGGTTTAATAAATTTTTTTTTCCCACAGACAGACTGGTGAATAGCTGAAATATGTAAAAGAGTGAGTATTTTTCCGAATTTATTCCACTATCGGGTGGCTCTGTATATTATTCTGTGTTTTGGGCTCACAGTAAAAAGTGTTCTTTGAAACAAAGCATTGCTTGAACTGATAAGAATGTATAGTCCCAGTGTATCAAAGACATAGGGAAGGAACCAAGTCAAGTGGAAGGGAAAGCTGTACAAACACAGAGGAGAGGTTATCCCAAGGACTCCATGCTGCTAGAGCACTCTGCTGAAAAGGTACATTGTGGGGCTGCTTCTCAAAACAGAAGCAAAGAGCCCAATCTTGATGTCACTGGGACTTTTGCCTGAGAACAGACTTCAAGACTGGGCCAAAAATTGTTTTATATCTTTTGGGATGAGTCTTTAACATCAAGGCCCTGTCTGCCCCTATAGCACACTTCATAGCCCTAAGACCCTGGTGCCACAGGCAAAGCATACCTTCTCTAGACAGTTGTGCTGCGTCTGGGCACCAGTTGATTGCTGCTCTCAACCCTACGGTTGGCTGCATTTCAGTGGTGGAGTACATATACATGACCTGGTTTTCAGAGGAGCTGAACATCCACAACTCCAACTGAGTCAATCGGAGAAATGGTTGCTCAGCCCCTTTAAAAATCAAGCCTTAGGTGTCCAAGTTGGGTACTCAAGAATAGAGACACCCCAAATCAGACACCTTCGAATTGTCTAGATAAGTCAGTAAGCTGGGCATCAGAAGACCTGGATTCTATTCCCACCTCTGCCACAGGTCTTCTGTGCAACCACAGGCAACTCATTTCAGTTCTCTATGCCTCATTTTCCCCTCTCACCCCTTGTTTGTCTTGTATATTTTGTTTTCAAGTTAGTTGGGGCAGAGGCTGTCACTCACTAGCACAATGGGGTCCTGATCTCAGCTGCTGAAATATACATAATGAATATACCATAATTGCTTCACAGCTGAATGTATGTGTAACTTCTGTGGAAAAGCAGTACTTCAAAGGTAAAATACTAGGTACAGTACACATGACAGCAAGGGAGATACATTTTGTCCACCTACTGTACTTAATAAGTCAGCTGGTACTTTACTAGGTAATTACAAGGACATAAAAGGAAGGAGGGAAATTTTCAGTGAATTAGCCTATGGTGTGGCAAAAACTATGCTCAGGGTTTAGCTGATCGCCATATTTGGGGTCGGGAAGGAATTTTCCTCCAGGGAAGATTGGAAGAGGCTTTTTCGCCTTCCTCTGTAGCATGGGGCACGAGTCACTTGATGGAGAATTCTCTGCTCCTTGAAGTCTTTAAACCGCGATTTGAGGACTTCTTCAATAGCTCAGACATTTTCGCAGGAGTGGGTGGGTGAGATTCTGTGGCCTGCGTTGTGCAGGAGGTCAGACTAGATGATCAGAATGGTCCCTTCTGACCTTAGTATCTATGAATCTAAAAACAGAGATCGATAGACAAACAGTATTGTTCATTTCAGTCTTCTCCCTGCTTCTGACATGACTAAAATCCCTCCAATGAGAAAAGATTTGGCTCTTGTCCTTCATGCAAGCATGAAAAATGATGGTAGGCAAAAGCTGATCGTTTTTCATGAACAGCCCAAATTAACTGGCCTTCCAGAGGGGGCTTAAATAAACTTTGGGATGGGGGGGGTAGATTTGCACATCTTCTTCAGTGGTTGCTACTCTAAACCAGTGGGTCTATGAATCCATGGTTACACCACAGTCTACGCTGGCCCCAACTACCTCTTCCCATGCTCGTGAAGACAGCCACAGTAGAGTGCTTCTCCTTGTCAGTAAAAGGTGTGGAATACCACCATGCAACAGAACAGAGCAAGTTCTGTTGTGTTTTGGACCTTGACCATCTTTGGAGGGGGACGCAGCATTTAGCCCATTAAACATATTTATAGGCGTCTCTTCGCACAGGTTGTATTTAGTAGAACAAAGCAGAGAAGCTAGCTAATTTAAGGCTTGGGTTTGGGAAGGCATATATTTTCTATACCATGACAAGTTTTTAATTTCCAAGAGGTGGGAATGTAAATTTTTAATGACGACTAGAATAAGGACTTTTTATTAATCATCAGCCCTCTCATGGTCACATCAGTAGCTCTCTCTGTCTTAAACTGCACCCACTGGGTTAGCAATAATATTAAGTCTAATGGTACGTCTGCCTTCAGAGATTATGAACATGCTGTGGGGGATGGGGGAATAATGGGTGTACACATTTCAAATTGCAATCTACTCCCCTGGTTTAAGATATGAATGCACAGAACTTCACTCTGCACTAAACCACCAAGTCCCTTATGAAAAAAAAAAAAAAGAGAGACAATATTCAACTTTAATGGTCCAGAACACTAAATCTTACAATAGAACCATCACAGTGTCTTGGATCATTACTGTGAAAGAGAGTGTAGGAGGTTGGGGGTTTTCTAAATAAAAACTGCCTGATAACTTTCACTTTATCTAGAAGGAGGAAAGTTCTCTCCTTATGCTCTTGAATTGAACTGAAAATGTATCCGAGACCTTCATGTAATCATTTATGGCTAAATCAGTGACTATGGCCCAAATCCAGGTCTATGTGTGTGTACTGCGCCAGCCATTCAAAATATCTGAAATTATGCTAGCTGTTGCACAGTGTCTCTTTACCCCCGCAGGCTCTTTTCAATTCAAATGAAGGAGAAATCTGAAGCTAGATCACTTCGCTAAACACACACCTGCTGACATTTCATGCAGCTGTAATTGTCATTGGAAAGCTAAGTGTAAAATCAGAGAACCCAACAATTAAAAGCAGTAAACATTCACGTTATGCAGAGACTATTAAGTAATAACCATAATGCAACAGACTTGATGTTTAGATTGTGATTTGCTCCGAGTCTGACACAGTGTTATTGTATGTATCTTTGAGAATGTATCTACTTTCTGAAGCGCTATAGTAATAACAGCAAGAGATTAGAGATAGAAAATAACTGATTTTAATATTGTTTTTGGTATTCGTTTCCAGGCACTTGGTAGCGCGAAATAAATATTCTTGATTGATTCCACCTGCAGAATACCTAATTACAAGCTTACATTCCAGAGTTAAGCAAACATGGAAACCAGCTGAATCACAACGTAATAGAACTAAATTACATTCTATGTAATCAGTAATTAGACATTTTTGCAATCAAAAATGGAGAAAATGTGTGCAAAAATGTGAAATTGATTATGCAATTAAATATGCACAAAAATAAATGCAATCCGTAGTAAATGTACTTCAAAACAAAAAAAAACCTTCAGGATTATTGTATACATATTGCAGGAACATAGTTTTGCTTTTTTTTTTTTTTCATGTTGTTCACAACACTGCTTTTTTATTTTTGGAAGGAATCTGATGCTTAGACTATGTCTACATTATGCAGCTTTTAGTGACATGGCTGTGCCGCTACAGCCGTGCTGCTAAGAGGTGCAGTAGTGTATCTGCTGTTTGTCAGCAGGAAAGAGCTCTCCTGCCGCCAAAAACTTCCACCCCCAACAAACAGCATTAGTGTTGTCGGCAGGAGAGCGCTCCTGCCTACAAAGCTTTGTTCATACCAGCACTTGTTGTGAACAAAATTTCTCTCTTTTGGGTGTATGTGTGTTTAACATCTCTGAATAACAAAAGTTTTGTCTTTCACTTGCCAGTGTAGACAAATTCTTAGAATCTAAACAGGTAAAAAACAGGAAATTAAGTTCTGATTGGTTCAAGCTGTAACCCAACAGGCTGATCTAAAACAGTGTCTGATTAAGCAAATTTGGATATCACCAAAGCTAGAAAACTGAACATACCTTAAATCACTGAAGATTTTTGCAACTTTTGCCTCCTGATTTGCCTTTTTTACATAAGCAATTTATTGATTACAATAAGAGGCAAATTAATGGCTTGTATCAAGCAAACCCTGGTCCCAATCCTGCACTTGGATGGGCTAGACAACTCCTGCACCTGGGCAGAGGCCCACTGAGTTCATTGACTACACATGGGAGCAGAGGTTAGCACAGGCAGATCTGACTGTAGAATCAAGGCCAGTCTTCATAACCTGTGTAGGATTAGATAATTTTCAGTTTTACACTATGTAATTCTATGGAAATTTAGGAAGCCACTGGTAAAAAGAAAATTGAAAGAAAGCAGTAATTTTTACCTCACTGGGATTCTGCAAAGGCACAGAAATATGCACTACGGGATCCCACTGCCGGATGGAAGGGTAGATTTGATGTCCCACTACTCTTTGCTTCTTTCCTCCCTCCCATCCAAACATTTTCCCAACCATAGGCCTGATACAATGGCTACTGACATCAGTGGCAGTCCCTTCATTTACTTCAACAACTGTAGGATCACACCCTATGCCACCTCCTCCGCAAAGAGGTTGTGCTGCTCTACAGAACATACTACCAACTCTGGAGAAGACAGGAGATGCTCAGAAAGGATCTGCTGAATTCAGTCACTGGGATTAGATCATGCTCTGATATGATGGCAGTGATTGTAAGAGGGAAAGATAAGATACGTCTGACCTGCCTACAACATACTCTTGCTTGTAATGAAAGACAGACCTGGGATCATCACCATCACACTGTTCTAAGTAGGTAAAAAGCAAACACCCTTCTGCCTACCCTCCACCCCCACTTCATTTGTCAGCAACAGGAGAAAAAAAACAGTACAGATAAAAGCACCATTTGACACAGAACATTTGACATGTGCATCAGTCTTTTGTGATCTATAATATTAACTGGCATATTATAAAAATGTTCTGTGTCCAGATCTCACTTTCTGTTCAGATAAGAGAAATGTTCATAATAACTCATCTCTCTGTCTACGCTGTAGGTATGTCTAGGTTAAGGCTGGGCTAAGGTTCCTTGTACAGTCTCCCCTCCCCCCCACCACTCCCACTTTCCTGTGCATTCCTATGGACACAGTCACAATCTAGCTCTTAAACAGAGTCAGGGATACTTATGCATATCTCCAAAGGGGCAGAATTGGAATCCAAAGGTCAATGCATTTTTGATTACCAGTGAGCCACATAAGAACCTTACTCAAGTGAGAGCAAAATAATAGATTGGCCTTCCTGGCACATGACTCAGGAAGATAAGCAGCAGCGAGGCTAATGGTTTGAATGGAGGGCTAAAATACTGAGTGCTTTTTTATTTTTTAAGTCAGCAGTAGGACAGTCATCCTCTTCATGGTGCACAAAGAAGCCCTGAAAATTGTTTTTTGTTTTTGAAGTTTTTATTGGAGTTTTTAAAATAAAAGATTTATTGCTTTGGGGTTTCCTTAACTGGGAATTTCTTTTCAGGGTGCGGGTAAGAAGTATTTTTGTTTCTTGCTTATTACACAATAAAAATGTATCTACTCTTCCCTGATTTGGCTGAACAACTTGTTGGAGGTCTCAGAGATGTTTGGCTGTGACTCTTCTCATCTCTGAATTGAAATCTTTAACAACACTTTCTCCCTCCGCCCCCCCCCCACCCCCACAAATGTTTCTCAGACATCTGAGATAGACTAAAAGCATTTAATCTGAATAAAAATCACTTCCTCTCTCAATTAATCAGGTTTTCATCCTTCCATGTCATCATTCTGCCAGGTCTCCAGCCACCAATAGCTTCAAACAATAGACAAAAGATTAATTTCTAATGTAAAAAACCAGCAGCTAATTCAACAATTTTAACAAAGAGGCCATATCTAGACATCATAAAACAACAAAATAGGGAACAAACCCAATTCTTTTCTTTTGCAGGTCATTGTTAACTTGCTCCTTTGCATCTCCCATTATGGCAAATAATGTTTGCTTAACGACCAGCTGTTCTGTCTCAATCTATTGAAAGCTTCCCACAAGCCAAATCCTTGTTTTCCTTTTCAATAGCCATAATCAAAACATAATCCAGATTCCCCTACAGCGGTTGAAGCTTGCTCTATCGTTAGCTACCGTTTACCATTATCTTTTCTACAAGCTGTAACAACATGAAGGCCTTTTTCACTAAGGAAGGAAACCTCTTTATGATCCCAGCTGGCAATGGCAAAGGACACCTGTACAGACAGGGCAATCTGAGCATCTTCCTTTCTGTAGTGTAATCTACAAACCTTCCTGCACACAATGGATATATACTACAAGTCTTTTATGTATCTTGCCAAACAACTACTGACTCTTGTGTGAGATCTCTTCCCGTGCCATTTTTTCCAACAGCAATGTCCTTCAGATGTGTAGTACTCTTAGGGTGCAGCACATTTTACCTTTGGGCCACCAGTTCCAATCCCGCACCACTCATTAGGGACTGAAAGTTGTTCCTGTCTCATAAGTGTTTGCTGGCTCATCTGAAATAAAATGACGACTTCTTTTCCAGCTCCTAAGGCTACATCTACACTACAGCATTTGTGGTGGAGATGCTCTATGCTGACAGGAGAGAACTTTCCCATCAGCTTAATAACTCCTGCCTCTGTGAGAGGTGGTAGTTATGTCGGCAGGAAAAGCCAGTCCTGTTAGATCATTTGGAATAAAATGCAATTAAATTCATTATGTACCTGAGCTTGCCTATCAAGTTCTCTTCTTAAGGACTGCTGCATTGGGGGCAAGGGAGTAAAATGGAGCACAGCTGTGGCCAATCCCCAACAGTCATGTGACCTAAAACTGTATAGAGGAGACCGCCTTCAGGGGGCACTAGGACTTATATGGTGCCTCCACTCCCCTAGTCAAGTGGTCTTGGGGAAAAACTGCAGCAAGGAGCCAGCCATGGATCCCAGCCAGGAGGAACAGTTACAGAAGCAGCCAAAGCAGTGACCTTCAGATCCCAATGCTATCACATAATTTTCTGCAGTTTTGACTAGATGCTCTCTGCCCTGTGCTGATTGGCTGTTTGCTCCAACTCTCTGTTTCTTCATCTCAGTTTCACTCCATACCTGCTCTGTCCCCATCACCCACTTCCTTTCAACCTGCCCCGTCCCCATCACCCACTTCCCTTCAACCCTCCTTCTCCTTTCACCTTTCTCTCTCCATTTAGTTAGGTAATCCCACAACCTCCTGCCTGAATCATGCCCCCCACCCTCCCGCCCCAAAAAACTGTTGAACTAAGATGATGCTTGCCACCATCATATTGTTTGTTCTGTTGCTGTGTTTTATCCCTTGGCCTTACGCTGTCTCTATCTTGTCTATTCAGATTATAAATTCTTCACAGCAGGGACTGTCTACTACTCTGTGTTTGTACAGTGCTTTGCACAGTGAGGGTCCCATTCTTGGCTGGCCCTTGGGCACTACCACGATCAACATGCTCCATCATCATCTGGTTAAATGGCACGGTGTCCACCAGTCTCCCACCACAGGGACATATGAAGAATCCCAACAATTGAGTAGTTCTGTTAACAATTAAAAAAAAAAAACACCACCACCTACAAATGGAACAGTCTCTCTTACAATTCTCAGCATAATATATGAGCTGTCTCCATTTCAGTGTTGGGGGTGGTGAGTTGTCTACAACTCCAATTAATGTCACTGATGGATTAGAAAATAAATGCATTGTCTCCCCACAGAATAATCAATTTTAGCACACAAAGGTGGTGGTATGCTGGTTGCCTCAAGACAAATCATTAGGAAGCATCCTTGTACTTGGGAAATCTGTCAGTTTCGTTATTGCAAATAGTCAGTCTCTTGTTTGGTCTGTGTATGTAACCGAGGCTTTCACCAGTTCACATTGAATTTACCTGGAGTATAAACAGACTGAACCAACACCAAACATGAAAGCAGAAAGAACATCTTGTTAACAAGGAAAACGGCAGTCTGCTATGATTGTGCATGAGCAGAAACATAAGTGGAACCCTGGTGTGATGGTGAATAATGTGCTCCTGAATGTTAAGGTACAGTGGAATTTTTATATCTCAGATTCTTTCCTGTATTGCTGCAAAAAAATTAAATGTACGTGGAATTAAACTCCTGTTGTCATGAGGATGGAAAGAAAATTAAATTATTTAAATTAACCCATCTATTCCGGCCAACAGCTTATGAGTAATTCTGAACATTTTGTCACCTAAAAAGACAGTCAGATCCCAACAAACATCATACACCAGTTAGTATTTTAGATCACCGATGATTAACATGCATGTAAAATATTGTGTGTCACTTCAGAGAGCTTTGCTTCTTGCCTGCCTTCCTGGCTGCTCTTGTCTGTAGTGTTTTTCTTCTGTTTTGGGCAGATGAAATGGGGGTGGAGAATAGAAGGAAGGCTTGTTCTTATGCAACATAATGACTGTTTTTATCCCAAGTCCCTCATAATAAGTAAGGACGAGTTTGCTTAGGGAATGTTTCACCTATCGCTTCTACCTATCCATCTATCCCACATTCATTAGATAGTATGCAATTGCCCAACAAAGTTATAAAATCCAAATGATAAAATCCAGCAGATCATCTCCTTCCTTCCCCCAAATCTTTAGGAATGTTCCCCGTACCCACCCATCCTTCCCACCCACTTGGTGCTAAGTCAAAGAACTGAGTTTTGCAAGTATAGGTTGCAATTCAAGAAAGCGCTTAAGCATGTGCCTTCATCCCATTGACTTCAATGGTTCTTAACGATAATCATTTGTTTAAGCTCCCTTTCTGTTCAGGGATGCCATAATTTGCTGTAGCACTCATCTTCTTTTCCACTGCTGCTAGCAGCCTCTGTTCACCTGCTTAAAAGGCACAGACCGACAGGGGCAAAACAGGCAATCCAACCACCCGTCGGATGGAAGCAGGTGGAACTAAGTTGATTCCTGCAGTACAGTGATTCTCAGCCACTGGTATGTCTGACAGTATTGATTCTTTAGCCTGAAGCAACTGGCTCTCACCACTTGGGCCACACTCTAGAATGCAGTCTCCGATGCAGAAGAAATTATGCATTTCTGCTGCCCTAACAGACAAAACTGCAGCAAACCCATGAAAGTGACTTCTGTGAAAGGTCTCCTTTTGGGATCATGTATAACGGGGGCGAGAGGAGTTGATCCTTGGATCAAGTATGGAACTGGTGGGAACACAGCATGTGGAAAAGCAGCACGTCTTCTCTGCTGTGCCTTCTGTCCCCACCTCCTCTGCCTCCAGCAAACCCGCACTCAGCAGTAGCCAGTCATGGCCTGACTGCATGGGTGTCCTTGTCCTGAACATATGTTGGACTGAGGATTCCTTCCCTAAGCCACATTGGGCATTGCTCAATTATTCAGGCCTTCAATGAGAAGATTCTGTTCTGGGCTTCTGATGTGCTTTTATTGCCCACTTCCCATTCAGCTGTGGAAGCTTTAATCTTCAAAATTTTAGACTTATGAAAAGGAAGGTTCTGAAGATGCAGAGTGATTCTATGAGTAGGACCCTAGATTCTGTTCCCAGCTCTGCCACTGAGCTGCTGTGTGACTTTGGACAAGTCACTTCACTTCCTTCAGTTTCCCCATATGTAAAATGCTTCAAGATCTCTGGATGAAAAGCGCTAGCTAAGAGCTAGGTGTCATCACCATCATCATCCAGGGTTGGAACCATCTCTTACTACGTTTCTCTGCAGTGCCTAGTACAATGGGCCCTGGTCTCAGCTGGATCTGTACCCAGTACTGTAATACAAATAACAATAATAATAATCTGGGTACTTACATCCTTGCTCCTCATGTTACTATATACACCATATCCAGGATGCAAGTACCCATTCATCTCTCTGATAATTTCACCTGGTACATGAATAGCAAAAACCCTATACAAAACGTGATAAAGTTCCTCCTCTACCTTGGTGGGTCTTGCGCTTATTGGCAGATTTGCTCGTCTCAGAGCTTCATGGCAGCCCTCAGTTTGGCTGTTTTCATGAACCCACAGTCCAAGTCAACTCCTCCTGTGTCTGACCTCCTGTGTCTGGGAGGTTTGGGGGGGAAACCGGGCCCACCCTCTACTCTGGGTTCCAGCCCAAGGCCCTGTGGAATGGAGCTGTCTAGAGTGCCTCCTGGAACAGCTGTGTGACAGCTAATTCCCTGGGCTACTTCCCCATAGCCTCCTCCCAACACCTTCTTTATTCTCACCATAGGACCTTCATCCTGGTGTCTGATAATGCTTGTACTCCTCAGTCCTCCAACAGTCCACGTTCTCACTCTCAGCTCCTAGTGCCTCTTGTTCCCAGCTCCTCACACACGCACCACAAACTGAAGTGAGCTCCTTTTTAAATCCAGGTGCCCTGATTAGCCTGCCTTAATTGATTCTAGCAGCTTCTTGATTGGCTGCAGGTGTTCTAATCAGCCTGTCTGTCTTAATTGTTTCCAGAAGGTTCCTGATTGTTCTGGAACCTTCCCTGTTACCTTAACCAGGGAAAAGGGACCTACTTAACCTGGGGCTAATATATCTGCCTTCTATTACTCTCCTGTAGCCATCTTGGCCCAACCCTGTCACAAAAGACATGAAACATTCAATCCTAAAAACAAATCTCTCCTGAAACGAACTGGTTGGTAATGCAGATGGCCAGCTTCACAGGCACTTTCCAATCTAGAAAACAGTGAACTTCTCAGGTCTAGTTTACATCTGAACTTGATGTAAACTTGGATGCCATCCACCAAAAACACAGCTACACTCTGGGTAACAAATAACCTCAGTTCCCTTTACTAAACAAACAGTAATACCACAGAGACAAATTTATTTTCAAAGCCTGCTTGGTATCCTGCCCAGTTACTTGCTCCTTGTTCAAAACAAAAAGATATGATCATTGCCTCATAAAGCACTGGCCACCTTTCCTTGTAACATTCTGATGACAGACCTATTTATAAACTTCTTTATTCTTCTCTCAGCTTAAAGGTGGCCTGAAAAGTGGGGAAAATGTACTTGTGCTTTATTATTTTATTTTTTTGCTTCTGTATGGTATAAAAAAAGATGTGGAAGTTTAGATTTGTTTTGTTTTAATTATTTCCCCCTGCCCCCACTTTCTTTTTTACTTGAGAACCTTATTCTCTGCTCTGGAAGATTCTAGGATTACTGGAGAGCTAGTGAAACGATGCTATCACAAGAATCAAGAGAGTGAAATCTGAGCAACTAAACACATATAGAAGAAAATGATGACTACTTACATATAATATGTAGGATACAACCCTTCAAAGTACCAGCAATGCTTTTTGGCCTCTGTACACTGGAAAGAAAGAAAAACCATCATCATCTTGGTGTTATTATTTATGTAGGGCAATCATAATTTATTATAAATACAGGCATCAAATAAATATGATGTAGTCAGACAAGAAAAAGGTCTCTGATCCCAAAGATTTCACAATCTTAATAAATACTACTATTGTGAACTCAGACATCTTGAACTGTAATATACACCTTTAGGCCCTAGACTCTGCATGAAGATGCGCATGGAGGTCAACGGAGCTCCAGACAGAAATGGGGATGTGTCGTCTGATCTTATCTCCGTGTAGAATTTTAGGGCTTTACAAAAACCCCAAAGATAAAAGGAAGTTAAGAGCCAGTCAGCATCACAGGTCATTTATGAATCAATTCTAAAGCATCCTCAATTGAAATTGACTACCTCATTCATATGAACATACATTTAATTAGTCATTAGTTTATAGAAGTGAAGTGATAATCTTTATGTAATCTCTATGCAGATGGAATAGAGCTAGGAAAGGAGTAAAGTCAACAAACAGGGTTGGGACATTTTCTTATTTCTCTACAACAAAAATAAAATCTGTAAATGTTTCAAGGTGCATGGTAAAGTATCTAGGAAAGGAGACTGCTCTCTGCAATCTAGCAACATTATTCTCTTTCATGTGCACTTAGTATATCCCTCTTAGAGGAATTTTTGTGTGTGTGAGGCAATGCCTATCATTGTGGATATTACCAGAATACAAACAACTAAATAATAATGATGATGATGCTTGGAAAGGAAACACAAACAGAGATGTCAAGTACAAGGTAGCATATAAAAGGCACAAAATATTTCTATATACTTCACTGGCATCCGTAACATCAGGGAATGAATTGTTATGGATATATTTCCAGACGTTGCATTGCAAACTATGGTTTCTGATGTCACACAAATGATACATTCTTTGATATCTTCCACACACCAAGAGGATTTCACCTAGGGAATGTTTTGTTGGGGTTTTTTTGTTGCGTTTTTTAAAAAGTTAGTTCAAACCTCTCTCAGTGGAAAACCCCTCATGGCCCAGTTTTGAGGGCTGCAGCACATCTTTAAATAAGAGCTCATCTAAGATTACCAGCCTCTCTGAATTCCAGGAACACAGAATACATCTGGGCAAGAGAGAGAGAGAGAGAGAAAGTGCTTTTAGATTTCTGACTCTCACTATTCATGAATGAGAGAGGCTGTAAGCCCTTTATTAAACACCTCATGCGTGGATTCAAACAGAGAGCAATTATTGCCCAAGAAGACCATTTACTACAGATTAAACAATTAAGACTGGTAGAAAAGACCCTTGTCTCACATGATCACTGATAAGGTGGTAGGGCTCATGCCAGCATCCTATTAACAGAGACAGGCTTTGGGCCCTGTAAGAAGGACCAAAGCTTTCAACTTAAGAACAAATTAAGCCTCTTTTCCTTCTGAAACTGACCCCATTTTCCTCCTCAGACTGATGCAAAGATTGAAAACAACATGCAGCTGCACTCCATTCCTGCAGCAGGAGAACTAAATATCCACCTGCCCACACACACATACACTTTGTGTAAAATGAGTCAGTTAAGTTTGGGGTGCATTCAAAAAATCCTCTAACTAACCCTTCCCAGGTCAGACTCAACTGACTTCTCATCCCTGAGAGAGGGGAATGGCCATCCATTTCCTATGACTATCTTAACTCTCTCCCTTCCTAGTTTCCCATCTTCTCCACCTCACCCTTCCTCCCTGATCCCAGCCACCCAGTAGCATCATCCATCTTGCTCATTGTGGAAACTCTCCAGCGCTAGCAGAGCGTTCGATAGCTCAGTGTTGCAATGATATTTATAACCCTTAAATATTATTACTTAAAAAATCATCTTCACTCACATTCACAGCAAATCAAAAATAATTTTAAATCATTCTCCTTTCTTCCTATCATTTCAATAATGACATAACCATATCAATTATCCAGTGATTACAATACATTATTTAAATAAAATAAACCTCATAATTAATTGTCCAAATCAAATAGCCAGAATAAATTAGTTTGTATTTGAATTTTTCTTCCTGCCGGTTGCCCAGGGGCTTCCTCCACTGCCAGCAGCGTGGGGGAAGTGCTGCTGCTGGTACCAGGCATAGAAGCAGCTCTGGGACAACAGGAGGCAGCAGGCCCGAACACAGGCCCAGCGGCAACGTTTTCCCCCAATTCCCCCTACCCCGCCTCCTACTACCCCAACCTTCCCTGTGCTAAGGCCAATGCATAGAGGCAGGCAGGGCTCAGTGGCCGCGCAGGTGTGGTGCCCTTAGCCCCGAGGCTCTCACACAGCTCTGCCCTCATGCCCAGCCTGGAAAAAAATTGCAAAAAGAAGCTTCTTATATCATCGCCAGAGCTCTCCCTGCAGGCTCCAAAACCCTGCGACTCGTGATCAATTTGTGAGCACTAGCTATACTGCAGCCCCATCGTGCATTCCTGCAGCCCAGCCTGAATCTCACATACCAGGAAGACAGCAGAATAATTTCAGTTTCTCCTTTTCTGGCCACTTGAGGCCGCTGTGGCACCAAACACCTCCTCTCCTTGCTGGGAGTGCTGGATCAGGGCCAGGGATGGAAAGCTGGCAGGGGCAACAATAAAAGGTGAGGAGGGCCTCAGTCTGGCCTCAAATGCCCATGCCTCTTCCCCCTGCAGCCACCTGCTCCAGACTTCACAAGCACAAACCCCCAGCCTCATCCCTAATGCCCTGCTCCCATCAGCCCCCTCGCCCCCTGGAGCACCCCAAGCCCCTGCCACTTAGAAGGCCCCTGCCACCCAGCACCCTTTACTCCCAGGAACTCCGTGAAACCATCATCATTTCCAGGAGCCCCAACACCCATCTGTCCTTCAGCACTAAAAATCCCAACAGCCTTCCACCCAGCTACCTCCAGCTTTCCACCCCATACAATTATGGCCTCCGATACCCTTGAACACACCTACCCAACTCCAGCCACAGCTGTCAAATTCTGTTCAGCTCTATGCCCTGCCCGATCCTCACCATTGCTCAGGACAGGGCCTGTTGACCATAAGCTTATGTTTATGATTATATGCAACTATGCAAATTATTTCATTAAACAAATAAAATTGTCATAGAATCATAGAATATCAGGATTAGAAGGAACCTCAGGAGGTCATCTAGTCCAACCCTCTGCTCAAAGTAGGACCAATCCCCAACTAAATCATCCCAGCCAGCGCTTTGTCAAGCCTGACCTTAAAAACCTCTAAGGAAGGAGATTCCACCACCACCTCCCTAGGTAACCCATTCCAGTGCTTCACCACCCTCCTAGTCAAAACGTTTTTCCTAATATCCAACCTAAACCTCCCGCACTGCAACTTGAGACCATTACTCCTTGTTCTGTCATCTGCTACCACTGAGAACAGTCTAGATGCATCCTCTTTGGAACCCCCTTTCAGGTGGTTGAAAGCAGCTATCAAATCCCCCCTCATTCTTCTCTTCTGCAGACTAAACAATCCCAGTTCCCTCAGCCTCTCCTTTTAAGTCATGTGCTCCAGACTCTAATCATGTCACAAGCTGGATGTCACAAAACTTGCCAGCTAGGTAGCCATGTGGTTCAAGGGAGCTGGAGAAGTAGGTTATTCCCTGCTGGACATGAAGCTGCTCTGAAATTTAAAGGTGGGGGGGGGAACAACTTGACAACTACTCCCTTTTAAACATTCAATGTCTCCCTGCTGCATGTCATGACTACCGCTCGGCTGCATTGCAACAGGGGAGAAGGGGAAAGAACAATGGTGTATGGAATGCCCACACAAGCTCTTTTGGGCAGGAACTGTCTTTTTTTTCCTGGGTCTGTACAGCACCTAGCACATTGGAATCCATGTCCCTGATTAGGGCTCTTAGGCACTATGGTATTACAAACAACAAATAAACCAGTAATAAAACAGCCCTCAACAACTGGTAGATAACAGCACCCCTCTCCTCAGGATGAATTCAGTCAAGAAAAGTCATTGTAATTGTATTATTATTATTAAATATGGATATTACCACAGAACCAAGAGATACCAAAAACAAGACTGGTGCTCCATTGTGCTAGGCACTGACAAAGTCCTTGTCCCAAAGAACTTGCATTTCATTTAGATCTTGAAAAAGCTACTCGCCCACTCGCCAATGGCAAGACAGACAATGAGACCTGTGATTTAAAACCAATCTTGCTTATGACCCTGCTGGTGTTTTAACTTTTATGATACAAGATTTCTCTCCATTTTGGCTGTAAAATAGTTTATTCTACGTCCTTTATCAATTTGGCCACATGATCATGAAATGTAAATAAATATAGAAGTGTGTTCATTTTTTAATGAATGATGCAGGCTTAATTGGTGAGTATAGGTCAATTCCAAAGAATTAATGGCCTGTATATTAGCCAGATTGCATGAACCATTTCTCAACACTGTGGTATTTAGAAAAAATGAAAAATCATAGATGAGGAGACATCATATATCTGCTTCTCTGACACATTGCTACTGACTGGTTTCTTTAACGGGGGGTAATGACATGAACTGCAAGCTCTGCTTTCCTAAAAATCACTGAACTCATTTAGGTTTCCTCTAAGAAAGGAAACATGCTTTCTATCACAGACCGAAGCAGTTTTCTTCATATGACTCCGCGACTAAGAACAGTAGGGAAAAAAAGAAGTTGCTAAAATACTAACTCTTTTTAATGCCACCAGAGAGCAGGCAGTCTGCTTGTTAAATGTCTGAAGCTATTCTGCAGATCATTGTGCAGATCTTGCACAACATGCAAGATTTACAGAAATGCTACAGCAGGATCTTCCTCCACACCATACATCATCTTCAGATTCACCAGTGAATTCAAAAGATATCAGGTCAGTCTGAACAAAGCTCCATTGGGCACAAAGGATAATGCAACATGTTCACTCATAGTGTGTTTACTGGGACTGGAGGGAAAAAGAAGAGGACTACTAAGAAGTTCTCCATAGGGTATTAAACACTTTCAAATAAAGATGCAATTTTTTTTTGAGGGAAACGGTGAACAAAAATCTTTTCTGGGTGGAAGCAAGAGATTGTTTTTTTATTTGAAGGTACAATTAAGTCTGAGTTTGTGAAATCTGTTCCAATCCAGATCCTCAACTGATTGCTAAATCAGTGGACCTACACTGATTTTCATCAACAGAGGATCTGGCTCCTTCTTTTTAGCCAGACAAAGTGCAGGCAGCAGCAATATAATTTTTCTCTACACACATAATCATGAGGACTTAGAAGGGTGAATACTGAGCACAAGTGGTAATTTAGCCATGTGACCTGCCACATTAACAATTACAGAAATGGTTCCTGGCATTTTGTAGCAACTGCATCGGTCAGTGCCCACCACCTCCTGTTCAGCTGGGCACACACTAAACTGCAATAAAATCTGGGCTGTTCCAAAGCCCATTCTCATGGCTGCCTCAGGCTCTGCTGAAGATTAAAGCTTCTACAGCTGAATGGGAAGTGGGCAATAAAAGCACATCAGAAGCCCAGAACAGAATCTTCTCATTGAAGGCCTGAATAATTCCAATGCCCAATGTGGCTTAGGGAAGGAATCCTCAGTCCAACATATGTTCAGGACAAGGACACCCATGCAGTCAGGCCATGACTGACTACTGCTGAGTGTGCGGGTCTGCTGGAGGCGGAGGAGGTGGGGACAGAAGGCACAGCAGAGAAGACGTGCTGCTTTTCCACATGCTGTGTACCCACCAGGGGGTTCCATACTTGATCCAAGGATCAACTCCTCCCACCCCCGTTATACATGATCCCTTAAGGAGACCGTTCACAGAAGTCACTTTCATGGGTTTGCTGCAGTTTTGTCTGTTAGGGCAGCAGAAATTTTTTCCTACATCTGGTACCTGCACTCTAGAATGTGGCCCAAGTGGTGAGAGCCAATCGCTACAGGCTAAAGAACCAATACTGACAGACATGTCAGTGACTGGGAATCACTGTACTGCCGGAATCTGAGCTTTAAATCAAATCAGTGACCAGAACCCCCTTCGCTCAGAACCCTAAACAAGAGCTGAAAGCATTCCGAAGCACAAGCTGTTCCTTAGAAATGGATTGTTGGAATCAGTGGGAATTCTGCAATGCAGGCAGCTGGAAGGATCAGGTATGTAGACTAGAAAATATTGCTCTTCCACAGGCCAGGAGAGGAGCTGAATCCCACCTGTCAGATTAATGGATTTCCCAATATCAGGGCTGCTCTGTTTAGTGTCAGTATGGGGGGAAACCACCTGCTAGGAAGCGTGGTTTCATTTAGCTTTGTTTGAATTGGCGAAATTCATCCTTATTTCCTACCTAGTGGCTCTAACAAATGAGGGCAAAGGTGACCAAACTTGAAGCTTCCCAGCTACTGAGCTCATCAAACAAGTGATTGGTGACTGCAGCAGGTGTTTTGGTCATGTACCACAAACACCTCTGGGTTTTTTTATACTCGCTTTTTAACAAGTGGATGAAGATACTAAAAATCCTTGAATACCAGCTCTATCCCAGGTCACAGACACGCTGATCTTCTGATTAGTCTCTTCCTCTCATTCTAGTAGGAATAATAGCTCTATGAAGAGACACTATCCCTTAGATACAGCTGAATCCACCAAGCTCCAACATTAGCCAATCGCATGAGTCAGGTCTTTTTACACTTTATATTACAGACCTGTCTGTTTCTTGCCATTCTCTTTGGATCTTCTCTCAGACAGATGGGGATATTATTCACACAAGATTCACAACTGAAGCAGATTCCCTACCTTAACTTCATTAATCCATGTTTGGCAACAATACAATTTTACCACAAGCAGCTAGTACTTAGTAATTCCTTTGATGCTCACAGTAGTGACATTAATGTGAATTAGCATTAGATAGCATCAGAAAGTATTACATTACATTTAAATTTATTAGCTTTTCCTATATAAAGGATACAACAGTCTTTAAATGCAATTTCATTTAAAGAGGATGCATCACTGATTTATTTGCCATTATGCACTAACTGTGAATACATTTCAATCCTAGGGCAATATAATTTTAATTGAATATAATCTCTTCTTCATTGTTTCAGAAAAAGATATCCACATGTTCCAAAATGTATGAGTAAGCAAGAGCACAATTGTCTCACACAGGGATCACCAAACTTAACGAACAGGCACTGATAGTAGGAGTACTGGAGAGGCTCAGATTGCTTTTTTACTGCTGCTTTGGTTTACATCAAACATGTCTGTCACAGGGAAGACTATCCACCATTAGCCTGCAAGCAGATAGAAGACTTGAGAGAGATCAGTGACTGCCTCTGCTATTTCTCAGAGGGATTGTGCCAGGCTATTGCCTTCATATCTGTCAAAAGTAGAACCTGACACATGCTACAATGTGATTCATAGATTCATAGATAGTAAGGTCAGAAAGGACCATTCTGATCATCTAGTCCGACCTCCTGCACAGCGCAGGCCACAGAATCTCACCCACCCACTCCTTTGAAAAACCTCACCCATGTCTGAGCTATTGAAGTCCTTAAATCATGGTTTAAAGACTTCAAGGAGCAGAGAAGCTTCCCTCAAGTCAACCATGCCCCATGTTACAGAGGAAGGCGAAAAACCTCCAGGGCCTCTCCAATCTGCCCTGGAGGAAAATTCCTTCCCGACCCCAAATATGGCAATCAGCTAAACCCTGAGCATATGGGCAAGATTCACCAGCCACATACTACAGAAAATTCTTTCCTGGGTAACTCAGATCCCATCCATCTAATATCCCATCTCAGGGGATTTGGCCTATTTACCCTGAATATTTAAAGATCAATTACTTACCAAAATCCCATTATCCCATCATACCATCTCCTCCATAAACTTATCAAGTAGAATCTTAAAACCAGATAGATCTTTTGCCCCCACTGCTTCCCTTGGAAGGCTATTCCAAAACTTCACTCCTCTGATGGTTAAAAACCTTCGTCTGATTTCAAGTCTAAACTTCCTGGTGGCCAGTTTATACCCATTTGTTCTTGTGTCCACATTGGTGCTGAGCTGAAATAATTCCTCTCCCTCTCCTGTATTATCCCTCTGATATATTTATAGAGAACAATCATATCTCCCCTCAACCTTCTTTAATCAAGATCTTAGTCAATTTTCAGTTTCAACCTAATTAAATGCAGTGCCTTTCATTCAACTGAAACAAAGACCCTCCAGATAGAAGTGAATTGCGCTCGCAGGACCCTGGACAGTGGCACAAGGACGCAAAAAGCCTTTTCTGCCAATAGGTTGGTATTATGAATGGGTTGACACAGAAGTGCATTAAGGAGTGTGTATGTTCAACAGTGAATGGGAAAGGCCATTTATTTGTTACCTATTCTTGAATTTTAAATCAATAGTCCTAGAGATAGTGACTGAATTTCTATATTTATAGAAACCCAGCACCTCAAAGACAACAAACAGGTATTATCTGAATTTGGCCAAGCTTCAGAAAGTATGAACATTCTGTAAGTATCAACAGAACCATTGGTTAAAACATAGAGCAGAAAAATAAAACATGGATAATATTTGTGTGTTAGAATTTGACAAAGAAAACGGTCTCTCTCCATTCTAATGTTGGTGAAACTGGCTTAGTATTACACGTTTCATCCAGGCAGGAAAGTTATATTTACGAACAACTTTTTGAAGGGTCTCAAAGCATTTTATAAACCACATATTTATAGTAATTGCTTCATTCTGTTCTCAAAGGCAGCCACCTCTGGGAGAGAACATGAAAGCGGTTTACCAGGGCATAGCAATACCACAAAACCATTTTAGGACAGGAAGAGAATAATAACGTTTGATCTGTTTGAAACAAGAATGATTATACTGTATCTCATTGAAGCTATAGGGGAAAGTTTAGGTATGTGAATATAATCAGCCTACTTAGAATCTAGTCAGGACATGAGGACATTGAACCAACTGGTTGTGAAAGTGCCACAGGATTCTTAGTGAGCAGAAATGGTCCGGACCTTGGTTTTCATCTTATTCATCAGATATAATTTGCAATGGTCCATTGAACTTGACAGCACTTTGCATGGATATCCGTGCACCTCTTTTTTCTGACCTTCTTGGTAGGACTGACCATGCATACAAAGACCTTATAACCTTGCAAACTGAAAAAGGCACTTGAAAAATCCATTTTATAATGTAAATCCTGTCAATGGTTTCTCAATGCACAAATCATATAAATGGTACTTATACACAGGCTTCCATGGCCAAAGTGTGGAAGATTAAACAAGATATTAAAAATGGGTTTCAACAACAAAATAATTGCACCACCCTCGTGCCTGATGTTTTACTTTGTTGTGTAGTAAAGGTGAACAAGATCCACACAGATGGTCTAATGACAACACAACACTGTGCACATTGGGGGATCCAATTTAGGTCTCAATCTCGTTGGTTAGAAGGGGCCCAACTGGAGAAGAAGGGAGCACATCATGTTACTCCAGAGTCTAGTTCTGGCTAAAATACACAGCAGCACAGATAGTCTCTGAACAGAGTCACAGCCAAATATCCTTGCCAGAGGGAAGGTAACCATTGTGTGTCACTACTGGGTGTACTGAGGGAGAAAAAAAATGAGAAAAGCTGGAGAGACTGTGATGAACAAGTAGAAATTTCTCTGCTAGACCAATGCAAACAGGTAGTTGGTTTGCAGATTCACCATATACTGGGTTCATTCATTAGACAGAGCTTACTAACAGTCTTGTTAGGGGTTAAGCAAAACACATGTACGCACACACAGAGTAAGTAGGTCAAGGTATGGGGGAAACTCATCTTTCACAGAGAGTCTTTGGGAGTTCAGGTGAGTGTTGGACTCAGCCTAGCAGCCATCTCTGTGCTCTTTTTAACTGTCATCTGCTGCATCATCCCAACATGGCAGAGCTATAAGAGAAGCACAGGGCTTCCTTTTATTGGAGAAACATGCTAAACACTGACAGCATCAGAGATTCCAGTTGCCTCCACTGAAAACAAAGGTGCAGAGACCTAAAAGTGGAATGCTGACGTGTAAACAGGTGCTTTACCTAATAATATTGAGCGTAACCTCCATGATTATTCCACTTCCTTTCATATGTGCATGGAAGAATAATGGCAGGGTAATTCAGTAATTCAAGTAATTCAGGGCTCACCTTATAAAACAAACCATAAAAAGGGAGGATAAAGGTGGGAGAATCATTCATCAGCAATGTAAGGGGAAAAAGTAAAAACATACCAAAATTTAGGCTATTCATGAATCCCTCCCACAGTCTCTTTAAAATGGATATTATCCCTTTCAGGAACAAGATTCCTTACTTTGTATGATGCTGAACTCATTTTACCTCCCTGCAGGTAATGAAGTGAGGCAGCATTGTCTACATCACTGCCATCACCATTGTGATGAAAAGGAAAATAATACCATGGTCCAGTGTGGCCAGTGTCTCTTTCAAGTACAGAGAGTACAAACCTCGTTCACTGTCCTCCAGGAACTGCACTGAATGTATTTGCCCGAGACTTGTTCCACCTCCTGCACTGACCCTGAGGTGTAAGGTACTCACATATTGAAGGTTGCATCATTCAGATCAGAGTTTAAATTCAAGTTCTTCCCATTCTTATCTGAACAACTCCAACATTCAGTTCCTTTGTTAAAAAGGTGTAAACTGGAATGTTTGGCTACATGTTTCCTAGGCAGATTTTGCACCTATATTTTCCTTTTTTTTTGGACCCCCCCCTTTTTTTTCCTTTTTGCCACTAAGCATTTAAGTTTTCAGGAGCTACTTTCCATCTTCCATAATAATTAAACCAAAGCTCAGGAAAGATCAAGTACAACTAGATGGATTCAATGCCTGATTTTCTATCTCACACATTCACAGAGGAAGAGAGCAAGCCAATGACAATGGCTAGTGTGCCAGATATCGGTTAGTTAAACTATGACAACCCACCAAAGGCTAAAGCAGGGATCGGCAACCTTTGGCACATGGCCCGCCAGGGTAAGCCCCCTGGTGGGCTGGGCCGGTTTGTTTACTTGCCAAGTCCGCAGGTTCAGCTGATCGTGGCTCCCACTGGCCGCAGTTCACCGCTCCCCCATTGGCCTGGAACAGCGAACCGTGGCCAGTGGGAGCCGCGATCAGCCAAACTTGCGGACGCAGAAAGTAAACAAACCAGCCCGGCCTGCCAGAGGGCTTACCCTGACAGGCCGCGTGCCAAAGGTTCCCAATCCCTGGGCTAAAGGAAGGAGAATTTCTTTGATGTCCCATGAACTAAGAGGCTTTGTTCTGTTCATGTTATGTGTTCTTTCTCTCTCATTTGCTCAGGAGAGAGGACGCTGACATGATTGTGCACTGCTACATAATCACAGCTCTTCTCTGTCCTCTTCCTACCAACATTATTTATCATTCCTGACACTTCATCTGATGATGTACTCTTTCCCCATGTCTTTCTTCATGAATAATCATCAAAAGTCAAAATATTTCTTTTACCCCAGTGAAGCTTTTTTCCTATTGTTTCTGAAATATTTATTCCAAAATTTCAGTTATGGGATGAAAACTCCATGGGCTTCAAAATCTCACAGTACAAAATAAAGATTGTATCATCAATCATATACATTCAGTACAAGGAAAAGAGCATGCAAATTATTTTAAGTCAATTAATGTTGATAAAATAGACAGACAACCTAATATGGTTCATTAAGAGGTATGTGTACCAGGCCCACTTCTGAACTTGCAAGGAGTTTATTTTTGAATCCCATTATGCATGGTTATGAGTGTCTGTTCACTGTAAATCAGATTACGTGAGCCCCATGTGTGTTAAGCAAGTGAACATATGAACACTAACACTAAAGAGAGGTCAAATAGATTGCATGGAAGCCATTTTGATGTGTGAAAGTCAGTTCATGGAGAGTTTAGATACTTTAGCACTATAAGCCTAATATTTATTCTACCTGCCTATATAAGGTATTCAAGGGTGAAGCTTTTATAATGGTCAGATTTTACCAACCTTACACTGAATAGTAAGCCCAGCTGCATTCTGATCATCATCTGTCCCCTGCAGGGAGAATGGCATTAACTGTCATTAGTATTGTGCCCTCCATGTTACCACAATGTGCCTATTTAAAATTAAATTTGACAATCTAAGTAAGGCCTAAATTTATTATAACTTAGTTAAATCATTTACATTAAATGTAAAAAAAGAATATTAAGCTGTACATGCTTTCTGCCATGTTTTAAAGGAAGTCAAACCACTGAACGGGTGGAAGTCACTGGCTAAGCATCTGGAACCAGAGTTGGCTAAAGTGCTAAACCACCTTTTGACAGCTGGTGCAGAGCAACTATTTCTACATTTCAGTTTATTCAACTAGTTCAGTTAAATGACTAATTCATTCAAAGTTAAGAAAGCTACTGGGAATGGAAAAAGCAGGGAAGCTTGTCTTCCTCTTCCAGTCTATGAATAAAAATGAGGTGAGAGGATGAGATTGGTTAGTTCTAAAATCTTGAAGGGCATAAGATCAAGGTCAAGGACCAGAAACAATCACTTCATTTCACTAAACTACAGATAATACTTCATTTGTTTAATAAAAACAGTTAGTTTTAAATGCAAAACATATTTTGATAAACTTTTTTTTCTTATTTATCCAGCACATTTATGCAGAGGGTTTAAAGCCAGAAAGGACTGCTGGATCATATAGTCTGATTTAAGGTAGTTTTATTTAATAAAAAATGCTGTTTTTTGTGCATTTTTAACTGAATTTGAATGTCCATCCAAACAGAACTTGATACAAATTGCCAGTAATAATTTAATCATTGAGTAAATAAGGAATACATCATTCACCATTTTTAACATAATAAAAATATAAAAATGAAGATTTTGAATAAATGTAAGTTAAACTATATAATTGCTTAAATAAATACGCATACATATAGCATATGTTTCTGGTTAGCAAAAAGAAGCAACAAATTTAGGGTAAAGACTAAATTTAGTAGCAAATCAACATGTTTAATGGTTGCCAACCAATCAGAATCAATTTTTTTTTTAGGAAACTAAGGAGTACAAATGCAAAACACTATTAAAAGCAACAATTTAAATGAAAGTTTCCTGCCTGCTGATTTAATTCATCATTAACATCAGTGATTTAAATCGATTTGATTTAAATTAATTCACCCTGCTCAGTCTACTGTATTCATCAAGCAATTAAAAAAAAGCAAATAGTTTGATCTGATGTGATTTGTATTTGGTTAACATGTCAGTTCAAGTTCTCAGGTTAAGCGACTATGGCATTTGGGCATTTACCTGCCATGGGACTAGGTGTGCCAACATAAGGTTGAACAAAAATATTTGCTCAAAATGAGAACCTAATCCTACCCACATTTGGATAATCAGAAGCAACACCATAGCAAAAATAGTGGAAGCACGACCTAAAGGCCCTGCCTAGGAGTGAGTATTTCCTTCTTTGGGGGTTGGGGGGGGGTTATGCTTGGCATATTTCCAATGGAAGGAATACAGGCAATTCAATAGCAAAAATCAGTTTGACAGGTAGCAATGCTTAGTAATGGTGAGGTATTTTTCACAACAAGGAAATAGGGTCCTATGCAAGATCACAACTTTAACTGTCTTTCTTTCAACAGTTTGAATGCAATAATACAATGTCTTCAATGTCTCAAATATCTGGTGTTATACACACCAATTGTGATGTAATCCACAGATATAAATACCCCTAACCAGTGTTGCCAACTCTTGCCATAATTCACAAGTCTAGCAAATTGGTGTTTTTCTTAAAGCCCTCACAACTAGAGTCAAATGATTACATAAGAATCTCAACATTCCTTTTAATGAGTTCTCAACACTTTTGGAAATCATCTCATAACATAATCTGAAGAGTAAACATCTACCACAGGTTCCAAAAACCAATGCAGAAATGCTGGAGTCATAGCCATTGCGAACAGATCCATCTGATTTAAAGTACCAGTCATAGTATGGCACTCATGCCTTTACCTAACCTGCTTTTTGCTCCTGTAAACTCAGTCCATTCATCTTGCAGGTATGAAACATGGCATTCTAAATGGAGATAACCATTTACACATCTCCAATGTTGTTCAGTTTATGTAATGCCACAAATCCAAATGCCAACTAATCAGTTCATTAGAAAATTAAGCCCCTTCCCTACTTCCTACCCTCACAATAAATGGATTCTCGCTGGAAAGTATTAAGGGAGACTATGCTAGGCTGGGGAAGACGCTTAAGGAAATTGAAGCTCAGGTGATCTTTAGCGGGATCCTTCCTGTTCCTAGAGAAGGGCAACAAAGGTGTGACAAGATTATGACTGTCAACAGATGGCTTAGGCAGTGGTGCTATAAGGAGGGCTTTTGGATAGAGCCCTTTTTAATGTCTTTAATAAAGTAAATACTAATGGAAACTGCGAGATCATGGGAGACTAACTTCCCAGATATAGACTGGGCAATCAGTGCTAGTAATAATAATAAGGCTCAGATTTTCCTAGATGCGATAGCTGATGGATTCCTTCATCAAGTAGTTGCTGAACCGACTAGAGGGGATGCCATTTTAGATTTAATTTTGGTGAGTAGCGAGGACCTCATAGAAGAAATGGTTGTAGGGGACAATCTTGGCTCAAGTGATCATGAGCTAATTCAGTTCAAACTAAATGGAAGGATTAACAAAAATAAATCTGCAACTAAGGTTTTTGATTTCAATAGGGCTGACTTTCAAAAATTAAGGAAATTAGTTAGGGAAGTGGATTGGACTGAAGAATTTATGGATCTAAAGGTAGAGGAGGCCTGGGATTACTTTAAATCAAAGCTGCAGAAGCTATCTGAAGCCAGTATCCCAAAAAAGGGAAAAAATTCATAGGAAGGAGTTGTAGACCAAGCTGGATGAGCAAGCATCTTAGAGAGGTGATTAAGAAGAAGCAGAAAGCATACAGGGAGTGGAAGATGGGAGGGATCAGCAAGGAAAGCTACCTAATTGAGGTCAGAACATGTAGGGATAAAGTGAGACGGGCTAAAAGTCGAGTAGAGTTGGACCTTGCAAAGGGAATTAAAACCAATAGTAAAAGGTTCTCTAGCCATATAAATAAGAAGAAAACTAAGAAAGAAGAAGTGGGGCCGCTTAACACTGAGGATGGAGTGGAGGTTAAAGATAATCTAGGCATGGCCCAATATCTAAACAAATACTTTGCCTCAGTCTTTAATAAGGCTAAAGAGGATCTTAGGGATAATGGTAGCATGACAAATGGGAATGAGGATATAGAGGTAGATATTACCATATCTGAGGTAGAAGCAAAACTGAAACAGCTTAATGGGACTAAATCGGGGGGCCCAGATAATCTTCATCCAAGAATATTAAAGGAATTGGCACCTGAAATTGCAAGCCCATTAGCAAGAATTTTTAATGAATCTGTAAACTCAGGAGTTGTACCGAATGATTGGAGAATTGCTAATATAGTTCCTATTTTTAAGAAAGGAAAAAAAAGTGATCCGGGTAACTACAGGCCAGTTAGTTTGACATCTGTAGTATGCAAGGTCCTGGAAAAAATTTTGAAGGAGAAATTAGTTAAGGACATTGAAGTCAATGGTAAATGGGACAAAATACAACATGGTTTCACAAAAGGTAGATCGTGCCAAACCAACCTAATCTCCTTTTTTGAAAAGGTAACAGATTTTTTAGATAAAGGAAATGCAGTGGATCTAATTTACCTAGATTTCAGTAAGGCATTTAATACCGTGCCACATGGGGAATTATTAGTTAAATTGGAAAAGATGGGGATCAATATGAACATCAAAAGGTGGATAAGGAATTGGTTAAAGGGGAGACTGCAACGGGTCCTACTGAAAGGCGAACTGTCAGGTTGGAGGGAGGTTACCAGTGGAGTTCCTCAGGGATCGGTTTTGTGACCAATCTTATTTAATCTTTTTAGTACTGACCTTGGCACAAAAAGTGGGAGTGTGCTAATAAAGTTTGCAGACAATACAAAGCTGGGAGGTATTGCCAATTCGGAGAAGGATCGGGATATTATACAGGAGGATCTGGATGACCTTGTAAACTGGAGTAATAGTAATAGGATGAAATTTAATAGTGAGAAGTGTAAGGTTATGCATTTAGGGATTAAGAACAAGAATTTTAGTTATAAGTTGGGGACGCATCAATTAGAAGTAACGGAAGAGGAGAAGGACCTTGGAGTATTGGTTGATCATAGGATGACTATGAGCTGCCAATGTGATATGGCTGTGAAAAAAGCTAATGCGGTTTTGGGATGCATCAGGAGAGGCATTTCCAGTAGGGATAAGGAGGTTTTAGTACCATTATACAAGGCACTGGTGAGACCTCACCTAGAATACTGTGTGCAGTTCTGGTCTCCCATGTTTAAAAAGGATGAATTCAAGCTGGAGCAGGTACAGAGAAGGGCTACTAGGATGATCCGAGGAATGGAAAACTTGTCTTATGAAAGGAGACTTAAGGAGCTTGGCTTGTTTAGCCTAACTAAAAGAAGGTTGAGGGGAGATATGATTGCTCTCTATAAATATGTCAGAGGGATAAATACAGGAGAGGGAGAGGAATTATTTCCGCTCAGCAACCATGTGGACACAAGAACAAATGGGTATAAACTGGCCACCAGGAAGTTTAGACTTGAAATCAGACGAAGGTTTTTAACCATCAGAGGAGTGAAGTTTTGGAATAGCCTTCCAAGGGAAGCAGTGGGGCCAAAAGATCTATCTGGTTTTAAGATTCTACTTGATAAGTTTATGGAGGAGACGGTATGATGGGATAATGGGATTTTGGTAAGTAATTGATCTTTAAATATTCATGGTAAATAGGCCAAATCCCCTGAGATGGGATATTAGATGGATGGGATCTGAGTTACCCAGGAAAGAATTTTCTGTAGTATCTGGATGGTGAATCTTGCCCATATGTTCAGGGTTTAGCTGATTGCCATATTTGGGGTCGGGAAGGAATTTTTCTCCAGGGCAGATTGGAGAGGCCCTGGAGGTTTTTCGCCTTCCTCTGTAGCATGGGGCATGGTTGACTTGAGGGAAGCTTCTCTGCTCCTTGAAGTCTTTAAACCATGATTTAAGGACTTCAATAGCTCAGACATGGGTGAGGTTTTTCATAGGAGTGGGTGGGTGAGATTCTGTGGCCTGCGCTTTGCAGGAGGTCAGACTAGATGATCAGACTGGTCCCTTCTGACGTTAGTATCTATGAATTTATGGATCTTATGGGCATACTGGAAGCAGTCCCGTTGAGGGTTAGGGCTCCGCAGCCAAGCTACGAATTACAAAGCGTGTTTACCAAGGAATGCCACTGGAAGCTTAGGACACAGATTTCCAAGCTGTGATCTGTAAACCGCAAGTT
The DNA here is from genome assembly GCF_009764565.3 of Dermochelys coriacea. Taxonomy (NCBI): domain Eukaryota; kingdom Metazoa; phylum Chordata; order Testudines; family Dermochelyidae; genus Dermochelys; species Dermochelys coriacea. The sequence goes on from NC_050069.1 coordinate 175,727,697, forward strand.
GTCTACAAAGCCCTTGTTTGAGGTCTGTGGAGATATGGTTGGTCACATGGTGTTAGATCTCCTTCTTGTTTCCATTTCTGAGAAACAGAATGCAAGGGATTGGGAGATGAAGTAGTGAGGAAAAACGGATGGGATGGTGTGATTAACTTTTTTCAGAAAGAACAAAGACTTTTCAATGAACACAGCTAAGAGCTCTCCACTGTAAGATTATCTTTCCAAGGCAAGCAATTGCTGTAGTTCCCAGAGCGATGTTAGACAACTGTGAAGGGAAGGGGAAGTGCGCATGAGACACTCTCTCCATTAAGATGTGGTCCACCCTTGAGAAAGATTGAGAGTTCTGCCTTGGGGTATTGCTAGGGATGGATAAAAGCAAGAAATAAAGCCAGCAATGTTTAATTTATAAACCTATAATTGCTAGACAATTATTTATTTGGAATGAAAGTATCAAGGATTTCATCAGTACATTGTCCACATTAACTGATGGAAATAGCAGTGATAGCTTAGAAACAAACCAACAGAAAAAATACCTGACATAGTTGCCCGGCTCTAATTAGGATGACAGCTGGGTAGAATTTATGGACCCTGGATACAATTCAACCCTGGAATAAGCAGGGGGCAACTCCATAGGAATAATTTAGGTCATTGTGTTCACAATGGAATGGAAACCTGTCACCTCAGGATGTGATACAGACATAAAATTTCTAGACATCATTAATGACTGCTTCTTGGAGCAGCTAGTCCTGAAATCCGCAAGGAGAGAGAGGCAATTCCTGATTTAGTCTTAAGTGTGCACAAGATCTGGCCTAAGAGGTGAATATAGCTGAACTGCTTGGTAATAGCAACCATAATGTAATTAAATTTATCCTTGTAGGGGGGAAAATACCAGAGAAACCCACCACGGTAGCATTTAACTTCAAAAAGGGGAACTACAGAAAAAGAGGCTAGTTAAAGGGAAATTAAAAGGAACAGTCTCAAGAGTGAAATGCCTGCAAGCAGCATGCAAACTTTTTGAATATATCATAACAGAGGCTCGAACTACATGAACACCCCCCAAAAAATGACATCATGGCTAAACAACAGAGTAAAAGACATGGTTAGAGACAAAAAGACAGCCTTTAAAAATGAGAAGTTAAATCCTATTGAAGAAAATATAAAGGAGCATAAAGTCTGGCAAGTCAAGTGTAAAAGCATAATCAGGCAGGCCAAAAAAGAATTTGAAGAGCAACTAGAAAAAAAGACACAAAAAATAACAGCAATTTTTTAAAGTACATCAGAAGCAGGAAGTCTGCCAAATAATCAGAGGGGCCACTGGAGGATCAAGATGCTAAAGGAGCACTCAAGGAAGACAAGGTGTTGCAGAGAAGTGAAATGAATTCTTTGCATCAGTCTTCACTGCAGGGGATGTGAGGGAGATTCCCACACTTGTGCCATTCTTTTTAGGTGACAAATCTGAGGAACTGTCCAAAATTGAAATGTCAGTAGAGAAAGTTTTGGAATAAATTGAGCAATTAAACTGTAATAAGTCACCAGGACCATATGGTATTCACCCAAGAGTTCTGAAGGAATTCAAATATGAAATGGCAGAACTACTAACTGTGGTCGGTAACCTATTAGTTAAATCAGCATCTGTAGATGACTGGCAGATAGCTAATGTGACTCCCATTTCTTAAATAGGGTCCAGAGGTGATCTGGCCCGTAAGCCTAACTTCAGTACCAGGCAAACTGGTTGTAACTGTAGTAAAGAATAGTATTATCACATACATATATGTTGGGGAAGAGTCCAATATGACTTTTGTAAAGGGAAATCATGTCTCACCAATCTACTAGAATTCTTTGAGGAGTGGTCAACAAACAGGTGGACAAGAGTGATATAGTGTACTTGGATTTTCAGAAAGCGTTTGACAAGGTCCCTCACCAAAAGCTCTTGAGCAAAGCAAGTTGTCATGGGATAAGACAGATGTCCTCTCATGGATCAGTAACTGGTTAAAAGATAGAAAACAAAGGGTAGGAATAAATGGTCAGTTTTCACAGTGGAGAGAGGTAAATGCAGGGTCCCTGAATGATCTTTACTGGGACCAGTGCTGATCAACTAATTCATAAATGATCTGGGAAAAGGAGTAAACAGTGAGGTGGCAGAGTTTGCAGACGATACAAAATTACTCAAAATGATTAAGTCCAAATCTGACTGAGAAGAGTTACAAAAAGATTTCACAAAACTGGGTAACAAAACGGCTGATGAAATTCAGTGTTGATAGGTGCAAAGAAATGCACATTTGATAACATAATCCCAACTATACACACAAAATTATGAGGTCTCAATTAGTTCCAAGAGATCTTGGCATCATCTCTCAAAGCATCTGTTCAATGTGCAGTGGCAGTCAAAAAAGGTAACAGAATATTAGGAACCATTAGGAAAGGGATAGGTAAAAAGACAGAAAATATGATATTGTCACTATATAAATCCATGGTACACCCACATCTTGAATACTGAGCGCAGTTCTAGTTCCCCCATCTAAAAAAAAAAAAAAGATGTATTAGAATTGGAAAAAATACAGAGAAGGCTACAAAAATGATTGAAGGTATGGAACAGCTTCCATATGAAGAGAGATTAAAAAGCCTGGGACTTTTCATCTTAGAAGAGACACAACTAAGTGGGGTTATAACAGAGGTCTATAAGATCATGAATGGTGTGGAGAAAGTGAACAAGGAAGTGTTATTTACTCCTTCATGTAACACAAGAATTAGTGGTCACTAAAATAAATTAATAGGCAGCAGGTTAAAAATAAACACAAAAGAAGTACTTCTTCACACAACACACAGTCAACTGGTTGAACTCACTGCCACGGGATGTTGTAAAAACCAAAAATATAACTAGGTTCTAAAAAAAGAATTAGATAAGTTCATGGAGGGAAGGTCCATCATCGGCTATTAGCCAAGGTGGCCAGGGATGTTCCGGGTCTCACTAAACCTCTGACTGCCAAAAGCTGGGACGGGACGACACAAGATTTATTACTCAATAAATTGCCCTGTTCTGTGCATTCTCTCTGAAGCATCTGGCACTGGCCACTGTCAAAAGACAGGGCTACATCTGTCAGGGTAATCCGCAGGGACGTGCCGGCTGCCGCTTCCTGCAGCTCCCATTGACTGGGAACGGCAAGCTGTGGCCACTAGGAGCTGCAGTCAGCCGTGCAAATGTAAACAAACTGTCTGGCGGCCTGCCAGTGAATTACCCTGACAGCCACAGGTTGCCCACCACTGGGCTAGATGGACCTGGTCTGACCCAATTGTGAGGGATCCTGGGCCTTGAATCCGGGCCTATTGGTCCCTAGGCAGCGCTCAGGCCTCAACCGCCATCCAACAATTCCCCTGAATAACCAAGGAAGGGTTCAGCAAACGGTTAGCTCTCAGAGGGCCCTGCCTCCAAAACTTCCAATTGGTGGAAACATCCTGCTCCCCAATTGGCTGAGGAGTGCTATATAAACCAGGAACAACAGGAAGTTGTCTCAGCACCTAGAACAGTGGTTTTCAACCTTTTTCATTTCAAGACCTCAAACATTTCGAATAGAGGTGCAGACCCTCTGGAAATTTTAGACAGTCTGTGGAACCCCAGGGGTCCACAAACCACAGGCCGAAAAATCACTGAACTAGAGGAATATCTGGGTGGCTGCTACTAAAGACCCCTCCTGCTACTCCCTACTCCCAGTTCCTGCCTCCACGTGCTCCTGGTTCCTGTCCTCCTATGCCAGATCCTGCTGTTCTGCCCTAGTCCAGGGCCTTACTCCTCTGCCTCACCTCTGACGCTGCCTCCGGTTCTGACCTTCAGCTTGGTACCCAACACTGTCTTTGTTTTTGACCTTTGGCTCCAACCACAAGGCATGACTCATGCTTGGAACACTAGGCCTGACCACGCATGGCCTGGTCATTGTACCACTATGGTCATTCTTATGTTCTTACAGTAGACAGGAATTGTGCTTGCTGCCTCTCTCTTCAGGGCTCTGTTGACGCAGAGTACACTGCTCTCCAAAATATTAGTCTTCTGCATGGTTCGCTTCAGACTACAAGACTATATTATGGCAACACTGAACCAACAATACGATGCTTCAATCCCTGAAAGACAGCATCTTGCAGGTAGATAACATAGCACACTGGAACTGCTGAATTTGTGGATGGTAAAGACACTTATGGGAGAGAAGAATGAAGCAGGATGAAGTGGCAAAGGGGAGAATGGCAGGTAAGCGGGCAGAAGAGGAAGATGACAAAGGCTATTAAGGGAATAAGAAAAGTGGAGGGAAGATTTATAAATGGGTAGGGGACAGCAGAAGAAAAGAGATTAGAGATAATAGTTTCCAAGTCTTTGGGACAGGGATTGTGTCTTTGTGTGTGACTGTACTGTGTCTAACATAATGGGGCCCCAATCCTGAGTGTAATATAAATAATAAATTATTTTAAAAAAGAACATATAAAACAGCAAGAAAAAAAAACTACCCAGTACATTTGGGGCAGATTCTGCACTACCCCTGGTGTAAATCCATTAAAGTCAGTGGAGCTGCAGAGCTGTATAACTAGTGTAAATCAGATTAAAATCATGCTCCAAAATCTCCAACAGCCCCAGAATTTTGGGGATTTATTTAAGAACGTAGAACACACAAACCAATTGTCTTTAAACGTTCCCTCCAGGTCCCAGTCAGGTTTCTTCCCCCACAGAATTAAAACCATTAGCAAGAGAGAAGAGGCTAATCCCACCCCTTTGACCATGGATGGCTCTGGAGTGGACTTCCCAAATTCCAAGCTTCAGTTGTGGCTCCTCCTCTTCAGTTCTCAAGTTAATTGCTCACACTCCCAGGAAATCATTCTTTTCAGACACAGGGACAAATTTTCTTGTAGTGTAAGTTGGCCCAGCTGCACTGAAGTCAATGGAGCTATGCCATTTTATAGCATCAGAGAACTCACCCCTCAGTTCACTGACTCCCTAAATCAGTTAACTTGCTATTCTTTAAAAAAAAAAAAAAATTATATATATATATATATAAATAAAATTACAGTGAACTCAATGTAAAGTGCAAAGTAGTAAAATTAAGCATGTGCATAAATGCTGGCAGACTCAGCACTTAAATCTTGAAGTTTTAGGTTACTGAGTAAGAACAACTGATGCCTTGCTCTGTTCTGGTTCACCTTTTATAAAAGTAAAACAGATCTATACCAATGCATTCCAAGATTCGTAAAATAATTTGTAATAATTCACACAAATTCCTTACAAAAAGATGTTGGGTGTTTTGGCTAAAGGCTGCAGGATTGGACCTAATCTCCCCTCCCCCACCCTGCCCAAGCAACCAACCTAAAATAAGTGAAATGAAAGTAATATTTCTCCCCAAATAAATTGCTTCCAATTAAACAAACACAGTACACCTGCATGCAGTACACACGTACGACCTTAGTTGTTCCAATTGAACTCAATGACAAAATTCCAACTGACTTCAAGTAGGTGTTTTCATGGCTGCCTGGGGAGAGATACCTGCAATGCAACCTCATCAGCGAGGGTTCCCGGTTCTGTAACAGAACAAGTCAGCTTCCAGCCACCCATGTCCGCATTTGCTGAGTTGTTTCATTAGGAAATGACATCCTAGTCACTAACATCTATGCTGCAAAAACAAAAAAACACAGCAGTGAGTCTCAGAATCTGGGTCAACTGACTTGGCTAAAAACAGAAGTGTAAAGATGTTTCCATTCAAGCTGGAACTCAGGCTCCAAGACCCTCCCCTCTCACTGGGTTTCAGAATCAGGACTCCAGCCCAAGCAGGAGCATTTATGCTACTATTTTCAACCTCAAGCCTGAGTCAGTTGACCCAGGCTCTGAGACTCACTGCCGTGGGGCGCTTTTTTTTTTTTTTTTGGTAACGTAGACATGCTTGGATAAAGCTCCAGTTTGGAAAAAAGTTTTCTTCTCCCTTTGCACCTTCCAACTGCTGCTTTTTGCTATCCCCCATAGCAAAGGACAACATCTTCATTCTTCATGATGGGTGGTAATTCCTGATCCTCCAATAAGTGCTTCCACTGAACTCCAGGAAATCCTAACCATTCCCATGTTCCAGTCCTCAGCAACAACACCTCACATCAACTATAGACAAGAAGCTCTGCCTCCAGAATACACAGGCCTATCATTGAATATGGAAAAAAATAATCATTTCAGCTAATGCAATATCTTAATACATACACTTCGGGCTGACCTTTAACTAAAATGTTGGCTCTGAGTTGTCATTCTCGGTGAATGACTATCCTGCTTTCAGATGCTCCGAAGAGAAAATCCCTGTGGTTGGACTCTCAAAGGGCATCTGATTTCTAATTTTCTTGTGCATTCTTTGCTGGATTTTCGGGCTTGATCCAAAGCCTGCTGAAGTCACTATCTTCCATTTGCTTCTATGAATTTTGGCCTAGGCCCATAGCTGGGAACATTAAACCTAAATAAAACAGTCAAATGAAAATAAAACTGTTCTGCTGCCACTAATCTAGAGGTCACTAGATCTGGTACTTTACAAAAGGCTGACACAGGTGTCACTAGGAATGTCTGTGGATTCTGCTAGTTATGTTACAGTTCAGATACCAAGGTAATGAGGTACCAGGCCTGAATGGGGTACTTATGTGGCAAACATTCTAGAAAGTCACTTTAACAACCAACTCAAGGGGCACATGTAATGCTGAACAAATTACTACAGTGCTCCGTCTGCTATGTCTTTCATGGATTTTTGTTGGGGGAAGATTCTTTTTTCCAGAGGAATAAAATCTCCCCATGGGACCTATTTTCTTTTCCTCCTGTAACCTTGGCGCGCACACAGCAGAAAAATTATAGCTACAGTACAAATACAAATAGCTAGAGAACCTACAGCTGTTGTTGATTTCCAAAGTACTCAACCTTGCCATTTAATGACAAAACAATATGATTCGATTTCAGTCCTGGCAAGATATCATACTTCCAGGAGGCAGATATTTCAGCCAGAGTGAATGCCAAAGGCAAGCAATGAATCTGAGTTTAAAGGAGAGGGAGAAGAGGACAGATTGGCATGATCAAGACCACTGAATGCCCACTTAAACTTTTCTGCCTGCCTTTTCATTCCCATTTAAACAGTCAAACACCAGTTGATTATATCAGGCTCGCAGACTTCTTAGCAAGTAAAGCAGAAAAATGTTTTTAATGAGAGCTCACAAACTGGAAACACATTTTTACAGCTGAAGAACAGATTTTTCTTTCTATTTTAAGTGCTGAAATGTGTAACACAATTTTTTCCCCCTAAATAAAGTTCAGTTTCAAATTTGTCATTGGTGTGCATTTTGTTCTCCTACCTGAATACAGAACAAGGTAACTGTAAATTCCAGTAGTTATTTCTAATGAACAAAAAGTGTCCCAGTCGAACTTTGTAAATACTAGCCAAAGAGGCAAAATGCTTTAGGATTAGCTAAGAAGGATGTGACACTGGAAGTACTTGCCTGTGCAGGTCCCAAGCAATATTTCACTGGACCCAAGATAAACCCATAACATGGACCCCCATCCCAATTCACCCACCTACTTAAAGAAAATATTTTTATTTCTGAAATGGCACAGATAAGCCTTATTTTACATTTCTGGCCTTTGTCATTGAAAAGTCATGCATGACCTCACTAAAGTCAATATTTCTTGTGAGTTCACACTCAATAGACAAAACAGCAAGATGACTTAAGCATTCCTGTGCCATAGAAGATCATCTGTAGTTTTTGATGAGTGCCAGCTTGCTGAAATTTCTTTCGGCTTCTGCCACAATCACTGGCAATGTGAAAAATATTCATTATACACACTTCACTGAAAATTAGTTGCATTTTTTGTTGTAAATCTCATTAACTGGTGGTGGCAGTTCAAAGTTCTTTTCCAAAAGTAGTCTTGAAGATTTTTTTCAGATACAGCATTTCACATGAAAAGTTTTCCGAAAGAGCCTGAAGATACTTGAGAATCAGATATTTGAATAGTTCCTTCAGTTCCTCAGGCTCCAGTGTGACATATTTTAGGACTAAATGGAACATAAAACAAATGTCATTGGTTCTTTGAATCAGCACTCCAATTCTTAGATAACATTGTCCAAATTTGCATAGAACATATTCCTTCTGAATACTCTCTTTCATCTTCAGAGGTGACAGAATATGAATCCTCAGAGTTTCTCACCATTAAATCTTTTTTATGTCCTACCTCTCTTATGGCCACCGGTGTCAAAGTTGCTTTAATTCTTCAATAGTATCAGCACTGAGAGCAGACTCTGAATCAAGAGAGATTCTTGATGTTGCTTCAGTTCTAAAACCGCTTCTGATTGGCTCAGGTAAATCTTGAGAGATCTGGACACTGCATAGTTGCATAGGTACAAAAATACTCACCGAGATTATACAAATAACATTTAGTCAAACTCAAACATCCACAATTTAGCTTGAATATTTTTTCACATAGTGATGGGCTTGTGGCGCTCTGGCTGGGCCCCAGGGCAATAGGTGGGCCCTGATAAAGTGTACACATTTCCCCGCCACCCCGCCTTTAGTTGGGGGCCTGTACTTGTGACATTTCCAGCACCGTCACCAACCACCAGGGATTGCTTTATACTTAACTGATTACAGATTAGGCAATGCAGAATTAATACTGGACAGTTTTACAATGTTTTTACACACACACACACACACACACACACACACACACATACACAAAATCCAAAGGCAGCAATTAAGTGAAAAATTATAGTTTCATTTATGCATGGAAAATTAAATGATACAGAAATGAAACAGGTTTCAGAGTAGCAGCCGTGTTAGTCTGTATTCGCAAAAAGAAAAGGAGTACTTGTGGCACCTTAGAGACTAACAAATTTATTAGAGCATAAGCTTTCGTGAGCTACAGCTCACTTCATCGGAAATGCATCCGATGAAGTGAGCTGTAGCTCACGAAAGCTTATGCTCTAATAAATTTGTTAGTCTCTAAGGTGCCACAAGTACTCCTTTTCTTTTTGAGAAATGAAACAGAATCAAGAAATAAATAGCTTTAATAAGGAACTGTAGGTCCCACTCTGCAAACCCTAACTAAGGCAAGGACTTCAATTGACTTCAATGGTACTATTCACATGAGTAAAGACTACTTGCCTGAGTATGGGTTTGCAGGATCCAAACTACACAGTATATAATATTTAGTACAAAAAAATCCATCCTCTTCTTTCTAAGAGCCCATCTACACTATGTTTCAAACAATTTGATTCCATCCCCACTGCCAAGACAAAAGCAGCATTAGAGCACAGACAGGATACTATCATGTTTGAACACAGTGCTGCAGCACGGTACGTTGTGCTGCACAAAGAAGACACTAAATTACTCTCAGACCTAGGCCCAGTCTCTGCTAGCAAATGGGCCACTGATTTATAGACACATTCATTACCCAATGCAAGAGGGGGCAATCACGCATTCTCTGTTGAGTGTTGAATGGGGCTTGGCTCTGCCTATACCAGTAGTTAAATTACATTTAACTACAGTTGAAGGTCATGGGGATTCAGCAGGATAATCATATGTTGTCAAAACACATGTTGTCAAAGATGGCCCCACATCTTGTGTTGATACAGGGTAGGCTCTGTTTAAACTACAGCTTGAACTGTGAAAGACTCAACAAAACTGATTGTTCCTAGCACAGCTTTCCTGTCCAGCATGGACAGGATCAGTTTGGTGCTGGTTTATTTTCCCAAACAGAACTAGCTGAAATGGTACCGTACTCTCCCTGGGGCAGACTGTAGCATGGTTTTTGAACAAGGTTGTAATATGATTTGTGACTGTACTAGATGAGGGTGCGACCACCCCAGGCTGCAACCATATGTGAAAATGATTTCAAACATGACTTCATCTTAGACGGTGGGCAGAGCTTTAGGTGAGACAATCTTCCTCATACTCCCACATAGGACACATTTTTAGAGCCCAGCATGGATACACAATTTGTATCCGCATCCAATCTGCAAAAATGATCTGCAGATTTACAGGGTTCTGCAAATGTTTACTAATGCAACTGGAAAGTTTCAAAGCAGTGTAAGAAAATGAAAAAGCAACATGGGTAGAGATGAGAAATGTTTTCAAAACTACCATTGTGGACACTGCCTCAGTATAGAAACAGGCTGATCCCAAACCAACTCAAATCTACTGGAGTCGTTCCACTAACTTCACTGGGTTTTGGCTTCAGCCCTAAAACTTTCCTCTCAATGAGAGAGCATAACTGGTAATGCTTTTTCTACCAGGAAGATACAGTGACATGATGATAAATTAAAAGCAGCAACAGACAATCACTCTTGCCAACTGTGCACCTCTAACCCTTCCTTCTTTAATATTTCAAATATTAATTATTTAAATACCTGTCAATGGGTCATAAGGCAAGTGCTGCAGATGATAACTGAACTGCAGGCCTAACTAAAATGAGAGAAACCATCATAACTAAGAAAAATGGAAGCTCTAAATGCAGGGGAAACCTCTTTTAGATTATGCATAAATGAGATTTCAGGTAGCCTTGAAGCTGACAAACAAAGCAAGCAGCTTCTTGAGGCTCTGCAAAGTTAAGAGCCCTGCAGTTCCACATACGCTATGCAACTCAGGGACCAACCCCGTTTTCCCCCTCTAGCAGTAAGAGCCACCACCAGACACTATCATGCAACAGTTGGGGGTTGGTGGTTGTGGAAAAGCCTGGCCTAATTTCCTCCCTCTAGCAACCTTAAAAATGGTAAGAGCTGCCTTGAGAGTGTGTCCCAGGACAAGATTTGTCTCAGGGAAATGGCGTGTGTTGCATTTTCATTTTAATAACGTATTTCTTGGAGGGCTGTGTGCTCAAAGACTAGTTTTCATTTGGTCCTTCACAAAAGAAGCCAAAGTCAGAATATTTTTGGACAGGTGACTGGCTGGCTAATCATCACAGCCACTCCCAGAAGCCTGCACTTGGGACAGCACATTGTTCATTAAAAAAAGGCAACCCAGCACAGGAGGTAGCATTTCATACGTCAAAGGAACAGTGGCTGAATTAGAAGCACTTTACAGCTTGATTGTATCTTAATTGGAAGTCTTTAGAGAGTATATTTTCATTTTGACTTAAGTCCTGTCCACTAAACATAATTTAAATGTTAAACTTTTCTCTGCACCCACCGGGGCTAGCACCCTCTTTGTTTTTAAGGAAAAGCTCCCATAATCACATGACTCAAAGAGCTGGGTCTTTAAGAAGATCACCAAACTCTCAATAAAATTGTGAGAGTTGGTAACACTGAATACTCAACAGGACACCTATAGTTAAAGCTATGTTTTAGTCATGGGTATTTTTAGTAAAAGTCCTGGACAGATCACGGGCTGTAAACAAAAATTCATTGTCCATGACTTGTACTATTTACCCATAACTAAAATTAGGGCCGGGTGCTCTGTGGAGGGGTAGTCTGGGGGCGTCGTGACTGGTGTGAGTGGCCCAGGACCCCCACTTGTGCTGGGGGGGGGAGGGTTAGAGGCTGGCAGGGCTGGTAGGCTCCCTACCTGGTTCCACGTGTCCCTGCAGCTCCTAGAGGGAGGGAAGGTCGGGTGGCTCCGTGTGCTGCTCCTGCCGAGCTCCAGTTTCACAGCCAGGAACCACAGCCAGTGGTAGCTGTGGGAGCAGTGCCTGCAAGCAGGGATAGCACACAGAACGCCCTGGGCCCTCCACATAGGTCAGAAGTTGCAAGGTCATGCCGGCCACTTCCATGGAGCCTCCCCCGGCCAGGTAAGCACCACCCTGCACCCCAACCCCCTGCCCCAGCCTTGAGCTCCCTTCCACACCCAAACGGCTGCTGGCCCAGGGGCTGCCCAAGTGTTTGGGCAGTCCCTCAACCAGCCGCACTGGCTGCTGCAAAAGTCACAGAGATCACGGAAAGTCATGGAATCCGTGACTTCTGTGACTGACACGCAGCCTTATCTATAGTCCATGGCCATATTTTGAAAACCCTTCACCTATTTCCTAATAATTTATTAAAGGGTTTAACAGGACACAAGAGAAAGGAAAGCTATTTGTCTTTTAAATAAAGTACACAAGTAACTAAACTAAAATGGATCATGTTTATGAGCGATTAAAAAAAAAAAAAAGAGTGTAAGCTCTGTTCTGAGCTGGGTTTTTTTTCCCAAAGACCGCTTATGTCATTTCCCCTACTATCCATCTTGCTCTGAATACTACTGAATTTTTACATCACTACATTTGGCTAGCCATTTTTCGGAACGCTCATACTATGACAGTGTTTCAGGAATATTTTACTGGCTGAAAGTTTTTTCTGGAAGAGAGTGATCGTAATATCTTTTAATTTCACATGCAAAATTTAAAAGCTGGTTCATTTTACTGTTTCCAAAATGGAAAGGGAGAGGGGACTCTCTAGAACCATAAATTAGGCTCCAGCCTGGTGTTATTAAGGAGGCAGGGTTACTAAGAAGACAGCCCCGAGGCCAAATTCAGTGTGTATCAGCCTGTAACTATGAATAAAAATAGCTGGGTTTTCATTCTGGTGAACTATAGGTAAAAAAAAAAATCTGTTCATCTATCTAGAGAGATACAAGCATAAGCCAATTTTATAGTCATGTGCTGGTATTCCCCCCCTCCTCCCCTGGCTGTATTTAAGCCCTTTATGGTTTGGTTCTTGTGTTTTTAAGAGGTTATTTCTTCACACTCCAACTTGCCAGCTGAAATTAGCTGTGGCAGAATTATACATCTGGGGGCTGGGTGTATACAACTTTCAACAGAAGACCCAAGAGGCTAGAATTCACTTTGGTCTGTGTTGAGCCAATGGATAAATTAATTGATTTTGGGGACACGTTGTATGACCTATTAATTCATGTAGATGTTCTCAAGTTTAAAGTGATTTAAGGAAGGTTGTGATATCTTAATTTTGTGGTTGTTGTTATCCGTTTCTCTACACTCAAAGAGCTAACAAATACATTCAATCAGAATTACTTTTATTTTAGATTAAGAGAGCAACAAAAGAAAGAAGAACAACAGTAAAGTCTGCAAGTGAAAATCACCCCTACTTAGAGGGCCCAGAAAGACCACATATGCCTTCAAATTAGAGCATATGTGCTGTATAGGCTTTGTTTTATGCATAGTGGTGAATTTCACCTTACATGAGAGAGCACATGTTATGTGACTCCTAGGCAGACTGCACTGAACACATAATGGCCGTCTGTCTCTATAGCCAGCAGAAATTTAAAAATGCATAAAACAGAAAAAGGCAAAATTGTTACGCAGATAAACACAGAAGAGGATTTTTAACATCATTTGTTGACATTAGTTCATATATGATAAATGTAAGTAGGTGATTTTATAGAGGTTTTTTTTTGTATATGTGCATAGAAGCTACAATAGACATACTATCAATTTGAAAAACAAACACCCTGATATAAATAGGCATGCAAATTAAGTAGAGTGGCCCTTGATGCTCTTGGCAAGTTTCCAGAGTTGCCCAAGATGTGGCAAAAAATGTTTTCAGCATAACAGAAAATATTGTAAAACAAATTTTAAAAAAATTCTGACATTTTTAAATGTCAAACAAAGAGTTCAGAACAGCCAGCAAATAGACACTGGGGGTCACAGCATTTGCTGGCACTCATTTGATTTCTTCTCAGAGCCAATTCTTCCTGTTGTCACTATTGTTTCTCTTCATCTGGAGCCAGTAATTTTGTTTGGCCAGTGGCTTAGGCAGGGATACTGAAGCAAGCAGCTTACATACCAATTGCTTTTACCTGTCAATTAAAATAAAATGAACCTTGTACAAAAGCTTTTATAATCATCTAGGTTATTTCCTTAGGTGTTGAGAGGGGAAAGCAAGCAATTGTGTGTTATATAACACAGAAACTGTGCATCTGTCCCTGATAAGAAGAAATTCACATAAACTGATGTGAAATAAAATGAACAACAGGAAGCTCAGAGGTTGTGAAATCAGTTGTCTTGAGTTTTTGCTGGAGGAAGAAGCTATGTGGTGTATAGCGCACACAGAATGAAATAAAATGGAAGTGGATTCATTAGAAGTAGGGTTTGTTAGAAAATATAAATAGGGATGAGGCACTGCTACTCCCCTCAACTGACTGGACTCACTACTGAAGAGTTTTCAGGGTTTATTCAAACACTGCAGAGGGGATTTAGGAGGGAAAAACTAGGATCACATGAGCTCATGGAGTTGGGTAGAGTCTAACCAAAACCTTCCTAGTTCCTTACTACCCTGTCTACCTTTCCAACTGAGGGAGCAGAGATTCAGTGATGGAATCATGAACATCAAAAGGACCTTTTCCTGGTTTCTTTTCTAACATTGTATCTAAATGAACCTTCACTATAAAAATGTAGGGCTGGAAGGGCTCAAGAGGTCATCTAGTCCAGCTCTCTGTGCTGAGGCAGGGTTAAGTATACCTGGGCCATTCCTGATGGCTATTGGTCTAACCTGTCCAATAACCTCCCATGACGGGGTTCCCACAAACTCCCTAAGTAAACTGTTCCAGTGCTTAACTATCCTTGTAGTTAGAAAGGCTTTCCTAATATCCAACCTAAACTTCCCCGGCTGCAAATTAAGCCCAATACTTCTTGTCCTACCCTCGGTGGACATGGAGAACATTTGATCACCATCCTGTTTATATATAAACCTTTTGCATATTTGAAGACTGTTATGCTTCCCCTCAACCTTCTCTTCTCTAGACTAAATATGCCAAATTCTTTCAACCTTTCCTCACAGATTACATTTTCTAAACCTCTGCTCATTTTTGTGGACTGTTCTGGACTGTTTCCAATTTGTTCACATCTTTCTTAAGTATGGTGCCCAAAATTGGATGCAATTTTCCAGCTGAGGCTTCGCCATTGCCAAGCAGAGCGTAATATTTAACTCCCATGTCTGACCTACAACAAAATGAGGTTAACACAGCCGAGAATGACATGGCATTATGCTTCTGCAACCTTCCCCTGAAATGGACTGCCAACAAATATTGAACAGCAATCCGGGAGTGCGTTAGTCCAGAGAGTCTACAAATATTTTCATTTGGGATTTAAACCCGAGTGCATTACCACTTGTCGCATTGTAATAGAAGCGGTGGTTTTCCATCCTGTCTGCTCTGATAAGTTCACTACTTGATTTTCTGGGCCACATGTAATCAAACAAGAGCTTATTTTCTCATTTGGTTCTCAATTAATCTGATTTTTTTTAAACCTAGTTAAACTCTTGTTTATCCTTCCACTGATATGAGGCTTGTAGAGTGATACCTAGCACTTATTTAGCACTTTTACTAGTTAAAGCACTGCATGAACATTAATTGAACAATCCTCACACCATTCCTTGGAGTCAGATAAAATATTATTATCTCCATTATATTGTTGAAGAAATGGAGGCAAAGAGTTGAAGTGCTTGAGGCCTAAGGCCACAGAAGAATTTAGCGCTGGGATTAGAACTCAGATATTCCTGGGCTCAGGCCTCCAGACCACATCTCCTCTCTCAGTTATCTCAGTTCTAAAACTAAGACTCCAATCTTGCTTTCATTTATGCACCACATAACAGAGGTTTTCTTGGTCATTTATGCAACTGAGATGCTCAAACAAACAGTTTCTCTCATATCAATGAGCATGGTCATGAATTTATCAGCAGAATGCTGCGTAAATCAAAAGGGCTAGGTGACCCAGAGTGGATGTACTGTATTTCTTTTGAGGAAACAGGAAAAGTAGACATCTCAGTGACCAAGTTACTCCTGGATCCAAGTCTTCACCCCATGGCTTTTAAGACCTGGACATATGGTTCTGACAGATCTCGCTGCGGGTTGACATGGCAAACGTATTGTTATTACACACATTTCTGTTGCATCACATTTGGCCCCAAACATATCATTATGGGATATTTTGTGGTTGACATTTTGGCCCCAGCAGTTAGAACCCTGATTTATAATATTTAATGCTAGGCATATTTGATTTTAAGGCTAATACAGACCATTATGATCATCTAGTCTGACTTTCTGTATATCACAGGCCATAGAATTTCATCCAGTTATGTATTGAGCCCAATAACTTGTGTTTGACTAAAGCATATCTTATGCTCATAAGGATCAAATCTCTTTCCGGTCATTTTCAACACCTATACGCAGCCACTAGGTGAACAGGCCTTAAGTGCCAGCAATATGCAGATGACCCACAGCTCTAACTATTCTTCACAGCATATGACCACACCTCTACAAACAAGGACACAGAACCTTCTCTGGGATGCAGTTCAAGACCACGGAATGAACTCCACTAGGAAGTAACGCCAATTACAAACTTCACTACCTTCAACTCCAAGTGCAAGGCACATATCTTTGACCTTTTCTTCTCTAACATAAACACAGCATACACTTCTCTCCCCAGCAGAGAGGATAAGAAAGCAAACAATGCATGACGGATATTAGCACACTGCTCAATGCACTATTGCAAGGCGCTCAGATACTACAGTGATAAGCACAATATAAGAAGCTATATAGAACAGAATATGCTCAAAGACAATAGTTCAGTATGACTAAAAGTCACACAACAAAACACCTTCATATTATGCAATGAGATTTTTGTGACAAATTATTGTCATGACTAAACATCACAATCTGTTTCATGGTACCAGTACTGTACCCATACCACATGAGAGCACCAAGCATTTGCAAGCTAAACATGAATGAGTCCTTGAGTCTAATGATTTAGCTACCTCCTCCGCAAAGCATACTCAAGGAAATCCTTGAAAACCGGCTTTTCAGGTGTATTGGCTCTCTCTCTCATCACTGTCCCCACTAGTTTAAAAAGACAAGAATTCTACATTCATCTACATTTTGTGCAACCTCCTGGAAATCCGTGGAAGTACCTGAGGTGTAAATAAGCACACTTGTCAAGATAGCTTTCATAATCTTCAGCCTTTACTCCCACTGAACAACACATTACTCCATGAGTATCTCTGCTAAGGTCAATGGGATCACACAGAGTAAGGTGCTGTTAAGAGTAAAGGTTGTTCTACACGGGAAATTCACACGGAGTGAGAAATAGCTAGGATATGAATTTAAAGCAAAATAGTTATCCCAAACTAACTCCCCACATGGGCACATTCTGCCTTTGTAAGGTTAGATTAATTCATTTCCAGTAGCAATAGCTATTCCACACTAGCTATTCTGGACTTTTTCCCGGAGCAGACAAGCCATGAGTGAGGCTGTTAAAAACTGGCCCAAAGCAATTACTTTCTTATCATTGTTTATTACAGCTACTTGGGAGTTTGAAAGTAAATCAGTTTTCTTTTAAAAAGATTATTTTTATACTTCCATTTTGCAATATGTTCCAGCTCTCCCTGTACAGAAGGGACAAACTCTACTTTTCAGCAAAATACTGACCTATTTGTCCCTCCTAATGCACTCTTAGCCCAAAAGACTTATTTTTTCTCCCCAAAGGTCCCTATTTATAGCTTTCAAATGTTGGCAGATAGAATCTTGCAAACACATGCTTGCTGGATTGTTGTAAGATTACCAAGTGTTGCATTCATGAATATTGTAATGAGGGAGGGAGAATTTGGCTTGATTTAAAGGTGGAAAAGAGCATTGAAACAATTGTTCTAAACAATTTTTAAAAAATTTGCAATTTTCTAACAGATTTAAGAAAAATAAAAAAAGACAGGTCTTATTTTCAGTCTGCTGACATTGCCATAAGTAAATAACTGAAAACAACCAATTCGACAGTAAAATGCTATATTTCCTATTTTGCACCGAGTAAATGAAATATTCATTATTCAGTATAATCACTGCATAATTATTGCTTAAATTAAATTTTACTCTTGCCATGCATCTTAGTGGCAGGGATGAAGCATTAATTAAATAATGCTTTATTCATCAATTACAAAAGGTATTCCATACTGGTCAGATCTTTGACCCAGCAGAGATGTATTTTTTATCGAGTCAAGCCTTTAAATTGGAAAGATATGCAGAGTATATTACAGTGTTAGATATTCAGGGTTTTGCCATCTAGATTTAGTGAAAGAAGAGTATTTTTTAAAAAAAAATCGTTTCACTGATTAAGGTTGGTCTGACCTCCTGCAAAACACAGGCCATAAAATGTCACCCAGTCATTCCTATAATGGAGGGACTTGTTCTTTCCTACTTCAAAGATGAATGTTATCAAGACTAATAACTTGTGGATCAACTAGGGTATAACTTTTAAAAAGACATTCAATCTGGATTTAAAGACTCCCAATGATGATGAGCCGATGACCGACATTTGGGCCGGTTTGGTGGCTCAGTGACAATGCTTCTCATGAAACTTTCACAACAAAGCCCAAAGCCAGATGACACTCACTTGACTTTAGGACTCATTACAAATCAGAACCTTTGGGCAGGTGTGCTTTGGTTCATAAATCAAACAAGTTTTGACAAACTTGGGTGAGTGGAAGTCACACCTGGGATGATGTGATTTTGAGTTGTAATTTAGGCTGAATTTTGCTTTGAACTTCTGGATTCACTTGAATCTAAACCTTAAAGCAAAACTACATGAATCTGGACAGGAAAAAGGTCCATGAAAATTCTGCAAATTGAAGCACCAAATTCTAGGGTCAGGAGTGACAGAGAAGCAGCATACTCAGCTGTGATGGGGGGGCAGGAGTAGATTACTCTAGATTGCTCAAATGTAATGCCTCTCACTCATTAAAGAACAGCATTGACAGGATCAAAGCCAATCTCTATCTGGGTCATTTCTGGCTGAGAAGATGGATGTTGAGACCTGAGGCCGTGAGAGTGGGGTGAAGAAGCTTAAAGCAGAGGGAAACTGAAGGATTCTCAGGGATATAAAAGGGATTATAATGAACCCTCAAATGGTGACAAAAAAAATCATGCTAATTTATACCCAGAGTTTTAAATAGACAAATCTGATTAAATATAAAAGCTCCTTACATGCATTAACAAAACTATTTCTGAAACAGACTACATGAGAGAAAGGTACCCTCCAAACAAGTTAGAACACTACAGCTTAGTCAGCGCCAGTACTGCACAAGGGTGACATCACCGTTACCCTATCGGGCATTAGTATTAACTACAAGACGGGGTAAAATCATTTTGTTTGGTTTCTGGTAATGGCGGAAATCTATGTAATAAATGATGTATAGTCCATCGATGGGAAAATTTCATTTAAAACAATTTATTAATAATAAACAACACTATTAGCTAGCTCTTACACAGGACCCTCAAAGCAATTTACAAGGGAGATAAGTATCACTCCAATTTTACAAATGGGGAAACAGAGGCACAAAGATTTGCCCAATTTCACTCCACAAGCCAGGGGTAGACCCAAGAACAGAACCTAAGTCTCCTGAGTCCCAGTCCAGTGCCTAGCCACTGGGCCACATGCTTCACAAACACAATAAGTAGCAAATGAAGAACAGGTGGAAAATATCCTAAAAATCAACATTTAAAACCCTATGAAGCAGCTCATTATTGCCTCCAAATAGATTGGAGATCCAAATAGAAAAGGCTGTGATAATCCCACACTGGGATCTTATCCACATCACAAAAACTAACAGCATTGCTGATTAGTTAGCAACCTTGCTGGCAGCCTCAGCAGAGGGGAAAAGCACCGAATGGGCATGGAGACTAGGGATGTAAAATAACATGTAAAAACAGAAACCATGTAACCTGTTAAATTCATCCCACCCAGTAAGTCTTCCTGTGGATGCCTTAGCAGGGATATAACCAACAGCTACCCCCTGTGAGTCAGCAAGTCATGTAAGGATATGTGACCTGCTCATGTGACCCTGGACTCCATTTTGTACCAGTATCTTTCCACAGACGGGGATATGAGCTTTGTTTGGGACAGGAAGTAGACTGGATTTTTAACTTCTTGTTAGCCAATGTGGTGAGACAGAAGTTTATTTTTGTTACTGACTTGGTGTAGCTAAAGATAGAATAACCACCAGTTTGGGGTGAATCTGCCCTATTTCACAGCAGTTTGTCCTATATCTGGCATTCTCAACCGTGACCTGCTGAGGCACAGTAACAGCATACAAGGGAGACTTATACTCATCACTTTCATTTATTCACAACAGTCAGGAGAAATTCAGCATTTTTTCCCTTGGACAGAACTTTACACTTTGTGATTTCAACAAGTAGAGCCCTGTACAGATACAAAAATGTAGATCTGCACCCGTGATCATTAACTTCCACACTCACCTTTATATGTATCTGCAGCCGCACCCTATCACACTGTGCCTCTCAGGAGAAGCATATGTGTGCGCGCGCATGCGCGCACGTGCATGTGTACTGTATAAGAAAGCTATATGGCTTAATACATGCACACACTATTATTACTGTTATTATTTTAAACATCAATCTTATTATGCAATAGGCTACAAATAGCCTTTTACATAAAAGTAACAACAAACATCTCAAGTCAATAATGTTCAAAATCACAAACTGAACTATAAAATAAAAAAAGTCAACTGCCTATTTATCTTGTAACTTCTACCAGCCCTGAACTGTGGGACTCTGTCTTGGATGTCTTCCTCGGGACAGCTGATTTTCTTTGAAATATTACTGTGCAAAATCATGAAATCATCCACGGTTTCTGGCTTAAGTGAAGTACGATTCTCATTAATTGTGTAACCAGAGACTGAAAAGACTCTCTCAGAGGGTGCACTGGATGCAGGGATGGAATGCACAAACAGCAAGCACAACTCAACTGAGAAGGAGAAAGTTGTGCTTGTGTTGTCTCCACCACTCCAGCAATTGCACATCTTCATTATTTGCCAGCTTCAGGGTGACATACTTTGACACTTCATCTTCACTTCCCCATTCACTATGCAAATCCGCAGACTCTGTATGTGACCATTTTTGTCTTCTTTGGTGATGGTGTCTGTATAGCTGACAAAACAAGCATAAGATTCATTGCAGGAATATTTTTCTTCTGCAATGAGACAAGCTTCTTGGTCTCATGATAAACTGCCTGTCTCTCTTCTTCAGTGAAAAAAACATTCATCCCTTCATTAGGTTCATTCAGTAGGTGCAGAAAAACAGTGACGCTGTGCATAGGCTTGATTTCAAACGTTTTGATGAGACATTGCCAGGCTTTTGATTTGAGTTGACTTAGACTATTTACATCAGTGGTAGAAGGATGGAGATGCTTTTTCAGTGTTTCTAAATGGGCACAAAGTGGAAAGTGGCCTGTGATGACTGCTCTAGTGCATCTGAAGATTCCTTAAAGGGCTCCAGGAACTCTATTAAGATGCTCAGGGTGTTGAGGACAAAGCTAGCAATGAGTTGAGTATCCCCCTTTTGTGTCAAAATTTCATATGTTCTGTCCCACACTGCTCCTCGATTGTCTTAAATGTGAGTAGTTTGCTGTTCCATCATGTTTCTATACCTCCTTTCAGAGACATTGGCAGTCTGCTTTGAAATCCAGATCTCCTGAAGTAATAAGATTTTGGCTTGCGTGGATCAGTTCGGCTATTGCTTCCTCTTTCCGGTTTCCCAGTTTGATAGCATGCTGAAGTACGGTATTTATAATGTGTGCTGAGCAGCTTATTCGCACATAGGAT
Organism: Dermochelys coriacea; assembly: GCF_009764565.3. Taxonomy (NCBI): domain Eukaryota; kingdom Metazoa; phylum Chordata; order Testudines; family Dermochelyidae; genus Dermochelys; species Dermochelys coriacea. The sequence continues at coordinate 175,749,260 of NC_050069.1, forward strand.
TTGAGGGCTGCAACCATGTTCGCTCCCCAGTCTGTAACGAAAACCATCTGGTTGGTAATGCTGTGTATATCAAAACTTCTGAGTGCCCGAACAACAGCCAAATGAATGTTCTCTGTAGTTTTTGGTTTCCCGCTGTCAAACTGAGTCACACAAAGCACTCCACCATTCTGAACTGTTGAGGCTCTATATAGTTAACAGTTACTCCCAAATAGGCAACCTTTCTGTAATCATCCATCCACAGATCGAGGGTAACTCCTCCACCCACTGTACCAATAATGTTTTTCAGCTCCATGGAGATTTGTTTTCTTTTTTCTTCTGCCATCAGTGTGGCATGCTGGGCTAATGTTGTGGAATTTGGTATTAGCAAACCAGCATCCATTTGACTATATTTGGCACCCATGTTAATCAATCAAACATTGAGAACATGCTAGGAATCCCTTGCCGCTGACTGCCTTGAAAGTTCTTATGTCTGCTGCTACAACTTCAATAATTCCCGAGACACAGTTGTCTTCACGTCTTGTGTGATAGCGACCCATTTCTTGGTGAATTTCTTCAGCAAACTGGATCTTGATTCCGGTCTGCATTTATGTTTATGTAAGTTTGACATACCGGTTTTATGACTAGTAAAAGCTTTTTTGAATGTGACACATTTAGCCAAAGTATCTCCGTTTTCATCAACAAGAAATTCGAAAATTAGTGATTTGCCTCTCTCATTTCCCTGCAGACTGTATGCACCAGCACTTAATTTCTTTTGAATTTCTTTCTCCATTGGCTCTTCAAATACAGAGTTTGGAAATTTTTCTGGAGTCAATCGGCAAGGAAGCGCAGAGGGGTGATGCAGTGACAATTTCAATTCGTGCTGACAAACTGACAATGCAAGACAAAACCAAAGTGAACTTTCACCAGTATTAGTTGAGTCTGAATAATTATATCCACATCCGATCCGCAAAGATGGTAAACAATACAACCACAGCTGCATCCGTATATGCGGATATCCACAGATTAGCAGGGATCTACCAACAAGCATACTACATCAAGTCACAATCCAGAGAGTCGAACGATTCTTGAAGATTTTAATTAAGAAGTCAGAAAAAGCCAAAAAAAAAAAATCTCGATATGAACCCCCAGAGTTGGAGACATTTGGAAAAGTTATAAATATATTACTTTTGATTACATGAGATATATATCTGTGTGTATATAGATGTGTGTGTATATACACACACACACACACACACACACACACACACATATGCGAACATCAGACTCACAGGGAAAGAATTCATGTTATTAGAACCTGAAAACATGATGGGATCACTACTCTCTTAATATGTGGGAGAAAGTCTAGATAATTACATCCTATATTCTTTTCAATGTGTTAGAGAGATTATGAGTAATTTTACAGTCGCTATTCAGTATCAGGCCATCTATTTATTTCTTAATGAATGGGTGTATCTATCTCCCTTCACTGATGGCAGCTTGGGGCACATACTAAGAGGAGAATACTTAGTAGAAATGGGCTGTAAGCAAAAAGGTGAACAAAATTGTTCTATAGGACAGATTTAGGTTCTGTTTAAGAAAGGGAAACATCTACTGGACATTGTCCTTGTGACCCAGGAACCCCTGGGTGCCAACTGGCAGAGGGCATAGGGGGTGCATAATATTGTAGAAGGATCCCTGGGTGAGATATCTTCATAATCTTTCACCAAAGGGTGACGTGCAGTCTCTACCAAGAGCCAGTAGCCCACTGTTGTGATGATCATTTCAAAATGTATATACAGATAATATTTAAGAAGTTACGTATCTATACTGAAAATTATGTTCAGAAGGTCTTGGAGTTAAGGCAGATTAAGGAGGTAATATACATCAGAGATGTGCCTTTCAGGCAGACACCTATTTCCCTGTCTGGCTGTTTGTGCATTATGTATTGTATGCCTAGGTGTATACATAGCCAGGTGCAAATTAAGACATTGTGAAATCTACAAGGGAGAAAATCTATAGGCAGAATCAAGCAGCAGGGGATGTTCTGTTTATAAACAAAGACAAAGGCTTGTTCTGGTACATCTTGGAGTGCAAGGGGACACATCTAGTCCTTCACCTAAGCAGAAAACTGACAGCGTGCATGTCTCCTGAAAGGAGGGTCACAGCCAGCCTAGCTGTAAAGTGCTTCATGGATTTTGAATATCTTGCTGATTAAGTCTAGGCTCCAGAATACCTGTTATGATTTTATTTTATAAGTAACCATTTGTTTCCAGTAATTCTACTTGCTACTTCTTGAATCTCCATGCTTTGATAAATAAACTCATTCTTGATTTTACTAGAAACAAATCCAAGTGTTATGAGTTAAGTGGAGCAGGGATCTGAGGTGAAATTGGTAAACTAAGCTGTACTGTTTCTTTGGAAGCAGTGACCGCATGAATACTGCGAGTGTCCAGTGGCACAGGGGCTGGACACTCCAGGGAGACACACGTAGGGCTCGAGGGTTGGAGTGTTCCAATCACTAAACTGTAGAGTGCCAGCAGGGGCTGGGGGCAGGCCCAGAGACGAGTGCTTGTGTTGCCCGCAGCTGGTGGAGCTGACCCACGGCAGGCACAGACTAGAATTCCTCAAACTAAGGGGAGGTGATAACAAAGTGCCTCACAACCCTGGGTACCCCCAGAAGTGTCACAGTGCTCTCTGCAGTTTTCGTTGTGCACATAAGTGCACGCGCACACACAAAAGGGACAAAGGTAAATTAGTAGGAGCAAAAATTACAGAAATAAGTTACTCCAGGCTATCCCCATTGGTTGGTTGAGTGGACCACACCACGCAGCATTCAATACTATGTTACCTTGTCAGTTTGGGTTTTTTAAACCGATGTTTTCTGTGAGCTATAAATTATTAAATATATATTTCAGTGAGTGACAACATAGTTAATAATGACAGGTGATTTCCAAATGGTAATACTTTGGCCAAGCACCTAAAAGTTCAAGAGGTCATTCCCAGCCTTATCTGAACTTCTTGTTTCTTACAAATTGGGCTAGAAATCTCACAGGAGAAGCTGTTCTTACAGTATTTCAGGACGCCTGCTTCCAGCACTAGATACAAGCCAGATATGCTGAGGCAACAAGTTCTCTACATTTATTCAGAACTACAATAAAGTAGGTTTGAGGTCAAGGTTTAAGTGAGTTCTTATTCTATCTGAACTCATTTTTCCATCCCTAATAATCAGAGACTAGATTAGCTCAAAACAATAATAGACCTACACGTCACTTTGGAACTTTCATGATATTCGGGGTGTGGGGGGGGAAGTAACTATCTGAAAGGGCTAGTAAACTAAAGGATTTGGGTAAGTAGACAGTGTAACAATCATACTCTCTCTCTATCGATATCAAATTCCTCACTGACAAAATACACTGCATAAACATTTTGCAACTCTATGGTGGTGCCACTTTGACAATTAGACAAAGAAAGGAGCCCCTTGCTGAGAAACTTGGGACCACACTCAAGCTTATTTGGATGGATGCTCCCTGTCTCTGAAAACTTGGGCTTGGGATTTTTAATATCGACCTCCAGAATTACATGGAGAGGTCTCTCTCTTCGGGCTCCATCCTGCAAAGTGCTGAGCACACTGGCCCCTGACCAGTAAAGTAATGTGCCTTGTAGGATTAAGCCTTAGAAGACAGAATCATTCCTAATCATTAGAGCAAAGGACTAGAGTGAAGAATCCTAAGAGTCCTATCCCTAGTTCTGCCACTGATATACTGTGCAAGTCACTTCACTGCTCTGGGATGCAGTGTCTCCATCTGCCCACTGAGAACAATAATTCTGCTCACTTATGTGGCTGGCATGCAATGTTTTAGAAGTGCCAAGAGATCCTGGTATGAAAAAGATACTATTGAAGTACAATTATTAATTTAAAAATTCTGTGTCACATAAAAATCTAACTGTTAGCTGTCACCGAGCTTTACAGCATAATGGCCTGATCAGCTCTTTGCTTCAGTGCTAGGTCTGAATACACCATGAAGAAATATGCTAGATGTACAAGCTGGTTTCACATACTTTAGAAAAAATCGATTCAGAGGAGAAATGGCAGCCATGAATAAGGAATGCACCCGAGCCAAAAAAAATTATTTAAAAAGACTCAGTCATGAGGAAAAGCATAAGAGCCTTGCAAGAGTCATCTGGAAATTAACTCTGGAATCAATATGACATTGTTTTTTGCGTCTACAACTCGGGAACAGGTTACTAGGGATGTGTCTAGGGAGATCAAAGAACTTAGAAAAGTCATTCATTTTTATGAAGAACTTTATACATCTAGGCCCCATTCTTGCCTCAAGGACTATGTTGATATATCCTTACATCCACACAGTCCTCAAGGCAGGACTGGGCCACCAGTCATCCGGTCTAACACAGGAGGTGCAAGTTCTTTTGTCTCAGTTTCATTACTGTTGCTAGAGGAATTGCAAATGCTGACAAAATAATTATAACTGCCATTCTTACTGCTTTGAACTAGGCTTGCAAGCACTGCCTAAGCAATATTATGAAACCCAATATTTGAATAATCTTCAATACCTTGAACCTTCAATACCTCTTCAATACCTCGTTGTATGTAAACATTAGAGTTTGAAGGAAAGCACTGTTATAAAGGGCCCCTGTTCCCACTCTTTTCAAGATGTTATTTTAAAAACTCACTGTGAGAAAATTTCAAAAGGAAACTTTTATAAGTTATTAATTTGTCTCCAAAAGGCACTTCCAGATGGTGGGATTTTTGTAAAAGCGTGTAATTTTCCTCATATGTAGGGCTTGCTCAGACGCCACTACTCTGTGGTTAACCTTTAGAGAGCTATTCATCTGAACCATATTCCCTTCAGAAGTTTTATATACTTCAAGGGGCCCCATTTTCTTGAAATAGAGTAAATCACAGATTAGGACTTGGGTTAAACTTCAGAATATGGATCTAGTTATGCTCCTGCTGAGTCCATGTGAGTGCTGCCACTGACTACAGTGGTAGCAGGATCAGCCTTATGCTTGAATAGAAGGCTCTAATTATTTGGCATTTTCATTATAAAAGGCTACACATGTACATCCAACGTTGTAGAAAAATGTGCAGCTCCATTATAATTTATTATAAATTGTACATATTATATTTCCCATCACCAAGGATTATGTGATATATGGTTAAAGTCTGTATTGTACTACAAATGTGCAAGCAGGACAGGCTTCCCTGAATTTCCTGACATTTATGATGTAAGAATTTCAGTCTTAACATTGCACTAATATGTGCATTCATATAGCTTTGAGCCCCTTATGTACAACAGATAATACAAAGAGTAGGTAATTCTCTCTCTTTTGCTTTGATGTTAGACAGTCCCACAAGAAGACAAAAGTAATTTAGGGATACAATTCTCATCTCAATACTCAGGCATAACTCATATTAACAATAATGAGAATCAAACACAAAATCCATGCCTGGTATAAATCTATTGGTTTTAATGGATTTACACCATGGATGAATTTGGTTCTTTGCCTCTGTTCTCTTCTGCATATATAAACATAATTCCCGTTGATGTTAAGAAGAATTTCATGTGTCCACAAAGAGTAGAATGGATCTCACATTTACACAGGTGCCGCCCCCCCCCATTCCCCTTGCTCATCTTAAACCTCTTCCGAGCAAATGTTTCTGAGAAGAGTGAACTTTGTTTAGATGTATAGCTACAAAATTTGTGTAATTTGACATACTGGAAAACAGTCATGTAAGAAGATGTTGTGCTTAAGACACTCAACTGGGACTCTAGAGATCTAGGTTTAGTTCCTTCCTCTGCAACAGATCTTGGACAAGTCACTTCTCTCTGTGTCTCAGTTTCCCATATGTGAAAAGGGAATAGCAACACTTCCCTATCTCACAAGGGGCACTAAGAAGATAAATCCACTAATATTTGTGAGAGACTCACATATTATGGTGATGGAAACCATATAAGTACATAACAAATAATACAATTGCAATTTTTTCTATCAGCAGTAGCCACAATGCAGTAGGCTGAAGGTTCATGGTGCATTTGGTAGTGGTTCACAGAAAGCTTGTCACATAGGGCCAGCTCCTCCTCCTTATTTCCGGCTACTAAACTATATTAACCAAGAGCTAAATGTACATTAAAATACTTTTCTAATATTACTTTCCCATGGTAGCAATTGCTATCACAAACAGGAAGGGTAATCACAAAAGGAAGCAGTGTTAACCTACAAGTCAGTCTCTCCCTAGTAACATGTAATCCACATAATGAAAAAGTTTGAGAAAAGTTAGCACTTTGACACATACAAGAAGACACAGTCTCTGCCCTAATACATAAGAGACTAAACAAAGAAAGAGGACAGGGGAAATAGAACACAGAAGTAAAGATGTCACATGCAGAGGGACAAGATCATACAATGATAGGATGATGTAGGTTTTATTACATATATTTTTTCTGTTGCATATACAGACTATTTCCATTTACCTATCAACCTCCCTGGTATCAGTCATCTAGTTTATTACAGGTGTCAGGTAGAAGTGAGCCTTCAGGAGGAATTTGAATGCAAAAAGAGTATGGTCTTGGGGATCAGCAGAGAGAGGGCATTCTATGAAGCGGGGGAGAAGAACAGAGGGGTCTGTGGGAAAAGAGGATCTGTCAAGGTCTGCATCACTAGTGCCTTGGTGGGTGGCAGGAAAGGGTGCACAGAAAGACACAAAAGTGAATCAGTGGAGAGAGGCAGAAGAAAAGATCCCTGGAAGAAGTTTCATGAGAGAAATTTGAAGTAGGAGAGAGGGGGCCTGACTGTCAGGAAATAGGAGATTATTCCAAGCCATAGGCTCTGCATTTGTGACGTCACATGTTAAATGAGAGAGAAGAAAGCAGCTGTAAGACAAGATGACTGGAAGGAGCATCAGGAGCAAGCGGGGGAGTAGAAGGAAATGAGATCAGAGCTGTAGGCGGAGGTAGGATTATGTTGTAGCTTGAAGGTGAAGATAAACAACTTGAATTTGAGGCAGTAAAATGAGGAGCCAATAAGGGGATTAAAGGCAGCGAGGGGGACATGGCTGAAGTGATGAAGAAAATTACATCTTTAGCAGCAATGTTTAAGATAGTTTAAAAAGGAAAAAAAAAAGGGGGGGGGGATGATGGAAGGTCAGAAGAGGGACAGTGAGAAAAGAGCGGATTATAGACAAGAAATGTACCAAGGATTGCAGCACTTAGAACTCAGGTTCTAAGATGAGAGTCAGGAGCTAAGGAAATTCAGCTCCTTTCACTTGCTTACTCTCCCAGTGGAGCCTTCCTCTCCCTTTCCTGAAGCCCTTTGTACATCCCTAATTTTCCAAGCACCCTCTCATAGCCTAGTGGGCTGAAGAAAACTTCAAGTGCCATCACCCATCTACAATCCCCCATTTCTCTGCTCAAAAATTCTACCAGCAATGTGCCAGCTCTCTCCAGCCCATGATCCCAGCTTCTGTTCCCATGTGACATCTCCCCACAGCTACTTCTCAGGGCTAGTCTACACTGGGAACTTACATCGGTATAAAAACATCTATCGGGGGTGTGAAAAATCCACACCCCTGAGAGACGTAGCTATGCCGACCTAGCCCCCAGTGTAAACGCTAGGTTGACAGAAGACTAGCTACTGCCTCTCAGGGAGGTGGATTAGCTACACCAACAGAAGAACCCCTCCTGTAGGCATAGGTAGGGTCTACATTGAAGCAATGCAGCTGGACTGTTTCAAATGTAGACAAGCCCTAGGACTGAGATGGATAAACCTGGCAGTGGAGAGAGGCAGATGGGAGGTGAGACTGGGTACAACATTATCTGAAGCCCTCCACAAACCTGCAACAACAACCTGCCAAGCCTATGAAGGCCTGGACCCAGCCCTTGGTTTGAGGTACAGGCCAGTCAACAACAGACTCCACCCTTTGGTGGAGCTTTGGACAAATGTGTTCTCCCCTAATAAATGTGTTTTTAAAATTATTCCTGCTGGACTACTCTTCTTGTATAGCCTGGCACTTTAAGAGACTTTGTTGCACTGAATCCATCCTGCATTTTAAATCCTCTCTAAACCTGGTTACATATTCAGTTATGGGCTCCCCCTTTCATTCAGGGCCCACTTCCCAGGAGTCCCTAATAAGATATAGGGGACCCTCTGATCTTTCTCCCATATAGGAGGTCAAACGAGGCAAACCTTGTGGACTCTCGGGGTACTCACTTGCAAGCAAATAATACAGATACAGCAATGATACATTCCTATCTCCCACTTTCTCTCCACATACATTCTTAGCATGAACTTGACCATTTGCCTCTGAGTAGTAAGGGGCACATTTTAACTATTTTACCCTACACTTCTTCCACAATTCTCTCAATATCAGGGACGTGATATCTGACCCTCTATCCAACAGGATTTCTTCTGGAAAATATACACTGATTAATATAGTGAACTGTGCATCTGCAACTGTCCCAGCTTTCACTTTTGACTTGACGACTACCTCTGGATATCTAGTGGCAAATCAACCACCACTAGTATGTATCTTTTCCCTATGATATTCATGACAACCTTGTGGAATGCTTCTTTAAATCACATATAAAGGCTGCAACAGAGCCTTGCCAATACTGGTAGGTTTCTCCTGCTTCTGACGTAAGCCACGTGCCTTACCATAGTCCTTCACCAAATCCTGAATATGGGGCCAACAAACATTTTTCTTAAGTCTCTCAAAAGTTCTTTCCTTCCCCCAGTGACCAGTGAATGGACAATCATGTGCCAAACTTAATAGCTCTGCACCTTTGGGCACCACAAGCTGCCTGTAGAGCTCTCCAATGAACCTGGTCTCATTCTCCTGCACAAAGAACTCACCACTGCTTTCCTTATTGGGCACATGCCTGCGCTAGGGCCCTGTAATTATGATTCCCAGAAAGGGATCAGTTCGGGGTGGGGCATGCTTGGAATCACACTGCCTTCCCCTTTTCCCGAGGATAAATGGGGGGCTCTCTTTACACCAGGCTTCTGCTTCTCTCTCTGGGGTTTGTGCTCACTGAATGGTCTGGCCTGGACATAGGAGTCAGCAATATCAGCTGCTTCCTGTACAGTGACAGGGATTTTATCCCTGACTGCCACTGATTTCTTCAGTACATATACTCAGGAAACATTCCTGTGCAAAGAGATCATACAACTGGTCAGAATCCTCTACCCCTTTCCCCTTTGTCTACTTTTTCATTAAATCACATTAAATTCTCAATGACTCAACTTCTCATGCGCTTTTTTGAGGTTTCAAAATGTACACTTTGGGGGTGATCTTTGCAACACAGCTGTTTTAAGCTTGTCACATTTCAATGCCTCCCCCACGTCCATCTCATTAAACTCCTGCAGAGCTTTACCAGACAACGTGGAGATTGGCTTGGGTACTCTCTTTTCCTCTGGAACCTTGTGCAGCTCACATCTTCTTTCAAAAGTGATGAAATACTTCTCAATACAATCTGTTTCTCTCTATGCAGGACAGAGTTTGTCCCAGCTGACTGATCCTTGGGGAGTATTACCCATAGGCTGAGAACTCAGCTTTAGTAAGGCCAGTATGCTCAGGGTGTGATGCCTCGCTTTTTCTTGGGCTTCAACTTCTGCTATCCTCTACTGGTGTTTACACACTCTCTCTGTTTCTGCTAGTTCCAGCTTGCGAAGCTCTATCCTGGCCTTGTCCAGCTCCATGGGTGGTATTAGGCAGATTCCCCGAGTCTTTAAGCACACTCAGGGAGTTTGGCTGCCCTTTGTGATGCTTGTCATATTCCATGAGGAGGGTTTTCAACCCTTGCATATATCTTCCTGCGGCAAATAAGCAGTGCTCTGCACACAACTGTTCTAGCTGCTTCTTGGTGGGCTTAGTGCATAGTTATCTGCTCATCCTACCTTTTCGGCTGCTCTGTTTCCTTTCCCAAAATAAAACAAATTGTAACCTTTCTTTCCATTTCTAACTTTCCCTCCCTTTGATCTCTCACTAACCGGTTTATAAGTGCATGGTGTGTGGTTAGCTAGCAAACAAGGTAACAGATCCTGCCAACTATGATGGTGCTCGGGGCAGCCAGGACTGTGAGTCACCTTATTATTCCCTGCTTCCAGTAAGAGGGAGTCTTTCCTGTGATGCCTGTTTGCCAGCTCCCTCACACCACCAGCCTGTCAGCCACTCAAGCACTCCCCTCCAAGCTATGCCAACCCTGACTTTGCCTTGCAGGTTAACAATAGGTGCACCCCAATCCTTGAGTGCCCCCCGATCGCTCACAGAAATCCCAGATCCTGTGCCCCCAAAGGAACAGTGCACTCCAGTTTGCTAGTTTGACCTTAAATCACAACTCCTGTATAATGCATAGCACTTGTGAATATTTATAATAAACCAAAAGCAGGTTTATTTCAGAGGGAGAATAGAGATTCTTCTCAAAACGAGACAGCGGTGGAAACAAATGGTTACAATACAAAACAAAATCATGAAACATGAACCTGGGGCTGCACTTACCAATAGTTACCATTCCTATCTAATAAAATAGGTCCGTCCCCCCCCAAACACACACACACAAAGTTCAGTCTATTGCAGGGATGGCTGGCTTCATAGGAATGAGGATCCAATTTTTCATGAGAAAGTCCCTGCTTTCCAAGAGGTCTCCTCAGTGAAAGGATGCATGAGGTCTTTCCCCGTCCTCTGTTATACTGATATAGTCTTTTGTCCCTGTTCACAGACAGGGCAAACCAGTTTGTTGTAGTATTCCTTTTTTACTGCAAATGGTTTTGTTTGCAGTTGTCTCTGATGGTTTCCAACTGATAAGCTGGGGATGGAGCAAGACTAGACAATTAAGCCTTGCATTACTCACCAGCTCACCAGGGAAGGGGTGACAACTCCCTCTTGCATGTGTGGGCCACCATGAGACACATTATCCCTTGGTGACTAACTTTTATATCAAGCTCCTAAAGAATACTTTCAATACAGTCACATTATTCCTTAAATAATACCAATACATACATTTTGCAATGATGATGAGCCTTGGTAAATTATGAACTTTCTGTAGATACCTTACATGTTACCCCTCATGGATAAATACCCTGCAAGACATGTGTTTGGTGTAGTGACTTGGTCAAGTATGAGATAAGAGTTGTTCGCAAGAACAGGGGGCCCTCTTTGCCAAAGAGTCCCTGTGTCACACCATGTAAAACAGAACGGATATGTAGGCAAATTTGCAAAAGAAAGAGGAAAGCTCCCCAACTCTCTGAGTCAAAGCAGGTTTTCTTGTCCTTCCAGGGATTTAAACTACACATCCTCCTAAACTTTCATGTGGCTGGCAGCCTGGGAAATGACAAGAGTCTAAGGGCTAATTGAGAAAACCAGCAGAAACTAATGAGCCATACGATTTTAAACTTTATTGTATAAGATTTGAGCCAGATAAATCCCTACCAAACTAAGATACAATAAGTGAACAACACACTTGTCCTGTTAGAATGCTACCCACACTACAATGCATTGGAGTAAATATGCCCCAATAATCTGACACTATGAATTTTGTCCTGTACTTTTGCCTACCATCCAAAGTTTACAGAAATTAAGCATTGTGTCTATAAAAGAAATAAACGCACATTCACAAATTATTCTTAGCCTTTATCAGGGACTTGCTTACAGAATAGCTTTGTTACATAATCTTTTTTGCATAGGGAGAATTGTGTCATAGTGATTATGCTACGTTAATCACAACCAAGGAGCACGTAACTGTTTAAAATAACCCTCTCTCACTCAAGTGAACTGTTTTAACTGCTCTCCAGATTTGGCAGACAACAGGTGCAGAAAAGAAGAACTGATTCACTAATGCATCAGCGTTCCAGCCCTGGTGCTATAAATAAATTAATGTAGTTTGTTTGATTTTGGGGCAAACACTGACCAGCACACTGAAAAACAGACATGACTCTGCACAATACACATGGTGCACAGTTCACTTTGCAACAGGTCAAATCCTGAGAGGTTCTGAGGCCTTGCTGAGCACTCACAATTCTTAGCAAAGTCAACAGGTTTTGCAGGTGCTCAGCACCTCTCAGGTGGCTTGTTCCAAGGTCAGCAGAGTCAATGGGACTCTCTCCACTGATCTTATTGGAGTTTGGATGAGACCCAGGATTAGGGCACCAATAAAATCAGGAGGTCAAGATTAATGTGGAATTAAACTTAATCCAAATGCCCTTGATACTGTAGGCACCCTTATGGAGTCTATGTTTAGGAATCAACATATGAAACTGTAAAGGATATAGGTTGAGGGCTCCTGTAGCCTTTGTTCAAAGTTGAAAGCTCATAATGGGGGGGGAGAAATATATGCATCATATTTGATCAGTACATTTAATCTGTCAGAAGGTTTAGCGCATTTTACAATAGGCCTCATATTGTACACATTATAATATGTCCCTTATTGAGATTTTAAAATCTCCTCTACAGTCTTTTGGTAAAAGTGTACGCATCTGTAAACAATCTGCATAATAATAACTGCCTACTCACTGAATATTGCTAGGCTTAATGAATTAACATTTGTCCAACACACTGAGATCCTGGCATGAAAGATGCTGTCTGCAGAGGGTCAGAATCACTGTAGTCAATAAGAGCTTTGACTGCTGAAGGTCTGTGGGATCATGATATGCAATAATGCTTAGCACTTTTCATGTACAAATCTCAAAGCACTGTACAAAGAAAAAAATCCCTTCATCCACGTTAACAGATGGGGAAACTGAAGCAAATGATGATGTGACTTGTCCAAGTCATCCAGTAGGTCAGTGGCAGAGCCAAGGCTAGAATCCAGTGCCCTATTCACTGGATCATGCTGCTTGCTTAGGTGTATGAATCATAAAGCAACTATTGAAAGCCTGAGACTGACAGTAACAGGTACCCTATGCACCATTAGCACCCAACCTGTTGCAATTTGTGATCTCTATCGATCCCAAAAAGGACATCTGTCAGTTAACTGAGAACTCAGTATAGTTAGAGGTTGTGTTAGACTTTTAAAAAATGGATTTTTAAACCCCAGATTAACTAATAAAAAAAAAAATCAGCGTAGCTAATGGTCAGAACCTACTCTCAGTAACTTCCACGCAACCCAGTCAAAGTCAATGGTGTTGGTACAGTTGCATCTGCAGGCAGAATTTGAAACCTGATACTCCATCTTCTTCAATGTTTTGGTCCTCAGGCTCCGTGCTGTCCTGAGTGCGGTACGGCTCCTAGCCGGGAACTTAAGCTCAGGGAAGGCCAACAGAAAGTTTCTGGATCTCATTTCACTGGGATGGGGCTGATTATCTTGAGTAATGTGGAAAGTCAGATTTCCCCAGGGGCATGAAAGAAAACTCTTGCTTGAGTCATCCTGCTCTGATCTTGCATCAACAGCTAATGCTTTCTTAAAGCTACCAGGCACAATGAAACTGCAAAGAAACAGGAATCTGAACTGACTTTCTACATTTGCAAGAAAAAACTTTCAATTATATTACTTTCTGTATCTGAAATGAGTTTGGCAGTTTCACCCCAACCACCAACAGACAATGTGCAGCTCAGGGAAACCCCAGCATAGGTGACACCTATTAGCAATTCCCACAGAGAGACAGCCTAAGAAGAAAAAGAGCCATGTATAATAAAATACCCTCCCTTCCTAGAGGCAGTTCTTGTAGGTCAGAATGGAAGCATGTTGGCAGGGCAACATGGAGAAGCTTGTGATGCAGATAATCATGCCATAATTTTGATGGGATAGTCTTCAGGCTCCAGAGCCAAACATTTCATTATGATCTCCACACCCATCACTGTTTGTTCATGTTTTGTCTCCCAATCACTTAAATACTGAGTTCTGCAGCTTCACCCTCCCCTGAGACAGTAGGCCTGTCCTTGTTCTGGAGCGTTCTGCTCGTCATCCCAAAATTTTAATAGTCTGGGAATGAATATATCCACATAGGCACAAAATATATTACTTTAAGGCAGGTAAAATCATTCTGTTTCAGTGGGAGTTTGGGGTGGGCAAGAAATGTAGGATCAGAGCCAGTGCTTCTACCTTTGTTTCTTCCTACATGAAACTTGAGGGAGAGTGAGCCATTTTCAAAGTGGTGGGCAATGATTTAGCTGCAAGGTGTCCATTAACACCAGAAGCAGGAGGGCAGGCAAATCATTGCACAGCACTTTGAAAACTCACATCAATGGATTCAGAGATGTTTTTCCTTTCTGGAAATAATTAAAAAATTGAAATGTTATAAACTGGGATTGTTCCTGAGAACACTTAAGCGGTCAAATTAAGCAAGCATATTTTCTACAGCGATCCAGAACATCCATTATTTTTCTAAATGAAGAAAAGATATGCTTAGGGAGAGCTACAGTATAGCGGAGGATGATGGTCAGAATGTGCATTGGTAAATGCATGTTTTTGTTGCTGCTTTTCAGCACTGTCTGCTTTCATTGTCTGAAAGCCTTGGAATTGAGTGCCTGATTGTTTCTTTCCTGTAATCAGTCTCCTTGGCTGTACAACAGCAGTGTGGCTCAGTGGACAGGGCCCTATATTAGGGGTCAAGAGACCCGAGTTCTATTCCTGACTCTGTCACTGACTTAGTGCGTGAAGGTAGGAAAAACATTCAGCCAGTGTGTGCCTGTTTCCCCTTCTGTAAAATGGACAGAATAACTCCTACCCAACCTTTGAGATCTATAGATGGAAAAGTGTTCTCATTATTAACCAAAGTGATCAGCAAAATTGTAAGAATGATCAAAAGAAACCTTGCAGATCTCAAACAGAGTCTGGACCATCTTCAACACAGGTATAAGGTTATTTTATTAGTAAAAGTAGTATGTGTGTCAGTATTGTGGTAGCACCTATGCCTCATGTTGCCCTGAAGCCTCACAGGCTGATAATCCTGACCTCTCCACAATGCTACACCACCAGTGCTGGGCATTTGGTTTATTATGCAGCCTTACAGGGTTGCTTAAGAAAAAGAATCAATGCAAGTTTCCCTCATTCAAACTTCATGTTTTTACTGAGACTCAAAAAGAAGCCCATGGGACTAATGAAGAGCTATGCCACAGGAATGCTGGGACCAGAATCAGCTGTAGTCCAGAATTGTGATTCTAAATCCTTTCCATCCTGCAATCACTATCAGTGCCCCTTCCTGTCTAGCTGGGACCCCTCTCTCATTATGCAGGAAGGGAGGGCCAGAGAGGTCACTAGAACACTGCTATAAGTACTGAAGCACATGGGGTGAGCGATGTGGAAAAAATAACCACCATTCTGAAAAAGCTAATCTTATTTAAAGGTGACTTGGAGTGAAAAGAGGTACAAATCCAATTCTTGTTTTCCACTGCTTTATGGATTCCCATTTGCCTTCTTCCCACTTACCGCAAAAAAGTAGAATTTTTTTCCATTACAATCATAGGTCTTGTCTGTTTTATAACTAGGTAGATGTCTTGGGAAGTAGGGAAATTATGAAACCTAAAGAGAGTGAAAGCTGGGCCATTAAGAGAAAGATATTATTAATCAGACTGTTTAAAATGTTGTATTTTGTTAACAGCTATTTAACGTTAATGCTTAATACACAATTGGGAGTAAGGACATCTTTGTTAAAGATTCAGCATCTCTGCCCCTTCAATTAAGGTGTGAGAAAGCCATCTGTGTGTATTAAGTCATTCAAAACAGATCCAATAAAACTAGATTTCAGAGTAGCAGCCATGTTAGTCTGTATTCACAAAAAGAAAAGGAGTATTTGTGGCACCTTAGAGATTAACAAATTTATTTGCGCATAAGCTTTCGTGAGCTACAGCTCACTTCATCGGCCCAAATTTGACATTCCTGATAGTCCCAAGATAACACTGGCAGGAAAAAAATATTAAACTCCTCACTATTCAGACCTTCATTATCTCCCCTTGCCACTTTTTTGCAGGACACTTTTCAAAGTTCAAGGCCTGGAAAACCCTGGCCTTGGAGTACTATTTTTTAAAAACAATCAAAAATTTGTCTCCCAAAAAGACAATTTTGAAACTTAGAGGTACGTTAATTATAAAAAAAAATTCTGAGGTTTTGAAAACTTTGCTAAAGATCTTTGAAGTCACCATAATAAACTACAACCTCACAAAAAGGCTACTGAATGCTGGAAGAATGGAGGGGACATTCTGTATTGCCATAGACACAAGACACAATATTAAACTGATGAGTGCATGCAAACTATGGGAATCTCCATCAGCTAAGTGGAAAGTAAGGAGAACAAAGGGGGGGGGGTCAGAGAGAGAAAGTGCGACTTCCCTTTATAGAAAGCATGATGACAAGTGCTAAGCATTTGTGACAGCTCTCTATAAAAAAAACCAACTCAGTGGTATAACCAAAACGAAAAAAAAAAAAACCCACACAGTAAAGAAAACTCACAGCAGGCATTTCCACCCTGGGACTAATTCCCCAACCTCTCTGTATAGCAGGCAAATGGGTCTCAAGAACCTCTCTCTTGCTGTTTCTAAGGTACCACTATTGCAATTAACATGGAAATGTTCTCACTGACAATAATAAAGAGGCTCAGTGTGCAGCCTGAAGCCGCCTGCCTGTAAGTCACTGCAGATCTCACTGCTGTCCAGAGACAGGGGAGACTTGGTTCCTGCACTGGTTGTATTACAAAACAATAGCTCATACTAAGCGGCTCTCTTCCCTCACTCTGTGATGCAACAGCTACTTTCCAATCAACAGCAAGAGAGAAAGGAGTCATAGAAAACCATTTTCGTGCTGCTGGGTCCCTGAGCATCTTGAAACGAAAAGATGGGAAAGGGTCAGTGGACACATCTGCAGTAACATTCTCCATCACATGGTACAGGTGTTATCAAGTCATGCAGGACAAATGGACAGAAAAATGCTCTTTGCAGTCCTTTTTAGTGGATTGTGCATGTGAAGCATTCCCCCCGTCCTCCCTCCCCATACGCTGTCAACCACAGGTAAAGCTTCTTGTCCACGTGATTTTAATAGAGCATGGTCAATATCAGTGGTCTTTTATTCACAATCATTTGTCATGGAGATCACACACACACACACCATTTAATGAGTACAAACAACGAGAACTTTGTGGTTTTAAAAAACCCTCAACCTTAAGAACTCTGCCTGTATCTAAATGGACCAAAGGGCTTTTTAGTCTGGTTTGTCTGCCTTTGCTAACATTTTTGTTCACATAAAGGGAGGTAAAGAAGTTTTATGAACAGCCTGAACTATTAAGTATACCTTACATCCTGGAATCCCATTTAAGTCTATGCAAAAAAATGAGACAGCAATTACACAAATGGAAAGAAGCTTTCAATTTGTGCTTTTTTATTTACAGTTAAAGCAATTTGATCAACAAATTATGGACTGTTCCCTTGTACTCAAAAAAATAATACTTCATTCTTCTTTTATTCTACCTTTCATATGATGATCTCTACGTATTTCACAAAGATTGATTAATTTAACCTCACCATACATCTATCGTAGAAATAGCATGTATCAATCATCATACATATTTTACAGAGGGAGACCCTAATGTACACGGATGCCAGCG
Organism: Dermochelys coriacea; assembly: GCF_009764565.3. NCBI lineage: Eukaryota > Metazoa > Chordata > Testudines > Dermochelyidae > Dermochelys > Dermochelys coriacea. The sequence goes on from NC_050069.1 coordinate 175,766,786, forward strand.
CTTACATTTTCAGAAAAGCTCACACATTCTGACTGCCTCCATTTTTGGATGGTGAACTCGAGACATTTACGGCATGCTTTCCACTCACACTTTCAACTGTCCACAGTGGGACCTGCTGTTGCTCAGCCGCTCTGAAAATAAGGCTCTAGGGGATCTCATGTTGACCTTCCAACTGAAGCATCTAAAATTAGAGGACACTTTTGAAAATGTAAACTACACAGCAGACTACCAGCAGAATTGCGATAGTATACCTAGATCCTGTGAGCCACATATAGAACATCTCCTCTACATAGTGTTGTAACTAACATAATATCCTTTAGCAAAAGTAGATCCTAAAATGTTCAATTCAGTCTTCCCCACCAATGATTTCAAGGTTCATAAATACAATGGCCTGGGCCTGCTACAGAGGTTGACATGAACACCCGTCCTGACAAATAACCCACAAGTAGATGATGTTGTACCTTTGCTCTTGCTGGCAAAAGGCCTAATTTAATCAAGGGGGTTTTCAACAATGTCCTAAAGGCAGTGACTCATTATTAAAATAATATTTTAAATATATAGAGCACCCATGCCCAAAAACCACTGAGTGTCTAAAGAAATAAAGGCAGGGTAACGCGATACATTCCAGAACTGTCAAACAAATATTCCCATTAGACCCACTTTTCATCCCTCTATAAAGATGATCCACATAAAACTAAAACAAAGCACAGGACTGTTATAATGGCCACAACTGTAGCAACAGATAATACAATTGGCTATATAAATGCCCCAACAGCTCATGGATTTCAAGAGTGCATCTGGGCTCTTTGGAAAAATAAGATTTTTGAGACACATAGTACACACTGCTATTGTGGCATAAAACTGACTTTTGACTTACTGGGTTCATTTTTAAAAGAAAGATAAATGTACATTTAGCAATGTTCATTTACTTCTTGCGGGATCCTAAATTACTTGTTTCAGAGTAGCAGCCATGTTAGTCTGTATCCGTAAAAAGAAAAGGAGTGCTTGTGGCACCTTAGAGACTAACAAATTTATTAGAGCATATGAAAGCTTATGCTCTAATAAATTTGTTAGTCTCTAAGGTGCCACAAGTACTCCTTTAAATTACTTGTGTAGCTAGCTGCCTTAGGTTTTGCACTTCTGTCCACCACTGTAGTATTCACGTTCCTTTCCCGTTAAATAGACAGACAATAATGAAGTCATTCGAGCCCAGATTCACTGATTTCAATGGAATTTAGAAGTCTAAATACCTTTGTGGATCCAGGCCTAGAAAACTTCTTGAAATCTCTGGCTCTTTCCCCATTTGGGGTTCTAGAAATCTCTGCTTGGGGGAAGAGTGGCTTGCTTGTTTTATTTATTTTTTTCTTCAGGAGAAAGGAGTCAGTGATTGATGTTGCAAATGTCTCTCTAGTTATGGTGGGAGCCCTTTGTCAAATAGGAAAACCTCTGAATTAATTGTCCATCCCTGACATTTATGTTTGCAATAAATTTCCATGACAAATACATTTCAAGCCCTACTATACAGAGCAGCTTGGCCCTGCAAACAGCACAGAGAGCCAGGAATTTCCAGTGTTCTAATCTCTGCTCTGATGCTGATCCCTGTCACTAGCCTCGGGCAAGTTATTTAAACTTTCATTCTCAATTTCTCCCTCTAAAATTGAAATAACATCGGTCTCACTGGAGTGTTGTGAGGTTAATGAATTAGCTAACGTTAACTTTGAAGAACATCTAGAGACATTTAAGAAGATATGGGACTAGTATCTGAGTCTGAATATATATTCATTTGTAATCACATTGTGTTTTTGAATTGCCTAAATATAAATATTGTTTTATTATTTAAATATATAAAATGTTTTATAGGGTGTATTTTGTGCTATTTAAGCAAATAAATAAAAATACTTTACAAGTTAATGGTTGTAAAAGTGCTTTGACGGTGATCAATTCTAAGTATTTATTATTATTACTAGTTATTTCTATTGTGGTAATGGCCTGGGAATCCCAAAAAATGCTGAATGAAAAAAAAGCATGACACAGCTCACACTACTTTAAATATTATATTAGTTCATGTGGAAGCTGCAAACTGGGTAAAAGAATCATACACCAGTCATAAAGCAGTCAGTGCACCTTACCATAGATATCAAAAGTTTCACTCAAAAAAAAAAAAGTCACATTTCTTTGATCCAGTGGTTTATGCTCAACAGTTCTTAAGCTTGAGCATTTTTCCCGACATGCTATTACTGATAATTTACAATACATTTTATTTATACAGCACCTAAGCTATAAAAATATCCTGAGCTTTACAAAACAACAAATCCCCCAGATGCCAAAACAAACATACCAGATTAAAAGAAGAATAATTAAAACCAACATAAAACCTTAAATAAAATCAACATGGGGGTATATCCAAAGAGGATTTATGCAAATTACTTTTCCAAGCACACCAAATCTTTCCCAACGTAACATGTATTATGGACCAAAGATATCTAATCAAATAGATCTTGCATGTGCAAAACCTCCCACATTTTCTGAAGACCAATTCTCTTTCTGGTTGATTTTATTGCTCGTCTTCAAGTCTGTTTCCTCTTATTCACATTTTACCTCTTGTACTTTATGGTGAGTTTTTGCAGAGTCCAAGAGTTACCATGGAAGACACTGAACCAGATTCACAGCTGGTGAAAAAGGCACAACCCAGTTAATTTTAATAGAATTAAATCCACTTACACCAAATGTGATTTTGTCCATCCCCTTTCCCATTTTTTCCCCTTAAGTGTGACAATTATGGATGGCATAATGGCCAATAATCAAGAATAGTTCATCTAAGTGGGTGGCATAAACCTAAGAAAGAAAGAATACGGATTCTAAAAATATCCATTTCCTGAAACACTGCATCATTAGGTAGATACTAGTAGTTTGCCAATCAGTTTTCTCTTTTTGCAACAAACATACTCCTTCTCTAAACTATTGAGCATAGAGAACTACATCATTTCTACATTTCCAAAGCTTTAAACTACCAGCATCCAAACAGCATCCAAAGGATCAAGTGTTCAAAAAGCACATTTAAGTAAACCTCTTGGGTCTTCGGGAAATCAATGAAATACACTGTACAGGGAACAGTGATGCATCCAATGAAGTGAGCTGTAGCTCACGAAAGCTTATGCTCTAATAAATTTGTTAGTCTCTAAGGTGCCACAAGTACTCCTTTTTTTTTTTTTACTGTACAGGGAAGTATTTGATAAGGAAGAGACTGAAGTGCATTGGCAAAGCCGTGAAAGGGGAGCTTACACATGGCAATATGCCTGCACCAAGCCTGGTTCACATCAGTGTAATGACATGCTTTTAGGTGCACTGAATTCAACCCCAAAAGTCAAAACCAGAAATGAGTACAGCTGATCTTTTTATCAAAAGCATGTGGATCTCACTCCTACAAAGCCACCCTTCCAGCTCTATGATACAAGTACAAGGCCTAAAATAACTTTTTAAAATTAAACATAAGCTGCACTTTTTTCCCCTTTTTGTTGCAACTACCAAAGTCAGCCAGGAAGTCTAAAATAGCTTGTTCTTCACTCTCTGTGGCCTGTTCATTCTGATATATAAAATGGACAGTTGCCAATATTGTAATACATTTCATCAACAAAAGGGCACCAGTC